>NC_135344.1:62440862-64908153 GCF_023851605.1 Tamandua tetradactyla
GGTTTGTTCATATGAAACTTAATCCCACAAAGGATAGGTCAAGTCTACTTAAAATTTAGGCCTAAGAGTCACCCCCAAGAGAGCCTCTTTTGTTGCTCAGATGTGGCCCCTCTCTCCAGCCAACACAACAAGCAGTCTCACCACCCTCCCTTTCTCTGCGTGGGACATGACTCCCAGGGGTGTGGACCTTCCTGGCAATGTGGGACAGAGATCCTGGAATGAGCTGAGACTCAGCATCAAGGGATTGAGAAAAACCCTAGAATGAGCTGAGAATTAACATCAAGGGATTGAGAGAACCTTCTCAACCAAAAGGGGGAAGAGTGAAATAAGACAAAGTGTCAATGGCTGAGAGATTCCAAACAGAGTCGAGAGGTTATCGTGGAGGTTATTCTTATGCATCAAGTACATATCATCTTCTTATTCAAGATGTAATGGAGAGGCTGGAGGGAACTGCCTGAAAATGTACAGCTGTGTTCCAGTAGTCATGCTTTTTGAGGATGATTGAATAATGATACAGCTGTCACAATGTGATGTGTGTTTGTGAAAACCTTGTGTCTGATGCTCCTTTTATCTACCTTGTCAACAAAGGAGTAGAACATATGGAATAAAAATAAATAATAGGGGAACAAATGCTAAAATAAAATTTAGTTTAAATGCTAGTGATCAATGAAAGCAAGGGGTAAAGGGTATGGTAGGTATAATCTTTTTTTTTTTTCTTTCCTGTGTTCCTTTTATTTCTTTTTCTGAATTAATGCAAATGTTCTAAGAAATGATGAATATGCAACTAAGTGATGATATTGTGAATTACTGATTATGCATGTTGTTTTATTGTTTATTTTTTTAATTAACAAACAAATTAAAAAATAATAATTACACATAAATAGATGCTCCACATCATTAGCAAATCAAAACCATGAGATACTATTTCACACCCAGTAGAATGGCTACTATTTAAAAAAAAAACAAACAACAAAACAGAAAATCACAAATATCGGAGAGGATGTGGAGAAACAGGAACACTCACTCATTGCTGGTGGGAATGTAAAATGGTGCAGCTACTGTGGATGAGAGTTTGGCCATTCCTCAGAAAGTTAAGAATAGAATTATCACATGACGTGGCAATCCCACTTCTAGGTATATACACCAAAGAACTGAAAGCACGTATTTGCATACTGACGTTCACCACAGGATTATTTACAATTGCCAAAGGATGGACAGAACCCAAATATCCATCAACATGTGGAGAATATATATATATATATATATATACCACACCCAATAGAATATAATTCAGCAGTAAAAAGGGATGAAATTCTGATACATACAACAACACAGATAACCTTGAAGACATCATGTTGAGTGAAATAAGCCATATACAAAAGAATAAATATTGTATGATCTCACTGAGGTTGGGGTGGGAGGTAGGGAATGGTAAGTTAATGCTTAAACTGTAGAGTTTCTACTGGGGTAACAGTTGGTGGTGATGGTAGCACAACACCGTGAACATAATTAACAGCACTGAATTATATATGTAAATGTGTTTAAAAGGGAAATTTCTAGGTCATACATATGTTACTAGAATAGAAATTTTAAAAAACAGAACAGTACAATACGTGAACCCTATGTAAATGACGAACTACAGTTCATGTATAATTATGAAAATGTTCTTTCATGAACTACAACTAATGTAATACACTAATGCAAGGTATTAATAATACGGTGGTATATGGGAATTCTGTAATTTATGCACGATATTTCTGTAAACCTACAATTTCTCTAATAAAAATTTAAAAGTAAATGAAGAATATCCTTTCAGTCTAGACACCATATTTCTATTAATGCACTCTTAGGGTTATTTTTTTATTTTTTCTCAGCCATGTGTTCTGTTAACTCAAACAGAGCCAGCATTTAATTAAAACACAAACATATTTTCTCCCTAAAATTTATGTTAAATCAGACATTTTTCCAACCAATTTGTATGCTGTTGGTTTACAGACAACTTCATTGAGGTGTAACTGACATACAATACACTGCACATAATTAAATACATAATTTTATAAGTTCTGACATATGTATATACCCATGACACACTTACCACAATTGAAACAGTGAACCTATCTATCACACCCCAAAATTTCCTCATGCCTTTTTGCAAGCTCTCCCTCTTGCATTTCCCTCACTTCCCCATCTACAAGCAACTTTTGATCTGCTTCCTGTCACTACAGATTAGTTTGCATTTTCTAGAGTTTTATGTAAATGTAATCATACAGTATTGTTCCTATTTGTTTGGCTTCTTTCACTTGCCAAAATTATTTTAAGACTTGATCATGTCATTATGAGTATCAACAGTTCATTCCTGTTTATTGATAACTAATATTACATTATATGGATAGTCAATAATTTATATACTCACCTGTTGATGGAAATCTGGACCGTTTCTAGTCTTTAGCTATTACAAATAAAACTGCTATGAATATTTGTATACAAGTGTTTGTATGGCATATTATTTCCTTTTCTTATGGGTAAATACCAAAGAATGTAATGGCTATACCAGAAGGTATGTGTATATTTAACTTTTTAAGACTTCCAAACTGTGTTTTAAAGTGGTTATACCATTTCATATTCCCAATTTCTTAGTGTTTCAGTACAGTGGTATCACACTGTGACTTTTATTTACATTTCCCTAATGACTAATGATGTTAGTTATCGTCTCATGTGCTTAATTGCCATTCATATTTCATTTGTCCATTTGTAAAGCTGGGATGTTTTTATATTGAGTTTTGACATTTCTTTATATTTTCTGGATATAATTCCTTTATATGCTTTGCAAAGATTTTCTCCTAATCTGTGGCATGTCTTTTCATTCTCTTATCGTTACCTTCTTTAGAGCAGAAGTTTTTAATTTTGATGAAGTCCAAGTTATCATTTGTCCTTTTATGAGTTGTGCTTTTGGTGTTGTATCTAAGAAATCTTTGCCTAACCCATCACAAGCATTTTCTATTTTTGTTCTTGAAGAAGCTTTATAGTCTTATGTTTTATACTTAGGTCTAGGACCCAATTGATTTAATTTTTGTATGTGGTATGAGATGTGGATTCCAGTTATTTTTTTGCATATGGATATCCAATTGTTCCAGCATCATTTGATAAAAAGACTATCCTTTCTTCATTTCATTGCCTCTGTGCCTTGGTTAAAAGATCAGTTGTGCACAGATGTGTAAATTTACTTCTAGACTTTCTACGCTGTTCCACTGATCTATTTGTGTATCTTTACATCAGTACCATGTTGTTTTGATTATTGTAGCTTTATACTACTACTTGAAATTAGGTAGGGTTAGTCTTTCAACTTATTTATTCTTTTTCATTGTTGTTTTGGCTATTTTCAGTCCTTTGTATTTCCATATGAGTTTTAGAACTAGCTTGTCAATTTCTACCTAAAAAGCCTCTGGGATTGGGATTGAGATTATGTTCAATCTACAGATCAATTTGGAAGAGAACTGACATTTTAATAATATTGAGTCTTACACCTCAGGAACAAGGTAAATCTCTCCCATTTTTTAATCTTCTTTACTTTCTCTCAACTATGTTTTCTTGTGTTCAGGGTACAGTTCTTTCCACCTTTTGTCCAATTTATCCCTGTATATTTCATGTTACTGATACTTCTGTAAATGGTATTATTTTTTAGACATTTTTTATTGTGAACTATAATGGAAAAAAGCAATAAATTTCAAAGTACACTGTGACAAATAGTTATAGAATAGATTACAGAGTCTGATATGGGTTATAGATACATAATTTTAGTTTTTTCCTTCTAGTTGCACCAAGACACTGGAGACTAAAAAAAATACCAATATAAAGATTCAGCAGTCATATTCATTTGTTAAATCCTATCTTCTCTGTTATAACTCCTTCTCCTTCGATCCTTCTCCTAATCTTTAGGGGCATTCAGCGTATGCACATTCTAACTTTTTCATGTTGGAAAGGGGTGTGGATAATATGGGATAGGGGGATGGAACTAGTTGATGTTTTTGGCGAGGCTGGCCCCTCTGGATTTCAGGATTTATCTGGCCCAGAAAGCCACTTGGAGGTTATAGGTTTCTGGAAAGTAACCTTAGTGCATGAAACTTTTGTAGAAACTCAAATAAAGCCCTAGGTGTCCCTTAGCGTTGACAGGGGTATTATTAATTTCAAATTTTAATTCTTAATAGTTTATTGATAGAATATAGAAATACAACTGATATTTGTATATCAATCTCACATCCTGTCATGTTGCTAAGCTCACTTCTAGTTTCTAGTAGCTCTTTTGTATATTTTATTGAATTTTCTACATAGATGATCATGTGGACTGTAAATAAGACACTTTTTCTTCTTCCCTTCCAACATGGATACTTTTTATTTCTTTTTCTTGCATGGTTGCATTGGCTAGAACCTCTAGTAGAATGCTGAATAAAAGAAGAGTGGACATATTCCTGGTCTTAGAAAGAGAAAGCATTTAGTCTTCTACCATTAGTTTTTTTGCCCTTTATCAGGTTTAGGAATTTTCTTTTCATTTCTAGTTTAAGAGACTTATCTGGAATGGATGCTGGATTTTATCAAATTTTTTTAATGCATCTACTGCGATAATAAGCTCTTTTATTAAACTAAAACAAAATTTTAGTTTGTTAACAGGGTAAATTACATGGGTTGATATTCAAATGATAAACCAATCATGCATTTCTAGGTTAAACTCCACTTGGTCATGATTTTTTAATCTTTTTAACATATTTTAAAATTTTATTTGCTAAAAGTTTTAAAGAAATTTTATATTTATTTCATGAAGATTATTGGTCTGAAGTTTTCTTTTTTTTGCAAGAGTTTATCTGATTTTGGTATCAAGGTAAAACTGATCTCTAGAATAAGTTAGGAAGTAGTCCATCTTCTTCAATTTTGGGGAGGAGTTTTGGGTAGAATTATTTCTTCCTTAAAGTTTTATAGAACCTGCTATCTGGGTCTGCAGTTTTCTTTAAGGAAAGATTTTTAACTACAGTTTCAATGTGTTTAATAGATACAAGGCTATTCAGGTCATTTATTTCTTTGTGATTAAGGTTTTATAATGTATGTCTTTCAATAAAATTGGCCATTTTATTCAAGTTGTCAAATCTACCAGTACAAAGTTGTCCCTAACATTCCCTCATTATCCTTTTAATATCCCTTGAATATCTAATGACGCTACCTGTCTCATTCCAAATACTGGTCATTTGTACTTCCCACTTTTTTTCCTATCAATCTGGTTAGAGTTTACCAATTTTATTGGTTTTCTCAAAGAACAAACTTCTGGTATTATTAATTCGTTCTATTATTTTTTTTATTTACTGATTTTTTAACCAAAATGTGTGAATTTTATTGTGTGCAGATCATAAATCATTAAAGTGATAAAAAAGATGAGAAGAAAAAACAGCTTAACTGGAAACTCCAGTTTGTGAGCTAGTGAGAGTAACAATGGGTGGAGCAGCCCAGGTGGCTTTTGGAGGTGCCCAGGAGAGAGGTACGGAGCCAAGGAGGGGGCAGTAAGTGCTTAAGTCCTTTCAGGCCAGATGGGTCCCTCCCACCCAGCAACCCTGGGTAACTTCTGTCTCAGCTGCTAAGAGAAGGGTCTCTCCTCTCTTCCAGTCCACCCCGATTCTAGGAGCTGTCCAGGAACCTCTCTTTCCTTGAGAGGTTTCCTCCACGGCCTACTCTGAGCCTGCTAAACGGTTTTGTCCTAGTGGTGGTGTGGCTGGTGCTCTGGGGACATGGTATCCCCGGTGTGCCAAAGAGGAGCGCTCCATCTCTCTGCTGGCTACTGGGAGTGCTTGGTTCCTTTTTGTCTGAAATTTAGATGAAAATGCATCTGTTCTGCCATGCGTCGTCCGAGGACTAGAGTTGTGCCCTTGGCTGTCAGCATCTTCCCTGTGGTACCGCCTCAGAGTAGGCTCTTGGTCAACTGTGTACATGTGCATATGTTTTAAAGAGGATCACTGCAGAGTGAAGTCCTGTGAGAATGGAGCCTGTTGTTTTTTCCCCAGAACCCAAGGAGGAGGGCTCAGGATTTCATAAAGAAGACATCTCTGAAGGTTGGATGTGGCTCAGGGCTGGAAAGGGCTGGTGGGAGAGGAGTTGCTTGGGAGCTAAGTTTTTCTATTATTTTTCTGTTTTCAATTTCATTGATTGACATTTTGAGCTTGATTTCATTTGTTTACCTTGAGTTTAATTTACTCTTCTTTTTTCCTAATCTCTTATGGTGGAAACTAAGATAATTTATTTTGAGATTTTCTTCTTTTCTAGTATAGTTTTAGAGTTAAAAATTTCCCTCTTAATACTACTTTAATGGTACCCCACAAATTCTGATCTGTCATTTCATATCCATTAAGTTCAAAATACTTTCTGATTTCCCTTTTGATATCTCCTTTAATCCATGATTATTTAGAAGTATTTTGATTTCTAAATATTTGGATTTTTCCAAAATTTTTTCTGTTACTGATTTCGAATTTAATTGCATTTTGGCCAGAGAACATACTCTGTATATCCTGAATCCTTTAAAATTTCCTGAGAATTGTTTTATGGTCTAGAATCTGATCTATCTTGGTAAATGTTTTATATGAATTTAAGGAAAATACGTATTCTGTTGTTGTTGGGTAGATTGTTCTATAAATGCCAATAAGCTCAAATTGGTTGACAGTGCTGTTTGAATATTATATAACCTTACTTATTTTCTGTCTACCTGTTCCATCAGTTATGGAGAGAAGGGTATTGAAATACCTAGCTATAACTGCAGATTTGTCTACCTTTCAAAACAGTAACAGTTTTTGCTTCAGATATTTTGAATTCTAATTAGATGCACAAACATTATGGATTGTTATGTCCTCTTGATGACTTGACACCTTTATGATTTTTAAATTATTATTTTAATCTCTGGTAATATTCTTTGCTCTGAAACCTACTTTGCCTAATATTAATATAGCCATGCAAGCTTTCTTTTTACAAGTGTTAACAGGTTAGATAAAAAAAAAACTTTTTACCTTTAACCTCTTCATATCTTTATATTTTAATTGTATTTCATGTAGGTAGTAGAGTTGGACCTTGCTTTTTTTATGCAGTCTAATTACTTGTCTTTTAATTGGGGTGCTTGAACCATTCACATTTAATTTGATTCTTGATGTGGCTAAGTATGAGTCTAGCATCTTGCTATTTGCTTTTTACTGTACCATACATTCTTTGTTGCCTTTATTCTCTTTTTCAGACATCTTTCAGATAAATCAAGTTTATGATTCCTTTTTATCTCATTTGTTAGCTTCTTAGCTATAATTCTTTGTTTATTTTAGTAGTTGCTTTAGGGTCTATGGTACATATCTTAACTCATCATCATGTACCCTCAAGTGATATTACACCACTTCATATATAGTATAAGAACTTTACAATAGTATAGTTCTATGTCTCCCCTTCTAGCCTTTATAATATCATCCTATGTTTACTTTTACATATATTATAAACTCTGCAATATATCGTTATTATATGTGTGTAACAATCAATTGTCCTTTATGACAATTTAAATAATAAAAAAATTGCATATATTTACCCATGTAATTACCATTTCCAGGTCTGTCTTCTATTGTATATGTTCTGTGTATAGATTCAGGTTTCCATCTAGTATTATTATCCTTCTACCTGAACTGCTTTCTATAGCATTTCTTATAGAGCAAGTCTGCTGGGGATGCATTCTTTCAGTTTTTGTACATCTGAAAGCATATCTATTAAACCTTCTATTTTGAAAGATATTCTATTAAATATAGGATTCTACATTGGCAGTTCTTTGCTTTCAGTACTTTAAAGATGTTGCTCCACTGTTTAACACATTGTTTTCCATAAGAAATATGAAGTATGCTTCTTTTTGTTCCTCCTCTTTGTACCTAACATTTTTTTTTGACATACAGACATGTATATCTGGCTGCTTTAAGATTGTCTGTTTATCACTGGTTTTGAGTAACATGACTATGATGTGTATTGGTATTATTTTTCTTCATGTTTCTTGCACTTGGGCTTCATTGACCTTCTTAGATCTGTAGGTTTATAGTTTTCACCAACTTTATAAAGTTTGGGCCATTATTTCTTCAAATAACATTGCTGTCCCCTCTGCATTCTTCTTTCCCTCCTCTCCTTTGACCATTACAATTGCTAGTATATTAGGTTGCTTTAAGTTGCCCCAGCTCACTGATGTTTTTTTAATTTTCCTTTATTCCTTTTTCTCTCTGTGTTTCACTGCAGATAGTTTCTATTACTGTATCTTCAAGTTCACTAATATTTTCTTTTGCAATAACTATTATGGTGTCAATTACATCCAGTGTTTTTCATCTTAGATATTGCAGTTTTCATCTCTAGAAGTTTGATTTGAGTCTTTTTATATCATCTGTGTCTCTACTTAACTTTTTGAATATATTAAATAAAGGTATAACTGTTTTGGTGTTATTTTCCACGAATTCTAATTCTTATGTCAGATGTAGGTTAGTTTTAATTAATTGATTAATCTCCTGATCAAAGTTATAATTTCCTGCCTCTGAATGCCTGGCAATCTTTGACTGGATGTCAGACACTCTGAACTTTAACTTCTTGGAAGCTAGATCTTTTTGTATCACTACAACTATTCTTAAGCTTCATTCTAAAATTCAGTTATTAGAAAGAGTTTAATCCTTTTGGGTCTTGCTTTTATGGTATCTTAGATGGGTTGGGAGCCCTATGCTCAGTCTAGGGCTTATTATTCTCCATTACTGAGGCAAGACCTTCCTAAGTACCCTATCCCCTGCCCTGTAAATAATGAACTTTTCCTGTTTGGCTGGTGGGAAGCAATGTACTTGGCTCTGTCATTCTCAACACTGCTTCCTCTAATCTTTTTGGATGGTACTATTCCCTGGCTTAGAGTAGTCTCCTCACATGCATTAACTGATTAATATTATGTTGAAACCTTAAGGTATCCCTCTGCACATAACTAGAGTGTCTTCTCTGTGTAGCTGTCTTCCCTTGAGTACTCAGTACTATGAACTCTAGCTGCCTTGCTGTCCCAGATTTTTGGCCCTTCTACTCAACTCAGAGAGTCTTCTGAGCTCCACTGCAGTTCCCTCTCCCTGGGTCACAGTCTGGAAACTCTCTTAATCTATTAAGTAGGCAATACTAAGAATCACATAGTTTATTTCCCTTCTGCAAAAATCACTGCCCTTCATTGCCTGATGTACAGGGTCATGAAAATTATTTTAAATGTATTTTTGTTTGCTTGGAATTTTGGTGTTTTGTTTTCTTTTGTTTCCTGTTGTTGTTTCAGGTGGAAGGGCAATTCCAGTCCTTCTTTCTCCATTTTGGCCAGACACAGAAGTCGAGTTGAACTGTTAATTTTTAACCTTGGGGTTCCCACTCTTCTTTTCCTACTCCTCCTTCTCCTTACTCGCTCTTGAAATTTTAGACACATAAGCATTTTAGAGAATTCTAGGTAGAGATAAAAATCACTGTCCTATCCCCAGCCTCTAGTACCCAGTGTTGCCCAACAAAATTGTTCAATAGTAAAGAGAAAGAGCTTGAGCTTTGGTTTTGTTACTTTCTAGCTGTATCTTGGACTTGTCTGTGTAAGGTTTTGACCCGTTTCTACACATAAAGAACGTGAAGGAGATCAGTAAAAAGCAGACATTTTCTACTGACTTACACATTTGGCTTAATTTTGAGAGGCTTAAAGTTTACTAAAATTTATAGCATAAAATAAAATTCAGAAACAGAAACAGATCAACTAAAATATTCTCCCATAAACCATTGTTTTATCTTTTAGTATATGTCTTTCTAGGTTTTTTTTACACATATTTTTGCATGCTATAATAAAAATAAACAGTTTTCTCTACTATGTTTTTTTTTCTTTTTATTTAACAGAATTATTTCCTATGTGGCCACATAATGCTCATAATTACCTTTAGCATCCATCTTTATTATGTGGGTATGCCATGATTCATCAACTGTTTCTTTACTAAGGTCATTTTCAGTTAATATAAAAGACATTATTAGTAAATATCTTGATTCTCCTTTTAGGTATTTTCTTGGCTAGGCCCTCTGAAGTGAGATTATGAAATCAAAGGATATAAATTTTTAAATATTATTATATATTGCCAAATTCTTTTCTTAAAAGGTCATATCACTGCTCACTCCCACTAGCCTGGCTGAGAACATCAGTTTTAAATATCACTCATTGCCAGTGTTGAATATTACCACTTCAAACAAAATGCTCTGGTTAATGTAATAGGTGAAAATGATATTTCACTGTTATTACTTAGAATTTCTTCATTTCTACAAAATGGGCCATTGTTCATTATATTCACTAAATAGTTGTATTTTTCTCCTTTTGTTGGGCAGGAAGAAGAGTCTCCCAAGCATATTCATGGCCCTCAGTTTCCTTCCCTGCCTGGCGAGGAATAAGCATTGGTTTTCTTCCTTCTCCCTCCCATCCATCCATTCATTAAATATTTATTGAGCCCCTTCAGCAAGCCAGGAACTAAGTTAGGTTCTGGGGTACAATGTGGATATAAGATAAAGATACAATCCCCACATTTAAGAAGTTTACACTCTAAAGGAAGATCCTACATGTTCCCACTTTCTAGTTGGGAGTAGGCAAATCTGTGTGACAGAGTTTTTATCACATTCGGAAAAAGGATACTGTGTTTCAGTAAAGAATTACTTTGAATAACTATAAAGAACTAAGTTTAGAAAAACTTGCTAGAAGTAGTTTTCATTATCCTTGCTTCAAAGTTGAGAGGAAAGGAAGCTTAGAGGCTCAAAGGAGGACAATTCTAAAGAGGAAAGGAACAAACACAGCCTCATTTTAGGGACAGTTAAATGATGTAGTCTCATTATATTGACATTTCTTTCAGTTTTCAGTATCTTAGAGTAGCTAGAAGTAAAAACCTAAAATTCTGAAACTCTGAAATCTGTTTTACAGCTAATTGTTGTGATGTACTTTGAAGTTTGTTTTTTTTTACATGTTATTTTTCACAAGGAAAAAAGTTGATTGTGATGATAAATGCACAGCTATATGATGATAATGTAAACCACTGATGATTGGATGATTGTGTGGTATGTGAATATATAATATACAACAATTAAAAAAAAAATTTTAAAAAGATGCGTTCTGATGGAAACTGCTTTCTAAACGGCTATCACCAGCAACAGGGGAATTGTAATGGGGGGAAATGGAGACAATGATGAGGCTATGTGAGCAAGGCAGTCCTGAGTTGGGTGAGGCACATCATGACATATTCTAGACATAGAGAGGGCAGCAGGAGAGTTTCAAACTCTAGGAAGACAAAGGAGAAGAGGCCAATAGGTAACAGGGAAGGAAAAGTATTGGCACTTAGAAATTTCCATTTATGGTTGGCCCTCTCTCCTTTCTCAGAGACCAAAGACAACTGCTTGGCTCCATTCTTTAGCTCTACAACTACAACTGTAGAATAACCACAGTGAGAAATACAAAAACTCAAAAGGACCAGAACATTATTACACCACAGCATCCCTGGCCTATGAAACCTTTGCTCTCAAAGTGTGAGAACATGTATGTACTTTGAGTGGGTAAATCTGCCTTCTTCCCCATTGAGATATATTAAAATAGAAGCATATATACAAAACATGTATGTATAATTAAAAATACTAATAAAAGCAAATACCATGTAACCACCATCCAAGACAAGGAAAAAAAGTAAACAAAACACTGCCACCAACTCAGCAGCCTCCTTTATGGCTCTTCTCACACCATCTCCCTCCCTCTCCCCAAAGGTAACCACTGCCTTCCTAAAAAAGTTCAATTTTGTCTGTTTTTTTTCCCCAATATAAGTTTTTACGTTTATTAATATGAAATATGATGTAAATTTTTCCACTTGCATTACATCAGATTCTAGTGTGGCTATTCTGAGGTTGTAAAAGACAAACCTGTAACCAAGATTTGCCATTTATTATACTCATATGACTTCTCGTGGGTTTAGATTCTTTGATTTTGAATAAAGGTTTCAAATATGGCTGATGCCCTTTGATACATACACATC
This sequence comes from Tamandua tetradactyla, assembly GCF_023851605.1. Classification (NCBI taxonomy): domain Eukaryota; kingdom Metazoa; phylum Chordata; class Mammalia; order Pilosa; family Myrmecophagidae; genus Tamandua; species Tamandua tetradactyla. Next base: position 62,452,937 of record NC_135344.1, read on the forward strand.
AACTACATTCAAAGGCTACCTGTATAGCATGAAGTTGGTGCTGAATCAAGCAGTTACTCTGACTGAAGGCTTTTTCCCATTCAATCCAGAGATGGAATTTTACTCCAGTATGAATTCTGCAAGTGTCTCAGGAATAACTAAGGTATGAAAATACCATGATGTATTACTATATTCAGTACATTTACAGGTTTTCTCACTGATACACTGTTGGTTAAAAGTTTTACAGCTTTCCGAATATTAAAAGCTTTCCTACTATTGTCACAGTAGGGTTTCTCTCTGGTGTGATTTCTCTGATGCTGAGTAAGAGTTGAGCTATGACCGAAGACTATACCACATTCAATGCATAAGAGATTTCTCTCTGATGTGAATTCCCAGATGTTGAAGCCTGAACTTTTGACTTAAAGCCTTCCCACATTCATTATGCTAAGGTTTACCTTTGGTGGGAATTCTTTGCTGTTATAGAAAGTGTGCTCTGACTGAAGTTCTTTCTATGTGTACCACAATCAAAGGCATTTTCTATGGGAAGAACCTCTTGTTGCAGGTAAAACCTGTGCTATAACAGAAACGTTCCCTATAATTATTCCATTTGCTGGATTTCTCTTTCCTGAGACTTTTGTGATGCTGAATAACGCATTTTGACAGAAGACTTTTCCACATTCATTATATTCATGTGGTTTCTCGTCTGTGGTGAATTCTTTAGCACTGAGTAAGATGTGAACTCAATCTGAAGTCTTTCCCACATTCACTACATGCATAGGAATTTTCGCTGAAATTAATTCCTGATGTCTTAAAATAGTCAACCCACATTCACTGCTCTCACAGGACCCTTACGTTCAACTAGGCATGAGGTAGAAGTCACCACCACACAGTAGAGAGAGGGGGCCTCTAATTTTCTAATGTTGAGTAATATACACACAACAGCTGAAGATTCAGTCTTCACAATTCTGAGATTTCACTCTGGTGTGAATTCTGGTGCCGAATTAGGTCTGAGCTCTGACTACAGGATTTATCACATGCATTACATTTATACGATTTCTCAAGTAGAATGCTCTTACATTTAGCAAGATGGGAGAGATCCATTAAACCTCTCTTATATTTCCCCATTCTGAAAATTCTGTGTTAGACTCATTTGTTCATGTTTACCAGCAGCTAAAGTCTGGTTGAGGCTCATGCCTTACTTGAAATTGCCATCAGTATTCTGTAATCTAAAAACTCTCTGGTTTGTATAAAAGTTTTAGAGTCCCTACTGAAGCTTTTTTAGGTTCATTGCATTCATTGTTCTTCTCATTGGTGCAGGTTTTCTTGCTGATTGTTATTTGTCTAAACTCTCTCAAATTTCTTAGGATTCCCTGAAGCCTTATTGTTTTATCCTCAGGTTTATACACTTCTCTAGTCTCAGAAACTAGAGCAATAACCTGTTTGAGTCTTCCTATTCTCACCTTGTGTGAATGTACATCTTCAGAGCTTTTCTGCTTAGGAATCAATTTGTGCTCTTCTCTGGTTGCTCCATCTGAGCAGCCAGCTCTTAAGACTTCTCTATTCTTAGTTTCCAGATCAATGATCTGTACATCTTGTTCCAGCTGGGAGATCCCATCAGGCTTGGAAAGTGTAAATCCTACTCTTAGAGAAGAAAATGGGATGTGGCAATTTATGCCCACCAGCCACCTTTTCTTTTACCCCTAGTGAGTCCCTGTTCCATGTTGGTCTCCTGAATGACCTGAGGCTCTGGGGACAGACCCTCAGATTGAGTCTCCAAAGACTGCAACTGGACCCTTGGTGATCCTGCTTCTTCTTGGGCAGATATTTCCTCCATCCCTGTTCTGGAGGACAAGGACCATCACCAGGCTTCTATGCGCCCCTGAGCACAGAACAGCTCTGGTCAGAGATCGGTAGTCCAGTTTTGCCTGTATTTGAACTTAACAGTAACCAAGTCATATTGGATAGATTCTTTCATGAAGAGCTCTTTTTCAACATTATGTTTATAAGATTCATCCATAATGCTGCATGTAGCTTTTGTTCATTTTCATTGCTATATGATATTTCATTACATAATTATAATCAAAATGTATTTAGCCATGCTATTGTTGATGAAGATTTGAATTGTTTCCATTTGGGGATTAACTATGAGGAACACTGGTATGAATAGCCTTGGAAATACCTCTTTGGGCACACGTTCAAGAATTTCTTTAGTGAGAGGAACATCTAAATCATAGGATATACATACTTTCTGCTTTACTATGATACAGCAAATTACTTGAAAAGCGGTCGGATCAATTAACACCCCCCCAATAGTGTATGATAGTTCTTATTTCTTTAAATCTTTATCAGCATTTACTATTGTCATATATCAAATTACTGCCAATTTGGTGTGTGTATAATGGTATCTCACTGTGTTTTTAATGTAATTTCCCTAATGGCCAAAGAGGTTAAGCATCTTTTCATGAATTTATTAGCCACTTGGATTTCCTCTTTTGTGAAGTGCCTGTTTAATATTGCTCCTTTTTCTACTGGTTGGTCTTTTACTTATTGATTCATAGGCATTCTTTATATATTCTTGATACTACTCCTTTGTTGGTTTTATGCATTACACATAAGTTCTCCTAACCTATGGCTTGTCTTTTATGGTTTCTCTTTTTATGGTGTCTTCTAATAATTAGAGGTTGTCATTTTAATGTAGTAAATAAGATTTTTTATTTTATGATCAGTCCTCTTTGTCTCTATTTTAGGATATTCATCATAACCCTGTGATCATAAAGGTATTCTACAATATCTTCTAAAAGCCTGATAGTTTTGCCTTTCACTTTTAGATCTTCAAGCTACCAGAAATTGATTTTTGTGTAGTGTATAAAATAGGGATACAGTTTCATTTTTTTTCAACATAGACTATTCAACTTCTGAGTACCATTCATTGAAATTTTCCACTAATCTGCAAGTCACCCCTGTTAAGTATGAAATATCTATATGGTATGTGAATCTCTTTTTTGGGGGGGGCTTTTTACTCTATTCTACTGCTTGTATCTCTATCCCTGTGCAAACTCCACACTGTCTTTATTACTAAAGCTTTATAAGCTTGTTATGGTAGGGAAAGTCCTCTCATATGTAATTGTTTTTACTTTAATACACAACCCTAACACAGTAAGGGTTTTTTTTATTACTTTGAGCCTGCCTGTAGTAGCTCACAGACAGGAAAATACCATTTCCAAGACAGTATCTCTGATTCAAATAACAGGGCTGACTTCTCGTAAGCATAGAACCTACAGTCTACAATATCCTCAGGGGTTCGTGAAAACGTTTTAACTTACTTTAGAAACAGAAGGAAAAAAATCAACTTTTAGGATGAAGGAAGTGCTTTAGTATGTAATATTAATGTATTCATCTTTATACTATAACAATCATAAAACATTTTTAATATTTTTATGGAGGAACCCCCACTTCCAAATGATCTCATCTTACTCACAGAGAAGCTTTTTAAAATCTATTTTTTCAAAAAACAACTTAACTGAGGTATATTTCACAAATCATAAAATTTACCCATTTTAAGTATATGATTCAATGATTTTTCATAACTTTACTGAGCGGTGCAACCATCACTATAAATTAGTTTTAGAACATTTTCAGCTCCCACCGTTAAGATGCACCAACCTATGTTCAGTTTGTCTCTGTTCTCACTGCCTGTTCCTGCAACCACTAATCTACTTTCTGTCTTTATAAATTTGTCTTTTCTAAACATTTCCTATAAATGGAATTATGTAATACATCATCTCTTGTACCTAGTTTTTTTCAGTTAGCATAATGTTTTTAAGGTTCATCCATGACATAGCATGTGTCAATAATTTGTTCCTTGTTATTGCCAAAATGTATTCTATTGTATTGATATATATACTACATTTTTGACTATCTATTCACAAGGTGGCTGACATTTAGTTGGTTTCCAGTTTGTAGCTATAATTAGTAACGTGCAATTAATTAATTTACGTGCAAGCTTTGAATGATTATATTTTTCAATTCTCTGGGCTAGATACTTGGAGTGGAATTGCTGCGTTGTATGGCAGCTTTATGTTTAACTTTTCAGAAATTGCCAAATTGTACTCCAAAGGGACTGCAACACGTTTATATTTCCTCTATATTTTCATCAATATTTGCTATTTTCTGTCTTTTTTATTATAGTCATTCCAATATGTGGGAAGTGGAATCTCATTGTAGTTTTGATTTGCATTTCCTAAGGACTACTGATGTTGACCATTTTATCAAGTGCTATTAGTCATTAGTATATATTCTTTGTGGAAATGTCTATTCAACCCCTTTGCCCATGTTTTGAATGGATTGGTTGTCTTCTAATTATTGAGCTCTTTGTAAATTCTGGCTACAAATCCTTAATCAGACATGTGTTTTGCAGTTTTTTTTCCCCAGGCTTTTGCTCATTTCTTTTCATTTTCTTGGTTGTGTGTGTTTTTTTTTGGGGTGGGGGGTGCATGGTCCAGGAATTGAACCCGGGTCTCCTGCATGAAAGACGGGCATTCTAACCACTGAACTACCCGTGCACCCTGTGCCTTTTTGAAGTGCAAAATTTCGAATTTTGATGAAGCCCAATTTATCAGTTTTTCCAGAAATAAATCCTTTTATTTATAGCCCAATGATTTTTGACAAATGCAATTCACTGGAGAGAAGATAATCTGTCCAATAAATTGGGCCAATTGGATATCATCATGTAAATAGATGAACTTAGATTCTCACCTTATACCACATGTGAAAATTAAATGCAAAATGGACCACAGGTATAAATGTAAGAGCTACAACAACATAATTTTTAGAAGAAAACATAGTAGAAAAATGTCAAAACCTTGGGTTAGGTAAAGATTTCATTTTCATCTGTTCTTGAGTTCTTGTCCTGATTAAATACATTTATACATGGGGTGGGGGTGGCATACATATATAACATATGTGTGTAAATATCTATAAATATATAGCCATCCTTACACAAAATTATAAAATATTTCATAAGGAATGGTGATTAAAAGTTGAATTATTCCTTACACCTAAAGCAAGGGCACTGAAGAAAGAAAGAAAGAAATGGGAGCTCCTCAAAATTAAACACTTTTGTGCATCAAAGAACTTCATCAAGAAAGTAGAAAGACAGCCTACACAATGGGAGACAATATTTGGAAACGACATATCAGATAAAGGTCTAGTATCCAGAATTTATAAAGAGATTGTTCAACTCAACAACAAAAAGACAGCCAATCCAATTACAAAATGGGAAAAAGAATTGAACAGACACTTCTCAGAAGAGGAAATACAAATGGCCAAAAGGCACATGAAAAGATGCTCAATGTCCCTGGCCATTAGAGAAATGCAAACCAAAACCACAATGAGATATCATCTCACACCCACCAGAATGGTCATTATCAACAAAACAGAAAATGACAAGTGCTGGAGAGGATGTGGAGAAAGAGGCACACTTATCCACTGTTGGTGGGAATGTCAAATGGTGCAACCACTGTGGAAGGCAGTTTGGCGGTTCCTCAAAAAGCTGAATATAGAATTGCCATATGACCCAGCAATACCATCGCTAGGTATCTACTCAGAGGACTTAAGGGCAAAGACACAAACGGACATTTGCACACCCAATGTTTATAGCAGCATTATTTACAATTGCAAAGAGATGGAAACAGCCAAAATGTCCATCAACAGACGAGTGGCTGAACAAACTGTGGTATATACATACGATGGAATATTATGCAGCTCTAAGACAGAATAAACTTATGAAGCATGTAATAACATGGATGGACCTAGAGAACATTATGCTGAGTGAGACTAGCCAAAAACTAAAGGACAAATACTGTATGGTCTCACTGATATGAACTGACATTAGTGAATAAACTTGGAATATGTCATTGGTAACAGAGACCATCAGGAGAGAGAAATAGGGTAAGATAATGGGTAATTGGAGCTGACGGGATACAGACTGTGCAACAGGACTGGGTACAAAAACTCAGAAATGAACAGCACAATACTAACTAATTATAATGTAATTATGTTAAAACATTGAATGAAGCTGCATGTGAGGTATAGTTTTTTTGTTTTTTCCTCTCTATTATCGTTTTCTTTTTCTGTTGTCTTTTTATTTCTTTTTCTAAATTGATGCAAATGTACTAAGAAATGATGAATATGCAACTATATGACGATATTAAGAATTACTGATTGTATATGTAGAATGGAATGATTTCTAAATGTTTTGTTAATTTTTTTAATTAATAAAAAAATAAACACTGAGAATTGATACAAAAAAAAAGTTGAATTATTAACGACAGTAAAATATTGAAAGAAAATGTGCTGCAAGGGCTGAGTAGCAATCCAGCCAGAGCAGAATATCTAGAGCTTGGCAGGTTGAACTCAAAGCAAAGCTGTATAAACAGCAGGGTAATCCCTTCTTCAAATATGATGCAGTGTGTGTACCTACATTTCAGGCTAAGAAACGTTGCTCACAGGCAGTCACCGAGTGCAGATTTGTCTAAACATTGCCACCATTACAGATTAAGAAGACAATCTCCTGTAGAAAGATGAATCTCAATCTATCTGTCAATGAGATGAGGCATACCTAACATTTGCAATAACATTATCACACTCACTTGAAAGCCTTACAGCTTATGACTTTCAACATGTGCAGGAATGAGGATATTACTGATGAAGAATCTACAAACATAATTCATCAAGATGAAAGTTCTAGATGTTAAGCTTCATTTATAATTAAAATTTCTGGATTTGATCTAAAATTGTTAATAACTAATTTTGGGGTCACATTACCCCTTACATTACACTCCCTCAAGTGACATTCAAAACACTGGCATACACTTGGCCACTTGTGTTCACTTTTAGTCAATGTCCTTGTCCCTGCCTTTGTCTCTTCTTGGCAACTGAGTCTTTGTCAAATCCTCAATCTTGATTTCCTCTATTCAAAGAAACATTTGTTATCAAAATTATGTCCTGTTATAACTAAAACCGCATCATTGTTTATTAATATCTTAATATTTTTTCACTATTTTCACTTACAACTGGTTATTTATACGTCCACCTAATCCTCTTAGTAAATATGAGGACTTTATATTCCTGACAAGAGTGGTTTTTAAATCATCATAGTCATAAGTAAGTATAAGAATCCTGTCTTACGGTATCTAACAAGGGTCTTAAACATAATAAAGATTTAGTAAGTTTTGTTGGAATGAAGTAAATATTGTTAATATTGTCATTTAAAAATTACATTTCATTAGCCCAAGATCTAATGGCAAAAGGTATACCATGGAATCCATCAAATTACTAAAATAATATTCTAGGACAGACTTGTAGGTTCATCATTATTTTAAATGACAAGAGCCAAATGTCAACTGTTTTCTGTCTTCAATACCTAGTGACACTATATTCTCTTATTTATTCTAAAGAGAAATAACCTTTCCTCTTAGCTCACAGACTCTATCTGAATCTCCTAGATGGTTTAAAAGGTAGACTTTCTTATCCAGGATGAAGTAGACTTAGCTAAGTGCTAGTATATAGCAAGAAATGCCACAAAATAAAGTTAGCTTTTATTATCATTGCTAGTGCTGCTAACATATCCTAATAATCACCTCCAACTTGAAAATAAGTAGAAACAATTTACCAGTTCACATAAATTTGAAAGTTATGCTAGTAGCGAAATAAATTAACATAGTCTTTTCAACTTGCTGTGGTTGAGTAGACATTGGCAAGGTCAATGCACAAATCCTAAGAAGTTTTTTAAATAAAGTTGGTAAAAGGAACTTCCAAAAAGCATGTGAATTGAAAAAAAAATGCAAAATCTCCTTTAAAATACTTTTCTTCTTGCCTAAGATATAACTTAGACTGGTTCTGAGTAATTTTCTCAAACTCTATCTGTGACAATCTTTTCAGTTACAGCCCTGTGGTCAACTGGAACCACTGAGTCCCACCTGCAGCCTTACCCTGACCTCAGGGACTGTGTCAGTGCTGGAGGAATTTTAGAACCTTAGACTAGTAGCTTATCTACTCAGTATCAGATCAGCCATTCTGCTAATCCTGTTATGATATCCAAGTTTCAGGCACTAAGAATTTATTGGGTTATTGGTTACACCTAGAAACTAGATCACGGTTTCATCCCTTGTGATCCAAGACTAAACCTTGGGATTTTACTTAGCATCCGAGTTGGTGAATTGCTCCCTGTAACATTCCATGAGCTTAGCTAGAATCCTGTGCTGGAACTTCAGTCTTCATGAGGATGTCTCTAAAACCTACCACCTATAGCTCTGTGCATATTTCCCTCATATCTAGATTTCCACCTATTGTCTACTTCAGAGAAGTCCTACCTAGAGTCAGGTCCTCATTTGAGCTAGATTTCCTACCAGTGTCACTTCTTTTCTCTATCCCCTGTCTAGCACTTGCAAGAAAGTCTGATCTTAGATCCTGGCTACAGTCTGACCTATTTTAACACTGAGTTCTAATTCTAATAGTAATTCAAGTAATACCTCCATTTTAAAGATCTCTATTCAAACCAGCTAATAGCAAGTTTAAAATGCCTAACTAAATATACAACTGCAGCTTTAAATTCCCAAAGAAAATATCCACCCTCCATACCTGTCTGAATGAATCCTGACTTATATCCATTAGTTGTTCCATTTTCTGGGGTCACAGTTGATGATAATGAAGAGTTTGGTTTAATAGAGTGGCAAGTAGCAGAAGATTGTCGGCTTCTACATTCTAGAAAGGAATAAAAATCATATTACATGAGTAGACCAATGTTTGTTAAAACAGCTGATGGGGGAACAAATACAGACAATCTCTAAAATAAATTTCTGCTCCTTAATCTGTAGCCATTTTGCTTGTCAGAGCTACCTCTTTCCCTAATCCAGATACCACTAACACAGTTCAAGCTACTGAATGCAGTTCTTTTTCCTAGGGCCAGATGTCACATTTGAGACAAAAAAAAAAAAATGGTTACAAAGAATAATCAGACTTTTGGTTCCCATAGACTAGTTCCCAGGGGAAAAATAACTCATATCCAATATAGTCATATTAATTTTATGGATAAGACAAAGGCTAAAGTATCAATAATTTTTAAAATCCCAATAAACTTTCAAACACAGTTAACCTCCTGTCTAGAATTGATTTAAAGTATGGAACAGTAACCTAGAATCCATCTAGATTGCCTTCAGCTTTTTCTACTTTACCTTAATTTACATCCCCAAACAGAAGCAAAAGCGAATTTATAGGCAGAAGAGAAAATTAAGAAATACTTAAATACAGCCTTAATTCTTATTAAAGGAAATAGACAACATTCAAGATGATCAATGATCATGTAATATCAGGCGTCATTTTAAGGAAGCTGCTATTAACAGGACTCTGGTAAAATATTTTAAAAGTATTTAGTACTGATTTGGGTACAATTGCAAGCACATGTGGGGCTTTAATTTCCAAGCAAATTGTACTATATGTTTTGCCACATTAGTCTCTAAAGATAGCATGTGAAAAAAGGATATAAGTGGCTGTCTATGACAAAGTTGATTAAAGAGGGTCCTTTAGAGAGTTTATAAGTTTATCAGATACATTTAAGGGTTGGAGGCAGTTTTCTATAACTTTCTTCTACTCTATGATCTTCCAAGAAGAGCTATTCTATTTTTGCCTAAAAGCCTATCTCCACATTATGCATGTTATATGTATATATGTATATTAGTATATTAATGTTTATATATAATTCCAACACCAAAATAACAATTGGTATAATGGTGAGGTTTCAGAAACCACCCAGGATCACTGTCTCATAAACTATTTCACAATGGCATTCTTCACCAGAAAGATGAATTGAGCACTAAATAACAAGTTAAAAACATTTTATGCAACCAAAATAAGAGCTATACAAGCAAGTTAAGGAGTAGGGAGGTGATATTCCTTCTACTTTTACTCTTTTGCTAGGGTTCAAAATTATTTTTCTAGAGGAAAATTCTTCAGACTTCATTAGGACAAAGAGTTATCTAATCACAATGTTATCTAATCACAATGAGCATGATTCAATATTAAGTTCTGATGATACCTAGCTTAGAATATGTAGGCATTTCCTAAAAAATTACATAATGCCATTTCAAATACAACCAAGAGCAATTACTCTGAAGGACTCAAAGACAAATCTGCAGTTGTAATTTATATTTATTTTGCTATTTCTCAAGGCAAAAATCTTGTATAGACAAAAAAATAGAAATATTAAAGACTATTATTATATAGGGGGGATACAAGGATCTAAGAAGCCACTCAACAGAATAAGGATTAATTATGCCTATATTAGAACAATGAATAGAAGTGTGCCAATTCCTACGAACACATGAAGATATGAAGTTTTAACTAGATTCATGTCTACACATAGATTAAGTTCTTCCTAACATAAAAAAAAGAACTTTGTCAACTTAATAATGCACATCCCCAGGTATTATGAAGAGTGTTATTTATTCAATGTATTATCAGGTCTCATTAAAATAGAAAAATACAGATGCTTTAGAATTATGAAAGAACCTGAGTAAAGTAAAAACACCATCTGACCAGGGAACCCACACTTTGAGGTCCTCTCTAAATGACAGAAGAGCTAGAAAAAGTCCATTTCTCCCCCAAGAGCTATACCCCACCCATGCCCAAAAGGCAAATGCAACTAGAGACATGTACTTTTCCTAAACTTGAATAGTATTTGCTAAAAATAAGAAAGCAGGTCAAATAAACTACTGGATAGCTTTACATTTTTTGGATAGCCTTCTGAACTTGGGCTATATCACACTTGAAAGTTGAACTCTGTATGGAGTACTTGTCACATAGTAAAATCACCACTCCCATTCCTTTCTCTATTAGAAGTTGACTTTACCTTTCCAACAGATAAGAGGTCCCTTTGACAGTACACCCTGGGAGCTTCTGACTAGGTAGTACTTTAAGTGCTTCTGCTTCTTTGGCTGGGTGGTGAGCTTCAAGTTAATGTGGTTGGAAAATTCCGTGAAATACCGAAATCCTCTTTCTCCACAGCCAATACAGTTTCCAGAAAACCCTGAAATTAGAAATACAAAGTTACTGGTAGCCTTGTAAATTGATGTACTACATTTATGTATTAAAAAAAAACTTAGGAAAATTCACATCTTTGACCCAATAACTTTCCAATTTCAAGGAAACAATATCAAGCAAGGAACAACAACAACAAAAAAAGGTGCAGAAAAAATGGTTTCTCAGAATTATTTTATAACAGTGAAAGACTAAAAATAATTTAAATGCTGCCCCAAAAGGGTAATGGTTAGGGAAATAAATCAAAGAGTATTGTGTAATAGAATTTAGATAGTTGGCATAACAGTAAGAAAAAGTTTGATTCCAGAGATGCCCGTTATTTCCATCAGGAGAGCCTGATGGCCCTAGGCCTGGTTTTCCACTCTATACACCATGCGCACCTGCCTCCAGGGTCACAGCTGACCAGACTGTGGACCAATAGTCTGGGCTAGAGTCTCTCTCCTGGAATTTTTAAATATATAAACAAGAGTAGCTTAGATGGCACCAGACCCTGGATTTGTAAGATGGTATAAAATTGGAACCAGAGGGGTGACATCAACCACTTGTAAGCTAAGGTGTGGGAGAGAACAAATTAAGATCCATGAAGAAAAAGCAGCTCTGCAGAGAGAAGAGCAGAGAATGAAGAGAGATGTGCAAACCCAGGGTACTGTCAACTTTAAAGCTTTATGAAATCTGGTTATACTTTCTGATATCAAGTTGTATGAGGTTCTCATTTCCTCTTTATTCAAACTAGCTAGTTTATTATTCCTTTAGTTTGACCACCCAAACAATTTCTCATTCAGACATATTAAACAAAATAAAACTTTCACTGACATGCTTGGAGCAAGGGGCATGGGAAAAAAAGAAATGGGGCAGTCTGGGAGAATAAGTAAACATGCTTTGATTTATTAGAAATCAATTTTTCTGACCCCTTTAATACACAGAGGAAAAGGCACACAGTAAGAGAATGAGTTCCACTGGTTGCATAAAATGGGGACACAATACATTTATTGGCATGTAGGTGAACAAGGACAAAAAAAGTTGTAAATAAGAAAGAAAGGGCATTCCAAATCTCATAAATGCAATATCTCTGTACACATACAACTAACTGAAAATAAATTCACTGATGAAGTGATACACTTTTCTTAAACCCCTAAACCAAGATGTTACATAATTAACAAAGATATGTATGGAATTAAAGATAATAGCCTACAATGTCCCAATCTTAGAATGCTGACAATCAATTCAGAGCATTTATATATGGGCAGTCAAATGTTTTATTATTCATTTAACAATAATTTATTGAGCACCTCCTATTTGCCAGGCATTGTGCTGACAGCTGGAGAAACAGTGATAAACAAGAGATAGTCACAACCTCTGGTCAGTGACATAGAGATATTAGTTTATTTCTGTCACTTTCTGGAAATTCAAACATTAATATAATTAGGAAAAATACTTGAAATATATTCAGAGATGATGGGGGATAGGTAGAAGGATAGAATTATATAGCAAATGTGGCAAAATACAAAAAGTTGATGGATCTAGGCATCTGAGTGATGGGTATGCTGGGAGTGTGCTGTAAGAGTTTTGTTATTTTTTAAACTGTCCTATAACTTTGAATTTCTATATATATATTCAGAGATGGATTCCATTTGAGAGCATTTGGTCATTCATCCAATACACTGGAAAAAGGTTGTCAATGGCTGCCTAGTACACCAAATTCCTAAAGTCATTCATTCATTTATCCATCCATCCCACAAATACTTAGTGTCCTCCACTATGTGCTAGATACTGTCTTAGGCACCAGAGATTCAGCACTGAACAAATTAGATAAAGTGCCCGCCCCTGCCCCTGTGGAGCTTGTATTCTGGTGTGATTGTCATCACCTGACAGAAAACTGTCCCAGCTGCAAGGCAGAGTTAGCACACCCAAAACACAGGAAAAGCACTATTAAGAACCTTTCAGTAGAAATAATAATTAAAGGCAATCCCCCCAAATGAGGCTTATATGATAGGTCCATGTAGTTCAGAAAAGATCAGTGTGAGAATTAACAGATTAAATTACTGAGGTTGAGTTTTATCTTTTATCTTTTCCTCTGCCAATTTTCTCAGGTGAAAAGCAAGAGAGTAGAAGGAGGAAGAAAAGCAATGGATCTGGATAATCTGCAAAGAAGAGAACCTTCACATTAATGATAAAAGTCAACAATATTAAAGAACTAGAATCCTACAGCACATTTTAAAAACTCTCTATGCTTCAGCATTAGCCTTGATTAGAGACATTTTTTTTTTATGGGTACCAAATTACTTTATTTGAAGGAATGGTACAAATGAAACAACTTGGTGGGTGTTGATACAACTTAATAGAAAAGGTAAACCCAACATGCATGCATGGCCCTGGTGACCACAGAAGTCACCCCGTGACTCTGGGGAAGACAGGGTAAGGCTTAACTCTCATCATCACTGTTTCCCAGGGTGTGCTTGTCAAAGAGATACTGTGCCAAGCCAGAATCCGGGGCCCCCATCTTGTGCAAGTTGGTCACGTAGTCACCCAACTCTTTGATGGATTTCACCTGCTCATTCAGGTAATGTGTCTCAATGAAGTCACACAAATGGGGGTCATTTTTGTCAGTGGCCAGTTTGTGCAATTCCAGTAGTGACTGATTCACCCTTTTTTCCAAATGTAATGCACACTCCATTGCATTCAGCCCGCTCTCCCAGTTGTCTCGTTCTGGTTTCTTGATATCCTGAAGGAAGATGCGGCCACCTCGTTGGTTCTGAAGCTTCATAAGTTTCTCAGCATGTTCCCTCTCCTCATGAGATTGGTGAAGAAAATATTTGGAAAAGTTCTTCAAAGCCACATCATCACGGTCAAAGTAGTAAGACATCGACAGGTAGACCTAAGAGGCGTAGAGCTCCAGGTTGATCTGGCGGTTAATTGTGGCCTCTGAGTCCTGGTTGTAGTTCTGGCGCACCTGCGACGGGGACGTGGTCGTCATGGTGGGCGGTTGAGGAGAAGAGGAGGCGGCTGCGCGGCGCTGGAGAGGTGGCTGAAAGCTGCTCGAAGTGGCCGGCCGACAGGGTGAAGGCGAGCGCCGCCGGGTTCCGTTCAAGCACTGTTGAAGCAGGAAACCACGGCGACTCTCTGCGAAGACGTCTGCGGCCAGAGACATTTTTATCTGTTCAAAGTGCTTGCTAACATTAATAACAAAAAATAACACTTCTTACAGCCAAATTACCTTTCTAGTCTTTCTGGCAATCAAGTCTTCCAGTTGCATGGTAGATTTGGGGCACATGCATTGCCAACTGGATCAATATATTTTTAATCAATTCCCCCAGTCTTTGGAATCTGCATAATTTATATAAAAATGTAGACAGATTGATATTGCAGTCCACAGGGATTCTAGAATATTTGAAGCTTAAAATTTTTTCCCAATATATATAATGCACACTGAAGTCATCATTAGTAAGAAACCTTGTCAGGTGAATATTAACTTCTGGACAAAAGAATACTGAACATATGAAAAGATTACAATATGCTTATCAAAGAAAAAACTTCTACCATTTTGTTGTACTGCACTTTTACTTGGAAAAGTGGAAAGTGAAACTGCCCATATACAAGGCTAGAGGAAGTAAGCTAAGTGCCAAGTTTACAAAGGTATTTAACAAATACTATAGCAGAATAACTAACATTTAATGAGTAAATACTATGTGCCAGGCGCTGTGCTGGGTGGGTGCCTTATGAACACCATTTCACTGATCTTCACAACTCTGAAAGGTAGGCACTATTTCCACCTTTATACAGACAAGGAATCTGAGATGTAAAGAAGTTACATAGCTTGCAAGTTCTTGAAAGTAGTATGTGGCAAATCTGGGATTTAAACCCAGGTCTGTCTGATTCCAAAACTCACAGACTTTGGTTTTCATATTTCTGATTCACATGATTAAGTAATCTATTATTCTGGTGGTGTTTTCTGTGTCCTTTCCATGATGTATTCTAAGAGAACTCCTCCAGTCATAAAGAATCACTGAGCAAAGAGGTATTATGAGAGAGGGATTATGAGAGATTCCTCTGTCTCTGGAGACTGAGTTAATCACATTTGTCCCAGTAGATAAGACTTTGATGCTTTTAAAATGCTAAAGAGAAGCCCTCCAAAGTCATTCTACCATACCGTACCGGGTAGTAAGCTCTATGAGAGAAAGGTCAGAGTCTTAAAATTTTGTACCCCCACATTATAGCCCGGCATTATTTCTGTCACACAGTACATTTTCAATAAATATTGCCAGATAAATGAATGAATGAATGAACAAATGAATAGCCAGATTCTTCTTTGTTGATTTAGTCTGACATACAAGCTTTAACATTAGGCTTCCATATTTAAAAATCTGCCCAATTTCAAAAGAAAAACAAAGTGAAGATACTCTTTCATTAAGAAGATCTTCATGAAAAATGAACCAGAAAAAGGCTCTGAACTAATTTAAGGAATGTTTATAAAGCATGTGCAGGATCATTTTCTGACTCAGGGGACTGCTCAATGTATTTCTAGACTTCTTCTTGCCTAGGCTTCTTGATGACAGTGTATAACTAAGAAGAATGGATCAGATAAACAAATGAACATATAGACCTCACAATCAATATTACACTTGAATTGCCCTCTTCTCTCTTCTTCCTTTTTACTGATATTTGTTCCTAAAACATCTCTCTGATTCCATTTACAGCAAATGAAATTTTAAGAAACAAAAACAAACTATTCCAAAGAAACACAGCAGCAAAAAAAAGCAATAAATTTTGGTAATGGATGATGGCAGCACAACATTGTGAATGTAATTAGCACCAAATTGTATATCTGAATGTGGTTAAAAAGATGAAAGTTTAGGTTGTATATGTTAGTAGAATAAATTTTTTAAAAACAAATACAAGGGGAAAAAAAAACCCAAAACATAGGACTATACAACACAAACACTGAATCCTACTGTAAATGATGGACTATAATTAATAGTACAGTTAAAAAAATGTTCTTTCATGAATTGTAACAAATGTACCACACTAATGCCAGGTGTTAATAATAGGGTGGTTTGAGGGAACACTGTATTTTATGCATGATTTTTCTGTAAACCTACAACTCTTCTAAATAAAAAAAAATCAATAAATCTCACGAACCGTTGTATTCTATTTGTCCTTTTTTTTCCCTTCTTTTTCAATTCCCAAAGTATCTGGGCTTGGACCATGAATTATATGATTACCCTCTCTATTGGTTTACTTTCTAAGTTCAAATAGGATAGTTAAAACTGTATTTCTTGTTAAACAAATACAAAGAGCACCTCTGGTATGCTTGCTTTATAAGAACCACATATTATTTTGGAAGAAGCCCTTGATTTCATCATCCAAACTTCATACTAAATTTTTTTTTTAATTTTACCAATCATATTTCTTCTTGAAGAATATTTTTCTCTTTCTTAAATTAATTTTATTTACAAATACTCCATATCCACCAAACACACATTCCCCCTTCCCTTGCTTTCCCCATTCCCTGACAACCTCCAATCTACTGTCTGTATCTGAAAATCTAGACATCTCTTATACGTGACATCATACTAAATTTGTCTTTATGTGCCTTGCTTATTTCACTGAGCCTAAGGTTTTCAATTTCCTTCTATGTTGCAACATGTCTTAGAACTTGATTTTTTCTTATGACTGAATAATAAATACTCCATTGTGTGTATGGACTGCAGTATGTTTATGTACTCATTTGTTGATGGACACCTGGATTGTTTCCACCTTTTGGTTATCGTGAGCAACGCTACTATGAACACTGGTTCATATGAACACTAGTGTACAAGTATATGTTTGAGAACCGTTTCCACTTTCTTGGGTATATATCCAGAAGTGGAACCACTGGGTCCTTATTTGTCCTTTTGATTATGAAACAAAAATAATAAACACAGAATCCACTCTTTTGTCATTTCCCATGATATCTGGAAGATAAGCTGTGAAAAAGTCCAGGCTCTAAATAATACCAGAAAGTAAAACATTTAATTTTGAGATAAAGCTACATATTTTACATTGTATTTACATTCCTATTTAATTTGATGAAAAAATACTAAGTATAAAATGAGACTCCAACAATCAAGCATAGATAGGAATATGGGTGGCATGGAAAAATTAACAATAATATACAAACGGGTAATCCACAGATCAATAACTGAGTTGACTTGACACATTAGTTCCAGATCACAAGTCAGTATGTATAGTGAATTCTAATTTGTTTTATGAAATATTAATTTTTGATAATTTGCATGCTATCCTTCATCTAGTCAAAAAAGTCTCCCAATTAAGACAAGTGTTTTGAGAATGAATTTTAAAAAGCTAATTTTTAAGAAATCACAAAATGGAAAAAAAATGTTTCCATCTGAACTAAACTAATAATCCCCAACTAATTCTGTGATTTAAAAATTCTGTGATACTTTTAAATAAGCTTGAAGAGATTTTATAAGTAT
Source organism: Tamandua tetradactyla (assembly GCF_023851605.1). Taxonomy (NCBI): domain Eukaryota; kingdom Metazoa; phylum Chordata; class Mammalia; order Pilosa; family Myrmecophagidae; genus Tamandua; species Tamandua tetradactyla. The sequence continues at coordinate 62,470,483 of NC_135344.1, forward strand.
AAAACACTTACCTAAAAGTGCATTTTTTCCATGATCATCTGGTAGGAATCGCTTGTCTACAGCACAAACTAGGATGTGTTCAGGAAGATTGGGAGACTTGGCTCCCACCAGTAGGAATCCTGCTGGGATGTCGATTTGTTCCGTACACAGCGATACCAAACGCAAATCCTTTCCTGCTTGACAAAAACCTAAAAACAGGTAAGAAGGACACAGTGAAATGTTTACGGAGGTTATATCTTATACATCTCCTTTGGGAGAGTTAGGTTTTCCTACGGGGATTACTATTAAGAACAAAACTTAAAGTCCATATGCTCTAACCAGAAAACAAATCTACTGTATATGCTCCTCTCAGTAGAGTCAAAAAAAAACACTAAGAAGAGATATTTCTATGCGGTTCAGCCAACGCTAATGACTTTAAATTTTCTGGCCCACAGTAAGACAGATAAATACACAGCAAAATTTGAAAAGAGCACATAGAGGGCTATCTACTGATTTTTACTTTCAATGCCAATTCACTTCTCTAAAATGAGGACAATCACAGAATAGAGATGCTCTCCATTTCACAGAGGAAGAAACTGAAGCTCAGAGTTTGGGGACTCATAACTGAATGGGCCAAAACTAGAACTCAGAACTGCTAGATTACTTTCACTAGATATGACGTGACATGACAAGACATAACACCTTACATAACCACTTTGTATATAATGTGTTACATTGATTCATTAAATCATTATTCAACAAACAATTGCAAGAGATGCTGTCTGACACTTGAGAATAAAGAGTTGAATAAGACCTATTTCTAAGAATCCACATTGTAGTCTATTGGAAATGAGAGGACAGCCATTGTTCTGCTGCACAGCACCCCTCCCCATCTCTCTGGAAATTGCTGTCTTTGTACTCTAATCGTGAATTCCAGTAGAGAACTGTGATGTTCTGTATTGACCTAGGAGCTGGCACCTGACCCAAGCTGGGCCAATCGAATGCCCCACCTTTCCCACCACAGTTGACTGGTCGGGGTAGCTACCTGAAATAAATCAGGTCTATTAAAACTTTTCCCAATGAATTATCAACATGGAACCAGGGAGGACATGGCTTGGTTCATGCTGTTGGGAGCCATGTTCCTTGCCATATGTAAGAAGCCTGTCAGCAGAGTCAGGAGACCAAGGGAGAGTGCTCTGGCAGTGTCTGAATCCTGAAGCCCAGGGGCATCTGCCAATAATTTCTTCATTTTACCAAAGCTAGTATGAGGTGGGTTTCTGTTACTTGCAACCAAGAGAGGGTGAATAAAGTATGATAAATGCTATTCCAGAGAGTTTCAGGAACACAGAAGACAGACAATTCACTCCTTCCACACAAACTTGAAGAAATGATCATCATTGCCCACTACAAAATAGGAAAGAGCCATGAAACAGTCTTCCTAAAAGCAACAAATCATATTATGATTGTAACCAAATGTCAACCAAGAGCTGGATGCTATCAGTCAGCAGATGAGAGACAGAAGAAAAAACACTATCATAACATTGCATGAAGCTGTGGTGCATATAAGTAATTATATGGCAGTGACCATCAAACCTCAGAAGTAAACATAATGGAATTAGAAAGTCAACAGAAGAAAGACTAAATGATCAAGGCAATGGGTCTCAACCATTTCAGTCTTATAGATCTTTTAACTTTAAAAAAATTCAAATTTAACTTTTAGTATGCTTCAATTGAGAAAAATATTTAAAAATTATTATGGATTATTTAACAATTTTAAATGAATCTGCATTTTACTAGTCATAGTATTATTTAGATTTATTTTAGAAATGATCATTTCTATATGTGAATTATATTACTTAGCTTATAAATAAAATTTGTGGAGCTTATGGATACATGGAACACCCTGAATATATTCTGCTGCCTCCAGCTCCATGAAGGCATAGGACTCAAATGCTTGGAATTTGGGAACTGATGATGATGATGATACTGATGGCAGCTAAAGTTTACAGCTCACTTACGATAAGCTGAGCATAGTGCTAAACACTGTACAGATGATCTCATTTAGTGCTCTGAACAACTTTAAATTGGAACCACTATCGTCTTTTCACAGATGAAGACACTGTGGCACAGAGAGGCTAAGGAACTCAGCCAAAGTTACATAATGATTTAGCAGCAGTGATGTAAGGCATGGGAAATTTATCATAGAAGAAAAGACAAAAAGCGCACTATTCAACTTAGCAAGATAAAAGTAGTTAAGAACAGTTACGACCCAATGTTAACACTATAAGGCCACCCCCATGTATTTTTTCACTAAATTATAATATATTAAATCTAGGATGCATTTTGCAGTGCTGAAAACAGGATTAATTTTTTTTGATCAAAGGAGTTACTAATTTGCTTGTAGGTAGTAAACCTAGAAACTCCTTCCTTAAAAAGGAGTACCACTATTGTAAATATGACTTATTTCAAAAGGCAGAGTACTTAAAATATCTTCCAAAGAGGTTTAGATAAATTCAATGATGAGAATTTCTTGATTGCCTATTGATGGAAATTAGGATGCCTTGAGGCTGTCTCGTCACTAAGGAGTAGTAATACAACTACTTGTATTAATAAATAGGGAAGAAGAGATAAATCTCCACAATTTTGGCTTGATCTATGTTAAAAAGAGTAAGCTAAATGAAACCATAAGCCTGTACGAAGTTGCAGATTATTATAATCTCTATAGGATATTAGAGCTATATGGAACCTCAAGATCTGATATAGCATTTTCCAGCTAGTGATTATCAAATTCCCAGGGATTCATAAAAGTGTGCCAAGATGCTTGAAAATTATAAGTATATCTCCTTTCCGAGACATTTCTCAGAAGAGGAAATACAAATGGCTAAAAGGCACATGTAAAGATTCTCAACTTCCCTGGCTATTAGGGAAATGCAAATCAAAACCACAATGAGATATCATCTCACACCCACCAGAATGGCCATTATTAATAAACCAGAAAACAACAAGTGCTGGAGAAGATGTGGAGAAAGAGGCACACTTATCCACAGTGGTGGGAATGTAAAATGGTACAACTGCTGTGGATGGCAGTTTGGTGGTTCCTCAGGAAGCTAGGTATAGAATTGCCATATGATCCAGCAATATCATTGCTAGGTATCTACTCAGAGAACATGAGGGCAAGGACACAAACAGACATTTACACACCAATGTTTATAGCAGCATTATTTACAATTGCCAAGAGATGAAAATAGCCAAAATGTCCATGAACAGACAAGTGGCTAAACAAGCTGTGGTATATATATATATACGATGGAATATTATGCAGCTGTAAGACAGAATAAAGTCATGAAGCATGTAACAACATGGATGGACCTTGAGGACATTATGTTGAGTGAGATTAGTCAGACACAAAAGGATAAATACTGTATGGTCTCACTGATATGAAATAGCATTAATGAATGAAACTGGATAATTTCAGTTAAAAACAGAGGCCATCAGGAGATAGGAATAGGGTAAGATATTGAGTAATTGGAACTGAAGGGATACAGATTGTGCAAAAGGACTGATTATAAAAATTCAGAAATGGAGAGCACAATACTACCTAATTGTAGCACAATAATGTTAATACACTGAATGAAGCTGAATGTGAGTATGACAGAGGGAGGAGGGCTAGGGGCACAAATGAAACCAGAAGAAAAGACAGATGATAAAGACTGAGATACACTCTAGGAATGCCTGGAGTGTATAATGACAGTGACTAAATGTACAAATTAAAAAAATGTTTTTACATGAAGAACAAATGAATGTCAATATTGCATAATGTTTAGAATAGATGGTAATTCATATTTTAAAACTTTAACTTATGCATGAGACTAAAGAAAAAATGTGTATATGGTACAAAATTAATATATTGACTAGTGCCATTTCCCAATGTAATGTACATGGACAGTTTAATTAAACACCATAAGTGATGGAACCTTGAATAGGGAATGAGATTTTGTAGGTTTGTCCAGAGTGATGCCCCAATAAATCCCAGAGTGATTTGAACAGTGAATAAAAAAGTACTTGCCAAGTCCCCTTGTGGGAACAGCGAGAAAGGGGGAAAAATTCAACTTCCCCATTGGGAGTATTCCTGATATTCTCACAAACAGTGGGGACAACCAAATCAATATGCCAAGCCTTCAATCTTGGGGTTTGTTCATATGACATTTATCCATGCAAAGGATAGACTAAACCTACTTAAAATCTGTCCTTAGAGTCATCCACAGAGAACCTCTTTTGTTGCTCAGATGTGGCCTATCTCTCTCTCAGCCAACACAGCAAGCAAGCTCACCGCCCTCCCCCTCTCTACATGGGACATGACTCCCAGGGGTGTAAATCTCCTTGGCAACATGGAATGGAAATCCTAGAATGAGCTGGGACTCAGCATCAAGGGGCTGAACAAACCTTCTCAACCAAAATGGGGAAGAGAGAAATGAGACAAAATAAAGTGTCAGTGGCTCAGAGATTTCAAACAGAGTCGAGAGGTTATCTTGGAGGTTATTCTTAGGCATTGCATAGATATCTCCTTTTCAGTTTAAAGTGTATTACCTAGAGGGAAGTGCTGAAACTGTAGAGCTGTGTTCCAGTAGCCATGTTTCTTGAAGATGATTGTATAATGATATAGCTTTTGTAATGTGACTGTGTTATTGTGAAAATAAATAGGGAAGAAGAGATAAATTTCCACAACTTTGGCTCGATCTATATTAAAAACAGTAGACTAAATGAAACCACATGCCTGTACAAACTGCAGATTATTATAATCTCTATAGGACATTAGAGCTATATGGAACCTCAGGTTCATCTGATACAGCATTTCCCAACTAGTGATTATCAAGTTCCCAGGGATTCATAAAAGTACACCAAGATACCTGAAAATTATAAGTGAAATTTAAATAGACATTATCACTTTCTAAATATGAATACATAACTATTCTAATGTTCTACTTTAAAATAAAATATTCTGAAGCGTCCTTAAGCCAACAAGATGGAAAGCAGTTGAGTAAGTTAATGCCATGTGAGTCATGTCACTGTGTGGTTTTGACCATTATATAATTTTAAATTGTTTTTACTATCAGTCATATGCATTGACATGTAGCTTAATTTGTATGCATAATGGGCTGTTAGTTAAAGATGCGAAGCTCAGGGAACATTGATTATATTAATGAACCCAAAAATAGAAATTTTACAGATGTGACTAAAGATTCTCTTTTCCTATTATGAAAGTTAAATTCATGCCCCATTCCCACTCACCAAATTATGATTATATAAAGTGTACCAATATGTCCTAAAGATTAAAATGTTGTGATTATAATCTAATTTGGCTTTTCATGTATGAGGGGAGAAGGGACACTTTTGGCAGCATGTTCTTTGTAGAGAAATTCCAGCAAACAGCAGTTTGAAACTTTCTGTCTATAGAGTTAAAATGTAAAACTTATAAAAATAAACTAGTATATCCTTTTAATTCTAAAATGTAGAAATTCTAAAATTTGGGTATCAAAAGTGCATTTTTAACTTTTTTTTATTTTGGTGCTGAAAAACATTTAATATACATTTAGTACCCTCTCCCCCAAAATAAAGATATAATAGTTTATTTTTTAATTTGTCAACAAAATATGTTTTTTCTTATATAATTAATTTAACATAAATTAAGCAGCACTTCATATATGAGAAAAAGTAAAAACTTTTCTTGTCTAGCATGAAAATCGGCAGTTTATTAATATACTTATCTCAAATAAATACTTTCTACTTAAAATCAATTCTTTATCACATGCCATGGAAAGATAAAATTAGTTTTAAATCCCTAAGGGGGTTGAAAGATTATATATTAAAAGAGATTTGTGACTCAAAGATTAGGGAACACTAATCTCTTCCAATCTCTTTAATAGGCAAATGAGGAAAATAGGCCCAGAAAGGTTAGGAAAATGGCCCAAGGTCAAATACCCAGTAATCAGAAATGTTAGGACCAGAATCCGGGCCTTTTACTTCAATTTAGATGTTCTTTCATCTTCATTAACACCTCTCTAAATTCTAGGTTAAGCTTCACCTCCCTGCAGGCTGATGTAGGACCTTCCCCTATAATTTCTTCCTTGTTCATTTTTGCTGTGACTATCACCTGACATTCCTAGGCTCTCTCCAGACCAAAGCCTGGAGCATTTGATATACCAGCCCCTTTCAGGCTCCCAATATATCTGCAGCCACCTATCTCATGTTTACTGATGAATCCTTACAATCATGGATTTGCAAACCACAAAGAAAACCCCAGTTCAAGAGTTTTCTCAAGGACTGCAATGCATTGACATTGCAGTAAAGACAGATTAAGGGAGAAAGTACAAATTCGGTTGTGCATTGGGCAGAGATGGTGAGAAGGTACACTGTCGAGTGTCAGAAGAAAGCAGGATTTCAGCAGCAAAGTAAAAACTACATAGTCCACTCAAGTGGAGAAGTACAAATAGTTTTGAATACTAGTCTTTGAAATATGCTTCCCCTTTATGGTTTGGAAAAACCTAGAGGTCAACAATAATCATTATTAAATGACTAGATTCTTTGGGAAGCATATTTTTAGGTACCTTCTCTTAAAAAATTTTCCAAGAACTACCTGTGACAGTGAAAGAGTAAATGCATTTTTTATGAAAAACAACAACAAAGCAAACCAGAAAAACCAACCACAAAAAAAGACCACTGCCACACTGGTGGGGGTATGTCCAGGGGGCATGGGAGCCAATGAAAGGGCTCCCAATAGCCAATGTAGGAATAATTTGAACAAAAAAAAATGATTACAGTTTTATTAAATTATACCCTGAAGTATAAAATAGGTATCTATGAGCCAATTCTTGATATAAATGGTTGAATACATTAATAAATAGGGGAGGAGAGACAAATCTTCTGTGTAGAAGAATCTGAAATAATTCCATGTAGGTACATCATCCTTTATAAAGGAGGGGGAGTTCCTTAAGTGTGGGCTAAACATAGTAACTCCCCTCCAAATACAGTATGGAAAAGGACTGGAGCTGGAGAGAGTCACACCAGGTGATTATCAACAATATCAATAATCATAAATCATGGTGATAGTATGATCACAGAGTGATCACCTCTATGATTAAACTTAACTCCCGTTTAATCAGGAGAACATCAGAAAAATTCCAATACAGAGTTAACCTATAACATACCTGACCATTATTTCTCAAAACTGTTAAGGTCATCAGAAACAAGGAAGGTGAGAAACTGTCACAACCAAGAAACTAAGGGCACAGGATAACTAAATGTAATATGCTATTCTGGAACAGAAAAAGGACATCAGGTTAATATGAAGGAACTCTGAATAAACTATGGGCTTTAATCAATAACAATATGTTGGTCATTAAATATAAAAAATGTACTATAGGTAAGATATTTAAAAAGGATATGTAAGAACTCTGTACTACTTCTAAAATGTTCTAAAAAATCAAAGTCTAATGTTAAAAAATGTCCTATTTTACCAGATAAGTCCTGAAATACAGTGGGGCCAGCCTCTCCAGAAGATCAACTAATTCCATCCCCCTATCCCATATTATCAACAGCCCCTTCCAACATGAAGAAGTTGGAATGGGCATAGCCCAATTACCCCTAAAGAATGAGTGAAAGATCAAAGGTGTTGGTGGAGTTCTACAGAGAAGGTAAGGTGTAACAAATGAGTGCGAGTGCCTAATTATTATACTGATATTTCTTCTAGCCTCCAGTGTTCTGGAGCAACTAGAAGGACAAATCTGAAATAGCAGAATGGTGACCCATAACAAACTCTGAAATCTGTTCTGTATGAAAATCATTCCTTTCTCTTTCTTTTCTTTTTATATATGTTGTATTTAACAATAAGAAACATTTTTTAAAATGTCCTATTTTGTCTTCTTGTCTTATAGATATTCACCAACACAAGCCACACACATTTTAATTAAGAGTAGAGAATAGGAGACAAAAAGGGAAGGGATGGCTGAGTCTGGCAACAGGGTCAAGAGGAAACACATTCAGAGCCAAAAATGGTTGCTGAGCTCCTTTATGAAATTGTAGCTTTCCTAAACTCAGGGTCCTCAGGTGTGACACGGACACATGTATGCACCACGACCACCTGGGCCCACTAAGCATCCCCCCCTCCCGGATTAGGCAGCCAAGGAGAACCAGTGCAAGGATGAAGCACCTGCTGCGCCACAAGTAATAAACATTAATTAAAACCTCAAACTGAATGAAAAGAAACCTCACTATTCCCCTGCAGAATAATTCTGAATTACATTTTAAATAATCCCCAATGTGATCTGTTTAGAGGCTCCTGGATAATGAAAGGGTCTAAGTCTATTTACTGACACAGGTTAGAAAGATAAATTATCAATATAGGCATACAAATAGCAATTTAGTTGCCAAACTTGGCCCCCAAATAGTTTCATTTTCTGAGAGTAATTCTGAAATGTTGCCCTAAAACCAAGGCTCTTGAAGGGTAAATGATTTTAAATGAAAAAGGAACAATGGTAGAGCCTTTTTTTAATAAACTTCATCTGCATTAACCTTAAGAAAATAGCCAGGGTTTTCACTTCACAGACACAGATTTGCATTCTCCAATTATCTCCAACTTGAAGGTTACAGAGTAAACTGAAAGCGGGGAGGGGAAGTTTACTGAAACAGCTGTAAACACAAACTAAAGTAATCAAAGCAGTATTTGAAGGCCTAAAATTTGGTGGCCCCTCTCCCCTTTAGACAATCAACTGCCTCACAGTAGGGTAGGAACCTACTCTATTCCAATAATTTACATAAGAAATTAGCAACCAAATTTTACATCTGAATGGTGAGCCCCAGCGGCCCATCAGGTGTTAAGTATCTGCTTATCTAAATTGCCTCTGAAAATAGTTTAACCTTCCTTTAAGCCTTAGGTAAACAGAGGGTTTCCCAGGAAAGGAAGATGGTATGCTGAAACTGGCCCAGGCATTGTATTACCCTATTTCCCTGCTATTTTTTACAAGGAAAATTTCAGGGCTCTCTTTCATTTTGAGTGAGAGAATTATTAGAATGATCTTAGAATGAACCAAAGTTGAAAGGACAAACAATAATCTATCAAATTATAAACTCTGCTTTTTGTTTTATATGTTTATCCCCAGGTTAATTAAAGGGGAAATGAATAATGAATACAATTAATTATAAGAACTAACGTGCTCATTTGAATAACTGAAACAAGGAAGCAAAAAATAAGAAAGAGGTCCTGAAATACTGTATAGATTATTGCAATGCCTGAAAACATCCTAGACTATATTAAGCAGATAATCAAAAAGTATTGGCAAAGTCCCCTGAGGGAGGGGAGAAAGACTATGGAACTACTAAACCTTACCATCAGGGAGTCCCCTGATACTGTGTTAAACTTTAGTGGCACCCAAATCAATAGGCCATGCCCTTAATCATGAGGCTTACTCTTGTGAAGCTTATGTAGGTAGCATAGAAGCTTAGACTTACTTACAGGCATCCCTAAGGGTTAACTTCTGGAGGACCTCTGTTGTTGCTCAGATATGGCCTCAGTCTCTCTAAACCCAACTCTGCACGTGAAAACACTGGCCTCCCCCCTACGTGGGACATACATGCAGGGATGAAAGTCTTCCTGGCAAAGCGGGAGAGGACTCCCAAGGATGAATCCAGAACTGGCACGGTGGGATCAACAATTACAATCTGACCAAAAGGGGGAAAGAAGTGTAAATAATAAAGTATCAGTGGCAGAGAGAATTCAAATAGAGTCCAGAGGCTACTCAGGAGGTTGCTCTTACACAAGCTTCAGGTAGACCTTGCTACCTATCATAACCTGACAACCATCAACCACGACCATTCCAGCCAATCCTAAAGAACACCTAGGGGAATATATAAGATTCCACAAGGGTTCCAGGCACTAGAGTAACTTTGAGACACTTACAACCTCCGGATATGTCCCTGGTCCAGGTAAGTCCTGAAACCTAGCCCAGCCTTTCCAGAACATCAGATAGTTCCATTTCCCTACCCCATATTAGTGACAGACCCTTCCAATATAAAAAATTTAGAATTGCCATAGCCCAAATACTCACAAAGAGAGATATGGAAAGATCAAAGGTGATGGTGGAATTATACATAGAAGATAGGACTTAACAAATGAATATGAACACTGAATCATTAAATTGGTATCTCTTTTAGTCTCCAGTGTTTTAGAGCAGCTAGAAGTAAAAACCTAAAATTGTGAAACTGCAATCCATGTCAAAGTCTGAAATATGTTCTACAACTAATTGTGGTGCTATGCTGGAAATTTATAGCTTTTATATATATATGTCATTGCTCACAAAAAAAGAAGGAAAAAAAGTCAATCGTGGTGATCAAGTATTTAAGCCTTCTAACATCCTATAATCTGGAGCAACTAGAAGGAAAAATATGAGTGGATCGTATGGTAGCCCATGACAAACTCTGGGATCTGTCCTGTAACCACATACTGAAGAGTGCTTTGAAAACTATTGCTTTTTTATTTCTTTGCTTTGTATATGTGTTATATTATACAATAAAAAAAGTTTAAAAAAAAAAACTAATGTAGATGATGTGGGAATCTAAGTGTTGAACTAGTGTTTTCAGGTGGTCTTAGAATTTGAATCTTATGCTTGTGTGAGATGATTCTGTGTTCTCGGAAAAATCTCACCTCCATGTTTTTTGCTTTATTTTTTATTTTTCTGCATGGGCAGGAACTGGGAATCAAACCAGGATCTCCGGCATGGCAGGCGAGAACTCTGTCTGCTGAGCCACCGTGACCCACCCTCCTTTATCTTTAAGATAACTACTACCCTTTTCTTATATTTTATGAATTGTTACAGGGTAAGGGTAGTGTTCAAATGTTTTAAAATTCAAGAAATATTTGTTTATCTGCTAGATTACTGAGTTTATTTCTTGGTGGGCACTGAACAACTTTCTATACATGGCTATAAATAATACCAGTGCCAGGGAATCCAAAAGGCAAACTAAAAACATTTGTAGGGCACAGGAAAAACAGGGAACACCCCTCCCCATTTTTTCATATAAAATTTGATACTTCAAAACTAGCCTCTCAAACTTTTACTCCAGTTCTACTTAAATCTCACTTTAAACAAGATTCTCAATGAGATTCCAATGATATTTTAAGCACCTGAGATTGTAACATACATACACCCTTTCTCCGCCCAGTTTTGTACATTGCAATCTTCCCAGATCCAGGTCGGTCTGGGAAGAACTAGTGTTTTTATAGTACAAGTACAAAACTTGTACTATGCCTAATCTGGATAAAGTAGAACTCATATATTTATTATGCCACGATGGTCAGAAAATTAAGTAGACTGTGCTGGTCAGAAAAGTGGCACTGGATACTACTGAATGGAGGGAAGGGGGGTGTAATTAAAGATCACCAAATTCAATGAAATGTTGCAATGCTTTACCCAAGGGTTTTCTTATTAAAGGCTTGTTGGAAGAAGAAGTTGATACTAATAAATAAAATGGGATGATCTATATATATATATATATATCTTTTAGAGCTAAACTGGATGAATGTTCAGAACAAATGTAAAAGGTAAATATAAAATATCAGATATATCTATTATTGTTTTTGGAATGATGTAGAAAGAAGAAGGAGTAACACTAAAAAGGTTCCTAAAATGTTAGCATTCTCACAGGAAGGACATGGTGCAATGGAAAAGTCCTTTGCTACATATCAGAGAAGCCATGCAACCACTGTGAACTGCAGTCTCTTCATCTGTAAAATGGGTGTGATAACACTTGCCATGCCTTTCTTACAGTCATATGCTGTGAAGCCATGGAATATAATGTGAGAGTAAGAGCAGAATCCCTCCTCATTCCTTTCCATAATTACTTGTTTTTAACCTTGAATATCACAGGTAATGATTGGAAAGTGGCCAAACAATATCAGATAGAGTGGGGTTAAAAACAAACAAACTGAAACCCACCATCTGTAGTGCAAGACCCTTCTGGGGCAGGTTTTTGTGAATAGGGAATTGGAGGACTATTTGAATCAGACATTTCCTCATCATCTTCATCATCTTCCATTTCATTAATTGTTAGATTGTTAGAAAAATCCAGACTTCCATTTTGAGTGTAGCGTTGTACCAAATCTTTATCCAAATCCTCCACCTTGGGTTTTACATCTGGGTGAGCAACAAATCATAATTAATTTAAGGAAAAGATTTGTATGGATAGACAATCATAGTTCTGAAAGACATCTGAGAAAAGGATACTAGCATCTTCGAACATTTATCCAATTTGTTTCAGAAATCCCCAGATTTAGAATCCCCACTTCATTTAAAAGGAGGCTAGAAATTTGTATTATTGAGAAACTTACCTGCAGATGAGAAAGGATGCTGGTCAGGATCCAAGTACAGCTGGGAAAAAATAGGACGTGGAACCACACTGCTACATCTGAGTGAGGCTTCTATGGAGTTGTGGAGAGCTTCCTCAAATCGAGCAGATTTCAGTTGCCCAGCATATGAATTCCCCATGGTCTACTTGCCCCCGCCCCCACCAAAGGAAAAAAGAGGAAGAATGAAGGAGAAATGGATATAATTAGAGGGTTATATGTCTGCAAAGTACATATATAGATAACATGACCTATACACACACACACACATATATATCTAGACAACTCAAAACAACTTGCACAAGTTGTCTGTTATCACTTTTGCTTTCTATCTTTATGGTCCAAATCCATTTCACAAAGCCCCTATAAAGGATCTTATATCTCAGAATCAAGTACTAATAAAAGGCTTTAAGGTAAATGTTCTCCAAACAGTTAATCAAAATTGACTTGTCAATTATGTAGCCAAACCTAGCTGACAATGAGGCCGTACCTCTCCTCAAAACTCAGGGGCTACCCAACCTCACTCCAATCTCTCAAGGGTTTCAAGGTAAATATCTAATTACTTATGTCTCTAAGATTTTATTACTCTGGGAATCTAGATTTTTCTAGGAGAAAAAAGGAATCTTCTCTGCAATAGGATAAAAACTTTATGATAATTTATTTAATTGACAAATTCCTGAAAGATTTGAGCTTTTCAATCTAAAAGAATACATGTATATATTATCAATATTTATTTGAAAAACACTGTTTCTTTCACCTCATCTGAAACACTATCCCATGTGTGATGCTCAAGGAAAATTACTTGAAGCCATGATCTCTACCTCTCATCACTGTTTGTATAGCACTTACTGGTTACAAAAATGTCCATGTATATTAACAATAACTACAATTTACTGGAGATATTGTCTAGACAAACAGTTCTCAAAGTACAGTCTGGAGTCCCTGTGACACTTTCAGGGGATCCTGGTGGTCAAAACTATGTTTATAATATTACTAAGACATTATTTGCCTTTTTCATTCTCATTCCCTCATCTGTTTGTAATGGAGTTTTCCAGAGGCCACTCAATATGTGATATTGCAAAAGACTGAATACAGAAGGTTCTTGTTTACACTAATTAAAAAATTGATATTTTTCACAAAATATGTTATTTATGTTAACATGAGTTTATTGTTACTTTTAAACAAATCAGTATATTTTTAATTTCTCATTTCAACTTTCTAATAACTATAATCCACATAAATAAAAATCTTCTTGGTTCCTCAATTTTTAAGAGTGTAAAAGGGTCCTGAGATATAAAGTTTGCTAACTGCTGTGATAGGCAGTATACTAAGCACTTAATTACTTATTTAGTCCTCAGTGTTCTGAAATGGATATGACCTCTTCCCACTCCACACATGAAAAAAAAACCCTGAGGTTTGGAGAATTCAAGTAACTGTCCACCATTACTCAGCTAGAAATGAATAAAGCCAGGACTTAACATCTGGCCAAATGATAACAAATCCTGAATTCCTTGAGTGTGGGCTCAACTTGAGTAAGAAAGGCAATTTTGATAATATCTTAGCCCCACTTATTCCATCAAAAAGAAGGATAGCTATTCAATTTCTACTGGAATACCAACTCTGATAGTCTCCCTGTAGGGAGTTCCCGGAGGAGAGGTGAGAAGGACACTGATTGTGCACCTGAGGTCAGCAGGAAAGGGAGCTACCCTCCAGTGGTGAGGGGCACAGCAAAACCCAACTCTCAAGACTCCCAGACTAATAAACCAGAGTGCCACAGGAGATTTTGGTGCCTCTGAGCTGCCTTTATCAGCATCTTTTTACATGATTTCTGATGGTAGCGAGTAGTACACAATGCTAAATGCCATGGATTTAAGTTACTAGGGACCTTTCTTACAAAAGTACATATGCTAAAGTATACATATAGTATCCAACTAAATATAAATGGAAGAAAATCAATAAAGTCTATCAAATGAAATTTCCCTGAAATACCATGATTTTGGCCAAGCCCCCAAAACTCCTCACCAGTATAACTATACACATTTTAAATTTCCTAAAACTCAAATGCAATTTATTTTTCAGTAAACTCTTGTGATCAAAACCAAACAGGGTGGGGGTAGGGGGTTGGAGTAGAAATATGCTGTGTCATAAAGTTTATTGGTCTAAGTCAAAACCCAAGGGAGAAAAGTGCCAGGAACTTGCACAAAAGTTAACCACTGGATTGCTTATCTATGGAGAACAATGGAATAACTTCAAAGGTAGAACTTTAGCCTTTCTCCAGGGCACCAAATGCCTGGAAATCTTGCCTCTTCTTAATCTATTACTAGCTCAACAAGCTATCTTCATTTCATCATTGAAAGCCTTGAAAACCAACATTCTCCAAGGGATCTTTTTAGTTTAATCAAGTGCCCAATTATACATGGAACACCACAGAATTTCAATCTCTTCCCCTCATAGCTCAAGGAGCAATATGACAGACACATATAGACAGGACAAACAAATATTGCAAGAATAAAATATAAAATCAACATAAAAATTGGGGGATTTCACCCTCATAAAGATATACATAGTCCTACAAGAGTATTAGCAATACTCCATTGAAGACAAGGGGAAGTACCCATAAAACATTCCCTGTACAGATTTAGTCTGGTTGACTATATTCCAAATAAAGAAAACTGAGCACTGTTTGATAATGATAATATGAAGAATTACAGAACTGAACACACACATTTTTAGGGCTGACTATCTGCTGTTGACAGCCCAATTAGTGCTCAACAAAGGGCAAAATTCAAAGGAAGCCTTTTTGATGCAACGTATTTTTTTTTAAGAAAATATTGTATCAAAGTTTAATTGACAATATTCTTTCAATCTTAGTGATAAATAAAATAATAGTTCAGCTTACAATTAGTGGCATCTTACATTCAGTGAACTATAATAAAAATACTCCCAGGTTTGTCACAAGAAATAAATGACACAATGCATGCGAGAATACCTGGCAGGCAACAGTTATCCAACACATCAACTGAATCTCCTTCTAAATTGGCAGTCACAGACTTAGAGTTAGAACTACCTGTCAGTTATACTGGTACCAACTGTGTCCACAGACCACTATGGGGAGTTTCTCACACATAGGTATCACATGACACGAACCCCCTGGCCACATTTGCTTGGAGCAGAGTCTGAAGCAGCTCCTGACCCCAACACAGCCATCTCTATGAATGCACTGAGGTAGTACTAGAGCTTGGCCCAAGACACATACTCTGCTGGATGGTGAATGACCCTCTATCGGATTCCTGACTTGGGCATTTGTAATGGACAAACTGGAGAAGCCATGAACAAGAAGCAGCTATGAATAAAGAGAGGCCAAGAAACAAAGTATAAGAAGAGTAAGAAAAGAAGGAAGAGAAAGAAGTAGATGAAGGAAACTGAAAAAAGCTTAATTCACTCTAATCCAAGCTATAGTTAGAATACAGTGTATACACTCCTCAGTTTCCCATTACCTGAGATATTTTTTACATAGAAATAAAGATATCCCTTTAGCTTGTTTATCATAACTATTTTCTTACTCACTGGTTTGGTGAACTTTTTTAAAAAGTATTTTATTGAGATATCTTCACACATATACAGTCCATCCAAAGTATACAATCAATGGTCTACAATATCATCACATAGCTATATATTAATCACCACGATCATTTTTAGAACATTTGCATCACTCCAAAAAAGAAATAAAAAGAAAACACTCATACATTCCATACACCTTTCCCCTTCCTCGCATTGACCAATAGTATTTCAATCTATCCATTTTTTCCCTCTTACCACCCCCATATGATTTACTTATTTTTTTAGTCATACATGAGAAAAAAAGAGCAGCAGACACAAGGTTTTCACAATCACACGGTCACACTGTAAAAGCTATAACTGTCTTCAAGAATCAAAGCTACTGGAACATAGCTCAACAGTTTCAGGTACTTCCCTCTAGCTACTCCAAAGCACCATAAACTAAAAAGGGATATCTGCATAATGCATAAGAATAACCCCCAGGATAACCTCTCAACTCTGTTTGAAATCTCAGCCACTGAAACTATTTTGTCTCACATCTCTCTTCCCCCATTTGGTCAAGAAGGCCTTCTCAATCCCTTGATTCTGGGCCCCGGCTCATCCCTGGGAGTCCTGTCCCACATTGCCAGGGAGACTCACACCCCTGGGAATCATATCTCACATAGGAGGGAGGGCAGTGAGTTCACCTGCGAAGTGAGTAAGTTGGTTTAGAGATACAGGCCACATCTGAGCAACAAAAGCGGCTATCTGGGGGTGACTCTTAGGCGTAAGTATAAGTAGGTTTAGCTTCTCCTTTGCAGGAATAAATTTCATGGGGATGAACCCCAGGATTGAGGGCTCAGTCTATTGATTTGGTTGTTCCCACTGCATACGAGAATATCAGGAATTCCCCAGATAGGGAAATTTAATATTTCCTCCTTTCTCCCCAGTCCCCCAAGAGGTCTTTGCAAATACTTTTTTATTCTCTGCCTGAATTACTCTGGAATGCATGTATGCTAACTGTACAAACAATGCAATGTATTCTTAACAGCATATGCCACAGTATTTAGGGTCACTGAAGTTGTGGCCATTATCCACCCAATTACCAGCTTTCCTTTTCTATGAATTTCAGAGAGCCCCCAATACCTGAGATGCCAAAACATCTGACAAAGTCAGTAAGAATAAATTTAACTTCAGGCAAGAAATTAGAGAAATATCTTTTAGGAATTAGTCATTAAATCAAATGCAACAAGAAAACAGACTTTTGATTTCCATTATATATGTACATATTTTATATCTCTAGCTGACTTTAAGTTTATGAGACTGCATTAGATTGATTTTCATCCTTGCCTTTATTATTACGAAACGATAAATTATATTAAATGTTCTTATAACACTACAGACCTCTGAGAAAGGGATCATATGCAATAATGGGCTCTTTTTGCACCACTAGTTAGTTGTTCAAAATGCAGGTAGATTCAAGTACAAACCACCATGACATTGTGATTTGGTGCCTTGTTCCCCTATCTTTTTTTCCCTTTTTCAACAAAAAGAGAAATAGCTGAAGAGAGTAAAACAGACACCATCTATCAATGCTGGAAAAGTAAAGAAATGGTGGCTTTACATGTGAAAATTGGCACTGGGCGTACCTGCTCCACACCCTCTCCTCAATTCCCTTTCTCTGAAAGTTGAAAGGAGAAGCAATACACTTTGAGAGAGACTGCTCTTTATTCTGCAATATTTCCTCCCCCTTTGTCAAAGGTTTCATGGTTAATAATTATTGAATTATTATCACAGTAGTTACTTTTATAGTAATTATTAAGTATACAAGAGACAGGGAGAAAAATACCCTCAGTGATAAAATTTTCCTTTAGTTTACTTACAAAAGAATTTTCACAATTTAAGCATCAGAACATATTTTGGAATACATAAGCACACTTTCAAAAGTTACTTTCAAGTTATATGTGAAGTAATAGCACAATGGTAGACATTATAATAATAGCACTGCTATCATTATTATTATTATTACTGGTATTAGTGATGGTGGCAGTGATGGAGATAGTAGGGGTGGTGGCAGTGGGGGTGGAGGCGGTAGAGGTGGTGGTGGCAGTGGTGGTCATGGCCACAGTGGCTGAGGTGGTGACGGTGGCTGTGGTTGGAGTAGTGGTGGGATGAGGACCACAGTGAGGGTGGTGGTAGTGGATTGGTGGTAGTGATGTGATGGTAGTGATGTGGTGGTTGTGGATGTGGTGGTAGTGATTCCAGTGGTAGTGATGTGGTGGTAGTGATTGTGGTGGTAGTGATGGGGTGGTAGTGACCGCAGTGGTAGTGACTGCAGTGGTCGTGATGTGATGGTTGTGATGCGGTGGTAGTGACGTGGTAGCCGTGGTGGAACTGGTGATGCAGCAGTAGTAACAACATCATAGTAGTTAGTTGCAGTCATCACCAAGAACTGTGAAGGGAAGCATTCTTCTTTGGAGGGTTATAATAACAGTATCTTGGAGAGTTTACTAAATGTTGGGTAAGTGCTAATATTGGGCCCATTTTTCAGATGAGATCACTGAGGCCCAGAAAAGATAAAAAACTTGCCCAAGGTCACACTCTGAGGAAATGTTAAAAACAGTAGGAACCTAATCAGCATGGCTACAGAAGCTGCTCTCTTAGGCTATCTTTATCACCTAACCACCTATGCCACTGAGCTGTGAAATCATCTACAAAAATGGCCTAATAGGGTAAAAGAATACTCTGCAAAGTACTGCTGAATTGTCCAGCAAAAAAATAAAAATAAGATTTTTGTTTGCTGATTTGTCTTTATATATATATGTTGATAAATACATATCACAGCTGCAAGACAAGGCTAAAAATGGAGTCTTAAGATATGGACTAACAGACACAACAATTTAAAAAAGCAAAACAAAATACCATCACCACCACCTCCTCTAAAAACAAAACCAATCAAACCTAAACCTCACTGCAAATATTAGACAAACGGGAAAGAAGATCAAAAGCTAAATTAGTTAACAGAGAAGAAGCAAATGCATAGAACATTCAGGGGAAGGAAGCACAGGCCTGGCCTTAGATGCCAAAGCATCAAATCAATAGGCAACACAGCTGCTGATTTGGGGAATTCCCTTGCCGGTACCCTTTTCTCCGTATTGCTTCCAAAATTAGAAAAATTGGTCATGTTACCTTAATTCATTACATTGCAAACATAGAAATTAAAAACATTCCTATCAACTCCCTAAAATATTGGAAATGTTTATATAACTATTCTTTTTTTTTTGCATGAGCAGGCACTGGGAATCGAACCCAGGTCACCGGCATGGTAGGTGAGAACTCTGCCAATGAGCCACCATGGTCTGCCCTATAACTTTTCTTCTTTTACTCTCATCTTTCCCCTTTCTAAAAAAGATTTTATTTTCTAGTAAGGACAAGAGAAATTTTCTAGAACTCAAATGATAAAATAAAAAGGCATGAATTTAAAAGTATATCTTTAACCTTATAATAGTTTCAAAAGAAGTTCTAGATTTGAGATACTACTTAATATGTTATTTGAAAAATTTAAAAGAATTCCCTGGCAGAACACTTAATTGAAATAGGTAAAAGTCGTAAGGAAAAACTGTGATACAAATAGTATGAAATGCTTTTACTAGAAGTCTTATAAATGCAAATTTTTTTTGTGAAGATATCAATGCAAGCAGAAAAAAAGACAGGAAGTACATATGATAAACTCTTAATAATGATCATTTACTGATAGTGGTGTTTATGAATTATTTCTTATTTTTATTGTTATTTTCTAATTTTTAAAGTAATGAACAGTATATTTTAGCATACTGTAATAAAGGAAAAGGAAAATACATAGTAATTGAGCTAATCCCAATTCTATAGCTATCCTTCATGTTGCTTAAAATACAGATTAACTACTCAAAAAGATGATAAGAACAAGTGAATTTACAAAGTGAAAGACCCCCATCCCCTACACATGCTTCAACAAAACTCATTTCAGTGCTTAGACTGATAATCTTCCATTAGTTTCTACTACTGCTTCTGTTTTCCCCAAGTTATGATGATAGATCTGTACTAATCAAGTTCTTCAACAATTTCCTCTTTTGACCAAGTATAAATATTTTCAAAGTATTGTACTTGGGCTTTTAATAAAAATTGACTTTTAATACTAACTATCTGGGGAAAATAAATATTAATAAAAAAGGATTTAAAGTGGTCATCACAATTTGTGAAAAGGAAGAACAAGAAAAACACTGATTAAAAAAAAATTAAGTGCATGCTAAAAGAAAAAGACCTGTTCTAACACACTGCTTTGGAGTTGCTTGGTTTCAGTAGCAGGTTAGGTTATAGGGAAGGTCGATGTAAAGATACATATACCATTTAAAAAAACACTTCAAATACATGTTCCCAAGCTTACATCTACTGAAAAGTCTGAGAAGCAATTACAATTTGATAACAATAAGTAATTCCTAATACCCATTCCTAATATTATTCCCTCTTGGAAATTAACAAAAACAAACCAACTCACTGGACAACACTGGAAGGAAAAGCAAAGAGGAAAGCCCTTCCTGTTCTTCAAAATAACCAAACAATGCTGGGTTTTTACAGACAGTCTTTTTTTTTTAAATGAAGAATTCCCACTAATAAATGTGGAAAGAATGATAGAATTATAAAATTAACATTTTATAGCCCCTAATGAAAATTTCATTCAGACAATGATCTTTAATAAGTAAAACCTTTATTTAAAGGTTGATGGATCTTTATAATGGAGCCATCAGGCTGCCTCCTTCTGAACCGAATGATCAAGTTTAGCATCACTAAAAGAAGGGCAACCAGAGGCTGCGGTCCTCAAAATGGGAGAACATGTGAAGCACACACACAATCTAGAAGTACTACTGTTATAGGGTATAACTTCCACTTTTAAGATAGAGGAATAAATTAAATGAAACCAAAAGGAACAAGCACACATTCAAAATGAGGGACAACTCAAATCTACAAGGCAACTAACCTATTTCTGCAACAAGCCTAGGTTATCCAGTTTGTTTATGATAGAACTAGGGTTCAAATTTAGACTCAAAAAACCTAGGCTTTTATTATGACGTTACAGTGGTCAATACAGCATGGAACTGGCATAAAGATAAATATACTGTGCTTGCTTTGGCAGCACATATACTAAAACTGGAAAGATACAGAGAAGATTAGCATGGCCCCTGTGCAAGGAGGACATGCAAATTCATGAAGCATTTTCCATATTTGCAGCTCATTAAATTCCCCTCTTTAAAAGCCAAAAAAAAAAAAAAAAGAAATATACTGACCAATAGAATCACATAGTGTTCAGATATAGACCCTCTCATCTATGGACAATTGATCTTTGATAAGGCAGTCAAGTCAACCCACCCAGGACACAGCAGCCTCTTCAATAAATGGTGCTTGGAGAACTGGATATCCATGTGCAAAAGAATGAAAGAGGATCCACATCTCACACCCTATACAAAAATTAACTCAAAATGTATCAAAGATCTAAACATCAGAGCTAAGGCCATAAAATTTTCAGAAGAAAATGTAGGGAAGTATCTTATAAATCTTGTAATAGGAAGTGGTTTCCTAGACATTAGACCCAAAGCATGAGCACTGAAAAAAGAAATAAATGGAAGCTCCTCAAAATTAAACACTTTTGTACATCAAAGAACTTTGTCAAGAAAGTAAAAAGCAGCCTACCCAATGGGAGACAATATTTGGAAACCACATAAATATATAAAGAGATTCTTCAACTCAACAACAAAAAGACAAACCGATTAAAAAGGGGGCAGACACACAATCTGGACAGACACTTCTCAGAAGAGAAAATACAAATAGCTAAAAGGCACATAAAAAGATGCTCAACTCCACTGGCTACTAGGGAAATGCAAATCAAAACCACAATGAGATATCATCTGACACCCACTAGAATGGCTATTATCGAAAAAAAACAACAAAACAACACAAAAAAAGACAACTGTTAGAAAGGACATGGAGAAAGAGGCACACTTATCCACTCTTGGTGGGAATGTAAAATGGTACAACTGCTCTGGAAGGCAGTTTGGCGGTTCCTCAGGAAGCAAAGTATAGAATTGCCATGTGATCTGGCAATACCATTGCTAGGTATCTATTCAGAGGACATGAGGGCAAGGATACAAATGGACATTTGCACACCAATGTTTATAGCAGCATTATTTACAATTGCCAAGAGACAGAAATAGCCCAACTGTCCATCAAAGGATGAGTGGCTAAACAAGCTGTGGTATGGTATATACATACAATGGAATATTACGCAGCTGACTCTATTCTTCAAGACAGAATAGAGTCTGTCTTGAATGTTTACAGCAATGTTTATAGCAGCATTATTTACAACTGCCAAGAGACAGAAATAGCCCAACTGTCCATCAATGGATGAGTGGCTAAACAAGCTGTGGTATGGTATATACATACAATGGAATATTACGCAGCATGACTCTATTCTTCAAGACAGAAGAGTCATGAAGCACGTGACAATGTGGATGGACCTTGAGGACATTATGCTGAGTGAAATTAGCCAGAAACAAAAGGACAAATACTGTATGGTCTCACTGATATGAGCTAATATTAATGAGTGAACTGGAGAATTGAAGTTAAGAACACAGGTTATTAGAAGATAGAAATAGTGGGTAGAGATTGGGCAATTGCTGCTGAATAAATACAGGCTGTACAGCAGGACTAATTGTAAAAATTCAGAAATGGATAGCACAATACTACCTGACTGTAGCACAACAATGTAAGTACACTGAAAAAAGCTGAAAGTGAGTATGATAGAGGGAGAAGGACTGCGGGCACGTATGAAACCAGAAGTAAAGACAGGATAAAGACTGAGAAGGGATAATTTAGGAATGCTTCGAGTGGACAATGATGGTGATAAATGTACAAATTTAAAAATATTTTTGCAGGAGGAAGAAAAAAGGAATGTCAGTATTGCAGGGTGTTGAAAATAGATGGTGTATGGGAAAAAGTACAGTCAACATAGCTAGGGTCTACAGTCAACAGTAACATTGTAATATGCTTTCACTGAATGTAACAGTGGCATTATGCCAAAACTAAATGTCAACTGAGGGTGGGGGTGGGGCATGGGGAAGGTCATGGACTCTGCGGAAGAAAAGGAAATATCTTCATATAGATTATGGTGGTGTAGGCATGTCTATACACTTAGGTTAGATTCTAAAATGTGTGAATAAAACTGTTTAAAAGTGAACAGAGAGAAACAAGTACTAGAGAAAATGCAGAGAAAGAGATGTACCTATCACTGTCTGTAGGGAAACTGAGAGATGCAGCCCCTTGGAGGGCAGTGTGGTGGTTCCACAAGAGGCTAGGGGTGGCGTTGCCATATGATCCTGAAACCCCATTGCTCAGTATATACCTAGAGTAACAGAGTATGGGACAGGAATGAACATTTACACACTGGTGTTCATGGTGGCAGTGTTCCTGATCCACAAAGGGTGGAGGTGGCCTAAGGGTACAATGACTAGGGAATGGATGGGGGAACTATGGGGTATACATACAATGGAGTACTGAGTGGCTGCAAGGAAGGAATCAGGTTGTGAGACATGCAACTTCGTGAATGAACCTTAGGGACTATATGTTGAATGAAATGTCAGAAGCAAAAAGACAAATATTATCATGCCTCACTCATACGGACTAAATATAAAATAAAAACTCAGTAAACTGAAGTCGAGAACATGGGTTATCAGGTTGAGGTCTATTGTAAAAGGTCTTAGATTGTAAATTCTTACAGCAGTCATATATATTCAGGAAGTGTAACTATTAATTCTAAATTCTGAGATACTGAGCTGTTTGTATATAACCTGGTCATTCCCAGAAACTTCAGATATTTATGTGACTCCTGATACTCAGAGTTAGAGCTCTGAAGCTATAAAAGTCAGCAGTAACCCATACAGGAACTGTTTAAAAAGTTGAAAAAGTGATCAAACTTTAAGCAGAGATATGAATGAAGCTGATCTGGATAGGACTAAGATAGATCAGAAGACAGGGTAAAAGATGGTATCAACCATATTTCAAAACCTCAATCTCTCTGTGAGACTAAAGGAAGAGATGTTTATGTGTTGCAAAATATATAGTTTGGGTAGTACATTTCCTAATTTAACTTGTATGGTCAGTTTAATCTAACACCATAAGCACATGCAATCTTGAATACAGCATGAGATTTTGTTGGTTTGTCCAGATTAGTGTGATGCCCCAATTAATCCTACAGTAATTTGTGCAGTGAATAAAGAAGTATTTGCAAAGTCCTTTTGGGGGAATGGGGAGAAATGGGGAAATATTCAACTTCCTCATTTGGAGAATTTCTGATATTCTCCCAAGCAGTGGGGACAGCCAAATATATAGGCCAAGCCCTCAATCTTGGGGTTTGCCCCTATAAAGCTTACTCGTGAACAGGATAGGCTAACTGACTTAAAATTATGCCTAAGAGTCACCCCAGAGAGCCTCTTTTGTTGCTCAGATGTGGCCTCCCTCTTTAAGCCAACTCAGCAGGTGAACTCACTGCCCTCCCTCCTGTGTGGGACATGACTCTCAGGGATGTAAATCTCCCTTGTGATGTGGGACAGAAATCCTGGGATGAGCCAGGACCCAGCATCAAGGGATTGAGGAAAGCCTCCTTAACCAAAAGGGGGAAAAGAGAAATCTGATAGTGTCAGTGGCTGAGAGATTTCAGACAGAGTCAAGAGGTTATCCTGGAGTTTATTCTTAGGCATTATACAGATATCCCTTCTTAGTCTATGGTGTATAGGAGTAGCTGGGGGGAAGTACCTGAAACTGTTGGTTCTTGAAGATGACTGTATAAACACATAACTTTCACAATTTGACAGTGTGATTGTGAAAACCTTGTGTCTGATGCTCCTTTTTCCCAGGGTACAGATAGATGAGTAAAAATACATGGATAAAAAAATACGTGAATAATGGGGGAGACAAAAGGTAAAATAAGTTGTTAGATGGAAATGCTAGTAGTCAATGAGAGGGAGGAGTAGGGAGTATGGTATGCATGAGTTTTTTCTTTTTTCTTTTTATTTCTTTTTCAGGAGTGAGGCAATGCTCAAAAAAATGATCATGGTGATGAATACACAACCTTGTAATGATATTGTGAGCCACTGATTGTACACCATGTATGGAATGTATGTGTGTAAAGATTTCTCAATTAAAAATATTTTTTTAAAAAAACCTATGCTTTCCCACTAAATCATGCTGTTTGAAGTAGAAAAAAGGTGAGAATGAAGGTGACACATCTGGTTTGTGGTGGTGTAAGTGTGTGTATAGTTGTTTTTGGTTTGAGATTAACTATTTTTTAAGGTGGAATTTATTGACTAAACTAGGCATAGTATTAAAGGGTTAGCTTCACATAACTTCTCAGTTCTCAATGACCTTTCTCTTGCCACCTATTTTTCAACCTTCAGCAATCATCCAGCCAGCCATCCAGGTGGCCTTTACAAAAATCCTAATGTCATAATGGTGAATTAAGCACATAGGCTCTTAATCCAAACTCCGTACTCAGAGCCCTGCATGACACTGGGGAAATTACTTAATCTCTTATGTATAAAATAGGGGTGATACTACAATCTCTTGGCTTTGGGGGAATGTACATGAAGTTACATATATACAAAATTCTTAAAATAGTGCCTGGCACTATTCTACCTATCTATTCTATCTGGTACCCAGATAATGTCTGTAGTGATAATGGTTGTTTGTTTAGCCTGGTACTACATTGAATATACTGAGTAAAATAAGATCCATTCCTTCCCTTCTATGTGTTGGTTACCAGAATAGATTCTGGGGCATTGCTTTAGGAACAAATGACCATTCAAGCTAAAAGTTCCAGAAGCAGCTGTTTGGTACTATAGACAATACATTTAATAAGAACTTTCATAATCAAAGATACAAAATCTTGGGGTGACCTTTGACACCAAGTGCAGCATTGTCCAAGAGAACTTTCCATGGTGATGGAAATGTTCTAAATCTGCCACTAGCCACATGTGGCAACTGAGGTGGCTAGTGTGATTAAGGAAATGAATTTTAAATTTAAGTTGGTTTTAATTAATTAAAATTTAAATGGCCACATGTGGGTAGTAGTTACCATACTGGACAATGCAACTCTAGAATACATATCATGACGAGGAGAAAGATTTCTTAAACTCTAAAAGATCTGGCTATGTCCCTGGTGATGTAACTCTGAAGAAATCCATCCCTGTCAAGTTCAATTTCATCTATAAAATAAATGTATTGAAGAGATTGCTACTGTTCCTTACAGTAAGAAAATTCCTTCACATTGTATAAGAAAATTGTTACAGCATTATTGCTTACACACTCTTTCCCCATTAAAAATATTCACTAAGGGGCGGTGCAACGGTGGTTCAGTGGCAAGAAATTTCCCCTTTCTCACTGACATTATTAATTATATTTGTCAGTTTTGCCACAATTTCAGTGCTTCTTAACAGCTGTGGATTTTCAGCTACTACACTAAAGTTCCTAAACTTTACTTGTATCTGCTGAGCTGGATACCCGGGTTTGATTTTGAAATTTTGACACAATTTCAGTGCTTCTTAACAGCTGTGGATTTTTCTAGGCAATTTTCAGCTACTACGCCAAAGTTTCTTAACTTAAACTGTATTTGCTGAGCTGGATACCCAGGTTTGATTACCAGATCCATATATATATATATATATATGAATATATATATATATATATTCACTAAGAACAGTGATAATGTATGACTACTGGACAAATAAATCAAACACAGTCTTACAAGTTTTTTGCAGAGTCTACAATACAAAACTTAAAATTTAAAATAAATGTATAGTCTCAGTTCTCTCTTTTTTGTGCTCTTTTACATTTCATTTATTCTTTTGAATTGACATTTGTCACTCTTAAGTACAACTAGTTGTCCTACTCTCTCATTAGATTGTTGTTTAAAACATGAACTGAGTGAAAAAATTAATACAGTGAGGCTTTTTGTGTGTGCCTTATACATTTACACATTTAAATGGTTTGAAAGAGACATTATCTCTTCCCAACCACAAAGCTAACTGTGCATTCTAAACAAAATGTTCTGTTTCATTTTTATTCATCCTCCTTGCTGAAATTTTTTAGAATATGCATATAGATTAAAAAACAAAATTTCCAACCCCTTTTAATAGTGAGCTATACTTCTGCACATTTAAATTTGGACAAACTCTTTTGACAGTTTCTGAAACCAAAAATATTTTAGATACTGAAAAAAAATCCATTAAGTTACCCTAGTAACAATTCTAAAATTTGCCACTTTTACCAATATACTTACGGATGAAATGTTATAAAAATTACTGAAATATACAACTGATTTCATAATAATTATTAAAAGCTGTCATAAGTGAAAGACAAAGTACAATGTTATTTTTTCTTTGTAATGAATAGTTACATGCTACTACTGGAAATCTTAACTTTCTTCCTTGCAATACCAGAAATTCTTCTGTAAAATAAACACATCTCCATCAAGACTCTGGAAATAGTATAATTACTAGAGGCAATCCCTGTGTAAGATCAAAGATGCAAAACGATAATAGGCAACGTGTGACCTCTGCCATGTCACCAGAGACCAATTTTTCAACAGGGAGAAGAGTCAATAATCCAGTACAGAAAACATTAAATAACAAGAAATGCTTCCAAAGTGTGACTCACTGCATTGGTCAAGGCTGCCACAGTTGGAGAGTTCAGAGTCTCTATGGTTTTAAAGAACAAACTTCTGGGGGGTTATCATAACAATCATTAAAATCTACATAAAACACAAGAGGCAAAAACCCATTTTCCAAATGCAGAATAGAATTTCAAAAGATATTACAATCATTTTTTCTAAATTTCATCTGATGCTTTGAAAAATACAATAGAAGAAGGGTAAAGATGACTAAAATACCGTTTTCTTACATTCACCTATTTTCTTTTATATCCCTATCTCCATTTAATTTTCCTAAGAAGTTGTTTGGAAAGTGGACTATGAATGTTAGCCAATAAATATAAGAAGTAACACATTACAGACTTCTGCAGTTTTGTTGTTTTTCTTGTTTTGTGGTGTGGGTGTGTGTTTTTGTAATACTGGGTCACTAAATCCAGAAACAGGGTTTTGGTTTCTTTTGTGATGCATTTGGCTGACTACTGGGAATTATAAGGATGCAAAGAGATTCCACTCCCAGTAATTATAGTAAAATAGGAGTACATTTAAAGTAGACTTTAAAGCATTTAAAATCAAATTGTGTCTTAGAATCAGCAAAATTTGATTGCTTTTCTTAAACTTAACTTTTTCTTAAACTTACTGTCAAACAGCTATTTTGTTCCAAAATCAGAAGTGGATTAGGGATATGGGACTGAAAAAATGTAATTTGCAAAATACACATTCTGCAGGTAATACAGAGCATAGGGAAAAGGCTGCTGGATAGCCAAAACAATAGTGAATATTCTGTTCTTAGGTAGATCTGTTACTCCTGCTACCTTCATCATTCCACTGTCATCTGCTCCTATCTTTCTATCTTCTTTTCTTACTGACATTATTAATTATATTTGTCAGTTTTGCCACAATTTCAGTGCTCCTTAACAGCTGTGGATTTTTTCTGGGCAATTTTCAGCTACTACACTAAAGTTTCTAAATTAGTTGTTGAAAGGCACTTTAATCTTGAGGAAATAGCATTGCATGCTAAGCCTCACATTTATAAATATATGTTGGTTTAAAATGATGAGTATTTAAAAGAACTGACACACACAAGTAGTATATAAATACTGTAAATTTATAAATTAGTAAGAAAATGCTTAACTAAGCCTATTGTATATTCCATGTACCTTTTTCTCCTTACTATTTGAGCTCTGTCCTTACGATGTGTATGTATATGTAAATAGTCTACAAATTGGAGCATCAAAATACCGCTCCAAATTCCTCTAATAGTCCCCTTTATTATCTATCTGCCAGGTGGTCGACAGCTTTCAAAGATATCCAACATTCATATAAGAGCTATCTTGAGGCCAAGGGTTGGAGTAAAGAGAGCTTGTACAGCACATAGATCTTTTTTCCCTTCTGCATTTCCCTTCAAAGAGAAAATTCCTTATTATATTGCTTTTATTTTATTATATTGCTTATTCTCTATTCTTGATTCTGACATTGATTTTCTTCTTGCTACCCAAAACGTATATGAAACACATCCATGGAGAAACACAAGGTTTAAGGTTATTTATCAACTGATACCCCCTTCTATTAAACACAACTAAATTTTTTAAAAAAAACTTCTATACTTCAAAAACATTATATACATTTCATGTGCCTTATTATAAGTTAAAATAAATTCAAAGGTAACTTTTTAGAGTTAACAAGTTTTGGTATTTTTAAAGGATTAACAAAATTAGTTTGTTTGTGCAAGAAGTTTAAAAGCTTATAGAATAATTTTTAAATCAATGTAGGCTCTCTATTTAATCACTCCCCACTTTCTGCTCTGAGGGGAGAAAAAGGTGATATTTCAACAGTGCAAAATTCTTCACTGAGAGAGAAACATTAAAATGATAAACATTTTGGAAAGCAAAGTACACTTCAAACCCTCGCTCTTCTCTCAGATCTATATTGACTCTTATAGTGGTTGCCAACATTTGGTAAGGATTATCCTCCCAAAAGACAAAGGCCAGCATTCCTTAGATAAATCAGGAGTTTTTGCCATGAGACTCATAAAACCTTTTCACAACAGATTTTCAAGAGAATCCTTTAAGGTTTTAGGAGGCTGCTCCTTTTACTAAGTAACAAAATACACCCCATGGTGTCTCCCTGACCCCACTCAGCTGTCCTTTGACCTCTTCAATTGTTGAAGGCTAACTTCAGGGCCCACAGAATTTGCCTCCCATATCAAAAAGGCTAATGTTGCTTCCTCCTAGCACCTGGTGAAATGAGATGCAACACTTTCTCTCTCTCTCTCTCTCTCTCTCTCTCTCTCTCTCTGTCTCCTCTGCTCCCTCTCTGGCCATTTTCCAGATGTTCCAGGCCCAAATGATAAACCAATACCAGGTTTCAGTATCTGCATGGTCACCAAGGAGCACACAGGGTCTGGGCTCGAGTGGCAATGACCCTCTAGTTCTTTTTGGCCTCAAAAGGATATGACGGGTCATAAAAGGGGAAAAGATCGTTGGCTCATCTTGGAAATGCCAGGCCATTTAAGCACGTTGTAACTTCCAAAAGGAGAGAGATGGTCTTGGGTTATACCCTTTCTCAGGGACAAGAATTACCTAAATTGGTAGTCCTAAATGTTCAACTTTAAGTAAGCGCTTGATTTTTTTTGACATAAGAGACCAAAATAAAATAAAATTTTAAAAGACCACCTTTTTCTGAAAAAAACAGAAGAAAATTAAAATGTCTCTAAAACTTTTATAAAGCTTATTTCAGTATAATGTAAGACTTTAAAATATATGCTGTCACTAACGTGGGTCCTTTTATTAGGCAATCTGAAAGATAAAATCACAATAAAAAAGAAATCAACAACTGAATTCTTATTTTCTTAAGTCAGACACATAGGAAATGTAACACAGGGCTGTTGTAGGGGATTAAAAATAGTATTCTTGATTTTTTGTGTGTGGTGGAGAGGATGGGGGAGGGAAGAGAAAAGGCGGGAAGGGAGGAGAGGAAATGCAAGGAGAAAAGTTCATAGAAATATCTGCTTAATCACTTTAAGGATCAAATATTGTTGCTTTATTTCAATTCTCAACATAACTTCCTAAAATTTGACCTCGAAAAAATTGAGGGGAGAGGTATGTTTTAATTGTACGATACCTTATCTTATTTATTAACATTTTTGAATCACATTCATGATTAATTTGGGCAGTCAACACTTCAGGGAGCCTGTTGCCTGGATGTTAACTTCTTTAAAGGTTTTGTGTACCTGCAAAACCATAGAAAATAAAAATATATATGTAAAAGCATGATTTAATTTTCAAATGCATTAAATTCTACAATACAATAACCTAGATATTTACAATTATACAAATATTATAATTAGAAACGAATTACCAATGTCTGACACAAATCCATATACAACATAACTGGCAAATACAGACATTCCTTCTCCCTTAATACCCCCAAAATAATCACTCCTAATTGCATATGCTCATAAATAATAATTTCTATTATTCTTAAGATTCCCCCCCATCCCACTAAGTGTAAGATGAATATGTCTGTAAAGTCCGCACTTTTGGCAGGTGTTAGTTACCACAATGCCAAAACCCAAAGACTATTTTTATCTTTAGGAATAAAATCAGTATGAGATAATTGTCTTACTCCAAAGAACTTAAGAGTTTTATAATCCCTGATACCTGGTCAAAATTTATCAACTCAAAGAATTACCAAAACTTTAAGACATCTGATATCGATTGATATTGTTCTACTTTTTTAAATTAATGGTTTAATAACTTCCAAGAAAAAAGCTGCAAGAAGAAAAACAGCAACTGTTTCTTAACCTTTTGAGTACTGTATTCCTAGGAGAAATTAAACTAAATAATTATTAATCTATATAATAGGTTAAAAATTTCAGTGGACATATTATTCTTTCCTCTAAATTGATTATGGTCAATATAAAGTATTACACAGAAAATAGGAAATACAGTCATTAAAAAAAGTACAATAAAAACTACTTGTGATTGATTTTTATTCATATTACTTTGTTACTATGCATAAAAAGGAAACAAATGAGGGTTTCTCCTAAGAATGTACTAATTTCAATACAAATTTTATAACATTTAAATATCTGAAATAATATTAGCTATGCTTCATTCCAAAAAATTTTTCCGTTTACTCCTCCTTTATGCTATCTTAAAAGAGGAAAGAAGAGAAGGGGAGAAAGCATTTAGATTTTGAAATAAAAATACTTATCATGTTTGTTTCCTGGTACCTGCCCATGCAAAAAATATATATACATATATATATATTTATTTATTTATCTATCTATCTTACCTCTTTTACTGTTAGAAAAATGTCTTCGTGTAGAAGAACAATTACAAATACAAGACCTAAAATTTTCAAACTCATGTATTGCCACACACACACACACACACACACACACACACAGACATCTTTTTAAGTCAGAAGCTTTGCTACCTACATCCAACATCAGGATTACCCCATATGGTCAGCAAGGTCAAACTGCATTACTGCCAATGAAACTATATGGCTCCACAAGGACCTTAATGATTAAGAAAAAAAAAGGTCACTAATCCAATTCCAATAGCTTCAGAGTCTAAAATTGCTAATTTTTGGCCACGTGCAGCACACTTCACCTGCTAGTAATGACATTTTTGTATTTTTTTTCTAATTACATTCAAAGCTAAGACCTTTGGCCCTGGGCCACAGACCCCTATTCAGGCTGCACACATTCTCTTAAACGACCTGATCCTTTGTTGTCACTCTTACTCTTTCATCTATTATTTACACCCATTGAGAAGGAAGATACTCTACCATTTGTATAGCTTAAAGCTTCTAATCATCTTAATTTCTTTGCCTTTCAACCTATCCTCTTTTTCATAGACAAATGCCAAAAAGTTTGACAAAATCATTTTTTTCAATGACATGCCCTTCAACCCCACCCCCCATCCCTTTCCCTTTTCTTACTCCCTGGCCAAACTCCTTCCTGTTTCTTGTCTTAAACAAGGAGGCTTTGTATCAGCCAGGATTTGCAAATTTTTATCTTCAACAAACAAAATGAATTTCTAAATATAACACAAAATTTCCAACTTGTTTTGACAGATCAATACAATAGGCTCTACAGGAGCCTATTAAATATAAATTGGAGATTATTTGTAATACTTAAAGTCTAAACACAACCTCCTTAAGGAATGAGAATAGAATTTTCAGGGTCCCCTACAAAAATGCCACAAGGATATTAGCAATATGGCTAAAACTTTTCAAACATTTTAATATCTACAGTTGTTAAGCTGCTTATAAAAGTGAAAAAGAAAAAATAAAACAAAAAAATTAACAATTTGATTAAAAGTTTTTTTTTTACATCTTTAAAACATTTTAAAAGGTTACAGATTCTCATAATAGCAAAAATCCTCACATAAAACATTCTACGTCATTATTGTCATTTCCTAACACTTTCCCCAGGCTTTTTAAAAAATATCCAAACACATTTAAAAAAATCCAAAGTACAGGAAAATGTTTACCATGATGTAGATGTCCCCTCAGAACCCGGTAGCCACCAAAAGCTCCTGATTTCCAAGATGTTTATAAAATGACATATGATCCATCTTTGTTCTCTCTTCCTCTATTGCTCAGCTTACTCTTGATTTCTAACAGTGTTTCCTTGTTGTCTGTCCCCTCTGCAGACCCTGCAACCCCTTGTCTTTTCTTATTTTCACCATTTGCTTCAACCAGCAGTTCACTGGAGACCCATCCATCTTGTAATGCCTAAAGTGACAGATGCTCTCAGGAATAACCACACTGCTGAGTGAACAAAAGATAACATCACCTCTAGGAACTCAAGAAATACAACTGCAACCTCAAGACAGGGGCTGACTTGACAGACATTGGACCATAAACCTCTTCTAAGCGAAAAAAGAAAACAATTGCCCTGCACACACACAAAAAATCGGACACAATCAAAGGCAGAAAAGAGTGATTATTTGTGGATTGCCTTTTCACTCTGTAGCTCACTTTTCCCCCTAACGCTTTTATATTGGGGCAATTCACTTGCCAAGAGGCAAGAGAAGTTCTTGGGAAAAAAACCTTTCTCAAGCATCCTGTCTTATTCAACAATATTCAAAGTGAAATTCATTCACGTGTGTAACGTAAACCTAAGTAAACCTAAGGCTATGATACTGCATTCTTAAGCCTAACCCTTCTTATTTGCATACGGCAATTGGTGGGTTCAGCAATACTGACTCAATTCTACTACTGTGAAAGACACACACATGCTTTGTAAATTAAAAACACATTAGATATTAAAAAGTTACCTGTGACACAATGTCAACAATATGTGTAGCTCATAAAAAAAGCTCACCATTCATTCATCAGACAACCTCCAACTTGGGTTAAAAAGATAGCCAACAAGAGGATTCTGGGAAGAGCTGCAAATTTCTTTTCTAACAAAGGAAAGGTCATATTAGCATCTCCCAGCAACAAACTAATGACAGGGCAGCTGTAAATGCAGGACACTGACTGATGCCATCAAGTGTGTGTGTATGTATACATGTACCCATGTGTGTGTTTTAAAACATGTCATTTAAAATCTTCACACAGCATTGGGAAGTAGATTTAACTCTAAAATATAGATAAATAAAGTGACGGAAAAATATTGAAGAACATAAGAACAAAAACCAACCTGGAGGCCAATTAAGAATGGTGTAATCAATGCCAATTATGGAAATTAACAACTTGATTTTATAATAAATATCAAGTAAGCATCACAGAAGAGAATCTCTGTCGCAACCAAATCCATTATCATTTTCAAATATGGTAACAGATATAAATATTTATCAGACATAAAGAGTCAAATGCCAAGAAAAGTTCTACCAACAACGTGAGAAGAAATGTAAGCACTTACAACGGAATTTCTTTAAGAATAAAAATATTTTCTTTTAAAACACTACATGAAAAGTTGTTAAGATACATGACAATTATTTCTCTTTGAAGTCACTAATGACTCCTCTCATCTGCATTTTATTAAAGAAACACAAAATATAAAGATATTTTATTTTACTTTCTGTATTTTAACTGTTTCTGGGGTAAAAGAAGTGTTCAATCTGATCAATCAGCATATCTCTTTCCTGAACTTTTTATGTCTTAGTTTGTCAAGCACTTCAGTGCATCTTTACAAATGATGTAGTACAAATATTTCCAAACATCAGAATTTTCTGTTTTTTTTAAGCTGGTAAAAATGAATGTATATAAAAATTAAATGAAGATTTCCAATTATATGTAAATCAATTGAAAAAATACTAAATCACTATAGAATGTTCAGCACACACTGACCCTAAGTAATTCCCCCCAGACAACTGATCCAAAAGTACAACATCCTTCACACTCTCAAATTTTGGCATTAATAACAATAGACAGACACGACCTTGAAATGACAGCTCCATTGCAGAAGGTTCAAAAAAGACCCAATTAAATGATCTACTTTTAAATACAATAGGATCGATATGCATGCAGGAAAATTATGCCCCTGTGGAAAGTTCTTACTGCCTGATTGATCAAAAACAAAACAAAACTTTTCTTTTTTTAAGGGCCCCTTCTAGATCACATCAGTGCCAGAAATCCACACAGGAAAAAAAAATCCATCAAAATGAAACTCTAAAAGGGTTTACCCTTCACCATCCTATTTGCACTTCAAAACCCTGTAAGTCTTTCAGTTAAACCCCAGGGCTGAACCATTTCAATAATAAGAGAGGTGGCCAGCAGTGATTTATCTCCCGTTTGGCCTCTGGACAGAGCTATAATGTCTATGAAGCTTCCCTTCCCTGACTTGAACCCTCCCCCAACTCTCAACCTTCATTTGTGCAGCCTTGGTTCTGCATTTCCTTATAAACAACTCTTATGCCCCTTCCAATCAGATGCAAGAACAGTTTGTAACTCAAGATTTGGGTACATTTTCTTGGCAATGATTTCACAAAATGGAATGCCACTGAGTAATGAGAGCATTGAAAATACCAGGTTACATTTCAGGTTCTCTTTGTTACACACTGGGGAAGAAAAGGAACTTCCTTAACCCTAGTCTTTCTCTTCTCACATATGTTGCCATCAGAACTTCGTAGACTTTTTCTAGTCTATATTTTGATATCCTTTAGACTTTGGACCACATTACCCAACTTCTTACAGAAGCGTTCATTAACTTAAATCCCTGCATATCTTAACAAATCCAAAAAGTGGAGATTTCACAGGTCACAGACTCCTGGGTCAAAAAGACCTTAAAAACAGATATCAGGCCACTCTGACTCAATTAATTTTTTCTACCCATGCTATCAAATGTGTACTATAACTGTCACCACACACACACACATATTTTCCCTCTAGTAAAATAAACACAAACAGTTTCAGCAGTTATTTAATTTAAACTATCAGTTCCAGAAGTCATCAAACGTGAAACACAGTGAAATTATTCCTTTAAAATGGAGATATTTTGTCACTAGGA
Organism: Tamandua tetradactyla; assembly: GCF_023851605.1. Classification (NCBI taxonomy): domain Eukaryota; kingdom Metazoa; phylum Chordata; class Mammalia; order Pilosa; family Myrmecophagidae; genus Tamandua; species Tamandua tetradactyla. The sequence goes on from NC_135344.1 coordinate 62,506,594, forward strand.
ATGCATTTTCTACTTCAAGGTTATGTTCATATGCTTCCTACACTGGGAAGAGAATGAAATATATATGTACCCATTTCCCTCCCTGTTTAAATTTTTCTGTTCATTTAAATAAGAGGAATTTGTTTTTCTAATTGTGTCTGATAAATTCCAACTGAATGCCACATTACTAACTTGCACCAAAGGTTTCCTCTATAGTAATTTCAGTTTTACAAATTGAAAACTTTCAAGCTACTTCACTAACTTCATAAATTTAGAGACTCCACTGGTAAACATGAATGTATTTCATTTAAAATTAATTTCAATTAAGAAAAGTTTAAGATAACTAAGTATGTGATTGACAAAAGAAATACAATTTTTTTGGCAATTAAAAGGAAAGAATTTATGTTTGGGGAGGCATTTATCAATAAACATTATTATTTCTTCCATTAAAAATGTACCACTAACAACATTCTTATACCCCATTAACAAATATTTTTTATTTTCAGAGCCCCAAATACCACAGACTCTAGAAAAACTAACCCTCTCAGCAAATGACTTTATGCATGCTTCCAGACCAAAGAATCTCAGATTTATATTCAGGATAAGATAAAAATTTAAACTGGCTATCTAAACCAGGTAAAAGAGATAACCGAAAACCCAAGGGACATGAATTTTATGCCACAGAAACAAACTTTGGTAGTAATAACAATATTCATGAAAATAATTATCTTATTTTTTAACCTATTACATGATGTAAAAAAAAAAAAAAAGAGCTTTCCTCAGAGAATCAACAAGAGTAATTGATCTACCACAGAGGAAATATTCAATCTTCATTAAATATTTATTCAGTACAATAGGTTGCTAGGGTGCTATTTAGACCTCAAAGAAGAAACAGTTCCTGCCTAATAGACAAAATGTCTTGGGAGAACTGAATGGAGATGAGAGGCAGTTTTTCAAATCACAAACTATATTTCAAAATGACAGTGCTAAAAACTAGAGATGTGATATGAATAAAATATATATTTCAGCTTTGAAACTTAATATCACAGGAGATGAAACATAAGGGATCAGTAACCTTGACAAGGTTTGACAGGGTATGCAATTTGATGTCCTATAAATGCAGTACAATAAAATGTGGATGATCAAAATTTACAGTTCCCAACTCTGCCACCCTGTGATTACAGGTGTCACCTGTCTACCCTGGACCTCAGTTTCCTTATCCACAAATCACTGGACACAAGTAATACATTTCTAGATTGAAAACACAGTGGTACAAAACAAAACAAAAACAAAAAGAAAGAAAATACAGTGGAGGAGGTGGGGGCAGGAAGAGGTCCCATTCACAATAGCAAAACAAAAATAATACCTAGTGTTGTCTTTTTTTTTCTATGAAATGTTTTATAGCAGTTAATTTTTTACACATGACCCATGTAATTCTCAATGTAGCAAAAACAGACATTTGCAATGAAAACCTACAGGTTATAATGCTGCTACAATGCTAGTGATGAACCAAGACAAAAATTGAATTAGGAATAGCATATACATATATGTTTTAAAATATATTTTTATCGAGAAATTTTCACACACATACAGTCCAATGACTCATAGCAGTTGTGTATCCTACGGGTACATATCTTAATGGCAGATATGTGATAACATTATTTTTAAATTGCCAAACTTTATTAGGTAATTTAAGTGAAAATTTACACACAGAGAAATGTGCTAGGTTTCTTAAAGAGAAGTCTAATCATTGTAAAAAAAATCTATTTTTCAAACAAAATAATAAATTTAGCAAAATTCCAATAAAAATAACAGTAAAATATTTTGAAACCATTATAAAAATTTCCATAAGTTCATAAGGAAGCTATCAAAGAAAAGACAGGGAAAAAATCTTTAAAAAATGGTTATAAGGGAAAGTGAGTCAGTGTTAATAAATAAAGGTTAGACCACCTCATGAAGACCTCTTTGTCACTAAATTCACATCACTAAATCCAATGAACATTTTTCAATCCACACCTAACATGACCTATCAACAGAATTTCTTGAAACTACCTTCTACTGAACTTCATTTCAAAACTTTTCTAGTTTTCTTCCTCCCATATGCTGCCTCTCAATTTCCTCTGCACTCCCATAACACACTACATGCTGGAGTTTCTCGGGATTCTGCCTGTGGCAGCCTCTTCCAAGATAGCCTCCAGGGAGCCTCCTGTGGAACCGCCTCCACGTTGAATCAGGGCTGACCTGTGCGGTCAGTAAAACATTGAACAATGAGGGTGTATGATTTCCAGGACCATACAAGATATTGCAGCTTCCACTTTGATCTCTTGGATCCCCTTGTCCTGAGGGAAGCTGGAGACCATGCTTTAAAGACACTCAAGCAGCTCTGTAGAGAAGCCCTCACCTGTAGGAAGCAAGGTTTACTGTCAACAGCCAGTACCTACTTGCCTAGTTGGTTTCCTTGTCTCCTTTCTGGCACCCTCCAAGCAGTTCTCTGCATTACAGTACAAATAGAATCATATCAATCCTTTGCTGAAACCCTTCAAAATTTTACATTGCTCTTAGGATAAAAATCAATATCCTAAATATCCTTGCCCATCTCTTCAGCCTCATCTATCTGAACACTGCCCTCTTCCTTTACAGCTTTACTCCAACAACACTGACCAACCCTGAAACACTTCTGACACAGAGTTGTTATACCTTTTCCCTCTGCCTGTAACACCACCTACTACATCCTTTACTTCTGTCTACTTAAATCCCTTTCATCCTTTAGACATCAACTCAAGCATTGTTCCTTAATGCAAGCCTTCTCTGATCTCCTCAAACCTCTGCCAAAAGTTCTTACAGAACTTTGTTCATCTCCTTCCTAGCAATTAACCAGGAATTAATTATTACTAAATAATAATCTGTATGATTGATTGATTGATGTTTCTTTCCCTTATTAGATTATAAATTACATGAAAGCAGGGATTATGTCTTTGATTTTGTCTATTATTGAAATCATAGCACTTACTGTGATATTGACCCCCTCAAATACACATAATAGGTGCTCAAAGATATTCTTTGAATTACTTAATAATTTAAGATGTAGGGGCTAGCAAAAGAATGGGAAGCTCATTGGCAACAGTTCGAAAAGATAACATCTATAAGAATTTAAGGTATCACAATAGAGACAAAACAACGAAGTAAAGGATAAAGTATTCATTTAATGACTCTGAAATAATGATTAACAATTTTAAAAGTAATATGTAAGAAACTAAAAGAAAATTCCAGAGAGATTAAAAGCTTAAATTTAAAATCTATAAACACATTTACATGCCCACCTACACATCACACCATATAAAAACCAGAGGAAATAGAATTATTTATTACAGTATTTATCACATACATTATAAATATTTATTATGGTATCATAGTAAGAGTTTAACTCTATAAGCCTAGAATCACAAAGGAAAAGACTACCAGATTTAGGTAGTAAAAATGTAAAACTTCTGTACATTAAACACCTAAATCAAATAAAAGGAAAAAAAACAATCAGCTATTAAAATGTCTCTAACTAATGAAAAGAGTTAATGTCTATACTGTACACAAAAAAGTAAAACATTAATATCCCCACTTCTAAAAAGTAAACAAGAAAAGGACATGAAAAGAAAGTTCATGGAAAAAGAAATTTGGAAAATAAGAAAAATGACCACCTTTTGTCAACAATAAAATATATATAAATGAAAACAACCAAGAACATTTTTATATAGCAGACTAGCACAAAACGAGCATATAAAACAAAACCAACTTCACTGGTAGAATGCTTGCCTTGCACACAGGAGACCCGGGTCTGATTTCCGGACAATGCACCCAAAATACAAAAACAAATATTTTAATGATGAAACTGGCATTTTTGTAAACTGCCAGGAACACAGTGAATAAAAAACCCTTGGAGAATATTTGGGATTATATATCAAAAGCCATAAAAATACCCCAAAGCTCTAGCTAGTAGAATTTCTGGGACTCTGTCCTAAGGAAATACTCCAAAACATAGAGAAAGTCATATGCACACAAATGCTCACCACAGTAGTGTATACTATAACCCAAATATGGAAACAACCTAATATCCCATCCACAGGGAAAGTTATTTACACACAGTAGCAATAACAGCCATTACCTGTCATATGTTGCCGCATTTAATCCTTACAAATTCATCTATAAATGGAATACTATGTAGCTGTAAGAAATATATTTTTTACCTGTAAATATAATATGTTTATACTCCAGATGGGTCCCTGGACCAGATAAGTCCTGAAATGCAGAGGTGCCAGTCCTTCCAGAACATCACTAGTTCCATCCCCCTATTACATATTATCGACTGCCCCTTCCAACATGAAAAAGTTAGAATGGACACAGCCAAAACACCCTTAAAGAGTAGACGAAAGATCAAAGGGATGGTGGAGCTATACTGAGAAGGTGAGGTTTAACAAATGAGAATGAGTGCTGAATCATTATACTGTTATTTCTGTTGGTCTCCAGTGCCTTGGAGCAGCTAGAAGAAAAAATGAAAAATCATGAAACTGTAACCCATACCAAACTTTAAAAATCTGTTCTATAACTATTTGTTAAAATGTACTTGGAAGTTTATTGCTTTTTTGTATTTATATTATATTTCACAACAAAAAAGTTATAAAATATATGCATATATGATATGTTTATATTAAAGTAATATGGCCCCATTTCTGTAATAGAAAATAGGTAGATAATCCAGTAAAGATAAAGAGACAAACCCAAATAGTCTGATATAAATCATATCACATTAGATATGTAATTTTTTTCTTTATGCCTATCTTTACTTTCCAATTTTCTACAATAAAGAAGTTATTTTAAAAATTTAAGCATATTACTAATTTAAATAGGCCCCAAATCCTCATACCATCATCATCACCATCATTACTACCTTCACTAACTTCGACTAAATGTTTGGTAATTTTAAAACACTGACTTTCTCATAGGTTCTTAGGCCAGATAAGTCCTGAAACCCAGAGTTACCAGACTCTCCAAAAGCATCAATCAGTTTTATAACCCTCCCCCATAATGTCGACATCTTTCTTTTCAACATGAAGAAGTTAGGATGGCCACTGCCCAAATGTCCCTAAAGAGTGGGAGAGGGATTAAAGGAGATGGAGGAGTTATATCAGCGAAGATAGGATTTAACAAATGAGTATGACTCAGAATCATTATATTGATATTTCTTTGTAGTCTCCAATTCTAGGTATCATTTCTACCCAAAGCAATTTACAGACTTAACATAACCCCAATCAAAGGGCTACGGTGGGTCAGTGGCAGAGTTCTTGCCTGCCATGCCGGAGACCAAGGTTCAATTCCCGGAGCCTGCCTATGCAAAAAAAAAGAAAAACAATAAAAAATGAAATTTATATGGAAGAGTAAGTGGCCCCTAATAATCAAAGCTGGCTTGAAAAAGGAGAATGAAGTTAGAGGACTCACACTTTACTTTCCCTTCTTAAAACTTATTACACAGCAACAGTAGTCAAAACATCACAGTACTGGCACAAGGACAGATACACACACCAATGGAATTGAACTAAGATTTCAGAAATCAACACTCACATTTATGGCCAACTAATTTTTTTCAAAGTGGCAAAGACCACTCAATTGGGAAAGAATAGTCTCTTCAACAAATGGTGTTGGGAAAACTGGATATCCATACACCAAAGAATGAAGGGCACCCCCTACCTACCTCACATTATATACCAAAATCAACTCAAAATGGCTCAAAGACATAAATATAAGAGCCCAAACTATCAAACTCCTAGAAGAAAACAAAGGAAGCATTTTCAGGACCTTCTGTTAGATGATTTTTTTTTAGACTTTACATCAAAGCACAAGCAATAAAAGAAAAATTAAATAAATAGGACCTCATCAAAATTTAAAATTTTGGGGTATCAAAGGACTTTATCATGAAAGTAAAACACCTACACAATGGGAAAAGATGCGAAAATTACATATTCAATAAGGTTTAATATCTATAATATAAAAGAAATCATTCAACTCAACAACAAAAAGAAGCAACCCAATTTTAAAAATGGGTGAAAGACTTGAATAGACATCTAAGAAGATATACAAATGGCCAATAAGCACATGAAAAGGTACTCAATATTATTAGCTATTAAGAAAATGAAAATCATTTTCATTTATGTTAAATTATGTTAAAACATTGAATGAAGCTGCATGTGAGGTATAGGGGTTTTTTTTTTGTTTTTTTTCTCTCTATTATCGTTTTATTTCTTATTCTGTTGTCTTTTTATTTCTTTTTCTAAATCGATGCAAATGTACTAAGAAATGATGAATATGTGATGATATTAAGAATTACTGATTGTATATGTAGAATGGAATGATTTCTAAATGTTTTGTTAATTTTTTTAATTAATAAAAAAATTAAAAAAAAAGAAAAAAAAGAAAATGAAAATCAAAACCACAATGAGATTCCATCTCACACCCACTAGAATAGCTACTATTTAAAAACAGAAATTTACAAGTATTGGAGAGGATATAGAGAAACAGGAACACTCATTTACTGCTGGAAGGAATGTAAAATGGCACAGCCACTGTGGAATATGGTTTGGCACGCCTCAGAAAGTTAACCATAGAATTACCATATAACCCAGCAATCTCACTTCTAGGTATATACCTAAAAGAATTGGAAGCAGGGACTCAAACAGCTATTTGCATACCAATGTTCATAGCAGCACTATTCCCATTTGCAAAAAGTTGGACGCAACCCAAACGTCCATCAATCAATGAATGGATTAACAAAGTGTGGTATATTCACAGTGAAATATTATTCAGTGATAAAAAGGAATGACGTTCTGATACATGCAATAACATGGGTAAACATTAAGACATTATGAGTTTTAAATAAATAATAGGGAGGATAAGGGGTAAAAAACAACTGGACAGATTGAAATAGCAGCAGTCAATGAGAGGGAGGGTAAGGGGTATGGGACATATGAGTTTTTTCTTTTTATTTCTTTTTCTGGAGTGATGCAAATGTTCTAAAGATGATCATAGTGATGACTACATAGCTATGCAATGATATTGTGAGCCATTGATTGTATACTTTGGATGGACTGGCTGTGTGTAAATATATCTCAATAAAAATATTTTTAAAAAAACCCTGCTGTGAGCCAGTTATTAGGTTGAAAAGAAACTGACAGAATAGTTATTTTATTAAAGCACAGTAATGCAAAAACATTTCATAAAATTTGTATCTTAATTTGATTTACTTAGATTTTATTTTGTGGTTTTCATTTTATTCTGTATTTGATTAAAGACAAAAATCCTTGAAGAGAAAAAGACATTATGAGTGAAATAAGCCAGACACAAAAGGACAAATATTGTATCAATTCACTATATGAAATACTTAGAATAAGTAAATGCAGATCAGAATCTAGAATACAGGTTACCAGGGGACAGTGTGGGGGTAGGTAGTAGAGAGTTAAGGCTTAAAAGTACAGAGTTCCTATTTGGGACAATGGAAAAGTTTTGGAAATGGACAGTGGTGACGGTAGCACAACACTGTGAATGCAATTAACAGCACTGAATTATATATCTGACTGTAGTTAAAAGGGGAAATTTTAGACTGAATACAAATTACTAGAATAAAAATTTTAAAAATACACACAAACCTGCAGAACACAAACAATGAACCTTAATTTAAATCATGGACTATAGTTAGTAATACAATTATTAAAAAGTGTTTTAATCAAACGTGTCACAGCAATGCAACATGTTAACAAAAGACTGATATATGGGAATCCTGTATTTTATGCATGATTGTTTTGTAAACCTGCAACTTATCTAATTTTTTTTAAAAAAAGAGGAAGAAGAGGCAAAAGAAGAGACTTAGGGATGATGTGACTTCAGAAAAAGGCACAGAGAGATGCAATATTGCTGGTCTTGAAGACAGAATAAGTGGTGGAATACTGGCAGTCTCTAAATGATGAAAAATGCAAGAAATGGATTCCCTCCTGGAGCCTCAAGCAAGGCAGCCCTGCCAACACGTTGAGTTTAGCCCAGTGAAACCGATGTCATCTTCTGACCCCCACAATTGTCAGAGAATGTGCCTTGTTTTAAAATAAACATGCATTTAAATATACTTTAGATTTTTAAAATGTATATATAAGTAAAAAGATAAATATACACATTCTTTTGTATCTTTTTAAGTTAAAAATATTTTGGAGATCTTTCCATAGAAGAACATAAGATACTCCTCATTCTTTTTTTGTGGCTTCAGGGAATTTCTGGTATGTGTACACCATAATTAAAAAAAAAATTAGTCCCTTAATGATGAACACTTTATTAATTTCCAATCTTTGCTATTAATAGATGTTATAATAGTCATTCCTACATTAATACACACTAATTTTGTAGTTACTGGATACATTCCTAGAAGTAGTCAAAGGATATGTGCAGTTTTAATTTTGATAAATATTTCCAAACTGCCCTTCATAAAGGTTGGGCCCACTTACATCCCCATTAGCAATGTATGTATCTTCATACTTCTAGCAATACAAGATATTATCTACTTTTAGATCTTTCCAATATGACAAATGAAAAATTATATCTCAATATAGTTTTATTATGAACGAAATGGAAAATATTTTTTCAAATGTTTAAAAGCATTTAAATTTTCTTCTCTGAAATGTCCAACCTTTATCTGTCTTTCTATTTGGTTGTTGGCCTTATTTTTGATTTGTTGAATTTCTTTATATATTACGGAATTTTTCCCTTTGTATATGATATGAGTTGCAATAACTTTTCCTATTTGTCATTTTGCCTTTGATTTTGTTTATGGAGTTTGCTGTTATTTTCACATGCAGATGGTTTTAATTTTTATGTAACTAAATTTATCAACTGTAAAAATGTTAAGCAGTTGGATGGAAACACAGACCTCACTACCTGTTTCATCAGATAATTGACATAAACTAGCGTTTTGTTTTCTAAAAGCATGAAGAAGGCAAAGGGGTGAAAACAGAGAGAGAGGTAAGAGGACAAAAAAAAAAAAAAAAGAGTAAACAGAATCTCCAAAGATGTTAATTTTACATTTAAAAAAGGAATTATTAGCTTTTTCAGTTTACTGGTCTTTTTGTGAAGGGAACAAAATAAATATTTCTACCCTCCCCACTCTTTTTTTTATTGCTATTGCAGGGGAGGGTCAGAGGACACCACCACCACCACTAAGAGGAGAACAAGGAAAGGAGAATGGACAAGGAGGTGTGAAGTAGCCATCAGAAACCTGGGATGAAATTTTTAATTCATTAGCTTCTAATCCTAGAAGGAAAATCTTTTGATCTATTCTTTTTCTGGATTCTGGACTTCAATTTATATTAGTGAAAGGGCTGAATTATCCTGGTAGGGGGTAAAGAATCGCAGGCAAAAGTGCCCATTTTTTTTCTTTCAGTAAGAATTTTTATGGATTTTCTTTTTTATACCTCAAATTTCCACTACCAAGCCAAGCCGTCCTTTAATTCCCATAGACATTCTACACTCTTCAGTCCATACCTGAAAAACATGCAGCTCAGTTAAGTGTTATTGTATTTGCTGTGACTCCCACATCTACAACACTGGCCCTAATATCTTTTCTGAATTGCCACAAATTAGAAAAATTTATAGAACATCACCATGTGTTCTGCTATCTCCTCAATCTCAATATTTCAACTCAATTTATCCAAAATTAACATGTCTAAGATAAAACTCGTTATTAGAATAAAAGCTGTTCCTATTCCCTGATTTCATTATTTCATTCATTTGTTCACCTTACAACTACTGTACTAGAAAGGATCACTAATCACAAAGAATCCCAATCTAAAGGTGAAGACAGTTTGGTATACGGACGGTACAGCACGTTAACTACTTCACCAGAAGTTGGAACAAAGTACTATAAAAGCAGAGCAAATTGAGCAAACTGTCTGGAGAAATTCAGGAATCATCAGAGCAGAGGTAACATCTTGGGCAGTTTTAAAGGATAAGGAGGAATTCATCAGATATAACTAGGAGGACCTTACATGCCAAGGGAACAGAAAGTTCAATGTTGGGTGCGTGACGGTATGTGGGGTGAGTAGCAAGAGGAAAGAATAAAAAGGTAGTTTGGGGCCAGTCTCCCAGGAATCTTATATGACATATTAGGAACTGGAATTAAATCTTAAAAGCAGGAGAAAGCCAATGGAAGTGTTTCTTTTTAAGGAATTAATCAGGTTTTTTAAAAGTAAAGGTAATTCTGGTGTTCATGTAAAAGTCAGACTAGAGACATGATAAGAAGTTTTTGCAAAAGTCTAAAAGTGGTGACAGGGACTGCAAATAATCAGCAACAGAGATCAGAAATCAGAAAAGGCTCTCTCTGTAGGCAGTTAGATATTCAGGTCTCCAGGAGGTAGGGATTGAACAAACAAATCCTAGAGACAGAGAATTGCCACACAAATAGCTGATAATGGTACTGGTGAGATTTTCTCCTAGGGATTGCCTAGGGAAGTATGTGGAGTAGGTGAGGGTCAAGGAGGGCTGGGGAAACCAGGACATTTGAATAAAGCACAAGAAGACAAAAAACCCAGCAAAGCAGATAGAGAAGGAACGGTAAGCAAAGTAGGAAGGAAACCAGGAGCAAAGAGTACTGTGAAAGTCAAGGGATAAAAAGAGTTTGGAGAGATGGAGAGTCAACAGCAGTTTCAACAGGTAAGAAAGGTGGAACAGGATCAAGAATGAGAACATGCCATGGTGTGCAGCAATTTCTCTTCAAGAAGTAAGTGTGGTGAACAACGATGGACATAGGTTGGCGGTTGGAAGAAAGAAAAAAATGGCAGGAAGGAATAATTAAGAGGAGGGATGCTTGTAGAATGTGATTCTTCCCCTCAAAGAAAAAGGAGAGGTATTGGTACAGAAGAGGGAAAACAATTAATGGAATAAAGTCCTAGAGGGAATAGAGGAGGGAGAGAGGATGAGAGGAATAGGATGGAAATCACACAATAATGGCAGAACTACAGGCTCCACAAAGGTCCCTGATGATAGTAGGCATGCTATGTCAACCTTGGGCTATTACCTCCAAACTTCATTTTTTATTTTTTAATGTAATTTTATTGAGATATATTCGCACAGCATAGAAACCATCAGAAATATATGCTCGCTGGTTCACAGTATCATCACATGGTTGTACATACAGCCCCACGATCAAATTCAGAACATTTTCATTAGTTCAGAAAAGAAATAAAATTAAAAAAACCCTAATCCGCCCATACTTCTAACCCCCCCCCCCCCCACATATTAGTGCTATAGCATTGGTGTGGTACATTTGTTACTATGAAAGAGTATTAAAATAATACTTTTAACTGCAGTCCATAGTTCAAACTTTATTTTTGTGAGAAAGAAATACTCTCTTAAATTGCTGTTTGGTGCTTCCTGTCATTTTCAGACAAATATAAACCCTAGCAGATACAAAAGGGAAAGGTGTTGAAAGAATAAGAACAAACAAGAGCCTTTCAAAAGCATGAGGACATGAAATAGCACCGATTGTCCAGGATATGAGACCAACCTGACATTATTAGATTACTGAGTGTGATGGAAAGTGTGGTAGGAAAGGAAGAAGGAGATGTAGGCCCAGTTCAGGGGAGTTTACACCACATCACGTAGATAGAAAGGAGCCACTAACAGGCGCTAAGCAAAAGAGAAACACGTTCCCATTTCAGTTTTGAGTCGATCTGTCTAGTGGCAGTGTGGAAGGCACACATGAGGAGGTAAAAGAGGATGCAGGGAGAGTATTAGAGATAACAACTATAGTCCTAGTGAGATATCACGAAGGCTATACAGGTGCACTTTTGTTAGGGCCCAGAGGATAGGATAGACATGAGAAATATCTAGGCATGAAACCAGTAGGAACTGGTGATAGATGACATGGAAGATTGATTCAGGATGAAGCTTAGGTCTCTAACTTGGGTTACTTTTTTCCATCCTCACTGTCGATACTTTAATTCAGGCATCCCATCTCATTTATTCATCAAACAAATATTTACCAAATGTCTTCTATGTATTATGTCCTGTAGATACTATGGTGAACAAGCTAGAAATGGCTTTAGATCTTATGTTCTACTTAGGGAGCAGGGCTGAGTCACAAGGCTTGAAGAGAGTGGAGTAGATCTGGAATCACTGATTAGAGAAAAAGGAAAGGGACTCGGCCAAGAGCAGGCAAAGATATAATTAAGTAGTACTTAGGGTTAGGAATAATGAATTTACAGTTATACCAATCTGCAAGGTTAAGGGATTTTTCTCCAGGAGCAATTACCAACGTGAAAATAGGAAACTGCCCATATATTTGATTATCTTACTAGTTCCTTTCTTTTTTCCCAGTCTAATTTAAGACCTTTTGTGTGAGATCCCAGAGCAAACTGAATTTACCTTTGACCTGCTATTAACCTTTGACTTATAAGGTCCTAGTTAAGTCTATCTCCCCTTCAGTCTTTGGAATTTGCAGAGTCAGAGATTGCGACTTTTATTGTTTTAATTCCCAGCAACTCACATAGTACTATCTGCATACTTATTTTATCCCCAGGTTAGACTGTAAACTCCCTGAAGACAGGGAACGTGACCTAATCACCCTTGTAGGAGCATTGCCTCAGATAGTGGCTTACATGCAGAATGCTCTCTGACTCCACTAATGTAGCAGAAATTAATCTACTGTTTAGAACTGTGAAGCAGAGACTTCCAAGTTTTCAGACTTGAAATAAAGAGTTCTTCTTCTCACCCTTTCATTCCTTGTTTTTCATTTAAAGGAAGTTAGGATACCTTCCATCCTGGTGCGTGCCTGTGTGCCCTTGGATTTTGGGCTCTACTGGAAGCATGGTAGGCTTTGTGACCTTGGACAAACTATTAAGCATTTCTGGGCCTCTTGAATCTCATTAGTAAAATTTAAGGGATTAGAACCCAAGACAGCTGTTGTACTGTCTTGTTCTAAAATCCAAAAATTCTATGATCCTTAGGGGCCTTTAAATCACACCTGAAAATTACTGCCTTATGAAGCACAGTTTAAACAGGAGCTCTGTGTATCACAACTGGGAAATGGGCAAATCCTTCTCTCCATAAAACTGGATTATAATCTACAAAGCATCTAGTTTCTAAAATGAAGACACTGACATTTTAAAATTAATTATTGCTAGTTAAAACATTTCATTATGCAAATTTGTTTTCCAATAATAAGCTTACCCAAAAATCTAGTGAAGGGATACCTTAGTTCATTTTGGTAGTTAAAAGAGAAGAAAGCTGGAAGAATACATAGAATATCATCTTGGATCTTACAGAGATCTTGGGAACATACTCCTTTGTTTTTCAGATGAAAAACCAAAAGAGTATGAGACTTAGTCAAAATTACAGAAGTCCTTAAAGGGCAAGGCTGGTACTAGAATCCAAGACTTCCAGTCATGTTCTTTTCTTTTTGAACACCAAATTGGTCAAAAATCACTGAAAGACAAAAACAGATGAAGGTGAAATGCCAATCGGTTGTGTTTAAGCAGAGACTCCATTTTGTCTTTCCAGGTTAAATAATAAGCAATTCTAATGATTAGCAAGAAGGGCAGGCAGATGAAACATTCTGACTCCTAAACAAAAATACTTGTACTTACACACCACAGTTAGTAAATAAATTGTAAAAATTAAAGTGAATTAGAAAAACCAGAATACAATCTTCTTTTACTCTCTAGAAGACAGATGAAGAAAACAAAACAAAATCCCCCTGGTTTCCTTCATTAGCAGCCAGGGTAGTGAGTCCCATTGTAAATCTCACTTATAAAAGCTCCGGGCTACCTGCGGAGCTGAGGAGTACAAATCACATTAGTGAAGACACCAGACGACCAAAGGAAGCAGTGAGGGTCTGGCAAAGCTTGTAAACAAAAGCCAACATTCCACATGAATGCCATCCCTAGAGTCTGTATTGTAAAATGCCTGGATTTGAGAACCCTAAAGCAGATTAGCTTAAAGCAACAATAGATTCAAATAAGACACAAAGAACTCATTTTAACACATTTAAAAAACTGTCTTCATTAGATCATCAGGTGTTTAAGTGTAATTATTAAAAAATAATTCCATCTAAGTTGTGTTTGAAGCAATAAGCCCAAGAGAACAGAGACCCAAAGTCGGTTCCAAAAAATAACATGCTCACGACTAAAGCTCATGAACCAGCCACAGTGGCCCTTTTCCCTTTTAAATCTTCCTAGTATTTTAGAGGCCTGTGATGACTAAAATTTGTTCTACACATCATTTCAAGCTTACCTCTTCACTCAAGACTGCTACTTTTAATACAAACTAGAAAAAAGCAAACCTCTGCAAATGTAAGTGATGTTCTTCCACATCATTACCACATTTATAAGGAAAAAAATAATTCAGTTTGGGAACTGAATTACCAAGATGAAAAGAAGCAAAATATTAGGTTATGACATAATTTCCTAAACAATTTCCATCACTTTACAGGCTTGTTTTACTTTTATTGCAAATTTTAAACTAATATACAATTTAGATGTTTAAATTTGAAAATGTGGGAAGGAAATCATTTTTACTTCCATGTGGAAAAGACTGAGATTTGTTGTTTTTTGTTTTATTTTGTTGTATTTGAGGGGGAAAATTAGGGAATTACATTGAACAAATGTAACACTGTGAATTTTGTCTATTTTATTCACTAAAATATTCAATATTGCTAAGCCTAATATTGTTAGTATGAATTAGAAATAATTATTTTGTTGAAAGTTCTGTAGGAAGACACGGTCTCTAAGGTTTAACTCACTGGTAAGATGTTTAACATTAGCTCAAATGGTTTCACATTGAACATTTTCAGATGTACAGACCATCAACCAGTCTGAAATTTTGCCAATGTATTTAGAGTCCCTTTATTAGGAACAGATGAGCACATAGGCAAAAATGGTTCATTTAAATAGTGCTAAAAACCTAAAGCCACCATTGAGGTATAATGAGAACCTTTCTCTGGAATTTCTACTTTCAGAAAAATAATGCTTAATCAAACCTCCCTAGTTTTGTTTGATTATAATAATCACTCCTCACCAAGAGCAAAAGTAGTTCAGCTCCCACTTTCCCTTTGGAAGGCACTTTCATTGTTTTGTAAATCCCTAATAGGGTCATCAGCAAGGTTGCAGTGACACAGGAGGAAATGGTTTACACCCAATGGGTTGATGTCACCTGGAGCATTTAGTCCCAGACGAAAACTTTGACCTCATCTGTGTTCAAGTGGATAAACAAACAGTGGAAAAGTTCAGAAAGTCTGAACTCGGAGAGGCTTTTTGGCTTCCATCACCTCTCTAGGTTTAAAAATTTAAATAAGTCAATCACCCTTGCCTGACAGATGAGAAAAGGAGTGCAGAGATAAAGGGACAGGTGGCTGAACCAAGTTGCAAGTGGGTTGCAGACTAGGGGCAGTCCCTCACAACGAACTTTCCAGAGAAGAAACACTTGCCAGTGCTATGGCCTCTCTGGATTCTGTCATTGCCTTTTCAGTTCTGTCACATAGATGAGTGGCAGAAACCTGCCCAATCAAGCCAGTTACTAATGCATTTTCTCAGATACCTTCTTATTTGTTGACTGCATACACAAGGCATCTCCTTCCATTTTCTCATTTACTCCTTTCCTCTCTCCTTCGTAGCCAAGAGGCAGAACCAAGAATGCTGTGACCTAGGCTGCCCCCAAATCAATGAAGACAGGCAGTATGGTTAAGGTGAACCATCAATCTGAATTCAAATTATGCTCCACTACTTGATATCATGTGGCTTGAGGCTAGTCATCTGTCAAGTGAGAATAATATCTCCTACTTCAAGGGATAATATTGTGGTGAGTATAATGTATGTTAAGCACCTGGCATACATTAAGCATAAAATAAATGTTAATACCCTTTTTAAAATAAATTCCTAACCATAGAAACAATAATGCTTTTATACCTTATAGGATTCTTTAATATATATTATCTCAGTTAATCTTTATAAGATTACCATACTTTCAAAGTAGCGATTCTGGTTCTCAAATGCATATCCTCTATCTCTGGAACCAATGTCCTTTCTATCGTGCGCTAGGCAAGGGCTGGCTATAAAAGAAACTTAATTATATTCCTAAATCATCAGCTCCTGTGGGTGGGGGTGGGGAAGACAGGCTAAGCTAGGAGGGATCCTGGAAGCAAGCAAAAGAGGCAAAAAATAGATATACAAATAAACCCAAATCACATACTAAGGCAATTGCTAGAGGGGTAAGCTTCCCTTGGGGTGCATCAATAAAGTGTCCTTTGTAAAAGCCAATGAAAATAAAAAGGAAATGTCAGTTATAATGCCCTGCATTCTAGATTTTGATAAGACTATGATTATTTTAGACTGATTAAAGAAAAACTTACGAAAATAAGAGACTTACAAAATATTAGCTTAGTGGGAGCTCCTCAAAATTAAACACTTTTGTGCATCAAAGAACTTCATCAAGAAAGTAGAAAGACAGCCTACACAATGGGAAACAATATTTGGAAACGACATATCAGGTAAAGGTCTAGTATCCAGAATTTATAAAGAGATTGTCCAACTCAACAACAAAAAGACAGCCAACCCAATTACAAAATGGGAAAAAGACTTGAACAGACACCTCTCAGAAGAGGAAATACAAATGGCCAAAAGGCACATGAAGAGATGCTCAATGTCCCTGGCCATTAGAGAAATGCAAATCAAAACCACAATGAGATATCATCTCACACCCACCAGAATGGCCATTATCAACAAAACAGAAAATGACAAGTGCTGGAGAGGATGCGGAGAAAGAGGCACACTTATCCACTGTTGGTGGGAATGTCAAAGGGTGCAACCACTGTGGAAGGCAGTTTGGCGGTTCCTCAAAAAACTGAATATAGAATTGCCATACGACTCAGCAATACCATTGCTAGGTATCTACTCAAAGGACTTAAGGGCAAAGACACAAACGGACATTTGCACACCAATGTTTACAGCAGCGTTATTTACAATTGCAAAGAGATGGAAACAGCCAAAATGTCCATCAACGGACGGCTGGCTAAACAAACTGTGGTATATACATACGATGGAATATTATGCAGCTTTAAGACAGAATAAACTTATGAAGCATGTAATAACATGGATGGACCTAGAGAACATTATGCTGAGTGAGTCTAGCCAAAAACTAAAGGACAAATACTGTATGGTCCCACTGATGTGAACCAACATTCGAGAATAAACTTGGAATATGTCACTGGTAACAGAGACCAACAGGACTTAGAAACAGGGTAAGATAATGGGTAATTGGAGCTGAAGGCTTACAGACTGTACAACAGGACTAGATACAAAAACTCAAAAATAGACAGCACAATAATACCTAATTGTAAAGTAATCATGTTAAAACACTGAATGAAGCTGCATCTGAGCTATAGGTTTTTTTCTGTTGTTTGTCTGTTTGTTTGTGTCTTTTTTTTTTTTTTACTATTATTATTTTTTTCTCTATATTAACATTCTATATCTTTTTCTGTTGTTTTGCTAGTTCTTTTCCTAAATCGATGCAAATGTACTAAGAAATGATGATCATGCATCTATGTGATGATGTTAAGAATTACTGATTGCATATGTAGAATGGAATGATTTCTAAATGTTGTGTTAATTTCTTTTTTTCTTTAATTAATAATAAAAAAAATATATTAGCTTAAGCTAAGGTTAGAGATGTCTCCTGATTGTCTCTAGATGCAACCAATGTCTGAATTAACCAAAATTTTCTAAATAATACCTGGGAATTGCACTGGGAGTTTGATATATTTTAATTAACTTAATCCTCACAAAACCTTTCTGAGATAAATATCATTGTATTCATTTTACCTCAGAAAATGACTACAAAAGTGATTTGTTCTAAAAAGTTAGTGATGAAGATTAAAACCTCCATCCTCTAAACCTTCTATCTCCTGCTATTTAAGCTAAACCACACTGTCTCTATAGCCACAGAAAATAACTGGTGCAATAGTCCAAACTGTAATCTGAATTGTTCATTGAAACTCAAGAGAGGTCCATCAGCTTATGAATGGATAAAAAAATATGGCATATTCAAACAATAGAATACCTTTCAGCCATAAATAGGAATGATAACAGACATATGTTACAACATGGGCCCTTGAGAACTTTGTTATGGGAAAGAAATCAGATATAAAAAACCACATATTGCATGATTCTATTTATATGAAATGCCCAGAATAGGCAAAGCCACGGAAACAGAAAGCTTATTAGTGGTTGCCAGGGGCAAGGGAAAGAGGCAATAGGGAAGACTGCTTAATGGGTATAGGGTTTCTCTTTGAGGTAATGAAAATGGTCTGGAGTCAGGTAGTGGTGATGGTTGTACAACACTGGGAATATATTGGAAGTCACTGAATTATACACTTTAAAATAGTTAAAATGGTGAATCCTATGTTATGTGACTTTTACCTCAAAAATTTAACTCAATAGAGAACTAATGAATGCTAAGTTGATCAACATTAGTTCACTTACACAAATTATGAAAATCCCTAATTAGAGACTTCTGAGGTCAGACTGGCACCTAAAAATAATTGGTTTAGATTTTTAAAAGGTTTTTTAAAGTATTCCTGGTCTATTGCAGAAGTCAGACTAAAAGAATATGAGATTCTATCCCACTGTTACGTGACACTATAGAATGAAATAAATTCTCATTTTACTATTTGCCTTTTTTAAAGTTCAAATTTTCTAATAAAATAATTTAAAAACTTAACCCAGATTGACAATTTTTCATCCACAAATGTGATCTCTATCCCTTGATAGTCAAACTTTCACTCTATTACCTACCCTAGGTAAGTCTTTATTGAGAAGCAAACTATAAGGAACCTCCAGACAAACTGGAACTGGAGGGAAGGACTCCAAAAGTCATTCAGCTGGTCTGATAGGGACGGTGGCAGTAGTAGAACGTGTTGAATGATAAATCAAGCGTCATGGAGAGGAAAAATAGAATGGATGTTCTCATTTGTTTCAGCACCTGCTATAGGATGAGCTATATTTTAATAAACATAACAAAATAGAAAATCTGGTTGGAATTACCACTGATCTTGCCTAATGAACCCAAGGTGGCCAGACACTTTTAAAGAGTTATTTAGGTCCATGCTTTTCAAAGTCTAGTTAAGGACCATCTGTGTTAGAATCAACTGTAGAATGTCTTTTTTACTTATTCTCTCTGTCAGAGATTAACAATGTCTTTGGTCTAGAGTAGGACTTAGGAATCTGCATTTTGAATACCCCAGAAAAGGTTGCCATATTTAACAAATAGGTAACCATAAAATCCAGATGATTCTATGATACTAAAGTCTGAAAGGCACTTATTTAGATTTTAAAAAAGAGAAAGAGAGAGAGCCCAAAACTGTGTATGATTATTAAACAGCATGCGTATGTGTAATAATTGGTCAAATACATTATATAGATAGGAGGAAAAAAAGCCTTCACTGTCTGACCTTAGGACTGGATATGTGATTGCTTTGTGCTTCCAGCTTCTCCTTTGGAAAATGGAAACAAATCAATGGTACCTACTAAGCTCCTTGTCATTCAGTGGTTATGCACACTACCCCATTTCTTAGAGTTCCCCAAATGAGTTGCCTAAGAGCACAAGAGACTTATGAAAAACCCCTCTGCCATGACGACAGCAGCTTGCTTCTGGGCCAAGTATCATGTCTAGCCTCCACCAATTCTCAGATGTCTGTGAAATTGACCTTTACTGTCTCGTCTCAGGTTGGCCCCATCAGGGAACCACGGCATTACCAAAAATAAACATTGTTTATCAACTAGGTTTTTTAACTATAAAACCTAAAAATGAAAAAAAAAAATCAACCAATGGAAAACTAAAAGCAAACATCAAAAGAGTCCCAAGAGTTTCCTGAGAAATACTGTCCTTAAAACTTCATAACATCATGAGGATGAAAGATTATGCTTAGTGTCCTAATGAAAAACAATTCCTCTAGGTTTTATATTCCACTTTTTCCAAAAAAATGGCTTCTAATCAAGCTTCAAGCAATTAAAATTGCATTCTGTGTTATGTGACGGGTTTGCTTCTGTGGAATTATGAAATTTAGCCTCCTTTAGGAGGCTGCAAATGAAAGAAAAATGGGTGGAAGGAGGACGGGAAGAGAGACATATAGGGAATCTGCAAGGACAAATGTTAACTACCAATAGTGTCCTGATGGTTAATAAATACAGCATCCCTCTGAAAGCATGGCCTTACTATGTCTGACATCCTGCTCTGGATTGCCATAGCTGGTATATGCTGCAAAGGGGAATAAATCACTGCACGAATTGAGAAGTAAGTAACATTAAGTGGTACACATGTGCACAAATAAGTATAATCCAACTGTATGTAAGGATGACCCAGTAGAATTTGTTCACTTTTTCAAGATTTCTTGCTGTATCATTTTTTTTTTTTTTTTTAAGAAAGGGAAACATTTTTAAACATTTTCTTGTTTTATTATATTTTGTTTGTTTGTTTTTTTTTACATGGGCTGGGGCCGGGAATCGAACCGGGGTCCTCCGGCACGGCAGGCAAGCGCTCTTGCCCGCTGAGCCACCGCGGCCCGCCACTTGCTGTATCATTTTTAAAAAGTCCTGTGCTTTACTGCTATTAGATATGTGGGAACCTGGTGTGGATACCGTCTAATATCACCTCCAATGCTGAGGGCTTTGGTGCATTTTCTTCTATATAATGATGTCTTGCACTGTTAAAGCCGTTGGGACCTCTTCTGGTAGTAGCCCCACAAATTACTTTTCAGAAAGAAGGAAGACACCTGATTCATAAGGCATAGCAAAGAGAGCACGTGAATTTTCAACAAAAGAGGAAGCTTTGTACCATATGTGAAGAAGTAAAGTTTATTTTTCCATTTAGTGTGTTTATTTAAGTAAGAAAGAAGGAGACAGTGTCTGCTTCCCATTCCAAACTGCTCAGGGAACAACTTTCTTTCCTTATAAATGAGGAGTGTTGACTATTGCAGTTTGCAGAGGGATCGGAAAAGGACGCAAGTCACTAATGATGACATTTCATCCGAGGCTGTTTTAACCTTTGAAACCTGCCAATCAACAGAGAAGACCATGAGGGAAGGCCAAGGTATCCTTGCCTATCTGGGATTTCCTCACTCTTTAGATAGAAAAGAACTTATCAAGGAAATTATATTAAGAACTACAAAACACATTATAGAGATTATAATTAAGAGTCATAAGAGTCATTTAAACACTAACAGCTGAGAAACTCATCATTTTTAAGTGGCAGAGTGATCGAGCTTTTGTACTGAAAACAAAATCACCAAAGAAAAGCATCTTTTATCCTTGATTCATCCATCTTTTTACATTATTTTGGTCTGACAAACCATTTGTTTCTAAACAAACCATTTGTTTGGGTAAATATGCAAAGACAGGCACTATCTTTTTTGCAAATTCTAAACACATTCTTCTTAATGCTAAAGGTATGATATACTACTAATAAGAATATAATACCACTGGAATTTTTGATTATGTATTTATTTCCAAAAAGGCCAGGCTGCAAAATATTAAACGACTTTAAATAGATTCATTTATACATATATTTTAAAAATGCTTAAGTTCTCTAATTTCCCCATAATATTCCCTCATCCTGCTTGTAGCAGTGAAAGAAAGAACACCATCACTAAGATTAATGGAACATCAGTAAAGTATTTTAGGTACAAATGACCCACTTTTATGTACTGCCAGAACAACTCAGCAAGGGTTTAGGAAAGAGAAAACCAGACGTTCTTTTCCATTGAATTCATTCAGCTGGTAGGTGATAAATTGATCGTTCTCCTTTAATGGTAGTGTCAGAAAGACAGAGAAAGAAACATTTTCCACAACTGGGTATATTTTTTATTAATTAGCAAATTGTTTTTTCTGCAAATGTTCCATGTCATGAGGACGAATTATCTCCAGTTTTAATTAAAGTCCACTCAAAGGTTAATTCAGTCTACTTTTAAAAGAGAAAGCAACAAAAGAGGTAAAATGGTATATTTTTTCTTCTAGCAAAACAAAATGCAACAAAATCATCAGTTCCCTCTTTGTAAAAAAAGGGGAAAAGGGATTGTATTTATCTCTCGGACTTTCATTTTTCTGGAATTTCTTTCTTAAACCCTTTGTGTTCATGAAAATCATCACTTTATCATCTTCAAAAAATCAACTGCAGGGCGGGCCACGGTGGCTCAGCAGGCAAGAATGCTTGCCTGCCATGCCAGAGGACCTGGGTTCGATTTCCGGTGCCTGCCCATGTAAAAAAAAAAAAAACAAAAAAAACTCAACTGCAGTCATCTAATTGGAAATAGAGTTAGTACTAAAGTTTAGATCTTCCTCAAGACTCAAGAATCTTACATTTTGAACTTAAATCTCTTAAGTATCTGACTGAAATGTGAATTAAAATACGGCTCATTTGGTCTCGCCTATGAACTCTTACAAAGATCTGAACGTGAACTTACATTCCTATAGTTACTGCAAAACTTACAATTTCTAGCATCAATTAATAGTTAATGCTTAATAATTTTTTCCATTCAATATAATAGTTAATTATTACTTAAAATCAAGGTGTAGCTATCACTCAAAGGCAGCAGTGTGGGGGCCTTAGGAGAGGTAGGGAAAAAATATGTAGAGTGGGAACACAACTGCAAATTTATTTATTAATAAGTTTTATTTATTTATGCACTTGGGTGCAAAAGTGTGCCACTGGGAATACATATTCTCAGAGTGACTAAAATAATACATTATACATAGTACTAACATTTAATACAATTCATAAATGAACACTTTTTTTGCTCATTAAATGTTTATTGAAAAAAAATAAGTAACTCTTTAAGGGAACTCCTCGTTATACTTTTTTTTTCTTTTTTCTTTTTTTAAATATATAAAAAAACAATTAAACGCAAACATTCCTATTTTGATCATTCCGTTCTACGTATATAATCAGTAATTCACAATATCACATAGTTGCATGTTCATCATGATCATTTCTTAGAACATTTGCATCAATTCAGAAAAAGAAATAAAAAGACAACAGGAAAAGAGATAAAACGAAAACAGAAAAAAATATATATATACATACCACATAAATGAACACATTTATGTGGTGTGCGTGTATGCACATGTGTGCCTGTGCATGTGCACATGTGTGCACACAGCAATGCCCCTTGCTCCAGACATCAGATTTCTAGTAAACATCAACCCCCTAAACTAGAACCAGTCAAGTACCCAGAAGTAAGAAAAAAATGCATTTCTACAGTGAAGTTATGAAAGAAATGTATCTGGTTTGTATTATTTTTATTGGAGATACAGGTTCACTGTCAGGTACAAAGCAAAACGGTGGTTGACCAGCACCAGGACACACAGATTCCAGAAAGAGGTGATAACTCACCTGAAGGAAGAGCCTCCATGTCTACAAAAATAGGCAGTAAGAATAAAAATATGGCTACTTGGGCCATTTAGTGTAGAGGCAAATAACCCTGCATTACATAGTTCAACAGTCCCTGAGGATTTCATTATATCTTAGTGCAGCACAATAACAACTCTTTATAATTATGACCCTAGGTCAGTCAACGGGTATTTAAGAAGCAGAGTGTTTTGTATGCATTATGCTTAGATCTTTCACTACTATAAAATGTTTTATTTGTAAGTTTTGAGGCTTCAGTTATCTGGAAAATGAAGTTATTTGAAATGTTTTCTACCATGTATTTTTTTTCTAACTTTCAGTCTTTTTAAATACAGATTTGTTGGCACTCAACTTGTAGGGAATATAAACACCTTAAATATTATCACTATTTAAATCTAGATTAAGAGCAGAATTTTTTAAGAATGCTTTTCAGATTACAGAATCATTTGCCATATTAAAAATTGTTTACTGAGCTGTTTTTTGTACAAGTTTTTGGTTGGACCATGGCATATGCTCTTCATATTAGCACAAGATAACATTCCTGCCTTGTAATAAGTTATCACCGATCTGTTATTATTTTATTTTTAAATCCTATATACAAAACAAATGTTTTAAGGCCTCTGAAGGGAAGAACCTGGGGAACAGAAGGAGTTGCTCAAAACAAAAATTCCCAATTCATTAATTACTAAGAGAACATCACAACGTCATGGATGTAATCCAAGGGTCTTGGAGGATCCTCAGAAGACAACAGAATAAGGAGATTTCAGAGTAGCTGAAATCTTTAACTCTCTTTCTTTCAAAATCTTCTGTCACAAGTCAGAAGGATAATGTCTCTTTTCATCCAATGAGAAAGTTGTTCTCACACGAGCATAATTAATCTTCTGACACCGTGACAAAGAAATTTCTTAAAAGGATTTCTCCGATTTCCTCCCAAGACAGAAGATTGTCTTTATCCATCATCTGTTCTTCCTGATCCCTTCTTTTTGAATATCCACATCAGCAGAATTGTCCATCAGAGGAGACAGCGGGAGGGAAATCTCTGCATGATTGATAGAGCCCCAAAGCTCTGCAGGCCTATTTAAGTGCAAGCATCTATTGTTGCAAACTTACTTTACAGCAGTTAAACAAATATAATAGTCACCAATTCAACCATTGTGCAGCTTAGACTTGACTAAAACTAGTAAGTGAAGTTTGCTAATGACAAGGCACTGATTTTGAAACCAGATAAAAACTGTGCTGATAAATTGAACCTGGATGTCTACTTACAAGAAAGAAAATTCTCAGAGCTGTGAAAGCTTTATATATATATTTAAAAGAATCATGTATTATACTGTACATAGATGGACATTCCCTTGTAAAAATCAAGGAAAGTCTGACACATCCAATATTACAATTTTCTTTTTATCCAGTCACTCAATCTTCCTACCTACACAGTAGCTATCTAAAAAAAAGAATTACTGAATGTGTTTCTAGGCCAAAAAAAAAATTAGGTATAAGAGAACACTAACAAAACTTACTTAAAATTTTATTCAGACTCATTATAAATAAAGTTTTTTCAAAGAGAAATTAAAGTATGTCTGTGTGTTTTTACCCCCATCTGTAAAAGAAAACCAAAGGCCAATTGAGGCTCCTTGTGAGTACCTGCTGCTTCCTTGGGAGGAATGAATGAATCAGAGTAATAAAGCTCAGTTTCAAGTGGAGTAGCAAAGTCTCCTGTGTAAATCTCCAATCCACAGAAAATGTAAGCCTTGCTCTACTTTCAAAGCAATCTACACGAAATGGAAAAGAAAATGGTCTAGAAATTTCATGAAGTGGTGGTAAGAGCACACCCCACCTCCACAGTTGAGGTTACACAAGGCTTTGTGTTCTTTATAGATGCCGCCAAGAAAGGCCACTCAAGCCCAGATGCCAGGACACGCTGACACCATATGCTCTATTTGCACCACAGTGACCTTGACGACTCAGTTCCGTATGCACCCTGTGAAAATATTTGTTTATCCTTCAAATCACCAGTGAGCCCAGCCCTCACAGGCTAGGGCCCTGTTGACTGGTGCACCCCCTGGCACAGTTAGGAGGGAAGACTACCACTGTCTGACCCTCTTCCTGGGGCTTCCTCTCCAGCTAGCCTGTCTCTACCAAATGTGGCTGGCAACTGATGGCTGGTCCACAGCCAGGACCCACATATTCTGTGATGAGTGGCTTTATTATTTTTTTTTTCTTTAAACCAAAGAGTTATATTCAGGATTGATTACTCCTCTGGAGACCTAGGTAGAAAAAGAGTTAAGTCCAGGATAAAGACCTATAAAATCTTTCTAAACCCTAAGCAGTTTGAATGTAGACTATACCACAGAATTTGAACATAGAGCAGCTGGGTGTCAAAAGAGAGTGAGTTGGTAGTGAAAGTCAAACAGGAGGGAGAGCCAGATGGGAAATGCAGACAGGGAGCCCAGAAGGGACTCTGATGTGTTCTTTCACCACCGAGGACCCAGAAACCTTAAGGGCTCACCTCACCGACAGCTCTACATTGTTGGTTAGCAGTCCTTTTAGTGACTGACAAGTGCTCCCAACAGACTGTGAGTTTTTTGTTTCATTTTGTTTTGGAGATGGGGAGATGGTGGTGGTAGACACGGACAAGGCAAAAACCAATCCTCAATAGTTTTTCCTTGCTTATTATACATAGCACAGCATCTTGTCAGGAAGTTGATCAATAAATACTAATCGATTAGAATGGAACTTGAGCAAAAGACTATTGTCAATGCTCCAGGTTACATGCATAAAACTCAGAAAAATCTTTCTGGGTACTCTGGAGGGAAAGCAATGAGGTTCTTGGGATTAAGTCCAAGTTCAAAAAAATTATCTTCTTGTTACAATGATCCTTGAAGTTAAATCCACTGGTGCTCACAAAATCTCAAGGAAAGAACAAACATTTCATTTCCTCACCCTGCAAAGATATCTTCTAAGATAAGGATCAATTGTAATGTGGTCCATTACAAAATTTTAAGACCAGCTGGGTTAATAGCACCGACTTTGGATTAGGACATACATTGACTGGATTTCAGCTCCACCACTTCTCCAGTGGTGAGAGATTGAACAGCCTGCTATTCAAGCTCTCTCAGTCTGGTAAAATATAAAATGAACCTACACTTCACAGGGTGGTTGTAAGTACTCAATGCAAATCCTGGCGTTTGGCAACTGCATAAGAACTACGATTATCATACATTCATACATTCTCTTCTTTTCCCCTCTCATTCAGGCATCCCTCTAAGCCCACCTACTAGTTCTATTTCTTGAGTTTACCTTGAGGCACAAAACCTATAACAGATTTTATGTATGTATGTATATACACACACACACACACACACACACATATAAATATATAATAGATACAGAATAGATAATATGGATGTGATAAATATGGCAGCCTCTGGTGCTAAGAAGGGAGCTGGTCAAACAGATTGAGCTAAATGGACAGTTCTGAAAGAATGAACAAAAAGAGCAAGGAAATTAGGCAGAACAAGCAAAGAGAACAAGGCAGGGTGACATGAAAGCTGGGAACAGATGATTTCCCAGGAAGACAGCTGTACCCCTGCAGACTCAAGGTACCTCCTTCCACCCCAGTATCAGCAACCAGTATCTAGGTTATCCTGGTACTGTTTTCAGTTTGGGCTCTTACTGGGACACATGTTTATGACAAAGCATATCCTGTACTTGTTTTTAGTTCCACTCCATTCAATCAATACTTATCCTGTTTCTATATGTGCCAAGCATCGTGATGGACACAAAGGATACACACGTGAATAGGACAATCCTATCCAGAAGTTCACAGCTCAGAGAGACTTGAAAATTATATACATTGTAATTAGGGCCCTAAAAATAAAATAATTCTCAAGACGCCTGGGGTGAGGGTGTGTGACACTGAGTGAGGACTTTAAAGATGAGCAGCAATTTGAACAGGGAAAGGGCAGGGTGAAGGCATTCCATGTAAAGGAAGAGAGGAGTAAAAGAAATAGGTGTTGCTTTGTGTGTGTCTGAATTATAGGGTATACCAAGACAGAATGGCAGGAGGCTAGGTGAGTGGAAATAGGTTAAAAAGGGCAGTTGGGCTTATATATATATATATATATATAATATATACACACACACACAGTTATAGGGAAGTCACTGAAGATTGTTGACAAAAGAGTGAGATAATTAGATTTGTTTTTCAAAAGGATAATCCATGGGAACAAATGGAAAACATTGGAGTGGGAAGAGGAAAAAGCCAGAAAGCTTAGTAAGGAGATGGCTACTATGGTCTCGGTAAAAACAATGAGGGACTGACATGGACAGTGGAGCTGAAACATGATTTATTCAAGAATTATACAGGATGCTAAATGGATGGCTTTTGGTGACCCACTAGACATGGGACATGAGGATAAGAGGGGAACCTTAGGATAAGTAGGAAGTTTTCAGCTCAAGGACTTGGGTAAATATTGTACTATTAATTTGGATGGGGGTAGAAATGGAAGTGTTGCCTTGTGTTTCTGTGTGTGCATGTGAATTTGTAGAATCACATGTCAGAGGATCTCTTGTTTACCCTGTGTTACTAGCACCTGGACTCCCTGAGTCAGACTTTAAGAACAGATCGAAACCTTAGGAAAACAATATTTTTCAATTTGGTTTTAATAAGGTACTCTTTTTTTACTTCTATTTCCTTTCTAAATTTATCCTAGGACACCCACTATTAATTCCAAATTTGAACAACTGCCATAGGATTTCAAGGTTTCATGCTTTATTTCATAAACCGAATAGATTTTGTGCTAGACTAGCCTTTAAGTATAACAGGCAAAAAAAGAAAAAACAAAAACGAACAAAAAAATCCAGACATCTGCCAAGCACTGCATGTGCCAAATGGGGAAGGAGAGCAAGTTAGAGAAAGATGAGGAAGGAACAAGGCTGGTTAATACCCCTTGTTTTATGGCTAGGGAAGTTTCTAAGTGGGAAGAATCTATTTAATGTAGAACTTAATTTGTTTAAAATAGAGTAATCCAGTCTATTTCTTGGAGAGAATATGAATCCTTTTTTAAAAGTAGTACCAGGGTGGTGCAAAGTGGGCTCAGTGGCAGAATTTTTACCTGCCATACCAGAGACCCAGGTTCGATTCCCGAGGTGTTCCATGCCAAAAAAAGTAGTACCAGTTTTTTTATTCTTATGTTATTATTCTGTATGTACCTATTATGCTAGATTAAAAGATGACTTGCATATACAATTAACTTATTTCATACATTAACTAAAATTTTAATTTTAATAGCATTTAATAACAAACAACTCTGTTATTCTTCAAAATACATGATTATCCAGCAAATTCATCTTCATAAAAAAAAATAAAATTACTACTGAGGGTTAGAAAGGAATATAGGATAGTGGATGTGATGGCTGAAGTTCTAGCAGCCAGCTATCTTGAACCATAAGGTTCTCTGGGAAAGGTAGTCACACATGCTGGAACAATAAAGCAGGAAGAGCCTGTGTTCCTGACGCCAAAGCCACCATCTCAGCCTGCAGGTCTCATGGGACCGCCTAAAAGTGAAGAAATAATAAGCTAATATTTCTTAGATTTTGCTAGTCTTTGCCAAAGCTGATCCTAACAGAAACATGCTTTTGATACTTTTCTATATTATCTTAGTTTTTTGTTAGCTTGTGTGCATAGGTGTATAATTCCTCTCACAAAGAATAAGTATCATGTTTATACACACTGAAAAAAAAGTCTTTTTTCATTTATCAATTTATGATATTTTCTTATGCTAATATATATATATATTTATGAAAATCTCTTAAGACTGCTTGGAATTCACCTCATGAATGCATCATCATTTACTCAACCAATTCCTTGTTTAGGGAAATTTAGTAAGTAGACTTACCAATGGACTCCTTCAATTTATTATAATTTGCTAACTGACTTGAGGGACAATTAATCATACAGTTGTACCTTCACTCAACCAGCACGATGAATACTCTCCCCCTTAAGAGTAATGAGAAGTAGGGCTGTTTCTTCTCTCAATTCAATTTCTGTCTAAGTTGGATTTGAGAATAGAAGAGAGGTACAAGAAGGAATCATTTACCTTGAGGCTTGCTCCTACGCAGCTTATGTATGTAGTAGAAAAGCTTAGCCTACCTAGAGGCATGCCTAAGAGTTACTTCTGGAGGACCTCTTTTGTTGCTCAGATGTGGCCTCACTCTCTCTAAGCCCAACTCTGCAAGTGAAACCATTGCCCTTCCCCCTAGGTGGGACATGACATCCAGGGTGAAAGTCTCTCTGGTGGCATGGGAGATGACTCCCAGGGATGTCTGGCCCTGGCACCGTGGGATCAACAATGCCATCCTGAACAAAAGGGGGAAAAGAAGCGTAACAAATAAGGTATCAGTGGCTGTGAGAGTTCAAACAGATCGAGAGGCTACTCTGGAGGTTGCTCTTACGCAAACTTCAGTTAGACATTCTACCGATCATAATTTGCCAACCCCCAACCAAAACCATTCCAGCCAATCCTAAAGAACACCTAGGGTAATACATAACATTCTACAAAGATTCCATGCACTAGGGTAACTTCCAGAACCTACAACCTCCAGATGGGTCCCTGGACCAGTTAAGTCCTGAAACCTGGAGAAGTCAGCCTTTCCAGAAAATCAGCTTGTTCCATCTCCCTACCCCTTATTGTTGATAGCTCTTCCAATGTGAAAAAGCAAGAGTGGCATACCCCAAATACTCCTGGAGAATAGGAAAAAGATCAAAGGTAGTGGTGGGTTACACAGAGAAGGTAGGGCTTAACAAATAAGTATGATTGCAGAATCATTATATAGATATCTCTTTCAGTCTGAAGTATCTTAGAGCAGCTAGGAGTAAAAACGTAAAATTGTAACCCATTTCAAACTCTGAAATCTGTTCTGCAACTAATTATTGTAATGTGCTTTGAAATTTATTGGGTTTTTTTGTATATGTTGTTTTTCACAAAAAAAGAAAAAATTGTGAGTTATTGATTATATACCAAGAATGGAATGATCATATGGATCATATACAACATTCATGTTTGTATGTTGTTATGTTTGGAAAAAAAAAATTAAAAAAAGGAAACCAAAACACAAAAAGGCAAAGCTAACACCATAAAATAATGAAACTGTTGAGTCCCATGGACATATCTTACATTTCTTTACTATCTCCGGTAGCTTAATATTAATAATGGCTTATATTAGAGAGTTGCCAGCCATATCCAGCCTTCTCAACAAAAACAACAACAAAAAGTGATGATAAAAATATATATATATTCCTTCTAGGCTCCAATGTTCTGAAATCGCTCGAAGGAAAAATCTGAGATGATGGTATGGTAGCCCATGACAAACTCTGGGATCTGTCATGTAACTACTTGTTGAAGAATGCTTTGAAAACTATTGCTTTTTTCTTTCTTTGCTTTGTGTATATGTTATATTATACAATAAAGCAAGTTAAAAAAAAAGAGAAGGAATCTATCCAAAAATTTGATTTGTACAAAGATGAAGAACAGAAGATAATGTCAACCTGTAAACTTTATTATAACTAACATTTTACCAAAAAGCATCAGACTAGAAGGTTCACTCCCACAAAAAAATGCTATCTTTAAAAGCTCTGGGTCAAGTTCCTTAACTTAGTTGGGCAAAAATAGACAAGGCTTAGGCAGGATTTTTTCACTAGAGACATTGGTGACATCAGGAAGCTCAAAAACAATAAAACCATGTCTAACAACATTAAAAAATAAGGAAAAGATCAATAAAACAAAGTCTTATCAAAAATTTTATTTAAGATCTTTTTCAAATTCCAGTGAGTGCTCTAAGAGCAGTGAAGAGTAAGTCTGATGTATTAGGTGATTAGAATTTAAAACTACACCATTATGAGGTGAGAAATGTTTTGGGGCAATATGACTTAAGATCCAGGAGGAGCCCTCATATATAGCAATTAACTTATGACAGATATGGTCTCCTTCTAGAGCAGAGAAGTGGACTAAATCCCCCTTAGAAACAATTTTCAATAATAAGGGTTAAAACAAAAATTATTTCTGGCTGATTTTTAGAGGGACAAAAATTGCCAGTTACCTAGAATTTACAGTTGCCTGTCATTTTATCATATGAACAATGCCTTTTATATTTAATCAAGATTTAACTTTCTCACAAGAGCCAAATGACACCACAGTAATAAGGACAACGAGTACTTAACCTCAAACTAAACTCTCTAATGCAGCTCTTACCCTCATCTAGAGTGATATAGTACTACAGCACTTCTTCCTTTAGGTTCAGTAAACATGAACTGAACACCTAAAACGACTGACTGTATAGTCATTTTATTAAATATTATTAATACAGCAAAGCTATATACATATCCACATTTTCAAATGATTCAAATACAGTAATAATTTCTCTCTGTAGGTGTCACTGACCCAGAAATATCAACTACTGGAACACGGCCCAGCATCTAAAAGTGAGCAAATAAGAATATAAACAGACACAACAGATAGCACAAAGTTCACATTCTAAAGGTATTTGCACTTTATCCAAGAGGCGCTACTCAGACACTCATCAAAACTTATTTCCTCATTTTAGACACAGTTTGAAGTATAGTTAGATAATTTCTAGTCTTTGGCAGGTTAAAAAGAGTAAGATGCTGGGGCAAAGACAATGGCAACAGAAAAAAGTATAACTTTTAATCTGAAACTGACAACGAAAACAGAAAAATAATTTTTAAAAGGAGACAGAAAAACTTAAAATATATAACAATCTGGAGTTATTTGGTTTAGGGCTACGTGGTTCAAATCTCTACCTAAGCTCAAAACTAAGATGTTGAAAATAACCTAAGTAATCAAGATAAAGGTTCATTTAAAAGTTTTCCTCAAATTTCTTAATTTTAATAGGAACTTTAGAATTTGCTTGTCTGGTTCCAAATAAAAATAATTTAAAAATTTTTATTGAGAGCTAAATTTTACATATGAACTTTAGAATTAACTTGTCTGGTTCCAAATAAAAATAATTTAAAATTTCTTATTTAAATTTATATCATTAATTTAGGGAAGCATATGTTTTATCATTTTGGAGTTCCTTATCTAAGAACATGGATAAAATTTCCTCTGCTTCTACATTAGTTTCTCAGCTGCTAAAACAAATAGCACACAATGGTTGACTTCACAAAAAGAATTTATTGACTAGCAGTTTCAGAGGCTAAGAAGGCTTCCTTTCTTCCCCAGGTGGGTACCTTCTGGCTAGCCAATAATCTTGGGCTTTCTCGGCTTTTCCTTCACAAGGCAATGCACATGGAAACATCTTTTCCTTTCTCTTCCTTTCCACTGTCTTCCAACCTCCGGCTGCTGCCCATGGCTCCTCCTCCTGGTCCAATTTCCTTTGCTTATGAGGACTTCAACCATATTGGATTAAGGATGACGCTTATTCAGTCTGGGCACAGCTTAACTAAAACATCTTCAAAGGTTCTATTTAAAAACAGGGTCACACCCACAGAAGCAGGGCTTGGAACCTGAACATGACTTTTGTGGGGTATATGATTCATTTCCTAACAAGTTCTATGTAGCATTTAAGTACCCTCCATCTAGGTCAAGGCTTGTCAATCTCACTATTGACAATGGACAATCAAAACTATCTCCAGATATTGCAAAATGTCTCCTGAGGGGCAAAAATCATATCTCCATTTAAGAACTACTCGTCTAGATCAAGCATACTTCTTTTTAAGTTTAATACTAATTGACTTTTTTCTTTATGTTGTTAATCTAAAGGGGTCTTTTCCCTTACTATGTCTTCCAGTTTGTTTGTATATACAAATATTACTTATTTTAATGTTTTCATGATATATCCAGCCACTTTTTGATTTCCTATTGTTCATAAGAGCTTTTCAATTTATTCTCATGAGTTTATTAGGTAGAGATAGTCATATCATCCCCAAATAATAATAATTTCACCTCTTCCTTTTCTACTTTCATGCTTACCTTTTTCTCTTTTCTAACTGCATTGCCTAGTAGCTCACAGAAATGTTTAAAAAGTTAGTAATAGTGAATATTATTATTTCAAATGCTTCTAGTATTTTCCCCCTAAGCATCATGCTGGTTTGGGGTTAGATAAATAGTGTATCATGCAAATCATACATCTCTTCCTATTTTTAAGGAGTTCTTAACCAAGAATAGATGTTGAATTTATCAAGTGCCTTTTAAATGGATTTGGAGATAATCATATGCTTTTTCCATTAATGAAGAAAATTGTGTGAACAATTCTAGAATTTCTAGAATAAGCCCCACTTGCTAACTGTATATTATTCTTTTAGAATATCTTTGAATTCTCTATAGTTATCCTTTTTGTTTATCTTAGTTGAGGCTTGATATTAATGATGACAGAATCATAAAAATTATAAAGCATTTCTTCTTTTGAATAGTTTAAATAGCACTGAAGTTTTTGTTTCTTAAAGGTTTAATAGAACTCCCCCATGAAAATAATTGAATGTGGTACTCTTTTGGAGAATAATTCTTCAACAATTTTTTCTATTTTATCTATTCTGATTGGTGAATTTCATTCTCTTGTCCCTGGTTTTGATAATTATATTTCCAATAAAATTATGCATTCCTTTAACATTCTAAAATTTCTTTGAACATTGGTTAATTTTGTCTCTTAGCTCTTTTTTTTTTTGAGATGATTTCCTTACTTACATTTCTCATTTTATAACTTATGCTTTCTCTTCCTTTTGTATTAAATTATATAGAGGTTTATCATTTCCCTCCAAAGATCACATTCTCGGATTATTTTATTAGTTCTTCCATTCTCTTGTTTCCTAATTTATTTATTTATGTTATCTTTATTAATTCCTCCTTTATGTTTCCATGGATTTATTTTGCTGTTATTCTAAATTCCTGAACTGGATGCTCAGTTTGCTTATTTTCCTTCTATTTTGATTACTAATACATGCATTTGAGATAAATATTTTTATGAACATCAGTTTAATTGTATATAAGGCTACACAGGATAGTGGTTAAGAACCCAAGTGATGGAGCCTGAATACAAATCCTCTTTACTTCATTACTAATTGTGAGATTAGAAACAAAGTCACTATCCCTCCCTATGCCTCCATTTACTCTTCTATAAAATGTGGATAATAACAGTTCCTTTACTGAATAGTTATTGCAAGGATAAAATAGGTCAATACATAGAACAAAGCCTGGCACAGAGTAGGAGCTAAAATAATTAATCTTAAATGAATTAACTGCATGATAAATATGCTTAATCTTAATTGAATATATTTTACATTATACTTTGTCTTTAATATATCTTTACAAAAATAAGTTATCATATAAGTTGAATTTGTTTTCTGAACAAGTGAATGTTTCTTCTGATAATTTTGAAGTGTTTTTTTTTGTTTGCTTAGTAATTTATAACTTTGTAGACTGCATTTAACTATCGATGTTATGGATTATCTACTAACTACATACGGCAAGTAACGATAAAGTTGATGTATTTCTATTCCTTCCTTTTTCCCCCCATTCCTACCTTTTTCATTTGATTTTACTTGATTATAATATTTTTCTGAGTTTTTACCTTAATACTTTTAATTATACTTAAACCTTTATTCTTGATTTATCAGCTTTAAATTATTTCTTTTGACCACTGACTATAAAAGAAGAAATCATGTTCTTCAACCATTTTGAACATTCCCTCCCTTTTCTCTACACCTACCCCAGTTTTTTTATATCATTGTTAGACTTCAAAATTTTATTTCTGTTTTTATAACCATAATCCTCAGATATTTTTAAGCCTTACTTTTTTTTAAAGATGTCTTTTATTGAGGTAAAATTTATATAACATAAATTCACCATTTTGAAGCAAACAATTCAGTAACAATTAATACATTCACAATATCACTCAACCCCCACTTCTGTCTAGTTCTAGAACACTGTCATTACCCCAAAATAAAACCTCAAAGACATGAAATGGTTACTTCACATTTCCCCCTCCCCCCTGTCCCTGGTAACCATCAGTCTGTATGCTGTCTCCATGGTTTTACTTACTCTGGGTAATTCATATAAATGGAATCAGTCATACAATATGCAACCTGCTTTCACTTAGCATGATTTAAAAAAAAATTTTTTTATTAATTTTTAAATTAAAAAAAATGACAAGAAGGAAACACAATCTTAACATATGATCATTCTGTTCAACATATATAATCAGTAATTCACAATATCATCACATAGTTGCATATTCATCATCATGATCATTTCTTAGAACATTTGCATCAATTCAGAAAAAGAAATAAAAAGACAACAGAAAAAGAAAATGAAAAGAGAAAAAAAAAGATTACACATACCATACCCCTTACCTCTCCCTTTCACTGATCACTAGCATTTCAAACTAAATTTATTTTAACATTTGTTCTCCCTATTATTTATTTTTATTCCATATGTTCTACTCGTTGTTGACAAGGTAGATAAAAGAAGCATCAGACACAAGGTTTTCACAATCACACAGTTGTGATGTGCAAGCTATATCATTATTCAATCATCATCAAGAAACATGGCTACTGGAACACAGCTCTACATTTTCAGGCAGTTCCCTCCAGCCTCTCCATTACGTCTTGAATAACAAGGTGATAGCTACTTAATGCATAAGAATAACCTCAAGGATAACCTCTCCACTCTGTTTGGAATCTCTCAGCCATTGACACTGACTCATTTCACTCTTCCCCCTTTTGGTCGAGAAGGTTTTCTCAGTTCCTTGATGCTGAGTCTCAGCTCATACTAGGGTTTTTCTCAATCCCTTGATGCTGAGTCTCAGCTCATTCTAGGATTTCTGTCCCACATTGCCAGGAAGGTCTACACCCCTGGGAGTCACGTCCCACATAGACGGGGGAAGGTGGTGAGTTTGCTTGTTGTGTTGGCTGGAGAGAGAGACCACTTCTGAGCAACAAAAGAGGCTCTTGGGGGTAACTCTTAGGCCTAATTTTAAATAGGTTAAGCCTTACTTCCATAGTTAAATGAATTCAATATGTTCCTCCAGTTGAATCTTTGATAGTTTATTCAAGAAAGAGTCATAGGAGTTATATTCCTGAGTTTTTATATGTTTGAAAACATTTGTCTAGAGCCATTAATTTAAACGACAGCTTGCCCGAGTATAAAATTGGGATGTAGGGTTCACTTTTTTTTTTTCAGATCTACATATTCATCTGTCTTTTACTATTGAATGTGTGTGTGTATGGGGTGAGGGCACATACTAATTCTAATGTCTGACTAATTTTGTGACAATTTCTTTATGTTCCATTCAGGTAATAGTTTTTTTGTTGTTTAGTATTCCTCATTTACCACTTTTCTCCTATTTTCTTAGAGTAACTTTGTACATATTCTGTGCCATTTCCTTCATTATTATTATTCATTCTTGAATGAAGTGAGTTCTTTTAGGACCAGTGGTTTACAGAAGACTCATATGGAAAAGAGACCAGGGCCATATTTTGGGGGGACTAGCAGGAATTTTCTCTTTGACATAAGGTTGTGTGTGAGAATTATTTTAGGTTAATTTTTCAATCATAAGAGAGCAGTAATTAAAGGTCCATTCAAAATGTTGAATCTCATTCCTTTACCCTGCCTCACTCACAGACTATGCCCTGCAAATTAATTCTCTGGGCATTCCTTATCAGCCCAATTTCTTCTTTAGGCCAAAACAACTCCTATGTCAGGATGTATAACCATTCTCATTGTTTGATTTGCTAAATCTGATGAAATGTAATATACCAAAAATGGACTGGCTTTTAACAATAGGATTTATTAGCTTACAAAAATTTGCAGTTCTAAGTCCACGAAGATGTCCCAATGAGGCTTCAACAAGATGATATTTTCTCAAAGACCAGTTATCAATGAGCTTGGGCTCTTCCATCAGATAGCAAGACACATCTGCTAGTCCTTTTCTCCTACATTTCACTGCTTCAGCTTCTGGCTTCTCCATCTGTGGCTTTTTCTCTGAACTTCTCTGGGCATTTCTTTTTAAGCTTCTGTCTCTTTTTCTGTCTTTTATCCTCTCATAAAGGACTCCAGTAAGAGGATTTAAGACCCACCTTGAATGAAGTGGGTCACATCTCAATTGAAATAACCTAACCAAAGGTCTCACCTACAATAGGTCTGCACCCCCAGGAATGGATTAAAAGAAAATGGCCTTTTCTGGGGTACATAACAGTTTCAAACAACCACACTCATTGTTCCAGATAAATGACTGTGGATTTCATCCCTTAAGGCATTTCACTTACTTTGAATAACTGTTCTGCCAACTTTGTCTCACTTCTGTAGTCACAAGGACTTCCTTTCCCAACATCTATCCATGCCCTAGTTTTATCTTCACTTCATTTCACAGTGCCTTCTCTTGCATTATGGTCTGGGGTTTCATATGTCTTCTAGTTTCATCAAAGTTGGAGTCTGTATTCCTGTTTCTTTCTCCGAATGGCCTTTGTGGGATTTCCCAGAGGAAAAGAGGAAACCGGTACCAACCTTTCTCCGCAACTTTAAAACCAAAAAATCCTATCCAACACATTATTCTAACTCTCTAAAACAACTCAACTTTTTTCTGATAATTACAAAGACGCAATATAATATTATAGGGTCTTAAGACATAATTTCCTAACATCATTTTATCAAAGTACTTTAAATGCAGATAGTAGAGTGCATAACAGTAGACCATCTTAATCTAGCATGACTGGAATCCATGAATGGTTGGTTAATTGAAAGGACCAGTTAAAATGGGTAAGGATTGAGCTTTGTCACCTTGGTTAACCTGGGAAATGTGTTTCCCAGAGTCCTCTTCAGTGTATGGCTCTGGATTAGAGTTGGCAAATATGGAAGATGTTGTGGTTAGATTTGGATGGTAGAAGTGAGGAAAGGGCCATTATCCCTAGGAGATCGTATTATCAGAGACAGAAATGGACAGCCACAAGTTGCCAAAGTGAGTCCCTGCTTGTCTTCACTCTCCTCTGTTCTGCATCTAGCTCATCTTCCTGACTACTGTCCAAAAGTGACTCCAGGTCGACCAACAGATGCTTGGCTGCAAATCCACTGAGGCAACTACACAGAAGCAGCAGTTTCCCATAGCCTCTTCATACGTAAAATCTCACTTTGATAGATGGACATGCTTGACTTCCACAAGCCTCTATTCGTCCACTCAGAACAGTGTTTCGGGCAGATTGGAGTGAGTCTCTCATCTTCTGACTCCTTCTTTTAGGTCTTCCCTTTCCCAGCTCTTCCCATGTTTGTGTAATTTCTAGTTGCTAAAATAAAAGCTTTATTCCTATAATCTTCATAATGGCTCTGTTTCCTTGATCGAACCCTGGCTGATAAAGCAGGGACTTACATACACAAAAAGATCCATTTGTACATTAGAACTTAAAATATATGAAAGTAAATTTATTTGCTAATTTTTGAATGAAGGATAAGGTTTATTGCTTTGAGTATGATACAGCTGTTTGGAGATCCCTGTCATGAAACATATCCACAATGCATTATCTATAGTGTTCAGTTTCCATTTGTTCAGAGTGAAATGCCAATTTAAATGCACATATAAAACAATTCGAATCCAGAGTACTTATAGATTTTTTCCTACCAACATCTCCTATAGTACTTTCACCATACCTACTTCAATAGCAATTATTTTTAGCAATCCATCTTTATCAAATCTTTCCAAATTGTTGAACCTAGTTTTCATAAGAACAACAATTTGTTTCTGAGTCTATATTCTACTGGTTGTTTAAAATTTAATTAAATTATGCAATTGCAATAACAACTTGCACATACATAGTTGGAAACATAATTCCTGGAAAAAGAAATGTCTGATGTACTAGATTGTAGTCCAAAAGCCAAAAATATTCAGCCATCAGTCAGCATGCTATCAGTGGGCATAGAGTGAGCCTGTTTTACATATGGAATGGAGAGCACTGGTTACGCCTACAAAGTTAAAGCATTTGCCACTACAATCTGAATCTGACCAACCCGCAGATTATTTTTTGAATAAATTTCTGACCCCAGCATGTTTATCATTTACTTCTTCCTCATGAAGCCAGAGATCAGAATATGTACCAAAAAGTATCTGAGTTTCCTACTTGTTGAAATCATGTTATTTTGAGTTTTCTAAATCTTAGGTATTTGGAAGGTAAGGACCAGTTACAACCTTCTAAGGTTTTTGACCCTTAGAAGTGAGCCTCGTTATCAGGGTCATCATAGTTCTTTGGAAGAACCTAGACCAATTTTTAAGAAGACATGATTAAAAGAACTTAGGATAACCTAGAGCTTGTACAGAGAGTATGCTGCTGTTCTAGTTTGCTAAAGCAGCCAGAATGCAACACACCAGAGATCGATGGCTTTTAATAAAGGGAGATTTATCTAGTTAAAAACTTTTAGTTCCTCAGAGGAAAGGCATCTAACTTTCATCTGAGGTTCTCTCTTACATGGGAACACACAGGGTGATCTCTGCTGGCCTTCTCTCCCAGCTTCTGGGTTCCCCTAGCTTTCCCTGGGCTGATTCCTTTCTACTTCTCCAAAGGTCTGGGCAGAGCTGCCAGCGCTGAGATGAGGTATGCTGAGCTGCTTGGGCTATGCTGCATTGAACTCTCTCATTTAAGCATCCACCAATTAAACTAAACATCACTCATTGCAGGAGGCACCCCCCCTAGAAGACCGCAGAAACAATCAGTGACAGATGAGCTTCACATGCCAATAGCTCATGTTCACAGCAACAGAACTAGGCACCTTTACCTTGGCTAAACTGACACTTGAACCTAACTACCACATGTCTACCTCTTGTCAACCTGGCAACTACACACATCACCTCAAGTGATAACAAAAAGGCAAAAATTCTCTTCTGGCTCTGGACCTATGAATCTCAAAACAAGTTATCTGGTGCCAATATGCAAAGGAGGGACAGTTACAGGATACATGTTTTCATTTCCATCAGGAAAAACTGGAAGGAACACAGGGGTCACAAGACCCAAACAGTTCTGAAAACCTGCAGGGCAAACTCTATTGGATTTCAAAAGTCTAAAAATCACTTATCCTTTGGGTTTTAGAAAGTGGCAGTCCCACCCTTTCCAAGGGCATAAGCAATGGCCCACCTCTCTCTCAGTACAACCTTGAGGAACACTGAGGAGACCACTTTTGACTTGGCTCCACCCTCTACAAGCATCAGGGCCACACCTGGGCTCTATGCCATCTCCAGGACACACACTCAACCCCTCTAGAACAATGGGGTGGCACCTAAACTCCTCCCAACCCCCAGTTTATGCACTCAACCCTCTCCAATGCCTGAGGTGGCACAACTCTTCCTGACCTCTGCTCCTGGGGCAAACTCACCCTTCTCCATGTATATGGGTGGGTCCACTCTCCAGGCCCAAGGTTTCTTGGTTTCAGATGCAAGCTTCCATGGTTCTCACTCTGCATACTCCAATTTGTCCCTTTTGTGTCTCCTTTTGTCTAGAGTGGCAGTTGTCCATTTATACCAACAGTCTCTTCAAGCACTCATCAGAGTTCCTCCCAAATCTTCCCTTTATCCAACCAAAAAACTGTTCCAACATATCTGGTATTTGCAAAGTAAAGAAACACCCCACTTCACTGGTACCAAATCTGTTCTACTTTGTGAAAGCCACCAGAATGGAAAACACCAGAGATGGATTGGCTTTTAATAGAGGGGGATTTACTTAGTTAAAAACTTATAGCTCTTCAGAAGAAGGGCAGCTTACTTTCATCTGAGGTTCTCTCTTACACCAGAATGCACAGGGCGATCTCTGCTGGCCTTCTCTCCTGGTTTCTGAGTTCCCATAGCTTTCCCCGGGGCTGATTCCTTTCTACATCTCCAAAGTTCTGGGCTGAGCTGTGAGTGCTGAGATGAGGTATGCTGAGCTGCTTGGGCTATGCTGCATTGAACTCTCTCATCTAAGCATCCAGCCAATTAAACTCAACACTCACTGCAAAAGGCACTCTTCCTAGCCTATGGCAGATGCAGTCAGTGACAGATGAGTATAAGATGTCAATGGCTCATGTTCACAGCAACAGAACAAGGCACCCTCACCTGACCAAGTTGACACGTGAACCTAACTACCACAAGCCTATATCTATGTGGGGGAAACAACAAAAACAAAAAGCCCTATATGATGCTCTATGGACTATGGGATTTTCATCTAAATGTAAGGATTACTTGCTATTTTCATCCTTAACTTCTTTCTCTTGCTGGTCAAACAGATTTAGATTCTTGAAACATTTTTTGAATACTTCCTACACACTAAATTTCTTTCTCAATTAAAAAATTTTTTTATTCTATAGTATAGTATATATACAAAGAAAAGAAATAAAAAAGCAACAACAGCTTTCAAAGCACTATTCAAAAAGTAGTTACAGCAGGACTGAATATAAAAACTCAGAAATGGACAGCACAACACTACCTAACTGTAATACAATTATGGTAAAATACTGAATGAAGCTGAATGTGAGAATGATAGAGGGAGGAGGACTGGGGGCATAAATGAAATCAGAAAGAAAGGCAGACATTAAAGATTGAGATGGTATAGTCTAGGAATGCCTACACTGTATAATAATAGTGACTAAATGTACGAATTTTAAAAATATCTGTGCATGAGGAAGAACAAAGGAATGTCTTTACTGTAGGGTGCTGAAAATAGATGGTAATTAATATTTTAAAATTTCACACTATGTGTGAGACTAAATCAAAAAATGTCTATTTGGTACAAAATTTATATTTTGACTAGTGCATTTTCTAATATAACTTATGCATGTAGATAGCTTGATTGAACACCATAAGTACTTGGAATCTCAGGTAGGATATGAGATTTTGTTGGTTTGTCCAGATTGATGCCCCGACGAATCCCAGAGTGATTCAATCAGTGAGTGGAAAAGTATTTGGCAAAGACCCCTTCGGGGAATGGTGAGAATGGGGAGAAATTCAACTTCCCCAAGTGGAATTCTTGATATTCTCACAAGCAGTGTGGGCAACCAAAGCTATAGGCCGAGCCCCCAGTCTTGGGGTTTGTTCATATGAAACTTAACCCCAGAAAGGATAAGTCAATTCTACTTAAAATTTAGGCCTAAGAGTCACCCTCAAGAGAACCTCTTTTGTTGCTCAGATGTGGTCTCTCTCTCCAGCCAACACAACAAGCAAACTCACCACCTTCCCCCTGTCTGTATGGGGCATGGCTCCCGGGGTGTGGACCTTCCTGGCAAGGTGGGACAGAAATCCTAGCATGAGCTGAGACTCAGCATCAAGGATTGAGAAAAACCCTAGAAGGAGCTGAGACTCAGCATCAAGGAACTGAGAAAACCTTCTCGACCAAAAGGGGGAAGAGTGAAATGAGTCAAAGTGTCAATGGCTGAGAGATTCCAAACAGAGTGGAGAGGTTATCCTGGAGGTTATTCTTATGCATTAAGTAGCTATCACCTTGTTATTCAAGACGAAATGGAGAGGCTGGAAGGAACTGCCTGAAAATGTAGAGCTGTGTTTCAGTAGCCATGTTTATTGATGACTGGATAGTGATGTGGCTTTCACAGTGTTACTGTGTGATTGTGAAGCCCTTGTGTCTGATGCTCCTTTTGTCTACCTTGTCAACAGACGAGTAGAACATACGGAATAAAAATAAATAATTGGGGGAACAAATGTTAAAATAAATATAGTTTGAAATGCTAGTGATTAATGAAAATGAGGGGTAAGGGGTATGGTATGTATAATCTTTTTTTTCTATTTTCGTTTTATTTCTTTTTCTGTTGTCTTGTTATTTCTTTTTCTGAATTGATGCAAATGTTCTAAGAAATGATGAATATGCAACTAAGTGATGATATTCTGAATTACTGATTATATATGTAGAACGGAATGATCACATGTTAATGTTTTAGTTCGTTTGCTAAATTTTTTTTAAAAAGTGGTTACAGGATAGATCCCAGAACTTGTCATGGAAAACCAAACAATCCTCTCATATTTTTCCTTCTAGCTGCTCCAGCATATAGGAGACTAGAGGGCTTAAATATTTTTTTTATCATCACAACTGACTTTTTTTTCCTTTTCTGTGAACCATAACATATATATATAAAGCTATAAATTTCCAAGGACAGCACCACAATTAGTTGTAGAACATATTTCAGACTTTGACATGGGTTACAATTTTGCAATTTTAGGTTTTTACTTCTAGCTGCTCTAAAATACTGGAGACTAGGGCGGGCCGCGGTGGCTCAGCGGGCAAGAGTGCTTGCCTGCCGTGCCGGAGGACCCCGGTTCGATTCCCGGCCCCAGCCCATGTAAAAAACAAACAAACAAACAAAATATAATAAAACAAGAAAATGTTTAAAAATGTTTCCCTTTCTTCCTCCCTTCCTTCCTTCCATCCTTCCTTCCTTCTCTGTCTTTCCTTCCCTTCCTCCCTCTCTCTAAAAAAAAAAAAAAAAAAAAAAAAAAATACTGGAGACTAAAAGAGATATCAAATAATGATTCAGCATTCATATTCATTTGTTAAGTCCTATCTTCTATGTATAATTCCACCATCACCTTTGATCTCTCCATACCTCTCTTTGGGGTTGTTTGGGCTATGGCAATTCTAAATTTTTGATATTGGAAAGGTTTATCACTAATATGGGGTAGGGAGATGGACCTATCTGATGTTCTGGAGAGGCTGGGCTTGGTTTTGGGACTTATCTGGTCCAGGGACTGATCTGGAGGTTGTAGGTTCTGGAATGATACTGGAGTGCATGGAACCCTTGTGGAATCTTATATTGCCCTAGGAGCACTTTAGGATTGCCTAGAATGCTCCTGGTTGGGGGTTCACAGGTTATGATAGATAGCAAGGTCTAACTGAAGCTTGCATAAGAGCAACTTCCAGAGTAGCCTCTCAACTCTATTTGAACTCTCTGAAGCCACTGATACTTTATAAATTACACTTCCTTTCCCCCTTTTTTGGTATCAGGAAGTAATTTTTGATATCACGGTGCCAGGTCTGGATTCATCCTGGGACTCCTTTTCCACGTCGCCAGGGAAACTTTTACCCCTTGATTGTCATGTCCCACGTAGGGGGGAGGGCAATGATATCACTTGCAGAGTTGGGCTTA
The DNA here is from genome assembly GCF_023851605.1 of Tamandua tetradactyla. Classification (NCBI taxonomy): domain Eukaryota; kingdom Metazoa; phylum Chordata; class Mammalia; order Pilosa; family Myrmecophagidae; genus Tamandua; species Tamandua tetradactyla. The sequence goes on from NC_135344.1 coordinate 62,551,155, forward strand.
GAGAGACAGGCCACATCTAAGCAATAGTGGTCCTCCAGAAGTAACTCTTAGGCATACCTATAGGTAGTCTAAGCTCTCCTCTCCTACCTACATAAGCTTCACAAGAGTAAGCCTCAAAATCAAGGGTTATTGATTTGGGTGTCCCTAAGGTTTGACACAGTATAAGGGGATTCCCTGATGGTAAGGTTTAATAGTTCCATAGACTTTCTCCCCTCCATCAGGAAAGAAATACTTTTTGTCAATACTTTTTGATTATCAGTTTAATATACTGTAAGATATTTCCAGGTGTTACAATAATCTATACAGGATTAAAGGAACTCTTTCTTATTCAGTTGTTCAAATAAGCTATACAGATAGGTTGAATAAGATTATGCACTGCAGAAAATTTCAGTTCCAGATCAAATAAACCTTTCTTCCATTGGTCTCAAAGAGTATATGTGGTTCTAAAATAAAGACACTGTCTCCCTTACCCCTATATTCTGAATTACTTTAACCCGAACCTGTTCGGCTTCATTCTTATCTCTAAATATCAGGTTATATATAGAAAACAGCCTCTCAAAATCCAGAAATAATAATCACCACTCCGGACTTAATGTGTCTGTTCTAAAAGCTTACAATCTAGGTCCCCGTTTTCTTATAAAGCATTTTATAAAGGTGACCATACCATTGTTGTTTTTTTGTTCCTGGCTTATTTTGTCTCACCAACTGTCCCACATGCTCATTCACACCACTGTATGCCTCAAGACACTGTTCCTTTTTGTAGCAGCACAACCTTTGTTCGTAAGTATACACCATCATTCGCCATTCTACTTCTCCGTCAGTGCATCCTTCAGCCACCTGCTTTCACTGGGCATCCTGGAGAGGGCCCAAAGTTCACATTCCATCAACATTCTCAATGTTAGATAATTTCGTTGTTCCCAAGAGACAGAAAACCAATAAACACACCCTCACCAAATAGGAAATCTAAACCTTCTCTTAACTCTTGTCCCTCCCCCCATTATTTACCTCTGCTCTTGCTGTGCTTGTGCTGATGGTTTCCTTTTGAACATAGTTCATAGCATGCAACAACAGTTTTCCCCATGCACCTTGGACTTAAACACTCTTTATACAAGAATCATATCTTTTAAGTAATCCTTACGACAACTCATTCATAATACTAGTGTGAGTCAGTGGGACACGTAGGTCTATACAACCCCTTTCAATCTTGTTCATCTTCAATATGGTAATATTACTTCTTGACCCACTAGAGAATCACCTTCGCTCCTATAAAATCCCTTACATTGGAGTTCAACCTCATTAGCTAACGGTTTACCCATCTCTAGCTTCTATGTATACCTAAGTCCCCTATATTCTGTATTATAAGCCTCTGATTATACCTTTATGCTGGTCATAAAAGAGGAATCATACATTTTGTGTATGATTTGCCCTTTTGTGTCTGGCTAATTTTAGTCAGCATTATGTCCTTAAGGCTCATCCATCTTGTCATGTGCTTCAGGATGTCATTTTCTCCTACTGCTGCATAATATTCCATCTTATATATATATACCACATTTTGTTGATCCACTCATCTGTTGACGGGCATTTGGTTTGTTTCCATCTTTTGGCAATTGTGAGTAATGCTGCTATGAACATCATTGTGCAAATGTCTGTTTGTGTCATTGCTTTCAGCTCTTCTGGGTATATACCAAGTAGTGCTATTGCTGGGTCATAGGGTGTGCTGGTTTGAAAGGATGTATGTACCCTAGAAAAGCTATGTTTTAATCTAAATTCCATTTCATAAAGGCAGAATAATGCCTATTCAATATTGCATGCTTGAAACTGTAATTAGATCATCTCCCTGGAGGCATGATTAAATCAAGAGTGGCTGGTAAGCTGGATTAGTGACGACAGGTCTCCACCCATTTGGGTGGATCTTGATAAATTTCTGAGTCCTATAAAAGAGGGAACATTTTAGAGAATGAAAGAGATTTGGAGAGAGCAGAGAATGCTGTAGCACCACAAAGCAGAGTCCACAAGCCAGCAACCTTTTGAGATGAAGAAGGAAAACACCTCCCGGGGAGCTTCATGAAACCAGAAGCCAGGAGAGAAGAAGCTAGCAGATGATGCTGTGTTCGCCATGTGTCCTTCCAGATGAGAGAGGAATGCTGACCGTGTTCACCATGTGCCTTTTCAGATGAGAGTGAAACTCTGACTGTGCTTGCCATGTGCCCTTCCACTTAAGAGAGAAACCCTGAACTTTATCAGCCTTCTTTAACCAAAGTATCTTTCCCTGGATGCCTTAGATTGGACATTTCTATAGACTTGTTTTAATCGAACATTTTCTCAGCCTTAGAACTGTAAACTAGCAACTTATCAAATTCCGCCATTTAAAAGCCATTCTATTTTTGGTATATTGCATTCCAGCAGCTAGCAAACTAGAACATAGGATAACTCAATATTTAGTTTCCTAAGGAACCGCCAAACAGTCTTCCATAGTAGCTGCATCATTATACACTCTCACCAGCAGTGCATAAGTGTTTCAGTTTCTCTACATTCTCTCCAAAATTTATAGTTCCCTGTTTGTTTAATAGCAGCCATTCTTTTAGGAATGAGGTGGCATCTCACTGTAGTCTTGATCTGTATATCCCTTACAGTCAGTGAAAATGAGCATCTATTCATGTGCTTTTGAGTCATTTGTATTTGCTCTTCAGAAAAATGCCTACTCATATCTGTAAGCCTATTTTATAATTGTATTGTTTGTTCTTTTGTTGTTGAGTTGTATATACAACAAAGAAATCAAACCTTTGCCTGATTTATGATTTCCAAATACTTTCCTACCTTGAGTTGGCTGCCTTTTCATCTTTTGGACAGCCTTTTGAGGTGCAGAAGCATTTGATTTGAGGAGTTCCCATTTATCTATTTTTTCTTTTGTTGCTTGTGCTTTGGGTATAAAGTTTAGGAAGCTACTTCCTATACTGGTCTTGAAGATGTACCCCTACATTTTCTTCTAGAAGCTTTTGGCATTTGACCACTTTGAGTTAATTTTTGTACAGAGTGTAAGATAGGGGTCCTCTTTAATTCTCTTGGCTATTGATATCCATTTTTTCATGCCCATTTATTGAAAAGACTATTTTCCCAGTAGAGGATTTGGGCCTTGTCAAAAATAAGTTGACCGACTTCCGGACCAAGATGGCAGCTTAGCAATGTGCGCATTTTGTTCATTCTCCAGAACAACTAGTAAATAACAGAAACAATACAGAACAGCTCCTGGGGCCATGTCAGTGACTGGACACACAGCGGACCCCAGTCTGGACCAGCTGCACTGGCTGCAAGCTCCCAGAACCGTGAGTTCCCCAAGCCACGTGGCCGGTACCCCTCCCTCATGGGTACTTCCCAGAGGGGAAAGGAAACAGACTTTATCAGCAGCTGGGGCTGAGCCCAATCAAATACCAATTGTGGAATTAATAACAATTCTGACAATAAAAATAGACTCCCAGCTAAGGTGAACCTGTCAAAGGAGTGGCTCATTTTGCCCAGCACCAAGGCGGGAGGCTGACGAAAAAAGAAAAAAAGAGAAGGAAACAGAGGCTTTTGTGGCTGTGTTTGTACAAGGTTTGCTGCCTTGGGACACAGCGGCAGGGCTCCTCAGGATGCAACTGCCTGGGGCATAGGCAGTAACAAACTCTTTTGAGGCTTGTCTGGAACCTGTGCTTTCCCCAGGGGATGGGTGAAGCCCAACTCAGGTGAATCCCTCTCTCAGGAATTCAGACCCAGGTCTTAGTAATTTGAAACCATTAAAACCAGTCTACAATTTCTCCTTTGTCTCCACCACGCCCCCAGCCAAAATTAAAGGTACTGCATCACCTTATGCTGGTGGGACCTGCAGGCAGACAAACACCACATACTGGGCGGGATAAGAAAAACAGAGTCCAGAGACTTCATAGGAATCTTTCAACCTGCTGGTCCCACCCTTGGGGAAAACCGACACAGGTGACTCTTCTTCCTGATAGGAGGCCAGTTTGGTCTGGAAAATCTGGCTGAGGTCTATAATACCTAAGTAGACCCTCCTAAGTGTGGGGGAAAAGGCACCATACAAGCCGGGCAAGAAACAAGAAAACAAAAACTGAAAATTTCTCCTCTGTAAACAAAACTTAAGTTAGATCCAGATAAAGCTGAATTGAATGTCAAAGAACAAACAGACAACAAATCATCCAGCAAGAAAACCCTAGGTAAAAGAAGTGCAAGCAATCTCCAGAATAAACTAATTAAGGTAATTAAATGCATAGATGCCAGCAAAGATAACAAATAACACCAGGAAAATTGAAAATATGGCCCAGTCAAGGAACAAACCAACAATTCAAATGAACGCAGGACTGAATAATTAATTCAGAATATACGAACGACATGGAAAACCTCATCAAAAACCAATCACCGAATTGAGGGAGTATATAAAGAAGGCAAGGAATGAACAAAAGAAAAATGGAAAGTCTGAAAAAACAAACCACAGAACTTATGGGGATGAAAGGTACAGTAGAAGAGATGAAAAAAACAATGGGAACCTATAATGGTAGATTTCAAGAGACAGAGGTTAGGATTAGTGAACTGGAGGACGGAACATCTGAAATCTGACAAGATATAGAAACTATAGGGAAAAAAATGGAAAAATGAGAGGACTCAGGGAATGAAAGACAAATGAAGCACATGAATATACGTGTTGTGGGTGTCCCAGAAGGAGAAGAGAAGGAAAAGGAGGAGAAAAACTAATGGAGGAAATTTCACTGAAAATTTCCCAGCTCCTATGAAAGACTTAAAATTACAGATCCAAAAAGTGCAGCATACCCCAAAGAGAATAGATCCAAACAGACATACTCCAAGACATTTAATATCAGAACGTCAGAGGTCAAAGAGAAAGAGAGTCTTGAAAGCAGCAAGAAAACAATCCATCACATACAAGGGAAGCCCAATAAGACTATGCGCAGATCTCTCAGCAGAAACCATGGAGGCGAGAAGACAGTGGATGATATATTTAAATTATTAAAAGAGAAAAACTGCAACCAAGAATTCTATATTCAGCAAAATTGTCCTTCAAAATGAGGAGAAATTAAAACATTTTCAGACAAAAAATCAAAGAGAGAAAAATGACCAAGAAACCAGCTCTGCAAGAAATACTCAATGAGCACTAGAGAAAATACGAAGGCAGAGAGAGAGGTGTGGAAAAGAGTGTAAAAGGACGGCTATGAGAAAAGGAAAAAGAAGAAAATAGAAGGACATATAAAAGCCAAAAGGCACAAAGCCCGGGCAGTGATGACACTGATGTTGATGTATTAACTTCCCAATCAGGGGACATGGACTGGCAGAATGGATTAGGAACGGGAACCATCATATGCTGTCTCTACTCAAAGGACATAGGGCAAGGACACAAACGGACATTTGCACAACAATGTTTATAGCAGCATTATTTACAATACCAAGAGATGGAAACAGCCAAATGTCCATCAACAGACAAGTGGCTAAACAAACTGTGGCATTTACATAAGATGGAATATTATGCAGCAGTAAACAGAACACAGTTATGAAGTATGTACAACAGGTGAACCTTAAGGACATTATGCTGAGTTGATTAGCCAGAAACAAAAGGTCAAATACTGTATGGTCTCATTGAAATGAACTGACATCAGTGAATAAACTTGGAGAATTTTGTTGGTAACAGAGACCATCAAGAGATAGAAATAGGGTAAAATATTGGGTAACTGGAACTGAAGGGATACAGACTGTGCAACAGGACTGAATGTAAAAACTCAGAAATGGACAGCACAATATTACCTAACTGTAATACAATTATGCTAAAACACTGAATGAAGCTGCATATGAGAATGATAGAGGGAGGAGGGCTGGGGGCACAAATGAAATCAGAAAGAAAGATAGATTGATAAAGACTGAAATGGTATAATCTAGGATTGCCTAGAGTGTATAATGACAGTGACTAAATGTACAAATTTAAAAAATGTTTTTCATGAGGAAGAACAAAGGAATGTCATTGCTGCAGGGTGCTGAAAATAGACGGCAATTAATATTTTAAAATTTCAACTTATGTGTGAGACTAAAGCAAAAAATGTTTATTTGGTACAAATTTATATTTTGACTAGTGCATTTCCTAATATAACTTGTGTAGATAGCTTGGTTGAACCACATAAGTACATTGAACCTTGGGTAAGACATGAGATTTTGTTGGTTTGTACAGAGTGATGCCCCAATGAATCCCAGAGTGATTTGATCAGTGAGTGGAAAGTATTTGCAAAGTCCCCTATGGTGAATGGTGAGAACGGGTGAAAATTCAACTTCGTCAAGTTGAATTCTTGATATTCTCTCAAGCAGTATGGACAACCAAAGCTATAGGCTGAGCCCCCAGTCTTGGGGTTTGTTCATATGAAACTTAACCTCACAAAGGATAGGTCAGGCCTACTTAAAATTAGGCCTAAGAGTCACCCCCAGGAGAACCTCTTTTGTTGCTCAGATGTGGCCTCTCTCTCCAGCTAACACAACAAACAAACTCACCACCCTCCCCCTGTCTATGTGGGACATGACTTCCAGGGGTGTGGACCTTCCTGGCAACGTGGGACAGAAATCCGAGAATGAACTCGGACTCAGCATCAAGGGATTGAGAAAAACCCTAGAATGAGCTGAGACCCACTATCAAGGGATTGAGAAAATCCTCTCAACCAAAAGGGGGAAGAGTGAAATGAGACAAAGTGTCAATGGCTGAGAGATTCCAAACAGAGTCAAGAGGTTATCCTTGAGGTTATTCTTATGCATTAAGTAGATATCACCTTGTTATCTAAGAGGAAATGGAGAGGCTGGAGGAAACTGCCTGAAAATGTAGAGCTGTGTTCCAGTAGCCATGTTTCTTGATGATGATTCTATAATGGTGTAGCTTTCACAGTGTGACTGTGTGATTGTGAAAACCTTGTGTCTTATGCTCCTTTTATCTACCTTGTCAACAGATGAGTAGAACATATGGAATAAAATAAATAATAGGGGGAACAAATGTTAAATTTAGTTTGAAATGCTAGTGATCAATGAAAGGGAGGAGTAAGGGGTATGGTGTGTATAGTTTTTTTTTTTCTGTTTTCGTTTTATTTTTTCTGTTATCTTTTTGTTTCTTTTTCTGAATTGATGCAAATGATCTAAGAAATGATCAGGATGATGAATCTGCAGCTATGTGATGATATTGTGAATTACTGATTATATATGTAGAATGGAAATGATCACATATTGGGAATGTTTGTGTTTCTTTCTGTAATTTTTTTTTAATTAATAAAAAAATTAAAAAAAAATCAGTTGACCATAGATTTGGTGGTCTATTTCTGCACTGTTCATTTGATTCCATTGGTCAATGCTTTTATCTTTGTGCCAGTACCATGCTGTTTTGACCACTGTGGCTTTATAATAGGTTTTAACGTCAGGGAGTGTTAATCTTCCCACTTCATTCTTCTTTCTTAGGATGCTTTTAGCTATTCAGGGTCTCTTTCCCTCCCAGATGAATTTGGTAGTTAGCTTTTTCAAATCTTCAAAGTAGGTTGTTGGAATTTTGATTGGTACTGTGTTGAATCTATAGATTAATCTGGGGAGAACTGACATCTTAACTATATTTAGCATTCCTATCCACGAGCAGGAAATGTCTTTCCACCTATTTAGGTCTCCTTTGATTTCTATTAGCAATGTTATGTAGTCATCTGTGTACAAGTCCTTTACATTTGATTCTTTCAGTTGCTATTTTGAACGGAATTTTTTCCTTAACTGGCTCCTCAACTAGGTCATTGCTTGTATATAGAAATGTTACTGATTTTTGCACATTAGTTTTATATCCTGCCACCTTGCTGAACTTGTTCATTAACTAAAGTTACTTTGCTGTAGATTTCTCAGGATCTCTCAAGTACAGTATCATACCATCTGCAAATAATGAGAGTTTTATTTCTTCCTTTACCAATTTGGATGCCTTTTATTTCTTTGTCCTGCCTGATTGCTCTAGCACAACGTTGAATAATAGTGGTGACAGTGGACATCCTTTTCTTGTACCTGATCACGGTAGGAAGGCTTTCAGTCTCTCTCCAATGAGTGCGATGCTGGCTATCAGTTTTTCATATATTCCCTTTATCATACTGAGGTAGTTATTTTTGATTCCTATATTTGGAGTGTGCTTATCAGAAAAGGATGCTGAGTTTTGTGAAATGCCTTTTCAGCATCAATCGAGATGATCATGTGATTTTTCCCTTTCCATCTGATAATGTGCTATATTACATTAATTGATTTTCTTGCATTGAACCATCATTGCATTCCTGGTGTAAAGCCCATTTGGTCACATTGTATAATTCTTTTAATGTGTAGTTGGATTTGATTTGCTATATTTTGTTGAGAATTTTTACATCTATGTTCAATAGGGAGACTGCTGTAATTTTTCTTTCTTAGCATCTTTACCTGCTTTTGGTATTTAAATGATATTAGCTTCATAAAATGAGTTAGGTAGAGTTCCTTTTCCCTCAATTTTTTAGAAAAGTTTAAGCAAGATTGGTGTTAGTTCTTTCTGGGATGTTTGATAAAATTCCCCTGTGAAGCCATCTGGCCTTGGACTTTTCTTTGTAGGAAGATTTTTGATGACTGATTGAATCTCTTTACTTGTGATTCGTTTGTTGAGATCTTCTAATTCTTCCCAAGCGAGTGAAGCTTGTTTGTGTGTCTCCAGGAATTTGTCCATTTCATCTAAGTTCTCTAGTTTTTTGGCGTATAGTTGTTCATACTATCCTCTTATGATTTATTTCTTCAGGGTCAGTGGTAAAGCACACCTTCTCACTTCTGATTTTGTTTATTTGCATCCTCTCTCGTTTTTTCTTTGTGAGTCTTGCTAGTGGTCCATCAATTTTACTGATTTTCTCAAAGAACCAACTTTTGGTTTTATTGGTTCTTTCTATTGTTCTTTTGTTCCCCCATTTATTTATCTCAGCTTTAATCATTGTTATTTCTCTTCTTCTATTTGCTTTGGTGTTAGTTTGCTGTTCTTTTCCAAATTCTTCCATGTTTGCTGTTAAGTCCTCAGCTTTTGCTCTTTATTGTTTTCTTTTCCTTTAAATTTTTTATTAATTAAAAAAATTACAAGAAATGCAAACATCCTTAATATATGCTCATTATGCTCTACAAATATAATCAGTAATTCACAATATCATCACATAGCTGCATATTGATCATCATGGTCATTTCCCAGAACATTTCCATCAATTCAGAAAAAGAAATAAAAAGACAACAGAAAAAAAAAAAAAAACAGAAAAAGAAAAAAAGAATTTTACATACCATACCCCTTACCCCTCCCTTTCACTAATCATTAGCATTTCAAACTGTATATATTTTAACATTTGTTTCCCTTATTATTTATTTTTATTCCATATGTTCTACATGTCTGTTGACAAGGTAGATAAAAGGAGCATCAGATACAAGTTTTTTTTTAAACTTTTTTATTAATTAAAAAAATTAACAAACAAAACATTAAGATATCATTCCATTCTACATATACAATCAATAATTCTTAATATCATCACATAGTTGCATATTCATCATTTCTTAGAACATTTGCATCAATTTAGAAAAAGAAAAAGACAATAGAAAAAGAAATAAAACGATAATAGAGAAAAAAAAGATTATACATACCATACCCCTTACCCCTCACTTTCATTTACTACTAGTATTTCAAACTAAATTTAACATTTGTTCCCCCTATTATTTATTTTTATTCCATATGTCCTACTCTTCTGTTGATATAGTAGCTAAAAGGAGCATCAGACACAAGGTTTTCACATTCACAGAGTCTCATTGTGAAAGCTATATCATTGTTCAATCATCATCAAGAAACATGGCTACTGGAACACAGCTCTACGTTTTCAGGCACTTCCCTCCAGCCTCTTCACTACATCTTGAACAACAGGGTGATATCTACTTAATGTGTAAGAATAACCTCCAGGATAACCTCTCGACTCTGTTTTAAATCTCTCAGCCATTGGCACTTTGTCTCATTTCGCTCTTCCCCCTTTGGTCGAGAAGGTTCTCTCAATCCCTTGATGTTAATTCTCAGCTCATTCTAGGGTTTTTCTCAGTCCCTTGATGCTGAGTCTCAGCTCATTCCAGGATCTCTGTCCCACGTTGCCAGGAAGGTCCACACCCCTGGGAGTCATGTCCCACGCAGAGAGGGGGAGGGTGGTGAGACTGCTCCTCATGTTGGCTGGAGAGAGAGGCCACATCTGAGCAACAGAAGAGGCTCTCTTGGGGGTGACTCTTAGGCCTAAATTTTAAGTAGACTTGACCTATCCTTTGTGGGGTTAAGTTTCGTATGAACAAACCCCAAGACTGGGAGCTCAGCCTATAGCTTTGGTTGTCCACACTGCTTGTGAGAATATCAAGAATTCAACTTGGGGAAGTTGAATTTCTCCCTGCTCTCACCATTCCCGGAAAGGGGCTTGCAAATACTTTTCCACTCACTGATCAAATCACTCTGGGATTCATCGGGGAATCACTCTGGGCAAACCAACAAAATCTCATGTCCTACCTGAGATTCCAAGTACTTGTGACGTTCAATCAAACTATCTACATGAGTTATATTAGGAAATGCTCTAGTCAAAATATAAATTTTGTAACAAACATTTTTTGCTTTAGTCTCACACAAAAGGTGACATTTTAAAGTATTAATTATCATCTATTTTCACCACCCTGCAATAATGACATTCCTTTCTTTGTTCTTCCTCATGCAAAAACATTTTTAAAATTTGTACATTGTACATTTCACTATCATTATACACTCTAGGCATTCCTAGATTATACCATCTCAATCTTTAACATCTATCTTTCTTTCTGATTTCATTTATGTCCCCAGCCCTCCTCCCTCCATCATTCTCACATGCAGCTTCATTCAGTGTTTTAACATAATTACATTACAGTTAGGTAGTATTGTGCTGTCCATTTCTGAGTTTTTGTATCCAGTCCTTTTGCGCTATATTTTATTATACTGAGACACAAGGTTTTCACAATCACACAGTCACATTGTGAAAGCATATCATTATACAATCATCATCAAGAAACATGGCTACTGGAATACAACTCTACATTTTCAGGCAGTTCCCTCCAGCCTCTCCTTCCTCTTAGATAACAAGGTGATCTCTACTTAATATGTAAGAATAACCTCCAGGATAACCTCTCGACTCTGTTTGGAATCTCACAGCCATTGACACTTTGTCTCATTTCACTCTTCCCCCTTTTGGTTAAGAGGATTTTCTCAATCCCTTGATGCTGGGTCTCCGCTCATTCTAGAGTTTTTCTCAATCCCTTGATGCTGAATCTCAGCTCATTCTGGATTTCTGTCCCACGTGCCCAGGAAGATCCATACCCCTGGGAATCGTGTCCCACCTAGACCAAGGGAGGGTGGTGAGTTTGCTTGCTATATTGGCTGGAGAGACAGGCCACATCTGAGCAACAAAAGAGGTTCTCCTGGGGGTGACTCTTAGGCCTAATTTTAAGTAGGCTTGACCTATCCCTTGTGGGGTTAAGTTTCATATGAACAAACCCCAAGACTGGGGGCTCAGCCTATAGCTCTGGTTGTCCACACTGCTTGTGAGAATATCAATAATTCAACTTGGGGTAGTTGAGTTTTCCCCTGTTCTCACCATTCCCCAAAGGGGACTTTACAAATACTTTTCCACTCACTGATCAAATCACTCTGGGATTCATCAGGGCAAAACCTGGACAAACCAACAAAATCTCATGTCCTATACAAAGTCCCATGTACTTAAAGTGTTCAACCAACTATCTACATAAACTATATTAGGAGATGCACAGGTCAAAGTATAAATTTGTACCAAATAAACATTTTTTGCTTTAGTCTCACACATAAATTGAAATTTTAACATATTAATTACCATCTATTTTCAGCACACTGCAGTAATGACATTCTTTTGTTCTTCCTCATGCAAAAACGGTTTTCAAATTTGTACATTTAGTCACTATCATTATATACTCTAGGCATTCCTAGATTATACCTACTCAATCTTTATCATCTATCTTTCTTTGTGATTTCATTTATGCCCCACCCTCTTCCCTCTATCATTCTCATATGTAGCTTCATTGAGTGTTTTAGGATAATTATATTACAATTAAGTAACATTGTGCTGTCCATTTCTGAGTTTTTATATTCAGTCCTGTTGCACAATCTGTATCCCTTCAGCTCCAATTACCCAATATCTTACCCTATTTCTATCTCCTGATGGTCTCTGTTACCAACGAAAAATTCCAAGTTTATTCACTAATCTCAGTTCATATCAGTGAGACCATACAGTATTTGTTCTTTTGTTTCTGGCTAATCACACTCAGCATAATGTCCTTAAGGTTCATCCATGTTGTTACATACTTCATAACTTTATTCTGTCTTACAGCTGCATAACATTCCATCTTATGTAAATGCCACAGTTTGTTTAGCCAACCATCTGCTGCTGGACATTTGGCTGCTTCCATCTCTTGGTAATTGTTAATAATGCTGCTATAAACATTGCTGTGTAGAAGTCCATTTGTGTCCTTGCCCTCCTGTCCTTTGAGTAGAGATAGCATACAGATGGGTCCTGTTTTTTAAACCATTCTACCAGACTATGTCTTTTGATTGGAGAGTTTAATCTATTAACATTCATGTTATTACTGCATGGGTAGTACTTTCTTCTACTATTTTGTCTTCTCGATTTTAGATGTCATATCTAATTTTCCTTCTTTTTACCTTTACTCATAGTCTTCCTTTCTACACTCTTCTATACACCTCTCTCTTCTGCCTTCGTATCTGTCTCTAGTGCTCCTTTTAGTATTTCTTGCAGAGCTGGTCTCTTGGTCACAAATTCTCTCAGTGATTTTTTGTCTGAAAATGTTTTAATTTCTTCCTCATTTTTGAAGGACAATTTTGCTGAATATAGAATTCTTGGTTGGCAGTTTTTCTCTTTTAATAGTTTAAATATATCATCCCACTGTCTTCTTGCCTCCATGGTTTCTACTGAGAGATCTGCGCATAGTCTTTTTGGGCTTCCCTTGTATGTGATGGATTGCTTTTCTCTTGCTGCTTTCAAGATTCTCTTTCTCTTTGACCTCTGACATTGTGATTAGTAAGTACCTTGGAATACGTCTATTTGGATCTATTCTCGTTGGGGTATGCTGCACTTCTTGGAACTATAATTTTAAGTCTTTCAGAAGAGTTGGGAAAATTTCTTTGATAATTTCCTCCATTAGTTTTTCTCCTCCTTTTCCTTTCTCTTCTCCTTCTGGGACACCCACAACATGTATATTCGTGCGCCTCATATTGTCTTTCAGTTCCCTGAGTCCCTGCTCATATTTTTACGTTTTTTTCCCTATAGTTTCTATATCTTGTCGGATTTCAGATGTTCCGTCCTCCAGTTCACTAATCCTAACCTCTGTCTCTTGAAATCTACCATTATAGGTTCCCATTGTTTTTTTTCATCTTTTCTACCGTACCTTTCATCCCCATAAGTTCTGTGGTTTGTTTTTTCAGACTTTCCATTTCTTCTTTTTGTTCATTCCTTGCCTTCTTTATATACTCCCTCAATTCGGTGATTTGGTTTTTGATAAGGTTTTCCATGTCTGTTCATATATTCTGAATTAAATGTTTCAGCTCCTGCATCTCATTTGAATTGATGGTTTGTTCCTTTGACTGGGCCATTTCTTCAATTTTCCCGGTGTGATTTGTTATCTTTTGCTGGCATCTATGCATTTAATTACCTTAATTAGTTTATTCTGGAGATTGTTTTCACTTCTTTCATCTGGGATTTTCTTGCTGAATGAATTTGTTGTCTATTTGTTCTTTGACATTCAATTCAGCTTTATCTGGACCTCTAACTTAAGTTTTGTTTAACAGAGGAGAATTTTTCAGTTTTTGTTTTCTTGTTTCTTGCCCTGCTTGTATGGTGCCTTTTCCCCCCACACTTAGGAGGGTCTACTTAGGTATTATAGACCGCAGCCAGATTTTCCCAGACCAAACTGGCCTCCTATCAGGAAGAAAGAGTCACCTGCGTCAGTTTTCCCCAAGGGTGGGACCCAGCAGGTTGAAAGACTTTCCTGTGAAGTCTCTGGACTCTGTTTTTCTTATCCTGCCCAGTATGTGGTGCTTGTCTGCCTGCAGGTCCCACCAGCATAAGGTGATGCAGTACCTTTAATTTTGGCTGGGGGCATGGTGGAGACCGAGGAGAGGTTGTAGGTTGGTTTTAATGGTTTCAAATTACCAAGCCCTGGTGTCTGAATTCCTTGAGAGAGGGATTCCACCTGAGTTGAAAGCTTCACCCCTCCCCTGGGGAGGGCGCTGGGGCAAAAATGAGCGACTTCTGTTTTGACCAGGTTCACCTGAGCTGGGGGCCTATTTCTAGTGGTCAGAATTTGTTAATTAATTCCACAATTGGTGTTTGGTTGAGCTCAGCCCCTGCTTCTGGTAAAGTCTCTTTCCTTTCCCCTCTGGGAAGCAGCCTGTGGGGGAGGGGCACTGGCCACCACGGCTTGGGGAACTCATGATTCTGGGGGGCTCACAGCCGGTCCAGCTGGTCCAGATTGGGGTACTCTGTGTGTCCAGTCACTGATGTGGCCCCAGGAGCTGTTCTGTATTGTGTCTGGTTATTTAGTAGTTGTTCTGGAGGATGAACTAAAATGCGCACATTGTTAAGCCACCATCTTGGCCCGGAACTATTGTTTTTTTATATAGGCATTTAAGGCAATAAATTTCCCTCTCAGCACAGTCTTTTGCCGCATCCCATATGCTCTGATAAGTTGTATTCCCATTTTCAATGATCTCCAGATAGCTACTAATTTCTCTAGCAAGTCCTTATTTGCCCCACTGGTTGTTTAAGAGTGTGTTACTTAATCTCCATATATTTGTGAATGTTCTTGTTCTTTGGTGGTTACTGAGATCCAGTTTCATTACATTGTGATCAGAGAAAGTACTTTGAATCATTTCAATATTTTTAAATTTATAAAGAACTGTTTTGGCCCCAGCATATGAGCTATCCTGGAGAATGTTCCATGAGCAGTACAGAAGAATGAATAACCTTGTGCTTTGGGGTGCAATGACCTATATATGTCTCCTAAGTCTAATTCATTTATCAGGTTATTTAACTTCTCTATTTCCTTGTTGATCTTCTGTCTGGTTATTCCATCCATAGAGCACACTAAATTTTGAAATGACTATTTTCACAGATATCATCTCATTTAATCCTTACACCAATTCTGGGTGAATGATGTGTTCCCATTTTCTATATGAGGAAACAGAGCAAGGGGGTTGGAGACTTAACTGAGATTGCCCATATATAGGCAGTAAAGTCAAACCAGACTCCAGCTCAATGCAGTCTGGAAAGAATATGAGTGAGTAGATCATAGTTTCTATTAACATGAAAGACACTTGATAAACTTGTATATGTTTTATAAGGATAAAATACTGTATAATGAATTTGCAAATATGTTTAAACATTATAACCTAGGTTAAGAGGATTTAAAAATATATCAGGGCCCCAATCCAGATGGTAGAGTGAGATGCTTCAGGGCTCCAGCCCTCCACGGGAGCTTTGAACAACCAGCAAGAACCATCAGAAACATCTTTTGCCAAGCCAGCTTGCAATGCTAGTGCAGATGCCTCGTCCCAATTCTAGAGGGAGCAGAGTAACACTCATTCATATACTGGAAGCATGTATGTCTGGCACAGTCTGTCTCGTGGTGGCCTGAGGGACTCAGTTGCCCCAGAACTTGCTTTGTGTGCAGAAGACAGTTCTCCAAATTCTCCTTCAGAACACTATAGGAGAGCAGACAAGTCATGCTGCCTGTGGCAAGGGATTGCTGTGGTATACAGTGTGGGGCCCAGGGCCTTTAGGAAACTTGGGAAGAGGAGACTTTCAGAGTGTAAGCAGAGGGATTTCCTAGAGCCACACATGTATGCCCAAGACAAGACACCTGAGCAAGTCTACGAACTCATTGTATGGAGAAGCCCTAAAGATTAATCTGCAAGTTAATCTGCAAAGACTCTAAAAGGTGTTTTCTTTTTTCCCTCTTTTTTTTTTTTGTTTGTTAGCTCCTGATATTCAAGGAAAACTCTGTCATAATACTAGTAGATACAGGCTTAAAGAACAGACAATTCAGAGTCTAACTTTCATCAATAACACATTAAAATATCAAAATGTCCAGATTTCAACAAAAGATTACAAAACATACCAAAAACAAAACAAAAATAAACAGGAAGAAAATGGCCCAGGCAAAGGAGAAGATTAACACATTAGAAAGCATCAATGAGAAAGATCAGACCTGGGACATGTCAGACAAAGATTTCAAAAAGTGGTCCTAAATAAGCTCACACAGCTAAAGGAAAACATAGACAAAGAATTAAAGGAGATCAGAAAAACAGTAGATGAACACACACACAAAAATATCAATAAGGAGATGGAAATTATAAAAAGGAACCAAAGTTGAAGACCATAGTAAGAGAAAAAAAAAACTTTTCTAAAGGGGTTCAACAGCAGATTGGAGCTGGCAGAAGAAAGACTCAGTGAACTTAAAGTTAATACAAATGAAATCATTCAGTCTAAGGAGCAGAAAGAAGAAAAGTGACTAGAGCCTGAGGAACCTGTGGGATACCATCAAACATACCAATATATGTATTATGGGGAGTCCCAGAAGAGAGAGAAAAAAGCAGAATATTCAAAGAAATAATGGGTGAAAACTTCAAAATTTAACAAAAGATATGAATATACAAACCCAAGCTGCTCAACAAACTCCAAACTGGATAAAACCAAATAGACCCACATTGAGCCATGTTATAATCAACCTTTTGAATGCCAAGGATAAAACAGAATTCTCTGAGCCACAAGAGAGAATACGTTTCAATAAGGTTAAGTGCCAACTTCTTTTTTTTCCTAATTATGGAAGGTTTATTTACTACTTTCTAGATTAAATACATTTATTAGATGTTTTAAACCATCACTCAAGTATAGCAAGAAATGAAAAGCTACATTTCAATTATTTCTTTGTGCTACATTAGTATTTTTTTAATTTATTTTATTTTATTTTTTTAAATACCAAAAAAACACCTAATGAACACAAACATTCCTATTTTGATCATTCTGTTCTACGTATATAATCAGTAATTCACAATATCATCACATAGTTGCATATTCATCACCATGATCACTTCTTGGAACATTTGCATCTATTCAGAAAAGGAAATAAAACAAAAACAGAAAAAAAAATTTATACAAACCATACCCCTTACTTTTCATTGATCACCAGCATTTCAAACTAAATTTATTTTAACATTTGTTTCCCTTATTATTTATTTTTACTCCATATGTTCTACTCGTCTGTTGACAAGGTAGATAAAAGGAACATCAGACACAAGGTTTTCACAATCACACAGTCACATTGTGAAAGCTATATCATACAATCATCATCAAGAAACATGGCTACTGGCAAACAGCTCTACATTTTCAGGCAGTTACTTCCAGCCTCTCCATTACATCTTGAATAACAAGGTGATATCTACTTAATGCGTAAGAATAACCTCCAGGATAACCTCTCAACTCTGATTGGAATCTCTCAGCCATTGACATTTTGTCTCATTTCTAAGTGCCAATTTCTTATTGCAAATCATGGAAGCTACAAGGCAATGGGAAGATATGTTAAAAGTGCTGAAAACAAAAAAATGCCAACTAAGAATTCTATATCCAACAAAACTGTCTTTCAAAAATGAGGGAGAGATTAAGACATTCCCAGATAAACAAAAGCTGAGGGACTTAAGCATTACTTGACCAGCCCTAAAAGAGATGCTAAAGAGGCTTCTGCAGGTTGAAAGGAAAGAATATTAGACAACTGACTGAAGCCACATGAAGAAATAAATATCTTCAGAAAAGATAATGAAGCAAGAATGCTAGGACTACTTTATTTTTGGGTTTTAACTCTACATTTTACTTCCTGAAGGATCTAAAGGCAAATGCACAGAAATGAAATGATAAATTAGTTTTTTTGGACTCAGTGTATAACATGTAATTTGTGACAAGAACTACATAAAAGTGGGGGAACAGAGGGGTATAGGAACATAATGTGTGTATACTATTGAAGTTAAATTGGTACCAAGGTAAATGAGATTGTTATAGATTTAGGATGTTAAGTTTAAGCTCTATGGCAACTACAGTGAAAATATTGGAGAAAATGCACACTCACAGAGACAGAAATTGGAGAAATTAGGTTGTGGGTAGATAGGGAGATAATGCATAATGGGTGTAGGGCTTCTGTTTGGGGAGGTGGGTAAGGAAGTGGTGAGGGTACCGCAACATCAAATGTGATTAATCCCACTGAATGTATGCTTTGGAGTGATTGAAATGGAAAAGTTTATGTTACATGTATGTTCTCATAATTAAAAAAGAAAGAGCAACTAAAAAGATGATTAAGTACACTACATAATCCTGGATGGAGCAAAGGAAGAAAAATGCTCAAAGGGACATTATTGGGAAATATGAAAAAATTGGAATATAGAATGTAAACTTTCTATCAATGTGAAATTTCTTAAATTTGATAATGGTACTTAATGTGATCACATAAGTGAATAACCTCACTCTTGGGAAATGTACATAACAGCATTAAGTGTGTAAGGAGCATTATGTATTTTATACATTTAATGGATTGATGGATAGATGGATAGGTAGATAGAATGATATGACATATGATATAGCTCAGTGGCAGAATTCTTGCCTGCTATGCCGGAGACCCAGGTTCAATTCCCAGAGCCTGCCCCCATGCCAAAAAATAAAATAAATAAATGATGTAAGTAAAAATGGTAGGATAACTTTGTATTTATATAGATACTCTCTTTCTAACAATTTAAAACAATTTCTGGAAATCTTACCTACCCTCTTTTACAACAGCCCAATAGGAAGAGGTAGGTGTTCCTGCCAGGAAACATGTGAGAAAGAAAGCACGAAAAGTTCTCAAAATACATGTGGGTATGACAGGAATAACCACCTCTGTGTTTGGTGTTCCGTCCATTAATCCTAGCTTCTTCTCTTTAGCCTCCTTCAAATAAGTCACTGCCATTTGGCAGAGACAAAAAGATCTTGGAGACAAATTTCAAGGGCATTTTAAGAGTATTCTAATATCATATTGCACCTTTCTTGTTTTTTTTTATAATTCAAGTCTGATCTCTCTCTGCCATCACTTAGCCAAAAGACTGGAACAAAAGGAAATTGCTCATGCCCTAGTTTTGCTGATGCTTTAAACAATGCAAGCCGTAAAGATGGCAAATTTGCTTTTACGTTTCTCACAAACTCGTGTTTCCTTTGCTTAATGGAATAAGCAAATTATAGCTAGGAAGTCATTCTACAGTAAAATTAATAGGTATACCCCCACCACCACCTCGCAGTGCTAAATTCACTAAGTGAATTTTGAAGAGATCTATATACCTGTGTACCCTTCTATTGAGTCAACAAATGTATCCAAACCATATGAATTCCAGTCATAGTCTCTGGGAGTTCACATATTAAATCTCCCGGTTTGAGCTCTTTTAATATATAAGCATAAACATCATCTATTTGGATGAAATTCTCAATATCCAGAAAAAGTGAAGTGTCAGGAGTCCTACCTCACTGCCAATCACCCCCGCTTTAGTCATACTCTTTGTGCTAGATTTTGTTTGAATACCGCTTTCTAGTTGATCTATATGTTTCATGTGTTATCTTTACCATTAATTTGCAAACATCCTGAGAGACAGGGTACTTCTTTCTCTGTTCTCACTCCTAATTCACAGGTCATGGACTAGGGGAGGGACTAGCAGGGATTGGAAGGCAGCAGTGTGGCCCACGGAATGCTATTATCATGACTCCCTACAAGCATCTCACGATATAGCTATTATTTTCCCCATTTTCTAAAACAGCAAACTTCTGAGGCTCAGAAGCTGACTGTGTTACACAACTAGTAAGCAGTTAGGATGAGATCCAAACCCAGATCTGCCCTCTCTTTCCACTGTTTTATACTGCCTTCTACACATTTTCAAAGCTGCCTGCACCCCAGGCCCAAGAGGTGGCCACTGGGGCAACTGTTTTCAGAAGGTATGGATGGATTTGGGTGTGAGGGTTGAGTACACTAGTACACTCACAAGCAACGAGTAAGGCCCCTCTTCACGTAGGACTGAAACAGAGATGGGAAGAGAAGGGTACTGCTCTCCCAATGCCACCACATTCTAGCGTGGAACTGTTAAGGGTCTGAGAAGTATAAATTTAAACCTGGCCTTTCACAACACTAAGAAGGTATATTTGTCAAAGTAGGAAGATGAAATATACTTGACAGTCTGTTAGCCTGATTTATAACTTTTAAACATTCAGACATTATATCATGTGGGCCTCTATTTGTCCTTTTGCCCTGGGTACCCAAAATATGGGGAAGGCAGAAGGCAGATAATAGGCATATTTTTTTTCCTGGTAGCCATATCATATCACACCAAAATATTCTTCTAATGTTGAACATTTGAGTTGTTTCTAAATTTTCATTTAAAATGACACGTGTTAAATGTCTGCCTTCATCGCTGATTATTTCTTGATATACTCTGAGAAGGAAAATTACTGGGCCATGAACTCTTAATAACCAAAACCTTAAACTGAAGGTTATATTAACAGGATAGTTCACTGAATATAACTCCTACCTCTCTACCCTTTCGCTACATGCCAAATCCACTGACTTACATTCATAATAATAGAGACCATGCCTATTTAAAGACTTTTTAATATATGGTTATTTTATTTCAATCTAGGAAACCGACTCACGAAGTATCTTTTGATATGCTTTACAAGTCCATTAAATTTCAATCCCTAAAATCAGGGATCTACAAACTATGACCCCAGGCCAAATCCAGCCTGCTCATGACCTGTTTTTTTTGTAAATACATTTTATTGCAACAAAGGCATGCTCAATTACTTATTGTCTAGGGCTGCATTCATACTACAAAGGTAAAGTTGAGTAGTTGCCACACAAACCGTATGGTCCACAACCCCTAAAATAGTTCCTATTTGGACCCTTCCAGAGAAAGTTTGCCAACCTCTGTCCTAAAATAATCACAAAATACAAACCATGAAACAGCATCATAGAAAACACTGTATAGTTAAAAATCTGCAATCGGTTTTTCTTTCCCATTTCACAGATCAGATGCGCCAGCCTCATCAGGCCTCATATTTGTGTTTATTATTCCTAATGATAAAGCTGCTGTCTTGCCCTGTTTAACAAACATTTACCAAATGCCTACTACATGTCAAGCAGAACTCATGCTAGGTGCTAGTGGTTCATGGAAGAATAAGTCATTGTTTTAGGCCTCAGATGGTTTATTAGTTTTCAAAGTGTGTCTTTCCAAGCTTTTGCAAAGCCAAAAGAATCATTTCAATCATCCTAGACCATCGCTCATCACCCCTGAGACGCTAAGAAAGGGTATGTAAAGAGCAAGTATTCAGAGAGTAGAAATGCCTTTATGGTTGCAACTTGGATTTTGAACCAGTACGGATTAGGCTGCCTTGGTGAAAATCCACTGGTCAGATGCAGAAGAGTAGACAATTTCTAGGCACCAAGTAATCTCTCTTGTAGAAATTCCCTTTCTTTTTTCTGCTTTAACCAGTTGGGTAAAATCATTGCCCACTTTATGATATCAGGATAAGCAACAGACTGACAATGGTTATTTCTATTTACTTTAAAAATTAAAATTCATATTTATGAGAAAAAGACCCATACAAGTGTAGTGAGGGAAGAGAGAAATAAACAGTTTTACTCTTTGTAAAGATGGGGCAATAACAGAGTAATTTGGCTTTGGGAGAGGACATAAACCTGAGCCAAGTATTTCAAAGGATCCTAAGAAATGTGGTTTGGATCCAAGTTGGAAGGAAATAGGATTTTTTTTTTTTTTTTTTTTTTTTTTTTTTGCTTTGGTGGAAAGAGAAAGTATTTATAACCCAAATACTTTCTCACTTTTTGTTGGCATGATTAATCTGTTAAACTATATCAATAGATTAAAAACCAAAAGCAAATGTCTTGAATGCTCTGTCATTTGGGCTCATTGCTGGTGTGGCTATCCTACATCACTGGGATAAAAAGGGAAGATCCTGTATCTGTGGATTTGCACCCCATTTGCCTCTCATTAGCTGGGCAACATTGTATATGCTTCTTCACCTCTTAGAACTTGTCTGTGCAAAATATTGATAATACCATTTTCCTTACTGGGTTGCCTCAATGATCAAATAGAACAATCGATAAAAGTAGCTCATAACACAATTACTGGCATTTAGTAGCAATGAATCTTACGTAAAGTATAGCTATTTTTGTATTTCTTCTCATTATTTATAATATATGTTAAAATCCCAAGTGGACTTTGTGGAGTTTCCTCCATGGCTTGGTTTGGTGATCAATCAATTGGCTCCTATTCTTTCACAGCTGCATCTCTTCTACTAGAGATGTTTTCCTTTAGCAATTTATGACCCCTCACCTCTGAGAGTAGCCAAAAACCACACAAACATCTTAACATACTGGGCATCTTAACGTGTTATAAGCTGAGCCCTTTCTGGGGATTAAGTAGTACCTAACAATGTTTTTAGAGTCAAGTTCCCATGCTGAGCAGCTCATGTTCCTGGAGGAGGAAAAGATAAACTGAGCAGGCAGGTGGATGGGTGCCACTTTGGGCATAACTTCTGACCTTGCAGAATATTATCTACAATGGCTCATTTTGGAAATATGCTCATTTTCAAAGAGGAGAACCTATCTGCAAAAACAGTGGCCAGTCTTGCCTGTTCTTGCCAATTCAAAACCATTAGAATGACTTGTTCTAACGTACCTAGAATAAACAAACCTTCATGCAACTATTAACTATATTGACTGACTCTTCTTAGACAGTTATGAAAACCCGGTTCTCATAATATCTCAAAAGTATTTGGCAAGGTCGTCATTGTTATATTTTGGTCTTGTAAGAGAAGTCAAAGATAACTAATGCTTCCAATTGGCTTTTCTTAAAGTATCTCTCTGTGTCCTTAAACACCACTTCTTTGTTTCTCCAGACTTAGTCACTCTCTTGCCACGCATCTTTAAATGCTTCCATACCGTCTCCACAGGCTGTCTTGCTACTGTCTCAATTTCAACATTCTCCAAGTACAGCTCTTCAGCTCTCCAAGCAAATCAGCTACTCATTCAGTTGTTTTGCTTGAGTTAATGAGAATGCCATTTTCCAGTTACTCAGATTTAGACCACTGAAGTGATCTTCACCTTTTACCCCTTCTCCATTGTTGCCATGTCCAGGTGTCTGCTAGGTTGGGGGAACAGGGGAGGTCACCATGACTTGAGCTGTGTAAAATGTGCCGCCCCTTCTAGACCTCACCTAACCCCCTTGCTTAAAAACCGCCTGCACCAGGACCCAGCGGCGAGCTCACAACTCCCTACCTTGAGTTCTGTGAGCTCTGCCCGGGAGTACAGGAATCAACTTGCTTACTCTAAGGTTTTTTGGTCTGCCCCTTCTCTCTTTCGCCTCCTAAACATTACGGTGCCCCGTATCACACATCACTTCTACCTCTCCTCTCTATTTCCAGCCTAGTTTAGGCCTTATTTCTGCTGGGGATGATTAAATCACTTTTCCAAAGAATTCAGGAAGTTCAATTTCTCAGTGATTTGAAAACCAACACCTTCTAATGTACATGTGATATCTAATGCCATCTGCTGGCAGGTAAGTATTTCACAATACTCTCCAGAGGTTCTTTGGGAGACCATTGTGTGGCCATTTGCTCTCTCACTGGGGATAGGTGCAGGGCTGCTTCCAACACAGAAAACTGACCTCAGAATGAGGAGAAGAAGCAAGGCTTTCGTACATGAAAGGCCTGGGTGTATGCTCAGAAATTTTTTATTGGAGGAGGCTGAAGAGTTAAAAAGTCTAAGAGACTCTGCTACTAGGCAGGCAGAAGTCAGCCCAGATAGTTCAAACACCGATACTATATATGAACTTATTGCCATTATTCTTAGCTGTAGAGGACAGAATGATACTAGCAAGGGAAGGCTGAGTAGCAGTGGGAGAAAACAGTTACACATAGGGTGGTTAAGAGGGGAAGAAGACAGGTGAAGGACAAAAGAGTAGAACAGGTATAGTGGATATCTTTTGTTGATCCCTTCAGAACCCCTATGCACCCACCTCCATCCTACTCTGTAGCCAGAGGCTGACCTGCAGCCATCACATCAACCCAGGTTACCTGTATTCTGGCTTCTGTCCAGGGTTGGCCCATGGAAAGGGGAAGAGTGAAGTCAGTATTTTCCCACCAGCCAGATCTCCTTCAGCTGTGTGAATCCTCTGCTGACGGTCACAGCTCCTGCCAGGAGGATCTGTCCCACAGTTGTCCGTTGTTGCTGGGCTCCAGAAATGGCTCCCTCCCCCAGCACTTCAGACCTAGAGATAGAAAGCATACCTCACTGTTACTGCCCTGGGGTCCTGAACTCTCCCGTGTGCCACCCTACACCCTGCCCACTTTATACCTTTATAAACAGTTGTTTTCTAAAACTTTCCTCAACTCATCCCAATTTGAGTATGGCAGGTGTTTCCTGATGGGACCCTGATAGATTCTATGTTGAATTGTGTCCAAAATTCATGTCAATCTCGAACCTAGAATGCAACCTTATTTGGAAATAGGGTCTTTGCAGAGGCAATTAGTTAAGATGAAGTCATATGGGATTAGGATGAGCCCTAAATCCAATATGACTAGCGTCCTTATAAAAAGAGGAGAAGAGACAGAGACACACAGACACACTATCTAAGAAGATAGCCATGTGAAGACAGAGGCAGAAATGAGTGACGCAGATACAAGCCAAGAAACACCAAGGATTGTTAGCAACCTCCAGAAGCTAGGAGGAAGAGGAAAGGAAGGATTCTTCCTTAGAGTCTTCAGAGAGAGTGTGGCCCTGCTGGCACCTTGATTTCACACCTCTAGCCTCCAGAACTTTAAGAGAATAAATTTCTGCTGTTTCAAACCACCCAGTTTGTGGTAATTTGTTACAGCTATCTCAGGAAACTTAATACACATGGCTACAGGAAAAGAAAGAAAAACTCAGTGGGACTAAATAGAGAGGAGGAGGAAATGGAGAACTGATAACTAATTTTCCTTCATGAAACATGCCTTTCACCTGTCTTGGCCATAGCCTTCCTCTAGTCCCTCTCCTGTTCTCAGTTTCTCTTCTTCCATGTTTCTTTATCCACCTTCCTCATTGTCTTCCTTTATCCACAGTCATCTCTTCCCTCTACATCTGTTCCTTTCACTAACCTAAGCTTCTTCTTTCTCCTAGATGCTTTATCCAACTCTTTATCCATTTTGAAATAACTATACAACTTCACTTTTCAATACAAGGCACCACATGGCTTTCTGGTCCTTACCTCACATAAACCTCATGACTAACCCTCCAAACTTTCCATCTTCTCCATAGGAGACAAGCGCTACCTTCAGTCTCACGCTCCTCTGAAAACACTCTCTCGTGGCTTCTTCTAAATTCCCTCTCTCAGGTACCAACCTTTTCTGCCCATCATTTGTAAGACAATGCATATATTATAGGGGAACTTCATGGTCTAAATTTGCACTGTCCAATTTGGTCGTCTCTAGCTATACCATGGGTATTTAAGTTAACATTAAACAAAATAAAATATTTGTGCCTCAGGTTGCAGTAGCCACATTTCAAGTGCTCATTGGCCACATGTAGTAATGATTGCATAGAACATTTCCATCATCACAGAAAGTTTTATTGGACAGAGATGGTATAGATTAGGGTTTCTCGACTTTAGGACTATTAACACTTTGGGCCAGATATTCTTCCTCACGGAGGGCTGTTCTGCACATTATAGGATATTCAGCAGCATCCCTGGCCTCTACCCACTAGATGCCAGTAGCAACTCCCCTATTTGTGGAAATCAAAAATGTGTACAGACATTGCCAAACCCTGGTCTAAATGAAAACACACAGTTACAGGTTATGTTTTGCCTACGAGGGTGAAGGGGAAAGATAAATCAGGAAAGAAAAACAGAGATATATTTGGAGCAGGTAATAGTAGAAAGAATAGGGAAAGGGGCCAGGAGGTAAAAGGTTTCTATGAAACCTATGTTCAGTTTAATACAACTTTCTGGTTTTAGTAGCAGGTCCTAGTCTTTAAATAAAGTGCAGGGAACTTTCTTCTGGCTGCCCCATGGCACTCAGAAAACAGAGTAATCATGAGGTGTAATGCCCTTGCCCCAGCCCCACAAATATAAGAGAGATTTTTTTACTACAGGGACTAGAGGGATGTCTCCAGTCAAGAGGAAGAAATACAGGACTGCCCAAAATGTCATTTCATTATGATGTTAAAGATAAGCAAGCGAAAAAAAAAAAGATAACCAAGTGGCCAAAATAAGTGGCCACTTACACACATGCTTCCCTCCAGCACAGAACTAGAGAGTGTCACAGCTTTCTTTAATACAACTCTACAACTGAACCCTCTGGTTTAGTAGGCAATGAGACAGTAGTAAGGAAGAGTCACTATACCCTGAGCTGTAGTCTAGCAAATACAACTCACTTACATAAAGCAGGTTTTCCTAAAATATGGCCACCAACCCTAAGAGATATCCTAAAGAAAATTTTTAAAGACAATTCCCCAAATATATTTAACCATGGGTCCCTTCTTTTGAAGGAACGCCCACTGAATTTATTTTAGCCAATGCTAGCATAAAGAAAAGATTTGTGCTCAATTAAAATCTTCCATCTGCCAGAATGGTTTCCTTGATGCTGTATAAGATTTCTATCCAGAGAGAACTATGCATAAAAGAGGCCCTGATACGTCAGAAAATGATCACACTTGAGAATTACAGAGGTCACCATACTGAACTAGCAGCAGGGGAACTAAGAACAGAATGGGTCAGGACTAGGCATTAGATACTACCAGACAGGCTGGAGATTTTCTCTTTTCTTATGCTCTCCAGGCAGAAGACTGCTGAGGGCTACTGAGAGTCTATAGCACCAATGGAACACAGAAATCAGGCTGGCACCTCTCCACTTAGTCCAGAGCCTACAGGAGTATGGGCAGAGATTCAAGAACTGAGCATTACAGAGGTTTACAAAACTAATGATACGACCTAAAAAAAAATTTTAAAATAAAGGGCTGAAAAGTACCTGCAGGTTCAAGCAAGGCACTCTGTGGTGCTAAGGCTCTAAAGATGAATAAGGCAAAGCTGATGTGCTTTATGGACTGATAATGATAGTGGTGGTGGTGGTGATGATACTCTTCATACATTGTTTAATCCTGGCAAACATATGAGACTGAGACAGAAGGACTTCATCTCTATCTGGCCCAGAATTATAAATTATAATTATCAAAAGATTCTGGACACCTGGAATGTTCTGTGAACGCACCATTAAAATAAAGATATATAAAGAAAGGTAGGGACCACAGAGTGCTCACCTTTGTAATCACCTGAGATCCATAATCATGTGTGGGATGTATGAATAGTAGCTTTTCAATAAATATTGATTGAATAGTGAATATGATAAAGGAGAAGCTGTCTTATATGACGGATTCCCTAGAAGGCAGACATTCTTTTATTTTATGCCCATTCCATAGACTGTTAATGTGTTATCTATATAGCAGATAGTCAATAGTAGTTGACAGTACCCCAAATCCAAGAAATGATAATATCTGTACCAGGATCCTCTTTCCAACAGGAAAACAGAAGGCACACTCAGATTAAGGTAAGTTGTGGAAGTTTACTTGAAAGGGAGTATTTGGCAAAGCTATGGATAGAGTGTAGGAGGGACTACAAGGGATATTGCCATAATTTGAGATAAGTAAAAGCAGGACTGTTACCACTCTTAGGCAAAAAGAGTCGAGAGGAAGGATTGATTACAGGAACCCAAAAGAAGAAAGTCTTAGAATGAAGAACCATGACCTTAGGTCGAGGGGCACAAGCAGCCCAAGGCAACCCCACAAGGAGGGAGCAAAGAGAATAATTAGCCTGACCTCCCTCTCCTCCCTCTCTTGGATCGCCTGCTGGGACTCTGCCATTGGTTAAAGTGGGAGGGCACAGCAGCCCTTTGCTGGAATGCTCACAGGCAGCCTCTAGGGTAGAGAGAGGGAGAGGGGAGGAGGGCAGAGAGTAGATCCTAAGGGATAAAAGGAAGACATCCTTAACAATAGATGATCTCTATCCCTCAAATGCTGGTGGATGGATATCTGCAAAAAACTGATTCATGATCAATTTATCCATAATCGAATGGGAAAGAATCACTTCAAACTCTTATTCTTAACTGATCAAAATCTGGTTTCAAAGCAGGATTTCATTAAGGACAAAAATGAGATCCCAAATAAGAAGAAAGTTAAGTTCAAATGATCCTGCCAGACCTGAATCAGTCAACCCAAAATGCACCAGTTCTGGATTCATGGCTAGAGGCAAAGGTTGTTGTTCTTCCCATCAGGGGAACTGATCAAAGGACTGATGGCAACAGGCTGCATGGAACTAAAGCTTTTATTCTCAGGGGATAGGGGAGAACTCAGTATCTGGGGATCTGCCAATGGAACAAGGAGAAGGAAAGGTGCGGAAAACTACTAATGGAAAAATTACTACCATGCCAAACACAGAAGACAGTTGACACTAGGAAATTTATGAGGAATGTCAGTGGGAAAAGTACTTAACTTTGATGGCTGCTACTTTTCCTAAGAAAATAAAAGGGAAAACATCATCAATCAAAGGATAGAAAGTAACACAATATAATACTGGAAAGAAGAGTCTAAAAAGAATGATAAAATGGCCTGAGAAATAAAAACAAAACATCTTTATTATTCTTTAATTTGGTGGATTGGTGGCCTGTAGTCTAATGACATTTATTAGAAAACCACAAAAGAAAGAAAAATGATCTTTCAGTTTTCTCTCTCTGCCTTCATGTTTGGCATACATCCAATTTACTATATTTGATTTACAATTATAAAATATATTCGTAAGTATTCATTATCTGTACATTCAGCAATTCCTGGAAAATAATTATGTATTCAAAATCTTTACAGTTAACTTCTTTTTTTACTAAATAGTCTGCCACTTGGTGTTTTCTTTCTTGATAGCAACACATGTATAGCTACTGGTTGTTCAGGGCAAGCTGTTCTCATCATGAGTATTTTGCCACAATTTCAGACTCTTATCTACAAGAAGTACATTTCGTACTACTGTTGAAGCATATAACACTCATACCAAGTTACAAATAAAAGATATGCAGAACTGATAAACAAAGACCAGTTTAAGCATACAAATACCGTGAGAGGAAATGCCAACTGGCAAGGACTGCCAATCTTTTCCGCCTTGTGAAAAATTAATAGAATAACCAGAAAAAGGGGTCCATTTCCTTGCTGTTGGGCTACTTAATTATTATGGAAGTATGAAAGGAACATTCTCACTAAAATATAATCTACACTCATCTTTACTGGTTCAGCAGTTTATATTCTCCATGAGCCCAAATATATCTATTCACGAATTCAACCATGAACATTTATTAAGTACCTTCTGTGCATTCCAGACTGTGTGATAGGTGCCGGGAATACATCAGTAGACAAGAAGAAAAGGCACCTGCCCTCATGGAGCATACATACTAGGGGTGGGAGTTGTGAATTACAATAAGCAGGTCAATAAATAAATAAGAATTTGAGATAGTGATCTTTGTTAGGAATAAAACAGAATAGGTTACTGGGATGAAGAATAATAGGAGAGAGAAGACAAGTTAGGGAAGGCCTCTTTGAGTGTTGACATTTTAGGTTAGTCTTGAACAATGGGAAGAAGTCAGCCATGTGATGAACTTGGGAAAGAGCATTCCAAGAGAACAGCGAAGGAAAAAGCCCTGAGGAGGGATGAACTGGGTATGTTTGAGGAATAGTAAAAGGCCAGTAAATGAGAGGAAAATGATAGAGGATAATACAACAGAGGTAAATCAGATACCAGGTCATGTAGGACACTGTAGGATAAGGAACTTGGATTTTTTTCCAAAATGTGATCAGAAGTTGGCATAAGATTTTGAGCTATAGAGGATCTGATCTCAAAGGATCACTCTGACTCCATATGAGGAACAGATTGTAAGGGGAGGAGGTTACTGCAGCCCTTCAAGTAAGGGGTGGCTGGACCAGGGAGAAATGGTCAGACTTGAGACATGTTCTGGAGCCTGGCCTGCTGGTAGATTGAATACGGGATGTATACAGGGAAGAAAAAAAAATTTTTAAATGACTCCTGCGTTTCTGGCCTGAGCAACTAGTTGGGGGGTATTGTCATTAACTGAAAAGGGCAAGAAATGGAGAAAAGCAGGTATGAGGCATGGTGGAGTGATCACGTAAGGGAAACAAGTATTGTTCTGTTACATATTTGAGTTGCCTATTAGCTATACAAGTAGGCAGTCATATATATCAATCTGGAGTTCTGGGGAGAGGTCACACATACTGTGTGTATGTGAGTGTGTGTGTGTATGTTTTAATCCAAATGAAAAATATTATTAGAAAACACATGCTCAAGAGTGTGGGAACTGTGTCTTTAGATTTTCTTTTTAGGCTGTTGTGCCTTATGCTGAAGAGTGTTAAAAAATACAGGATAATGTGAAGTAGTAATCATAAAACCCAAAATTGAAATATCATCTGTGACTTGTTTGCTTGATGCTTTTATCAGCTTAACTCAAGTATTCCTCCACCCAAAACCATATGACTGACAATTACTTGTAGCAGAGAATTACCCTCACGAAGGGAGGGTGGAGGAATAAGGGGAGGAATATGTATGTGTGTGTAGTGTGTTGTGTGTGCGCCCGCACGTGTGTAGCTAATGAAGATCTGAAAGCAAGTCAATGCAATACGAGATAGATTCAGAACCAGATGCATAGGTTTGCTAGTTTAAATTTGAATACAATAGTCACTAGGAAGAGGGATGGATGACAACTGCAGGAAAGATCTATCACTATTGCTACATAAAATAAAAGCACAATTCTATGAGGGGCAACTGACTAAAAAAGGTATTGATTGTGTCTTTTTCAGTTTTAGGTAAAAATTTCATAGAAATGTAAATACCTTCTGACCTGAGTATTCCCCAACGCAGTCTGGGGCTCCTGCTTGTTGGTTCTCTACCCCATTACACAATTCATTGTGAAAGAAAAGGGATAAAGAGCATTTAAACTCTCCTAAGAGGACATTTGAAGTCCCAGTAACTATTACCTTTAAATTATATAATTAAACAGGTTCAAGTGAAAGCAAGTGTAGAATTTAATAGACATGCAAATATCAACAATTTTTACTTGGGCTGATTTTCTTTAAAAATCTAAGGTCTAAACCTAGAAAAACCTCTTTGTAAGGGCAATAGGACAGGAAGTAGCAGCGTCATAATCAGTGGCTTTAGATCTTTTTGAAGTGCAAAAAAGCCAAGTAACAGCCTACATAGTAAAACTAACATCACACCTTTGAATCAGAAGTGAAGAGAGAAAATCATTAACAGCTAAACTATTCTTTAGTGAGAATTTCAAACCAATTAGAAAAGCCCTTGAAAGACGTTATATTTATGTTAAAGAGTTTAATCTTCCCAAGAATTTATTTTCCATAACTTTCAAAATAAAAAACTCCCAAAGAACAGTATTTTTTCTTTTAGTTTAATTCTGAGGGATTATTTGGTGGTTTCTACGCAAGTCTAATGTGATAGTAGCTGCAACCAGGTGGTAACAAACAATGCAGCGCAAAAACACTTGAAGTTTTTTACTTTCAAGGTATCCATGTGAAGACCTAGACTTCAAGGACACATTGCATTCAAAAGACAGGCAATGTAGATCGAAGGTAATAATTTAAACCCTCTGGAAACTAAACCCCCACCTCTTCCAAAAAAAGCATACTATTATTCATTCCTAACACATTCTTTGGGTAGTGAGATGTGTTTCTTCTATCTTCTACTTCTCTCCCAGGAAATCTTGTGCATTTTAGATCTTAGTTTGTTTTCCTGTTTGAACATGTCTATACCCACATATGGAGAAAAGGAGGGAAAAAGGAAGATGAAAAGAAAAGGGAAGGAAAAAAGTAAAAGGCCATCAATGCTCAGTTTAAAATAATAGAGTTATAAATCGGTAAATGCTGCCCAAAGTAGAAATGGTTGGCCCAGGCATTCATGCTCTCAGCCTCTTTTCTTACAGTTTCCTTCTCCTATTTCTCTCTTCCTCTCGTAAGAAAATTTCCCCCATCCCCAGGCACCATGCCACCAATGGCCACAGCATGCAAAAACACACCAAAAATTAAATTATGAATATGTTTCAACAGTCCAAAGATTAGTGTAGCATATTAGAATTGGCCATTTTAAAGATTTATTTAGTAGGTTTGAGCTGAGCTAAATAAGTATACAGAATTAGTGATTCCTCTTTCAACGAATTTGAAAGAAAAAAAAAATGATGGTTTTTCTTCCCAGATATCACAACCAGCTAGAAAAGATTGACAAAATTTATCTAAGACTGTGTAATCAAATTAAGTTCCATGAACTATTTCTAGGGTTTCAATAGGAAAACCAATCATAGGAAACCAAATGAATATTTCAGTTCCACCCTTTCTAGGCTTTCTCCCCAAATTTCACTAGTGTCTAGGTTTGCGCATGAAAAGAATTCACACACTCCTAATGCTCTCAATTTATCGACCTAAAATTCTTTCTGAACAGGGCACATACGGATACCATTTGTTATAGGAAAAGCATCTCGGGGCAATCTCCTAAGAACTAAAAAGTTCTGTGTCAAAGACAGCTTTCGGGAGGGAGTTTTCTCGCTTCCCTTCCAGGACACCAGCACCCACCAAGGATGCACTTCCTCTGCTGAAGTTCTACAAAGGAAACAAAATAACCATTTGTCACCATCCCTCCAACACACATAGATAAGGGAACTCAACATTTCTTTAAGAACCAATGAAATAAATGGCAAATTATCTCGATTACACTTAAGGTTTTAAGATAATCTGCGAGAAAATTTGAAATTTTCTCTCCTAAATAGCATTCTGCCAAATATTGAGCACTCTCCAAATGCCAGTAGCATGGACAGCATGAGCACTAAATGAAATACAGGCTCTGTCTCAAAGGTAAACATTCCAAACACCAGTAAACCACACACTGAGATAACACAAGGAATTCTCAAACTTCCTTTAAGCATATACAAACCATGACTGGATTTCTTGGGCTATCCCAACAGTACCAGCAAGGCTTCCCTAGACATAAACTGGGGAATCTGCTAGGAATGAGAGGTTAATTATGAGGTAATGTGGGCATATTCCATCAGAAAGCCTTTCCCCTCCATACTCAGGGATGATTTGTATTAGGGGTAGGGGGAGGATAAGTGGGGAAGGAGGAAGAAGTATTTCTAGAAAAGATGGTGAGAAAGGGAACACACAGAAAATAGAATAACAGCACAGCAGTGAAAGTTTTCCATACTAGTTTTATGATGTCTAACATATAAGTGGACATGAAGTAGAAAATGTTTCCTTTTTTCTGCTTATTTTTAGGCTGATGTTGTAGAGCAAAGCAATATAATTTTTTACTGTATCAAAGCATCTGCAAGATAAATAAAATCTAGGGAGTTTTCAAAAGTGGAGAATGTTTAGAGGGGGGAGGGGAAGAGGAAGAGGCAACAGAAGTTAAAACAGGATAAGACAGTCACAAAACAAGCTTTTTAACAAAAGAAAACAGGAGCATAAAACATTTATGAGTTTTCATTCATACTATTTCTTCCTAAATCAATTAAAACATTGGCTTATGAAGGATTTACACCACAGTGAAACACTTGACAACTTCAAAATCAACTTCATGTTTGGATACCATTCTTTCAGGTGATGAATAGTGGGAAATCAGTAAAGGAATGTCACTTGAAGTCAGTAATTTATCATGAACCAAAATGGCTAAGTACCCCATAAACCGCAATGATCCATTTCCTATTAGCATCACACAACAGAAGGCAACCTCATCTGCATTAACAATTTTTATAACCTCCACAGGCAGAGAGGCTAATGTTAGGAAATGGCTTATTTTTGTTCTGTTATAAATGTTCATTATTATACCATAAAAAATTCTTTAAGGATATAAACTACTGATTGATTCATTAAGGAATTATTTAAAGAGGTTTTCTCAGGCTATACTTTTTTTTTTTTACGTATTGATTTACTCTTGTAAAGTAATCTTTACAAAATCATTCTTTCTGGCCAAGCTCTAGCTATTTTTCTCCATATAACACAGAGTTCTTTTACCAGAATGCCAAATACCACAACAGGCTATAATTAAAATACTATCACCACTACTCTCCTAAGATTTAGGTGACACAGAATATTCCAATAAAATGGATGACAACAGCATGTTGTGAGCTGAAATTAAATAAAATTGTTGATGCATTTCCCATAAAATGCAATGTAACAGTTTAAATGTGTTAGTGGATCACATCCAAATGACTATCAACACTTTTCACTAGAAACACGGGCAGGAGTTAACATTCCTACGACAAATGGTATTACTTCCAAACAGAAAGAAAAAAGAAAAAGAAACCCAAATGGTGAGATGAAAAAAGCAACTAAGGAAAATAGGCATCATATAAGCAGATGGGGAAAACAGAGATATTTGCTAAGATTCTATACTTTAATAACTTTTTTTAAACCTCTTGCTTTGAAATGAATCATTGAAATCGCAAAAAGTTCTCAATATTTATCTGACAGCATTGCTTTGTCTTTGATAGCATTTTTTTTTGTCTTTTTCTTTTTTTGCATGGGCTGGCACCGAAAATCAAACCTGGGTCTCCGGCATGGCAGGCAAGAAGTCTGCCTGCTGAGCCACCTTTGCCCGCCCTTTGATAGTACATTTAACTACACTGTATTTATGGAGATTCTTCAGGCTTTTCCCTTTCTCCCATTTTTTTTCATTAGAAATATCAATAAACTTAGAAAACAAAAAGTGTATGACATATTATTTTTAATTACATCCAAAATACAAACATGACAGAAAATAGCTGTTTCATAGATCAGAAAGTACCAAAGGAAATGACTCCTCTGAGGAAATCAGCAAGATTTTGCACACATTTTCTGGGAGACAAGGAAGAATAAGACATGGTCCATGTCCTTGATGTGCTTATAATCTATCTGGGGAGACAGGACACGTACATATAAAAATAAAACAAAATAAACCCTAAGTAAGTTATGAGAAGTTAAGTTGACACCAAAGTACTTTAAATATCAGGACTAAATAAATACTTGTTGACTTAAGAGATACAACTTGAAGAACAAGCAAATGAGAATACGATGATTCAACATTTTTTAAAAACAAAACCATTTCATTGAACGTATGGATTCTCCTATAAATGTTGTCCTAACTAGAAAGTATGGCCCTGAGTCTACCACAACAGCAATCATTACTTGGACTTTTAACCTCTTCATTTCCTGAAATGCCTCCTCTTTGCCCATTCACAAAATGATGACCCATCATTGTTTTCCTTTCTCCTTTGAAATCACTAATAACCCTCAAATCAGATGATCCCACCCACCAAGAACCACAGGGATCATGCAGAGTAAGAGCTGAATGTTTATGATGGCATATATGCCGAGTAGATTTTAATCAATTTTCTTGACCCTTTTGAGAGAATGTCACACAAAGATTGAAATAAAACACAAACAAAAGTTACAAGGTGTATTCAAAAAAAAGTACAAAAAAATCTGTTGTAGTTCTGTACAAGTTTTGCCTTGAAGATTTGGGAATGGGGATTTAAGGAGTGTTTTAGTTTCTTAAACATTACTGTATTTTTTAGCCTTGAGCTTTCTCACCTTGTATGTGAATTATTACAACTATCCCCTAATATGCCTCCCAGATTCTACTATACCCTGCAACTGTCCACTCCTTCAGGATAATCTTCCTAGACCAGAACTTAATATATATAACATACTTTGATCAAAGATCCTCAGGGGATCTTCACTACTGACAGGGTACAATCTAAAATCTCTAGCTGGTGTGTCCCCATCAATGTTGCTTCAAGGCAGCCATATAAAATGCAATAATATTTGTGGCACACATAGAGATAACCAGAGGAAACTTCTTGGCTGACTAGATACAGGCAGCCCCAAGGGCTTGTGTGAAAACAAAATCACTGCATACATATAACTCATTCCTTGCCTCACATGCTGTTTGGGAAAATCTGGTTAGCTAATCTGGCCTTCTTCAACCTTATTTCTCACCTTTTCTCTACAGCAGTGCTTCTCAAATTTTACTGAACTGAGCACACAGATCACCTTTGATCTTGTAAAAATGCAAATTCTCATTCTGTAGGTTCAGGGATAGGGTCTGAGATTCCCCAGTTCTAACAAGCTTTCAGGTGAGGTCAGTACTGCTGACCAATAGAGAGACTCTATAGCAATGGTCAGATATTAAAATCACCAATCAAACTTTTAAAATCCTGCCGCCAGACTGTACCTTTGATCAATTAAATCAGAATCTTTAGGGAAGATTTTAAAGCTCTCCAAATGATTCAATGTGCAACCACAGTTGCTTTTTCTTCTTTTGCCAAACCATTTTACCCCTGATTCTCTCTATCGTTCTGCGCCTCTGCCTTTGCCCATGCAGTGCTCCATGCATGGAACACCAATTCTAAGCTTAGCTAAGTTCTGCCCTCCCTTTAAGACCCAACGCCAGTCCTCCCTCCAGGAAGATGTTTCTACCTCTCTCCCCACCCCCACCTTATTCACTACCTCATACTGCCTGAGCCATTTTTTAGTCTCTCTTCTGCATTTGCAGTGTCACATACTCTCCTGGATGCAAGTACTGTTTATTACACTTCTTTACACTCTTAAGGCCTAGTGAATACGAATGTTAGATGTACCTATTGGGGACTGAATCACATCCCCTACAAAAGGCATGTTTAGATCCCAAACCCTGGTCCTGCGGATGTGAAACCACTTGTAAATAGGACCTTTGAAGATGGTATTAGTCAATACCCCAAACTGCACGAGGGTGGATCTTAATCCAATATGCCTGAAGTCTTTATAAGCAAAGGAGAAAAGACAAAGAGAAGCCATGGAGAACAGCCAGAAGATGGAAGTCAATGAACCCCCAGAAGAGAAAGGAGAAGACAACGCCATGTGCATTGTCACCTGATTAAAAGCCAAGGACTGCAGGCCAGCCAGAAGATACCAATCTAGGGAGAAAGAAAGCCTTCTAGGCCTCTGAAGCCATGAACCAATAAATTCCTTATGTTAAGCCAATCGATTGTATGGTTTTAGCAGCTGGAAAAGTTAAACAATACCTTATTATGACTTTGTGATTGACTTTTGGTGAGATTCACAGATAACCAGCAGGTAAGTTATTTTACTTCTGACAAGACACAAATCAAAACAAACAAAAGAAGTCCTCATACAGCACAAGAACTTTGTGAGCCAGGAAGGGATGTTTTCAGGACTTGACTGTATTTGCCAGACACATATGGAGAGCCAATTCCTCTTTGTTAAGAAGAGCAAAGCCTCTTTCCAGTTACCAAGGTTTGTTCCTTGGAAAGGGTGAAAAAGGAAGAAGGAAGTCGGAGCCCAGGGTCATGACCTTTAGGTTCAGCTGTGGAAAGCCATTCCCCACCCCAAGGAAGAAAGAATTCCCTTAGTCCCGATGGTCACAGGAGACCATTCAAATCTGGGAATGAATGGACTAGGTCCTACAATTTAACTGACTAACCACTCCGTTTTAGGATATAAAAGGCTTTTAGTGCTATAAATATACAGAAACAAAGGGAAATTGTCAATATTGCTATTTCCAAAACCTGAGTTCATGAAATGCTTAGTTAAGGGAATAGAGTATCTTATAAGTACCAGTTTCTTAGCCAGAATACATTTTCTTTTTTTTTCTTTTATTAAAGAAGTTGTAAGTTTACAGAAAAATCATGCAAAAAATAATCCCTATTATTATCTCCTTGAATCACAGTGTGGGACCTCTGTTAGAATTGATGAAAGAATATCATTTTCATCCACTTATTCCATATTATCAACAGCCCCTTCCAATATGAAAAAGTTAGAATGGGCATAGCCCCAAACCCCTAAAGAGTAGGTATTATACAGAGATTATACAGAGGGAATGGGGGATTATACAGAGGAGGCAGGGTTTAACAAATAAGGATGGCTACTGAACCATTATATTGATATTTCTTTTAGTCTCCAGTATCTTAAAGTAGCTAGAAGTAAAAACCAAAAATTGTGGAATTGTAACCCAAACCAAACTCTGAAATCTGTTCCACAACTAATTGTTGCAACATGCTTTGAAACTTACTGTTTTTTGTATATATGCTATTTTTCACACACAAAAAAGAAAAGTCAATTGTGAAGATAAATGCACAGCTATATGATGATATTGTGAAACACTGATTGTACACTTTGGATGATTACATGGTATGTGACTACGTAATATATATCAATAAAAAATAAAAAAGAATATTATTATAATCATATTATTAACTACAGTCCACAGTTTACATTAGAGTTCATGTTCTTGGTATACAGCCCTATGCGGTTTTTTGAAATCGGAGTACTTTTTCAATATGAAATTAGAAGATAAAAAAACTGAAAGAAGTGGCCAAAAACCAATCTCGCAAGACATTAAATTGGGAGACAGACAGTGACCGAGGAAGATACTGACTTCTGAAGTCAAATAGGGCTGGATTAAAATCCTGGTTCTCTCTCCTCACTATGTGTCTTTGGGAAAAGTCCTTTATCTTTTTAATCCTTAAATTTCTCTCTGCAGGAAGGAGATCATAAGAACAATTTGTGTATCTCTTTTAAATAATAAGTATGGCAGTTCTTCAAACAACATATATGAGATAAGTAAATGTATTAAA
This sequence comes from Tamandua tetradactyla, assembly GCF_023851605.1. NCBI lineage: Eukaryota > Metazoa > Chordata > Mammalia > Pilosa > Myrmecophagidae > Tamandua > Tamandua tetradactyla. The sequence continues at coordinate 62,590,061 of NC_135344.1, forward strand.
TTTGTTTTTTAATTGGTTAAAATAGGTCTTTACTTGCCTGCCTTTCACATGGGAGACCCAGGTTCAATTCTCAGACCATGCACCCAAAAATAAATAAATAAATAGGTCTTTATTATAAAAACATTTTCTATAGTGGCAACATTATACTTACCTACACTTTGACCCAACCAGGCCACATGTCTCTTCCTGAACTTGCATGTGTGTTTTTAACACTTTGATGTTTTTAGACACTATGCCTTTTGCTTGGAATGAACCCTCTCCACTCCCATTCCTCCTTCTCTGACCAAGTATTATTATTGTTATTATTATTATTGTGTTTTTATGTTTCAGTTCCATGCTACGTCCTATCCTCTGGATACTTTTCCTAACACCTCACTGCCAGAGGCTGTCTCCTAAGCCACCAGAGTACTTAGCAGGTATCTACACTGTAGGTCACACCATACCCCTAATTGAACTGCCTGCATTTCCTTCTCTCATTCTGCGATGAGTCTCTCTAGCCATGCTGTACAATAGGGTAGCCACTAGCCTCATGTGGCTATTGAAATTTAAATTAAAAATAAATTAGGGGGGCGGGCCGCGGTGGCTCAGCGGGCAAAGTGCTTGCCTGCTATGCCGGAGGACCTCGGTTCGATTCCCGGCCCCAGCCCATGTAACGAAAACGGAGAAACAAAATACAATAAAACAAGAAAATGTTTAAAAGATGTTTCCCTTTCTTCCTCCCTTCCTTCCTTCTCTCTGTCTTTCCTTTAAAAAAAAAATAAATAAATAAATAAATTAGGGCGGGCCGCGGTGGCTCAGCGGGCAAGAGTGCTTGCCTGCCGTGCCGGAGGACCCCGGTTCGATTCCCGGCCCCAGCCCATGTAAAAAAAAACAAACAAACAAACAAAATATAATAAAACAAGAAAATGTTTAAAAATGTTTCCCTTCCTTCCATCCTTCCTTCCTTCTCTGTCTTTCCTTCCTTTCAAAAAAAAAAAAAAATAAAATAAATTAAAATTCAGTTCCTCAGTCACATTAGCTACATTCCAGGCCTCACTAGTCATTTGTGGTGAGCAACTACTGTAGCAGACAGCACAAAATAAAAACATTTCCACCACCCCAGAAAGTTCTATAGTACAGTGCTGTTCTAAACTCTCGAGTAGGGCCCATGTCCTGCATTCCTAGAGTTCAGCACTCCCTATGGTGAGTTTGTAAATGAGTGTTCATATTGGCAAATATAGACATGTTTACACGTACTCTTTTGGCTGAATGAAAAGGGATTAATTATGCATTATTGTTTAAACTTACAAGAGAACACATATAAAATACCGAGCATGAAGGCTATCATACAGCAGGCAATGAATAATGGATGCTTAATAATATTAAAGAGCAAATTCAGAAGTCCTACTTCTCAGCTTCTAACAATTCATAAAGCTATTCTGGCAACAAACCATTAAAGAAAATTTATGTTGGGGGACATTACTTCAATCGGTGAATGGTCAGTCCTGTTTGATAGTTTGGTTGTATCTTACTTGCCTAGTCTTGCTAATTCTACTTGCTCCCTAATCTCAGAATCAGAGTATAATCCTTTTATATGAAGTGAAAATTAGCTCTGTTGATAATTACACTGCATGTCCCTGACAGACACAGCAACACGGTGTGTGACAGACAATATCACAGGCAACAGAAAACAATGTTTCTCCCAAGGCCATTCCTGATGTGCAAAATCACTCCTTTTGTATCGTTTCTTAATTATCAATAATTTCTCCAATTCCTCTTTGTTTCTCCCACTGTCCCTAATAAAGATTGTTGAGATACCCAATTACTAAACTCCCTGTTTCATGGTGCTGCTCAATCCAGTGCTGGCCCCCTTCTTTCCCAGTCCCTCCTAGGAATCTTTCAGCACAGGTCCAAACCCTACAAAAACACCTTTGTCTTACTGGGATGTCCCATCAGTTCCCCTGCTATGCTCTCAAACTGACATTAAGTTAATAAACCTAACTGAATTCACAGCATTCCTGAATGCATTTTATTCACCCCATAAAATTTCCCACAACAGAAATCAACAAAATATCATTTGGCCATCTTATTTTTGATGAACCAAGTTTCTCAACAGAATATTATTCAGCCATAAAAAGGAAGGGAGTAATAATACATGCTACAACATGTGTTAACCTTGAAAACATTTTAGGTGAAAGAAGCTAAACAGAGAAGGCTACATATATGTATAACTCCATGTTTATGAAATGTCCAAAACAGGCAAACCTATTGAGAACAAAACATTAGTAGCTGTCAAGAGCTGAGGGAAGGGAAGAATGGGGCACAGGGTTTCTTTTGGGAGTAATGAAAATGTTCTGTAGTAGCTAGTGGTGACAGGTGTACAAGCTTGTGAATATACTAAAATCACTGAATTGTACACTTTAAGAGGGTAAAGTTATGGTATGTGAATAATATCTCAATGAAAAAAATACGTTTCTGCCATTGCCTGGGAGTACAGTTTTCTGTTCAAGTGTTACAGCCAGCTTTACCTTCTTTTTTTTAAATTTTTATTAATAAAACCAATCAACATATAATATGAACTTTTTTCATCACATAGTTGTATATCATCATCATAATCATTTCTTAGAATATCTGTAACAATTTAGAAAAAGAAATAGAAAGAAAGCAGAAAAAAATTCATACATACCATACCCCTTACCCCTCTCTTTCATTGATCACTACATTTTAATCTACTAATTTATTTTAACATTTGTTTCCCTTATTATTTATTAATTTCTAATCCATATGCTTTACTTATCTGCCCATATGTTAGATAAAAGAAGCATCAGACACAAGGTTTTCACAATTACACAGTCACATAATGAAAGCTATATCATTATACAATCATCTTCAAGAAACATGGCTCCTGGAACACAGCTCTACAATTTTAGGCAGTTCCCTCCAGCCTGTTAGGCCTTAACTAAAAAAGATGATGTCTATTTAATGTGTAAGAATAACCTGCAAGATAATCTCGACTCTGTTTGGAATCTCTCAGCCCTTGACACTTTATTTTGTCTCATTTCTCTCTTCCCCCTTTCAGTCGAGAAGGTTTTCTCAATTTTTTGGTGCTGAGTCCTTGCTCATTCTAGGATTTCTGTCCCACATTGCCAGGAAGGTCCACATTTCTGGAGTCATGTCCCACATAAAGAGGGGGAGGGCAGTGAGTTTACTTGTTGTGTTGGCTGAGAGAGAGCGGCCACATCTGAGCAACAGAAGAGGTTCTCTTGGGGGTGACTCTTAGGCCTAATTTTAAGTAGGCTTAGCCTATCCTTTGCGGGGTTAAGTTTCACATGAACAAACCCCAAGACTGGGGACTCAGCCTACAGCTTTGGTTGTCCCCACTGCTTGTGAGAATATCAAGAATTCAACTTGGGGAAGTTGAATTTTTCCCCGTTCTCACCATTCCCCAAAGGGGACTTTGCAAATACTTTTTTATTCACTGTTCAAATCACCCTGGACAAACCAACAAAATCTCATGCCCTACTCAATGTTCCATGTACTTACGGTGTTCAATTAAGCTGTCCACATAAGTTATATTAGGAAATGCACTAGTCAAAATATAAATTTTGTACCAAATACTTTTTGCTTTAGTCTCACACATAAGTTCAAGTTTTAAAATATTAATTACCATCTATTTTCAACACCCTGCATTATTGACATTCCTTTGTTCTTTCTCATGCAAAACATTTTAAAATTTGTACATTTAGTCACTATCATTATACACTCTAGGCATTCCTAGATTATGCCACCTCAGTCTTTATCATATATTTTTCCTCCTGATTTCATTTGTGCCCCCCGGCCTCCTCCCTCTATCATTCAGTGTTCTGTGATTTCTTTTAACAATTTCTTACAGTTTTCTATGTATAGATCTTTTGTCTCTTTAGTTAAATTTATTCCTAAATATTTTATTCTTTTGGTTGCAATTGTAAATGGATTTTTTTCATGATTTCCCCCTCAGACTGTTCATTACTAGTGTATAGAAACACTACAGATTTTTGAGTGTTGATCTTGTAACCTGCCACTTTGCTCTACTCATTTATTAGCTCTCGTAGTTTTGATGTGGATTTTTCAGGGTTTTCAACATATAGTAACATATCATCTGCAAATAGTGAGAGTTTTACTTCTTCCTTTCTAATTTTGATGCCTTGTATTTCTTTTTCTTTTTTTTTCTTTTCTTTTTTTTTTTGTCTAATTGCTCCAGCTAGAACTTCCAACACAATGTTGAATAACAATGGTGATAGTGGACATCCTTGTCTTGTTCCTGATCTTAGGGGGAAAGTTTTCAGTTTTTCCCCATTGAGGATTACTAGGAGATATTAACTGGGTTTGACCCTAATTGTCTAGGACAACAGAGGATGATGTCAACAGGGATTCATATAGTCCCTTTACCATGTTGAGGAAGTTCCCTTCTATTCCTATCCTTTGAAATATTTTCAACAGGAAAGGATGTTGAATTTGCTCAAATGCCTTTTGTGCACCAATCGAGATGATCATGTGGTTTTTCTGCTTTGATTTGTTGATATGGTGGATTACATTAATTGATTTTCTTATGTTGAACCATCCTTGCATACCAGGGATGAATCCTACTTGGTCATGGTGTATAACTATAAACATAAATATTATGTTGGATTCGATTTGCAAGAATTTTGTTGAGGATTTTTGCATCTATATTCATAAGAGAGACTGCTCTGTAGTTTTCTTCTTTTTGTAGTATCTTTGTCTGGCTTTGGTATGAGAGTGATGTTGGCATCATAGAAAGAGTTAGGTAGCTTTCCCTCCTCTTCAAATTTCCCTCTTTGAGTAGGATTGGTACTAATTCTTTCTTGAATGTTTGGTAGAATTCATATGTGAAGCCAACTGGTCCTGGACTTTTCTTTTGGGGGAGCTTCTTTATGACTGATTCAATTTCTTTACTTGTGATTGGTTTGTTGAGGTCATCTATTTCTTCTTGAGTCAATGTTGGTTGTTCATGCCTTTATAGGAAGTTGTCCATTTCATCTACATTGTCAAATTTGTTAGCAGAAAGTTGTTCATAGTATCCCCTCATTATTTCCTTCATTTCTGTGGGGTCAGTGGTTTTGTCTCCCCTTCCATTTGTGATTTTATTTATTTGCATCTTCTGTCTTTTTCTTTTTGTCAAACTCACTAAGAGTTCATCAATCTTATTGATTTTCTCATAGAACTTCTGGTTTTGTTGATTTTCTTGATTGTTTTCATATTCTCAATTTCATTTATTTCTGCTCTAATCTTCACTATTTCTTTCCTTTTGCTTGCTCTTCTGCCTCTAGTTCTTCCAAGAGGACAGTTAATTACTCAATTTTTTGCTCTTTCTTCCTTTTTATATAGGCATTTAGGGCAATACATTTCCCTCTTAGCACTGCCTTTGCTGCTATGCATTTTGATATGTCGTGTTTTCATTTTCATTTGCCTCGAGATATTTACTGATTTCTCTTGTAATTTCTTCCTTGACCTACTGGTTGTTTAAGAGTGTGTTGTTGAGCCTCCACATATTTGTGAATTTTCTGGCCCTCTGCCTATTATTGATATCCAACTTCATTTCTTTACGATCTGAGAAAGTGTTTTGTATGATTTCAATCTTTTTAAATTTACTGAGACTTTATGGAGAATTGCTCCTTTTATTAATACATAGTGTCCTTCTTTGTCTCCTTTAACTATTTTACATTTGAAGTCTAATTTGTTGGATATTGGTATAGCTACTCCTGCTCTTTTCTGATTGTTATTTGCATGGAATATCTTTTCCCAACCTTTCACTTTCAACCTATGTTCATCCTTGGGTCTAAGATGCGTTTCCTATGACAGCATATAGATGGGTCCTGTTTTTTAATCCATTCCACCTGTCTATGTCTTTTGATTGGGGAGTTTAATTCATTAACACCTAGCGTTATTACTGTACAGGCAGTACTTTCTTTTACCATTTTGCCTTTTGGATTTTATATGTCATATCTAATTTTCCTTCTTTTTATCTTTACTGATAGTCTTCATTTCTACACTCTTCTCCACACCCCTCTCTTCTATCTTTTCATATCTGTCACTAGTGCTCCCTTTAGTATTTCTTGCAGAGCTGGTCTCTTGGTCACAAATTCTCTCAGTATTTTTTTGTCTGAAAATGTTTTAATTTCTCCCTCATTTTCGAAGGACAATTTTGCTGGATATAGAATTCTTAGTGGGCAGTTTTTCTCCTTTAATAATTTAAACATATCATCCCACTGTCTTTTCACCTCTATGGTTTCTGCTGAGAAATCTACACACAGTCTTATTGGATTTCCCTTGTATGTGATGGATTGTTTTTCTCTTGCTGCTTTCAAGAGTCTCTCTTTCTCTTTGACATCTGACATTCTGATTTGTAAGTGTCTTCGAGTCATCTATTTGGATATATTCTGTTTGGGGTACGTTGCACTTCCTGGATCTTTGATTTTAAGTCTTTCATAAGAGTTGGGAAATTTTCAGTGATAATTTCCTCCATTAGTTTTTCTCCTCCTTTTCCCTTCTCTTCTCCTTCTGGGACACCCACAACACATACATTAATGCGCTTCATGTTGTCATTCAATTCCCTGAGACCCTGCTCATAGTTTTCCATTCTTTTCCCTATATTTTCTTTTGCTTGTCATATTTCAGATGTCCCATTCTCCAGTTCACTAATCCTATCTTCTGCCTCTTGAAATCTGACGTTGTAGGTTTCCACTGTTTTTTCATCTCTTCTACTGTGCCTTTCATTCCCATAAGTTCTGTGATTTTTCTCAGACTTTCAATTTCTTCTTTTATTCATTCCTTGCCTTCTTTATATCCTCCCTCAATTCACGACTGATTTGATTTTTGATCAGGTTTTCCATGTCTGTTCAAACATCCTGAATTAATTGTTTCAACTCCTGTATCTCATTTGAATTGTTGGTTTGTTCCTTTGATGGGGCCATACCTTTAATTTTCCTAGTATGATTTGTTATTTTTGCTGACTTCTAGGCATTTAATTACCTTAAGTAATTTATTCTGGAGATTGTTTTCACTTTTTTTTACATAAGATTTTCTTGCTGGATGACCCTGTTGTCTATCTGTTCTTTGACATTCAGTTCAGCTTCTGGACCTATAGCTTAAGATATATATCTGTTAAACCTATAGTTTAACAGATCAGAATTTTTCAGTTCTTGTTTTCTTGTTTCTTGCCCTGCCTGTATGGTGCCCTTTTCTCCCCACTTAGGAGGTTCTACTTAGGTATTATAGACTCCAGCCAGATTTTCCCAGACCAAACTGTCCTCCGGTCAGGGGGAAAGAGTCACCTGCGTCAGTTTTTCGTGAGGGTGAGACCCAACAGATTGAAAGGCTTTCCTATGAAGCCTCTGGGCTCTTTTTTTCCCCTATCCTGCCCAGTATGTGGTGCTTGTCTGCCTGTGGGTTCCACCAGCATAATGTGATGCGGTACCTTTAACTTCAGTAGACTCTCCCTGCTAGGGGTGTGGTGGAGATAGAGGAAAGGTTGTAGTCTGATCTTAATTGCTTCACTTTTCCAGACCCTGGGGTCTGAACTTCTTGTGGGAGGGATTCCACCTGAGCTGGGCCCCACCCCTCTCCTGGGGAAGGCACAGGCTCCAGATGAACATTCAAACAAGCTTAATTCTGCCTATGGCTGGGGCAGTGGAGCCCAAGAAGCCTTGCAGCTGTATCCAAAGAACAGTCAAGTGGTAGAAACACAGCCACGAAAATGAGAGAAAAATCCTTTTCAGAGCAGGACCCCCATTTCTCGGGTTTGCCAATCAAGAGCTTAAGTTGGTATGTTGCTCTGTGTATGTCCAGGCCCTATGTGCCCCTTCCTTTCCTTCAGGGCTCAGACCTTTCCAAATCCAAAAAAACCTGTTTTTTCCCCCTTTTCTGTCAGCCCTGCCCCTCTGTGCCAGGACAAAAACCAGTGACCTCCGCTTTTAATCTAGGTTCAGATGAGCTGGGGGTCTATTTTTAGTAATCAGAATTTGTTAATTCCACAGTTGGAGTTTGGTTGTGCTCAGCCCCTGCTGCTGGTAAACTCTCTTTCCTTTCCCCTCTGGAAAGCAACCTGTGGGGAATCGGCACAGGCCTCCACAGCTTTGGGGACTCCATGGTTCTGGGTGGGCTCGCAGCTGGTCCAGCTGGTCCAGACTGGCGTATACTGTGTGTCCAGTCACTGACGTGGCCCCAGCAGTTGTTTTGTACTGATTCTGACTATTTACTAGCTGCTCTGGAGGACAAACTAAATCTCACACCTCACTAAACCACCATCTTGGCCCTCTTCCTCAACTCCTTTACCTTCTTCAGGGAACTCAAATGGAGCCTTAAGGAAGAATAGTCTCTTAAAGTAAGCTCATTAAATACACTTTGGGTAAACCATTTATGTACCTAACAAAGTTCCCAAGTAAAAACTTCACTGTCTTTATTTGTATTCCTTCCTAGTTTGTTTCCTTCTCATTCTATTACTTCCGTATTTTACTCTAAAGCCTATCACTTGTGTATCTTTTAAAATTTTACCACAAAACTGCCCCAGCTGATAATATAACTTTTGTAGCGCTGTTCTATAAGTTAAAAGCAATGTATAAACAGACTTTTCTAGTCTACTTGTCTCCACTTTACCAAAAACACATATCCCAAGACAGTGTTCGCATGGAATAGTTAACCAGAGACACCCAGGAGCTGCTGGTATTGTAGCACATCTAATGGTACCAAACAGGATATATTAGCGTTCCAAGCAATGGGGGATCCACTTTCAACTGAAATTATAATAGAAATGACACTTCTTTCAGAAATGGCCCCTTCTATTGCTGTAGTACAAAAGCATACACATATCACAGAGAGAAAAAGGGCATCTAACCAAAAGACTACTGTGAAGAAAAAGCACAAAATAATGATATTGTTAACTGGTAACACAGAACAAACACTGGGCAAAGAATAGTCATGGTAAGGAAATCCTTCCTAAAAATCTAGCACAGGGAAATGGTATTTAAAGACTGGACTATGACCCTTGAGGGATGGGAGAAAATATATAGACCTATTAAACTTAACCACTGGGGAAACCCCTGACACTGTGTCACACAATTGGGAACACCCAAATCAAGAGGTCAAGCCCTTGATCTTGAGGCTTGCTCTTGTGAAGCTTATGTATGTATCAGAGAAGCTTAGCCTACCTATAGATGTGCCCAAGAGTTACTTCTCGAGAACCTCTTTTGGAGAACCTCTTTTGTTGCTCAGATATGGCCTCACTCTCTCTAAGCCCAACTGTGCAAGTGAAATGATTGTTCTTCCCACTACATGGACATGACATCCAGGGGTGAAAGTCTCCCTGATGGCATGGGAGATGACTCCCAGGGATGAGTCTGGCCCTGGCACCTTGGGATCAACAATGCCATCCTGACCAAAATGGGGGAAAGAAGTGTAACAAATAAGGCATCACTGGTAGAGAGAGTTCAAGTAGAGTCAAGAGGTTACTCTGGAAGTCCCTCTTATGCAAGCTTCAAGTAGAAATTGCTACTTATCACCTTGTCAAACCCCAACCAAAACCATTCCAGCAATCCTAAAGAACACCCAGGGCAATATATAAGATTCTAAAAAGATTCTATGTACTAGGGTAACTTTCCAGAAATCTACAATGTCCAGATGGGTCCCTAGACCAGTTAAGTCCTGAAATCTAGAGGGGCCAGCCTCTCCAGGACATAAACTAGTTCCATCCCCCTATCCCATGTTACTGACAGCTCCTTCTAACATAAAAAAAGTTAGAATGGGCATAGCCCAATACCCCTAAAAAATGAGAGAAAGGCCAAAGGTGATGGTGGAGTTATACAGAGAAGGTAGGGTTTAACAAATGAATATGAACGCTGAGTCAATATACTGATATTTCTTTTATTCTCCAGTATCTTAGAGCAGCTAGACGTAAAAACCTAAAATTGTGAAATTGTAACCTACACCAAACTCTGAAATTTGTTCTAACAAATAATTATTGTGACATGTTTGACATTTGTTGCTTTTTTGTACGTATGTTATTTCTCACAAAAAAGAAAAAAAAGTTGATTGTAATGATAAAAAAAATTTTTTTTCTTCTAGCCTCCAATGTTCTGGAGCAGCTAGAAGGAAAAATCTGAGATGATGGAATGGTAGCCTATGAGAAACTTTGGGATCTGTCCTGTAACTACTTGTTGAAGAGTTCTTTGAAAACTATTGCTTTTCTCTTCTTTGCTTTGTATATATGTGATATTATATAATTTAAAAAGTTAAAACAAAAAAAAAGACTGGACTATGAGCAAGTTAATTGGTAAAAAAAAAATAAGGGCTCTTCCAATTTTCGGTCTTGTCATTAAAGTTTTCAAGCAAGGGGCAGATATTCCAGAAGAGAAGGCTTGTGACTGAGCAAGGTGGGGCATAAAGAAGAGAGTTCAACCCAGATCATAACACAGAATGCTCTTGGCTACTCAGTAAGGCCATGACCAACCTCTTAGAGAGGAAGAAATGAAAACTAATATCAAGATCCATCCTGTATCCCTTATAGTTCACATTACATAAATATTCAGAGTAAACTATGTAGGTCAATAATTCTTGTTCCACAGTACGGGTTTTGTTATTTTGTCTTTCAGTCATTTTTGTGTCACTATACAGAGAGACTTGCACACATGGGTGTGGTGGTGGTTTCAGAGCCCCAGAAATTCCGTAATCCACCCCTCACCCCCAAAAGTGGTCTGAACTTAATTTATTCTTACTTTAAGGTTTAGTCCCCATTGAAATACATGAATTTAATCTTATAAGGGAAGTCTAGGAGACCACCTACCTCACTGCTTTAATGTTGGCACTGATTCACAACCGAAATGTTTTATTTTAATCTCTGTACAGAACCATCACATTCACACTATTTTCAGGTAATATGGGCTCTTCCTTTCCTCCCTCTCTTGGTAGTATAAAGAAATAAGAAAGAATAAAGATTATTTGGGCTCTTTCTTACCATTTACTCATTCAACCAACATATATTAAGCACCAAGTACTGCACTTGGTGTTGGGATACAAAAGAGAAACAGCACTTAGTCTGTCGTGTGTAGCAGACACTGGAAGGGAATGCCCTAGATGTCCACACAGGGGATGGACAGAGTAGGGAAAGCTTCACCAAAGAAATCGCAAACAGGTTTGTGGAGAGACTGGGACAGGGAGCACATTCCAGGCCAGCAGAGGGAACAGTGTGTCCAAAGTCATGGAGGTGTGAGAAAGCCTGGGTTTCAGGAAAAATGGGCAAGTCTTCTGTATAGCTAGAGAACAGTCGGGGTAGGGGGCATGTAGGCCGTGGAATAGGCCCAGGTTATCATTTGTGATCAACCAGCTGAAGAAAACACTAGAATATTGGCCTAGAAATTGTTTTCAAATTCTAGTGAGATGGCTACAGATAACCATGTGTATAAAATAAATTGCTTGATTGAACATAAATCTTAACTAGCAGCAGGACAAACATTGCTGACAATAAAGCACTTTTGAAAGGGGAACTCTCATTATACAAACAACAACAAATCCTGTCAACTTATTCAGGTCTGCTAAGCATTCCATGCTTCAAGCCCACAGGAAAGCTTCATGGTAAACTTGAAATGCTGTTACCTAAATGAATCTTTTCTGGGTGGTGGGGGCAGGGGCTGAGAGTGGAATCCAAACCACAACTTAGGAAAGAGAAATGGAGCCATCTTCATCTTCCCAGTAGTTAAGGATTACATGTGCTGTAATTTTTAAAAGTAATAACATTTATATTACAGTATTGGAAATAAAACAGTGATTTAACTACCAAAAGATGACTCATCTATTTCATAGAAAATAAAAGCATTCTACTTGAAAAATGAAAAAAGCTTATTTTATCCTTGAAAGAATATGGTACTACCTTTAGCATTCACTGAAGCCCCCCACCCCTCTCTTTTTTGGGGCTATATTCAAAAGGTAATTATAGAGATCCATTTGGTAGCTGAATGGAGAGGTAGGATAGGAAACCAGGTGTTCATACAATTACATTTTCCACAAAAACATTTCAAGGTTGAAGCACACTCACAGCTTTCAGTTCCCAGGAGCCAGGCAGCAGCAGAGCTTACAGAGAGACAGGGCTGTAAGTCTCTAGTAAACTCTTCTAGTCCTGTCTGACTCAGTCATTGTTGTCAGTGAGCTGCTGGTTCCAAGTAAATTAGCTCTGAGAGAGCCCTTTTACACACATAGCCTCCTACAAACAATATGCACTGTTGTCAGGAAATCCTCATATCTAATTCTGAAGGTAATTATTAGCAACAAGAATGTGGCCTGTTGCTATGGTAACGGCACATCATCATCAAACATCACCCATGGACAAACATAAACAATTCTGATTTAATTGCCTGGGTAAAGGAGAAAATAATCCAGGTCATCATAGTGATTGTACTTTTATCATCATAGTGATTGTACTTTTATCATCCAGGTAAACATGGATTATTTTCCCCTTCCAATGCCAAATCAAGGGTTAAGACTGAATGTAAACTAAAGTTTAATCAACCTACACAAAATAACTATTTAAGTCAATATCACTAAAATGGTATTCAAATCATTAAATAGTTAATAGTGCAAGTATAAAAATATGCTTTCATCAATCGTAACAAATGTACCATCCCTATGCAAGTTGTTAGCAGTATGGTGTTAAATGGGAACCTTGTATTTTATGCATGATTTTGCTGCAAACACACAACTTCTCTAATTAAAAAAAGAAAGAAAGAAAAAAAAGACATTCTCAAGAAAGTGAAGACAGCCAACAAAATGGGAGAACATATTTGAAAATGATACATCCTATAAGAATTTAATATCCAGAACATATTAAAAAAAACTCCAACAAATCAACAACAAAAAGACAAACAACCAATTAAAAAGTGGCCAAAGGACTTGACATTTCTCCAAAGAAGATAAACAAATGGCCAACAAGCACATGAAAAGATGGTCAATATCATTAGTCATTAGGGAAATGCAAATCAAAACCACAATGAAATACCACTTAACATCCACTGGGGCAGATAGAATGAAAAGAAAAAAAAAAAACAAACAGAAAACAACTATTGGTAAAGATATAGAGAAACAGGACCCTTAATACTTTGTTGGTGGGAATGTAAAATGGCATAGCTGCTGTGGAAAACAGTTAGATGGTTCCTCAAAAAGTAAAACATAGAATTACTGTTTGATGCAGAAATTCCACTTTTAGGTATACACACAAGAGAGATTAAAACATATGTCAACACAGAAACTTGTACACAACTGTTTATAGCAGCATTATTCATAATAGCCAAAAGGTGGAAACAACCAAATGTCCACCATGTGATGAAGAGATAAACAAAATATGGCATATCCATACAATGGGATATTATAAAACCATAGAAAGGAATGGAATATTGAGACATGCTACAACTTGTATGACCCTGAAAAATGTTAAGCTGAGTGAAGGAAGTCAGACCCTAAGGTTATATGTTGAATGATTCCTTTCATATGAAATATCCAGATTTGGAAAATCCAAAGAGGCAGAAAGCAGGAAAGTGGTTACCAAGGGAAGGGGGGGAACAGGGAATGAATATGACAGGAATACATGGTCTTTTAGGATAATGAAAAAGTTTTGAAACTAGAGAGAGGTGGTGGTTGCACAACATTGTGAACGTACTAAATGCCCCTAATTTGTGTACTTTAAAAAGGTTAATTGTACATTATGTGAACTGTACCTCAGTAATAAAACTCAAAAGCATATTTACTTTTCTAAGAAATGATGAATATGCAACTAAGTGATGATATTGTGAATTACTGATTATATATGTTAATGCTTTATTTGGTTTGTTAATTTTTTAAATTAATAAATAAATTTTTTTTAAAAAGCATATTTACTGAAGTTCCACTGTGGTGAATCTTTACCATTGTAGTTTGGGGAAAAAGAAGGAGAGTGAAAAACCTGTTAGCCGTTTCCTTTCAGTAAATCTGGAATGTATAGTTGGGTCACTCAATTTCTAACTGAGGGCATAATATACAATCTTTACCTTCTTGTCCTGAACTGTGGGAAACTGAACAAAAGAGGGGAAGAAAGCATAGTGGCCTTACAGAATTCTATGCCACTGGCTATTTTTAATTCCTCAGTCAAGAGCAAACACCATAAACCAAGACTATACAGATCAATTATGGTGCCTCATATACTATAGTGGCAAAATTAATAATATTCAAAACCAAAGGCAAACTTCTTAAATCTGGGACAATTCTTCCAAGTGTGGGTTTGGGAATGGGAGGAAGAAAGCTGGGGAGGAAAGTTCCATATTCATTGCCCCCTGAAAGAAAGTAATGATAAAGTGAAAGCGAATGCCTTCAATGTGATGTACGTCCTCTTCCGGTATATCTGATACTTCCTACTTGCATGCACCATCGGCCCTCACTATTCTCATTATACCAGTCTTGAGACATCCACAGTATGAGGACGTGTGTGTAGGTTTTATTTATGAGGACTGGTTGTGAGGAATAAACTAAAGGAAATCACACAGTAAATCACAAAGCATTACTTCAAATGTTATTCATAGTATTACAATGCTTTGTAACAATTACCATATTGGCATTATACTTTATCATTCCCCCAAAGAACAGATTAGAAAGTTAAAAAAATATTTCTGCATCCCCCTGCCATTCTTTAGTGTTAAAAACAACTATATAGAACTGCCTATAATTATCCATTTACATAATAAGTGTTAGAATATTTACTGGCCAAAAAGCAGCCTCTTAAATATTACCCCAAGTTTTATTTTACAATGTAATTCTCTCTGTTAAAGGTTTATCTGTCAAGACTGGTGAAGTATTATCCAGAGTGCAGAGAAAAGTACAGGAGAGTTGCTTTTCTTAAATGTCATCACTTTCCACATGTCCTCAGAATTTATCTAAATACTGAACCATACAAAAGTTCGTAGGCTTATATGAAAGGGATTTCCTTAGCTCAGCTCTCAAAAATCTCCTGGATGCATGCAACTATGAAAACAATGATATTAAGTTAACACGAAATCAGCCTGTTTTCTTTTAAATTTTTAAGCATGTTCCTTTGGTATTTTTCAAAATGCAGTTCACCACCTTTCATAAAGGTGCTGACTGATCAGCAGAGAGGGCTGCTCCTTGATCCAAAAGCAGGGTCCTCCATGCAGCGTGCTTCAGCACACAAACACGTGGTCACCAGCCCTGCTCCACAGACAGACACAAACACATTTTCCCCTAAGTGGAGGAAAGACCACAGCTCGTTTTTTCCTGGTTAGTCTTCTTGCTTATCTGGGAAAAAAAATCTTTGGGTTATTTTCAGCTAACCCCAAATGGCCTGCTCACTGCCCCTACCCCAGTCCATGCACTCAAAAAGGGCAATAATAATAAGCAAACTTTTAAAATAAATTTTAACTTATTTCATACAGATAGATTTAAGTTGATTTTTATATCCTTTTCCTCTTATTGCTGCTAAAACCTATTACAGAATCATCCTACACTTCCCTGGACCAACAACTCTACCCAAATGAAAAGACAGTAACTTTGAATTCTCATGCTTGGTATGGAAATAAATTCAAGGATAGGGTTACCCTTGCTAAATGCAAGAGGGAGTCAAAAGGTACAGCTGGTTGTGTTGTTGACTGAAGAGTCATTCTTCAGACACCAGCTAGCTAGAGAAGGTGCTATGCCTGACATCCTGTTGTGAAAGCTGAGAAAGCTCTGTATTTGCTTAAATGGAAGATTACGGCTAAAGTCCACCCTCACCAATCTGTCTCAGCACTATCATTATCTCCCTAACATATTGCTAATATTGCTATGATCCTGACACTCTCCACTCTCTCAATCTTGTAGTAAGAAATCTCAAATTACTGGTTTGATCTCTAGAAACCAAAAAAAAAAAAAAAAAAAAGTGCAGCTGCTGCAGGGGGAAAAGCATTGGATCTGGACTTTAAATTAAAATTCATTTTTAATAACATGTAGAAAAATAGATCATTTCAATGAAGAACAGATGACAGGACTGAATATGAAAGTATGCTAACAGACAACTGTAAATAATTGGAATGGTTACTGAGAAATATATATATATCAAATGGCAATGAATATTGAACTGTATGTATCTTTAAAGAAACTCCCCCTCCTCTCCAGGGAGTTACTATTTAACATTGACAGCGTGCCAATGTGTGGTGGAGTGTGCAGTTCTTTAGGACAATGTGTACAAGTTCTTGTTCTAAGTTCTGGTATGGGGGAAAAATAGTATTTGTGACCAATTACATGCTCCACTCTATTATTTTCTATTTTAAAAAAATCTCACATCAAAAATGTTCCATGTAATTAATCAGAGGGTCAACTTATTTTGAAAAGCCTGGAACAAACAGAACATAAAAGAGGCTAGGTGAAATACTTCATCATATGCAATGGAAAAAGAATTACATGATTAGAATTCAAGTATAAAACACCCCTTAGTGGAACTAAGAATCTCTGGCTCAATGTCAACATCCATCCACTTCACTGGGTTATGCCGCTACACCCACGACTACAACCCTCAGAATTAGTTGTCTCCCTAAATCATACTATCTCTTCTATTCAAAGCCAAATCTCTAAAAAGTTTAAGCAAAAAGCAGCTGAAGAGCTGAGAAGAGTGGTTCATGGGGTATTTGGAATCAAAAGACAGTGATAACTTCCTTTCAAATCCATGACCCAAATGCTAAGCAAGATTTGACAAAACCACTTTATGTAGACACTCATTCCAGAGCCTTATAATAAATCTGACTTCTGGGTTACATACTATACCCATTGGAAAGTCACGTGACTTAGGGCAAGTTAAGTTTCCTGGAGCTTGTTTCTTCATCTGAAAAAAAACGAGGTTAACAGCATCACCACACATGAAGATTAAATGAGATAGCATATGTAAAGTGCTTGATACTATATTTGGTACATAATTGGAGCTCAATAAATGCTTCTGCTTCTTCCAAGCCTCAAATTTCAACAGGTGTTTATTGTTCAAATTTGCCTGAACTCTCATAACCCATTTCTTGAAAACTTTGCCGCTTTTTGTTTCTACCCCTGCAATCCATCCTAAACATGAAAATTATTTTCCAAAGGTAGCATTTCAATTCTATTATGTCTTCCTCCTTCCTGCTCAAATCTTTTCTCTCTACAGAATGAAGAAAAAGTTCAATTTTCTTGAAGCCATCTCCAATTACCCGAGTGTTCATTCTTGCCAAAAAGACCTCTTCATCAACAACACAAATAGGTGATCAAGCCCCTGCATGGGCATCTCAGGACAGTCCAGAGACTGTCTGGACTACAGGGACAGTCTACACCAGGGACTATTCAAAGTGTGGTCCAAGAACCAGAGATGGTCCCTGATGAGATAAGCACAGAAACAGCCATCTGACATAGTAATTTAATGTCTGTTGAATCTAATATTAAAAAATTGGGGGGTTGTATATCTTTTTTTTTAACTGTTTTTCAATTGTGAAATATAACATATATACAAAAAAGCAATAAATTCCCAAGTACATTTTAACAAGCAGTTATAGAACAGATTTCAAAGCTTGGTATGAGTTACAGCTACACGATTTTTTTTTTTCTTCTAGCTGCTCCAAGACATTGGAGACCAACAGAAAAATCAATATAATGATTCAGCAGTCATACTCATGTGTTAAATCCTATCTTCTCTGCTATACTCCTCCTTTTCTTTAAACAACACACATATATATAAAGGCAAAAAATTTTAAAGTACATTGCAACAATTAGTTGTAGAACAGATTTCAGAGTTTGGTATAGGTTACAATTCCACAATTTTAAATTTTTATTTCTAGCTGCTCTAAGGTACTGGAGGCTAAAAGAAATATCACTATAATGATTCAGCACTTATACTCATTTGTTAAACCCCACCTTCTCTGTATAATTCTACTATCACCTTTGATCTTTCTCCCAGTCTTTATGGGTATTTGGCTATGCCCATTTTAACTTTTTCATGTTGGAAGGGGCTGACAACAATATGGGATGGGGGATGGAACAGTTGATGTTTTGGAAGGGCTGGCCCCTGTATGTCTTCTTCAATTTCATTTTTCTAGTAATTTGTTTTTATTATATTTTACAAATTATTGGTCTACTCCGAATTGGATAGAAAAAACCTGATGTTCACCACAGACAGTGTGAGAAACACTGCTCTAGGGTACACCTGTTCTATTAACTGCCATCTTCTTAGGCTAAGATCTTAAGCATACCTCATCTCCCCTATCCAGTGCAACAGTTCCAGGTAATCTGAGCACTAAAGACAGCAACTAAGTTGTACAGAACATACTTTATCTCAGGAGCATTAAGTCATCTATTTACATACAGGTGTTAGTCGTAATTTTTGAACACTGGAATTTTGCTAGATGAGAACATGCTATGATATAATTTGTTTACTTTAGACCTGTTTCAAGCATTCTCCGAATTTTTCCAACTATTTTAATGAGATGTTTTAGTTAGATATTAATTTCAGCTTGGACTCAAAAGAAAAAACAATGACCACACCTATGGCATGAACCCAGAGAATCACATTAAGAGGGAAATCTAGTTGTTTTGTTCTTTTATCAGTAGTGTAAATTAATCAACATTACCTCCTTATCTTCAGGAAGTCGTTAACAGTGCCTTCAAAATGAATTATAAACCCCAGTGCTACATAAAGCCCAGTGGCACAGAGACAGATATGGTGAACTTTCATTAGAGATTCTTGATGAGCTACCCCATGGAAGAACACAAAATGGCTCCCCATTTAAAAAAAGTAGCTGGCTAGCCAAGTTCTTTCTATCTTGAGCCAAAAATTCAATTTAGCAAACATATTTAAACACCCACTACGTACAAAGAACTGAAATAGGAAGTGAGGGTATACCAAAATTAATATTTCATAGTCCTTACAACCTAGTGGACGAATAATTCAAGTACACAAAGTAGATGCTGTTAGAGATTCATAAACTCTGTTTATATGGAAGTTCAGAGAGGAAAATCTCACATCTAGTTAAGAAGGTTTGGAAAGGTTAGATGAAATAGATTGCATTTGAGGGAAACTAAGTGGAAGAATAAGACAACAGTTTATAGGTTTAGGTGGAGAATAAAGAAATGAGCATGAGATTAGTTACACACAAACACAAACTCATTAGTTTATTGCCCATAAACATCTTCCACAAAAATCTGTGGCCAACACCAGAACTATTATATAATTTGTAAAAGTCATAAACTTCTAAGGAAATCTATTCCCTCACTAATGGACTATATACTGCATTTTGTGGTTATTAACTCTAAAAATGAATGTAAGAAACCAGATTTACAACATTAGGAAAAGGGCTGTACATTTAAAGAAATTTCCAGTTTACAGTTATAATATTAAGAAGATTATTTAGTCATAAAATATTAACATCAATTCTTTAGGTTGATCAGAGGTATAGAAACCTAGAGCTATGTTCCAGATTGAGAGGTGACAAGGCACAATGGGAATATTTAAGGAATACCTAGGAATCCTCAGACACCTGGGGAGGAATCTAAACTGGGCACAAACTTGGTTGGGAATTAAAGAGGGGACTCTCCCTGCAGGCTGGAGAACAATTCAGGTCACAATAATATAAATCTATACACAAATCCCCTTACTTGACATTTCATCCCAGCAGACCGCCAAGGTTTTTCTATATATGCTAGCTCCAGCCCAGCTACAAGTCAGGAGCTTCCCAGTCAAAAAAAAACTATCAAGACGAGGAATCTGACATTCTTTTTTTTTTTAGTTTTTTTTTTTTTTACTAATTAAAAAAAATTTTTTTAAATACCAAAAAACACCAAACGCAAACATTCGTAATTTTTGATCATTCCATTCTACATATATAATCAGTAACTCAAAATATCATCACCTAGTTGCATATTCATCATCATGATCATTTCTTGGAACATTTGCATCTATTCAGAAAAAGAAATAAAAAGAAAACAGAAAAAAATTCATACATACCATAACCCCCACCCCTCCCCCATCACCAGCATTTCACTCTAAATTCATTTTAACATTTGTTCCCCCTATTATCTTTATTCCGTATGTTTTACTCGTCTGTTGATAAGGTAGATAAAAGGAGCATCAAACACAAGGTTTTCACAATCATACAGTCACACTGTGAAAGCTGTATCATTATACAATCATCTTCAAGAAACATGGCTACTGGAACACAGCTCTACATTTTCAGGCAGTTCCCTCCAGCCTCTCCATTACACCTTAACTAAAAAAAGTGATATCTATTTAATGCATAAGAATAACGTCCAGGATAACCTCTCCACTTGGTTTGGTATCTCTCAGCCATTGACACTTTTGTCTCATTTCACTCTTCCCCCTTTTAGTCAAGAAGGTTTTCTCAATCCCCTGATGCCGAGTCTCAGCTCATTCTAGGGTTTTTCTCAATCCCTTGATGCTGAGTCTCAGCTCAAGGAATCTGACATTCTTAACAATTAAATTAAAAAATCCCAACAGCTACTTCTTTACCTTCCCTGTGAAACCTAGAAATTATACTTTTTTTCCATTAAGGTTTTCTTGATGGGAGAGTAGCAGGAGATAAAGGCAAAGCATGAAAGACTTGGAGACTCAATCTAGAAACAAAGATGCTTACGAGAATAATTGTCATTATTATGGATAAATTTTATCGAGCACTTTCTGGGTGCTTCATATGGTTTCTCTCTGTGATGGTTAAAGTTCCTGTGTCAACTTGGACAGGGTATGGTGTCCAGTTGTTTGGTCAAGCAAGCACTGGCCTGATTGTTACTCTGAGGATATTTTATGGATTTCAATCATTGGTAAGCTGACAGCATCTGTGACAAATATACATATATATATATACTGTCAGTTCTATTTCCCTAGAGAACCCTGACTAATACAGATTTGGTACCAGGAATGGTTCTTGAGAAGCAGAATCTTATGGATGAGATTTCTGAGCTGCATCTGGGGATTTTGGAATTGGTTCTCTAACATTAGATTCAAAGGCACTAATGACTCCATTTCCAACAATCAAGATGGCACTGATAGTCCATGGTGTGAGCTGGCAATAGACATATGCAAAATATCACTACTGGATACGCTACTCAAATGCTTATAAGAGGGAAGGCTCTAGATGAGAGTGTTTTTGACAATTTAACAGAGTTCTGTGGAATTAAAAAGTATAATGAAGTTGGCTGGTTGTTCCTAAATATGCTGGGTAGTTATAAAAGATGAACTCAAGCCTTCAAATTTCCAAATTAAGTGCTACATGAGGATGTGAAAGTTGCTACGTGTACCCTGAAAATCTTACTTTGTGTAGCCACAGACTTGAGATTTCTGAAAAACAGAACTAGAGTTTCATTGTGCAAGTGGCTGAATTACAATGTATACTGAATTCCCAACTTTGCAGAGTGTCTACTGTTAAAGTAAGGGCATTGATTGGAAAGGAAAGAGATCCTGAAAATTGAATGGAGGCATATGGGTTGATCATGATGGAGACACTAAAACCTAGATTCTGCTGAGTCTAAAATTCTTATAGAAGTTCAAGGGACCAAGAATAGCATAAAATGATCTTAAAAAGAACACAGTTGGAGGATTCACTCTTGTGATTTCAAAACTTATGACAAAGCTAGAGTATTCAAGATTGTGGTGTGTGGTGCTGGGATAATGGGTATACATATAGACCAATGGAACAGAATTGAGGATCCTGAAAAAAACTTTATAGACAACTCACGTTTGATAAGGGTGCCAAGACAATTCAATGAAGAAAGACTAGTCTTTTCAACAAATGGTGCTAAAACAACTGGGTCAGGGAAAGAGAATGGGTCACTGAAGCTGAATTTGAACAGAATTTGTACTTAGGTTGATTATAAAGGTCTGGAAATGGATGGTGGATGGCAGCACATTAGTGTGAATGTAATTAACAAAGCTTAATTATGCATGTGAATGTGGTTGAAAGGGAAAGTTTTGGGTCATGTACGTCACTAGAATAAAAGTTAGAAGAGAAAACATAGGACTGTATAACACAAGTGAACCCTGTTGTGGGCAATGGAGTGGGGTTAACAACACAAGTATAAAACGTTCTTTCATGAACTATATAACAAATGTACAGCACTAATACAAGGTGTTAATAATAGGGTGGTATATGGGAAACAAATACAACTAAGGTAAACTATGGACTATAGTTAATAGTACTATTTTAATATTCTTTCAACAATTGTAACAAAGGTACTAAGGGGTATATGGGAATGCTGTATTATTTTTTATTATTATTTTTTTTTACATGGGAAGGCACCAGGAATTGAACCCGGGTCTCTTGGCATGGCAGGCAAGAAAGAACTCTGCCTACTGAGCCACCATGACCCACCTAGAATGCTGGATTTTTTAACAGGAGTTTTTTTGTAAATTTACAACTTCTTTAATTAAAAACAATTAAAAAAAAAACATGACACTAAATGAAAGAAACCAAATACAAAATACTACATATTGTATGACTCCATATATATAAAATATAAATACAAATAAATCAATAGAGATAGATACAGATCAGTGGCTAACTAGGGCTAGAGAAGAAAGAGGGATTGAAAGGTGACTGCTAATGGGTGTGCGGGTTTTCTGTTTGGAGTAATGAAAACGTTCTAAAATTGATTGTGGTGATGAATGCTAAACTCTGTAGATATACTAAAAGCCACTGATTTTACACTTTGGATAGACTGCATGGCAAGTGACTATCTTAATAAAACTGCTTTGTTTTTTAAAAAAAGGCAAAAAGCAATAAGTGTTAGTGAGGATATAGAGGAAATGGAAATCTTGTACGTTACTATTACAAAAGTGAAATTTGTAGCCATTGTGGAAAACAGTTCAGCAGTTCCTCAAATGATTAAACACAGAGTTGCTATATGATCCAGCAATTCCACTCTGAGATATATAACCAAGAGACATTCATTCATGCAAAAATTTGTACACAAATGTTCATAACAGTATTTTTTTGTTTGTTTACAATCTGATTTTATCAGACTGAGAATTTTATTCATGTCAGTTCTTTTGCAGCTGTGGTTTCCAACTTTATCATATTTACTGTACCCATGGATGACTGAGTATCTTTACATGCTCATTAACTAAAGATAATTTCTATGTTGGACTCATGTTAAATAAAGTTGCTACTGCTATAAGAAATGCACATTCATTTATATGTTTTCCTCTCATGTAGACTTCTATGTTAATAAAAGCTACATGGCAAAGATTTAATCATAATTTCTGCATCCTTTACGACATACTAGCACTGATCCCGATGTCTAACAAGACTCCCCTGATGGTAAATGAGAGATGACCTGTGAATGAAGGCCTTCTCACTTAAACGACACTCATAGAGTTTTTCATGATGAGACATGGCTCAAGGCCTTCCCACATTCAATACATTTGTAAGGTTTCTCCACTATGATTTATCTGATGTTGAGAAAGGGCTGAGCCATGGCTAGAAGTCTCCCCACATTCACGACATTCATAAGGTTTTCCTCCAGTATGAATTCTCCAAAGACGATCAAGGGATGACTGCTTGCCAAAGGTTTTCCCACATTCATTGCACGTATAGATATTTTCTCTATCATAAGTTTGGTGATGGGTAAGAGATTTGCTCTGGCTTAAGGCTGCCATATTTTCATTAGAATTCAAAAGTTTCTTTCCATCACTGTTTTCTCTTTTTTTTTTTTTTTTTTTAAACATGGGCAGGCACCGGGAATCGAACCCGGGTCCTCGGGCATGGCAGGCAAGCATTCTTACCTGCTGAGCCACCGTAGCCTGCCCTCATCTTTTATAACTGACTTTTTTTGTAAGCTTTTCTCAAAAATATCATAATTATGTGATTTTCCTTCAGAAGAAATTTTCTGTGGCTCAGAAAGAATAGACTAGAAGTTGAAGATGCCACTAAACATATTTGTAAACATTTTCCCCAGTGGGGCTTTCTCTAATGGTGAGGGTCAGTGGTCTGACATGTTCTTCTTGATTTCCATGCTTCCCCTCCAAATTCTCTCTATATCTCCAGTACTTGCTAAAATTTGAACATTCAAGACCTTCTTTTATAATTTTTTTCTATGATTTCCCTTTGGGATGAGTCATCATCACAAATATCCTCCATTGTTGATAATTCTTTGTTTCCCCATCTTGATTCCCAATTTTTTGACAGTTTTTGCTCTACCATCCAGGGCTCTTTGCCTTCTTTCTCTAAGGTGATCACATATGGCTTAGGTACAGGACAGACCTAGAGAGATCAGGTTCTTACAATTCTGGACCATTACATCCTTGTATAAATTTCTCTGAGCAGAATCCAGCCATCCCCACTCCTCATAAGAGAAGCCTATGGCCACATGATTAAATATCACCTGGGACATGACTTTGCCATTTCCAACAACCAACAAGTTCTTTTTCCTGGTTCCTGTCTTAGAGAAGAGCAGTGTCCAGATGCTACCAGCATGTAAATCAACCATTCTGCCGCACCAAGTCGCTGGTGAGCAGATGTGGCCGCCGCCCTCCCAGGAGCTGCACAGTTCAGAGTGTGACCAAACTCCAGATATGCGCAGCAGACCCGAAAATGCCGCAGGGTGGGTCTGGGCATCCGGCCGCAAGGTGGGTCTGGGCATCCGGCCGCATTTCTTAAATACTTCTGCTTCCGGAACAAAAGTGACTGCCGCCGCCGCCAACACTCGCCGCATAGGAAAACCCATTATTAACAGCCCCAAAGTAGAAACAACCCAGAACTGATGAACAGATAAACAAAATGCGATATGGTCATATGACGGATTATTATTCAGCAACAAAAAGAAATAAAGTTCTGATACTTGCTGCAACGTGGATGAAACTTGAAAATATTATACTCAATGGAAGAAGGCAGTCACGAAAGCCCACATATCATATGACTCCATTTATGGGAAATGTCCAGACTAGGGAAATCTATAGTAGATTAAAAAGAAGTTGATTAGTAGTTGCCTAAGGCTGAGAGGTTTGGGGGAAATGGAAAGTAACTGCTACTGGTTATGGGTTTTTTTGGGGGGGTGCTAAACTTAGATTGTAGTGATGATTGCATGACTGTGAATATATTAAAATCAATGGATTGTACACTTTAAATGGGTGAATTGTACTATATGTGAATTATATCTGAAGAAAGCTGCTAAAACAAAACAGGGCCTTGAATCAATTGGAGTGGAATGGGTATGTGTGTGAAAGGCTGGAAGATAGCACACGTACCAAGAGGTGGAAATGAAGGGCCTTCCTATCCCTGGCATTGAGCTTCCTAGCTTCCCAGGGACTGGAAAGGGTAGAGAAGGAGGAATGTTTGCCAAGGAGGGAGTAAGCTTTAAAATTTGCTCAATCCTTAAAATTATCTTTAAAATGGTGACAAATGCCCCTGCGCTCATACCTTGGCAATAGCACAGAGAGAAGTGCAGGGAGAGTGGTAGACAAGCACATAGTTCTCTACAAATAACTTGATCCTGTGCCTTCTGAGACCTTACCATTTAACTCATTCTTTTAGCACAGGGTCCTTATCCTAAAGACAGTTACTGCAGCCTTCAGATTACTTGCCATCAGAAGAACAAAGCCCTCGGATTCCCAAGTTTTGTGACTCAAGTAACTGCTCGATTGAGCCAGTGAGGTGCGTTTCCTGGATGCAGAGAATTCCTGGAGCCTTCTCCAAAGGAGCCAGTCATTCCCCTGCTCGGCCAAGTAGTAACCCATTAATGCTCATTAAAATTTTTTAAAATTAAGTTTTTGGTTTAAAATAAGGCTTCTCAGCATGTATCCAGAAAGCACAGCTGCAAATCAGTGATGAGATATCCCAATGCAAATAACTATTTTGAATGAATAGGTACTGTTCTCTTAAAATGGAGGGCACTGTACCCCTTCACTTGGTAATGACAATAAAGTAAAAGCACTGTGAGGTTGCTACTATCTTTCAGCAAAAGAAAACAGTCATTTTTTTCCTGCCTTTCTTTACTTCTTCAAATCAGTAAAATTCATAGTAAGTATGTTCAGCAAAACATCAGCAGTCATAATGTAGGATGACTTTAAAGGGAATCATATAAAAGCAAATTTGTTTTGCTCTGAAGTTGCTGTTTCAGTTCAAGAGCAGTAGGGATTTTCTAGGAATTTATACTAAATTAATAATAATGAAAAGAAAAATTCATAAAGGTATGCATTACATCATTTTTAACAATAGAAATTTTGTAACAGCCTAAATGCACAAACATAAGAAAGTTGGTAATGTAGGACACATGTACCCTGTGGGATATTATGTAATGGTCAATAACTATGTAGTGTGTGAAAAGTGACTAGGATATTATTTTATAATCATAGTGATAAATGGTATACAATAATTACAATTTGCATCAATATGTAAGTATATGGACAAGAGTGGAAGGAAGCAAAATGTATTATGAAGTGAAATTGATTCTAAAAATGATATCTTTCTCTCAACTTTATAATAAAAATGAAAAGGTGAGGATAGGGTGCACAGATAGTTCAGTGGTTAGAATGCCTGCCTTTCACGCAAGAGACCCGGGTTCGATACCCGGACCATGTACCCCCCCCCCAAAAAAAAATTATAATGAAAACGTGAGGGGAAGGAGTCGGAATATGCAATTTTAATTTGACAAACTCATAATGTACATTTTATAGGTTAAATCTGTTGATGTGAAGAGTATTCACAGTAAATTTTTAAGTGAATAAAAGTTTACAAAACATGATACATGATATAATCACCTTTTTTCTTGCTGGCCAATGAGGAAAATTTTTAAACAGCTTTATTGAGTTCCAATTTACATTTCATAAACTATGCCCATTGTGGGTGTGTACTTCAATAGTTTTCTTTTTAAAAAGATTAAATGAGTATGGTATGTGAATAAGAACAACAAAAAGGATATATGAGAATTTCAAGTAAATATGGCAGATTGTACAAATGCATTCATTTTCACTTTCTCCAAATCCCACTAAGAGAACTGTACAGGCATACCACATTTCATTGCACTTCACCTTGTTGCACTTCGCAGATACTGCATTTTTTACGAGTTGAAGGTTTGTGGCAACCCTGGATCGAGCATGTCTATCTGTGCTATTTTTCCAACAGCATGTACTCACTTCACTTCTCTGTGTCACATTTTGGTAGTTCTTGAAATATTTCAAGCTTTTTCATTATTATTGTATCTGTTACAGTGATCTGTGATCAGTGATCTTTAATGTTTCTATTGAAATTATTTGGGGCACCACAAATCATGCCAATATGAGATGACAAACAATGTTTGTATGTGCTGACTGCTCCACCAATCAACCCTTCCCTCGAGCCTCACTATTCCCTGAAATGCAATAATTTGAAATTAGGCCAACTGATAACCCTACAATGGCCTCTAAGTGTTCAAGTGTTCACTTTACATCAAAAGTTGGAAATGATTAAGCTTAGTGAAGAAAGCTTGTCAAAAGCTGAGATAGGCCAGAACCTAGGCCTCTTGTACCAAAAGGTTAGCCAGGTTGTGAATGCAAAAAAAAGTTCTCAAGGGAAATTAAAAGTGCTACTCCAGTGAACACATGAATGATAGGAAGTAAAACAGGCTTATTATTGATATGGAAAAAGTCTGAGTGGTTTGGACAGAAGACTGAAACTGTCACAACATTTCCTTCAGCTGAAGCCTAATCCAGAGAAAGGCCCTAACTCTCTTCAATTCTGTGAAGGCTGAGGGGTGAGGAAGCTGCAGAAGAAAAGTTTGAAGTTAGCAGAGGCTGGTTCATGAGGTTTAAGGAAAGCAGCTGTCTCCATAACATGAAAGTACAAGGTGAAGCTGTAAACGCTGCTTTAGAAGCTTCAGCAAGTTATCCAGATAATAGATGAAGATAATAATAATAATAACAGATGGAGATAATAAGATAATAGATGGAGGTGGCAACACTAAACAACAGATTTTCAATGTAGATGAAGCAACCTCCTATTGGAAGATGATGCCATCTAGGACTTCTCATGGCTAGAGAGGAGAAGTCAATGACTGACTTCAAAGCTCAGGCTGATGTTCTTGTTGTGGGCTAAAGCAGCTGATGACTTTAAGTTGAAGTCAATGCTCATTTACCATCTGAAAATCCTAGGGTTCTTAAGAATTATGCTAAATTGACTCTGCCTGTGCCCTAGAAATAGAACCACAGAGCCTGGATGATAGCACATCCGTTTACAACATGATTTCACTGAATATTTTAAGCCCACTGTGAGACCCACAGTTCAGAAAAGAGTATTCCATTCAACCTATTACTGCTCACATATATATGCAGTGGAAAAGAGTATTTAATATGTCCCAAATAATCGTGGATGTATTTCATTGCTAACTACACCAAAACTCAACAACCTTTCTCAAAAATTAATGGCAATAAACTTTTTACATTGTCACATTAAGAATCATTGATCCATCTTGCATTTTGAATAGAGGAAAAAATTTTATAGGTACTAAAAATATATGGAAAAATTCTCAGTCTTCCCAGTACTTAAAAAAAATGCCAGTTAAAAGAACAATGAATGAAGAGGGTTGTGGGAAAATAGCAGAATAGGAAGATCCAGGAATTGATCCCTCCAACAAAACAACTATTGAACTGGCAGGAACCGCTGAATCAACTATTTTGGAACTCTGGAATCAAGGAGAACACTGGGCAGCAGCATCCACGGAGGAGCGGGAGAAAGAGGCTGGCAATCTTGAAGAAGAACGAAGTGAAAGGACTCATACTTCCTGACTTCAGAATTACTACAAATCTATAGTGGTTAAAACAATGTGGGAATGGCATGAAAATAAACACATAGACCAATAGAATAAAATTGAGAGTCCAGAGCCAAACACACATATCTATGGTCAGTTGATTTTCAACAAGGTGACAAGTCCATTCAATAGGAAAATAATAGTCTATTCAACAAATGATGCTAGGACAACTGGAAATTCACATTCCAAAGAATGAATATAGATTCCTACCTTTCCCCATATGTAAAAATTAATTCAAAATGGATCAATGAGCTTAATATAAAACTCTTATAAGAAAACACAGGGAGGGTGGGCCACAGTGGCTCAGTGGGCAGAATTCTCACCAGATATGCTGGAGACCCAGGTTCAATTCCCGGTGCCTGCCCATGTTAAAAAACAAACAAACAAAAAGAAAACACACAGAAGTATCTTTAGAACCTTGAAGGAGGTTATGGATTTTTAGATTTTGCATCAAAAGCACAAGCAACAAAATAAAAAACAGATAAAATGGACTTCATCAAAATTAAAAACTTTTGTGTATCAAAGGACATTATCAAGAAAATGAAAAGATAAATCATATATCTGATAAAGGTTCAATATCCAGAAAATATAAAGAAACTGTACAATTCAATAACAAAAAGACAAACAATCCAATTTTAAAATGTGCCAAGGATTTGATTAGACATTTCTGCAAAGAAGATATTAAAATGGCCAATAAGTATATGAAAAGATGTTCCCCCTCAATAGCCATTAAAGAAACGCAAATTAAAACTACAGTGAGATACCACTTCACACCCACTAGGCTGGATATTTTTAAACCCTGTACATAACAAGCATTGGTGAGGAAACAGAGAAATAGGAACCCTCATTCAATGGGAACGTAAAATGGTGCAGTCCTCGTGGAAACTGATTGTTCCTCAGAAAGCTAAACACAGAAATACCATATGACCCAACAATTCTACTCCTAGGTATATACCCCAAAGAACTGAACGCAGGAACTCGGACAGATATTTATACACCAATGTTCATCACAGCTTTACTCACAACAGCCAAAAGGTGGAAATGACCCAAGTTTCAATCAACAGATGAATGAATAAACAAAATGTGGTACATCTACACAATGGAATATTATTCAAGTGTAAAAAGGAATGAATTGCTGGTACCTGTAATAACGTGTTTAAACCTTGAAGACATCACGTTGAATGAAATAAGCCAGACACCAACAGACAAATACTATATGATTCCTCTTATATGAAATACTTAGAATAAGAAAATTCATAGAAATAGGGAGCAGAACAGTAGTTACTAGAGGTAGAAGAAGGGGGAAAGCAGAGTTATTATTAGATGAGTATGAGTTGTAGTTTTGGATCATGAAATAGTCTAGAAACAGTGGTAAAAGCATAGTCAATGTACTTCATGTCAAAAAGGACATATTGTATGATCTCACTTCTACGAAATAGCTAGAATATGCATATCATAGAGATAGAAGATTACAGTTTATCAGGGACAGGTGGAGGTGTGAAAGGGGAGTTAATGCTTAATGAGTGCAGGGGTTCAGTTTAGGGTGATGGAAATGTTTTGGTGGAAATGGATGGTGGTGATGTTCACCCAATATTGTGAATGTAATTAAACCAATGAATGGTATACTTTTAAGTGATTACAATGTGAAATTATGTTATATATGTTACCACAATAAAAATCTGAACAACCCAATAAACTATGGTATATCATTACATGGAATCAAGCTGCCATAAAAATAATTATTTAGTAACATCATAATATAATATTCATGAGAAAAATACTAGTTTGAAAAATGGAACACAAAATTACATATACAAATACAATTATAAAACAAATTTTTCTGAAAAAAAGCTGTGTGAAGTTGGTAGGATTATAGATACTCTTTTTCTCTATTTCCAAACTTTCTAGATTGTTATTTTTTTTTAAATGGGGAAAGTATTGGAAGTGACAAGGCAAACTGCACTGTTAGAACTACTTTAATACACACATTGGATTTGGTAATGTCTTAATGATATTTTTTACCTTATGGAAGATTTACACTTTGAAATTTTTTTTTAATTATGGTAAAATATACATAACATAAAATTTGCCCTTTAAACTATTTTTTTAGTGTGTAGCTCAGGGGCATTAATTACATTTGCAATATTATACAAACGTTGCCTCTGTTTTCAAAATTTTTTATCACTCCAAACAGACTGCTTATTTCTCACAGTAAAATCGCTTTACAGAAAAATTAGAGAGATTGTAGATAACATTACTTTATATGAGAAGTGTTAAATTGTATAGGAACTATTCTAATATTCAGCACTTTCAAATTTCCCAAAGGTCTTGAGTTTTTCTTTTTAATAAAGCATTATTATTGGTATCAAGACAATTTGATTTTATAAAATACATAATTGATCAGTCTCTGAACTAAGTGTGACATGCATAGCTTTTCCTCATGATTCTGATTGCCACTTTATAATCTGGCTCTAAAGGCCATAATTTTTCTTTTTTATAAGAAAGTGTGACAAGTGTTTTCTTTCTTGCATTTTTTTTTTAGTTGATGCTATGAATTGCTCAAGGATAGAACTCTTACTTAAATGTCCTAACAACACTTTATACCAGAACATTTTATACTAAGTGTTCTCAGTTCTGCCAAGTACCAAGAATTCATGTGCTAAGTACTAAATGTACAATTTTTAATGTGTACTGCTAAACTTCATGATTTGAGGAGATGCTGTTTTAGCATCAGTATCCTACACTCTATAAACCTAAATGATTTCAATACTAAATAAAGTCATTTATTTATTTACTAAATAAAGCTATTTCAGTTTCAACAGGCCTCATGCATTCTCGTCATGTTTTATCAACAGACCCTAAGAGTAAGAAGAACACTTCTGGCAAGTCATCATTCAGTCAATTTCCCAGACTCAATTCATTCCAGAGGGCAATCTATTATTCCATTTCTGCTCAGAACACTTGAGTTCAAAACAGTTTCATTCTTCCTAGTTTTCATTCTTCCTCCTTACTTTCATTTCTCTGATATATTCAGCGTTCTTGACCATGAAGATGCAGAGATGAAAATATGGTCCTTACCCACAAGAAACTCAAAAGTGACCTGGACAAGGAGACAAGTAAGAGTACTCTGATAGTGGTTCATGTGGTAACGACCTGGTATAAGACAGTATGATGCAGAATGAAAAAATGTGACAAGGAGTTGAAGTTTGTCTAAGATCAGTTTGAAAGGACCTTAGGATGCCAGGCATGGGGACATGCTAGCAGGCACTTACTTGAGGGTTCTGTAGAAAGGTCTAGGCTAGGGATAAAGATTTGTGGGTTGTTAATAGAAAGATAATGAGATTGCCTTCGAAGGCCAAGTGACGGGAAAGAAAGGGAACTACGGATGGAATTCTAAGGTATATCAATATTTAATAAGTGGGAAAATGAGTAAGACCATGCAAAGTACTTGAGGTTTAAGGAAAAAAAAGGAAAACCAGAATAGAATGGTATCAACAAAGAAAGTGAAGCAAGTTTTTAAATTAAGGTAAAAGTCAACTGTACCATAAGCTATAAATTAGTCAAATAAGATAGTGGTAGAAGGGATACACTTTGTGTACTTGGTAGGATACCTTTGTGAGCCTCATAGGAGCTAAACCATATGACATTGTATGAGGACCAGGTAACAAGCAGAGGCCACATTCAACAAAGAGGGCCAGGAAGGAGAGATAACAGCAGAAGCAGTTAGTGAGAAATACAGGGTCCAGGGGACCCTTCTCTCTTTTTCTCTTCTTTCTCTCTTTTCCTTTCCTTCTCTCTTCCTTTTTTTATAGAAAGAATAGAGATGAACTAGCTCATAAGTTAAAGGAAAGAAAATAGTTTAAAGACAAAACATTGAAAATAAAGCAGGAAGAAGGGATTATGAATGGATTCCTCAGAGTAAGGAATCAGAAGAGGTTGGGATCCAGCACATAGGGGAAGGGGTAATCTGTGACTGGTCCATTTTTCTGCCGTGAAGGAGAAACACTCAAAGCCATTCCAAAGAGAAGAGACTCTATACTGTCTTTCAAGATCATGAAAGGTAGATATTCCTCTGTTTCCAATCTCAGGGAATTTTTGCTGTCATAACCACTCAACTCTGTCACTGTAGCACAAAAGCAATCATAGACAATGTGTAAACAAAGGAGCATGGCTATGCTTCAATAAAACTTTATTTACAAAAACAGATGGTGGACTGGATTTAGCCTATAGGCCAGAGTTTGCTGACCTCTCCCCTAGACCATGCTCTCATTGGAGAGTTGTCCTTTTTTATTGATTATAATAATGCCTTATATATAAACAATATTAGCACTCTGTCTATTACATAGACTGCCAACATTTTTTTTCTTCTAGTTTATATTTTTTGTTTTGGATGTTTGGAGAAAATATAACACTTTACATAAATATATGCGAGTGGTCAAATCTGCCAGTCTTTTCCCGTGGGTTTGGTTTTGTAGACATGGTCAGAATAATCTTCAGTACACCAATAATATACAAATATTAATCAACTTCTTTTACCTCGAACTTTTAGAGGTAATATGTTTATGACAGATGAGAACACAGACTTTAAAATCAGACTGCTAAAATTTAGAGAGCTACTAGCACCACTTGTTGTTTCTCTAAGCCTCAGTTGCCTTAACTGCAAAATGGGTATAAAAGTAGCTCCAATTCTATAGGGCTACTCCGAGGATTAAATAAGTAAAATATGTATGATATGTAAAAAGTGTTTAGAGCAGAGCTGGACACACAGTACAAGCTAAATAAAGGTTAGCTATTATTATGTTGGTAGCTTTCATTCATCTGGAAATTATTCTGATTAATAATGGGATGGGACCTAACTCTATTTTTCCACAACTTATTTAAATTCATCTCCCGCAACATTCTTCTCAATGTAACTTAGTTTTCTTTCTTTCCCTTAATGAAATGTAACGGACATTTTCAGGTTTATTTTCCATTGTTGTTACAATTGCGGTATTTTTTAATTTAAAGATAAAAACTGTATTTATTGTATTTATATACTTAGTATTTATTTATATATATTGTTTCAAAATGTTTTCTAAAGGCTAAAAGGTCCAGGTTGAAAGATATACTATATGTTGCCATCTAAAACAATGAATTAAAAAAAAAAAAAAAAAAACTTTTAAAATCCCTTAAACTAATGATTGAAGCAGAGGTCCAATGCCTCAGCGTGACCTATGAGGCATGAGAAATCTGGCCCAGACCTATCCTTCAGCCTCTCCAGAGCCCTGACCAGCCACCACCTTCGTTTAGCTCCTCCCACAGGCTAAGCTCTTCCCCTTCAGAGCTCTGGAACATTCTGAAATGTTCACTCCCAAGCTCTGTCTGGGAGGAGAGTTGTCCTCATTCTCCTATTTCTTCTCAGCACAGATAGCACCTCTTCAAATACTCCTTAAATTCCCAGTATAAATTATACTCTTTGCCTTTATAGCCCCATTTCAATTATATAATCATATAATTACATAATTACAGATCTACTTGTATATTTATTAATGTCTTCTCTGTTTGAGTAGGAACTCAATAAATATGGGTTGAATTATAATGAATAGGAAAGTTAAAAATAAGTACTATAAATATTATTGATAAAATTAAGACCTCACTAGTTTATTCTCCACTAATGTAAAATTAAAGGCCACTCAAATATATATTTTTTTGCATGGGCAGCCACCAGGAATCGAACCCAGGTCTCTGGCATAGCAGGCAAGAACTCTGCCTGCTGAGCCACTGTGGCCTGCCTTAAAGGCCACTCAAATTTAACTGCGTATTTTATCTATTCATGAAAAAATTTTAAGATCTTTGCCTCACACTCATTTATGTACTAGATGCTACTAAATATGACAACATACGTTAATTAAAGCAGGCCCAAATATGACTATTTTGTGAGCAACTAATTCAAATTATCATTTAAGTTGCAGAAAAAACTTATTTTTAAAAAAAGCTCCATTAACAAATTTTTTATGAATTCAAAACCAGCCTTTTCTCCTTTTAGTCTGAAGTTTCAACATTGTCAATAACATTTGTTCATGCATTTATCCATTTAATTATTAATTCAATTATATGTTTATTGAGTATCTATTAGGCCTTAAGACCTGGTGACCGAAAGATTAATTCCCCATGGTCTTTGCCCTCTGAAAGCTCTCAAGTGAGACACATGAAATAAAACCAATTATTATAGCCAAGGATCAGCACAACACAAAAGTAAACATAGCAGGCAGTTTTGCCATCTGGGGGTGGGGGTGGGGGGCAATAGACAAAGAAGGCTTTTTGGAAATGATGTGCTTGAGACTTTACTATCCATATACTAACTGTCTATAAAGAGGAATATTAGCTGCAATAGCAGCTTTAAGAAATACCCATAGATAGGAAATTTCATTTATTTACAAGTTTTTGTGAAACTCATTTTTTACATTTGTAAAGAACATGCTCATCCATTTTGCTGACCATCTTCAATGACAACTAGATTTCACTCAACCAGAGCATGGCAGAAGCTGGCTAGATGCTCACCAAATATATTTCCTCTCTCTGAAGACACAGTTAAACAACACTTCCTAGCCTAGTTCTCCCAATGAAATGTGCCTGAAACCATGGCCTAGGTGATTCAGAGTATGCTCTCTTGGAGGCCAGGATTTGAAGATGGCAGTGGAACAGAAGGAAGCGAGCATGCATCCTGGAATGACTGCAAGGAAAAGTGTCTGACCATATTGGACTGTAATGTGAGTAATTACACAACCAAAATTTTGAGGATGTTTGTTACAGCAATAAGCTTGTCCTGTCCAAGCATTACATTGTGAGAGTGGAATGTAGGGAATTAGAATTTTAAAGAGCATGATGATAGACATTCTTAGTCCTTTTTCTAATACCCATCCTCTCTTCTTCTTTGATAACAGGACCCCAGTTGTGTTGCAGATGGCAAAGAATATTCAGGTGAAGGATTTTGTTTGTTCTAAGCTCATCACAAAAATCCTGTTTCCCATCTTTGTAGCCTGCCTATAAGAAGGGGAGACTGCCCCAGTTGCAGCTAATGAGGCTTTCCTTTCCGAAAAGGAGACCTGCACGGGCTGGCATTGTCCCTTCTTACTTCTACTTGCCTTGAACAGGGACTTGCATGGCTGGTGTTGTGTTCTGAACTAACAAAATGAAAGCATCCTGAACTAATGTAACCTATTCACCAACGCCGTGAATTTCTGGGTTGATGTGGTACATGGGATACTAGGTCCTTCCACGAAAGGAAGAGCACATGCCCCACCTAAAGGGATTCAAAGATGATTTTTCATTTAATCACTGAAATGTCAAAATAAAGGCCTTACTGGGCCCCAGGGCGCTCAGTTTGTAACACTAACCCTTAGCTTTTTGTCATTATCTATTGAATACAGAAAAGCATGTTTATTGGGTGGTGCAATGGGTGGCGTAGTGGCAGAATTCTCACCTGCCATACCGGAGACCCGGGTTTGATTCCAGGAGTCTACCCATGCCAAAAAAAAAAAGCATGTTTGCCTTTGTGCTTCCTTGAAATCATATAATATACTGGTTAAGACTTCAGGCTTTGGAGTCGCACTGCCTGGGTTCGAATCCCAGTTCTGACACTTACAGTGTTAAGTTAAACAATTCTAAACTTTGTTCAGCTTTTCTCACTATTAAAATGAAGAGGATAATAGCATAACTACTAAGGATGGTAATAAGAATTAAATGACACAATATAAAGCACTTAGTATACTGCTTGGCATATACTACTCAACAAATATAAGCGTTTCTTTTTATTACCTCCAGAGTTCAGCCATACAGCTTCAAATAATGAAATAATCCACTGTCTGAGCAGTGGTCTTTGCTTCCTATGCATATATACATGCTTTGTTTTCAGAGCCTTCTAAGGAGTAAACTGAAGAATAATTAAATTGCCTGACTATCTTTCGATAGCCTAGGTTTTAAGTGGGATTAACAAAACATCACAGCTAAATTATGTCAAGTGAAAGATCAGAGCCAATGACTAAGAGTCAAGGGTGGGATGAGAGAGCACACTAGAGGCATGGGGTAAGTGTCCTCTCCTGTCCCCATGAACTCTTATGCCCTGAGCTGGTGGACTCGGGGGCCCTGCACCAGGCAAGAGGATAAAGAGACAAGAGACAAGTAAACCACTGATGATAATGATCGTGGGTTAGACCACTCGCCCACCACTACATTCATGTTACATGGACATAGCCAACATCTTCGTGCCTCCACATCTCTGCTCCTGCCATTCCCTTCCTAAAAATCCTCTCTGTCAAAACCCTACTCATTTCTCAGCATCAAGCATAAATACCTCCTCTTTCAAGGTAGCATTCTTTAATTTTCCCACTCAAATAGCCTCTGGCTTTTCTGAACCCTTGTAGAATTTCATTCATTAAAAAAACATTTTTAAGGGCAGGCAATGGTAGCACAGTGGCAGAGTTCTCTTCTACCATGCTGGAGACCCGGGTTCAATTCCTGGTACCTGCCCATGCAAAAAAAAAAAAAAAGGTATTTTTAGAGTTCCTCCAATGACCTTGGAATTATCCAAAATGCTGAGCAGGCATGGCCTCAGCCCTTTAAGAATGGTTATGATAAATTGAATTTATTTGCATCTTACCAATTCCCCAACAGTACGTGCTTTGGCTTACAATAAGAGATATACACAAAGTAATAGAAAAGTAAAAGAAAACTCAGATCCAGGAGAGAGAAGAACTCAAATATACTACCCAGTGAATATAAGGTTCGGTATCTAATTAAGCTCTGGCCTTCCTGGGAAACAGGGCAGAAAAGGAACAACGATCTTTTAGCACAACAATCTCTTTTCCTTGCCCTATTTTTTATTTCTTTTTAATCCATACATTTTACTCATATGTCCATACTGTAGATAAAAGGAGCATCAGATACAAGGTTTTCACAATCACACAGTCACATTGTGAAAGCTGTATCATTATACAATCATCTTCAAGAAACATGGCTACTGGAACACAGCTTTACAGTTTCAGGCACTTCCCTCTAGCCTAATACACTTCAAACTACAAAGAAGATATCTATGCAATGCATAACAGTAACCTCCAAGATAACCTCTAGACTTTGTTTGAAATCTCTCAGCCACTGACACTTTATTTTGTCTCATTTCTCTCTTCCCCCTTTTGGTCTAGAAGTTTTTCCAATCCCTTGAAGCTGAGTCCCAGCTCATTCTAGGATTTCTGTCCCACATTGCCAGGGAGGTTGCCAGGGATGTGTCCCCTGGGAGTCATGTCCCACATAGACCGGGAGAGCACAGTGAGTTTGCTTACAGTGTTGGCTGAGAGAAAGATAAGCCACATCTGAGCAACAAAAGAGGTTCTCTGGGGATGACTCTTAGGCCTAATTTTAAGTAGGCTTAGCCTATCCTTTGTGGCGTTAAGTTTCATACGAACAAACCCCAAGATTGGGAGCTCAACCTACTGCTTTGGTTGTTCCCACTGCTTGTGAGAATATCAAGAGTTCTCCACTTGGGGAAGGTGAATCTTCCCCCTTTCTCAGCATTCCCCCAAGGGGATCTTGCAAATACTTTTTTATTCAGTGTTCAAATCACTCTGGGATTTATCGGGGCATTACTCTGGACAAACCTACAAACATCTCATGCCCTATTCAGGGTCCTATGTATTATGGTGTTCGATTAACCAGTTCATAGAAGATATATTAGGAAATGCACTAGTCAAAATATAAATTTTGTACCAAATAAACATTTTTTGCTTTAGTCTCACACACAAGTTACAGTTTTAAAATATTAATTACCACCTATTTTCAACACCCTGCATTACTGACATTCCTTTGTTCTTGCTCATGCAAAAAACATTTTTTAATTTGTAAATTTAGCCACTATCATTGTATACTCTAGGCATTCCTAGATTATACCATCTCAGTCTTTATCATCTATCTTTCCTTCTGGTTTCATTATCACAACAATCTCTTAACAGCAGAGAAGGGGATGCATACCAGTTCCTCAGGGTGAATGAAACTTTTCCCGACCCCAAAGTATTGGGATATTACTGAGGTTTCAAATAATTACATGACAAAACTGCTAAAATGTACAATATGGCCAAAGGATATAAACTAGTTCACTAAATTTCAAACCCTTATATGTAAGCACCATATTTTATTAGTAACAGCAAAGACCAAAGTGCTATTTTGGAGCATAACTCACTAGAACATCATCCTAAAACTCTTTTTCCGAATCAAATAAGCTCAAATAGTAAGCAAGGATTTAAACAAAATGCCAGTTACCAGCACAACAAAACACATCACTTAGAGATTAAATGTAATACTAAAATTAAAAAAAAAAAACAGCATACTCATTTTTATATCTTCCTATACAGGACATCATTTTGTCTCAGTAAACAATTTCCTCCTACTTAAACTAGGTCTGATGTGAACTCAGTTCAAAGAAAGCATGGCTTACCTTTTCTGTTTGGTCAGAAGATGGGGCATTAGGGGCAGCCTAGGCTCAAAGGTTCAGAGTTGCGTTTGATGCCATCCGCAGCTCCAATTTATTTCAGAAACTTTAGTTCCACTCTCTCCACTACGCACCTTTTTTTTTTTTGGCATGGGCAGGCTCTGGAAATCGAACCTGGGTCTCCAGCATGGCAGGCGAGAATTCTGCCACTGAGCCACGGTTGCTCTGCCCTCTACTACACGCTTTTATTTGAATGTTTCACCGTCATCTCAACGTCAATCTAATATTAAGTTCATCACCTCTTTTCCCAAAACACCTTCTCTGTCTTCCCTCTTCCACTAAAGGCAAATGGGCTTAAAAACTTGGAGTCAATAGTCTCTCAATCCTCTCTCTTGACTCCAAAATTCAATTAGCAATCACATGTCTCTTTTCATTTTATTTTTTGAGACTCTTTCTTCCTCTTTTATTGTCAATGCTAATATTCATAAATAGGGTCATCTGTATTTATGCAATAGCTTAAATTCATCTTTCTAAAACACAGCACTATCACATTCCTGCTAAAGAAACTTTAAGCAGGCCCTCATTACTCACTAAATGAAGGCTATACATCAGAGCCTGGAATCGACCTGCTCCATAACAAGGCCTCAACATAGCAGTTTTGCAGTCTATCAACACCCTTATCTTTTTTCCACTCTTATACTGCTATATAATCATTGTCCCTACATTCACTTTCAGAGTTCTGCAATGCCAACCACCCTCAATTCATACCTACTTATCTAAATTCAGTTTTTCAAGGCTTATGTATGTACAGTCCCACCTACTAAGCAAAGTTTTCTTAGACTTCTATACTCTGCTTAACTCATAGTACTTAGTGTCCAACTGGCTCATTCAATAACTATTTCTATATTGTTTTGTGGTATCTCTAATTTTGTCTTATAAATTTTCCACATTTACGCTGACGGGATATATGGGAGTATGTACCGCATCTCCCCAACTAAAATGTAAATTCCTATACTTCTTTTTGTTCCCACTGTGCTCACCACCTAGTAGAATCAGAGAACAACACCTTTGAGGTGGTCT
Organism: Tamandua tetradactyla; assembly: GCF_023851605.1. Taxonomy (NCBI): domain Eukaryota; kingdom Metazoa; phylum Chordata; class Mammalia; order Pilosa; family Myrmecophagidae; genus Tamandua; species Tamandua tetradactyla. The sequence goes on from NC_135344.1 coordinate 62,630,382, forward strand.
ATTCCCAGCTCCCACCCAGTTTGGAATTCCTTACAGCCCATCCTCCTCCAGTCTTTGTTGAAAACTCTAGGGACACTTCTCAGCTATTTCACAAGACAGTCACTTCCACCGATAAAGCGCACTCGTTAATAGAAAGGTTTTCATCAATCTCCAAGAGATAGCTAAGTGAAAATGCAAAGTATCAAACAATGTCTTCAGTATGCTTACCTATATGCATGCACATATACAGAATATTTCAAGAAGGTATATAAGAAGCTGTAGTTATCGCTGAAAGAGGATTGGGTAATCAGGAAACAGTGGTAGAAGAAGACTTAATTTTTACTATTAGACTGTTTGGTATATTTGATGATAAATGAGCAAAATGTGTCTTAAATTCTTTCTTGTTCTATGCTTAAATCTTACTCCATGAAACTTTTAACATGATCCTATTTCTGATCTCTGGAACGGCTCAGCACAGCTCTAACATGCCAGTTAACTGACTGACATTTTAATGTTTTTTTTTTGATTGTGCCTCCTTAGGTTTAATTTGTAAAAATGTACCAGAATGGGGCATTACATTGTATTTCTGTTTCTTTCTGCTGGCTTGTATCAGTTCATAATTGCATCAATAAAAACGGAAGACACAACTATGGTGAATTATGCCTAAGAACCCAGTTGAAACTGGCATTATTCTGGCCATTTCAAACTGCATCATGAATCAATTGCCCAAAAAGTACAAAAGAGAATATAACATCAGAACAAGTGGTAAAGATTCTTGAACAGACTGCCCTGCCCCTCTGAATTAAAAAAAAAAATGTATATATATATTTAATTGGCCATAAGTTAAGATTAGACATTCAGAATTGGGTATATTTAAAACACATAATGAATTGTAATTATGCTATTTTTATGTTTAAGACCACCCCTTTGCATAGTCCATGTTATAATTAAGGAAGATTGCAATATATAAGAATTTTATTATATAACAAATGAAATTCTGTTTGCACCAAGTTTATAAATGTTAGCCTTATAAAGTATCCTTAAGTATGGACATTTAGTTAGTCATTTATAAGATGATCAGGTACTGAGTGATTTATCTTTAATTTTGGTGTAATTCCTGGTACATAGTAGAGCATACCTAATTTTTCCATTCTTGTAACATTTCCCCAATTCATCCAGCCCTGTTTTTCACTTGAGTGTCTTAATTCCCACTTCCTACAAGGTGCTCCATGTTCTCCCCAGTCATAATTTCTGGCTAGATAGGGAGCCAGAGGATCACAGAACCTGTATCCTGGAAAAGACTTCTGTTTCAATGGGAGAAACCTGCTCTATGATCTGATAAATTAAAAAAAAAAAAAAGAAATTGGCAAGGGACTTAAGTGATTTCTAATGAAAAATTTTTTTTTCTTTTTTTTTTTTTTTTTATATTTCAGGTACAGCTTCATTCAGTGTTCCAACCTAGTTACATTACACTTAGGTATTATTGTGCTGTCCATTTTTGAGTTTTTGTATCTAGTCCTGTTGCACAGTCTGTATCCCTTCAGCTCCAATTACCCATTATCTTACCCTGTTTCTAACTCCTGCTGGTCTCTGTTACCAATGATATATTCCAAGCTGATTCTCGAATGTCGGTTCACATCAGTGGGACCTTACAGTATTTGTCCTTTAGTTTTGGGCTAGACTCACTCAGCATAATGTTCTCTAGGTCCATCCATGTTATTACATGCTTCATAAGTTTAGTCTGTCTTAAAGCTGCATAATATTCCATCGTAGGTATACGCCACAGTTTGTTTAGCCACTCGTCTGTTGATGAACATTTTGGCTGTTTCCATCTGTTTGCAATTGTAGATAATGCTGCTATAAACACTGGTGTGCAAATGTCCGTCTGTGTCTTTGCCCTTAAGTCCCTTGAGTAGATACCTAGCAGTGGTATTGCTGGGTCGTAATCCATTCTGCCATTCTATGTCTTTTGATTGGGAAATTCAGTCCATTAACTTTTAGTATTATTACTGTTTGGATAATATTTTCCTCTACCATTTTGGCTTTTGTATTATATATATCATATCTGATTTTCCTTCTTTCTACACTTTACTCCATACCTCTCTCTTCTGTCTTTTCGTATCTGACTCTAGTGCTCCCTTTAGTATTTCTTGCAGAGCTGGTCTCTTGGTCACAAATTCTCTCAGTGACTTTTTGTCTATAAATGTTTTAATTTCTCCTTCATTTTTGAAGTTCAATTTTGCTGGATATAGGAGTCTTGGTTGGCAGTTTTTCTCTTTTAGTAATTTAAATATATCATCCCACTGTCTTCTAGCTTCCATGGTTTCTGCTGAGAAATCTACACATAGTCTTATTGGGTTTCCCTTGTATGTGACAGATTGTTTTTCTCTTGCTGCTTTCAAGATCCTCTCTTTCTCTTTGACCTCTGACATTCTAACTAGTAAGTGTCTTGGAGAACGCCTATTTGGGTCTATTCTCTTTGGGGTGCGCTGCACTTCTTGGATCTGCAAATTTAGGTCTTTCATAAGAGTTGGGAAATTTTCAGTGATAATTTCTTCCATTAGTTTTTCTCCTCCTTTTCCCTTCTCTTCTCCTTCTGGGACACCCACAACACGTATATTTGTGCGCTTCATATTGTCATTCAGTTCCCTGATCCCCTGCTCAAGTTTTTCCATTCTTTTCCCTATAGTTTCTGTTTCTTTTTGGAATTCAGATGTTCCATCCTCCAGTTCACTAATTGTAGCTTCTGTCTCTTTAGATCTACCATTGTAGGTATCCATTGTTTTTTCCATTTTTTCTTCTTTGTCCTTCACTCCCACAAGTTCTGTGATTTGTTTTTTCAGATTTTCTATTTCTTCTTTTTGTTCAGCCCATGTCTTCTTCATGTCCTCCCTCAATTTATCGATTTCGTTTTTGAAGAGTTTTTCCATTTCTGTTCGTATATTCAGCATTAGTTGTCTCAGCTCCTGTATCTCATTTGAACTATTGGTTTGTTCCTCTGACTGGGCCATATCTTCAATTTTCCGAGCGTCATCCATTATTTTCTGCTGGTGTCTGGGCATTTGATCAGATTTCCCTGGGTATGGGACCCAGCTGGTTGAAAGCTTTTTCTGTGAAATCTCTGGGCTCTGTTTTCCTTTTCCTGCCCAGTAGGTGGCGCTTGTGGCGCTCGTCTGTCTGCACGGCAGTCGGCTGGGAAACCGCGCGTGGAGGCGGGGGTCGCTGGCCGCCGCGACTTGGGAGAGTGCCGGTCCTAATTGCCCAGCTGGCCCGAAACGCCAAGCGTGACGGGAGGGCCCCGCTATCCAACGTTCCCAGTCAGACCGGGGAGCCACGTGCGTGGAGGGGACCCCAGTCGCCAGCCGCCCCGGCCAGGAAAACGCGTGCCCCTCGGGTATCTCACCGCAGAAGATTCTCCCTGCCCGTTCAGCTGTTCCAGAATGGGGTACGCTGTCTTTTTGGTCTCTGTCGTGACTCCGGGAGCTGTTTCGTATTGTTTCTGTTTCTTTAGTTGCTTTTCTGGAGGAGGAACTAAGACCCTCGCGTCTTACTAAGCCGCCATCTTCTCCGGAAGTCCCATTTTAATGTTTTAATGAACAGTTACTAAGAATCACATAAATATGCACATGCAACTACAGTTTGCTAAAGTCCTTAAATGTCACATATTCTTCTAAATGAGTTAAACACTTACCCTCACTATGCTTTAATATATTTGTACAACATTTTTAACAGATAATGGAATAGTTAATTTCCAGAGTTAAATAATTTCCAAATCAGCTACCTTAATTAAGCATTTCCTATAGGCCTTTTATTTTATTTTCATCCATATTGTCATAAGATACTTGTTGCTTGAGGCATTATAATGTTATCTTGTATACTATATGAGCAGCTCTGTGTATTCTTTTTTTGTTTTAACTTTTTTTATTAAACATAACATACAAACACAAACATTCTTACCATATGATCATTCCATTCTTGATATATAATCAATAACACAATATCATCACATAGTTGTATATTCATCATTATGATCATTTCTTTTAGAACATTTACATCAAATCAGGAAAAGAAATAAAAAGAGAACAGAAAAAAAATTCATACATACCATACTCCTTAACCCTCCCTTTCACTGATCACTAGCATCTCAATCTACTAAATTTATTTTAACATTTGTTCTCCCTATTATTTATTTATTTTCAATCCATATGTTTTATTCATCTGTTGATAAAGGTAGATAAAAGGAGTATCAGACACAAAGTTTTCACAATCACACAGTCACACTGAAAAAGCTGTATCATTATAAATCATCTTCAAGAAACATGGCTACTGGAACACAACTCCACATTTTCAGGTGCTTCCCTCCAACCTCTCCATTACACCTTAACTAAAAAGGTGATATCTATATAATGCATAAGAATAACCTCCAGGATAACCTCTCGACTCTGTTTGGAATCTCTCAGCCATTGACACTTTGTCTCATTTCTCTCTTCCCCATTCCAGTCGAAAAGATTTTCTCAATCCCTTGGCGCTGAGTCCCAGCTCATTCTAGGATTTCTGTCCCACATTGCCAGGAAGGTCTACACCCCTGCAAGTCATGTCCCACGTAGAGACAGGAGGTGAGGTGGCAGTGAGTTTTATCATTGAGTTGGCTGAGAGAGAGAGGCCACATCTGAGCAACAAAAGAGGTTCTCTTGAGGGTGACTCTTAGGCCTAATTTTAAGTAGGCTTAGCCTATCCTTTGCGGGGTTAAGTTTCATATGAACAAACCCCAAGATTGGGGGCTCAGCCTGTTGCTTTGGTTGTCCCCACTCCTTGTGAAAATATCAAGAATTCTCCACTTGGGAAAGGTGAATTTTCCCCCTTTCTCACCATTCCCTTAAGGGGACTTTGCAAATACTTTTTTTTTTTTATAGCTCAGATGCAGCTTCATTCAGTGTTTTAACATGATTACTTTACAATTAGGTATTATTGTGCTGTCCATTTGCAAATACTTTTTTTATTCACTGTTCAAATCCTTCTGGGATTTATTGAGGCATCACTCTGGACAAACCTACAAAATCTCATGCCCTACTCAAGATTCCATGTACTATGGTGTTCAATTAAGCTGCCAACATAACTTATATTAGGAAATTCTGTGCTATTCCTAACAACTGCAGTGCCCCTCATTTTACATGAAGCCCTAAACATGCTTAGCAGCTTTAACATTAACAATTTTCAGAATTATGCATAATTTCCAAATTTCACAACACCCTCAGGAAGAAAAGTCATTCTTTTTTTTTTCCCCAGTATACTCTATTTTATTTGATTTCCTGTTTTAATTTATTTATTTATAATCACAGACATATTGTTACATAAGCAAGAATTCAGGGGCATAGTTTTCTATTGCCAGCATAACAAATTAACACAAACTCCGTGGCTTAAAAAACACAAATTCCTTAACTCACATTTCTGTAGGCCAGAAGTTTGGGCACTGCATGGTTTCCATGCTTAGCATCTCACAAGACTTATGTTATTACCTTGGACCTAACCAGATAATCTAGGTAATCTCCTGATTTTAAGGTCAGTTGATTAGCAACCTTAATTCTATTAACAAAGTCTCTTTTGCCAATTGATGGAACATTATTCACAGGATCCATAGATACCTTTGGGGAGAGTAGGTAATAAACCACCTTTAAATCTTTTTTTTCAAGGAAAGGTCATTCTTAAAGATTATAAAGAAGTTACAGAATGAATGAAGATATTTTCCCTCACCATTATGAATAAGCTTACATTAAACACCTTACACAAGTTTTAAATCTAGGGAGCCAGTATATTATAGCAGAAAGTATGTTATGAATCAAATAATATTCTAATTCTGGCTCTTTAAATATCTCTGAGCCTACACTTTATTCTCCACTAGTGAAATAGGCTCTCTGAGAGCCCTTCCAAATCCAGCTTTTTGTCTGTTTATGACATCTTCACACCAGAAGGTACTCAAGTATTAAAATACATGTGAGTAGGATTTATAACTGCTCACCTAACAAAAAGCATCCCTCTACCCAAGGACAAACAAGGCTACCTTAATGCTAGAATCATTCCCCTTGTCATTTATTAAGAATAAACAACTTGTACAGAGATCTTCACAAGCCTATGTGTGTTTTCAGTTGGGACCAATTTCCACATTTGAACTGCAAGATATTGACATCACGAATCTTGTCGCTTCTAAACTCTCCTGAGTTTGCAGAGGAACCGTGGGGCTTCAAGCAATGATGACTATATCACTAATTATAGTGTGCATGTCCCAGTAACTGAGTCCACAAACCCCATTAATAAAATTCAGCTCAATTCAATAAGCACCTCTTGAGTGTTTACTAGGAACTAGGCAATGTGCCAGGAGTTGGAGGAAACACTTTTACCCTTTTCCACCCAGGACAAAAGAAGGAAATATGAAAGGCTTGCTATGAGTGAAAGGGCTTCAGATTACGCTGTACTCATCAAGCACCTGTCTGCCCCTATCAATTCTTATCATGATTACTAGAGTCCAATCTTGTTTCTGAAAAACTTTCCTGTAATTTATACCCTTTAGTTCTGGTTCTCAATAAAACCAAAGCCATGTGAATTGTGGAGCAAAAAAAAAACCTGGTCAGAAGTCCCGCTGACAATGTGATTCTCTCATAATGCATTCCCGTATCTGCATCAGGATACCTGGAAATCCCACTTTGTCCTTCTACTGGGCAGTTTCTCAATTTGTATAGAGAGTTATGATTTCCACATTCAAGTTTTTCTCCTATTAGGCACTGGGGGAGTCACGTTCACTTTTTCAACAGAGCAGCATTCTGGTCTCCTGGTTAAAAAAAAAAGTCTTATCTTAAATCTCCTTTGTCATTTTTAGTGTTCCTAAAGGGCAAAAAGCAATGGTAGAAGAAAATTACTGCAAATACCTTCCCTTATCACTCTTTACGACTGGATGAGGTCATAAGGCAGTCAAGCAAGTGCTTCTTCTCCTAGTCATGTACCAACAGGTATTTTCTGAGCCCCTACGTCTGTACTGGGATTTGAAGAATCCAAACAGAAAATAAAGTTCCTACTCTCTGGGATCTCATGATTTAATTTTACCCCCAAACCCAAATGAGAACAGAGAAGTGCCAAATTTTCTGATACCAACAATAAGAAAAGAAATCAACTGGGCTGCAGGGTAAAATCACACAATCTTAGAACTTTAAGAAATCTGGGGGCATCCAACCCCACCTTTCCCCACAGGCAGAAATTTTCCAATATCCTTGTCAGGGTCATTAGGCTTCTGATTTAATATGGAACTGATATCTCACAGTCCATTTAATTTTTTAAAGCCTCTGACACTTTCTCTTATGTCGATCCAAAACTCTCATCTATTTATTATTCTATAGTGTAACAATTTTCAAAGCTTTAGTTTTTTTAAGCAGTATAAGGTGTCTTTAAAAGAAAGATTAGTACAAGCACTATATATATATGACAAAAGTGGAACTACTGAGGGGAAACTGCAAGGGCACTCAGTAAGCCACTAGTCCTCCCTTCTCTAGCCCCCTGCAGCCCAAGGCATACCACAGGAACCCTGCAACTATGCAGACGACAATGTGAAAGCCGCTGCTTTAAAAGTAATTGCAGAAAATCTAATTCCAGCTGCATGTCAGCCCCTGAAGATAGCTACCTTATCTCTTCCTAAACCTTCCTTGTATTAAACTTGCCCATTTCAAAGTGTCTAGTCCCTTTATGTCGTTTTTCCCTTTTTCTCTCCTGTCCTGATCAACCTTCACCTAAAATAGGGAAAACCTATCTGAACGTTATTTTTTTAGATACTGTGGTTAGTTCACAATATAGTGGAACTACTGTTCCCCTTACTATCCGGACACCAGTAGCTGAAGGGCTTAGTAGATGAAAAATGACCTAAGTTAGACCTTGAGAAGGGTAGGATTTAGGTAGATAGAGGAGAGAAAAGATAAAATTCCACGCTAGGGAGCCAGCATGAACAAAGATACAAAAATTGAAATGAGGGCCTCCTGACACAGTTGAATACTTCTCTTCCAGACCTAAAATTGTTCTTTTCCATTCAGCCAGCTGCCCCTTCTCTTACTTATTTCCAAGAAGAAAATTAGGTCAGACAGTTTAGAGTTTATTATCTCTAAACTGTGGGCTTTTATTGCATTGGAACCAAGCGATTGACATGATCTGCTTAGTAATAAAACTAGATAATTTCAATAGTATAGTTATTACCAGAGGGGAAAGAGTACTTGATGAAATATTTGATAATCTGTGAAAAGACAGTGTCCTCTCCCAATGAGTCAGCATCTCCACAAGAAGATTTATACAGGTTACAGCACGAGCAGGAGCATCCCTGAGATTCCCAAATCTAAAGCCAACCCAAGGAACCCCTTATTACCACAAAAAAATCTTTTATCACTTATCAAGCCACAGGTAATATATGCCCCAAATGGTCTCATGACTAAAAATAACAGCATTTTCATAGATCAGTGCTAATTCACCAAGGCAAAATTCCCTGTGAAAACAGTATTAAATGACTTTTTTTCTGGGTAAATAGGCTCATCACAGTCCATTTTCTCATTTAACTTAATTTTCCTATTTACAGATAAGAGTTTAAACACATCAGTTTTTTATATTTTCGTGTGTGTGTGCTATTTAAGAAGGAAGATCTTAAAAGACCGTGTTTCACTATGTATCTTTTCCTCATAAAATGTAACTTTAAGTGATTTTATGAATACTCACTATATCACATGATAAGAATAGGATTTTTCACGCACACACACACACACACACACCACTCTAAAATGTGGGGAAATTTCATTTCGTCCTACATTTTTATATAATTAAATGTATAAAATTAAATTTTATATATAATTAAATGTAAATTATCTATGCTCTGAATTTAAGAAGTATAAGGTATTAAAAAAAACCAAACAATCTTACTAGCATTTGGGGTAATTGATTCAGATATTTTATTTTCATTATTTTCTCTTTTTCTTTCATCTCAAAGGAGATCATCTGAATTGCTCTAATCTGAACAACAACAATAAATGTAGCAAATACTTGACAATGAAGATGGAAAGCTTCTCAAAATCTGTTACTTTAGTAACGGCAAGAATGTGGAAGAATAAGAATACACTGTCAGGACATCATTTCAGATTCCACAGATTTAAGGCCTAAATACAGTCAGCTTTCATTAGCTTTTTGTTTTTTCCCAGCAGGTCCTTGGACTTTGAAACAAAACCTGAATGACAGCTATGAGCAATTCCAGCCTGCCTCCTGATTAGCTATGCCAAACAAAACAACTCTCTGCAGTGTAAACTTCTCAGGCATCTGCAAGCAAGGCTCTGTAGAGACTATGACTCCTTAGTAAGATGTGAAGGAGAAGCAAAGCTTGGGGGGGGGTGTGTTGAGGGGTTAAGGGTGGCCAGGAGGGGGGAGGGGGAAAAAAGAATAAGACCTTCCCCTCTACCTCGAACTAGTTCCTGAACTAGTCTCTGATTAAAGCAGGGAGTAAAAATAAAGGAGAACTTATCTTGATGGTGGTGGTTTTGTAATTTTATTTTACTATTTAACTAACCAATTCCCCAAATTTGATTATTTGATTTCAATGAACATCCATGTCATTCATAATATGTGTGTCTTCTAAGCCACCCATGTATAAACTAAACAAGCAATTACAAGGCCTTATTAGCATCAATATAAGAAGTTGTGAATTAAAGAGATCCAAAAGAGTTAAAATAAATGAATGGACAGTGCCCCATATGGATACAAACTAAGCTTTTGTGCCATTTGTTGTCATTTACTTGCTGCATGTGAACCTAAAATTAATTAAATCAAATGACAGTGAACTGCGCAATGTGGTCCCATCTGCTACAAAATTAGATCCCCAAGGAGCTAACAATTAAGAAGCGTTATCTTTATCTACACAAAAGAATTATAAAGATCCAAAGCAGTCCATTTAAAATCAGTTTTGATTTTAAAGCTATAAGTGTTTGGGAAAAAGTTGTCTGGAGGAAAATCTATACTTGAGACCTCAATGGCAATTCAGCTCTAAGGAGGTGAGAGTTTAACTAAAAGGCTGACTTTAAATCTGCCAACCTCCCAAAACTTCAGAATTAAACATGATTATTTTTCTATTTCTTGGCCACACAACCAGTAGCATTGAATGTTGTTCTTGTTTTTTGAAAAAGTGACACTTAGCCACACACTGATCTCTACTGCTTCTGAGATAACCTACAAAAACTGATGGTTGACATAGAAATGCCGGATGACAAAGTTTCCTACTTCCAGTCAATAGCCTTTTTTTTTTTTTTTTAACAGTGTCAGGATGATTATGTAGCATTTAAAGTAAGGAAAACAGCTCTTAACACCCTAAGCTGTAACTTGCCGATATATGTCAACAGATGTCATGGAAAATTTACTTTTTACACAGCCATATCATAAAAGCCGAACCTCGATTTAGGACAGCATTAAGTTTAAATTAAAGGCCAGAATGGAAAATTCAAGTTCAGATATACAGAGATGCCTTTGTGAAAAACCACAATCAAGGAGATATGAATTTTGGAAACTAAGGTTAAGGAAAATTTCAATGTTTGCTTAAGACAGGTAATACCAAACTAGAAAGCTATATATCCAATTATTTTGTCCAGTTTGTCTGCAATCCCTTTACTATAGAAGAGAACTTTAAGAGATTTATAATAGATGAAGACTGATAGTGATTTCGAACAACAGAAAAGCCCTTGATATAAGTCTATGCCTGCAATCCCAAATCAAACCTGCTGATTCAGCTCAAAGTCATCAACAGCATCCTTATCTGTAAAAGGAACAATCCATTGTCTGACTGAAACAAAGGGCAGTGCACAGGAAATCAGCCAAATCTGGGCCAGATGGCCACTGATTCAAGTTTCATTCTTCCCATCCCCCAACCATCCCCGGCACTCCAAAAATAGATTCAGGCAGCATTTTCACTTATCAGGTAATCACCAACCCTGAGCATAAGGTCTAAACCGTTTACAACTACCTATGTCTTATTCACCCAACACCAACTAATTTGTTAAAACAGAATGTTCTTTTAAAAAGTTGTTATGCAGCAGTTATTAAAAGGAAAACACCTCTGAAATTCCATAATCTGCTGGCAAGGCATGGCATGGCATGGAGTTTTACCAGGTGAAATGATTAAAAACATACAAATTTGTTCTCATTGATTTTCTCAAACCTGACACAAAGTAGAAATGAAACCAGAGGAAATTGATTTAACACAGTCATTTTCTATAGATTGACATAAAACTGATCCCCCTACTAAGCCATTATTCCTTGCAAAAAGTCTCTTCGTTTGTAATTCAGAAGCACTTTTTAAAATTAAACAATGACAACCTACCAACAGAATTGTAATAAGGATGAATATGAATTTTTTTTAAATGCAAATTTTTTGTTACAAAATATATGTCTTAAACTAAGGGGGCTTTGATCAAATAACGAAGGAGGACAATGCTTTCTTTGTCTAAAAAGAGAAACAACTGTTTGGAAAAGTAAAGGTAAGACTTTTACAGCACAGTATTTTACAAAGCATTTACGTAATGGATCTGCCATGAGAGAAACTCAAATGCCTCAAGAGGTCTTCATCCAAAAGAGAGGTCTGCCCTCGTTTTTTAGAGTTCACTTTCTCCAAGCCTCAGGAGTTTAGAGGAATGGGAGAGAAGTTGAGAAAGGAACAAAAAAAGAGTAGTTTTGAGGGGAAGAAAACTGCTATTGCTCTTAAGAGTGGTGCTAACATTTTTTTGTTGTCAAAGAAAACAACTCCCCAAACCCACTAGAATTACAGGAAAAAAAAAAAATAGAAGAAAAATAATCGCTGATTTTTATTAGTATTTAGAGACTAAACCAGTGTGTTTGACCTCGTATCATAGAATGTGTAAATTAGGATACTGTTGTAAATACATATTTCACATTCCTTCTCCTTACTTTTAAACCCAGTTTTAAATCTAAACAGCAACTCTTAAAGCAAAACATGAAGAATTTCGTCCTAAATCCTCAAGCGCTTTGTAAACATGCATATTAAAGAAGGGCATAAATAAAAATTCAGGATCATCCAATAAAAATATTCAGAAAACATTCCTTTAAACTGTATAAAACAAAGATATCTGGAATAAACAAGTCTTTTCTTTCAGGGAAACCCTTGATACTATAGAGGCTGCTTGGAAAATATTTACATTTATATGACTTCAGTAAATTTTAGCAACCAACAAACAGCAATTCATTTCGTAAACTTAATTCTTTTTACAATTACCTTTTTAAAAACTATTTTTATTGAGAAATATCCACACATATACAGTCCAACCATATTATACACTCAAAGGCTCACAATATCATCACATAGTTGTATTTTCTTCACATAATTACTTTTGAGATATCAGTACTGAAGAACGTTTTATTGGCAAGGCACACATTTTTATACTATAGTGCTTTTCCAAAATTTACATATGGAAAGGTCAGTAGATCAAAGAGCTTTTTGTTTGTTTGTTTGTTTTTATGCAAGATAATCACGGGCTGGTAATGGAATAACCAAAGACTAAAATGACTTCAAAATATGCAATCAATGGCAGCTCACACAAATGGCCTGTTTTATTATAGGAAAGTAGAAAAGGATGCTAAAGACAACAGAAGGTAACATCCCTTGAAAGAACATTCAGGCTAGCTTACAGGACACCAACAGTGATTTCAAATCAAGCCAAATTACAGAACTTTGAATCATGACATTCTGTCTTAAGATAATGGAAATGACTGGAAACTTCCTCAAAAACTTGTCCTCAAAAACTGTTTCTGGAAATTGATAATTACAAAATCAGACTAAGTCTTAATTAGTGGTTAAAAAGAAACCTAAATATACACATACATGCATATATGTGTTTATCTAAGATCTCAGATTTATTTATTTGAATGTGTTTCTACAATCTGCTTTCCTTTTAAAATACAACTGCTTTCTTTCTCATTGTACTACAAAATAATATTCAGCATGATAGTGGAAATTGTTGAACTGCTGTTTTTAGAGCATACAAATGAACTTTCTTTTAATAATACACATACAATCTTAGAAAAACTGCCAATGGGAGAAAATTATTGGTCCATTAAGTATTTAAAATAAGTTAACTAAATACTGGGTGTTTAATAAGTTTTTTTTTCTTTAATGAGAAGCAGAAATTCAAGTATTCCTGAAGAAAAAAAGAAAGTGACTATTCAGATTAAAACCCTCTATCTTCTGAGCTCATCTTTAGAGTCTCTAAGATAAATTTACATTTAAATGAACGCACACAAAAGCAGCTGGACTATCATAACCACCCCACACACATTAATGTTTTTAGAAACTTAAATTTTAATTCTTAGGAAAGAGATTATTTTGACTACACAACTATTTTTAATCAATTTTATTTATACATCATTTCAGTAGGATTTACATGCTAATGATTTAAAATATCAGCTTTAAAGGGAAAGTACTCTAAACAAGTCAAAATAGAATTCTACTAACAAAAGTCAACTCAAAACAGACTTCCCATGCAAAGTTTCTGGAAAACCAGCATTCTAATAAGATAAAAACAGGAAATACAGCGACAACAATAAATGACTACATATATGTAATGAACTAGAACTTAGCAAACTTAATTATGAACTTCCTCTTTTAATAAGCTCTAAAATAAAAGACTAACAGTTAAAAGCTAAAATACTCTTATAAATATTAATGCGCTAGTTATCTTTTAAGTTTTTTCTTTTCTTTTTCTTAACATGTATCTTCCTTTTTCTGGTGGTCCACAAATCAGGTAAAAAATTCAATTTCATCAATTCAAAGAAAATTTGTAAAAAGATAACATTTTATGATAAATATGGCACTGATTCTTCTTATTGTTATTTTTAATATCATACATAATGAGAAACACGTGTCAAGGACCAAGTTAATGTGCAGTTTTCATTGATGAAAAATTGCCAGGAATTCAAATTTCTAGAGTAAATTGTATCTATAGGAAAATACTTTTGACCTATGCTTTGTTTATTTTTTCAAAATAATCTACACATGCATCAGCAGATTGGTAATGTACTAAATAGGTAATCTCACATAACTGTAAGTACGTTTTAAATATAATCTGTAGGTCAAATAAGCTTTCATTCATTTTCTCTCTAAATGAAAATTGCCCATGTCTTAAATTTACTAACCAAAGAACGTTTCAAAAGGAACGTATTTATTAAAATTAGTTTCTACACTATATAACAAAATTTAAAAGGATATAAACTGAATAGTGACCAAATGCATGGCACAGTTTGCTACCTCAATAGCCACAAAATGTCAGCAACAAACTTACTGCTCCTGCCATGATTTCCTTGATATCACTAGCACCAATTTAAATTTTACATTCAATGCCTCATTAACAAAGCTAAAAACTCTTCTAGTTGTAAAAAATGAAATGGACACTAAATCTCCAGTGGATACCAGTTCAATAAGATAAGTTTGGTATTTGGGAACAGAACAAATGACAGTTTGATATTTTATGTTATATAAATATTTTACTATATTAGCAGTGATTTGAGGAACATAGTTTGAATTAAATTAGATCTGACTCGTCAAAACCACAAGCCACATTAGTGTGTTTTAACTTGATTGTTGGCTCCCCTAAGGGCAGGAACAGTTCTTTATTTTCCTTTCTCTTTCTCCACAGCACCCATTCGAATTATAGGTGCTTAATAAAGACTTATTAATTTGATTTTTATATTTAATTACCTGCCCAACAGAGAATTCTAGTATCCCCAATGGATATAAACCTCTCAGGAGGAAAATTATGAAAAAGAAAAATTACTTCTAAGAAAATTAAGAAATTATTTGATGAAGTAATTACTTTTCATCCAAATGAAACTGAGAGGTAGTTTGATATTATAACTGCTAATACCAATTACTACTGCGAAGTCTTTCGAGAAAATCAGGTTTAAACACAAACCTTCATTTAAGATATAGTTATAGTATCTGTTTGCAACACATGAACTTTAGCTTTGCCAGGTTAAACACTATAACAGATACCTAGTAATCTTCCATGTAACAGTATCTAAAGTAAACCAACAGTGTTTTGGTTTGGGTAGTTTTGTCAATGTAAATCTAATAAGCCATATGAACTGTAACATTAATATAGTATAAGAGTTTTGCCATATTTTTCAAAACACTCTTTCCAAACCATCAATTTCGTTCTATTACACAATGCAGAATTATCCTAGAAATGGATGGCCTTAAATGATTTGTTATTAACTAGACATTTGGTGGCAGGTTTAAAGCCCTTATTACCTACATTACTAAGTAAATTTGATTACAAACTGAACATGTATGAATGCAACATCATTTCATGAAATTCAACAAGAAGAGAGAAATGAAATGCCTCTCTCTCCCTTCACTTCTACTACAAGAATGTGTGGGTTTATTTCTCCATTACCATCCTTTATGCAAAAGATAACGCTTCCAAAGAGCATGGACATTGTCTTGGTATTTCCAGAAGATGCGATAAGCTTATATTTCTCCATTTACCCACCCTTGTCCCAGTTCCCTTGTAGACAGTGGTTTATATCTGAAATTTGGCCCAGATTAAAGACGGAATTCACATCCAAGGAAGAAAGTTTCCTAGAGTTCATTCATTCATTAACAAATATTTATTGAGGGGTGATTATGTGCTTGTTCTAGGTGCTAGAGATACAGCAGTTAACAAATAAGACAAAGCACTTGCAGTCATGGAGTTTTCATTCCAGTTGGGTGAGTAAACCCAAGATCCCAGTTAGAACCCTTCTTTACCAAGATACTCCCTTGGTCTAGACCGTGTCTCCAAACAATGCACTAAATGCACTAAATGGCCCCCTACTGCCTAACAGGAGTCCTCCTAGAAGCTACTCAGAGCAATTTATCAAGAACAGCAACATCTGCCACCATTCTGGGTAATACAAAACACCTTAATTTTATTAAATTCATTACACAAAGTAATTAATTAAATGTAATAGACAATTCCTGATACACAGATCTTAAAATCTACTTGAGTCATAAGACATGTACACGAGTGTATAATGGGGAAGAAAGGACAAAGGTATTGGAATCAGCCAACCCGAGGCTTGAATTCAGTTTCTGATGCATATTACCTATGGGCTCATATGAAATTCAGTTAAACTTTCCTGAACCTTAGCATTCTTATCTACAAAAATAAAAATAATGATGCCTATTGCACAGGGCTGTGCTGAGGATTAGAAATGACATGGGTACAATGCCTGAGGTTAATAAATGTCAGCTGCTACTTAAAAAAAAATTTTATTAATGATGCTAAATCACAGGAAAGGACTAGACAGAGAAGAGTATACAGAACAGAAGACCTTTTTTTGTAAAATTAAGGGCTATGTTTTGTGCATGCATACACAATCTGACATATACACATACTCTCTCTGAAATTCCACATGTAACTATGCCACATTTTAGATTGTCTCATCACAGTTCCTGCTCTGGAAGCAGAAGTTGAGATAAACATACCACTGGCTCAAGGGTCTTTATGATGGCACAAAACCTCAAACATTTAGAATATCTGAAATACCAAAATCCAGACACTATACTTCCAGACTCCATCAGAGCTTCAATAGATTGTGAAGATGATCTGTTTAATGTCTAATAATACTAAACAATCTCTATACGTCTTTTCACCAAGACTGCTATGAAAAAACACACCTAAATATCCATTTATATGACAAGGGGAGGAAGGTCACTTTTACATGGTGTAATTTTTCAAGAAAAGTAAAAACTTAGCAATATTTTTAAATTAGGAGAATAAACCATTAATAATAATTGCTGCTCAATGGAAAAGTTCAAGGATTGCCCTTTAACAAGTCTGATGAGGAAAAAGAACTAACATTTCCTAAGGGTCTATTTTTACCAAGCATGGTGCTAGTGTGTGATACATTATCTCAGACATGACTGTTTTGGAACTAAATTATGTGTTGGCTATCTTAGAATCAAATAACAAGAGCAACAGAGGAAATAGTTATGTGTTCAATAGATATTTTATTTCATAATTAATGGAGTAGATTGATTTTGTATTTTAAGGTAATGTAATGAGTCTACCAGAGAATGGAGTTCTTTTCACATCAATCCAAGGGAAGATACAATCTGTGAAATTATATACCAAGAAACACATTCCTTACATTACTTTTAAATGAGATGCTGCTACTCATAGCTATCATAGAAGTCTACCTTGATCCTTCACTGAGGTCCAGCTTGGAAATGAAGAGAAACAACCATTCCCTAACACATCCACCGAGCCCTTAAACCTGCTCCAGTAATTCTCAGGCCATTATTGAAGCACCCAGAATAGCCATCCAGGATTCTCCAGCCAATCAGGAGATCGCCGACTCCTGGGGGAAGTCTGGTTGCAACAGGAAACTTCTCCATGAGCTATGGCTTCAGAGGTTTGGTTAGTTTATGTTCCACAAGAAATCAAGGCATCAGCACACTTCTTAAACAGCCTTTAAAAATAAAATGCTTGTACATTATACTACACAATTAAAAAAGTTAAAAAAAAAAAACACCAAAATGCTACAAATCTACAAGGAACATCTCCATATAGCATTTGTTAGAAATCTAAGTAGAATTTTCTCACTTATTTTCCAATGAAAAACTGAGGAAAAATAGCATGGAAATACCCTTTCCATCATTCATCTTTCATCCTCAATATTGCACAGTTTTATGATTTTTCAAAGAATTGCTGACTAAACATAATACACTAAGACTATTAATTCTATAGAGTGCAATAAATCAATCAATAGTTTGTATTTACTATGTACCCAATACAGAATTAGACAGTTTGGAAAATAAACAATAATGTGCCATAGTACTCCTCTCAAGGGGCTTATACTCTAATATTCAGAAAAATATTTTCTGAAACAATCAGAGACAGCAAATATATATATAGTGAAATCCTTAACACCTGATATATAAACTATAAATGCTATGGAAGTTTAGAGTGGGAGAAAATTAATGACAACTCTAGAGTTCAATATATTTCCATAAAAGAAATAAACTAAAATAGACGTCAATTCAGTTCCTCAACTTTCATCAGGCATGACAGTGGCCCAGGTCATACTCCTAAGGCTGGGAGCCTAAATTTAAACAGCCCTTCCAGTTAATTCTGATGCAGGTGTTCCACAGTTTGAAAAACACTGTGTTAAACATAGGTATGATCTGTAAGAATCTCTAGAGGAGAGCTGCAACAGAATGTTCTGTTATGGCAGAAATGTCCTATAGCTGCACTGTCCAATAGGATAGCCACTAGCCATGCATGGCTGATACAGCTGAGGAACTGAATTTTACATTTTATTTCATTTTAATTAATTTTAACTAAAATAACCATAGAAGCTAAGAAAGGAAACAACATGAGCCAAGCCATACTTAGGAACATGAATGAGCAGGACTTATAGAGACAGGGGAGATGACTGACTGGTTTGTCTAGAATAGACATTTTGTATTCAGTTATCATGGGGTCAGACTATGAAGTGCCTTGAAGATGACTGAGGAAATGAAACTTCACAGCAAACACTGCTGATTGCTAATCAGGCCATTTCCTGACCACCTTTGTTATTAACACCCTCAAGTTTCGTATGCTCCCCTCAGAGAAGGAACTCTTTCCTGCCTCTGGGATGGATCTTGATTATTTTAAAAGTCATGGCAATTCCATATTCCTCATCAGGGACTGGCTTACTCATGGGGTGGCATAAATTCTGGTTAATGACATTTGAAATGCTTATGGGTGTGGGTAAACTCTAAAATGCATTTAATCTGAAGAACTTTTTTTTGACTCCAGTCAAGCCAGCATGAGGTCGCGAAGCTGGAAAAGCTTGCTGCTGACATTTTGGGATAATAGAGAGAGAGAGAGGCTAGAAGACAAGTGCCAGCATGCTGAGGAAGGCAGAGAGTGAATGAAAGAAACTGAGTCCCTGATGACATGTCAAGCACCCGAATTAGCCCAGTAACTGCCCTCCCTTCTCTTCCCACCATTTTTGTAATATAATGAATTAACTACCATCGAACACCTTTAGTATTTTGTTTTGTTCTAATGCAGCTAACAACATTTTGGGGGACTAATGGTTAGTGCAACATCATTTGGGAAGTGTCGAGGTGGGTGACTGGAAGCCATGGAAGCCATTTGGTCAAGGTTGGAGACTGATATGAAACAATACTTAATGGTGTAAAAATGGTATGCGTGAAAAATAAATCAGAAGAAAGAGAAGGCAGAATCAAGTGGACCAGCTTAAGGTACTGAGTCAAGCACACCAGCTTAAGTGGTCTGAAAGTTACAGATACCAAACGATTTTAGAAGTTAGAGAAATATTACCAGCACATAAAATCCTTAATGCATATAGATAAATACCTCAAGCAAAACTGAGGAAACTGCTCAATTAGTAAGGTGGCAGATTTTAAGTGATGTTTCTTTTCTGATTTTTTACATTTTTCTCATGTTATCTTTATTTAAAATCCAATTAAATAAATTTAAGAAAGTATTTTTCTCTAAATGTTTTATATTCAATATTCTTTATATTCTTGAAAAATGGAAAAATTTTTTGAAATATGATTTCTCTGTATTACCTGCAATTAAAGAGATGAGAAGACACTTAAGAACAATTTTGTAAATAAGAAAGTATGCAGAACTAGCTGGTGACCTCAAGCAAGCCATGTAAACCTTGCAGTGCTGCTTCCCTCTCAGGGTGGACTAATTTCCAGCTCTAAAATTTCACAGAGCTGTTTTCAAACAGAAGGAAACCCCCTGAATAAAAACTGCTATGCAAATGATATCAAAATTTAATTTTATGAGCTCTGTTCTCACCATTTGTCTTTGAGCTGAGTCTGAAAGAGAATAAAAGTCAATCTCCCTCATTCTCTGAGCAAACCAACAACCCTGAGAAATACTTATCTTCATAGCTTTAATATAACTCTGGAAAAAAAAGAGTTCCTGTACAGATTTTCAATAAATAAGCAAATACTAGTTCTGGAAATTTTGATGCAAATTGAAGTTCTGTGTTAATATTAAGTAGTTATCAAGTGACAGTTCATTACTATTTTTAACCTGAGCTTCCAAATAACTAATAAGGCAAAGCTTTTTCGTATTTATTGACCATTTAGAATTGTGCTTCTGTAAACAGTTTAGTCATATCATTAACAAAATATTTTTTAAATATGTGTTTTAAAAATGTTTTTATCATTTTGGAAGAGTTCCTTATGTATGAGAAATGTTACTCTTTTATCTGAATACATACAGTTTTTTTTCCCCATCGATTATTTGTCTTTAGTATTTGTTTATGGTTCTTTTTTGCTTTACAAAAATGTTTTTAAATTGTGTAATCAGATATATTTATCTTTCTGTTGCTGTTGTTGTTTTGTTTTTTTGAAGCAAACCCGGATCTCCCTCATGGCAGACAGGCAGGCAAGAACTCAACCACTGAGCTACCGCTGCACCGCCCGTGCAATCAGATGTGTTTATCTTTTAATATATAGTTTCTGATTTCTTGTTTAGTTAAAATAAATATTCTTCAATAAAGTAATGGCTGCTTAACTGTGGAATATCCTACTACAGAATATAATCATCTAAGAATGACTAGGAGCAATACCAGTTGACTTAGAGGTATGTCCACTGTATTATATTACGTGAAAAAAGAAAGATAATCATATATATATATAATGATATTTGTGAAAAATGACTATATATATATACAATATGATAATATTTTCAAGATGCTCAAAATATACCATACATACAAAATAAACAATAAATATATATACGAAAACATACAATGTATAGATAAGAATGTATGGTCACGGAAAAATTATAGCAGAGCAGTGACATTGCTGGGATGAAGAGAAAGGGGAAAAATAAGCCCCTTGAATTTTTTAGAATAGTAATACAGTTTTTTAAAAAACATTCAATCCCATTTATGTAAGTTACTTATGTTGGTGAATATATATAAATATGCATAGAAATGCATAAAAGAATAGCCACCAAAATGTTAACTGTGCTCAATTTAGGGTGGAAAAATTATTGAAATATAATTTATCTATATTAACAGTAATTAAAGTAAATATGATAAACCAGAAATATTTCAAGAAGAACAGAGGATGCTGAAGGGAGTTCTACAGGAAGGAAAGGACACTAGACAACTGACAGAAGCTTCATGAAGAAATAAAGCTCTCTGGTAAAGATAGTGACATGAGTAAATAAAAATAAAAATACTAGTACTGTTATATTTCTTTATTTGTAACTCCATTTTCTACTTTCCAAAGGATCTAAAAGGCAAATGCATAAAATGTACTGCTAAATTAATGGTTCTGGATTCATAACGTATAAATATGTAATTTGTATCAGAAACCATATAAAGAAGGAAGGATGGAGGGTGGAGCACGGTTTATGCATATTACTGAAGTTAAGTTGATATCAAAGCAAACATGATTGTTATAAATTTAGGATGTTAAATTTACGCTGCATGTTAACCAAAGAGAAAGAAAGTAGAGTACAGGTTAGCAGGGGTGTGGGGCAGAGGCAATGGGAAGTTAGTGCAAAACTAACTAAGCAGGGTTTTGGCTGGGTTGAAGGGAAAGTTTTGGTAATGGATGGTGGTGAAGTTACATCATGAATGTGATTAATCCCACTGTTCAGTATGCATAGGAGAGGTTGGAATGGGAACGTTTAAATTGTATATGTTTCCATGACTAAGAAAAGAAAGAGAGAAACTAAAGAGATAATGGCAACTAAATAAAATACATGATACTGGATGGGATCTAATAATGGAGGATAAAAGGCTCAAAAGAACATTACTTAGAGATATGAAAAAATGGAATATAGAACATAAGCTTTAGATCAATGTTAAATTTCTTGAACTTAGTAACTGCATTTCAAATGATTACATAAGTGATTATCCTTATCCTACAAAATAAACATGGAAGTATTATGTGTTCAAGGACTGTACAACCTGTTCTCAAATATTCAGGATAGAAGACAGATAGAAAAAGTGCTACAGCAAAGGTGGCAAAATGTTAAAATTGATGATCTGGGTAACTGCAGGCTATGGTATGCTGGAGTTCTCTTTATGGGTTTTTATTATTTTTACAACTATTATTTCTACATCTGTCCTATAAGTTTGAAATTATTTTCAAATAAAAAGTTTTGTTTTTTAAAAGACAGTATACACAGGCAGGCCACTGTGGCTCAGCAGGCAGAGTTCTCACCTGCCATGCCGGAGACCTGGGTTCAATTCCCGGTGCCTGCCCACGCAAAAAAAAAAGATCATATACATGGAATCAAAAATTTTTTTATTCTATTTCAATGTTTTAGCAGCTTTACTGAGATAATTTACATACCATAAAATCTGCCCAGGCTGCATCTAAAATTCTATCATTTTTCGTAAATTTATAATGTTGTACAACTATCACCACAATCCAATTTTAGAACATTGCCATTATCTGCAAAAGAGCCCTCATATCTATCTGCAGTTAATTGATTGTATTTTAAAATAGTGATTTCAATTTATTATCCAAAAATTGTTCCTAAAACTAGCCAAGAATTTTACAATTCAACTGGAGTGCCTGCTAACTCAAGCAGGACCCATGCTCACCCTTAAATTCCTATATGTGCTCTTGGCATACAAAGGATAGTGGTATTTAAAAAGCTACCTTCATAATAATTTTATAAAAAAACTTTTTTAAAAAGATAGCACACATGGAAGCAAAAAAAAAAGAAAAAGGAAAGAAAAAAATCAAATAAACAAATCTAAATTCACTCTTTTAAGAAATAGAACAGACTGTGTAAGAACCCTCAACTGAAAAGGTTCCCCCATTCTGTGCAAAGGAGAAGAATTACAGCGATAGTCTTACAGTTTCCCTATAACTCCTTAGAGATGAATGCATAAACTTATTATAGTGTTGGTTTAATCTGTTTTAAAATGCAGGCGATAAATGAGACATTATACCTATTACATCTTCTCTCCACACAGCAACCAATATAGATAATGGTGAAAACTTTAGTCATGCCTGCTCCATAAAAACTAAACTTAAGGAATGATAAATTTGAGGAGTGGGTCTAAGACTGCTGTGTTCACAAAGAAGCACATTCTTGGGCCCCACACCAGAAACTCTTATGTATAGGTCTTAGGGTCTAATGAACGGTACTTAATAAGCACCCTGGGTGAATGAGGCATGTCTCACTGAAAAACAGCGAATTTAAGGAGGTTTGATCTCTTTACAAACTGAAAGAATTTGAGGAGGGTGGTACACTAGAGAGAACAAAGAATTTTGAAGTAAAAAGATACAGATTGCCTTTCTGACCTAATCCCCACTCACTCTCTCATTCGTCCCTTTCCTTCAGCTACACTGGCCTCCTAGTTACCCTAACAGCAGTCCGGAGTACTTTCCCCTAGACATTCCAATGGCTCAGTCTATCACCTCCTTCAGGTCTCTCAGGTATCACTAGGGACACCTTCCCTAGACACCTTGTAGAGAACTGCAACCCCCATCTCACCTTCTAATTCCCCTTCCTGCTATTTTTCCTCTTCAGCCTTTCTTACTCTCTAAAATAAAACATATTTTACTCATTTTATTTTGCTTACTGTTTGATTCCCATGAGGACAGGAAGATTCGTCAGTTTTTATCACGGCGGATCCCCAGCAGATAGAACAGTACCTGCACAGAGTTTGGGGAGATCTAACTTGGCCAACATAAAACAGACGATACTTGAGAGGTTTGGTGATGGGAAACAGATGTGGTCAGTTAAATCGGGAGCTTATTACTATAGAGACTCCTGGGCCCTGCCAGCGATTCTGATTCAAAAGGTCTGTGGTCAGGCCAAGATTCTGAATTTCTAACAAGAACCCAGGTGATGTTGATGCAACATAGAGAGTGGTCAAATGCCTCTGCTTGCTTTTTAATGGAAGTCAACCAACTCTGTGCAAGAGCTGTAGGCTGAAAAGGAAAAGGTTGGTCACTCTTGTGTGTGTTTGTTGGAAGAGATGGAAAGGCAAAAGAAAAAAATAGTTCACCTAACCTCTACGTAACTAAGCTACCGACCCAAGTAAGTAAAATGATTCTAAGATAGGAATACTTACTTAAAATATATTATAGATATTTACTACTACTTATATTTAATAAAAGCATGGTTTTTAGGGTGTGTTTAATTTTTTATTCTAACAAATAATACTTCACGTGATATTTTTGGTATATGCTTTTGTGCATTAGTCTAAATACTTCTTCCTAATAAATTCCTAGAAGGGATATTTCTGAATCAGAGAGTTTTGAACAGCACTTCCAATAAAACTTTCTCCAATGATGGAAATATCCTAAAACTACACAGTCTGATGTGGCAGACACTAGCCACATGTGGGTATTGAGCACTTGAATGTGACTAGTGCAATTGAGAAACTGAATCTTCGCTTTTATGTGATGTCAATTTAAATTTAAGTAGGTATCTGTGGCTAGGGGTTACCCTATTGGGACAGACCAAGTATAGACATCTAAAGGCTCCATTCATGATGTCAAATTGCTCTCCAGAAAAACTGTAATTATTTGCCTTTACTGGTTATGTGTGAGAATAACCTTTTTTTAAACCCAACTGTCAACACCAGATTGATAATCTTGATAATCTGAGAGTAGAAAAATATCTGTATAGTTTTAAAATGTATTTATTTGCTTATAAGAAAACAGGGGCCTGGACTGTAAACTCTATTGCAGTCACATTTAGTCCAGAGTGGTAATTATTATTTCTGGATTCTGAGAGGATATTTTATGCATCTATAAGAATGAAGCTGATCAGGTCAGGATTGAGGTAATTCAAAACACGGATAAGGAAGACATTGTCTATATTTTAGAACCTCACCACTCTTTGAGACCAAAGGAAGAAAGGTTTATTTTGTCTGGAAATTAAATTTTCTGTAGCACACACTTGAACTCAACCTGTCTGGATAGCTCATTGAAAGAGAGGGAGCCCGAAAAGAATTCCCACACCTCTACCTTCCTGTCTCACCTTATGTTTCATAGCTTTAGTACACTCAGGAAAAGAATGATCATCTTTTGTAGAATATTTATACATTTTTGCATATTTCAATTTCCACTTAAATTTTTTAAGGCTTTAACTGGCTCTATAAATTAAAATGAGTTTGTGCTTTCTTTGAAATGCACTTATTCTTATTACAAGCATTTTATAATTTTGTATAAATATCTATTTTCTCTAAATATTTTGCTTTCAGTAAAATGCTTTCCAACTCTGTTTAGTATATTAATTACCAGTGGATTGGTAGAATTGCTTTTTATGGACTAGTAAAACGTACTGCCTATACTTTTACCTCAGGCTTGCAAAATTAAATAAAAATTGCCATTCCAGTAATAAAAAAAAAAAGAAAGAGAGGGAGCCCAGAATAAGAATGAGGTCCTTTAATCCTGTATAGCTTAATATAATGATTGGATACATCTTAGAATATATTAGGCAGATAATTAAAAAGTATTGGTAAAAAAGTCCCCTTGGGGGAATGGCAAGAAAGGGGGAAAATTCTACTTCCCCATGTGGAGAATTCCTGATATTCTCACAAGCCACGGGGACAACCAAAGCAATACGCCAAGCTCTCAATTTTGGGTTTGTTCATATGAAACTTATCCCTCAAAGGATAGGCTAAGCCTACTTAAAATTAGGCCTAAACGTCACCCCCAGAGAACCTCTTTTGTTGCTCAAATGTGGCCTCTCTCTCAGCCAACATGACCAGCAAACTCACTGCCCTCCCCCTCTCTACGTGGGACATGACTCCCAGGTATGTAAACCTTCCTGGCAATATGGGACATAAATCCTAGAATGAGCTGGGACTTAGCATCGGGATTGAGAAAATCTTCTAGACCAAAAAGGGGAAGAGAGAAATGAGGCAAAATAGTGTTAATGGCTGAGAGATTTCAAACAGAGTCTAGAGGTTATCCTGGAGGTTATTCTTACACATTATATAGATATCACCTTTTCAGTTAAGGTATATTGGAGAGGCTGGAGCAAAGTGCCTGAAAATGTAAAGATGTGTTCCAGTAGCCATGTTTCTTGAAGAAGATTGTATAATGATATAGCTTTCGCAATGTGACTGTGTGATTATGAAAACCTTGTGTCTGATGCACCTTTTACCTATGGTATGAACAGATGAGTAAAACATAAGGATTAAAAATAAATAAATAGTAGGGGGAACAAATGTTAAAATAATTTTATTAGATTGAAATGCTAGTGATCAATGAAAGGGAGTGATGGGTATAGAAAAAAATAGGGGAAACAAAGGTTAAAATATATTGGGTAGATGGAAATACTAGCAATCAATGAGAGGGAGAGTAAGGGGTATGGTATGTACAAGTTTTTTTCTATTTCTTTTTCTGAATTGATGCAAATGTTCTAAGAAATGATCATGGTGATGAATATACAAATATGTGGTGATATTGTGAGTTATTGATTATATACCAAGAATGGAATGATCATATGATAAGAATATTCATTTTGTATGTTGTTACGTTAAAAAAAATTTTTAAAGTATTGGCAAAGTCCCTTGAGGGTTGGGATAAAAAAATGGAACTAATAAACTTTACCACCAGGGAAACCCCTGATACTGTGTCAAACATTAAAGACACCCAAATCAATAGGCCAACCCCTTCATCTTGAGGCTTGCTCTTGTGAAGCTTATGTATGTAGTGGAGAAGCTTAGCCTACCTATAGGCATGCCTAAGAGTTACTTCTGGAGAACCTCTTTTGTTGCTCAGATGTGGCCTCACTCTCTCTAATCCACTGTGCAAGTGAAATAATTGCCCTCCCCCCTACATGGGACATGACAGCCAGGGGTGAATATCTCCCTGACGGCATGGGAGATGACTCCCAGGAATGAGGCTAGCCCTGGCACTGTGGGATCAACAATGCCATCCTGACCAAAAGGGGGAAAAGAGGTATAATTAAAAAGGCATCAGTAGCTGAGAGAGTTCAAATACAATCAAGAGGCTACTCTGGAGGTCACTCTTGCCCAAGCTTCAGTTAGACATTGCTACCTAGCATAACTTGCTAAACCCCAAACAAAACCATTCCAGCCAACCCTCTAAGGCAATATGTAAGATTCTACAAAGATTCTATGTACTAGGGTAACTTTCCAGAAACCTACAACTCCCCAGATGGGTCCCTGGACAAGATAAGTCCTGAAACCTAGAGGGGCCAGCCTCTCCAGAACATCAGCTAGATCTATCTCCCTACCCCATATTATTGACAGCCCCTTCCAACATGAAAAAGTTAGAATAGGCATAGCTCAAATACCCCTAAAGAGTGGGAGAAAGATCAAGGTGATGGTAGAGTTATACAAAGATGGTAGGGTTTAACACAACGAATAAGATTACTGAATCATTATATTGATATTTCTTTTAGTCTCCAGTATCCTAGAACAGCTAGAAGTAAAAACCTAAAGTTGAGGAATTGTAACCCATACCAAACTCTGAAATCTGTTCTACAACTAATTATTGCAATGTGCTTTGAAATTTATTGCTTTTTTGTATATACATTATTTACACACACACAAAAAAGTCGATTGTGATGATAAAAAAGTATTTATTTCTTCTAGCCTCCAATGTTCTGGAGCAGTTAGAAGGAAAAATCTGAAATGATGGCATCATAGCCCATGATAAACTCTGGGATCTGTACTGTAACTACTTGTTCAAGAGTGCTTTGAAAACTACTGTTTTTTTTCTTTCTTTGCTTTGTATATATGTTATATTATACAATAAAAACAAGTTTTAAAATTGCATTTCTTTGTTTAATTTGTCATCACGTGCATTCAAATGCAACCATTTCCACACATTTTATTTAACTCAGAGATTTGAAATTACCTGGCTTATCTGTTATTTTATTTTATAATTTATTGTCAACATTTAAATTCATATAAAATTTGTATTTCCAGTTTCACTTGAAAATCAGATGATCTGGTGATAGTGGGATTTCCGAAGAGGAACAATTAGTGGAGTCTTAGCTCTGCCAACTTCAGACATTCTTGTTCACTAGAACTCATCACTCCCTATTATTTTCAAATGGCCTGTTTCATTCATTCAGATTACCTGCTTGGCTCCTGCAGTCATTTGAGTTTACAATTCCTGCCCTAAATTAGATTTTGAGAGATTAAAAGGCAAATGGCAGCTAATAACAGCTAACTTTCATTTCATATTTAGCATGTAGAAGTGATTTTATGATATTTCTGGATTGTTTTATAACTAATATTTAACTAGTAGAAGAATATTTTTCTAGTGATCGTTGAGTACTTCCTAGAGCAGTGTTTCAGCATAAGAGGGATTGCTAAAACACAGATTGGATCCCAGGATGAGACAGGACCCAGTATCAAGGGATTGAGAAAACCTTCTCGACCAAAAGGGGAGAAATAAGACAAAATAAAGTGTCAGTGGCTGAGAGATTTCAAATAGAGTCCAGAGGTTGTTCTGGAGGTTATTCTTACGCAGTATATAGATATCCCTTTTTCAGTTTATGGTGTACTGGGAGTGGCTGGAGGGAAGTACTTGAAACTGTAGAGCTGTGTTCCAGTAGCCTTGTTATTTGAAGATGATTGTATAATGATATAGCTTTTACAAAGTGACTGTGTGGTTGTAAAAATCTTTTGTCTGATGCTCCTTTTATCGAGGTTTGGACAGATGAGTCAAAAATATGGATAAAAAATAAGCAAATAATAGGGGGAACAAAAATTAAAATAAACCAGGTAGACTGAAATACTAGTGGTCAATAAGAGGGAGAGGTATGGGGTATGGTGTGTATGAGTTTTTTCTTTTTTGTTTCTTTTGCTGGAGTGATGCAAATGTTCAAAAGAATGATCATGGTGATGAATACACAACAATGTGATGATATCTGAAGCCACAGACTGTACACCACGTATGGAATGTTTGTATGTCAAGAATGTTTTTATGTTTATATGTTATGTTTTTACAATTAAAATATTAAAAAAAAAAAACACACAACAAAGATTGGCAGGCCCCATTCCCAAAGTTTCTAGTTCTGTAGGCTGGGCTGGTCCCCAAGAATCTGCATCTAACCCCAAATTCCAAGCGCAACTCCACATTGAGGTTAGTTTCCTTCAAAGACATGGACACTCCTAGAAGGGCAATGATGATGTCATTTTGACAACATCCTCTTAGTTTGTAGACCCTTTATTCTGAAACATGTCCACGTTTGTTATTTCATTTTATCTTCACAAAAATCCTGTGCAGAAAGTTTGGAATACAGCAGTGATTATTAACTCCATTTTATACGAGGAAAGTAAGGCACAGGAGTTAAGAAACTCCTGTAAGCACATAAACTGGAAGAGACACAACAAGCAGGTTTCCTAACTCCTTACCTTGGAAATACATGCAAATACAATATAAAACACATTTGGAGCTTGCTCCTGCAGATTCATATCCAAAGGAACAGAGAAACCAGTATAAAATATAGTTCACAGCAACAATCATTTACGTGAGTACTGATTATGTGTTAATCGATGCAAATCATGGCTAAAGTCCCTGCCATAAGGATTGTTAAAGACAATCACATAGAGCACAGAGAAAAAAAAAATTGAAACCCAACCTGAAAAATGATAGTGAATTCTCCTCTAAATCATAGAAGTAAATTCACTGAAGGGGTGGATGGTTGGGCTAAATAAAGAGTTGAGTGGAAGAAGAGGAGTCACTGTGGGAGCTTCACATCTGGACTTGGAGGAAGTGCTATCAACAGCAGTCAAGAATGGGAGACAAGGTAGAGTACACAATAGGAGCCCTCCCAGGGCTCATGAGCACAAAGAGATGCTGTTATCCATGTTGGGTGTGTGTTTGCCAGAAATATCAGGGCTGCTGGAACTGCAGAACTTACAAGGGCATGCTTTTGTGCAAAGTTACCTTGACTATACAAGAACTCAAGTCAGAGGACATAACTCCATTATCCATTTGTAGCCAAAAGATAACATGATTAGGGATCAGGAAATTTTCTCTCCCTGATTTTTCCCCAAGTTTTGAAAAGCATTCCTAGTAAAAAGCTATCAAATAGCAATTACAATAATGTTAATTATAAATCAGCTCTTCCATGGGAAAAAAAAGAGGATTGCATATTCACTTAAATAGGACTTATACATGATATTATTAGTTCTTAATTTTAACAGTTACTTGTCTAAGATTATTTTAATAGGTAATAAAGATTGCCAAAGACTGAAAATACAAGAAAATGTTAATTAATTTGAAAGAGCCTATTGGGAAATTTGATTTACTCTTCATCAGTTTTGTCACTCACTTCTCCTTTTCCACCCCTCTCGTAGTTTAACTCAAAATGACTGAGGTGACCAAGCATCTATTATTTCATTCAGGAAAAGTAGTAGCAATGCTGAAAAATTCTCACTTTGCAAAGAAACACAAATAAAACAAAGGGATACAACTGTACATTAACCAATTAGTAACAATAGCATAAATATTTTAAAAGAACATAAGAACACATATACATTGTTTTGTGACAATATAAATTTATATAATTCTTTTGGAGAGTAATTTTGAAATTACTCAAAATCTGGAATTTTTCTAATAAAAATAAGAACTAACATTTATATGTGTTTTCATGCGTCATTGCTTTTGATCTTAACAACTTGGTAGGGAGCTAGTACAGTACCCATTTTACAGATTAGGAAGCCAAAATTCTGAGAAAATAAATTGCTTGTCCAATCTTGCCAATAAGTGATAGAACTAGATTTTGAACCCAGAACCTCTCATTTTAAAGCTCACATATTTACAGCTACACTATCCTGCCTCTCTAGAGAAACAATCCTGAAGAAATCATTTTTTAAGCATAAAAGTTACATGCGTGAAGATGATTTTTTTAATATTGAATTTTTTTTAATATTGAAAGTATGAGCTTGCCTCTCAACATGAACGATTTTTACAATCACCAAAGTCGCACTTTCAAAATCCCTTAATTAAGATCATATGTAGTGACTAAAATCAGCTAATTTATTTTACTATCACAATCTTGCAATCAATTCTCAGCTCCCTGTCGCCATCCAAGAATGATTAGCTCAGAGGATGCAGGTGTTCTAGAAATTAGAAAAATTTCTTACTAGGAACATGATCTCTTAGTGAAAATTTATAAAGTACCTACAATGTCCTGACTGTAAGGGATATTCATAATCTACTTATGAGAATTATGAATTAAATTGTGTCAAGCATCTTTGAATTAAGCAAATGAACTTCATTATCTCTTTACCATAAAGAAAATTAAGAGTTGGTGAGGGTAACTTCCCCTAAAAATCGCATCATGAATCGTGAAGAAAATGAACTCTCCTTAGTCATAACAAGGCCCAGTCGGCCCAGGGTTTGGTCTTAATTGGCAACATAGACATTTGCTGAGAAAATGAAGTAGCCATTCTCCAATGATATCAAATTAATAACAATAGGAATGTAGTTTAAATATCTCTAACTTCTCCTTATGAATCTACCATTTGGAATTCTTTTTTTGTCACCCCATTGGCTAATGCCATAAATTTAGAATGGCTATCCTTAGCCATTCTCAGAACATCTGCAGAACTACTTTTTGAATCACAGAACTTTGGAGTTAGAAGAATCTTTACAAACATTGAGTTTAATTTCTTTAGTTAGCTGAATGCGAAACTAAGGTGTTCCCAAGAAAGTTACTTCATTTTGCTAGTTTATGACAGATCCAGCCCAGAACTAAAAGCTAAGACCAAATGTCTTAAGTGTAATCTTAACTCTTAAAAATCTGATATTATGCCATCTAAACAGGAGCATACAGATGTCCTTTTGGTGTTTTCAGATACGCATTCACTGGGTGGAATAAACAATAGTTCTTATCCTCTATAAAGAGTTCCAAAATGGAGGGGAAAATTCTACAAAGTTTATAAAAACTAGTGTAGAGAAATTGGTGGTGGTGGAGGGGATAATTGTTTAGAAGTTCTGCTTTCCACTGAATACTAAAATAATTTCTAGTACCTTTAGCACTCTAACTGACCTTCAAGTGTCTAACCTAGGCCAAATAAAAGGCTCTAATGCTTTCATGAACTGTTATCAAATTAATACCATTATCATTAATATACAGTCCAGTCTTTACTTATAATCTGCTCCTGTCATTCTCTATTTCCATAAGTAATCCAATTTTAGGGGATTTATGGAAGGATATATACAAGAAATTGTCTCTGAGGAGGACCATGGCATTAGAGTATGGAATGGGAAAGAGAAGGCTTCCTTTACACCCTTCACTGTTCTTCGAAAGTTTTACCCTATGCATATTACTTTTAATAATCATTAATTAAAACTTCCCTTTAGATACATACCTGTATGCATGTAATTTTGTTACTAAATATTTTCCATGAAATTTTTATCTTTTAAGTAAATTTTCAGAATTTCAATTTGTACAGTCTTCAGAAAGAAAAAATAACCAATACAGTCAGAAAACTCAACACAGATTTTCAGGATTTAAGATATAAGAAAAATTTACAGAGAAATGAGAGGTTTTTAAGAAGGCATTTAAAAGCCTTTTGAGGAAAAGCACGTCCGCATATTTAAAAGGCCAGGTTTTTAAATCGGTGCTCTGGGGTTTAAACGGGGTTTTTCATCTCAAAGGGAAAAACAAAACAAAACAAAGCTTAACGGTGTGAAAAGTAGAAATTTAAATTTGGTTTCTATCTTCTCAATGGGGACAGAGGGCAGTGGATGGGGCGGATAAGGACCTAGCAACAGTCATCTTCACAGAAGAAAGGAGTATGACTGAGGAGTTTCTCCACGATTCGCCCGCCTCAACTGGAGGCAGGAACTGTTCCTATGCAGATGAGCCGCGATCTGGGACGTTAGTTGGGCTCGTTTTAACTGAGAAATTCCAGCACTGAATCTGTACGGATTATTTTCTTTTAATGGAACCCAAAAGAATGACCAAGGGTTTGACTCACTTTACCAAACTGTCTCATTACCACGCTCGCCCAGCCACAGTGCATCTCACCGTGCTGTCTACTTGTGTCCCCATCAGCTGTCAACAGGACCCTTTGTGTCTCATTCTAAGTAAGAGTGGTCCTCAGCCACTCAGAAAAAATGAAAACGATGGCCGAAAGCCACACGCGCGCGCGCGCGCTCCTGCCGGAGTGACACTTGGAGTGGAGAAAAGAGATCCATGGACGCTGAGCAAACGCTCGGCCACCTCTGGCCGCTCTCAACTTCCCCGAGTTGATTTTATCCATCCTCTCCGCGGTCACCTCCGCGCCTCCCTACCTGCCGTTCACCGCCCAGGGACCCCCTCACCGCCCCTGGGGCTCCAGGAGATGAATCCCGGGCGCGCCCCCTCTCCTGCGCGGCGCGCCGCAGCCTCCCTCATCCACACTCGGCTTCCTCGCTCCCGCCACAAAGGCAGCGAGTAGAGCCTGGGGTGACAGGCCTTTGGCCTCCGAGCGCAGACAGCACGGGCTAAGTCCCCTCAGTGCGGTGAAGCGAGGAGGCTGGGAGGCGAACGAGTTCTGATAGGGGCTGGCAGAGAAGGCGGCCCCCGCCACACAAACACCCTCGCCCTCACATCCCCGCTCCACATTTCCGTCCCTCCAAAAAAGTCAGCCTTAGCAGCGGTTCCTCGCGCAGGCAGGGTGTCCTCAAGCCCGCCAAAGGGCAGCTCCTGCTAGACAGAGGCGTGCGCTCGCGTCCTCTCACCTCCCGGTGCCCGCGCCCCGGAGGCCCCGCAGCCGCTCACCTGACCCTGGCAGGGCGCTAGGGCAGAGGACCAGCGGGGTGGCCCTCACCTCGGCTGGGGCTCGTCTCCCCACCCCCAGGCCCGGTCCCGGCGCTGCGCTCTGCTCCTCCAGCCGGCCTGCTCCGAGGTGCTAGCGCCGCCGGCGGCTGGCGTCTCTCTGGCAGGCGCGCTCGCCGCGCGCTCAGTTCCCCGGGGCGGAGCGAGGAGGCGGCCGTCGCGGCCGGAGGCGGATTCCTCAGGTGCTGCCCCTCCCGTTTCCCCAGAACCTCCGCGGCGGGGACCCTCGCGTCCCCTCCCGCCCCGCCCCGCCTCGCCCCTCGCCGTCCTGCAGGCCCTTGCCCTGCTTGAAAATAGAGGAGTACATACCCATCCCGTCCACAAACGCTCCCACCCACACTGTGGAGTCCTTAGTCCACTGTCCTCACGCCTCCATGACCAAACTCCACGGCGCAAAAGATGTGTGTGGCCACTGTGTGGTATGCACGGTGCTGGGGGGGGGGGGTGCGGAGTGGTGGAAATGGTCTTCTGGGAAGAAGGCTTGCTCCCCAGTGCTACTGACGCGCACACTCAAGAAAAAAAATTTTTTTCTCTCACCGAGTGCGCATCCATTCACAGAATGTTCTCGCCTCATTGTGCGATTGCTCTCTCTGTTCACTGGTCGACGGCGAAAGAGCCTTAAGTGTGAACTCGGCCCGGGCAACAGTGGGTCCAAAACCTTTGGCCTTTAGTATGAGGGGTGTAGGGCCAGAACAGGACGCAGACAAAACCAAACAAATCCGGAACTCCGAGGCACAGCAGACTTTTACAGCCCCGGGATGAGCACGTCCTCGGGCCAGCGGACCTCGGCTCGGCTCACAGGCGGGCGGCGCACTTTCGCTGCCTGCTGGCCACGGCTTGGCTTGGCTTGGCTTGGCTCGGCTCGGCTCGACTCGGCTCGGCTCGGCTCGGCCCGGCCCGAGCCTCATGGGACCCAACCGGAAGCCCTGCCTCAAGAGCAGCGTTCTCCAGCGGGCCCCAGGCCTGGACGGGTGCTTCAGGGGCAAACGCTCTCGAGAGATGCTGCGGCTGGATAGCGATTGAGATTCAGCTCCACTTTTCACAGCTGGTGGTTTCCACTGTTTGAAATGTAGTTCCATGTGTAATGTTGCCAGGGAAACGCCACTACTCGCGTTCACAAATTGTATTGCCCTCTCTGAAAGAAGCAGCACCATGCTGGATATGGTGGAAGAGTCTGGAGCTAGTCTACTTTTAGAGCCACTGGGCAAACATAACCCCAGGCAGCTCAGCATGTTGGTGGAAGTGGGAGAGATTTCCGTTGTGGGTGATGCCAGGTCTTCGGTGGGTTGGTTTCTGTCTACTGTTACCGTATTATTATTAATTATGGTTAAAAGACAGCGTCAGTTAAACTGAGTCATCATATGAGATCTTACCTTGCCTTAAAAAACAAAAACCCGAAATACATTGTTTTCCCTTTCTCTTTTGGTCGATGGAATCACCAGAAATATTTGGAATTATTTGGAAATACTTGGGACATTTGGAATTTGAGAAAATGACTCAAGACATACTTCACTTGTGCCTAGCAAAAGAAAGCGATTTGTTAGGGGTGTGGATTGTCTTCTCTCCCTCCTTCACTAGGAAGATACAATCGGCTGCCGTTTACACAATGGGGGGTGGAGGGAGTCATCTAGCTTCTTATGAGGGAGTCATTTAGCTTCTTATGTGGATAAGGAGCTGAAATGTATTTTTGTTTTGTTTTGTTTTACAGTTGATTTTCTACTGTAAAACACTTAGAAACATCTCTACCTGACTTGACAGCAAGAAGCAAGGCTTTCTAATTACCTCTGTATTCCTACCCTTCTGATCATCCAAGCTTAGTAAATGAAATCAGTATGGTTTTTAAATAACATTAAAAAAAGAGTACAGGTGATTAGCAAGGAATCCAATGTTAGCAAACCTATTCCACCAGGTGGAAATGACATTTCCCTGGCATTCAAAGATAGGGACTTTTTCGATATAGTCCCTATCTATTTTTTTTGTTATTCTTATTATTGCTCCTCTACTTAGCCAAAATCTACTGTTGTCTTAGCAGTGGATCTTTCTTATGAAGTTTTATTTAAGCAGTGAAAAATGGGAAGCAACCAATTAGTCAACCATAGGGAAATAGTCTAAAAATCATACATTCACTCCATGGTATCCTAGCAACCAAAAACATCAATACTACAGCTTACTTTGAAATACATAAAAATAATGGACAGAGAGAGGGATCGACAAGTGATGCAGCAGGTAGAGTAAAATATTCACTGTAGAATATAAGTGATGAGAATATGGACGTTCACAGTAAAATGTTTTCAACTCTTCTGTATGTTTCAACTTTTTAATAATAAAACCTTAGGGAAAATGGATATTATATTTATTAATAATATGGAAATTTCCTTCAATAAGATAATATATTATAAAGCAGGAGAATATGTTATATCAAATTTTACAAATATATTAAGAAACCCCGCCCCACCAAGAAATCTAAAGGAAATTTACTCAGTTGTTAATAGTGCTCTTTGGATAGCATCTTATGGATAATTTTATTTTTTTCCTTTTTGTAATTTTTAGTATTTTACAAATGTTTGATGAGCATGTTATCCATTTCAAATAAAAAAGCGAAGTTTTTCCAAAAAGTAAAAACTCATAGGAAATTACACTTTACAATCCTATAGTAAAATTAGCAGGAAATGTGAAACAGTGGGGCTCAAAGATTAGAGACAGAGGTGAAACAGAATTGTCCCTAAGACTGCCTCCTGATAAATATCACCTGAGTTGCTTATAAGACTACCCAGCCCCTCACCTTTTTTCCCAAAAGGGCTTCACTATTAAAATATGCCTATTTTCATCATTTCCTTGATGATCAAACAATCATTTCTAGTTGAATTCATTCTACATCCCTGCTAGGTCTTGTTGCCTAGAGCTGACTCATATCCACATACAGGTCCTCAACAGCAGCCACTGATTATTATCCACTTCGTGTGTTATCGGAGCCCCGCCCCCCCCCACTCATGTGGCGCTGATGATTTGGTTTTTGGGGGGTTTTGTAAGAATATTCCTGGTATTCTGGATCCCCACTGTTAAGATAAATAAATTCTCTGTACAGGCATGCCAGATAAGAGTTGGGCTTTGGAGCTAAGGTCAAGGGTAGGGTTGATCAGCAGTGGGGCTCACAAAACCCCCAGAGAATATGACACTTCAGTGCAGAATAAGCTTTTTTCTCATGTAAAAATGTTTTCAGGTGTTTGAAACAAATGTGACTGGCATCATTTTTTTTTCTATCTCTATTCTTTTAAAAAAACACCTTTCCAGCAGTTATCAGATGGCAACATGAACTCTGAGCCTTATTTAATAAAAAGGTAACTTTTCTTAGGCTTATTAAACTGAATCCAATAAATGGGCAAATTTAAACAAACAGAAAAGTTGTCTCTTTTGAGAAAATATTAAAGAATCAAAAGACTATAAAATTAATTCCAAAAATGTATTGAGCTTCCATTATGTACTTAAATACCATTTCAGTGGTTTAGTGTAATACAGATTTACCCATAATTGTAATTCAGTGTAAGCTAATTGAGGAAACAAATGAACATGTTCTCTAAGTTTGGAATATTTAAATATCATATAGTTCTTATCATTTCTAAGTGAAATTAGTACTAACAATAATTCTGTTTCATATAGATCTAAAAATATACATTTAATGTACAAAATGTAATCATGGCTTTTTTTTTAAGCCAAAAAAGACATTCTTAGATCCCAAATTGAGTTTTCAGAACACAATCTCACATGATACTTCATGAAAAAGGTATTCTGTAGTCAAATAAATTGGGCAGTGCTACATATATGCTCTACTCTCATCTTGAAAATTCACAATTCAAATAATCATATTAAAGGCTGCAAGAAAATCTATGATAAGACCCTAGTATAACGTCATTTAATCCAGTGCTTCTGAAACTTTCTATGACCATGAAGGCCTTTTGGATATTATCTATTAAAGTTTTGCAGAACTTCTTTGGTTGAAACCAATGCCCTCATTTAAAAAATATATATATTATGGTAACACACCTATATATAACATAAAATTTGACATTTTAACCATTTTAAGTGTACAATTTAGTGTAATATTGAATATTAGTTACAATATTGTGCACCTTCACCTTCATTTATTACCAGAACTTTTATCACCCCCAAACCAAAATTCTGTACTCATTAAGCAATAATTCCCCATTGTCCTTTTCCCCAGCCCCTAATAACCCCTAATCTTTCTGTCTCTATGAATTGTCTATTCTAGCTATTTCATATAAGTAGAATAATATAATATTTATCCTTTTGTATCTGGCTTATTTCAGTTAGCATAATGTTTTTAAGGTTTTTCCACATTATAGCATGCATCAGAACTTCATTTTTTACGGCTGAATAATGTTTCATTGGAATGCCCTCATTTTTATAGAAAGTGAGGCCCCAGAGATAAACTCATACACTTAAGGAAACAGTCCTTTATTTACTTAGGGAAACTCATAAGTAGGCAAGCTATACGGTATTTTCCCATTGAAACTTTGTATTGAATTATCAGTGGTCATAAGCCTAAACAACCTAGACTTTGGTGAAAAATACTGTACACTTCCAGTCTTTCCTGATTCTTAAATTTTTAAATTGGCTTACATAAACCAAGTAACTCAGCATCTATTATAAATTTAGGAAGGCAATGACCTAGCTGTGAAAATATCACCATAAAGAGTCATTTTGAAGTTCAGAAGTTTCCATGATCATGCAAAGTCTTCTCTGACAACTCCTGTTCACAGTGATTTCACTCTGATCAGTATGTAATCAAATTCTGTCTTCTATTGTTATTTACTTGCCACCTGTGTATACCTTCTCTCCCTAACCAAATTCAAGCTCCTGGAAAGTCATACTAATTCTTACTTTTCTCTTGAGTTATCTTAGACACATAATAGATTTTTGAGAAATATTTTTTACTAACAAAATGACCTATTGAATGGAAAGGGAGAAATAGCTTTATAGACTCGGAATGGACTCCAGCCTTCTGCCTTCTTTCTACCTTCATTGCAGACCCTCCCCAACCCCACCCCCCTCCACTCAGTTTGCATGGCTAGCAGTACCTTCCTTTCAGTCTTGCCTAGGTATCCCTGGTAAACTAAGCTGTCCTTGTTTGAGGGACACTGCTTGACCCTAGCAACATTCCAGTGATTCAGTGAGAAGCTCTCCAAATCAGCGGAAGTACATGTCATGCCCAGAATCAGTTTGAAGATCAAATGGGCCTTAGAAATAAAATGGAAGCCTCATTGTATTTCTACTTGTTCGGTCTCTGATTAATTAGGAACATTCACCAAAAACACAAAACAGCTGCTTTTTTGATACTCAAATTGTCTTCTTCAAGGATAAACTGACCCCAGAGTAGGGATAGTTCTAATGATTGTTTTTGCTTGTTTTATAACAGAACCCTAGAGAAGTTTAAGGGGAAGAAAGGAAACTCCCTATCCCTTTTTGCTGCTGCTGATACAGGCAGACTTGGCTAGAAAACTAGATCTGTATTGAAAAGGTTGAAAAAATCTGGTACTCTTAAGGTGGGATCTATCACTGTTCCTAAGAAGTACAATTTTTGTTACATATGTGTCTTTGATGGAAATAGACCAATATTGTCAGATTAATACATTGGTTTTCCTACAAACAAATCAGTGAGTGTTTATTGTACGGGTACATCTTCTCAGCCCTGCTTTTAGGCGCTGTGAGTTTATAGAAGATATATAAAGGTATGGTTTCTCTCTACAAGGGATTTACAATCTAATAAGGTGAGATAAGACTAACACTGAAAACAACTGTGAACAATACAAGGCAGTATATATTGTCCAGGGCTGTCTTGTGAGCCTTAGACTCTAACTGCAACAGAAATTCAGTGGGGTGAGGTGTGGAGGTAGGAGGGGGAGGATTGTCCACTGGGAGTTTCAGTAGTAAAAGAAGAATTAATGAAGAAAATGGGACTTGAGGTAATCATTAAAGGAA
Source organism: Tamandua tetradactyla (assembly GCF_023851605.1). NCBI lineage: Eukaryota > Metazoa > Chordata > Mammalia > Pilosa > Myrmecophagidae > Tamandua > Tamandua tetradactyla. The sequence continues at coordinate 62,670,194 of NC_135344.1, forward strand.
GGACTGGGGTTTGAGACAAAGAGAGGTAAGCTATCCACTCTGGTTTTAGGTAACATTATTTTGTCAATTCTTTGAGATTCTCCAATCCTTGATTCCTGTATGGCAGACTATATGTATAAATGAATATAATTTTAATCACTGGGCTATTATTTTTAAAAATACCTTTAACTATTATTTTAGTGGCCTATAAATAAATTTGTTCAGTTTTCCATTACCCAGTACGTAGGGTAAAGCAAAAAAATTGACTTATTAGTTTTAAAGTTATTAATTCCATGCATACAGCTTATTAACAAATAAAAGCAAAGTGTTTACTGATTGCCAGGCCCTGTGTTGGATGCTAGGGATAAAATGGTGTTTAAGTAGTCAAGGTGCCTGTCAAGTTTAAATGTTATAGAGGAGACAGATAAACAAAGAACAACATGATTACAGTTATAGTAGGTGTCATGAAAGAAAAATATGGAGAGCTATAAAGTCTTATATCATGAGGCCTAATTTAGATTGGGGAGGCAGTGACAAATTTCTTAAGAAATTGATCATTTAGGCTGAGACCTGAAGTATGTGGGAGTTAGAGATAGGAAGTGAGGGAGGCAGTATTCTAGGAACAGCGCAGAAGGCCAATGGTGGCTGGAAATTAAAGGGCTAAGGCTAGACAAATAGGTAGAGCTAGGTCATGCAGGATTCTGGAACTTATCTATTTTTTATAAATAAATTATAAATTATTGCAAGCCAAAATATTCAGCAGGAGTGGCATTTAATTTTTACTCTTTTATCAGAAACTGCTGTGAGAATTAAATTGTTCTTATTATAAAAACAATTTGAAAAGATGAACTTAATTCACGAATGCCTTGTGATTTCATTCCATGCTGCCTTCTACACAGTAGACATCTACAAGATGTACATGGATTTAAAATTGCAGGTAAAGTAGTTGCCTCTAAAGGTATAAATAGACTAAGAGAAATCAGTCCCACAGGAGGCAACATAGTGAAGTGGTAGGTACATGGGATTTTGGAAGCAGACTACCTAAGTTTGGATTCCAGTTCTACTACTTATTATTTCTCTGAAATTAGGCAAATGTGCCTCAATTCTTATTTTTTTTAAATATAACAACATACAAACATGAACATTCTTACCATATAATCATTCCATTCTTGGTTTATAATCAATAACTCACAATATTATCACATAGTTGTTTATTCATCGCCACTATCACTTCTCAGAACATTTGCATCAATCCAGAAAAAAGAAATAAAAAGAAAAAAGAAAAAAATTCATACATACCATACCCTCTCCCCCTCCCCATCACTGATCACCAGTATTTCAATCTACTGAATTTATTTTAACATTTGTTCCCCCATTATTTATTTATTTATTTATTTATTTATTTTTTTTTTTTTAAAGGAAAGACAGAGAGAAGGAAGGAAGGATAGAAGGAAGGAAGAGAGGAAGAAAGGGAAACATCTTTTAAACATTTTCTTGTTTTATTGTATTTTGTTTCTCCGTTTTCGTTACATGGGCTGGGGCCGGGAATCGAACCGAGGTCCTCCGGCATAGCAGGCAAGCACTTTGCCCGCTGAGCCACCGCGGCCCGCCCCCATTATTTATTTTTAATCCATATCTTTTACTCCATCCATTGATAAGGTAGATAAAAGGAGCATCAGACACAAGGTTTTCACAATCACACAGTCATATTGTGAAAGCTATATCATTATACAATCATCTTCAAGAAACATGGCTATAGGAACACAGCTCTACATTTTCAGGCAGTTCCCTCCAGCCTCTCCATTACATCTTGACTAACAAGGTGATATATATTTAATGCGTAAAATAACCTCGAGGATAACCTCTCAGCCATTGACACTTTATTTTGTTTCATTTCTCTTCCCTCTTTTGGTCTAGAAGTTTTTCCCAATCCCTTGATGCTGAGTCCCAGCTCATTCTAGGATTTTTTCTGTTCCACGTTGCCAGGAAGGTTTACATATCTGGGAATCATGTCCCATGTAGAGAGGGGGAGGGCAGTGAGTTTGCTTGTCATATTGGCTGAGAGAGAGAGGCCCCATCTGAGCAACAAAAGAGGTTCTCTGGGGGTGACTCTTGGGCCTAATTTTAAGTAGGCTTAGCCTATACTTTGTGGGGATAAGTTTCATATGAACAAACCCCAAGATTGAGGGCTAGGCCTATTGCTTTGTTGTCCCCATTGCTTTTGAGAATATCAGGAATTCTCCATATGGGGAAGCTGAATTTCCCCCCTTTCTTGCTATTCCCCCAAGGGGGTCTATTTCAATTTTTCCATCTTTAAAATGGGGATAGATTACACTAGAAGTACAGCAAAAAGAAAAAAATAGAAAAGTTGGACATCTTCAAATATAAAAACTTTGTGCATCAAAGGGCATGATCAAGAAAGTGAAAAGACAAACCACAAAATGGTAGAAAATATTTGCAAATTATATATCTAATAAGGGACTGGTATTTAGAATATATAAAGAAATCTTACAAGTCAATAATAAAAAGATAACCCAATTTTACAATGGGCAAACTGTACACTTCAAATGGGTAAATCGTGTATATGTGAACTATGTCTCAATAAAACTGTTTAAAAATGGGGATGGATTAAATAAATTACTATGTTTAAAGAATTGGAATAATTCCTAATCCATAGTGATACAAGTGCTTGTTACCCACTAGAAATAAGCCCTCCAAGAGAAGGGTATTTTATCCATTTTGTTCCCAAGTTCTTCACTGGCCCTCAAAAATATTTGTAAGTGAGTAAATGACCCAGAGAAAGTGAAATTTATTTTTATAAAGGTACTATATACTCAGAGCAGAAAAAAGTATATAATGTTGTTTAAAAAAAAGTATAAATCCAATCATTCTTTAATCCCTCTCTGTAGTTATAACCAGTGATCCTATGAGATTTTGCTTAGAGCAAAACTGGATTGCAAAGCTGTTCCAGTTTGAAAGGATTATGTATCCTAGAGAAGCCATGTTTTAATCCTGATCCATCTTGTGGAAGCAGCCATTTCTTTTCATCCCTATTCAGCACTGGAGGTTGGAAACTTGATTAGATTATCTCCATGGCGATGTGGCATGCCCAATTGTGGGTACTGACTTTTAATTAGAGGGAGATGCGACTCCACCCATTCCAGGTGGGTCTTGATTGGTTTACTGGAATCCTTTAAAAGAGGAAACATTTGGAAAAAGCTTGAGAGCCATGAGAATAACCAGAGCCTACGAGGCCAGAGACCTTTGGAGATGATGGAATACACCCCCCAGGAGCTTCATGAAACAAGAAGCCTGGCGGAGAAAACTAGCAGACATCACTGTGTTCACCATGTGCCTTTCCAGTTGAGACAGAAACCCTGAACTTCATCGGCCTTTCTTGTGTGAAGGTAACTTCTTGCTATTGCCTTAATGTGGACGTTTTTGCAGTCTTGCCTTAATTTGGACACTCGCATGGCCTTAGAACTGTAAACCTGCAACTTATTAAATTCCCCCTTATAAAAGCCATTCTGTTTCTGGTATATCGCATTCCAGTAGCTAGCAAGCTAGAACAAAAGCCTAGACACCCAGATTCCTATTTGCAATTGTCACAGCTACATCTGAACAGGTCAGCTTGTGCTTAGAGGCTTCCCATAATTTACATGTTAAGAGTTTTGGGAAAATATGGCCAGAACCAGGGTCAGATGTGTGTCCCCACTCTGTGCTGTAGTTTGCTCCTGAAATTTGACTAAACCAAAACTAAGGGCATAGTGGTAGGTAAAACTAAGGGCTCCATTAAGTGGAGCATGTTCACTATTGGAAATTTAATTCTGAATTCAAAATTTAGTTGTATGCATTTAGTTGAGGGAGAGTAGAACCTTTCAAACAAAGTCAATTTCTGGTGGGAAATGACAAATTGGACTCATTTTGTCATCAACCCAAATGAAAGATATGGGTTTTTGGATTGAAAAGACCCAATACTGAAACAGAAATAGGCCCACCCCAAAACAAATCTTTGTGAAATTTATTAAAATTAAGGATAAAGAGAGTATTCTACTAGCTATTAGATAGCAAAAAAGATCATATGAAAAAGATAAAGAATGAGACTAGCTTTAATAAAAAATAAAATATTATTTTATTATTAAAAAATAATAATAAATAAAAAAGAATCAGACTAGCTTTAAACTTCTCAACAGCAATACTGGAATCTAGAAGACAATGGAACAATGCCTTGAAAGTTCTGAAGGACAATTATTTCCAAGTAATAATTCCAGACCCAGCTAAACTATCAATTAAATGGGAAGGTCAAATAAAGACATTTGTGGTCATGCAAAGGACTCAGATATTTACTTTCCATACATTATTTCTCAGAAAACTACTGGAGGATTTGCTTCACTAAAACAAAGCAATAAATTTCAAGAAATGATGTGAGATACAAGAAACAAAGAATCCAATGCATTATAGAGACTAAGAGAATCTCTATAATGATGAAGAAACATCATAGGATAATGCCTATCTATCAGGAGTAGAGAGCAATTAGTCCATATTAGAACACTCGTAATAGTCAGAATTTTCTTAAAAAGATTAAATTGATGGAACACTTGATGCATCTGAATGTGTTAAGAGGAGTTTTCGACAGTTAGTAGACAGTTTGGGGTTGAGTTGGTGATAAATATATAGAAAATAGAACACAAGAAACAAGACTGATTAATCATTAAAAAGCTAAAAAGAATAAGCAATCATAGTTTCCTATAAAGCTCAGCTGTGAATAGTATTTGCATACTCATAATATATACACTGAATATGGATCTAAGCAAAATTACAATATAATTGTATTGAGAGGATGTGAGGATAGGAAGGATGAAAGAGTTGGGGGAACATGGAAAGAGTAAAGTTGAAAAAGAGCAAAATCTTGGTTTTCCATATTGGAGTTCCGTTAATAATGTTTAAAACTGAAAAACCACAAAATAGTAGTTTAAGTGTATTATTTTGATAAATACAGGTCAATACCAAAAGAATTAGATGCATAGAAGTGGTGGGGAGATAACCATTTTTAAAATAGACCTTATAGAACTATTTTCTCTTTCTATAATTTGTCAGAATTTATCTACATTTCTATAATTTGTCAGAATTATGTATGCAGGTATAATTCTAACAAAAGTAAAAGTAAAAAGTTTATTCTGATGCTGTGGAGGATAAAAAATGAACACAGTCTGCTCCCTCAAACTGCTTATTGCCAAGTTGGGGGAAGAAAGAAACCAGCTACCATGTATTTGAGACTGAATGTGACATGTGCTACAGGACATTAAAGCCACAAAGGAATGGAACCCCTGGGAAGACAGGTTACAGACTTTGGAGATGAAAAGTGTTTCATAAAGCTTTTATTGTAAAGGTTTTGTGTTAGACCTGCAAGGAAATGGGAAGTTTCAGCAGGTGGAGATCAATATGTTGGGTATTGCAGGTAAAGGGATTGTGTAAGAGCAAACAGGTGGAAAAACTGAGCCCTTATCCAGGGAGGAGAGCAAAGCTTTGAGTCGATGGATGTACAAGACTAGCAGAAGGTGGCAGGAAATGAGGCTGGGGAGCGGATTCAAAGACAAACCTTTGGATGATCTTAAATATCACATTAAAGCCTTTGGAAGGCAAAGGGCAAGTGTTCAATTTTTTGAGCAAGAGATTAGATTATCTGAGCCGTAATTTAGGAAGATTATCTGGCAGGAATACATGAGTTGGATTGAAAGGGTGAAGAAAGGCAAGGAAATAAGAAGGAAATTTATTCAATAACTGAGGACATAACAAGTATCAGGGTCTGACCTTAGAAAGGATTTGTAGAAACTGAAATGCGGAGATGGATAGGAGATTCTTCAGAGACAATGGCACCTGCTTTAAAATTTTTTTTTTATCAATTTGCTTTTGCTTTTCTTCTGCTGGAAACTCTTGATAGGGGACTATGGCTTTAATGGGCTGTTATAGGAAGACTGGGAGCCAAGTACACCGCATTGATTTTTAGCTTATAAATAAAAAAGCCAACTAGTTAATAAACCTTAGAACATCTTAATTCTGGCACAGATGCTTGGTGTGCTCATATTTTCTGATGTATTTCTTTTAGTCGGATTTAAAATGTGTATTTGCTGTACTATTGAGTAAGGATTTAAAAGAAACCTTGATTATGCTTCACTTTTCATCATCTCGCTATTACTTGTAAGGCAAAATTATTTGAAAAAAATTAAGGAATAATAGTAAAAAAACATTTATTATGTTCAGTTACTACAGCGACTCCATAGCTTGTCACACTGACTTCGGTCTCTCTCATATTCCCAATCTACCCTTCATTCACCACACTGCCAGATAAATATACCTACCTGATATTTCATCACCTACTCAAATTTGTGTAGTGAAAGGTAGAGGAATGAAGGAATGTTGGAGCGTTGTATTTGCTATTAAAGTTAAGTTGTATCATGACTTCCGGAGAAGATGGCGGCTTAGTAAGACGCGCAGGTCTTAGTTCCTCCTCCAGAAAACCAACTAAAGAAAGAGAAACAATACTAAACAGCTCCCGGAGTCACGACAGAGACCAAAAAGACAGCGTACCCTATTCTGGAACGGCTGAACGGGCAGGGAGAATCCACTGCGGTGAGATACCCGAGGGGCGCACGTTTTCCTGGCCGGGGCAGCTGGCGACTGGGGTCCCCTCCACACACGTGGCTCCCTGGTCTGACTGGGAACGTTGAATAGCGGGGCCCTCCCATCACGCTTGGCATCTCGGGCCAGCTGGGCAATTTGGACCGGCACTCCCCCAAGCCGCGGCGGCCAGCGACCCCCGCCTCCACGCGCGGTTTTCCGGGCCGACTGCCCCGCAGACAGACGACCGCCACGAGCGCCACCTACTGGGCAGGAAAAGAAAAACAGAGCCCAGAGATTCCACAGAAAAACCTTTCAACCAGCTGGGTCCCACACCCAGGGAAATCTGATCAAATGCCCAGACACCAGCAGAAAATAATGGATGACGCTCGGAAAATTGAAGATATGGCCCAGTCAAAGGAACAAACCAATAGTTCAAATGAGATACAGGAGCTGAGACAACTAATGCTGAATATACGAACAGAAATGGGAAAACTCTTCAAAAACCAAATCAATAAATTGAGGGAGGACATGAAGAAGACATGGGCTGAACAAAAAGAAGAAATAGAAAATCTGAAAAAACAAATCACAGAACTTGTGGGAGTGAAGGACAAAGAAGAAAAAATGGAAAAAACAATGGATACCTACAATGGTAGATCTAAAGAGACAGAAGCTACAATTAGTGAACTGGAGGATGGAACATCTGAATTCCAAAAAGAAACAGAAACTATAGGGAAAAGAATGGAAAAACTTGGGCAGGGAATCAGGGAACTGAAGGACAATATGAAGCACACAAATATACGTGTTGTGGGTGTCCCAGAAGGAGAAGAGAAGGGAAAAGGAGGAGAAAAACTAATGGAAGAAATTATCACTGAAAATTTCCCAACTCTTATGAAAGACCTAAAATTACAGATCCAAGAAGTGCAGCGCACCCCAAAGAGAATAGACCCAAATAGGCGTTCTCCAAGACATTTACTAGTTAGAATGTCAGAGGTCAAAGAGAAAGAGAGGATCTTGAAAGCAGCAAGAGAAAAACAATCTGTCACATACAAGGGAAACCCAATAAGACTATGTGTAGATTTCTCAGCAGAAACCATGGAAGCTAGAAGACAGTGGGATGATATATTTAAATTACTAAAAGAGAAAAACTGCCAACCAAGACTCCTATATCCAGCAAAATTGAACTTCAAAAATGAAGGAGAAATTAAAACATTTATAGACAAAAAGTCACTGAGAGAATTTGTGACCAAGAGACCAGCTCTGCAAGAAATACTAAAGGGAGCACTAGAGTCAGATACGAAAAGACAGAAGAGAGAGGTATGGAGTAAAGTGTAGAAAGAAGGAAAATCAGATATGATATATATAATACAAAAGCCAAAATGGTAGAGGAAAATATTATCCGAACAGTAATAACACTAAAAGTTAATGGACTGAATTTCCCAATCAAAAGACATAGAATGGCAGAATGTATTACGACCCAGCAATACCACTGCTAGGTATCTACTCAAAGGACTTAAGGGCAAAGACACAGACGGACATTTGCACACCAGTGTTTATAGCAGCATTATCTACAATTGCAAAGAGATGGAAACAGCCAAAATGTCCATCAACAGACGAGTGGCTAAACAAACTGTGGCGTATACCTACGATGGAATATTATGCAGCTTTAAGACAGACTAAACTTATGAAGCATGTAACAACATGGATGGACCTAGAGAACATTATGCTGAGTGAGTCTAGCCCAAAACTAAAGAACAAATACTGTATGGTCCCACTGATGTGAACCGACATTCGAGAATCAGCTTGGAATATATCATTGGTAACAGAGACCAGCAGGAGTTAGAAACAGGGTAAGATAATGGGTAATTGGAGCTGAAGGGATACAGACTGTGCAACAGGACTAGATACAAAAACTCAAAAATGGACAGCACAATAATACCTAAGTGTAATGTAACTATGTTGGAACACTGAATGAAGCTGCACCTGAAATATGGTTTTTTGTTTGTTTGTGTGTTTGTATCTTTTGTTTTTATTTTTTTCTTTTTCCTTTTTATATATGTATTTTTTATTAGTATTATTATTTTAATTCTCTTCTCTGTATTAACATTCTATATCTTTTTCTGCTGTTTTGCTAGTTCTTTTCCTAAATCGATGCAAATGTACTAAGAAATGATGATCATACATCTATGTGAAGATACTAAGAATTACTGAGTGCATGTGTAGAATGGAATAATTTCTAAATGTTGTGTTAATTTCTTTTCTTTTTTGATTAATTAAAAAAAATTTTAAAAAAAGTTAAGTTGTATCAAAGTGAAAGAGATTGTTAAAGATTTAGGGTGTTAAATTTAGCTTCATGGTACGTACAAAGAGAACATCTGAGAATATACAAATTCACAGAGACAAAGTAGAGTACAGATTACCAGAGAGCAGAGGGGTTGGGGAGTTGTTTCATAATGGGTGTGAGATCTCTGTTTAGGGTAAAAAGAAAGTTCCAGTAAAGGATGGTGGTGAGGATACCTCAGTATTGTGAGTGTAACTTATCCCACTGAATGGTTTTCTTGTGAATGGTTAGGATGGGAAGGTTTTCATATATATGTTTCTACAATTAAAAAAGAAGAAGGAGGAGGAGGAGATGGAGGTGGAGGAGATGAAGAAAGAGAAACTAAAGAGACAATGACAATTAGATGCAATACATGTCCTGGATGGGAATCTAACAATGGAGGGGAAAAGGCTTAAGAGGACATTATTGGGACATATGAAAAATTTGAATATACCCTGTAAAATTTATTTCAATGTAAAATTTCTTAAACTTGATCACTATACTTATGGTGCTTACTTAAGTGAATATCCCTTTTCTACAGAATATACATGGAAGTATTATATATTCAAGGAACTTGATGTATACAACCTGCTCTTAAATGTTCAGAAAATAGGCAGACATAACTAGGTAGATGATAGATAGATACATAGATAGATAGGTTCATAGATAGATTGATGCATAGATAGGTGAATAGATAGATAGAATGTGGCAATCTGCCAAAATTGGTGGATCTGAGTATCTGGAGGGGATGTTGGGGATATGTTGGAGTCCCCTGTATGGGGTTTGTATTATTTTTGCAACTGTCTTGTAAGTTTGAAATTATTTCAAAATAAAGTTGTTTTTTTTTAAGTATGGTGTTTCAAGAAGAAAAAAAAAAGCGTAGTGGTTCTAAATGTCTGCCCTGAACAAACCAAAATTTCTGCTTGACACTCAAGGACTCTAAGAGCTGGTCCCATTCACCTGTGCACCTGTACCTTCAGTGGCCTCCAATACTACATCTCCAAGCCAGTCTGTCTTCATTATCCCCTACTCTCATCATATACATTCTAACCTTAGTGGTTTACTTTCAGGCTTTTTCTATTTGGAATTCGCTCCCTTAACCTTTACCCTATTAATATTATAGCCTCTTCCACGTTTTTTTGGAGAAAACTGATTTCTGCATTTGCTAAAGTTATATGCATATATATTCCACACCAATTTGGCATTCAATTATCTGCTTTATCTGTATATGTGTTGGCTGTGTCTCCTTTCTAAGGAGCCCCTCGTTTCCTTGAGAACAGGTTTACTCTATCAAGTGCTTCTCCTGATTCCCTCCTCCTTTCAACAAATAAGGAATTATTTTACCTAATGTAAATAGTGCAAAGGTAGAGCAGATTTAGAAGCATATTTGAAACTAGCCGCTCTAACAACATTATCATGAATCAATCTCCATCTCTTGGCTCTGCATTTCTCTGAAAGAATTATCCCAGGCAAATTCTTCCCATAGTATTAGCAAAGATAGCCAGTAGTATTAGAAGCTTACAACTGAAACAGCTTAGTAAACTCAACAGAAGAGGGGTGCACAGGTGGTTCAGTGGTTAGAATGCCCGCCTTCCATGCGGGAGACCCAGGCTCAATTCCCGGACCATGTGCTACCCCCCCCCCCCCCAAAAAAAACAACACTCAACAGAAGGAATGCTTATTTTACTTTATAGTTCTAGAAAAAGCACCAAGGATGACTCTTATTGGCCTGGATAGAATCAACTATTCAACCTTGAACCAATCACAGAGACTCTGATTAATTAGATCTGAGTCACATTATCCTTCCTCGAGATAGGAATGGAGGGGTCTGTCCCACACAGACAGAGAATTTTACAGGGATGGTTCTCCAAAGGAATATTCAGACCTTGTTACCTGACGAAGGAAGAAATGATTCTGGGCAGTCAAGACCCACAGATGTCTACTATATATGTCCCATCTCCCATGTCATTTAGAACATTATAGCATGTCTTTAAAATATCCAGATAAGATATACTTTCTTGAGCTGTTAAATTATACGTATGCATGTATGTATGCATGCATTTTTAAAGCTCTATGGTAAAAATGTGTGTGGGCAAAATATGTCATCTTGAAATTGAAGAGCCATCTATTTATTCTTCTTATGTAAAGGTTGGAAGTCATGTCAAGCATAGCTTGCAGTAAAATAATATTGCCAAGTTAATCCTCCTCGGTCATCACTTAAGGTAGATTTGAGATGGACTGATGAATGCAGTGTGAAGCATCTTAGCTGAATTGAGCATTTATTCTGGTTCCCTGTGCTGTTAGAATGGACACTGATGAAACTTGAAGAATATAGACATTTACATTGTAGAGAGGTCAAGACAGTTAACAAATTTAGTGATAATTCATAACGGCTATCATTATAGTTATAAAAAGTAACAATAATTTAGTTTTTAGTATTTATTTACCATTAGCAAAACACTGTTTTATTTCTGTCCTCCTCAGATGTTGTCAGAATCCCTGTCCCCACCCTCACCTCAGGATATTAGAGCCAAGCTGGGCAGTAGCTTTGTGGCCGTCACCTCGAAAATGGCAGGACACCAGTGGTGGGGGAGGACCTGGTGGTTATGAGGGGGAAAATGGATGTAGTTGTTTGAATGAGTCATTAGCAGGTCAGAAGTCAATTTGTTGAGAACTGCCTTATTAACTAAAGAGGATGTAGGAAGAAATTTAAAAAGAAAAGAAAGAGACTGTAGAATCAAATGTTCAACATGGGGGGCGGGGTGCAAGGGTTCAGTTATAGAATTCTCACCTGCCAAGTGGGAGACCCGGATTTGATTCCCGGCCCATGTACTTTCCAAACAAACAAGCAAACAAAAGAAAGAAAAAACAAACAAAAATTTAACAAATGGTGCTGCAATAATGGGATACTCATATGGAAAAACAATGAAATGTGATCCCCACCCCCACCCCTGCCGCCATACAGCATACAAAGAAAAAAAATTTTTTAAACCTTTAAAAGTTCAATTTGGATGGATTTATTACTTATCTCCAGAGAAAAATACAGGGCGGTGGGGAGGGAGAGGAAGCATAAAGTTGTATTTTGCTAGAAAATGAATACCAGATTATATCTCGAGGGGGTGGGGGGGGCAATCAAAAGGCTGTACTATAAGCTTGCCACACTCCTACTGAGTGGATAAAAACTGAAGGTGTTCATTAAAACCAATCCACAAACTTGTGTCAGTTCGAGAGGGGGTACAGCTAGAAATGAAAGTGATGGCCCTCAGGAATTTACCCCATTGACAGTTTAATTTCAGATTAAACAGTTTTGTTAATGATCCACACAATGAGAGTAAAAAGTAATTGTATTCACTTTTTTTTAAATCCACAGATGGATTTTATTGCATTTTTAAAATACCACAATTAGATGCAGGCATTGTGTTGTTTCCATAGCTGACAGCTCTTCGATCTTATTCTTCAGCCTGCTGAACTGCTCCTTCTTCAGAGACATAGATTCCATCCCAAAATTTTCTGATTTCTTTGTTTTTAGCAGTTGTGACTTGTGGAATTAAAGCATCTGACTTTTTCTCCCCCCACCATATCTTGATTTTATTTAATGGCAATGAAGTTTTTAGCTCAAATGGGTATAAAAAAACTTGGTAAATATCAGCATTTATGTCTAGCTTAACTATACCAAAAATAAGACACTTAAAAATAACCATATGAATGTCAAGTTTTCTCTCCATAAAGGATTTGCCTCTTCAAGTACCTTCATTTGAAGGAAACAAGTCCATGTTGACGGAAGTGAAGACGTGCATAACTCACATCAGCTGATGTGCATCCTGGAACTCACCTGCCTTGCTTAGGGCTTCAGCAGCACCTGTCCCCAAACCAGCTAGTCTTCTGGGAGAAGGAAAGGATAGACTTTGGAAGTCAAGCACATGCTTCAGCAAGCAGCTCAATAATCAATCTTAAGAAGACTCACTTTGGGCTGCTACCACAATACTAAAACAGGCAGTCCGCAAACTCCAGAAACAAGGGCTCTTGCATATAAGCTCTCATGAGCTTTGCGTTGTTGTCCCCTGATCGAGGCTGACCATCAACTATCTATGGTGTGGACTGAGCAATCAGCTTCTTAATGTTGCCCATTCCCCTAGATTCTTTAAATTCTGAAGGGAAACTCTACCCTCTTCTTCATCGCTATTGAGAAAATCAGCTACAGATGAGTCACCATCTTAGTTTTCCACAGACATTATAGTTCTTGCAGAAACAATTGAATATATATTTTTGCTTAAGAAGACAGGTTTTGTGATTATGCTGCTCTTTGTGCTTCTGGCAAAGCAGCTGAACTTGATATAAGTTCAATGTCATTTTCTTCAACTACTAACTTGAACTAACTAGCTAGGCTGGAGATACTGAACAAACAATGCCTGGCCTCATTTTAATCCTACACATATATTTTCCACCTAAGAAACTTCAAATTTCAACAAGAGACCCATTCTTCTGAATAATGACATTGATGAGGAAGTGAGTATAAACATAACTCATCTTGTAATGGAAGAACCGCATAACACCACCCTTGATCACCCTGCGTATGTGCCTACATAAAGTGCAAACTGTAACCAGTTCCTTTCTTTTTCCCCCCATTTGCCAACCTGAAGCTTCTTCTTTTTCTGTCCAAAGAAACTGAGTTCTACATTGATGGGATCAAAGTCCCTCCGCAGAGTTCCTCAGGGGCCCTTCCTAATTGCATCCTTCTTCATGATGTCGACATTTTCTGGAATGTTGACAGTCTGGTTGTTGAAAATGGTCTTCTCTCTTGCAGTAGATGCAGCAAAGAACTCTGTGTTCATTTTAAATTTTAATTCAACTAACGTGGAGAGAAGAGTAGGGAATAAGAAAAGAAGTAGAAAATTCGGGACTCTGAAGTCAAAGCCAAATTCAATTTTCTTACTAAATACAACCTTGGCAAAGTTTTAAATTCTCTCTAAGCCTCAGCTTCCCTATGTTTAAAATGGTAGTAATAATAATAATAATAGTGTATATACCTCATAGGTTGTTCTATAGTTGAAATGAGAAAATTTATGTGAGATATTTAGCATAGTACCTTGAATATAATAAATGCTACCATTAGAAGTAGTAGTAGTAGTAGTAATAGTAAGATGAGCTCTTTCAAGGAAAGGCTGAACCATCAAAATGGCTTTGGTTAGTGGAAGCAGGATTAAAACAAACTGAAAAGGTTCAAAGGTTAAAAAACCTGACAGTACATTTGCATGCATAGATCAAGATGATATGGCTGGTTCTCCAGCAGAGAGGGAGCAGGGTCCCTTTGGAATGTCAGATGGGTGAGGGTCAGCAGGAATGCTTTCCAGAAATCAGGGATTTGTTGACATCTGTCACCAGGAGCGCCTGTATCCCAGTACACATTCACAGAATAAGTGGAAGAATGACTCCAGAACACCCTACTGAGGACTGCACACCCACTTGGAAATGAGGAAGTGATTCTGTAAGGGTCAGGACGATCCAGAAAAGGGGAGATCATGGAAATACCCATGTCTGTAAACCGGTGTTGGACCTGAGTGAAATGCCCCATTAGCACAAAGAAATCCTACAAATTGTGGATTGGTACTTTAGGCTCTCGTTTTTATATTGCTGCTGCTTCCAAAATACTTTAGCTCTGTTTAATTGTGAGGGCAGGATGGGCGGCAAGCATAGGATCAGGTTCAAAGTATGATTCATTTTCAAATTCACATCAACTGAGAGTATATTCAATCTCCATATGTCAAATTTTCTTTAGGTAGCTTTAAGTACTTAGGTTTGTTTCCCTCATTGCTTTTGTTTTTGTTTTTAAGTGTCAGTGTGGTGACCCTAACTTTATGTTAGGAGCTCCTGCTGACTGCCACTTGGGAAAATTATTTAAATGTCCACTGAGACTGTTTTCAAATAAAACATTAAGAGCAACAACAAATTTTAATCAATAAACCTTAACATTAGAAAGGTCGTGTACGTTGAGTAAGCAATATTAAAAGGCATAACAAGTAAAATATCTTTCAAAAAAAGCTGAGTGCTGTCCAAATAAGGTTTAAAAGTGGTTAGAAATTGAGACCAGCTATCAAAGTTCAATAGGATATGATGATAGGGCTATTACATGATTAAAAAAATAACATGCATGAGGAAAGACATTCTCTTTTAAATGCAAGATGTATTCTACAACTACTAAACAATTTGAATTTGGTTAAAAATTATTGGGAAGCAAATGGATAAAAAAGAAAATGTGTTATAAAAATTAATAGTATAAAAGAAGACAAAATAGATTACAAGGAAAGAAATATGAAATTGGGAGATGTAAGACTGATTAAGAGAAAGATAAGTGAGATGTTGAATAGGTTTTTGGTGAATCTGAATATTTGAGGAGGAATAGTGAGATTAAAGGTATTGGGAAAGATGAGGGGAGGATTCTGAAGCCCTCCATATCAAAGAGAAACCAGGATTTTAATCCCAGAGCCTGGAATTCTGCTGGGACCCTATACGGACCAGCATCTGCCACTGTAACTACAAAAGGTGTTATTTGACTGACCTCAGGCTGCAATGTTAGGCTACTAGTGTGAAACAAAACAAAATTTTACTTTCTTAACATCCTTTAAATAGGTGTTACTTCCCTTAATAGCACTGCTGTGCTTGGTCAGGGGATGAAGAGAAGCCCCAAAACTTTCTCATTCAAAAATTGAGTAATGTTCCAACTATTATTATTACTATTATTTTTGCACGGGCAGGCACCGGGAAACGAACCTGCCAACTATTATTTTTAAGCCCATACATTTTCCTCTCTAAAATTCTATGATTTCTTAACAGCCTATAATTGTACATGTTTTTCTTCTTACTCAGATGATTTTAGATTAGTTTTAATTTGCTCTTTTTTGAGGTGCCAATAGTTATTAGAAGTTCTTTATATCTTGCCTTTAGAGTGCATGATTTAAAAATCTAAACTGAAGTTCTTCTATAATCAGGACAAAATTGATTTCCCTTTAATTTGTGTGGCACCTAGTTTCCAAGTATATATTTTTTCAGTAGTAACTGAATAACGCAGCCAATTTCAGGGCCAAAATACAGCGAAGAAGAAAAGATAATATTTGATGATTGAACCTAAATTTATTTTTAACATTTTCCTGAGGGATAAAATAAGAGGTGAAAAATTAAGTTATGAATATCTGAAAGTCAGGTCACAGTTTAAATGGATAGTGTTTTCAGTTTCTGGTAAAGCTTTCATCTTATATCCAACATTAAATAAATAAAGCAAATTCCTAGAGAATAACAGATTCAGAGGAAAGTTTTGTGAATAAAATAATGATTTAACTATCACTAGTTACATTTACATTTGTATTCTCTTTTTGAAGATAACAACTACAGTCATAACTTGACCTATCATCAATCAGCATAGTGCCTCTTTGGGCCTTAACATGTGGTTCATTTACTGCACATGTGGTCATCAGTCCTTTTGTAATGGTTTTTGTTGAGGTCCTGAGGTGCTGCTCCTAAAGCATGTCCATCAAACCTATTTAACACTGAAAGTTCTACAGATAACCACAAAAGATCATAAAATAGTTACTACTGAATCTTTTTTATTGTGAAGGGTGAGAGTTTATCTTTTGTATTAAAAAATAAATGTAAGGCAATTTTTCAGACCTTTTCCAGGTTCCATGATTATTTAAAGAAATACAAACAATTACGTTTTTTAAAATAGATAAACTCATTTTGATAGTCAATAAATACCATCTGGGCTGGTGCTGCTAAGCTAGATTTAAAAAATAAATCAGTGGTCTTTGTTTTAGGACTGAAACAGTCCTCGTTGACCTGAGTAGGTCTAAAAAGTTGGTTTCCTTATTTAAAAACAAAACAAAACAAAACTTCTGGATGACAGCCTTTCCATTGTTTTCTTTTTGTATGGGCAGGCACCTGGAATCGCACCCAGGTCTCTGGCATGGAAGGGGAGAACTCTGCCATTGAGCCACAGTTCCACTGCCCAAGAGTCTTTCTTTTACTCCAAGAACACAGACAATTTTTGAACTGAGTTTGAAAGGTAGAATTAGTGGCCAAAAATCTAGAATTTGCCCAAATAAAAGATAAGAGTGACATCTAGTGTCATGAGGAGTATCTGTAACTTTGGCTACTATTTTCTTCAGACTCGGTAGGGGTTGAAAGCAGCATAAAACCAAATGAGAAGGAGACATATGAAGAAGTCACTGTGTTAGTTGCATTAACAAAAAATGGGTGCATAATTTCTGAGAGCTCAGAGTAGGGGCCCCTAATCTGCTTTAGGAGTTGCATCCTGGGTTAGCAACCTCGTGAGCTGAGATATAAAGGAGAAAAGGGTGTATGTGTTAAGGGTGGGAATAGCATTGCAGTCAAAGGAAACAACCATATGAGTCAAGGCAGAAATTTAAGGAATAGCATAATATTGTTAGGCAAGAAGGGAGAGCAGCAACCCAAGGTTGGAGTGGGAGCCAAACCTGAGATCAAGAAGAGCTTGCACTTTATATAATGGGAAGCCACTAAAGAGACAGACTTTCAATTCAGATAGAGCCATGGCAGCATATGAAGGATGTATTGGATGGGAGCAAGATTAAGATTAGGATGTTATTGTAGTACATGATGATAGTAGATAAGGAGAAGAGAAGATGAATTTAATAAATAATTGGGATTCAAAATCAGTAACAGGGTTTGATGGTTCATTGGATATAGAAGGAGAAGGGCAGAAAAAGAGTCAAGGATGCTACCTTCTTTTAGAGATTGAATAGATTATATCTTCATTAATCAACATTTTTAAATTACAGGAAAAAGACTAAGGTTAGTAGGAAAGATGATTCATTCCACTTTGACAAGTTTGGGTTATGTGGGAAATAGTGATGTGTTGCTGCCAAGAGGTGATTGGATTTTTGATACTTGAAGGATTAAGGAAAGACTAAGTAGGAGATATGAATGAACTTTCATCAGTATAGGGGTAGTTGCTGAAACAATGAGAGCAGATGAGATTACCCAGAAACAGCTCCTGACCACTGATTGATCAAGATGGAAGTGTAAGATGCTCCAGGTTTCCTTATCCCCATAAATTTTTGAACAACCAGAGCCATCTTCCTCAAAATTCCAGAAAATAATTAAAGGCTAATAGTAATTCAGTTAGTATTGAATCAAGAAAATGTAACTTAAAACAGGCAGGAGAAGCTTGTGGCATTTTTTCTGGCCCCTCTCCTCCCCCTTCCCTGGTATGATGTGGCACTGGCTTGCACCTCCATTGTGGGTCCCTGGCCCTGTTCCATAAGGATCAGAGCACCCACTATGAGCATACTGGGATGTCTGTATGTGGATGCCAATCTATTGGGTGAACCTGAAGGAATGAACCAGGACACTCATCTCTGGCTTGCATTTCTAGAACTTGTCCTCCAGGCAGAAACAGCTTGCTCACCGCTAAAGCACTGTAGGAAACAATTAAATAAAAGTGATCTGGGGCAAAGGATTACCTGCTTCAAGACACATAGTAAAGTACCCAGGTGTGTGTGGGGTGGTCTATTTCATAATGAGCAAAAGGGTCATTCAGATCCCTATAAATTGGAGAATGCCTAAGTGCAGGTGCAGACTCAGAAAAGGACTCCACATTTTTGTGCAGGACTCCATATTTTTGCCTCAGGTTGATTTTCTTTACAGGGGGTTTAAATTCTGAAGGAGGGCCCTAGTCATGCAGTACCAATTTGCAAAGACTATGAAAGCTGTTTTTTGCATTTCTTTGTTTTGTGAGCTCCTGTCACTCAAGAAATCAGACATAACACTAGTTGGGTACAAAATGAAAATGGACAGCTCAAAGATTAAATCTCAGCATTAACACATTAAAATGTACAGTGTACAGCAAAAGATTAAAAGACAAACAAAGAAAACAGGAAAGGAACAAGATAAAACTTCTGGAACCATCAGTGAAGAAATTAGGACTTAAGACTGAAAAAAATGGTCTTCAATATGCTCAGTGTGATAAAGGAAAATATGAAGAAAGAAATAAAAGAATGTTAGGAAAACAATGAATAAACAATATAAGAATCTCAATAAAGAGATAGAATTTTTTTTAAGGACCCAAACAGAAATTCCAGAGTTGAAAACTACAATAACTGAGATAAAAAAAATCCCTAGAGGGTTTCAACAGCAGATTAAAGCTGGAAAAAAAAGGAAACAATAAACTCAAAATAAGACAACTGAGATGTTTCAGGCTGAAAAGAAGAAAATAAAAAGAATAAATAGAGCCTACGAGTCCTGTGGGAGAGCATCAAGTGAGCCAGTACACATATCATAGGACTCCCAAAAGAAGAAGAAAGAGAGAAAGGGGCAGAAGGAATGTACAAAGAAATAATGGCAGAAAACTTCCCAAGTTTAAAAGAAGACAGAGACAGTTACAGTCAAGAATCGCAACAATCAGGACTTCCGGGTCAAGATGGCGGCTTAACAATGTGCGCATTTTAGTTCGTCCTCCAGAACAAGTACTAAATAACCAGAAACAGTACAGAACAGCTCCTGGGGCCACATCAATGACCAGACACACAGCATACCCCAGTCTGGACCAGCTGGACCGGCTGCGCACACCCTCCAGAACTGTGAGTTCCCAAAGGTGCGGCGGCCAGCGCCCCTCCCCCACAGGCCACTTCCCAGAGGGGAAAGGAAAGAACTTCACCAGCAGCAGGGACTGGGCACAATCAAATGCCAATTGTGGAACTAATTAACAAATTCTGACTACTAAAAATAGGCCCCCAGCTCAGGTGAACCTGGTCAAAGTGGAGGTTGCTCATTTTTGCCCCGGTGCCAAGGGGGCAGGGCTGACAGAAAAAGGGGGGGAAAAAAAAGAAAGAAACAGAGGTTTTTGTGGCGGTGTATCTACAAAGGCTTGACTGCCTCTGAATACAGTGGCAGGACTTTTCAGGCTACAACTGCCCCAGGCATAGGCAGAAGTGAGCTCTTTTGGGGGCTTAGTTGGAGCTTGTGCCTTCCCCAGGGGAGGGGTAAAGCCCCACCCAGGGGAATCCCTCCATCAAGGAATTCAGACACCAGGGCTTGGTAATTTGAAGCCATTAAAACTAGCCTACAACCTCTCCTCTGTTTCCACCATGCCCCCAGCAGGGAGAGTCTGCCAAAGTTAAAGGTACCACATCATCTTATGCTGGTGGGACCTGCAGTCAGACAAGCACCACATACTGGGCAGGATAAGAAAAACAGAGTCCAGAGACTTCACAGGAAAGACTTTCAACCTGCTGGGTCTCATCCTCAGGGAAAACCGACGCAGGTGACTCTTTCCTCCTGAGAGGAGGCCAGTTTGGTCTGGGAAAATCTGGCTGGGGTCTATAATATCTAAGTAGACCCTCCTAAGTGTGTGTGGGGGGGGAAGGCACCACACAAGCAGGGCAAGAAACAAGAAAACAAGAGCTGAAAAATTCTCCTCTGTTAAACAAAACTTAAGCTTAAGGTCCAGATAAAGCTGAACGGAATGTCAAAGAACAGATAGACAACAAATTCATTCAGCAAGAAAATCCCAGATGAAAGAAGTGAAAACAATCTCCAGAATAAACTAATTAAGGTAATTAAATGCCTAGACACCAACAAAAAATAACAAATCACACTAGGAAAATTGAAGATATGACCCAGTCAAAGGAACAAACCAACAATTCAAATTACATACAGGAGCTGAAACAATTAATTCAGAATGTACGAAAAGACATGGAAAACCTCATCAAAAACCAAATCAATGAATTGAGGGAGGATATAAAGAAGGCAAGGAAAGAACAAAAAGAAGAAACTGAAAGTCTGAAAAAACAAATCACAGAACTTATGGGAATGAAAGACACAGTAGAAGAGATGAAAAAAACAATGGAAACCTACAATGGTAGATTTTGAGAGACAGAACATAGGATTTCTGAACTGGAGGATGGAACATCTGAAATCCGACAAGAAACAGAAACTATAGGAAAACAAAAAAAGGAAAAATATGAGCAGGGACTCAGGGACTTGAAAGACAATATGAAGCGCATGAATATACGTGTTGTGGGGGTCCCAGAAGGAGAAGAGAAGGCAAAAGGAGGAGAAAAACTAATGGAGGAAATTATCACTGAAAATTTCCCAACTCTTATGAAAGACTTAAAATTACAGATCCAAGAAGTGCAGCGTACCCCAAAGAGAATAGATCCAAATAGACATACTCCAAGACATTTAATAATCAGAATGTCAGAGGTCAAAGAGAAAGAGAGGATCTTGAAAGCAGCAAGAGAAAAGCAATCCATCACATACAAGGGAAGCCCAATAAGACTATGTGCAGATCTCTCAGCAGAAACCATGGAGGCAAGAAGACAGTGGGATAACATATTTAAATTATTAAAAGAGAAAAACTGCCAACCAAGAATTCTATATCCAGCAAAACTGTCCTTCAAAAATGAGGGAGAAATTAAAACATTTTCAGACAAAAAATCACTGAGAGAATTTGTGACCAAGAGACCAGCTCTGCAAGAAATACTAAAGGGAACACTAGAGACAGATACGAAGACAGAAGAGAGAGGTGTGGAGAAGAGTGTAGAAAGGAAGACTATGAGTAAAGGTAAAAAGAAGGAAAACTAGATGTGACATATAAAATCTAGAAGGCAAAATAGTAGAAGAAAGTACCACCCATGCAGTAATAACACTGAATGATAATGGATTAAACTCTCCAATCAAAAGACATAGTCTGGCAGAATGTATTAAAAAACAGAACCCATCTATATGCTGTCTCTACTCAAAGGACACGAGGCCAAGGACACAAATGGACATTTACACACCAATGTTTATAGCAGCATTTTTAAGAATTACCAAGAGATGGAAACAGCCAAAATGTCCATCAACAGATGGGTGCCTAAACAAACTATGGTATATACATACAATGGAATATTATGCAGCTGTAAGACAGAATAAAGTTATGAAGTATGTAACAACATGAATGGACCTTAAGGACATTATGCTGAGTGTGATTAGCCAGAAACAAAAGGACAAATACTGTATGGTCTCACTGATATGAACTGACATTAGTGAATAAACTTGGAATATTTCCTTGCTAACAGAGACCATCAGGAGATAGAAATAAGGTAAGATATTGGGTAATTGGAGCTGAAGGGATACAGATTGTGCAACAGGACTGAATATAAAAACTCAGAAATGGACAGTACAATACTATCTAACTGTAATACAATCATGTTAAAACACTGAATGAAGCTGCATATGAGAATGATAGAGGGAGGAGGGCTGGGGCATAAGTGAAATCACAAAGAAAGAAAGACAGTAAAGATTGAGATGGTGTAATCTAGGAATGCCCAGAGTGTATAAGGATAGTGACTAAATGTACAAATTTAAAAAATATTATTGCATGAGGAAGAACAAAAAAATGTCATTACTGCAGTGTGCTGAAAATATTTTAAAATTTCAACTAATGTGTGAGACTAAAGCAAAAAATGTTTATTTGGTACAAATCTATACTTTGACTAGTGCATCTCCTAATATAACTTACGTAGATAGTTGATTGAACACCTTAAGTACATGGAACTTTGTATAGGACATGTGATTTTGTTGGTTTGTCCAGGTGATGCCCTGATGAATCCCAGAGTGATTTGATCAGTGAGTGGAAAAGTATTTGCAAAGTCCCCTTTGGGGAATGGTGAGAACGGGGGGAAAACTCAACTTCCCCAAATTGAATTCTTGATATTCTCACAAGCAGTGTGGACAACCAAAGCTATAGGCTGAGCCCCCAGTCTTGGGGTTTGTTCATATGAGACTTAACCCCACAGGGGATAGGTCAAGCCTACTTAAAATTAAGCCTAAGAGCCACCCCCAAGAGAACCTCTTTTGCTGCTCAGATGTGGCCTCCCTCTCCAGCCAACACAGCAAGCAGACTCACCACCCTCCCCCTGTCTACGTGGGACATGACTCCCAGGGGTGTGGATCTTCCTGGCACCGTGGGACAGAAATCCCAGATGAGCTGAGATTCAGCATCAAGGGATTGAGAAAAACTCTAGAATGAGCAGAGACCCAGCATCAAGGAATTGAGAAAACCTTCTAGACCAAAAGGGGGAAGAGTGAAATGAGACAAAGTGTCAATGGCTGAGAGATTCCAAACAGAGTCGAGAGGTTATCTTGGAGGTTATTCTTATGCATTGAGTAGATATCACCTTGTTATCCAAGATGTAATGGAGAGGCTGGATGGAACTGCCTGAAAATGTAGAGCTATGTTCCAGTAGCCATGTTTCCTGAAGATGATTGAATAATGATATAGCTTTCACAATGTGACTGTGTGATTGTGAAAACCTTGTGTCTGATGCTCCTTTTATCTACCTTGTCAACAGATGAGAGGAACATATGGAATAAAAATAAATAATAGGGGGAACAAATGTTAAAGCAGATTTATTTTGAAATGCTAGTGATCACTGAAAGGGATCAGTAAGGGGTATGGCCTGTAAAATTTTTTTTTCCTGTTTGTTATATTTTTCTGTTGTCTTTTTATTTCTTTTTCTGAATTGATGCTAATGTTCTGGGAAATGATCATGATGATGAATATGCAACTATGTGATGATATTGTGAATTGCTGAGTGTATGTGTTGGGAATGTTTGTGTTTCTTGTAATTTTTTTCAATTAATAAAAAATTAAAAAAAAAAAAAAGAATCGCAATAATCGCGGAATAGGATAAACTCAAAGAGAACCATGTCCAGACACACAGAAGTCAAACTGCTGAATGCCAGGGACAAGAAAGGTTCTGAAAGCTTTAAGAGAAAGCTATGTTATGTGTGCCAGTTTGAAACTGTTGTGTACCCCAGAAAAGCCATGTTTTTTAGTTCTCATTCAATATTGTTGGGTGGGATATTTTGGTGAAGTTGTTTCCATGGAGATGTAACCCACCCATGTGGGTGGAACCTTTTTCTGGGGGGGGGGGAACTTTTGATTAGGTGGTTTCTATGGAGATGTATCTACACCAAATCAAGATGAGTCTTAATCCACCTACTGAAGTTCTTCAAGTTGGAACCATTTTGGAAAGAGCTGACAGAAACAACAAGCCAACACAAGACACAGATTTTTGGAGCTGCAGAAAGAAAATGCTGCCAGGGAAGCTTTTTGAAATGAGAAGCCAAAGGACTAGCAGATGCCTGCCATGTGCTTTCCCAACTGACAAAGGTGTTCTGGACCCATTGGACTTACTTGAGTCAAGGTATCTTTCTCTGAACGTCTTAGTTTGGACATTTTTCTGAACTTAGAACTGTAAATTTGCAACTTAATTTTTTAAAAGCCATTTCATAAACCTGTGTGAAGAACTTATCTAGGGCCGTGCTTTACATTAGTCTTTAATACATGGAACTAATGTTTTAAATAGATCAACAGTCTTACTATTTATTGCAAATGAAAGCCCTCTGTATATATCACCAAAAAATAAAAATAAAAATAAAAAAGCCATTTAATTTCTGGTATATTGCATTCTAGCAGCTTTAGCAAACCAGTACACTATGTCTAGAGGGTCTAATTCAGATCAAGTGCCAATTTCTCATCAGAACCATGGAGGTAAAAAGGCACAGAGACCAAAAAAAAAAAAAAAAAAAGCAATAAAAAGTAAAAAAAAAAAAAAAAAGGCATGGGGACAAACATTTAAAGTCTGAAATAGAAGAATTGCCAATAAAGAATTTTATACTTGGCAAGACTATTATTCAAAAGTGAGAGAGATAAACAAAAGCTGAAGGAGTTTGCCACTGCCACACCTGCCCTACAAGTAATGCTAAAAGGAATTCTTCAGACTGAAAGGAAATGATACTAGACAGGAGATCAAAAAGCATAAAGAAATAAAAATCTCTGGTAAGGCAACCATTTAGGCAATTATAAACACCAAACTATTTTATTGTATATTTTTAATGTAACTCCACTTTCTACTTCTTACAGGTTCCAATATACAAGTGAAAAAAACTAGTGATAGATCTATGGTTTTGGACATAAATTGTACAAAGATATAAAAGATATAATTTGTAACAACTACAATAAAAAGGTGGGGGGACTGAGAGTATAGGAACAGCACTGTTGAGTTAAATTGGTATCAAATCAAAAGTGATTTTTATAGAATTAAGATGTTAAGTTTAAGCCCTATAATATCCACAAAGAATATATCTGAAAATTACATGCAAAAAAAAATGAGAAGAGACTCCAAATTGTAGACAACAAAAAATAAAATAAGTATGAAAGTAGACATTAACAGAAGAATTGAGGGGAAAAATGTATAAGATTTACAAAGACCAAATAGCAAAATGAAAAAAGAAAGTTCTGCATTGTCAGTAGTTATTTTAAATGTGAATGAATTAAACTCTCCAGTCAAAAGGCAGGGATTAGCAGAAGGATTAAAAAAAGAGCTTGACCCAACTATATGCTGTTACGTCAAAGGAGTTCATCATGAATGTAAAAAGACAGCCTAAAGAATAGGAGAAAAATTGGAAATCACTCATTTGATAAGTGTTTAATATTTAGAATATATAAAGAGAGCTCACAACTCAATAACAGAAAGACAAACAACCCAATTAAACAGTGCACAAATACTTAAATAGACATTTTTACAAAGAAAATATACAAATGGCCAATAAAGCACAAGAAAGATGCCATTAGGAAAATGCAAATCAATACCACAATGAGATAGTATTTCACACCCACTAGAATAGCCACTTTATAAAAATGAGAATTAAGTAGGAGAGGATATGGAGAAATGGGAACACACATTCTTTGTTGGCAGGAATGTAAAAATGGTACAAACAGTGGAAAACTCTGGCACTTTTTCAGAAAGTTAAAAAGATTACCAATTAACCAGTGTTTTAGTTTCCTAGGCTGCTTAAGCAAATACCATGAAATGGTCTAGCTAAATAATGGAAATTTAAAAAAAAATTTTCTTTCTTAGAGAAGTTGTGGGTTTACAGAACAATCATGCATAAAATACAGTATTCCCATATACCACCCTACCAACAATAACTTGCATTGGTGTGGTATATTTTACACAAGTGATAATAGCACATTCTTATAATTGGACTATTAACCTATAGTCCATGGTTTAACTTAGGGGTCACTGTTTGTGTTGTGTGGTTCCATGGATTTAAAAATATATATTTATTCTGTTACCATATATACAATCTAACGTTTTTCTTTTAATCATATTCAGATATATTATTCAGTGTTGTTAGTTGTGGTTTCAATTTTATTGTACCATTACCACCATCCATTACCAAAACATTTTCCATAATTCCAAAAACAAACCTGTACATGTTAAAACTTAACTTCCCATTCCCTATCCCTAACCCCATTCCTTAGTAGCCTATACTCCAAATTCTGATGCTATGAATTTGCTTATTCTCATTATTTTACCTCAGTGAGATCATACAATATTTATGCTTTGATGTCTGGTTTATTTCACTCAACCTGAAGGTTTTTCAAGGTTCATCCTGATGGTACATGTATCAGAACTTCGTTCTTTTATTTTCGCTTGTTTTGGTTTTCTAAAGATGCCAGAATGCAACATACCAAAAATGGGTTGGCTTTTACAGTGGAAATTTATTAACTTACAATTTACAGTTCTTAGGCTGTGAAAATGTCCCACCAAGGCATCATTAGGATAATACCTGGACTCTGATGACAGGCTGCTGACACACGTAGGACACCTCTGTCACGTGGGAAGGCACATAGCTGCTGTCTGCTGATCCTTCACTCTCAGGTTTCACTGCTTTCAGCTTCTGGTTCCAGTGGCTTCCTCTCTGATCTTCTTCAGTGTCTCTCAGCTTTTTCAGGGCTTTTCCCTATAAGCGTTTCATCTCTCAGCTTCTATATACATTTTATCCTCTTATAACAACTCCAGTAAGGGGATTAAAACTCACCTTGAATGGGGTGGGTCACACATCAATTGAAATAAATGAATCAAAATGTCCCACCCACAATAAATCTACCCCTACAGGAATGGACCAAAATAACATGGCTTTTTCTAGGGTACATAGCAGCTTCAAACCACCACACAGCTGAGTAATATTCCAATATATGTATATATCACATTATATTTATCCATTCATTGGTTGATGGACACTTGGGTTGCTTCCATCTTTTGGCAATTGTGAATTATGCTGCTATGAGCATCGGCAAAAATCTGTTCACATCTCTGCTTTACGTTCTTCTGAGTATATTTTTCTTTACTCCTCTGTCTTCCTACCATTTTTTCTATGTTACCACTTATAATTTTGTACATTATATGCCCGAAAATATATAATTATAATTACCTTTTATGCATTTGCATTTTAGCATCTGTAGGAAGTAGGAAATGTAGTTACATACCAAACCATACACAATAATACTGGCATTTATAATTACCCATATGGTTACCTTTTGTTCTGGTTTGCTAGCTGCCTGAATGCAATATACCAGAAATGGAGTGACTCTTAAAAAGGGGAATTTAATAAGTTGCTAGTTGACAGTTCTAAGGCCGAGATAATGTTTCAATTAAAACAAGTCTATTGAAATGTCCAATCAAAGTTATCAAGGGAAAGATACCTTGGTTCAAGGAGGCCAAGGAAGTTCAGGGTCTCTCTCTCATCTGAAAAGGCACATGGTGAACACAGTCATGGTTTCTCCCTCAGCTGGAAGGGCACATGGCGAGCACAGCATCATCTGCTAGCTTTCTCTCCTGGCTTCCTGTTCCATGAAGCTCCCTGGAAGGCATCTTCCTTCTTCATCTCCAAAGTGCTGGCTGATGGACTCTCTGCTTCATGGTGCTGCAGCATTTTCTGCTCTCTCTGAATCTCCTTCATTCTCCAAAATGTTTTCTCTTTTATAGGACTCCAGAAACTTCTCAAGACCCACCCAAATGGGTGGAAACATGTCATCACCTAATCCAGTTTAACTACCACTCATGATTAAATCACATCTCCAGGGAGATGATCTGATTACAGTTTCAAACATACAGGACTGAATAGGGATTATTCTGCCTTTATGAAATGGGATTTAGATTAAAACATGGTTTTTCTGGGGGACATACATCCTTTTAAACCAGCACATACCTTTATTACAGATCTTTATTTCTTTTGCTGCTTTCAATCACTGTGATTGTCCTTTCCTTTCAGCTTGAAGAACTTCCTTCAGTATTGCTTGCAGGGTAGGTCTAATGGTGATGAACTCCCTCAGCTTTTATTTATTGAGAATATCTTAATATCTCCCTCATTTTTAAAAAGTGCCTCACTGGATATAAAGTTCCTGGTAGGCAGTTGTTTTCTTTCAGCAATTTAAGTATTTAAAACCCCAGCCATCTTGTCTCCGTGAATTCTGATGAAAAATCAGGACTCAATAATTGGGACTCTCTTGTATGGAATACATTACTTTTCTCTTGAGGTTTTCAGAACTCTCTCCTTGTTCTTTGCGTTCAATAGAATGATCAGTATAGGATGGGGTGTGCTTTTCTTCATGTTCATCCTGTTGGTGTACTCTGAGCTTCTTGGATGTACGTATTCATGTCTTTTGCTAAATTTGAGGAGTTCTCTGCCATTATTTCTTTGACTATTCCTTCTGCCCCTTTCTCTCTTTCATCTCCTTCTGGTACTTCCATAGTCATACATCGATATGCTTGATGGTGTCCCAGAGATGTCCTAGGCTATTTTTGCTTTCTTAGAATTCTTTTTTCTTTCTGCTTCTCAGCCTGACTCATTTCAAGTGTCTTGTCTTTGAGTGCACTGATACTTTCTTCTGCCAGCTCCAAAGTGCTCTTGAAACCCTCCTGGACATTTATCATTTCAGTCGTTGTGGTCTTCAGCTCCAGTAGTTCTGTTTTGTTCCTTTTTAAATGTTTTCTCCTCACTTAGACTCTCACAAGTGATCTGTAGATTCAGTGCAATTTCATCTATCAGGGTTTTTTTTTTCCTGGAAGTTGACAGGCTGACTCTGAAAATTTTATGGAAATGGAAAAGATTCAGAATAGTACACTCATTACTGTGAGTGTAATTAGCAGCACTGAATTATAGATGTTATTAGGTTGAAAGGGGAAGTTTAAGGTTGTGTATATCATTGGAAGGAAAGGCAGAGGATGGAACATGGGGTTGTATAACATAGCGAACCTGTTGTGGATGACGACTGTGACTAATTGTACAAATACAAGAATGTTCTTACATGAACTACAACAAACGCACATCACTATTTCAGGGTGTTAATAATAGGGTGATGTATGGGAAAATATAACTAATATGAACCATGGACTATGTTAACAGTAATATTGTAATATTCTTTCATAAATTGTAACAAAGGTACTATATCAATGCTCAGTGTCAATAATATGGAGCATAAGTGGCATAGAATTTTTCTTTTTGAAGAAATGAGAATGTTCTCAAAATGATTTTGGTGATAAATGCATAATTCTGTGGTTATACTGAGAGCCATTGACTGTACACTTTGGATAGATGGTATGGTGTGTGAATAAAACTGTTTTAAAAGAAAAAAAAAGGCCCAGAACAGCCAAAACAATTTTGAAGAAGAAGAACAAAGCTGGAAGACCTACACTGTTGTATTACAAGACTTGATGCTATAATAATTTAGGCAGTATTGTACTGATGTAATGATAGATAAATAGATGAATGGAACTGAAGCAGAGTTGAGAAATAGATCCGCACTTATATAGTCAGTTAATTTATAACACAGGACACAAGGCAATTCAATGTGGAAAGAAAAGTCTTCAAAAAATGGTGTGGTAACAACTGGATAAATATACAGGGGAAAAAAAATACGGGTAAGTGAATTTCAAAACCACTACATCACATTACACACAAAAATTAATGGATGGAAATTCATTGTAAGCATAAAAGCTAAAACTGTAAAGCTTCTGAGGAATAAAATAGGAGAACACCTTCATGACCTGGAGTAGAGAAAGATTTCTTAGGGTACAAAAAGCACTAGTCATAAAATAAAAAATTCTTAAGCTGGAGTTTATCAAAATTAAGACCTTCTGCTCATCTAAAAATAAAAAGGCAAACCATAAAGAGAATGTATTTGCCATTCAACTATCTGACAAAAACCACTGGCATCACAAGCTGGAAGCAATAAACCAGGAACAAGGACCAATAGATGCCAGCCACATGCCTTCCCAGATCAGCCTTCCTTGAGTGAAAGGTGTCTTTGTCTGGATGCCTTAGCTTGGACATATTTATGGCCTTAGAACTATAAACTTGTAACTTATTAAATTCTCTTTTTAAAAGCCATTCCATTTCTGGTATATTGCTTCCTGGCAGCATTAACAAACTAATACAGAAAGAATCAACAAAAATAAAGTTGGTTCTATGAGCAAAACAATAAATTGATAACTCCTAGCTATGTTGACTAAGAAAAAAAAAGAGGGTACAAACAAACAAAATTAGAAATGGGAAGGGAGTTGTTACTATGGAAGAAATTTTTAAAATCATAAGAAGAAATTATGAACAACTATGTGTGAAGAAACTAGATAACTTAGATGAAATGAACAAATTTCTAGGAACGTGACTGTGAACACTGTCTCAAGAAGAAATAGAAGATCTTAACAAACCAATTACAAGTGAGGATATTCAATTAGTTATTAAAAATCTTCCTACAAAGAAAAGTTCAGGGCTGGATGGCTTCACAGAGGAATTTTATCAAACATTCTAAAAAGAAGTAACACCAATTCTGCTCAAACTCTTTTTAAAATGTAAGGAAAATCATCATTACCTAACTCATTTTATGAAGCTAGTATCATTTTAACACTAAAACCAGATAGAGAGTATAAGAAAGGAAAATTAAAGAATAATTTTTTAATGAATATAGTGGAAAAAATTCTCAGTAAAATTCTAGCAAATCCAATCCAATGACACATTAAAATAATTATATATCATGACCAAGTGGGATTTATACCAGGAATTCGAGGGTAGTTCAACATAGAAAATCAATTACTATAACACAACATATTAATGAATTCAATGGGAAAAATCACATGATCATATTGATTGATGCCAAAAAGCGTTTGACAGAATTCGGCATCCTTTTCTAATAAACATACTACAAAAGGCAAGAATCATAGGTAACTCATATATCATAAAGGGAATATATGAAAAATGCATAGCCAGCATCATTCTCAATGGTGAGGAGCTGAAAGCATTCCACTTAAGATCAGGAATGAGACAAAGATGCCCATTGTCACCTCTATTATTCAACATTGTACTAGAATTCCTAGCTAGAGTGATTAGGCAGGTGAAAAAAATAAAAAGCATCCAAATAGGTAAGGAAGAAGTGAAAATTTCATTGCTCACAGATGACATGATTCTATACTTGGAAAATCCTGAGAAATCCATGACAAAGCTACTCAAGTCAATAAACAAATTTAGTATTAATGGTAGGATAAGATTAATGTACAAAAATCAGTAATGTTTCTATATATAAGTGATGACCTAATGAAGGAGACAATTAAGGCAATTAAAAGAATCAAGTATTTAGGAATAAGCTTAACCAGAGAAGTAAAGGACCTGTACACAGAACACTACAAAATATTGTTTAAAGAAATTAAAGATCTAAACAGATGGAAAGATATTCTGTGCTTACGGATAAAAGGTTGACTGTTGTTAAGATGTTGGTCTTACCTAAATCATTCTATAGATTCAATGCAATACCAATCAAAATTCCAACAACCTATTTTGAAGGCTTGGAAAAGCTAATTATCAAAATTCATTTGGAAGGGAAAGAAAATTTGAATAGCTAAAGATATTCTAAAAAATAAGAGCAAAGTGGGAAGATTAATACTTCCCGACTTTAAAACCTATTACAAAGTCATAATTGTCAAAACAGCATGGTATCAGCACAAAGATAGAAGTATTGCTTGAGTATTGACTTGAGAGTGTGGAGATTGACCACCAAATCTATAGTCAGTTGATCTTTGACAAGACTCCCAAATCTACTGAATTGGCTGGTTTGAAAGGATATATGCCCCCTAAGAAAAGCCATGTTTTAATATAAATCCAAGTTCATAAAGGTAGAATAATCTCTATTCAATACTGTATGTTTGAAACTGTAATGAGATCATCTCCTTGGCTGATGTGATTTAGTTAAGAATGGTTGTTAAACTGGATTAGGGGATGACATGTCTCCACCCATTTGAGTGGGTCTTGATTAGTTTCTGAAGTCCTATAAAAGAGGAAACATTTTGGAGAATGAGAGATTCAGGGCGATTCAGAAAGAGCAGAGAATGCTGCAGCACCACGAAGCAGAGAGTCCATTGGAGATGAAGAAGGAAAACGCCTCCCGGGGAGCTTCATGAAACCAGAAGCCAGGAGAGCAAGCTAGCAGATGATGCCATGTTTGCCATGTGCCCTTCCAGCTGAGAGAGAAGACCTGACTGTGTTCGCCATGTGCCTTCTCAACCTGAGAGAGAAACCCTGAACTTCCTTGGCCTTCTTGAACCAAGGTAGCTTTCCCTGGATGCTTTTGACTGGACATTTCTATAGACTTGTTTTAATTGGGACATTTTCTCGCTCTTAGAACTGTAAACTTGCAACTTATTAAATTCCCCTTGTTAAAAGCCATTCTGTTTTTGGTATATTGCATTCCGGCAGCTAGCAAACTAGAACAGGACAGAATAATCTTTTCAATAAATGGGCTTGGGAAAACTGATATCAATAGGCAAAAGAATGAAAGAGGACCCATATCTTACATCTTAGGCAAGAATTAACTCCAAATGGATTAAAGACCTAAATATAAGAGCCAGTACTATAAAACTCCTGGAAGAAAACATAGGGAAACATCTTCAAGATCTAGTAATAGGAGCTAGTTTCCTGAAATTTACACCCAAAGCACAAGCTCCTCAGAATCGAAAGCTTCTGTGCCTTAAAGGATTTTGTCAAAAAGGTGAAGAGGCAGCCAACTGAATGGAAAAAAAAACTGGGAACCACACATGAGATAAAGGATTGATATCTTATGTACATAAAGAAATTATACAATTCAACGACAAAAGAATAAATAATCCAAATATTAAATGGGCAAAAGATATGAACAGACATTTTTCTG
The DNA here is from genome assembly GCF_023851605.1 of Tamandua tetradactyla. NCBI lineage: Eukaryota > Metazoa > Chordata > Mammalia > Pilosa > Myrmecophagidae > Tamandua > Tamandua tetradactyla. The sequence continues at coordinate 62,703,175 of NC_135344.1, forward strand.
AAGAGCAAATACAAATGGCTAAAAAGCACATGAAGAATTGCTCATCATCTTCTTTAGTATAAGGGAAATACAAATTTGAATTACAATGATATATCATCTTACACCTGTAAGAATGGCTGTCATTAAACAATCTGGAAACTACAAATGTTGGAGAGGATGTGGAGAAACCGGAACATTTATTCACTGCTAGTGGGACTGTATAATAGCCACTATGGAAGACAGTATAGCAATTTCTCAAAAAACCAAACATCGAGTTGCCATATGACCCAGCAGTACCACTACTTGGTATATGCCCATAACATCTGAAAGCAGTGACACGAAAAGACATTCGCACATTGTTGGTCATAGCAGCACTATTCACAATTGCTAAAAGGTGGAAATAATCCAAGCACCCATTAATAGATGAGTGGATAAACAAAATGTGGTATATACATTCAATGGAATATTATGCAGCAATACATGAAATGAGGTCTCAAAGCATATAACAATGTGGATGAAACTTGAGGGTATAATCCTCTTTGAAATAAACCAAACACAAAAGGATAGATACTGTATAATCTCAATGTTATGACTCTGTTAAGATGACATTGTCAAGGCTCAGGTGAGCCAACTGAGTTGCTCTGAATAACAGGCCAAGAAGTGATCAGCTCCCAGATGGAAAATCAATGCAACTTCCTCTAATATTTTGCTCTAGTACAATCTGGATGAAGATTTTGAGGACAGATGGGAATGGACTGTTCTCTTGCCCACGTTACCCTTCCTTCTTCCCCCTGCTTCTCTCTCTCTCCTTTCTCCCTTCTTTTTCTCTCTTTTCCTTCCTTTCTCTGCCTCTCTCCATTTATCTTTTTCTTCCCTCCTTAAAAAAATATTTCTTAAAAAAAGAGAGAGAAAGAGCGAAATGATGAATGACTTGAGCAACCGACTGAATTTCACTCTCTGAGAGGGAAAGACAGGGGGATGAGCAGATTGAGGAGTTCTTTTGGGGGGCAAGGAGTTTGAAAACGGCCATTCTTTGTCTGAGAGTATAAAAGAGAAAGTTCATATTCTCCCTACAGTAAAAAAACATATTTTTACTGTTTACTGTAATGTAGTGTTTGCATCTTTCTTCTCTAAACCATGAGCTCTTCGAAGAGAGGGTCATTGTCTTATTCATTTTGATGTCATATACACTGCACACAATAATCCCTTAATAAATGTGTGAAAGTTTGTGTGTGTGTGTGTGTGTGTGAAAATGTGTGTCTGTATAAAATTGAGGATTTGATCAATTTGGTGTCAGAGGCAAAGAACTGAGTATTCTCAGATACAGAAAAGATGACACTGAGTCTCTGAGATCTAGAATCCTCTGCTATTCTTTCTTGGAATCTAATTTAAGAGCTCCAGCAAGGATAAAAAATTATATTAAATTATAAATACCGTGTGTTTATATAACCTTAGATGGAAATTCTCAGAGGAGATGCCTTGTAATTTTGATATCATTTGTTTTCATAAAAGATAAAAATCCTTCTTCGAATTGAAAAACACAGGGATAAAGTGGGAAATGGGCTCAAGTATGTGTCTAATAAATTGCCGACATATCTAAATACACTGCTTAAAAACTCATCTTTCTTGGCTGAGTGCTATAGTTTATACTATTGCTCCCACAGAGCTTTATCCATGGTCATAGATGGTTTATTTCTATAATCTTTAACTACAATGTTATTAAAATTCAAAATTGTTGCTGCATTCTGCAGTGGTGTAGGGGAGAAGAGAGGTAACTCTAAATGGTAGTGAAAAGCCTAGCTGCCTAAAACTTTTGTTGTATTTGAAACACTCACTATTAGACTTACTATTCAGCTTAAAGTGTTGTTTTAAAAATATCCATTAAAATTAAAACTGTCTGGTAGAATGAGATTGCGCACTAAATATTATCTACTCTAGGGAGACTGTGTATGCAGTGGTTACAACCTTTTTGTCCAGTAAACCTTCTATGACTCTCCAGTCTTGTCATCTTGGACAAATTATTTAACATCTCTAAGCCTCAATTTATCCTATGATATAGGACTAGTAATGTCTACCACACTGAGTTGTTGTATATGATTCAATGATGAATATAAACTATTATTAGCTGATAAAGAACAACATATAATGAAATAAGATCCTGGACAGGTAAGTTTTTTTATTTTTAATTTGAAATAGTTTCAAATGTACAGGACAGTTGCAAAAATGGTACAAATTCACACACAGAAACTCCAACATATCTGCCATCCAGACACTCAGATACACCAGCTTTTAACATTTTGCCATATCATCCTATCTATCCATCATCCCTATCTGCTGTCTATTTATTTACCTATCAATTCTCCAAACATTCGAGAGTATATTTCATATATCATGCTTCTTAAACACTTACATTTCCTTAGAACAAAGATATTCATTTATGTAACCACCGTAAATGCAGTTATCAAGTTCAAACAATGTAACACTGATCTAAAGCTTACAGTCTATATTCCCATATGTTCCAATAAAGTCTTTTTGGACCTTTACTCCTTTGTTATTAGCTCTAATCCAGGATCAAGTATTGCATTTAGTTATCATTCTCTCTCTTTTAAAAAACTTTTTATTTTAATAACATATACACAGCCTAAAATTTCCCTTTTAACCATATTCAGATATATAATTCAGTAGTGGTAATTACATTCACAATGCTTTTCGACCATCAACAGCATCCATTATGGACAGGTAAGTTTTGATGTGGAGGAAGGGGTTAGGAAAGGCCTGGAGCATGGGGAGCTACCACAGAAGGAAAGAGAAGGTCTTGACAGGGCATGTTAGTGAACAGGTGTCACATGGGGATTCTGAAAAGCATTGGAGACACCCAGGAGGAGGGCTAAGACACATGGTGGGTGGATACTACCAAAAGAAGATTGGGGGCTGGTGCCCCAAAACCGAGCTTACTTGGCAACTTTACTTAAGACAGCTCCAAGCAAATATTGACTTTATCTCAACATAAGAAAAATAAAACTTGTTTGAAACAATGAAAGAAATCATTCACTCAAAGTTAATTATAATTGACTATCAAATAAAAGTTTTAACTTCTCTACTTCAAAAATATTTAAAGAATTAACAAGTAAATAAAACTTTATAAAAATAAATAATTTTCAGAAATCTCACAGAAGGCCTTCCAGGTAAAGAGATTGGAAAAAACACAGGCATAAGCTTTTGCAACTTCTCCAAACACCTCTAAAACTCTAGTTAAGTACTTCATATAAGGCATAAACCCACAAGGATGGAGAGAGAGGGAAAGAAGGCTATAGAAGCAAAAATTTTAAGATAGAAAACAATGCTGTGGTAAATGGCTCAGCAAACCCTCCAAAATGGAATTTTAAGTCAGCAGCAGAAGAAGCTGAGACCCATCCCAATTTACTTTGCAGAGTCTTCAAAAGCTCAGGTATTGGAAGCATCTGGTACCCCTGGAAGAGGGGATGAGGAGAGAAGCTAAAAATAGGATGATTGATTGAACATGTCCTTAAAAAGTAATTGGGTGCCCTGGTTCTCCCAACTCTACAGCTGGGCTGCTGCTCTACCCCAACTTTGGTGAGATCCTGGAGGTTTACTGGGATTCTGGATTGGAGGACACAGGGCATGATTGAGAGTGGGGTATACAGTACCAAGTCAAGGAAACATACGCATCAGGGTACTGAGGCTCCTCCCAATAAACAACCAGGCTGGCATTCAGGCCCCTGTCTATAAGGAAGGAGATCTGAAGTATTTTCTCTAAGGAATTTGACCAGCCCAATAAAAGAGATCTAAAGATACTGACAGTGAAGTTAGGCAACTAAGCAATCTGGCCAGATCATTCCACTGTGGAGCTCATATTCAACGTGTCCTGTCTCTCTTCCCTACTCAGAGCTTGCAAGCAGCTTTTCAGTTCTCTACACTTGAGATTTGAAGATAACCAAGGATTTCCAGACATCTGAGGTAAGTCTCCAATATGAAAACTAGAAACCAAAGAAATAAGCAGAAGGAAAGCAACTTGGGAGAAACAAACCTTGCAAGAGAGAAGAAAACTTGAAAAAAAAAAAAAAGGTTAAAACGCTGTCAATACCCTCAGAGAGACAATAAAAAAAAAAACCAAGAATAAAAGAGGGAAGGAGGGGAACGAGTTCTTTCAGAAAGGGGGAAGACGCTATTAGAAAATTTTAATGATAGGAAATAAAAGGGTTGAAAGAAAACATTAAGGAAATCTTCCAGATACCAAGGTAAACGACAAGCACAGGGAAAACAGAAGTTGATTGGAATATTTGAGGGCCAGCTAGAAGGTCTAAATCCTAATAATAAATGCTCCAGAAATAGAAAATGAAGAAAATGCATGGGTGTCCAAATAATTTTTTAAAATGTCTCAGAACTGAAGTTCATGAGTCTGCAGATGAATACAGTTCATTTAGAGCACAGCACAATGAACAAAATGAGACTCACCAAGATGCATCACGGAACCCCAACACCTGATGCATCTGAACAGCTCAAGAGGGTGGGTAGACATTTGGTGGAGAGTTTGGAGCTGAATTAGTAGGAAGAAAACTAAGTAAACAAAATTTAAACAATTATAAACTCTTGAGTAACAAAGAAGGGAGAAGTAATTAGTTTCCTACATGGCTCAACTGTGAGTAGCATTTATATAGTCCTAACAGTTATTAACACTACATAATGCTGTAACCAAAAGTACAATATGAACTATATTGGAGGGATGTTGAAAAGAGTCTTTATCTGTGGTGAGATTGAGGGAGAAAAAAAAAAGAGCTAAATTTTCATGTTGCAGAGTAGGATGGAATTCAATAAGGAATGTTTAAAAATCAAGCAATAGGGCACTTCCGGGAAGAGGGCGGAGTAGGGTGAGTTGAGTTTAGCTCTGCTCTGTGGCATAAGATAGGGGACAGGGAGAGAATGATCGAGACTGCGGTCCCAGGGTAGTTGAGTGATCATGGGGGGTCTTCAGTGATTCTTGGGGAGGAGAGAGGCAGGGGGGATCAGGATGGGAGAGCAGGGTGGGTCGGATTGGCCATGATTGCTGGGGTGGACAGCAGTGTGCAGGGAGGTGCAGATCAGAGGCCACTATAGCCTGCCCCAGCTGGTGATTGGGGAAACCTCCCCAGGAGGCTCTGTGGCCAGTGGTGCCTGCAGGGAGCCGAGAGGTGGACCTGGCCATTCACCATGAAGAGCCAGGCTATCGGGTGCTGGAGATGATCTCCTGGCTGGGTGCCGTGAGTGGCCAGCCCATCGGACACAGTGTGTGGTGGATTTGCCAGACACGAGGAGTTGGCTATTCCCTCAGGCACTGCTGTCGGCTCTCCAGTCCCGCACCAGGACCAGTTGTCCTGCCACTGCAGGCTGGGAGCAGCTCCCCCACCAACATGCCAGCTTAGCCTGATGCTGCAGTTGGGAAGGGTGGACCTGTGAAGAGGAGGTGCCTCAGGAGTGCCACCTGCTGAGGAGAAGCATAAGTGCAGGCTGGCAAACTCCCTATCTGCTTAGGTTTTTTTTTTTCCTCTTTTCTATTTTTTCTGCTTTTTAAAATACATATTCCTCTCTATATTTTTATCAGCAGTACTATTTCCATTTTTTATATTTTATTATTTTTTGTTATTTTACTTTAAATTATTTTCTCTCCCTTTTATGGGCACCAGTCTATATTCATTCCCAATATATCTTGGGGAATCTCCTTCTGACCTTTGCGACTTCTACAGTTGAGGTGTGTGTTTTTTTCTTTCATATTTTTGTTATATTTTATTTTTTAACTTAATCTTATTTTTATATATACATTTTTTGGGGTGTATGGGCCAGGAATCGAGCCTGGGTCTTTCACGAGGTAGGTGAGCATTCTGCCACTGAAATACCCATGAAACCCTGCCTAGCCTTTAATAGACCTTCAGTAGAACTGTACCCCTTACATGAGCTCCAGACCTTGGTTTGGCGGGGAATTACTGATAAACCAAGTGCAAAAAGAAACATTCAATACAAAACCAAGTAAATGCAAAACTTTAGACAAGTGAGGGAAACCAACTTGCAGATAAAATCATTAAGATAATCAAATGCCCCAAACACAATGGAAAATCACAAAGCATGTGACGATCCAAACAGAAATGACTCAGTCAGCCAAATCACCAAATCAAAACTCCAGAGGGGATACAGAATATGGAACACCTACTCAAGAATATTTTATAGAGAAATAAAGGATATCAGGAAGACACTAGAAGAGCATAAAGAAGAATTCTAAAGATTAAATAGAAAATGGCAGCTCTCACAGAGATGAAAGATACAGTAGACCAAATAAGAAATATAGATTCAAATAAGCAGAGGGAAGAATAAGTGCACTAGAAGACAGAACAATTGAACTAGAGTGCATAAAAGAAGACAAATGGCAAAAAAGATGGAAAAAATGGAACTGGAACTTAGGGAAATGATGGACAATAACGGGGTGCACAAATATAAGAATCACTGGGTGTCTCAGAAAGAAAAGTGAAGAGTAAAGGTCTGGGAAAGTTAGTTTAAATATAATCAGGGAAACCTTCTCAACCCTTGTAAAGGACATATGCTAATTGAAGAGGCCCAAAACACTCTAAATAGGCCTACTGCAGGACACATACTAATCAAATAGTCAAATGTTGAAGAGAAACAGAAAGTCCCAAAAGCAGCACAAGAAAAATGATCTACTACATACAGGGAAAACACATAAGACTGAATTCGACTACTCAACAGGCACCAATGAAGCAAGAAGGCAGTGGTATGATATATTTGAGATCCTGAATGAGAAACACTTCTAGCCAAGAATTCTTTACTCAGCCAAGTTGTTCTCTAAAATTGAGGGGGAGATTAAAATCTTCAAAGACAAAGACTGAGAGAATTAGTCAGTAAGAGACTTGCCCTACAAGAAATACTAAAGGGACTCCTGTCAGCTGAAAAAAAAAAAAAAGAGAGGGAGATCTGGAGGAGGGCACAGAATTGAATAGTACAAGAAAGGGTAATTTAAAGGATAAAAAGAGAGATGGAAAAGAATATATAGATCTGACAAATAAAAATTAAAAGATAAGATGGAAGATTAAAGAACTGCTTTTAGTAATAATTTTTACTGTTAATGTTAACAGACTAAACTCACCAATTAAAAAATACAGATGGGCAGAATGGGTTAAAAAAAAGATCCATTTCTACACTGTTTATAAGAGACACATCTTAGTCTCAAGGACACAAGTAGATTGAAAGTGGAAGGATGGAAAAAGATGTTCTATGCAAGCTGTAACCAAAAGAAAGCAGATGTAGCTATAGTAATATCAGATAAAATAGACTTTGAACGTAAAGATGTCACTGGAGACAAGGAAGGACACTACATATTAAAAGGGTCAATTCACCCAGAAGAAATAACAATCATAAATGCTTACACTCTCAATCAAGGAACTCCAAAGTACATGAGGCAAACAGCAAAATTGAAGGGAGCTATCAGTGTTTCAGCAATAATGCAGGGAGACTTCAGCACACATTCTCCACTATAGAGAGAATAACCAGACAGAAGATCAACAAGGAAATAGAGAACCTAAACAATGTGATACATGAATTAGACGTAAAAGACATATATAGATCATTATACCCCAAAACACCAGGCTATATACATTCTTCTTTAGAACCAGATGGAACGTTCTCCAGGGTAGATCATATGCTGGGACACAAAATGAGTCTTTATAAATATAATAAGATTGAAGTTATCCAAAGCACTTTTTCTGATCACGACCGAATGAAACTGAAAATTAATAATCACCGAAGAACCAGAGCTTTAACAAATACATGGAGATTAAACAACACACTCTTAAATAATCGGGTCAAAGAGGAAATTGTTGGAGAAGTCTGTAAATATCTGGAGACAAATGATAATGAGAATACAACATATCAGAACTTTTGAGATGCAGCAAAGGCAGCGCTGAGAGAGAAATTTATTGCCATAAATGTCTATGTTAAAAAACAAGAATGAGCAAAAATTGTGGATTTATCTGCTCACCTGGAGAATTTAGAGAAAAAAGCAAACTAACCCCAAAGTAAGTAAAAAAAGAGAAATAACACAGAACAAAGCAGAAATAAACAAAATGAAAAATAATAAAACAGAATGAATCAACAAAATCAAAAGTTGTTTCTTTGCGAAAATCAATAAAATTGATGGATCCCCTAACTAGACTAACAAAGGAAAAAAAGAGGATGCAAATAAACAAAATCAGAAATGAGGGGGGGTCATTACCATAGATCCTGAAGAAATTTTTTTTTAAAATCATAAGAGAATACTATGAACAGCTACATGCCAACAAACAAGACAACTTAGATGAAATGAACAAATTCCTAGAAACACACAAACTAACTATATTGACTCAGGAAGAACTGGAATATCTCAACAAACCAATTACAAGTAAAGAGATTGAATCAGGGTCATCAAAAATCTTCCAGCAAAGAAAAACCCAGGACCACACACAGGAGAATTTTATCAAGCATTCCAAAAAGAAATAACACGAATACTGCTCAAACTCTTTCAAAAATTAAGGAAAAAGGAATGCTACCTAACTCATTTTATGAAGCTAACATCACTGTAATACCAAAACCAAATGAAGATGCCAGAAGAACAGAAAACTACGGACCAATCTCCCTAGTGAACATAAATGCAGAAATTCTCAACAAAATACTAGCAAACCAAATCCAATGACACATTAAAAGAATTATATATCATGACCAAGAGGGGTTTATACCAGGAATGCAAGGGTGGTTCACACAAGAAAATTAAAAAATGTATTATAGCACATTAACAAATCAGAATGGAAAAATTACATGATCATATCAATTGATGCTGATCCTTACCTGAAAAAAACACTTCAAAAGTTAAGAATCAAAGGTTAACTTCTTCAATATCATAAAGGGCATATACGAAAACCCCATAGCCAGCATCATACTTAACAGTGAGAGACTGAAAGCATTCTCCCTAAGATTGGGAATACGACAAGGATGCCCATTGTCACCACTATTATTCAGCATGGTACCATAAATCTTAGTTGGAGTGATTAGCAGAAGAAATAAAAGGCATCCAAATTGGAAAGGAAGAAGTAAAACTTCCATTATTTGCAGATGGCATGATCTTGTACTTAGAAAACCCTGAGAAATCTATGACAAAGCTACTTGAGCTAATAAATTCAGCCAAGTGGTGGGATACAAGAGTCATGTACAAAAATCAGTAATGTTTCTATACATAAGCAATGACTGAACTAAGGAGACAATTAAGGAGAAAATTCCATTCAAAATAATGACCAAAAGAAACAGATATTTAGGAATAGGCCTAACCAGGGATGTCGAGAACTTGTACATAGAAAACTACAAAACATTGCTAAAAGAAATAAAAAATTACCTAAATAGATGGAAAGACATTCCATGCACATGAATAGGAAAGTTGAATGTCATTAAGATGTCAATTCTCCCAAAATCGATCTACAGATTCAATGCAATACCAATCAAAATCCCAACATCTTACTTTGAATACTTGGAAAAGCTTATCAAATTTGTTTGGAAGGGAAAGAGACACTGAATAGCTAAAGATATCTTTAAAAAAGAAAAGCAAAGTGGGAGGACTATTACTTCCTGATTTAAAAGCTTGTAATAAAGCCACAGTAGTCAAAACAGCATGTATTGGCACAAAGACAGAAGTATTGATCAATGGTTTTGAATCAAGAGTGTGGAGATAGACCACCAAATCTATAGGCAATTGATCTTCAATAAAGTCACTGAACTGGGACAGATAGTTTTCAATAGATGGGCATGGAAGAATTGGATATCAATAGCCAATGGACATCCTACGCAAAAATTAGTTCAAAATGGATTAAAGACTTAAATGTAAGAGCCAGTGCCATAAAGTTTCTAGAAGAAAATGCAGGGAAACATAGTCAAGATCTAGTAACAGGAAGTAGCTTCATAAACTTTGCACTTAAAGCAAAAAGCAGTGAAAGAAAAAATAGACAAATGGGAACTCCTTAATATCAAAAGCTTTTGTGCCTCAAAGAAATTTGTCAAAAAGGTGAAGAGGCAGCCAAGTCAATGAGAGAAAATATTTGGAAACCATATATCGGATAAAGACTTGTTATCCTGTGTACATAAAGAAATTATACAGCTCAACAACAAAGAAGAAACAATCCAAACATAAAATGAGCAGAGATAGATATGTATAGATACTTTTCTGAAGAGCAAACACAGACAGCTAAAAAGCATATGAAGAGATGTTCATTTTCATTAGCTATAAGGGAAATGCAAATCAAGACTACAATGAGACATCACTTCATACCTATAAGAATGGCTGCTATTAAACAAACAGAAAACTACAAATTTTGGAGAGGATGTGGAGAAATTGGAGCACTTATTCACCATTGGCGGCAATGTATAATGGTGCATCTGCCATGGAAAGCAGTTTGGTGAGTCCTAGAAAACTAAATATTGAGTTGTCCCATGACCTGACAATACCAATACTCAGTATATAACCAGAAGAGCAGAAAACAGTGAAACGAATAGATATGTGCACACTGATGTTCATAGTGGCACTATTCACAATTGCCAAAAGATAGAAACAATCCAAATGCCCATCAAAAGATGAGTGGATAAACAAAATGTGGTATATATATATATATATATTATTATGCGGCAGTAAGACAAAATGAAGTTCCAAAGCATGTGATGACATGGATGAAACTTGAGGACATAATGCTGAATGAAATAAGTCAGACACAAAAGGAAAGATACTGTATGATTTCTCTATTATGACTCTGGTAACAGTAATCTCAGAGATTACACTGTAGAATATAGCAGACCTGGAGTTAAACAAAAGTTAGTGATGGAGGAAAACGAGGTTGGACCTAAATGCAAGGAAATGATAGAAGTGATAGTAACTAATTAGTGGGGTTATAAGTAACATTACCACACTGAGGTGAATATGATTGAAAGGGGATTATAGTGCCATGTACCCCATTGATTAAATCTTCAATTGTAATTAAGTTCTTGAATGAACTATTTCAAAAGTTCGATAGTAGACAAAGAGTCAATAGTAGAGCGGTATGGGGGGAAATTAAGAATGCATACTATGGCCAAGAGTTACTAGAAAGACATCAACAGTACCCATGGGCAACTAATTGGGGGTGAGAGACAACTGATAAGGGATAGTTTTGATTTGATATTTTGTGACGCTGTGTTTATTGGCTCTTTGTCGCTATGGACCAATGAAAATTGTCTAAAATTGAGAATGCTGCTGATTGTACAACCGAGTGAGGATACTGTAAGACATGGTTTGTTTATTTTGGACATTATTCATAATGTACAATGACTGAGAAGCAGAATGCTGAACCATGATATATTTATATGACGGACTATGGTGTGGCTACTAAAAGGAAGGACGTCAAGAGGCATGCAACAAACTGAATAAACCTTGGGGACAATGAGTTGTGCAAAATAAGCCAGAAACTAAAGAACAGATATGCTAAGGTCTCTTTCAGAAAATACTTATAAGAAAATTGGAGCCTTGATTGTAAACTCTTATAACAGCCACATTTAGTCTGAAGTTACAAATGTATTTCTAGATTCTGAAACACTGTGCTATATGTGTACCAGCTGGTATTTCCTTGGAACTTTGTATAATTCCGTCACACCTAAGACCCAAGAAATGGAGTGCTACATGCAGGGGACTATAGGGGATTTCAGCCCTGACATCCAGCATAGCTATATGGAATGACAGTTAAAGTAGCTGAAAAAGATATCAGACCTCAGAGTTAAAAACAAAGCCAATCTGGCTGGGTCTAAGGTAAATCAGAATACAGGGTAAAAGATGATAGTGTATATACTCTAGACCTTCACCTACTATATGAGACCAAAGGCAGAGAGGTTTATTATGTCTAGAACCTAAATTTTCTGTAACACATAATCTAGCTCAATCTGTCTGATACTCATTTAAACAATTCTAAGCACATAGAGCCCAGAACGCGATTGGGGCCTTGAAATTCTGTACACCTTAATGTAATACCAGGATACATCTTAGACTATGGCGGGCTGATAATTAAAAAGTATTGGTAGAGACTTCTTCCAGGTCAAAATGGTGGCTTAACAACGTGCACATATTAGTTCGTCCTCCAGAACAACTACTAAATAACGAGAAACAGTACAGAACAGCTCCTGGGGCAACGTCAGTGACCAGACACACAGCTTAGGTGAAACTGATCAAAGCAGAGGTTGCTCATTTTTGCCCCGGCGCCAAGGAGGCAGGACTGACAGAAAAAGGGGGGAAGGGTGAAGAAGGAAACAGGTTTTTGTGGCTGTGTATCTACAAAGGCTTGACTGCCTCTGGATACAGCAGCAGGACTTTTCAGGCTGCAACTGCCCCAGGCATAGGCAGAAGTGAGCTCTTTTGGGGGCTTATCTGGAGCTTGTACCTTCCCCAGGGGAGGGGTGAAGCCCCACCCAGGTGGAATCCCTCCATCAAGGAATTCAGACACCAGGGCTTGGTAATTTGAAGCCATTAAAACTAGCCTACAACCTCTCCTCTGTTTCCACCATGCCCCCAGCAGGGAGAGTCTGCCAAAGTTAAAGGTACCGCATCATCTTATGCTGGTGGGACCTGCAGTCAGACAAGCACCACATACTGGGCAGGATAAGAAAAACAGAGTCCAGAGACTTCACAGGAAAGTCTTTCAACCTGCTGGGTCTCACCCTCAGGGAAAACCGACGCAGGTGACTCTTTCCTCCTGAGAGGAGGCCAGTTTGGTCTGGGAAAATCTGGCTGGGGTCTATAATACCTACATAGACCCTCCTAAGTGTGGGGGGGAAAGGCACCATACAAGCAGGGCAAGAAACAAGAAAACAAGAACTGAAAAATTCTCCTCTTTTAAACAAAACTTAAGCTTAAGGTCCAGATAAAGCTGAACGGAATGTCAAAGAACAGATAGACAACAAATTCATCCAGCAAGAAAATCCTAGATAAAAGAAATGAAAGCAATCTCCAGAATAAACTAATTAAGGTAATTAAATGCCTAGACACCAGCAAAAAATAACAAATCACACTAGGAAAATTGAAGATATGGCCCAGTCAAAGGAACAAACCAACAATTCAAATTACATATAGGAGCTGAAACAATTAATTCAGAATGTACGAAGAGACATGGAAAACCTCGTCAAAAACCAAATCAATGAATTGAGGGAGGATATAAAGAAGGCAAGGAAAGAACAAAAAGAAGAAACTGAAAGTCTGAAAAAACAAATCACAGAACTTATGGGAATGAAAGATACAGTAGAAGAGATGAAAAAAACAATGGAAACCTACAATGGTAGATTTTGAGAGACAGAACATAGGATTTCTGAACTGGAGGATGAAACATCTGAAATCCGACAAGAAACAGAAACTATAGGAAGAAAAAATGAAAAAATATGAGCAGGGACTCAGGGAATTGAAAGACAATATGAAGCGCATGAATATACGTGTTGTGGGGGTCCCAGAAGGAGAAGAGAAGGCAAAAGGAGGAGAAAAACTAATGGAGGAAATTATCACTGAAAATTTCCCAACTCTTAGGAAAGACTTAAAATTACAGATCCAAGAAGTGCAGCGTACCCCAAAGAGGATATATCCAAATAGACATACTCCAAGACATTTAATAATCAGAATGTCAGAGGTCAAAGAGAAAGAGAGGATCTTGAAAGCAGCAAGAGAAAAGCAATCCATCACATACAAGGGAAGCCCAATAAGACTATGTGCAGATCTCTCAGCAGAAACCATGGAGGCAAGAAGACAGTGGGATAACATATTTAAATTATTAAAAGAGAAAAACTGCCAACCAGGAATTCTATATCCAGCACAATTGTCCTTCAAAAATGGGGGAGAAATTAAAACATTTTCAGACAAAAAATCACTGAGAGAATTTGTGACCAAGAGACCAGCTCTGCAAGAAATACTAAAGGGAACACTAGAGACAGATATGAAGACAGAAGAGAGAGGTGTGGAGAAGAGTGTAGAAAGGAAGACTATGAGTAAAGGTAGAAAGAAGGAAAACTAGATGTGACATATAAAATCCAGAAGGCAAAATAGTAGAAGAAAGTACTACCCATGCAGTAATAACACTGAATGATAATGGATTAAACTCTCCAATCAAAAGACATAGTCTGGCAGAATGGATTAAAAAACAGGACCCATCTATATGCTGTCTCTACTGAAAGGACACGAGGCCAAGGACACAAATGGACATTTACACACCAATGTTTATAGCAGCATTTTTAAGAATTACCAAGAGATGGAAACAGCCAAAATGTCCATCAACAGATGGGTGCCTAAACAAACTGTGGTATATACATACGATGGAATATTATGCAGCTGTAAGACAGAATAAAGTTATGAAGTATGTAACAACATGAATGGACCTTAAGGACATTATGCTGAGTGTGATTAGCCAGAAACAAAAGGACAAATACTGTATGGTCTCACTGATATGAACTGACATTAGTGAATAAACTTGGAATATTTCCTTGGTAACAGAGACCATCAGGAGATAGAAATAAGGTAAGATATTGGGTAATTGGAGCTGAAGGGATACAGATTGTGCATAGGACTGAATATAAAATCTCAGAAATAGACGGCATAATATTACCTAACTGTAATACAATTATGTAAAAACACTGAATGAAGCTGCATATGAGAATGATAGAGGGAGGAGGGCTGGGGGATAAATGAAATCATAAAGAAAGATAGATGATAAAGATTGAGATGGTACAATCTAGGAATGCCTAGAGTGTATAATGATAGTGACTAAATGTACAAATTTAAAAAATGTTTTTGCATGAGGAAGAACAAAAGAATGTCATTACTGCAGAGTGCTGAAAATAGATGGTACTTAATATTTTAAAATTTCAACTAATGTGTGAGACTAAAGCAAAAAATGTTTATTTGGTACAAATCTATACTTTGACTTGTGCATCTCCTAATATAACTTACGTAGACAGTTGATTGAACACCTTAAGTACATGGAAGTTTGTATAGGACATGAGATTTTGTTGGTTTGTCCAGGTGATGCCCTGATGAATCCCAGAGTGATTTGATTAGTGAGTGGAAAAGTATTTGCAAAGTCCCCTTCGGGGAATGGTGAGAATGGGGGAAAACTCAACTTCCCCAAGTTGAATTCTTGATATTCTCACAAGCAGTGTGGACAACCAAAGCTATAGGCTGAGCCCCCAGTCTTGGGGTTTGTTCATATGAGACTTAACCCCACAGGGGATAGGTCAAGCCTACTTAAAATTAAGCCTAAGAGCCACCCCCAAGAGAACCTCTTTTGCTGCTCAGATGTGGCCTCCCTCTCCAGCCAACACAGCAAGCAGACTCACCACCCTCCCCCTGTCTACGTGGGACATGACTCCCAGGGGTGTGGATCTTCCTGGCAGCGTGGGACAGAAATCTCAGATGAGCTGAGATTCAGCATCAAGGGATTGAGAAAAACTCTAGAATGAGCAGAGACCCAGCATCAAGGGATTGAGAAAACCTTCTGGACCAAAAGGGGGAAGAGTGAAATGAGACAAAGTGTCAATGGTTGAGAGATTCCAAACAGAGTCGAGAGGTTATCCTGGAGGTTATTCTTATGCATTGAGTAGATATCACCTTGTTATCCAAGATGTAATGGAGAGGCTGGATGGAACTGCCTGAAAATGTAGAGCTATGTTCCAGTAGCCATGTTTCCTGAAGATGATTGAATAATGATATAGCTTTCACAATGTGACTGTGTGATTGTGAAAACCTTGTGTCTGATGCTCCTTTTATCTACCTTGTCAACAGATGAGAGGAACATATGGAATAAAAATAAATAATAGGGGGAACAAATGTTAAAGCAGATTTATTTTGAAATGCTAGTGATCACTGAAAGGGATCAGTAAGGGGTATGGCCTGTAAAATTTTTTTTTTCTGTTCGTTATATTTTTCTGTTGTCTTTTTATTTCTTTTTCTGAATTGATGCTAATGTTCTGGGAAATAATCATGATGATGAATATGCAACTATGTGATGACATTGTGAATTGCTGAGTGTATATATTGGGAATGTTTGTGTTTCTTGTAATTTTTTTTAATTAATAAAAAATTAAAAAAAAAAAGCATTGGTAGAGTCCCTTGAGGATCCGAAGAGGAAAATATAAATATATACACATATATATAACTATCAAACTCCCATCTGGGCAATCACAGATACCCTCTCAACCATTGGGTACCCCCAAGAAATTAGGCCAAGCCCTTGAGTTTAAGGGTTGCTCATATGAAACTTATTTCTGTTGGGGAGAAGCTAAGACTACTTATAATGAGACCTAAGAGTTGTTTCCAGGAATCCTCTTTTGTTGTTCAAATGTGGCCCCTCTCTCTCTAAACCCAACTCTGAAAGGAAAATCATTACCCTCCCCCCCTACGTGGATATGATATTCAGGGGTGAAAAGCTCCCTGACAATGTGGGAAGTGACTTCTGGGGATGAGTCTGGTCCTGGCTCTGTGGGATCAACAATGTCCTCTGAACCAAAAGGGGGAAAAGAAATATAATAAAGTAAGGCATCAGTGGCCAAGAGAGATCAAATACAATTAAGAGGCTATTCTGGAGACTACTCTTAGGCAAGCTTCAGTTGTTTAAGGCTAATTGCCATGGTTTGCTAAACCCCAACTAATATCACTACTGTTGACACTTAAGAACACCTAAGGCTGAAACTGAGACTCTATAAAGGTTTCATGCACTAAGTTTGCTTTCTTGGGACTTATAATTCCTGAAGGGTTCCTGGGTCAGATAAATCTTGAAATCCAGAGGCACCCGCCTCTCCAAGATTATCAACTGATTACACCCCCCTGTACAGGAGTGTTGACACCACTTCTCAACATGAAAAAATCGGAACAGTTCCTGGATCCTGCACTTACACACACACACACACACACACACACACACACACACACACACACACAACCCTTTGGGGTTGCGAGTGTAGTTCAGTGGTAAAATTCTCACCTGCCATGTGGGAGACCTGGGTTCAATTCCTGACCATATAGCATACAAAAAAAGAAGAAAAAAAGTCGGAACAGGAATTGCCTAAAGATTCCTATAGAATGGGAGATGGATCAGAGGCAAAGGAAGAGTTATAACAGAGAAAATAGGATTTAACAAATGAATATGACTGCTGAATCACTATATTAATATTCCTTCTAGCCTCCAGTGTTTTGGAGCAGCTAGAAGAAAAATTCTGAGATGGTGGAATGGTAGCACATGTCAAATTCTGGGATCCATTCTGTTAACTACTTGTTAAAGTGTGGTTTGAAAATTATAGTTTTTTCTTTCTTTGCTTTGTATATATATTACATTTTACAATTAAAAAGTTTTTAAAAAATCAAGTAATATAAATAGGTTTTATTTGGAGACTTGCAAGTAAACTCCAAAATAATGATCTAAAAGGTAAAACTGATTGCCCAGGGTAAGGAAAAATGTGGAGAGAGAGGTGAAAATTACTGTTTGGGGGTGGGGTGGGTAACAAAGTTAGCAGAAACATTTGACTCTTTAAAATATTTGTATGCATACTTTGATAAAAATAAAATTTGAAAATTTCTAAGATATGACAAAGGTGGTATTTTAAATCAAAGGGGAAAAGACAGTATATCAAATATGGTGATAGAAGAAATGCTTGGACATTTGGAAAAATAATAAGTTGGAGTCATAACTCACATTAGGATGAGTGCCAAATTGACCAAATATTAAAAACATAAAAGTAGTAGAGAAATCTACTGGAGATTTAAAAAAAGTAATGTCAGAGTAAATAATGTCTTTCTAAGACACAAACTCTATAGAAGGAAAAAACTGGCAAATTTGGCACATAAAAATTTTTTTTTAAATATCATAACTAGAAAATACTTTATACAAAGTCAAAAGACTAAATATAAAATGAGGAAAATTTTATATATCACAAGGAAATGGATTGTTTTCTTAATATGTAAAGAACTACTAAAATCATTTTTTAAAAATACCAACGATGCAATCTAAAGCCAGGCAAAAAAATGTGGCTATAGAGTTCACAGAAAACAAAATACAAATGGTTTTAGTCATATGAAAAGATGTTCAATTTCACTTTTAATAATAAAAGTGAAATTGAAACTATGAGATACGGTGTTTTATCTATTACATTCGCTAAGATTAAAAGTGGTAACACTTGTTGGTCATTCCATACGCGATGTGTCATGGTAGCTCCTAGGAGAGTCCGTGTGATTTTCCTTAAGTGAGTTAGAGAGATCCAGGCAGAGTCCAAGAAACTATCCTTGGAGCTGGGGTGCCTCCACAGACCCTTGAGGACCTGCTGAGTCTTAAGGCAAAGTTACTACAATTATTTCTAATATCAATTCAAAATTATTGGCCCTTGGACAACAGTCCAATGATATGAAATCATGGCTGGTTATAAGCCTGTAGTTATTCTGACATATCCTATACTTGTGAAAAAATTACCCAAGATACATTATACTGGAACAACTGTAAGATCCCTGTTCGGAGTAAGAGTTTGGTACAGGGTCAAAAATAGACTTTTCTCTGCAACCTCCATATAATTGTGCTGTCACAGCTTTCTCAAGGATTCACATTTATGGTAGATACTCCCAAGAACCTCTAAAACGTTGTCCCGATTTAAAGGCATGGTGTACAGCTCTCCTTTTCTACAGGATGATAGACTGCTAGTTACTGGCAATGAAGTTGGGAGAGTTGAACTTTTTGACGTAACTGGGAGGGGTCCTCTCAGACAGCTTGAAGGCCCTTCAAAAGCAGTTCATACAGTAGGTTTTACAACTGACAAATACTGTGTGGTCTTTGGGGCTGATGATTATTCAGTTAAACTATGGGATATACCAAACTCCAAAGAAACAGTGATGTTCAGAGAGTGTTTCTGGTTATGTGAGGCATGAATGTGCTAGCAGACTGAACTCAGATCTCTTTGTAACAGGGTCATACAATCACACTGTGAAGATATTTGATGCATCAACAAATAAGAGTGTTATTTCTGTTGAGCATGGACAGTGTCCTGCTTTTTCCCTCTGGAGGTCTTCTAGTGTCAGCAGGAGGTCGTTATATTAAAAACAGAATAGCTGCTAGTGGCTTTGAAAAATCATCACCAAACTGTGACATGTTTATGTCTGAGCTGCTCTGGACAGAGGTTACTCTCTGGTTCACTGGATAGGAAGTTAAAGTATATAGCACAACTTCCTACAAAGTAGTCTGCAGTTCTGATTATGCAGCTTTGATTTTGAGTCTTGCACTTGCACATGAAGATGAGACAACAGTTGTAGGAATCGCCAATGGAATATTGAATGTTAAACATCGCAAATCTGAAGCAAAGAAGGATCCTTTTCCCAGAGATGAAGCTCTTCATATGGAACCTTTATTAGAGGAAAAAATTACACAAAGCAATGGGATGACATTTTGATCAATAGGCCATCAAAAAAACATGTAGAATTTTATGGCAGGTATCTGAAAAATGTTAGGATCTCTAAGGTGCTCAACAGAGTCCTTGAGCCTGATTGTTCAATGAAGACACCTGAAGTTATAGTTTCTATTATAAAGCAGCTAAATTGAAGAGGAGTCCTTGTGAATGCTTTTGCTTATCTGGATGAAGAGGAAATCAACTGTGTTCTTAATTTTTTTAAGAAGAATCTTACTTAACTCAGATTTGCCCCTGTTTTGATAAATGCTACTGAAATAATTATTGACATCTATCTGCCTGTGATTGGTTAATTGCCTGTAGATGACAAAAAGTTTTTGTTATTTCA
This sequence comes from Tamandua tetradactyla, assembly GCF_023851605.1. NCBI lineage: Eukaryota > Metazoa > Chordata > Mammalia > Pilosa > Myrmecophagidae > Tamandua > Tamandua tetradactyla. Next base: position 62,722,997 of record NC_135344.1, read on the forward strand.
GGGACTTGTAGAAATAGAGATTGATTACCAAAGAGAACTACTAAAAACCTTGGGGATGATGGATATACTTTTTGCTACCATGACAAGGAAAGAAAGCACTTTTATGTTTGGACATAAATCTGATGGATTTATAGAGAAGAAGGAAATAGAATCGTAGTGTCTGCTTAACAAAAGTGCTGAATTGGAAAAGATTTGACTTTATTAACTATTGGAAAGAATCTCTTTGATAAATTAAGAATACTTTATGGAAGTATTTATATGGAAAAGACTGAAATAATTATTATTGGAAAATGAATACCTGTTTAAGACATGGTTTTCCATGTAATGTTTTGGATTATTTTATGACATCTTCAGCTAGATCTCAGCTCTTGGTCACTGTGTCTGTCCACCCTGGGTAAGTTGATACAACTTTTAATACAGCAAACTTCTGTATTTGGATAGACACTCAGATGAGAGTTCAAGTAAGAAGCCCTCTCTGGAGAGGGTTTCAATCTGGGAATCCTGCTAAGGCATGAGACTTTTTAAAACTTCTATCCTGGAAAAACAAAAACCAAAACAGCAACCACAAAATCTTCTTTCTTCATTCTGTTCAGTGCCCTTGGGATTCAGGATGCCGCCGAGCTTGCCTCTCCTTTCCTTGATGTCATTACTTGTCTCAGATCATGTGCTGGTTTGAAAGGACATATGGACTCTAGAAAAGCCACGTTTTAATCAAAATCCCATTTTGTAAAGGCAGAAAAATCCCTGTTCAATACTGTATGTTTGAAACTGTAATCAGATCATCTCCCTGGGATGTGATTTAATCAAGAGCTGAGACTCAGCATCAAGGGATTGAGAAAACCTTCTCGACCAAAAGGGGGAAGAGCAAAATGAGACAAAATAAAGTGTCAATGGCTGAGAGATTCCAAACAGAGTTGAGAGGTTATCCTGGAGGTTATTCTTATGCATTAAATAGATATCACCTTTTTAGTTAAGGTGTAATGATGAGGCTGGAGGGAACTGCCTGAAAATGTAGAGCTGTGTTCCAGTAGTCATGTTTCTTGAAGATGATTGTATAATGATATAGCTTTTGCAATGTGACTGTGTAATTGTGAAAACCTTGTGTCCAATGCTCCTTTTATCCACCTCATCAACAGACGAGTGAAACATATGGAATAAAAATAAATAATAGGGGGAACAAATGTTAAAATAAACTTAGATTGAAATGCTAGTGATCAATGAAAGGGAGGGGTAAAGGGTATGGTATGTATTAATTTTTTCTGTTTTCTTTTTATTTCTTTTTCTGAATTGATGCAAATGTTCTAAGAAATGATCGTGATGATGAATATGCAACTATGTGATGATATTGTGATACTGATTATATATGTAGAATGGAATGATTATAAGTTAAGAATCTTTGCTTTTTTTGTTGTTGTATTTAAAATAATTTAAAAATTAATACAAAAAATAAAAAAAATTCCTCTGTGAAGTCATCCAGCCCTGAACTTTTCTTTGTAGGAAGATTTTTAATAACTAATTGAATATCTTCACTCGTAATTGGTTTGTTAAGATCTTCTATTTCTTCTTGAGACAATGTTCACAATTCATGTTTCTAGAAATTTATTCGTTTCATCTAAGTTATCTAGTTTGTTCACATATAGTTGTTCATAATTTCTTCTTATGACTTTAAAAGTTTCTTCAGGATCCATAGTAATGACTCCTTTCTCATTTCTAATTTTGTTTGTTTGTACCCTCTCTTTTTTTTACTTAGTCAGGATAGCCAGGAGTTATCAATTTTATTGTTTTTCTCAAAGAACAAACTTTATTTTTGTTGATTCTTTCTGTATTAGTTTGTTAATGCTGCCGGAAAGCAATATACCAGAAATGGAATGGCTTTTAAACAGAGAATTTAATAAGTTACAAGTTTATAGTTCTAAGGCCATAAATATGTCCAAGCTATGGCATCCAGACAAAGACACCTTTCATTCAAGGAAGGCTGATCCGGGAAGGCATGTGGCTGGCATCTATTGGTCCTTGTTCCTGGTTTGTTGCTTCCAGTTTCTGATGCCAGTGGTTTTTGTCAGATAGATGAATGGCAAATACATTCTCTCTTTTTTTTATTAATTAAAAAAAATTAGCAACAAACATACAAAAATATTAATATATCATTCCATTCTACATATATAATCAGTAATTCTTAATATCATCACATAGTTGCATATTCATCATTTCTTAGAGCATTTGCATCGATTTAGAAAAAGATATAAAAAGACAACAGAAAAAGAAATAAAACGATAACAGAAAAAAAAGAGTATACATACCATACCCCTTACCCCTCACTTTCATTTATCACTAGCATTTCAAACTAAATTTATTTTAACATTTGTTCCCCCTATTATTTATTTTTATTCCATATGTTCTACTCGTCTGTTGATATGGTAGATAAAAGGAGCACCAGACACAAGGTCTTCACAATCACACAGTCACATTGTGAAAGCTGTATCATTGCTCAATCATCATCAAGCAACATGGCTACTGGAACACAGCTCTACATTTTCAGGCAGTTACCTCCAGCCTCTCCACTACATCTTGAACAACAAGGTGATATCTACTTAATGCGTAAGAATAACCTCCAGGATAACCTCTTGACTCTGTTTGGAATCTCTCAGCCATTGACACGTTGTCTTATTTCACTCTTCCCCCTTTTGGTCGAGAAGGTTCTCTCAATCCCTTGATGTTAATTCTCAGCTCATTCTAGGGTTTTTCTCAATCCCTTGATGCTGAGTCTTAGCTCATTCCAGGATTTCTGTCCCACATTGCCAGGAAGGTCCACACCCCTGGGAGTCATGTCCCACGCAGAGAGGGGGAGGGTGGTGAGTTTGCTTGTTGTGTTGGCTGAGGAGAGAGGCCACATCTGAGCAACAAAAGAGGCTCACTTGGGGGTGACTCTTAGGCCTAGATTTTAAGTAGACTTGACCTATCCCCTGTGGGGTTAAGTTTCATGTGAACAAACCCCAAGACTGGGGGCTTAGCCTATAGCTTTGGTTGTCCACACTGCTTGTGAGAATATCAAGAATTCAACTTGGGGAAGTTGCATTTCTCCCCATTCCCCGAAGGGGGCTTTGCAAATACTTTTGCACTCACTGATCGAATCACTCTGGGATTCATCGAGGCATCGCTGTGGACAAACCAACAAAATCTCATGTCCTACCTGAGACTCCAAGTACTTATAGCGTTCAATCAAACTATCTACATAAGTTATATTAGGAAATGCACTAGTTGAGATATAAATTTTGTACTAAATAAACATTTTTTGCTTTAGTCTCACACATAAGGTGACATTTTAAAATATTAATTACCGTCTATTTTCAGCACCCTGCAATAATGACATTCCTTTGTTCTTCCTCATGCAAAAACATTTTTAAAATTTGTACATTGTACATTTCACTATTATTATACACTCTAGTCATTCTTAGATTATACCATCTCAATTTTTAACATCTACCTTTCTTTCTGATTTCATTTATGTCCCCAGCCCTTCTCCCTCTATCATTCTCACATGTAGCTTCATTCAGTGTTTTAACATAATAACATTACAGTTAGGTAGTATTGTGCTGTCCATTTCTGAGTTTCTGTATCCAGTCCTGTTGCACAGTCTGTATCCCTTCAGCTCCAATTACCCAATATCTTACCCTATTTCTATCTCCTGATGGTCTCTGTTATCAACGAAATATTCCAAGTTTATTCACTAATGTCAGTTCATATCAGTGAGACCATACAGTATTTGTCCTTTAGTTTTTGGCTAGTCTCACTCAGCATAATGTTCTCAAGGTCCATCCATGTTGTTACAAACTTCATAAGTTTATTCTGTCTTAAAGCTGCATAATATTCCATCATATGTATATACCACAGTTTGTTTAGCCACTCGTCTGTTGATGGACATTTTGGCTGTTTCCATCTTTTTGCTATAAACATTGGTGTGCAAATGTCCGTTTGTGTCTTTGCCCTTATGTCCTCTGAGTAGATACCTAGCAATGGTATTGCTGGGTCATATGCAAATCAAAACCACAATGAGATATCATTTCACACCCACCAGAATGGCCATTATCAACAAAACAGAAAATGACAAGTGCTGGAGAGGATGTGGAGAAAGAGGCACACTTATTTACCGTTGGTGGGAATGTCAAATGGTGCAACCGCTGTGGAAGGCAGTTTGGCGGTTCCTCAAAAAAGCTGAATATAGAATTGCCATATGACCCAGCAATACCATTGCTAGGTATCTACTCAGAGGACATAAGGGCAAAGACACAAGTGGACATTTGCACACCAATGTTTATAGCATCATTATTTACAATTGCAAAAAGATGGAAACAGCCAAAATGTCCATCAACAGACGAGTGGCTAAACAAACTGTGGTATATACATACGACCATCAGGAGATAGAAATAGGGTAAGATATTGGGTAATTGGAGCTGAAGGGATATAGATTGTGCAACAGGACTAGATGTAAAGACTCAGAAATGGACAGCACAACACTGCCTAACTGTAATACAATTATGTTAGTACACTGAATGAAGCTGAATGTGAAAATGATAGAGGGAGGAGTGCTGGGGGCTTAAATGAAATCAGAAAGAAAGATAAATGATAAAGATTGAAATGGTATAATCTAGGAATGCCTAGAGTGTATAATGATAGTGACTAAATGTACAAATTTTAAAAATGTTTTAGCACAAGGAAGAACAAAGGAATGTCATTACTGCAGGGTGCTGAAAATAGATGGTAATTAATATTTTAAAATTTCACCTTATGTGTGAGACTAAAGCAAAAAACGTTTATTTGGTATAAAATTTATATTTTGACTAGTGCATTTCCTAATATAACTTATGTAGACCGCTTAATTGAACATCATAAGTACATGGAACCTTGAGTAGGACATGAGATTTTTTGGGTTTGTCTCAAGTGATGCCCCAATAAATCCCAGAGTGATTTGAACCGTGAATAAAAACGAATTTGCAAAGTCTCCTTTGGGGAATGGTGAGAATGGGGGAAAATTCAACTTCCCCAAGTTGAATTCTTGATATTCTCACAAGCAGTGGGGACAACCAAAGCTATAGGCTGAGCCCCCAGTCTTGGGGGTTGTTCATATGAAACTTAACCCCACAAAGGATAGGTCAAGCCTACTTAAAATTAGGCCTAAGAGTCACCCCCAAGTGAGCCTCTTTTATTGCTCAGATGTGGCCTCTCTCCTCAGCCAACACAACAAGCAAACTCACCACCCTCCCCCTCTCTGCGTGGGACATGACTCCTAGGGGCGTGGACCTCCCTGGCAATGTGGGACAGATATTCTAGAATGAGCTGAGACTCAGCATCAAGGAATTGAGAAAAACCCTAGAATGAGCTGAGACTTAGCATCAAGGGATTGAGAAAACATTCTGGAACAAAATGGGGAAGAGTGAAATAAGACAACGTGTCAATGGCTGAGAGATTCCAAACAGAGTCGAGAGGTTATCCTGGAGGTTATTCTTACGCATTAAGTAGATATCACCTTGTTATTCAAGATGTAATGGAGAGGCTGGAGGGAACTGCCTGAAAATGTAGAGCTGTGTCCCAGAAGCCATATTTCCTGAAGATGATTGAATAATGATATAGCTTTCACAATGTGACTGTGTGATTGTGAAAAACTTGTGTCTGATGCTCCTTTTATCTACCTCATCAACAGAAGAGTAGAACATATGGAATAAAAATAAATAATAGGGGGAACAAATGCTAAAATAAATTTAGTCTGAAATGCTAGTGATCAATGAAAGGGAGGGGTAAGGGCTATCGTCTGTATAAATTTTTTTTTGTTTTCGCTTTATTTCTTTTTCTGAATAGATGCAAATATTCCAAGAAATGATCATGATGATGCAACTACGTGATGATGTTGTGAATTATTGATTATATATGTAGAACGGAATGATCAAAATAGGAATGGTTGCATTTGTTTGGTGTTTTTTTGGTATTTAAAAAAATAAAATTAAAAAGAAAAAGAGCACTTTGGAGCTGGCAGAAGAAAGTATCAGTGCACTCAAAGAAAAGATGCTTGAAATGAGTAAGGCTGAGAAGCAGAAAGAAAAAGGAATTCTAAGAAAGCAAAAATAGCCTAGGACATCTCTGGGACACCATCAAGCATATCAATGTATGACTATGGAAGTACCAGAAGGAGATGAAAGAGAGAAAGGGGCAGAAGGAATAGTCAAAGAAATAATGGCAGAGAACTCCTCAAACTTAGCAAAAGACATGAATACGTACATCCAAGAAGCTCAGAGTACACCAACAGGATGAACATGAAGAAAAACACACCCCATCCTATACTGATCATTCTATTAAATGCAAAGAACAAGGAGAGAGTTCTGAAAACCTCAAGAGAAAAGTAATGTATTCCATACAAGAGAGTCCCAATTATTGAGTCCTGATTTTTCATCAGAATTCACGGAGACAAGATGGCTGGGGTTTTAAATACTTAAATTGCTGAAAGAAAACAACTGCCTACCAGGAACTTTATATCCAGTGAGGCACTTTTTAAAAATGAGGGAGATATTAAGATATTCTCAATAAATAAAAGCTGAGGGAGTTCATCACCATTAGACCTACCCTGCAAGCAATACTGAAGGAAATTCTTCAAGCTGAAAGAAAAGGACAATCACAGTGATTGAAAGCAGCAAAAGAAATAAAGATCTGTAATAAAGGTATGTGCTGGTTTAAAAGGATGTATGTCCCCCAGAAAAACCATGTTTTAATCTAAATCCCATTTCATAAAGGCAGAATAATCCCTATTCAATCCTGTATGTTTGAAACTGTAATCAGATCATCTCCCTGGAGATGTGATTTAATCATGAGTGGTAGTTAAACTGGATTAGGTGATGACATGTTTCCACCCATTTGGGTGGGTCTTGAGAAGTTTCTAGAGTCCTATAAAAGAGGAAACATTCTGGAGAATGAAGGAGATTCAGAGAGAGCAGAGAATACTGCAGCACCACGAAGCAGATAATCCACGAGCCAGTGACCTTTGGAGGTGAAGAAGGAAAACGTTTCCCGGGGAGCTTCATGAAATCGGAAACCAGGAGAGAAAGCTAGCAGATGACGCCGCGTTCACCATGTGCCCTTCCAGCTGAGATAGAAGCTGTGTTGGCCGTGTTCACCATGTGCCTTCTCACTTGAAAGAGAAACCCTGAACTTCATTGGCCTTTTTGAACCAAGGTATCTTTCTCGGGATGGATGCCTTTGATTGGACATTTCAATAGACTTGTTTTAATTGGGACATTTTCTTGGCCTTAGAACTTTAAACTAACAGCTTATTAAATTCCCCCTTTAAAAGCCATTCCATTTCTGGTATATTGCATTCCAGCAGCTAGCAAACTAGAACAGATTCCATGCAGTGCTTACACTGATAATATAAGGCTGTACCCTATTCTAAGTGCGGCAAATCAATGGTCAGCTCTGAATAATTGACACCAGCTGGGCATTTGTTCAGAGGATGTGATGATTATATCCTGTATCCTGGGTTTTTCTTTATGTTTTTTGAACATTTACTATCTCTTCTTAATCTGTAGACCTTATGGACCACTTTTTTTTCTCCTTCCCCTAGATTTGCAACCTGTTTACTAGGTTTTCAGTTTAACTCAGCCAAGGAAAGGATAAAATTTGCTATTTCTCTTATAATAAATACCTTTTCATACATATGCTTGGAGTTTATCTTGTACTTTTCTCTAAAAAACCTTTTCTATGCTCTGTATTTAGATCTTTTTCCTCTGTTCTTTACAATCACCCTCTGTGAGTAACATACTTTGAAAAATGATTGTGTTTTTTAAAAAGTTGAATGTAAATCACATTTTTTATATAAAGATATTCTTATTTTCTTCTTGAAAAAAGAAAGTGATAAGACTTGATGTTGGTTGGAGGGAAAGTGAAGAATATTTTCATCCATTTGGGAAGGAGCATAAATTGCTGTTACCTCTAAAGAAAGCAATTTGACCGTGTGATTGAACTTTTAGAATTTCTGTTACAGATCTATCCACACTTATAAAATGTAATGTGAACAAAGTCATTCACTGCAGCATTGTTTGAGAGAGTCTGATAACAACTTCTGATTAATTGGTAAGAGTTCATCAATCTTGTATAATGATACAGCTTTTACAATGTGACTGTAAAAACCATGTGTCTGATGCTTCTTTTATCTAGGGTATGGACAGATGAATAAAAAATATGCATAAATACTAAACAAATAATAGGTTAAAATGAATTGGGTAGATGGAAAAACTAGTGATCAATGAGCAGGAGGTGTAAGGGGTATGGTATGTATGAATTTTTTCTTTTTATTTCTTTTTCTGGAGTGATGCAAATGTTCTAAAAATGATTATGGTGAAGAATACACAACTATGTGATGATATTGTGATCCACTGATTGTACACCTTGTATGGAATGTTTGTATGTTAAGAGTGTTTGTATATTAAGATTTATCAATTAAAATATTTTTTTAAAAAAAGAGTCCATCAATAGGGACTGGTTAAATAATGAGTAGTACATCTATACAATTCAGTATATTATTCAACCATAAAAAATAAGACCCTGTATGTAATGACAGAAAGATTTCCAAGATATGTAGTTAAATGAAAAACAACAACAAGATACAGAGTAGTATATATAAGTCACTATTATTTGTGGAAAAAGAGAAAAAGAAAAATATATATGAACAGATGCTTACGTACTGCATATATTACTGGAAGGATATCAAGAAACTGAGAACATGTTGACTGTCATAAGATGGTATTTCCTTTTGGGCACAAATTGAGAAGCAAGCATCTGAAACCTAGAGGTAGGTGGAGGCAGAGAATCTCACACTTTCTGGGCAGCTGATCCTGGAATTCCAGGAGGTGATGGGTAGTGTATGGGGTATAGCATGGGCAGCACAGAGAACAGGCTTCAAAAGATTGTAACTTTACCTTAGGCAGAGACCAGCAGGGCAGCAAGGGAAGTGGCCATGAAGCAGAGTGATGATTGAGATGAAGGCAGCAGATCTGATTATATTGAAGACACTCCTTGCTCCAAATTTCTAGAGAGGCACCAGAAGAGGAAGGCCACTTAACACGTGGAAGACCTGCAGAACCTCAGCTCCATTTAGCGGAGATAACCTTATTGTCTATTGCAGCCTGTTATGCTATATGGACTCTGTAGAGGGCATGAAAATGCACCACTTGGATCTCCTAATGCAGGGAAAACGGTTGAAAACACTAGGAGCTGCTGCCCAATTCCCTACCACATCACGTAAAGGCTACATACTTCATCTGACTGCTCCCAGCCAAGGACTGAGCATGGCAGGGTGTAGTGGTTTAGGTCCATTCCTGCAGGATGCCCTGTCAATGGGTGACTTTGACTTGAGGGCTCCTTATTGACCTGAACGAAACTTTCTCAGAACTAAGACTCTTCTTTCTCAACCCCCCTTCCTTCCTTCTCTTTTTTCACGGGCATCAGAACTGCATTGCAGGACAGAGGCTCTCCTTGCAAACTCCTGCTTCCTCCCCTAGTTCTTTGCAGGCATTTCCCCCAATTAATCTCATGCATCTCTAATTCTGCCTTAGTGTCTGCTTACGGAGGACCCAAACTAACACAAACTCCTTATTTTACATTTCTTGTTTCATGACATCTTCAAACGTTTGATTTTATTTTTAAATGATTATGTTCTTGAGATAGAGATTTTATTAAAATCTAGAAACAGACTGGAAGGTGAACTTAAGACCCTGGTGAGACCTAAAGGATATTCACTTGAGAGATTCCCAGAAATAACTGGGGAAGAGAGCTCTGCAATGGAAGCTCTGTATTATTGATATTATGAGTATTATTGTCAATAATACACTTCTCATGTCAAGGTCTTTTAGGGAAAAGGACGCCACACTGTGATGCTTGGTATACTTATGCCATTCCTTCATCTCTACCACAGTATACAGTTAGGTGCTCTAGGTGGTTCAAGAAGAGACTTACACTTTACTTGGAATCCTTGTCCAAAACACCAAGATTGCTGCACAGTCTGGCCCACCCTCCAGACTTCTGCCCTCATGATGATTTACTTAAGGCTGTGCCAGTTTGAAGCTGTTATGTAACCCAGAAAACCATGTTCTGATCCTGAATTAATCTTGTAGGGCGGAAATGTTTTACTAGATTATCTCCATGGAAATACGGCATGCCCAATTGTAGGTATGACCTTTTGATCAGATGGAGATTTGACTCCATCCATTCCAGGTGGGTCTTGATTCATTCATTTACTGGAGTCCTTTAAAAGAGGAAATGTTCTGGAGAGAGCAGTGCTACTGTAGATGTTTAGAAGCTGAGACAGAAATAACCCGGGTGCTAAGCAAGGACTCACAGAAACAGCCAGAACCCGAACAGAAGAAATCTCCGGCCTTGGCAGATGCTAAGCTAAGAGATGAAAAGCAGAGTTTTGTCATGGAGCAGCTAAGTGAAGGCTCTGTAGACCCTTAGAGAGAAAACCACTGGCATCAGAAGCTGGAAGCCATAAAACGGGGAACAAGGAACAGCAGACGCCAGCCACGATGTTCCTTCCCAGATCACCCTTCCTTGACCCAAGGTATCTTTCTTTGGATGCCTTAGTTAGGACATATTTATGGCCTTACAACTGTAAACTTGTAACTTATTAACTTTTCTTTTAAAAGCCCTTCCATTTCTGGTACGTTGCTTTCTGGAAGCTTTAACAAACTAATGCAAGGGCCTTTTCCTTATTCAGGATCTGGCTTTCCTACCTAAGTCCATCAGACATGTCCCATTGTAAAGAGTGTTCAACCCCTTTTCCACAGGACTCTGGAACCCAAAACAAGGGAGATGTGCCTGGATATATGTTTAACAGTCCCCAAACATTCCACCTAAAGCAAACATAAGGTCCTCGAGGGAGGTGTTTCCTGACATGTCAAACTAGCCTCACTCAATCTCAACTCCCTTCAGCAGAGAGAACTAGTACTTATTTTATACTCTCTGTTCCATAAAATTTGCAAACATTTAATCCTTTTCTTTCTTTGGCATGGGCAGGCTCCGGGAATTGAACCCAGGCCTCCGGCATGGCAGGTGAAAACTCTGCCACTGAGCTACGGTTGCCTGCTCCAAACATTTAATCTTTACATAATTATGTCCTGAAATAATTTTTTTTAACCAACTAGTGTTTGTATGTTCAGAAAAAAAAGTATGTTCCTTAAAGGTGTCATCCAGTTAAAACGAAAGCATTGAAGCAATAAAATTATCATGTTTTTAATGAAAACGAGCTGTTAATCACATGAAAAAAATGACAGAACTGTTGACCATTCTAAAAATATACAGAGATATTTGGAGTTTATTGTTCCAAGGAAGACCTTCCCACCATATGGTGCCTGGGCTAGTGACATCTATTTATATATTCCTGCTAATGTTGTTTGTACATGTTCACTAATGTTCTTTGTACACGTTCACTAATGTTCTTTGTACACGTATTAAACAAACAAGGTGAAATGCTTTTACTGTCAAAGATAACCAAGTTAGTAGAATTCAGTTTGAACAGGAATTATAAGCTGCTGGAACTGGAAAGAGAATTGTGCTATTTACTTCCATTTTGCATTCAAACCTGTTTTCCCTACACAGTGGTTGTGCTATCACTAGATGGCAGCGCAATTGCATTATGGTGGTTTCTAAACTACAAATGGAGTGGGAACCAGGAAACTAACTGGTTCCTGGTTGAAACTTTTTTAGAACGGACTTACATTGCCTTCTTTCATCCATCCATTCATCCCTCCATCCATCCATCCGTTAAACAAAGATTATTTGCCTTTAAAAATAATTTTTGATAATGAACCAGTTGATTTAAAACAATACCACCAAAACTACATTTAAAGATAACTCAAGGAGACAAGACAACAAAGAAACAGATTGAAGTACATTTTTCCTGCATGATGAACAATGAAGTCTGAAGAAGCAAAGAAGGTGAAGAAGTTCAAAAGTAAGTGCTGGAAAATTGAAATTAAAAAAAAAATGAAAAAACAAAACAAAACACACACATACACACAAAAAGTAAGTGCTGGATAATGGTATTGTAGCCCATAAAAAACTCTGGGATCTGTCCTGTAACTACTCGTTGAAGAGTGCTTTGGAAACTATTGATTTTTTCTTTCTTTGCTTTGTATATGTTTTATAATATACAATTTAAAAAAAAAAGTAAGTTCTGGGATGTTTTTGAGCACAAGGGATTGAGTGGTTCAGTTTGATCCAAAATCTGGGACATGATAAGGGACTAGTATATGGCTTAATAACAGAGTGCTGAGAGCTATTTCTTGGCTCAGAACCCCAAATAGTCCAAAGTCCAAGCTTTTCAACTAAAGGAAGCAGTCATCAGACAGGAATAGGGAGATGAATTTTGGCTGCTGGCTTCTTTATTTTTCCACGCAATTTTATAGATCTTTCACACACATAGCACAGGAAATTTGGTACTCAGCTCACTAATATTTTTTAGTCATGTTTATTATTATTTATTTATTTATTTATTTAGGTGCATGGTCTGGGAATCAAACCCAGGTCTTCCACATGGAAGGCGAGCATTCTACCACTGAACCACCCGTGCACCCTATTATTATTTTTTGTATGCTGTATGGCAGGGGTCACATTTCATTATTTTTCCATGTGAGGATCCCATTATTGCAGCACCACTTGGTTGAATTTTTGTTTGTTTGTTTGTTTTTGGGGAAGTTTTATGGACTGGGAATCGAACCCAGGTCTACTGCATGGCAGGCGAAAATTCTACCACTGGACTAACCTCGCACCCCCTTCAGCTCACTAATTTTTAAGTGCTATCATTTTCCTTTTACACTATCAAAGAGAGAAGCATTTGATTCCTTTGCTTACAGATTCACCTTGCACACTTCCTAGTACTTCTACTTGTACACTGCCCTGTTGTCTCTAACCTAAATTTCGTCTACATTTGCTAGGAGTTTTAGTTTCTAAACTAAGAGACTGGGAGTATGTCTATCCCAAAGCTAATGAGAGAAGTGGATTAGTGTCCCAATTAGACTTCTTTCATTCAAACTGCCTTCCTCAAGCACATCAAAAAAGGGTAAAATTTAGCATCTTCAAATAGTCAAACGTGTGATCTTATTCTTTCTGTATATGGAAAGAAGAGAATAAGAGAGGGTAGCTTTGCCCTCTAAAGCAATGGCTTTTAAAGCTTTTAGAACCTGATCCTCAATTGATTAGAAATACTTTTACTTCGCAACTTTACCAGCCTTTGACCTGTTTGCTCTCAAATCCATTCCTTGCCCTTGCTCTGCTCTACTATGTGTTACAGAGATTCTAATCCCTGCAGGCCCCTGTGTTATGTTATCGAACTTCTCGCTGGATTCATCTAACATGAGGCCCTGCCACGACTCTGGAGGACTGTAAGAATGGAAAAGCCAGGATAATTCTCTCCATCTTTCTCTGCCTAAGATGTATCTTTGATGCTGGCTGATACTCTTCCCTGGCTGTAACTCTAGCCAAAAAGAACCCCATGGTTTCCGTTTCTGCTGGATAATCCTGTCTCTGGATAATCCAGCAACACTAACGCCAATTTTGTCTCTCCAGCCTAAAGATTTTAGTGGTTTCTACCATAGCTAATCTCTGGGTTACCTCACCTTCCCCTGTTTGGTTTCTCAGTGTTTTCATCATTTGTGTGACCAATTTCATATGTTAAATTCCCTCTGCTAAACACACACTGACATTGTGATACCATTAATATATTACACACATGCATACATACATATATTGCATGAAATAATATTTCCCATTCTATTTTTTTTTTTGCCAATCACAACCCACTGAATTGCACTCACTGATTTATATTTCACCAATGGAGATTTTAAAAACACAGCTTTAGAGACTGTATTAATATATTTATGTTTTAAGGTTCAGGTTTTCTGAGATGCAATTTACACAAAACAAAATTCACCCTTTTTAAGTGTATATCATAAGAATTTCGACAAATGTATACAGAATATTTTTATCATCCCAAAAAGTTCCTTCATGCCCTTTTATCATCAACACTTCCCTCCATCCCAAATTCCTACTAACCTCTGATCTGTTTTTGGTCCCTATAGTTTTGTCTTTTCCAGAGTATAACTATAAATAAAATCATACAATATGCGGTCCTCTGAGTCTGGTTTCTTTCACTTAGCATAGCACTTTTAAAATTCATCCATTTTGTTGTGCATATAAGTCTGTCCCTTTTTATTGCTCAGTGATAGTCTGTTATTTGGATGTACTACAATTTGTTTATCCATTCACCCTGTTGAAGGAGATCTTGGTTATTTTTATTTTATTTTTTTTGGTGATTATGAATAAAGCTGCTATAAAAATATTTGGCTGGATCTTTGTGTGGACAAATGTATTAATTTCTCTTCAGTTCAGATTTAGGAATGGGATTGATGGGTCATAGGATAAAATATATGTTTAACTTTATAAGAAAACATAAAACTGTTTTCCAAAATGGTTGCACATTTTTCATTCCTATCAGCAATGCAGAATTCCAGTTGTTCTGCATCCTTGCCAACATTTGATATTGTCAGGATTTTGTTGTTGTTGTTTTGTTTGTTTTTGCCATTCTAATAGATATGTAGTGGTATCTTATGATGGTTTCAATTTGAATTTCCTTAATGGATATTAATAACTTTTCATGTGCTTATTTCTCATTTATACGTGTTCTTTGGTGAAGAGTTCAAATATTTTGCCAATTTTTAATTGGATTGCTTATTTTCTTATTATTGACAAATGAGAGTTCTTTATATATTCTGGAGATTTTATGAAAATTTGTAAATATTATATCCCAGTAAGTGCATATCTTTTCATTTCCTAACAGTGTCTTTCAAGTAACAATTTTTTTATCTTAAATGCAATTTATCAATGCTTTTCTTTTATGGGTCATGCTTTTAGGTGTCCTATCTAAAAAATCTTTGCCAAACCCCAATCACAAAGATTTTCCTCTGTTTTTTTCTTAGAAGTATTATTCTTTGAAATTTTACATTTAGGTTTATGATCTATTTTAGTTTAATTTCTGTATACCATGCAAGGCATGGGTTAAGATTCATATTTTACACATATGGATATCCATTTGTTTTGGCTACATTTGATGAAAAGACTATTCTTTCTCTACTGAATCGCTTTTTGCTTCTTTGTAAAAAATGGATTGACTGTATATATGTGGGTCTATATTTAGAATCTCCATTTTAGTTCATTGATCCAGATGTCTATTTTTCATCAATATACCATACTATCTTGATTATCATAGCTTCACATTAAGTGTTGAAATCAGGTTGTATGAATCCTCTGACTTTTAAAAATTTATTGTTTTGACTGTTATAAATCATCATCATTTTTAGAATCAGTTTTTCAATATCTACCAAAAAACTTACTAGAATTTTATTTTGGATTGCGTTAAATCTATATTAGTTTGGGAAGAATTGACAGCTTAATGATTCAGAGACTTCTAGTCCATGAACATGTTAAATTTTAGAGACTTTTTTTTTTTTATCCAAAATATATATTTTACTTTGGCTGTTTGTTTTGTAACCTATTGTAGTGAAACCATATAGGATCTTTGTGGAGGTCTTAGGTGCTGGGGCCCTGGAAGCCTGCCTGCACTATGATGGAAGGCATAGAAGTGGGAGTTCATTACAAAACAACCGTCACAATTTTTGTGTCAAAGGCAAGAGAGTAATGAGCATGGGCTCTGGAAACCTTCTCTCTCAGTTTGAATTCTGTATCCAGTTCTTGTTACCTCATGCTCTTGAGCAAATTATTTAATCTCCCTTAAATTATAGTTTCCTCATGTATAAAAGCAAATGAAAAGAAGAGTACATATCTCACAGAATTATTGTGGGAATAAAACAAAACAGGATGAAATGTGTAAAAAACTTAGGATGACTGGTCAGAGTACTCAAAAAACTAATAAATGTCCCATGAAAACTGGTATGAATTTACCAGTCAAAAGAGTCAGGGAAAAACAAATTGTTTTTCAGAACACCTCACTTCTTTTAACTCCTATCATGGACCTCTGAGTGTCTGGGAACACAGCCATTGCCCAATCAGGGAGGAAAAGAGGCCTGATTCAGTCCATGAGGCCCGATTTTAGGGGTTGCCCACTTACTTTGGGTCCTAAGGTAGAGAGAAAATTGGGCAGGCACTAAATTAACAGACTTGAGGGAGTCCTCAGCTCCTTTTTATAATCTCCCCAATTCAATGACTGTGGATTTAGTGTATGTCTTGAAAAGATCCCGAGTAGCATGATACAGTGGGGAAAATTCTGGATTAAAAGTCAGAACCTTCTGGTACCAGCTTGGATTTTGCCATTTTTATCATTGCAATCTTGAGCAATTCACTTAGCATTTCTTGTGCTTTGGTTTCCTCATCTGCAAGTGGGTATATACAATTATTCCCCACAAGTCTTCCTGAATCAACTATCATTTGTAATACATTCAAAATTAACATTGTATTACCTTATATAGAAGACACATCTTGATCATTCAGATATGGTCATTTAATTTTTTATTTACTTTGCAGTTTTAAATTTCATTAAAAACTATTTGATAAGGTAGGCAACGGTGGCTCAGTGACAGAATTCTCTCCTGCCATGCCAGAGACCCGGGTTCAATTCCTGGAGTCTGCCCATGCCAAAAAAAAAAATTATTTGGTAGACTTAAGATTGAGAAACATCTCCAGAAAGCATATTATTTTCCAAATAGGTTGAAAGCACATGTATCAGGATTAAAACATTTTGGGAATTCTCCAATAGCTATAAAAAGCTTGATGTATCTATGCATACCTTCTTTTTTATGCAATTTATTGAGATACACTCACATACCATATAAGCATCCAAAACGTACAATCAACAGTTCACAGTATTGTCATATAGCTGTGCATTCATCACCACAGTAATTTTTTTAACATTTTCATTACTCCAAAATAATAACAATAAGAATAAAAAATAGAAATAAAAATTAAAAAGAATATTTCATATCCTTTATGTCCCCCATTATTTATTTAATTTTTGTCTTTATTTTCTTACTCATTTGTCCATACACTGGATAAATGGTGTCTCAGTCACAAGATTTTCACAATCACATGGTCACACTGTAAAAGCTATATAGTTATACAATCACCTTCAAAAATCAAGGCTACTGGATTACAGTTCAACAGCTTCAAGTATTTCCTTCCATGTATTCTAAAAAGTCATTTACTTTTTTTTTTGTCATTTACTTTTGAAGTATATGAAACTCTATGATATGATGAGCAAGAAGATTATTTCTGTAAAAGTATTTGTTATTACTTCTATAATAAAGACTGAATGATTGTATAAATCACTGTTCCACCTGACCCCTGAAGGTCAGTGTTCAATACTCACCAAGCATGCACATTCTGATAGCCTTTGTTTTAGTATAATGGACCAGAGATTTCTACTTGCTACTGGGGATTCAATTATATCCTACAAACAAAGACACTGTTTTGAATCAGTGTATGTTAGGGAAAGATGCTCAATTGTTAAACTATTTTAGCTATGTGTGAATTTTAATCAACTTAAGCATATTATTGTACAGGTTTCATTTCTCTGTAGAATGAAATACTTATGCATGAATTAGATAATTTACGTTACTGATATATCTATATATTTAAATCATATTTGCCGTAAACAAAGTCATTAAGGAAAAAATATTTGGGGCTTTCAGAAAGCCATTAAAATGTCAGTGTCCTGGAAAAGCAAAAAAGTACAATAGCTAAGGCTTAACTGTTTTCTGGATTGTCACATCTAATAAATTTGTTAGGGTATCTAAAAATGACTATAAATAGCACCTATCCACTCACTGTATTATAGAATACAGTATCTATTATCTACTTGGAATTATATTACATGTCCAAGGATTATGGCAATGAACAAGAGTGAGGAGTTCACATCTATTGAAGAGATAGAGATGCAGTTTATAAAACTACACAGAGAGTACTGTAATAGATATATTCATTCATTAATAAATATTTTCAGATGTAGTGCCAGAATATGCCAGACCCTATACTAGGTATTTAATGTAAGACTTTTTTTTCTTTTTGTATGCTCTATGGTGGGGTCACATTTCATTATTTTTCCATGTGAGTATCCCGTTATTGCAGCACCATTTGTTGAACTGAATTTTTGTTTGTTTGTTTTGGGAAGTGCATGAAACAGGAATTGAACCCTTGCCTCCCGCAAGGCAGGTGAGAATTCTACCACTGAACTACCTTTGCACGCCCCAAGACGTAAGGCTTTAAAAGTTTATAGCTTGGTGATGAATACACAACTATATGATGATATTGTGGGCCATTAATTGAACACCATATATGGAATGTATGTGTGTGAAGATTTGCCAGTAAAAAAATATATATATTTTTAAGTTTATAGGTTAATATAGGAGACAACAAATACAAAAGAATTTACCAAAGGTTACCTAACCTCACCTTATGAGGTGGCACAGGGAAAGCTTCCCATAGGTTTACACTAAGTTCCAAATTTAAACTAAGTTCCAAAAACTGACAGGAGTAAGGGGGAAAAGAGGAAGAATAGTGTTCTTGGCAGAAAAGTGAAGATACAAAAATGAAGATATCTGCAAAATTCTGGGGTATATGTTGGAAAACCATGTCCTTTAATCTTCATTCAATATTGCTGGGTGGGAGCTTTTTGATTATTCATGGAGAGGTGACCCACCTAATTATGGTGGTAACTTTTGATTAGATGGTTTCCATGGGGGTGTGCCTCCACCCATTCAAGGTGGGGTAACTTATTGGAGCCCTTTAAAAGGGACCCATTTGGAAAAAGCTTATGAGCCATGAGAGCCCATGCAGCCAGAGACTTCGGTGATGAAGGAAAACACCCCCAGGAGAGCTTCATGAAACAAGAAGCCTGGGGAGAAAGCTGGCACATGTTCACTATGTGCCTTTTCAGTTGAGG
Organism: Tamandua tetradactyla; assembly: GCF_023851605.1. Lineage (NCBI taxonomy): Eukaryota > Metazoa > Chordata > Mammalia > Pilosa > Myrmecophagidae > Tamandua > Tamandua tetradactyla. The sequence goes on from NC_135344.1 coordinate 62,741,985, forward strand.
AAGAAACCCTGAAAGTCATTGGCCTTCTTGAACCAAGGCTTCTTTCCCTGGATGCCTTAGATTGGATATTTCTATAGCCTTGCTTTAATTTAGCCATTTTCACGGCCTTAGAACATGTAAACTTGTAACTTAATAAGTTCCCCTTTTAAAAGCCATTCCGTTTCTGGGATATTGCATTCCAGCAGCTTGCAAACTAGAGCACTGTGTAATAAGACTGTTTGTATTATTCTGAATTGCTATTGTAAGAAATTATTCACCAAATTAGTGGGTTCCAACAACACAAATGTATTATCTTACAGTACCGAAGGTCAGAAGTCTGACGTTGGTCTCACTGGGCTAAAATCAAGGTATCATCAAGATTGCATTCCTTTCTAGAAGCTCCAGAGGAGAATCAGTTTTCTTGCCTTTTTCAGCTTCTAGCAGCTACCTCTTTCCTTTACCAGTGGCTCTACTTCCATCTTTTTTCACTTTATTTTATTTATTAAACATATCAACATACAAACACAAACATTCGTACCATATGATCATTCCATTCTTGATATATAATCAATAACTCACAATATCATCACATAGTTGTATATTCATAATAATGATCATTTCTTAGAACATTTGCATCAATTCAGAAAAAGAAATAAAAAGAAAACAAAAAAATTCATACGTACCATACACCTTACTCCTAAATTTCAATCTATTAAATTTATTTTAACATTTGTTCCCCCTATTATTTATTTATTTTTAATCCATATATTATGTTCATCTGTCAATAAGGTAGATAAAAGGAGCATCAGACACAAGGTTTTCACAATTATACAGTCACACTGCAAAAGCTATATCATTATACAATCATCTTCAAGAAATATGGCTACTGGAACACAGCTTCACATTTTCAGGCAATTCCCTCCAGCCTCTCCATTACACCTTAACTAAAAAGGTGATATCTATTTAATGCATAAGAATAACCTCCAGGATAACCTCTCAAATCTGTTTGGAATCTCTCAGTCATTGACACTTTATTTTGTCTCATTTTGCTCTTCCCCCTTTTGGTCGAGAGGGTTTTCTCAATCCCTTGAAGCTAAGTCCCAGCTCATTTTAGAATTTCTGTTCCACGTTGCCAAGGTTTACACCCCTGGGAGTCATGTCCCACATAGAGAGGGAGAGGATAGTGAATTTGCTTATCATGTTGTCTGAGAGAGAGGCCACATCTGAGCAACAAAAGAGGTTCTCTGGGGGTGACACTTAGGTCTAACTTTAAGTAAGCTTAGTCTATCCTTTCAGGGGATATGTTTCATAGGAACAAATCCCAAGATTGAGGGAGGGCTCGGCCTATTGATTTGATTGTCCCCACTGCTTGCGAGAATATTAGGAATTCTCCAGATGGGGAAGTTGAATTTTCCCCCTTTCTCACTGCTCCCCCAAGAAGACTTTGCAAATACTTTTTTATTCACTATTCAAATTAATCATCTGTTTTTCTTTCTGGTTTCATTTGTGCCTCCAGCCCTCCTCCCTTTATCATTCTCACATTCAGCTTCATTCAGTGTACTAACATTATTGTGCTACAATTAGGTAGTATTGTGCTATCCATTTCTGAATTTTTACAATCAGTGCTGTTGTACTATCTGTATCCCTTCAGCTCCAATTACCCAAAATATGCCCTATTTCTATCTTCTGATGGCCTCTGTTCTTAACCGAAATTCTCCAAGTTCATTCATTAATGTAAATTCATATCAGTGAGACCACATAGTATTTTTCCTTTTGTTTCTGGCTAATCTCACTCAGCATAATGTCCTCAAGGTCCATCCATGTTGTTACATGCTTCATGACTTTATTCTGTCTTACAACTGTGTAATATTCCATTGTATGTATATACCACAGCTTGTTTAGCCAATCATCTGTTGATGGACATTTGGGCTGTTTCCATCTTGTGGCAATTGTAAATAATGCTGCTGTAAACACTGGTGTGCAAATGTCCATCTGTGTCCTTGCCCTTATGTCCTCTGAATAGATACCTAGCAATGGTATTGCCAGATCATATGGCAATTCTATACTTAGCTTCCTGAGGAACTGCCAAATTGCCCTCCACAGCGGTTGTACCATTTTACATTTCCACCAATAGTGGATGAGTGTGCCTCTTTCTCCATGTCCTCTCCAGCACTTGTTGTTTTCTGTTTTATTGATAATGGCCATTCTGGTGGGTGTGAGATGATATCTCATTGTGGTTTTGATTTGCATTTCTCTAATAGCCAGGGAAGTTAAGCATCTTTTCATGTGCCTTTTAGCCATTTGTATTTCCTCTTCTGAGAAGTGTCTGTTCATGTCTTTTAGCCATTTTGTAATTGGCCAAAAGTTGTCTTTTTGTTGTTGAGTTGAACAATCTCTTTGTATATTCTGGATACTAGACCCTTATCTGATATATTGTTTCCAAATACTGTCTCCCATTGTGTAGGTTGTCTTTTTACTTTCTTGACAAAGTTCTTTGATGTACAAAAGTGTTTAATTTTGAGGAGTTCCTATTTATCTATTTCTTTCTTCAATACTCATGCTTCGGGTGTAAGATCTAGGATACCACCTCCCATTATAAGATTTATAAGATAATTCCCAACAATTTCTTCTACAAGTTTTATGGCCTTAGATCTAATGTTTAGGTCTTTGATCCATTTTGAGATAATTTTTGTATAGGATGTGAGATATGGATTCTCTTTCATTCTTTTGCATGTGGATATCCAGTTCTCCAGGCACCATTTATTGAAGAGACTGTTCTGTCCCAGGTGAGTTGGCTCGACTGCCTTATCAAAGATCAGTTGTCCAGGGCAGACCATGGTCCCTCAGCAGGTAAAGTTCTCACCTGCCATGCTGGAAACCCAGGTTAGTTTCCCAGTGCCTGCCCATGTTAAAAAAAAAAAAAATTCTTAAAAAAAAAAATAAAGATCAATTGTCCATAGATGAGAGGGTCTATATCTGATCACTCTATTCTATTCCATTGGTCAATATATCTATCTTTATGCCAGTATCATGCTGTTTTGACCATTTAGCTTTGTAATACACTTAAAGTCAGGTAGTGTGAGACCTCTGACTTCATTTTTCTTTCTCAGGATATTGTTAGCTATTTGGGGCACCTGCCTTTCCATATAAATTTGGGTATATTGGTTTTTGTATTTCTGAAAGGTAAACTTTTGGGATTTTAATTGGCACTGCATTGAATCTATAAATCAATTTAGGTAGAATTGATATCTTAACTATATTTAGGTTTCCAATCCATGAACACAGTATGACCTTCCATTTATTTAGGTCTTCTGTGATTTCTTTTAGCAATTTCTTGTAGTTTTCTTTGTATAGGTCTTTTGTATCCTTAGCTAAATTTGTCCCTAAATATTTTATTCCTCTGGTTGCAATTGTAAATGGAATTTTTTTCCTGATTTCCACCTCAGATTGCTCATTACTAGTGTATAGAAACACTACAGATTTTTGAGTTTTCATCTAGTAATTGGCTACTTTGCTGTACTTATTTATTAGCTCTAGTAGTTTTGCTGTGGGTTTTTCAGGGTTTTCAACATATAGTATCCTGTCATCTGCAAACAGTGAGAGTTTTACTTCTTCCTTTCCAATTTTGATGCTTGTATTTCTTTTTCTTGACTAATTGCTGTGGCTAGAACTTTCAACACAATGTAGAATAACAGTGGTGACAGTGGACATCCTTGTCCTGTTCCTGATCTTGAGGGGAAAGTTTTCAGTCTTTCCCCATTGAGTATGATGTGAGCTGTGGGTTTTCATATATTTCCTTTATCATGTTGATGAAGTTCACTTCTATTATTATCCTTTGAAGTGTTTCAACAAGAAAGGATGTTGAATTTTGTCAAATGCCTTTTCTGCATCAATCAAGATGATCATGTGGTTTTTCTGCTTTGATTTCTTGACATGGTGCATTACGTTAGTTGATTTTCTCATGTTGAACCATCCTTGCATACCTGGGATGAATCCTACTTGGTTATGGTGTATAATTATTTTAATGTGCTGCTGGATTCAATTTGCAAGAGTTTTGTTGAGGATTTTTGCATCTATATTCATTAGAGAGATTGGTGTGCAATTTTCTTTTCTTGTAGTATCTTTGTTTGACTTTGGTAAGATGGTGATGTTGGCTTCATAGAATGAGTTAGGTAGCCGTCCCTCCTCTTCAATTTTTTTGAAGAGTTTGAGCAGAATTGGTACTAATTCTTTCTTGAATGTTTGGTAGAATTCACATGTGAAGCCATGTTGTCCTGGAATTTTCTTCTTGGGGAGCTTCTTTATGACTGATTCAATTTCTTTAGTTATGATTGGTTTGTTGAGACCTTCTATTTCTTCTTGAGTCAATGTTGGTTGTTCATGTCTTTCTAGGAAGTTGTCCATTTCATCTACATTGTCTAGTTTATTAGCATAAAGTGGTTCATAGTATCCTCTCATTACCTCCTTTATTTCTGCAGGGTCAGTGGTTATGTCTCCTCTTCCATTTGTGATTTTATTTATTTGCATCCTCTCTCTTCTTCTTTTTGTCAACTTTGCTAAGGGTCAATCAATCTTATTGATTTTCTCCTAGAACCAACTTCTAGATTTATTGATTTTCTTGATTGTTTTCATGGTCTCAATTTCATTTATTTCTGCTTTAATCTTCATTATTTCTTTCCTTTTGCTTGCTTTGGGGTTAGTTTGCTGTTCTTTCTCTAGTTCTTCCAAGTGAACAATTAATTCCTTGATTTTTGCTCTTTCTTCTTTTTTGATATAGGCATTTAGGGCAATACATTTCCCTCTTAGCACTGCCTTTGCTGCATCCCATAAATTTGATATGTTGTGTTTTCATTTTCATTTGCCTTGAGACATTTACTGATTTCTCTTGTAATTTCTTCCTTGACCCTATGGTTGTTTAAGAGTGTGTTGTAGAGCCTCCATATATTTGTGAATTTTCTGGCCCTCTGCCTACTATTGATTTTCAACTTCATTCCTTTATGATCTGAGAAAGTGTTTTTGTATGATTTCAATCTTTTTAAATTTATTGAGACTTGCTTTGTGACCCAGCATATGGTCTATCTTTGAGAATGATCCATAAGCACTTGAGAAAAAGGTGTATCCTGCTGCTGTGGGGTTTAATGTTCTATAAATGTCTGTTAAGTTTAGTTCATTTATTGTATTATTGAAATTCTCTGTTCTTTATTGATGCTCTGTCTAGATGTTCTATCTGCTGATGAGATTGGGGAATTGAAGTTTCCAACTATTATGGTAAACTTGTCTATATCTCTTTTCAGTGTTTGCCTCATGTATTTTTAGAGCACTGTGGCTTGGTGCAAAAATAGTTATGTTTATTATGTCTTCTTATTGAATTGCTCCTTTTATTAATACATAGTGTCCTCCTTTGTCTCTTTTAATTGTTTTACATTTGAAGTCTAATTTGTTGGATATTACTATAGCTTCTCCTGCTCTTTTCTAATTGTTGTTTGCATGAAATATCTTTTCCCAACCTTCACTTCCAACCTATGTTTATCCTTGGGTCTAAAATGCATCTCCTATAGTCAGCATATAGATGGGTCCTGTTTTTTAATCCATTCTGCCAGTCTATGTCTTTTGATTGGGGAGTTTAATCCATTAACATTTAGTGGTATTACTGTAAGGGCAGTACTTTCTTCTACCATTTTGCCTTTTGAATCTTATATGTCATACCTAATTTTTCTTCTTTTTACCTTTACTGATAGTCTTCATTTCTACACTCTTCTCCACACCTCTCTCTCCTCTCTTTTCCTAGCTGTCTCTAGTGCTCCCTTTAGTATTCCTTGCAGTGCTTGTCTCTTGGTCACAAATTCTCTCAGTGATTTTTTTCGTCTGAAGATGTTTTAATCTCCCCCTCACTTTTTTTTTTAACATGGGCAGGCACCGGGAATCGAACCCAGGTCCTCTGGCATGGCAGGCAAGCATTCTTGCCTGCTGAGCCACTGTGGCCCTCCCCCTCACTTTTGAAGGAAAATTTTGCTGGATATAGAATTCTTGGTTGGCAGTTTTTCACTTTTAGTACCTTTAATATATCATACCACTGTCTTCTCATCTTCATGGTTTCTGCTGAGAAATCTACACATAGTCTTATTGGGTTTCCCTTGTATATAATGGACTGCTTTTCTCTTGTTGCTTTCAAATTCTCTCGTTCTCTTTGACATCTGACATTCTGATTAGTAAGTGTCTTGGATCTATTCTATTTGGGGTATGCTGCACTTCTTGGATCTATAATTTTAAGTCTTTCATAAGAGTTGGGAAATTTTCAGTGATAATTTCCTCCATTAGTTTTTTTCCTCCTTTTTCCTTCTCTTCTCCTTCTGGGACACCCACAACACATATGTTCATGTACTTCATGTTGTCATTCAATTCCCTGAGTCTCTGCTCATGTTTTTCTATTCTTTTCCCTATATTTTCTTTTGCTTATCGTATTTCAGATGTCCTGTCCTCACGTTCACTAATCCTATCTTCTGCCTCTTGAAATCTAACATTGTAGGTTTCCACTGTTTTTTTCATCTGTTCTGTTGTGCTTTTAATTCCCATAAGTTCTGTGATTTGTTTTTTCAGATTTTCAATTTCTTCTTTCTGTTTGCCCTTGCCTTCTTTATATCCTCCCTGAATTCATTGATTTGATTTTTGATGAAGTTTCCCATGTCTGTTCAAACATCCTGAATTAATTGTTTCAACTCCTGTATCTCACTGGAATTGTTGGTTTGTTCCTTTGACGGGGCCATATCCTCAATTTTCCTAGTATGATTCGTTATTTTTTGCTAGTGTCTAGACATTTAATTTCCTTAATTAATTTATTCTGGAGATTGTTTTCACTTTTTTTACCTAGGATTTTCTTGCTGGATGACTTTGTTGGCTGTCTGTTCTTTGACATTCAATTCAGCTTATTCCATTCCTGTAGCTTAGGTTTTGTTTAACAGATCAGAATTTTTCAGTTCTTGTTTTCTCGTTTCTTGCCCTGTCTGTATGGTGCCTTCCCCCCACGCCTTATGGGGTCTACTTAGGTATTATAGACCCCAGACAGATTTTCTCAGACTAAACTGACCTCCTTTCATGAGGAAAGACTCATCTTGGTCAGTTTTCCCTGAGGATTAGACCCAGCAAGTTGAAAGACTTTCCTATGAAGCCTCTAGACTCTGTGTCTTTCCTATCCTTCCCAGTATGTGGCACTTGTCTGCCTGTGGGTCCCACCAGCATAAAGTGATGCCATGTCTTTAACTTCAGCAGACTCTTCCTGCTGGGGGTGTGGCTGAGACAGAAGAGAGGTTGTAGGCTGGCTTTAATCACTCCAGTTTTCCAGACCCTGGAGTCTGAATTCCTTGAGGGAGGGATTCCACTTGAGCTGGGTCCCACCCCTGTCCTGGGGAAGGCACAGCCTCCAGTCAAGCTTGATTACACCCTTGCCTGGGGCAGTTGGAGCCTGAGAAGCCTTGTTGTTGTATCCAAAAGAGCATCAAAACCATAGAAACACAGCCACAAAATAGAAAAGAAAAAAAAAAGTCCTTTTCAGAGCAGGACCCCTGTTCCTCAGGTTTGCCAATCAAGAGCTTAAGTTGGTATGTTACTCTGTGTATTTCCAGGTCCTATGTGCCCCCTCCTTTCCTTCAGGGCCCAGACCCTTTCAAGTATTTTGTGCTTTCCAATCCAAAACAAAAACCTCTCTCTTTTTTTTTCCATCAGCCCTGCCCCCTCTGCACTGGGGGAAAAACTAGCAACTTTAGCTTTTACTGGAGGTTTCAGCTGAGCTGGGGACCTATTTTTAGTAGTCAGAATTTGTTAATTAATTCCACAATTGGAGCTTGGTTGAGCTAAGCCCCTTGCTGTTAGTAAAGTCTCTTTCCTTTCCCCTCTGGGAACCAGCTTGAGGGGGAGGGTGCCAGCCTCTGCTACTTGGGGGACTCACAGTTCTGGGTGGGCTCTCAACCAGTCCAGCTTATCCAAATTGGTGTTGCTGTGTGTCTGGTCACTGATGTGGACCCAGCAGTTGTTCTGTACTGTTTCTGGCTATTTACCAGCCGCTCTGGAGGACAACTAAATTCCACATCTCACCAAGCCGCCATCGTGATCCCTCCAGGTGGGTTTTTGATTAATTTACTGGAATTCTTTAAAAGAGAAATAATTTGGAGAGAGCAAGAGAGCCATGAGACCCACCAAAGCCCAATACAGCCAGAGACCTTTGGAGAATGAAAGTGCCCCCAGGGGAGTTTCATGAAACAAGATGCCTGTAGAGAAAGCTAGCAGATGTGGCACCATATTTGCCATGTGCCTCTTCACTTGAGAGAGAAACTCTGAACGTCATCGGCCTTCTTGAACCAAGGTAACTTTCCCAGATTCCTTAGATTGGATATTTTTATAGCCTTGCTTTTATTTGGACATTTTTGTGGGCTTATTTAAATATTAAATAAGAATTTAAATAATTCTAATATTAAAACATTAGATTTCCTTAGTAAAATTAGAGGTTTTTTTATTATGAATTTAGTATAAAAAGTAAAATAACTGAATATTTCTTTTTTAAATGCTCTTCCTTCTCTTTTTTCTTTATTGTGAAAAATAACATATATACAAAAAGCAATAAATTTCAAAGTATGTTGCAACCATTAGTTGTAGAACAGATTTCATATATGGTATGGGTTATAATTCCACAATTTTAGGTTTTTACTTCTAGTTGCTCTAAGATACTAGAGACTAAAAGAAATATAATATAATGATGCAGCACTCAAAGCCATCTGTCAACCGACCTTCTCTATATAACTCCAGCATCACCGTTGATCTTTCTCCCACTCTTTAGGGGTATTTGGGCTATGCCCATTCTGACCTTCTCATGTTAGAAGGGCTGTTAATAATATGGAATAGGGGGATGGAACTAGTTGATGTTCTGGAAAAGCTGACAAAATAATTGAATATTTCTTTAAATGTGCGAAGTAATTTTGTCCCATGTCCCATGTATCACTGGTACAACATCGATGTTATAGTTCCTAAGTCTGATCAGTGATTAGTACTATGAGCATAATTTTTAAAACCATGTTTGAATACTATTTTTATATGAAGGAATTAGCCACTTTTATTGTCATGAAGTTCACAGACCAAATCTCTCACTATATGAATCTTGCATGGTGAGAATTCCTATTCAGAATGATTCTTCATTTATTTTGAATTCATCTAAATTGCCTTTTGATCTTCCCTAACTTACAGCTCCTAAGTCTCTTTGTAGAGTCTATTTATTTAGTATTTCCTTTAACCTCTATGCTTGCGACTTTCTTCCTAATACTCCTAAATTGTAGAAGTCCAAGCTGAAAAATTAAAATATAACTCCTGCAGACATACGGATATCACTTATATCCCTATATTAAGTGACATCTTAACACTTTTGCTACATATTCTGTACAAAATGTTCTATGAAAAAATGTTACCTTTCCTTCTAATATATGCCTACAGGCTCTGATTTCTAATGCTTAAGCCACACTTCCCCACTGATAGCATAGTTTATATAATTTTTCTAGCATTTCGATGAGGTTGTCATGTGGAATGGAATCAAAGCTTCACAGAGCATTGTATATTGATTTGCCTTCCCATATGTGACAGATTGAATTATGTACCCCAGAAATAAAATACAATATGTTCTTAATCCCATTGCTGTGAGTGTGAACCCACTGAAAAGAAGACTTTATAAAGATGTTATTTTTAGTTAAAGTGCACTCAACTGAATCAAGATGGGTCTTAATCCTATTACTTGAGTCCTTAGAAAGAGAAGACAGTGGGGAGAAGCCAGAAGCAGGAAGTCAGCAGGAACCTGGAAGAGAAAGGAGAAGATATCATCATGTGACAGGAAAGTGAAAGGTCCCCAGGGGTTGCTAGCCAGCCAGAATGCTACTGACCCCAGGAGAAAGTAAGCTTTCCAGACTTTGAAAGCAGAAACCAATAAATTTCTGTTGTCAAACCAACCCATTGTGTGGTATTTACCATAACAGCCTGATAGCTCAGACACCATATAAGAACCAGAAGGAAATTAAACTGTGTTGTATTCAGATGCATTATCACATAGCATGCTTTTTTTTTTGTCAACTTACGTCCCTCTTTTCTATTTGAACAAATCTAAAAATATTACTTAGAAAGATAGAAAAGATTTTAAGAACATAAACAGACTTCAAAAATTTTAAGTGCAGTAAATTCGACTGCAGAATTTTTACAAGACTAGAAACAACCTGGATAGATCTTATTTAGAATATGTAGCTGACCACCTTCAAAATTTAACACAAGTGCTTTTCATCTTTGGAATGATGACCTGAGAAAAGTCATACAGAGCCAAGAAAAATGTCTCATGGTTGAGTTTTTTAAATGAGAGGTTAGAGGAAAGTGGTTTAAAATTTTGAAAAACTGGTCAAATGAACATCATAGGTATAATTAATTTCTACCAGGCTAATGTTGTTAAAAGAGAAAAATGGCTTTTCTTTTTGTTCTTTACATGGGCATGTGCCAGGAATCGAACCTAGGTCTCTGACATGGCAGGCGAGAACTCTGCCTGCTGAGCCATCAGGGCCTGCCCAGAGAAAAAATCATTTTTAATGTGCCGGAGAGGAGGTGGAGAAGAAAAGGTAGTATAACGCAAAAGGTCAGCAGAGTTCCATGCCAAAAGACTGATTCTAGACCCAGCTCCGTCATTTACTAGCTGTGTTACCTCAGGCAAATTACTTCATCTCTGAGACCTGTTTAAAACATGGGGAATAATAATATCTGCCTGTTGATGTATGCGAAAGTTCTTTTAAGATTATAAAAAGTGAATTCTTTCCCACTAGGATGTATATTATTGTTTTTTAAGTGGAAAATAACAAATGTTCATGAGGACGAGAAATTGGATCCCTTGCACATTGCTGCAGGGAATGTGAAAAGGTGCAGCTGCTGTAGAAAACAGTTTGATTTATGGCAAAGAGTTAAAAACATACAAAAAGTTAAACATGCCATTACCATATGATCCAGTAGTTCCACTCCTAGGTATATACCCCAAAGAATTAAAAGCAGGGACTCAATGATATTTGTACATCAATATTCACAGTAGCATTATTCACAGCTGCTAAAAAGTGGGAATGGCCCAAGTGTCTATCAATAGGTGAAAAGACAAACAAAATGTGGTATACCCATACAATAGAATATTACTCAATCATAAAAGGAGTAAAGTTACATGAAGAGTCATGTTACAACATGGCTGAACCTTGAAAACATTATGCTAAATGAAATAAGCCAGACACAAAAGCACAAGTATTGTATGATTCCACTTACCTGAAATATCTAGAACAGGCAAATTCAGGGACAGAAAGTAGGTCAGAGGTTACCAGGACTGTGGGAAGGAGGAGAATGGGGAGTTATTGCCTAATGGGTACAGAGTTTTTGTTTGGACTGATGAAAATTTTTGGAAATAGTGGTGATGGTTGCACAACTTTGTGAATGTAATTAATGCCTCTGAATGTACATTTAAAATGGCAAAAAAATTGTACAGTGATAAATGTAAGGGATTTTATTAATGTAGTATTTTGATGCTATTAATAAAAGTGTAAATTACTAAAAAGAATGAGGTGGAGCTGAAGGTGTGGCTAACTCAGGAGGGGCAGTCCAAGCAGAAGGAGGTCTGGAGATGAGCCTTCACAGACAAGTGGCCTTCACCTTTACTCCACAAGAGAAATGCTATTTTCTAGATCAGCTCCAGGCAAAACTGTGAAGGAAGGCAGAATTAGTATTTGACATCACAAGTCTCTCATTCCCCTAGTCCTTAATTTCAGTTGTTGATTCCCCTAACAGTCTCTTCCTTCCTGTTCTTAGGAAAATATCAGAAATACCCCCAGTGACGTACAAATGGCTAATATGGCTTCATGTGTTCTTTCCCAGAGGTAATTGCAGTGTTCAAAGTCTAAACCTAAAGCAGTGGTAATCAAATCAAATGTCACATGGGCTAGGCTAATCAGGTGATGTAAATGAGTAAAACAGGTGGCATTTAATGAAAGCAGGTGGTGTTGGGGGACAGGGCAAGCAGGAAATGAGAAAGTTGATTAAATTCTTATAAATAAAATAAGGAAAATACAATTCAACATAAACTTTATTGAAATGGGCCAGAGTAGTACCAGTTTTCCCATTCTTTCCCTCACTTTAATCAGGATCCTGCCAAAAGTTTAACAACTTTACCATGAGTTCCACCCCACCCCACCCCCACCTTAAAAAATATGTGGGAGAAAGAGACCAGAAACCCATTTGATAAAATAAGGCAAAGCGGTCTGATACTAGTCGTTTTCACTCTGCCAGAGGATAAGGGATGGTAATCAATGTGTGCTGAACTTGAATACCAGAAGGTTTGGGAATAAATGCAGAAGAGCTGGGTGTAAGATTTCTGCAAATGTGGGATTAATGCATTTGAGTAAATTCTCATAAATTGGATCTTCAAATTTCTTTCTTTTATCAACCCTCCTTTTAATTCTCTTCAGCTTTAATAAAGGTAACAAACATTTTTCAAGTTCTGGTAATTCTTGTAGTAAGGTAGTTTATTTATCTTTGGATGGAGAAAAGGGAAAGGGGTTAATAGAGACAGGGTATATGAAAAGTGCTAAATTAAAACAGAAGAGGAAGTGATTGTCAAAGAATTTCTGATTTTTATATCAAGATAGGTCATTAGCATTCTACATAAAAATTCAGACAATGTTAGGACACATGACTCATCTATTTACCACTTCAGGACAAGTTTTGTTTGTTTTTGGTGGCAGAACTAATTCCACCTCAGTTCCAAAGGACTTTACCCCACAATTATACTCTATTTTTTAATTAGTTTACATAGAACAGATATTTTCTTGGTTTTATTTTTCTCAAGAAGTTTGGGTCAGAGCAATACTATGCTTGAAGTGCTTTTTATGGGTTTCTCTACATTTGTTTTAATACCAGATTGGCATTAGATGTGTCCATTCACATCTAATTTTCTGAAAATTATTTTTTTCTGGAAAGAATTTTATTTTTTTCTTTACTGTGCCATAAATCAAATGTTTAAACAGTTCTCTTTACATTTTCCTCCTTTTAGAGTGAAAATACAATGGAAAAGGGGAAAGAAGAGTTGGCGTAAAGAAAGCAATAAGTTCTTAACGCCACCATCCTCTACCCTCCTCCCTCTTTTTTGTACTGCATTCATTACTTTTGGTGCCATAGGAAAAACAAACTGGTCTTTGTCTCATTGCTCAATTTGTCTGTCTCTTCAGACCCTGCTGCCTAATGGCCTCTGACAGGCCTTTTCTCTAGAACAGTGAGAAAACAATATATTCATAGGCATATAATAATATATTTTTCTAGTATTTGTGATGGTGGAATATGGGAAGCAATAAAGTTGGGTTAGTAAGAAAGAGCCAAATCTAGAAATTCAGGAAGCAATGACTATGCCACAGAGCATTCAATAAATACTTACTGAACATTTTTTATGTGCAGCAGATCCAGCTGAAAATGAGAGAAGTTACAAAGGTGCAAAATAGCAGTACTTACTTTCAATGTACGTATAATCAAATGGAAGAGACATTTTCATATATCTAAATCACAGCACAAAGTATTAAAGGTATTTGAAAATTACTTCAGTAATATAAGGGTGCCCACAGAGTCTGTATTTGTTTACCTGATTATTAACATCTTTATAGATATATACTGATACTCTCCCAAATTTTGGTTGCTTTGGCCTCCTTTGCCACTCAACTCCACTTCCTCAATCCAGTGAGACTATGGGGCTTTGTGTTCTCCCTGCACTGTGGCCTGTGATCTGGGAAACTCAGGCCTCACCTCATAAGTTTCCCTTCTCTCAGGGATCACGTCCTGTGCTACCTGTCATCCAATATCTGAAAACCATTGTTTCTTTCATTTTACCTGTTTTTTAGTTACTTAGGCTGGGAGGGTAAATCCAACTCTATTATCCCAGTATGGCCAGAAGTAGCGAACAGTAGAAGTACTAGTTTTAAGGGTATTTTCCTATTATTCCCATGTACCAGTCTTCTATGACCATTTCAGATATACACTACATAATCAGTTCTCAATATTTAGGTAGATTAAATTAATTTTGAGATCAAACATGATAAAAAATATATGTAAGTTTAAGAAGCATAAAAATTATTATGAATTAGTGACAACCTCCATATATTGTTATGAACTGCAAATTAGCACATTATGCCTGCCTTAACTTAGTAACTATCCACTCCTTTCCATTCATACTTAGATAAAAGCTATCTTGAATTTCCTGTGGAATAGAGGTCTATTGGGGACTGAATCATGTGTCCCACAAAAGACATGTTCAAATATTAATCTGAATTCCTTTGGTTATGAATCCATTCATAAATAGGACCTTTTTTTTTTTGTATGCTATATGGTGGGGGTCACATTTCATTCTTTTTTCCATGTGAGCATCCCGTTATTGCAGCACCGTTTTTTGAATTTTTGTTTGCTTGTTTGCTTGTTTTGGGGGAAGTGCATGGGCCAGGAATCAAACTCGGGTTTCCCACCTGGCAGGCGAGAATTCTACCACTGAACTACCTTGCACCCCCAATAGGACCTTTTGAAGATATTATTATTGATTAATGTGTTGCCTAATTGAATCAGGATGGGTCTTAATCCATACAGCTGGAGGTCTTATAAAGAGAGGAAATTCAGAGATAGTCAGTCAGAAGAAATCAGAAGAAGCCAAAGAATGATACAGAGCACCATGAAAGAGGCAGAGATGCAAGCCAAGGAACCCCATGGATTGCAGCAAGACAACCACAGAATGCTATAGACTGAGGGAGAAACCCTGGCCTATCAAGACCTTGATTTTTGGACTTTCCCCCTTCAAAACCATGAGACAATAAACACCCGTAGTTTAAGCCAATCTATTGTCATAGTAGCCCTGGCAAACTAAGACAGGGTCTAATTCTACATTATTATTATTATTACTATTTTAAATATCTTAACTGAGATATTTTCACACTCAGAGAGTTCATCCAAAGTATACAATCAGTGGCTCATAATATCATCACATAGTTGAGTATTCATCATCATGATCATTTTTAGAACATTTGCTTCACTCCAGAAAAGCCAATAAAAAGAAAAGAAAAAACTCATAGGGGTGCAAGGGTAGCTCAGTGGCAGAATTCTTACCTGCCATGCAGGAGAACTGGATTCGGTTCCTGGCTAGTACTCTCCCTGCACCCCCCCCCCCCACCAAATTCAACAAATGGTGCTGCAATAATAGTATAGTCATATGAGAAAAGAATGAAATGTGACCCCCACCATACGGATGCTACATTATTTTAAAAATTTAAAATATAAACCATTTTATAATTTGTTTTATAAATTATTTTATAATTTTATAATTATTTGCATGGCATTGCAAGTTTGCTTATTAGGGAAGAGGAGAATTGCAGCAATAGATGGCGTATGTACTAAGGAGCAGAGCCAGCAACCTGCATGGTGCGCTCATAATGCTCCATCCAGACCACAGTATTTGTATTCTTTCCATGTTTTTGAATGACGTTTATAGAATGATTGTGTTCTTTTATCAGGTATGGTTGCTAGTGAGAGAAAACCTTACCCAAACTTTTTGCATAAAAAGAATTAAATTACAAACTAAAAGTCCATAGTTAGGTCTAGTTTCAGATGTGGCTGGATATGGAGGACCAAAAGATGTTACCAGGTTTCTATTTCTCTCTCTCCAATTCTTACTCCACTTCCTTTATTTTGCCCCCATTCTCCAGACAAGTTGTTCCATCCTCATTGCAAGATGACTTCCTGGGGCTTCATGTTTCCACTTTGGATTTTCAAAGTATTCCAAGCAAAAGTCCTAAGATTCACTCTGGCCCAGCCTAGGTCCTATGCCATCCCTGGTCACTTTGGCAGAGGAAATATAATGCACTGATTGGCTCAGACCAAGGTCATGTAATTCACTTTAGATTGAAGGTAGAGTTCCTCTCAGATTGTATGGGCTCTATAGCTATGGTTAGAAGATGAGTGAATGGCTGCTGGAAAGGTGAGTAACAAATGGGCTCTGTGTACACTGGATATAATTATGGCCAAATGAGTTGACATTACATCCACTTGGAACCATATTTGTGACAGCCTGCATTATCACTACCCCATTCTTACCCCAACACGCAGTTCTATCACCATAATTAGTAGAGAACTGATTGTGCTCGAGGTACATTGCGCAGTAGGAGAACAAATATGGAGAATATGTAACCTGACTATGGGAATTTTGGAAGACCTTTAGGAAAGGGAGGCCTTGACTATCAAGAGATTGGAGGGGAAGGACATTCTCAGGGAAGAGAAGAGCACAAAGACCACAGGCAGGGAAGTGTAAAGCTGTTAATAGGTAAGTGATGGTAGAGGCTGGGGCTAAGGGTTAGGATGTATAGAGGCTGAGGAAAAGCTATGCAGGTTCTTGAGCCTCAGGCCATAAGGGCTTGACCCCTACACTGAATGTAGTAGGGCAGAAGTCAGCATACTTTTTCTATAAAGAGCCAGAGAGTAAATATTTTAGGCTTTGCCTACCTAGAGGTGAAATCAAAGATATGTGGCTACTTATATAACAAGAGATAAAAATTTCCATAACTTTTTATTGATGATATTCAAAATATAATAATAATTGATTTATTTTGGACATTATCCATTATGCTCAATATATGGAAGGAGTGAATGATACAATGACTGAGAAGTACAATGGTGAAGGGTGATACATTTATATGATGGAATTTGGTGAGGCTACAAAAAGGAGGGATGTCGAGGGGCACACAATGAGCTGAATAAAACTTGGGGACAATGAGCTGTGCAAAATAAGCCAGAAACAAAAGAA
This sequence comes from Tamandua tetradactyla, assembly GCF_023851605.1. NCBI lineage: Eukaryota > Metazoa > Chordata > Mammalia > Pilosa > Myrmecophagidae > Tamandua > Tamandua tetradactyla. Next base: position 62,758,828 of record NC_135344.1, read on the forward strand.
CAGATATGCTAAGATCTCTCTCAGAAAATACTTGTGAAAAATGGGAGACTAGATTGTGGGCCCGTGTAGCAGTTACATTTGGTCTGAAGTTATGGATATATTTCTGGATTCTGAGATACTGAGCTGTATATGCATTAGTTGGCAATTCCCGGGAACTTTGAGTAGCTCAGTGACACCTAGGTCCCAGAAATGGAGTTCTGCAGACCTGAAAGTTAGCATAGCTGTATATAATAAAGAGTTAAAGAACTGAAAAAAGAGATCAGTCCTCAATTAGAAATTAAAACAAAGCCAATCTGGCAGATTCTAAGGTAAATTAGAATGCAGAGTAAAAGATAAAAGTGTATATACTGTAGACCCTCAATTACTGTATGAGATCAAAGGCAAAGAGGTTGATTATGCTAGAACCAAAATTTCCTGTAACACATAATCTAAATCAACTTGTTTGGATAGTTCATTTAAACAACTGTACTCCTGGAGTCCGGAGTGGGAGTGAGGCCTTGTGTTTCTCTATAGCTTAATATAATTCCAGGCTATATCTCAGACTATGATGATCTGATAATTACAAAGTATTGGTAGAAAACCCCAAACAAAACCATTCCAGCCAATCCTAAAAAACACCTAGGGTGATAGATAAAATTCTACAAAGGTTCCATGCACTAGGGTAACTTTCCAGAGGGACCCTCCAGATAGGTCCCTGGACCTGATAAGTCCTGAAACTTAGAGGGGCCAGCCTTTACAGAGCATTGGCTGATTCCATCTCCCTACCCCTTATTGTTGACAGCCCTTCCAACATGGGAGAAGTAGAATGGGCATGGCCCGGGTGCCCCTGGAGAGTGGGAGAAGGTTGGGAGGTGATGGTAGCATTATACAGGGAAAGTAGGTGAGTGTGACTTCTGAATCATTGTATTGGTGTTTCTTTTGATCTCCAGTATCTCGGAGCAGCTGGGAGTGGGGACCTAGAATTGTGGAATTGTGGCCCGTGCCAAACTCTGAAATCTGTTCTACAATTAATTGTTGTGTTGTGCTTTGAAATTTATTGCTTTTTTTGTATACATTATTTTTCACCAAAAAAAGATGATTAAAAATATATATATTCCTTCTAGCCTTCAATTTTCTGGAGCAGCTAGAAGGAAAAATCTGAGATGATGGTATGGTAGCCCATGACAAACTCTGGGATCTGTCCTGTAAGTACTTGTTGAAGAGTGCTTTGAAAACTATTGCTTTTATCTTTCTTTGCTTTGTATATATGTTATATTATAAAATAAAAAAAGTTAAAAAAAAAAGTTTTGCCATAATTACTTGGAATCTCAGGTAGGACATGAGATTTTGTTGGTTTGCCCAGAGTGATGCCCCGATGAATCCCAGAGTGATTCGATCAGTGAGTGCAAAAGTATTTGCAAAGCCCCCTTCGGGGAATGGTGAGAATGGGGGGAAATTCAACTTCCCCAAGTTGAATTCTTGATATTCTCACAAGCGGTGTGGACAACCAAAGCTATAGGCTGAGCCCCCAGTCTTGGGGTTTGTTCATATGACACTTAACCCCACAAAAGATAGGTCAAGTCTACTTAAAAATAGGCCTAAGAGTCACCCCCAAGAGAGCCTCGTTTGTTGCTCAGATGTGGCCTCTCTCTCCAGCCAACACAACAAGCAATCTCACTATCCTCCCCCTTTCTATGTGGGTCATGACTCCCAAGGGTGTGGACCTTCCTGGCAATGTGGGACAGAAATCCTAGAATGAGCTGAGACTCAGCATCAAGGGATTGAGAGAAACCCTAGAATGAGCTGAGATTTAGCATCAAGGGATTGAGAAAACGTTCTCGACCAAAAGGGGGAAGAGGAAAATGAGAAAAAGTGTCAATGGCTGAGAGATTCCAAACAGAGTCGGGAGGTTATCCTGGAGGTTATTCTAATGCATTGAGTAGATATCACCTTGTTATCCAAGATGTAATGGAGAGGCTGGAGGGAATTGCCTGAAAATGTAGAGCTGTGTTCCAGTAGCCATGTTTCTTGAATATGATTGAACAATGATATAGCTTTCAAAATGTGACTGTGTGATTGTGAAAACTTTGTCTTATGCTCCTTTTATCTACCTTGTCAACAGACGAGTAGAATATATGGAATAAAAATAAATAATAGGGGAAACAAATGTTAAAATAAATTTAGTTTGAAATGCTAGTGATCAGTGAAAGTGAGGGGTAAGAGGTATGGTAGGTATAATTTTTTTTTCTGTTATCGTTTTATTTCTTTTTCTGTTGTCTTTTTATTTCTTTTTCTGAATTGATGCACATTTTCTAAGAAATGATGAATATGCAACTAAGTGATGATATTGTGAATTACTGATTATGTATGTTAATTTTTATTTCATTTGTTAATTTTTTTAATTAATAAATAAATTTTTAAAAGTTTTGGTAGATTCCCTTGAGGATCTGAAGGGGAAAATATAAATATAAATACATATATAAATATATAAATAAATATAATTGAGGACATTTCATGGACTTAAATCATGACCACATTGGACTTCCGGGAAGATGGCTGAATAGAGTAGCTCAAGATTAGCCCTGCTCCACGGAAAAGTTAGAGAAGGGACAGGAGGGTGACTGAGGCAGTGATTCAGGAATGTACCTAACCTGGGAGAGACTTCAGCACTACATTGGGAAGCCGCAGTTGCAGAGGCCAAGGAATTGAGAGGTGGAAAGCTAGAGCCTGGCATGGAGGCGTGGAGCCCGCAGGAGTGTATGGCCAGGAGTCAGGGACTAGGAAGTAAGCCAGGCCTCATTGCTTGGGTGTACAACCCTCACCACCACAGACCCATCATCAGCAACTCACCCCACACCCCACACACCTGAACCCCATCACCCATTTTCCTTCCTCACACTCCAGGTGCCCCCACTACACCAGCCCCCAGTGCACATATCTACCCTACACCCCTACCCCAAGTGCAGCCCAACCCACCCCTCCTGCAGTACTCCTTAGCACTACCTCCCTCTCCTTGTTCCCTGCAGGATTTTGCCAGCACATAAAGGCTGTGGGCGCTATCCTCCATACCCCTGCCCATAGTGTTGCACAGCCTCACCCTGCCCCCTTGAGCTCTGAGCATCAGTTTATGGCACTCCTAGACACATGCATGTGCATGGGCCCCCAGTCACATCATTCAGGTATGGGAACCCCAGTTTACAACAGTCTTAGAATCATGCATACACATGGCTCTCAGCCACCCTTCCCAGCTCTGAGAAAGTGCTGACCTGAACAGCCAGGTGACATCTGCCCCCAACCATGGCAAGATATTTACATGCCACGAAAACAGTAAAAGATCACTAAGCATATCACAATGCAGACAGATATAACCCTGCCCAATGACCAAATTAAAACACTAGAGGAGACACAGACAATGGAACAACTAATCAAGGATGTTCATACAAACTCTAGTTAATAAAATAAGTGGGATAGCAAATGACATAAAGGAGATCAAGAAGACAGTAGAAAAACATAAAGAGGAATTTGAAAGAATAAATAGAAAAACAGCAGATATCACAGAAATTAAAGACTCTGGTGACCACATAAAAAACATACTAGAGGCACACAACACCAGATTTGAAGAGATAGAAGAAAGAATAAGTGATATAGAGGACAAAATAACTGACTTCAAAGACTAAAACAGCAAATGGCAAAAAAGATGGAAAAATTTGAATTGGATCTCAAGGAAATGATTGACAAAAAGCGCACAAATATAAGAATCATTGGTGTCCAAGAAGGAGAAGAGAGGAGTAAAGGGCTAGGAAGAGTAGTTGAAGATATAATGGGGGAAAGCTTCCTGTTCTAGTTTGCTAGCTGCCAGAATGCAGTATACCAGAAATGGAACGGCTTTTTAAAAGGGGAATTTAATGAGTTGCTAGTTTACAGTTCTAAGGCTGAGAAAATGTCCCAATTACAACAAGTCTATAGAAATGTCCAATCAAAGGCATCCAGGGAAAGATACCTTGGTTCAAGAAGGCTGATGAGACTTCCGGAAGAGATGGCGGCTTAGTAAGATGCGCGGGTCTTAGTTCCTCCTCCAGAACAGCTACTAGGGAAGTAGAAACGATACAGAACAGCTCCCGGAGCCACGACAGAGACCAAGAAGACAGCATACCCCATTCTGGAACGGCTGACTGGCTGGGAAAACCCACTCCGGTGAGATCACCGAGGGGCGCGGGCTTCCCCAGGCCGGGGCGGCAGGCGGCCGGAGTCACTCCCTCCCTCCTTCCTGGGCTGGCTGGGAGAATTGGACAGGCAGTCCCCTCAAGCTGCGGCAGCTGGCGCCCTCCCCGCCCCCCCACGTGCAGCCCCACGGACCAGCTGGGAGAATTGGATCGGAGATCCCCAAGCCGCGGAGAATGGCGACCGGGGTCCCTACCAAACACGTAGCTTCCCGGTCCGGCTGGGAATGGTGGATAGGCACTTCCCCAAGCCGTGGTGGCTGGTGCCCCCCCGCCACACTTGGCGCCCCGGGCTGGCTGGGAAATTTGGACAGGCGCTCCCCCAAGCCGCTTCGGCTGGCAACCCCCCCCCACAGCGAGAGTTTTCCAAAGTTAAAGGAGCCACAGCATCTTTTGCTGGTGGGACCCGCAGACAGATGAGTGCCACGAGCGCCACCTACTGGGCAGGATAAGAAAAACAGAGCCCAGAGATTTCACAGAAAAATCTTTCAACCTGCTGGGTCTCACACCGAGGGAAATATGATTAAATGCCCAGACGCCAGCAGAAGATAACAGATCACGCTCAGAAAATTGAAGATATGGCCCAGTCAAAGGAACAAACCAATAGTTCAAATGAGATACAGGAGCTGAGACAACTAATGCTGAATATACAAACAGAAATGAAAAACCTCTTCAAAAACCAAATCGATAAATTGAGGGAGGACATGAAGACATGGGCTGAACAAAAAGAAGAAATAGAAAGTCTGAAAAAACAAATCACAGAACTTGTGGGAGCGAAGGACAAAGTAGAAAAGCTGGAAAAAACAATGGATAACTACAATGGTAGATTTAAAGAGACAGAAGCTAGAATTAGTGAACTGGAGGATGGAACATCTGAATTCCAAAAAGAAACAGAAACTATAGGGAAAAGAATGGAAAAACTTGGGCAGGGGATCAGGGAACTGAATGACAATATGAAGCACACAAATATACGTGTTGTGGGTGTCCCAGAAGGAGAAGAGAAGGGAAAAGGAGGTGAAAAACTAATGGAAGAAATTATCACTGAAAATTTCCCAACTCTTATGAAAGACCTAAAATTACAGATCCAAGAAATACAGCACACCCCAAAGAGAATAGACCCAAATAGACGTTCTCCAAGACACTTACTAGTTAGAATGTCAGAGGTCAAAGAGAAAGAGAGGATCTTGAAAGCAGCAAGAGAAAAACAATCCATCACATACAAGGGAAACCCAATAAGACTATGTGGAGATTTCTCAGCAGAAACCATGGAAGCTAGAAGACAGTGGGATGACATATTTAAATTACTAAAAGAGAAAAACTGCCAACCAAGACTCCTATATCCAGCAAAATTGTCCTTCAAAAATGAGGGAGAAATTAAGACATTCTCTGACAAAAAGTCACTGAGAGAATCTGTGACCAAGAGACCAGCTCTGCAAGAAATACTAAAGGGAGCACTAGAGTCAGATACGAAAAGACAGAAGAGAGAGGTATGGAGAAGAGTGTAGAAAGAAGGAAAATCAGATATGATATATATATAATACAAAAGGCAAAATGGTAGAGGAAAATATTATCCAAACAGTAGTAACACTAAATGTTAATAGACTGAATTCCCCAATCAAAAGACATAGACTGGCAAAATGGATTAAAAAACAGGATCCTTCTATATGCTGTCTACAGGAAACACATCTTAGACCCAAAGATAAACATAGGTTGAGAGTGAAAGGTTGGGAAAAGATATTTCATGCAAATAACAACCAGAAAAGAGCAGGAGCAGCTATACTAATATCCAACAAGTTAGACTTCAAATGTAAAACAGTTAAAAGAGACAAAGAAGGACACTATCTTCTAATAAAAGGAACAATTAAACAAGAAAACATAACAATCATAAATATTTATGCACCGAACCAGAATGCCCCAAAATACGTGAGGAATACACTGCAAACACTGAAAAGGGAAATAGACACATATACCATAATAGTTGGAGACTTCAAGTCACCACTCTCATCAATGGACAGAACATCTAGACAGAGGATCAATAAAGAAATAGAGAATCTGAATATTACTATAAATGAGCTAGACTTAACAGACATTTATAGTACATTACATCCCACAACAGCAGGATACACCTTTTTCTCAAGTGCTCATGGATCATTCTCAAAGATAGACCATATGCCGGGTCACAAAGCAAGTGTTAACAAATTTAAAAAGATTGAAATCATACACAACACTTTCTCAGATCATAAAGGAATGACGTTGGAAATCAATAATAGGCGGAGTGCCATAAAATTCACAAATACATGGAGGCCCAACAACACACTCTTAAACAATGAGTGCGTCAAAGAAGAAATTGCAAGAGAAATTAGTAAATACCTCGAGGTGAATGAAAATGAAAACACAACATATCAAAACCTATGGGACGCAGCAAAGGCAGTGCTAAGAGGGAAATTTATTGCCCTAAATGCCTATATCAGAAGAGAAGAAAAGGCAAAAATGCAGGAATTAACTGTCCACTTGGAAGAACTGGAGAAAGAACAGCAAACTAACCCCAAAGCAAGCAAAAGGAAAGAAATAACAAAGATTAGAGCAGAAATAAATGAAATTGAAAACATGAAAACAATAGAGAAAATCAATAAGACCAGAAGTTGGTTCTATGAGAAAATCAATAAGATTGATGGGCCCTTAGCAAGATTGACAAAAAGAAGAAGAGAGAGGATGCAAATAAATAAGATCAGAAATGGAAGAGGAGACATAACCACTGACCTCACAGAAATAAAGGAGGTAATAACAGGATACTATGAACAACTTTACGCTAATAAATACAACAATTTAGAAGAAATGGATGGGTTCCTGGAAAGACATGAACAACCAACTTTGACTCAAGAAGAAATAGATGACCTCAACAAACCAATCACAAGTAAAGAAATTAAATTAGTCATTCAAAAGCTTCCTAAAAAGAAAAGTCCAGGACCAGACGGCTTCACATGTGAATTCTATCAAACATTCCAGAAAGAATTAGTACCAACTCTCCTCAAACTCTTCAAAAAAATCGAAGTGGAGGGAAAGCTACCTAATTCATTCTATGAAGCCAACATCACCCTCATACCAAAACCAGGCAAAGATATTACAAAAAAAGAAAGCTACAGACCAATCTTTCTAATGAATATAGATGCAAAAATCCTCAACAAAATTCTAGCAAATCGAATCCAACAACACATTAAAAGAATTATACATCATGACCAAGTAGGATTCATCCCAGGTATGCAAGGATGGTTCAACATAAGAAAATCAATTAATGTAATACACCATATCAACAAATCAAAGCAGAAAAATCACATGATCATCTCAATTGATGCAGAGAAGGCATTTGACAAGATTCAACATCCTTTCCTGTTGAAAACACTTCAAAGGATAGGAATACAAGGGAACTTTCTTAAAATGATAGAGGGAATATATGAAAAACCCACAGTTAAAATCATCCTCAATGGGGAAAAATTGAAAACTTTCCCCCTAAGATCAGGAACAAGACAAGGATGTCCATTATCACCACTATTATTCAACATCGTGTTGGAGGTTCTAGCCAGAGCAATTAGACAAGAAAAAGAAATACAAGGCATCAAAATTGGAAAGGAAGAAGTAAAACTATCACTGTTTGCAGATGATATGATACTATACGTTGAAAACCCAGAAAAATCCACAACAAAACTACTAGAGCTAATAAATGAGTACAGCAAAGTAGCAGGTTGCAAGATCAACATTCAAAAATCTGTAGCATTTCTATACACTAGCAATGAACAAGCTGAGGGGGAAATCAAGAAATGAATCCCATTTACAATTGCAACTAAAAGAATAAAATACCTAGGGATAAATTTAACTAAAGTGACAAAAAACCTATACAAAGAAAACTACAAAAAACTGTTAAAAGAAATCACAGAAGACCTAAATAGATGGAAAGGCATACCGTGTTCATGGATTTGAAGATTAAATATAGTTAAGATGTCAATCCTACCTAAATTGATTTACAGATTCAATGCAACACCAATCAAAAACCCAACAACTTATTTTTCAGAAATAGAAAAACCAATAAGCAAATTTATCTGGAAGGGCAGGGTGCCTTGAATTGCTAAAAGTATCTTGAGGAAAAAAAACAAAGCTGGAGGTCTCACGCTGCTGGACTTTAAGGCATATTATGAAGCCACAGTGGTCAAAACAGCATGGTATTGGCATAAAGATAGATATATCGACCAATGGAATTGAATAGAGTGCTCAGATATAGATCCTCTCATCTATGGACATTTGATCTTTGATAAGGCAGTCAAGCCAACTCACCTGGGACAGAACAGTCTCTTCAATAAATGGTGCCTAGAGAACTGGATATCCATATGCAAAAGAATGAAAGAAGACCCGTATCTCACACCCTATACAAAAGTTAACTCAAAATGGATCAAAGATCTAAACATTAGGTCTAAGACCATAAAACAGTTAGAGGAAAATGTAGGGAGATATCTTATGAAACTTACAATTGGAGGCGGTTTTATGGACCTTAAACCTAAAGCAAGAGCACTGAAGAAAGAAATAAATAAATGGGAGTTCCTCAAAATTAAACACTTTTGTGCATCAAAGAACTTCATCAAGAAAGTAGAAAGACAGCCTACACAATGGGAGACAATATTTGGAAACGACATATCAGATAAAGGTCTAGTATCCAGAATTTATAAAGAGATTGTCCAACTCAACAACAAAAAGACAGCCAACCCAATTACAAAATGGGAAAAAGACTTGAACAGACACCTCTCAGAAGAGGAAATACAAATGGCCAAAAGGCACATGAAGAGATGCTCAATGTCCCTGGCCATTAGAGAAATGCAAATCAAAACCACAATGAGATATCATCTCACACCCACCAGAATGGCCATTATCAACAAAACAGAAAATGACAAGTGCTGGAGAGGATGCGGAGAAAGGGGCACACTTATCCACTGCTGGTGGGAATGTCAAATGGTGCAACCACTGTGGAAGGCAGTTTGGCGGTTCCTCAAAAAACTGAATATAGAACTGCCATACGACCCAGCAATACCATTGCTAGGTATCTACTCAAAGGACTTAAGGGCAAAGACACAAACGGACATTTGCACACCAATGTTTCTAGCAGTGTTATTTACAATTGCAAAGAGATGGAAACAGCCAAAATGTCCATCAACAGACGAGTGTCTAAACAAACTGTGGTATATACATACAATGGAATATTATGCAGCTTTAAGACAAGATAAACTTATGAAGCATGTAATAACATGGATTGACCTAGAGAACATTATGCTGAGTGAGTCTAGCCAAAAACTGAAGGACAAATACTGTATGGTCCCACTGATGTGAACTGACATTCGAGAATAAACTTGGAATATGTCATTGGTAACAGAGACCAGCAGGAGTTAGAAACAGGGTAAGATAATGGGTAATTGGAGCTGAGGGGATACAGACTGTGCAACAGGACTAGATAGAAAAACTCAAAAATGGACAGCACAATAATACCTAATTGTAAATTAATCATGTTAAAACACTGAATGAAGCTGCATCTGAGCTATAGGTTTTTTCTGTTTGTTTGTTTGTTTGTATCTTTTTTTTCTTTTTCTTTTTTAAATATTATTATTATTTTAATTTTTTCTCTATATTAACATTCTATACCTTTTTCTGTTGTTTTGCTAGTTCTTTTCCTAAATTGATGCAAATGTACTAAGAAATGATGATCATGCATCTAGGTGATGATGTTAAGAATTACTGATTGCATATGTAGAATGGAATGATTTCTAAATGTTGTGTTAATTTCTTTTTTTCTTTAATAAATAAATAAATAAATAAATAAAAGAAGGCCGATGAAGTTCAGGGTTTCTCATCTGGAAGGGCACATGGTGAACACAGTCAGGGCTTCTCTCTCGGCTGGAAGGGCACATGGCGAATATGGCATCATCTGCTAGTTTCCTCTCCTGTCTTCTGGTTTCATGAAGCTCCCTGGGAGGCGTTTTCCTTCTTCATCTCCAAAGGTCACTGGCTGGTGAACTGTCTGTTTTGTAGTGTTGCTCTCTCTGAATTTCTCTCCAAAATGTTTCATCTTTCATAGGACTTCAGAAAGTAATCAAGACCCACTTGAATGGGTGGAGACATGTCATCCCCTAATCCAGTTTAACAACCATTCTTAACTAAATCACATCATCCAGGGAGATGATCTCATCACAGTTTCAAACACACAGTATTGAATAAAGATTATTCTACCTTTATGAAATGGAATTTATATTAAAACATGGCTTTTCTTAGGGGGCATACTTCTTTTCAAACTAGCACACTTCCCAACCCTCACAAAGGACATAAATATATAAGTCAAAGAAGCCTAATGAACTCTAAACAGAATAAATACAAATAAGCCTTCCCCAAGACACATACTAATCAGTCTGTCAAATGTTGAAGAGAAGCAGAAAATCCCAAAAGCAGTGAGAGAAAAACAATCTACTACATAAAAGGGAAATCAAGTAAAACTGAGTTCAGACAACTCAACTAGCACCCTGGAGGTGAGAAAGGTGGTATGATATATTCAAGATCCTGAAATAGAAAGACTTCCAGCTAAGAATTCTGTACCCAGCCAAACTGTCCTTCAAAACTGAGGGAGAGATTAAAGTTTTCACAGAAGTCCTGAAAGCATTTTTCAACAAGAGACTAGCCCTACAAGAAATAACGAAAATGAGCTCTGCCAGTTGAAAAAAAAAAGACAAGAGAGTGAAGACTGGAGGAGGGTACAGAATTGAAGAGTACCACTGTTCTAGTTTGCTAGCTGCTGGAATGCAATATACCAGAAACAGAATGGCTTTGAAAAAGGGGAATTTAATAAGTTGCTAGTTTACAGTTCTAAGGCCAAGGAAATGTCCCAGTTAAAACAAGTCTATAGAAATGTCCAGTTTAAAGCATCCAGGGAAAGATACCTTGATTCAAGAAGGCCGATGAAATTCACAATTTCTCTCTCATCCGGAAGGGCACATGATGAACACAGTCAGGGTTCCTCTCTCATCTGGAAGGGCACATGGTGAACATGGTGTCATCTGCTAGCTCCTTCTCCTGGCTTCCTGTTTCATGAAGCTCCCTGGCAGGCATTTTCCTTCTTCATCTCCAAAGGTCGCTAGCTGGTGGACTCTGCTTCTCCTGGCTGTGTCATTCTGCTCTGCTCTCTCTGAATCTTTTTTTTCATTCTCAAAAATGTTTCCTCTTTTATAGGACTTCAAAAACTAATCAAGACCCACCCAAATGGGTGGAGATACGCCTCAACCTAATCCAGTTTAACAACCATTCTTGATTAAATCACATCTCCAAGGAGATCTAATTACAGCTCCAAATTTACAATACTGAGTAGAGATTAGAATAAATGACTGCCTTTACAAAATGGGATTAGGATTAAAACATGGCTTTTCTAGGGTCCATACATCATTTCAAACCAGCACAATCATTAAGGGTAATTTAAAAAACACAAAGAGAAAGAAGAAAAAGAATATATAGGTCTGACAAATAAAATAAAAAAGATAAGATTCAAGAAATGCCTTTTCAGTAATAACTTTGAATGTTAATGGACTAAATTTACCAATTAAAAGATACAGATTGATAGAATGGATTAAGAAACATGATCCAGCTACATGCTGTTTACAAGAGACTCATTTTAGACACAAGGATACAAATAGATTGACAGTGAAAGGATGGAAAAAGATTTTCCACACAAATTGTAACCAAAAGAAAGCAGGAGTAGCTATCCTAATACCAGGCAAAATAGAAAAATGTAAAGACATCATAACAGACAAAGAAAGACACTATATACTAAAGGGTCAATTCACCAAGAAGATATAATAATCATAAATGTTTATGCTCCCAATCAAGGAGTTCCAAAATACAAGAGACAGACATGGGCAAAACTGAAGGGAGCAATAGATGTTTCAACAATAATAGTAGGAGACTTCAGTACATCACTTTCCTCTATAGATAGGACAACCAGACAGAAGATCAACAAGGAAATAGAGAAGTTTAATAACTTGATAAATGAATTAGAACTAACAGACATATATAGGTCATTGCACCCCAAAGCACAAGAATATACATTCTTCTCTAGTGCTCACTGAAAATTCTCCAGGATAGATCACATGCTGGGGCACAAAATGGTCTTTATAAATTTAAAAACATCAAAATTATTCAAAACACTTTCTCTGATCACAATGGGATGAAGCTGGATCTCATTAACCACCAAAGAATGAGAACATTCACAAATAAATGGAGATTAAATAACACACTCTCAAACAACCAGTGGGTCAAAGAAGAAATTGCTAGAGAAATCAGTAGCTATCTGGAGATGAATGAAAATGAGAATACAACTCATGGGATGTGGCAAAGGCTGTGCTGAGAGGGAAATTTATTGCCCTAAATGCCTATATTAAACAACAAGAAAGAGCAAAAATCAAGGACTTAACAGCACACCTGGAGGAACCTGAGAAAGAACAGCAAACTAACCCCAAAGCAAATAGAAGTAATAACAAAGATTAAAGCAGAGATAAATGAATGGGAGAACAAAAGAACAATAGAAAGAATCAATAAAACCAAAAATTGGTTCTTTGAGAAAATCAATAAAATTGATGGGCCACTAGCAAGACTAACAAAGAAAAAAAGAGAGAGGATGCAAATAAAATCAGAAATGAGAAGGGGTGCGTTACTGCACACCCTGAAAAAAACAAAAGAAATCATAAGAGGATACAATGAACAACTATATACCAACAAACTAGAAAACTTAGATGAAATGGACAAATTCCTGGAGACACCCAAACAAGCTACACTGACTCAGGAAGAAATAGGAGATCTCAACAAATGAATCACAAGTAAAGAGATTCAATCAGTCATCAAAAATCTTCCTACAAAGAAAAGTCCAGGGCCAGATGGCTTCACTGGGGAATTTTATCAAGCATTCCAAAAAGAACTAACACCAATCCCATTCAAACTTTTCTAAAAAATTGAGGAAAAAGAAACTCTACCTAACTCATTTTATGAAGCTAATATCATTTTAATACCTGTTCTAGTTTGCTAGCTGCAATATATCAGAAACAGAAGTCTTTTAAAAAGAGGAATTTAAGTTGCATGTTAACAGTTTTTAGGCCTATAAAAATGTCCAAACTAAAGCAAGTCTACAGAAATGTCCAATTTAAGGCATCTAGGGAAAGATAACCTTGGTTCAAGAAGGGCGATGATGTTAAGGATTTCTCTCTCAAGTGGAAATGCACATTGTGAACATGATCAGGGTTTCTCTCTCAGCTGGAAGGGTACATGGTGAACACATGTCATCTGCCAGCTTCCTCTCCAATTCCCTGGGAGGCATTTTCCTTCTTCATCTCCAAAAGTCACTGGCTGGTGGACTCTCTGCTTCATGGTTCTGCGGCATTCCCTGTTGTGGCTTTCTCATGGTTGTCATTCTTCTGTGCTCTCTCTGAATCTTCAATTTCCCCCAAAATGTTTCCTCTTTTATAAGATTCCAGTAAAGTAATCAAGACCCACTTAGAATGGATGGAGACACGTCTCCACCTTATACTGTTCAACAACCACTCTTGATAGAGTCACAGCCCCAGGGTGATAATCTAGTTAAAGTTTCAAACATACAGTATTGAATAGAGATTAGAAGAAATGGCTGCCTTTACATTATGGGATTAGGATTAAAATGTGGCTTTTCTAGGGTACATACATCTTTTCAAATCAGCACAGTACCAAAACCAGGTAAAGATGCTATAAGAAAGGAAAACTACAGGCTGATCTCCCTAATGAACATAGATGCAAAAATTCTCAATAAACTATTAGCAAATCAAGTCCAACAACACATTAAAAGAATTGTATACTATGACCAAGTGGGATTTATACCAGGAATGCAAGGATGGTTCAACACAAGAAAATCAATTAATGTAATAATACATTAATTGTAGTGTAATACAGCAGATTAACAAATTGAAAAGGAAAAATCACATGATCATCTCAATTGATGCTGAAAAAGCATTCAACAAAATTCAGCATCTTTTTCTGATAAAAACACTCCAAAAGATAGGAATCAAAGGTAACTACCTTGATATGATAAAGGGAATATATGAAAAAGTGATGGCCAGCATCATACTCAATGGAGAGAGAATGAAAGCCTTCCCCATAAGATCAGGAACAAGACAAGGATGCCCACTATCACCACTATTATTCAACATCGTGTTAGAAGTTCTAGCTAGAGCAATCAGGCAGGACAAAGAAATAAAAGGCATCCAAATTGGAAAGGAAGAAGTAAAACTCTCATTATTTGCAGTGATATGATATGATGCTTGGAAGATCCTGAGAACTCTACAGCAAAGTTATTTGAGCTAATAAACAAATTCAGCAAGGTGGGGGGATATAAATTGAATGTGCAAAAATCAGTAACATTTCTATACACAAGCAAAATGACCTAGCTGAGAAGTCAGTTAAGGAAAAAATTCCATTCAAAATAGCAGCTAAAAGAACTAAATACTTAGGAATGAACTTAACTAGTAATGTAAAGGACTTGTACACAGAAAATGACATAACATTGCTAAAATAATCAAAGGACATCTGTCATGGTTAGGGACAGGTGTCAACTTGGCCAAGTTGTGGTACCTGTTCATCTGATTGGGCAAGCGCTGGTCTGTCTGTTGCAATGAGGACATTTCATAGGATTAGGTCATGATCACGTCAGCTACATCCACAGCTGATTCCATTTGTAATCAGCCAAAGGGGAGTGTCTTCTGCAATTAGTGATGCTAAATGCAATCATGGGAAGCTTTTTAAGGAGGACTCAGAGGAGACAGGTTGCATTCCTGCTTTGGCTGGTGAGCCTCTCCTGTAGAGTTCATCCAGGCCATCCATTGTAGTCATCGGCTTCGCAGCCTGCCCTGTGGATTTTGGACTCTGCGTTCCTATGGTCACGTGAGACACTTTCATAAATTTTATATTTGCAAGTGTTCCCTGTTGATTCTGTTTCTCTAGAGAACCCTAACTAATACAGACATCTAAATAGGTGGAAAGACATTCCCTGCTCATGGATAGGAAGGCTGAATACAGTTAAGATGTCAATTCTCCCCAAATTGATGTTGATAGACTGTGGACTTGGGCCTTCTACATGATGCCTGATGAATGCAGGTGGCTGAAGGATACACTGATGGAGAAGTAGATTGGTGAACGATGTTGTACACTTATGAATGAAGGTTGTGCTGCTACAAAAAGGAACAAAATCATGAGGCATGCAGTGATGTGAATGAACATGTGGGACATTTGGTGAGACAAAATAAGCCAGAAATGAAAGAACAAGAATGGTATGGTCACCTTTAGAAAATGCTTATAAGAAAACAGGGGCCTAGATTGTAAGCTTTTAGGACAGACACATTAAGTCCAGAGTGATGATTATTATTTCTGGACTTTGAGAGGCTGTTTTATATATATAACCTGATGTTTAGAGATAAGAATGAAGCCAAACAGGGTGGGGTTAAAGCAATTCAGAACATAGAGGTAAGGAAGACAGTGTCTATGTTTTAGAATCACACATACTCTTTGAGACCAATGGAAGAAAGTTTTATTTGGTCCAGAACTGAAATTTTCTGTAATGCATAATCTAATTCAACCTATTTGTATAGCACATTTGAACAACTGAAACACAAGTAGCACAGCATAAGAAAGAGGACCTTTAATCCTGTATAGATTATTGTAATGTCTGGATACATCCTAGAGTATATTAAGCAGATAATCAAAAAGCATCATCAAAGTCCCCTGAGGGATGGGAGAAAGATTATGGAACAATTAAACCTTACCATCAGGGAATCCCCTGATACTGTGTCAAACTTTAGGGACACCCAAATCAATAATCCTTGGTCTTGAGGCTTACTCTTGTGACGCTTATGTATGTAGCACAGAAGCTTTGACTACCTATAGGCATGCCTAAGGGTTACCTCTGGAGGACCTCTTTTGTTGCTCAGATGTGGCCTCAGTTTCTCTAAGCTCAATTCTGCAAGTGAAATCATTGCCCTCTCCCCCTCCATGGGACGTGACATTCAGGGGTGAAAGTCTCCCTGGCGATGTGGGAGATGACTCCCAGGAATGAATCCAGACCTGGCACCGTGGGATCAACAATTCCATCCTGACTTAAAGGGGAAAAGAAGTGGAACTAATAAAGTAACAGTGGCAGAGAGTTCAGATAGAGTTGAGAGGCTCCTTTGGAGGTTGCTTTTATGCAAGCTTCAGTTAGACCTTGCTACCTATGAAAACCTCCAACCCCCAACCAGAACCATTCCAGCCAATCCTAAAGAGCACCTAGGGCAATATATAAGATTTCACAAGGCTTCCATGCAATAGGGTAACTTTTCAGAAACCTACAACCTCCAGATGGGTCCCTGGTCCAGATAAATCCTGAAACCTAGCCCAACATCTCCAGAACATCAGATAGTTCCATCTCCCTACCCCATATTAGTGACAGACCCTTCCAATATGAAAAATTTAGAATTTTCATAGCCCAAACACCCCTAAAGAGAGAGATGGAAAGATCAAAGGTGATGGTGGAGTTATACAGAGAAGATAGGATTTAACAAATGAATATGATTGCTGAATCATTAAACTTATATCTCTTTTAGTCTCCAGTATTTTAGAGCAGCTAGAAGTAAAAACCTAAAATTGTGGAGTTGTAACCCAGGTCATACTCTGAAATATGTTCTACAACTAATTGTGGTGCTGTGCTTGGAAATTTATAGCTTTTTTGTATATTTGTTATCATTCACAAAAAAGGAAAAAAGTTGACTGTGATGATAAAAAATATTTAAGCCCTCTAAAATATTCCAGAGCAGCTAGAAGGAAAAATATGAGAGGACCATATGGTAGCCCATGACAAACTCTGGGATCCTTCCTGTAACTACTTGTTGAAGAGTGCTTTGAAAACTATTGCTTTTTTATTTTTTTCCTTGTATATATGTTATACTATACAATTAAAAAAGTTAAAAAAAAGATTCATAAAAAACAAATGAGGGGTCCACTATCACCACTATTATTCAACATTGTGTTGGAGATTCTAGCCAGAGCAATTAGACAAGAAAAAGAAATACAAGGCATCAAAATTGGAAAGGAAGAAGTAAAACTATCACTGTTTGCAGACGATATGATACTATACGTCGAAAACCCGGAAAAATCCACAACAAAACTACTAGAGCTAATAAATGAGTACAGCAAAGTAGCAGGTTACAAGATCAACATTCAAAACTCTGTAGCATTTCTATACACTAGTAATGAACAAGCTGAGGGGGAAATCAAGAAACAAATCCCATTTACAATTGCAACTAAAAGAATAAAATACCTAGGAATATTTTAACTAAAGAGACAAAAAACCTATATAAAGAAAACTACAAAAAACTGTTAAAAGAAATCACAGAAGACCTAAATAGATGGAAGGGCATACCGTGTTCATGGATTGGAAGACTAAATATAGTTAAGATGTCAATCCTACCTAAATTGATCCACAGATTCAATGCAATACCAATCAAAATCCCAACAACTTATTTTTCAGAAATAGAAAAACCAATAAGCAAATTTATCTGGAAGGGCAGGGTGCCCCGAATTGCTAAAGTATCTTGAGGAAAAAAAACAAAGCTGGAGGTCTCACACTGCTGGAGTTTAAGGCATATTATGAAGCCACAGTGGTCAAAACAGCATGGTATTGGCATAAAGATAGATATATCGACCAATGGAATCGAATAGAGTGCTCAGATATAGACCCTCTCATCTATGGACATTTGATCTTTGATAAGGCAGTCAAGCCAACTCACCTGGGACAGAACAGTCTCTTCAATAAATGGTGCCTAGAGAACTGGATATCCATATGCAAAAGAATGAAAGAAGACCCATATCTCACACCTTATACAAAAGTTAACTCAAAATGGATCAAAGATCTAAACATTAGGTCTAAGACCATAAAACAGTTAGAGGAAAATGTAGGGAGATATCTTATGAAACTTTCAATTGGAGGCGGTTTTATGGACCTTAAACTTAAAGCAAGAGCACTGAAGAAAGAAATAAATAGATGGGAGCTCCTCAAAATTAAACACTTTTGTGCATCAAAGAACTTCATCAAGAAAGTAGAAAGACAGCCTACACAATGGGAGATAATATTTGGAAATGACATATCAGATAAAGGTCTAGTATCCAGAATTTATAAAGAGATTGTCCAACTCAACAACAAAAAGACAGCCAACCCAATTACAAAATGGGAAAAAGACTTGAACAGACACCTCTCAGAAGAGGAAATACAAATGGCCAAAAGGCACATGAAGAGATGCTCAATGTCCCTGGCTATTAGAGAAATGCAAATCAAAACCACAATGAGATATCATCTCACACCCACCAGAATGGCCATTATCAACAAAACAGAAAATGACAAGTGCTGGAGAGGATGCGGAGAAAGAGGCACACTTATCCACTGCTGGTGGGAATGTCAAATGGTGCAACCACTGTGGAAGGCAGTTTGGCGGTTCCTCAAAAAGCTGAATATAGAATTGCCATACGACCCAGCAATACCATTGCTAGGTATCTACTCAAAGGACTTAAGGGCAAAGACACAAACGGACATTTGCACACCAATGTTTCTAGCAGCATTATTTACAATTGCAAAGAGATGGAAACAGCCAAAATGTCCATCAACAGACGAGTGTCTAAACAAACTGTGGTATATACATACGATAGAATATTATGCAGCTTTAAGACAGGATAAACTTATGAAGCATGTAATAACATGGAGGACCTAGAGAACATTATGCTGAGTGAGTCCAGCCAAAAACTGAAGGACAAATACTGTATGGTCCCACTGATGTGAACGGACATTCGAAAATAAACTTGGAATATGTCATTGGTAACAGAGTCCAGCAGGAGTTAGAAACAGGGTAAGACAATGGGTAATTGGAGCTGAGGGGATACAGACTGTGCAACAGGACTAGATACAAAAACTTAAAAATGGACAGCACAAAATACCTAATTGTAAATTAATCATGTTAAAACACTGAATGAAGCTGCATCTGAGCTATAGGTTTTGTTTTTGTTGTTTGTTTGTTTGTTTTACTATTATTATTACTTTTATTTCTTTTCTCTATATTAACATTCTATATCTTTTTCTGTTGTGTTGCTAGTTCTTCTAAACCGATGCAAATGTACTAAGATACGATGATCATGCATCTATGTGATGATGTTAAGAATTACTGATTGCATATGTAGAATGGTATGATTTCTAAATGTTGGGTTATTTTCTTTTTTTCCGTTAATTAATAAAAAAAAATGAAGGAAGTGATTGGAAAGGAGTGATACACTGAAAAATGGTATAGTGATATATGGATTGATAATGATGGCTGTGGAGATTTTGAAACCCTAGATTGAGCTGAGTCTTTTCTAGATGACCCTGTAATAGTCTGCCCTGAGGACATAGCTGCCTCACCTCCAGCCTGCCCTGAGGAGTTGGCCACCCAAAGTCCAGCTGAAGGGATTAACCCTTCAGGGCCTGTGAAGCAAGTAATTACCCCCCCCATGGGGAAACATCCCTTGCTCCTCTGCCTGAAGTGATTAATCCTGTTTCACCAGATGAAACTGCAAACAAATGCCCTGAAGCAACTGGCTTGGAAGATACTTTTCATTCTTTTCATGATCCACCCCCAACATGCCTCTTTTCTTCCAGACCTATAACTAGACTAAAGTCCCAACAGGCCCCAGGAGGTGAGGTACAAAACCTCACCCATGAGGAGGTATGCTATACTCCAAAAGAACTGCATGAGTTTTCCAATTTATATAGACAAAAATAGGGGAAAATATGTAGCAATGGATTTTAAAGGTGTGGGGTGTGGGATAATGGTGGGAGGAATATAACGCTGGATCAGGCTGAATTTATTGATATAGGCCCACTAAGCAGAGATTCTGCATTCAGTGTTACAGCTCAAGGGGTTAGAAAAGGCATTAACAGTGTGTTTGGATGTTTGGCTGAAGCATGGATCAAAAGGTGGCTGAGATTACCTGAGGCTGAAATGCCAGAACTTCCCAGGCATAATGTAGATGATGGGATCCAACGGTTCAGAGAGACTGGAATGTTACAGTGGATTTGTCATGGAAAGCCTGCTACAAACCCCAGGGATGTCCAGGGGATGCACCTTTTACCAGAATGTAAGAAATAAATTTGTGAAACCAGATCCATCATCCCTGAAGAGCTCTATAGTTGTCCTTCTCTGTAGGTCAGATATTAGTGTGGGAACTGCTGTCACTGAGCTGGAATCCTTAAACACAGTGGGGATGATCAGATCCTGAGTTGGCAGAAGCCAGGTGGCAGCACTTGATTGCCAAAGTCAAGGTGGATGTGGCTATCATCATGGACAGCAGACTCAAAGCAGGAGTTAAAATAATCTCACTTGCAGAGACTTGTATCATTGGCTAGTAGATCATGGAGTACCTAGAAGTACAATAGATGGGCAGTCTACTAAATTCTTGTTTGAGCTATATAAGCAGAGGAGTTCTATGTCAGGTGAACAGAAGGCTAACTTGAATTACAAAAACAGAGAGTCACAGCCCCTCAACCAATTTCCAGACTTGAGACAGTTCACAGATCCAGAGCCCTTTGAATGGGGGTGCTCATACCCTTGGGGGAAGATCCTGTTACATTGCCACAAATTTATACTATTAATCTTCCTCCAAGCCTTCCCTAAGGAGACCTACAGCCTTTTACCAGGGTAACTGTGTAGTGGGGAAAAGGAAATGATGAGATATTTTTGGGATTATTAGACTCTAGTTCAGAAGTGACATTAATTCCAGGGGACACAAAACATTACTCTGGTCCACCAGTCAGAGTGAGGGCTTATGGAGGTCAGGTGATTGATAGATTTTTAGTTCAGATCCATCTCACAGTGGGTCCAGTGGGTCCCTGGCCCCATTTTGTAGTCATTTCCCCAGTTCCAGAATGTACCATTGGAATAGACATACTCAGCACCTGGTAGAATCCCCACATTGGCTCTCTGACTCATGGAGTGAGGCCTATTATGGTACGAAAGGCCAAGTGGAAGCCACTAGAACGGCCCTTACCTAGCAAAATAGTAGATCAGAAGTAATACTGGATTCCTGGAGGGAATGCAGAGATTAGTGCTACTTTTAAGGACTTGAAGGATGGAGAGGTGGTGATTCCCAGCACATCCCCATTCAACTCTCCTATTTGGCCTGTGATGGAAACAGATGGGTCTCGGAGGATGACAGTGGATTATCATAAATTCAACCAGATGGTGATTCCAATTGCAGCTGCTGTTCCAGATGTGGTACCATTGCTTGAGCAAATCAATACATCACCTGGATCTGGTACGCAGCTATTCATTTGGCAAACACTTTTTTCTCGATAGCTGTTAGGACCACCAGAAACAGTTTGCTTTCATCTGGCAAGGTCAGCAATATACTTTCACTGTCCTACCTCAGAGATATATCAAATCTCCAGCCCTATGTCATAATCTTGTCTGCAGGGACTTTGATCATTTCTCCCTCCCACAAGACATCACAGTGGTCCATTATATTGATGACATCATGTTGATTGGACCTAGTGAGCAAGTAGTAGCAATTACTCTAGATTTATTGGTAAGACATTTGCATGTCAGAGGATGGGTGATAAATCCAACAAAAATACAGGGGTCCTCCACCTCAGTGAAATTTCTAGGTGTCCAGTGGTCTGGAGCATGTTGAAATATCCCTTCTAAGGTGAAGGATAAGTTGCTGCATCTGGCCTCTCCTATGACCATAAAAGAGGCACAATGCATAGTTGGTCTGTTTGGATTTTGGTGACAACATATTCCTCATTTGGTTGTGCTACTCTGGATTATTTACCAAATGATCAGAAAAGCAGCTATTTTTGAGTGGGGACCTGAACAAGAGGAGGCTCTGCGACAGGTCCAGGCTGCTGTACAAGCTGCTCTGCCACTTGGAACATATGATCCAGTAGATCCAATGGTGCTAGAAGTGTCAGTGGCAAACACAGATGCTGTCTGGGCCTTTGGCAGGCCCCTATAGGAGAATCACAATGCAGACACTTAGAATTTTGGAGAAAACCCTTACCATCTGCTGCAGATAACTACTCTCCTTTTAAGAAACAGCTTTTGGCCTGCTATTGGGCCTTAATAGAGACTGAATGCTTAGCTATGGGTCACCAAGTTACCAAGTTACCAAGAGTTGCCTATCAGGAGCTTGGTATTATCTGACACACCAAGCCACAAAGTTGGGTGTGCACAGCAGCACTCCATCATAAAATGGAAATGGTATATACAAGATAGGGCCAGAGGAGGTGCTGAAGGCACAAGTAAGTTACATGAAGAAGTGGCCCAAACATACATGGCCCCCACTCCTGTCACATTACCTTCTCTTTCTCAGACCAGAGCTATGGCCTTTTGGGGAGTTCCTTTATAGTCAGTTGACTGAGGAAGAGAAAACTCAGGCCTGGTTTACAGATGATAATGCACAAGACGTAGGGACCACCTGAAAGTGGACAGCTGCAGCACTACAACCCCTTTCTGGGATGTCCTTAAAGTGATGACGGGAAATCCTCCAAGTAGGAGGAACTTCTAGCAGTGCATCTGGTTGTTCATTTTGTTAGAATGAGAACTGGCAGACATGAATTTGTATATGGAGTCATTGGCTGCTTCTAAGGCTTTGGTTGTAATGTCAGAGACTTGGAAGGAGCATGATTGGAAAATTGATGACAAAGAGGTCTGAGGAAGAAGTATGTGGATAGACCTTTCTGAGTGGGCAAAGAACATGAAGATATTTGTGTTCCATGTGAATGCTCACCAGAGGGTGACTTCAGCAACGAAAGGTTTTTAATAATCAAGTAGATAAGATGACCCGTCCTGTGGATACAAGTCATCCTCTTTCCTCAGTCACTCCTGCCATTGCCCCATGGGCTCATGAACAAAGTGGGCCTGGTGGTAGGGATGGAGGTTATGCATGGACTCAGCAATATGGACTTTCACTCACCAAAGCTGAACTGGCTACAGCCACTGCTGAGTGCCCAATTTGCCAGCAGGAGCGACCCACCTCAGACCCCAATATGGCACCATTCCCCGAGGTGATCAACCTGCTATCTGGTGGCAGGTTGATTACATTGGGCCACTTCCATCATGGAAGGGGCAGCAATTTGTTCCAACTAGAATAGACACATACTCCAGATATGGGTTTGCCTTCCCTGCATACAATGCTTCCGCAAAAACTACCATATGTAGACTTGTGGAATGCCTTATCCACTGTTACCACAAAGCATTGCTTCTGATTAAGGAACCCACTTCACCGCAAATGAAATGTGGTACTGGGCACATGCTCATGGAATTCTCTGGTTTTACCATGTTCCCCATCCTCCAGTGGCAGTTGGGTTGATAGAATGGTGAAATGGCCTTTTAAAGACCCAGTTATGGTGCCAACTAAGTGGCAATACCTTGCAGGGCTGGGGTGATGTTCTCTAGGAGTCTGTGTATGCTCTGAATCAGCATCCACTTTATGGTGCTTTCTCTCCCACAGTCAGGATCCATGGATCCAGGAATCAAGGGGTGGAAATGGGAATGGCACAACTCACTGTTACCCTTAGTGATCCACCAGGAAATTTTTGCTTCCTGTCCCTGCAACCTTGAGCTCTGCTGGTCTGAGGGTTTTAGTTCCAGAAGAGTGAGTGCTTCCTCAGGAGAAACAACAATGATTCCATTGAACTGGAATTTAAGACTGCTACCAGGTCACTTTGGGCTACTCATGCCCCTGGGTCAACAAGCCAAGGAGAGGATTACTTTACTGGTGGGCGTGATTGACCCTGACTATCAGGGGAAATAGGACTGCAACTATACAATGGAGGTAAAGAAAAGTTTTCCTGGAATATAGGAGATCCCCTAGGGTGTCTCTTAGAACTAACCATGCCCTGTGATTAAAATCAATGGAAAACTA
This sequence comes from Tamandua tetradactyla, assembly GCF_023851605.1. Classification (NCBI taxonomy): domain Eukaryota; kingdom Metazoa; phylum Chordata; class Mammalia; order Pilosa; family Myrmecophagidae; genus Tamandua; species Tamandua tetradactyla. Next base: position 62,783,037 of record NC_135344.1, read on the forward strand.
CAGCAACGCAATGCATGCAGGACTACCAATGGCTCTGAAACTTCAGGAATGAAGGTTTTGGTCACCCCACCAGGTAAAGAACCACGACCAGCTGAAGTGCTTGCTGAGGGTAAAGGAAACATGGAATGGGTAGTGGAAGAAGGTCGTGATAAATATGAACTGTGACCACATTATCAGTTCCAGAAACGAGGACTGTAATGGTATGACTATTTCTTCCTTGCTTTTAATTAGTATCTATGTATTTATACATAAATCAAATATCTTTGTTTTCCTCTTTATTTTATCCCCTTTATCATATGACATAAGCTGTTTTGTTCATGTTATAGTATTTAAGTTGTAAGATATCAAGTTTAAGTGTGAATATTACCCAAGGACTTGCACTCTGTTCTGGAGAGATTTAATGCATTTCTGGTTGTATGTGGGACAATTGAGTATAGCTTGGCAAGGAAAAAATGTGCCTGTTATTGTTTTCTATTTAGAGATTAAGTATGGTTTAAGGTGATGTGTACAGCTGCCAAGTTGACAGGGAGTGGACTATCATGGTCAGGTTCATGTGTCAATTTGGCCAGGTGGTGGTGCCCAGTTGTCTGGCTCAGCAAGTGCTGGCCTGTCTGTTGCTATGAGGACATTTCATGGACTTAAATCATGACCACATTGGCTGCATCCACAGCTGATTACATTTGCAGTCAGCTAAGGGCAGTGTCTTCTGTAATATGTGATGCTTAATCTAATCACCAGAAGGCTTTTAAGGAGGATTCAGAAGAGAAAATCACTCTTTCTGCTTCAGCCAGTCAGCTGCGCCTGAGAGTATGTTGAGGACCTTCATTGAAGCTGCCAGCTCATGGCCTGCCCTACAGATCTTGAACTCTTACATCCCCATGGTTGCCCAGCCAGCCTCCCCTGAGAGTTCATTGAGAGCTGCCAGCTTGCGGCCTGCCCTCGAGACCTTGGACTCTACATCTCCACGGTTACGTGAGACATTTTTATGAATTTTATATTTACAGATATCTCTTGCTGGTTCTGTTTCTCTAGAGAACCCTAGGTAATACAAATCTGGAAAACCCTGGGTACCCTCTCAACCACTGGGGACTGCCTAGAAAATAAGCTAAGCCCTGGATTTTTCTTTTCTTACATGCTGTATGGTGGGGGTCACTGTTCTAGTTTGCTAGCTGCTGGAATGCAACACACCAGAGACGGATTGGCTTTTAATAAAAGGGGATTTATTTTGTTGGTTCTTCAGAGGAAAGGCAGCTAACTTTCCACTGAGGTTCTTTCTTACTTGGAAGGCACAAGATGGTCTCTGCTGGTCTTCTCTCCAGGCCCCTGGGTTCCAACAACTTTCCCTGGGGTGACTTCTTTCTGCATCTCCAAAGGCCTGGGCTGAGCTGCAAGTGCTGAGATGAGGAATGCCGAGCTGCTTGGCTGTGCTACGTTGCGTTCTCTCCTTTAAGCACCAGCCAATTAAGTCAAACGTCACTCATTGCAGCAGATACACCTCCTAGCTGACTGCAGAAGTAATTAGCAACAGATGAGTTTCACGTACCATTGGCTTATGTCCGCAGCAACAAGACTAGGTATGCTCACCTGGCCAAGTTGACAACTGAATCTAACTATCACAGTCACAATTCATTATTTTTCCATGTGACTATCTTGTTATTGTAGCACCATTTGTTGAAAATTTGGGGAGGGGGGGGCAGGGGAAATACATGGCTGGGAATTGAAACTGGGTCTCCCGTATGGCAGGCAAGAATTCTACCACTGAACTGCCCTTGCACCCCCAAGCTCTGGATTTTGAGGCTTGCTTTTATGAAACATTACTATAAGGGGGAGGCTAAGACTACCCATAATGAGGCCTAAGAGCTGCTCAGATGTGGCCTCTCTCTAAGCTCAACTCTGCAAGGAAAATCATCACCACCCCTCCCACTATGTGGTACAAGCCATTCAGTAGTGAAAATCTCCCTGACAACATGGGGCATGACTCCCAGGGATGAGTCTGGCCCTGGCATCATGGAATTGACAACGCATTCCTGACCAAAAGGGGAAAAAGAAGTGTAATAAAATAAGGCATCAGTGGCTGTATTAGTCAGGGTTCTCTAGAGAAACAGAACCAACAGGAGATACCTGTAAATATGAGATTTATAAAAGTGTCTCATGCAACCGTGGAATGGAAGAGTCCAAAATCCATAGGGCAGGCTGTGAGGCAGACATCTCTGATGAAGGGTCTTGACAAACTCCACAGGAGAGGTCTGCTGGCTGAAGAAACAGTGAAAAAGTCTTTATTGTTCTTTAATAGCCTTCAACTGATTGGATCATCTCATTTGCAGGAGACATGCCCTTAGTTGAGTGTAGATGTAATCAGCCACAGCTGCAATCAACTGACTGATGATTTAATAAACCAGCCTTCCATTTTATCAACTAGCCACAAAATATACTTGCAGCAACATAAGTATATTTTGCTTGCCTGACCATACAACTGGGCACATTACCTGGCTAAATTGACACCAGAACCTAACCAATATAGTGGCCAAGAGAGAACAAATAAAATGAAGAAACTATTCTGGAGGCTGCTGTTATGTAAGCTTCAGTTAGATAGTGTCAATTGCCATGGTTTGCTAAATCCCAATCAATATCACTCATGTTGACTTTGAAGAAGATCTAGGGTTTGAACTGAGACTCTATAAAGATTTCATGCACTAGGTTTGTTTTCCTGGAACATATCATTCCTGGAGAGTTCCCAGATCAGATAAATTCTGAAACTCAGAGGGACCAGCTTCTCCAAGGTTATCAATTAATTTCATCCCCTTATCCTTTAGTGTAAACACCCCATCTCTATATGAAAAAGCCAGAACAGGCATTCCTTAGAGATCCCTATAGTCTGGGAGAGGGATTAAATGAGAAGGAGGAAGGTATAACAGAGAAAATGGGATTTAACAAATTAGCATGGCTGCTGAATCACTATTTTAATATTCCTTCTAGCCTCCAATGTTTTGGAGCAGTTAGAAGGAAAAATCTGAGATGATGGAATGCTAGCCCGTGACAAACTTTGGGATCTTTCTATAACTATTTGTTCAAGTGTGCTTTGAAAATTATTACTTTTTCTTTCTTTGCTTTGTATATGTTATATTATACAATAAAAATGTTTAAAAAATAATAATTAGTGTGGACAGGTGGTTCAGCGGTAGAATGCTTGTCCTTCATGTGGGAGACCCGGGTTTGATTCCTGGACCACATGCCCCAAAATAATAATAGTAATAATTGTGATTTTTTTTAAGTACAAGTATATTAATGAGAACAAAACTTTTTGGGGAAAGATCACATTTTACTTAATTGTGTTTCAAAGTTTCTGTTCCCTATCTACAAATGCACTGTAAATGTTCACTTGTAAAAACCACCCTTTGTTCACAACCTTACAAAAACAGACAGCTGGACTTGATCCACAGGCTGTAGATTGTCGATCACCATTCAGGGGAATCATTTCATGTTTTTGAGAAGGGGAGGTGATTTGATCATAGTGTTGGTTGAGTTACAGAGAACCTGGAGGTAAGGTTACTTATTAAGCTTTGAAATAGTATAGCGGCAGGAGACCTAAATTACAATGTGGACCTAAATTATAACATCATGGGTCTGGGTGGTTATGTTCAGCAAAGAGGCTAAAATTGAGCAAAGAAGAATCTTGGGTTAAGGCAAAGTCACTCCAAGCAGCATCAATCCCTTAAATGGAGAAATCCTCATCATAGGGAAAGTGTGTGGTGGTTTGAAGCTGCATGAATTTCAGAAAAATATGTAATTAAATCTAATCTTACACCCATTGCTATGCTGTAAACCCATTTTGAGTAGCACATTTTGACGAAGTTACTTCAGTTAAGGTGTGACCCACCTCACTGAGGATGGGTCAATCCTATTACCGGAGTCCTTTATAAACAGGATGAATCTCAAAGACAGACAAATCCACAGAAGCAAGAAGCTGAAATCAACCAAAACTGAAAGACGACGGAGAGACCAGCAGATGCTGCCGGTCTTGCCATGTGGCAAAGGAGCCAGGCATCAAGAAGACAGAGCCTTAATTTGGACATATTCTTGGCCTCAAACAGTAAGTAAAAAAATTCTCATTGTTCAAGCTGAACCACTTTATGGTATTTGCTTTAACACCTAAGAAACAAAAACAGAATATTTACTCCTTTTTCTATACTGCCTTGACATGTGAGGGGCTTATTATTTGTACTGGGAAAGAAGGAATCCAGATTCAATCAAGGCAAGTCTTGCTCCTGATTGAAATAGAGTAAGATAAGCTAAAAGAACCCCCACAGAGAGAGAGCAGAACAATGTAGTCATGAGATGCAGAGAGTCCACAAGCCAGCAACCTTTGGAGATGAAGAAGGAAAACGCCTCCCGGGAGCTTCATGAAACCGGAAGCCAGGAGAGGAAGCATGCAGATGATGCTATATTTGCCATGTGCCCTTCCAGCTGAGAGAGAAGCCCTGACTGTGTGCGCCATGTGCCTTCTCACTTGACAGAGAAATCCTGAACTTCATCGCCCTTCTTGAACCAAGGTATCTTTTCATGGATGTCTTAGATTGAACATTTCTGTAGACTTGTTGTAATTGGGACATTTTCTCAGCCTTAGAACTGTAAATTAGCAACTCATTAAATTCCCCTTGTTAAAAGCCAAAAAAAAAAAAAAAAAAAAAAGAACCCCCAGAATCAAATATTTGAAAGATGAACTGACTGCTGACTGGGCAAAAAGAGAGGAGGCTTTTTGAGCTTATCTTCAAACACTGCAGAGACCCTTTGAAAGGAGAATAACTCCTCTCTGACACTAATTTTGTAGCTACTTGAGTCATTATATCTTTACAATCTATTCTGTTTGGTTATATAATCCCAACAGCTGGGTCAACTTTCAGTTCTCTAATAAATTTCATAATAATCAATAGCTTTAATGACACATTAGCTAGATGTGGTATCAAGTAGTCATCCTTTCCAAAATGTGGAGATTATGTGTTGTTGAACTTTCATGTTTAACCTGAAACTTATTTAGTTGGTATTCAAGGTGAACGTGTAGGTATGTGTCAAGAAGCAAAGGGTCTGGGCCTTGGCAGTTTTTTTACATGCAGGACTGATGATCTTGCTTGGGAAGTCAGTGATGGAGAGGGTTAGTTCTGAATATGACCATATCTATCAATTACATTGTTCTCCAGCAAAGCCCCCACAAACTTATGCTTGAGTCTAGAGAATTGATGAGACAATTAAAGGGGGAATTAAAACTAAGTGAATTGACAAAAATGAAAAATTTTTTAAAAGGAGGACGTTTAGATGCTACAAGCATGATACTATTGATACATTCTCCTTGATTTAAACAGAAAGATTAAAAAGAGAAAGAGAGAGAGAGAGAGAGAGAGAGAGAGAAAGAAACAGCATTCTCATTATGTGAGTCTATGTTATTTAATGTTACCTTCATTCAAGACTTAGTAATTATTTTGTGTAGGTGTCCCACACTGTGAGATATGCTTCACTATACTATAATGTTCCTGAGCACCAGAGAATGAAGATAAAGTACTGCAAAAAATAAAAAATAAAAACATAAAATAAAAGTTAAGTATCGCAATTAGAAACCTAGGAATTAGTGATTTCATCAGTAATAGGAGACCTGCTCTTGGCATGGACCTTGGCATCCCTGTCCTCAGGTATTTACTACCTTTGAATAGATGTTGGCAGTGGAGTGCTTGCATGACTCTGAAAGTGAGGGATCTCCCTAAATTTTGTGCTGAAGAGCCTCATTACCTCATCCTAGTCCTGGCCCTGATTAGCAATCATAGGCAGAGGTAGTGGCAATTTTGGTGACAATGAAATGATAGGAGGAAAAAATTTGAGTTTCACAGGAAGCCATCACATGTAGCCATTGAAAAACTCATAGAAGACAAGTCACCTGTGAGCACCATGTAAGACAAAATCTTGGTGTAGGCTCAAAACAATATATACTGTTGCCTCAGATCCTTTGTGGAACATGATATAAATGTAGCAATAAATCAGTGATCATATAGTGCACGTTATTACGTGCTAAGCTGTTGTGTGGATATATGAAATCCCCTTCCACAAATCAAAATATTTGATGTATTACATTGCTCCTGGAAAGTTAGACAAGTTGTAGCCAATCAGTTAAGTTATTTCCAACTAAGTATTTGTATTATAAAGAAGAAAAACAAGCCTATTTCTTAAGGAACAGGTGTATGCATAAGGACAGCAGCAAGCAGCAGTGGTTGGTCTGGTGCCTTGGAAACAATCTGGTGTCCTAGCAACAAGCATATTCATTTACCTAACCTGCCTTGTGGAGTTCTGTCAACACAGGTAAAGGACTAACCACAAAGCATAAGAAACACCTTTTCACCTTAGGGTAAATCTAGGCCCATATATGTTAATCCTGAAGTGGGGGAAAAAACTGAATCATTCTGCCACAGTAGTCAGTGATTTGAAAGCTAAAGGATAGCAGTGTAGGAGTTAAATTTATTAACATCTATTCTTTGACTAGATAGGCTAGAAATAGGTTTCTTTCTGTAATTGTTGGCTCTCCTAAAGAAAGAATAAAAAAATCCATGGCACAGGCTTATTCCATGACCTGTGACTCTGCTCCCTCTGCCTTCTTTGGGTTAAGAAATGCAATATTTTCCCCAAAATTCATTTGACTTCTACCTCTATGTTTTAAGTCACAAAGCCTAGAAGAGGTTAGAATATATCCTGGTAGTAATTTGAAAATTGTAGCTTCTATTCTTCAACACATTTTAAATGGAATCCCTAAGTTCCATGAGGCTTACTGAGAAGATGTTTGATCTAGAAAATGTTAAAAATATCTCATGAGAGCCATAGGAAATCTCAAATTATTGGAACCAATTTGAAACAGTAATCATTCTCCACTAACTATGGCATAGCACAAAGGGCAAATTTTCTGAGGCCAAGGCAGAAACGTGTTAAGATTTGTACCTTTCTCTCTGTCCTCTTTTCAAAAAAATCTCAGACCCTCTCTATGCCTCCCTTTCTTCATTTTTCCATCTTTATTTAACATGTACCAAGAATTATGCTAAGGAGAATGACTCACTATTGCTTTCTCTACAATCCTAGAGATGTACAAAAATAGTAGGTACCACACAAGCATATGCTGAATGTCAATTTAAGGGCATCAAGTTCAATACTAAATTAAATCTGTCCTCAGAGAGCTAGACGAATTGGTAATTTCAGTGTTGCTATATAGGGAACTATAACTTCAATAATTCTCAATAAACTTTTCTTAAATGAGGTTTATCGTTTAAAAAATCCATCTTGAAAATAGAAAATATAATATATTAAGAATGAATAATTTTTCTCCTGCTTTAATGATGCATTAAAAATAAATGTTTAAATAAAACTTTACTCATTTAGATTGGCTTAACCCTTTTTTTAGTTGGTCTCATAATCTTGTAAGTCAAATATAGACATACACAAAATGCTTAAATATTTTTCATAAGTAAATCACCAGAAGACAAAAAAAAATGCAATCACTTTAATAATGAATCTCAGCTTTTAGTTTCTGAAGGAAAATGTCTTTCATTTTAACTCAAACTGATGACATCATAAAGTTCTAGTAAATTAGTATTTTAAAAGCTGGGGAAAAAATAAGAAAAACTAAAAAGGAGAATAAACAAATTATAAAATTAATTTTAAAGTTCAAGTGGATAGCTGAAAAAATGTCTTTGGCAACTAAAGAAATAACTGCTCATAACAAAGAACTTGTTGAGTATACTATCATTACGATAACTGGGGCTTTTAAAATAAAGTCTTAAACAGAAAGAAATAATTTCTTACCTCCAAAGTTGGTGACCTACCAATCAATTTAGAGGTTAAAACTATAAATGAATTGTATTAGATTTCAGCTGTTTACTTTTAGTTAGTAGAAGGGAAGCACAAATAGATGGGAGACTTTTTGGAGTATGAATGACAAGGAAAAACAAATGACGACAAGTGATGGTATGAGACAAGTTTCAGCAAAGTATAAGAAGAAACTAGAAAATAATCACAGATTAAGCCAATCATTATAGGGAGGGGCAGAGATTCTTGAAGAAGATAGCAAAGGAAAGGTTTTGTTAAAAGTGAGGAGAAAGTTTATACATGTGTATACTTGCAATAACTAAACATCCAAATATATTTTATTTTAAGCAATGCCTTTAAGTGTAAACAGAAAACTCAGTAGTTATGTCAACTTCTATTTTAGTAACATGTTTAAAGCAGATTACAAATCTCCTAGTAATGACGTAGCCACAGTCCTTGGGGGGAAAAATTGTTTCTCTTCAGCAGTTGGTTCTGTAAGACAATGTTTTCTAGAAACAAAATTTAATAACAAAGAGATAATTATTTTTTAAGGCAAATTGCATGACTTTTGACATGAGGTATGCTCATTGAAAATGCACGTAATCTTCCAAAGGACAGTTCTACATTAGTTAAACAGAAAGTTCAACAAACATTTTAACATCCTATTAAAGATTTCCTAAGAGTTCTCATTTCACTTGCTTTTATTTTACTTCTGCTTCTCTGTGGTCATCACTACTGCACAGGAAGCAATTTTGCAAGCACATATATGGCTGTGAGCCACGTATGAGTCAATTAGATTGCCTACTTTTAAAATCTCTCTAACAGTTTATAGAACAGACAAACTATTTCTCTCACACTGCATCAGGCTAGATTTTGTCCTTTTGAGGAAGAATACATTAGAGCCAAAAAAAAAAAAAAAAAAAAAAAAGAAAGAAAGAAAAAAAGCAAAGAGGCATCTCTCAAAGAGTTCAGGGCATAAAGTTAGTATCAGACTCTTCTCCTCCTACTTTAGAAAATGATATGCAAACTCTTCTTGATTTCTATTTGAAACCCACAGGCAATGCTCAGACAACAGTAATTCTTTTGTACCAAGATCCAACAGATCCCTTTCCCTTTTCAATCCTCCCAACCCCTTATTCTTCTGGATTTGTTTGTTTTAGATTGGCTCAACCATGTTGCTTATCAAAATTCAAATAACTTCCAATGAGAAAGCCACTTCACATGAATATGTGACTCTATAGATAGAAGAGAAAGTCAGTTGATAATATGAAACATAGTCTGCTCAATATCACTCTAGGCCAGCTTTTAACTAAGCTAAATATAATGGCTCAATACAAAGAGTAACATGGATAATAAAAAAACAGGAGGTAGAACAGAAATATTTTTAAAGACTTTGGGGGCAGCAGATTTGCCTTCCTTCCTCTTTTTCTCTCTTCCGTCTGCTGTCATTCCTGCGTCTTGATGAAGCTAATATTAGCATTAGTTTGCATTCCTAAACACAAGGCAGATGCCTAGGCCACCAGTGATGAGAAATGGACCAATGTGGGGAAAAAATTCAAACTGGAAATTTTGCTTCATATGTTTCCATCATAAGAACTTACTTGACCTGCCTTGATAAAATAATTGGACTCTATTTTTTTTAGTTGCATATTCATCATTTCTTAGAACATTTGCATCAATTCAGAAAAAGAAATAAAAAGAAAACAAAATAAAATTCATACACACCATATTCCTTACCCCTCTCTTTCATTGATCACTAGCATTTCAATCTACTAAATTTATTTTAATATTTATCCCCCTATTATTTATTTTTATCAGTATTTTTTACTCATCTGTCCATAAGGTAGATAAAAGGAGCATCAGACACAAGGTTTTCACAATCACACAGTCACACTGTGAAAGCTTTATCATTATACAATCATCTTCAAGAAATATGCCTACTGGAACACAACTCTACATTTTCAGGCAGTTCCCTCCAGCCTCTCCATTACATCTTGAATAACAGGGTGATATCTACTTAATGAGTAAGAATAACCTCTAGGATAACCTCTCGACTCTATTTGGAATCTCTCAGCCATTGACACTTTGTCTCATTTCACTCTTCCCCCTTTTGGTCGAGAAGGTTTTCTCAATCCCTTGATGCTGAGTCTCAGCTCATTCTAGGATTTCTGTCCCACGTTGCCTGGAAGGTCCACACCTCATTCTAGGATTTCTGTCCCACATGCCAGTCATGTCCCACGTAGACAGGGGGAGGGTGGTGAGTTTGCTTGTTGTGTTGGCTGGTGAGAGGGGCCACATCTGAGCAACAAAAGAGGCTCTCCTGGGGGTGACTCTTAGGCCTAAATTTTAAGTACACTTGATGTATCCTTTGTGGGGTTAAGTTTCATATGAACAAACCCCAAGAATGTGGGCTCAGTCTATAGCTTTGGTTGTCCATACTGCTTGTGAGAATATCAAGAATTCAACTTGGGGAGGTTGAATTTTCCCCCGTTCTCACCATTCCCCAAAGGGGACTTTGCAAATACTTTTCTGCTCACTGATCAAATCACTCTGGGATTCATCGGGGCATCACTCTGGACAAACCAACAAAATCTCATGTCCTACCTGTGATTCCAAGTACTTATGGTGTTCAATCAAGCTATCTACATAAGTTATATTAGGAAACACACTAGTCAAAATACAAATTTTGTACCAAATAAACATTTTTTGCTTCAGTCTCACACATAAGGTGACATTTTAAAATATTAAATACCATCTATTTTCAGCACCCTGCAGTAATGACATTCCTTTGTTCTTCCTCATGCAGAAACATTTTTAAAATTTGTACATTTAGTCACTATCATTATACACTCTAGGCATTCCTAGATTATACCATCTCAATCTTTATCGTCTTTCTTTGTGATTTCATTTATGCCCCCAGCCCTCCTTCCTCTATCATTCTCACATTCAGCTTCATTCAGTGTTTTAACATAATTGTATTACAGTTAGATAGTATTGTACTGTCCATTTCTGAGTTTTTATATTCAGTCCTGTTGCACAATCTGTATCCCTTCAGCTCCAACTACCCAATATCTTACCTTATTTCTATCTCCTGATGGTCTCTGTTACCAACGAAATATTCCAAGTTTATTCACTAATGTCAGTTCATATCAGTGAGACCATACAGTATTTGTCCTTTTGTTTTTGGCTAATCTTACTCAGCAGAATGTCCTCAAGGTCCATCCATGTTATTACATGCTTCATGACTTTTTTCTGTCTTATACCTGCATAATATTCCATCATATGTATATACCACAGTTTGTTTAGCCACTCATCTGTTGATGGACATTTTGGCTGTTTCCATCTCTTTGTAATTGTAAATAATGCTGCTATAAACATTGGTGTGCAAATGTTCCTTTGTATCCTTACCCTCATCGGACTCTATTTTATCTACATGAACATTTTGTATTAGGCCTCCAGGAATTGATATTGGCTATTAGCTACATAGGAGACCTCTTTTTGCTACATAAGAGACCCAAGAACCTAGCAGAAATGGCATAAAGCAGGCATTCAATAAATAATGAAGGATAAAGTAACTTTGGTTTACTTTTTTCTGAACATTAAAAATTCAAATGGATTTAAAAAACAAAAATCAACATTTAAAGTAACCATGCTAAAACTGTTTGCCCTTACCCAAATGCTCCATGCTCTCTGTATATTTCCATCCATTGTTTTTTCAGTATAGAATCTCTTTTACCCTTTTACCTACAGAGTACTGTTTAGCCCTCAAATTTCAGATCAAACAATAACATTCCTGTGATGTTTTGGCAGAGTCTTATGGACAGATTTGGTATTGCTCCTTTCTATACACAGCATTTTGTACATACTGTACTTTTTTTACGTTTTTACTGCTTATTGGCTTAAAAGGATCACCCCTATCTATGCTAGGAATTCCATAAGTATAGGGAACAATCTTTTCACCATTATAGCCCCCAATCCTACCATGGGTCTGATTTGTTGACATTTATATTTATATATAACAACAGGAAAGTTGGACATCTAATCAGGCAATTGGGATACAATGTGATACATCTTATACTAGAAATTTGATGCAAAAAGACCCATGGGAGCACAACTACAGCTTCCTCTACCCTTCCTGTCTCACCTTAGAGGGGAAAAAGTTGAGAAGCAGTTTTAAGGTCATAGCCCAGGGCACAGGCTCACTGGAAGACTGGGACCTGATCATGGGACTGGTGTAACACTTCTCCCCACACACTTTATTACATCAATACAACTCCTAGTATAATAAAAAGGGGTACAGCTGAGGGTGGGCCATATTGGCTCAGCAGGCAGCATTCTTGCCTGCCATGCCAAAAACCCGGATTTGATTCCTGATGCCTACCCATGTTAAAAAAAAAAAAGGCATACAGTTGAAAGAGCAGCCAGGGTCAGGCCCTTATCTGAGAAGGAGTCTTTAGGGAAACCTAAAGACAACAAGGTAGAAAAAAAGAACAAGAGGAAATTTCAGCCTCTGACATTGTTTTAGTTAGGGTTCTCTAGAGAAATAGAACAAACAGGAGATAAATGAGATTTATAAAGGTGTCTCACACAACCATGAGAATGGAAAAGTCCAAAATCCACAGAGAAGGCTGTGAAGCTGGCAGCTCTGATGAAGGGTCTGGATGAACTCCACAGGAGAGGCTCGCTGGCTGAAGAAGCAATGAAAAAGCCTCTCTTCTTCCTTAAAAGTGTTCAACTGATTGGCTTGTCTCTTTTGTGAGAGACATGTCTTAGTTGATCACTGACATAATCAGCCATAGATGCAATCAACTGACTGATAACTTAATACACCAGCCTTCCAGTTTATCAACCAGCCATGAGATATCCTTGCAGCTACAGTCAGTCCAGTGCTTACCTGACCAGACAACTGGGCATCATCACTTGGCAAAGTTGACACCAGAACCTAACCAGTACAGGCCACCCCTTGTCAACTTGGCAGCTATACACATCACCTTGAAACACACTTAATTTCCAAATAGAACACAATAACAGACATATATTTCCCTTAATAATATTCAATGGTCCTGTGTACAACTAGAGACGCACTACATCTCTACAGAATAGGGTGCAAGTCCTTAGGTAACATTCACTCTCAAACTTCATATCCTATGACTTAAATAATAACATGAACAATATAACTTATGTCATATGTTAAGAGGAAAACAAGATATTTGCTTATGTACAAATTCAAACATAATAAAACAGAGAGGAAATAGTCATACTGGCACAGTCCTTGTTTATGTAACTGGTCACGTGGTTGTACTTCATATTTATCACTACCTTCTCCTACTATCCATTCTATGTTCCCTTTACCCTCAGCAAGCACTTCAGATGGCCGTGTTTCTTTGTCAGATGGGGTGACCCAAACCTTCACTCCTGAAGTTTCTGGGCTATTGGTAGTCCTGCCTGGATTGGGGTTGTTGCAGTTTTCCAATGACTTTGATCACAGGACATGTGCAATGGTTAGGTTCTGGTGTCAACTTGGTCAAATGATTCTGTCCAATTATCTGGTTAGGCAAACACCGGCTTGACCATTGTTGCAAGGATATTTCATGGCTGATTGATAAGCTGGAAGGCTGGTGTATCAAATCATCAGTCAGTTGATTGCATCTGTGGCTGGTTACATCTGTGATCAACTAAGGCATGTCTCCCACAATGAGATAACCCAATCAGTTGAACACTTTTAAGGAAGGAGACTCTTGCTGCTTCTTCAGCCTGAGAACCTCTCCTGTGGAGTTTGTCCAGATCCTTTATCAGAGCTGTCAACCTCACAGCCTGCCCTATGGATTTTGGACTCTTTTGTTCACACAGTTGCATGAGACACCTACAGAAACCTCATATTTAAGGGTATCTCCTGTTGGTTCTGTTTCTCTAAAGAACCCTAACTAACACAGAATAGTAGTACTAAGAGATGCTCTTGGGGATCCCCTATATTCCAGCAAAACTCTTCTTTACCTCCATTGTGTAGTTACAGCTCTATTTCCCCTTGATAGTCAGGATCAGTCACCCCAGACAGAAGAGTAATTCCCTTTTGTGCCTGCTGATTCAGTGGCATGAGAACCCCAAAGTAGCCAGGTGGCAGTCTTAACTATCAGTTCAATGGAATAGCTGTTGTGTCTCCTGGTAGGAGCACTCCTCCTATTGGAACTAAGACCTGCAGTGCTTAAGGTATCAGAGTGGAAGTAAAAATGTTCCTAGTGGGGCACTAGGGGTGATAGTGAGTGGTGCCACTCCCATTTCCACCCCTTGATTCCTGGACCCATAAATCCTGGCTCTGGGAGAAACAGCGTCATACAGTGTACACTGATTCAGAGCATACACAGACTCCTAGAGAACATCACCCCAGCCCTGCAAGGTATTGCCACTTAGTTGGCACCATAATTGGGTCTTTTAAAAGGCCATTTCACCATTCTATCAACCCAACTGCCACTGGAGGATGGGGAACATGGTAAAACCAGAGAATTCCATGAGCATGTGCCCAGTCCCACATTTCATTTGCGGTGAAGTGGGTTCCTTAATCAGAAGCAATGAATTGTGGTAACAGTGGATAAGGCATTCCACAAGTCTACATATGGTAGTTTTTGCAGAAGCATTGCATGCAGGGAAAGCAAACCCATATCTGGAGTATGTGTCTATTCCAGTTGGAACAAATTGCTGCCCCTTCCATGATGGAAGTGGCCCAATGTAATCAACCTGCCACCAGATAGCAGGTTGATCACCTCGGGGAATGGTGCCATATTGGGGTCTGAGGTGGGTCTCTCCTGCTGGCAAATTGGGCACTCAGCAGTGGCTGTAGCCAGTTCAGCTTTGGTGAGTGAAAGTCCATATTGCTGAGTCCATGCATAACCTCCATCCCTACCACCAGGCCCACTTTGTTCATGAGCCCATTGGGCAATGGCAGGAGTGGCTGAGGAAAGAGGATGACTTGTATCCACAGGACGGGTCATCTTATCTACTTGATTATTAAAAACCTTTCGTTGCTGAAGTCACCCTCTGGTGAGCATTCACATGGAACACAAATATCTTCATGTTCTTTGCCCACTCAGGAAGGTCTATCCACATACTTCTTCCTCAGACCTCTTTGTCATCAATTTTCCAATCATGCTCCTTCCAAGTCTCTGACATTACAACCAAAGCCTTAGAAGCAGCCAATGAGTCCATATACAAATGCACGTCTGGCCAGTTCTCATTCTAACAAAATGAACAACCAGATGCACTGCTAGAAGTTCCTCCTACTTGGAGGATTTCCCATCATCACTTTAAGGACATCCCAGAAAGGGGTTGTAGTGCTGCAGCTGTCCACTTTCAGGTGGTCCCTACATCTTGTGCAGTACCATCTATAAACCAGGCCTGAGCTTTCTCTTCCTCAGTCAACTGACTGTAGGGAACTCCCCAAGAGGCCATAGCTCTGGTTTGAGAAAGAGAAGGTAATGTGGCAGGAGTGGGGGGCATGTGCTTTTGGGTCACTTCCTCGTGTAACTTACTTGTGCTTTCAGGATCTGCTCAAGTCCTATCTCTTTTTTTCTTTTATTAATTTTTAAATTTTTAAAAATATATAACAAATAAACACAAACATTCTTAACATATGATCATTTCATTCTACATATATAATCAGTAATTCACAATATCATCACATAGTTGCATATTCATCATCACGATCATTTCTTAGAACATTTGCATCAATTCAGAAAAAGAAAACAAAATAAAATTCATACACACCATATTCCTTACCCCTCTCTTTCATTGATCACTAGCATTTCAATCTAGTAAATTTATTTTAATATTTATCCCCTATTATTTATTTTTATCAGTATTTTTTACTCATCTGTCCATAAGGTAGATAAAAGGAGCATCAGACACAAGGTTTTCACAATCACACAGTCACACTGTGAAAGCTTTATCATTATACAATCATCTTCAAGAAATATGCCTACTGGAACACAACTCTACATTTTCAGGCAGTTCCCTCCAGCCTCTCCATTACATCTTGACTATCAAGGTGATATCTTTTTAATGCACAGAAATAACCTCCAGGATAACCTCTCGACTCTGTTTGGAATCTCGCAGTCACTGACACTTTATTTTGTCTCATTTCACTCTTCCCCCTTTTGGTCAAGAAGGTTTTCTCAATCCCTTGATGTTGAGTCCCAGTTCATTTTAGGATTTCTGTCCCACATTGCCAGGAAGGTCCACACCCCTGGGAGTCATGTCCCATGACAGGGGGAGGGCGGTGAGTTTGCTTGTTGTGTTGGCTGGACAGAGAGGCCACATCTGAGCAAAAAAAGAGATTCTCTTGGGGGTGACTCTTAGGCCTAAGTTTAAGTAGGTCATGCCCTATCTCTTATATACTATTTCCATTTTTTGATGGATTGCTGCTGTGCATGTCCAACTTTATGGCTTAGCGGGTCGGATAATACCCAGTTAGTAACAGGCAACTCAGGTCTTCAGAGTAACTTTGTGGCCCTTGGTTAAGCATTCAGTCTCTACTAAGGCCCAATAGTAGGCTAAAAGTTGTTTCTCAAAAGGAGAGTAGTTATCTGCAGAAGATGATAAGGCTTTGCTCAAAATCCTTCTCTTGTAGGGGCCTGCCAAAGGCTCCAAACAGCATCCCTATTTGCCTCTGATTCTTCCAGCACGATTGGATATGCTGGATCATATGGCTCAAATAGCAAAGCAGCTTGCACAGAAGCCTGAAATTACTGCAGAGACTTCTCTTGTTCTGGTCTCCACTCAAAACTAGCAGCTTTTCTGGTCATTTGGTAAATGAGCCAGAGTAGCACAACCAAATGAGGAATATATTGTCTCCAAAATCCAAAGAGGCCAACTAGGCATTGTGGCATTCTTTTTTGGTCATAGGAGGAACCAGATGCAAGAGTTTATCCTTCACCTTAGAAGGGATATCTCAACCTGCCCCATACCACTAGACACCTAGAAATTTTGCTAAGGTGGAAAGCCCTGTATTTTTGTTGTATTTGGCTCCCATCCTCTGACACACAAATGCCTTACCGATACGTCTAGAGTAGTTGCTAGTACTTGCTCACTAGGTCCAATCAACATGATGTCATCAATATAATTGACCAGTGAGAATTCTTGTGGGAGGGAGAAATGATCAAGAACCCTGCAGTCAAGATTGTGACATAGGGCTGGAGATTTGATATAACCCTGAGGCAGGACAGTGCAGGTATACTACTTGACTTGCCAGCTGAATACAAACTGTTTCTAGTGGTTCTTAGTGATAGCTATCGAGATAAAAGCATTTGCAAGATCAATAGCTGCATACCAGGTATGAGGTGATGTGTTGATTTACTCAAGCAATTATACCACATCTGGAACAGCAGCTGTAACTGGAGTCACAACCTGGTTAAGTTTATAATAATCCACTGTCATCCTCCAAGACGCATCTGTTTTCTGCACAGGTCAAATAAGAGAGTTGAATCGGGATGTGCTGGGAATCACCGCCCCTGCCTCCTTCAAGTCTTAAGAGTGGCACTAATCTCTGCATTCTCTCCAGTAACCTAGTTGTTGTTTCTTATTCACTCTTTTACTAGGTAGGGGCAGTTCTAGTGGCATCCACTTGGCCTTTCCTACTATAATGGACCTCACTCCACAAGTCAGAGATCCAATATAGGGATTCTGCCAGTTGCTGAGTATGTTGATTCCAATTATGCCTTGGAAAATATTATCCAAACAGTAATGACACTAAATGTTAATGGACTGAATTCCCCAATCAAAAGGCATAGACTGGCAGAATGGATTAAAAAACAGGATCCTTCTATATGCTGTCTACAGGAAACACATCTTAGACCCAAAGATAAACATAGGTTGAAAGATTGGGAAAAGATATTTCATGCAAATAACAACCAGAAAAGAGCAGGAGTAGCTATACTAATATCCAACAAATTAGACTTCAAATGTAAAACAGTTAAAAGAGACAAAGAAGGACACTATCTTCTAATAAAAGGAACAATTAAACAAGAAGACATTACAATTATAAATATTTATGCACCAAACCAAAATGCCCCAAAATACGTGAGGAATACACTGCAAACACTGAAAAGGGAAATAGACACATATACCATAATAGTTGGAGACTTCAATTCACCACTCTCATCAATGGACATAACATCTAGACAGAGGATCAATAAAGAAATAGAGAATTTGAATATTACAATAAATGAGCTAGACTTAACAGACATTTATAGTACATTACATCCCACAACAGCAGGATACACCTTTTTCTCAAGTGCTCATGGATCATTCTCAAAGATAGACCATATGCCGGGCCACAAAGCAAGTGTTAACAAATTTAAAAAGATTGAAATCATACACAACACTTTCTCGGACCATAAAGGAATGACGTTGGAAATCAATAATAGGCAGAGTGCCAGAAAATTCACAAATACGTGGA
Organism: Tamandua tetradactyla; assembly: GCF_023851605.1. Taxonomy (NCBI): domain Eukaryota; kingdom Metazoa; phylum Chordata; class Mammalia; order Pilosa; family Myrmecophagidae; genus Tamandua; species Tamandua tetradactyla. The sequence continues at coordinate 62,801,317 of NC_135344.1, forward strand.
GGCTCAACAACACACTCTTAAACAACGAGTAGGTCAAGGAAGAAATTGCAAGAGAAATTAGTAAATATCTCGAGGTGAATGAAAATGAGAACACAACATATCAAAACCTATGGGACGCAGCAAAGGCAGTGCTAAGAGGGAAATTTATTGCCCTAAATGCCTATATCAGAAGAGAAGAAAAGGCAAAAATGCAGGAATTAACTGTCCACTTGGAAGAACTGGAGAAAGAACAGCAAACTAACCCCAAAGCAAGCAAAAGGAAAGAAATAACAAAGATTAGAGCAGAAATAAATGAAATTGAAAACATGAAAACAATAGAGAAAATCAATAAGACCAGAAGTTGATTCTATGAGAAAATCAATAAGATTGATGGGCCCTTAGCAAGATTGACAAAAAGAAGAAGAGAGAGGATGCAAATAAATAAGATCAGAAATGGAAGAGGAGACATAACCACTGACCTCACAGAAATAAAGGAGGTAATAACAGGATACTATGAACAACTTTACGCTAATAAATACAACAATTTAGAAGAAATGGACGGGTTCCTGGAAAGGCATGAACAACCAACTTTGACTCAAGAAGAAATAGATGACCTCAACAAACCAATCACAAGTAAAGAAATTAAATCAGTCATTCAAAAGCTTCCCAAAAAGAAAAGTCCAGGACCAGATGGCTTCACATGTGAATTCTATCAAACATTCCAGAAAGAATTAGTACCACCTCTCCTCAAACTCTTCAAAAAAATCGAAGTGGAGGGAAAGCTACCTAATTCACTCTATGAAGCCAACATCACCCTCATACCAAAACCAGGCAAAGATATTACAAAAAAAGAAAGCTACAGACCAATCTTTCTAATGAATATAGATGCAAAAATCCTCAACAAAATTCTAGCAAATCGAATCCAACAACACATTAAAAGAATTATACATCATGACCAAGTAGGATTCATCCCAGGTATGCAAGGATGGTTCAACATAAGAAAATCAATTAATGTAATACACCATATCAACAAATCAAAGCAGAAAAAATCACATGATCATCTCAATTGATGCAGAGAAGGCATTTGACAAGATTCAACATCCTTTCCTGTTGAAAACACTTCAAAAGATAGGAATACAAGGGAACTTCCTTAAAATGATAGAGGGAATATATGAAAAACCCACAGTTAAAATCATCCTCAATGGGGAAAAATTGAAAACTTTCCCCCTAAGATCAGGAACAAGACAAGGATGTCCATTATCACCACTATTATTCAACATCGTGTTGGAGGTTCTAGCCAGAGCAATTAGACAAGAAAAAGAAATACAAGGCATCAAAATTGGAAAGGAAGAAGTAAAACTATCACTGTTTGCAGATGATATGATACTATACGTCGAAAACCCGGAAAAATCCACAACAAAACTACTAGAGCTAATAAATGAGTACAGCAAAGTAGCAGGTTGCAAGATCAACATTCAAAAATCTGTAGCATTTCTATACACTAGTAATCAACAAGCTGAGGGGGAAATCAAGAAACGAATCCCATTTACAATTGCAACTAAAAGAATAAAATACCTAGGAATAAATTTAACTAAAGAGACAAAAAACCTATACAAAGAAAACTACAAAAAACTGTTAAAAGAAATCACAGAAGACCTAAATAGATGGAAGGGCATACCGTGTTCATGGATTGGAAGACTAAATATAGTTAAGATGTCAATCCTACCTAAATTGATTTACAGATTCAATGCAACACCAATCAAAACCCCAACAACTTATTTTTCAGAAATAGAAAAACCAATAAGCAAATTTATCTGGAAGGGCAGGGTGCCCCGAATTGCTAAAGTATCTTGAGGAAAAAAAACAAAGCTGGAGGTCTCACACTGCTGGAGTTTAAGGCATATTATGAAGCCACAGTGGTCAAAACAGCATGGTATTGGCATAAAGATAGATATATCGACCAATGGAATCGAATAGAGTGCTCAGATATAGACCCTCTCATCTATGGACATTTGATCTTTGATAAGGCAGTCAAGCCAACTCACCTGGGACAGAACAGTCTCTTCAATAAATGGTGCCTAGAGAACTGGATATCCATATGCAAAAGAATGAAAGAAGACCCGTATCTCACACCCTATACAAAAGTTAACTCAAAATGGATCAAGGATCTAAACATTAGGTCTAAGACCATAAAACAGTTAGAGGAAAATGTAGGGAGATATCTTATGGATCTTACAACTGGAGGCGGTTTTATGGACCTTAAACCTAAAGCAAGAGCACTGAAGAAAGAAAGAAAGAAATGGGAGCTCCTCAAAATTAAACACTTTTGTGCATCAAAGAACTTCATCAAGACAGCGTACACAATGGGAGACAATATTTGGAAACGACATATCAGATAAAGGTCTAGTATCCAGAATTTATAAAGAGATTGTCCAACTCAACAACAAAAAAGACAGCCAACCCAATTATAAAATGGGAAAAAGACTTGAACAGACACCTACCAGAAGAGGAAATACAAATGGCCAAAAGGCACATGAAGAGATGCTCAATGTCCCTGGCCATTAGAGAAATGCAAATCAAAACCACAATGAGATATCATCTCACACCCACCAGAATGGCCATTATCAACAAAACAGAAAATGACAAGTGCTGGAGAGGATACGGAGAAAGAGGCACACTTATCCACTGCTGGTGGGAATGTCAAATGGTGCAACCACTGTGGAAGGCAGTTTGGCGGTTCCTCAAAAAGCTGAATATAGAATTGCCATACGACCCAGCAATACCATTGCTAGGTATCTACTCAAAGGACTTAAGGGCAAAGACACAAACGGACATTTGCACACCAATGTTTCTAGCAGCATTATTTACAATTGTAAAGAAATGGAAACAGCCAAAATGTCCATCAACAGACGAGTGGCTAAACAAACTGTGGTATATACATACGATAGAATATTATGCAGCTTTAAGACAGGATAAACTTATGAAGCATGTAATAACATGGATGGACCTAGAGAACATTATGCTGAGTGAGTCTAGCCAAAAACTAAAAGACAAATACTGTATGGTCCCACTGATGTGCACCGACATTCGAAAATAAACTTGGAATATGTCATTGGTAACAGAGACCAGCAGGAGTTAGAAACAGGGTAAGATAATGGGTAATTGGAGCTGAAGGGATACAGACTGTGCAACAGGACTAGATACAAAAACTCAAAAATGGACAGCAGAATACTACCTAATTGTAATGTAATTATGTTAAAACACTGAATGAAGCTGCATCTGAGCTATAAAAAAAAAAAGAATTATAGTGGACTTTGCTTCAGGAAACCATGCAAGCAGGAAGAGAGTGGAATGAGATATTTAAAGTATTGAAAGAAAAATATCAACAACCTAGAATCCTGTATCCTGCAAAATTACCTTTCAAAAGTGGAGGAGAGGGTGCATGGGTGGTTCAGCGGTAGAATGCTTGCCTTCCATACAGGAGACCCAGGTTCAATTCTTGGACCATGCACCTATAAAATAAAATAATAAATAAAAAGTGGAAGAGAAATGAACACTTTTCTCAGAAAAAAAATTAAGGAAATTTGCCATGAGTACATTTACTTTGCAAGAACATTTTATAAAAAGGTCTTCAAAGAGAAGGAAATTATATGGATCAGAAACCCAGATCTGAATAAAGAAAGGAAGAATATTAAAGGAGGAATAAATGAAGGTCTAATAAAATATTCTATTTTTATTATTCTTAATAATCTAACAGATAACAGTTTGTTCAAAATAATCACCACAACCATATATTAAATGATTATAGCTTATGTATAAGAGAAATTACTGATAGCAATGTTATAAAGAATAGGCAGGAGGAATAGGGAGTGTATGATTATAAAGTATATGCAGTACCCATGCAGTGTATATGTTATTTGAAAGTGGACTTAGATTATTTGTAACTAGTATAGTTGGACATGTATAGTAAACAAATGTAAAAGAATGTATAGTTTGCTCTATACAATTTTAAAAGAAGTATAATTCATATGCAAGAGAGGAAAGAAAAAAGGAATTGTATAAAATACTCAGTTAAAACCAGAGAAGGCAGAAAAAGAAGGGAAGATTAAAAAGTAACAAACAGCAAATGCATCAAATACAAAACAGTTTAAAATATGGTCGATATTAACCTAAGTATATAATAATCCCTTTGAATGTGAATGGTCTAAATATAATAATTAAAATAAAGAGACTGACAGAGTGGATAAAAAACAAGACCAAGCTGTATGTTGTCTACAAGAAACTCACTTTAAATATAAAGAGACAGGTAAATAAAATCAAAGGATGGAGAAAGATATACCATGCTAACACTAATCAAAAGAAAGCTGGAGTAACTAGATTAATTTCATACAAAGCAGACTTCAGAAGAAAGAAAGGTAGAAAACTATCAGGGATAAGGAGGGGCATTACATAATGAAAAAGCGGTCAATTCTCCAGGAAGGCATAAAAATCCTTATTGAGTATGGACCTAGCAACAGAGCATCGTGAGGGAAAAACTGACAGAACTGCTAGGAAAAAAAGACAAATCCACTATATAGTTAGAGACTTCAACACACCTCCATCACTAATTGACAGATCCATCAGGCAGAAAATCAGTAAGGATATAGTTTGAACTGAACAGTACCATCAGCCAACTGTGCGTAATTGACATTTATGGAATACTTCATTCATCAGCTGCAAGATACATATTTTTCTCAAGTTCACATGAACATTCACCAAGATAGAGCATATTCTGGGCTATAAAACACACCTCAACAAGTTTAAAAGACTGGAAACCATACAAAGTATACCCTCAGACCACAATGGAATTAAGCTAGAAATTAATAACAGAAAAATGGCTGGGAAGCCCCAAAATGTTTGGAGATTCAAAAACACACTTCTAAATAACACATGGGTCAAAGAAGAAGTCTCAAGAAAAATTTAAAATATTTTGAACTACATGAAAATGAAAAAAATCAAAATTTGTGGGACACAGTAAAAACAGTGTTTAGAAGGAAATTTATAGCATTGACTGCAAATATTAGAAAAGAAGAAAGATCTAAATCAATAGTATAAGCTTCCATCTTAGGAAACCAGAGAAAGGAGCACTAAAGCAAGGAGAAGAAAAGAAATAATAATAATAGCACAGAATTCAATGAAATTTGAAAACAGGAAAAACCAGAGAAAATTAATTAAATCAAAAGCTGATTCTTTGAAAAGATCAATGAAATTGACAAACCTCGAACCTAGCTAACACAGAATAAAGAAAGAAGACACAAATTACTAATATTGGAAATGAAAGAGGGACTATCACTACTAATACCAAGAACATTTAAAGGATAAAAAGAGACTACTGACTTAGATGAAATGGACTAATTCCTTGAAAGACACAATCTACCAAAACTCACACAAGAAGAATAGATAATGTAAATAGGCTTATATCTATTAAAGAAATTGAATCAATTGACCAACATCCAAAAAAGAAAGTACCAAGCTTAGACGGTTTCACTGGTGAATTCTCTCAAACATTTAAGGAAGATATGGCATCAAATCTCTTCCAGAAAATAGAGGTAGAGCGAACACTTCCTACTTCATTGTATGGTAATTCATTCATTACCCTAGTACCAAAACCAGATAAAGACATTACAAGAAAGAAAAACTACAGACCAAATCTTTCATGAGCATAGCTGAAAAAATCCTCAAAAAATATTCACAGAGCAAATTTAATAAATTATTAAAAGAATTACACACTATGAACACTTGAGATTTACTTCAGATATGCAAGACTGGTTCAACAACAGAAAATAAATACTGTAATTCATCACATCAACATGTTAGAGAAGAAAAATCATATGATCACATTAATAGATACAGAAAAAGCAATTAACAGAATCCAACACCAATTCATGATAAAAATTCTCAGCATCTAGGAATAGAGGAGCTCTTCTTCAACTTGATAAAGAACACTTACAAAAAACCTACAGATAACATCATACCCAATGGTGAGAAATGCGATGCTTTTCCTCTAAGATAGGGAACAAGGCTAGGATGCCCTCTCTCACCACTTCTATTCCTCAATGCAATAAGACAAGAAAAGGAAAGAAATAAAACTTTGTTCACAGATGACATGATTACCTATGTAGGAAATCCCAACAAATCAATAATAACAACAAAAACTCCTGAAACTTATAAACAATTACAGCAGTTTCAGGATACAAGATTAATATGCAAACGTCAATTGCTTTCCTATGTACCAGTCATCTATAATTAGAATTTTAAATTAAAAACACATTACTATTGGGCGGGCCACGGTGGCTCGGCGGGCAAGAATGCTTGCCTGCCATGCCAGAGGACCCAGGTTCGATTCCTGGTGCCTGCCCATGTAAAAAAATAAATAAATAATAGGGAGAAAAAATGTTAAAATAAATTTTAAAAAAACACATTACTATTTACATTAGAACAAAAAAATGAAGAATTAGGAATAAATATAATAAAATATGTGCAAGTGCGATATGAGAAAAACTATAAAGCTGCTTTTGTAGTCATATCATTGATTTTATAAGCGTTTAAAGAAATGATTCTTGAAACAACTAGATATGCAAAAAGTCTCCATGCAAAAAAAGTGAATCTTTCACAAATTAACTCAAAATGGATCACAGAACTAAATATAAAACACAAAATTACCCAATTTCTAGATGATAACACAAGAGAAAATCCACATGATCTTGGATTTAGAGATGTATTTTACATATAACATCAAAAGCCACAGCCCATGAAAGAAAAAATTGATAAGCTGGACTTCATTAAAATTAAAAACTTCTGCTCTGTGAAAGACACTGTTAAGAAAATGAACAAACACATTACACACTGGGAGAAAATAATTGCAAAATACATATCTGATAAGGGCATTGTATTAAAGTATACAAAGAACCCTTAAAACTCCAAAATAAGAAAACAAAAAATCCAATTTAAAAATGGCAAAAATTTGAACACAGACCTCACCAAAGAAGATATATAGATGTCAAATAAGCATATGAAAAGATGCTTAACATATGTCATTAGCAAATCACAAATTAAAACAACAATGAGATACCGCTAAACACCTATTAGAATGGCTACTGGAAAAATTGATAATATGAAATGCTGACACGAATGTGAAGCAAAAGGAATTCTCACTCATTGCTAGGAAGAGATACTATGGAAAAAGTTCTGATACATTCTTACAAAGCTAAACATAGTCTTATTATATGATCTAGCAATTGCACTCCTAGGTTTTTACCCAAATGAGTTGAAAATGTATGTCCACACAAAAGCCTGCATATGAATGTTTATAGAAGTTTTATTCATGATTGCCAAAACCTGGAAACAACCAAGATGGAGTTCTTTAATAGGTGAATGAAAAAGCAAACTGTGATACATGCATACAATGGAATATTATTCAGTAATAAAAAGAAATGAGCTATCAAGCCAGAAAAGGACATGGAGGAACCTTAAATTTATATTGCTTAGTGAAAGATGCCAGACTGAAAGGGCTACATACTGTATAACTCTAGATATATGATATTCTGGAAAAGGCAAAATTATAGAAAGAATAAAAATAGTGTTTCCATGGGCCTGGGGGAGGGGAAGAGGGATGAATAGATGGAACAAAGGAGATTTAGGGCTGGAAAATTATTATGGTTGGTGGATATGCTGGAAAGTTATTATGGTTGATATTTGATATTATGCTTATTATCAAAACCCATAGAACTATATAACAAAGCATGAACCCTAATGTAAACTATGGACTTTAATAATAGTGTATCATTCTTGATTCATCAGCTGCAACAAATGTATCACAATAAAGCAAGATGTTAATAATAAGGGAAACTGTGCGTAGAGGGGAAGGTGGTATATGGCAACTCTCTACTATATACTGATTTTTTGTAAATCTAAAAGTGCTCTGAAAAATGATGCCCATTATTAATGATGATAATAATAATAAAAACCAGACATGCTACTGACTGGAAGAAAATATTTTCAAACCAGAAATCCAACAAAGGACTAGCGTCCACAATATATAAAGAATTCTCAAAATTCAATGGTTAAAAATGAGCATGACTGCTGAATCATCATATTTATATTTCTTTTGGTATTCAGCATCTTGGAGCAGCTAGAAGAAAAAATGAAAAATTGTGGACCTGTAACCCATACCAAACTTTAAAATCATTCTATAACTACTTGTTAACATGTACTTGGAAATTTATTGCTTTTTTGTATATATGTCACAATTTTAAAAAGTTATAAAAAATTCAATGGTTAAGGAGAGGCAGGGCAAGATGGGAGGCTCAGTAAGCTGTGAAATTTAGTTTGTCCTTCAGAACAGCTAGTAAATATCCAGTAATAGTACAGAACAACTGTTGGGGGAACATTAGTGACTGCACACACAGCATACATCAGTCTGGACCAGGTGGAATGTCTGAGACCCCACACAGAACTGTAAATCCACCAAGCTATGGAGGCCAGTGCCCCTTCCCCATGGGAATGACAGGCTCTTCCCCAAGGGAAAAGGAAACAGACTACTAGCAGCAAGGGCTAAGCTCAACCAAGCTCCAATTGTAGACTTTATTAACAATTCTGACTACTGCAAATAGGGCCCCAACACAGATAAACCTGGAATAAGCACTAAAGGTACTAGAAGTTTTTGCCTTGGCAGAGAGGGTGCAGGGCTGATGGAAAGGAAAAAAAAAAACAAAAAAACAAAAAACAGAGGGTTTTTGAGTCAGACAGCACAAAACACTGGAAAAGGGCTGGACTCCAAGAAAAGAGGACAAATAGAGCCTGGAGATATATAGAACTACGTACCAACTTAAGCTCTTGATTAACAAACCTGAGGAGCAGGGGTACAGCTCTGAAAAGTCTCTTTTTTGCTTTTTTCCTACTACTTAGCAGCTTATTAAGTAGAACAGGAAACACTCTCAGACTCCAGCACTGCCCCAGGAAAGGGCAGAATTAAGCTTGTCTGAGAGACAAAGTAACTAGTTAGGTGAAAGGAGTTTTAATTCCCTAAAGGATGTATCTTCTCCAAGAGAAATGTGGAGCCCAGATCAAGTGGAATCTCTCCTTCAAGGAATTCAGGCTCTAGGGACTGGAAAACTGAAGCAATTAAAGCCATCCTACAACTTCACCTCTGTCTCAACCATGCTCCTAGCAGGGAGAGTCTACTGAAATTAAAGGCACCACATCTCTTTACACTAGTGGGAAGCTGTGGGGAGACAAGTGCCACATGCTGGGCAGGATAGGAAAAGTGTAGAGTCTAGAGGCTTCATAGGAAAGTATGTCAACCTGCTGGGTCTCACCCTCAGTGAAAATTGATGTTGACTACTCTTTCCTCCTGTGATGTGGATCTGTTTGGTCTGGGAAAATCTGACTGGGGTCTATAATACCTGAGGAGATCCTCCTCCTCAAAAAAAGGCTCCATATAGGCAGGGTAAGAAACAGAAAACATGAACTGAAAAATTCTGATCATTAAACAGAACCTATGCTGCAGATCTAGAATAAGTTGAACTGAATGTCAGAGAACAGATAGGGAACAAATTCATCTAGCAAGAAAATCTTAGGTAAAAGAGTGAAAACAACCTTCTGAATAAACTAATTAAGGAAATCAAATGCCTGGACGCCAGCAAAAAATAATAAGTCATACTAGGAAAATTGAAAGTATGGCCCAGTCAAAGGAACAAACCAACACTTCAAATGAGATATAGGAGTTGAAACAACTAACTCAGAATATTCAAGCATCTCATCAAAAATCAAATCAATGAGTTGAGAGAGGATATAAAGAAGACACTGGGTGAACAAAAAGAAGAAATGGAAAGTTTGGGAAAACAAATCACAGAACTTATGGGAGTGAAAGGCACAATAGAAGAAATGAAATAAACAATGGAAACTTACAACAATAGATTTGAAGCGGCAGAAGAAAGGATTAGTGAACTATAGGACTGAATATCTAAAATCTGACACACAAAAGAAAATACAAGGAAAAGAATGGAAAAATATGTGCAGGGTCTCAGGGAACTGAATGACATCATGAAGTGCACAAATATACATGTTGTACATGTCCCAGAAGAAGAAGAGAAGGGAAAAGGAGGAGAAAGACTAATGAAGGAAATAATCACTGGAAATTTCCATCTCTTATGAAAGACATAAAATTACAGATCTAAGAAGCGCAGCATACCCCAAATAGAATAAGTCCAAATATACATACTCCAATATACTTACTAATCAGACTAAATATCAAAGAGAAAGACTTTGAAAGCAGTAGGAGAAAAGCAATCCATCACATACGAGGAAAACCCAATAAGACTATGTGGGCATTTCTCAGCAGAAACCATGGAGGCAAGAAGGCAGTGGTATGATATATTTAAGATTCTAAAAGAGAAAAACAGCCAACCAAGAATTCTATATCCAGCAAAACAGTCCTTCAAAAATGAGGGGGAGATTAAAATATTTTCAGACAAACAACCACTGAGAGAATTTGTGACCAAGAGACTGGCTCTGCAAGAAATGCTAAAGGGAGCACTACAGGCAGATAGGAAAAGGCAGGAGAGAGAGGTCTGGAGAAGAATGTAGAAATGAAGACTATCAGTAAAGTTAAAAAGAGAAAAAAAAATTAGATGTGATATATAAAATCCAAAAGACAAAATGGTATAAGAAAGTATTGTCTTTACAGTAATAACATTAAATGTTAATGGATTAAACTCCCCAATCAAAAGACATAGACTGGCAGAATGGATTGAAAAACAGGACCTATTTATATGATATTTACAGAAGACTCATTTTAGACCCAAGAACAAAAATAGGTTGAAGGTGAAAGGTGGGGAAAGATATTTTATGCAAAGAACAATCAGAAAACAGCACTAGTAGCTATACTAATATCTGACTTCAAATGTAAGACAATTACAAGAGGCAAAGAAGGACACTATGTATTAATAAAAGGAACAATTCAACAAGTAGACATAACAATCATAAATACTTATGCACCAAGCCAGAGTGCTCCAAAGTACATGAGGCAAACAGCGATAACCCTGAAGGGAGGAATAGACACCTCTACCATAAGAGTTTATGATTTCAATTCCCTGCTCTCATCAATAGATAGAACATCTGGACAGAGAATCAATAAAGAAACAGAATTTGAATAATATGATAAATGAACTAGAGTTAACAGACATTTATAGAACATTAAACCCACAACAGCAGGATACACATTTTTCTCAAGTGCTCATGGATCATTCTCAAGGATAGACTATATGATAGGTCACAAAGCAAACATCAAATTTAAAAGAACTGAAATTATACAAAACACTTTCTTGGATTATAATGGAATGAAGTTGGAAATCAATAACAGGCAGGGGGCCAGAAAATTCACAAATATATGGAGGCTAAGAGACACACTCTTAAATAACCAGAGGGTCAAGGAAGAAATTACAAGAAAAATCAGTAAACATCTTCAGGCAAATGAAAATAAAAACACAACATAACAACATTTATGGAATGCAGCAAAGGTAGTGTTAAGAGGGAAATTTATTGCCTTAAATGGTCTCTCTCTCTCTCTCTAAGACAACTTGGCAGGTGAACTCACTGCCCTCCCTCCTATGTGGGACATGACTCACAGGGGTATAAATCTCCCTGGCAATGTGGGACAGAAATCCTGGGATGAGCCAGGACCCTGCATCAAGAGATTGAGAAAGGCTTTTGGACCAAAAAGGAGAAGAGAGAAATGAGACAAAATAAAGTTTCAGTGGTTGAGAGATTTCAAACAGAGTCCAGAGATTATCCTGGAGGTTATTCTTATGCATTATATAGATATCCCTTTTTAATTTATGGTATATTGGAATGGCTGGAGGGAAGTACCTGAAACTGTTGAGCTATGTTCCAGAAGACGTGATTCTTGAAGATGACTGTATGAAGTGTGATTGTGACAAACTTGGGTCTGATGCATCTTTTATCCAGAATATGGACAGATGAGTAAAAATAATTGGATTAAAAATAAATAACAGGGGGACAAAGGTAAAACAAAGTTAGTAGATGGAAATACTAGTGGCCACTGAGAGGGAGAGATAAGGGGTATGGTATTATGAATTTTTCTTTTTCTTTTTGTTTCTTTTTCTGGAGTGATGCAAATGTTCTAAAAAATGATCATGGTGATGAATGCACAACTATGTGACGATATTGTAAGCCACTGATTGTAGACCATGTATGGAATGTATGTGTGTGAAGATTTGTAAAAATATTTTTTAAAAACGTTAAAAAATTCAATGGTTAAAAAAGAAAGAAAGAAAGAAAGAAGGAAAAATTCAATAGTTAAAAAACTAATCTATTGGGCGGTGCAAGGGTGGCTCAGTGGTAGAATTCTTGCCTGCCATGTGGGAGACCCAGATTCGATTTCTGGAGCCTGCACATGTCCAAACAAAACAAAACAAAACAATCTATTTAAAAAATGGGAAAAGCCATGAAGAAACAGTCCACCAAAGAGGATATAGAGATGGCAAATAAGACATGAAAAAATATTCAGTGCCATTTGCCATTAGGAAATGCAAATTAAAACTACCTTGAGATATCATTACACATCTATCAGACTGGCTAAAATAAAAAAAAAATTAGCAATAACAAATGCTGACAAGGAGGTGAATGGGATCATTCTTACTTGGCTGACAAGAATGTAAAATGGCACAGCCACTCTGGAAAACAGTTTAGCAGTCTCTTAAAAATTGAAACATGCAATGACTGTGCACACAAAAACTGCATTCCTTGGCATTTATCCCAGAGAAATAAAGAATTTGTTTATGCAAAAATGTTTATACAAATGTTTATAGCAGCTTTATTCATAATGGCCCAAAATTGGCTCAATTTCTTTATCTGTTAAATGAAGATGTATCAGAAGGTTGTGATAATTCAAATGATATATCCAAATAAATTTCTAGAACAGTACAAGGTACACAGAACAAGCTTAATAACAATAGATAAATATAATAATAAACATTCATTAAATATTAATAAATGGTAGGTTTATTATTACAAATACCCAACTGCTAACTTTGAGGTATTATTCCATATGTTATAAAATTTCAAATAAATAATACATCTTAGTGAAGTACTTTAATTATAGTTTTCATTGTTTTGGAGTACTTCAATTTAAAATTTTGTTCTTTAGTTTTTTTCTAAATGGTCATTAGATTTTAATATTGTGAATGTGAATAATTAAGTGAACAATTCATTTGCACTTTTATTTAATGCTATGTTTAAAATGCTAAGTCTTAGACATTATGAATGTACTTTCCCTCCCCACAATCGCCTGTGTAGTGAAAAATGCATAAAACTTCTATTTATTTTGTCTACAAGCAATTGGGAAACTCAAATAATGGAAAATGTTGTACACTTCATACTTGCAAAGAAAACCCCAGTAAAAACAAATTCCAGCCAGGAAAGCTGATTTGAAGGACTTATATATTTGTTTTTTATCTTTTAATTTTCTAGTATATACATTCAGCATTATTCCCTATGGCAGTCATGTACATTTAGATATTTGATGTACAAAAAGTAGATTCTGAGATATGCCAAGATTTTAAAAATATTCTGTTAAATGTAAAAAAAATCATTCAGTATAACTTGTGTTAAAGATAAATTAGTTAAAAATATAATATATTGCATTGTTATTTCTGTCAACCTCACATACTTAAAAAAACACATACACCACGTGCACAGAGATTTTAAATTGTGCTTTGCAGAGACTAAAGAGCTGGACTATATTCCAACTGGCCTTATCTGAAACAGAGGATATATCTTGAGCTGTAGTGATGAATGGATATGAATTCTGAGAACATGAAGGCTAATATTTAGGAGGAATATGTTTTAGAAATAGTGGAAGAAAGATCTTTAGCTTTTCACATTTAGCCTTTGAAAGATAAGATGTACCATGTATATTCATGGGAATATTTTATATACTTAAAATATCTTTAAATGAACACAGCTTCCACAGAAAAATAATGTGGATGGATTTAATCATTTTGCTGAAAATAGAAAGCAGAGGTTTTAATATAAAGGGTAAAGGACTTTAAACAATAAATTTGTTGAATTCCAACTGCTTCTCTTTATGAAGAGAAGCAAATAAGGAATCTGAAGGAAATGTAAACTAAATAAAAGTATTAATTTTTCAAATTAAAACCCAATGATTAAGATGATAAATCATAATCAACATTAATAGCTAATATTTACTTAGCATTTTATAGTTAATTCTTTCTTACTAATTATCTTATGTTTCTCACAATAACCTTTGAGGTAGGTGTGATATTCTTTATATTCCAGATGAGAAATATGAGACTCAAGAAAGGATACTTCCCACTTTCATTGTTTAACTTTTCCGTCAAATCTAGCCAAAGATAGTTTTTCCTTTGTGCAGAAGTAAGAATTCTTTTCCAGTTTGTAGTGTTTTTAAAAAGTCCTAGTCTAGGGAATTAACAGTCATTAATAGGGGATGAGGGGATACTATTTCCTTCACCAATTACACAGCAAGTTATGCTGACTTATGTTGCCTTGTTAGAACTAAAAAAAAACCCAACAAAACTCTTCACTATTCTGAGATCCAGAAATAAATATCAAGCCAATCCTGGCTCCCTCAGGAATTCAGGTTGGCATTTAGGGAGTGGGAGTGTATGTAATCTGGCATTAGGGGTCACTCTGATACTCAGTCTTACTGATGTTTGCTGAGAGAATTTTAGTTTTGCAACACTAGAAGAAAAAACAAGGTAGAGGTACTAAAATATAAGAAAAAAATATGACAGAGTCCCATATAGAATTTCAATCCCATATAGGATTCAATCTACTATTTCAACTAACCACTGTAGAATATTCTCTGATATTTTTCTAATATGAGATTGCTTTGTATTTGGAGGGAATATGTTTCATTCACTAAACAGCTCTCAACCTGTTCTGTAAACCTAGTGGTTCTGTTTTTAGAAACATGTAAACTACTGTTGTTATCTAACAAATTAGATTAAGATATGTGACTAGGGACTGTGAGATGGAGTACTTCCAGTTCTTGTCTCTGTAGAGATTATATAGAAGAAGATTTCGAAAAAAGAAGTATTATCATGGGTAAAGAGGGAAATTACATATTGATAAATGAGTAATTCATTAAAAGATCCAAGAATCCTAAATCTATAAGCTCCTAACAACCGGACTTCAAAATATTTGAAGCAAAAACCAATAGAAGTAGAGGAAAATAGAGAAATCCATATTTTCACATGGGGGTGTTAATACTGCTTTCTCAGAAATGGATAGAATCATTTAGTAAGAAATCAGTAAGCTGGTCCAGGCTCTATTCTGAAGGAAGAAGAGTAACCCCTATGTGCATACTGGGGTGCTTGCATGTTGATGTTAATCTATGGGGTAGAAACTTGTAAGACTAAAGCAAGAATCTTGTCTTAGGATCACCCTTACAGAACTTGTCCTGCAGGAGAAGCAGCCTGTAGGCAGCTAAAGGCCTGTAAGAAATAATTCAAGGTGCCCTGGGGCAAAGATAAGTAAAGGTAAGTACCCAGGGAAAGGCACTACTGCATTATATGACAGAGAGCACCCAGGATGGAGGAATAGAAGAGGCATTCAAATTCCTGTAAAAGGGGGAATCCCTAAGACCACTAGTAAGCACAAGCCCAAGACAAGAGGCAGGTTCCACGTAGGCTCAGATAAGACAAAGAGGATCCTGCATTTCATATTCACCTTGGGCTGATCACCTTAATCAGTAAGAAAATGAAAATAGATGCAAAAGACCTTTTAAGATGTTAGCAAATTTAATTCAGCAATATATAAAAAGAATAATGCTTTATGATAAATTGGGGTTATTCAAGGGATGGAATGTTGGCTTGACATTCAGATATCAATGTTTTTTACCATGTCAACAAAACAGAAAAGAAAAGCCATTACAATCATTATTTAGATGAAGAAAAAACATTGATACTTGCATTTTAAAAAAGCACAGCAAACCAAGAATAAAAGGAAACTTTCTCAATTTAGCAGAGGCCACTATAGGCTAAAATAATGGTAAAAGACTGAGTGCTTTCCTCTATGACCAGGAACAAAGGAAGGATGTCCACTTTCATCATTTCTATTTGACATTGAAGTGGAGATCTGAGACAGTTCAGTAAGACAAGAAAAATAAAATGAATACAGATTAGAAATAAAAAAATAAAACTGTCTCTATTGGCACTCAACATAATCATCTAAATAGAAAATCCCAAAGAATGTGCAAAACAGATTCTGGAATTAATAGATGAGTTTAAGAAATTCAAAGGACTCAAAGTCAATATACAAACATCAATTATACTTCTATATACTAGCATAAACTATTGGAAGTTGAAATTTAAAAAGAATACTATTTAAAATAGTATATGAAATGAAATATTTAGGTATAATTAACAAATTATATGCTAAAACTACAGATTATTGATATAAGAAATAAACAAAGGCCTAAATAGAGAGTAAACTGTGTTCATGTCTGATATTAAAGTAGTCACACCAGCTTTCTTTTGATTATTGCTTGTGTATTATCTTTTCCTAACCTTTTACTTCTAGCTAATCTATATCATTATATTTAAACTGAATTTTTGTGGCCAGCGTAAAGATGGGCTGTTTTTGTTTTTAATTAAATATGACATTCTTTAACTGGACGATTGATACCATTAGCATTTGATATAATTATTCATGTGTTAGATTTAGGTCTACTATTTTAAAAATTTATTTCTTAAATAGTACAAATGTGTGTGTTTATATATAACTAAATGAACTAGAATGCCTAATTCAAGTTCTTTGCCCATTTTAAAATTGGTGGATGGCTTTTTGTTGTTGAGTTGTAAGAGCTCTTTACATATTCTGGAAACTAGATGCTTATTGGATATATGATTTGCAGCTATTTTTCCCATTCTTTTCACTTTCTTCATGTTCTTTTAATTTTGATAAAGTCCAACTTACCTATTTGTTTCTTTCTTGGCTTAGGTAGGCCTATCATTTTGATATGTGTCTTCGGTTTGTACTGTCTGCTTTTTTGTGCCCCTGTACCACTTTCCTGGCTTTTTTTTTTTTTATAGTTTAGATAGTTTCAGTATTACATTTTAACTCATCTATTGCTTTTTGACTCTTTCTCACTCTCTCTTTCTCTCTTGTTGGGGTTGCTCTAGGCAGGATTTCTTAACTTCAACACTATTGATATTTTGGGCCAGATAGTTCTTTGCTGTGGACAGCTGTACCATGCATTACAGGATATTTCTCAACATCCTTAGCCTCGGCCTGCTAGAAGCCAGTCATCCCCATTTCAGGTCTGGCAATCAATGACATCTCCAGACATTGTCAAATGTGTCCTGAGGGGGCAGCAAAATTACCCTCAGTTGAAAATGATTACTCTAGGGACCACAATAGAAATACTTAGCATTTCAACATCAGCTTAGATGAAATAGCTTACTTCTTAATAGTAAGAAGCCTTACTACCATATAGGTTTCCTTTCTCCCCCATTTAGGTTATAGTTGTCATGTATATCAAACTACATTGACTGTTAAAGGAATTGAAAATGTGATCAGGCTTCAATTAGAGATAGGGTTGGGACTAAAGTAAATCAGAATACAGGGGTAAGGAAGACATTGTTTGTATTTTAGAACTTCACTTACTCTTGAGGTTTATTTTGTCCAAAACCTAAATTTTCTATAGCACATAATAAAACTCAACCTGTCTGGATAGATCATTTTAAAAAAACCAAATACATGAAGCCCAGAATGGGAATGAGGGCTTGTAATTCTGTATAGCTTATTGTAATGCCCAGTACATCCCAGAGTATGCTCAGCAGATAACTAAAAAGTACTGGCAAAGTCCCTTGAGGGACCAGAGAAAAAAATATGGAACTATTAAACTTTACTATTACGGAAACTTCTGATACTGTCTCAAATATTAAGGACTCCCAAGTCAATAGGCCAAGCCCTTGATCTTGAGGCTTGCTCTTGTGAAGCTTATTTATGTGGTGGAAAAGCCAAGCCTACCAATAGTTATGCATAAGAGTTAATTCCAATAGGTTTCAAAGCACTCTTCAACAAGTAGTTACAGCACAGATCCCGATAGTTTGAAAATTATTACTTTTTTATTTCTTTGCTTTGTATATGTTATACTATACAATTAAAAAGTTAAAAAAAAAAAAAAGTTAATTCCAGAAGACCTCCTTGGTTGGGTGGATGTGGCCTCTTTTTCTCTAAGCCTAACACTACAAGTAAAATCATTACCCTCCCCACTATATGGGACATGACATCCAAGGGTGAAAGTCTCCTTTGCAATGTGGAATATGACTCCCAGAGATGAGCCTGGCCTGGCACTGTGGGATTGACAAATGCTTTCTTGACCAAAATGGGGAAAAGAATTGTAACAGATAAGGTAGCAGTGGCTGAGAGAGTTAAAATAGTCAGAAGACTACTCTAGAGGCTACTCTTATGCAAGCTTCAGCTACATATTGTTATTTATAATAATTTGCCAAACTCTAACCAAAACCATTCCTGCCAACCCTAAAGAACACATAGGGCTTTATCTGAGATTCTACAAAGGTTCCATGCACTATGAATATTTTCCAGAAACCTATGACCTCCAGATGGGTTCTTAGGCCAGATAAGTCCTGAAACCCAGAAGGACCAGCCTCCCCAGAAAAAACAGTTCCATGCCCCTATCCTATATTATTGACAGCCAGTTCCAACACGAAAAAGTTAGAATGGGCATAACCCAAACACCCATAAAAATTGGGAGAAAGATCAAAGGAGAAGGTGGAATTATAACATAGAAGATAGGATTTAACAAGTGAGTATGATTACTAAATCATTTAGTCTCTAGTGTCTTGGAGCACCTAAAAGGAAAAACCTAAAATTGTGGAACTACAAACCTACCAAACTCTGAAATATATTCTATAACTAATTACTGTGGTGTGCTTGAAAATTTATTGCTTTTTGTATATGTATGATTTTTCACCATAAAAACAAACAAACAACAAACACACAAACTACATTGAAAGCTCCATCAGATATTGTTAACATTTCTCCTTTCAATCCTTGGATATATTTTAAAGAACTAAAAAAAAAAGAAAAATAATCTTCTATATTTTCTCAGATATTTAGTGTGACAGATTCAGTTGTCAACTTGGCCAGGTGAAGGCACCTAGATCTGTTGCTGCGGACATGAGCCAATGGTATATGAACCTCATCTGTTGCTCATTACATCTGCAGTCAGCTAAGAGTTGTGCCTGCTGTAATGAATGATGTTTGATTTAATTGGCTGGTGCTTAAATGAGAGAGCGCAATGTAGCACAGCCCAAGCAGCTACCTCATCTCAGTACTCGCAGCTCAGCCCAGGCCTTTGGAGATGCAGAAAGAAATCACCCCGGGGAAAGTTGTTGGAACCCAGAGGCCTGGAGAGAAGACCAGCAGAGACCATCCTGTGCCTTCCCACATACGAAAGAACCTCAGTTGAAAGTTAGTTGCCTTTCCTCTGAAGAACTAATGAAATAAATCCCCTTTTATTAAAAGCCAATCCATCTCTGGTGTGTTGCATTCCGGCAGCTAGCAAACTAGAACATTTAGCATTTTTGTTGTTCCTTTATTTCTAAAGTCCCATTCTTTCCCCTGGTATTATGTTCCTTAAGTCTGAAGTGCTTCATTTGGCATTTCTTTTAGTTAACTATGAGTCCTCTTCATTTTCCTTCATCTGAGAATAACTTTTTCTCCTCTTCTTTGCTATGGATATTTTTGTTGAGTATAGAGTGCTGTAATAGTTGTTTTCTTTCATCATGTTAAAGATGTTTTCCACTGTCTTCTGGCCTCCATGGTTCTCTTGAGAAGTCCTCCATAATTCACATGATTGTTCTCCTATATGTAATGTGTCTTTTTTTAATGAGAAAAGTTGTAGTTTAACAGAAAAATCATGCAGAAAATACAAAGTTCCCATATATATCCCCTATTATTAGTACCTTGGATTAGAGTGGTACATTTGTTACATTTGATTAAAGAATATTGTTTCATTTGCTAGCTGCTGGAATGCAACACACCAGAGACAGATTGGCTTTTAATATAAAGGGATTTATCTCGTTAGTTTTTCAGAGGAAAGGCAGCTAACATATCTGAGCTTCTTTCTTCCGTGGGAAGGCTCAGGGTGATCTCTACTGGCCTTCTCTCCAGGCCTCTGGGTTCCAACAACTTTCCCCAGGGTGATTTCTTTCTGCATCTCCAAAGGCCTGGGCTGAGTTGCAAGTGCTGAGATGAAGTATGCTATTTAGCTGCTTGGGCTGTGCTATGTTGAGTCTCTCATTTAAGCACCAGCCAATTAAATCAAACATCAATCATTGCAGCAGGCACGCCTCCTAGCTGACTGCAGATGTAATCAGCAACAGATGAGGTTCACATGCCATTGGCTCATGTTCACAGCAATAGAACTAGGCACCTTCACCTAGCCAGGTTGACACCTGAATCTAACTACCACAAATATTATTGTAATTTTACCATTAACTCTAGTCTATGGTTTACATTGGAGTGCCCTGTTTGTGTTGTACAGTCCTATGGCTTAAAAAGAATTTAATCTAGAAACATATATACAATGTAAACTTTCCTTTTTTAACCACATTCAAATATATAATCAAGTGCTGTTAATTTTGTTCACAATTTTGTCCTACCATTACCACTATCCATTACCAAAACTTTTTCATCGCCCCAAATAGAAACTTTGTGGAATTTAAGCAGTAACTCTCCACTTACTACCCCTACTTACTACCCCCACCCCAGTAATCTATAGTTTAGTGTCTGACTCGATGAATTTGCTTATTCTAGTTACTTCATAACAGTGAGCTCATACAATATTTGTCCTTTTGTGTCTGGCTTATTTCACTCAACATGATATATTCAAGGTTCATCCGTGTTGTTGCATGTATCAGAACTTCATTCCTTGTTATGGCTGAATAATATGCCATTAAATGTATAAGCCACATATTGTTTATCCATTAATCATATGATGGATACTTGAGCTGCTTCATCTTTTGGCAATTCTGAAGAATACTTCTATGAACACCAACATGCAAATATCTGTTCAAACCTCCATTTTCAATTATTTTGGGTATATAACCAGAAGTGGAACTTCTGAATCATAATGTGTCATTTTTCTCTAGCTGCTTTTAAGAATTTTTCTTTATATTTGGCCTTAAGTATTTTAATTATTATGCTTCTGAGTGTGCTTTTCTTTTAGTTTACTCTGTTTGGGGTTTGCTGAACTAATTGAATATGCATATTTATGTCTGTTTTTCACCAAATTTGGGACAATTTCAGTCATTATTTCTTCAAATATACTTTCTGCAGCAATCTTTTTTTCCTTTCTTTATGGAGCTTCAATGTTACAAATGTTAAAATTTTGATAAAATCCTATGATTCCATGAAACTCTAGTTTTTTCTATCTTTTCTCCTGTGTTTTTCAGACTGGATAATTTTTAGTAATCTATATTCCAGTTCAATAACTCTTTCCTCTGTCATCTTCATTATGCTATTAAGCCCATCCAGTAAAATTTAAATTTCAGAGATGGTATATTTTAAAACTAATTTTGCTCCATTTTTGTAATTCCATTTCTTTACTGAGAGCTTTTATCTCTCCATTAATTTATTTCATGTGTATTTACCTTACCTCATGTAGCTGGGATACAATATCTGATTTAAAGTCTTTGTCTGAAAATTCCAACATCTGAGTCATCTAAGGTTTAGCATCTGTTGATTATCTTTACCCTTGAGATTTGTTCACATTTTCCTGATTCTTTGTTGAGTACTTTTGGATTGTATTATGGACTTTTTGAGTAATGTATCATGTATATATGAGTCTTGATAAGGAATGCCATTGCCTGCTTATTTGTTTACTGTTGTTGTTTTAGCTGGCAAAAACTCAGCTTCAGACTGGATATTAAAAAAAATTTTTTTTATTAGAGAAGTTGTATGTTTACAGAAAAATAATGTAGAAAATACCAAGTTCCCACATACCCCCCATTATTAACATTTTTCAATTAAGTGTTAACTTTTCTCACAATGAATAAGAGACTACTGTTATGGTTGTACTATTAATATAGTCCATAGTCTACATTAGGGCTCATTGTTTTGTTGTACAGTCCCATGGTTTTTTTTTTTTAACTTTTTTAATTGTATAATATAACATATATACAAAGCAAAGAAAGAAAAAAGCAATAGTTTTTAAAGCACTCTTCAACAAGTTGTTACAGAACAGATCCGAGTTTGTCACGGGCTACCATAGTATCATCTCAGATTTTTCCTTCTAGCTGCTTCCAAATATAGGAGGCTAGAAGGGATAAATATTTTTTTATCATCACAATCGACTTTTTTTTCCTTTTTTCTGTGAAAAATAACATACATACAAGAAAAAGCAATAAATTTCAAAGCAATTCATTGTAGAACAGTTTCAGAGTTTGGTATGGGTTACAATTCCACAATTTTAGGTGTTTACTTGCAGCTGTGCTAAGATGCTGGAGACTAAAAGAAATATCAATTTAATAATTCAGCAATCATATTTGTTTGTTAAACCCTACCTTCTCTGTATAACTCCATCACCTTTGATCTTTCTATCCCATTTTTTTGTTTGTTTGTTTTTTGGCATGGGCAGGCTCTGGAAATCGAATCCGGGTCTCCAGAATGGCAGGTAAGAATTCTGCCATTGAGCCACTGTTGCACCGCCCTCTATCCCACTCTTTAGGGGCATATAGGCTACAGCCATTCTAACTTTTTCATGTTGGAAGGGGCTGTCAGTAATATGGGGTAGGGAGATGGAACTATCTGATGTTCTGGAGAGGCTGGCCCCTCTAAATTTCAGGACTTATCTGGTCCAGGGATCCATCTAAAGGTTGTAGGTTTCTGAAAAATTACTCTAATGCATTGAACCTTTGTAGAATCTTATATATTGCCCTAGTTGTTCTTTAGGATTGGCTGGAATGGTTTTGGTAGGGGTTTGGCAAGCTATGATAGGTAGCAATGTCTAACTGAAGCTTGCATAAGAGTGACTTCCAGAGTAGCCTCTTGACTCTATCTGAACACTCTCAGCCACTGATACCTTATTAGTTACACTTCTTTTCCCCCTTTTCGTCAGGATGAAACTGTTGATCCCATGGTACCACGTCCAGACTCATCCCTGGGAGTCATATTCCATGCCGCCAGGGAGATTTTCACTCCTGGATGTGTCTCACAAAGTGGGGAGGGCAATGATTTCACTTACAGAGTTGGGTTTAGAGTGAGGCCACATCTGAGCAACAAAAGAAGTCCTCCAGGATTAATGCTTAGGCATATCTACAGGCAGGCTAAGCATCTCTACTACCTACATAAGCTTCACAAGAGTAAGCCTCAAGATCAAGGGCTTGGCCTATTGATTTGGGTGTCCCTAAAGTTTGACACAGAATCAGGGGATTCCCTGATGGTAAAGTTTAATTCCATATTTTTTCTCCATGTGTTGTTTTAAAATTTTTATTCTAGTAACATATATACCACATAAATTTCCCCTTTTAACCACATTCAAATGTATAATTGAATGGTGTTAACTACATTCACAATGTTGTGCAACCATCACCACCATCCATTACCAAAATATTTCCATTACCATAAACAGAAGTTCTGTTCCAGTTAACCCATTGCCTAACAAAAAGTCTTGAACACATTTTCCTCAAGGAGTTTTATAGTTTCGGACTTTATATTTAGGTCTTTGATCCATTCTGAGTTGATTTTCATATATGGTGTGAAGTAGGGGCCCACCTTCATTCTTTTGAATATGGATATCTAGTTTTCCAGCACCATTTGTTAAAGACACTATACTTTCCCCATTGAGTGGATGTGGCATCCTTGTAAAAATTCAATCCTTCTAAGAGGTATCAAAATCAGGAAGTATAAGTGCTACAATATCATTCTTTTTCAAGATGGTTTTAGCTATTCAGGGACACTTACCCTTCCATATAAATATGATGATTGCCTTTTCCATTTCTGCAAAGAAAGGTATTAAAATTTAGATTGGGATTACATTGCATATATAAATCACTGTTGGGAGAATTGACATTTTAACGAATTTTAGTCTTCCAATTCATGAACATGAATGTCCTTCTTTGACTTCTTTCAGCAATATTTTGTGGTTTTCCATGTATAAGTCCTTTAATCCTTATTTATATTTATCCCTATATATTTGATTTTTTGGCTCCTCTTGGTAATGGAATTTTTCTTGATTTCATGTTCAGATTGTTTACAACTAATGTGCAGAAACACTACTGATTTTTGCAAGTTGATCTTATAATCCACCTCTTTACTGAATTTATTTGCTCTAGTAACTTTGTTGTGGATTTTTCAGGATTTTAAAATAGGATTTTTTAAAAAAGGATCACTCAAATAAGGAAAGTTTCATTTATTCCTTTCCAATTTAGATGTTTTTTCTTTTTCTTGCCTAACCGCTCTGGACAGAACTTCTAGTAATAGCAATGCTGACAAAGGTGTCCTTCCCTTGTTCCTGATCTTAGTGGAAAAGCTCTCAGGCTTTCACCATTGAATTCCTTCTGGATTCCCACAATGCATATTTTGGTATGCTTGATGGTATCCCACAGGTGTCATAGGTTCTGTTCACTTTTTTTTTCTTTCTGCTCCTCATCCTAAATCATTTCAAATGTCTTGTCTCGGAATTCACTGATTCTTTCTTTTGCCAGTTCTAATCCACTATTAGAAACTTCTAGGGAATTTTAAAATTTCAGCTACTATGGTCTTCAACTCTGGTATTTCTGTTTAGTTCCTTTTTAAAATTTCTATCTTTTTATTAATATTTTCATGTTGTTCATTTATTATTTTCCTAATATCTTTTAGTTTTCTCTCCATCTCTGTGAGCATATCTAAGATCATTTTTTAAAGTCTTTGTCTGGTATGTCCCAAGTCTGATCTTCTTTCCTGATGGCTTCTGGATTATCTTGTTCCTTTGTATGGGTCATCATTTCCTATTTCTTTTTCACTTTGTTTTGTAATATTTTATTGTACAGTGTACATTTTGATATTTTAAAGCATTAACGCTAGGATTTAGGCCCTGAACTATCTTTCGTTAAGTTTGTATCCAGCTAGTGATATGACAGAGCTTTCTTTGAGTGCCAAGAGTTAAAAAACAAACAAACAAAACAAACAAAAAAAACACACCTCATGGTCTTTGCATATTGGCTCTGTATTGGCTGGTGCTCTCCTTTAAACTGTAGCCCTCCTATCAAGATCAGTCTTAAGCAAATGCAAAGTACAATGTCCTCTCCATCTTTTCTGGGTCTGCTTCTTATCCTAGGCTTTTCATTACTTGTGGCCTTAGGAATTTTTTTAAAAAATATTTTTATTGTAAACAACAAACAAACATACAAACATTCTTGACACTCAAACATTCTTGACATGGTTACAATCAATGAATCACAATATCCTCACATAGTTATGTATTCATCACCATGATAATTTTTTGTGAACATCTGCATCTCTTCAGCAAAAGAAAGAAAAAAGAAAAAACAAAAACTCATACATGCTACACCCCTTACCCCTACCTCTCATTGACCACAAGTATTTCAATCCACTCAATTTATTTTAACCTTTGTTCCCCCTATTATCTGTTTATTTCTTATCCATATTTTTTACTCATCTTCTCAACTGTAGATAAAAGGAGCATCAGACACAAAAATTTCACAATCACACAGTCACATTGCGAAAGCTGTATCATTAAACAATCATCTTCAAGAAACATGGCTACTGGAACACAGGTCTACAGTTTTAAGTACTTCCTTCTAGCCACTCTAATACACCATAAACTAAAAAGGGAATATCTATATAATACGTAAGAATAACCTCCAGGATAATCTCTGGGCTCTGTTAGAAATCTCTCAGCCACTGACACTTTATTTTGTCTCATTTCTCTCTTCCCCCTTTTGATTCAGAAGATTTTCTCAATCCCTTGATGCCAAGTCCTTGCTCATCCTAGGATTTCTGTCCCACATTGCCAGGGACGTTTACACCCCTGGGAGTCATGTCCCATTTGGAGGAGGGGACGGCAGTGAGTTTGCTTGCCATGTCAGCTGAGAGAGATGGTCTTGGGAATTTCTCTATTTATAGGAATTCATATGCCCCTAAGTTTAAGAAATAAGCCTCTCTCCCCTCCTGGGTGTTCTGTAGTATGAACTAAGGCATGAGATCCTTTGCCCCAGTCCACTTTGACTTAATTGTTTCTTTTCCTCCTTTAGCTGTCGGCAAGCTGTTTTCCCTGCATGGCAATTCCTGGGTGGGCAAGCCTGAGATGAGTTTCCTGGTTTTTGTCTTTCAGGCTGCCACCTGAGAAATTGGTGCTGACACACAGGTACCCCCATATGTGACTATGGGTTATTCTGTACCCTCAGAATCAGGGCAAGGGACCCACAATAGGACCACGGGCTCTACTCTGTACCAGGTAGGCAAGGGGGACGGTCTAGCAAGGGTGCATTGAGCTTCAACTGGTTTTCAAGCTGCATTTTCTTGATTCAGCACTTATTAAGCTACTATAACCCTTTAACTGTTTTTAAATTGTGAGGAAGATGGCTCTACCACTTTTTGCTAGTTGTTTAAAGATTCTGGGGGGATACAGCACCCTGGAGCACCTTATGCTGCCATCTTGGTAGACCTGTAGTCACAAGTTTTTTCATTGGTTTTTGTGGGCAGTGGTTCCAATCTCAGTTTAGTTTTCAAAGTCTTGGCAATGCTGATATGATTCTGTTCCACATATAAACCTCTGAGGGATTAGTTGGAGACTTAGATGATGATTTAAACCAGTTCATTTATCAAAGCTTTGTTATGCTGTTTTGTGTCTATCTCACACATATGCAACTCAAGGGTAAGCTTGGGATTTGTAGTTTCTTACATAGAAGGAAGGCATCCTTTTCTCCAGAATTCCTCCTCCTTCCCTCAGCAACACCTTTCCCATATTCTTCTGGATAGAAATACGAAGTTTCTCTTTGAGTTTTAACGGCCTGTATAACTTTTGCTGAGCAATTCCATACCTGGGGTCTGTCCATGGGATTAACCTGGGGGACAGAAAAAATGGGGTTTCCATTTGCCCCCTTCGGATCACAGGGTCTCCTTTAATTGGATCTTCTGGCCAAAAAAGACAGGGTTTCCATGAAGGTTTTATTCTTCTGTGCCATCACTGAAGTTTCATGATTGGGAGCCTGCCTTTGGATCAAAGGCACAGGAGGGAACAATGGAAAACTCATTCTCATATATAAACCTCTGCTTCCTTAAGTTGCTTCCTTAAGTTTTGACCCTCTTCCACCATCTGTCTAGCTTTGTTTACTTTTCAGAGTCTTCAGGTAATTGCTTTTTAAATTTTGTCCAGACTTTTTAATTGTAGTCATCAGGAGAGATAGGCTATAGTAATCATACCCTATCTTGGTCACAACTGGAAGCCACATCCTGGTATTTGAAATATGCAAAGGTTTGTTTTCAAGGATTTTTATAAAGATATATATAAAATTAATATAATGGAAAGGTGAGACCTTCAAGATTACACAGAGCAATGGAAGACCCTCCGTTACCTGAGGTGGGAAAGGGGTAAGAGTGCTAAGTATAGATAGTACTAA
This sequence comes from Tamandua tetradactyla, assembly GCF_023851605.1. NCBI lineage: Eukaryota > Metazoa > Chordata > Mammalia > Pilosa > Myrmecophagidae > Tamandua > Tamandua tetradactyla. The sequence continues at coordinate 62,828,991 of NC_135344.1, forward strand.
TAAAGAGTATTCTGAAAATAACTGACCAAAGTCAGAACTCAAATATTCTAATTATATCGGAATATCTTGATGCCCTTTCTCATATTCTTCTTCACTGAGTAGCCTTGCTCAAATATTCTTCAGAGATGTCTAGGATAGTGATTTAGAAATTATGCTACTCAGAGTTTCACTATTCAATGGAGCTCACTCAAGGTCAAAGTTGGTAGGGAGCAGGTGAACTCTGGTACTGAGCCCCTGCTGCAATTAGGGCAGCCCTACTTTTTTCTGTTTTTCATATTAAACTGTGTTATTAGATGTCATAACAACTAAGATTTATATTGGTAAGTGTGCTGGTTTGAAAGGATGCATGTCCCCAAGAAAAACCATGTTTTAATCTAAATCCCATTTCATAAAGGTAGAATAATCCCTATTCAGTACTGTATGTTTGAAACTGTGGTCAGATCATCTCCCTGGAGATGTGATTTAATCAAGAGTGGTTGTTAGGCTGGATTAGGTGACAACATGTCTCCACCCATATGGGTGGGTCTTGATAAGTTTCTGGAATCCTATAAAAGAGGAAACATTTTGGAGAATGAAAGATTCAGAGAGAGCAGAGCAGAACGACACAGTCACGAGAAGCAGAGTCCAACAGCCAGCGATTTTGGAGATGAAGAAGGAACATGCCTCCCCAGGGACCTTCCTGAAACAGGAAGCCAGGAGAAGAAGCTAGCAGATGATGCCGTGCTGGCCATGTGCCCTTCCAGATGAGAGAGGAACCCTGACTGTGTTCACCATGTACCTTTCCAGATGAGAGAGAAACTCTAACTGTGTTCACCATATGCCTTCTCAATGGAGAGAGAAACCCTGAAATTCATCAGCCTTCTTGAACCAAGGTAGGTTTTCCTGGATGCCTTAGATTGGACATTTCTCTAGACTTGTTTTAATTGGGACATTTTCTCGGCCTTAGAACTGTAAACTATCAACATATTAAATCCCCCTTTTTAAAAGTCATTCCATTCTGGTATATTGCATTCCTGTAGCTAGCAAACTAGAACAGTAAGCAAAACAAAAAGCCACCAATTTACACTGAAGAGCCTGGGATTATCAGCAATAGCAGTATATAATGGTGCTATCCAATGCTCTCTTCTGATTTTGGGGACATAGCTGGTATACTCTGGATGTGAAGTCCTAATGACTATTCACGGATTATATGGGGCATTACAGAAGGTTCAGCACAGTAAAAGTGTTTCTACTCCCTACATTTAAAGTGCTTGTCTGCGTGCTGGAAAATGCAACATTAAATGTTATCAGCTTTTTGTTGTTAAATAATTTCAAACTTAGAGGACAATTGCAAAAATGATACAAAACCCGTACAGAGAACTCCAACACAGATACCCAGATATACCAACTTTTAACATTTTGCCACATCATTCTTTCTTTCTATCTATCTCTCTACCTGTATACATATCACCTATCTTCTAAACTGTTGAGAACAGGTTGGAAACATTGTGCTCCTTGGACACTTAACACCTCCATATGTACGTCCTAAGAACAAGCATACTCACTTATGCAACCACCTTAATTACATTTATCAAGTTCAAGAAATTTGACATTGACATAAAGCTTACATTCTATAATCCAATATTTTCATATGTCTCAATGTCCTCTGGGCATTTTCTCCTCCGTTATTTGATCCAGTACAGAGTCATGTTTTGCATTGAATTGTCATTCTCTCTTTAGTCCCTTTCTTAAAAAAAAGTTGGAAATATATATACAACATAAAATTCTCCACCTCAACCACTCCCAGGCATACAATTTAGTGGGATTAATCACATTCACAATGTTATATTACCCTCACCACCATCTAGTTCTAGACTTTCCCATCACCCCAATCAGAAACCCAGTGCCTATTATGCATTTACTTCCTATTCTCCCTCTTTCTGCCCCCGATAACCTGTACTCTACTTTCTGTCTCTACAAATATACATTCTAGTTATTTCACATAAATGGAATCATGCAATTTCTGTCCTTTCATATCTGGCTTATTTCATTCAATATGATGTCTGCAAGGTTCAAGCATGTTGTAAGATCTATCACAACTTCATTCCTTCTTTAAAAAAATTTTTTTAATTGTATAATATAACATATATACAAAGCAAAGAAAGAAAAAGCAATAGTTTTCAAACCACTCTTTAACGAATAGTTACAGGACAGATCCCATAGTTTGTCATGGGCTATCATACCATCATTTCAGATTTTTCCTTCTAGCTGCTCCAGAACATTGGGGGCTAGAAGGAATATATATATATTTTTCATCATCCCTTTCCCTTTTTTTGTGAAAAAAAAAACATACATACAAAAAAAGCAATACATTTTAAAGTACAGCACAGCAATTAGTTGTAGAACAGATTACAATTCCACAATTTTAGGTTTTAACTTCTAGCTGCTCTAAGATATAGAGACTAAAAGAAATATCAATATAATGATTCAGCAATCATACTCATTTGTTAAACCCTACCTTCTCTATATAACTGCGTCATCACCTTTGATCTTTCTCCCATTCTTTAGGGGTATTGGGCTATACCCATTCTACCTTTATTATGTTGGAAGGGCTTTCATTAGAACTTCATTCCTTTTTATGACTGAAGAATATTCCATTGAATGCATATACCACATTTTGTTTATCCATTTATCTGTTGATGGACATTTGGGTTGCTTCTTTTTCTCTTTTTTGGCATGGGTTTGGCATTTGGGTTGCTTCTCTTTCTTTTTTTTTTTTCAAACCCAGGACTCCATTATGGCAGGTGAGAACTCTGCCACTGTGCTACCATTGCCCCGCCCAGGTTGCTTCTAACGTTGTGGAAAAGAAAGTAGAGAGAGTAGGTTTTATACATCATGCTCCTCAAACATGTAAAATACTTCCATGTATATTTCTTGAGAACATGGAATTCACTTATGTAACCGCCTTAAGTAGTTATCATGTTCAAAAACTTTAACACTGATATAAAGTTTTGTCATCAGTTTTTTTAAAAAAATTTTTATTAATAAAATCAATCAACATACAACATGAACAGTCTTAATGTATGAACATTCCATACTTGGTGTGCAAACAATGGCTCACAATATCATCACATAGTTGTATACTAATCACCATGATCATTTCTCAGAACATTTACATCACTCCAGAAAAAGAAATAAAAAGAAAGAAGAAAAAACTCATACATACCATACCCCTTACCCCTCCCTCTCATTGACCACTAGTATTTCCCTCTACCCAATTTATTTTAACATTTGCTCCCCCTATTATTTACTTATTTTTAATCCATATTTTTTACTCATCTGTCCATACCTTAGATTTAAGGAGCATCAGAACAAGAACAAGATTTTCACAATCACACCATCACTTGTGAAAGTTATACATTATACGGTCATCTTAAAGAAACACGGCCACTGGAACACAGTTCTACAGTTTCAGGCACTTCCCTCTAGCCTGTCTAATACACCTTAAACTAAAAAGGGGTTATCTATATAATGTGTAAGAATAACCTCCATGATAACCTCTCGCCTCTACTTTAAACTCTCAGCCACTGACACTTTTTTTTGTTTGTTTCATTTCTCTCTTCCTCCTTTCAGTCGAGAAAGTTTTCTCAATCCTTTGATGCCAAATCCCAGCTTGTTCCAGGATCTCTATTCCCCGCTGGCAGGGAGGTTCACATCCCTGGGAGTCATATCCCACACAGAGAGGGGGAGAGCAGTGAGTTTGCCTGCCGTGTTGGCTGAGAGATAGGCCACATTTGAACAACAAAAGAGGTTCTCTGGGGGTGAATCTTAGGCCTAATTTTAAGTAGGCTTAGCCTATCCTTTGTGGGGATAGGTTTCATATGAACAAACCCCAAGATTGAGGGTTCAGCCTATTGATTTGTTGTCTCCACTGCTTGCGAGAATATCAGACCTTCTCCATTTGGGGAAGTTGAATTTTTCCTCTATTTCACCATCCCCCCAAGGGGACTTAGCCAATACTTTTTTATTCACTGTTCAAGTCATTTTGGGATTTATCGGGGCATCACTTTGGACAAACCTACAAAATCTCATGCCCTACTCAAGGTTCCATGTACTTATGGTGTTCAATTAAACTGTCCATATAAGTTATATTAGGAGATGCACTAGTCAAAATACAAATTTTGTACCAAATAAACATTTTTTGCTTTAGTCTCACACATAAGTTAAAGTTTTAAAATATGAATTACCACCTATTTTCAACACCCTGAAATATTGACCTTCCTTTGTTCTTCTTCATGTCATCAGCTTTTCTGGTGCAGTCCCTCACTGCTAGAGTAAATCAGCTCGGCTTGATGACCTAAAGTTATCAAACCAAGATGATACTGACTTGTTTTATCCCATAGGAGAATAATTATTTTTTCAGAGACTTCTGAGAATGACAAGTACTTAGCACAATGTTTTTTAAAATACTTGCATTTAGGCTATTGGGGGATAAGAATCTTCCTTAGGTAACTTACAACACCAAGGTTATAATAAGTAAGTTAAATAATCTTTGACCCAGACTTTAGGGTTAGGATGGTGGCTCTTAAATAATACAGGACCTAAGACTTCTTTTCCCAACCTTCCATTAATTATTCACAAAGAGTAGAAAAAGATGAAAGTGCACAATAACCCCCAAAATAAAGAATAAAAGTTGAACCCCCCCCAAAAAAGATTCTTGGATATATTTCTATTTATAAAGCTTCAATAGTGTCAAATTTAGAAGCAAAATTTGTACCTGATACATACAATGTCCTTTGAATCAGGAAAACACAGCTAGAAAATAAGTAGGAGGAACCCTGTCATACCTTTCTTAAACTTCCCTCACTGACTGCCCATGCTTTGGGAATACAGAGCTTCACCAATGAGAAAGCTAGGCAGCCACAGCCTTTATTGTGTAAGACAGATTTCTGAATGGTCACTGTGTCCCTTCTTGTCATCAACAGCTCTCTTTTAATAAAGTCAGTTTCTACAATTCCTAGTGCATAATAAGCTAATGTAACAAGAATGGAGATCTTGGAATATGTAGTCTTCTCATAGGTAAAGAATTTCAGGTGAGATAGAAGAACCCTAAAAATAAAAGTGATTGTATACTTCAAATGGTTTCTATGCTGTATGAATATGTCACAATAAAAAAGCATTAAAAAAAAGTAGTGCAAGCTAGGGGAGGGGTATAATTTTTCATATGCCATTCAATGTCATTAAGGAAGGGTATAGACTCTTCCTTAATGAAAAAACTCTCTAGGCCAAACATCCTCTTCTAATAGAGAATCAGGAAATGATACACAAACTAAATGCCTGTTAAGCAATAAAAACTGGAATAGAGTGTGTGTATTTCAAATCACAGAGTATCAGAGAAGGCGTTTCCACCAGTGTCTAAATGGATGGTGAGGGAACTAAACAGCAGAACTCTGCACCTTATCTGGTTTCAAACTGGGGCTAGATATTTTTCTCCCAATTCAAAATTTAGAAAATAGGGGGAAATTCTGGAGACTATGGCAAAAAATCTACAGTACAAGATAAGGAAAGTAAACTCCCAGGGATTTAAAGAAAAGTTTTCATTTAGTAGTGATTCACTATAGGAACAAGAAGAAATTTTAGAAAGACTGCTTTAAAAAAAATCTAAAAAAGCCAAAGAAGTCAATCACAAATGAGTATATAATATATAATTTCATATTCATGAAGTTCAAAACTAGGCAGAACCAATGTATGATGATAGACATAAGAATACTGATTATTCTTGGTGAGGACTTGATGGGGAGGGGAAATGAGGAATATTTGGGATATTCTGTATCCTGGTGTGCCAGTTTCAAACTGTTGTATACCCCAGAAAATCCATGTTATTTAATCCTGATTCAACATTGTTGGGTGGGATCTTTTTATTGTTTCCAGGAACTGTGACCCACCCAGTTATGGGTGGGACCTTTTGAATAGGTGCTTTCCATAGAGATGTGTCTCCACCCATTCATGGTGGGTCATTTACTGGAGTCCTTTAAGAGGGAACCATTTTGGAAAAAACTTCAGAGCTGACACAGATAGAGACATTTGGAAATGCAGAAAGAAAGCAACCCAAGGGAAGCTGTTGAAATCAGAAGCCAAAGGACCAGGAGATACCAGCCACATGCCTTCCCAGTTGACAGAGGTGTCTCAGATGCCATTGGCCTTTCTTGAGTTAAGGTATCATTCTCTGGATGTCTTAGTTTTTTTATGGCCTTAGAAGTGTAAACTTGTAACTTAAAAAATTACTTTTATAAAAGCCAACCCATTTCTGGTATATTGCATTTCCAGCAGTTTTAGCAAACTAATACACTTGAGGACTGTTCTATATCTTGATTTGGGTAGTTGTCACATAGATGCATACATATTTAAAAATCCACTGAGTTGTACATTTAATATTTGAGCAATTTACTAGATGTAAGTTATATCTTTAAAAATATCTGTGCCTATAAAGTAAGAACAGGCTATTAAAAAGAGATCAGGCTAAAAAGAAATGAAAATAGATTAAAAAGAAAACAGGCTAATGAGAAAAGTTTTCAAGGAAACCAAAATTTTAAAATGCAGTATCTTAGATAAAATCCATTTTGGAGGAAGTATAGCGAACTTCTCAATGCAGAAAATCAAGTCAGTGCTGTAGGCGACAAAACTGAGAAGCTATTCCAAGATACAGGAGAAAAGTAAAAAAGGAAATAGAGAAAGAAGATAAGAGAATGAGGTCCTAAGTACTGATAACAGATGTTCAAAAAGAAGAAATGAAATAAATGGAACATAAGCAATGAACTAATATATAAGAACAAAATTATTCTGAGGTGAAAAAAGGCTTGTTCCTTAAAAAAAAAAAAAATAAACAAAAACCCAACTCTTTCTTCCAGGAAAAAGTTTATGATAAGAGAGCTACCCCTAGAATTATCCCAGGGAAGTTTTTGGATTTCAGAAATACACAAAGAATCCTACATGAGCTAAGCAGGAAAATAGTGCCATAAAATAGCAAAACATAGGTCAATCTTTGACTTTTCCTCAGTGGCACTAAGTCGAAAAATAAAGATAATGTAGCAAATCTAATGAATTTTTAGGGCAAAAAGTTGCGAGCCAAAAAGATAGACAACATCTATCTATGTTGTCATTGATGTATGAAGACAATAGACATTCTTAGACATGCAAGATCTTACCTAAGTATCCTTCCTTTAAAAATTATTTAATATTTTACTTTAGACCACTCAAAGTTACTAAAAATTAGTATAAAGAAGACAGATTCTCTACAAGGATTGGAAGTAAATATAAAAATTTACACATATAGAAATAAATCAAAACAGTCAAAATTTAATTACAAATTTGAAGGTAATATTGTAAAACTCAAATGAAAAGATTATGCTGGCTTTAAAAAGAAGAGAGAAAGAGTGGGAGGTAGCAAATGTGCTAAGTTTCTCATTCACATATAAAGTATTTGAAAGTTATACTTAAAAAATATATAATCATAGAAATGTATATTAAAGATTGCTTATGTTTAGAGGTAACTAGTAGTATACCAAAACTAAAATTTCTTTATTCCAAAATCCAGATCATTACAGAAGCAAAAGGAGAATAAGCTACATATAGCAAGATATAAAAATATAAAAGATAATGGCTAAATAAAATTAAAAAAAAGAAAACCACAGTAGTTACATATGAGCCTTTCTTAAAGATAAAAACAAAAACAACTATTGGATGAAGAAACCATTCAACAAAGAAAAGAATCAAATAACTCAGGGGTGATTTATGCACAGGATTATTCACTACAGTGTTGTCTATAATGGCAAAAGATTGGAACCAACTTCAATGCCCATCAATAGGACAGGTTAAATAAATCATTTTGCCAGCATTTAGTTAACTACTCTGTAGCTGTTAAAAAGAATGACAGTTCCATATTTACTGGTACAGAATAATCTTAAAGATACATTATTAAGACAGAAGGGGAAAGCATGATTGGGAAGAGTCTAAATAATGAAGATGAAAATGATTGACCTCAATGCATCAGTGAATAGAAAGCTATTGTTTTAACATGACAGAGTACTTATTTAAAATTAAAAGTTAATATCATGCTTAAAGATGAATTATTTCTGTTGAAAACAGGCTACGGGCAAGTATGCCTGTTATCTATCTCTACTGCACTAACTAAGACACTGAGATCTGAAAAAGTCCAAATCATCATTACTTTAGAAATATATATTATCGTATCAAATCTAAGATTTGCCCTTTTTCACATTTTTTTGGTATGCTATATGGTGGGGGTCATTTTTCATTCTTTTTCCATGTGACTATCCCGTTATTGCAGCACCATTTGTTGATTTTTTTTGATGGGGGGAGTTCATGACTGGGAATCCTTTTTCACATTTTAACCTTTCCAAAATTTACATAAATTGAAAATCAAAGGTTTGTCACAGTTTATCAGTCTCCCCTCTTCCTTTTGGTAGTATGTAAAATAATTATGAATCTTAAAGTTGATGGTATGTTCAACTCAATGAAATATAGTAGTATCAATATAAATTTAAGAAATTCAAAATAATTGAGATAATTTTACAGACCCAATAGGCATTTAGCAAAATGATAAGTGAACAGTGCTAAATATATCACAATCAATATTATCCCTTTATATCAATAATCATGTAATACTCTAAACCCTAAACTCAGGTTCTATTAAGGACAGCAACAAAAATCTTAGAATATTCAAAAATGACCCCAGTGAGAAATATCTGTGGCCTGGGTGATCAAATCCATAAAACTCTAAGAAATATTTCTGAAGTTTTTTGAATAATTTCTTTTCATGCTTTTGGAAGGTAGAAGGACTATCTAAAAATAAACAGTAAAAGAAATTCTAAAGAAAAAATACAGAATGGATACAATTTAAAAAGTAAACATTTGGGTTTTCAAAAATACATAAAAAATATACATCCAAAATTTAAAAATAAATAAAGAATTGGTAAAAAATTTATAATTAATAAAACAAAAGTTATTATATTTTATTATAATATAATTATTATATTTAGTATATTAAGATTTATACAAATCAATAAGAAAATTGTAGGACCTAACTTATGAATAGACACAGGACATAAATGAATTCATAGAAAACTAGTCAACAAACATACGGAAAAATATTTAAACTCAGAATAATTACAGATATGTAAATTAACACAACAATGAGCTAAGATTAACATAAAGTACTCAGTACTGGAGAAAGGTTGAAAAAAGGCACATTGCTATTTTGAGAAACAATTTGGAAAAATATGTCAAAAACATGTAAAGCTTTGGTCCTGAGACTCCTAAGGGAATAATTCTAAATAAACAACAACAACAAAAACTTTAAACATAAAGATGTTTATAGAAGTACTATTTATAGGATGAACAGAGTAAGGGAAAATAAACTATGGTAAGTTTCTGGAATGGTCTATTTTGTAGGTATTAAAAGTTACATTTAGGGTCAAATATGCTCATAATATTATGTAAGCTGAAAAAAAACAGGATACAAGAATTGTAAATTTAGCTATAAAGCAAACAAACCTTTGCACAGAAAAAAAAAGAAAAACTCCAATTATATTGATAGTGATTGTAATTGGGTTGGTGGGAATATGGGTGGTTTTTTATCTCTATATTACTTTTCCATTTTTTCCAAAATTTAAAAAATAAGCTTGCACTATTTTTATAATGAAAAGAAAACGTGACTATTGCTTTTAAAGCCCTAGCCTTTGCCTGAGGGAATGAATGAAAGAGGAATGGCAAGAACACATAAATAAAAATGTATAAATTCAACTGGGAGAGTATTTATACTGTTTGCAAATAAAAAGTACATAAGGTATCATGGTAACTAAGAAAGAGTATGTATTTATAGGCAATATTTATATATTTATATATTGATGGATGGGTATGAGGAATCAGTGTCTCTCTTCCAGGTACAGGGATTTTGGGGAAGATGTTAGATTTGGGAGGTTCTTGAATGATGGATGAGAAGGGAAGGGAAAATGATGATATGCCAGAGACAGGAATTTCAGTTATTTGGTATGGGACTTAAATTGGGATTGAGATGAGTGATTAAAGTTGTGAGAATAAAATAAGAGAAGTAGATTTTCAGTGAACAACCTGCCACTGATTTTAAAAAAAAACCAAAAAAGGCAATTTACCAACTTAAGGGTCCTAAAGAGGAAGATGTTAAGAACCTGAAAAACAGTGGAGAGGTACTGGGTAGGATGGGGGAATTTGGAGAGGAGGCTGTTGCAAAGGATGAGAAAGAGTATGAGATAAGCCTCAAGTACCTATCATTTGATTGGGCTTCCCTCTCTTACTACGGTCACACACCCAGTAATTCAGGGGTTTCATAAACATAACAGTCACCACCCTCGGAATAAATTGTAATATCAGGACTTGCATGCTTGGGCTTATGAATGTGGGAACAGCAGAGTCCTCAAAATGGAAATGGCATAAAGCAGTGGGAGTAATTGTTCTAAATAAATCTGTTTTCCCTCTGTTTCATCATTCTGTTTCTAGGGTCAATGCAAGTATTTTTGCACTTGAATGGAATAGCAGCTTCTAAGAAATAAAAAACAGATGTTAGAAGAAGGCTTTCCAGGGTGAGTCAGGAGGAACTTTAAGGGCACTCTGGCTCATGGTTTGCCCTACACTTTCCCTTGCTGTAATCTTGATAGATGCCCCTATGCCCAAATCTGCATAGGCAGCATCAAGGCTGTATTTAGATCTAAAAATGTCAAAATACATCTACTCCTAAGCCTTTGAATACCCCATATAAAGAAAAGAAAAGCTTGGTGGATATCAAAATTAGTAAAGGGAAAGGAATATATTCTTCTTGATTGAATCCTAAGATCTAGAGAAATATGTACATATAAACTATTTTTGAGTAAATATTAATCACATAAAATCAACATGTGAAAATAAAACCGAACCTAAATTTTCACAACTTTCTTTTTACTAAGGTTGTTCAAAATCTAATGAAGTTGTTCTACATTAAAGAAAATTTAATGACTTTTTGGAAAGTTATATTAAACATAATAAGTATTTACTTTCTTGGAAATGTTAGTTGAAGTTTCTATAGAACTTAGCCACATCACATTCTTAACACACTTGTGGTATGCATTTTTAAAATAACTCAAAATTTATGACACTGAATTAACAATTGATACAAATTTATGATATGTACCTGTATTTTTGGTATGTTTTAGAGACAGAATAGACATGATTATATGCCTTAAATTGAGAAAAAAGAAATATAGGTAAACTGTTTATATGGGAATATAACTTTATAATTTAAAAATATAAAATATCTAGCTGCATTCTTTAATTTGTTCAAAAAGCCTTTATTTTTTTGATACAAAGGTTTTGTGGGTTAAAGGCAATAAACATGAGTTAATTTGTTATACCTCTACAATGCTCCATTGTGGACAACTTTCTCATGTAGTAATGTAAAAACCTATAAAAGGTGCTTCTAATATATATCTATACATACATTTACTTATGAATAATTCCCCCCCCCAAATTTGTGTTGCTTACTGATAGCTGAGATACTACCCCAAAACTTAATGGTTCAAAACAATCACATTTCATTATTTTGCTCATGATTCTGGCGCATGTGCTGGGCTTGGAGGGATCAGCCTGTCCCAGTTCCAAGTGGTGTCATCTGGGGCGTTTCAAATGGCTGGCAGTTGCTGGAATGGCTTGATTTGGGTCCTAAGTCTGAGGTCTATATTTTCCAGGTCTGCTGGATTTCTCATTTTTCTTCTTGTGACCTCTTCACGTGGTTAGTTAGCTTGGATTTCCTCACACCATGGTGAATCTCCGTTTAGTTGGACTTTCCAGAACACAGTAATGTTAATTGCCAGCACTTTCAAAGCGTAGGCCTGATGTTGGCATAGTGCCATTTGCACTGCGTTCTGTTGGTTAATGCAGGTCACAAGGCTTTAGCCCAGATCCAAAGTGGGAGGGAATGCCATAAGGGTGTGAATACTGGAGACAAGGTTCATTGGAGGCCATCTCTGAAGGCTCACTACCACACCAATGTTTATGAAAGAAATTCCATAAACATTAAACGGAGTCTATTCTCTACCAACGAATCAAAAGCAAAAGAATGCTCAATTTAATTATCTTTCACTATATAAATGTCTACACCCAAATCTTTCTGATTTTTCCATAATCTTTCCTAAATATGCTTCATCTGAATTCTTTTAGCACTGTAGTCTCTTCATTAGGTACCGGCATGAGCCTCATCTAAACTAAATGTTTCCAGATGTTTGAATTTGTGAAACCAGAAAAATTAAGATATAAATTATTTATGTAGCTGCATAGAGTTGCAGACTTTGTAGTGCTTTAATTGCCAAATAAGAACATTGAAAAACTGTGCCATCTATTAGTACTCTTGTTTCATAAAGGAAAGTTAATTTAATTTAAAAAAAACAGTAAAGAGAGTTTCAGATCAGAGGACAGTCTTAAGTTAGAACTGCTGACTTTATGAAAACTTACCTTAAGACTATTCTCTTTTTGCTACAAGTTGTACAAACTCCATCAAGTACTTTCACTGGTTGTTAGACTCTGTTTGGGAATCTCTAATTAAGTCAGTTTCAATGAATATTGTCAAAGTCCTTTTTATGCTAATCCTCACTAAAATCATATAGATTTTAATAAAATGTATAAATCTCTCTTTTACAAAGATTCATTTAAAGATATGAATGCAAATGATATAATTGTGAAATATTTGTTCCTGCATTAGGATTGGATAGAGTTAATACAGTTAGCAGTTAAGATTAGGAGCTCTGGAGTCAGACTGCCTCTGTTCCAATCCAGGTGTGCCACCTTCGTAGCTGTTTCATGATCTTAAGCAAGTAACAAAGTCTGTCTGCTCCTCAGTCTCCCCCTCTGTGATGTGGGTATAATCATAGCAGGGTTCATTTGAAGTTTTAATGAGATACTATGTATAAAGTATATGTAGTAGTACATAGTACATGGTAAACATTATGTATAATTGACATAATATTCTTGTTATATTTATATATATAGTATCAGTATTTTGCCATTGCTCTTAGGATCTCAAATATTTATAATGTTTTTGAAAAGTATTAGCCATAATTGGACAATAGATTTTAAAGTTGGAAGGGAACTGTGACGTCATGATTCCACTCTATTCTAGGGTTAAAAAGAAAACATTGATAAATAGAGTCCATCTATTCTATGGTTAAAGACAATTAGTAGTGTGTTACCATCATCAGGCTAGCCTTATACATAAATTCAAGGCCCACTTAATATTTTCCGTAGTCTTGCCAGATTGGCTATCAATGCTATTTACATTTATTAGTGCCACCTTCCTATTGTCCTAGCTACTTAACACCTTTTCACATGGGTCCAAATGAACATTAACTTAATGTTCACAGTTCTCTGAGAAAAAACAAAATTCCTATGATTACCTAAAAATGGTAATAAAAGAGGACAAGGAGGGCTTAGGGAAAGTATTTTAGGGCAATTGCCAGATTTATTTTAAGCCCTACGCTTAAAAATAAGTCTAATTCACATGACAGACTTAAAATACTGGAGCCAAGAAAAGTCACTGTAAAAGCATTTAATGAAATACCTGAATTTTGTTTAGTTGTCTTCTTTGTTATGATTTTTGTGGAGATTTACTTTCTACCCTGATTGTACAGGTTTTATATCTAAACATTTCTTAGGTATCCAATAAAATGAAAACAGAAATAGACATTTTTCAAACAATACTTTTCTAATATTGACTCATATCATTAACTTGGTGGACTGTTCAGATGATGCCCAAGGCTCTTTACATAGACAACTGGTTCATCAGTAGCATTTTCCTGTGTAAGGTAAAACATCTATGTTTTCTATTTCCAGCGATCCTTATTTAACTTATCAGCCAAAATAAAGATTTTTAAGAAGTAAATTAGGGTAGATTTCCTGCAAAAAAGCAGTGAAGAACATTATTTTATTAGCAGGTTGAGTAACAAGTCTTTCACCCGCCCTCACACCACAGTCAGTGAAGCAACTGAATCAGGAGAAAATGTCCATTATTTTTATGTTCTATATCAGTTCTGGTAAAATCTAAACTCTAAGTTTCACTGGGTTTTTGGGCCTTGAAATGGCAGCATTAACATCTGAGAACTAACGTGAGAATTAACAAGGTGAGAACTATGTTGGGGGTTGCGGTGTTAACGGCGTGACAGAACTAGTATGAACGACTTAAAATAGTTTCCTTCCTATTAAATTCCTTTTCTTTTTAAATTAAATTGAACTTGATTTCTACTGACTGCATTTTACAGGATCAATATTTTGATGTTCCCCTGACACACACGCTGGGCTTGGGAGGACAGAGAGCTGCCTTGCTTGGTGATTTCCCCATTGCGTCGCACACGGTGGTGGGGCGCAGGGAGGGCCGACGACGAAATACTTTTGAAAAACAAACTTCACTGGGGTTAAAATACTGGTGCCCGCCGACGAAAAGGTATATTTTGCCTCAAAGAGAACCTACCTCCATAATTACAGTAACAAAAATAACAATCGCCCTTTCTTGTCAGAAATCTTCGGACGGGATGCAGCCCAGGGGAGCTAAAGCCGGTGCAGCTGCCAGGACAGCGGCCAGAGGCCGCAAGAGCTCGGACAACGCCCGGACCTCCACGACTGCTCCCCACAGCCGGTGGGGGCCGAGGGCGGGGCCGATGCCGCACCCCACGGGCTCCTCCCAGCTGCTGCCTTCATGGACCCGCCTCCCGCCCCGCCCGCGCTCCGGGCTTGGGGAGCTCCGCCCCCCGCCGGTCCGGCCCCGCCCTGAGAGGGCGCCGTCCTGTGCGCGCGCGCGGGGCTTTCAGCTGGTTCCCCTTCCCATCGTCCGTCTCGCGCATGTGCAGTTCGCGCCGGCGGTCTCCGTTTGTTTGAACAGGAAGGCGGACATATTAGTCCCTCACAGCCCCCTTCGCCCCACCCCCCCAGGCATTCGCCGAGGCGACTCGCCCTTTCCCCGGCCGGGACCGCAGCCCCTCCCAGAAGCTTCCCCATTAGCAGCCGTCGGGACCCGACTTCGTCTTCCCCAGCGTCTGCTCTCCAGCCTTTCTCCTCTGCTAAATCCCCATCGGGCGCCGACCTCGCCCTGTCTGCCCCGCCGGACACCACGGCAGCAGCCCCAGCAGTGACGGGACAAAATGCGAGAGTGAGGCCATCTCGCGGGGAACAGCTCTGAGCCGAGACAGATCGGGGCGTCGGGCCGGGCCAAGTCGAGCCGAGGATTCGGAGCTAGATCGCCTACGGCGTCTCAGAACGGAGCGGGCCCGGCAGTGGCCCAGGCGGTGGCGGCGGCAGCTGGCACAGCTCCTCACCCGCCCTTCGCTCTCCCTTTTCCTCTTCTCCCTCCTCTGCTGCCCAGAGGGAGTCTCCACCCTGCTTCTCGTTCTCTCGCGCCTCCTGGCATCTCGGGATCGGGATCTCTCTATGGCGAAGGCGGCCCGGGCCCGCTGAAGCGCTTCACTGGAGCGACCGGGCTGGTGGCGACGGCGCTGTCGGCTGTCGTGAGGGGCTACGGGGTGGGATGCCACTTTGGGCGTCCGAGCGGCTGTGGGTCGCTGTTGCCCCCAGCCCGGGGTCCGGAGAGCGGAGATCCCCTCAGTGAGGGGGAGGAGGGAGAACCGGGCGCACCTGGTGACCCTGAGGTTCCGGCTCCTCTGCCGGCGGCTGCGAACCCACCGCGGAGGAAGTTGGTTGAAATTGCTTTCCGCTGCTGGTGCTGGTACAAGGGTATTGTCACAGTAGCAGCAACATGTCGACTGGGGACAGTTTTGAGAGTCGGTTTGAAAAAATCGACAACCTGCTGCGGGATCCCAAATCGGAAGTGAACTCAGATTGTTTGCTGGTAAGTAGCTCTGTTCCGTTTTGCTTCTGTGGTGATTTCTGTGTGCATTGCTTTAGTCTGGGCAAAAGAAAATTTTAAGGTGTACATTATCATTTGGGGGGGGGGGGCGTATTTGTCTCTCCCGAAGAATCTTAGAGTACCACTTACATCTCATGGCGTGGCCCTGTTTGTCATTTGACTGATTCTGTACTCACTACTCTCCAAACTTTTAGCTCTGACTCGGTTCATCGGTACCTGAAAGATACTTATTAATTGCTATTGCAGACATCGTTTACAAAAATTTTCAGGGCGAAGTTATTTCTAAGTATATAAATAGTTTCTTGAATGGCGGTCTTAGCAATATTAATCTTCCTAATCGGTTTAACTGTATTATTGGAAAGATTACTTTCCATTTACAGCGATTTAGCCTCAAAAGGTTTAAATTTTATTACACTCAGAAGTGACAATGGAGAATTGATATTGGAGGTAATTTTTGAGCGAAAATATCATAGGTGACTAGAGGTACCTACGATAACACTTCGTCAGTCATCGCAGTGTTAACTTACTTGACATTATTGTTGATTACAAAAGGACCTCACGGGTTTCTTATTATAACTGCGTTTTTTGGTGGTGGTGTGTTAACCTTTGTCACTTTAAAAACATTCTAAAGAAGTTTTTCTGACATGAAAAGCCAGAATACCATTTTGAAAATCTTTCAATGGTTTAATAAAGCATATAAAATTATCTGTAAGTAATTGGAGGTTTTAAGTTTTGTCAGTTTTTTCTATTACTAATAGTTGCAAATTGTTTTTAAGTGAGTTTTCTTTATACCTTGAAGAACAACTGTAAGTTATATAATTCTGTTTTAGTCCAAACAAAAGCACACAGTCGTTAAAGTTTCAGGGCAAGGAATATGTCTATAGATAGGATTTTACAACCATCTTCAGAAGATTTATGTTAGAAATACACAATGTTTGTATTTAATATTAAGTGGGTAAATTAATACTGTTCAGTGAAATATACCATTTTAAAGTCTGGACGCTACATGGGTTGCTTAGAATTAATGTGCATTTCAGTTACTCCAAGTACCTGTATATACTTTTAAATGTGTATGGTTTTACCAGATAGTTTCTCCTCTGAGCTTTCAGCATTATTCTAAAGCATCCTTTACTATGAAATAAGAGTCTTGTTGGTTGTATGTTTGAAATGGTTCACCTACGTTATGGATGCTCTACATATTGAGAAGCAGCAAGGAATACTGCTGAATACAATTTAAAACATTTTATTGAATGAGAGAATTGGAAGAAATTAGAACACATCTTCTACTGGGGATTTCTATAATTTTAAGTCTAATTTTCCTTTTAATTTTTACATAATTTCCATTTATCTTTGATTTTACTTTGCTTTTTGATCTTATTGCATGAAGTGGTGTTGCCAGGAGAGTTCAGTAACCTTTCTTTGTCTTCTAGCCTCTTGCTGTACATTTCATTTGTTAGAAACTTCAACAAATATTGACATGTGGAGGATATAAGGAAATACATGTCATTGACTCTTCCCTCAAAAAATATTCTATCTAAAACAAGAGCCAATCTCACAAACACATACACAGAAGTTAAACAGAATGCTCACAGATTGAGAAAATATGTGATAAATTTTAAATGATTGGTATAGGTAGTAAGTTCTCTTGAAAACTGAGAAGAAATCACTGTGAGTTGAGAGAACTAGAGTATGAGGATGGATAGGATTTAAATGCAGTGAGAAAGGAGGATAACTTGAATAAAGTGGTAGAGACATGACTGGCTATGACATGTTTAGGGGAACAGAAGGATAACTTGGAGTTGGATCGTGGAAGACTCTATTGTTAGGCTAAGGAGTTTAGATTTTCTTCAGTATGCTAAGGTCATTATATATATAAACAAGATGGTGCTATGATGAATGAAGGAGTTGAATCTGGTAGTTGTGTGTGTAGCACAGGTTAGTGTGGGATGAGACTGGATGTGAAATGATACTGGGAATTAAAAAAAAATAAATTATTGTAACAGTTCAGAAATGATAGAAGTCCAAAATTGGGACATGAGAATGTAGAAGGAAGATTTGCTGGGACTTGATGGCAGGGTTGGAGAGGAGAAGGGGGACCAGAGAGAAAGAGAATAGTCAGATGATTCTTAAAATTTTGAGTCTGGATTATAGGGAAAATGATGAAAACAGCAAAGTCAGGATTGGAAGAGTAGGCATACAGACAAATTCAATTTTAGATATATTTGATGGAAATTGGGACAGCCACAAAAAAATGAACTGTGAACTGTTGGAGATACAGAACTGAACTCATAAGTAAAGGTGATGACTTGAAAATCATTTGCATAGAGGTGCAAGTTATAACTGATGTAATGATAAAGGGAGATATTGCAGGGAGTGAACAGTGGATAAAAGAGGAAGACTGAACAAAGATGAGTCAAGGAAGTAGGTAGTCAGGGCCTTTCAGAGTTAGGAGAGCCAGTTATCATGGAGTCCAAGACTTTTAAAAGAACATTTAGAAAAGGAAAATATAATCAACAGATTGGTTAATTTTTTTACCCAGAGTAATTTTGACCCTTTTTCTTTTTAGTTCTGCAACTGTTTTTTTTTTTTGATAGCTGTTACTGAAATTGTATTATGGTACTAATCTAAACTTGATAAAAATAGAACTTTTCTTTGGACATCAATAGTCCTCCTTCCAGGGGTGTATGGGTAGTTCTCTGCCATGTGGGAAACCCAGGTTCGATTTCTCGGCCTTTGCATTAAAAAAAAAAAAGCTGCAATAATGGAATATTCAAATGGAAAAGTATGAAGTATGACCCTCACCACACAGCACACAAAAGAAAAAAAAATAGCCCTCCTTCCAGTTTTGCAGCATCTAGCATGAATTTCCTCTGCATGATATTTTGTGTTTATAATTGAGCATTTGTTTCCTCTTTCATTTTATGTCTGCTATTTAGAGTGAATCAAGTAACTTGTTTTTTTTTGGTGAATTTATTCTTTCCTATCTGGCCTCATCTGGACAACATTTCATATATTATAGGCATAATGCTACTTTCGCTCTGGTTGCCTTTCTTGTTCTTTATTTTGGCCTTTTTAAAATTGATACTTATTGAGTACTTATATGCCAATGCACTACTCTAGTTCTAGATTTTTTTGTAACCTCAAAAAGTAAGGTTACCAAATTATGCTTCTTTTCCATTTCCTTTGCTAGATCCACTCTAGAAATGGAAGTTCTAAACCTTTTAGTTTCACAAAATTTTGCTGGTAAATGTAATTTTAGACCACTTTACTCATAAAGCAGCTCTTTTGTTGAGATACTAATAATGAATATTAGTAGTTACAAAATCATGTAGCTGGACGAAGTCCTGATAAGTGGCTCTCCAACTCTTCCTTAAACACCTATAATTTTTTTTGAAGAACTGAATGAGCCAGTTTTTCATATTATAAATATAAATGCTAAACTAATCTGTAGATACTAAGATAATATAATAACCATTCACTAGTTTCCTAGATCATTCAAATTACTCATCCTTGCTTTTCTGTAACTCAGATTCTTTCCAGTAACCTTATGGTTATCTTATGGTCCACATTATATTTTATAATGATTATCAAAAACTGTTTTCCTTTTTCCAGCTCCCTTACCATAGAATTATTTTATCTAGGGTTTGTAACAATTTCTCGATAGTTTTGAGTACCTCTGAAAACAGAATATGGGATAGAGTTTAAGTCTGTTTAATTTTTCCAGAGGAAAAAAAATGCACACGATTCCTAAATTAAAAAGGAAAACCACAGATGGATGGGAGGGTTAGGGATATATTCATCTTGAAGTTTGATATACATTGCATGAAAATACATCTATTTTGTCAGTAGCATATTTAGCACACTGCTTCAGGATGCCAGTTACAAAAGTATGACATTTCTTTCCAGTTTTCATTTAGCTTGTGGAGGTTTAGTAGTAAGTGAGTGGTAGGGAGAAAAGAGAACCAATGTTTAGTTGAACAGTGCATACCGGGTACTAACATTGAGCTATCCCCTTTATATATATTTGTTATTACCATTTCTTATTCAGTTTTTCAGTGTGTAGAAGCAAATGTAAATAAAGTTTTAGGTATTAATCTTTGAGGTTTTTAAATTTTAGTTTCTTTTTTTTCCTGGGCTTAGTTGGCCCACTGCTTTTTTTCTTTTCATTGCTGACGTCTGTTTCTGCCTCAGGTTTTGTCCCATAGTACTTACCTTTCTCTCTTGGAGAGTTAATCCATTCTTACAGCTTCAATTACTATCATCTTCTATACCTATGATATCCAAATATTTAATTTTAGTCTTTTATCTGATTTCAAATCTTAAATATCTGACTACTTACTGGCCATCTCTACTTGGATATCATGTTAATACTCAAATTCCTCATATTCCATAATAAGCTTTCTTCAATATGCTTATCTGTTTTTGTCATTAACAACACTATTGTCCTTGACAGTCAACTGGAGTTCTTGTGAGCTTTAACTTTGAGCATCCTAGGCCACATGTTTCATATTACTCTTGTGTTATTACAAGTTTTTCTCCGGGATTTCTAATTCCTGGATTATTGCTATATAATCTCTGTGCACACCTCGGCGATTAAATTGATCATATTTTGGGTTATGTTACTGTTGGTGGAATGAAAAGACCTGAGGTCATGAAGCCTTTGATCATTAAAGTCTGCCTGTGTTCAATAAAAACGGGCGATTCAGTGGTAGAATGCTCACCTTCCATGCGGGAGACCCGGGTTCGATTCCTGGACCATTTACCCCCTCCCCCCCCCAAAAAAACACCAGGGTCTAAAGTCTACCTGTGTTCATAATTTATAATTAATGTTTGTTACCAACATATATTGCTTATCTGGTTGGTTTGGACCAGACTGTTTTTTTGTTAATATGTTGCAAGAACTTTTTTTTTTAAGTAAATTACTCTCCTAACTCATTCATTCACTTAGCAAATTTTTGTGTAGAGTTTAAACGTGGGTTCAAATCCAGGCTCTGCCATATATTTGCTGGATGATTTTAGGTGAGTTATTTTAACCTCTTAATGTTTGTTTCGTCTTTAGGAAAATGGGGGCATAATTGTATTAGATTGTTGTAAGAATTATATTAAATTGTATAGACAATTATCTCAATGTCTGGTATTCAAAAAGTGTTTGATAATTGGTGACATTATTGTCATATTTATTGTATTCTTATGTGCTAGTTACTGTACTTGGGCTGGAAGTTATTTATTGTCTTCTCTAAGTGAAGAGTAATTTTTTGGTACCTCAAGCCATACTCATAAATTCATAATTTGGCTTTGCTTTATTGAAGTTTCTAAAACATCAGAATCAATTGTAACTTATGTGGATACAGGTAAGTGGGATATTGTAAGATAGGGAGACTTTTTGAAAACCAATTATTCATTTAGTTATGATTTATAACATATCTACTTTGTGTTAAGGGTTTGCTATGAAAGACACTTGGGAACTGTTCATAGTTTGTGGAAATTTGGTTATCTTGCTCCCATTCGGTATGTATCTTTTATACTTTCAGTGTGCTAGGCTGTCTTGTCCTAGGAGAACTCTGTGGGTGTATAGAGCGGTGCCCAGAGTAACAGCTGAGATGTGAATTGGGCCATTCATTAATCTCTTGAGTTAGAAATGTTTTTAATTCGGGAGAAGGAACCACATATAAAATTTTATAATGAACAAAGAGTAAATTCTTAGTTTTAGAGTAGACTTTGCATAATTGTAGAGTTTTCATGATTATAAGTTTTGGTATTGTGTATATATGGTGAAAACTAGAGACTATTACCGTGTATGTGAGAAAAACCTATGTATCAGGAAATATTACTCATGGAATTCTCTTGCTGAAAATAGTCCAATAGCCCCATAAAGGGTACATCCATTTAGTTTAAGTCCAGGGCATAACTGATGGATACCACACATATTATATGTACAAGAAGATGAATAGATAATACTGTATTTCACAATGGCCAATATTTATTTATTTTTTAAATGTGTTACCAGCATATTTAGTGAAAGTCATACTTGACTGGAAATTCAGAGCCTTGTTTTACCATTAACTCTCTGAGCTTCAGTTTCCCCATTTGTGGAATAAAGAGTTGGATGAGATAATTGCTAATGTCCTTTGGGTCTCTAAAACTTTGTGAACCTTTGTGCATTAAACTTCAACAGAAAGTTTTTAAAAATTGTGTTATCATTTAAGAAATAAAACTAAGTAGTTAAACAGTGTTGAGGTACAAATGTTTAAGAATAGGAACCACCTTTAGTAAGTGTTATTTTTGCCACTAATTCCAGATAGCCTTGGAAGATTATCCTAAATTAATTTTTTAAAATATATTTTTATTGAGAAATATCCACACACATACAGTCCAGTCATATTATACAATCAGTGTCTCACAGTACCATCACATAGTTATGTATTCTTCACCATGATCATTTTTAGAACATTCACATTACTCCAGAAAAAGAAAAGAATAACTCATACCTCCAAACCCCTTACCCCTCCTTTTCACTGACCTACAGTATTTCAAGCTACGCAGTTTTAACCCTTTATCTCCCCCTATTATTTATTTATCCTCATTTATTTACTTTTTAACTTATCTGTCCATACTCTGGATAAAAGGAGCATCAGACACGGTTTTCACAATCACACTGTCATTTTGTAAAAGCTATATAGTTAGACAGTCTTCTTCAAGAATCAAGGTTACAGTTCAACAGTTTCAGGTACTACCCACTAACCACTCCAATACAACATAAACTAAAAAGGGATATCTGTATAATGCTTTAGGATAACCTCCTCACTCTGTTTGAAATCTTTTAGCCACTGAGACTTTATTTTGTCTTATCTCTCTCTTTCCCCTTTTGGTCAAGAAGGCTTTCTTGTTCCCATGATGCCGGGTCCCGGCTTATCCCTGGGAATCAGTCCCATGTTGTCAGGTAGATTTACACCCCTGGAAATTATATCCCATGTAGGGAGGAGGACAGTGAATTCACCTGCCAAGTTGACTTAGAGAGAGAGGCCACAACTGAGCAACAAAGGAGGTTCTCTGGGGGTGACTCGTAGGCATAATTATCAGTAGGCTAGGCTTAGCCTCTCTTTTGCAGGAATAAGCTTCATAGGAGTGAGCCACAAGATTGAGGGTTCACCCTGTTGAATTGATTGTCCTCCATCCTAAATTAATTTTTAATTGTGATATTTAGCACTTACTCTTTTTTGAATTTGTGACTTTTTTTCATAACCATAAGGATTTGTACTTTTTGAACTGAGAAAGTAGAAATTAAGTTCACATGTAGTTTATTTTTCTAATATACCTGCCTTCCTTGTTTGGGATTGGGAAATACTCAGTATGTTTTTATTATAGTGAGTGTCTAAACAATCAGTAGAAAATTAGATGCTCAAATTAATATCCATAGTTTGATATCTCAAGAGGTGAGAGGTTGTCTTATACTTGTGTTGTATTTTAAAAGGTAAACCAACCTGTACCCCTCTTTATTGAACCTTACTTCCTGTACTTACTGACTTTGGGCAAGAACTTGAAATTTTATCTCAGATCATTCTCTGGAACCAATTCTGAAACAGTGAACCATAGTTAACTCTTTTTTTTTCTTGGCTTGTTATTCATTCATTCAGTAAATGTTTGTTTGGTGTGTACTGTATGCTAGGCATTCTGATGGGCACTGGGGACGCCATGGTGAGTAAAAGCAAATATGGTGCATGCCTTCATGGAATTTATAGTCTCAGAAAAAGGATTACTTTTGAGCATTTAGTGTGGAGTAAGGCTTGGAGGGGAGGTAAATGATATGATCATGCTTTTCCATTAAGGTTTTGGATATATTTGAAAACTTGTGGTAAAGTAGTCTAAGTGTATAATTTTCAGATATGAGTCTGTAGATTGTATCAGACCCACTTGAGAAACTTGTTAAAAATGGAATTTGGACCCATGCCCAGACAAACAAAACTGGAATTTTGGGGGATGAGTCTTAGAATTCTGCATGATATCTGGATTCTTGGACATACTTAAATTTGAGAACTGTTGTTATAATGAAAGAACATGTTGTTGTTGTTTTTGGTAACTTTATAATGAGAAATTTTAAATATACACAGCAGTAGGCAAAATGATATATTGAACCCATATTACCCATATTCTGCAGTTTGCAAAATTTTGTCACATTTGCTTCATTAATTCTTTATCTTGCCAAAATACTTTAAATTCTGGACATTGTCATTTCACTGTTTTAGCTTGCTCAAGCTGCCGGAATGCATTATACCAGAAATGGAATGGCTTTTTTTTTTTTTTTTTAAACTTTTTTATTGTATAGTGTAACACATATGCAAAGCAAAGAAATAAAAAAGCAATAGTTTTCAAAGTGCTTTTCAAAAATTGGTTAAAAGATAGATCCCAGAGTTTGTCATGGGCTACCATATGATCCGCTCATGTTTTTACTTCTAGCTGCTCCAGATTATAGGAGGCTAGCGGGCTTAATTTTTTTATCATCACAATCGACTTTTTTTTCCTTCTTTTTTTTTGTGAGCAATAACATATATATATATATATATATATATATATATATATACGAAAAAGCTATAAATTTCCAAGCACAGCACCACAATTAGTTGTAGAACATATTTCAGAGCTTGACATGAGTTACAATTCCACAATTTTAGATTTTTACTTCTAGCTATTCTAAAATACTGGAGACTTAAAAGAGATATCAATTTAATGATGGAGCATTCTTATTCATTTAAGTCCTGTCTTCTATTATAATTCCACCATCATCTTTGCTCTTTCCATACCTCTTATTGGGTGTTTTTGGGCTTTGGCAATTCTAAATTTTTGATATTGGAAGGGGCTGTCATGAATATGGGGTAGGGAGATGGATCTATTTGATGTTCTGGAGAGGCTGGGCTAGGTTTCAAGACTTATCTGGACCAGGGACCCATCTAGAGGTTGTTGGTTTCTGGTAAGTTACTCTAGTGCCTGGAACCCTTGTGGAATCTTATAAATTGCCTTAGGTGTTCTTTAGGATTGGCTGGATGGAATGGCTTTTAAAAAGAGAATTTATCAAGTTGCAAGTTTACAGTTGTAAGGCCTTGAAAATGTCCAAATTAAGACATCAGCGAGAAGTTACCTTCACTTAAGAA
Source organism: Tamandua tetradactyla (assembly GCF_023851605.1). NCBI lineage: Eukaryota > Metazoa > Chordata > Mammalia > Pilosa > Myrmecophagidae > Tamandua > Tamandua tetradactyla. Next base: position 62,854,050 of record NC_135344.1, read on the forward strand.
AGTCTTATATGCCGTCTAGAACACCTCTGTCAGCTGGGAATGCACATGGCAATGTCTGCTAGCTTTCTCTCCTAGCTTCTCATTTCCTAGGAATTCCCCCTGGGGTGTTTTCCTTCTGTATCTCCAAAGGTTTCTGGCTGTGTGGGCTCTCAAGCTTTTTCCAAAATGGTTCCCTCTTAAGGAGTCTAGTAAGCAACCCCATCTTGAATGGGTGGAGATACAGCTCCATAAGAACCACCTATCAAAAAAAAGGCCCCACCCACAATGGGGTGGGTCACATCTCCATGGAAGCAACGTAATCAAAAAGATCCTGCCCAGCAATATTAAATGAGGATTAAAGCATATGGCTTTTTATGGGGTCTGCCACAGTTTCAAACTATTACACACTCTTATACACTTCAATACACATCTTTAAAAACAACAAAGGACATTTTCTTACATAACCACGATGGCCATTATTATACATAACAGAATTAAAAGTTCCTTGGTACCATTAATTCCCAGTTTATATTCAGGTTTCTCTGATTGTTTAAACCAGATTCTTTTTAAACATTTTATTGTGAAATATAACATATTCAGAAAAATGATAATTTTCAAGGTACAGTTTAACAAGTAGTTATAGAGCAAATTTACGTAGTATTGTATCGTTTACAGTTCCATAATTTCAGGTATTTCCTTCTTGCTGTTCTAATATACTAGAGACTAACAAGAAATATCAATATAATGTTTCAGTGGTCACAGTCACTTGTTAAATCCTATCTTCTCTGTTATAACTCTTCCCTCTCTTTTGATCCTTTTCTCAGTCTTCAGGGATGTTTGGGCAAAATGACCATTCTAACTTCTTCGTGTTGAAAAGGGGTATCAACATTATGGAGTAGGAGGATGCAGCTAGTTGGTGTTCTTGGAGAGACTGGTACCTCTGTTTTTCAGGGTTTATCTGGTATAGGAACAATCTGGAGGCTTTATGTTTCCGAGAAATAAACTTAGTGAGTGAAACACTTGTAGAGCTTCGGATTGGGCCCAGGGTATTCTTTGGGGTCTTGAGGAATACTGTGCATTGAAACTTGGCATACCGTGGCCATTTGCAATATCTAGCTGAAGCTTGCATAAGAGTAACCTCTAGAATAACCTCTCTATTTGAAATCTCTCAGCCACTAATACCTTATTTTGTTAAATTTCTTTTCCCTGTTTTAGTCAGCAAGGTATTTTCAATCCCACAGTAACAGGGCCAGGCTAATCCTTGGGAGTCGTGTCCCCCATTACCAGGGAGACTTAACAACTGTGGAAGTTGTGTTCCATGTAGGGGTGAGGGTAATGAGTTTACTTGCAGAGTTGGGTTTAGAGGGAGAGAGTGGCCACATCTGAGCAACAAAAGAGGTCCTCTGGCAGTGACTCTTAGGCATACCTATAGGTAGACTGAGCTTCTCCGCTACATATATGTCACAAGAGTAAGGCTCAAGATCAAAGACTTGGCCTATTGATTTGGGTGTCTCTGATGTTTGACCTAGTATCAAGGGTTTCCTTGGTGGTAAAGTTTAATAGTTCCATATTTTTTGTCCCGTCCCTCAAGGAACTTTGCCAGTACTTTTTGATTATCTGCTTAATATATTCTGGGATATATCCAGGCATTACATTAAGCTATACAGGATTAAAGGCCCTCATTTTTATTCTGGGCTCCTTGTGTTTCAGTTGTTTAAATGAGCTATCTAGACAGGTTAAGTTAGATTATGTGCTACAGGAAATTTAGGTTCTGGACAAAATAAACTTAATACTTTTTTTTTTTTTTTTTGGCTTGGCAGGCTCTGGAAATCGAACCTGGGTCTCTGGCATGGTAGGTGAGAATTCTGCCATTGACCCACTGTTATGCTACCGGCTGATACTTTTTGATTATCTGTTTAATTTACTCTCAGATGTGCTGATACTTTTTGATTATCTGTTTAATTTACTCTCAGATGTGTCTAGGCATTATATTAAGATATATAGAATTAAAGTCCTGCATTCTTCTGGGCTCCCTGTGTATGGATTGTTTAGATGATCTGTCTAGACAGGTTGAGTTAGATTATGTACTACAGAAAATTTAGGTTCTGGACAACGTAAACCTTTCTTCCTTTGGCCTCAAAAAGTAGATTAGGTTCTGAAATGCAGCCAGTGCCTTCCTTATCCCTGTATTCTGAATTACTTTAATCCTTACCTGATCAGCTTCATTCTTATCCCTAAATACCAGGTCATACATATATAAAACTGTCTCTTAAAATCCAGAAATAATAATTACCACTCTGAAGTAAATGTGACTGCTATAAGAGCTTATAATCTAGGTCCCTGTTTTCTTATAAGTATTTTCTTAATGCAACCATATTTGCTCTTTTGTTCCTGCCTTATTTTGCCTCATCAAATGTCCCACAGGTTCATTTACAATGTTGAATGCCTCACAATTTCATTACTTTTTGTAGCAGCACAACATTCAATCATATGTATACACCATCATTCTCCAGTGTACTTCTCAGTCATGTATCCTTTACTACCTCCATTCATTGAGCATCATGTTTAATGTTCAAAGCCAACAGTCCATCAGCACTCTCAATTTTAGGTAATTTCATTGTTCCCAAGAGAATACACCCTCACCAACTAGAAAATCCAAACCTCCCCTTAACTCTTGTCCCTCCTCCCATTAATTACCCTTGCTGTTGCTGTGGTATTGTTGGTGTTTTCCTGTTAAACATAGCCTATAACATGCAATAGCAGTTTTCCCCCGTAAACTGGAACTTATGCATTCTTTGTACAAGATTCATACCTTTGCAGTGGTTCATGCAAGAACTTATTTATATATTTGTAGTGATCATCGGTTGAATGCCTGGGTCTATGCAATCCCTTTCAATCATGTTCACTTTCAATAAGGTAATATTACTTTTAGACCCACTAGTGAGCTGCCTTCATGTCTTTATTCTCGTACATATAAGTTCAACTTTGTTAGCTAACCATGTATCTCTAGGTCCCCTATATTCTGTATTATAAGCATCTGATTTTACCTTTACCGTGGTCATGAAAGTGGAATCATACAGTATCTGTCCTTTTGCGTCTGGCTTTTTTACTCAGCATTATGTCCTCAAGGTTCATCCATCTTGTCATATGGTTCAGGACATCATTTCATCTTACTGTTGCATAATATTCCATCGTGTCTGTTACCACATTTTGTTAATCATTTCTCTGTTGATGTGCACATCGATTGTTTCCATCTTTTGGCAATTATGAATAATGCTGCTATGAACATCAGTGTGCAAATGTCTGTTTGTGTCACTGCTTTCAGCTCTTCTGGTTATATAACCAAGTAGTGGTATTGCCAGGTCACTGGGCAACTCAGTATTTAGTTTTCTGAGGAACTGCCAGAAGTCTTCTATAGCGGCTATACCGTTACACATTCCCATCAGCAGTGCATAAGTGTCCCAATCTACACAATAATGATTAATTTTTCTAAGACTTTGCACACATTCACTATTTTATTTAATCTTTACAACAATTCTGTGTGCTAAGGAAGGCAGATATTGTTTTTCTCACTTTATAAATGAGTAAATTAAACCTTAGAAAAGGTGAATGAATTTCCTAAAGGCATAGAGCTGAAGTTGCAGGCTTTGTTGTCTTTAGTCTGGTTCTCTTTCCATTTTACTATGAAGCTGTAGATAACATTCCACAAAGAGATATGTTTGCAGACTGCTTTGTACACAAAAGCAATAAATGAAAAATATTTAAGTTAACTGAAAACTGTGGAGATTTTAGGGGAAGATTTGTAATATTAAGTAGTAGGGAAAAGATCTTAAATGTTTATTGTCTGGGTTGGAGGGAGGAAGTAAGTCCTGTAATATTTTATCTTGAATAGTGATCTGCAAAATATGGACTCTTATTTCTTCTTTTCTGATCTTGACACCTTTTATTTCTTTTTCTTATTGAGCTGGCTACAAGTTCCAGTATTACATTGAATACACGCGGTGAGAGAGGACTTGATCTTTGTTCTTGATTGTTAAAGGAAGTGAGTCAGTCTTTCATTATTCTTTTTTTGGCTTGAATTTCTTTGGGTTTGTTCTCTTTGGTGTTTGCTCACTTCTTCAATCTATAGGTTTATGTCTTTTGCCTAAATTGGGAAAGTTTTAGCCATCATTTTAATCCTTTTTAGCCCCATTCTCTTTGTTATGGTTCCAAGTTTGTTTTTTACCTTTCCCTATTTTTACTTTGTTGTTCAGATTGGGTAATTTCTATTGTTCTGTCTTCAAGTTCATTCATTCTTTCTCCTTGCTTCCCATTCTCTCCTGTTACATTCATTTAGTGAGTTTTAAAATTTTTTCAGTTACTGTATTTTTCCATTGTAAACTTTCCATTTGGTTCTTTATATCTTCTCTTTCTTTGCTGAGATCTTTTTTCCCCTTGTGATGTACTCCTTTTTTCATTTGTTTCAAGGGTGCTAGTAATTGCTTGTTGTAGCATCTTTTATGAAGTCTGCTTTATAATTCTTGTCAAATTACTCCAACATATGTATCATCGGTTGATTGTCTTTTCTTGAATAAACTGAGATTTTCCTGATTCTTTTTTTTTTTCTGTTGAAACTTGAACATTTTAGGATTATGAGACTCTGGATCATATTTAAATCTTCTGCTTTATCAGGCCTCCTCTGACATCACTCCTGCCAGGAAATGTGGTAGGGGTGGGGATACTGTCTCAGTACCGGCAGTTTTCCCAATTTAGCTTCCATTGACATCTAGGGAAATAAGGATACCTCATGACTCTGGGGCTGGAATGAGGGAATTTCAGGCTCCCCATCTCCTGGTACTGTAAAGGTTACCCTCTTTATGACTGAGTGGTGTTGAAAATCTTGGCTTTCCACTAGTCGTGTTCTGATTCCTTCCCAGTGAGGAGAGAAGAGGTTCTTTGTTACCACCTGCTAGATAATGAAGTCCAGGCTCCCCACATAGTCTTCACTGACACTGCAGGGATAGTCTTGTCACCACTCAATGGAAATGAAATCACACTCTTTTCTTAACCCTCTCTGACATCACTCCAGCGATGGGGAATGTTGCCTCATACAGAAAGGCAAGAGGGGAAGCCTCTGGCACCACTTATTTAGCCTTTACTTATGGGGGTGGGACTGGAGTTGCAGTTATTTCCATGATATTTGACTGATGTTATGCGGTTATGTCTAAAAGTTTTTAGTTTTATTAGGTTACCTCTTTTCTAGTCCTTCGGCTAGAGAGAACAGGATTTTCTTGATTTTTTTTTTTTGTCTGTGTTTGTTGGTGTTCTTGTGTTGCTGGCTTTTCCACCATTTAGTTTGGGATATATGAGACAAAATAAAATCCAGTAAACTGTTGTTAACAACAGTCTTATGTAGTAGTTACTGTTGTTATCCTTGTTTTCCTGATGAGAACCTTGAGACTGTGAGGGATTAAAGAACTTGCTTGCTGAAGGTCACTTGACTATTGAGTGTCGTACTTTGAAATACGACTCCATTTCAAAGGATACTGTTTCAAATAAGATACTGTTTATATAGAAGTGTTTTTCTACTGCTTTAGAAAGTTAGCATCTCAATTTGGGATCTTGATCCTGTCGTCCCTACATTTCTTGTAACTTCACACCATCTTTTATCTTCTGTAAAAATAAGTCTCTTCTACCTAAAAGTATTCTATCAAGTTTAGGTTCTGAAACATTGCAGTCTTTTGACAGTTTTTTCATTTCTTCATTTTCCATTAAGTTTTCTGCCCCCTATAAAGTGGTTCTTGCCCCTATTACTTTGAGGAAATATTCTATTTGAAGTTGCTACTGACTTTTTAATTAAAAATTTATTTGGTTTCTTTTGCATTCTTCATTCTATTTGACCTTCTTTGTAGCATTATACTCTGCTCTTAAGTTCCTTCTAGGAGCTACTTCAGCTTTCCTAATGCTTTTCTATCTTTGTTCCCCTCCTCTTTGGCTATTCATCAACCGTATATTTCTTCTTACCTCTTAGTGTTTCCAGGTTTCTGTTTTTGCTCTTTTTTCGGTTCTCCCTCTGATCACTCTCACTGGATAATTCCATCTGTTTTTCATGTATTGAAGTGCTCTCATGACTCCCAAATCTATATCACAGTCTCACTTTCCCAGGGTTATTGGGGAAGGTAGCATGATATGACATTTGAGGCAAGCTAAATATAAGTTGTGTTCACATTCCAATTGGGAAAGAGTAGGTGCAAAAGACAGTAGGGTAGGGTGAGCATGTCCTATTTGGAAAATGGCTGCTAGCACACTGTGGCTCAAGCCTACCTAACTACATTTGTGTAGAGAAAATGAGGCCGAAAGATATAGTTGAAGAGTGATTGTAAAGAGCCATTTTATGTTGTCAAGGTAAACAATTTGGAACACTGTTTTTTTTTACACTATAATTGTCCCATAGAACACTGGCATGTGTGTAGTAATGGCATAATGATTAAGCAGATTTTAGTTATATTTAAGATCAAAGGCCATTAAAATTCCCTGAGGAAATTTAATTTTCATATCGGTGCTTAATTTTTAGAAATTCCTTATTTCTTTTTCTCTTGAAGAGGCATTTCTTTTTTTTTTTTAAATTAGGAACATTTTAATTACTGAGCATCAAATATACTTTACACTGATAGCTGTAATACAACTCTGACATTATAAATATACTCCTCAAAAAAGGTTAGTGATTTTCTTTTCCCTGGGAAATGTAGAGAACAAACTATGAGCATTAATGTTGCCAGTCCAGGTTACCAGTTTAGTTAATGCCATTGTCTAAATAGATATGCACATTTCATGTCAACAGTAAAATAGACTGTGAACTTTTGTATCTCTGAATTTTAGGAAATATTTCATGAGATTATTTAAAGAAATGTCAAATTTATGAAAAGCAAAATCATAAAAAAATTGATGTTGGTATCACCTTTTCTCGCCTCAAGTGCACCTTGTTTAAGCATACAGTCAAATTTTCTTTTCTAATTCCTTGGTAAAATATTTCTATAGTAAGTCTTATATCTACTATGGCTGGGTTGTTTTTGAGAAAGATTATTGGCAATGTGGTTAGTTTTCCACAGTTGATAAAAAATCTGTCAAAAACATCATAATATAACTTGCAAGGAAAAAAGGTCTTTTTCTAAAGGCTGTAGAACAGAAAACAAATAGTGCATCATATTTATATAAGCATGAACAATTAAAGCTAGTCACACTGCAGGTAAACCCAATATAGTATACCAAAGTTCTGTAAAAATGAACAAAAAATAATATATTTACTTCCATTGCTCTAATGGTCAAACTTTAAATTTGCACAAGAGTGGTGCTGTAGCAGTTTGCTGGTCCTATTTACGATTCAAGGCCCTTTTTGTGTATTTTGCCTGCTGATGTCCACATTCTAGATAAATTCAGTTCAAAAGACAGAAATTAGGACAAAGACTCTGTATAACAAAGCACAAGGATGTGCTACTAGAAATTGCTGTCCTTCCATGACTAATGCAGAAATAAAAAATTTGGAAGCAGAAAAACTACACCATCCATTAATCCCAGCAGTGAGAATGATTCCTACCAATCCTTGTAAAGAAAATACTACTGCAAAGCTGGAAAGTAGGATCAAGGGAAAAAGACAGTATCCAAGGACACTTGCCATACAACCAAATGAAGCACCTGTCATGCTCATTAAATTTGATAAACAAAACATTCCTAGACATCCAATTGCACTAATCCCATAATAGCCAAACTGGATTTTGCCAACCAGTAACAATGTAGCTCCAAAGGCAAGGCCAAAAAACATTGGTCCTGCCTAATCGGTCTCATTCATGATACTGCAGTGTACTACTTTTAATGGATGTAGCACTGTGAGTGTTTTTTGCCAGATTAGACTAGTTTCTCATAGGACAATTTTGTCAAAATTGGTACCTAATTCTTCCAATAATGGTGACTTATCCTCAAACTTATTTCTGTAGAATGACTGAGGTGTGGTTGGAGTGTATGCCTGAGATGGCTGGAAAATCTGCCCAGAGTATGACTGCTGTGGCTGAATCATATCTGGAGAGACAAATCGACCTTGCTGTGCATAGTCATAGCCACCATACTGTTTACTGTAGGGTCCTCCACTTCCTCCGTAATGAAAGGACTGTTGTGATTGGTCATCGATGCTGTAATTTGTTTGGTAAAAATCCGTGTTGAAGTTATCAAAGCCTGACGTTTCAAATGATCAAACACGGCTTCAGCATTCCCAAATACCCCATTGCTATGTATACTAGCAAAGGTATTTCTGGAAAAACAACATTGTATTACATGTACCAAAAATGTTTTCTTTCGAAGGTATATATCCCTTGCCATCAGAGTTTGAGAGCAGACTTTAAGTATCAGTGGTCAATCTGTTTTAGAAGCACTTTGGTTTCCAGAAACCCTAGTTTTGTTGCCATAGTTTTAATGTGTTTTTTTAAAAACTTTTTCCCAAATAAATCTTTCAGGTTTAGAATAGTAACCATTTAGATTTTGAAACTTTACGGACAATGAATGTTTCTTTTACACAGTACATCTTTCTACACTAGTGCTATTACATTCTTTCGCCTTATAAAGCAAATGTGTTATAACTAGTGGATTAGCCCTAAATATCTAGTATTTTAAGCAGGATTCTTATTTTTATAATTCAGAACTATCTAGAGGACTTAAGTTTGTAGTAGCATTCAGTTGAATAATTTTCCTTTGCTTCTCCTTTTGCTTTAGTTCTGTTGTAAGATAACACAATTGGGGCTTTCTTATCCGCCCCCCACCCCCCTACCCCCCGTTTTAATTTACTAAAGCTACCAGAATGCAATATACCAGAAATGGAACGGCTTTTAAAAGGGGAATTTTTTAAGTTCCAGATTTGCAATTCTAAGGCCATGAAAGCGTCCAAATTAAGGCGCCAACAAGAGGTTACTTTCACCCAAGAAAGGCTCATGTCTTCTGGAACACCTCTGTCATCTCGGAACGCACCTGGCCGACATCTGCTAGTCCCTTGCTCCTAGGCTTTGTTGCTTTTAGCCTCTGTTTCCTGTGGGGGTTCCTCACTTGGCTTCTCCAGGGCTGGGTTTCATCTCTTGACATCTCTTGGGTCTCTCTGGGTGCTGGCTTGCTTAGCAGCTCTTGGGAAGGCACATGGCAGTGTCTCCTGGGCCCTGCATCTCCAAACATCTGGGTCTTTGTTGACTCTGTTGGCTCCACAGCAACTGTTCTCCAAGCATCTGTACCTGAGGTTTCTCCAAAATGTCTCCCCTTTTAAAGGACTTTGATAAACTAATCAAGACCCATCTTGAATGGGTGGGATCAAATCTCTATCTAATCGAAAGGCTACACCCACAATTGGGCATGACATCTCCATGAAAGATGTATGACCCAAAAGGTCACACCCACAGCTGGGGGTGTCACATCCCCATGGAAACAATCCAGTCAGAGTTTCCCACCCTAAACAATAGGTCTGGCCCCACAAGATTGGATGTGGATTAATTTAAAACATGGCTCTTCTGGGGCACATAATAATTTCAAACTGGCACACATCCCCAATATAGTGCTTCTTAGGAAATATAAAATGTTAATACTTCTGAGATTATTGTAAAATGTTATACTTGAAATTAATTAAACCTATTTTTATGTGTTTATGTTAAAGTAATTGTCCTATGAGACTAGTTTCTTTCAACATATATCACTATAATTATTCAACTACCAGTAGCAAATAGTTTAATTATTATATTTCTTTGACATTGATTGGCTTCCCTTTTATGTATGCCCTGCTTCTGCAGTTTTAAAATTAGTGATTAAGCCATGTGATGGCCATGCTGTAAAAGTAGAGGGTAGCTTTGTTTGATGAACCTAAATCATAGAATTAAGTGAAAGAACCATAAGACTATCTATCTGTTTTGGCTGCCATTCCTTGTGAATTATTATTATTTTCATCTACCCAGTTTATTTTATGCTTTGTCCCCTCTATTATTTATTTATTTTCCATATATTTTGCTCATCTATCCATATCCTGGATATAAGGAGCATCAGACACAGGTTTTCAAAATCACAAAGTCACATTGTAAACATTATATGTTTATACAACTGTCTTCAAGAATCTAGGCTACTGGAACACAACTCAACAGTTTCAGGTACTTCCCTACAATACACTAGAAGCTAAAATGGGATGTCTATATAATGTATCAGTATAACCTCCAGGATAACCTCATGACTCTGAAATCTTTCAGCCACTGAAACTTACTTTGTCTCACTTCTCTCCTCCTTCTTTTGGTCAAGAAGGCTTTCTCAATCCCATGATGCCAGGTCCCAGCTTATCTGGGGCTTTCTGTCATGGCCTAATAAACTTTTTTTTTTATTTTTATTTTTTTACTTTCTTGTATAGTATAACGTATTTATAAAGCAAAGAAATAAAAAAGCAATAGTTTTCAAAGCACTCTTTAACAAGTAGTAAAAGACAGTTCCCAGAGTTTGTCATGGACTACCATATGATCCTCTCAGATTTTTCCTTCTAGCTGCTCCAGAATATAGGAGGCTAGAAGGCTTAAATATTTTATCATCACAATCAACTTTTTTTTTTTACCTTTTTTTGTATGAACAATAACATATGTACAAAAAAGCAATAAATTTCAAAGCATAGTACCACAATTGGTTGCAGAACATATTTCAGAGTTTGATATGGGTTACAGTTCTATAATTTTAGGTTTTTACTTCTAGCTGCTCTAAGATACTAGAGGCTAAAAGAGATATCAGTTTGATTCAGCTTCCATATTCATTTGTTAAATCCTGTCTTCACTGTATAACTTCACCATCACCTTTGATCTTTCCATCCCTCTCTTTAGGGGTGTTTGGCCTATGGCCATTCTAACTTTTTCATATTGGAAGTGTCTGTCACTAATACAGGGTAGGGAGATGAAACTGTATGAGGTTCTGGAGAGGCTGAGCCCTCCAGGTTTCAGGACTTATTTGGACCAGGAACCCATCTGAAGGTTGTAGGTTTCTTGAAAGTTACTCTAGAGCATGGAACCCTAGGTGTTGGGTTCATATATTGCCCTAGGTGTTCTTTAGAGGATTGGCTGGAATTGTCCTGATTCGAGGTTGGCAGGTTATAATAGGTAGCAAGGTCTAATGGAAGCTTGTGTAAGAGCAATCTCCAGAGTAAATTCTTGACTCTATTTGAACCCTCTCTGCTACTGATACTTTATATTAGTTACACTTCTTTTTCCCTTTTGGTAAGGATGGAATTGTTGATCCCACGGTACTAGGGCTGAATTCATCCCCGGGAGTCATCTCCCACGTCATCAGGGAGACTTTTACTCTTAAATGTCACGTTCCACGTAGGGGGGAGGGCAGTGATTTCACTTGCAGAGATGGGCTTAGAGAGAGTGAGGCCATACCTGAGTAACAAAAGAGGTCCTCCAGAAGTAACTGTTAGGTATACCTATAGATTGTCTATGCTTCTCTGCCACCTACGTAAGATTTTCTTGTGAATTATTTTTGCATTTGGAAGAATGTTGATTTCTATTATGGTCCTGAATCATATCAAGATCTAGAATATGAATTTCAGGAAGTAGGGAGGTCTTATTTTTCATTAGTTTGCAGAACTTTAGAATGTTGAATAAAAGTCAGGATTCTTTGTCCCAATATATGATTGGATGTTCACATTCCTTGCATTGTGTAACCTCGCTACTGCATGAAATTGGAAGTCTGTGTACTTCTCCTCCACCCTAGTGTCTTGACTTCCCTTAGCCTCAGTGCTATTTGCTTGAGATTATGCGTTCTTGGTCATTTTCTTTCTTTGCTAAAAGGCATATAGCTTTTGCATACAAATGAAAAGAAAAGCAATAGACGCTTCCATACTACTTTAAAATTAATTTTAGTAAAATATATATGAAAGGTGCATCTGAACACTTAGTTACCATAAACAATTAGTGTAAGCAACTAAATTTTCATTAATAAATACATGACAGAGTACTATGGTCAAGCAAAAGTCAGGTGCTCTGTATGTCAAAAATATTTGTAGATGGGATTCCTGTATTAGAGAAGGGATTAACATTGTGACCTAAAGTTTTCTCTTACGATTTTATGACATATGACTAAAATGTCCATTTTCTCTTTATGTATTACTGTCAATAGAGAGACTAACTTTTCGAGCTTTCTAATGTCAGTAACAGAAATAAAGGAAAGGGAAGGATGGGGGCTGTTAAGGCCAAACACTTCATGTGCTTCGTTTATTTAGTCCTCATATCTGTTATGAGTTGTAGGTAATCATTCCCCCATTTTATAATAGAAAGAACTGAGGTTAAGGGTAATGTGATTTGTCCTCCCAACAGTAATGTGTAATATACTGTTTTTCTTTAAAATGCTTTTGCTTATGTTTTCATGGCTAAATTATTTTAACCTATCTGGAATTTATTACAGTATTCCATGAGTCAAAATAATTCTCTTCCATACTATACAGTATACAAACAATTTACCAAATAGTGACACTTTTTCTTGGTCTCATCTTGGCTGTGGCCTCATTATTGAATGGGCGTTTCTTTTAATTGTTCAGTACAAGAAATCCTGTAGCTTTTGTGATGATTAATGCTTTTCAATTCAGCAGCATTTATTGAGCTCTTACTGTGTATACCAATTAGGATCCTTTTTATTCACAAGAAATAGTATCATAATCCCAATGTAAAATGACTTAAAACGTAAGGAAAATTTATTATCTCAAATAAGAAACCATGGCTCCAGTGGCTTCAGTTTAGGTTACTCAATGATTCAACAAGCATATTCTGAGACCCAGGCTCCTTTCCTCTTTTAGCTCTGTCATCTGTACTGTGTTGAACTCTGCCAACTTCTCTTGAGGCTGTTAGATGGCTGCTGCTATTTGAGGTGTCATATACAGACATAACAGTGTCTTAAGAAAGAAATGACTGTGTCAAACATGTATATCTTTTCATGAGGGAAGAAACTTTTCCCAGAAGCCTTTTAGTAGATTTCCTCATGTCTCTTTGCCAAATTTTTATCATTTGCCTACGTTTACTAATCACTGGCAAAAGAAGTGGGCCTTCATGTTTTGCTTAGATTAGGCAAATCAGGAACTACCTTCTGTGCATGGGGAAGGTCTTTATTTCCTTGGAAGCTCAGAATCTCTTTGAGGAGGATGGATAGCCTGATCAAAATCAGAGTTAAATTAGGAAGGTGGAAGGGAAAAATAACTGCTAGGTTAGGAGAGCCAATAGTATCTGTCATGCTAAGAGTAAAACATGCTCAGTTGTGAAGCTTAGTTTACTGTATTTGAAATCTAGTGATGAAGACTGAAGTAAAAATTAACTCTATTACAGGGGAAACTGTTGGTTTTTAATTAGAGAAATTGTAGTTTACAGAAAAATTGTGCATAAAATACCGAGTTCCCATATACTCCCCTATTATTAATACCTTGCATTATATTTTTTGCAGTTATTGAAAGAATATTTTTATAATTATACTATTTTAACTATAGATATGGCTTAAATTAGCCCATGTTTTAAAAACTGATGTATTGTTCAGTCCTTTTTTGTTTTATTTTAGTTTAGTGACATTATATATAACCTAAAATTTCCCTTTTAACCACATTCAAATAGATAATTCAGTGCTGTTAATTATGTTCATATTGTTGTGTTACCATCAGCACCAGTGATTACAAAAACCCCAAACAGAAACTTTGTAAAATTTAAGCATTAACTCAGCATTTCCTACTCCCACTCTGCTCCCTGGTAACCTATATTTTAGTTTCTGACTCTATGAATTTGTTCTAATTATTTCATATCATTGAGGTCATACAATATTATCTTTTTGTGTCTGGCTTGTTTCAACTCAACATATCTTCAAGGTTCATACATGTTGCTGCATGTTCTAGTTTGCTAGCTGCAGGAATGCAAGATACCAGAAATGGAATGGCTTTTAAAAAGGGGAATTTAATAAGTTGCTAGTTTACAGTTCCAAGGCCGAGAAAATGTCCCAATTAAAACAAGTCTATAGAAGTGTCCAATATAAGGCATCCAGGGAAAGATACCATGGTTCGAGAAGGCCGATGCAGTTCAGGGTTTCTCCCTCAAGTGAGAAGGCACATGGTGAACACAGAGTTTCTCTCTTGTCTGGAATGGCACATGGTGAACACAGTCAGGGTTCTTCTCTCATCTAAAAGGGCACATGATGAACATGGCGTCTTCTGCTAACTTCTCCTGGCTTCCTGTTTCAGGAAGCTCCCAGGGAGGCATGTTCCTTCTTCATCTCCAAAGGTCACTGGCTGATGGACTCTGCTTCTCGTGGCTATGTTGTTGTGTTCTGCTCTCTCTGAGTCTTTCATTCTTCAAAATGTTTCCTCTTTTATGGGACTCCAGAAACTTATCAAGACCCACCCAACTGGGAGGAGACATGTCATCACCTAATCCATCTTAACAACCACTCTTGCTTAAATCACATCTCCAGAAAGATGATGTGATTACAGTTTCAAACATACAGTATTGAATAGAGATTATTCTGCCTTTATGAAATGGGATTTAGATTAAAACATGGCTTTTCTTGGGGGCATACATCCTTTCAGACCACCACATTGCATGTATCAGAACTTGATTCCTTATTCCTTTTAGTGACTGAATAATATTCCATATTATTTTGGAACAATTTGGAACATCTTTTTTATCCACTTATCTGTTGATGGACAGTTTTAGTTTGCTTCCATCTTTTGGCACTTGTGAATAATCCCGTTATGAACATTGGTGTGCAAATATCTGTTTGAGGTCCTGCTTTCAGTTCTTTTGGGTATATGCTTCAAAGTGGGATTACTGGGTCACATGGTAATGCTATATTTAATTTTTTGAGGAATAGCCAACTCTTGTCCACAGCTGTTGCACTATTTTACACTCTGACTAACAATGAATGAGTGTTCTTGTTTTTTTCACATCCTCACTTACACTTGAAATTTTCTGTTTTCTTTTTTTTTAACAGTAGCCATTCTTTAGAGAAATGTCTATTCAAGTCTTTTGTCCACTTTTAATAAATTGGGTGGTTTATTTGTCTGATGTTGGATTGTAGGATTTTTTTTATATATTCTGAATGTTAAACCATTATAACTATATATGGTCTTCCATCCATGACCACAGAATGTCCTTACATTTATTTAGGTCTTCTTTCATCTCTTTTAGCAATGTTTGATAGTTTTTTATATACAAGTCCTTTACATCCTTTGCTAAAATTTATTCCTCGGTATTTGATTATTTCAGTTGCTATTGTAAATGGATATTTTTTTCTTGATTTCCTCCTCAGATTGCTCATAACTAGCAAATAGAAACACTATTGATTTTTGCATGTTGATACTCTATCTTGCCACTTTGCTGTACTTGTTTGTTAGCTCTAATAGCTTTGCCATAGATTTTTTTGGAACTTGCTGATATAGGATCATGTCATCTGCAACATGTGAAAGGTTTATTTTTTCCTTTCCAGTTTGGGTACCTTTTATTTCTTTTTCTTGCCTAATTGCTCTAACTAGAACTTCTAGCACAATGTTGAGTAACAGTGTTGACAGTGGGCATCCTTGTCTTGTTCCTGACCCTAGAGGGAAAGCTTTTGGTATTTCACCATTAAGTGTGATGTTAACTGTAAGTTTTTCATTTAAGCCCTTTATCATATTGATGACATTTCCTTCTTCCTTCCTACCTTTCGAAGTACATTTATTAAGAAAGGATGCTGGATTTTGGCACTTTTTTTTTCTCTGTCAGTTGATATGATTATGTACTTGTCCTCCTTTGATTTGTTAATTTGCTGTATCACATTAATTGATTTTCTTATGTTGAACCAACCTTGCCTAGCCTCTTAATCATGGTGTATAGTTCTTCCAGTATGGTCTTGGATTTGGTTTGCTGGTATTTTGTTGTGGATTTTTGCATCTATTTTTCATAAGAGATATTTGTCTCTAGTTTTCTCTTTTTGTGGTATCTTTTTCTGGCTTCAGTGTGAGGGTGATGTTGGCCTTGAAGAATGAATTAGGGAGTGTCCCTCCTTTGATTTTTTTTTTTTTTTTTTGCTAAAATTGTATTTAAAAGTTGTAATCCAGTTTTGGTAAAATTGGACTAAAACTTCCAATTTAATAAATTTTTGAAAATCAAATATAGAATGAGTTGGACTTACAAAACCAGAATATACAGTTACCTGTGAATAGTCAAAAACAAGTCATAGATTTGCTTACAAATCAAAGTAATTCTAATGTTGCTTACAGAATCACTTTCTCTTTGCTCTAATAAGATTGCAGTTGTTGGATTTTAAGGCTGTAAGCATCCCTGCTGCTACTCACATAGCTGACAATAAATATCTCCTTCAAGGAAAGTGTTTTCACACTCAGGTCACGTCACACATACCAAGTACGTCTTTCCTTTTACAAAAACTAAGCAAGATTATGTCTATTTTTGGCTTAGATCAGCCACCTTCCTCTCATGAATAGCCCGCTTTCCCCCAATGCCTGAATCCCTCGAAGTCTTCATCCTCCACAGACTGTCTCCCTGGGTTCCTGTTCCAGCAGGTCATGTCATACTCATAAAAGAGGGCTGGGTCAGAGAGGCTACATCTGTCATATATTAGGACCTCCCTGTGCAAGTTCCCACTGGACACCTAGTTTTCTAGCATCTTTGCATTCAAGAAAATTGTATTATTCTTCTTTCTCTCTTTTCATCATATTGCAGCAATACTCTCCTGCATTTTCATGATACCTATTCCAACAAGATACCTGGTCATTCCTAGGTCCTCCCATCTTGACTCTTCCATTGGTACTCAGGCGACTGACTGTAACCAGTAGTGAAAATCTCTTGGTCCTTTTCCCTCTCGGTCATCTCAGTGCAACTGAGTTTCTTCTGGGAGCTCTGAGTCTTCGGTCAGCCATTTTTCTCCCTATCCATTTTGCAGCAGACTTTTTTAGTAAAATTGGCTAACTTCAAGATGCCTTCTGCTCTGCAAGAACACCACAGCCTGTATTATTTGCAAGCCTGAGGCAAGATGCCAGTCCCACCAATTCTGACCAATTGTTTAGGGGTAACTAGGGTACCAAATTCTTCTTTCATTATACTTTTTCATTAACCCACCTATGAACATTCATTGTAGTAGTTTAAGCACAAAGCTCTTGAGACCTTTCTTTTCCCTTTCTTTTGATATACCTACACTCTATTACAAGGTGCCAAGGAAGCAACTGTTAGCCCTTTGAGTGCCTTTTAGGAACTAGCATTCAACTGGTTAAAGTGTGTTACCATGATTAGTTATCGTTTATGGTCGCCATACAGTATGTGCTGCAGCATTATTCAGTTTACAAACAATAAAATTTATCAGAGATCTGATTTTATGTGACTAAGATCTTGTAGTGGCAACTTCTCATTAACATTAAAAATGCTCCACTTTTTTGGGGGTCTCACACTAACTAATTTTAAGGCATATTACAAAGCTACAGTGGTCAGAACAGCATGGTACTGGCATAAAGGTAGATATACTGACCAATGGAATAATAATGTTCAAATCTAGACCCTCTCATCTGTGGACAGTTGATCTTTGACAAGGCAGTCAAGCCAATTCACCTGGGACAGAGCAGCCTCTTCAATAAATGGTACTTAGAGAAATTGATATCCATATGGAAAGAATGAAAGAGAATCCATATCTCACTCCTTATACAAAAGTTAACTCAAAGTGAATCAAAGACCTAAATGTTAGAGCTATGACCATAAAACTTTTAGAAGAAAATGTTGGGAACTATCTTATAAAACTTGTAATAGGAGGTGGTTTCCTGGATCTTATACCCAAAGCACAAAAATTGAAGAAAGAAATAGATAAATGGGAACTCCTTAAAATTAAATACTTTTGTGCATCAAGGAACTTTGTCAAGAAAGTAAAAGGGCAGCCTATGCAAAGGGAGACAATATTTAGAAACCACATATCAGATAAGGGTTTAGTATCTAGAATATATCAAGAGATTCTTCAACTCAACAACAAAAAGACAAACAACCCAGTTAAAAAATGGGCAGAAGACATGAACAGACACTTCTCTCAGAAGAGGAAATACAAGTGGCTAAAAGGCACATGAAAAGATGCTCAACTTCTTTGGCTATTAGGGAAATGAAAATCAAACCACAATGACCTATCATCGCACGCCCACCAGAATGACCACTATCAAAACAACAGAAGATAAGTGCTGGAGAGGATGTGGAGAAAGAGGCACACTTATCCACTGTTGGTGGAAATATAAAATGGTACAACTGTTGTGGAAAGTAGTTGGGCGGATCCTCAGAAAGCTAGGTATAGAATTGCGATATGATCCAGCAATCACATTGTTAGGTATCTAGTCAGATGATATGAGGGCAAGGCACAAATGGACATTTGCACACCTATGTTTATAGCAGCATTATTTACAATTGCCAAGAGATGGAAACAGCCCAAATGTCCATCAGTGGATGAATGGCTAAACAAGCTGTGGTACATACATACGATGGAATATTATGCACCTGTAAGACAGAATAAAGTCATGTAGCATGTAACAACATGGATGGATCTTGAAGGCATTATGCTGAGTGAGATTAGCTAGAAACTAAAGGGCAAATACTGTGTGGTCTCACTGATAAGAACTAACATTACTGAGTGAACTTGGAGAATTTAAGTTAAGAACATAGGTTATCAGGAGATAGAAACAGGGTAGAGATTGGATAATTGGTGCTGAAGGAATAAGATTGTGCAACAGGACTGATTGTAAAAATTCAGAAATGGATAGCACAATACTACTACCTGATTGTAGCACAATAATGTAGGTACACTGAATGAAGCTGAACGTGAGAATGATAGAGGGAAAAGGGCTGGGGCACATGTGAAACCAAAAGGAAAGATAGACGATAAAGACTGAGATGGTGTAATTTAGAAATGCCTAGAGGGTACAATGATGGTGATTAAATGTATTAATTAAAAAATGTTTTTGCATGAGGAAGAACAAAGGTATGTCAGTATTTCAGGGTGGTGAAAATAAGTGGTCATTCATATTTTAAAACTTCAACTTCTGTGTCAGACTAAAGGGAAAGATGTTTATTTGGTACGAAATTTATATTTTGATTAGTGCATTTCCTAATTTAACTTGTGTGGTCAGTTTAATTGAACACCATAAGTACATGGAACCTTGAATGGGGCATGAGATTTTGTTGGTTTGTCCTGGTTAGTTTGATGCCCCGATAAATCCCAGACTTATTTGAACTGTGAATAAAGAAGTATTTGCAAAGTCCCTTTGGGAGTCTGGGGAGAAAGGGGGCAATATTTAACTTCCCCATTGTGAGAATTTCTGATAGCACTGGGGACAGCCACATCAATAGGCTGAGCCCTCAATCTTGGGGTTCGCCCCTATGAAACTTATCCCTGTGATGGATGGATAGGCTAAACCTACTTAAAATTAAGCTTAAGAGTCATCCCCAGAGAACCTCTTCTGTTACTCAGATGTGGCCTCTCTAAGCCGACATGGCAAGCGAACTCACTCCCTCCCCCCTACTTGGGACATGCCTCCTAGGGGTGTAAACCTCTCTAGTAACGTGGGACAGAAATCCTGGAATGAGCTGGGACTTGGCATCAAGGGATTGAGAAATCCTTCTAGACCAAAAGGGGGATGAGAGAAATGAGACAATATAAAGTGTCAGTTGCTGAGAGACTTCAAACAGGTGTATTGGAGTGGCTAGAGGGAGGTACCTGTGTTCTAGTGGCCACTTTTCCTGAAGATGATTATATAATGATATAGCTTTTACAGTGTGACTATGTGATTGTGAGAAAACCTTATGTCTAATGCTCCTTTTATCTAGGGTATGGACAAATGGATAAAAAAAATAACAAATAATGGGAACAAAGGTTAAAATAAATTGAGTAGATTGAAATACTAGTGGTCAATGAAAGGGAGGGTTAAGGTGTATGGTATGTATAAGTTGTTTCTTTTTTAGTTCTTTTGCTGGAGAGATGCAAATGTTAAAAAAAATGATCGTGGTGATGAATATACAACTATGAGATAATATTGTGAGCCAGTGATTATTGTACACCACGTATAGAATATTTGTGTGTCAAGAATGTTTGTATGTTTGTTTGTTAAGGTTTGATAGTAAAAATATTTTTAAAAAATGCTCCACTTTTAGTAGGTCCACACTGAATACTCAATTAAGAAGTACTACTTAGAGAAAACATGGAAGGCTTCTTTAAGATAGTGCCCATGTGCCCATTTTTTCCTCTCCAGTACAGCCAATAGCTGGAGGCCTGTTTCCATTCTCCTCTCCATTCTTCTGGCAGAACTAATCCACAACTCACTGGCAACCCAACCCTAAGTTAGCAGGTACTTGTCATCAAGACCAGAACACTTATGGCATGTGAACAGGGTGAGTTGGCAAAAACTACATATCCCTAGATCCTTTCAAATTGAGAGTAAAAGAAAAGTCTTATGAGACAACTGAGCAAAGAGGCTCAACTTAGGTGCGTCAGTGCATGCACGCACACAAACACACAGAGGAACAAGTCAGATAGATATCTCCACAAGGATTTACTTTGCAGAACCTGGCACAGGTACGTTGTGTCTCACTAGAAAGTCTCACTAGAAATGAGTCACTTAGGTTTTTTTCCTTTCTTAACACAGTGCAAGCCAAACATCAGCCAGAAATAGAGGGGGGCAGCATCAGATACAAAATTCCAGGCCCTGGATTTGTGTGCCTTTAATAATTTATCCTTTCCTCTGTGTCACTAAGCAGGATTTTTTTTACTTTGTAAGACTATTTTTTGTAGCTTTTTTCCCCCTCTGTATTTAATCATGTTTTTAATTCCTTCTCTGAGGAGGAATTTTCTGAATCTGCATCTTCTAAATCGACTCAGTGCCTTTTGAGGCCACTGTGGCCATGAACACCCTTGCTGCTGTCTATGGCTGGAGGATCAGTGGGACCTTCTCTCATTCCAGCATTGGGAGTCTCACAGCCATTTCAGAGCCACGACAATATTTGTGTAGGAGTGTCCTTGTCAAGGACAAGTTATTGTGGTCAGTGTCCAAATATCCTGGGAAAGAGTAGGCCACCGACTTCAGCTCCCCAAAATTCTATCCATTGTTGCCGGGATGAGGGGGATGGAGGTGTAAGCGTTCATTGTTGTGGTTGGCACACATGGTTTCAAGGCTTCTGTCCTCATTGTAGTCAGACTGAGTCCTGGGACAGTTGTCAGACCTGCTGTTGAGAGTTGAGTCAGATACTGTGGGGACAGGAGGAGAGAGTGGCTCCTTATCCCGACTGCTCAGGGCTCACTCAGAGCTTTTCCATTGAGCTTCTTGATTTCAAATGAGTGTTCTACAGAGCCACTATTGTTAGTGTCCTGAGTTGTGCCCTCTGGCACCTCTCTCCAAGGTACCTGCTGTGCTCGAGGCCTGGGCCATTGCTGAAGTTTCTAGTAGAAGTCTCTTCTTTAAAAACATCCCTGCTGAGGCCTTCAGGGGGCAGGTCCTGGTTCCTTAGGACTACAGCTACGTTTAGATAGGCTTCCTCACTGGACAAAGGGGCTGGGTTGCCCTTTGTGATTAGTTTCTGCTCTCTTGTCATCTGCTTCCCCAGTCACTAGGAAAGTCTTTCCATCTTTGTTATTTGAGTGAGAGATATAGGATTAGCAGAGCCACTTGTAAGCTTTATATATCTTTCACTTGACTGATTCTATGTCAGAAGTTGGCAGGTTGGCTGAATCTCCATAATGGAAGTGCTCTGTTCAGAGGAATATGTGGGGGAGGAAAAGAGGACATCTGCTTTGATCTGGGGGTAATCATAGTTGTCTTCTCCAATGTAGGTGTTGATGGGCTTGATTGAGATGCTGGACCTCTCTGCTCTGGGTGTCTTCTGTTGGTGCCATATGGCATTCTGCTGTCACATGGAGCCTTGATGTTCATTCAGTTCCTCCTCATCTTCTGAGCCACTAGAGCTCTGGATTTTTCGTCAGGATTGGGTGATTATGGCTGGGGGAAGAGATTGGTGCCTAGTTCAACCTTGCAGGTATTTTCTTCGGAATCAGCATCATTTGGATGGGCCAGGAGGTGCTTATATTGTAGCACCACAGAGTAGACAGGTGCTGCTGGCGAGAGGCTGACTAGTGGTGCAGTTGATGCCACTGTGTTTGTGGTGGTGACCCACAGGGGTCCCAGAGGGAAGGCATTATCAGCAGACTTGTCCACTTTGAGGGAAGAGGGAGTGGGACAGTGAGGCTGAAGACTCTGAGTTGGTGTAGCCCTTGCGCTCACTGACACTGGCATGCAGCTGGAGGATGATAACTCTTGCTAAGGTCATTGTCTGAGTCGGAGCTCTGGCCCTCTATCTAATGGCATTTCAAGGAGCCCAAAATGGTCATCATCCTGGGGTCTTCAGATTGGTTGGTGTAGTCGTGTGACAGGCCGCTCTCACTATCCAGCACCAGGCTGGTCTTCATGGGTATAGAGGCAATAGAAATCATTTTCAGTTCGACTGTTGAGGTCTCTTGTACATCATGGCCCAGTGTACGGGCTACAGATCTTAATCTTTTCGCACCAGCAGAGCAGATCTGGTAAGTTTGGGGATTAAATTGAACCTGGTTAACAATAGACCAATGCCCTTACAACACCATGAAGGCTCCATTGACTACCCTACCAATGTCACCTGCTTCTGGATCTGCAGAAATTCTCTGCATGTACAGATTGAAATCATCAGAGCTGGAAAGGATCTATTGATCATGATTTCTTGCAAAAAATGTGTCATTTCATGGTGTAAGAGTTAAAGTAACCGTGATTGTCAAACTGGAACACAGGTAGGCAGGTGTATGTCATGGAGTACAGGGGGCGGGCAACACCTTAGGGCATGAAACTGGGCCCCTTGCTGTTGAATTTCACACTCTTGGCGCTTTGGAGGGATAGGTTGCCACCATGCCACAGGAGAAAACTCTGAGGTTTTTGCATATTCCAGAGTCCTACTCTTTCCTTTGAATTAACTGTAGCCAGTAAGCTTGAAAGGCTGATGGCTAGTTGCCAGGCAGAAGGGCCCTCCATGGGAAGATTCCCGGATGTCCCAGGTGCGAACCCAGCCATCATCTGAGGAGCTTGCAAAAATGTCATTCACTTGGCTCACCAACAGGCCAAATACCGCATCTTCATGGGCAAACACGTCCAGAGTCTCCCTGCTTTTGGCATCGTGGAGAATAACTTGCTTATCCTTTCCTCCTTCAAGTACTTTGGTGGTCCTACTGTTGAAAGCCAGGCAAAAAAATATTGGAATAATGTTCTCTTTTCATCTATATGGGCTTGATTCTGTGGTGGGTGGTTTGTTCCATGTGCCATAGGAGAACCCAGTGATCATCTCCTCCTCATGTAGCCCCCCAGGTCAGCTCTCCTTTTCATGCTGGAACTACCACCATTGCCACTGCTTTACCACTGTCCTTCCCTTAGCCTCACACGCAGTGCTTCCTTCCCCCACCACTCCTATGCTGCTATCCAATGGTCCTTTAACCAGCCATGGCAGACAAGGCAAAGTATCTCTTCAATTTTTTGGAAGAGTTTAAGCATGATTGGTATTAATTCTCTTGAATGATTGGTAGAATTCACCTGTGATGCCATTTGATCCTGGGCTTTTCTCTGTCTTTTTTTTTTTTTTTTTGAATTCTGAGTAGTTTATTCTCAGGTCATTACAGTGTTTGACCAGTTTGGCATATAAAGAAAACAGACATAAAAGTAAACATTGGGAGATACACATATATTCCTATTCAGAGAGAAGATGTGTTTTGTGTGTGTGTATATAAATATATATATATATATATATATATATATATACACACACACAGAAAAACTGCAGCAGATATTAAAGTTTCCAAAGTAATGTTTTTTCAATTCAGATATGACTTATTTACAAGAAAAGTATAAATTTAAAAATAATTAAATAAAAATAAATAATTTCAGTGGAATTATAAAAGTACAAGATAAATATTAGGAGACCACAGTAATCACAAGAACTTTTTCCTGTGCTATTGAGTATAAGGGTAGCTGTATAAAAAGTTCCAAAATAAATCTACAGATACAGGCATCAGAGTTTCTTAAATTCTAAATAGTAAGGACTATCTTAAATATCATTTAATTAACTATCAAAATTGTGTACATTCTCAATATCAATTAGAAAGTTATTACAACTATCAACTTTGATATAGTAATGACCTATGTTATTAAACTTTTTCAAATTTTTTATTTCAGGAATCTATCTTATCTAATATTACTGTAGCTGCCTATAGTTTTTTTAAAATATTTTTTTCTAAACTGTAACATATATACAAAGCGAAGAAAGAAAAAAGCAGTAATTTTCAAAGCATACTTCATTCAACTACATACATACAGCTACAGAACAGGTCCCAGAGTTTGTCATGGGCTACCATTCCATCATCTCAGATTTTTCCTTCCAGCTCCTCCAAAAGAGTGGAGGCTAGAAGGAATATTAATATAGTGATTCACTAGCCATACTCATTTGTTAAATTCCATTTTCTCTGTTATACCTTCTCCCTCTCCTTTAATCCCTCTCCCTTGCTTGCTTTAATTTTAAATTGATTTATATAAATATACTATACAAACAGTCTTTACAATGATTATTTAAATATGCCTTTGGATAAGCTAACTAAGATATCCAATTTTGGTTAAGATTTTCATATGTTAATTATAAAAACATTTGTGCCTTTCTGTTTTCCTGAAATCAGGAAAATGTTCAATAGCATAGGTCATTACTATAGCAACATTGATATTTGTAATAACTTTCTACTTGATATTTTGAGAACATTCACAGTTTTGATAACAGATCAAATGGTATTTGTTACTGTTTAATATTTAGAATTTAAAAGGAACTCTGATGTCTGAATTTGTAGATTTTTTTCCTTGTTGCCTTAATTTTAAATTGGTTTATGAAACTCTGTGCAGACACAGGATTTTCAAAGATTATTTGGATATTTTACTTAGATATGCCTATGGATAAGCTAGCTAAGATATCCATTTTTGGTGATTCTAAGTGTATTGTTAGTTTTCTTAAGTAAAAATATATTTTTTTAAGTTGCAAAATTGACCAAGCAATTTGTCTCCATGAATACGCTAAATGCTAAAATGAATATGCAATGTGAGAACTGTACCAAAGAAAACGAAGCAAATCAGCATTAGGCTGTTGAATATTGCAGAGTATCTGCACAAGATTTCTTAGATCATGAGAAAGGAACTTTCAAAATAGCTATTATTACTGATGCTATCTACCACTTAAAACCTTCTGATTCTGTCATTTTTAAATGTAGCTGCAAAAGAGAACCCAAATACAACTTTTTCAAACCATTAGCTTTTGAATAAACAAGTTGAGTGGTACATTCTTTATGCTTTTGAATTATTTAAATCGATACTGTGTTATTCTACTGTTGTAGTAGGAAATAAATCGATACTGTGTTATTCTACTGTTGTAGTAGGAAATTTCTCTCTTCCTCATAAAAGAAGTCAATTTCACCTCTCCCCTTCATAAAAGAAGTCAACTTAGAAAATGGAAATGAGAAATGGTGACACATTTGAGTTCAAACAAAGCAGTACTACGAAATGGTAAAATATCATAAAAATAGTGTTGTGTGAAATTCAAGACTGTTTCCTTAAAGCAAAAAATGGTACATTTTTGAACCCACAAAAATGGTACTTGCTTAGACTCATCTATTATTCAATATCTGGAGCTAAGGATGGTTTAGAGGTGCTTAAATTTATGATACGTCATGATCAAATGATTACTCAAAAATTTTTTTATAATGTATATATTGCACAGGGAGTAGTATCTAACATAAGATGCTGTTTAACACATTCAACTGTTTAGGAATTATGAGTACATTAATCTCAAAGCAAAGATGAGAAAACACAGGCACTTAAAAATAGGTCATTAGTGATGAAAATTAGGTCATAATTGCATGAATAAGGGCAGTTATCAATTATATCTGTACATATAAACTTGAAGTCTCTTACTGATCTAAATGTTTCTGTATTTACAGAGCATTTACAGAACTTAGATAAGAAAATTAGATCTCTCTGAAATCTCATACCAATAACATATAGTTGTTTGAATTCTAATTTTCCCTCCTCTCCATCCCAATTATACCCACAACCCTAACCAATGGTATAATAATATCCTCTATGCAAAACTGACTACTCACCTTGAGATCCAGGGTATCAAAAAAGGTTATTTCAAAGTTGATACATGGTAGTATAAATTTTATAGCACTGCAGACATCACGAGTTTAGATACCTTAGACTGGCAGTATTTCATCTGATAATATTAACAAGAATGTATAAATATTAAACATTTAAAAGGATGTCATAATAGCATTTTAAAAATGACCAAGATAATAAGTATTTTTAATGTTTTCTTTTAAGTTGTTAAATATTAAAATTGCCAAATTTTCTAGGAAAAAATTACCATACAGTTTTATCACGCTAATGAGAGCATGCAAAGCATCTCGGTTGATACTGAGATAACACAGGTTTCTGTTTTTTCTTCTCCCTTTTTATTTTTTTAAGAAATTACATTTAGTTTGGCCACCCCCTAGATTCTTGGTTTACCAGCTTATAAAAACTACATTTGAGAGACAGTATAACATATACATTAAGAACTACCTTACTCTTTATCATTTTTGGCTAGAAGCCTCATAGAGAAACAAAGGGATTTCTGAGGTGGGTCAGGCTCTTTGTGCTTCCATTTGTAAATATCACTGACTGGAAGGCTTGCATCCTCCAAGTCCACTGAGTCATAATTGCTTTCCTGAGAGCCATCTTTACTTTGAAGTTTTAAGCAGAGATTGCTCAATCACTTTGGCTCAATTACTTTGGAAGCTGGTTCTCTTGGGGAGACAGTCTGGACCTTGAAGTTCCCAGGCTTGCCTTTGGTAAGAGATTCGTAAAATCCCTGCTTCTCCATGGTAAAGCTTGAGACCAAAGAGTTGCTGTGAGAGGCTGTGGAATGTGAGGTGTTTGCTGTTGCACTGGCAGGATGGAAAGCATATTTGGCTTCTGAAGCATAGTGGGGCCACTCCTGTAAAGAGGAGTGGTAATCAAACATGGGCAATCATTAACAGCAAGCGTGAGACTTTATTCTTTCCGTATACAAGGATTTAACAGCCTTCTGGCCTGCTGCATAGAAAATTCTGATCTTCTAGGACCCCGCTGGGCCACAATGGCACCAGTGACAGCTTAATCCAACTGTGCATCTCCTCAGAGCTATCATCCTGCACATAGAAAGTTTGAGAGATTGCTACAATTTCAAAGAGGTTGTCCCTCATCATGTCACTTTGCTTACATTCCTGAACTTTATCAATCTCTTTAAGTGGTGTTACTTGGAGAGGTTCCTTTTCCAGTTCAGACTTGAAGTTGCCTATTACATTTTCATCCAGTTAAGTTATCTTCTCTTCCAGTTTTTCATCACTGCTCATTGTTTTACACAATATCCAGCTTTGATAATTGCACTATCTGGAGGTGGTTTAGGACTAAAGAAAGGAAGATAGTTCGGGGACCGTTTCAAATTATTCTGTCAATACTTTCACCACTTTCATTTACTTCTTTCTGAGTTTTGATAGGTTTCTTGACCAGGAAGGAGGAGAGGAGACTAAAACTTGATCAAAGGAACTTTATTGTGAGGCTGTGCACAGGCGGGTTGAAGCCTAAGAAAGGCGACAGCCCTGATCAAGGGAAGGACTGCAGATTATATAAGATGGTTGGCGTGGGTAGAGAAAGGGAGATGGATTTTCAGTCTAGTTTGGGAGCAAGAATTTGGTAGGCTAAGTGGGGAGTTATTGCAAGCTTATAGCTGGGGGTGCTGTAACTGCTAGAGAGCAAATGTTGGATAAGGGAAGCAATTGCAAGATTAGAACTGCCAGAGGGGAAAGCAAGGACACTCATACTATTGCTTTGTGGGCTGGGGGGCAGGTTTGGTTTTGCAAGGGCCGGTCACATCAAGACAGCATCACAACTTCTGTCTAACAAGTTGAAGTAATGATTCTGTAAGACACTGGCTTCTTCGCACATGGATGTTCACCTTGTCAACTTAAGTGATCAGAGTGAGGCTGTGAGTCTGACTGCTTTGGTACTATCATTTTTATAGCTTTATTCAATACATTTATCCATTCTACTAGGTCCCACAGATCACTGGCTTGTAAGAAGAATTTCCTCATCCCTGCTGTATTATTAGGGTTCTCTAGAGAAACAGAATCAACAGGGAACACTCGCAAATATAAAATTTATAAAAGTGTCTCACATGACCACGGGAACACAGAGTCCAAAATCTGCAGAGTAGGCTGTGAAGCCGACCATTCCAATGGAGTGTCTGGACGAACTCCACAGGAGAGGCTCACCAGCCGAAACAGGAAGCCTGTCTCTTCTGAATCCTCCTTATAAGGCTTTCGGTGATTAGATTAAGCATTACTCATTGCAGAATGCACGCCCCTTTGGCTGATTACAAATGGAATCAGCTGTAGATGTAGCTGACATGATCATGATTTAATTCTATGAAATGTCCTCATTGCAACCAGCACTTGCCCAACCACCACTTGGCCAGCACTTGCCCAACCACCACTTGGCCAAGTTGACACATGAACCTGACCGTGACACCTGCATTCATAACAAAACAGAACTCTGCCTTTGGCCTTAGTTTAGTTGCATCATTAACCTTTGAAATGTAGGTAAGTTTAATGGCTCCAACATGTGATGATCCAGAAGGTAGGTTCTGTGGATCATCCATGTACCATACACTATCTTACCTGGTGTCCAGTATGGGAGTATCTCCGATGAAATTTCCCACTGTTTTCATTTTCTTCAATGTCTATTTCTGAGCTTGTGCATTACACAGTGCCCCTTAGTGAATGCATGAGACTCTTCTGAGCCCAGCAGCCACTGCTTTGCTTGGGCCAGACCCGCGGTGTAAAACTTTCTCGCAGCCTGGGCTCCCACAAACTTGTTGGAGGTTTTTGATTCATTTAGTCTCTACTTATGATTGGTTTATTGAGGTCTTCTGTTTCTTCTTTGTTCTTGTGTTTCTAGAAAATTGTCTGTTTCATCTAATTTATTGGCATACTTTTGTACATAGTATCCTCTTCTGATTTTTTTTTGTTAGTCTAGCTAAAGGTTTGTCACTTTATCTTTTTAAAGAAGAAGTTTTGGTTTTGTTCTCTTTTTTTTTCCCCTCAATTTCATTTTTTTCTGCTCTAAATTTGTATTTGTTTTCTTCTTATTTTGGAATTAGTACACTATTTTTCTAGTTCCTCCAGGTATGCAGTTAGGTCTTTGATTTTAGCTCTTCCTTTTAAATGTAGATCCTAGGGCTATGAATTTTCTTCTCAGCATTGCCTTTGCTGCATCTCCTAAGTTTTGATATGTTGTGTTCTCGTTTTCATTTGACTTGAAATATTTACTGATTTCTCTTGCAATTTCTTCCTTGACCCACTGATTGTTTAAGAGCATGTTGTTTAGCCTCCATAATTTGTGAATTTTCCATTTCTTTGCCTGTTTTTGATCCCCAGCTTCATTCCATTATGGTTGGAGAAAGTGCTGTGACTAATTTCAATCTTTTTAAATTTATTGAGATGTTTTGTGACCCAAAATGTGATCTGTCCTGGAGGATGATCCATGAGCATTTGAGAAGAATGTATATCCTGCTGTTTTGGGGTGCAGTGTTCTGTATATGTCTGCTCTGGTTCATTTATCATATTATTCAAGTTCTCTCTTTCCTGTCTACATGGTCTACCGTTGATGAGAATGTTATAATGTAGTCTTGATCAGTTATCGTAGAGATGTCTGTTATTCCCGTCCATTTACCAGTGTAGGTTTTGGACACCCTGATTAGTTACATAAATGTTTGTGATTCTTAGTTCTTCTTGGTGGATTTCCCCTTTTATTAGTATATAATGTTCTTTGGCTCTTATAGCATGTTTAGTCTGATACTAGTATAGCTACCTCAGCTTTTTTTTTTGGGTTACTGTTTAAGTGGAATGAATATCTTTTCCGTCCTTTCACTTTCAATCTATTTGTGTCTTGGGTCTAAGATGAATCTTTATAAAAGATTCATATATAAGCACTATATAGTTGAATCATGCTTTTTATCCATTCTGCCAGTGTGTCTTGTGATTGGGGATTTTAATTCATTAACATTCAATATTATTACTAAAAGGCAGTACTTCACCCATTCTGTCCTTTGGCTTATATATGTCATATCTTATTTTTGTCTCTTTTTTTAACACTTTTAATTACCCTTACTGATAATCTTCATTTCTACACTCTCCTCCAAGTCTCTCTCTTCTGTTTTTCTTTTTCAGCCTGCAGAACTGTCTTTGGTATTTCTTGTAGGGTTGGTATCTTGTTAATGAACTTTCTCAGTTTCTGTTTATCTAAGATATTTTAAACTCTCCCTCATTTAAAAAAATTTTAATACAATTTTGCCGATATACATTATATATTCACGTACCATGTAATCATCCAAAGTATACAGTCAGTAGTTCACAGTATCATCATGTAGCTGTGTATTTATCATACAAGCGACTTATTTTCTTTTTTGTAAAAAATAGCATGTACAAAAAAATCAATAAATTTCAAAGCACACTACAGCAATTAGTTGTAGAACAGATTTCAGAGTGTGGTGTGGGTTCCACAATTTTAGATTTTTAATACTAGCTGTTCCAAGACGTGGAGACTAAAGGAACTATCAATATAATGATTCAGCAGTCATACTCATTTGTGACTTCTCTTTATAACTCCACCATCTCCTTTAATCTTTCTCCCAGTCTTTAGGGATATTTGGGCTATGGCCATTCTAACTTTTTCAAGTTGGAAGGGGCTGTAAATAATATGGGGTAGGGAGATGGAACTAGCTGATGTTCCGGAGAGACTGGGCCCTCTAGGTTTCAGGACTTATCTGGTCTGGGACACATCTAGAGGTTGTAGGTTTCTGGAAAGTAACCTTAATACATGGAACCTTTGTAAAATCTAAAGAACACCTAGGGCAATATATAAGATTCTACAAAGGTTCAATGCCCTCGGTGTTCTTTAGGGTTGTAAGGAATGATTTTGGCTGGGGTTTGGCAAGCTGTGATAGGTAGTAGTGTCTGAAGCTGGCATAAGAGTAGCGTCTTGACTCTAATTTGAACTCTCTCAGCCACTGATAACTTATTTATTACACTTCTTTTCCCGCTTTTGGTCAGGATGGCATTTTCTATACTAAAGTGCCAGGGCCAGGCTCATCCCTGGGAGTCATATCTCACGTTGCCAGGGATACTTTCCCCCTGGATCATGTCCCACATAGTGGGGAGGGTAATGATTTCACTTGCAGAGTTGTCTCCCTCATTTTTGAAGAACAGTTTTGCCAGATAAAGAATTCTTTTTTTGTTTTAATTTTTTATTAATTATTTTTATTTATTAATATAAATAAATATTATTTATATTTATTATTTATATAATATAAATAAAATAAAAATATTTTTATTTTTATTTATTAATTAAAAAATTACAGGAAAGAAACGCAAACATTCTTAATATATGATGATTCCGTTCTACATATATAATCAGTAATTCATAATATCATCACATAGTTGCATATTCATCATCATGATCATTTCTTAGAACATTTTCATCAATTCAGAAAAAGAAATAAAAGGACAACAGAAAAAAAAACACCATACACACCATACCCCTTATTCCTCCCTTTCATTGATCACTAGCATTTCAAACTAAATTTATTTTAACATTTGTTCCCCCTATTATTTATTTTTATTCCATATGTTCTACTCGTCTGGAACAGATGACAAGGTAGATAAAAGGAGCATAAGACACAAGGTTTTCACAATCACACAGTCACACTGTGAAAGCTATATCATTATATAATCATCATCAAGAAACATGGCTACTGGAACACAGCTCTACATTTTCAGGCAGTTCCCTCCAGCCCCTCCATTTCCTCTTGGATAACAAGGTGATATCTACTTAATGCGTAAGAATCACCTCCAGGATAACCTCTCGACTCTGAAATCTCTCAGCCGTTGACACTTTGTCTCATTTCACTGTTTACCCTGTTGGTCAAGAGGATTTTCCCAATCCCTTGATGCTGGGTCTCAGCTCATTCTAGGGTTTTTCTCAAACTCATGATGCTGAGTCCCAGCTCATTCTCGGATTTCTGTCCCATGTTGCCAGGGGGGTCCATATCCCTGGGAGTCAGGTCCCACGTAGAAAGGGGGAGGGTGGTGAGTTTGCTTGTTGTGTTGGCTGGAGAGAGAGGCCACATCTGAGCAACAAAAGAGATTCTCTTGGGGGTGACTCTTAGGTCTAATTTTAAGTAGGCTTGACCTATACTTTGTGGGGTTAAATTTCATATGAACAAGCCCCAAGACTGAGGGCTCAGCCGATAGCTTTGGTTGTCCACACTGCTTGTGAGAATATCAAGAATTCAACTTGGGGAGGTTGAATTTTCCCCTGTTCTCACCATTCCCCGAAGGGGGCTTTCCAAATACTTTTCCACTCACTGATCAAATCACTCTGGACAAGCCAACAAAATCTCATGTCCTACCCAAGGTTCCATGTACTTATGTTGTTCAACCAAGCTATCTACATATATTTCCTAATATAACATAAGTTATATTAGGAGATGCACTAGTCAAAATATAAATTTTGTACCAAATAGGCGTTTTTTGCTTTAGTCTCACACATAAGTTGAAATTTTAAAATATTAATTATCATCTATTTTCAGCACCCTGCAGTAATGATATTCCTTTGTTCTTCCTCATGCAAAAACATTTTTAAATTTGTACATTTAGTCACTTTCATTATATACTCTAGGCAATCCTAGATTATACCATCTCAATCTTTATCATCTATCTTTCTTTCTGATTTCATTTGTGCCCCCAGCCCTCCTCCTCTCTCTATCATTCTCACATTCAGCTTTATTCAGTGTTTTAACATAATTGTATTACAGTTAGGTAATATTGTGCTGTCCATTTCTGAGTTTTTGCATTCAGCCCTGTTACACAATCTGTATCCCTTCAGCTCCATTTACCCAATATCTTACCCTATTTCTGTCTCCTGAAGGTCTCTGTTACCAACGAAATTCTCCAAGTTTATTCACTAATGTCACTTCATATCAGTGAGACCATACAGAATTTGTCCTTTTGTTTCTGGCTAATCTCACTCAGCATAATGTCCTCAAGGTCCATCCATGTTGTTACGTACTTCATAACTTTATTCTGTCTTACAGTTGCATAATATTCCTTCGTATGTATATACCACAGTTTGTTTAGCCACCCATCTGCTGATGGACATTTTGGCTGTTTCCATCTCTTTGTAATTGTAAATAATGCTGCTATAAACATTGGTGTGCAAATGTCCGTTTGTGTCCTTGCCCTCATCTCCTTTGAGTAGAGACAGCATATAGATGGGTCCCATTCCCTAATCCATTCTGCCAGTCCATGTCCCCTGACTGGGAAACTTAAAATCCATCAACATCAGTGCCATCACTGCCCAGGCAGTACCCTCCTCCCCCATTTTGCCTTTTGGCTTTTATATGTCCTTCTAATTTTTCTTCTTTTTACCTTTACTCATGGTCTTCCTTTCTATACTCTTCTCCACACCTCTGTCTTCTGCTTTTGTATCTGTCTCTAGTGCTCTCTTTAGTATTTCTTGCAGAGCTGGTCTCTTGGTTACGAATTCTGTCAGTGATTTTTTGTCTGAAAATGTTTTAATTTCTCCCTCATTTTTGAAGGACAATTTTGCTGGATGTAGAATTCTTGGTTGACAGTTTTTCTCTTTTAATAATTTGAATATATCATCCCACTGTCTTCTCTCCTCCATGGTTTCTGTTGAGAAATCTATGCATAGTCTTATTGGGCTTCCCTTGTATGTGATGGATTGCTTTTCTCTTGCTGCTTTCAAGAGTCTCTCTTTCTCTTTGACCTCTGACATTCTGATTAGTAAATGTCTTGGAGTACCTCTGTTTGGATCTATTCTCTTTGGGGTATGCTGCACTTCTTGGATCTGTGATTTTAAGTCTTTCGTAAGAGTTGGGAAATTTTCAGTGATAATTTCCTCCATTAGTTTTTCTCCTTCTTTTCCCTTCTCTTCTTCTGGGACACCCACAACATGTATATTCGTGCGCTTCATATTGTCCTTCAATTCCCTGAGTCCCTTCTCATATTTTTCCATTTTTTCCCTAAATTTTCTTTTTAAGATTTCAAATGTTCCGTCCTCCAGTTCACTAATTCTATGTTCTGCTCTTGAAATATGCCATTGTAGATGTCGATTGTTTTTTTTCATCTCTTCTGCTATGCCTTTCATTCCTATAAGTTCTGTGATTTGTTTTTTCAAACTTTCAATTTCTTCTTTTTGTTCATTCCTTGACTTCTTTATATCCTCCCTCAATTCATTGATTTGGTTTTTGATGAGGTTTTCCATGTCTGTTCGTATATTCTGAATTAAATGTTTCAGCTCCTGTATTTCATTTGAATTGTTGGTTTGTTCTTTTGACTGGGCCGTATCTTCAATTTTCCTAGTGTGATTTGTTATTTTTTGCTGGCATCTAGGCATTTAATTACCTTAATTAGTTTATTCTGGAGATTGCTTTCACTTCTTTTACCTAGGGTTTTCTTGCTGGATGAATTTGTTGTCTATTTGTTCTTTGACATTTAGTCCAGCTTTTTCTGGACCTCTAGCTTAGGTTTTGTTTAACATAGGAGAATTTTTCAGTTCTTTTCTTGTTTCTTGCCCTGCTTGTATGGTGCCCTTTCCCCCTACCCTGAGGAGGGTCTATGTAGGTATTATAGAACCCAGCTGGATTTTCCCAGACCAAACTAGCCTCCTATCAGGAGGAAAGAGTCACCTGCATCGGTTTTCCCTGAGGGTGAGACCCAGCAGGTTGACAGACTTTCCTGTGAAGTCTCTGGACTCTGTTTTTCTTATCCTGCCCAGTATGTGGTGCTTGTCTGCTTGTAGGTCCCACCAGCATAAGATGATGCGGTACCTTTAACTTTGGCTGGGGTTGTGGTGGAGACAGAGGAGAGGTTGTAGGCTGGTTTTAATGGCTTCAAATTACCAAGCCCTGGTGTCTGAATTCCTTGAGAGAGAGATTCCACCTCAGCTGAACTTCACCCCTCCCCTGGGGAAGGCACAGTTTCCAGACAAGCCCTCAAAGGAATTTGTTTCTGCCTATGCCTGGGGCAGTTGCAGCCTGAGGAGCCCTGCCACTGTATCCAAAGGCAGTCAAACATTTGTAGAAACACAGCCACAAAAACCTCTGTTTCCTTCTTTTTTTTTTTTTTTTCCTTTTTCCATCAGCCCTGCCCCCTTGGCACCAAGGCAAAAATGAGGGACTTCTGCTTTGACCAGGTTCACCTGAGCTGGGGACCTATTTTTAGTAGTCAGACTGTGTTAATTAATTCCACAATTGGTGTTTGGTTGGGCTCAGCCCCTGCTGCTGGTAAAGTCTCTTTCCTTTCCCCTGTGGGAAGCAGCCATGGGGGAGGGGCGCTGACCACCATGGCTTGGGGAACTCACGGTTCTGGGGGGCTCACACCCGGTCCAGCTGGTCCAGACTGGGGTACGCTGTGTGTCCGGTCACTGACATGGCCCCAGGAGCTGTTGTGTATTGTTTCTGGTTATTTACTAGTTGTTCTGGAGGACGAACTAAAACGCACACATTGCTAAGCCGTCGTCTTAGCCCGGAATTCCAGATAAAGAATTCTTGGCTGGCAGTTTATCTGTTTCCTTATCTTAAATATATCATCCCACTGTCTGCTTGTCTCCATGGTTTCTGATGAGACATTGGCACTTAGTCTTATTAAGTGTCTTTGTATGTGATAGATCACTCTTCTCTTGCTACTTCAGAATTCTCTTTATCTTTGGCAATTTAATTCTTGATTAGTATGTATCTTGCAGCAGGCCTATTTGGCTACGTTCAGTTTGGTGTACATTGTACTTCTTGGACTTGTATATTTATATCTTTCATAACATTTGGGAAATTTTTGGCGATTATTTCCCTGAATATTTTTTCTGCCCCTTTTCCCTTCTCTTCTCTTTCTGGGACATCCAGGACATGTATCCTTGTGAGTTTCATGTTGTCATTAAATTCCCTGAAATCCTGTTCAAATTTTTCCATTCTTTTCTGTTGATAAAGATGTCACATGACTGACTTCTAAATCACTGATCCTTTGTTTTGCCTGTTCAAATCAGTTGGTTTTGCCTGTAGTGTATTATTATTATTATTATTGGAGTGCATGGGCCAGGAATTGAACCCAGGTTTCCCATGGCAGGCGAGAGTTCTATCACTGAACTACCCGTGCACCCCTATCTCTAGTGTATTTTTGATCTCATGTATTGTACCGTTCATTCCTGTAAGTTCTGTTATTTTTCTTTTCATGCTTTCAAATTTTTATGAACACCCTGTGTCTTCTTAATATCCTTTATCTCATGAGCTATATTTTCCCTCATCTCCTTGAATAGATTTAGATTTGCTTGAATCTCTTTGGTTAGTTCCAAATTTTATATCACCTTTGACTTTATTTGTTCCTTTGACTGGGCCATATCCTCCTGTTTCTTGGTATAGCTTATAATTTTTTGTTGATATCTGGGCATGTGATTATCTTGATAAGATTATTTTGAAGATCAGTTTCTCTCACCTAGGATTTCATTGTTGATTGAGTCTGTGTTAAGACCCTTCTTTGACATTGGTTTGTCAGTATTTCCCAGCCAAAATAGGGCCAGGGATCTATGCAGGCAGAGCAGACCAGTTCCAGAGGGCCCTGGGGAGAAGGTCAGGAAATATGCCAAATAGCTTTTTTTTTTTTTTTTGCTGGGCTTTCCTAGCCTTCCTAGCAGGTTGCACTCTTAAGCAACCTGTTTCTTGGAGCCCTTTGAAGGCAGGGATCAAATTGGCTCCACCCTTGACATAGGTAGAAGCAATGATGCAGCGATGGCCAGCTGAGCTGGGTGGAGGTGGTGGAACCCAGCAGTCCAAACTTGCCAGCCACCAGCCAGCTAAGCATTGGGCTGTGTCTCCGTATATTTTGGGGGAGGAGGACCTCATGGCACTCCCAGTACATAGCAGCCCACCAGGCAGGGATCGGATTATCCCTAAATTGCTTGCCTTGATGGTGGGGGTTGGGTACCAGGAGCCCCAACTGAGTAACTCATGATTCCTCACCACTGCTTCCCTGTCTATTATTCCGGCTCTTCCCTAGATGATGCACACTACTCCCCTAACCTCTGGAACCCCAGAGTAGTTGTTTTGGTCAGTTTCTGCTTGTTTACTAGGTATTTTTGGAAGAGGAGCAAGTCCTGTATCTCCCTCTTCTGCCATCTTCTCAGCAGTCTGGCTGTTGAAATTTTCATTGGGATTGCATTGTATAAATTGCTTTGTGTAGAATTGGCATCTTAATAGTCTTCCAATCCATGGTCATAGACTTGCCTTCCATTTATTTAGGTTTTAAAAATTTCTTTTAACAATGTTTTATAGTTTTCCATATTCAAGTCTTTGGTTGAATTTATTCCTAGATATTTGATTCTAGTTGTTCTTGTGAATGAAATTTTTTTCCTGATTTCTTCTTCAGATTGTTCATTAGTACTGTATTGAAACACTGGTGATTTTTGCATGTTAGTCTTGTACCCTGTCACTTTGCTGAATTAATTTATTATCTGTCATAGCTTTGTTGTGGATTTTTCCTTATGTCCTGTATATAAGATCTTGTCATCTGCAAATAGGAAAGTTTTACTGGCTCCTTCTCAGTTTGGATGCCTTTTATTTCTTTTTCTTCCCTAGTTGCTCAGGCTAGAACTTTCAGCATAGTGTGGAATAAAAGTGGGGAAAGTGGGCAACCTTGTCTTGTTCTTGTTCTTAAAAGAAAAGCTGTCTTTCATCATTGTATACGTGGTTAGCAGTGGGTTTTCACAGATGCCCTTTATCATGTTGAGCAAGTTTCCTTTTATTCCTGATGTTTTTATCAAGAAAAGTACTAACCTTTGTCAATTTTTTTTTTCTGCGTCAATTGAGATGATCAGTGTTTTATTTTTTCCTCCTTCATGCTGGTAATGTGGTATATTATATGAATTGATTTATGTTAAACCACTCTTGCATAGCTGGGATATATCCCACTTAATCATGGTATATTCATATTGGATTCAGTTTGTTAGTATTCTATTGAGGATTTATATATAAATTTGTAAAAGATATTGGTTACTGGGTTTGTGTATGTGTGTGTGTGTGTGTATGTGTGTATGTCATATCTTTATCTAGCTTTGATATTGGGTGATGTTGGTCTCATAGAATGAATTAGAGAGTGTTCCCTCCTTTTCAGTTTCTTTGGAAGAGTGTGAGTAGGATTGGTGTTAATTCTTGGAGTGTTTGGTAAAGTTTACCTGTGAAAGCTATGTTGTCCTGGGTTATTTTTGTTAGGAGGCTTTGATTATGAATTTTATGTCTTTACTAGTTATTAGTGTGTTGAACTCTTTTATTTCTTCTTAACTCATGGGGGAAGTTTCTGTGTCTCTAGAAATTTGTCCATTTTATCTAGGTTATTTAATTCATTTGGTGTACAGTTGTTTATGGTATCCTCTCAGAGTCCTTGTTTTGGTTTGCTAAATGCTGCAGTAATGCAGTACACTGAAATGGATGGTTTTTAAAAAGGGAATTTATTAAGTTACAAGTTTACAGTTCTAAGGCCATAAAAATGTCCAAGCTAAGACATCCAGGGAAAGATACCTTGACTCAAGAAAGGGATAATGACATTCAGGGTTTCTCTGTCAGCTGGGAAGGTGCATGGTGATAGCTTTCTTTCCCAGCTTCTCATTTCAAATGATTTCCCCGTGGGGGTGAGGGCAGGGATGAGGGTGGGAGGATTGCGTTTTCTTTTTGCATCTCCAAATTTCTCAGTGTCAGCTCTGAAACTTTTTTCCAAAATGGTTTCCTCTAAAGGACTCCAGTAAGTAACCCACCTTGAGTGGGTGGAGACACATCTCCATGGAAATCACCTAATCAAAAGGTTACACCCACAGTTGGTTGGGTCACATCTCCGTGGAATCAACTTAATCAAAAAAGATCCCACCCAGCAATATTGAATCAGTTTTAAAGAATATGTCTTTTCTGGGATAAACAACACTTTCAAACCGGCACAGTCCTTTTTCTTTCTGTGAGGTCAGTAGTAAAATCTGTATTTTCATTTCTGATTTTAGTTTTTATATCCTCTTTCTCTTTGTCATTCTAGTTAAAATTTTGTTAATTTTATTGTTTTCGAAAAGAACTTTCAGTTTTGTTGATTCTCTGTATTGTTTTTTTTTGTTCTCCATTTCTTTTTTCCCTGGTCTAATCTTTGTTATTTCCTTACTTCTGCTTGCTTAGGTTTAATTTTCTATTCCTTCTTTAAGTCCTCCAGTTTTGAGGTTATATCTCTGATTTGTGATTTTTTTTTTTAATGTTAGTATTTAGAGGTGTGAATTTCCCTTTCAGCACTGCCTTTGTTGCATGCTATGACTTTCGATTTGTTGTGTTTTCATTTCTTTCAGCTTGAGACATTACTTGATTTCCCTTGTAATTTTTTTCATTGTCCCATCAGTTGTTCAGAAGTATGTTGTTTAATTTCCACATATTTGAATTTTCCGTTTCTCCTTCTGTTCTTGATTTCTAACTTCATTCCATGTGGTCTGAAAAGATACATTGCATGATTTTAGTATTTTTATTTTACTGAGGCATCTTTGAGTTTAAGACCTTTTTGCTACTGTGAAATAAATGGTGCTATGAACTTTGGCATACAAGTATCTAAGTCCTTTTCAATTTTTGAAATTCTTTGGAATTGCTAGGTCATATGGTAATTTTAAATTTTTGTGGAAACTGCAAAGTTATTTTCTACAATAGCTGTACCATTTTGCATCCTACCACCAGTGCCTGAGAGTTCTAATTTTTCCACAGCCTCTCTAACACTTCTCTCTCCCTTTCTCATATGCTCTTGGACGCATGCGTGCTCTTTCTCTCCTTCTCTTTCCTTACCTTCTTTCTCCCTCTCCCCTCCCTCCCTCCCATACTAGTAGGTGTGAAATGGTATCATTGTGGTTTTGAATTACATTAACCTAAGGACCAGTGGTGTTGAGTATCTTATCATAGGTCCATTAGTTTTGTTTTTTTTTTTAATTTTTAAATATTTTTTTATTGTGAGATATAACATATATACAGAAAAGCAATAAATTCTTAAACTACATATTAACAAGTAGTTATAGAACAGATTTCAAAGTTTAGTATGGGTTACAGTTCCCTAATTTCAGGTTTTTCCTTCTAGCTGCTCCAAGACACTGGAGACCAAAAAGAAATATAAATAGAATGATTCGGTAGTCATACTCATTTGTTAAATCCTAACTATTCTGTTATAACTCCTCCTTGTCCTTTGATTCTTCTCCCAATCTTTTTTTTTATTATTAATTAAAAAAATTAACAAAACATTTAGAAATCATTCCATTCTACATATACAATCAGTAATTCTTAATATCATCACATACTTGCATATTCATCATTTCTTAGTACATTTGCATCGATTTAGAAAAAGAAATAAAAAGACAACAGAAAAAGAAATAAAATGATAACAGAGAGGGAAAAAAAACTATACCTCACATGCAGCTTCATTCAATGTTTTAATAATTACATTACAATTAGGTAGTATTGTGCTGTCCATTTCTGAGTTTTTGTATCCAGTCCTGTTGCACAGTCTGTATCCCTTCAGCTCCAATTACTCATTATCTTACCCTATTTCTATCTCCTGATGGTCTCTGTTACCAATGACATATTCCAAGTTTATTCACTAATGTCGGTTCATATCTGTGAGACCATGCAGTATTTGTCCTTTAGTTTTTGGCTAGTCTCACTCAGCATAATGTTCTCTAGGTCCATCCATGTTATTACATGCTTCATAAGTTTTTTCTGTCTTAGAGCTGCATAATATTCCATTGTATGTATATACCACAGTTTGTTTAGCCACTCATCTGTTGATGGACATTTTGACTGTTTCCATCTCTTTGCAATTGTAAATAATGCTGCTATAAACATTGGTGTGCAAATGTTCGTTTGTGTTTTTGCCCTTAAGTCCTTTGAGTAGATACCTAGCAATGGTATTGCTGGGTCATATGACAATTCTATATTCAGCTTTTTGAGGAACCGCCAAAGTGCCTTCAGTATTTGCAGTGTATTCCTCACATATTTTGGGGCATTCTGGTTTGGTGCATAAATATTTATGATTGTTATGTCTTCTTGTTGAATTGTTCCTTTTATTAGTAGATAGTACCCTTCTTTGTCTCTTTTAACTGTTTTACATTTGAAGTCTACTTTGTTGGATATTAGTATAGCTACTCCTGCTCTTTTCTGGTTGTTATTTGCATGAAATATCTTTTCTCAACCTTTCACTTTCAACCTATGTTTATCTTTGGGTCTAAGATGTGTTTCCTGTAGACAGCATATAGAAGGATCCTGTTTTTTAATCCATTCTGCCAGTCTGTGTCTTTTGATTGGGGAATTCAGTCCATTAACATTTAGTGTTATTACTGTTTGGGTAATACTTTCCTCTACCATTTTGCCTTTTGTATTACATATATCATATCTGATTTTCCTTCTTTCTACACTCTTCTCCACACCTCTCTCTTCTGTCTTTTCATATCTGACTCTAGTGCTCCCTTTAGTATTTCTTGCAGAGCTGGTCTCTGGGTCACAAATTCTCTCAGTGACTTTTTGTCTGAAAATGTTTTAATTTCTCCCTCATTTGTGAAGGACAATTTTGCTGGATATAAAATTCTTGGCTGGCAGTTTTTCTCTTTTAGTAGTTTAAATATATCATCCCACTGTCTTCTTGCCTCCATGGTTTCTGCTGAAAAATCTACAAATAGTCTTATTGGGTTTCCCTTGTATGTGATGGATTGTTTTTCTCTTGCTGCTTTCAAGATCCTCTCTTTCTCTTTGACCTCTGACATTCTAACTAGTAAGTGTCTTGGAGAACGCCTATTTGTATCTATTCTCTTTGGTGTGCGCTGCACTTCTTGGATCTGTAATTTTAGGTCTTTCATAAGAGTTGGGAGATTTTCAGTGATAATTTCTTCCATTAGTTTTTCTCCTCCTTTTCCCTTCTCTTCTCCTTCTGGGACACCCACAACATGTATATTTGTGCGCTTCATATTATCATTCAATTCCCTGAGCCCCTGCTCAAATTTTTCCATTCTTTTCCCTATAGTTTCTGTTTCTTTTTGGATTTCAGATGTTCCATCCTCCAGTTCACTAATCCTAACCTCTGTCTCTTGAAATCTATCATTGTAGGTTTCCATTGTTTTTTTCATCTCTTCTACTGTATCTTTCATTCCCATAAGTTCTGTGATTTGTTTTTTCAGACTTTCCATTTCTTCTTTTTGTTCATCCCTTGCCTTCTTCATGTCCTCCCTCAATTTATTGATTTGGTTTTTGAAGAGGTTTTCCATTTCTGTTTGTATATTCAGCATTAGTTGTCTCAGCTCCTGTATCTCATTTGAA
The DNA here is from genome assembly GCF_023851605.1 of Tamandua tetradactyla. Lineage (NCBI taxonomy): Eukaryota > Metazoa > Chordata > Mammalia > Pilosa > Myrmecophagidae > Tamandua > Tamandua tetradactyla. Next base: position 62,896,595 of record NC_135344.1, read on the forward strand.
CTATTGGTTTGTTCCTTTGACTGGGCCATATCTTCAATTTTCCTGGTGTGGTTTGTTATTTTTTGCTGGCATCTGGACATTTAATTACCTTAATTAGTTTATTCTGGAGATTGCTTTCACTTATCTTACCTAGGGTTTTCTTGCTAGATGAGTTTGTTGTCTATCTGTTCATTGACCTTCAGTTCAGCTTTTTCTGGGCCTCTAGCTTAAGTTTTGTTTAGCAGAGGGTAAATTTTCCGTTCTTATTTTCTTGTTTCTTGTCCTGCTTGTAAGGTGCCTTTTCCCTCCCTACCCTTAGGAGGGTCTACGTAGGTATTATAGACTCCAGCCGGGTTTTCCCGGACTAAGCTGGCCTCCTTTCGGGGTGAAGGAATCACCTGCTTCAGTTTTCCCTGAGTGTGAGACCCAGCAGGTTGAAAGACTTTCCTGTGAAGTCTCTGGGCTCTGTTTTTCTTATCCTGCCCAGTATGTGGTACTTGTCTGTCTGCGGGTCCCACCAGCAAAATATGTTGTGGCTCCTTTAACTTTGGAAGGCTTTCCCTGCTGGGGGCGTGGTGGAGACAGAGGAAAGGTTGTAGGCTGGTTTTAATGGCTTCAAATTGCCAAGCCCTGGGATGTGAATTCCTTGAGAGAGGGATTCCACCTGAGTTGCGTTTCACCCCTCCCGTGGGGAAGGTTCAGATGGGAAACAGCCCTGAAAGCAGCCTGTTTCTGCATTTGGGGCAGTTGCAGCCTGTGTAATCCCGGCACTGAGTCCAGAGGCAACCAAGCCTCCGTAGAAACAGCTGCAGAAGGCTCTGTTTCATCCCCTTTCCTCCCTTCCAGCCAGCCCAATAGGCGGCTTCTGCCCCGATCAGTTTCACCTGAGCTGGGGTCCTATTTTCAGTAGTCAGAATTTGTTCATTAATGCCACTATTGGTGTTCGGTCAGACTCAGTCCCTGGTACTGTTGGAGACTCCCTCCTTTCCCTCTGGGAAGTTGCCGGTGGGGGAGGGGCGCCGGCCGCCGGCCACCGCGGTTTGGGGAACTTGCTGCTCCGAGACTCGCAGCTGGTCCGGGAAGCCACCTGTGGGGGGGGGGGGCGCCGGCCACTGGCCGCCGCGGCTTGGGGAACTCTCTGCTCTGAGATTCACAGCCGGTCCGGAGACTTGCAGCCGGTCCGGGAAGCCGCCTGTGGGAGAGGGGCGCCAGCCGCTGGCCGCCGCGGTTGGGGAACTCGCTGCTCCGAGACTCGCAGCCGGTCTGGGAAGCCGCCTGTGGGGGAGGGGCGCCTGTCGCTGGCCTCCACGGCTTGGGGAACTCGCTGTTCCGGAGCCTTACGGCCGGTCCTGAAAACCACCCATGAGGGAGGGGCACCGGCTGCCGGCCGCCACGGCTTGGGGAAGTGCGCGTGGCTTGGCGAACTCACCACCGCGGGGACTTGAAGCCGGTCCAGCTGGTCCAGACTGGGGCACGCTGCGTGTCCGGTCTCTGTTGTGGCTCCGGGAGCTGCTCTTTATTGTTTCTGGTTATTTAGTAGTTGCTCTGAAGGACGAACTAAAATGCGCGCACCTTACCAAGCCGCCATCTTGGCCCCCAGTCCATTAGTTTTTGAACAGTAAATCTTGGGTTTAAATATATGTTTTTCTCATTTCATTTTTAAGAGTTTAAGGGTTTTTGTTGTTGTTGTTGTTATTGTTATAAATATAACATGATCATTTAAAAAAACAACTACTGGACTAGGAATTAGTACACACTGTTATTGTTATTCATGGATTCTGTATTTGCAAATTCTCCTACTTGCTAAACTTCATTTGTAACCCTAAAGTCAATACTTCTGGTCCTCTTGCAGTCATTTGCAGACATGTGCAGAGTGGTGAAAAATTTGAGTTGCCCAATTTGTATATTCCTACTTGAGTGCAGACAAGGCAGTGCTCTGCCTTCTTGTTTCAGCTTTCATTCTTTAAATAAGAGCTTGTCATAGTATATTTAGTATTGCATTTTTTTGTATATTTGTGCTTTTTATTAGTGATTTCGATATTTAAAATGACCCCTAAGCGTAGTCCTGAAGTGTTGTTTTATGTTCCTAAGATAAGAAGCCTGTGATGTCCCTTATGGAGAAAATGCATGTGTTAGATAAGCTTTGTTCAGGCATGAGTTACAGTGCTATTGTCCATGAGTTTGATTAGTGGATTCATAATATATGTTAAATAAGGTGTCTTAAAGCAGATACATACATAAAACAAGGTTAAATGTTGAACAGATGATTAACATATTGTGACCAGAGACTCTAAAGAACTTAATCCTGTAGTTTTCCTCAGCATATTGGTTTAGTATTTCTAATTCAGTGTTCATGGCAACTGTGTAGAACATATATGAGAATCAACTGTGTTGTTATTGTGACACAGCCATTAGCTAGCTGTGTGGCATAAGTTAGTTAACCTTCCTGATCATTATTTACCTGGCCTATAAAATAAGGTGGTTAAACAAGGTGATTTTTGAGGTTCTTTTTTATCTGATATTTAGTGAATTTTTTTAAAACTTTGATTTGCAGTAAGATAAGAGATGGTTGTTTTCCATATTTTCAGCAAATAGAATAGGTAAATAAAATTAAGGTACATTTCTCCCACTTTTTAATGTTTTATATGATGTTAGAAAAAAATTAAACTATTAAAAATTTAGATATTTTGAAGCTTTTAACTTTAATTTGCAGTAAGATAAGAGGTGGTTGCTTTCCATATTTTCAGCAAATAGAATAGGTAAATAAAATTAAGGTACATTTCTCCCACTTCTTAATGTTTTATATAATGTTAGAAAAAAATTAAGCTATTTTAAATTTAGATATTTTGAACCTTTTAAAACTGGAAGGTATTTTTGGAAGTAGGTTACTCAGTGCTTTGAAATATTAGTTATTATAGAATATAGTGATACGTTGAAATTTTTGCATTACACAAATGTTTGCATCTCCTAGACAATTTTGAGGTATCAAAATTGTGTCTAAACTTTTACTTATATTTTTTCCAGTACTTGCACTACCCTATAATCTGTCTAATGTTTTGGCTGGAATGATATGCACTGAAATGTAGTCTCTAAGAAAAATATTATTTCTTGTTTGATGTGATAATATCTTTGCTGTTAAGAGTGGAAATAATTGGTTCAATGTATATTTTATGCTTCCTTGTTCAGGTCATTTTGTAAGGCACTGTGGGAGATAACAAGATGTTAGCTGTAGTTTCTGCCTCGAAGAGCTTAAAATCTAGTAAAGTAATTTAAAAAAAAAATTCATATCTAATTTACCTGTTCCTAGAAAATGGTAAATTCAGATATTTATTAGTTTGGTCTTTCAGTGTAGAATAGAACAAGGATCAGTTGTTCTTCTTGAAAATCAAGTTCTTAAGTGAAGTTTCCCATCTCTTTTCTCTGAAAAGTTATGGTATTTCTTATATGATGTAAAATGGATAAGCAAATTCGTATAGTTGGAATATAGAATATAGGTTACCAGGGGCCAGGTTTGGGGTGGTATGGGAAGGAAATTAATACTTAAATTGTATAAGGTTTCTGTTTGGAGTAATGGAAAAGTTTCGGTGATTGTTTTAGTTTGTAAAAGCTGCCGAAATGCAGTATACCAGATGCAGTATACCAGGTACATAGGGATGTCTGCTGGCTTTCTCTCCCAGCTCTTGCTTTGTGAAACTCCCTTGGGTACGTTTTCATTCTTCATCTCCAAAGGTTTCTGGCTGTGTGGGCTCTGTTGGCTCTAAAGCTTTTTCCAAAATGGTTCCCTCTTAAAGGGCTCCAGTAAGCAAACCCACCTTGAATGGGTGGAGGCACATCTCCATGGAAACCACCTAATCAAAAGGTACTACCCACAGTTGGGAGGGTCACATTTCCAAGGAAACAATAAAAAAAGACCCCACCCAACAATATTGAATGAGAATTAAAGAACATGGCTTTTTTGGAGTGCATGACAGTTTCAAACCAGCAGTAATATGGTAGCACAACACTGGGAATGTATTTAATAGCCCTGAATTACATATTTGAATGTAGTTAAAAGGAAAAATTTTAGGTTGTATATATGATACTAGAATAAAAACTAAGGACAAAAAACCCCAACCATAGTACTATCTAGCATAAATAGTGAACCCTAATGTAAACTATGAATAATAGTTGATAATACAATTATAAAAATGTTCTTTCATCAGTTGTAACAAATATACCACATTATTCCAAGGTATTAATAATAGGGTAGTATATAGGAGCTGTCAGGTTATGGGAAAAAAAGAGAATTAACAGAAATGTTCAAATGCTTTCTAAGACTCCATGACATTTATCTCAAGGATAGATGAGCTTACTTTAGTGGAGTAGCTTTTTCTTCACATTTGCACAAACTTCTGAATTTTTAAAAACCATTATAGGGTGTGCTGCTTTCTTCAAATAGTCAACAACATTGGCATTTTTAGCAGTCTTCTCCATGGTCATTTTCTACCTCTTCCAATAAAATTTGAGCCTGCATTTTGGTGTCCTAGGAGAGTATTTTACATATACTAAAAGCTGAAGTGATTCACCCCCATGGCTTAACATAAAGTCTGAAGTCTGTATGTTCTCTAGCTTTAATTTTTCCTTCAGCCTTTTATGCACATGACCGCACAGGGCCTGCAGGAGATGTCTTTGTTTGCCTCTTCTGTTTTTATTCCTGGGATGTGCAGAAGCAAATTAAATTTCTTCAGGTAAATAAAATGAAAATTACTCGGGCTTACCTGAATGTTCCTTCTGCTGCTGACACATGACGGAATATAGTCTGTCCTATTTCAACACCGATTGATAGGAATACTTTCACATTACCCAGTTCCTGCCTAGATTATTTTAAATATCCATTTAAAAGTAAAGTTTTTTTCTTCACTATACTTGTGCTAGAAAGGGCTTGAAAGAGAAAGTGAACCATTATGAAAACCTGTTCAGTTTTGTATAATTACAAATGGGTATAACTTTTATTTTGTGATTTACAGAATTTATTTTATAGTCAATTTCAAATTTTATTAACTTCTCTTTACCTCTGCTACCTTGTAAAATATTTGTATTGACAAATATAGGTCATTTCTTAAACATTTGGTTTAGGTTGTTTATTGCAGAACTGTTTACTATATTGAAAAATTTGTACATGACCTAAGTGTCTAATCATAATGTTGATTAAATATATTTAGGTACAGTTATAACTACAATTAAGTACTATTTAATGCAACTATTAAAATGAACAATGTGGGTAAATGTTTATTCCTATAAGAGATGTTTATGCTAAATAAGTAATAAAAAGTTTATCAAATGATGTGTATAGTTTGATCCATGTTTTACATGTATATATGTATGCACAAGCATATATATAAAGAAAAAATGCTAAAAGGAAATATTTGGAAATTCAGTAAATTTTACAATGGTTATCGTTTTGGTGATGTGGTTATGGGTGATTTTTCTTTTTTGTTCGTATGCAATTTCTAATTTTTATATAATTGGAAAAACATTTACTTCTATTAATAAAATATATATAACTATAACCTACAAATTTTGGTACTTAGTTTATGATATAGTTGATAGTCTAGAAGATGGCATCCATTTTTTTGTAATTTTTAATTTTTAAATAATATTTTTAGTGAGATAGCTTCACGCACCATGCAGTTCATCCAGAGTATGCAGTCTATGGCTCACAATATCATCACAGTTGTGTATTCATCACCATGATCATTTTTAGGACACTTACATCGCTCCAGAAAAAGAAATAAAAAGAAAAAAGAAAAACCCCATGTGTCTCTTACCCCCTTACCCCTCCCTCTGATTGACCACTAGTATTGTAATCTATTCAATTTTTTTTTTTTACCCCTATACCATTCTATTATTTATTTATTTTTTTACCCATCTGTCCATACACTGGATAAAGGGAGTGTCAGCCACAAGGTTTTCACAATCACATGGTCACATTGTAAAAGCTTTTTTTTTTTTTTTTTTTTTTTACATATGCACTCAGTAATTCTTAACATCATCACATAGATGCATGATCATCGTTTCTTAGTACATTTGCATCGGTTTAGAGGAACTAGCAACACAACAGAAAAAGATATAAAATGTTAATATAGAGAAAAGAAATAAAAGTAGTAATGATAGTAAAAAACAACAACAAAAAAACCCTATAGCTCAGATGCAGCTTCATTCAGTGTTTTAACATGATTACTTTACAATTAGGTATTATTGTGCTGTCCATTTTTGAGTTTTTGTATCTAGTCCTGTTGCACAGTCTGTATCCCTTCCGCTCCAATTACCCATTATCTTACCCTGTTTCTAACTCCTGCTGGACTCTGTTAAAATGACATATTTCAAGTTTATTCTCGAATGTCCGTTCACATCAGTGGGACCATACAGTATTTGTGCTTTAGTTTTTGGCTGGACTCACTCAGCATAATATTCTCTAGGTCCATCCATGTTATTACATGCCTCATAAGTTTATCTTGTCTTAAAGCTGCATAATATTCCATAGTACGTATATACCACAGTTTATTTAGCCATTCTTCTGTTGATGGACATTTTGGCTGTTTCCATCTCTTTGCAATTGTAAATAACGCTGCTATAAACATTGGTGTGCAAATGTCTGTTTGTATCTTTGCCCTTAAGTCCTTTGAGTAGATACCTTGTAAAAGCTTTTTAGTTATACAGTTGTCTTCAAGAATCACGGCTGCTGAAATACAGTTCAACAGTTTCAGGTATTTTCCTCGTGGCTCTTCTAGCACACTAAAAACTAAAAAGAGATATTCATATAATGCATAGGAATAACCTCCAGAATAACTTCCTGTATTAGTCAGGGTTCTCTAGAGAAATAGAACCAACAGGAGGTATGATTTATAAAATGTCTCATGAATCCATGGGAATGGAAGAGTCAGAATCTCCAGGGCAACCTGTGAAGCTGGCAGCTCCAGTGAACGGTCTGGACAAATTCCACAGGAGAGGTTCACTGGCTGAAGAAGCAGTGAAAAGGTCTCTCTTTTTCCTTGAAAATCTTCAGCTTGTATCATCTTGTTGGTGGGAGACACACCTTAGTTAATCGCAGATGTACTCAGCCACAGATGCAATCAGCTGACTGATGATTTAATATACTAGCCTTCTGGTTTATCAACCAGCCATGAAATATCCTTGCAGCAACAGTCAAGCCAGTGCTTGCCTGACCAGACAACTGGGCATCATCACTTGTCCAAATTGATGGTTTGGACACCTCCCAACTCTATTCAAATTCTCTAAGCCACTGAAACTTTATTTTGTCTCGTTTCTCTCTTGCTGTTTTTGGTCAGGAAGACTTTCTGAGTCCTATAATGCTGGGTTCTGGCTCATCCCTAGGAGTCATGTCCCAGTTCCCAGGGAGATTTATACCCCTGAGAGTCATGTCTCACGTAGTGGGGAGGGCAGTGAGTTCACCTGCAGAATTGGCTTAGAGAGAGAGGCCACTTCTGAACAACAAAAGAGGTCTCTAGGGGTGATTCTTAGGCATAATTATAAGTAGGTTTATCTTCTTCCTTTGTAGAAATAAGTTTCATAGGGGTGAGCCACAAGATCAAGGGCTCAGTCTGTTAAATTGGTTGTCCTCAATGCTTACGTGAATATCGGGAATTCCCCAAGTGGGGAAGTATAAGTTCCTCCTTCCCATCTCTCAAGGGGACTTTGCAAATGCTTTATTATTCTCTACCCAAATTACTCCTGGATATAGTGGAGTAATTTGGGCAGAGAAATTGCACACTAATCTGTTTAAATTAACAAGCCCTTACCCCCTACTCAAGATTCCATGTAGTTATGCTGTGTGAATAAACTGACCATACAAGTTAAATTAGATAGTGTGCCACCAGAAATGTAAATTTTATACCTAATAAACATCTCTTCCTTTGGACTCATAGAAATGTTGAAGTTTGAAAATTTAGACCATGTCATCCTTTATCCTGTGTTCTGATTTACTTTAGTCTAAACAGATCAGGTTCGTACATATCACTTTTTCAACTTTTTGAACATAGAATAATGCTCTATAGGGTTATGCTGACTTTCATAGCTTCAGAGCTCTAACTCTGAGTCTCAGGTGTCACACAAAGATCTGATATTCCATGAAATGAACTGGTTATACACAAAAAGCTCAGCATCTCAGAATTTAGAAATAATAGTTACAACTCTGGAATAGATGTGACTACTATAAGAGTTTACAATCTAGGAACCTTTACAATAGGCCTTAACCTGATTATCTATGCTCTCAATGCCATTGTCCAAGTTTGTATATTATAGTTAGTCCATATGAGTGAGTCATGGAATATACTTTTCTTTTCTGGCTTATTTCATTCAGCATACTGCCCTAAAGGTTCATTCACCTAGTTGCATGCCTCACAGGTCATTTCTTTTTGATGAATGTCTATGAAATGAAGATAAATGTAGTAGTGAGGAGAAATGAGAAATAACGTTTCACACCATGAGAGGAAAAGGGCATTAGTTGAAATAATGTGTATCTAAAATGTAGTGATTCTGCTTCCCCCTCCCTCCTGCCTGGCAGAGTTAGATGGCACAAATTTATATATGAAATAAGATAATTTTTTCTCTTCTTTTGGTGCTCATATAACATGACAGAGTGTTAAATGGATGTGAGGTGTGTTAGAGAGGTGAAAGTAAATGTTAAAGCATATGTTTTGGTCTTTACTCTTAAAAAGGAAAATATCAGTAGTGTGATCCAAAAAACTAACTGTTTGTTTGTTTATTTGTTTAGGATGGATTGGATGCTTTGGTATATGATTTGGATTTTCCTGCCTTAAGAAAAAACAAAAATATTGACAACTTTTTAAGCAGATGTAAGTAATTTTTTGTAGAGGTTAATACCAGACTTACATAAAGCTAAATTTTGATGTGGGTAATCCAAGCCTTCCTTCTCTCCCTCTGTGTATGTTTTGGTTATTTCATCAACAACTCCTATGTAAAATTAGTAAGAAATGTGAAAGAGACCTTACTGGCCAGTTTGGGTGGCTGTTGGAGGAATTTGTAAAATATTTTGCATAGAAAAGGATGGAAACAAGAATAGAGTATCTGTGAAAAGCCATCCTACCACTGAGATTTGAGATTTTCTTTTTCCATGCAAGCTAGTTTATATTTAAATTTTGCAGATGTTCTTTTCTGCAAGCTCTTTTTTCAGATTTTGATATTAGATATTTTTTATTAAACGATGTATTGAATATTTAAAAATTTTTAATCTTAAAGAATTGATAATAAAATTTAGATAATAAAATCCCTTCCCCTTACAGCATTTTTAAATTCGTTTTCCTAAACCATACATATTGATACATTTGATTTGGTGATAGTGATATAATCTTTCAATTTTGTTTACATATTTTGTTGTTTTTTTTTTTTTACTGTGAAAAATAATATGTACAAAAAGGCAATAAATTTCAAAGTACACCACAACAATTAGTTGTGGAACAGATTTCAGAGTTAGGTATGGGTTACAATTCCACAATTTTAGGTTTTTACCTTTAGCTGTTCCACAGCACTGGAGACTAAAAGAAATATTAATATAATGATTCAGCAATCATACTCATTTGTTAAACTCTTACTTCTCTATATAATTCCACCTTTTCCTTTGATCTTTCTCCCAGTTTTTAGGTTATATGGGCTGTGCCCATTCAAACTTTTTTATGTTGTAGAGGGCTGTCAATAATATGAGATGGAGGATAGAACTAGTTGATGTTCTGGAGATGCTGACCCCTGAATTTCAGGACTTAACTGACCTAAGAACTGATCTGAAGCTTGTAGTTTTCTGGAAAGTAATCATAATCATAGTGCATGGAACCTCTGTAGAATCTCAGATAAAAGCCCTAGGTGTTCTTTTTTTTTTTCTTAAATCATCACAATAGACTTTTTTTTTTTTGTGGAAAATGACATATATACAAAAAAGCAATAAATTTCAAAGTACATTGCAACAATTAGTTGTAGAACAGATTTCAGAGTTGGAATGGGCTACAGTTCCACAATTTTAGGTTTTTACTTTTAGCTGCCCTAAGATACTGGAAACTAAAAGAAATATAATGATTTGGCAATCATACTCATTTGTCAAATCCAACCTTCTCTCTGTTATGTGTGTTTTAATAGAGAACTTTTATTTTTCTAAGTAGTCATATCTTTTTAGTTTGTTGTAATTTATTTTATAATTTCTGTACTTTGACATCTTGCCTCAGAATTTACTTACAAATTTTATATATATTTTTTCACTTTAAAAAATTTATTCAGTCTTAATTTTATTTTAGAATGTGGTGGCAGATTCTGAATTAGGAACTTTTAAAGTATAGAAGTTTTCAAAAATTTCTCACATAGTACTGATAACTGAAACAGCAGAAAAATTTCGTTAATGTTTCAGTTTTCTTAGCTTTCTAGTTGATAATATAGTGAAAGAACTAAATAGGTGGAGAAATTTGGCCATTTCTCTTTTGATGAGAGGCGAAGAATAATTGCTCATTAATACAAAGGTGAGGGTAACTTTGTAAAGAAAGGTAGAATGCTTTCTTAATCCACTATTCTTTTTTTTTTTTTTTTCACATGGGCAGGCACTAGGAATCGAACCCGGGTCCTTTGGCATGGCAGGCGAGCATTCTTGCCTACTGAGCCACCGTGGCCCGCCCCTTAATATACTTTTCTTTATGCCATGCAACATTGATACTTTCATAATATTAAGTGCCTGTATATCACATTTTTTAAATACTTTTTTTGGTATGCTCTGTGGTAGGGGTCACATTTCATTCTTTTTCCAAGCGGCTGTCCCATTATAACAGCACCATTTGTTGAACTTTTTGGGGGGATGGGGGAATTGCACAGGGCAGAAATTGAACCCCGGTCTCCCACATTGTAGGTGAGAATTCTACCACTAAACTACTCTTGTAGCCCCATATTTTGGATTTTATAAACAGAAACATCAGTAGCTACAGTAGGAATAAATAATATAAAGTGTTTTAATTGATAGAACTTTATAGTTTATTTTAATTTTTAAATTGGAGAAAATTACAGAGAATAATATAAAAAAATATCAGCAAATCAAATTTAGCAGCAGGTAAGAATTCTGACCAAGTAGAATTTATACCAGAATTGCAAAGTTACATTCAAAAATCAGTTATTGCAATTTACCATATTAACAGAATGAAAAAAAAATATTCATTCTGTCATCTCAGTAGGTGCAAAAAAAATTCATTTGGTAAACTTTAATCCATTTGTGATTAAAACATTTTTCTCCACAAATTAAAAATAGAAATATCTTTAATATAGGGCTTCTGTGAAAAACGTATAGGTCAGATCATATTTAATTCTGTAAGACTAAATGCTTTCTCCCTAAGATCAAGAAAAGGTAAGGCTGCTGCACTCTCCACTTTTGTTCAACATTTTCCTGGCTCTTCTAGACAGTACAATAAAACAAAATGAGGATAAGTCATTTAGATTAGAAAGGAAAAATTAAAACTGTCTATTTTAATACAGACGATATGCTTGTGTTGATAATCCTTGAAATTCTACAAAAAATTCTTTTCTTATTAATAAAGACCTATTAAGTTCAACAAGTTTGCAATTAGAAGATTAATATACTGAAAGCATTGTATTTCTGTAAACAATTGGAAATTGAAAATTTAACAAAAACAGCACCATTTACATTAAGAACAATATTCTGTGTTTCTGAACTGGACAATTCAATATTAAAAATGTTGAGTCCGCAAATTGACCTATTGGGTTTGTGTAATCTCAGTCAGAACCGCAATATTTTCTTATATTTATCCACATTGATTCCCATTTATTTCCTGGAAATGTTGATCCCTTGATCCCTTCTCCACAAGGTTTTTTAGATCTTGTCTTCTTCTTCCTAGAATTCCTTCCAACCTCACCCAACATAATGTTGTCATCTTTCTAATTTCAAATAAATTAGGAATAAAATGAAAATAGGAAAATTCATTTTCCTTTCAAATAAACCTTCATTTTCCTTTCCTAAGCCCTTGGAGTAGGTTACGTAACTTTGGTGTATACGTTCATGGCATCTTCTGCCTTTTTAAATTAGCACTCACCACAGTTAGAATTTATATTTATTTGCGTGATTGATTATTTGATTGGCGTCCACTCCTTTTCCCCTTCTATCTTTATCAAAATTTTAATTGCAATGAGAGTAGGAACACTTGTATTTCTACTTCCAAACCTGACCGCATATTAGGAGGTACTCATTAAATATTTGTTAAATGTATCAGAAAGTGAATCAAAATGATCCCTTTTTTGGTAAAATTTGGACTTGATCATTGTTTCTTTTATTATTTATCACGTATTTCAGATATCTTGAAAGTAATACAACGAATATCTGTGTACTTCTAAAAAGATTAAAGTAATAGTTAACATTTTGCCCTCTTTGCTTTTGATCTTTTGTTTAAAATAAAGATGATATTAGATTACAGTAAAATCTTAGACCCTATCTCCTCTCCTTCCCTGTCCAGAAGTAACCACTAGCCTTGATATATTTGATCATAGAGTACAGGATAGTGATTTTTTTTTAAATGTGGCCACCTACACAAGTCATGAAATAGAAAAGAAACATATAAAGAAATCAATAAGCAATCCATACATGACCAAAACAAAGTAATTTCAACTTGAAATGTAGAAAATAGGTTCTTTTATAAGTTTCCATTATGTTATCATTATAACAGTACTGTATCAAACATACTTGTAACTACTTGTACTTGGTAATCAATCAAAAAATATCATTTTTCCTTAAAACAGATTCCTTCTAACAAAGAGATTTCATGAATTAACACATTTAATTAGAGATAATTTCCCCCCATCTTGAAGTGTTATGGCATTACTCTGGCATGTTTCTAATTTTAAAAGTTATCTTTTCCATACTTGAAAATTTTGTCAAATCAGGGTACCTTCCTGTTTATTTAAATGATTATTCTGATAGTCAAATGTTAGTTTTTGTTGATTGGTGATTAAAAATCAATATATGGTGTCTTTTGTTACTTTAAAAAAGTGATATAAAGAAAAATTATTCTCAGTTCAGCATATCCTGCTGATACTGTCGGTGAATTTGTTATGTGTACAAGGGAGTAAAGACAACTTAGCTATGTTTGCCTTACCTCCACAAAAGGTACATATTGCTCAATACTTTTCCTCATTTTAAAATTAAGGTATTATAATAATTGGGATAAAACATCAAGATTTTATGATCCATAGAAAAGCTCTCATTTTAATGTTTATGGCTATTCATAAGAGTTCTTATGATATTGAACATGAATACTGTTTTATCTAATTACAGTTTTATCTAATTACAGTTAAGTTGTGATCAGTGTAAATTCCATTTTCAGAGCATTGAAATTTTTTAGATAGGGTTGAATTTTTGCTTTTAAGTGTATAAAAGTATAAATGGCTTGCGTAGTTGAGAGTCTGCACTTGAATGGTGAATGTATCTCCATTTGGGGTGCTTGACATGGTGGGTGCTTGACATGGTTATATTCATAATATTTTGGAATTAGTTTCACTTCAGATGCTGGATTATAAGAGAAATACTACTTTGCTGAAGAATATAAGGCCAGTAGATCATCATAGAGAAACTGGAAACATACTTTTTTAATATACAAAAATTCAGTGTAAGCTTAATAGGGCCTTAGGTCATTGGGGAAAAGGTAAATTATTAAATAAATTTTATTGAAACAATTGATCATCCATGTGAGGAACAATTGAATATCCCTATGAGGAGAAAATGAAATCACTCTTCACCTTACAACATATATAAATGTAAAACCATAAGGTGCTAGATGAAATTATAGGTGACTATTTTTATAATCTTCAAGTAGGAAAAGCCTTTTTCTCTTTTTTAAAGCAGGATTTCAAGACTGGAGACAGTGAGGGAAATGACTGGTAAATGGCCATATAAAAATTTATATATGGGGCAGGTCACGGTGGCTCAGCAGGCAGAGTTCTCACCTGCCATGCCAGAGACCTGGGTTCGATTCCTGGTGCCTGCCCATCCAAAAAAAAAAAAAAACAAAAACAAAAAAAAACATTTTGTATGAAATTTCATATATATGTGTATATATATATATATACACATATATATATGAAAATACAAATATTAAAAATACTGACAAATTGGAAAAATTGCAACTTACTTGAATTATATTCCTAATTCCTAATGTATATATCTTATATGCGCTATTTTGAATTTTACCAGTAAAAAACTATGTTGAAATTTGTTTTCTCTTTTGTTATATCAAGTAGCTACAGGACATCCTTGATTTTTTTCCTTCGTGGTTACAAAGCCAAAAATATTATTTTTTTCTGGCACTTTACAGAAAAAATTGTCTAACCCCTGTTGTTGCAGTGAGAATAAGTTGAATTTATGTATAAATTTTGCTGATAATGGAACTTGAATTCCAGAGAACACAATAGAAGAATTTCTGGAATTGAAGAGTATGCTTGTTAGGGTAGCATTAGCTTCTCTAATGAATATGTCAAAAAATCTTAGTTAGCTTAACTGTGAGGGTGGCTAGTTTAGGATCTAGACATTTTCTGCCCCATGGTGACATGGGAGATAAGGGAAAAATAGGGACGTGTAGAGCTTTAGGGGGAAAACAGTACAGGAAATAAAGGATTAGTTAGTGCTAGAGTTTTGATGAACTCAAGCAGATAGTAGCAAGGCTGTGAGTGTTGGGGGATAGGGAGAATAAATATCTGGGATTTCTTCTTGATCACTGACAATAGAAATTATGAAGTTTGAGGAGGTATGGAGTTTGTTCCATTTGCAGTTCTTGCAACATGTGCAGTCTCCCTCTTGACCCCTGGTAATGGAGAGTACAGGCGTAGGGGAGATGTAGTGTCAGAATTTCCCCTTTACCGATGTTGATGGAATTGAGGATGCTTGGGGAAGCTGGGTATTAACAGGCCCCATCTATTTTTTTTTTTTTTGACCCAGTCCTGAGAAAGTGTGTTCTTATTTTCTTTATAATATGTATCATGGTATGAAATTATTTCCTTGTTTATTATTTCTCTTTTGTTTACAAGACCAGGAATTCTGTCTGTTCCAAGTGTTTAGAACAGGGCCTAGCATGTAGTAGGTGCTGAATGAAATGTTTGTTATTGAACACGTCATCCTTGATTTTTCTCATGTTTTGGGTGCATGGGCCTGGGTCTCCCACGTGGTGAACAAGCATTCTACCACTGTACCATCTGTGCACCCTCATCCTTGATTCTTACCCCTTCCTCACATACAGCACCCACAAATTTGTCTATATATTTTTTATTTTTTTTTAAACTAAATCCATCCTCTCTTCTCCATTTTTCTTCCTTGCTATTGAAGACAATCTTGGGGAAACTCCCTCATCCATCTTCCTAACCCCAGGGTGTTTCCCTGCTTATTATTATTTGTGTCCTATCTTGGTACTTTGATATTAATTAAAATTGTAAGATGTTCATATTTACACTTAATTTTCATTGTAAGTCAGAGCATATGTTATGAAGAATGAAACAATGAGCAACAATTGTTTAACCATTCTTAGAATGCACTATGCTAGTTGTGTATTGTGAGGCTCTAGAGATTGTTCGGATATGAAGGAGGGCTGGGAAATTATTAATAGATTAATGAGGGGTTGACTAATCTGGGATTGTCACCAATCAGTTATGTCATGAAATGCAGAATTTGAAAGCATAAAGGCAATCTGTCAGATAAAGTAGGTTGGATTATCATTATGGATGTTTCTTGACTGTCCCAGAGACATGAACTAAAATCCAGACCAGCTGTTATATAAATTTCTTTTGATAAACAAGTATGGAGACCTAGTAATATCAGGTCATCTTAGATAGGTTTGGAGAACATTTTATAGTGTATGTATGTACTATTTTCTGTCTCAAAGGAGTTACAAACCTATGAAGTCCAGGCTGTAAATCCATAGCACCAAGGGGTGTGTCAGAGAAGAGGAGGACATTATTGCATTTCAATAAGTAAGCTTTAGTTTTAAGATCCTGGGATTAGGGTGGATGGGAATAAATTGTTTTGAGTATTTGGGACTGTAGGATAGACTTTACCATTAAGTCCTTGGCTAGTTCTAGATTGCACCTTGGGAAAATACCCTAGGAAAATTAGTGTCATAGAATCCCTGATTGAAAGCTATCTACAAGAGACACGTGTGCTTGTTAACATGTAAGTCTATTTAGGATAGGCTAGATCCAAGGCAGTCAGAATGTAGAAATATCTTTGGATTTCAAATTCCTTGTCTTCAGTGATCCTCAAAACTTTTATATCTTATTTGTGAATGTAAACCTCATCTTACCTTTCATTATATAGCGTACTATCCTCTTTCAAGACTTCTCTCTCATCCGGAGTATTATATTACTCTTACAATTTTCCGTACTTCCAGTCTTGCCCACATTAAGTTCATCCTTATCACCAGAGTAGTTTTGTTGAATTATAAAGTTGTTTATCTGCCTTATTTCTTTTCATATGCTCCCCAAACCCACAATAGTGGTTTACAGTTGTGCTTCTCAGTTCCCAATAGATTCCACAGGACTCTGCAGGGGCTACATTAAATATAAAGTAGATGACGCTCTAGCCCTTCATTCCCTTCCCCCCTCTCCCATCTCCATGGAACACAGCAATTTATTTTCTCTATTTCACACGTTGAACTGCTTTAAACTTTAATATGAAAAAAGATTTCTAATGATTAAATAATTGTATAACTACTAGTCTTCAGATAAAGTTCAAACTCCTTTAACCTTTTTAGCGGGCTTTCCGTCCTCTTCAGCCAGTTCTTACCACAAACATGATATTCTACTAACCCAAAACTGCTTGTATATAGTTCCCCTATGCCTTTACTTATATTGCCTATCTGCCTGAAATGTTCTCCCTTTTATTCTTTCGCACCTGGCTAACTGCTACTCTTCCTTTGAGACTCATTTTAGTTGTCAATAATTCCAGAAAATCTTTTCTGACTATTGTTCTCCCAGGTAGGCCTAGTTAGGTGTCCTTCTTAGTACTTCACAGACTCTGTGCTTATCACTTTATTGCATCTTTTTGTATTTTATTTTCATTGTTTGTTTGCATTTCATTTGCTAAAGTATGTATTCCTTGAGTGCATGAACTGTAACTTAAAGTTATCTTCATATACCTTTGATATTTCTATAGGCCTGACATGTGGTAGACACAGAAATTTGTGGATTGAAATTAATTTGATTATTGTCTATATTTTTCTGCTGCATCTTGCAGTAGATATGTAATCTAATAGTAAATGTGCTTATGTTATCCCTGTGTGAAAATTTGCTCTTTTGTTTTTATTTATTGGTCTTAATGTACACAAATACTTGTTTAAATGTGCATTTAAGAAGAAAGACAAGAACATTATATGCAGCTTTTATTAGGAACTACAATTTGAGTTAAATAACTGTTCTGTATTTTGTACAACTCTGAAATGTGCTTTTCTATGTAATCTCATGCCAGTGTTGACCCATGTGGATTAAAATAGCCCTATTATAATCTATGACCAAATTAGGAATCAGAATATCTATCCAGTTGGGATTTGTAAATTATTGTAGTTTGTAGATGTCAGGTTTATATAAATAACTGCAGTGATTCCCACTGCATGTTTTAAGTTAAAATCTAGGTTCAAATAGATAAATCTAATGATGTAAGTACTAAAGATTGCCAGTTGGAAAATTTATTGTGATTCTTTAGCATTTTATATTTGCTTCTGATATATTAAAATTTATATGTTTTTAAAAATATCATCAAAACTAACTTATAGAAAGAAAATTTTATTCCGTTACTCTAATACCCATGTTCCTTCTATTCAAATTTGATGTGTATTTAAAATACCAGAAACTGGTTGTCCTCAGTTTTTGTCTGTAGTAATATATTTATTTTAGACACATTTTATTAAATCAGATTTTGATAAAAACTTTTAATAGCCAGAGTGAAGTCATTCTAGAATTTTATTTTTTTAAAATTCTTAGTACATTGTTTATATATCATATCTAATTAATGAAGTTTTGTGTTTCTCATTGTATTTCTGCTTTAATGATTTAAAATTATAAACTTTTTTTCATACAGATAAAGACACAATAAATAAAATTAGAGACTTACGCATGAAAGCTGAAGATTATGAAGTAGTGAAGGTGATTGGTAGAGGCGCATTTGGAGAAGTTCAATTGGTAGGTTATTTTAGTGAGATTAAAAAACAACTTCTTTAAATTTTAGAAATTCTATTTGTGTGTTTAACATTATTTGAGAATGTATTGTCTTTATATACACTTTTATATGCACAGTATTGCTGTGGACTTTCTTGTGAAATTCAAGCCAGTAGTTTAAAGTGTTTAAGTGTTTTCCCCAACCACCCATTGGTCTCAGAAGTATCAAAAGAAAAATCTTTAGTCATAAATAATAGACTAAAATGCTGTAGGTAAGTAAGTTTTATAAACAGGAAGCAGCAAACATAGGAGAAGGAGGTGTGCTATAGTATGGAGAATAATTATTTTTTTCTAACATTTCTTATTTCTATTAAATAAGACATTGGTATTATTTAATAAAAGTAATTCAGCAGAAGAGAAGAAATAAAAATAGTTGAGACAGTAATGCTAAACTATTTAACAAGGTGTTAAAATAATTTAATTAATTGTTCTGGGAAACAGCTTTAATGTTATCAATTTTTTTAATTATTATTTTCCATTTCCAATTTTAAAGGTGAGACATAAATCTACCAGGAAGGTATATGCTATGAAGCTTCTCAGCAAATTTGAGATGATTAAGAGATCTGATTCTGCTTTTTTCTGGGAAGAACGGGATATCATGGCTTTTGCTAACAGCCCTTGGGTTGTCCAGGTATAGTTTTGCTACTGTTTCATTTTTGCTGTACTGGCTTGTAACTTAACATATCTGAGAAGCTTAGCTTGTTTTATAGAACAGTAATAAAGAGTTTATTGGCAATAATAAAATTGTCTACATATCATTATTTTTAAATTAATAAAATTTAATTTTATTGAATCATCTCTAGGAGGAAAGTAATAGATACTTTCTATCTATCTATTAGATAGATACAAAATAATTATGTATATATAGAATTTGAATATAGAAAATTTAAGTAATGTGCTTTGGTTTGGGGGAAATCATAAGTTATTGTACCCTGACTTTTACTTTTATTTAATATTAAAATTTAAGTATAAGTTTTTCCCCAAACATGAGATCCTCTTATTTTATTTATTTAACTATCTAATAATCTATTTGTCTCTTATTTTGTGGGGAGGAGTATATGGGGGATAATTAATGAAGAGTGAGAGGGGGCCGAGTTAATAAGCTATGCCTCCAAATAATACAGGATTGACTTTAGTTTTTTTAGTGGAATGAAAAGGAGACTAGAAATCTATAGTTGTAGGTTCTCTCTGCAGCTCGGTTATAGCCTCAGCTGTTCCTTATTAGCTGTGTGACTCTGGGCAAGTTACTTAACTCCTGAGTTCCTATGACTATAATCCCCTCTAGAAGAGTGTAAAGGACTACACTGAGTTTTGTTCCTACTGTCAGTATCTGGATGCCTGGCTTAAAAACTAGTATACACTGGACTAGACCATTTCTGAGTTTCTAACATGTATTTTGTGATTTATTTATTTACAATCTATAATGAAGGCTATCCTAAATAAAAATGCTAGTAATAGGACTTGAAGGATATGGCGATGAAAGTAAGGATGTGGAAAATATTTAAGATTTAGATAATAAACACATTCTTTTAAAAGAAGTATGACATAACTGGAACTTGTAGAGTTAAAATAAACTGTATACTCACAGCTTTATTTCTCTTGATACATTACCTATAAATAGAATAAATTACCACCAAATAAACAATGTTTTTTTAATTTTAGAACCCAAATGGTAAGGTGCCTGCTTTAGTCTTTGATAGCCATGAGATGTCACTTAGTTTCTTTTCTTTCCCCCAAATATACATTTTAATTTAAATAACGACATCTGTAACTAAAATCATTTTTAACACTGTTGAGAAAATGAAACATAAAGAGGAAGATTTTAAGGCATAAACACCTAGATAAAAAGATGTATCATTTTCTTTAGGGCTTTAAAAAAATTTTTTTTAATTTTAAACAGTTATATTCATTTAGCATTGGTATGGTATCTTTGTTACAACTGATGAAAGAATATTACACCATTACTGTTAATTATAGTCCATGGTTTGCATTAGTTGTATTTTTCCCATGTACCACCCTATTATTAACCCCTTGTACTAGCGACATACATTTGTTCTAATTCATGGAAAAACATTCTTATATTTGTACTGTTAACTCCAGTCATCATTCACACAGGGTTCACTATATTATATAGTACCATATTTTATCCTCTAATTTTCTTTCTAGTGACATACATGACCCTAAACTTCCCCTTTAAACCACAATCACACTCATAATTCAGTGCTGTTAATTATGTTCACAATAATGTGCTACCATCATCACCTAGTGCTTATTTTATTTTCTTTCAATTCTAATCTTTTCATATTTACTTGAAATGTTCTTCTGGGAATTTGTTCTTCTTTTAACTTAAGCTCTGGTGACATAATATATTTTGGCCTGGTATTTCTTGTGAATTTCATTTTAATAATTAATTAACTTTACTCTTCGTATTTCTACTCTTGTTACTGCTTTTCCTATTACCTCCTATCATTTATAGCATCTTATTTCACTGTTTTCTATTTTACTACTTTTTTTTAACAACTCTGAAAGGTAGTTAATTCCTATAGATAACACCCCCAATGTATAGATTACTCCATGCTTTTATTCATTAAACACTTATTAAGTACTTCCTAACTGCCAGGTATCTAAATATTGACAGAACAGCAGGTATGAAAATCAACGTGTGGTCCTTTATATGATTATATTCATAGGATCTCAGGGAGGTTAAGTGATTTGCCCAAAGTTACACTGCTAATAAGGGACAGCTGAGGCTGTAATCCAGTTTATCAAAGAATTCTTGAGAATTACGGTATTGATATAAATTTAACAGTAAACCCTACTAATGCATAAATTAAATTAGAACTATAGTATTTCTTTGAATATTTGTATGTTCTTTATTGAAACTACTGGAATTTAAATAATTCTTGGTATGAGAAATTTATATAGTGTCGAAAGATAAAGAGAAAAAAGGATCTCTGTCTAATTCCCTAAAAGTGATTGTTTTTTGAAAAAAAGAATAGTACTTACACCTATTTCTTTTTTTAAGTACTACTGTAACTGTTCTTCTGTAACTTGATTACTTCATTGAACTCTTATAATACATTAATATTTTTGTCAATTTTAAAATGAAACAATTTGCTTACTCCAGTGAATTTGTTTTATCTGTGTGTTTTTTGTTTAGCTTTTTTATGCATTCCAAGATGATCGTTATCTCTACATGGTGATGGAATACATGCCTGGTGGGGATCTTGTAAACTTAATGAGCAACTATGATGTGCCTGAAAAATGGGCTCGATTCTATACTGCAGAAGTAGTTCTTGCATTGGATGCAATCCATTCCATGGGCTTTATTCATAGGTAAAGATAAAAATGGTTTAAATTTACTCATTTGTTAAAAGGAGATGCGGAAAAGTACTTAAAAGTTTTCTGATTAGCATTCCACTCTAAGTCCACTCATCCTCCTCCCATGGGATGTGAGTGGCATTTCAGAACTTGAAACTTTGAAATTCATAATTTTAACATGTGTGTTTCATGCTTATATAAATGAATCAAACTGTATTTTTTTAAAAATGGGACTATATACGTCTTCTGAAGCATTAACATAAAAAGCAGTTTCCTTGATCTTCAGTTTATAGATATGGATAGAGGACAAATATAGATCAAATGTGGCCATATCTATATTGAGTGAAGATATTTGACCTAAAATAACTGTCTTGTAAATTTTTATCAGTCTGATCTGTTTCAGAAATACTCTACTGTTGTTTTTTTCCCCCTTCAGAGATGTGAAGCCTGATAACATGTTGCTGGATAAATCTGGACATTTGAAGTTAGCAGATTTTGGTACTTGTATGAAGATGAATAAGGTTAATTAATTAGATATTAATTTGGTTTTTGCTAATTCAAGATAAATACTTCGTTAGAAAATGCTGTAAGAATTTACTAACCATATTGGGACTCGTACAGAACTGACGTGAGCTGTCTTATTTGTTGAACTGGATACCATGGCTTCAGTGTTGTATTAGTAACCTGTTAGTGATTTACTTTTTCCTCTCTATTTAGGAAAAATGTGGATTGCTAGATTTATTATTTCCTTTGTAACAACTCTGTAATATGTCCTACTGGTAACTAGAAATGGAATTAGCTAAAATGCCACTAGATACTTGTATCAGTGTTAAAATCAGATTTTCATAAAACCTAGTTTTCAGTAATGTGTATATTTTCTAGTGTTTTATATAGCTTTCTATTAACATTTAACAAATACTAGCTTGTTCTAGGAGTCCGTTCTAAAAGATATCCATCCCCACTTTGTTGTTTTAAATAACTATATGCATATCTGGAGAAACCAAGTGTGCTGCTTTATTTTCATTTGAAAGTTTTTACATTCTTTGGATGTTATAAGGGAGGAATAGCTAAAAAACTGTGTTTATTATTTTAAAAAGAAATTTGTTGATTAGAAGAAAATGTTGTGTGGAAACGTTTGTATGAACATTTTATTACAATTATATTGCATTAATACTGTCAGTACCTAACAGGTGTATAGATTTCTTTCTTTTTTGGCAGGGAGGGTTTTAAAATGCATATAAGATAAAAATTCAGTTTGTGTAACACAGTTATGCCCTTTCCCCATACATATGCATTCCTGTTTTATATTCCTGCAGTCAATTCACATGTTTTCTTGGTAGTTTCAAACATAGTTAAATCAAGAAGCCATTATAGTAAGAAAAAAAAAGGTGAAATAAACATTTATATTGTCATAATGCTTCATCCTCTCAGCCTCTCGATCAGTTGTATTGGCTTATATACTTGTTCTCTGCAATTAAGATGAAATTATATTGATATAACTGGGGAGATAATAAGTGGTGGCAATGTATCTTTTAGTGAATATTTTTACAAAATCCACATATATATGTGTGTGTATACCTACTTATAGAGTATGTATGTATACATTAAGAGTCTGTTGTGTGTATAATGTAATATGTATATATGATTAAACTATTTGTTAGTTTTTGTCAAGTTTGCATTAGGTTTTGATGTGGTATTATATAGCCCAAAGGTTTAGAATTCTACAGGGTAGATTAAAAAGAAAGTCATTTTAATAATTGAGACTTTATATCCATATCCTAATCCAAAATTTGACCTGCCACTCTTTAGGAAGGTATGGTACGATGTGATACAGCAGTTGGAACACCCGATTATATTTCCCCTGAAGTATTAAAATCCCAAGGTGGTGATGGTTATTATGGACGAGAATGTGACTGGTGGTCGGTTGGGGTATTTTTATATGAAATGCTTGTAGGTGAGTAAAGGAGAATTTTATGTACCTCTAATATAGTTGCTCATACCCAAAGTCACCACTTGGCTTTTTCTAATATCACAGTATTGATTATATTAAGCAGTGTTGATTTTGTTTATAGAAAAGAAACATGATACAAACCTTCTTTATGTGTGCTTTTGAAAGCTATTTAGCCTCTTAGAACAGCTTTACCATGTGTTGTTTCTTATATATTAAATGTGTGTTTTTAGCTTAATGCATGATAACTTTGACTCTTTTCCTTTGAAACATTTTTTTTTCAATGTAGAAAATATTTTATTTGCTTTTGTTTTCCCTATCAATTTTTCAGGTGATACACCTTTTTATGCAGATTCTCTGGTTGGGACTTACAGTAAAATTATGAACCATAAAAATTCACTTACCTTCCCTGATGATAATGACATATCAAAAGAAGCAAAAAATCTTATTTGTGCCTTCCTTACAGACAGGTAAATGATCTAAAAATTGGTCTTAATATCTTTACCTTAAGGAAATCATATTTCCCAACTGTTAGAATATAAATGCTACCATTCCCCAAATCATTCATGATAACAATGAAGCTTAATATATTCTTATGGTTTTCTAGATAGTGTTTCTGGATCCCAATTTCTCACGTGCCTTCACTGAGAAATTAGGATAATAATATATCCTTGACTTATGGCTATACCAGATGATTTTTTTTCTTTCGTTGTTCAATTCTTAACTTGGTTAATTATAAAAACAATAGTATATTTTACCAAGTCTAGAACTTCTTAAAATATGTTAACACTTCTGAAATCAGCATCTTATAATCAACCTGTTAATTAGTTTAATGGGGAATGTTTTTTTCCCAATTAAAAAATTATGCATCTGCCAACCAATGCCATTTTAGATACTATTATATGTAGTATATGCTTCTTGAAATAAATTATACAAAGCTGTAGAACAGTATATATTTCTTATCTGCTTCCTTTGAGAGATAGGCATTGGTCTTCCAACAAGCATTTTTATAAATATGTATGCATGTATGTATTCTAAAAACAAAAGTGGCATAATATTATATATACTTTTGTGGTTTACTTTTATAATTTAAAAAAGTGAACCAAATGGTTTTTGAAGATTGCCTTTAATGTTTATAATTATGTAATGTTTATTTAAATAGTAGCAGGGCTTTGTACTTTTATAATATACTTTAAATTGAGACTTACTTTAAGATTAATTTATATTCTTCAGTATGTTCTCTAGAGCCTGAAAAGTATAGTTTTTCAAATTTTCACATAAAGAACTGTACTATGCTTTGTGATGGGTGCTAGGGATGTAGACATGAGGAAGATAGAGTCACTGTTCTCAAAAACCACATAGTCCTTTGGGGAAAATAGGCAAATGAGACACTTATATTACAAAGATAAGTATCGTGATAAGTACTAGATGCCAGAGGGTTATGGAGAGTTACCTAATCCAGTTTGAGAGAGCCAGGGAAGGCTTCTCAGAGAAAGTGTCACATGTTTAAAGTGGTCTGTCTGTTAACTCATGAAAAATTTTGGAATTTAGCATATTCTCATTTTAGAAGTCCTCTGTTAGAGTACAAAGGTGCCAAGTTCCTCTTCCCAATTCAGCTAAAGAAATATTTAGAGCTTTATCTCCATGCTCACCAAAAAGAGACCAGGGATCACTAACTTGCCCCGTAGTAAATTCTGGA
The DNA here is from genome assembly GCF_023851605.1 of Tamandua tetradactyla. NCBI lineage: Eukaryota > Metazoa > Chordata > Mammalia > Pilosa > Myrmecophagidae > Tamandua > Tamandua tetradactyla. The sequence continues at coordinate 62,921,788 of NC_135344.1, forward strand.
TTTTGTAGCAGTGTCAAGAATTAGTTGCCATTGATTTTCAATTGGTGAGAACTATTTAGTAGATTACAAAATGGAATTTTTAAATTTAAAATGTGTTCCTGGAAGTTTAGATAGCTTCTTGTGTAAGGGAAAGTTGGTTATAAAACAAATGAAAAACCATAACTTTCCCACCATTAAAAATAAACTATTTTAAAAAAACTTACGAAAATGCATTTTATTTTATTCATTGTGCTAATGAATCAAACAAGTGATTCTTTTGGATTTTGCGAATAAAAAAAGTCATGGAATATCAAAAGATACTCTGTGTTTTCTATATTTTTTCTTTAGTATTCTTTACAAAATATTTAATGTTCTCATTTTTCATCTTATTTTATACTTAAGGTGAAAATTATGCTGGCAAACAGAATTTGAAAGTGACATAGAGACGTATTTTATTTATCCTGCACTGATTTAGCGTTCTGCCTACAAATAAACTTGGGCAAGTTATAATTAAATCTTAAATGATTAATTACTTTTCTCCTTCCCTTTCTGCTCAGAGAAGTGAGATTAGGGCGAAATGGTGTAGAAGAAATCAAACGACATCTTTTCTTCAAAAATGATCAATGGGCTTGGGAAACACTCCGAGACAGTAAGTTATTTTTTCTCTAATTTAGGTGGATTTGAAAGTAGTTGTGATAAATAGTCTGTTGAAACTGATTTTCTAAATATAATGTGTATATTTGATGAAAAATCAGTAGTACACAAATGCTATGTGGACATTGTCCTAATCTAGTTAAAGAGAGACTATTTGATAATATGGGGAAACATACTACTAAACCTTTCGTGTCATGCTCAGGATACCAAAATGAAATATTATTTAAATGTAATGGATTTGGGCCCAGCATTCATAATTTGATATTTTTTCTTTGTAAAATTGCTCTTTATTTTAGGCTTTAATATATAATTATGGTTGAAATGAGTAAATAAGTGATAATGACATTAAAATGTTTTCGTATGAAAAGAAATGTTATCTTTGCTTTTCATTTAAATCCTAAAACATAAGGAGGTTCTGTTGTTAATAAATCTCAAACGTCAATTTAATATTCTACTTATGAAGATTAAGGAAATTAGGCAAACTTAATTCTATTTGACTTTCTTAGCTTGCAGTTCATGAATTAAGAATCTGTAATGTGCAAGAAGTTAATTTTCAGTCAGTTTCGAACATTTTCCTATTCTGACAAATTAAAATGAGATGATTCACAGAAAACCTTTTTCAGCATAGCTGAATCAGTACAAGGGCACCAAAGATTCCTATCATATTTGTGGATTTGAGAAGCTAAGAATTTATCTTTTCTCTTACTGAAGTCTCAGAAATTCTTTTCTCTTTTGACTTTATCAGAAAAAAGGATAGTGTGAACTAGTCACTAACTTTCTACTAAGCAATAACAGTAACCAGTAATAATGGAAAGGAACTTAGCCACATACTTTGAGGAACAGTTATAAACTAGGTGTCTGTCTTAGGGACTGCCCATCTAGTTGAGACAATGAGGAGTCAGTCTTTTGGTGGAAAGATCTTATTAATTTTGATGAGGTAGATAATGTAGGTTTGCCAGTATTAATTAAATATCCTAGTTGTCAGATGTTTTGAAAGAAACAGTTGATTGCCTTCAAATATAGTACATACATTGTACTAAACTATAAAATTGCATGAGTAGGGAAAAAGGGAAATAAGAATTTCCTCTGGAAATTAAAAATTTTACCACTACAAAAAATTCATGAATGACCTGCTGTCTGGAGTAGCTACATAGGACCAACTGGATCTTGAGAGAATTATAACTATGGAGTAACCACACAACCACTCTAAAATTTAGGGAATACATGTATTTCCCTTTACATATGGAAAGACTGATGTTAATTAGAAGAGAAATGAGCTACTTAACAAATATTTATTGAGCACTTATTGTATGCTGAGCTGTATTCTATTCCAGGCACTGGGAAAACAGCAGTGCTCAATCATCAAAAATTCTTCTCCTTGTGGAACTCAGATTCTGCTGAATTGGAGAGTCCAAATTAATGGCATTTTATTATATTTCTGTACCTCCTTATTATAGCTGCTTATATTTATGAAAAAATAAAGTGAATTTCTTCGCTTATTTCAAATGAACTTCTATTTAAAGATTTCTGTGATTATTTTATACAATTATTTTTAGTATTGTTATATGTATAATTTTTTACATCTACATTGCCTTTTGTGGTTTAATGAGAGTATAGTTGTATATAAACATTTGCATAGCTTTCCCAAATTCTAGTCGTTCCTATTTTGTGGTTATTGAAAAAAAGAAAGAAAAACTCTGTTAAACTTATTGTTCCCTTCTTCCATTTCCCTCTTCCTACCCCTTTCTTTTCCTTCCCACCCCTAAAATGCCAAGAATACTTTTATTCTAACTGGCCTCCTTAATCTGTTAAGTTTTTAAAAATTATATAACAGTTATAATTCTTCACAAAAAATTCTCAGTTGCTAATTTTCTTTGACAGAATTGTTTTCTTTTACTAATAATGATTCTTTTGATAATTTGATCACTGAGATGTCTCCAAATTACAATGGCAAATTAATCTTCAAAATCTGTTCTTGGTAGTGTGGGAGTAGGTTACAAAATAGCTTGATGTTTGGCAGAATGTCCATGAGCTTCCTGATCTTGTCCACCCTTAGTTTAGAAGCTCAAAATATTAAGAGTGTAAGATACATTTCCCCCTTATTTGAAATAGAATTGAAGAGATGACAGGAATGAAATTAAAGATAAAGACTACAGGTCACACTGCTAGTAAATGACACTATGAGGATTCAAATTTAAGTCTTTTTGACTCCAAAGCCTTTGATCTTTCACAATATTATGTACCATTTAAAGATTCAGTGTTATACACACTAGAGAATTGACATATTTTTTTTGGAGTAAACTTTTTTTTTAATTGTAGTAAAATACACAGAACATAAAATTTGCCACTAGGGATATTAAGTACATTAAAAATGTGCAACCATCACCACCTTTTAGTTCCAAACATTTTCTTCATTCCTCTTTACCTCTTCCCCGCTGACCCTGGTAAGCACTAATCTATTGTGTGTCTAGGTGGATTTGCCTATTCTGGATATTTCATATAAATAGAGTCATCCAATATGTGGCCTTTTGTATTTGACTTATTTTATTTAGCATAATGTTTTCAAGGTTCATCTGTGTCATTATATTTGTCAGTACTTCACTCTTTTTAATGACCGAATAATATTCCATTGTATGGATATACCACATATTTTTATCCATTCATCTGCTGATAGGATGCTTCCATCTTTTGGCTATTGTAAATAATTCTGCTATGAACATTGATGTACAAACATCTGTTCATGTCTCTCCTTTTACTTTTTTGGGTATATATGAAGAAATGAAATTGCCAGGTCTTAGGGTAAAATTCTGTGTTAAACTTTCTGAGGAAACCTTGCCTATTTTATTAAACAGCCTTATTGAGATATAATTCACATACCGTACAATTCACCTGTTTAATGTCACTTTGCCCATTTTTAAATTGAATTGTCTTTTTGTTGGGTTGTAAGAGTTCTGTGTGATTTGCTAATATTTATTTCTGCTTATCAGGTGGTTGTTTCACTTTTTTGATAGTGAATTTTGCATAAAAGCTTTTTATTTATTTATTTATTTTGTTGCTTCTGAGTTTTGGTATCATATCTAAGAATCCATTGCCAAAATCAAGGTCATTAAGATTTACCCTTAAATTTTCTTCCAGACGTTATGGTTTAGCTATTATATTTAGGTCTTTGATATGCTTTGATTCTTGTTTATGATGTGAGGTGAGGTCCAGCTTCATTCTGTTGCATACACGTATCCAGTTGTCCCAGCACCATTTTTTGAAGAGACTGTTCTTTCCCCATTGAAGGACCTTGGCATCCTTGTCACAAATCATTTCAACATAGATACATGAGTTTATTTATGGATTCCTGATTCTATTCCATTGGTCTCCCATGTCTATTATTATGCCTTATGTTTTGATTACGATAAGTTTGTAGTGAGTTTTATAATTGGGAAGTTTGAGTTCTCCTGCTTTGTCCTGTTTCAATATCATTTGGCTATTCAAGGCTCCTTGCAATTCCATTTGAATTTAAGAATAAGCTTTTTCATTTCTGCAAAAAAAAGTGGTGGGGTTTTGGTAAGGATTTACACTGAATCTGTAGATTGCTTTGGATACTATTACCATTTTGAAAATAGTCTCCCAGCCAATGAAATGGATGTCTTTCCATTTATGTAGATCTTTAATTTCTTCCTGTCAGCATGGTGTATTATATTGATTTTCCTGTGTTGAATCATTCCTGCATTTTTGGAATAAATCCTACTTGGTCAGAGTATATAATCCTTTTAATGTACTGCTGGGTTTGATTTGCTAGTATTTTGTTGCACATTTTTGCTTCTATATTCATAAGGGATATTGTCTGTAATTTTCTTTTTCTTATAGTATTGTTATCTGGGTTTGGTTTCAGGGTAACACTGGCCTCATAGTATGCGTTGAGAGGTGTTCCCTTCTCTTCTGTTTTGGAAGAAGTCAACGAGGATTGGTGTTAATTCTCAGTATTTGATAGAATTTACCTCTTAAGCCATCTGGTCCTGGACTTTCCTTTTCGGAGATTTTTGATTACTGATTGAATTTCTTATTATAGATCTCTTGAGATTTCTGTTTCTTCTTGAACCACTTTTGTTAGTTTTTGTGTTTCTGGGAATTTGTCCATTTCAATATCTAGGTTTTCTAATTTGTTGGTGTTCAGGTATTCATAGTATTCTCTTATAATCCTTTTTATTTCTATAAGATCAGCAATAACATTCACATTTTAATTTTTGATTTTGGTTATTATATGGTATTATGTTTAAACATCTTAATGTAGAAACAGAAATACTTACTTTTATAACTCTCCCAAGGGTTTTTTCCCACTTGTATCTCAGAATTTAGGCACATAAAATTACCTTCATTTAAAAACTACTGTGAAATAGTATGTCTATTAAAGACAAGGTTCATTTCAAACAGCAAGAGAAAGTGCAGCATATTTTCTCTGTTTCTTATTAGTATCTTTCTAATATGATAACTTGAAAGGAGGGTTTCTCAGTTACAGCACTTTACATTTTAGGCCAGATGATTCTTTGTTGGGGTTATATGAAACATTGTAGGATGTTTAGCAGCATCCCTGGCCAGTAGCACCCCTTTACCATTTGTGCCAACCAGAAAATGTACCAGATATTGCTGAATATCTCTGGCGTTGGATGAGGGGTGGTGCTGGAAAATTGCCACCAGTTGAGTAAAGTTTATGAAAAGACCATAATTGACTTTTGACTTATGTACTTTGCAAGGGGAAATAAACTTTCCTTTTTGTTTTCTTTCTTTTTATCCATTGTACATACTAAACAGTTATTATTGGGAATTATTATTAAGAAGTTATTATTAGGAAGTCAGAATTGTCTAGCCAGGCATCTCTTGGCTGTTAAGGAGAGTGAATGGGAAAAGAGCTCTTTTTTACTCTATAGTTTCAGTGAACTACATATGTTGTTTTGGTCCCAAATTCATCATATAGTTCAGTGTGTACAAACTTGTATGACAGTAGTTATTTCTTAACCTGGAATACTAAGATGATTCAAAAGGGAAGTAATTCCACTAGATAAGAGGTTAAGACCATGAAACTAGGGCAGTTATTTTTTGTTTTTTGCTCATCTTCGTCTTTTCTCCAAAGGAATATGTGATGAGTGTATCTAAAATAATTATTCAGTGTTATCATTATACAACATTTGATGATAATTTAGTGATGCTTTATTATGCTACTTTATCTTAAACTAAAAAAAAATTTCTCCTAAAATCTATTTTTAAACATAGTATATTCTATTTCCCAAAAAGATATTAGTGATATTAAATTTCATTTGCTATTTTCTCATTATGAATATTTAAACATTTTCATATATAGTTTTATAATGTTCAGTGTATGTGAGCTTGCAACCCATGTTGTTAGGTCCGTATTTGTATTCCTTACCTCTTTACCTAATGTAGTCATTTCATAAATACCTCACTGAGTTCCTTAATCATTTAATTGAAGAGATAGCTATTCTGATAATATAATTCACAGTCCTTTGGCTCATGTTACTTAATCTTATGAACATACTGAGTGGATCACTTAGATTTAGATGAGTGGAGATATTTCACTACCAAATTACTAATTATATCCAGGACTACTGAGAAGTAACCTTGATTTCTCATTTGCTATAGGATAGGTTAACAAAAAAAATATTGTCTTTGAAACTAGCCAATTTTTTTTAGTTCGATTTGGTAGGGATACCGTTTCTGAAGTGATTTCTGTAGTTCTGAATGTTTTTGAGTGTTTTATACTATGGTATATTCTAAATCAAAGTTTAATGCATTGACTTTGTTACATTGAAATGAAACTTAATGTGTAGATTATAATTATAGCTGACTTTGAAGACTGTTTCATAGAGTTAAATAAGGAGTAATCCTAGTTAAGTGCTTAGTAAAGCTTAACGTAATAGAATTTGATGCATTTGGAGTTTATGGGTCACAAGTTATTGTGAGAGAGGTACCATCGGTAGTTGTATGAACTCTGTGCTTCGCTTTATTTCTGTGCTAAATTTGAAACAAATAGCTCATTTTGTTTCTATTTTTAGCTGTAGCACCAGTTGTACCAGATTTAAGTAGTGACATTGATACGAGTAATTTTGATGACTTGGAAGAAGACAAGGGAGATGAAGAAACATTTCCTATTCCTAAAGCTTTTGTTGGCAATCAGCTACCTTTTGTAGGATTTACATATTATAGCAATCGTAGGTAAGTATCCTAAACAATGATTTTTGATATAGGTACTGATTTTGTTGTATTCGTATTATTTTCATAGGGTTGTCTAAGTAACACTTACTGGGTATGATGACTTTACTTATTGAATTATTGTTAGTAGTATTATTTTAATCTTTAACTTGTTTTTATTGTATAGTATAACATATATACAAAGCAAAGAAACAAAAAAGCACTAGTTTTCAAAGCACTATTCAACAAGTAGTTACAGGACAGATCCCAAAGATTGTCATGGGCTACCATATGATCCTCTCATATTTTTCCTTCTAGCTGCTCCAGAATATAAGAAGCTAGAGGGCTTAAATATTGTCATCACAATTGACTTTTTTTCCTTCTTTTTTTGTGTGTGAAAAATAATATATTTACAAAGAAGCTATGAATTTCAAAACGCAGCACCACAATTAGTTGTAGAACATATTTCAGAGTTCGACATGGGCTACAATTTCACAATTGTAGGTTTTTACTTCTAGCTGCTCTAAAATACTGGAGACTAAAAGAGATAGCAATTTAATGATTCAAAATTTGTATTCCTTTGTTAAATCCTATCTTCTCTGTCTAACTCCACCATCACCTTTGATCTTTCTGTCCCTCTCTTTACGGGTGTTTGGACTTATGGCAATTCTAAATTTCTAATATAGAAAGGGTCTGTCACTAATATGGGATAGGGAGATGGAACTATCCCCTAGTTCCATGTTCTAGAGAGGCTGGGCTAGGTTTCAGGACTCATCTGGACTAAGGACCCATCTGGTGGTTGTGGGTTCCTGGAAAGTTACTCTAGTACATTGAACCCTTGTGGAATATTATATATATTATATATTGCCCTAGGTGTTCTTTAGGATTGGCTAGAATGGTCCTGGTTGGGGGTTGGGAGATTATGATAGGTAGCAAGGTCTAACTGAAGCTTGTTTGAGAGCAACCTCTAGAGTAGCTTCTCGACTCTTATTTGAACTCATTCTGCCACTGATTATTAATTAGACTTCTTTTCCCCCTTTTGGTCAGGATGGAATTGTTGATCCCATGGTTCCAGGTCTGGATTCATCCATGGGAGTCATCTCCCACATTGCCAGGGAGACTTTCCCCCCTGGATGTCATGTCCCACATAGGGGGCAAGGCAGTGATTTCATTTGTGGAGGTGGGCTTAGGAAGATTGAGTCCACATCTGAGCAACAAAAGAGGTCCTCCAGAAGTAACTCTTAGGCATGCCTGTAGGTAGTCTGAATTTCTCTTCTACCTACATAAGCTTCACAAGAGTAACCCTCATGATTGAGGGCATGGCCTATTGATTTGGGTGTCCCTAAAATTTGACACAGTATCGGGATTCCCTGATGGTAAGTTTTGATAGTTCTATATTCTTTTCCCCCTCCTTCATGGGACTTTCCCAATACTTTTTGATTATCTGCTTAATATACTGTAGGCTGTATCCAGGCATTACAATAATCTATACAGGATTAAAGGACCTCTTTCTTATTGTGTGCTCCCTGTGTTTCAGTTGTTCAAATGAGTTATACAGATAGGTTGAATTAGATTATGCACTATAGAAAATTTTAGTTCTGGACCAAATAAACCTCTCTTCCAAAGGTCTCAAAGAGTGTGTGTGGTTCTAAAATATAGACGCTGTCTTCCTTACCCCTATGTTCTGAATTACTTTAGCCCCAACCTGTTCAGCTTCGTTCTTATCTCTAAATATCAGGTTGTATATATAAAACAGCCTCTCAAAATCCAGAAATATTAATCACCACTCCAGACTTAATGTGTCTGCTCTAAAAGCTTACAATCTAGGCCCCCGTTTTCTTATAAACATCTTCTAAAGGTGGCCATACCATTGTTGTTCTTTTGTTTCATTCATATTGTTGACTTTGTCCTTTGTGTAGTAGCACAACTTTCATTCATAAGTACACACCATCGTTCACCAATCTACTTCTCTGTCAGTGCATCCTTCAGCATCCTACATTCATCGGGCATCATGTAGAGGGCCCAAAGTCCACAGTCCATCAACATTCTCAATTTTAGATAATTTCATTTTTCCCAAGAGAAAGAAAATCAATAAACACACCCTCACCAAATAGCAAATCTAAAATTTCTCTTAACTCTTTTTACTTTTTTTAAAATTTTATTTATTAAACATGCCAACATACAAACACGAACATTCTTACCATATGATCATTCCATTCTACATGTATAGTCAGTAACTCCGCAATATCATCACATAGTTGTATATTCATCATCATGATCATTTCTTAGAACATTTGCATCAATTCAGAAGAAGAAATAAAAAGAAAACAGAAAAAAAATCATACGTAACATACCCCTTACCCCTCCCTTTCATTGATCACTAGAATTTCAATCTACTAAATTTATTTTAGCATTTGTTTCCCCTATTATTTATTTATTTTTAATCCATATGTTTTACTGGTCTGTCGATAAGGTAGATATAAGGAGCATCAGGTGCATGTAAACCTCCTCTTAACTCTTGTCCCTCTCCCCATTATTTATCTCTGCTGTTGCTGTGGTAGTGCTGATGGTTTCCTTTTAAACATAGCTCATAGCATGCAATAGCAGTTTTCCCCCATATCCTGGACTTAAATATTCTTTGTATAAGAATCGTATCTTTGAAGTAATTCTTGCGAGAACTAATTCATATTTCTAGTGTGAATCAGTGGGACATGTGGGTCTATACAACCCCTTTCAATCTTGTTCATCTTCAATACGGTAATACTACTTATAGACCCATTAGAGAACCACCTTAACTCTTATATATTCCCTTACATTGGAGTTCAATCTCATTAGCTAACGTTTCACCCATTGCTAACTTCTATGTATCTGTAAGGCCCCTATAGTCTGTATTATAAACCTGTGATTATACCCTTTGTCATATTGAGGTAGTTACTTTTGATTCCTATCTTTTGGAGTGTTATCAGAAAAGGATGCTGAATTTTGTTGAATGGTTTTTCAGCATTAATCAAAATGATCTTGTGATTTTTCCCTTTCAGTTTGTTAATGTACTGTATTAACATGAATCGAGATGATCATGTGATTTTTCCCTTTCAGTTTATTAATGTGCTGTATTACATTAATTGATTTTCTTATGTTGAACCATCCTTGCGTTCCTGGTCTAAACCCCTTGGTCATGGTGTATAATTCTTTTAATCTGCTGTTGGATTCGATTTGCTAATATTTCATTGAGATTTTTTGCATATGTGTTCATTAGTGAGATTGGCCTTTTGTTTTCCTTTCTTATAGCATCTTTACCCAGTTTTGGTATTACATGAATTAGGTAGAGTTCCTTTTTCCTCTAGTTTTTGAAAGTTTGAGCAGAATTGGGGTTAGTTCTTTTTGGGATGTTTGATAAAATTCCCCTGTGAAGCCATCTGGCCCTGGGCTTTTCTTTGTAGGAAGATTTTTGATGACTGATTGAATCTCTTTACTTGTGATTGATTTGTTGAGATCTTATGTATCTTCCTGAGTCAGTGTAGCTTGTTTGTGTGTCTCCAGGAATTTGTCCATTTCATCTAAATTTTCTAGTTTGTTGGCATATAAGTTCATCGTATCCTCTTATGATTTCTTTTATTTCTTCAAGGTGTGTGGTAACAGACCCCGTCTCATTTCTGATTTTGTTTATTTGCATCCTTTCTCTTTTTTTCTTTGTCTATCTTGCTAGTGGCCCATCAATTTTATTGATTATCTCAAAGAACCATCATCTGGTTTAATTGATTCTTTTTATTGTTCTTTCATTCTCCCATTCATTTATCCCTGCTTTAATCTTTGTTATTTCTCTTCTTCTGTTTGCTTTGGGGTTACGTTGCTGTTCTTTCTCAAGTTCCTCCAGGTGTACTAAGTCCTCGATTTTTGTTCTTCTTTTTTTAATATAGCCATTTAGGGCAATAAATTTCCCTCTCACACAGCCTTTGCTGCATCCCATAAGTTCTGATAAGTTGTATTCTCATTTTCATTCATCTCCAGATAGCTACTGATTTATCTAGCGATTTCTTCTTGACCCACTGGTTGTTTAAGAGTGTGTTATTTATTCTCTGTATATTTGTGAATGTTCTTGTTCTTTGGTGGTTATTGAGATCCAGCTTCATCCCATTGTGATCAGAGAAAGTGCTTTGAATTATTTCAATGTTTTTAATTCTATAAAGACCTATTTTGTGTCCCCACATATGATCTATCTTGGAGAATGTTCAGTACCACTAGAGAAGAATGTATATCCTTGTGCTTTGAAGTACAGTGACCTATATATGTCTGTTAGGTCTAATTCATTTATCAAGTTATTTAACTCTCTATTTCCATGTTGATCTTCTGTCTGGTTGTTCTATCTATAGAGGAGAGTGGTGTATTGAAGTCCCCTACTATTATTGTTGAAACATCTGTCTCTCCTTTCAGTTTTGCCAATGTCTGTCTCATGTACTTTGGAGCTCTTTGACTGGGAGCATAAATCTTTGATTGTTGTATCTTCTTGGTGAATTGACACTTTAATTAGTATATAGTGTCCTTCTTTGTCTCTTATGATTCTCTTCACATTTAAAGTCTATTTTGCCTGATATTAGTATAGCTACCCCTGTTTTCTTTTGGTTACAACTTGTGTGGAAGATCTTTTTCCATCCTTTCACTTTCAATCTATTCGTATCCTTGTGTCTAAGATGAGTCTTTTGTAAGCAGCATATAGCTGGATTATGTATCTTAATTTTGCTAATCTGTATCTTTTAATTGGTAAATTTAGTCCATTAACATTCAAAGTTATATTGAAAAGGCATTTCTTGAATCCACCATCTTATCTTTTTAATTTTATTTGTCAGATTTATATATTCTTTTCCCTCTTTCTCTTTGTATTCTTTAAATTACCCTTAGTGGCACTCTTCAATTCTTTGCCCTCCTCCAGACCTCCCTCTCCTGTCTTTCTTTTTCAGCTGGCAGAACTCCTTTTAGTATTTCTTTTAAGGCTGGTCTCTTGTTGACAACTTCTTTCAGGACTTCTTTTGTCTGTGAAAACTTTAATTTCTCCATCAGTTTTGAAGGACAACTTGACTGGGTACAGAATTCTTGTACCCAGAATTCTCTGTCAGAATCTTGAATGTGTCATACCACACGGCCTTCTCACCTCCAGGCTGCTAGTTGAGTTGTCTGAACTCAGCCTTATTTGATTTCCCTTGTATGTAGTAGAATGTTTTTCTCTTGCCCTTTCAGGATTTTCTGCTTCTCTTCAACATTTGACAGACTGATTAATATGTGTCTTGGGGAAGGCCCATTTGGATTTATATCGTTTGGAGCTTCTTGGGCTTCTTTGACTTGCATATTTATATCCTTTATGATGTTTGGGAAGTTTTCCCCCATTATATCCTCACCTACTCTTCCTAGCCCCTTACTCTTCTTTTCTCCTTCTGGGATACCAGTGATTCTTATATTTGTCCACTTTGTTTTCTCTATCATTTCCCTGAGATCCAATTCAAGTTTTTCCATCTTTTTTGCCATTTCCTGTTTTGAGTCTTCGAAGTCAGTTATCCTGTCCTCTGTATCACTTATTCTTTCTTCTGTCTCTTCAAATCTGGTTTGTGTGCCTCCAGTTCTTTATTTGGTCAGTAGAGTTTTTAATCTCTGTGATATCCACTATCTTTCTGTTTGTTCTTTCAAATTCCTCTTTATGCTCTTCTGCTGTCTTCTTGATCTCCTTTATGTCACGTGCTATCCCACTTATTATCAAGTAGAGCTGTATGAACATCTTTGATTAGTTGTTCCAATGCCTGTGTCTCCTCTGGTGTTTTAATGTAGTCATTAGGCAGGGTTTTATCTGTCTGCCTTGTGATACGGTTAGTATCTTCATGGCATGTAAATATCTTGATTAATTTACTTTGGGAGTTGATTTCTTTCAGTTATCTAAGACCTTGTATTTGCAGGATGGTTGTAGAACCGGGAGGAGAACACGGGGTGGAACTCTCAGTGTGGTTGATTTGTTTCAGGGCAGGTATAGGTGCAGGTTGGGGATGTTACATTGATGTTTGTGAATGTGGGCACCCAGTGGTCAGGGATGATATAGCTGTGCGGGTGTACTGATCTGGGGGGCGTAACGCTGGACTGCGCTCGTCTAAGGCACTGGGCCCTTTGTGCACATGCGTAGAGCTGTGGCAGCAGGTCGGCATTATGCCTTTGTGGATTGGGAGCAGATGTGGCCCGGCTGTGTAGGTCAGCACTTTCCCAGAGCTGAGAAGTGTGACCGAGTGCCATTTGCATACCCAGTTCTAGGACTGCTGTAAAGTGCGGTTCCCATAGCTGAATGATGCGATTGGGGGCCAGTGTGCATGTGTTGGCCTAGGAGTGCCGTAAACTGATGTGCAGAGCTTGGGAAGGGTAGGGTGAGGCTGTGCAACACTATGGGGCTGGGTGAAGGGGTAGCCTGGGTATGGAGGTTAGTGCCCACAGTCTTTATGCACTGGCTACAGCCTACGGGGAACAGGGAGGGGGAGGTAGTGTTCAGGAAGGATGCAGGAGGGATAGGTTGGGCTGCACTCGGGGTGGGGTACCTGGAACACAGGGAATGGGAATGGTGACTGGGTTTGTGTACATGGGGTGTGGGGTGAGTCACCTGATCACAGGGCTGCGCTAGTGAGGGTAGTACACCCAAGGAATGCGTCCTGGTTTACTTCCTAGTCGCTGGCTCCCGTCTGTGCACTCCTGCAGGCTCCACACTTCCATACCAGGCTCTAGCATTCTGCCTCTCAGTTCCTCGGCCTCTGCAACCAGTTTGCCCTATGAGGTGCAAAAGGCTCTCCCAAGTCAGCCACACTCCCGAATCGGTGCCTCAGTTGCCCTCCTTTCCCTTCTCTGTCTTTTCTGTGGAGCAGGACTAATCTCAAGCTCCTCTATTCAACCATCTTCCTGGATTATTTTTTTTAAATATAAGTACTTCTAATCAAATTATATTCCATTACAGTGGTAATCAATATTTTATTTACTTGGAGTAATTATTAAATTTGAGGTCATTATAATTTATCTTCTATTAAACTGAAGGCTCTTGTCATTTTAGTTAAAATTATTATATAAGAGGTGATTCAGGTTGAATTTAGGAAGTAAGTGAGTAATTTAGTCCTGCTTTGTGAAATTTCTCCAATTATCCACCTAAAACAATACTGAATACTTTGTGTTGCATCACCAACTAGGTAGGTAGCGCTTGATTTTTGACAACTGGAAATACCTAATGTTCTGGCCCTCTATTTTTCTAAGACCCCATGAATCTAATATTGTACCTATTTAATATTGAAATACTGACACTCATATACACATGTAGATGCTTCAGGATAGTTTTTGCTGAAGCATCATTTCATTTTTGTATTTTTATCATTCTTCGGCTTGGTTTCTGGCACATTTAAGATGTGACAGGTTGTTGACATAAATATTCCCCATTGTTTTGGGTTTTTTGTAGTACAGTCCAGCAACTATTGGCTTGTTTTACCTATTTCTATGCAAAAAAGTAATCTTGAATTAAATAAGCATCTCTCTTTATATTATTTGTACTACACTGTCTTGTGCTTAATTATGTTTTATGCCCTTTCCTTGTATTCCTGCCTTACATGTCCCATACTAATTTCTAAGTTTCTTCAAGGTAGAAATTATTGTTTGTTTTAAGTATCACCACCTTATTGAGTAATATAATACTGTTCAAAAATTCACCCTGTTGAGTGAATGGGTGAAGGTGTGGTTGCTCTTAATATAAAGAAGAAATCAGAAAATCTGTGTATGATATCAGTCCTCAAGTCCTTTTTTTCTTTTAGTTCTCAAGTCCTTTTTGAAAAAAAAAGTTAAGTAAACACTTGGCACTATGCTCAGCCTTATTATAGTATATAAGTATACTTTTGTGTAAACTTGTATGAAATTGAAAATTTCTAAAATTCTTCTGAAATAAAAAAAATTCTCATTTACCAATGACAGAGATTTTTATTGCTAAAGTATAGCTTAATTAAACATGAGTTTTTTAATAGCCATAAATGTTTAGCTACACTACTAATATATTAATTCCCCTTTCATAAAGAGTAGATGCTCTTTTATTTTTTTACATGGCCAGGCACCGGGAAGCAAACCCGGGTCTCTGGTGCGGCAGGCGAGAACTCTGCCACTGCGCCACCATCGCACTGCCCAAGTCTTTATAGAAGCAACAACGTAACATGTAAAAGTACCTTGAAAGAAAAAAAAAAGACAAGAAGAGAAAGAATTTAATATATATGTATAAATGATATCCTTATATTTCTCCTCCTTCATTCAGAGAATCTTATTAATTTTGTAGAAGGGTAAACATCAACTCCAGTTTTATAGCATATAGAGGATATCTACTATCTAATTCAGATTCCACTGATACTGCTATATGCTTTTATTTACATTACCTAATGCAAAAATCTTACTCTGAATTTATGGAATACTTAATACAGTGGAATTCAATTATATGCAACATCATGAATTTGTCATTTGTTGCTTGGAACCTTTTTTCTACGTATCTGCTGCATAGTTCCTGTTAATGTCTTCTGATTATTTAAATTTCAGGTTGATCTGAATAATTTTCCAAGGAAAATATAGGTAGTCATGTATTTCTAGCTGTTTTGGATAGAGCACATTATATAAGTTTAATGGTATTTAAAGGATCCTTGATATTATGTTAGTCAGGCTGTCCAGAGAAGTTGTACTGACAGGTGATATATGTTTCTGTGTATATGTGATGAAAGTTATTATAGGAATTGGCTCATATGATTATGGAGATTGGCAAGTCCAAATTCTGTAGAATAGGCTACATGTTTGGAACTCAGGTGAAGGTTTCAGTGAATTCCCCAGGAAAAGCTGATTGGTTGAAGTAGAAATAGAAATTCTCTCTTCTGAGTGCTGAAATTATCAATTCTCCCTTTAAGATATTCAGTTAATTGGATGTGACTTTTCTCATTGTTGAAAGCAGTCTCCTTTGTTGTGTATAAATGTAACTAGCCATAGATACGGTCAGTTGACTAATGATTTAAATCCACAAAATGCCCTCACAGTAACAGTCAGGCCAGTGCTTACTTGATCAAACAACTGGATACCATAACCTAGCCAAGTTGACACATGAACTAATTCATCACAATTATCTCCTATTATTCACTGTTAGCTAAGATTTAGTGTGTTAACAGCTGTCCCATAATAGCTGTGAGATATACTGTAGCTAATTTCTTTTTGCAAGAGCTCAATTGGTTTGCCAGGGTGGTATGGCGGTTAATGGTGGTAATGACAGACTTAGTAATAGTGGTGGTTGTAGCAGTGATGGTAGCAGCAGCATCCTACCTTTATATAACCTTTTGATAGCCTAGAAATTATTTTATTTACATACTCTTATTTAGAACTGTTTGATAATCTCCTAAAACATTTAACAACCTTTAAAGCTCCATAATTCCTTACATTTATACATAATTTTAACTTCATACTGAATTTAAAGGACTCTGCAAGGTTTGGAATGCTAAAGGATTAACAGGACATAACCAGAACTTTGATTCTGTTGTTTCACCCACTTAGGCAAAAACTCTTAACTTTTTGACCCAGAAAGTCAGTATCGCGCTTTGCTGAAGGACATTTCTGAGGGAATGGGAGGACTGTCTGTGCACATGTCTATAAAAATCAACAATTCCTTATCTCTAATTTCTAAACCCCCAAATTCTGAAAACTGAAAACATTTAGTAATTTGTTTGGTGGTAAAATCTTCCATAACCTGCTTTCATGGTGGGAAACCTGACCTGAACTAACTTGAGGCTATTTATGGTTTTTATTTATCCTAATTGTTGTGAATTAATATTTTGCAGAAGGAATAGTAAGTATGACTGAAGGGTACTGTTTTAGAACCAACTGAGGATTTTATTTAACACCCAATTTACGTATCATTTTTATGTTTGTATTTCTAAAGAATGATGGACCTGTGCTTAATTTTTTAAAAACAAAACCAAAATAAAATGAACATAAAATAGGCAAGTAGTATTTGTTATTGTTTGCCATTGACCGTTAATGTGGTTTCTTTGTTTTGTTTTGTATTTTTCTTTTAAAACTTTTTTTTTCTCCCAGATACCTATCATCACCAAATCCTAATGATAACAGAACCAGCTCCAGTGTGGATAAAAGCTTGGTATGTATACTTCTTATTGTGTTTTTTTTTTTTAATTTGTCGGTAATGCATTTGTATCTGTGATAATGAAGTAAATTTATGTGTTTCTTATGAATGTGTAATTAGTGAACTAAATTTTTATGGCACTTTTTACCTATTCTGTCCTCTCTAGTTTGATTTCTTACCTGAATATCAGATGATATAATATATGTGAACACAATAATCTTCATATGCAAATTGACAGCAATGGTCTGTTTAGTGTTTAAAATTAGGGATATGTGATGAATCATTGTATCAGGAAAGGTGTTTGCAGGAAAGCAGATGGCACATTCAAAGGCTTAACTGATGAGAGTTTAATGAAGGGGCTCTTAATAGGGCTAGGATAGAGCAGGATAGAGGGTACCAACAAAGGGGCCAAAATACCCAGGGATTAACAATAATGGAAAGCCATTGCCCCTCAGCTAAAAGAATAAGGACCTGTCACCACAGGTCAGTGAAGGCCTGGAGTAATGGAATAGAAGCTGTGATAATAGAACACAGACACTGCCAGAACCAGTTAAGCCACAGTAAGATGTTGGGAAAATAAATACCTCATTTCTCCCACCTTCTGATTTCCTGTTGCTGTCTCCCATGGGCTGAAACCACCCTTAAAATCATAGGGCAAAGTATCTGGAACAATGCAGTCTATAGATATCAAGTAAAAGAGAAAGGATCCTCAAGGCTGGAAGGAAGAGGGGAGAAATGGAGAATAAAGAATATAGTCAGAATCATCTATTTTGTACTCTATTCTAGTTTGCTAGCTGCCAGAATGCAGTATACCAGAAACAGAACAACTTTAAAAAGGGGGGATTTATTAAATTGCAAGTTTACAATTCTAAGACCATGAAAATGTCCAAATTAAAACAAATCTATAAAAATGTCCAAATTAAGGCACCAACAAGAGGTTACCTTTACTCAAGAAAGACTGATAAAGTCGAGTTTCTCTCTCAACTGGAAAGGGCACATGGCGAACATGGCAACGTCTGCTAGCTTTCTCTCCTGGCTTCTTTTTTCGTGAAGTTCCCCTGGGGGTGTGTTCCTTCTTCATCTACAAAGGTCTCTGGTTACATGGGCTCTCTGCTTCTCATGGCTCTCAAGTTTTTTCCAAAATGTTTTCCTCTTTTAAGGGATTTGAGTAAACTAATCAAAATCCACCTGGATTGGGTAGAGTCACATCTCCCTCTAATCAAATGTTAATACCCACAATTGGGCGTGCCACATCTCTGGGAAAATAATCTAATCAAGATTCCAACCTGTAGTGCTGAATAGAGATTAAAAGAAACAGCTGCTTCCACAAAATGGATCAGGATTAAAACATGTCTTTTCTACATAATCGTTTCAAACCAGCACATCCTCTGTAAAGCAAATTTACTATAGAAAGTAAATATTACACATTTGATTCATTTCTACTGTTCATACAGTTCATGTTCATGAGACAGAGGTTAAAAAATAAGTCTTACTCTTGAGAAGGTCCTTTTTCAGGTGTTTTCTGAAAAATATCAGGAGTAGTTATCTGGATATCCTTAGAATGTTGTTTGAATCCTTGGTGTACTATATAGCCTACTTTTTTTTTAATTTTTAAATTTTTTTTAAAGCATAACAACATATAAAAACGAACATTCTTACCATATGATCATTCCATTCTTGGTGTATAATCAGTAGCTCACAGTATCATCACATAGTTATATACTCATCACCATGATAATTTCTTAGAACATTTACATCAATTCAAAAAAAAAATTAAAAGAAAAACAACTCATACATACTATACCCCTTACCCCTCCTTCTTATTGCTTGCTAGTATTTCCATCTACCCAATATATTTTAGCCTTTATTTTCCCTATTTTTTTCTATACCCCTTATCACTCCCTTTCATTGATCACTAGCATTTCAATCTACTAAATTTATTTTAACATTTGTTCCCCCTATTATTTATTTATTTTTAATCCCTATGTTTTACTCATCTGTCCATCCCGTAGATAAAAGGTGCATCAGACTCAAGGTTTTCACAATCAGTCACATTGCGAAAGCTATATCAATATACAATCATCTTCAAGAAACATGGCTACTGGAACACGGCTCTATATTTTCAGGCACTTTGCTCCAGCCTCTCCAATATACCTTAACTAAAAAGGTGATATATATATATAATGCGTAAGAATAACCTCCAGGATAACCTCTCAACTGTTGAAATCTCTCAGCCATTGACACTTTATTTTGTCTCATTTCTCTCTTCCCCTTTTTGGTCTAGAAGATTTTCTCGGTTCCTTGATACTGAGTCCCAGCTCATTCTAGGATTTCTGTCCCACGTTGCCAGAAAGGTTTACACCCCTGGGAGTCATGTCCCACGTAGAGAGGGGGAGGGCAGTGAGTTTACTTGTCATGTTTAACCTACATATTTTTAGTCAGGGGAAGAGCTAGTAACCACTTTTTTAAAGTTGTTATAATTTTACTTTATACCTTCATAAATTTACTCTTCAAGGAGCTGCTGAAACCCACATCTCAGTGTGACCTGTATTATTTGTCTGTAAGATTAGAGATTAATTAGGATTCAAAAGAATCATGTTTTCTTTGGGCTGATCTTGTTTAGTAGTTGTTGTAGTTTGCTAGTTGCTGGAATGCAATATACCAGGAACAGAATGGCTTTTTAAAAGGGGAATTTAATAAATTGCTAGTTTACAGTTCTAAGGCCAAGAAAATGTCCCAATTAAAACAAGTCTATAGATACGTCCAATCTAAGGCATCCAGGAAAAGATACCTTGGTTCAAGAAGGCCGTTGAAGTTCAGAGTCTCTCTCTCAAATGAAAGGGCACATGGAGAACACAGTCACAGTCTCTCTCTCATCTGTAAAGGTACATGGTGAACACGGCGTCATCTACTAGCTTCTTCTCCTGGGGAGGCATTTTCCTTCTTCATCTCCAAACGTTGCTGGCTGGCGGACTCTGCTTCTCGTGGCTATGTCGTTCTGCTCTGCTTTCTCTGACTCTCTCATTCTCCAAAAGTTTTCCTCTTTTATAGGACTCTAGAAACTTATCAAGACCCACCCAAATGAGTGGAGACATGTCGTCACCTAATCCAGCTTAACAAACACTCTTGATTAAATCACACCTCCAAGGAGATGATCTAATTACAGTTTCAGACATGCAGTGTTGAATAGGGATTATTCTGCCTTTGTGAAATGGGCTTTTGATTAAAACATGTCTTTTCTAGGGTACATACATCCTTTCAAACCAGCCCAGTAGTTATTGCAATAAATCTGTCCATAGCTCCTACCTTATTTTTATCTTTTGCTCTGGTAAGACCACAGAAAGAAAACGTTTAGTGCCTGCTATTTCTATTAATCTAGAAATAAGTATGTAAATCAACTAATTTAATTTTCAACTCTTCCTTAAAAGCTAACTGGCAGAGATGCTAATGAACAATTTTTCAACTGTAAGATACAATGAATAATTTTCAGTCCATATCTTATTTTGTTTTGGTGTATTTTACACTGACTTATCCCTTCCTTGGAACTTCAAACTTTTATAACCCTTTCATGTTGCTTTTACTTCCTCCTCCCTCTTTAAATTTTATTTTCAGTGATCTTTTCAGGATCTTCTTTTTCTGCTCATTAAATATGAAATGTTTCCCCAGGTTCTGACCTTGGCTCTCCTGATTTTCTGTTGGTAATCTCTTGTATGTGTGCTTTGCTCCTCTGAGCTCCAGACCAGTTTCTCTCCCTGTCTACCTGACTTCTCTTTCTCATTATCTCTGAAGCATCTCAATCTAGGCCAAAATTAAACTCATAGTTCTTCTCTCACCATCCCCACTGCAGCAGTTTTTCTTTTTATATTACCTATCTTTTTGTAATGGTAGTATGTTTTTTTCTTATTTTTAGTCAGTTACTAAGTCAAAAATTCTGCCTTCAGTTGACATATATATATATCCACCTTCTTCTTCAGCTTATTCCTACAACTACTGTCTTTTATCAGATCCACATTCTCTCTTTCCTGAACTGTTTCAGTGATCTTTTAACTGGTTTCTCTGTCTGAAATTTCTCTGCCTTCTAATTCAGTCATCTGATTTTTATTGCAGTGGTGTTTCTGAAATGCCAACATTATGTCATTTCCCTATTTAAAGCTCCTACAGATTAAATCCCCATTCCTAAATTTGCATACAAGGATCTTGCTCCTACTCACCTTTTCAGATTTGATATGAATTGTTTTTCCCTGTTATATTCTGTTCTCTACCTATAAATGATTTCTTCCCATTTCCCAAGATATTTTCCTCTGCCTCTTTACTTTTAGGCTCATTGTTCATTTTGGGTGCAGTACCTTCCTACCACCTTCTCTGCTTGGTAAATTTCTCTTATCTTTTAGATTTCATTTCAAACATTACATATTCCTGACAGAATTAGAAGTGACCTATTCTCTCTTTCAGAACACCTTATATATAATTTTATTCCCAGTTACCTCATTGTTTTGTAACATATATATGTCATGTTATATGTTATAAAACATAGATATATAAAACTAAGGCACCGACATATATATATATTGGATCATTGCAGTCCTTTTCTCTTTCCACTCTCCTAACTCCACTATTTAAATTTTGACTTCATGAAACAGAGACCAGATCTTTTTTGTTTCTCTTTTTATCAAAGAGAAGTTGTTAAATTTATAGAAAAAACATGCAGATATACACAGCTCCATATATCCCCCTTGTACTCACAGTTTTTCCAATCATAAATAACTTTGCATTAGTGTGGTACCTTTGATGAAACAATATTATTATGTGATACTAGTAACCAGTCTGTAATTTATCTTAGGAGTCACTGAGTTTTGCAGTCCTATGGTTTAAAAAAAAAATGTTTATTCTAGTAAAATATATACAATCTAAAATTTGACTTTTAACCGTGTTCAAACGTAGAATTCATTGGTGTTGATTACATTTGACAATGTTGTGTTACCTCAGCACTCCCCACTATCAAAACCTTTCCATCACCTAAAATAGAAATTGCGTATGATTTAAGCTTTAGCTTAACATTCCCTATCCCTGTCCTGGCTCCTGGTAACCTGTTTTTGGTTTCAGATTATGAATATGCTTATTCTAACTGTGTGATCAGTGAGATCACGCAATATTTGTCCTTTTTGTCTGGCTTATTTCACTCAGTTTGGTGTCTTCAAGGTTCATATTACTGCATGTATCAGAATTTTACTCCTTTTTACAACCAAATAATATATATTATATGCATATATATACCACATTTTGTTTATCCATTCATCTGTTGATGGATAGTTCAATTGTTTTCATCTTTTTTGGCAATTGTGAGTAATCCCACTGAGAACACCAGTGTGTCAATATGTGTTTGAGTCCCTGCTTTCAATTCTTTTGAATATTTACCTAGAGTGAGATTACCAGGTATATAGTTTGTGAAGCTGCCAGAATGCAATATACCAGAAATGGAACAGCCTTTAAAAAGGAAATTTAATAATTTACAAGTTTACAGTTCTAAGACTGAGAAAAAGCCCAAATTAAGGCACCAACAAGAGGTTACCTTCACTCAAGAAGGGCTGATGCCATCTGAAGCACCCGTGTCAGCTCGGAAGGCACATGGCTGGCAAGTTCTGGTCCTTATTCCCAGTTTGTTGCTTCCAGCTTCTGATGCTAGTAGTTTCCTCAAGCATTGGTCAGCCTTCACTCATTTCCTATGGGGCACAACTCTGGGTTTGGGCTTGTTCATCTCATGGAAAGGCACATGGTGACTACTGGTTCCATCTGCCCATGCCTGGGCATCTTCTCTGCAGGCACTCCAGGTATCTCCAAGCATATGTCTCTGAAGTAACTTCTCCAAGCATCTGCATCTTCTTTGAAGTTTCTCTACAATGTTTACCCTTTTAAAGGACTCTAGTAAAATAATGAAGACCCACAATTGGATGTGCCACATCTCTATGGAGCTATCTAATCAAAATTTCTGTCCTACAGTATTGAATCAGGATTAAAAGAAATGGCTGCCCTCACAAGATTGGATCATGATTAAAACGTGGCTTTTCTTGGGGTACATAAAAGATTCAAAGCAGCATACCAGTTTAAGTGGTAATTCTGTGTTAAACTTTCTGAAGAACCACAAAGCTGTTTTCCACAGTTCTTAACTCTCTGCATCCTCTCCAAAACTTGTTGTATTCCTTTTTTTTTTAATAATAGCTGTTCTAGGGGTTGTGAAATGCTATCTTGTTGTGGTTTTATTTGCATTTTCCTAATAACTAATGATGTTGTGCATCTTTTCTCTTGTTTGTTGGCCTTTTGTATATCTTCCTTGGAGAAATGTCTATTCAAGGTGAGGTAGGGGATCCATCGCATTCTTTTGCATATTGATATTCAGTTTTCCCAGCACCAAGACTCTTTTTTCCTGTTAAGTAGACTTTGCATAAATCAGTTGGCCATAAGTGTCAGGGTTTATTTCTAAATTCTCAATTTGATTCCATTGGTCTGTAATTGTTTTTCTGCCAGTTCCATGCAGTTTTGATTGCAGCAGCTTTGTAATAAGTTTTAAGATTGACAAGTGTGAGACTTCCAACTTCTTTCTTTTTTTGTTGAGATGGTTTAGGCTATTTAAGTTCCCTTATCCTTACATGTAAATATGATGATTGGCTTTTCCATTTCTACAAAGAAGACTTTTGGAATTTATTGGGATTATATTGAATCTTTAAATTGCTTTAGGTGGAATTGACAATTTAACAATATTTCGTTTTCTAATCCATGAACTCAGAATGTCCTTCCTTTTATTTAGGTCTTCTCTGATTTCTTTTTAACAGTGTTTTGTAGTTTTCTGTGTATAATTCCTTTACATCCTTGGTTTGATTTATTTCTAGATATTTGATTTTTTTTTTGTTCCCATTGTAAATAGAGTTTTTTTTTCTTGATTTCTTCTTCCAATTGTTCATTACTAAAATATGGAAACACTACTGATTTGTAGTGTTTATCTTGTAACTGACATCTTTGATGAACTCATTTATTAGTTCTAGGAGCTTTGTTGTAGATTTTTCAAGATGTTCTTTACTATAGGGTCATGTCACCTACAAATAGGAAAAATTTACTTCTTCCTTTCCAATTTGGATGCTTTTTATTTCTGTTTCTTTCCTAATTACCTCAGCTAGAACTTCCAGTACAATGTTGAATAACAGTGATGAGAGTGGACATCCTTGTTTTGTTTCTGTCCTTAGAAGGAAAACTTTCAGTTTTCACCACTAAGTAGGATGTTGGCTCTGGGTTTTTCATATATGCCCTTTATCAGTGTGAGGACGTTTCCTTCTGTTCCCACTTTTCAAAGTGCTTTTTTCAAGAAAGAATTCTGAATTTTGTCAAATACCTTTTTCTGAGTCAGTAGAGATGATCATGTGGTTTTTGCCCCTTCATTTGTTAATGTGGTCTATTACATTAACTGATTTTCTTGAGTTGAACCCTTCTGGCATGCCTGGGGTATATCCACTGGGTCATGAGTGCCATTGAATTCATTTGGCTATTTTGTTGAGGATTTTTGCAACTATATTGATATGGGATATTCGTCTGTAGTTTTTTCTTGCTATCTTTATCTGGCTTTTGTACTAAGATGATACTGGCCTCATAGAATGAGTTAGGAAATATTCCCCGTTCAATTTTTGGAAAGAATTTGAACAGTATTGGTGTTCATTCTTTATGGAATGTATGAAAAATTAACCAGTAAAGCCATCTAGTTTTAGACCTCACTTTGTTGGGAGTTTTTTTTTTAATATATATATAAATATATATATATATATAATATATTTTATTGTGCTATCTTCACATACCCTACAATCCATCCAAAGTGTACGATCAGTGGCTCACAGTATCATTACATAGTTGTGTATTCATTGTCATAATCATTTTTAGATCACTTACATCATTCCAGAAAGAGAAATAATAGGAAAAAAGAAGTATATATATATATATATATATATATTCTATATCCTTTACCCCTCCCTCTCATTACTAGTATTGTAATCTACCCAATTTTTTTTAACCCCTTATCCCCTTCCCTATTGATTTATTTATTTTTGTCCTAATTTTTTTACTCATCTGTCCAAACTTTGGATAAAGGAAGCATCAGACACACCATTTCAGAATCATTTAGTCACATTGTAAAAGCCATATAGTTATACAGTCTTCTTCAAGAATCAAGTCAACTGGAATACAGTTTAACCAGTTCCAAGGTACTTCTCTCTGGTACTTCTTAGTTAATATACATTAAACTAAAAAGGGATGTTTGTAAACTACATAAGAATAACCTCCAGGACAACCTCTTGACTCTGATTGAAATCTCTCAGCCACTGAAACTTTATTTTGTCTCATGTCTCTCTTTTCCCTTATGGTCAAGAAGGCTTTCTTAATTCTTGAGAGATTATTGATTACTGATTCAATCTCCATTCCATTTTGTTTGGAGAGTATGCATTGTATGGTTTCAATATTTTTTAATTTATTCAGACTCGTTTGTGATGTAACATATGGTCTATACTAGAGAATGAACCCAGTGTACTAGAGAAGAATGTGTGTTCTTCTGCTGTTGGATTAAGCGTTCTATATGTGTCTGTTAGGTCTTGTTGGTTTATAGCATCATTCATATTTTCTGTTTTCTTACTGATTGTCTGTCTAGATGTTTTGGTTTGCTAAAGCTGCCAGAATGCAAAAGCCAGAAATGGATTAACTTTTACAAAGGGGTTTATTAAATTACAAGTTAAAATTCTAAGGGTGTGAAAATGTCCAAATTAAGGCATCAACAAGAAGATACCTTCTCAGAGAAAAGGCTACTGGCATCCAGGGTTCTTCTGTCATATGGGAAGCCATATGGTGACATCTGTTGGCCCTTTCCTCCACAATGTCCCTGTGGGTGTTTTCTTTCTCTCTTAGTTTCTCTCAGCTCTGAGCGCTTTTGAAAAATGTCCCTCCCTTAAAGGACTCCAGCAAGCTGATTAAGACCCTCCTTGAATGGGTGGAGTCACATTTACATGGAAACAGCTTAATTAAAAGGTCTCATCTAACAATAGATGTACCACCACAAGATTGGATTAAAAGTATATAGGGTTTTCTGGAGTACACAGCAGATTCAAACCAGCACAATGTTCTATCCATTATTGAGAGTGGTATATTGGGATCTCCTGTGTTATGTCTTGGCGAATTGCTCCTTTATCACTGTATAGCAACATTTTTTTATCCTTGTAACAGTTTTTGACTTAAAGTCTGTTTTATCTGATATTAGTATTGCTACCCCAGCTCTTTTTTAGGTACTATTTATATTCTCTTTATTTTTTCCCATCCTTTCACTTTCATCCTACTTGTATCTTTGAATGTAAGATGAGTCTCCTATAAGCTGCATACAATTGGGTCTTGCGTTTTTATCCATTCTGCCAATCTCTGTCTTTTACCTGGAATTTTCAAGCCATTTATATTTAAAGTAACTACTGATAATCTACTGATAATGCAGACCTCTGTTCCACCTTTTTGCTATTTGGTCTTATACGTCTCATACTTTTTTGCCCCTCAATTCTTTTCTTTTTTTTTTTTTTTTGTGGGGGCAGTGCATGGTATAGGTCTCCCACATGGAAGGTGAACATTCTACTACTGAACCACCTGTGCACCTCGGTTCTTTTCTTAATAGCTATTTTCATATTTATTTGTTTGTTTTTTGTAGCTTACCCTTTTGAGTCACTGCCCATTTCCTTATAGATGTTTTGGTGGGGGAGAGTTAACATAGGGCTTAACCTTAACATTCTAAATCCTTAACAATCGTGTTTGATGTCATGCCAACTTAACTTTGGTAACACACACAAATACTCTTTACACCCCTCCATCTACCACCTTTTTGTTGTGCTTGTGAAACAGGATTTTGGGTCGGCAGATGTTTTCTTTCAGCGTTTTCTTTCATTTTGTCCCATTGCCTTCTTGTCTTTCTGATTTCTGAGGAGAAACTGGCGCTTAATCTTATTGGGGACTCTCTTTTTTATAACATGTTGCTTTAACCTTATGGCTTACAAAACCCTCTCTTTGTCTTTGTCCTTTGACTACTAAGTACATAATTCTCTTAGAGGTAATCCTGTTTGGAGTTTTTTTGGACCTCTTGAATGTGTATTTTCAAGTCTTTTATTGAATTTGAAAAGTTGTCTGCCATTATTTCTTTGAATATTCCTTCTGTCCCCTTCTTTCTTCTCTTTCAGGGACTTCCATAATGCTCACCTTGATATGTTTCATGGTGCTCCACAGTTCTCTTAGGCTGTGTGTATTTTTTTTATTCATTTTTTTTCTTTCTGTTCCATATCTTTTCCTGTAGATCACTGATTTTTTTTTTTCCTGCCAGCTCCACTTTGTTGTTGAAACCTTCTAGGGACTTTTTCGTTTCAACTGTTTTGGTCTTCAACGCTAGTATTTCTGTTTGGCTTCATTTAAAAATTTTTGTTTCTTTATTGAAATTCTCATATTGTTCATTCATTGTTTTCCTGATATCTGTTGGGTTTTTTTCACATGTTTTATGTGTCTAGGCATTTTAAAAGATTTTTGCTCAGTATTTCCAAAGTCTGGTCTTTTTTGTTGAATGTTTCTGGATTTTAATCTTTTCCCTGATGGGTCGCAATATACTGTTTCTTTGTCTTGTAACTTTTTATTACAGAGGGTGCATTTTACTATTTTAATGTGTTAACTCTGGGACATTAAACTTTGGGACAGTCCCTGAGCTGTCTGTTACTTAAGTTTGTGTGTAAATAGAGATTTAGCACATATTTCCTTGAGTGCCAGGAACTAAAAAACAGACAAGTCAGTGCAAAAAAAGCACCTTTTACAGTGTTTGAAAATTGACTGTGTTGGCTGGTACTCTCTTTCAGACTTTGGCCCTCCCATCAAGATCAGCTGGAGGTGAAAGTGAAGTACAGGGCCCTCTATATGTTTCCTGAGCCTATATCTTGTTCTGATTTTGGGCTCCCATCTGTCCTTAGGAATTTCCCCATTTACAGGAATCTAAATGTCCCCTGTACTCCCTGTGAAATAGACTTTCTCCCTGTTTAGGTTCTGTTGTATGTTTCATGTTGGTAATGTTTTCCCCAGGGCACTTCAGCTTAGTGTTTCTTATACTACTTTAGCTATTCAAACTACTTCTGCCTGCAGGG
Source organism: Tamandua tetradactyla (assembly GCF_023851605.1). NCBI lineage: Eukaryota > Metazoa > Chordata > Mammalia > Pilosa > Myrmecophagidae > Tamandua > Tamandua tetradactyla. The sequence goes on from NC_135344.1 coordinate 62,949,949, forward strand.
TAAATTCTGAGAGGGTAAGCCAGAGAAGAATGTCCTGGTTCAGACTTTCAGGCTGCTACCAATAGATTGACACTGAACACACAGGAACCCTGTTATGCACATGGGGTTTATTTACTCTGCCCTCTCCAGAACAAGGCTAGGAACTCACAATAGGAAGGAGCACAGGCCAGCTGCACACTACACTGGGGATCAACGAAAGTACCATGAACTTCTATAATTTTTAATGCTGCGTTTTTTTGATTCAATACTTGTCTGGTTACTGTAACCCTTTAACTGGTTTTCTGAAGTTTTGAGAATATGACTGTCAAGTTGTTACTGGTTGTTCAAAGATTCTGTCCAGTCATGACTCCCAGCAGTGTCTTCTGCCACTGTCTTTGTTGACCAAAGCCAAATCTTTTTCCTTTTCCTTTTTCTTTTCCCTTTCCTTTTCTTTTTGAAATTAGAGAAGTTATAGGTTTACAGAAAAATCATATAAAAATTACAGTATTCCCACATACCACCCCTATCCCATTATTAGCACTTGGCATCAGTGTGGTACCTTTGTTACAAATAATGAAAGAGTACTATAGTGGTACTTTCGACTATACTCCATAGTTTACATTAGGGTGTATATATTTTTTCAATATACCATCCTATTAACACCTAGCATTAGTGTGGTACATGTGTTATGATTCATGAAGAACATTTTTATAATTGTGCTGTTAATTTTAGTCCATTGTTTACAATAGGGTTCACTGTAGAGTTCCAAAACTTTTAAATTTATTTATTACTAATACCTAGCACAGGGCTTAACATACAGGTGTTGAGAAATGCTCTTTAAATGAATAACAAAATTTTTCAGATAATAGAAAAATGGGTTACGATTAGGATTAAGCCAGGTAATTATCCCCAGACAGGTACAAATGGTAATATAAACTTGCTCTTTTTGCATTGTTTATGAACATTTTTGGTAGAATTAGTTTTTTTATTTTTATTTAAAGCAGGAAAGTTTGCAAAAAACAATCTACAAACTGGAAGAACAGCTACATAATGAAATGCAATTAAAAGATGAAATGGAACAGAAATGCAGGTGAGACTATAATACATATTTTTCACATTAAAATTTGTCTAACAATTTCTTGAAACAAGTACAGGTGAGACTATAATATATATTTTTCAGATTAAAATTTGTCCAACAATTTCTTGTTTTAAAGCTTGTACTCTATAAACATTCGAAAGTAGACTGTAATGAGGTAGGAATGTAGAGGTTGGTACTGTTAGAAAATGTCTTGACTAGAATTGAAAAGTAATATTTATGTTGGCATTAGCTATTGACATATTTTCTCCAGACTATTTAAAATGCATTTGCCTCCAACAGTCTTTATTCCTAAAGAACTACATTTCTGAATCACATTGTGCCTGATTCATTGCTTTCCTCTACCATTTTAAAAATGCTTAGTGACAGGTCAAGTTATTTATAGCAAATAAGAAGCTTTCTAAATTGTAAAATGTTGAAGATTAAAATTCATTAAATTTCTTTGCTGCCATTCTAATTTCTACTTTGCTTTTCCAGGGCAGTAACTTAAAAATTTTCCCTTTTGATCTAATTCTAAAAAGTGTTTTGAAAGTATAGAATGATCAAGATTAATTTAAATGACTTACTATAAGACTGAGATTACTTAATAATTACAAACAATAAATTTTTATAATTTTTTAAAAATGTTTTTAGTGAATGCCATTGAATAAATGAAATGCAACGATAACATTGAGATGAAGTACTCACAAATGGAATTGGAAAAACTTGCTAAATTTGTGACTGAATTGGTTGGGGGAGAAGGAAGCAAGTAAAATTTCCACTTCCTGATAGATTAAAGAATTAAGTATATAATACAATCTTAAAAAAGAAAAGGTACTAGAAGAAAATAAGGCAAATAATTAATTGATCCCAGAATCTGAAAGGAAATTTTAATATAAAATATGTAAATTAGGGGAGAAAATGGATCATTGTTATTGTATGTTCAGAAGTTTCTATATCCCCAAAATTTTATAAACAAATTAAAAGACCACTAACTGGTAGTGGTCAAAATGGCAGATAATATATGAAAATGTATGCCTTAAGGAAGTAGAATTAAAATGAAATGAGACTTTTATATTCAGTTGGTGAATAGTGTTTAAAATAAAACTTAGTGTTGAGGATTATGGAATAATACTTGAACTTATTTTCCTGTGAAAGTTTAAATGTTTAAATGTTTGGTGTGTCTCAAATAAATACTAAAGCTTTGTTTTAAAGGTTTAAAAAAGTTCTGTTTTTTTAAAGTTGCCATCCCTTGTCCTACGTCTGTTCTCTTCCCCAAATAAGGGTTGGAAAAATTTGGTTGGAATAAAGGGGCAGGCCAAAAACAAACTTTTTCTAGTATTCCTGCCACCCCACCCCCCAACACCCCACACCCTCTCACCACCACTGTCACGGGTAGATTATGTCAAGATTGCTTCAACTCTCATTCTCTACATTCAAATCATTTTAGTTACTTTTCTTTATTCAACAATAATTGAAGTTTGTGCATTCAGTTATATGCTTGCCAGGCAATATTGTAGTCAATAAAACAAGACATAACCCATATCCACATGGAGCTTGTAATTTATCAGGGAGGACAACTATGTAATTATAAGTAAGTTGGTAAATGTTAAGGTAAGGAGAGTAAAGTAATACAGGAATATGTCAGGAATACATCAAGGGATGCCAATACTATTGTCAAAGATTAGGAAAAGCTAAATTCTGAAAGGTTACTTGTCATTTGGGAATCTTGGGGGAAGATTAGGAGGAAGTGTTAGGGTCCAGGGAAGGGGTCTCTGTTCAGACCATGAGGTAAGAGATGGTTAGTAGCATATAAGGGAAAGAGAAGCCTGAAATGAGACTGGGAAGGGAGCCAGACCTAGATCTTGTAAGACTTTGTTTTTGATAGGCTGAGAAATTTGGACTTTATCCTAAGGATATTGGAAAAACATCAAAAGTTATTAAACAAAAAAATAATTTAATCAGATTTACCTTTTAAAAAGAACTCTCCAGTAAATTGACATTGCTTGGCTGTCATTTACTTTGGGACACTAGAGGAGAAGCAGATTTATATTGCAGTGGAGGTGTAGAGCAGAGGGAATAAGTTAAGTTTTGGAAATGCTGAATGAGTTATTTAATGAGATAGCCATGTGAAAATGTTGCATATATAGGTTTGAAGCTAGAATTAGGTTTTCAGCCAAAGACGATAATTAGTGATGGAGATAATACAGGTTGAGTTTAACCTCACATTTTTACCCAAGTTGCCAAATAGTGCATTTACTGATTTGATCTATGCTACCTTTCTCTTCATTTGCTTAATCTTGTATTAAAAGCTAAATGGTTGATTTTCATGGTGGCAAGCATTATATGAGGGAGTTTAGGAATTCTTAATTTGGGATCTGTAAACCTCCTCCAAAGGGTCCATGAATACAATTTGAGGTCCTTGAATTTGGATGAGGAAAAGTAAGTATTTTCTTTAGCTTTTAACTGATTGTATGCATTTTCTTCAATTCTGAACATAGGCAGTGATCTATAGTTTTTAATAGTACCTGAGAAGTTTTATTACCAAGAGAAATCATAGGTATTTTCTTACATTAATCTCCAAATATCATTTATGCCCATCACTACTTCAGATTTCTGCCACTAGATCTTATCATTTAATGTATTAGAGAAACATGTATATTACCAAATCATCCATTAAAAAAAAAAGTTTATGACTGTATTTCAATGTAATTGGTTTCTTTTAATCCTACTTATTTTATTTTATGCATAAAAAAATATTCTGAGACGGGGTCATACAGGCTTCATCAGACTACCAAAGGAATTTATGGCACAAAAAAGGTTAAGTTTTCCCAGATTAAATGAAAAGTGAGAGATGTGGAAATGTGAGGAATGCCTGAATAATAAGAAATAAATATTCATGTTCCTAATATTTATTGCTTTTGTTTTTACAGAACTTCAAATATAAAGCTAGACAAGATAATGAAAGAATTGGATGAAGAGGTAATTTTAAAATTACTAACCAGGATTTTTCCATTTTGAGATCCACTATCCTCCCCCCCTTTGGATTGTTTTATTCCCTGCAAAAGTTGCTTTTGAACTGTAAAGTTGAAATGCAAAACAACCAGAGTAAATTTTGCTGAAAGCCTTACTTTGAAGCTACAGGTTCAAGTGAGGCAAGTTGCATTAATTTAGTGTCCTGTGTTTAGTTTTCTTCTAGAACCATGTTGAAATTTTAGTATATAAATTTTTTAACACTTTTTTTATTGTGAAATATAGCATACATACAAAAAAGCAATAAATATCCAAGTACATTTTACCAAGTAGTTATAGAACAGATTTTAAAGTTTGGTATGGGTTACAGTTCCACGATTTTTTGTTTTTTCTTCTAGCCATTCCAAGACTCTGGAGACCAACAGAAATATCAATATAATTCAGCAGTCATACTCATCAGTTAAATCCTACCTTCTCTGTTAGAATCCTCCTTCTCTTTAAATAACATATATACATAAAAGTAATAAATTTGAAAGTATATTGCAGCATTTAGTTGTAGAAAAGATTTCAGGTTTTGGTATGGGTTGTAATTCCACAATTTTAGGTTTTTACTTCTAGCTACTCTAAGATACTGGAGACTAAAAGAAATATCAGTATAATGATTCAGCACTCATACTTATTTGATAAACCCTACCTTCTCTGTAACCCTACCTTCTCTGTATAAGTCCACCATCATCTTTGACCTTTCTCCCACTCTGTAGGAGTATTTGATCTATGCCCATTCTAACTTTTTCATGTTGGAAGGGGCTGTCAGTAATAAGGGATAGGGGGATTGGCCTATTTGGAGGTTGTAGGCTTCTGGAAAGTTACCCTATACTTGGAACCTATGTGGAATCATATATAATGCCCTGGGTGTTCTTTAGGAGGAATGGTTTGGGTTGGGGTCTGAGAAACTATGATAGGTAGCAATTTCTAACTGAAGTTTGCATAAGAGTGACCTCCAGAGTAGCCTCTTGACTGTATTTGAACTCTCTCAGCTACTGATACCTTATTTATTACACTTCTTTTCCCCCTTTTGGTCAGGATGTCATTGTTGATCCCATGGTGCCAGAGCCAGGTTCATCCCTGGGAGTCATCTTCCACACCGGCAGGGACACTTTCACTCCTGGATGTTTGTCCCACGTAGTGGGGAGGGCAGTGATATACACTTGCAGAGTTGGGCTTAGAGAGAGAGAGAGAGGCCACATCTGAGCAACAAAGGAGATCCTTCGGAAGTAACCCATAGGCATACCTATAGGTAAGCTAAGTTTGTCTGCTACATGCATAAGCTTCACAATAGCAAGTCTCAAGATCAAGGGCTTGGCCTATTGATTTGGGTGTCCCTAATGTTTGACACAGTATCAGGAGTTTCCTGGTGATAAAGTTTAATAGTTCCATATTTTTCTCCCATCCCTCAAGGGACTTTGCTAATACTTTTTGATTATCTGCTTAATATACTCTGGAATGTATCCAGCCATTACATTAAGCTATACAGGATTAAAGGCCCTCATTTTTATTCTGAGCTCCCTATGTTTGGGTTGTTTAAGTGATCTATCCAGACAGGTTGAGTTAGATTATGTGCAACTGAAAATTTAGGTTCTGGACAAAATAAACCTTTCTTCCTTTGGTCTCAAAGGATAGATGAAGTTCTAAAATACAGACAATTTCTTCCTTACACCTGTATTCTGAATTATCTTAATCCCAACCCGATCAGCTTTGTTCATATCTCTAAATACCAGGTTATATATATATAAAACAGCCCCTCAAAATCCAGAAATAACAATTACCACTCTGGACTAAATGTGACTGCTAGAGGAGCTTACTTCCGCCCCTGGTTTCTTTTAAGTATTTTCTGAATGAGACTGTACAATATTTGCTCTTTTATTTCTGGCTTATTTTGCCTCACCAAATGCCCCACAGGTTCATTCACAACATTGCATGCCTCACAACTTCGTTCCTTTTTGTTAGCAGTACAATATTTGATCATACATATATATATATATATATATATATACACACACACACACACACACACACACACACTATCATTCGCCAACCTACTTCTTAGTGAGTGCATCCTTCACCACCTCCACTCATTGGGCATCATGTATAGTGTCCAAAGTCAACAGTCCAACAACACTCAACTTTAGATAATTTCATTGTCCCCACAAGAAAGATAACCAATAAATGCACTCTTACCAAATAGAAAATCCAAACCTCCCCTTAACTCTCATCATTCCCCTTATTATTTACCCCTGATGTTGCTGTGGTACTATTGATGTTTCCCTGTTAAACATAACCCATAGCATGCAATAGCAGTTTTCCTCTTATACCCTCAGCTTATACACTCTTTGTACAAGATTCATATCTTTGCAATAGTTCATGCAAGAACTCATATTTGTAGTGTTAATCAGTTGGACACATGAGTCTCTATGACCCCTTTCAATCATGTTCAATTTCAACATGATAATATGACTTATAGACCCACTAGTGAACTGCCTTCACTTCTCTGTTCCCTTACATATAACTTCAGCTTCATCAGTTCACTATTCACCCATCTCTAGTTTATGTGTATCTCTAGGTTTCTAATATTCTGTATTATATAAGCCTTTGATTTTACTTTTACCATGGTCATAAAAGCAGAATCATATCTGTCCTTTTGTGTCTAGCTTATTTCACTCAGCATTATGTCTTCATGGTTCAGACATAATGCTTGTTGTGAGCTTCAGGATGTCATTTCGTCTTACTGCTGCATAATATTCCATTGTATGTATGTGTCACATTTTGTTAATCCACTTGTATGTCGATGAGGACTTGGATTGTTTCCATCTTTTGGCAATTGTAAATAATGCTGCTATGAACATCGTTGTGCACATGTCAATTTATGTCACTGTTTTTAGCTTTTCTGAGTACCGAGTTGTGGTATTGCTAGGTCATAGGGCAACTTGATGTTTAGTTTTCTGAAGAGCCTCCAGACTGTCTTTCATAGCACCTCTACCATTATATTCCCACCAGAGGGCATAGATGTCCCAATTTCTCTACATTCTCTTCAACAGTTACAATTTCCTGTTTCTTTAATAGTAGCCATTTTTATAGGTGTGAGGTGATAACTCATTGTAGTCTTGATTTGCATTTCCCTTATAGCTAATGAAAATGAGCATCTGTTCATGTGCTTTTTAGGCATCTGTGTTTGCTCTTTAGAAAAATGCCTATTCATATCTTTAGCCCATTTTATAGTTGGATTGCTTGTACTTCTATTCTTGAGTTGTATGATTTCTTTATATATATATATAGGATATCAGACTTTTTTCCGTTGTGTGATTTCCAAATATTTTCTCCCATTGGGTTGGTTGCCTCTATACTGTTTTTAATTTCTTTTTTATTTTATTTTTTTAAATACCAAAAAACACCAAACCCTCTATAACCTTTTTTTTTTTTTTTTTTTCGCATGGGCAAGCACTGGGAACCAGGTCTCTGGCATGGCAAACGAGGATTCTGCCACTGAGCTACCATGGCTCACCCCCTCTATACCTTTTTGACAAAGTCTTTTAAGGTGCAAAAACATTTGATTTTGAGGAGTTCCCATTTATCTGTTTTTTCTTTTGTTGCTTGTGCTTTGGGTGTAAAGTTTAGGAAGCTACCTCTTATTACTAGGTCTTGAAGATGTTTTCCTGCATTTTCTTCTGGAAACTTTATGGTGCTAGTTCTTATATTTTGATGTTTGAGCCAATTTGAGTTAATTTTTGTGTAGGGTGTCAGGTAAGGGTCCTCTTTCATTCTTTAGGCTATTGATACCCAGTTCTCACATGTCCATTTATTGAAAAGACTGTTTTGTCCCACTTCAGTGGATTTGGGGGCCTTGTCAAAGATCAGTTGACCATACATTGGGTAATCTATTTCTGTCCTCTCGATTTAATTCCATTGGTCAATACTTGTACATTTGTGCCAGTAACTGTGCTCTTTTGACCACTGAGCTTTATAATAAAAAGTGTTAAAAAGTGTTATTTCCTCGGGGTCTGTGGTAACGACCCACCTCTCATTTCTGATTTTATTTGCATCCTCTGTCTTTTTTTCTTTGCCAACCTTGCTGGTGGTCCATCGATTTTACTGATTTTCTCAAAGAACCAACTTTTGGTTTTATTGATTCTTTCTATTGTTCTTTTGTTCTCCCATTCATGTAACTGTGCCTAAATCTTTGTTATTTCTCTTCTTTTTGCCTTGGGGTTAGTTTGCTGTTCTTTCTCATGTTCCTCCAGGTGAGCAGTTAAGCCTCGATTTTTGCTTTCTTCATTTCAGTATAGGCATTTCGGGCAATAAATTTCCCTCTCTGCACAGCCTTTGCCCCATCTCACAAGTTCTGATATGTTGTATTCTCGTTTTCATTCATCTCCAGATAATGTCTGATTTTTCTAGCAATTTCTTCTTTGACCCACTGATTGTTTAAGAGTGTTATATTGAAGTCTCCTACTATTATTGAAATGACTCATTCTCTTCAGTTTTGCCTATGTTTGTCTCATGTACTTTGGAGCTCCTTGATTGGGAGCATATACATTTGTGATTGTTACTTCTTCTTGGTGAATTGTCCCTTTAATTAATATATAGTGTCAGCTGTCTCTTATGCTGTCTTTACATTTAAAGTCTATTTTTTCTGATATTAGTATTAATATTAGTATTAGTTTTGTCTGATATTAGTCTTGCTTTCTTTTGGTTACAGCATGCACAGCCCATCTTTTTAATCCTTTCACCTTTTCAATCCCGTCCTTTCACTTTCAGTCTATTTATATCCTTGTGTCTATGATGAGTCATTTGTAAGCAGCATATAGCTGGATTATATTTCATAATCTGCCAATCTGTTTTTTTTAGTTGGTATCCTTCACTAATCTTCTTAACCTTTTACTCTTCTCTTCCCCTTCTGGGACACCAATGATTCTTATACTACAGAAGTCAATACTACATGTCAGCTGAGGGATAGATATACAGATCAGTGAAACAGAATAGCAAACTCAGAAATAGTCCTGTACAATTAAGGCAAACACATTTTTTTTCTTTTTTGCAGTTCCTTGTCTTCTTTTTATTTATTTTTTAACATTTTTTATTGTTAAATAGAGCATATATACAAAAAAGCGGTAAATTTCAAAGTACATTTCAAAAAGTAGTTATAAAACAAATTTCAGTGTGTGGTATAATTTGCAGTTCCACAATTTCAGGTATTTCCTTCTACCTGATCGAAGACACTGGAGTCTAAAAAGAAATATCAATATAATGATTCAGTAGTCATTCTCACCTGTTAGATCCAGTGTTCTCTATTACAACTCCTGCTACTCCTTTGATCCTACTCCCAATCTTTTGGATATTTAGACAATGACCATTCTAACTTCTTCATATTGAAAAGGGGTGTCAACAGTATGGGATAGGGAGATACAACTGGTTGATGTTCTTGGAGAGACTATAGCTCTGGGTTTCAGGGCTTATCTGTCCTAGGAACCATCTGGAGGTTTTAGGTTTCTGAAAAATAAACTTAGTGAGTAAAACTTGTATAGAGGCTCAGATAAAGCCCCGGTAATTCTTTAGATTTTACAGGAATACTGTTAGTTGGGGCTAGCATACCATCGCAATTAGCATATCTAGCTGAAGCTTTCATAAGAGTAAGGCAAACTAACTTTTGACAAAGGTGCAAAAGGAATTCAATGGGAGAAGGATAGTATTTTCAACAAAATGACAAATGATGTTGAAACAATTAAATATCTGTAGGTCCAAAAATGAGCCTCAACCTAAGTCTCACACCTTATACAGACACCAATTCAAAATGGAATAAATAACAAACACATTAGACTAAAATAAAATTATATGATATGGAAAGTAAAGTGCTTAGGAAAAAAATAAACAAGAGAGGGGCCTTGTGTGAACCCACATGATGTTAGTACAGTATGAACTGAGCAATATGATTAACTTCACTCTTTATTTCTAGATTGAAAAAAAAAAGCCCATACTTCATACTCTTCATTCTCCCATATAAAATCCTTCAAAGAATCTCCATAATGTCGAAGATAAAGTCCAGTGTTTTTTGTGTCTGTGCCTCATGTCTAGCAATACTTAGCTTCTTATAAACATCCCCAACCCCACTCTACCTGAATACAGACTACTTCTGTGCTTTCTCACTTCTCTGTCTTTGCTCTCTGTCTGGCCTGTCCTTGTAACTCAGTAGTTTTCAAATCTGACTGCATATTGGAATCACTTTACAAACTTTAAAAACATGTGGATGCCTGAGCCTTAACTCCAGAGGTAAAGATTTCATTGTATTAGAGTAGGGCCCATGTGTGGATATTTTTTAAAAGATCCTCGGGTAGGTTAAGAATCATGATCTCCTATTCAGTTCAGGTGTTTCCAGGCTGTGCTAGGGTCCCCTACGTGTTCACTCTTATCACTGTACTAATTCTACTGTCAGATTATCTCTTCAGCTCATCTCAGTATAGCGAGATTGACTGAAACTTTTGTATCCCACTTCTCTGCTTTAAATCTTTCAGTGGCTCCCCCTTACCCTTATGATAAAATCCAGGCTTCTTAATGAGGCCTATAGTTCTTTCTGGTCCTGGCTTTTCTTAATTCTTTCATCCAATCAACTGTTATCAAGTATCTTTTATGAACCAGGCACTATACTAGACATTGGAAATAAAGAGACAAATAAGAGCAACATTGTCTCTGCCCTGTGGAGCTTACAGTCTTTTGGGGAAGACAAAAGTTGAACAGGTGATTCTAAGGTAATTTGGAAATGAGGCTGACCCAGGAGTTGAAAAGGCTTCCATGTGGAGATAATAGTTAAGCCGAATCCAGAAAGGTGAGTGGGATTTAATTGGGGGTGGAAAGAGAGAGAAGTGCGTTCCAGGCAGAAGCAGCAACAATGTGCAGGGACCCTGACATGGGAAGAACATGTCATATTGGAGAAACCAAAAGGATGTGTGGCCAGGTAGGAGAAGACACTGGCCAAACTTGACAAAGACCAGGTGATCCAGAGTTTTGCAGGCCAAGTTAAGGTTGAAAGACTTTATCCCAGAGGTGGCTGGAAAGCCTTGAAATGGTTTAAGCATGGGAGTGCAATACAATCAGATGAGCATTGTTAAAGGCGTACTTTGAGTGTACTATATAGCATAGGTTAGATTTGGTTGTTCCCAAATCTCATTAGCCTCTCCCTCACAGGCTGTCTTTTAGGTTTCTTTTAAAAATGGTTAAATTCATTTCCTATGACTTGTTTGTATTAGCTAAATTATTAGAAGGTGACAGTATTTGTAAATTCTGGGAATGGCAGTGGAATTCCTTACTGTTGTTGGGTGTTTCAGTAAACACTTATTGGGGGCCTATTTTATGCCTATAGATCTAGGCCAAAGTGTTGGGATATGAAGATAAATAAGACCCCTACTCAAGGTATAAAAGGAAACGAAGGCCAAATTTGATCTGTGAAAAATTAAATTCTATTGACAAGATAACAGAAAGTTAAAAGTAACTAACAGGGAGAAAATATTCCCAATATTTTTTAAAAAACAGTATCCAGTACATAGAAAGTATATTTAAAATTTAAAATGCTGATTGATGGATGGATAGAATGATACAGAAAATGTGAAAAATGTTCAAAGTTGATGAACCTTGGTTTCTGGGTCAGGGGTATGATGGAATTCTCTGTATGGATGTTGTATTAATTTTGCAACTAAACTGTTATGTATAATGTAACTATTAGAAGAAGCTAAGTGAAGACTGCATGAACCTCTCTTCACTATCTTTGCAACTGCCTTGAATGAATAATTTTTTCACAGTTAAAATAAAAATTAGAAGATAAATCTTAGACTTAGAAAGACCTTGTATGATCAATCTATGTCAAATTTCACTAAATTTCCCTGATGCCATCCTTAATTAATGGCTTTTGTTTTGCTTAAAGATAGGAAAGCCCAGAAAACACACGCACTAAAATGTAGATTATCCTGGTATGGAGTCTTAAAGATAAAAATGAAGCATCAAAAGTAGCATATGCTCAGAGTGGTAACTCAGAAACAAGAAAACTTTCTACCTGTGAAAATTTGGATTTTTTAAAACTCTTTCCTGTTCTGTAATTTCATTTTTTAAAATTGTTTCCTTTATAACTTTTTAGTATACATTAACAAGTGGATGCATAAAACATCTTAGAAGGAAGTTATTAAGATAGGCAAAGGGTTAGGGAAGACAGAGGGACTGGTAGATTCACTGTACTATGTGTACTGTTTGGTACCATTTGAGCTTTGCATCATTTAATTATCAAATATTTAACTCTTTTCTTATCCTGTCAGTATTTTATACTTTAAGTTTACAATTGTAAATAAACTAAAATATATGTAATACAGTGGAATGCCAAAGTTTTTAATTAAAGTTACTTTCAATCTGAAAAGATCTACTTTCCCTAAGTAGATTCATAAGATTTTTTTAATAGTAAAATTCGTGGAATTTTTTAAAAAATTGATGGATTCAGAAATCTCTGAGTATTTATTTATCTGGATCAAATACGGTGTTTCTCATTCTTAATTCTATTAGAAAGTTGTTGTTGTTAGAAGGTACTATTTATTTTCTTTATTTTTATTAGAGAAGTAGTAGATTTACAGAAAAACCATGCATAGCATACAGAATTCCCATGTACCACCCTATTATTAACACCTTCCATTAATGCAGTATATTTGTTACAAGTCATGAAAGAACATTTTTATAATTGTACTATTAACTGTAGTCCATCATTTATAATAGGGTTCACTGTGTTGTACAGTTCTATGTTTTAAAATTTTATTACTGTAGAAACTTTTACTACTTTGAGTGCTGTTAATTACAGTTACAATGTTGTGTTACCATTATCACCATTTATTACCAAAACTTTACATTCAACCCAAACAGAAACTCTGTACAGTTTAAGTATTAACCCTGTGTTCCCTACTTCCACCTTCCAACCTATACTCTAGCTTCTGACTCTTTGAATTTGCTCATTCTAATTATTTCATATCAGTGAGGGGATACAGTATTTGTCCTTTTTTTGTCTAGCTTATTGCACTCAATATGAGGTCTCCAGGGTTCATGCATGTTTCAGAAGTTTCTGATACGTATTTGTATCAGAACTTCATTTACTTTTTATGCCTGAATAATATTCCATTGTATGTATCGATCGCATTTTATTTTATCCATTCATCGGTTAATTGATACTTGGGTTGAGTCCTTTCTTTGTCAGCTGTGAGTAATGCCACTTTGAACATCAGTGTGTAAATTTTTGGGTCCCTGTTTTCAAATCTCTTGGGTATGTACCTAGAAGTGTGGTTACCAGGTCATAGGGTAGTTCTATATTTGACTTTCTGAGGAACCACCAACAATGAACAAGTTCCGTTTTCTCTTTTTTTTTTTTTTTTTTGTGCCCTCTCAGAGGCATGAACGGCTCTTTGATTTTTAAACAAAAAAATCCATCTTAAATCCTTGTCTTTTTTCTTTAAGAGAAAGTATTCCTTCAAATAAATGAAAAGTAGTATAAATTACAATGTTAACTTTTATCATTATAATTTCAGGGAAATCAAAGAAGAAATCTGGAATCTACAGTGTCTCAAATTGAGAAGGAGAAAATGTTGCTACAGCATAGAATTAATGAGTACCAAAGAAAAGCTGAACAAGAAAATGAGAAGAGGAGGAATGTAGAAAATGAAGGTAAATCATTTTTCTATTGAAAAATGCTGGGATTTCTAATACTGACCTTGAATTCCTTGTCTTGAGGTTGTCTTAAATTTAGTGCCCTTCATGTATTTATGAGGCATCAGTCCTAATGCACCTATTAGCTAAATACCCAGAACCCAAAATAAAGTATAATATGTTAAAGCCAGTAGTAAATTAGTCTTTTTTTTAGTTAGAGTAGTGAGTCTCAATTTTGTTATATATTGAAATCTCTTCAGAAGCTTTTAGGAATACTGATGCCTAAATCCTCAGATTTAATGGTCTAGACGTGTGGCCATCAGTATTTTTTCATATTCCCTAGGTGATTATAACAAGCAGCCAACACATGAGAACCACTAAGCTAGAATTTCATGTGTTTTAATGCCAGCGTTGCAGATACTCTAAAAATAGCTTTCTATACTTTTTGATTCATTAATTTTTCCTTCTAAGAATTTATTTTACACAATACTTGTTACATATGTAAAATGATCAATATGTAAGGCTATTCATTGTAGCATTGCTTAAGATGGCAAAAATTATAAACAATGTAAATATAAGAAATTATATAATTTTGGTACATTTATATGGTAGAATACTATGCAGCTTATAAAAGAATAAAATATCTTGTATACTGTTATAAAAGAATCTCCAAGATAAATCTTTAAGTGAAACAAACTACAGATCATTTGTGTTTAAAACAAATGATATGTGTAGATACATATGCATATATATATGCTTACATATGTATTACTATGTGTATGTGTATATATACACACGCTTGTATGTATTTGGATATGTGTTTTTATATATTAGGGTATATACACTGTCTTATAAGAAGGATACACAAGAAATTTGAATGGTTGTTGCTGGAAAGGAGAGCTAGTGAAGACTCACAGGGACTGGGAAATGACGTGGAAGAAGGAAGATTGGCAGACCTTTGAATTTTGTACCATTTTTAAAATATTGAACTATTAAAATAATTGTACTATTAAAATGAATATTAAACCTAGCTTTATAACATTTCAGTGATAGACTGACATTATTAAGAGAAAAAATATGTGAAATATTAGAACAATGGAAACAAATCTGTTTTTGCACTCTGCACTATAAAACAGTGCTCTATTTTTTGATGAATTTTACCTCTAAGATGGAATTTGGGAGTGAACCCAATGTAATAGACTAAGAACCCTATCATTTTTAAAAGGATTTACATGTTTACTTTATGAAAATTTTGTAATATCTACATATTACATCTTTTAGTTTCTACATTAAAGGATCAGTTGGAAGACTTAAAGAAAGTCAGTCAGAATTCACAGCTTGCTAATGAGAAGCTGGCGCAATTACAAAAGCAGGTAAGTTTTTTGAGTGAGGATTTTTAATTTTGGTTATAATTAATTAAAGTATGTTTGATTACATTTTGAGTCAAAAAACTTTTCTCATTCTGCTTTTTTAAATAGCTAGAAGAAGCCAATGACTTACTTAGGACAGAATCAGATACAGCTGTAAGATTAAGGAAGAGTCACACAGAGATGAGCAAGTCAATTAGTCAGCTAGAGTCTCTGAACAGAGAGCTGCAGGAAAGAAATAGAATTTTAGAGAATTCCAAGTCACAAACGGACAAGGATTATTACCAGCTGCAAGCTGTATTAGAAGCTGAAAGAAGAGACAGAAGTCATGATTCTGAGATGATTGGAGACCTTCAAGGTAATATATTTCTTATCTTATTGTCCTCATGCAAGTAAATGACCAAAAATGGTTTGCATACTTTCTGCCATGATGTTTGCATTTCTATCACACTGTAATTTATTCATTCTCACGGGTACTCTTTTGAGATAGGTAATGTGGGTATTTTCCAACTTTACAACCAAGATATCAGTAAATATAATTTAAAAGCTTGCCTGTTTCAGAAAAGTCTTACTTGAAGTGGGATTAATCAAGTCATAGAGGATTATTCATATTAAACCCTGGGAATTCCTCATGCACTGTTGGTAGAAACTCAGTTGTTGAAGTAGAATCTTACTATAAAGTTAGGTGCTTGGGAAGGTTTGGCCTGGAGATGTCAGCAGTTGTTGTAAATCTAAAAGAAGAAGATTGAGGATTACTGTCACAGTGAATAAAAGAACCATTTCAAAGTAGTGATAAAATTCAATTTATTTTGCAGAAAGATGCCTGGCTGTACCCGCTTCTCCTCACATATTCTCTCGTTTTCTATTCCTTTTAACAGTAGCATCCATGCTACCTAATCAGATATGCATGGAAGTTGCCAGATCCCTCAGGGAAAAAATGAAGTGGATTGCATTTTAACCTTAGTCACAGAATGGGAACATAGTTTGGGGTCTCATGGGGCTTGATGATTAGCTATAATTATGTGGAGAGAGGTCAGGGTCAGTTTCTGTGACTATGGAAACGGAAATTAGACTCCCCTGTTGGTTCTTAGCTGAATGTTGTCCAATCCTATTTCTCAGGGACTAGGCTTAAAATAGACCTGAATATAACCAGTAAAGTAACCTCATTATATGTATTAGGAAAGTCTCATACTTGACTTCCTTAATTTACCATTTTTAAGACTTTAATACTTCAGTATTCAAAATTTACTTTTTCCTACTGCAAGGAAAAGGCCAAACACAAGTGATTTATTATACAAACAGCTGTACAGAAACATGCTACAATGACAAAAATTAAAATCTGAATCATAACACAGGAAAAAACACTGTTAAGTATCTGTAGGAAATATTTAGGAATATTGTCAGTGTCTTCTTGCTTAAAAAGTTTGTTTTGCATATAAGGAAATGGCTTTGGATGTTATGTGCTGCAAGAACATTTTAAGACATATATATACATTTTGCTACACATCTATATTGTGCTTTTTCCCATCACAGAGAAGAAAATTCAATAGCATGAAGCCCTGTTTCTTTGTAACTTAATGTATTAATGTAATCCTTTATGTAAAACATTGGGGCTGTTGACATTTCTTACTGTGGTATTTTGTACTATCTGAACTCCAGGACAGACAGCCTTTTTAAAACAAGTATCCACTTAATGCCATATAGCTTTATTTGGGTCTGGGTTTGAAAGAGTCACCCTGAAGCTTTGATGGGTCTAAAAATCTTCCAGCTCTCTATACATTTCTTTGTATATAATGTTAGGTTTTTCTCTGGGATGGGGGTGGAGGTGGAAGGATGTAGTGATGACCAGAAACACCGAATTTTAAAAAACAGTGAGTTTTCCAAATGCATTCATTTTCACGTGGTCCTTGAGGTACATGAATAGCTGATATCCTTTGGATACAGGTGCTACTTTTCCAACCTCATCTTAGGCTTGCTGGTGTAAGTTCAAACCTAAGCTTTAAAGGAAGAATTGAAAGAAAGGAGAAGCTGATTAAAAAGAAATCATATTGTAATGATTTCAAATATTTCTTTGTTTAAGATACTGGCAGTGTACCATAAACCTAAATTTGTAGTTCTCTCAAAATAATTTATGATAAATTCTTTACACATTACCTTGATGTGGTGTAGTGGAAGCAAAATAGCTTAAATTGTTATGGTAGGCTTTTCAGTAAGTTCTACATTATTTATTGGCTTATAGCCTTAAAGCCTTTCTGTGGTCTCTTATTTCCCTCTTTAGTTATTTTTATTAATAAGTGCTTTAGTTATTTTTATTAATAAGTGTTGGCTCTCCCCACCTCCTTAATTTACTTTTCTAGTCCCTTTCATTTAGCTTATTATCTGTGGACAGCTACTTCATCTCCCTTCTTCATCTGTAAAGATTTTTTAAAGGGGGATTAGGATAGGTTACCCCTAACAGTTCTCCTAATTCTGCCTTTAAGGTTGTAATCTCCTGTGTACAAGCTTTGAATACTGGCTTCAAAGGAAGGATCCGTCATCTATATCCACTTGAATGGTGATTTTTAACTGGAAGCTACTTTTTAGATATTGAATAGTGGTTTTTAACTGGAAGCTACTTTTTAGATAATGATGAAAGAATAAGAAGAAAATTGCAATATGATTTATTCTTAATCAGTTTCTCCTTTTTTTCAATTCTTCCTTTAAAGTTTAGGTTTGAACTTACAAATGTGAATCAAATCTTACATGTGCAACAAAATGCCCAAAACTTGTGTGAGCCTTAGTATCTGTGTAATGGTGCAATTTGTTTTTAAAAACTCAAAATTTTTACAATAATTTTACAATTTTCATGGTCCTTTGAATATAAATAGTTTGGAATGCTGGATAATTCTGGCAGAATCAGGATTATTATTCCATAATCATTCCCTAATTTAATATAGTCCATGTACACTAGTGGGCATAAGCTTCTTAGTATATATGGAAAATGATTTCACGAACATAATTGACTAGTAAATTTTAAGTTCTGTGGGCCACATAAATTCTCTGTCACATATTCTTCTTTTTATTTTTCACACCCTTTTAAAAATGTAAAAACATTCTAGCTTCTGGGCTGTTTCAGAAACAGGCTGTGGGCAAAAGTTTGCTAATTCTTGGACAAAGTATATGAATAAAGCTTCCATTTCAGAGTGTAAGCTTCCAAAGGTTCAGGCCAAAGAGGTTTAAGGACAATAAATATACAAAGATCACAGTATCATAGAAGAATGAAAATTTAAACTGAAAAACTCTTCATCTAGTAAATTTATCTGTGATTCTTCAGACTGAAATGCAAAAGAAAAATTTTAAGTTAACTAGTTAAAAGCAGTTATTGTTTTTTACTATTATTTGGTTAGTTTCATCTTTCTTTAACTTTTAAATTGGGAAACTTCAAACATATACCAATGTAGATAGTACAGTGACTTCTATGTACCCATCCATCATGCAGTTCCAAGGATCTTCATCCCATGGCCACTCTTGTTTCTTTTATACCTCTACCTTCTCCTCCCTAATCCACTGACACTGAACTGTTTTGTAGCAAATCTCAGACATCCAATCATTTAATTTGTAAACATTGTGATATTTCTTAAAGTCTTAAAAAAAAAAAACCCACAATATCATCACACCTGAAAAAATTTGTTAATTATTTAATATTGTAAAATAGCTAGTGTTCAGATTTCTCCAATTGTCCCAGTTTTTAAAATTTTTTTGGCATTTCTTTTGTTCAAATTAGAATCCAGAGTCTATACATTGCATTTAATTAACACTTCATTAAGTTTCTTTTAATATATAGTTTCCTTCTCTCTTTTTATTCTTTGAAGTTTATTGTTGTTTGTAGGTGACAAAATCAGGCTTTAGTCCTATAGAGTTTCTCCCATTGTGATTTTTGCTCATTCGTTCCTTGGTGTTATTTAACATGTTGCTCAGTCCCATGGAGTATTTTAAACTGGTAGTTAGATCTAGAAGCTATTATTCTTTGAAGTTTATTGTTGTTTGTGGGTGACAGAATCATACTTTTAGTCCTATAGAGTTTCTCCCATTATGATTTTTGCTCATTCATACCTTGGCGTTATTTAACGTGTTGCTCAGTTCCCTGGAGTATTTTAAACTGATAGTTAGATCTAGAAGCTTGATCCATTTCAGCTTGAATTTTTTGGCAGGAATACTTTATAAGTAGTAGTATTATAGGCATCAGAAGGGACTTAAAGTCTGCCTGTCTCTTTTTGTGATATTAGCAACCACTGATGATTACTATCTAGATCTGTTGTTTCTTTAAGTATTGACAGTGGTGACAATATATTTTTATCATTCCTTAATATGTTAACTGGAATGATACTATAAAAACTTTCTCATCAACTGTATCATTATATAAACTGTACATGTATAGAGTCTTCATAGCAATGAGTTATTGCCCCAGTATTTTCCGAAAGTGACCATTGAAGTTTCTTGGTTTATTTATGTATGATGAATTTTAATATATTAAATATGTTAGCCTATTGCAGTCTTCTTATTGATGTGCATATGAGCCCGATGGGAATCTTTTCAAGTTTTGATACAACTCTGGTAGACTCAGATAGTCCCTTTCTTTCTGATATGTATAGATTTCCAGGATAATTTCCTGTCCCAGACCTAGAATCACCCATTTTCCAAGGAATCCTTCCTTTTTGTGACATATGGTAGTCAAGGATCATAACATGGATTAAGTTCTAAGTTTTTAGCACTTTCAATTGACAAAGGTAGGAAATATTTTCATTGTTGTTTCCTTGAGAAAAAAATATAAATTCCTACTGCTGAATAATTTTAATATTCTTAGTATTCCTTTATTCTTTTATCCTTGAGTTATTTAGTAATGATAAATTTCCTGATTAATTTTACATTTTTGGTCTTTTTCCTTTTTGTTTTTTTTTTGCATGGGCAGGCACTGGGAATTGAACCCAGGTCTCTGACATGGCAGGTGAGAAATCTGCCACTGAGCCACCATCGCACCGCCCTTCATTTTTTTTAATTGCTAATTTCTAATTTATTATTTTGCTGTCAGAAAATGTTTATAAGATTTTTACTCTTAGGAATTTTTAAGTGAGTTTCCTCATGGCGAGTGTTTTTACTTGCTAACTGATGAAATGCAGTATATCAGAAATAGACTGGCCTTTAAAATGGGAATTTATTAGCTTACATATTTACATTTCTAAGGCTGTGAACATGTCCAGATTAAAGCATCATCAGGACAGTATCTGCCTGAAGACTGGTTACCAGTAAGCTTGGGCTTTTCTGTAAGATAGTTAGGCACATGGTGATGTCTGCTGGTCCTTCTCTCCCAAGTATCATTGCTTTCAACTTCTGGCTTCTGTGCCTTCCTGTTACAGCTTTTCTGGGGCTTTTTCTGTGAGCTTCTATAATTTTCATCATTTAGCTTCTATATGTGTTTATCCTCTAGTAAAGGACTCGAGTAAGAGGATTAAAACCCACACTGGGGCAGGCCTCAACTGAAATAACCTAATAAAAGGTCCCACATATAATATGTCTACACCTACAGAAATAGATGAAAAGAACATAATTTTCTGGGGTATATAACAGCTTCAAATGACCAAAATGTGTGTTTATTTTGTTTTTAACATTCCATGGACATTTAAAAATTGTGTTGGTTTTTTTACTTTTAATAAATTTTTTTTTTAAGTTTGCTTTTCAGAACTGTCAATTATGTTCACAGTGTTATACTACCATCACCACCATCCATTACCAAAATATTTCCATCATTCCAAATAGGAACTCTGTAGAGTTTAAGCCTTAACTTACCATTCTTTATCCCCAACCCATCCCCTGGTAACCTCTATTCTAGATTCTGACTCTGTGAGTTTGCTTATTGTAACTAGTTCAAATCAGTGAGTTCCTACAATGTTTGTCCTTTTGTCTGGGCCTTATTTCACTCAACATGATGTATGCAAGGTTCATCCATATTGTTGCATGGATCAGAACTTCATTCCTTTTTATGGCTGATAATATTCCATTGTATGTATAAATAGTATTTTGTTTGTCCATTCATATAGACACTTGGGTTGCTTCCATTTTTTGGCAATTGTGAATAATACCACCATAAATATTGGTGTGCAAAGGGCTGTTTGAATCCCTGCTTTTTTAAATCTCTTGCGTAATAGTGGGATTGCCAGGTCATATGGTAGTTCTATGCTTAACTTTCTGAGGAATTGCCAAAGTGTCTTCCACAGCTGCTGCACCATTTTCCATTACTACCAGCAATGAATGAATGTTCCTATTTCTCTACATCCTCTCCAATGTTTGTTATTTTTTCTTTTTTTAATAGCAGCCATTTTGATGGGTGTGAAATGGTATCTCGTTGTGGTGTTTTATAGTTTTTCGTGTTTTTTTTTTTTGGCATGGACAAGCTCCGGGAATCAAACCCGGGTCTCTGGCATGGCAGGCAAGAACTCTGCCACTGAGCCACCATTGCCAACCCCTCATTGTGGTTTTGATTTGCACTTCCCTGATGACTAATGATGTTGAGCATCTTTTCGTGGTCTTTCTGGCCATTTATATATCTTCTTTTGAGTGATGTGTAGTAAAGCTTTTTGCATGTTTTTTTTGAATTGGGTTGTTTGTCTTTTTGTTGTTGAGCTGTAGAATTTCTTTATGTATTCTAGATATTACACTCTTACTGAATATGTGGTTTCCAAATATTTTCTCTTATTATGTAGGTTGTCTTTTTATTTTTGTGATAAAATCTTTTGAGGCTCAAATGTTTTTAATTTTGATAAGGTCCTATTTATCTATTTTTATTTTTGCTGCTTGTGCTTTGAGTGTAAAGTCTAAGAAACCATTGCCTAACACAAGGTCCTGAAGATGCTTCCTTATGTTTTCTTCTAGAAGTTTGGTATTTCCAGTTCTTGCATTTAGGTCTTTGATCCATTTTCAGTTGATTTTTGTATAAGATGTGAGGTAGGAGTCTTCCTTCTTTCTTTTGCAAATGGAAATCCAGTTTTCCCAGCACTATTTGTTGAAAAGACTATTCTTTGCCAGTTGAGTGGTCTTTACCCCCTTGTCAAAATTCAGGTCAGGTTCCATCTCCTTGACATTTATAAAATGAAGAATATGGACTAGATGATCTCTGGTTAGCATTAACATTTTTATTATTGTATATTGTGTTTATTTTGTCTATCACCAAGAAAGCACTCAATAAATTCATCTGATCAGGAAATTTAATGCAGTCAATTATTTTTTTAAAGCTTAATGATTATATGAACTAGCATTAATGAGTGAACTTGGAAAATTTCAGTTAAGAACCCAGGTTATCAGGAGATAGAAATAGAATAGAGATTTGGTAATTGGTGCTGAAGGAATACAGGCTGTGCAGCAGGACTGATTGTAAAAATTCAGAAATGGGTAGCACATTACTACCTGATTGTAGCACAATAATATAAGTAAACTGAATGAAGCTGAATGTGAGTATGATAGAGGGAGAAGGGCTGAGGGCACATATGAAGCCAGAAGGAAAAGATAGATAATAAAGACTAAGATGATATAATTTAGGAATACCTAGAGTGTACAATGATGGTGATTGAATATACAAATTAAAAAATGTTTTTGCATGAGGAGGAAAAGGAATGTCAGTAGTGCAGGGTGTTGAAAATAGATGGTATATGGAAAAAAGTACTGTCAATGCAAGCTAGGGTCTGTAGTCAATGGTAACATTGTAATATGCTTCCAATGAATGTAACAAAGGCATTATGCCAAAACTAAATGTCATCAGGCAGGGAGATTGGGAAAGGGGGATGGATTCTTTGTGGAAGAAAAGAAAGTGTCTTCAGATAGAGTATGGTGGAAAAGGCATGTCTATACACTTAGCCTAGATTGTTTGATGTGTAAATAAAACTTTAAAAATGAACAGAGAGAAACAAGTGCTAGAGAAAATGTAGAGAAAGAGATGTACCTATTCACTGTCGGTAGGGAAATGAGAGGTGCAGCCCCTTGGAGGACAGTGTGGTGGTTCCGCAGGAGGCAAAAGGTACGTTTGCCATATCACCCTGAAACCCCGTTGTTCAGTATATACCTGGAGGAGCTGATAGTGGGTACATGAATGGACATTTGCACACTGGTGTCTCTGTTGGCAGTGTTCTTGATCCACAATGAATGGAGGTGGCCTAAGGGTATAACAATTGAGGAATGGAAGGGAAAACTATGGTGTATACATACAATGGACTACTGAGCAGCCACGAGAGGGAATGAAGTTGTGAGGCTTGCAACTAGATGAAAGAAACTTAAGAGTTATGTGTTGAATGAAATGTCAGGAACAAAAAGACAAATATTACCATGCCTCAATCACATGGACTAACTATAATATAAAAATTCTGTGAACTAATGTTGAGAGCATGGGATATCAGGTTGGGGCATATTGTAAAGGGTCCTAGATTGTAAGCTCTTACAGCAGTCATAAATATTCAAGAGGTATAACTGTTAATTCTAAATTCTCAGATACTGAGCTTTTTAATGTATAACATGGTCTTTCCCGGAAACATCAGGTATTTATGTGATACCTGAGACTCGGAGTTAAAGCTCTGAAACTGTGAAAGTCAGCAATACCCCATACAGGAGCTGTTGAAAAAGTTATCAGACATCAAGTAAAGATATGAATGAAACTGATCTGGATCGGACTAAGGTATATCAGTATGCAGGGTTAAGGATGACATCATCCATAGTTTAAAACTTCAACTTATGTATGAGACTAAAGGAAGAGGTGTTTATTTGGTGCAAAATTTATATTTTGAGTAGTGCATATCCTAATTTAACTTGGGTGGTCAGTGTAATTGAACACTGTAAGTACAGGGAATCTTGAATAGGGCATGAGATTTTGTTGGTTTGTCCAGGTTAACGTGATGTCACAATAAATCCAGAGTGATATGGACAGTGAATAAAGACGTATTTGCAAAGTCCCCTTGGGGTAATGGGGAGAAAGAAGGAAATATTCAACTTCCCGATTTGGAGAATTTCTGATCTTCTCACAAGCAGTGGGGACAACCAAATCAATAGGGCAAGCCCTAGATCTTGGAGTTTGTGCTATGAAACTTATTTCTACAAAGAATAGGCTAAACCTACTTAAAATTAGGCCTAAGAGTCACACACACCCCCCCCCCCCAGAGAACCTCTTTCATTGCTCAGATGTCATCTGTCTCTCTCTAAGCCGACATGGCAAGTGAACCCACTGCCCTCCTTTCCTACAAGGGACATGACTCCCAGGGGTGTAAATCTCCCTGGCAATGTGGGATATAAATCATGGGGTTAGGCAGGACCTGTCATCAAGGGATTGAGAAAACCTTCCTGACCAAGAGGGGGAAGAGAGAAATGAGACAAAATAAAGTATCAGTGGCTCAGAGATTTCCAGCTGAGTAGAGAGGTTATCCTGGAGGTTATTCTAATGCATTATATAGACATTCCCTTCATAGTTTATGGTGTATTGGAGTTTATGATGTACTCAAGGGAAGTACCGGAAACTGTTGAGCTGTGTTTCAGTAGTCATGTTTCTTGAAGATGATTGTACAATGATACAGCTTTTACAGTGCTTCTGTATGATTGAAAACCTTGTGTCTGATACTCCTTTTATCTACGGTATGGACAGATGAGTAAAAATTATAGGTAAAAAGTAAATAATAGAGGAAACAGAGGTTAAAATAAATTGAATAGATTGAAATTCTAGTGGTCAGTGAGAGGGAGGGATAAGGAATATAATATGCATGAGTTTTTTCTTTTTTATTTCTTTTGCTGGAGTGATGCAAATGTTAAAAAAATGATCATGGTGGTGAATGCACAGCTATGTGATGATATCATGAGCCATTGATTGTATACCATTTATAGAATATTTGTATGTCAAGAATGTTTGTGTTAAGTTTTTACAAAAAAATAAAACCTTAATGATCACACTGAACAAAAAGACTTCTTTCAATTACTTTGATTCAAACATTTTTCTCACTTGACAGCTCGAATTACATCTTTACAAGAGGAGGTGAAGCATCTCAAACATAATCTTGAAAAAGTGGAAGGAGAAAGAAAAGAGGCTCAAGACATGCTTAATCACTCAGAAAAGGTAAATGATTTACCATATACCAATTAGGAGGTAGTATTTACTAGCCGTCAAGGATTATAAATAGTTTTTATAAAATAGCTTTCATTCCTAATATGTACGTATTTACATTCCTTAAAGTATTTATGTTGGTTGGTTGGTGTGGGGGGTTGTATGTGTATCTTATTTGGAGTTTTTTTTTGTTTCATTTTTGTTTGATGTCATCTAATCATCAGTAAGTTGCTTTGGTTTGGAAATAATAGAATTCTTTTTTTGTCATATAGAATTCTTTTTCCCATTTTCTTTGTATGTGTTTCAGATGAAGGAGCGGAACTTTAGCCTTATAAAGAAGGAGAACAAAGCATCAGAATATAGTTGGACCATTGTTGTTTGTTCCATTGTGCTCCATTATAAGATTTAACATTATAGATAAGAGCATAAAGTGATTGGCCTTTGTATCTAGGATTTCCTTAGCAACAAAAAATTTCATTGCTTGTTCTCTGTTTTCTATCTTGTAAAAAAAGAAGTAGAAAAATATCTAGATTTACAGTCTCAGTGCTTCCCTGAAATGTTGGCGGTTCAGTATAACCTTAGATAAATTACCAGAAAAGCCACCACTTAGCTTGTCCTTTGAATGTGTTTTGTGACAATTAGAATGGTTTTTTTGATGGCTAAGTCTGATATTAAAGTGGAAATAGGGTCACAGAAGGATTAGATAAAGTACCCAGACTGAAATGGAATATGTTTTTGCGTGTTCTCTCTTCTGTCTCAGTAACTTAGTGATTTGTCATCCAGTGTTTCTTGAAATGTAGGTGTAGATGGAAATATAGGTAGAGCTAATTTTTTTTTAAAGTAAGAGCAAATTTCTTTTTCTAAATCTATGCAAATGTACTAAGAAATGATGATCATACATCTATGTGATGATATTAAGAATTAATATGTAGAATGGAATGATTTCTAAATGTTGTTAATTTTTTTAATTAATAAAAAAAAAAATTTGACCTACTGTTTTGCAACAAATGATTTCTAAAAATGTTGTGAATTCTTAATAATAAAAATCACTCATTCCCTTTCAGTTTTTGAGTAAAAAGTGTTCAAGACCATATGTATGCATATAGGTAACTTATCCATACTTATCTGTGCTTTAGTGAGAAGGAAATAATACAAGGAAAAGTGCTTTAAAACATGTTTCTTGGTCATTCTAATTGACTCAGTTACCAGCAAATGTTATTATAGGGCTAAAAATTGTAATACTTTTTAGAACATATCATTATTATTGATTTTCTTTCCTTATAACTTGTTATGTATCTTTCATTGATTATTGTGTTAATTACTGTGGTTTTAAAATTGAGTGCACTTTCAGCTTATTGAGCTAAATGACATGCACTTTACTCATTATATACATTTCTGAGGCAATATGCTATCGATATGCCAGGAATATTAAAAACTGTAGTCTTTTTTGGAATACCTAAACTAAGAAAAAGACAAATTTAACATTCCTACCTACTGAATTTCATCCTTAGGAAAATCTGGTTCTGTTACCTTGAATAATTCAGAAACCAGACAATAATATGATTTGAATATTAATTCTTTGTTTTATTATTTTCACAACTGCTTATATAAGGATTTTAACTACTTTTGACTATGATATGAAATTTAGTCTAAAAATAAATAGGCTACTTTGTCTCCATCGTCTGTTTTAATTGGTATCAGTCAATAATAAAATCTTTCTGAGAAAAAAAATAAAAATTAAAATTAAAAAGTAAGAGTAAGAATTAAATAAAAATCTGAGGTATCATCCTGTTCACCTCTCCCTGCCATCAGCCGTGGTTAATGATTCCATTGGGAAGGTTATATTTTGCTCTTAATTATATGTGTTTATTCTAGTTTCAAAAGTAAGACATTATGTTATAGATAATGTGAGATCTACAGAAAAGTACAAAAAATACAAATCATGTCCTGAATAAAAACATTTAAGTAAATATGGTATCACATTGAAGACCAGTGTAATTCATGTGATAGCTATATTTATATTAAATAAGGCAAAATTTAATAATGTACATTTTATACAGTATATTACATGCCTCTCATTCCCACTTTACAGGAAAAGAATAATCTGGAGATAGATTTAAATTACAAGCTCAAATCATTACAACAACGGTTAGAACAAGAGGTAAATGAACATAAGGTAACCAAAGCCCGTTTAACTGACAAGCATCAGTCTATTGAAGAGGCAAAGTCTGTTGCAATGTGTGGTAAGTGGCAGTTTTAATATTTTCTACATAATTAATTTTAATGCCTACAAGTTTTTTTTATCAAACTTTATAGTAGTATAGTACTTAGAAATGATGAATTATGAAGTAGAAAAAGATTTGAGTTGCCTTCTATGTATCTTTCCAGTCATACTGCTCTGTGCCTCCTTAGTTGTACCTTGTACTTCAACCATATTGAGTACTTTTATTTCGTATGTTAATTATTGACTACCTACTAAAGGCCAGGCACAACTGGGATATAGCAGAGAATAAGAATAACAGGAACTCTTCCTCTTAGAGATTACATTCTGATAGTGGCGAAAGACAAGAAACAAATATGTAAAGAAAATAGTAATAGCTTGTAATAATTAATGTGAAGGAAATACACACCAATGTGGTAGTTTCTAAGTTGTATTGCCTTAGATGGAATTCTGGGGAAAGGCCTCTCTGAGCTAGTAGCATTTGCACTAAGAATGGAAAGTTCTTTTAAAAGACCACTGTGGGGCGGGCCGCGGTGGCTCAGCGGGCAAAGTGCTTGCCTGCTATGCCGGAGGACCTCGGTTCGATTCCCGGCCCCAGCCCATGTAACAAAAACAGAGAAACAGAATACAATAAAACAAGAAAATGTTTCCCTTTCTTCCTTCCTTCCTTCCTTCTATCCTTCCTTCCTTCTCTCTGTCTTTCCTTTAAAAAAAAAAAAAAAAAAAAAAAAAAGACCACTGTGGCTGCTGGGTAGAGAATACTTTGGAGAGATAACAGTGAAAGGGAGATCATTTAGAAGGCTATAAACATCTAGGCAAGAGATAACCGGTGGTAGGGGAGATAGAAGGAAGTAGAAATATAGATGACAGGAGTTAGTGATGAATTATATGGCAAGAGCAAAAAGAAGGAATCAAAGAAAGTTCAAGCTTTTTGTTCAAACAGCTGGATGGTAGTGATATCATACACTGAAACTGAGATGAGCTGGGTAGGAGTAATTTGAGGATGGGGAGGGAATAAAAACTTCTATTTTAGATATGTTGAGTTTGACAAGCTTGTTATACATCCAGATAGAGATTTCAGATAGTCAACTGGTATATAAGTCTGGATCTCAGGGGAGAGGTATCAATTCAGGATCATACACATAGAGCGATAGGCAGAACCTGGTGAGATTAGCTAAAAGAAGGATATGGGCTGAAGAGAAGGAGAGTGAGAACAGAGACCTGAGGCAGATGTACATTCAGAGGTCAATTAGAAAAGGAGAAGCCAACAAAGGAAGCCAAGAGAGAGCAACAGTAAGGATAGGAGAAAACAAGAAAATGTGGTATTAGAAGGCTGCAAAGTAAGGTATTGAACACATTAGGGAGTGGGACACTCTATTAAATTCTCCTAAGGTCAAGGAAGATGAGGATTTAGCAAGATTTGCTATACTATAAAGAGCAGTTTCAGTAGAATGGTGAAGACAGAAGCCAGATTGGAAAGAGATGAGGAATGTATAATATGAGGTACTGGAGATAGTAATATAAACAGTTCTTTCAGAAGTTTGGCTGTAAACAGATTGGATAATAGCTGAAGAGGGTTGTGAGATCAGTGGAAGATATTTTAGGAGGGGAGATAATAGATTAGATTATTATATTGATTGGAAATGATTCAGTGGGAGGAAAAAATGCTTGATACAGGAAGAGATAAAATAATGGAAGGAACAAACTGTAGAACATGAGAGGAGGGATTTGTGTTTGATTAGAGAGAAGGGAATTAAGAGGTTACAATTTTATTAGTACAGCTAAGTTTGTAGGTTTAGGGGAAGGATGAGGGTCCATTCTAGTGGCTTCTATTTTGTCACTTAGAGGGCAGTGTCTGAGACTGGGAAAGCATACTTATTAAAGACATGCAATAGTATAGACTAGAACTACTAAATATGCATTATAAGTTTGTACTAGTGAAATCACTCAATTTAGCCAGGTTTAGCAGTTTGCATTCAGTTAATTGTATTTAACTAGAGTTGAGATTTTTCCACACAGTTTCAGTGGAAGAAGAGAGGGGCAAGGGAGTTTAGTTTTTGTAAACAAATAGTTAATAATGGTGGCCTTCATAATCAAAGCTGGGTGAGGGGTGACTGACAGTGGAAAGATGAGACTAATGGTTTGGAGGTGTGAAGTCAAAGAATTGTTGCTATGGGGCTCTTAAGTGAGTTAATTGCATAAATAAAAGTGATAGTTTGAGAGTCAAAGGCTTAAAAGTGTATTTGTTCCTTCCTGCAGTTTGCCATGCTTTCTCACTTTCCTTTGTACATATTATTTCCTATGTCTAGAATACTCTTCTTCCACTTCCTCAGCTTAAGGACTCCCTTTCTCCATAAAGCATTCCCAAACATCCCAAGAAGACTATTGTTGTGCTCTCAATACCTTCTTGTATTATGTGCATCTGATATTATGTTTATCATATTGTATCATTATCTTAACTTCTTGATGGCAGAGGCTGTGCCTAGCTTCTTTGTATCCCTAGCAGCTGGTACAGAGCCTGTCATATAATAGGTACTCATATTCTTATTGAACTATTATGTATTATATACTAATTCAAGGTTTATTAGCCATTATGCTAAGAACATGAGCTCTTATAAGACATTTAGACCTAACTTGAAATCTCAGCTCTACCACTTTGCTAGTTAGGTGGCATTGGGCAAATCATCTTAGCCTTTCTGAGCCTCAGATTCGTCATCTGTAAAATAGGGATTGACGATGATGTAATATGCTCACCGTATATTCCTTATCCTGAAAATAGTACATGGCACATAGAAAACACTCAGTATAATATATTGTTAAGTAGGTAAATTTACCATGGTGGCTGAAAAAGCAGTGAGTAAATAGTAATTCTGCTTTTGTTTCCTGGAGATGGAATGTATTTCTACAACTCTTTTATCCTTGGGTCTCTTGCTGTTTTCTCTACCTCATTATTTTGAATTTAACATTTATGAGGAAAAAAAAATAAAACATTTATGAGGAAGTGTTTTTAATGGGAAAAATGTAAGTTTAGAGTCATAGACTCCTTTTTGAATCCTGATGGTGCAATTATTACTTGCAAGACCATAGAAAAATGAACCTCTTAGAGCTTTGGTTACTATATCTTGAAATTGGAGCCCCAGTATAGACAATATTTTCTGGTAATATAGCTGTGGAATCTTGTTTGTCTGGGTTGCATAAATTAGAGTTTCCATCATAGTCTTAGGCTTCTGAAACTTTTTGAAACAAATTACAGATTAATAACCACAACCTTATTTTTCTGCTGTCATGTAATCTACCTCCATTTTTTCTCCTTAGTTTACTCCACTTTTTGCCCAACGATGTTCTTCATCTTCTGCCCTGACAATGGAACTAAATAATCTCTCTTATCACTGAGGAAGGGTTCGATTTATAAGGACTTATTTTATTACTTCATTATATTTTATAACTCTCTTCAGACATGTTACTATACTAATAATACAAATAATATTAAAACTTACATAATGAATAGCTCTGTTAAGAGTCCCAGAATAAAAACAGTAAGAATACTTGGGACTAACTTGTCTTATACAATCCTTGTGAAGTAAAAAATATTAGTCTCTCTGTTTAATTTTATGTTTGTAACTTTTTTCACAGAGATGGAAAAGAAACTGAGAGAAGAGAGAGAAGCTCGAGAGAAGGCTGAAAATAGGGTTGTTCAGATTGAGAAACAATGTTCCATGCTAGATGTTGATTTGAAACAATCTCAACAGAAGATAGAACATTTGACTGAAAATAAAGAAAGGATGGAGGATGAAGTAAGAAAAATACACAGCACTGATTTTGTTCACCTTATAAAATAGAAACAATCATAAGTTAATGAATTAAGAGCCAACATCTGTAAATTAAACAATATTGATGAGATTTGAGTGAAAGCGCTTGTATGTATCTATGTTTACTACAATATGGTTGCCACTGTATCCTTAGCTCCTGGAATTTTCTTCTTCAAATAGTTATGGAGCATTCACTCTTTAGTGTTTATACCATTTTGTACTGTGACAGTACAACTCTTGAAGTAACATAGCTCCTTCCCTGAAGAAACTGACCCATCTGCTTTTAAAACCAAAACAAAACAAAAAACTTCTTTATTATAAGATATCTCATAGTCCCAAAGAAGAGCATTGCTCATAGATTTCAAAATAACTTTTAAACTGCAGGGTTTAGATTGATAGAAAGCACAAGTTATACATTTAGAAAGCAATTAATAAAAAGACAAAATGACATTATATCCTGATGATTACTAGATGTGCTTTAGAAATTATTCACAAGAGTAAAAATATGTAATGCACATAAATAAATTAATAGAAGAAGAGGAGACCAGAATAATAAGGAAAGCTTTCACAGAGGAGGTATGAGCTATTACCTCAAGGTTGAGAAAGACCTAAAATGTAAAATTTTGAGAGTTAGCAGCTTGACTTTGTAGATGGAACAATATCAGCAAACATAAGGATAAAAAAAATGAGTACTGAGTGGGAAAGAAGATGCATAATTGAGGGAGAAAAAGGGACTTCGTCTCGCCAGAGTTGAAGAGCCGTGTTGAATAGTCATGGGAGAAGCATGGGAGCCAAAATATTGAAGTCTTTAAAACTTCACATGGGAGCTATACTTGAAAACACCATTTTAGGAAAATTAATCTGGCAGTGATATATAGAATAGACTAAGAAGACAGATTAGAAATACCAGTTAAAGCCAGTATAAAAGAAGAATATTTGTTGAAAATTTGAAAGATAATATTCAGTAGTTTTAAATATATGATTTTAAGCACCTGTTATCTACCTGGCTCTGTGCCAAGAGTTGGAGTTACTAAAGTGAATTTACATAGGTGTGGTGTGACTTGAACTTTCAGAGGGAAAAACAGATACTGAACTAGTAATTCCCAGCATGACCAAGGGTGTAATGCCTAATCACACCTGGGAGTTGAGGAAGGCCTTGTTAAGGGAATGCCATTTAAGTCGAGAGCTAAGGAATGAATTAATGAAGAGGGGATGACAGAAGAAAGAGCATGTGCTAGAACTGTGAGAAAGAACTTGTCATATTTGAGGAGCTGAAAAATATGAGATTGAAAAGAATGACTGGTAATGGACTAGCAAAGTAGACAAGGAGTGACTCTTGAAGGGATTAACCACTATATGACTTGTTAACCGCTATATGAATTTTGAATTCTAATCCCAACAACTATGAAGTATTCAGTGTTTGTTGAGTTGAGTTAAACATACATTCAACTTGTTTTCTAAATTTTGGAGGATCATAGTATAGAGCACATAAACATTTATGAATGTGGTAGGTAACTTTAAATAGTCCTTCAGATGTCTCCAAAAGTGACTTTTATACTTACCTCACACTTCACAATTTCCATGTGGTTCGAATAGAAATAAACCAGATTTCGTTTCCAAGTCCGCATATTTGAAATTTGGAAATTAATTTGACTTAATGATAAATTATGTAATAATAAACACATAGAACAAGGGAGACATTTTAGAATATTAGTATACTTGAAATTCAATCTGTACTCTTTCAAATAATATCTAATAAATTATTAAAGAGATTTAAGAAGATCCCAATTATTATTTTTTTTCATTCATAGGTCAAGAATCTAACCCTGCAACTGGAACAGGAATCAAATAAGCGACTGTTGTTACAAAATGAATTGAAGACTCAAGCTTTTGAGGCAGACAATTTAAAAGGTTTAGAAAAGCAGATGAAACAGGAAATAAATACGTTATTAGAAGCAAAGAGGTTATTAGAATTTGAGTTAGCTCAGCTTACAAAGTAAGTTGTGAAAATAACATTCTTGATTATTTTCTTTTTTGTTGCTCAGCAGTTGCTTATGCATTTGATATTTTTGTGTGTGTAGAATTTATGTATTTGAAGTTTGTGAAAGACTTAGAAAAAAGCATTTAGAAATAAAAGAATTGCAAAGAACATTTGGGAGGACAGGCGCAACATATAAAAAATACAGGTATTTAAAGGGAGGAAAAGAAAAGATTATCAAGGCTGATAACTTTACAGTAAGTCTGTTTATGGTGGAAAAAACAGTGTTTTTCATGTCATTTTCAGATCTGCCAAAGGCATCACATTTCTTTAGACATTAGCATCGGAAAAATCAGTGATAAACTTCTTTTTATTAGGAATTCTCTAACTTACAGGCAAGAGTCATAGTTCCTTCTTTATCTTAAGGGCAAGAATTAGAAATTGTGGTCCTATATTCTTTATTTGTTTTATTGTGTTTCCTTAGTTTATCTCAAAATGCAAAGTATCTTTTTTCTTCTCTGGAATGTAATATGCCTACTTACTTGAAATGGAGGCAAAGCAAGGTGGTCAGTACTGCTTTCAAATCTGTATAAGGATATACTCAGAAATTTAGCATTAAAGATGGGTGAGCTAAAGATAGTGCTGAGTCATGTGTTTTTAAATTTCTCCAAATTTACCTCTTCAATTGCCAGCTTCATTTACGCATAGTAATTGTTGAATAAAATGTGTCAGTTTTGATTTTGTTAGGTTTAGGTGGATGAAATTTTTTCTTCCTTTTGGAGCCACCATTTTCACCAAGTAATATGTTTTATTTTTCTTCACCCAAGATAATATTCCCTCAGCGTTTATTTATCCTCATAATACAAAAAGACAGTTATTCTTATCTAATACAAAAGCCTAAAAGCTGCAGATGGAATTCTTAGTCCTTAAAAATCTGTTTTTGAGTTACACGGTATTTCTGTTTTTTAGAGTCTGTTCTTCTCTGTGTGAGTTGTATTTATTACATGCATACCTGTAGTTGTCTCTTTGTTATTTATTGTTCTCGCCTTCTCTTCTTAATTCCTTACCTAATGATTCATTTCCACCCTTCTTTGTGTACTTAATTGGCCATAATATATAGTACTGAATTTTTCTTATTACTCATTAAATATTTTTGTCCCTTATTTTTAATTGTTTACTTACTACGTAAAACATTTAAAATGTATCTCAAAGACTTCTTTTCCATACAAAAATACATACAAAGCCATATCAATTTCATATTTACAGTTGGGATTGATCCATTATTAACATTGTCTTGAAAGTGACTGTCTATAGAAAAGAGTTCCCTCTACTTTACATAGCATTATTTTGTGAGAAACAAAATGAAACCAAATAGTGTGGCCTATACAGTAGTAATGCTTCTGTAATGAAGTATGAAATATGTTTTTTTAAAAAAGATTATTTTAGTAAACATTTTTATTTTAGCAGCTTTGTATATATACAAAGAATAATATAAAGCCTCAGATAAATAGGTACATTTGTTAACTAATTTCTCCTTTATCTGAAGACAATACAGAGGAAATGAAGGACAGATGCGGGAGTTACAAGATCAGCTTGAAGCTGAGCAGTATTTCTCAGTAAGTGAGAATCATTTTTAACATATAGACTGTTTCATAAAGACTGAATTACAGTGTGTTATTTCTATTTTTCATGAGAACTGTGCTGCTTTTTCAAATGAATGAAAAGTTTTATCCCTTTATATCTTCATTTCTTTTTTCTTTTATTTCTATAGAACATCTTTAGTTTTCCAGATAAAGTATCATATCCACGTTTTATCTCCTTTCTAATGTTTATTTGGTTATTTAAGATTTTATTTTTATTTTTACAGAAAACACTTCTCCTTCCCCACCTCCCCTCGTCCTGTATCTTCATTTCTGCATTTCACTTCTGAATCTGAGTTGACAGTCTTAGAAAGTTATGAAGAAATGACTGTTTTTATACAAACTATACCTATAAGACTTTGTTTTGAGAGTTCCATTTGCCTAGTCTCAAGCTCAGTTGGTTAGAATGCCAGTATATCATACATGGCTCATGTGTACATGTAACACTAACCTTTGAGTTGCAAGTATAACTAATGTTTAAGATGTTTTTCCTGTTTAGCTCTGTATGAACTTCCTCATCTGTTTTGCTTTTACTCCGCAGAAATCATTCTCTTATTTGCTGCAGGCCAAGTTATTTTTACTACTATTGATGATCATTTACAGCTAATGCTTTGAGGCATTATTGAGGCCTGTCAATTTTTTGTTTCTTTTGGTTGTCAAGTGTGTGTTCAACCAGTTCAATGTAAACATTTATCTAACTGTTTCCTAGTATTACACCAACAGTCACCTTTCTCAAAAACCTTTTTCAGTGCAATTGAATACATGGAGTTTGGGTTACACTGGTTAACATGCCCTAGAAACGAAATATGAACTCTCCTGGAAAGTAATGGTTTCTCCCATAAAATATTTGAAACGTCATTAGAGTGCTAGGATTTTTGTATGAGTTAGAGTGTTATATTGATATTCTACTCTGTTTATCTTCTCATAAACAGGATGACTTTCTCATACGTGTGTGTGTTTATTTGGTTTTTTTTTTTTTTACTTATTTGGCTGTCATTGGATTTGTTTACAGTTTTTTAAAAATATTTTTATTAACACATCACACATACATTTCATACATGGTATACAAGCTCACAATATTATCACATAGTTGTGTATTCATTGCCATGATCTCTTTTTAGAACATATGCATCACTCCAGAAAAAGAAAAAACTCATACATACCAAACCCGTTATCCCTCCCTCTCATTGACCAGTAGCATTTCCATCTACCCAATTTATTTTACCCTTTGTCCCCCCCCATTATTTATTTATGTATTTTATCCATAGTTTTTACTCATCTGCCCATACCCTGGATAAAAGGAACATGAGACATAAAGTTTTCACAATCACACAGTCACACTGTAAAAGTTATATCTGTATGCAATCATCTTCACGAATAGTTACTGGATACTAGAACACAGTTCAACAGTTTCAGGTAGTTCCTCCAGCCACTCCAATACACCATAAACTAAAAAGGGATATCTATATAATGCATAAGAATAACCTCCAGGGTAATAAATTTTTTTTTTAATCAATATTGTTGGGAAACCTTACATGAAAGTGGATTAACCTTAATTATTCAAAGTCGGTAATACTGGCTTCTGCAAAGTGTTCTGTAATATCCTCTACACTGTTTTGTTCATATGCTTTCACAGAGTGATCATCTAGTACCTCCAGACTCTTTGGAATGGATGTCAAGCAACTTGTAGTTGTTCCTATAGATTCTTGATTTTACTTCTATAAATTAATGCAGCGCATGGCCTAGTTTCTTAGTTATGATTTATTCCACTGCTGGGAAGATTGGATTAGATATCATTAAATTTGATGTGCTGTTATGAACCAAATTTATGATTTGTCTTTAATCTGGGCTTTCAGATGAGATATTTTTCATTTTATCCCTCCGATGATTTCCCATTTTAAGCTCAGTATTGGAAGTTAGAGAAGAGATGAGAATCTGATTCCTAAAGGCAGAATAGATTATTTTATTTTAGAAATTGCTGTTGCTCTTCCTTAACTTATATTGCCATAAAAATGTATGTGTTTTTCCCTTAGAGGAGTGCTATTTCTTAGAGAAATAATTGAGTATACTATATAAAAATATTTCTCCATAGCTATTTGCTAGTTCCTACTAATTTTTTACCTTCTCTTTAGCTAAAAAAAGTCACTTTTCCTTTGCTGCCACAGAACCAAACCCCCTAATTTTGTTTTGTTTTGTTTTATTTTTAAGTAAGCTTTTCTAAAAATAGAAATAAATAGACATCAGAACTGGAAATTTACTCTGAGACTCAGCACCTAGTACAGTATGTATCTGATACATATCTGTATCTGTTAAATATTTGCGGACAGAGTTAGCAAAAGCCTAATGAATTTTATGAGAAGCATTATTCTGCAATAAGTATATAATATTCATATGTTAACACAGGGTTGATAAGTCTTGTTTATGGGCATAATTCTGCCTCTCTTAACCACCCACTGAATCCCACCCAAAAGAGAAAGCTTCTCTAACATTATTCACTTCAGAAATTGGTGTGACTTTTAAATAAGTATTTCTGGTTAAGCTTTTCCATAATGTTTTTCTCAAATCAATATAATTTTAATATTTTATTCAAGTATCATTTATGTATAATAAATTGCACTCATTTTAAGTTTACAATTCTGTAAGTTTAAATAAATGTGCACACCCATGTGACCATCACCACAAAAAGTTCAGTTTACAGAAAATCTTCCCCACCTAACTCTATCCCCAGGCAACCATTGATTTGCTTTCTGTCACTACTGATTTTTTTTTCAGTTCTAGAATTTCATATATGTGGACTGTCATATGGTGTGTACTCTTTAGTGCTTGTATTCTTTCAGCATAATATTTTTTAGATTTATCACATTGTATGTATCAGTAATTCATTCCATTTTATTACTGAGTACTATGGATATACCACGACTTTTTAAATTCATGTATCTGTTGATGGAAAACTGTGTTGTTTTGGAGTGGAATTATTGGATCACTTGTTATTTATTTAACTTTATAAGAAACTACCAAATTGTTTTAAATCACCATAAACACTTCTTTCTTCTTGGCATTTGTTTTGCAGACCCTGTATAAAACCCAGGTAAAGGAACTTAAAGAAGAAATTGAAGAAAAAAACAGAGAAAATTTAAAGAAAATACAAGAACTGCAGAGTGAAAAGTATGTCCATTTTACTTTGGGGCAAGAATTGGTTCTACTACATAGTAATTCTAACTTAAATTTAAGTTTAAAAATAGAGAGTAGATTTGCCATTATTCTCTCGGTAATATAAGTTATGATTCTTCCTTTTACGTACTTCAGAATCCAGTCAGGAGACATAATTAAAATATGGGACTATGAAAAGGTGCTATTGAAACATATTGAAGAGATGTGTCTCATCTTACATGTAGAATTCAGAGAACATTTCCAAAAGAAGTGACAATTAACTTGATTAATTAAAGAAAAAGTAAAATTAGCCAGAGAATGGGGTATGAGGAAGGGGGACAATATAGATAAAAACTAGTCTGTGGTTTGGAGAACTGCATATGGTTTAGTTTGTAGGCAAGGAGACAGCTGGTGACAGATAAGGCTGAAAAGGTGAACCTGAATCAGATTACAAAGGGATTTGTATGTTAGATTGACAAGTTTGAAGTTACCAAACATTGATAACCAGGGATAAGTTTTATTTTTGCTGTTGTTTTGTATTGTATAGCAGCAGCATCTAAACTAGGGCCTTGCAAAGAATAATTATTCAATAAATATTGAATAAATGAATGGATTCTAAGCTAAAGAGTAACAAGATAAGTGTTTTAGAAAGCTTACTTGATGAAACTGAAGAATAGATAGGAGTTGGGCAAAGCTGGGTGGTTACATGGAATCCAATTATACACCATTGAAACAATCTGGATGTAAAATTATAGTGGAGGTTGACACTAGAAAGAAGGAAGCAGGTACATAGAAAGAGATAAGAAAATGGAAGCAGTAGGACTTGTAGATTTGGAGGTTTGGGTGTAAAGGTTAGGGAGAATTTTAGGTCCACTCTAAAGTTTATGACCAAGGCAGCTGGGTTGATGGAGGTACTATTCCCTGAGTTAAGGAAATACAAGTGTGTGGGATAGGGGAGAGGAGGAGACTATCTATTTCCATTTAAGTTTTAGGTGCCAATGTGATGTCCAAATAGAAATGGATATCAGATAGTTGGGCTTATTCCTTCAGAACTCAGAAAAAAGACTTGGGCTGATTTGACAATCTTTAAATACTGAAACCACTAAGATAGACGAGATTTGTTAAGGTTATAGCATATACCAGAGTCCATAAGCTCATGAGCCTGTGAAGCCATATATAAAAATGGGTTACACTTACTTGGGTCTAAGTGCATGTACATTCATTATGTGAATTGCAGGATTATAACAATCTGAAGAATTCACTTCCTCAGTTCCAACCAGTTGATGCCACATAGCATTGACTCAGTGTTTCAAGATCTTCTGATTAATTCAAGAGAAGCCAGGAATCTGAGTTTTTGTGTAAAATATTGCCAAGTTTTATTTTAATACTGTCTGTGTGTGTCAGGAGATGGATGAGGAAACATCTCTGTGGGCTTTTTTGGCCCCCCCAGGCAACACATTGTGACCTCTATTGTAGGATGAAAAGACACAATGGCTGAGGACAGAATTGTAGCTCATATAGTTTTAAGTAATGGGCAGAAGAGGGACAAGTAAGAAAGTGCATGGAGAAAATCAGAGTGAAGTGTTAAAAAGGCTAGGCTAATGTATTGTAAGAAAGAGAAAGTGATTAAAAGTGCCACGTATTGTAGAAAGGTCAAGAAAAAACAGAAAATTTTCTATTGTATTCAACCATAGAGAGATTGTTAGTTATCTTACTGAAAACAGTTCCTAAATAGTGATGAGAGTAGATACTAGATTAAACTAAATTGAGACATAAATAGGAAGAATAGAAGTAGAGACATAATGTAGACAAACAGCCACATTGGCCTCCTTACTATTCAACAAACATGCGAGTTACTCTCCTGCCTCAGGGCTTTTGAATTTACACTTACCTCTGCCTGGAATATTTTCCCTAAATATCCACATGGACTGCTTGCTGACTCTCTTCAAGTCTAGGTTTAAATGCTATCTCAGAGAAGCTTTCCATGAATATCCTTTTAAAGTTGCAAACATTTTCCCACTCCTACCCCAATACTTTGCTGCCAAGTTTCCTTCCCTCTTTGTTCTCCATAGCACTTATCCCCTCCTAATATATTATAGAATTTACCTGTTTTATTTATGTTTTTCTCTTTCCACTAGAAGATAAGCTCTGTGAGGGGAGGAATTTTCAACTGTTTTGTTCTTAGCTCTCATTCATTGCTATATCCCCAACACCTAGAATTTGCCTGGTATATTGTAATGCATGGTAAATATTTGTTAAATTTAAAACTTCAAGATCTTTATTGTTAAGGTGAGGAGATATAGCAATAGCTGGACAAGAACATAAAGAAGAATCATTTCTTTTAAAGGTAGCAGAAACTTAAGAACATTTAAATGGGGCATGGGAAGGAATCAGTGTGGGAAAAGATGCGTATCTATTCAGTCAGACAAAGTTTCTGAGCACTTTCTATGAACCAAAAACTATTCTAGGCATTTGGAATACAGCAGTGACCAAGAACAAAGTCCCTGTTTATGATCTGGATGAAAATATAGAAGATAGGAAATTACTAATATGTTGAATTATTTTAGGAGATAGTATGGGATCCCAAATAAAGGTGAGAGATTGACCTTAAAAACCGCTAAAGGCAGATCATTCACTATGGAGAGTTGTGAAGGAAATCTGTATGTGTACAGAAGCAGATAATTTTACCCTGAGCCATCTCATTTTTTCTTGATTTCTTTGTACAATTACATGGCCAAGAATAGAAATTTAATGTAAGATAAATAGATTTTAGTCTGAAATCGAAATTTTCTGTAGCACATAATCTAACTCAACCTATCTGTATAGCTCATTTGACAAATTGAAACACAGGGAGCCCAGAATAAGAAAGAGGTCGTTTAATACTGTATAGCTTAATGTAATGCCTGGATACATCCTATAG
Organism: Tamandua tetradactyla; assembly: GCF_023851605.1. Taxonomy (NCBI): domain Eukaryota; kingdom Metazoa; phylum Chordata; class Mammalia; order Pilosa; family Myrmecophagidae; genus Tamandua; species Tamandua tetradactyla. The sequence continues at coordinate 62,990,883 of NC_135344.1, forward strand.
TATATTAAGCAGATTATCAAAAAGCATTGGCAAAGTCCCTTGAGGGATGGGAGAAAAAATATGGAACTATTAAACCTTACATTGGGCAATCTCTTGATACTGTGTCAAACTTTAGGGACACCCAAATCAATAATAGGCCATGCCCTTGATCTTGAGGCTTACTCTTGTGAAGCTTATGTGTATAGCAGAGAAGCTTAGTCTACCTATAGGTATGCTGGAGAGTTACTTCTGGAGGACCTCTTTTGTTGCTCAGATATGGCCTCACTTTCTGTAAGCCCAACTCTGCAAGTGAAATCATTGCCCTCCCCCTTACGTGGGACATGACATCCAGGAATAAAAGTCTCCCTGGTGCATTGGGAAATGACTCCCAGGGATGAGTCCGGCTCTAGCTCCATGGGATCAACAGTTCCATCCTTACCAAAAGGGGGAAAAAAGTATAACTAATAAAAGTATCAGTGGCAGAGAGAGTTCAGAAAGAGTTGAGAGGCTACTTTAGAGGTTGCCCTTATACAAGCTTCAGTTAGACATTGCTACCTATCATAACCTGTCAAACTCCAACCAGGACTATTCTAGCCAACCCTAAGTAACACCTAGGGTACAGGATACTACAAGCGTTCCATGCGTTAGAGTAACTTTCCAGAAACCTGCAACCTCCAGATGGGTCCCTGGACCAGAAAAGTACTGAAACCTAGAGGGCCCAGCCTCTCCAGAACATTAGCTAGTTCCATCTCCCTGCTCCGTATTACTGATAGCCCCTTCCAACATGAAAAAGTTAGAATGGCCATAGCCCCTATACCCTTGCTTTAATGATTGCTGAATCATTAAATTGATATCTCTTTTGGTCTCCAATATCTTAGAGCAGCTAGAAGTAAACCCTGAAATTGTGAAATTGTAACCCATACCAAATTCTGAAAGCTGTACTACAACTCATTGTGGTGCTGTGCTTTGGAATTTATTGCTTTTTTTGTATATATGTTATTTTTCACAAAAAAGAAAAAAAGTCATTTGTGAAGATAAAAAAATATTTATGCCTTCTAGCCTCCTATATTCTGGAGCAGCTAGAAGGAAAAATTAGAGAAAATCGTTTGGTAGCTCATGACAAACTCTGGAATCTGTCCTGTAACTACTTGTTGAAGAGTGCTTTGAAAACTAGCGCTTTTTTCTTTCTTTGCTTTGTATATATGTTATATTATACAATTAAAAAAAGTTAAAAAAAAAAAAAGATAAACAGATTTTCTGACATTTTAAAAGTATAACTTAGATACTTTTATCTGAATCTGATATAAAGCTGTAACCCCAGCTGAGAACATACCATGAACCTGAAAGCCCTGGCATTATAACAGCAAGTAGAACCATCCCTATTCATAGACCTAACATTGGCAATATTTCGTACCTTTTCCTAGTCTACTAACTCCCTCACTCTTCTTGACAACTGCTTAATGTCTTTTTTCTTCTTAAAGCTCCAATAACTTTTCCTCATCTTTACACTCAGCCAATGGTCTTGCTTCCTAGAAGCCAGAAGAGAACGTATCTTCTCTCCCACAGCTACTGTGTGTCTATACCTATAACCCTCCCTATCTTCTTTTTGACTGATGTGAATGGACAAGCCTTGCTTTTATCAAAGACCTGTCCCCCAATCCCATTCCTTTTTGCCTACTTAACAATATAATTCTGACAGTTCTTTCATCTTTCCTGTGTCAGTTTTGCCCTTTCTACAGTCCTTCCCATTCCCAGTATCACAGTTAAATTGTGTTTTAAAAATAATCCTCTTGATAACCAGATGGAAAATCGGTCAGCTTGGGCTCCTGCCTTAGTGGGTCGGGTATGTTAGCCAGGACTCCTGTTCCCTCTCTCTAGTGAGAAGTTGAATCCTAAAGGGGGTGACATTCCAGCTGCCAGGCAGCTAGCTGACATTGTCTACAAGACCTTCTCCACTTCTGTGCTGCTACTCACTGTGTTTGGGGGGTTATCTCCACAGCGCCCATCTCCTGGCTCAGGCCAGAGAAGAACAGAAGACCCCAGGAGTCCTGTAGAACTTGGGGGGCTCTTTCCCCTGAGCAGAGAGGTCTGAGGCATGTTGTGGAAAAACCTCACTTGCAATCATTTCCAAGTCAAGAGAAACAGGGTTTTAATAGTTTTCAAACCCTGCTGGAAGAAAGTGTCCATATTTTCTCTAGTACTGCCAGTTTGAGAGGCTATCGAATCATAATAGGAATGAGAGAGTGGGGACACCTACAGACATTAAATCTTTTGCCATTAAAAACAATAACCCTCTTTTAACCACATATCCACTTATAGCCATCACCCTTCTCTCTCTTTCTTTCTTTCTTTCTTTCTCTCTCTCTCTTTCTCTTTTTCTCTCTCTCTCTCTCCCCCTCCCTTTCTGTCTGTCTGTCCACCAAACCTCCTTGAAAGAGTCATATGTCAGGTATCTTCAGGGAGTCTTCACATTCTTGAACTCACACCTAATCAGATATCAGATTTTTATACTCATTGTTCTACTAAAATACTTCTTGATTTCACCAGTGTTTCCCAAATAATGAGAGACAATTATCAGTTCTCAGTCCTTATCTTATTTAATCTAACAGCAGCATTTGACATAATCTCTCTTGAAATAATTTCTTCACTTGGCTTCTGTGACACTACATACTATTTTTGTCTTATTCAGTAGGCTATTTTTTCGTATCCTCCTTTGTTCTTTTGTCCATTCTCATCTTTGTGACCTTAAAAGTTTGTCCTCATCCAGTCTCATGTCTTTAAATTGCATCTATGTACAAGTAGATTTTCCCTCAAATTTCCAGACTTGTATATATAGCTGCCTGAGAAGCATGTCATACTGCATGTGCCCAGAAAAAATTCCTGATACCCCTACCTTGCCAGCTTGGCTCTCTCTCTCTTCCCCATTTCAGTAATTAGCAATTCTAGAATTTCCTGTTCTTGTCAAAAATTGAGTCATCCCAACTCTTTATTTTTTTCTTACTCTATGTATAATCCATCAATACGTTCTCCTACCTGCAGCTTAAAAATATATCCAGAATCTTATAATTTCTCACCATTTGCAGCATTTACCATCTTGGTTCAAACCATCATTATCCCCAATCTTGATTATTTCAGTAGCCTCCTAACTGGTATTCCTGCTTCTGCCATTGTTCCCCCATTGTCTAAACATATCAGCCAAAATAAGCTTTTTAAAACACCAGAGCACCTGGAATAAAAACCAAAATCCTTACAGAGTCCTTATATTCTCTTGGAAAATCTTACAGGGACTGTTCTTTCCCTCACCCCTTGTTTACATACTATAACTCTCACTACTTTTCCCCATCTCTACTCTGCTTATATTTGCATCCTTCTGTATTCTCAGACATCTGCATGGCCCACTCGCTCACTTCTTTCATATCTCTTCTTAAATGTCATTTTAGCAGAAAGACCTCCTTGATCACTTGGTATGGTGATCACACTCACACCCTTTTCTGTCTTTTCTCCCACCTTTCCTCTTTTATTGTTCTCTTTGGCATACTATAGTTTGCTTCTTTTTTTTTTTTTTTAATTATCTTTCCCACTAATGCACACTCACTGAAGAGAGGGGCTTTTTTTTTTTTCTAGGAATTTCGGCCTAATTCCTAGAACAGTACTAGAAATGTGTAACATTCAAGTAAATACTTGTTAAGCAAGTATTCCTTTTTTTTTGTAGATACTATATGTCTCCCCCTCTTTAGGCAGCAAATGTGATTTGCATTACTCCTTTACTAGAAAATAGGAGAGAGGATTCATTCATTCATGCATGCATTCATTCAGTGAGCATCCATTGAGTGTGAGAGTCTGCTGTATACTGAGGGTACAATGGTGACTAAGACAGGTTCTTTGGGGAGTGCAGGTGAACTGGAGTGATCTGGTTCTGGTCTGAAAGTCAGTTCTGAAAAGGTTTAAAGAATAATTCCCAAGGAACATTCATAAAATAGTTTATATGGGTTTGCAAATCTAATTATGATATGTCTTCATAATCTCATTGAATTTCAGAGCTCTAAGGGATCTCACAATTTAGTTTAGCCCTCATTTTATAGATTTGAGTAAATCAAGTTCCAGAGAGCATAAGAAAGTTGTATAATACCCCTACCCAATTAGTTAGTGGTAGAATGGACATAGGGTCCACGTCTGCCTTCCTGATTTACAGGCCAATGATTTTTCCACTTTGCCATGCTGCTTCCTTTCCAGATTCACAAGAAATTCATTTTCTAAATAGACTATTTGCCGTTGTTTTGTTACCTTAATTAAGCACAAAAGCAGACATTCTTTACTTTTATAGTTTGACCAAGTATAAGAGGTTAAATTTGTTGCTTTTATAGAAAGTTTGTCATTGTTTTTCAGTTTATTTTAAGCAATAAAATAACCCCTCTTTTTATCATTTAAAGATAATTATGCTTTAAGCATATGATTAAATTGAAAGAATGAACTGAATTTATTATACCCATTTCTCTTATAAATATATTGCAGAGAAACTCTTGCTACTCAGCTGGATCTCGCAGAAACAAAAGCTGAATCTGAACAGCTAGCTCGAGGGCTTTTAGAAGAACAGTATTTTGAATTGACCCAAGAAAGCAAGAAAGCTGCTTCAAGAAATAGACAGGAGATTACAGATAAGGATCATACTGTTAGTCGGGTAAGTATGATAGCCAGATAAGTTGCATTAGTATGATTTAAATCAAAATATGTCCTCTCTGAAAGTGTTAGGGTAAGTGTGTATGAATGCATGTTCACTTAGCACATAGATGTCATTCTGTATTCTCATATAAAATATTTCACACAATCCAAAACAGCTATTAATGATTTAAACTATTTTTTCAGTATATTTTTTTCTTTCCAATTATACATCTTATTATTTATATTTCATGTGAAGGAATGCTTAGCTTAAATTAATTTATTGTATTTTCTGTATATGTTGTAACTGATTATAAGAATATATGGGCCAGAATTCTTTGAAATGACAGAGAAACCATTTTAAGGTGAAAATTTCTTTGTGGAGGATTTACAAATGCATGATAAAAAAACAAAGTCTACAAATAATTATCTGTTTCTCAGATTTATGCTGTAGTCTATTTAGAATCACAGGGCTAAAAAAAGGAGTAGGAAAATTTTCTTCTTTTGAAGCCATTGTCAAGTACACCGATTTAAGTGGGCCTTAGTTGAAAACACAACTTTTCTCCTAAGAAGTTATGTTGCCTTGGCAAGCTGCTATGAAGATTAAGTATTATATGTATGTCAGCAAATTCATTAATAAAAGTAATCTGTCAATAGATGCTCTTATTGTTGTTTTTGTTGTCCTCATTCATGAAGAAACTGAGGCCAAGAAAGATTTTGACTTGCCCATGATTGGCACAGTAGGTTAATGACAGAGCTAGAACTAAATACAAATTTCCTAGTTCTCAATCTTATTATCTTCTGATTATGTTATTCTTTCTTTCATTCATGTATATGTTATTCCAGTACATATTGGAATAATTATTGGAAGCTGGCTATTATTTTTAAATATTCTGAATTTAATTATATCTACGTATTTTAAATCAGAAACCCAGAATTTTCTATATTTAAGCAATGTATAAGCTGGCCACAACTATATAAAATATGAAATGTTACTTTAAAAGTTATGTCTTTAAATATGGGAGGTATAGAAAAAAAGCTGTAGCTTAAACCTTTGTGTGCTTTGATTTAGCTAGAAGAAACAAACAACATGCTAACCAAAGATATTGAATTATTAAGAAAAGAAAATGAAGAGTTAACTGAAAATATGAGGAAAGCAGAGGAAGGTATGTAGGTTTTTAAAAAAAATCATAATGTTAAATCAAGCTCAGAGATAAATCTTTAGCTATTTATGTTCTGTGTTAAGTTTTTGAAATATTTGTTTTTATAAATTAAATAATTTGTGTAGCCTTAAGAATTAACTTACTGAAAGTTACTGTGTAGTCTATAGTAATTTAAATAATTAAGGATATTGTTAATTTGGAATGCAGAAAATTAAATTATTTAATGCTATACAGTAAAATTTTGTGTAATTTGTTGAACAGAATATAAATCAAAGAAGGAAGAAGAGATCAGTAATCTTAAAGCTGCCTTTGAAAAGAATATCAGTACAGAAAGAACCCTTAAAACACAGGTATACATATTCTCAGCCTTTTCTGTGTGTTTGTATTTGAGTATCTTATATTCACAAAATTAATATTTGCTCTTTATGTATTTTTTCTTAAAACCTGGGTTATAAGGTCCATGCTTGTCATTGGAACAAATAATTTATAATTTATATTCCTTCTCATATTATTCTACATTTAATGAGAATATAGATTTACTCATGAAATAGGTATAAGTTGGCTTAAGTAAACTAGCTTTTCCAGTAATTTGTGTAGTAAGAACTTGTTTTAGATTGTATAGAAAATCTGTAATTGACAGTGAGAAAACTTAATGAAGAAAAGAGATTTGATTGAAACTAAGAGATAAGATTTGAGAGTAAGTAAGACACTATAGGATTGAATTTATATTTTGCTTTGTATTTAATGATGCATCTAGATGAGATTTTCCCCTAAAATGAATTTCTTATCATTTTTACTGTTACTCAGAATATTCAATTTTTCATAAGTCTCCATGTACCTAAGTTGATTTTACAGTAAAATAAATATTTTCCACTTTTTATTAAAAGATTTTAATGGTTTATCACTTGTCTATTCCCCCTCTAATTAGTCCTTCATGTTGCAGCTAGAGTAATTTTTCAAATATGCACATAATACCTGTTGAAAATCCTTCAATGGAGGTTTTGTTTACCTTTATACCAAGATAGAGACCATGAAGAAAAAGATTTGACATTTATTACATAAAAATTCCAAGTATCCTAAAACGACATAAGGTTGGAAGAAAGGAAACTGGGAAAAAATATTTGCAGCAGATAGAAATAAATACAAAGAGAATCTGCAAATAAGAAAAGGACAATCCAACAGAAAAATAAAGAGGTGAGGGGAGGCAGTTCAGAGAAGAGAAAAGAAAATAAATGGGCAGTAAATATAAAAACTGTTCAACCCCAATAAAAAAAACAGTAAGTACAGTGTGGTGCAACGGTGGCTCAGTGGCAGAATTCTCACCTGCCATACGGGAGACCCGGGTTCTATTCCGGGTGCCTTCCCATGCAAAAAAATATATCTATATATATAAACATGAAGTACAGATGAAAACAAAAATGAGGTTATCTTTTTTAACAATAAGGCTTACAGAGATTTAAATAAGATACATTGTCCAGATTTGGCAAGACTATGGAGGAAGTAAGTTCAAGACAATTTGAAGGATTAAACTGTAAGAATAATTTAACAGACTGAAACATTTTAATGTGCTTGTTTTTTGCCCAGTAACTGCACATTTAGAAATTTATCCTATGTAAATACTTCCACAAATGTGCAAAAGAAATATATGCGAATGTAACTACTTCAGCATTGCTTTTTGTTTGTTTGCTTTTTCATTCTTGTTATTTGGTAAATGGTTTTTTTTCTTCCACTTTTTTTATTGTGTAATATAACATACATACAAAGCAAAAAAAGAAAGAAGCACTTGTTTTCAAAGCACTCTTCAACAAGTAATTACAGATCCCAGAGTTTATCATGAGCTACCATACCATCATTTCAGACTTTTCCTTCTAGCTGCTCCAGAACATAGAAGGCTAGAAGGCATAACTATTTTTTATCATCGCAATTGACTTTTTTTTCTTTTTTGTGAAAAATAACATATATACAAAAAAAGCAACAAATTTCAAAGCACATTGCACTAATTAGTTGTAGAACAGATTTCAGAATTTGGTTGGGTTACAATTCAACAATTTTAGGGTTTTACTTCTAGCTTCTATAAGATACTGGAGACTAAAGGAAATACCAATTTAATGATTCAGCAATCATATTCATTTGTTAAACCCTACCTTCTCTTTAATTGCAACATCACTTTTGATCTTTCTTTCCCACTCTTTAGGGGGTTTTGGGCTATGAGTATTCTAACTTTTTCATGTTGGAAGGGTCTGTCACTAATTTAGGGTAGGGAAATGGAACTGTCTGATGTCCTGGAGAGGCTGGGTCTTCTAGGTTTCAGGACTTATCTGGTCCAGGGAGCCATCTGGAGGTTGCAGGTTTCTGCAAAGTTACCCTAGTGCATAGAACCTTTGTAGAATCTTGTATATTGCCCTAGGTGTTCTTTAGGATTCGCTGAAATGGTTTTGATTAGAGTTTGGCAAGTTATGATAAGTAGCAATGTCTAACTGGAGCTTGCATAAGAGTGACCTCCAGAGTAGCCTTTTAACTCTATTTGAACTCTCTCTGCCTCTGGTACTTTTTTAGTTAAACTTCTTTTCCCACTTTTGGTTAGGATGGCATTGTTGATCCCACAGTTCCAGGACTGGACTCATCCTTGGGAGTCATTTCCCATACCGCCAGGGAGACTTTCATCCCTGGATGTTATGTCCCACGTAAGGGGGAGGGCAATGATTTCACTTCCAGAGTTGGGCTTAGAGAGAATGAGGTTATATCTGAGCAACAAAAGAGGTCCTCCAGAAGTAACTCTTAGGCATACCTATAGGTAAGCTAAGATTCTCTGCTACACACATAAGCTTCACAAGAGTAAGCCCAAGATCAAGGGCTTGGCCTATTGATTTGGGTGTCTCTAATGTTTGACACAGTATCAGGGGTTTCCCCCAGTGGTTAAGTTTAATAGTTCCGTATTTTTTCTCTCATCGCTCAAGGAACTTTGCCAGTACTCTTTGATTATCTTCTTAATATATTCTAGGATGTATCCAGGTATTACGCTAAGCTTTACAGGATTAAAGGCCCTCATTCTTATTATGGGATTCCTGTGTCTCATTTGTTCAAATGATTTACCCAGATGGGTTGAGTCAGCATTGTTTTTTGTTTGTTTTTTTAATTAAAAAATATTTTTTAACATAACATATATATACAAATATTCTTACCATATGATCATTCTATTCTTGGTATATAATCAATAACTCACATAGTTGTATATTCATCATCATGATCATTTCTTAGAACATTTGCATCAATTCAGAAAAAGAAATAAAAAATAAATCTCATACGACCATACCCCTTACCCCTCCCTCTCATTGACTGCTAGTATTTCCAGCTACACAATATATTTTAACCTTTGTTTCCCCTATTTTTTTCTGTACCCTTTACCACTCCCTTTTGTTGATCACTAGCATTTCAGTCTACTAAATTTATTTAAACATTTGTTCTCCCTATTATTTACTTATTTTTAATCCATATGTTTTACTCATCAGTCCATATCATAGATAAAAGGAACATCAGACACACGGTTTTCACAATCACACAGTCATGTTGCGAAAGCTGTATCATTATACAGTCATCTTCAAAAAACTTGGCTATTGGAACACAGCTCTATATTTTCAGGCACTTCACTCCAGCCTCTCCAATATACCTTAACTAAAAACATAATATCTATATAATGCATAAGAATAACCTCCAGGATAACCTCTTGACTCTGTTTGAAATCTCTCAGCCATTGACACTTTATTTTGTCTCATTTCTCTCTTCCCCCTTTTGGTGTACAAGGTTTTCTCAACCCCTTGATGCTGAGTCCCAGCTCATTCTAGGATTTCTGTCCCACATTGCCAGGAAGGTCCACACCCCTGGGAGTCATGTCCCACGAAGAGATGGGGGAGGGCAGTGAGTTTGCTTGTCATGTTGGATGAGAGAGAGAGGCCACATCTGAGCAACAAAAGATGGTCTCTGGGTAATTGTATGATGATATGGCTATCACAGTGTGACTGTGTGGTTGTGAGAGCCTTGTGTCTGATGCTCCTTTTGTCTACCTTATTGACGGACAAGTAAAACATATGGATTAAAAATAAATCAATAATAGGGGGAACAAATGTTAAAATAAATTTAGTAGAGTGAAATGCTGGTTATTGGTAAAGGGGAGGGGTAAAGGGTATGGTATGTATGAGTTTTTTCTTTTTATTTCTTTTTTCTGGAGTGATGCAAATGTTTGAAAAAATGATGAATATGTAACTATGTGATGACATTGTGAGCCACTGATTGTATACCATGTATGGAATGTTTGTACATTAAGAATACATGTGCTTGCTCGTTTTATGAATGAAAATTTAAAAAAAACTGGGGGGAATATCTGGATTGAGGAGTGTGTTCACCTTGGAAATGTTTTATTTAACAATTGGGTCTTGTACATCTGGTATAGGAACTTTTTCTGCCTTAAGTGACAGCAATAAATGTGTTGTTTTTTTTCATATCTGCCAATTACAAATCTTCTATGTAATCTTAAACAACTTCTCATGAGACAAATTATTAGATAAGCTAGTATTCTTAAGCCTATTTCCTTTAACCTCAGTGTGGCCTCATCAGGTACTCTGACCCCCACTTTCTTAGTTGTCCAAAGGAAAGAAATTTCTTGAATTTTTTGCCTCGCACAGTTTCCTCTTTATTAAAGCCTACTTGTCTTTTAAGAAATGTATGTGGATACATATGCAGGTAATCCAATATGCCTTCCTTGACTTTTTTAAGTCTCAGATACTGCTACCATAGCCTTTCTTCTTACAATTCTGTACTGTAATACTTATTTTCTGCTCCTTCATGAGAGTAGATTGTGTTTTGGGCATTACTTTATTTTCACTATGTGTATCTAGTTTCAGAGTGCCTACAACATAATACATGCTAGATAATGCAAATAATGAATGGATAGTTGAAATTATGACTCTTACATTTGAATACTGAAATAAATCAATAATAGTTATTTGTGCTATCAGTTACCATATTCCAGCCTTCATTAGGTTCTCCTAATTTCCACACACAAAAGTTCTGCTTCCTGATTTTGAAGGGAAAAAATACATTTTAATGGAGATTTAAATTGGATGAGTGCCATGTTTATCCTCCTTAATAATCTTTTAATGTATTAAATAGGCTGTAAACAAGTTGGCAGAAATAATGAATCGAAAAGATTTTAAAATTGATAGAAAGAAAGCCAATACACAAGATTTGAGAAAGAAAGAAAAGGAGAATCGAAAACTACAACTGGAACTCAACCAAGAAAGAGAGAAATTCAACCAGATGGTAGTGAAACATCAGAAAGAATTGAATGACATGCAGGCGGTAAGGTTTGTGTGTGTGTACATGCACACTTACACTCGTGGGGTTGTGTGTATATAGAATTATATTCTTAAATTGTTATTGTAGATACCTGTTTTCTATTGATCTTGTTTAGATTGGTATTTTTTGTATAAAAATACATATTTTGGCTTATACTCTCCACAGTTTGACCATTATTATTTTAATATGAACCAGGACCTTGAAAATTAGACAGATGCTCTGCTGACTATAGCCATTGTAGCTGGAGTAGTTTTTATCCATTAGCAGTTACTTGACTAGTAGCCTTACTTTGAGAGAGACTACCAAGAGTTTTGCCTCTTTGGTTTCAGACTGGAATTAGGGAATGGCTGCTATCATAAGCTGACCATAGTTGGCTAGAGATTTTGAAGTATTGTAGCATATTTGCTTTCCCTAGTCAGGAATATCAAGCTTATTTTTTTATACTTTGCAGATTGTTAATATCACAAAATGGAGACCATGTCTCTGGTATTACACAGACTTAGATTCAAGCATTAAAGCCATCATTTTGGTTTTGATGGGGTTGTTTTTTTTTTAAATGCCTTATATATTTTTTTAACTGAAGATTTTGATTAATTCTTCTGCCAAACACAAAACTAATTTCCATCTACAATTACTTTTTAAAACTTTTTTATAATAAAATATAACATATATACAAACCAAAGAAAGAAAAAAGCAATAATTTTCAAAGCACACCTCAACAAATAGTTACAGAACATATCCCAAAGTTTGTCATGAACTACTCAGATTTTTCCTTCTAGCTCCTCCAAAACACTGGAGGCCAGAAGGAATAATAATATAGTGATTGAGCAGCCATAGTTATTTGTTAAATTCCATTTTCTCTGTTATACCTCCTCCATTTCCTTTAATCCTTGTCCCAGTCTATAGGGATCTTTGAACAGTGCCCATTCTGGCTTTTTCATGTTGAGAAGGGGTATCCACACTAAAGGATAGGGGGATGAAATTAATTGATAATTTTAGAATTATCTAAATTCTGGTCCCTCTGAGTTTCAGGATTTATTTTACCTAAGAACCCCCTAGGAATTTATATGTTCCAGGAAGGCAAACAGTGCATGAAACCTTTATAGAGTCCGAGTTCAAGCCCTAGGTGTTCCTAAGAGTTAACAGGAGTGATGTTGATTTGGGTTTAGCAAGCCATGGCATTTAGCCCTATCTAACTGAAATTTATGTAAGAGTAGTCTCCGTGATAGCCTTTTCACTCTATTCTTCTCCCTTAACCACTGATGCTTTATTTTATTACACATCTTTTCCCCCTTTTAGTCCAGATGGCATTGTCGATCCCATGGTGCCAGAGCCAAACTCACCCCAGGGGGTCATGCCCCACGTTGCAGGGTGTCTTTCACCCCTGGTTATCATGTCCCATGTAGAGGGGAGCATAATGGTTTTCCTTGTAGATTTGGACTTGAAGAGAGAGAGGCCACATCTGAGCAACAAAAGATGTTTTCTGGAAGCAGCTTTTAGATCTTGTTATAAGTGATCTTAGCTTCTCCACTACAAAAATAAGTTTCATAAGGGTAAGCTTGAAAATCAAGTGCTTGGCCTATTTTCTTGGGAGTCCCCAGTGGTTGAGAGGGTTTCCCAGATGGGAAAGTTTAATAGTTCCATATATATATATTCCATATATATATGTATTCCCTTTAGGCCCTCATGGGACTCTACCAGTACTTTTTAATTATCAGCCCACCGTAGTCTGGGATATAACCAGGTATTAATATAATCCAGGTATTACACTAAGTTCTACAGTATTACAAGGCCTTGTTCCTATTCTGGACTCCAAGAGTTTAGGTTGTTTAAATGAGCTGTCCAGACACTTTGATTTAGGTTGTGTATTACAGAAAATTTAGGTTCTAGATGTAATAAACCTCTTTGCCTGTATTCTCATACAGTAGGTGAAGGTCTAGAGTACCTACATTATCATCTTTTACTCTGCTAAATGCCTTATTTTTTTTTTAAGTTGTTTAAAGCAAGGAGAAAAGGAGCTTATCCATCAATCATTTGTTATTTGAAGCAGTATGTTACTGAAAAAGAGAACATGCATTTTTCCAGTGCTTAGTAATAAATATTGTGGTTTACTGTAAATTTTTATATTAGCAATTTAGACTACTTGTCATTTATATTTGATTTTATTCTCAGTGTTGGAAATTATTTTATTCTGGTTTTTTTATTGATATTTTTCAAAAATAGCAACTGGTAGAAGAATGTACACATAGGAATGAGCTTCAGATGCAGTTGGCTAGCAAAGAGAGTGATATTGAGCAATTGCGAGCTAAACTTTTGGACCTTTCGGATTCTACAAGTGTTGCTAGTTTTCCGAGTGCTGATGAAACTGATGGAAACCTTCCAGGTAAGAATGTTTCTTTTACTTCATTCAAGTTTGCTTAAATGTCATAGAAATTAATGTTACATTTCTTTCATTTGATTTTTTATCTTATTTGTCCATGGATCCTTAGAAAATAATTTTTGTTTCTGCCAGGGCCTGATGATAATGTATACTTAGTGCATTTTGTAGAAGAAATCAGTCATAAGCAATCTTCAGCAATTACAATGGACTTGAGACAATCTACTTGTAAAGAAACCTGTGAAGGTTTGAGCAGTTTAAATCCATGATAAAAGTCAAATCTACTGTCATACCTTTCACTATTTAAGGAAAATTATACATGTTTTCATAAGTAGCAGCTCTTTAATATAATTTAAGTATTCTTGTACTAAAACTAAGAATTGTATTTCATAATCAGAACCAAAGCAATTATATATAGAAGCCCAACTAATACACTAGCAATGAACTTTAATCAGACCTTTAATGTTAAGGTTCAGGTTGAAAAATAGGTGAAAGTAGTCAGGAGATACATAGAGGGAACAGGAAGTCAAATAAAGACAGAAGTGAGTAGCCAAGATTTTACCTCTTTTTCTATGTCTTTTTTCCAGTGGAAAATCAATTAAAAAATAAATACCACCTCATTTTATAGTTGATTGTAGTGTAAGCTAAAGTACATTTTTATGTCTTTTTAACAGAGATGACCAGTACGCGTAAATCACAGGTTCAGCTTAGAAATGAAGTGAATCGCTCATAAAAACTGAAACATGCAATATAAATTTTAAATGCACTTATATTACTTATATTTGACATATTACAAACTCTTAGCTCATTGGTTTGGAAGCTTTGTTATTATGGTAACTTGAAAATAAATTTTAATTGGTAGTCTTTCCTAAATAATATATGAGAGAAAGATATTTAATGATACAGTATGTTTGATACTTTAAGGATTCTATTTTAACAAATACTACTTTTTTGAGAATTTGATATAAGACATGATATAAAAAATTTAGAAAATTGTACACACTGTATTTCTTGGTCAGGAAAATGGGACTCAAAAGTGGGAATTGAATTCAGCTTTTAATTGTATACTATGTAATGTCTGCACTCATTCTTTTCTGAATTCTCTAGACCCAGATGAGGTGTCTGGGAAGAGAATGGCAGGAAAGGGCTATTTCTTATTCCAAAGGTTAAGGTATTCCTTGTTTTTCTCTTTTTGGCTCTCTTAAACCTCTTGAGGAACTGTTAGGAACACATCCTTATCAATGATCCCTTTGGATTTAACAAGAACCTCTAGCTCCAACTGTTGTCTCAACATCTTTCTAAAGCTAGACTTAATTATCAGTAATAGTGTGAATACAATGGGTCTTTGGCTACATTCTTTCAGTTGTTGAACTGAAATTATAGCTTATATTCCCTCTTCATTAACCTAAAGATATTTCTAGAGTTATTTCATGGAGAGATTTTTACTCTGTTTAGTGATGGTTAAATATCCAAACCAATTTATTTGTCTTTATTTCCCTTTGACTTTGTTTATAATGTGTACTAGGGAAGTCACAGACATGCTTAGGAGTCACCTCCCAGGCCTCACCTACCCCTCCTCTACCTCTGCTCTCATGTTTCAGTCTGTTTCCATTTGACAATCCAGGAGGATGTATTAAGTCTAATGAAAATGCTTGACCAGACCTTAAACCTGAAACCAGCCATCAGCAGCCCCTGGGATTGATGGGACCTCCAAAGAAGAAGAAGATAATGAGTTTTATCCTCCATCCTGGCTTATTCAGGATGGCTAAATTCAAGAGAGCATCAAATGGTTTTGTTTGTTGGTCCCCCCCACCCCCCATCAAATGGTTTTATCAGCAGACTTGGGATCCATTTAGATTTCAGAACTCTGACCTAATAAATCTGCTTAGGATTTTTTTTTTTAATTAAAAAAAATTAACACAACATTTAGAAATCATTCCATTCTACATATGCAATCAGTAATTCTTAATATCATCACATAGATGTATGATCATCATTTCTTAGTACATTTGCATCAGTTTAGGAAAAGAACTAGCAAAACAACAGAAAAAGATATAGAATGGTAATATAGAGAAAAAATAAAAATAATAAAAATAAAAAATATATATATAAAAAAGGAAAAAAAACAAAAACAAAAAACACAAACAAACAAAAAAACTATAGCTCAGATGCAGCTTCATTCAGTGTTTTAACATAATTACATTTCAATTAGATAGTATTGTGCTGTCCATTTTTGAGTTTTTGTATCTAGTCCTGTTGCACAGTCTGTAACCCTTCAGCTCCAATTACCCATTGTCTTACCCTGTTTCTAACTCCTGATGGTCTCTGTTACCAATGACATATTCCAAGTTTATTCTCCAATGTCGGTTCACATCAGTGGGACCATACAGTATTTGTCCTTTAGTTTTTGGCTAGTCTCACTCAGCATAATGTTCTCTAGGTCCATCCATGTTATTACATGCTTCATAAGTTTATTCTGTCTTAAAGCGGCATAATATTCCATCGTATGTATATACCACAGTTTGTTTAGCCACTGGTCTGTTGATGGACATTTTGGCTGTTTCCATCTCTTTGCAATTGTAAATAATGCTGCTATAAACATTGGTGTGCAAATGTCCGTTTGTGTGCTTAGGATTTTAATTAGCAAAGATATTCTAAAATATTTCTACTGCCTCTATTCTGAGTGTATTACTTAGAATATTTTGAGGGATTTTGTTTTTAATATTTTCAAAGTCCCAGCCAAATGAGAGGCAAAAAAAAACTTGGTAGCTATTTTCTTTTGCAGTAATGTGAGAATAGCTCCCTATTGCTATGTTCTTAATTTTGAATATTTGCAAATATCTCTGTGCTGCTGTTGAGATTCGTATGGGAAGTAAATTAATGGATAATCTTTATCAATGTTATTATATCTCTCTCTCAGATATTTTACAAGTAAATTGAAAATCTGTATTAAATCGATCATTTGCTACATGCTTGAAAATGGTTTCCTGACAAGTAAAACTAAGGTTTTGCAGTCATATCTAGGAGAAATTGTCTTAAAAATTGGATATTCATTCTTAAGATGAGAGAGTTGCATATCCTTCAAGAATCTGAAAGAGTTCTAGTTTACCAAAGCTACCAGAATGCCACACACCAGAGATGGATTGGCTTTTAATAAAAGGGGATTTATTTGGTTACAAATGTGTAGTTCTTCAGAGGAAAGGCAGCTAACTTTCAACTGAGGTTCTCTCTTACATGGGAAGGCAAAGGGTGATCTCTGCTGGCCTTCTCTTCAGGCCTCTGGGTTCCAACAGCTTTCCCTGGGGTGATTCCTTTTTGCATCTCCAAAGGCCTAGGCTGAGTTTTGAGTGCTGAGATGAGGTATGCTGAGCTGCTTGGGCTGTACTACATTGAGCTCTCACCTTTAAGCATCCAGCCAATTAAATCAAACATCATTCACTGCAGCAGGCATACCCTCTAGCCAACTGCGGGTGTAATTAGCGACAGATGAGCTTCACATGCCATTGGCTCATGTCCATGGCAATAGAACTAGGTACCTACCCCTGGCCAAGTTGACATCTGAATCTAACTACCACACTAATGATTAATTTTTACTTAGTTTAGAAAATTAGCAAATGAATTTAAACTACAGAACAACAAAGAGAGGACTGTTAATATAAGTTTGCTCAAGATAATGACATTTTGATATATGGGACACATTTTTAGTTTAGTGAGATGGTTTATACACAGTTGGGTAAATAGATACCATGACTTGCATTATTTCTTAGATTCTTCATTATCAAGATTTTCATTTAATCTCATTTAATTTGTCTTGTATATCATACAGCTCAACTTCTATAATCTTCTCAATGGGCATTTTGTCATTAATTAAATTAAATCTCTCCTATAAATTTCCCAAATATAAAAAAATCTTAGGGAAAGAAATATGATTCCTTGTCTTAATACTTCTTGAAGTTCTTGAAGTCACTTTCATTCTTTTAATTCTTCTGTCTGCATTGTCCTCTTGATTCTGTGGCAGGTTGACCCTAGCACACTATAAATATAAACATTATCCTTAGACTTATGGCTTGCTTGTTCCCTAGATGTCAAAAAAAACTTTAATGTGATAACTGTTTTCCCTTTCCTCATTCTCTCTCTTTCCTTCTTTTGGAACTGTTGACCTAAAAATCTGAAAAGAATGTGGTATAAACATTAGGAAAAATGCTTGGTATAAGCATTCCACTAATATTCATTATCTCTTATGGATTATCTACATCATTCTCTTCTTCCATTCAGCTTCATATAATGCTATGTAAATTAAACCTGAAAGTGGTAAATTCCTTGCTGTGTTTCCAAGTATTTGTGTATTTCTTACCTTGCTCAAATCAGTCAATGATTTGGAGACAATCAGTGCATCTGAATTTTTGCAATTAGTTTCATTTTTTTATATCATTTGATTATAATTACAACATTTTAATGGTTATCTAGCTCTATTTCTTAAGCAGTATGTGGTATATCCAAGTAAACGTTGGTAGTTTTTAAGGAGTTGGTTTTGAAGTTTAAATTGGCAGTAATGGGTATTGATTTACATGAAGTTAGCCTCGCTAGCTGTGTTACTTGGGTAAAGGAATCAATTGCTGATATTCCAATAATGCATATCTAAGTTAAAATTGCTCTGCAAATCTGAAACCAAGTTGTTTGTGTATTTATTGATGGTAATCTAGACTTAGAAATCCTTTATATAGGTTTCTTTACTTATCTGGAGAAGCTAATTTTTGTGTTTTGTGATGTGAAAGAATTTAGAGCATTATACCTTTAGATTGCCACTTAGGTCACAAGTAGTAGTCATGGTTTTAAAGGAGGTCTTTATAAAGTTCTGGTAAGTATTTTGACTTGCCTTCAAGATAGAAATAGGGTAAAGAAACAGAAGAGAAGCAAATATTTTTTAGTCTGTCATTACTGAGCTTAGTTCAGTTACTTCTCTGAGGGAGTTCACCTTAAGGAAAAATTAAAATTCTTTCCCATAACATTATTGGTCTAAATTGGAAAAACCTTCATATATGCTCAACATCTTAGAGTTCTAAATTCCTTCATTTAATTTAAATTTAAGTGTTCTAGTTGGCTAGCTGCCAGAAGGCAATATACTGGAAACAGAATGGCTTTTTAAAAGGGGAATTTAATAAGTGGCAAGTTAACAGTTTTTCGACCATGGAAATGTCCCAGTTAAAACAAGTCTATAGAAATGTCCAATCTAAGGCATCCAGGAAAAGATACCTTGGTTCAAGAAGGCCGATGAAGTTCAGGGTTACTCTCTCAAATGAGAAGGCACATGGCAAACACAGGGTTTCTGTCTCATCTGGAAAGGTATGTGGCAAACATGGAGTCATCTGCTAGCATTCTCTCCTGACTTCCTGTTTCATGAAACTTCCCAGGAGGTATTTTCCTTCTTCATTTTCAAAGGTCACTGGCTGGTGAACTTTCTGCTTCCCATGGCTCTGTTCTCTCTGAATCTTTTGCTTTCTCCAAACTTCCCTCTTTTATAGGATTCCAGTAAAGTAATCAAGACCCACCTAGAATGGGTAGAGACACATCTCCATCTAATCCAGTTTAACGGCCACTCTTGATTGAATCATATCTCCAGGGAGATGATCTAATTAAAGTTTCAAGCATACGGTGCTGAATAGGTATTAGAAGAAAAGGCTACCTTTACAAAATGGGATTAGAATTAAAACATGACTTTTCTAGGGTACATACATCCTTTCAAGTTGGCACATTGAACAAACATTAATGTTGGGCTTATTTGGTTCATAACATGCCTTTTATATATAAAATTTCTGTGGGAACACTGAAATGACATAAATTTTAACTTCACATTTATATAGTCATAACATATAATAGCTCTTTTAAAATATATTAAAGAAAACACTGACAGATTAACCCAAACCTTGAACCAGAAAGCATGAATATGTTTGACATTTATTCTCTTCAGAAATAACTGAAAGAAAGTTATTTGGACATATGCAATTTTATATGTGTCACATTTTCAATGGCATTTTCACATCTTCTGATTTTCAGTGAGGATTTGCTGGTATTGATAGACTTAATAATATCCTGAGATAGTAAGACTACTTTTCTTTCTAACTACTATTTATCTTAATGTGTTCTAAACCCACAAGAGCTAAAATTGTTGCCAAATTGAAGGGAAATTTTCCTAGCAAGAACTTTTTTTTACCTTTGTTAAGATAAAATATTTATAAATGATTAACAGCCTGCTACATGTTATTTAAGTATAAAAATTACCCTCTGGCTTTTAAATTGTAGCTGTTGTTTACAGAGAATGATAATTAATTGCCTAATTCAGGAAAGGAGCAGAGATACAAAATAATCAACAATTATTCATCAAGTACCTATTCTATAAGTGCTGCAGGGTATACAAAACAAATGTTAAATATGGTCCCCTCTCACAGAGCTTACCAAGGAACTATGTAAAGAAACAAGGTAATTATTGATGAACTAAGTAGTAGCAGCCAAGAAAACAAAAGTTGGGAGAAGAGGGTTATCACTTTGAACTTTTGAGTTATTTCATTTTTTCCACACAGGCAAGTGTGTGGAAGCATTAAGTACATAGTAGAAATTGGAATATGAGGGATATTAGTTAACTGCAGAGCTTGTTTCAGGGCAGAATAGTGTTATTCTTAGAAATTAGACTGCCTGGCTTTAATATCTAGAGCTTCCACAGTTACTAATAGAGTGTCCTGGGCAAGTCAGTTTACCTTACTAATCCTTAGTCTCTTCATTTGTAAATGGAGAGTGAAGTAGAGCCTACTTCATGGAATTATACGTAGGGTTATATATAAGATACTGCTTGTAAAGCACTTGGCAAGTAAACATTCGGTAAATGTTACCTTATGTCGTTGTTAGTATGAGGCTGAGCTTTATCACTTTTAAGCTATGTAGAGAGAGTCAAGGTATTTATTCCCATTAGGATCATGGTTTGAGCCATAGTATTATCTGTCACGTTGTAGCATTGCTCTTTAAAATTGGTTTCTGTTTTATTCGTGTTATAAGATAGATACAGAAAAAATTTGTTTTGAATGAGTACTCTTATCTCCATCTTATAATAAAATAACCATTTCTAACAGTCAGTTCTTCTGCCCCAGGTATTTCTGTAATAAACATTAATTGTATATAAATAGTAATAATAGTAATTATAAAATGTCTCTATCAAATTAGTCAAGGAATTTCTGGTATGTACAAACTGGTTGAATTATTAGCAGTTGACAAGCTGAATTCTATATTCTTTTACTGTTTTTGTTAAGTTCTGGTACCGCAAACTTAATAAATTCTTCTCCTTATTTTGAGGAGAATCATAGAGTTTATTACTAGAATTAAGTCTCCTCCTTGTCCCAACCAAATTGGGACAGTTTTGTTGCTAACATGATTAATGTTTTACAAATATATATATATATATATTTATCAGAATATTGTTCTGAGAAAACAAATAAAATACTTGTCTTTTATTCTTTATATCTAGTTGAGTCTGCCTGCATTCCTTATTTATTTATCTTCTATTCTTGTCTTCTGTGAGTAATAGGACACTTCTATACTTTTGCTTGCTCTTTCTTGTGTAAACCATGGCTCTGGTTTGTTTCACTTGCTGCATAATTTTTTGTACCCTTTTCTTTCCTCCTTTTTTTTTTTCTGCTAAGTATTTTTATATGAATGTTAAGTGATATTTAAAGTCTTTTATGTCATATCCCATTTAAGCTGCAATCCATTCCAGTCTTGCCTGGCACTTAAGGGCATTATTACTTCATACTTTTATAATTGAGTACTAAATGTTAATTTTATGGGAAAATGGCTTGAAAATTTTTTCTGCAATATTTGTATGGCCATTAAAGTTAATTTATGTGATTAAAGCATGAAAGAGCAAATTATAGCACTTATTCGTTTAGCTGTGTTCAAATGCCTGTTGCTGCATGCTGCCAGAAAACTTGTGATAATTTTCCTTTTATCATTTAAGATCTAATACTATGTATTCTTCATATTGTAGAGTCAAGAATAGAAGGCTGGCTTTCAGTACCAAATAGAGGAAATATCAAAAGATATGGCTGGAAGAAACAGGTACCTTATGCCTTCTCTAATTGCTATTTTGTTGTGTCTTTTACTTTTAAAGGATAGAACTTGTACCAATTGCTATATTATTAGAACTGATTTTAGATTAATGACAGTATAATCTAGACATAATTGGCAAATAATGTGCTTATCACATTGGACCAAGATAGTATCTCTCTTGTAACTCTTCCCCTTTTTTCTCATTTCAGTATGTTGTGGTAAGCAGCAAAAAAATTTTGTTCTATAACGATGAGCAAGACAAGGAGCAATCCAGTCCCTCCATGGTATTGGACATAGAGTAAGTTGCCTTTGAATTTTAAGTTAATTGAGATTAATTATTTTTAGACTTTTAATTGAAAGAGCCAGCCATTTACAATTTAGTTTATATTCCATGTGATTTAAATAGTTTGTTCCCTACTTCAATTTCTCTTAACCAATTTATATATTAACTTCATATATATATTTTTTGTATCTTGTTTATTTGGATGGACCATCATTTCCGGTACCTTTTTTTCCCATGTATATTCTTTTGCGCACTATATATTTTAATATTTTAACTCTGGGATTTAGCCCCTGAATAGTTAAACACTACTATGAAAGATACCATCTCTTACTCGTTTAGAGAACTTTCACTTCGTATTTTCACTCTTAAAAAAATGCTTGATTGTGTTTTAGCTAAGTTAAATATTTTTAGATTTCTATTTGTTTTTACCTTTTTATTGAGGTTCAGTTTTCATAAAATAATATGAATAGATCTTAAGTGTCTAGTTCATTCACTGTTTTGTTTTGGTTTTTTTGGTCTGTTTTGTGAATTTATTTTTCTGTATTAGAGAAGTTGTGGATTTATAGAACAGTCATGTGTAAAAATACAGGCTTCCCATATACCACCCTATTATTAACAACTAGCAATGGTGTTAAAAAATTGTTATGATTGATATAATATTTTTATAAATGTACTATTAACTATAGTCCATGTTATAACTTAAGGTTTACTGTTTTTGTAATGTAGCTCCATGGATTTTTTTTTTTTTTTTTTTTTTAAAGAGAGAGGGAGGAAGGGAAGGAAAGACAGAGAGAAGGAAGGAAGGATGGAAGGAAGGAAGGGAGGAAGAAAGGGAAACATCTTTAAACATTTTCTTGTTTTATTGTATTTTGTTTGTTTGTTTGTTTTTTACATGGGCTGGGGCCGGGAATCGAACCGAGGTCCTCCGGCGTGGCAGGCAAGCACTTTGCCCGCTGAGCCACCGCGGCCCGCCCTCCATGGATTTTTTAAAAAAATTATTCTGTTACCATATGTACAATCTAAGCTTTCCCCTTTTAATCCCATTCAGATATTTCAGTGCTACTAATTTCATTCACAGTGTTGTGCTACCATTACCAAAACAGAACCATCATTGTAACCAAGAATCCTGTACATTTTAAGCCTTAATTTATTATTCATTCTCGGTCCTTAACCCTATCTTCTGGTAACTTGTATTCTAAATTCTGACTCTGTGAGTTTGCTTATTCTAATATTTCAGATCAGGGACCTTAAATTACAATATTTGTCCTTATTTGTCTGGCTTATTTCACTCAACTTGATGTCTTCAGGGTTCATTCATGTTATCACATGTATCAGAACTTGATTCCCTTTTTTTATTTTTTCACTTTTCCCTGATTGCCTTTTTTTTTAATTGTGAAAAATAAAATATATACAAAAAAAGTAATAAATTTCAAAGGACACCACAACAGTTAGTTATAGAGCAGATTTCAGAGTTTGATATGGGTTATAGTTCCACAATTACTGGTTTTTCTTTCTAGCTGTTCCAAGATACTGGAAACTAAAAGAAATATCAATATAATGATTCAATATAATGAGTTCAATATAATTCATATAATCAATATAATGAGTAGTCATACTCATTTAAGTCCTTTCTTCTCTAATCCACCTTCTCCTTTGATCTTTCTCCCAATCTTTAGGGGTATTTGGGCTACGAAGGGGCTGTCAGTAATACAGGATAGGGGATAGAGCTAGTTGATGTTCTGGAGAGGCTGGCCCCTGTGGGTTTCAGGATTTATCTGGCCTAGGAACCATCTGGAGATTGTAGATTTCTGGAACGTAATTATAGTTCATGGAACCTTTGTAGAATCTCAGATAAAGCCCTAAGTGTTCTTTGTCTGGCTTCAGGGTTTTGTCTGGCTTTGGCTGGAATGGTTTTGGTCGGGACTTGTCAGAATATGAGCTCAGGCCAGGCTCATCCTGGGATTCATATCCCATGTTGCCTGGGAGGCTTTCACCCCTGGATGTTATGTTCCATGTAGTGGGGTGGGTAATGATTTTGCTTGCATATTGGCCTTAGAGAGAGAGAGGCCACTTCTGAGTCACAAAAGAGGTCTTCTGGAAGTAACTCTTAGGCATGACTATAGGTAGGCTTAGTTCTTGGCTACATAAATAAGCTTTACAAGAGCAAGTGTCAAGATCAAGACTTCTTCCTTTTTACACCTGCATAATATTCTATTGTATGTATATATCACATTTTATTTATCCATTTTATTGGCTGAAGGACACCTGGGTTGCTTCCATCTTTTAGCTATGCTTATGCTGCTATGTACATCGGTGTGTGTATATCTGTTCAAGGCCCTGCTTTCAGTTCTTTTGGGGTATATACCTAGTAGTGGGATTGATGAGTCAGTCATATGATGGTTCTATACTTAGCTTTCTGTGGAACCACCAACCTTTCTTTCACAGCAGCTACACCATTTTGCATTGACACCAGCAATGAATGTGTTCCTGTTTCTCTACATCCTCTCCAACACTTGTTATTTCCATTGTTTTAATAGCAGCCATTCTAATGGGTATGAAATAGTAGCTCATTGTGGTCTTGATTTGCATTTCCCTGATGGCTAATGATTTTGATATATTTTCATGTGCTTTCCTGGCATTTACATATATTTTTTGGAGAGATGTCTGTTAAAGCCTTTTGCACATTTTTAATTGGGTTTGTTATTGAGTTGAAGGATTTCTGTATATATTCTAAATATTAAACCCTTATTGAATATGTGGTTTCCAAATATTTCCTCTCATTGTGTAGGTGGTGTTTTTACTTTCATAATGAAATGCTTTGAGGAACAAAATTTTTTTTTATTTTGGAGAGGTCCCATCTATTTTTTCTTTTACTGCTCATGCTTTGGGTGTAAAGTCTATAAAAACCATTGCCTAACACAAGATCCTGAAGATGCTTCCCTTTTGAGTTGATTTTGTATAAGGTATGAGGTAGAGGACCTCTTTCTTTTTTGGTAAATGGAAATTATTCTTTTCCAATTTAATGAGTTTTGTCTATCCTCACACCCCACCCCAGAATCAAAAATCAGTTGACCATAAATGTGAGGATCAATTGTAAGTTCTTTGTTCAGTTCATTGGTCTGTATGTCTGACCTTGTGCTGTGTTGATCACTGTGGCTTTGTAATAAGTTTTAAGATTGGGGGGGGCCAAGATGGCGGCTTAGTAAGGTGCGCGCGTCTTAGTTCCTCCTCCAGAACAACTAATAAATAACCAGAAACAGTACAGAACAGCTCCCGGAGCCACGACAGAGACCAGACACACAGCATACCCCAGTCTGGACTGGCTGGACCGACTGCAAGACTCCACTGCGGTGAGATCCCCGAGCGGTGCAAGCTTCCCCGGGCCGCAGTGGCTGGCGCCCCTCCCTCCCTCCTTTCTGGGCCGGCTGAGAGTCTCAGAGAGGCAAGTTCCCCAAGCCGCGGTGGCCAGCACCCCACCCTTGTGGGCGGCTTCCCAGACCGGCTGCGAGTCTCGGATCAGCAAGATCCCCAAGCTGCAGCGGCCGGCGGCCGGCGCCCCTCCCCCACAGGAGGCTACCTGGAGGGAAAGGAAAGAGTCTCCAACAGTAGCAGGGACTGAGTCCAACCAAACACCAATAGTGGCATTAATAAACAAATTCTGACTACTAAAAATAGGCCCCCAGCTCAGGCGAAACTGATCAAGGCGGAAGTCGCCTATTGGACTAACTGAAAAAGAGGAAAGGGGGCGAAACAGAGCCTTCTGCGGCTGTTTCTACGGGGCTTGGTGCCTCTGGGCTCAGTGCCAGGATTACACAGGTTGCAACTGCCCCAAACGCAGAAACAGGCTGCTTTCAGGGCTCTCTACCGCCTGAACCTTCCCCACGGAGGGGTGAAACACATCTCAGGTGGAATCCCTCTCTCAAGGAATTCAGATCCCAGGACTTCGCAATTTGAAGCCATTAAAACCAGCCTACAACCTTTCCTCTGTCTCCACCACGCACAAAGCAGGGAGAGCCTTCCAAAGTTAAAGGAGCCATAACATCTTTTGCTGGTGGGACCCGCACACAGACAAGCGCCACATGCTGGGCAGGATAAGAAAAACAGAGCCCAGAGACTTCACAGGAAAGTCTTTCAACCTGCTGGGTCTCCACTCAGGGAAATCTGATTAAATGTCCAGACACCAGCAAAAAATAACAAATCACACCAGGAAAATTGAAGATATGGCCCAGTCAAAGGAACAAACCAATAGTTCAAATGAGATACAGGAGCTGAGACAACTAATGCTGAATATACAAACAGAAATGGAAAACCTCTTCAAAAACCAAATCAATAAATTGAGGGAGGACATGAAGAAGGCAAGGGATGAACAAAAAGAAGAAATGGAAAGTCTGAAAAAACAAATCACAGAACTTATGGGAATGAAAGATACAGTAGAAGAGATGAAAAAAACAATGGAAACCTACAATGATAGATTTCAAGAGACAGAGGTTAGAATTAGTGAACTGGAGGATGGAACATCTGAAATCCAAAAAGAAACAGAAACTATAGGGAAAAGAATGGAAAAATTTGAGCAGGGGCTCAGGGAATTGAATGATAATATGAAGTGCACAAATATACGTGTTGTGGCTGTCCCAGAAGGAGAAGAGAAAGGAAAAGGAGGAGAAAAACTAATGGAAGAAATTATCACTGAAAATTTCCCAACTCTTATGAAAGACCTAAAATTACAGATCCAAGAAGTGCAGCGCACCCCAAAGAGAATAGACCCAAATAGGCGTTCTCCAAGACATTTACTAGTTAGAATGTCAGAGGTCAAAGAGAAAGAGAGGATCTTGAAAGCAGCAAGAGAAAAACAATCTGTCACATACAAGGGAAACCCAATAAGACTATGTGTAGATTTCTCAGCAGAAACCATGGAAGCTAGAAGACAGTGGGATGATATATTTAAATTACTAAAAGGGAAAAACTGCCAACCAAGACTCCTATATCCAGCAAAATTGAACTTCAAAAATGAAGGAGAAATTAAAACATTTATAGACAAAAAGTCACTGAGAGAATTTGTGACCAAGAGACCAGCTCTGCAAGAAATACTAAAGGGAGCACTAGAGTCAGATACGAAAAGACAGAAGAGAGAGGTGTGGAGAAGAGTGTAGAAAGAAGGAAAATCAGATATGATATATGTAATACAAAAGGCAAAATGGTAGAGGAAAGTATTACCCAAACAGTAATAACACTAAATGTTAATGGACTGAATTCCCCAATCAAAAGACATAGATTGGCAGAATGGATTAAAAAACAGGATCCTTCTATATGCTGTCTACAGGAAACACATCTTAGACCCAAAGATAAACATAGGTTGAAAGATTGGGAAAAGATATTTCATGCAAATAACAACCAGAAAAGAGCAGGAGTAGTTATACTAATATCCAACAAATTAGACTTCAAATGTAAAACAGTTAAAAGAGACAAATAAGGATACTATCTACTAATAAAAGGAACAATTAAACAGGAAGACATAACAATCATAAATATTTACGCACCAAATCAGAATGCCCCAAAATACGTGAGGAATACACTGCAAATACTGAAAAGGGAAATAGACTCATCTACCATAATAGTTGGAGACTTCAATTCCCCACTCTCAGCAATGGACAGAACATCTAGACAGAGGATCAATAGAGAAACAGAGAATTTGAATATTACAATAAATGAGCTAGACTTAACAGACATTTATAGGACATTAAACCCCACAACAGCAGGATACACCTTTTTCTCAAGTGCTCATGGATCATTCTCAAAGATAGACCATATGCTGGGTCACAAAGCAAGTTTCAACAAATTTTAAAAGATTGAAATCATACGCAACACTTTCTCAGATCATAAAGGAATGAAGTTGGAAATCAATAATAGGCAGAGTGCCAGAAAATTCACAAATACGTGGAGGCTCAACAACACACTCTTAAACAGCCAGTGAGTCAAGGAAGAAATCACAAGAGAAATTAGTAAATATCTCGAGGCAAATGAAAATGAAAACACAACGTATCAAAACCTATGGGACGCAGCAAAGGCAGTGCTAAGAGGGAAGTTTATTGCCCTAAATGCTTATATCAAAAAAGAAGAAAGGGCAAAAATTCGGGAATTAACTGTCCACTTGGAAGAACTGGAGAAAGAACAGCAAACTAACCCCAAAGCAAGCAAAAGGAAAGAAATAACAAAGATTAGAGCAGAAATAAATGAAATTGAGAACATGAAAAGAATAGAGAAAATCAATAAGACCAGAAGTTGGTTCTATGAGAAAATCAACAAGATTGATGGGCCCTTAGCAAGACTGACAAGAAGAGAGAGGACGCAAATAAATAAGATCAGAAATGGAAGAGGAGACATAACCACTGACCTCACAGAAATAAAGGAGGTAATAAAAGGATACTATGAACAACTTTATGCTAATAAATACAACAGTGTAGATGAAATGGACAAGTTCCTAGAAAGGCATGAGCAACCAACTTTGACTCCAGAAGAAATAGACGACCTCAACAAACCAATCACAAGTAAAGAAATTGAATCAGTCATTCAAAAGCTTCCTAAAAAGAAAAGTCCAGGACCAGACGGCTTCACGTGTGAATTCTACCAAACATTCCAGAAAGAATTAGTACCAACTCTCCTCAAACTCTTCAAAAAAATTGAAGTGGAGGGAAAGCTACCTAATTCATTCTATGAAGCCAACATCACCCTCATACCAAAACCAGGCAAAGATATTACAAAAAAAAGAAAACTACAGACCAATCTCTCTAATGAATATAGATGCAAAAATTCTCAACCAAATTCTAGCAAATCGAATCCAGCAACACATTAAAAGAATTATGCATCATGACCAAGTAGGATTCATCCCAGGTATGCAAGGATGGTTCAACATAAGAAAATCAATTAATGTAATACACCATATCAACAAATCAAAGCAGAGAAATCACATGATCATCTCAATTGATGCAGAGAAGGCATTTGACAAGATTCAACATCCTTTCCTGTTGAAAACACTTCAAAGGATAGGAATACAAGGGAACCTCCTTAAAATGATAGAGGGAATATATGAAAAACCCACAGCTAATATCATCCTCAATGGGGAAAAATTGAAAACTTTCCCCCTAAGATCAGGAACAAGACAAGGATGTCCATTATCACCACTGTTATTCAACATCGTGTTGGAGGGTCTAGCCAGAGCAATTAGACAAGAAAAAGAAATACAAGGCATCAAAATTGGAAAGGAAGAAGTAAAACTATCACTGTTTGCAGATGATATGATACTATACGTCAAAAACCCTGAAAAATCCATAGCAAAACTACTAGCGCTAATAAATGAGGACAGCAGAGTAGCAGGTTACAAGATCAACATTCCAAAATCTGTAGTGTTTCTATACACTAGCAATGAACAAGCGGAGGGGGAAATCAAGAAATGAATTCCATTTACAATTGCAACTAAAAGAATAAAATACTTAGGAATAAATTTAACTAAAGAGACAAAAGACCTATACAAAGAAAACTACAAAAAACTGTTAAATAAATCACAGAAGAACTAAATAGATGGAAGGGCATACCGTGTTCATGGATTGGAAGAGTAAATATAGTTAAGATGTCAATTCTACCTAAATTGATTTACAGATTCAATGCAATACCAATCAAAATCCCAACAACTTATTTTTCAGAAATAGAAAAACCAATAAACAAATTTATCTGGAAGGGCAGGGTGCCCTGAATTGCTAAAAGTATCTTGAGGAAAAAAAACGAAGCTGGAGGTCTCATGCTGCCTGACTTTAAGGCATATTATGAAGCCACAGTGGTCAAAACAGCATGGTACTGGCATAAAGATAGATATATCAACCAATGGAATCAAATAGAGTGCTCACATATAGACCCTCTCATCTATGGACATTTGATCTTTAATAAGGCAGTCAAGCCAACTCACCTGGGACAGAACAGTCTCTTCAATAAATGGTGCCTAGAGAACTGGATATCCATATGCAAAAGAATGAAAGAGGACCTGTATCTCACACCCTATACAAAAGTTAACTCAAAATGGATCAAAGACCTAAACATTAGGTCTAAGACCATAAAACAGTTAGAGGAAAATGTTGGGAGATATCTTATGAAACTTACAATTGGAGGCAATTTTATGGACCTTAAACCTAAAGCAAGAGCACTGAAGAAAGAAAGAAATAAATGGGAGCTCCTCAAAATTAAACACTTTTGTGCATCAAAGAACTTCATCAAGAAAGTAGAAAGACAGCCTACACAATGGGAGACAATATTTGGAAACGACATATCAGATAAAGGTCTAGTATCCAGAATTTATAAAGAGATTGTTCAACTCAACAACAAAAAGACAGCCAACCCAATTACAAAATGGGAAAAAGACTTGAACAGACACCTCTCAGAAGAGGAAATACAAATGGCCAAAAGGCACATGAAGAGATGCTGTGTCCCTGGCCATTAGAGAAATGCAAATCAAAACCACAATGAGATGATATCTCACACCCACCTGAATGGCCATTATCAACAAAACAGAAAATGACAAGTGCTGGAGAGGATGTGGAGAAAGAGACACACTTATCCACCATTGGTGGGAATGTCAAATGGTGCAACCACTGTGGAAGGCAGTTTGGCGGTTCCTCAAAAAGCTGAATATAGAATTGCCATATGACCCAGCAATACCATTGCTAGGTATCTACTCAGAGGACTTAAGGGCAAAGACACAAACGGACATTTGCACACCAGTGTTTATAGCAGCATTATTTACAATTGCAAAGAGATGGAAACAGCCAAAATGTCCATCAACAGACCAGTGGCTAAACAAACTGTGGTATATACATATGATGGAATATTATGCAGCTTTAAGACAGAATAAACTTATGAAGCATGTAATAACATGGATGGACCTAGAGAACATCATGCTGAGTGAGACTAGCCAAAAAGTAAAGGACAAATACTGTATGGTCCCACTGATGTGAATCGACATTCGAGAATAAACTTGGAATATGTCATTGGTAACAGAGACCATCAGGAGATAGAAATAGGGTAAGATAATGGGTAATTGGAGCTGAAGGGATACAGACTGTGCAGCAGAACTGGATACAAAAACTCAGAAATGGACAGCACAATAATACCTAATTGTAATGTAATTATGTTAAAACACTGAATGAAGCTGCATCTGAGGTATAGTTTTTTTAAATTTTATTTTATTATTTTTTATTTTTATTTTTTTCTCTCTTATCATTTTATTTATTTTTCTGTTGTCTTTCTATTTCTTTTTCTGAATCTATGCAAATGTACTAAGAAATGATGAATATGCATCTATGTGATATTACGAATTACTGATTGTATATGTAGAATGGAATGATTTCTAAATGTTGTGTTAGTTAATTTTTTTAATTAATAAAGAAAAAAAAGTTTTAAGATTAGGAAATGTGAGTCTTCTGAGTTCATTCTTCTTTTTCAAATGTCCTTAGGGCTGTTTGGAATCCCTTACCATTCCGTATAAATTTCATGATTGGCTTTTCAATTTCTGCAAAGAAGGCTGTTGTAATTTTTATTGGGATTGCATGGAATCTGAAGTTGCTTTGTGTAGAATTGACAGCTTAACAGTATTTCGTCTTTCAACCAATGGACTAAAAATGTCCTTCCATTTATTTAAGTCTTCTTGGATTTCATTTAGTTCTATTTTGTGGTTTTCTGTATATAAGTTCTGTACATCCTTGGTTAAATTTTTTCCTAGATATTTGATTTTTCATTGAGATTGTAACTGGAATTGTTTCCTTGATTTCTCGTCAGATTGTTCATTACTAGTTACAGGAATACTACTAATTTTTGTATTTTGATCTTGTTACCCGCTTTGCTGAATTATTTTATTAGCTCTAGTAGCTTTGCTGTGGATTATTCAGGATTTTCTGTATATAGGGGGTTTTGCCCTTTATCATATTGAAGACGTCTCCTTTTGTTCCTAGTTTTCTAAGTGGTTTTATCAAGGAGGGTTGCTGCGTTTTGTCAAAGCCTTTTCTCCATCAGTTGAGATCATGTGGATTTTTTTCCCTTTGTTCCTATTAATATTGAACATTACATTGTTTTTCTTACATTGAAACACCCTTGCTTACCTGGGGTAAATCCCATTTGATCATGGTGTATTGTTCTTAATACTATTCAATTTAGTTTGCTAGTATTTTTGTTGAGGATATTTGCATCTGTGTTCCTAAGAAATATTGGTTTGTAGTTTTCTTTTCTGGTGGTACCTTCATTAAGCTTTGGTATTAGGGTGACATTGGCTTTATAGAATGAGTTAGGAAATATTCCCTACTGTTCAGTTTTTTGGAAGAGTTTGAGCAGGGTTGGTGGTAATTCTTAGAATGTTTGATAAAATTCACCCATAAAGCCATCTGGTCCTGGGATTTTTTTGTTGTGAATTTTCTAATGATTGATTAAATTTCTTCATGTTATTGGGCTATTGAGATTTATTTCTTCTTTTGTTAATGTAGGTAGTTTGTGTGGTTCTAGGAATTTGCCCATTTCATGCAGGTTACCTATTTTTTGGTGTAGTTGTTTGTAGTATCCTCTTATATCCCTGTTTATTTCAGCAGGATCAGTAGAATTATCCCCTTATCATTTCTGATTTTTGTTATTTGTACCCTTTTTTTTTTTGTCAGTCTGGCTAAAGTTTGCCAATTTTGTTGATCTTTTCAAAGAACCATTTTTCGTTTTTGTTGATTCTGTCCATTGCTTTTTGTTGGTTTATTTTCTATTTTATTTATCTCCACTCTAATCTTTATTATTTCCTTCCTTCTGCTTGCTTTGAGTTTGGTTTGCTCTTTTTCTAGTGCTTCTAGTTTTGAGATTGGGTCTTTCATTTAAATTCTTTCTTCTGTAATATCAGCATTCAGAGCTATAAATTTCCCGTTCAGCACTACCTTTGCGGTATCCCATAAGTTATGGTATGTTGTATTTTCATTTTCATTTGCCTCAAGATGGAGATTATGTTTTTCCCTATGTGTTCTTTTAATTTATATTAATTACTTTGATTGATTTTTGGTTATTAAACCAAGATTTCATTCCTAAGATAAACTCCACTTGTTCAGGGTATATTACTGTTCCTTTTACATATAGCTGGATTCAGTCTGCTGATATTTCATTAAGTATTTTCAGTTTATGTTCTTGACAAATATTGGTCTGTAATTTTCTTTTTTCATAATGTCTGCCTGTTTTGGTATCATGATGGTACTGGCCTCAGAAAATGAATTGGAAAGTGTTTCCACCTCTTCAATTTTCTGAAAGGGTTTGTGTAAGATTAACATTATTTATTCCAAAATGATTAATAGAATTCAGTGATGAAGCCATCAGGACCTGGAGTTTTCTTTATTGGGAGGCTTTTTTTATTACAAGATCAAATTCTTTAATAGATACAGTGTATGGGGCTATATAGATTTTTTTTTTTAACATGGGCAGGTACCAGGAATCTCAGGCATGGAAGGCGAGAACTCTACCACTGAGCCACCATTGCCCGTCATGTATAGATTTTTATTTCATCTTGTGGCTGTATTGATAAGTTATATCTTAGAAGGAATTTGATCATTTCATCTACTTTGTCAATTTTATTGGCAAAAATTGTTCATAATATATCTTAGTTGTTACCCTTTTAATTTCTATAGTAGTTGTATTCTATTCACCTTTCCATGAGGATGGGAATGTTTCACATCTATGCTACCTAATAGCCACATAGGGTTATTAAATACCTTGAAATGTAGCTGGTGTAACTGAGAAGCTGAATTTTTATTGTATTTAATTTTTTTTCCTGGTAAAGACTGCTTTATTGGTGGCAGTTAATACAAGTTAATAAATATCGATCCCCCCCAAAGCTCAGTTATTTACCAGATACTGGTCCATAGAGAGGTGAATTAAATTGAATAACATGAGTACTGGTATGATAAACTGAAGTCAATCCTGCTTCTTAGAAGGGAAATGAAGCCATAGCCAGCTGATAAGATACATAGCATACACTTTTCCACCGACTGTAAGAACCATAGTGGCTCTGTTCAAGAGAGCATTAGCTAAATGTTCTAAAAAATGATCATGGTGATAAATACACAAGTATGTAATAATACTGCAAGCCATTGACTATACACCATGTATGGAATGTTTGTATCTTAAGAATGTTTGTGTTTTTGTGTTGTTTATCAATAAAAGTATTTTTTTTAAAAAGAGAGAGAAAAAGAGCATCAGCTATCCTGCCCTTCAGATGCCCTGGAATTCCTTTATCCTCTTGAAATAGCTTTGTTTTTCTGTAACTTTATTTTCAAATTGCCTGTGTGAAGCAGTACTTACGGTCCTCTGGGTAGGGGGCCAACAGATTGCTCTGCATCTTGGCTCTGCTACTACCCGCCACCTGTGACCAAACACTGAGAATGAAGCGAATTAAGCTCACCCCATGGATCTTAATTTTAATTAATTTAAATTTAAATAGCCCCAGGTGACTAGCAGCTACCATATTAGACAGCACATGTCTAGAAGGTCTTTAATACTATCCCTTACTATTAATTATTGTGTTTTCACTTTTTGCTCAGTCAGTCTTGCTAGAGGTTTATCAGTGTTTTCAGAGAACCAATTGTTGACTTTATGTTTTCTCTGTTGTTGGCCTAGTTTCCATTTCATTACAGTCCTTCTTAATTTTTATTATTTCATCTCCCTCTTTTGATTTTAATTTGCTTTTTTTCTTAATTTTACACTTTTTCTTATACCAGTATTTAACGCTGTTTCCCTTTAAGTACTGCCTTTGTTTTATCAGTAAATTTTGATATGATATGTTTTCATTATCATTCTGTTCAAGATTTTTTCTATTTTTTGTGTGTTTTTTTTTTAATAACCTTAACGTTATTTAGCAAGGCTATTTAATTTCTGAATATCTGGGATTTTTCTGTCTTTTGTTACTGACTTCTAATTTTGTTCATTGTAGTCAGAGAACATAATCTATAACAATAAGGTCTTTTGAAATCTATTAAGACTTTTTCATGGCCTAACCTATAGTCAGTCTTGGTGAATGATCATTACACACTTGAAAAGTAAATGAATTCTGCAGTTGTTGGGTATAAATAGTTAATGAATGATAGGTTGATTGTGTTTTTTGTAAATGAATTTAACTTTTTTTTAAATAATTGTAGATTCATGTACAGTTGTAAGAAATAAAACAGAGAGATCTCCATATACCCTTCACTCAGCTTTATCCAATGGTAACATCTTATGTAACTGTAGTACAGTATGACAACCAAGAAATGTACATTGATACAATCAACCAACCTTATTTAGATTTCACCAGTTTTAATTGCACTCATTTGAGTTATATGGGTATGTGTGCTTAGTTCTGTGTAATTTTATCTCATGTATAGATTTGTAAGACCACCACCACAGTCAAAACACAGAATAGTACATCTCGAGTATCCCTTATGCTACCCTTTTATTAGCCATGGGCAGTTCTGTCCTTCTACCCTCCCTAACCCCTCCCAACTACTAATTTGTTCTCCATTTCTATAATTTTGTCATTTTGAGGTTGTTATATTAATGAAGTCATATAGTATGTAACTTTTTAAAATTGGTCTTGTCCAGTCAGCATGATTCCCTTGACATCCATCCAAGTTGTAGTTTGTTCCTTTGTATTGCTGTGTAGTTTCCATTGTGTAAATGTATCACAGTTCCTTTACCTGTTTAGGGATTTTGCAGTTTTTTGCCCTTATGAATAAAACTGCTGTGAATATACTTGTACAGATTTTTTGTGTAGACATAAGTTTTCATTTCTCTGGAATAAATGCCCAGGAGTGCACTTGCTGGGTATATGGTAAACATATGTTTAGCTTTGGGGGGAAAAATACCATACTCTGGAATTTTTCAGAATAGGCTTACAATTTCACATTCCCACCAGCATTGTATAAGTGATCCAATTTCTCTGCTTCCTTGCTGACATTGGATGATATCGCTGTTTTTTATTTTAGTGTTATGATAGGTATATAGTGATTTTAATTTGCATTTCACTAATGACTAATGTTGTTAAACTTCTTTTTATTTGCTTATTTGCCATCTGTATGTCCTCTTCTGTGAAATGTCTGTTTATGTCTTTTGCTGTAAATGAGTTTTTGTAATGGTGTCTCTACCATATTTGTTTTCATTTTAGTAAATTGTTTCATGTTCGACCTGTAACCCAAGGAGATGTGTATAGAGCCGAAACTGAGGAAATTCCTAAAATATTCCAGGTAAAAATCTGAAATTATAGTTTTAAAAGCTATTTTACCTAGGTGCTAAGTATATTTTGTTATATATATAAAATATACCAGTGCTTTTACGCATTTGAAACCTGTATGGACACATCTTTTTTTATCTTTTTTCTTCCACTACTCCTGAATATAGATACTATATGCAAATGAAGGTGAATGTAGAAAAGATGTGGAGATGGAGCCAGTACAACAAGCTGAAAAAACTAATTTTCAAAATCATAAAGGCCATGAGTTCATTCCTACACTATACCACTTTCCAGCCAACTGTGAGGCCTGTGCCAAACCACTCTGGCATGTTTTTAAGCCACCCCCTGCCCTCGAATGTCGAAGATGCCATGTTAAGTGCCACAGAGATCACTTAGATAAGAAAGAGGACCTAATTTCTCCATGTAAAGGTAAGGCATGATAAAGAATTATTTTTATAACTTATAATAAATTTAGTTTTAGGTCTCAGTGAAATAACTTCTGCAAGTGTAGCATTTTCTCTACTAAGTTGAAAAGAGGTTATAAATAATAATTTAACACTAGGGGAACAAAAACCAGCTGTCATTCCTCAGCTACAGATACAGTCTTTAATGTGTTTTTGAAGAGAATCATGTTCTTGTTTTAAAAAAAAAAAAAAAGGGTGCCAATAAGAAATCATAAATGGGAGACCAGCCTAGACCACCATACTGTGTCATAGACAAAATGTCTGTTTAGTTTAGCAGAAGTAGCTTGAGGGAAAGAATACTGGCTATTGCTTTTTTTTTTTTTTTTTTTTACATGGACAGGCACCGGAAATCGAACCCGGGTCCTCTGGCATGGCAGGCAAGCATTCTTGCCTGCTGAGCCACCGTGGCCCGCCCTGGCTATTGCTTTTGTAAGATAAAAAAAATTGTGTTCTGTAAGTGCACAGCTTGAGGGAAAGAATACTAGCTTGCTTTTTTTTTAAAAAAGACTTTTTTTATTGTATAGTATAACATATGTACAAAGCAAAGAAATAAAAAAGCAATAGTTTCAAAGCACTCTTCAACAAGTGGTTACAGGACAGATCCCAGAGTTTGTCATGGGCTAACATACAGTCTTCTGGCTTGATGTTTTAAGATTAAAAAAATTATGTTCTGTAAATGCATTTGTTTCACTTCTACATTTTTTTTGTATTTCTGATTTTACTTTATTTTTTTACTAGTTTTAACTAATATTTCTTTTTAAATTTTTTGGCCTTGACTAAATTAAGGAGAAAGGAATAATGTCCAAGCTTAATTAAGCATAGTAAATCTCGTAAAACTTTAAGAACTTGAAAAATTATGCATTTGATGTTTTTAACTATTTTATGGCTTTAATTGTGCTTTTTTATCTTTACTATAGTAAGTTATGATGTGACATCAGCAAGAGATATGCTGCTGTTAGCATGTTCTCAGGATGAACAAAAAAAATGGGTAACTCATTTAGTAAAGAAAATTCCTAAGAATCCACCATCCAGTTTTGTCCGTGCATCCCCTCGCACACTTTCTACAAGATCCACTGCAAATCAGTCTTTCCGGAAAGTGGTCAAAAATACGTCTGGAAAAACTAGGTAAAGATTAAAATGTTAATCTTTTTAACAATGTGAAAGTGATTAGATACCATCAATTAAAATTGGAAATTTAATTGTTCTTTCCACCAGAGAGTGCATGATTTGTAGTTACATCTATATGTGACTTGAAATAACTTCATTAATTAGTCTACTGATTCCTGTTAGAAATTAATAATATTTATAAATATAGTATTTACTTAGTCCCACATTAAATTTTATTGTCATAGTTGGGTATACATGGCACGTATTTAGCCCTTAATGTTTTAACCAATCTCTGGTATTAACCTTTTAAATGTAATAGATTCATATAAAACTTTGCTCGACTTTTCTTAAATTTTAACTAAGTTGGTTCAATTTTTACTAATCAAAATTATTTGGTTTTATCAATGATTATGATGTTACAAATTGACTCACCTCCTAGTTAAATACCAATTATTTAAAAAATTTTACCTGTTTCGATGGAATTGCTTTCTAAAATATCTTATATACCATGATAAAGTTACAGTACATAACTAAACCCTTTCTTAGTGAGAGGTTGCTACATC
The DNA here is from genome assembly GCF_023851605.1 of Tamandua tetradactyla. Classification (NCBI taxonomy): domain Eukaryota; kingdom Metazoa; phylum Chordata; class Mammalia; order Pilosa; family Myrmecophagidae; genus Tamandua; species Tamandua tetradactyla. The sequence goes on from NC_135344.1 coordinate 63,029,181, forward strand.
TCAGTAATTTACACATGAATAAATGAGGCTCAGAGAAGTTAAGCAACTTGCACAAGGTAGTCAGAGGCATAATTAAGATTGGAACCCATTTTTGTCCAATTTTAAAATCTATATTTTTTCCTTTTATACGAAAGACCAACTTTCCCCAGAGGGTAATCCCTAAATAAAGAGGGATATTTGTATCTAGAAACTGAGGCCTAGCACTGATCACAGTTGTTAACCCCTGTCTTCCAAGCAGCTTCAAAACCATCTTAACTCATCCCTTTTCTTAATTCCCTGTTTTCAATATTCAAGTCTTAATTCTTTGAAGTGACTCATGTCCATTCCTTCTATATTCCCCAATCATCATACTACTGCAGGGTATTTTTGCCTCACTCTTGACTTTCTCTGGAATCTTTTAACTTCCCCTTCCATTTTAGTGGAAGACATATCTTCCTTGAGCACTAATTTCATCATGTCAATATTTTTTAAATAAAATATTCAAGGTACTCAGATTTCCTAACACAACCAGACCATGGCATATTTGTTCTGAATTATTTTTATTCTGCTCTATAACTTTGCTTCCTTTGCAGCCTGATTTGTGTTTCTCCTCCAAAATCAACTTGCTTATGTTGCTGATCTTTACAGAGTATACTAAAACTGAAAATTTTTTCAAAGGACACTTCACATTCATAAAATCCCTTAGCTACACACCCTAAATAGGTATTACCACCAAATAGTTTTATAAAGCAATTCTAATTTAGGATGGTTTGTCTTGTTTAACATGTTACACATTTTTCTCCCAGATGTGAAGATGTATATTAGTGCTATTCTTAATATATACCACTACCTGACATTATTTTTTCTTGTCAGACTTTGAAATGAATTAAGAATCTCTATAAAATGGTCTATGTAGCATCCATCTTTTTTCTTTATTATAGTTCAAGTCCTTTATAGTTTTTCTCACCTGTCATTTGTTAACGTCCTCAAAACTTCAACACATGCTCAATTTTTTACATTGAGAAAATTGCTTATCACTTTAATCCATGCCTCTTCTTTCTTTTTGCCCCATATCTACTTAGAACCTTAAGACAAGAGATTTTGACCTATTTGTGTTGTTAAAGAGTTTAATCTTTTCCTTTTGTCTTCTTTTCCAAATTTCAAAGATATGGAATTTTTCTTTAAGTCTTACGAGTCATAGTCATTAATGTCTTATTTCACCAGCAATAAAATTACTATAAACTGGAGAGAGGAGGAGGCAGATTGCTACTCTGTGTTAATGAACTAAATGGTTAAAATATCAGCAAACTAATACCATCAGTAGACTAGAATGTCTTTGGTAGATTAGCTAACTTTTTAGTTGCAAGACCTGATCTTATTGGTTTCTTTAATAATTATTTCCTTAGGTAAGATTGCTTTAAATGCATTTTTATTCACTTTTAAATGACTTTTCAGATAGTGAAGAGATTACTAAAGCTCCAGAAATATCGTCACCCTAACATTAGGTGTAATAACAAAAACATTAGAAACAATCCTAATATCCAATAATAGAGAAAAAATTAGGTAAATTATGGTATTTTCAGTTTATTGAATATTAAGCAGCCAATTTCAGTTACGTTTAACATGAAAACATGTTTCAACAGGGAAAATGTTTAGTTGTGTAGGAAAATGCTCGATCTAAAAGTATTTAAAATATTAACATAGGTATCTAAAAAATGCCTTTAAAAAGAGTAAAAACAACAAAAGGAGATAGTATTGATTGTGTTTATGTATTTTCCTTTTCCCTATTTTCCAAATATTGTGTGATCGGTTAATCATTATATATAAAGATAAAATTTTATCTTCCCTCCATGTTCTTCTTGTATCTTTAAACTGAATTTATTTCTATTTCTTAATTTTCTTTTTTTTTTTTCCTAACAGTTAACCATGTGTCCTTAGTGCCTTGTGAAATCTTGTGGATGCTACCTGATAAACCAGGCTTCTTTAACCATGCAGAGCAGACAGGCTGTTCCCTTGACACAAATATCACAGGCTTCAGGGTTAAGATTGCTGTTTTCTGTCCTTGCTTTGGCACAAAAGCACACTGAGGGGTTTTTGTTTTCGTTTTTGTTTTTTATTGCGGGTTTGCCTACAGGTAGATTAGATTAATTATTACTATGTAATGCAAATACATTTGGGGGAAAGCTTAGCTAGATATATTTTTTTAAAAAAGGTGCTGCCTTTTTGAACTCAGAAAAATGCCTGTCAATCATGAATGGAACACAGTTTTCCTCATATGGGTGAGAGGAGAGGACTTTCACTTTCAAGTGGAATGGCCGTCACTATCAAGATCAGCTCATGGAAGGAGTAAAGAAAATATCTCAAAATGAGACAAACAGAAGTGTTTTTTTTTAATGATGTTTTGTGCTCTTGCAATACTATAACAAAACTTTTTAAAAAGCAGTGACATCACTTGAACTTCAGTGTTCTCACTGTAGAATTTAAAAGCCTTACTGTTGATTGCCCATGGTGGACTTGATGGAGAAATTAATTATCTTACATTATGCTTTACAAAATACTGTTGTGTTTCACTTTGTAGATTGGGGAATGGGAGAAGGCAAAAAAATTACATTTAATCTATGCATTTTTGCCAAGCCATATTGAGTTATTTTACTACTAGAGACATTAGGAACTAACTGTACAAAAGACCAAGTTGAAAAGCATTTTGTGGGGTACATCATTTCTGTAATTGTATAATGTATTTCTTTGTGGTTTTAAGTGATAAAGACATTAAATTAACAAACATATAAGAAATGTATGCACTGTTTGAAATGTAAATTATTCTTAGAACACTCTCAATGGGAGTTGCATTGCCCTTTTAGTGCCTTAATTTGAGAGAATTATTTTACTGCCATGAATAAGTACAGAAATTTCACAAAAAATATTTTCAAAAATTATGTCAGTGGATTTTTCATTGGTAATTGGTTTAATTTTAAATATTTAGAAGTTTGTTGGACTTTCTTAAGTTGAGTACAATCTTTGCATCAAAGTACCAGCTATAATAATAAAGACTTTATAAAACTATCTGCAAAAAATGTAGATGTTTACACCAATATAAAAGATAATTATGGCAGCATATCTGAGATGTTTTCCAGTTAACATAGGAATTACCAGATAAATACTGTTAAGCTCTTGTCCAGTAACAAGAGTTGATTTCGTATGGGCAGTATGATTTATTGTTTATTTTTTTAACCAAATACCTCCTCAGTAATTTATAAAGGCTTTGCAGTAATGTGTATCAAATAAGAAGCACTGGAAAACCAATTCGTCTTTAGGACGATATGCATGTTTCAAGTGGTATTGAAAGCCGCACTGATGGATATGTAATAATAAACATATCTGTTATTAATATGCTAATGACTCTGTGCTCATTTAATGAGAAATAAAAGTAATTTATGGTTGTATACCTTTAATAATGACTGCTATGGTATTTACTCATAGGTGAAATGAAAAGAAAATATGCTGCAAATTACTCCATGTATACAAATGTTTGTTGGATTCCATGATTAAAGTGAATTTCTAACTCTTTGATTGGGGTCTCAAGCAAGTCAAATGAAAAGCTGGCCAATGTTTGTTGGGGATGTTCTCCATGGGTCTCTTTCCTTTCTACACCTATTATGAACACGGGCTCTGACAACCTTTGTCCCAGACTATCTTTTAAAGGATATTTGCATAGTAAACAGCCTTGGAAGATAATGGTGTATCCCTCAAGAGGAAGGCAGGCTTTTTTTTACTGCCCAGTATAATAAAGATAATCTCTCCTTTCAGGACAAAAATTGGACAGATTTGCTTGAACCTGTTAGGAAATAATTGTGGTTCTCTAAACATGAGGTTCCTGAGTTGTGCAGACTCACTGTGTGCTCAGAACCCACTGAAGTCAGCTCTGCGACTTGGGTGGGTAGGAAGGGCAACAAGAGCATCTGACATAGACATGATGCTCATCCTGTGTGCTTTGCCTTTGGTTTCTTATCCAGGAGCCTCATATCTTCTGCCAGCATTTGTGAAACTAACCTTATAGCTTGCCAGTGGGGTAAAGTTTCAGACCCTTCACAATTCTTAACCATGTCTTCACTACCTTCTCAGAACCATCACCATTACCTAATATATTCATGACCAGTTGCAGAGAACAGTTAATTCTAATTATTTTAACCAAGAGAAGTTTTTTAAATAAAATATTAACCTTAACTATAAAATTGTTAGGAGGCTGACAGAGCTTTGAGGAATGACCCCCAGTGCCATATCACGGAACCAAGTAAAGCAAGAGAGTTTCTTCCTTTTCTCTAAGATGAGGAAACGCCACAATCCCAAAGTACACAACATTGTGAAGATCAGGAGAGTGACATGATCAGGAAGCCACACTGCCACTGCTGGCTTTCTATAATACTTTGTCATGTCTACTATAATCTACACCAGCATAGTTGTTTTGTACCATTCCCCTTGCCACTTTTGAACTTCGTACCTGGATGCTAGAATCTCTGCCTACACTGCATCAGAAAAACCACTTTCATGCCCTGCTTGCCAGCGTTAGCAAAGCCTCCATCTCACTTCTTCCTTCTATAGTGCATCTACTTATCAAAATTAAATTATATTGAGAATTCTAGCTGCAAGGGAATTTGTGAAAGGTAGCTTTTATCTTTCTATCCACTTGATTACAGGAGGACACACTAAGAGAAATAGAGGTTTAGCACCAAACAGCCAATCTTCCACACCGACAAGCTTCTGCTGAGAACAGGGACTTTAACTCGGGGCAAGAAAGAAAACATAGCCACTGTGAGGCTTAGTCCAACTGTGGGTCACTTGTCATAGTTTGGAATTCAGCTTAAACAAAATAACCTGTCCACTTTCATTAAAGTTAAAATGTCAGTATGTGAAGGGAGAATTTAAACATAGCAATCAAATTTATAATTACTTGATAAAATGTTACTTTTTATATCACAAGAAATTATGAAATAACTCAACTTAGTAATCACTTAAGTCAGTTTGTTGCTCTTACTGGGTTGCTAGTTTGTACTTCCAGAATTTATTTTTCATTTTCTAGCACCTCTAGAATTCTTTCCTGTCAGAAAGAAAACTCCAGAAAATGAGCTATTAGCAGCTATTAGGACTAATGATTAAACTGTCTCTAAAAAAAATTGATTTTGAATGACTTAATATGCTATGTCTACTACACTTGCTTTTTTCTATTAATGGTGTCATTTGATGAACAAAAATTAATTTTGGTGAAATATATTTTATTGATCTTTTCCTTTATACTTAGAGCCTTTTGTGTATTGTTAAGAAATCTCTGCCTATTTAAGAAACAGGCAGATAATTCTGTTAGCTTCTTGAAGGTTGCCGTGCACATTTGGTTCTACAGTGCATCTAGAATTCATTTTTATATTTGGGGAAGTCAAAATGTCATCTTCTCCCATATGGATATCCAATTAGCCCTGCAGTATTTATTTAAAAAGCTTTCCTGCATTGTAAATCCGGTGACCAACCAATCCATTGGTCTGTCTACCCTCATCAGTATTGCTTAATAATGACATTTAATAGCTGTATTGTAAGCTTTCCACCTTTGTACTTCTAGATTGGCTGGGCTCTTCTAGACCCTTTGCATTTCCATTAACTTTTTAATACACGTTGTCAATTTCCACCAAAAGGAAAAACAATTTTTAAAAGACCGTGCTGGAATTTGATTGGGATTGCAGTCAACCTATAGATCAATTTGGGGAGAATTAACATATTTATAATTTTTAGTCTCCCATTATAAGACACTTCACAAAAATAAAACTGATGTATTTGCAAATGTCATAATTACATATGTAGAAAGTCTAAAAGCCTCTGCAGATAAAGTAATAGAAATAAGTGACTTAAAAGGCCACTGATAGCAAGGTCAATATCCAAAAATAAGTTGTTCTGTATACTATCAACAAACTGCTGGAAAGTAAAATATTTGCAAATGATACATTCATGATAAAATAGATAATCCACTCAAAGATGTGCAAGACATCATTCAGACCAAGCTGAACTGAAAAAAAAAATTCAGAGAAATTTTTAAATATTTAAATAAATGGAATTACTTTTTTAAATGAGCATCTTCACATAAAGTTACTAAAATAAATTATGCCATTTTCCAAGGACCTAATGAGATTTTTTATCCTTTTTAATCCAGACTTGGAAATTCTAATTAAGGTTGTTCTTTATTTTTATAAATACTGCTCTCTCAAATCAGTTTCTAGTTGAGTAATATATGTGTATGAAGCAGCACTCAATACTCTTGGAAATTCTCCCAAGTCTTTTTTGCTTTTAATAGTGGCATGATTATAATGATTGTTTTATAAACAGAGTAAATGCTCATTGGAATAAACTAAAGAAATACAGTAGAGTATATAGGAAAAAGCGGATTGCTTTTACCAAATCCCACCCCCACTCCACCCCACCCCAGTATTCTTAGTAACCAGTATTAACAGTTGCATTTTCTAAACGCTTCTCTCCAGAGTCTGTATCACTTGGATTTTGGGGCAGTAGGGAAAGACTAATATTTATTGCGTTTCTCATATGGAAATCCTAAAGTACAAAGAGGTTAAATTATCTTGTCTCTTTCTAGACAAATATTAACTAAATTGTCATGTAAAGAAATGACACATTATTTCATGAGTTATCTTGCATCCCATAAAGTATTTTGAGATGTTGGAGAAACAAGAGAAATAAATGTTAATGTTTAGAAATTTTATAATTCAAAAGATATTGAATAGAATAATACTTATATGTTGTTTAATCCTATAAATATGGTGGTTACTTATAGGTTTACAGAAACAATGTAGGATGATTTTGGCCATAAATTGAATAAAGTGGTTCCTTTGCCTGGATAACTGTCAGTATGGAATCTGACGTTCACTTGCACTAATTGTTTATGAGAGTATACAACTTACTAACCTGGCAAAAAAAATAAATATGGCCCAACTGGATAAAAGAAAATATTTTGGACCTTCTTTATCCTTTGGCTGAATGGATGATTATTAGATCTGTTCCCCTTTCCTTTTGGTCAAGGATCATTAATCTTGATTGATATAATAATTCCTGCCATACTGTACAACAGTGTAGCAATAGTTGCTAACTATTTGAGTCCAATTCTCATTCAAGATCTGTCAGTGAATCACAGGAGGGGCCATCTAAGAGTGAGCATAAATGAGATCAAATCTATAACTACTAGAAGAAAAAGTCCTCAAAGTATTTCTTTTACTGCATGAATGCCTGAAATACCTCAAGATCTTCAAACTTTAAAGTATTTCAAAGTCGAAATATGACTCTGAGCTTTGTAAAAAGTATATTACTTAATCCTCATAACAACTCTATGTAGTAGATATTACCATCCATAATTTTTAGATGAGGAAATTACTAGGGCACACAGCTACAATCTTTCGATTTTCCAAATGTAATTTTCCAAATGTAATGTGAAAGTTAACTTTCTAGCATGAAGGAAAATAATCATGTATTTGAGTCGTGACTCTTACTGTACTAAGGGTCACATATTGTACCTATGAAGTTGTAACCTAGTATCTAGGTGGGAAACTAATACCACTGTCATGGAGTAGAAAAAGTGCCTTGGTTTTCTAGGCTTTATAGTATGAACTTTCCACGTATTTATGGTAGGCCAGGATGTAGATATAAAGGAACATTACATCAAATGCAAAACAACACAAAAACACAGTATGGGGTACATTTTTAATTGACTAAAAGCCTTTAGTTGATTGACTACACTTCATGAAGGAAATAGTAAATTAATTATGAGCCTTGTGAGCACTAGTAATTATTTTTCCTTTATGAGATGTCATTTAACAGGAATTTTATTATCTAAAACTCATCTTTAGAAGTTGATCAATTAGGTATGCATCCTGTACATTTTCATTATCTCGTAATAATAAAGTAACCAGTATTTGCTATTATAGAAAATTTTTTATTTTCCTTTTTATACATCATATATCTTACATTTTATGTCAACTAAAACTCACTTCTGTACTGCTGAGAGTTTCCCTTTCTCTGACAAGAATTCCTAGGTCTGTCTTGTATATCATATTGTTTTCTAATTCTCTAAACTATATTGCATAAAACACTGATGTATAGGCTTATTTTTTTACTCATTATACTCATATTATTGGTGTTAATAATCCTTCCACAAAATAAAAATACAAAATATTTTATACCACCCATACAGAATTAGCAAATGTTATCTTAATATTTGCTTAAAATTGCTTTTTTGTTTGTTTGTTTGTTTGCATGGGTAGGCACCAGAAATCAAATCCCAGTCTCCAGCATGGCAGGCAAGAACTTTACCACTGTGCCACCATCTCCTACCCCAAATTGCTTTTTTTTTAAACTAAAACATAACAGATTTAAACAAAGACCTTCTTATACCTCCTCTAGTTTTTTCTCTTCACTTTCTCTCCAAAGGTAGTAAGTCATTAATTTGATGTGCAGCTTTCTCATTTATATTCTATCCCTTTACCAAATATATGTTCATATAGAGTTCTGTTTATGTAGCTTTTACAATTATATAAATAGCATCCTTCTCTTCACATGTAGCATTCTTTAACGTATTTATTTCATTCATCATTGTTATTTATGGCACTTATAATTTAAGAAGAATTTACTATTTAACAAGAAAAGACAGCATTAGAACTTTCTATTTTAACAGCCATCTCCCTCATTTAAGCATTTAGATTACGTAAAGTGTAACGCAGAAATCCCCTGTGAGTGGTTTTAATTCAGCCTCACTATTTTTTTATTTATGTAAAAATAATCTTTTAAAATCTTGGATTAAAATATTTTATATCTTAATGGCACATGCCAACCATGATTTCAAGCAAGTGCATTTGCTATCATGAAAAAATTGAAACGTGTTTATAATTATCTAAATTTGTATATCACATTAGCTCACTTGGTTCACAAATGTCTATTAAATCAACCCACACTTGCACCACAAATGCTTAAAAAGTTAAAACTAGAGACTATCTTACCTAACAATTAGTCTCATCCTAAACATATAATCATTCTCACAAAATATTGCGGTAATCAATAACCCCTCTAATTATGAAATCTTTGGGTCAACCAAAACAAACATAATTAACAGAGAACTGTCCATAAGATTCCTACTATTATTCAATATTCTGAGGAAACTAACACGTGAAAAAAAAAGTTATTAAAAGGAAGAAGTAACTTTGGCCCAGGAGGTCCTGAAGGCAGTACCTCATTTTTCATGTGCTCCCCACTCCATCTGGGATAAGTTTTACCCACAATCCTACCACTTGGGTGTAAATAGATGCTGAGATCTCCTCTTAACCAAAAAAAAAAAAAAAAAAAAGTCCAAATTCTTTGAGAAGTGATCATTCCTTGTGAATCAAAACGATATGGCCTGGAGGGGAGAGAGTGCCAAAATGGCAGCTGGTGAGGTATGGGATTTAGATTGTCCTCCAGAGCAGCTACTAAATAGCCAGGAACAGTACAGAACAACTGCTGGAGCCACGTTAGTGACCGGACACACAGTGTACCCCAGTCTGGACCAACTGGACCAGCTGCCAGCCCCCACAGAGAACTGTGAGTTCCCCAAGCCGTGGAAGCCAGTGCCCCTCCCACACAGGCTGCTTCCCACAGGGGAAAGGAAAGGGACTTTACCAGCAGCAGGGACTGGGCACAACCAGGCTTAATTCACAAATTCTGACTACTAAAAATAGGCCCCCAGCGCAGCTGAACCTGCAGTCAAAGCACAGGTTGCTGATTTTTGCCCTGGTGCCAAGGGGGCAGGGTTGACGGAAAAAGAAAAAGGAAAAAAAGAAACAGATTTTTTGGATCAGATAGCATGTACTACTTGAAAGGGTCTGGGCCCTGAAGGAAAGGAGGGGGCACATAGAATCTGAAGGTACACAAAGCCACATACCAACTTATGCTCTTGATTGGCAAGCCCAAGGAATGGGGTCCTGCTCTGCAAAGGACTTTTCTCTTTCTTTTTTGTGGCTGTGTTTCTATGGCTTGACTGCCTTTGGATACAGCTGCAGGGCTTCTCAGGCTGCAACTGCCCCAGGCATAGGAAGAAACAAGCTTATTTGAGAGCTTCTTTGGAGCCTGTTCCTTCCCCAGGAGAGGGGTGGGGCCCAGCTCAGGTGGATCCCCTCCCTCAAGGAATTTAGACCCCAGGGTTTGGAAAATTGAAGTGATTAAAGCCAACCTACAACCTCTCCTCTGTCTCTACCACACCCCCAGCAGGGAGAATCTGCTGAAGTTAAAGGTAATGCATCACCTTATGCTGGTGGGGCCTGCAGGCAGAAACGCACCACTTACTGGGCAGGACAGGAAAAACACAGAGTACAGAGACTTCATAGGAAAGTCTTTCAACCTGCTGGGAAAACTGACAGAGGTGACTCCTCCTGACAGGAGGCAAGTTTGGTCTGAGAAAATCTGGCTGGGGTCTATACTACCTAAGTAGACCTGCCTAAGGGTAGGGGGAAAAAGGCACGATACAAGCAGGGCAAGAAACAAGAAAACAAGAACTAAAAAATTCTGCTCTGTTAAACAAAACCTAAGCTAGTGGTCCAGAATAAGCTGAACTGAATGCCAAAGAATACATAGACAACAAAGTCATCCAGCAAGAAAATCCTAGGTAAAAGAAGTGAAAACAATCTCCAGAATAAACTAATTAAGGTAATTAAATGCCTAGATGCCAGCAAAAAATAAATCACACTAGGAAAATTGAAGATATGGCCCAGTCAAAGGAACAAACCAACAATTCAAATGAGATACAGTAGTTGAAACAATTAATTCAGAATGTTCGAACAGAAATTGAAAACCTCATTAAAAATCAAATCAATGAATTGAGGGAGGATATGAATAAGGCAAGGAATGAACAAAAAGAAGAAATCAAAAGTCTGAAAAAACAAATCACAGAATTTATGGGAATAAAGGCACAGAAGAGATAAAAAAAACAATGGAAACCTACAATGTTAGATTTCAAGAGGCAGAAGATAGGATTAGTGAACTTGAGGATGGGACATCTGAAATCCGACAAGTAACAGAAAATATAGAGAAAAGAATGGAAAAACATGAGCAGGGACTCAGGGAATTGTGTGATAACATGAAGCGTGTGAATATACACGTGTGGGTGTCCCAGAAGGAGAAGAGAAGGGAAAAGGAGGAGAAAAACTAATGGAGTGTGCTGGTTTGAAAGGATGTATGCCCACTAGAAAAGCCATGTTTTAATCAAAATCCCATTTCATAAAGGTAGAATAATCCCTATTCAATACTGTATGTTTGAAACTGTAATCAGATCATCTCCTGGATGATGTGATTTAGTCAAGAGTGGTTGTTAAATTGGATTAGGTGACGACATGTCTACACCCATTTGGGTGGGTCTTGATTGGTTTATTGGAGTCCTATAAAAGAGGAAATATTTGGAGAATGAGAGATTCAGAGAGATCAGAAAAGAATGACATAGCCATGAGAGCAGAGAGCCCACAAGCCAGTGACCTTTGGAGATGAAGAAGGAAAACGCCTCCCAGGGAGCTTCATGAAACAGGAAGCCAGGAGAGAAAGTAGCAGATAATGCCTTGCCCACCATGTGCCCTTCCAGCTGAGAGAGAAACTGTGACTGTGTTCACCATGTGCCTTTCCAGATGAGAGAGAAACCCTGAATATCATTGACCTTCTTGTATCTTTCCCTGGATGCCTTTGATTGGACATTTCTATGACTCGTTTTAATTGGACATTTCATTGGCCTTAAAACTGTAAACTAGCAACTTACTAAATTCCCCTTTTTAAAAGTCATTCTGATTCTAGTATATTGCATTCCAGCAGCTAGCAAACTAGAACATGGAGCATATTATCACTGAAAATTTCCCAACTCTTATGAAAGACTTAAAATTACAGATTCAAGACGTGCAGCATACCCCAAACAGAATAGATTGAAATATACATAATCCAAGATGCTTACTAATCAGAGTGAATGTCAGACATCAAAGAGAAAGAGAGAATCTAGAAAGCAGCAAGAGAAAAGCAATGCATTACATACAAGGAAGCCCAATAAGACTATGCATAGATTTCTCAGCAGAAACCATGGAGGTAAGAAGATAGTGGGATGATATATTTAAAATACTAAAAGAAAAACTGACAACCAAGAATTTTATATCCAGCAAAACTGTCCTTCAAATATGAGGGGGAAATTAAAACACTTTCAGTGAAACAAAATCACTGAGAGAATTTGTGATCAAGAGAACAGGTCTGCAAGAAGTACTAAAGTGAGTACTAGAGACAGATAGGAAAACACATGAGAGAGATGTGGAGAAGAGTGTAGAAATGAAGACTATCAGTAAAGGTAAAAAGAAGAAAAATTAGATATGACATACAAAATCCAAAAGTCAAAATGGTAGAAGAAAGTACTGCCCATACAGTAATAACACTAAATGTTAATGGATGAAGCTCCCCAATCAAAAGACATAGACCCAGCAGATCGGATTAAAAAACAGGACCCATCTATATTCTGTCTACAGGAAATGAAGTTTAGACCCAAGGATAAACATAGGTTGAAAGTGAAAGGTTGGAAAAAGTTATTTCATGCAAATAACAATCTGAAAAAAGCAGGAGTAGCTATACTAATATCCAACAAATTAGACTTCAAATGTAAAACAGTTAAAAGAGACAAAGAAGGACACTATGTATTAATAAAAAGAACAATTCAACAAGAAGACATAACAATCATAAATATTTATGCACCAAGCTAGAATGCTACAAAATAAATGAGGCAAACACTGAAAAGAGAAATAGACACATCTACCATAATAGTTGGAGACTTCAATTCCCCATTCTCATCAATGGACAGAACATCTAGAAGAGGATCAATAAAAAAATAGAGAATTTGAATAATACAATAAATGAGCTAGACTTAACATTTATAGAACATTACACACCACAACAGCATGATACACCTTTTTCTCAAGTGCTCATGGATCATTCTTAAGGTTAGACCATATGCTGGGTCACAAAGCAAGTCTCAATAAATTTAAAAAGATTGAAATCATACAAAACACTTTCTCAGATCATAAAGGAATGAGGTTGGGAATCAATAAAATGCACAGTGCCAGAAAATTCACAAATATGTGGAAGCTCAGCAACACACTCCTAAACAACCAGTGGGTCAAGGAAGAAATTACAAGAGAAATCAGTAAATATCTCGAAGCAAATGAAAATGAAAGCAGAACATATCAAAATTTATGGGGCACAGCAAAGGCAGTGCTAAGAGGGAAATTTATTGCCCTAAATGCCTATATCAATAAAGAAGAAAGGGTAAAAATAGAGGAATTAACTGTCCACTTGGAAGAACTAGAGAAAGAACAGCAAACTAACCCCAAAGCAAGCAAAAGGAAAGAAATAATGAAGATTAGAGCAGAAATAAATGAAATTGAGAACATGAAAACAGTTGAGAAAATCAACAAAACCAGAAGCTGGTTTTATGAGAAAATCAATAAGATTGATGAACCCTTAGCAAGACTGACAAAAAGAAGGAGAGAGAGGATGCAAATAAATAGGATCAGAAATGGAAGAGGAGACATAGCCACTGACCCCATAGAAATAAAGAAAGTAATAACAGGATACTATGAACAACTTTATGCTAATAAATACAACAATGTAGATGAAATGGACAACTTTCTAGAAAGGCATGAACAACGAACTTTGATTCGAGAAGAAATAGATGACTTCAACAAACCAATCACAAGTAAAGAAATTGAATCAGTCATTAAGAAGCTCCCCCAAAAGAAAAGCCCAGGACCAAATGGCTTCACATGTGAATTCTACCAAACATTCAAGAAAGAATTAGTACCAATCCTGATCAAACTTTTCAAAAAAATTGAAGAGGAGGGAAATCTATTTAACTCATTCTATGAAGCCAGCATCACCCTCATACCAAAGACAGACAAAGATATTACAGAAAAAAAAAAAAAACTACAGACCAATCTCTCTGATGAATATAGATGCAAACATTCTCAACAAAATTCTTGCAAATCGAATCCAGCAGCATATTAAAAGAATTATGCATCATAACCAAGTAAGATTCATTCCAGGTATGCAAGGATGACTCAGCATAAGAAAATCAATTAATATAATGCATAGTATCAACAAATCAAAGCAGAAAAACCACATGATCATCTCGATTGATGCAGAAAAGGCATTTGACAAAATTCAACATCCTTTCCTGTTGAAAATACTTCAAGGGGTAGGAATAGAAGGGAACTTCCTTAAAATGATAAAGGGAATATATGAAAAACCCACAGCTAACATCATCCTTGTGGTAGTTAGATTCAGTTGTCAACTTGGCCAGGTGAAGGTACCTAGTTCTGTTCCTATGGATTTGAGTTAATCGTACATGAATCTCATCTGTTGCTCATTACATCTGCAGTTGGCTAAGAGGCATGCCTGATGTAATGAATGATGTTGATGTAATTGGCTTGTGTTTAAATGAGAGAGCTCAATGTAGCACAGCCAAAGAAGCCCAGCATATCTCATCTCAGCACTCGCAGCTCATCCCAGGCCTTTGGAGATGCAGAAAGAAATCACCCCAGGGAAAGTTGTTGGAACCCAGAGGCCTAGAGAGAAGGCCAGCAGAGATCACCCTGTGCCTTCCCACATAAGAAAGAACCTCATTTGAAAGTTAGCTGCCTTTCCTCTGAAGAACTAATGAAATAAATCCCCTTTTATTAAAAGCCAGTCCATCTCTGGAGTGTTGCATTCCAGCAGCTAGCAAACTAGAACAATCCTCAATGGGGAAAAACTGAAAACTTTCCCCTAAGATCAGGAACAAGACAAGGATGTCCACTATCACCAGTGTTATTCAACATTGTGTTGGAAGTTCTAGCCAAAGCAATTAGACAAGAAAAAAGAAATACAAGGCATCAAAATTGAAAAGGAAGAAGTAAAATTCTCACTGTTTGCAGATGATATGATACTATATGTCAAAAACCCCAAAAAATCCACAGCAAAACTACTAGAGCTAATATATGAGTACAGCAAAGTGGCAGATTACAAGATCAACACTCAAAAATCTGTAGTGTTTCTATACACTAGTAATGAACAATCTGAGGTGGAAATCAAGGGGGGAAATTCCATTTACAATTGCAACCAAAAGAATAAAATATTTAGGAATAAATTTAACTACAGAGGCAAAAGACCTATACAAAGAAAACTACAAGAAGTTGTTAAAAGAAATCACAGAAGACTTAAATAAATGGAATGGCATACCATGTTCATGGATTGGAAGACTAAATATAGATAAGATGTCAATTCTACCTAAATTGATTTACAGATTCAATGTAAAAACAATTAAAATCCCAAAACTTACCTTTCAGAAATAGAAAAACCAATAATCAAGTTTAACTGAAAGGGCAGGGTGCCCCAAATAGCTAAAAGTATACTGAGAAAGAAAAATGAAGTCGAAGGTCTCACACTGACTGACTTCAAGGTGTAATATGAAGCTACAGTGGTCAAAACTAGCATGGTACTGGCATAAAGATAGATATACTGACCAATGGAATAGAATAGAATGTTCAGATATAGACCCTCTCATCTATGGACAATTTATCTTTGATAAGGCAGTCAAGCCAACTCACCTGGGACAGAACGGTTTCTTCAATAAATGGTGCCTAGAGAACTGGATATCCATATACAAAACAATGAAAAAGGATCCTTATCTCACACCCTATACAAAAATTAACTCAAAATGGATCAAAGACCTAAACACTAGATCTAAGACCATAAAACTGTTAGAAGAAAATGTAAGGAAATATCTTATCAGTCTTATAATAGGAGGCAGTTTCCTAGACCTTATACCCAAAGCACAAGCCCTGAAGAAAGAAAGAAATGGGAACTCCTCAAAATTAAACACTTTTGTGCATCAAAGAACTTAATCAAGAAAGTAAAAAGAAAGCCTACACAATGGGAGACAATATTTGGGGACAATATATCCAGATAAAGGTCTAGTTTCCAGAATATATAAAGAGATAGTTCAACTCAAAAACAAAAAGACAGACAACCCAATTACAAAATGGGCAAAAGACTTGAACAGACACTTCTCAGAAGACGAAATACAAATGGCCAAAAGACACATGAAAAGATGCTCGACTTCCCTGGCTATTAAGGAAATGCAAATCAAAACCACAATAAGATATCATCTCAAACCCACCAGAATGGCCATTATCAATAAAACAGAAAACGACAAGTGCTGGAGAGGACACACTTATCCACTGTTGGTGGAAATGTCAAATGGTACAACTGCTATGAAAGGCAGTTTGGCAGTTCCTCGGGAAGCTAAGTATAGAATTGCCATATGACCCAGCAATACATCTACTCAGAGGATATGAGGGCAAGGACGCAAACGGACATTTGCACACCAATGTTTATCACAGCATTATTTACAATTGTCAAGATATGGAAACAGAAAAAATGTCCATCAACAGAGGAGTGGCTAAACAAACTGTGGTGTATACATACAATGGGATATGCAGCTGTAAGACAGAATAAAGTTATGAAGTACGTAACAACATGGATGGACCTTAAGGACATTATGCTGAGTGAGATTAGCCAGAAACAAAAGGACAAATACTGTATGGTCTCACTGATATGAACTGACATTACTGAATAAACTTGGAGAATTTCATTGGTAACAGAAACCATCAGAAGATAGAAATAGAGTAAGATATTGGGTAATTGGAACTGAAGGGATACAGATTGTGCAACAGCAATGATTGTAAAAATTCAGAAATGGATAGCATAATACTACCTAACTGTAATACAATTATGTTAAAACACTGAATGAGCTGAAGGTAAGAATGATAGAGGGAGGAGGGCTGGGGGCGCACATGAAGTCAGAAAGAAAGATTGGTGATAAAGACTGAGATGGTATAATCTAGGAATGCCTAGCGTGTATGATGATAGTGACTAAATGTACAAATTTAAAAATATTTTTGCATGAGGAAGAACAAAGGAATGTCATTACTGCAGGGTGCTGAAAATAGATGGTAATTAATATTTTAAAATTTTTACTTATGTGTGAGACTAAAGCAAAAATTGTTTATTTGGTACAAAGTTTATATTTTGACTAGAGCAGTTCCTAATATAACTTATGTAGACAGCTTAATTGAACACCATAAGTACATGGAACCTTGAGTAGGACATGAGATTTTGTTGGTTTGTCCTGAGTGATGTCCTGATAAATCCCAGATTGATTTGAACAGTGAATAAAAAAAGATTTGTAAAGTTCCCTTTGGGGAATGGTGAGAAAGGGTTAAAATTCAACTTCCCCAAGTGGAGAATTCTTGATATTCTCGCAAGCAGTGGGGGCAACCTAAGCTATTGGCTGAGCCCCCAATCTTATGGTTTGTTCATATGAAACTTAATCCCAAAGGATAGGTCAAGCCTACTTAAAATTAGGCCTAAGAGTCATCCCCAGGAGAGCCTCTTTTGTTGCTCAGATGTGGCCTCTCTCTCCAGCCAACACAACAAGCAAACTCACCACCCTCCCCCTCTCTGCATGGGAAATGACTCCCAGGGGTGTGGAACTTCCTGGCAACGTGGTTCAGAAATCCTAGAATGAGCTGAGACTCAGCATCAAGGGGTTGAGAAAACATTCTCGACCAAAAAGGGAAAGAGTGAAATGACACAAAATAAACTGTCATGGCTGAGAAATTCTAAACAGAGTTGAGAAGTTATCCTGGAGGTTATTCTTATGCATTAAATAGATATCACCTTGTTACTCAAGACGTAATGGAGAGGCTGGAGGGAACTGCATGAAAATGTAGAGCTGTGTTCCAGTAGCCATGTTTCTTGAAGATGATTGTATAATGACATAGCTTTCACAATGTGACTCTGTGATTGTGAAAACCTTGTGTCTGATTTTCCTTTTATCTACCTTATCAACAGATGAGTAAAACATATGGAATAAAAATAAATAATGGAGGAACAAATGTTAAAATAAATTCAGTACATTGACAGGAGATAGAAATTGGGTAAGATATTGGGTAATTGGAGCTGAAGGGATACAGACTGTGCAACAGGACTGGATACAAAAACTCAGAAATGGACAGCACAATACTACCTAACTGTAATATAATTATGTTAAAACACTGAATGAAGCTGCATGTGAGAATGATAGAGGGAGGAGGGCTGGGGACATAAATGAAATCATAAAGAAAGATAGATGTTAAAGATTGAGATGGTATAATCTAGGAATGCCTAGAGTGTATAACAATAGTGAAATGTACAATGTACAAATTTTAAAAATGTTTTTGCATGAGGAAGAATAAAGGAATGTCATTATTGCAGGGTGCTGAAAATAGATGGTAATTAATATTTTAAAATGTCACCTTATGTGTGAGACTAAAGCAAAAAATGTTTATTTGTTTCAAAATTTATATTTTGACTAGAGCACTTCCTAATATAACTTATGTAGATAGTTTGATTGAACATCATAAGTACTTGGAATCTCAGGTAGGACATGAGATTTTGTTGGTTTGTCCAGAGTGATGCCCCAGTGAATCCTAGAGTGATTTTATCAGTGAGTGGAAAAGTATTTGCAAGCCCCCTTTGGGGAATGGTGAGTGCGGGGAGAAATTTAACTTCCCCAAGTTGAATTCTTGATATTCCCACAAGCAGTGTGGACAACCAAACTACAGGCTGAGTCCCCAGTCTGGGGGTTTGTTCACATGAAACTTAACCCCACAAAAGATAGGTCAAGTCTACTTAAAATTTAGGCCTAAGTGTCACCCCCAAGAGAGCCTCTTTTGTTGCTCAGATGTGGCCTCTCTCTCCAGCCAACATGACGAGCAGTTTCACCACCCTCCCCCTCTCTGCGTGGTACATGACTCCCAGGGGTGTGGACCTTCCTGGCAACGTGGGACAGAGATCCTGGAATGAGCTGAGACTCAGCATCAAGGGACTGAGAAAAACCCTAGAATGAGCTGAGAATTAACATCAAGGGATTGAGAGAACCTTCTCGACCAAAAGGGGGAAGAGTGAAATAAGACTGTCAATGGCTGAGAGATTCCAAACAGAGTTGAGAGGTTATCCTGGAGGTTATTCTTACGTATTAAGTAGATATCACCTTGTTGTTCAAGATGTAGTGGAGAGGCTGGAGGGAACTGCCTGAAAATGTAAAGCTGTGTTCCAGTAACCATGTTTCTTGATGATTGAACAATGATATAGCTTTCACAATGTGACTCTGTGAATGTGAAAACCTTATGTCTGATGCTCCTTTTATCTACCATATCAACAAAAGAGTGGAACATATGGAATAAAAATAAATAGTAGGGGGAACAAATGTTAAAATAAATTTAGTTTGAAATGCTAGTGGTAGATGAAGGCGAGGGATAAGGGGTATGGTATGTATAACTTTTTTTTTCTCATTATTGTTTTATTTCTTTTTCTGTTTTTTTATTTCTTTTTCTGAATCAATGCAAATGTTCTAAGAAATGATGAATATGCAGCTGTGTGATGATATTGAGAATTATTGATTATATATGTAGAATGGAATGATATCTGTTTTGTTTGTTGTTAATTTTTTTTAACTTTATAATTAAAAGATTCTTCTTTCTTTAAAAAAAATAATGTTATGCAAAAGATACTGGTAGAAAAAGGCAATAAAAAAAGATACTGGTAGAAAGACAAGTAACAGGCTGGGAGAAAATATTTGCAAATTACATCTGATAGAGGACATGTATCCAAAATATTCAAAGACTCAAACAATGAGAAAACAAACAACTCAATTTAAAAATAAACAAAATATATGAACAGACACCTCACCAGAAGAGATATATACGTATGGCAAATGAACATATGAAAAGATGCTCACCCTCATATGTCACTAGGGAATTGCAAATTAAAACTTTAATGGGATATCCACCTTTTGGAATGGCTAAAAAAAAAAAAAAAAAAACCAAAAATCTGACAATACCAAATGCTGGTGAGGATGTGGAGCATTAGTATCAGTGGTAGAGAGAGTTCAAATAGAGTCAAAAGGCTACTCTGAAGGTTGCTCTTAAGCAAGCTTCAGTTAGACCTGGCTACCTATCATAACCTATCAGCCCCTAATTAGGACCATTCCAGCCAATCCTAAAGAACACCTAGGGCAATATATAATATTCCACAAGGTTCTATGTGGAATCTCCCTGAAGAAAATCTAATCACAAGATTCCAATCTACAGTGTTGAACTCTCTGCTACTGATACTTTATTAAGTAAACTTCTTTCCTCCCTTTTGGTCAGGATGGAATTGTTGATCCCATGGTACCAGGTCTGGATTCATCCCTGACAGTCATCTCCCACATCACCAGGGAGACTTTCACCCCTGTCTCCCATTTAATTGCAATTGGATGTCTTGTCCCATGTAGGGGGGAAGGCAATGATTTCACTTGCAGAATTGGGCTTAGAGAGACTGAGGCCACATCTGAGCAACAAAAGAGGTCCTCCAGAAGTAACTCTTAGGCATGGCTATAGGTAGTCTAAGCTTATCTGTTACCTACATAAGCTTCACAAGAGTAAGCCTCATGACTGAGGGCATGGCCTGTTGATTTGGGTGTCCCTAAAGTTTGACACAGTATCAGGGGATTCCTTGATGGTAAGGTTTAATAGTTCCGATAGTCTTTCTACCCCCCTCCCAGGGGACTTTGCCAATACTTTTTGATTATCTGCTTAGTATACTCTATGATGTTTCCAGGCATCACAATAATCTAAATAGGATTAAAGGACATCTTTCCTATTCTGTGCTCCCTGTGTTTCAATTGTTCAAATGAGTATACAGATAGGTTGAATTCGATTATGCACTATGGAAAATTTCAGTCCCAGACCAAATAAACCTTTCTTCCATTGGTCTCAAAGAGTATGTGTGGTTCTAAAATATAGACACTACCTTTCTTACCCTCTGTTCTGAATTACTTTAACCCTAACCTGTTTGGCTTCATTCTTATCTCTAAATATCAAGTTATATATACATAAAACAGCCTCTCAAAATCCAGAAATAATAATCACCACTCCGGTCTTAATGTGTCTGCTCTAAAAGCTTACAATCTAGGCCCCTGTTTTCTTATAAGCATTTTCTAAAGGTGACCATTCCATTCTTTTTATTTTATTTCTGGCTTATTTTGTCTCACCAAATGTCCCACATGTTCATTCACATCATTGCATGCCTCACGACTTTGTTCCTTTTTGTAGCAGCACAACCTTTGTTCATAAGTATACACCATCGTTCACCAATCTACTTCTCCATCAGTGCATCCTTCAGCCACCAGCATTCATCGGGCATCATGTATAGGGCCCAAAGTCCACAGTCCATCAATATGCTCAATTTTAGATAATTGCATTGTTCCCAAGAGAAAAAAAAGCCAATAAACACACCCTCACCACATGGGCAATCTAAACTTCCTCTTAACTCTTGTCCCTCCCCCCATTATTTACCTCTGTTGTTGCTGTGGTAGTGCTGATGGTTTCCTTTTGAACATAGCTCATAGCTTGCAATAGCAGATCCCCCCACATACCCTGGACTTAAACACTCTTTATACAAGAATCATATCTTTGAAGTAATTATTGTGAGAACTAATTCATATTTCTAGTGTGAATCAGTGGGTCCCGTAGGTCTATATAACCCCTTTCAATCTTGTTCATCTTCAATATGGTAATATTACTTCTAGACCCACTAGAGAATCACCTTTGCTCCTATCTATTCCCTTACATTGGAGTTCAACCTCATTAGCTAATGGTTCACCCATCTCCAGTTTCTCTGTATCTCTAAGTCCCCTATATTCTGTATTATAAGCCTCTGATTATAACTTTATGATAGTCATAAAAATGAAATAACCCAGTATCTATCCTTTTGTCTGGCTAATTTCGCTCAGTATTATGTCCTCAAGGCTCATCCGTCTTGTCATGTGCTTCAGGACATCATTTTGTCTAACTGCTGCATAATAGTCCATCATATATATATATATACCACGTTTTCTTGATCCACTCGTTTGTGGATGAGCATTTGGTTTGCTTCCATCTTTTGGTGATTGGGAACAATGCTGCTTACGAATATCAGTGTGCAGATGCCTGATTGTGTCATTGCTGTCAGCTTTTCTGGGTATATACCAAGCAGTGCTATTGCTGGGCCATAGGGCAACTTGGTATTTAGTTTCTTAAGGAACCGCCAAACAGTCTTCCATAGTGGCTGCACCATTATACATTCCCACTAGCAGTGCATAAATGTCCCAGTTTCTCCACATCCTTTCCAACATTTATAGTTTCCTACTTGTTTAATAGCAGCCATTCTTATAGGTGTGAGGTGGTATCTCATTGTAGTCTTAATCTGCATTTCCCTTATAGCCGGTGAAAATGAGCATTTCTTCATGTGCTTTTGAGCCATCTGTATTTGATCTTCAGAAAAATGCTAATTCATATCTTTAGCCCATTTTATAATTGGGTTGTTTGTTCTTTTATTGTTGAGTTATATGATTTCCTTGTATATACAGGAAATCAAACCTTTGCCTGATATGTGATTCCAAATATTTTCTCCCATTGAATTGGCTGCCTCTTCACCTTTTTGTCAAAGTCTTTTGAGGTGCATAAGCATTTTATTTTGAGGAGCTCCCATTTATCTATTTTTTCTTTTGTTGCTTGTGCTTTGGGTGTAAAGTTTAGGACTGTACCTCCTATTACTAGGTCTTGAAGATGTTTCCCTATATTTTCTTCTAGAAGCTTTATGGTGCTAATTCTTATATTTAGGTGTTTGGTCCACTTTGAGTTAATTTTTGTGTAGGGTGTAAGATAGAGGTCCTCCTTCATTCTCTTGGCTAATGATATCCAGTTTTTCCATGTCCAATTATTGAAAAGACTACTTTGTCCCAATTCAGAGGATTTGGAGGCCTTTTCAAAAATCAGTTGACCATAGATTTGGTGGTCTATTTCTACACTCTTGATCTGATTCCATTGGTCAATGCTTCTATTTTCATGCCAGTACCATACTGTTTTGACCACTGTGGCTTTATAATAGGTTTTAAAGACAGGGAGTGTTAATCCTCCCACTTCGTTCTTCTTTTTTAGGATACTTTTAGCTGTTCAGAGTCTTTTTCCCTTCCAGATGAATTTTGTAGTTAGCTTTTCCAAATCTTCAAAGTAGGTTGTTGGAATTTTGATTGGTATTATGTTGAATCTGTAGATCAATTTGGGGAGAACTGACATCTTAACTCTATTCAACCTTCTTATCCATGAGTAGGGAATGTCTTTCCACTATTTAGATCTCCTTTGATTTCTTTTAGTAATGTTATGTAGTTTTCTGTGTACAAGTCCTTTACATCCCTAGTTAAGTTCATTCCTAAGTATTTGATTCTTTTAGTTGCTATTTTGAGTAGATTTTTTTCCTTAACTGACTCCTCAGTTAGATCACTGCTTGTATATAGAAATATTACTGATTTTTGCACATTAATTTTATATCCCGCCACCTTGCTGAATTTGTTCATTAGCTCAAGTAACTTTGCTGTAGATTTCTCAGGATTTTCCAAGTATAGTATCAAATCATCCACAAATAATGATACTTTTACTTCTTCCTTTCCAATTTGGATGCCTTTTATTTCTTTGTCCTGCTAGATTGTTCTAGCTAGCACTTCTAGCACAATGTTGAATAATAGTGGTGACAGTGAGCATCTTTGTCTTCTACCTGATCTTAGAGGGAAAGCTTTCAGTCTCTCTCCATTGAGTACAATGCTGGCTATTGGTTTTTCACATATTCCCTTTGTCATATTGAGGTAGTTACCTTTGATTCCTATCTTTTGGAGTGTTTTTATCAGAAAAGGATGACGAATTTTGTCGAATGCCTTTTCAGTATCAATTGAGATGATCATGTGATTTTTCCCTTTAGATTTGTTAATGTGCTGTATTACATTAATTGATTTTCTTGTGTTGAACCATCCTTGCATTCCTGGTATAAACCCCACTTGGTCATGGTGTATAATTCTTTTAATGTGCTGTTGGATTCAATTTGCTAATATTTTATTGCGAATTTTTGCATCCATGTTCACTAGGGAGATTGGCCTGTAGTTTTCCTTTCTTATAGCATCTTTACCTGGTTTTGGTATTAAAATGATATTAGCTTCATAAAATGAATTAGGTAGAGTTCTTTTTTCACCAATTTTTTGGAAAAGTTTGAGCAGGATTGGTGTTAGTTCTTTATGAAATGTTTGATAAAATTCCACTGTGAAGCCATCTGGCCCTGGGCTTTTCATTGTGGGAAGATTTTTGATGACTGATTGAATCTCTTTACTTGTGATTGGTTTGTTGAGCTCTTATATTTCTTCCTAAGTCAGTGTAGCTTGTTTGTGTGTCTCCAATAATTTTTCCATCTCATCTAAGTTGTCTTGTTTGTTGGCGTAAACTTGTTCATAGTATCCTCTTATTATTTATTTTATTTCTTCACGTTCTGTGGTAACGTACCCTTTCTTATTTCTGATTTTGCTTATTTGCATCTTCTTTCTTTTTTTTCTTTGTCAGTCTTGCTAGTGGCCCATCAATTTTATTGATTTTCTCAAAGAAACAACTTTTGGTTTTATTGATTCTTTCTATTGTTCTTTTGTTTTCCCATTCATTTATCTCTGCTTTAATTTTTGTTATTGCTCTTCTCCTATTTGCTTTGGGTTTAGTTTGCTGTTCTTCCTCAAGTTCCTCCAGGTGTGTTGTTAAGTCTTTGATTTTTGATCTTCTTGTTTTTTTGTGGTTTTTTTTTTGGGGGGGGGTGCATGGTTCAGGAATCAAGCCTGGGTTTCCCACATGAAAGGTGAACATTCTACACTGAACCACCCATGCACCCTCTTTCTTGTTTTTTAACATAGGCATTTAGGGCAATAATTTTCCCTCTCAGCATTGCCTTTGCCACATCCCATAAGTTCTGATAAGTTGCATTCTGATTTTTATTCATCTCCAGATAGCTACAGATTTCTCTATCAATTTCTCCTTTGACCCACTGGTTGTTTAAGAGTGTGTTATTTAATTTCCATATGTTTGGGAATGTTCTCATTCTTTGATTATTAAGTTCTAGCTTCACCCCATTGTGATCAGAGAAAGTACTTTAAATAATTTCAATGTTTTCAAATTTATAAAGACCTGTTTTGTACCCCAGTATATGATCTATCCTTGAGAATGTTCCATGAGCACTGGAGAAGAATGTATAACCTTGTGCTTTGGAGTGCAATGACCTGTAGATGTCTGTTAGGTCTAGTTCATTTATCTAGTTATTTAATTTCTCTATATTACCTTGTTGATCTTCTGTCTGGTTGTTCTATCTATACAGGAGAATGATGTATTGAAGTCTCCTACTATTATTGTGGAAACATGTATCGCTCTCTTCAGTTTTACCAATGTCTGTCTCATGTACTTTGGAGCTCATTGATTGGGATCATAAGCATTTGTGATTGTTACATCTTCTTGGTGAATTGACCTTTTAATTAGTATATAGTGCCCTTCTTTGTCTCTTATGATGTCTTTAATTTAAAGTCTATTTTGTCAGATATTAGTACAGCTACTCCTGCTTTCTTTTGGTTACAACTTGCATGGAAGATCTTTTTCCATCCTTTCACTTTCAATATATTTGTATCCTTGTAAGATGAGTCTCTTGTAAGCAGCATATAGCTGTACTATGTTTCTTAATTCATTCTGCCAATCTGTACTTTTAATTGGTAAGTTTAGTCCATTAACATTCAAAGTCATAGCTGAAAAGGCATTTCTTGATTCCACCATCTTACCTCTTTTATTTTATTTGTCAGATCTATATATTATTTTCCTTCTTTCTCTTTGTATTCTTTAAATTACCCTTAGTGGTACTCTTCAATTCTGTTCCCTCCTCCAGACCTCCTTTTCCAGTTTTTTTTTTTTTCCAGCTGGCAGAACTCCTTTTAGTATTTCTTGTAGGGCCGGTCTCTTTTTGACAAATTCTTTGAGGATATCTTTGTCTGTGAAAACTTTAATCTCTCTCTCAATTTTGAAGGACAATTTGGCTGGGTACAGAATTTTTAGCTGGAAGTCTTTCTCTTTCAGGATCTTGAATATATCATACCACTGCCTTCTTGCCTCCAGGGTGCTAGTTGAGCAGTCTGAAATCAGTCTTATTTTATTTCCCTTGTATGTTATAGATTGTTTTTCTCTTGCCACTTCCAGGATTTTCTGCTTCTCTTCAACAGCTGAAAGACTGATTAGTATGTGCCTTGGGAAAGACCTATTTGGATTTATTCTGTTTGGATTTTGTTGAGCTTTTTTGACTTGTATATTTTCATCCTTTATGAGGATTGGGAAGTTTTCCCCCATCATATCCTCAACTATTCTTCCTAGCCCTTTACTCCTCCCTTCTCCTTCTGGGATATGAATGATTCTTATATTTGTGTGCTTTGTTTTGTTTATCATTTCCCTGAGCTCCCATTCAATTTTTTCCATCTTTTTGCCATTTGCTGTTTTGAGTCTTTGAAGTAATTATCCTTCCTTATTATCCAGTTATTCTTTCTTCTGTCTCTTCAAATCTGGTATGTGTGCCTCTGGTATGTTTTTTATTTGGTAAACAGACTCTTTAATCTCTGTGATATCTGCTATTTTTTATTTATTCTTTTAAATTCCTCTTTGTGCTCTTCTAGTCTCTTTTTCTTGATTTCCTTTATGTCATTTGTTATCCCACTTATTTTATTAAGCAGAGTTGTATGAACATCTTTGATTAGTTGGTCCAATGTCTGGGTCTCCTCTGGTGTTTTAATGTGGTCATTAGGCAGGGATATATCTGTCTGCATTGTGACATGCTTAGTGATCTTCTGCTGTCTTCATGGCATGCAAATATCTTGATTGATTTACTTTGGGAGTTGATTTCTTTCAGTAGTCTAAGGCCTTGTGTTTGCAGGATGGTTGTACAACAGGGAGCAGAGCACAGGGTAGGGCACTCAGTGTGGTGTTTTGGTTCAGAGCTGGTATAGGTACATGTTGGGGATGTTACACTGATGCTTGTGAACATGGGTGCCCAGCAGCCAGGGGGATGTAGCTGTGTGGGTGCACTGGTCTGGGAAGCATAACCCTGGTATACACTGGTCTAAGGCATGGGATCCTTTGTGCACATGCATGGAACTGTGGCAACAGGTCAGCATTACGCCTTCAAGGATTGGGGGCAGATGTGACCCGGCTGCACAGGTCAGTACTTTCTCAGAGCTGGGTAGTGTGGCTGAGGGCTGCACACATGTACAGTTCTAGGACTGCTGTAAAGTGTGGTTCCCAGAGCTGAATGATGTGATTGGGGGGCCCTGCATATGTGTGGGCCTGGGAGTGCCATAAACAGATGTGCAGAGCTCAGGCAGGGTGGAGTGAGGCTGTATGACACTATGGGTGAGGGACGGGGGTAGCCTAGTTATGGAGGTTTGTTCCCACAGCCTTTATGTGCTGGCAACAGCCTGCAGGGAACAGGGAAGGGGAGGTAGTGCTCGGGATGGGTGCAGGGGAGGAGGGTTGGACTGCACTTGTGTGGGGCTGTGGAGCAGGTACATGCACTGGGGGCTGGTAGGTTGGGGGTGCCTGGACTGCAGGGAATGGGGGGGCAGGTGACAGCATTCGGGTGCGTGGGCTGAGTCGCTAGTTATGGGGCTGCACTGGCAAGGGTAGCACACACAAGGAATGCGCCCTGACTTACTTCCTTGTCCCGGGCTACCATCCATGCACTCCCATGGGCTCCATGGATCCGCGCCTCCACACCAGGCTCCATCTTTCTGCCTCTTGGTTCCTCAGCCTCTGCAACCAGGGCTGCCCCATGTGGTGCAAAAGGCTCTCCCAGGTCAGCTGTCCTGAATCACCACCTCCATCATGCTCCTGTCCCTTCTCTAACTTTTCTATGGAGCAGAGCTAATCTCAAGCCACTCTATTCAACCATCTTCCTGGAAGTCCTTGCCCCTCTGGTTTTCAGAACTTATCCGGCCAAGGAACACCAAAGGTTATAGATTTCAGGAAAGTAGACTTAGTACATGAAACTTTTGCAGAACCTCAATTAGAGCCCAAGGTCTTCATTAGAGTTGAAAGGAATGATGTTAGTTGGGGTATGGAAAATCATGGCAATTAGCAATATCTAGCTGAAGATTGCATAAGAGTAGCCTCCAGAATAGCCTCTTGACTCCATTTGACTCTCTTAGCCACTGATACCTTATTTTGTCACATTTCTTTTCTCCCTTTTTGTCAGGAAAGTATTGTTGATCCCATGATGCCAGGACCAGACTCAACTCTGCGAGTCATGTTCCCAATTGCCAGGGAGAATTTCACCCCTGAATGTCATGTCCTGTGTAGGAGGAAGGGTAGTAGTTTTCCTTGCAGAGTTGGGCTTAGAGAGAGAGGCCACAGGTGAGCAACTAAGAGGTTTCCTGGAAGCAACTCATAGGCATAATTATGGGTAGCCTTAGCTTCTCCACTACAGAAATAAGTTTTGAAAGGGCAAGCCTCAAAAACAAGGACCTGACCTATTTTCTGGGGAGTCCCTAGTATTTGAGAAAGTACCAAGGTTTTCACATATGAGAAAATTTAATACTTCCATATTATTTCTCCAATCCCTCAAGGAATTCTACAAATACTTTAAAATTATCAGCCCACCATAGTCTGGGATATCTCTGGGTATTACCTTAAGCTATGTAGAATTACAAGGCCTTGTTCCTGTTCTGGGCTCCATGTGATTGGGTTGTTTAAATGAGCTATCCAGACAGCTGATTTAGATTGTTACAGAAAATTTAGCGTTTAGACTACAACAAACCTCTTTACCTTTGGTCTCATATAGTAGGTGAAGCTCTAGAGTACATACACCAATTGTGGGTGGTAGACTTTTGATTAGATGATTTCCATGGAGATGTGTCTCCACCCACTGAAGGTGGAGTTGCTTGCTGGAATCCTTTAAAAGAGTAAATATTTTGGCGAGAGTCCCTTTTTGGTAGAGCCACGTGAAAGCCAGCAGATGCCGCAATGTTTGCCATGTGCCCTTCCAGCTGAGAGAAAAATGTTGAACACCATTGGCCTTCTTGAACCAAGGTATCTTTCCCCAGATGCCTTAAATTGGACATGTCTATAGACTTGTTTTAATTGGGACATTTTCTTGGCCTTAGAACTGTGAACTAGCAACTTATTAAATTCCCCCTTTTAAAAGCCATTCCATTTCTGGTATATTGCATTCTGGCAGCTAGCAAACTAGAACACACAACATTTCAAAATCCACATTGACAGCTTTGGAATAAATGTGACTGCTATAAGAGCTTACAATCTAGGCCTCAAATTTTCTTATAAGTATTTTCTAAGAGACCACACAATATTTGTTCTTTTGTTTCTTGCTTATTTTGTATCATATAATGTCCCTAAGGTTCATTTACTTCTTTGCATGCCTCACAACTTTGTTCCTTTCTGTAGCCACACAATATTCCATCATATGTACACCACAACTCACCATTCTACTTCTCAATATATCCTTAAACCACCTCCATCTATTCGGCACCATGGATAATGTCTGAAGTAAACACTATCCTCACTTAGTTGTACAATCATCAACACTCTCAATTTGAGACAATTTTCATTACTGCAAAGAGAAAAATAACTAATAGACACACCCTCACCAAATAGAAAACATAACAAGCCTCTCACTTTACCTTTACCAAAGTCATAATAGTGAAATCATACAGTATTTATCCCCTTTTTTCCTGGCTTATTTCACTCAGCATTATGTCCTCAAGGTTCATCCATGTTGTCATATGCTTTGGGACCTCATTTCATCTTACTGTTGCATAATATTCCATCATATGTATATAACCAATTTTGTTTATCCACTCGTTGGTTCATAGGCGCTTGCATTGTTTGCATCTTTTGACAATTATGAATAATGTTACTTTAAACATCAGTGAGTAAATATCTGTTTGTGTCACTGCTTCCAGCTCTTCCAGGTATATACTGAGTAGTGATATTGCCAACTTTAGGTATGAAGTTTAGGAAGCTACCTCCTATTACTAGGTTTTGAATATATTTCCCTATATTTTCTATGAGCTTTATGGTACTGGCTCTTATAGTTAGGTCTTTGATCCACTTTGAGTTAATTTTTGTATAGAGTATAAGGTAAAGGTTCTCTTCCATTCTTTGGATATTGATATCTAGTTCTTCCATGCCCATTTATTGAAAAGACTGTTTTGTCCCAGTTCGGTGTATTTGGGGACCTTGTCAAAGATCAAATGACCATAGATTTGGTGGTCTATCTCTGCACTCTCAATTCTATTCCATCGGTCAGTATGTCTATCTTTGTGCCAGTACCACTGTTTTGACCACTGTGGCTTTGTTATAAGCTTTAAAATCTGGAAGTGTTAGTCCTCTGACTTCATTCTTCTTTTTGAGGATTTTTTTTTAGCTATTCAAGGTCTCTTTCTTTTCCAAATGAATTTGATAACTAGCTTTTCCAAGTTTTCAAAGTAGGTTGTTGGAATTTTTATTGGTATTGCATTAAATCTGTAGATCTATTTGGCTAGAACTGACATCTTGACAACATTCAACCTTCCTATTCATGAGCAAGAAATGTATTTCCAACTATTTAGATCTTTGATTTTTTAAGCAATGTTTTGTAGTTTTCTGTGTACTGCTCCTTTACATGCCTGGTTAAGTTCATTCCTAGATACTTTATTCTTTTAATCGCTGTTTTGAATGGAATTTTTTCCTTAATTGTCTCCTCAGATAGGTCATTGCTTGTGTACAGAAACATTAGTGATTTATGCACATTAATCTTGTATCCCACCACTTTGCTGAGTTTTATTTAATAACTCAAGAAGCTTTGTCATAGATTTCTCAAGATTTTCCAAGTATAACAGCATATCATCTGCAAATGATGAAAGTTTTACTTCTTTCTTTCTGATTTGGATGCCTATTATTTCTTTTTCATGCCTGATTGATCTAGTTAGAACTTCTAGTAAAATGTTGAAAAACAGTGGTGACAGAGGACATTCTGTCTCATTCCCAATCTTAAGGAGAAGGCTTTCAGTCTCTCATAAATGCCCCTTATGATATTGAGGGAATTTCCTTCAATTTCTACCTTTTGAAGTGTCTTTGTCAGAAAAGGATGCTAAATAACGTCAAATGCTTTTCAGCTTCAATTGAGATGATCATATGATTTTTCCCTTTTGAATTCTTAATGTGCTGTATTACATTAATTGGTATTCTTGTGTTGAACCACTCTTGCATGCCTGATATAAACCCCACTTGGTCGTGGTGTATAATTCTTGTAATGTGTCATTAGATTTAATTTGCTAGTATTTTGTTCAGAATTTTCACGTCTATGTTCATTAGGGAGATTGACTTGTAGTTTTCCTTTCTTTCATCATCTTTATCCTGTTTTGGTATTAAAATGATGTTAGCTTCATAAAATGAGTTAGGTAGTATTCTTTTCTCCTCATGTTTTTGGAGGGCTTGAGCAGGATTGGTCTGAGTTCTTTTTGGAATACTTGATAAAATTCCCCTGTAAGTCCATCTGGCCATGGGCTGTTTTTTTTTTTTTTTTTTTTTTTTTTAATTAAAAAAAGAATTAACAAAACAATTAGAAATCATTCCAATCTACATGTACAATCAGTAATTCTTAATAACATCACATAGTTGCATATTCATCATTTCTTAGTACATTTGCATCAAGTTAGAAAAAGAAATAAAAAGACAACAGAATAAGAATTAAAACAATAATAGAAAGAAAAAAAAACAAAAAAAACAAAAACAAAAAACCTATACCTCACATGCAGCTTCATTCAGTGTTTTAACATAATTGCATTACAATTGGGTAGTATTGTGCTGTCCATTTCTGAGTTTTTATATCCAGTCCCGTTGTACAGTCTGTATCCCTTCAGCTCCAATTATCCCTTCTCTTTTTTTTTTTTTAATTAACGGAAAAAAAAATTAACCCAACATTTAGAGATCATACCATTCTACATATGCAATCATTAATTCTTAACATCATCACATAGATGCATGATCATCATTTCTTAGTACATTTGCATTGGTTTAGAAGAACTAGCAACATAACCGAAAAAGATATAGAATGTTAATATAGAGAAAAAAATAAAAGTAATAATAGTAAAATCAAAACAAAACAAAACAAAACAAAACAAAAACCTATAGCTCAGATGCAGCTTCATTCAGTGTTTTAACATGATTACTTTACAATTAGGTATTATTGTGCTGTCCATTTTTGAGTTTTTGTATCTAGTCCTGTTGCACAGTCTGTATCCCTTCAGCTTCAATTACCCATTGTCTTACCCTGTTTCTAACTCCTGCTGAACTCTGTTACCAATGACATATTTCAAGTTTATTCTCGAATGTCCGTTCACATCAGTGGGACCATACAGTATTTGTCCTTTAGTTTTTGGCTAGACTCACTCAGCATAATGTTCTCTAGGTCCATCCATGTTATTACATGGTTCATAAGTTTATCTTGTCTTAAAGCTGCATAATATTCCATCGTATGTATATACCACAGTTTGTTTAGCCACTCTTCTGTTGATGGAGATTTTGGCTGTTTCCATCTCTTTGCAATTGTAAATAATGCTGCTATAAACATTGGTGTGCAAATGTCCGTTTGTGTCTTTGCCCTTAAGTCCTTTGAGTAGATACCTAGCAATGGTATTGCTGGGTCGTATGGCAATTCTATATTCAGCTTTTTGAGGAACCGCCAAACTGCCTTCCACAGTGGTTGCACCCTTTGACATTCCCACCAACAGTGGATAAGTGTGCCTCTTTCTCCGCATCCTCTCCAGCACTTGTCATTATCTGTTTTGTTGATAATGGCCATTCTGGTGGGTGTGAGATGATATCTCACTGTGGTTTTGATTTGCATTTCTCTAATGGCCAGGGACATTGAGCATCTCTTCATGTGCCTCTTGGCCATCCGTATTTCCTCTTCTGAGAGGTGTCTGTTCAAGTCTTTTTCCCATTTTGTAATTGGGTTGGCTGTCTTTTTGTTGTTGAGATGAACAATCTCTTTATAAATTCTGGATACTAGACCTTTATCTGATATATCATTTCCAAATATTGTCTCCCATTGTGTAGGCTGTCTTTCTACTTTCTTGATGAAGTTCTTTGATGCACAAAAGTGTTTAATTTTGAGGAGTTCCCATTTATTTATTTCCTTCTTCAGTGCTCTTGCTTTAGGTTTAAGGTCCATAAAACCGCCTCCAGTTGTAAGATCCATAAGATATCTCCCAACATTTTCCTCTAACTGTTTTATGGTCTTAGACCTAATGTTTAGATCTTTGATCCATTTTGAGTTAACTTTTGTATAGGGTGTGAGAGATGGGTCTTCTTTCATTCTTTTGCATATGGATATCCAGTTCTCTAGGCACCATTTATTGAAGAGACTGCTCTGTCCCAGGTGAGTTGGCTTGACTGCCTTATCAAAGATCAAATGTCCATAGATGAGAGGGTCTATATCTGAGCACTCTATTCGATTCCATTGGTCGATATATCTATCTTTATGCCAATACCATGCTGTTTTGACCACTGTGGCTTCATAATATGCCTTAAAGTCAGGCAGCGCGAGACCTCCAGCTTCGTTTTTTTTCCTCAAGATGTTTTTAGCAATTCGGGGCACCCTGCCCTTCCAGATAAATTTGCTTATTGGTTTTTCTATTTCTGAAAAATAAGTTGTTGGGATTTTGATTGGTATTGCATTGAATCTGTAAATCAATTTAGGTAGGATTGACATCTTAACTATATTTAGTCTTCCAATCCATGAACACGGTATGCCCTTCCATCTATTTAGGTCTCTGTGATTTCTTTTAACAGTTTTTTGTAGTTTTCTTTATATAGGTTTTTTGTCTCTTTAGTTAAATTTATTCCTAGGTATTTTATTCTTTTAGTTGCAATTGTAAATGGGATTCGTTTCTTGATTTCCCCCTCAGCTTGTTCATTACTAGTGTATAGAAATGCTACAGATTTTTGAATGTTGATCTTGTAACCTGCTACTTTGCTGTACTCATTTATTAGCTCTAGTAGTTTTGTTGTGGATTTTTCTGGGTTTTCGACGTATAGTATCATATCGTCTGCAAACAGTGATAGTTTTACTTCTTCCTTTCCAATTTTGATGCCTTGTATTTCTTTTTCTTGTCTAATTGCTCTGGCTAGACATGGGCTGTTTTTTTGTAGGAAGATTTTTGATGATTGATTTCATCTCTTTACTTGTGAATGGTTTCTTGAGATCTTCTATTTCTTCTCAAATCAGCAGAGATTTTTCATGCATTTCTAGGAATTTGTCCATTTCATTTAGGTTGCCTAGCAGTTGGTGTATAGTTTTTCATAGTATCCTCTTATGATTTTTTTTTTTATTTCTTCAGGGTCCATGTTAATGACCCCATCTCATTTCTGACTTTGTTTATTTGCATCCTCTCTCTTTTTTCTTTGTCAGCCTAACTAGGAGTCCATCAATTCAATTGATTTTCTCAAAGAACCAACTTTTGATTTTATTTATTCTTTTTATTGTTCATTTTTTGTACACCAATTAGTTTATTTCTGCTTGAATCTTTGTTATTTCTCTTCTTCTGTTTGCTTTGGAGTTAGTTTACTATTCCTTCTCTAGTTCCTCCATGTGGGTAGGTAAGTCCTAGATTTTTGCTCCTTTTTGTTTTTTGATATAGGCAATAAATTTCCCTCTCAGGATTTCCTTTGCCATGTTCCATAAGTTCTGATATGTTTTATTCTCATTTTCATTCGTCTCCAGATATTTAGGGATTTCCCTAGTAATTTCTTCTTTGACCCACTGATTGTATTAAGAGTACATTAATTAATCTCTGTATTTTTGTGAAAGTTCTGGTTCTTTGGTGGTTGCAGATTTCCAGCTCCATTACATTATGATCAGAAAAAGGTCTTTGAATAATTTCAATTTTTTTTAATTTATAAAGAACTGTTTTGTGCCCCCAACATGCAATCTATCTTACAGAACTTATTGCTATTCTACAGGCACTAGAGAGTAATATATATCTTGCTGTTTTGGAGGGTAAAGATCAATATAGGTCTGTTAGGACTAATTCACTTTTCAAATAGTTTAGGTTCTCTATTTCCTTGTTGATCCTCTGTCTTATATTCTGTCTATAGTGGAGAGTGGTGCATTGAAGTCTCCTACTATTATTATTGAAACACCTATAGCTCCCTTAAATTTTGCCAATGTTTGCCTCATGTACTTTGGACCTCCTTGTCTCATTTATTAATATGAAATGACCTTCCTTGTCTCTTATGACATCTTTACATTTAAAGTCTATTTTGTCTGATATTAGTATAGCTACTCCTGTTTTCTTTTGGTTACAGCTTGCATGGAACATCTTTTTCCACCCTTTTACTTTCAATCTATTTGTGTCCTTGGGTCTAAGATGAGTCTAAGCAGCTTATAGATGGATCATATTTTTAATCCATTCTGCCAATCTGTATCTTTTAATTGGTGAGTTTAGTCCATTAACATTCAAAGTTAATATTGTAAAGGCATTTCTTTAATCTATCATCTTATCCTTTTGTTTTTGTTTGCCAGACCTCTGTATTCTTTTCCCTCTTTCTTTTTGTATCCTTTAAGTTACCTTACTGATACTCTTTAATTCTGTGCCCTCCTCCAGACCTCCCTCTCCTGTCTTTTTTTTTTTTTCAGCTGATAGAACTCCCTTTGTTATTTCTTGTAGGGTAGGTCTCTTGTTGACAAATTGTCTCAGCTTTTGTCTGTCTGTGAAAATTTTAATCTCCCCCTCACTTTTGAAGGACAACTTGGCTAGTTAAATAAATCTTGGCTAGAAGTCTTTCTTTTTCAGGGTCTTAAATATATCATACCACTGCCTTCGCACCTCCATGTTGTCTGTTTAGTAAACCAAACTCAGTCTTATGCAGTTTCCCTTGTATGTGGTGAGTAACTTTTCTCTTGCCACTTTCGGGACATTCTGCTTCTCTTCAACATTTGGCAGACCTTGATTAGTACGTGTCTTTGTGTAGGTTTATTTGGATTTATTCTATCTGGGGTTCATTGGGCTTCTTTGATTTGCATATTTATTTCTTTAACAAGGGTTGGGAAGTTTCCCCGCATTATCCCCTCAACTAATCTTCCTAACCCTTTACTCTTCTCTTCTTCTATGACACTGGTGAGTCTTATATTTGTGCACTTCATCTTGTCCATCATTTCCTAGAGATCTAATTCAAATTTTTCCATCTTTCTTGCCATTTTTTTGTGTGCATTCAAATTCAATTGTCTTTTCCTCTAATTTGCTTATTCTTTTTTCTGCCTCTTCAAATCTGCTGTTGTGTGTCTCTAGTATATATATATTTTTAACTTTTTAATTTTATAATATAACATATATACAAAGCAAAGAAAGAAAAAACAATAGTTTTCAAAACACTCTTCAACAAG
The DNA here is from genome assembly GCF_023851605.1 of Tamandua tetradactyla. NCBI lineage: Eukaryota > Metazoa > Chordata > Mammalia > Pilosa > Myrmecophagidae > Tamandua > Tamandua tetradactyla. The sequence goes on from NC_135344.1 coordinate 63,065,619, forward strand.
TAGTTACAGAATAGATTCCAGAGTTTGTCATGGGCTACCATACTATCCTCTCATATTTTTCTTTCTAGCTGCTCTAGAACATTGGAGGCTAGAAGGAAAATATATATTTTTATCATCACTTTTGTTTCTTTTTTGTGAAAAAAAACATATATACAAAAAAGCTATAAATTTCAAAGTACAGCACAACAATTAGCTATAGAACACCTTTCAGAGTTTGGTATGGGTTACAATACCACAATTTTAGGTTTTTACTCCTAGCTGCTCTAAGATACTGGAGACTAAAAAAAAATCAATATAATGATTCAGCAATCACACTGTTTGTTAAACTCTACCTCTCTGTATACCTCCACCATCACCTTTGATCTTTCTTCTATTAGTGTGAGTCTTTTTTTTCCAACTTTTTAAATTGTACAATATAACACATACACAAAGCAAAGAAAGAAAAAAGCAATAGTTTTCAAAGCATTCTTCAACAAGTAGTTACAGAACAGAACCCAGAGTTTGTCATGGGCTACGATACCATCTTCTCAGATTTTTCCTTCTAGCTGCTCTAGAATATAGGCAGTTAAAAGGAATAAAAAATTTTTTACCATCATAATTGACTTTTTCTTCTTTTTGTGAAAAATAACATATATACTAAAAAGCAATACATTTCAAAGCACAGCACAACAATTAGCTGTAGAACAGATTTCGGAGTTTGGCATGGATAACAATTTCACAATTTTTGGTTTTTACTTATATCTGCTCTAAGGTACTGGAGACTAAAAGAAATATCAGTTTAATGATTCAGCAATCATATTCATTTGTTAAACCCTACCTTCTCTGTATAACTCCACCATCACCTTTGACCTTTCCATCCTTCTCTTTAGGTGTATTTGGGTATGGCCATTCTAATGTTTTCATGTTGGAAGAGGCTGTCAATACTATGGGGTAGGGAGATGGAAGTAGCTGATGTTCTGAAAAGTCTGGGCTCTCTAGGTTTCAGGACTTCCCTGTTCCAGGGATCCATCTTGTGATTATAGGTTTCAGGAAAGTTATGTTAGTGCAGAGAACTTTGTAGAATCTTATATATTGCCCCAGGTGTTCTTTGGGACTCACTGGAATGGTTTTGGTTGGGGGTAGCAATGGTCTCTAGTATATTTTTAATTTGGTCTACGGTATCCTTCATCTCTGTGATATCTGCTATTTTTCTATTATTCTTTCAAATTCTTCTTTGTGCTCTTCTAGTGTCTTCTTGATATTCTTTATGTCATTATCCAACCCATTGAATTTACTTAGGTGATTTGTATGAACATCGTTGATTAGTTGTTCCAATGTATTTGTCTTCCATGTTTTAATTTGTTCATTTAGCTGGGCCATACCTGCCTACATTCATATGCTCTACGATTTTCTGCTGACTTTGAGGCATTTGATTATCTTTTTTTTTTTTAAAGGTTTCAGTTTTATTTTTTTAAAAAATTTTTTTTATTAATTAAAAAAAGAATTAACAAAACAATTAGAAATCATTCCAATCTACATGTACAATCAGTAATTCTTAATAACATCACATAGTTGCATATTCATCATTTCTTAGTACATTTGCATCGATTTAGAAAAAGAAATAAAAAGACAACAGAATAAGAATTAAAACAATAATAGAAAGAAAAAAAAAAAAAACCTATATCTCACATGCAGCTTCATTCAGTATTTTAACATAATTGCATTACAATTGGGTAGTATTGTGCTGTCCATTTCTGAGTTTTTATATCCAGTCCCGTTGTACAGTCTGTATCCCTTCAGCTCCAATTATCCCTTATCTTTTTTTTTTTTTAATTAACGGAAAAAAAGAAATTAACCCAACATTTAGAGATCATACCATTCTACATATGCAATCATTAATTCTTAACATCATCACATAGATGCATGATCATCATTTCTTAGTACATATGCATTGGTTTAGAAGAACTAGCAACATAACTGAAAAAGATATAGAATGTTAATATAGAGAAAAAAATAAAAGTAATAATAGTAAAATCAAAACAAAACAAAACAAAACAAAAACCTATAGCTCAGATGCAGCTTCATTCAGTGTTTTAACATGATTACTTTACGATTAGGTATTATTGTGCTGTCCATTTTTGAGTTTTTGTATCTAGTCCTGTTACACCGTCTGTATCCCTTCAACTCCAATTGGCCATTATCTTACCCTGTTTCTACCTCCTGCTGGACTCTGTTATTAAGGACATATTCCAAATTTATTCTCGAATGTCTGTTCACATCAGTGGGACCATACAGTATTTGTCCTTTAGTTTTTGGCTAGACTCACTCAGCATAATGTTCTCTAGGTCCATCCATATTATTACATGCTTCATAAGTTTATCCTGTCTTAAAGCTGCATAGTATTCCATCATATGTATATACCACAGTTTGTTTAGCCACTCTTCTGTTGATGGAGATTTCGGCTGTTTCCATCTCTTTGCAATTGTAAATAACGCTGCTATAAACATTGGTGTGCAAATGTCCGTTTGTGTCTTTGCCCTTAAGTCCTTTGAGTATATTCCCAGCAATGGTATTGCTGGGTCGTATGGCAATTCTATATTCAGCTTTTTGAGGAACCGCCAAACTGCCTTCCACAGTGGTTGCACCATTTGACATTCCCACCAACAGTGGATAAGTGTGCCTCTTTCTCCGCATCCTCTCCAGCACTTGTCATTTTCTGTTTTGTTGATAATGGCCATTCTGGTGGGTGTGAAATGATATCTCATTGTGGTTTTGATTTGCATTTCTCTAATGGCCAGGGACATTGAGCATCTCTTCATGTGCCTTTTGGCCATTTGTATTTCCTCTTCTGATAGGTGTCTGTTTAAGTCTTTTTCCCATTTTGTAATTGGGTTGGCTGTCTTTTTGTTGTTGAGATGAACAATCTCTTTATAAATTCTGGATACTAGACCTTTATCTGATATATCATTTCCAAATATTGTCTCCCATTGTGTAGGCTGTCTTTCTACTTTCTTGATGAAGTTCTTTGATGCACAAAAGTGTTTAATTTTGAGGAGTTCCCATTTATTTATTTCCTTCTTCAGTGCTCTTGCTTTAGGTTTAAGGTCCATAAAACTGCCTCCAGTTGTAAGATCCATAAGATATCTCCCAACATTTTCCTCTATCTGTTTTATGGTCTTAGACCTAATGTTTAGATCTTTGATCCATTTTGAGTTAACTTTTGTATAGGGTGTGAGAGATGGGTCTTCTTTCATTCTTTTGCATATGGATATCCAGTTCTCTAGGCACCATTTATTGAAGAGACTGCTCTGTCCCAGGTGAGTTGGCTTGACTGCCTTATCAAAGATCAAATGTCCATAGATGAGAGGGTCTATATCTGAGCACTCTATTCGATTCCATTGGTCGATATATCTATCTTTATGCCAATACCATGCTGTTTTGACCACTGTGGCTTCATAATATGCCTTAAAGTCAGGCAGCGCGAGACCTCCAGCTTCGTTTTTTTTCCTCAAGATGTTTTTAGCAATTCGGGGCACCCTGCCCTTCCAGATAAATTTGCTTATTGGTTTTTCTATTTCTGAAAAATAAGTTGTTGGGATTTTGATTGGTATTGCATTGAATCTGTAAATCAATTTAGGTAGGATTGACATCTTAACTATATTTAGTCTTCCAATCCATGAACACGGTATGCCCTTCCATCTATTTAGGTCACTGTGATTTCTTTTAGCAGTTTTTTGTAGTTTTCTTTATATAGGTTTTTTGTCTCTTTTGTTAAATTTATTCCTAGGTATTTTATTCTTTTAGTTGCAATTGTAAATGGGATTCGTTTCTTGATTTCCCCCTCAGTTTGTTCATTACTAGTGTATGGAAATGCTACAGATTTTTGAATGTTGATCTTGTAACCTGCTACTTTGCTGTACTCATTTATTAGCTCTAGTAGTTTTGTTGTGGATTTTTCCGGGTTTTCGACGTATAGTATCATATCGTCTGCAAACAGTGATAATTTTACTTCTTCCTTTCCAATTTTGATGCCTTGTATTTCTTTTTCTTGTCTAATTGCTCTGGCTAGAACCTCCAATACAATGTTGAATAATAGTGGTGATAGTGGACATCCTTGTCTTGTTCCTGATCTTAGGGGGAAAATTTTCAATTTTTCCCCATTGAGGATGATATTAGCTGTGGGTTTTTCATATATTCCCTCTATCATTTTAAGGAAGTTCCCTTGTATTCCTATCTTTTGAAGTGTTTTCAACAGGAAAGGATGTTGAATCTTGTCAAATGCCTTCTCTGCATCAATTGAGATGATCATGTGATTTTTCTGCTTTGATTTGTTGATATGGTGTATTACATTAATTGATTTTCTTATGTTGAACCATCCTTGCATACCTGGGATGAATCCTACTTGGTCATGATGTATAATTCTTTTAATGTGTTGTTGGATACGATTTGCCAGAATTTTATTGAGGATTTTTCCATCTGTATTCATTAGAGAGATTGGTCTGTAGTTTTCTTTTTTTGTAATATCTTTGCCTGGTTTTGGTATGAGGGTGATGTTGGCTTCATAGAATGAATTAGGCAGTTTTCCCTCCACTTCGATTTTTTTGAAGAGTTTGAGGAGAATTGGTACTAATTCTTTCTGGAACGTTTGGTAGAATTCACATGTGAAGCCATCTGGTCCTGGACTTTTCTTTTTAGGAAGCTTTTGAATGACTAATTCAATTTCTTTACTTGTGATTGGTTTGTTGAGGTCATCTCTTTCTTCTTGAGTCAAAGTTGGTTGTTCATGTCTTTCCAGGAACCCGTCCATTTCATCTAAATTGTTGTATTTATTAGCATAAAGTTGTTCATAGTATCCTGTTATTACCTCCTTTATTTCTGTGAGGTCAGTAGTTATGTCTTCTCTTCCATTTCTGATCTTATTTATTTGCATCCTCTCTCTTCTTCTTTTTGTCAATCTTGATAGGGGCCCATCAATCTTATTGATTTTCTCATAGAACCAACTTCTGGTCTTATTGATTTTCTCTACTGTTTTCATATTTTCAATTTCATTTATTTCTGCTCTGATCTTTGTTATTTCTTTCCTTTTGCTTGCTTTGGGATTAGTTTGCTGTTCTTTCTCCAGTTCTTCCAATTGAACAGTTAATTCCTGCATTTTTGCCTTTTCTTCTTTTCTGATATAGGCATTTAAGGCAATAAATTTCCCTCTTAGCACTGCGTTTGCTGCATCCCATAAGTTTTGATATGTTGTGCTTTCATTTTCATTTGCCTCGAGGTATTTACTAATTTCTCTTGCAATTTCTTCTTTGACCCACTCGTTGTTTAAGAGTGTGTTGTTGAGCCTCCAGGTATTTGTGAATTTTCTGGCATTCTGCTTATTATTGATTTCCAACTTCATTCCTTTATGATCCGAGAAAGTGTTGTGTATGATTTCAATCTTTTTAAATTTGTTAAGACTTGCTTTGTGACCCAGCATATGGTCTATCTTTGAGAATGATCCATGAGCACTTGAGAAAAAGGTGTATCCTGCTGTTGTGGGATGTAATGTCCTATAAATGTCTGTTAAGTCTAGCTCCTTTCTAGTAATATTCAGATTCTCTATTTCTTTATTGATCCTCTGTCTAGATGTTCTGTCCATTGATGAGAGTGGGGAATTGAAGTCTCCAACTATTATGGTATTTGTGTCTATTTCCCTTTTCAGTGTTTGCAGTGTATTCCTCACGTATTTTGGGGCATTCTGGTTCGGTGCATAAATATTTATGATTGTTATGTCTTCTTGTTTAATTGTTCCTTTTATTAGTATATAGTGTCCTTCTTTGTCTCTTTTAACTGTTTTACATTTGAAGTCTAACTTGTTGGATATTAGTATAGCCACTCCTGCTATTTTCTGGTTGTTATTTGCATGAAATATCTTTTCCCAACCTTTCACTTTCAACCTATGTTTATCTTTGGGTCTAAGATGTGTTTCCTGTAGACAGCATATAGAAGGATCCTGTTTTTTAATCCATTCTGCCAATCTATGTCTTTTGATTGGGGTATTCAGTCCATTAACATTTAGTGTTATTACTGTTTGGATAATATTTTCCTCTGCCATTTTGCCTTTTGTATTATATATATCATATCTGACTTTCCTTCTTTCTACACTCTTCTCCATACCTCTCTCTTCTGTCTTTTCGGTTCTGACTCTAGTGCTCCCTTTAGTATTTCTTGCAGAGCTGGTCTCTTGGTCACAAATTCTCTCAGTGACTTTTTGTCTGAGAATGTTTTAATTTCTCCCTCATTTTTGAAGGACAATTTTGCTGGATATAGGAGTCTTGGTTGGCAGTTTTTCTCTTTTAGTAATTTAAATATATCATCCCACTGTCTTCTAGCCTCCATGGTTTCTGCTGAGAAATCTACACATAGTCTTATTGGGTTTCCCTTGTATGTGATGGATTGTTTTTCTCTTGCTGCTTTCAAGATCCTCTCTTTCTCTTTGACCTCTGACATTCTAACTAGTAAGTGTCTTGGAGAACGCCTATTTGGGTCTAATCTTTTTGGGGTGCGCTGCACTTCTTGGATCTGTAATTTTAGGTCTTTCATAAGAGTTGGGAAATTTTCAGTGAAAATTTCTTCCATTAGTTTTTCTCCTCCTTTTCCCTTCTCTTCTCCTTCTGGGACACCCACAACACGTATATTTGTGCGGTTCATATTGTCCTTGAGTTCCCTGATACCCTGTTCAAAATTTTCCATTCTTTTCCTGATAGTTTCTGTTTGTTTTTGGAATTCAGATGTTCCATCCTCCAAATCACTAATTCTATCTTCTGTCTCTTTGAATCTATCATTGTAGGTATCCATTGTTTTTTCTATCTTTTCTACTTTGTCCTTCACTTCCATAAGTTCTGTGATTTGTTTTTTCAGTTTTTCTATTTCTTCTTTATGTTCAGCCCATGTCTTCTTCATGTCCTCCCTCAATTTATCGATTTCGTTTTTGAAGAGGTTTTCCATTTCTGTTCGTATATTTAGCATTAGTTGTCTCAGCTCCTGTATCTCATTTGAACTATTGGTTTGTTCCTTTGACTGGGCCATATTTTCAATTATTTGAGCGTGATCCGTTATCTTTTGTTGGCGTCTGCGCATTTAGACAGATTTCCCTGGGTATTGGATCCAAAAGTTTGGAAGATTTTTCTGTGAAATCTCTGGGTTCTGTTTTTCTTATCCTTCCCAGTAGGTGGCGCTCGTGGCACACGTTTGTCTGCGGGTCCCACCAGTAAAAGGTGCTGTGGGACCTTAAACTTTGGAAAACTCTCGCCGTCCGGGGGGTTCGCTAGCCGAAGCGGCTTGAGCCGACCCGGGGTCCGAACGCAGGGAGGGTTGCTGGTCGCCGCAGCCCGGGAAAGAGCCCGTCCGAATTTCCTAGTCGGCCCTGGGCGACAAGCGTGGCGGGAGGGCGCCAGCGGCAGCGGCCCGCCCGAGAGAGTGCACGTTCCCCGGGAGTCACGGGTTTGGAAGGGGCCTCCCCCACCCGTCACCGTTCTCCGCGGCCTGGGGCGTTCCGATCCAATTCTCTCAGTTGGTCCGGGGGGCTGCACGTGGTGTGGGCGCCAGCCGCCTTGGTTTCAGCGGACCGCCTCTCCAATTCTCCCAGCCGGCCCGGGAAGGGGGAAGGGAGTAACTCCGGCCGCTTCCCGCCCCGCCCGGTGAGGCCCGTGCGCCTCGGCTTTCTCACACGAGCTGCTTCTCTCAGCCAGCCAGCCGTTCCAGGATGGGGTACGCTGTCTTTTTTATCTCTGTTGTGGCTTTGGGCGCTTTCTGTATCGTTTCTACTCCCCTAGTAGCTGTCCTGGGGAAGAAACTAAGATCCATGGTCTTACTAAGCCGCCATCTTCCAGGAAGTCCCACATTTGATTATCTTGATAGTGTTATTTTGAAAGTTGATTTCTCTCAGTCATCTAAGGTTTTGTATTTGCTTGTGTTTGCATTGAAGGATTCCTTTTACATTTGATTTGTCAGTAATTCCCCACCAACCAAGGCCTGGATCTCATGCAGTGGATGCAGCTCTACTTGAGGATCTATTTAAAGCTAGATAGATAGGCAATTTGCAAGACTCCACTTTATGCTTCTTCCCAGCAAATGGCACTCTTGAGCTTCTTCTTCTCCTCAGGACTGCCTCACCCTGACTGTGGCAGCAGGCTAAAGCTAGATGGAGACCTGGTGTGATTCCAGCCAGGTCCACTGGTCCCAATGTGTGCTAAAAGCTGCGAACCCTGGGACTGGGGAGCATACAGCTCAGTGAAATTCCCCTTGTGAGTCTGATGGGTCTGGTGACCCCCAGGTACCCACTTGGAATGACATTAAGTTATGGCACTTGGTGTTTCAGCTGCCTCTGCCCACAGTCAACCTAAAATGTCTGCCAACTCAGCATGGTATGGAGGGCAGGGGCAAAGGGGCACAGGGTGCAGAGTGGGGCATGGAGTAAGGGACTTGTGGAGCTAGGATGGGTGGGCATGGAGCTAGGTGCAGGGGCTTGGCAAGGAATCATGGTATGGGGACATGTGTTGTGTTGTGGGGACAGGGGTTGCAGGGGTACAAGGCATGGTGCAGGTGTTGGGGTGCAGTGCAAGGAGGCCGCAGGAGTGTGGGGCAAGGCATGTATCACAAGGGCATGGCTACAGCTTGGCTTGCCTCCTCATCCCTGCCTCCCTGTCCATGCACTCCTGAGGGCTCAGGCCTCCATATGGAAAGGAGAACAATAGGCTGTGTTCACTAATTGGATATCTCTGAGCAAGGAAAGCAAGTTTATTGGCTTCTGGGTTCCCCAAGGGAGCTCCAGGTGGAGCTGTGGAGGTGATCTCCCAAGCTAGCTGTGGGGTCAGACACTTTCCTGAGTGCATCTTCTTGTCCCCAATGGAGTAATGACTGAGCTCACTCACTCCATTCTCTGCATCCCAATTTCTCAGCCTTTTCATTCAAGATCTCCATATATAGTATTGAAGATTGTCTCAGGTCACTCACACTCTGAATTGCCATCCCGGTCATTTATTTGTCACCTCTTTAGTTGTTCCCTGGAGCAGAGGTAAACTCAGCCTATCCTATTCTGCTGTCTTCTGAGTAGTCACTTTTAAAAATGATTATTTCCTATTTGTGCTGATTTGAAATTGTTATGTGCCCCAGAAAAGCCATGTTCTTTTAATCAAATCTTGTGGAGGCAGACCTATTGTTCTGTGGGACATTTTGATTAGGTTATTTCCATGAGATGTAACTCCAACCATTCAAGGTGGGCTTTAATCTGTTTACTGTAATCCTTTAAGAGAGAGACATTTGGAGACAGCTATGGAAATCAGAAAACAAATGTTCGGAAAACAGATAATGCCCTGGGAGATGCTAAGCTAAGAGATGAAATACAGAGTTTGTCTCGGAAAAGCTAAGAGAGAACCCACAGATGCTTAGAAAGAGAAATGCCCCAGAGATGCTAAGAGATGACCCATTGATTGTACACTTTGGATGGATTATGTGATGCATGAAAAAAAACTATTAATAAAAAAAAGAAGTGACCCTAAAGACAGTCCAGCTTAACTACTTACTGTTCAAGTAATGATATAAGTAGTCAGGGAGGAAATTTTACATGAGGCTAGAAACCAGGCCTTCCAACACATAAATGAATGTTGCTTCTACCACATTATTAAAATGTTGTTATTTTTCAGTAAGTGAATACATATTATCAACCAGTCCATAAAGCATGATTACAGAAAGCATTGAAAGATGTGTAGGAAAAAAAATGAAGATTGAACTCATGTTAGGTAATCAATTTTACAATATATTCTTTTGTGTTAGGAATCTTTGGCTTGCAAGTGTAAAACCCAACCCCAATGGCTAAAGAAGATCAAATTTATCTCCTTTTGAAATTGAAAAGTTCCAGATTAAAGCTAGTTTTGACCACGAATCCAGAGGTTCATGTATGTTATCAGGATCTTTGAATCTCCATCTCAGGTTTTCCTTTGGGGTTAGCCTCCTCACACAGTCTTCTCATGTCACTTGCCACCAGGATTACATTTTAGGAATGTAGCAATCTCACCTCAAAGACTCCTTAAATCATCCCAGAGACCTAGGAAAGTCCTCTTATTAGCCTAGCTAGAGTTATATATCTAACTTTGAAACAATCACTATGGGCAAAGGAAAGCAGGGTTCTGTTTGGTAATCCTAAAGTCATGTGCTGGTTTGCAATGATGTATGTACCCTAGAAAAGCCATGTTTTAATCCCAATCCCATTTTGTAAAGGCAGCCCTTTCTTCTGATCCCTATTCAGTATTGTATGCCTGAAACTGTAATTAGATCATCTCCCTGGAGGTGTGATTTAATCAAGAGTGGTTGTTAAACTGGATTAGCTGTAGGCATGTCTCCACCCATTTGGGTTGGTCTTGATAAATTTCTGGAGTCCTGTAAAAGCAAAAAAATTTTGGAGAATGAAGGAGATTCAGAGAGAAGAGAGAATGCTGCAGCACCATGAAGCAGAGGGTCCACCAGCCAGCATTTTGGAGATGAAGAAGGAAAGCGCCTCCTGGGTAGCTTCATGAAACAGGAAGCCATAAGAAAAAGCTAGTAGATGATGCCGTGCTTGCTATGCACCCTTCCAGCTGACAGAGAAACCGTGACTATGTTCACCATGTGCCTTTCCACTTGAGAGAGAAATCCTGAACTTCATCAGCCTTCTTGAACCGAGGTATCTTTCCCTGGATGCTTTGATTGGACATTTCTATAGACTTGTTGTAATTGGGACATTTTCTGGACCTTAAAACTGTAAACTAGCAACTTATTAAATTCCTCTTTTTATAGCCATTCTATTTCTGGTATATTGCATTCTGGCAGCTAGCAAACTAGAACAGGCCATGTGATGTCAGACCTCCTCAAACCATCACCTTTAAAGGAGGAGGAAGGGCTGGTTCACAAAGGAAAAATCAGGTTTCTGTCTCCACGAAAAGAGGAAAGACAAAATCCATCAATCTCCTCATACCTGCTGATTGCTCTGATTATCTATGGTGAAAACCAGGAAATTATTATGACCTAAAACAATAAAATAGTTGATAAACAGTGGAACATAGTATAGGGGAATGACTGCTATAAGAAAATTTGGTCTTAAACATGGCAAGTTTTTCTGTGGAATCAAAGAAATCTGAATGTGAAGATCAAAAGAAATCGAGAATGAGAAAATGTATGTGATTTAAGAAGATATCATTTTTCTTTGGCAGGTGGCTACATTTTTTCCTACTGTTTGTTTCTTTCACACACGCTGGTCACCACCAACCTTTCGGAAAACGTGTGCAGTTTTCTAGGAAGAGAGCAATTTCTGTTCTTGTTGCTATGGCTTCTAGATGATTTGCTAGAAGGAAAATCAGAGCACCACTATAATTTGACAGAGCATCCTGAAAAGCTCAGAAATCACTTGACAGCACATGAGCAGATATAAACCAATATTTCCATTTTTGCCATCCAGTTCTCCACTTTAATTTTCTGCTTCAGCATTCCAAAAATCTTGCTGCCGATTATGTGATATGCAAATTATCATTATCTCATCATAAAGAGATACGAAGTGACAATTTATACTTTTATATGCACTACTTAGATAAAATGAACTTCAGGGTATGTGTTGATCTTTAAAATAGAAAAAAATAAATAAAATAAAAATAGCATATATCTTGGTTCTCTAGAGGATGCTGGCATCTTAGAAATTACAGGAATTTCAGCCCTTCATTTCCAACTAGTCTAAAGAAAACATATACGTTCCTATGTTGTGATAATAAAATCTTTTTCCCATACTTGCCTGACTTATTTTCCAAAACCATTAACTTTTCTCTGTTGTCTAATCAGCTGTGTTGGGCAACAAATTCACGTGGCCTGCATAGGGCATTCTTTGGCAGGATTAACAAGAGAAGACATTTTATTTATAGATGTATTAAAGTTCTTTAGAGAAATAATCAAAAGGAGATATCTGCAAATGTAAGATTTATGAAAGTATCTCATGCAACCATGGGAATGCAAAAGTCCAGAATCTGTAGGGCAGGTTGCAAGGCTGGCAACTCTGATGAAATGTCTTGATGAACTCCACAGAAGAGGCTCGCTGGCTAAAGAAGCAGTGAAATTTCTCTCTTCTCCTTTAAAAGTCCTCAACTGATTGGATCACATTCAACTGATTGGATCCTCTGTTTGTGGAAGATGCACCCTTATTTGATCATGGATTTAATCAAACACAGCTGCAATCAACTGACTCATGATTTAATAGACCAGACTTCTGGTTTATCAATTAGCCTGTAAATGAATGCCTTGAAGAAAATGGCTTGGAAGATATTTCTAATTCTTTTCATGACCTACCCCACCACCCCTCATTTCTTCCAGACCTATAACTAGACTAAAGTCCTAACAGACCCCTGAAGATGAGGTACAAAGTATCACACATGAGGAGTTATGTTATACTTCAAAAGAACTGTGTGAATTTTCCAATTTATATAGACAGAAATTGGGGAATACGTGTGGCAATGGATTTTAAGGGTGTGAGATAATAGTGGGAGGAATATAAGGCTGGATCAGTCTGAATTTATTAAAATAGGCCCACTAAGCAGAGATTCTGCATTCAGTGTTATAGCTCGAGGGATTAGAAAAGGTATTAACAGTTTGTTTGGATGGTTGGTGGAAACATGGATCAAAAGGTGGCCGACATTACCTGAGGTTGAAATGCCAGAAATGCCCTGATATAATGTAGATGAGGGGATCCAGAGGCTTAGAGAGACTGGAATGTTAGAGTGGATTTATCATGCAAAGCCTGCTCTTACACCCCAGGAATGTCCGGAGGATGCACCTTTTACCAGAAGAGTGAGAAATAAATTTGTGAGACTAGCACCATCATCCCTGAAGAGCTCTGTAGTTGCACTTCTCTGTAGGCCAGATATTACTGTAAGAACCGCTGTCACTGAGCTGGAATCCTTAAACACAGTGGGGATGACTGGATCCTGAGTTGGCAGATGCCAGGTGGCAGCACTTAATCGCCAAAGACAGGGTAGATGTGTCTATTATAATAGACAGCAAACTCAAAGCAGTAGTCAAAATTATTTGACATGCAGAGATTTGTGGCATTGGCTAGTAAATCATGGGGTACCTAGAAATACAATAGAAGGGCAGTCTACTAAATTCTTGTTTGAACTGTATAGACAAAAGAGTTCTAGGCCAAGTGAACAGAAGTCTAACCTGAATTACAAAAACACAGAGTCATGGCTCCTTAATCAATTTCCAGCCTTGAGACAGTTTGCAGACCCAGGGCCCCCTGAATGAAGGGGAGGCCAGTACCCTTTGGGGGATAATGCTGTTACACTGCTACAAGTTTATACTGTCAATTTTCCTCCAAACCTTCCCCAAGGAGACTGATGGCCTTTAACCAAGGTAACTGTGCATTGGGGAAAAGGAAATAATCAGATATTTTGGGGATTATTAGACACTGGTTCAGAAGTGACAATTAATTCCAGGGGACTCAAAACATCACTCTGGTCTACCAGTCAGTGTGGGAGCTTATGGAGGCCAGGTGATCAATGGAGTTTTAGCTCAGGTCCATCTCACAGTGGGTCCAGTGGGCCCCAGACTCATTCTGTAGTTATTTCCCCAATCTCAGAATGTATAATTGGAATAGATATACTGAGCAAATAGCAGAATCCCCACATTGGCTCTCTAACTTATATAGTGAGGGCTATTATGGTGGGAAAGCCAAGCGGAGGCCATTAGAACTGCCCCTACCTAGCAAAATAATAAATCAGAAGCAACACTGGATTCCTGGAGGGATTGCAGAGATTACTGCCACTCTTAAGGACTTGAAAGATGCAGGGGTGGTGATTCCCACCATATCCCCATTCAACTCTCTTAATTGGCCTGTGCAGAAGACAGATGGGTCTTGGAGGATGACAGTGGATTATCACAAGCTCAACCAGGTGGTAGCTCCAATTGCATTTGCTGTTCTGGATGTGGTAATCATTGCTTGAGCAAATTAACACAACCCCTGGTACCTGGTATGCAGCTATTGATCTGGCAAATGCTTTTTTCTCAATAGCTGTTAGTAAGGACCATCAGAAACAGTTTGTTTTCAGCTGGCAAGGTCAGCAATATACTTTCAGTGTCCTATCTCAGGGGTTTATTAACTCTCCAGCCCTGTGTCATAATCTTGTCCACAGAGATCTTGATTGTTTCTCCCTCCCACAAGACATCACAGTGGTCCATTATGTTGATGATATCATGTTGATTGGACCTAGTGAGCAAGATGTAGCAACTACTCTAGACTTACTGGTAAGGCATTTGTGTGTCAGAGGATAGGAGATAAATCCAACAAAAATTCAGGCGCCTTCCACCTCAGTGAAATTTCTAGGTATCCAGGCGTGTGGGGCATATGGAGACATCCCTTCTAAGGTGAAGGATAAGTTGCTGCATCTGGCCCCTCCTATGACCAAAAAAGAGGCACAATGCCTAGTTGGTCTCTTTGGATTTTGGCAACAACATATTCCTCATTTGGGTGTGTTACTCCGGCCCATTTATTGAGTGATCAGAAAAGCTGCTAATTTTGAGTGGGGAACTGAACAAGAGGAGGCTCTGAGACAGGTCCAGGCTGCTGTACAAGCTGCTCTGCCACTTGGGCCATATGATCCAGCAGATCCAATGGTGCTGGAAGTGTCAGTGGCAAATAGAGATGTTGTTTGAAGCCTTTGGCAGGTCCCTATAGGAAAATCACAATGCAGACCCTTAGGATTTTGGAGCAAAGCCTTACCATCTGCTGCAGATAACTACTCTCCTTTTGAGAAACAGCTTTTGGCCTGCTACTGGGCCTTAGTAGAGACTGAATGCTTAACTATGGGCCACCAAGTTACCATGAGATCTGAGTAGTTGCCTATCATGAGCTGGGTGTTATCTGGCCCACCAAGCCATAAAGTTGGGCGTGCACAGCAGCACTCTTTTGTAAAATGGAAATGGTATATACGAGATAGGGCCAGAGCAGGTCCTGAAGGTACAGGTAAGTTACATGAGGAAGTGGCCCAAATGCCCGTGGTCTCCACTCCTGCCACATTACCTTCTCTTTCCCAGACCAGAGCTATGGCCTCTTGGGGAGTTCCTTATAGTGAATTGACTGAGGAAGGGAAAACTTGGGCCTGGTTTACAGATGGTTCAGCATGACAAGCAGGTACCACCCCAAAATGGACAGCTGCAGCACTACAACCCCCTTCTGGGGTGTCCTTGAAGGACAGTGGTGAGGGGAAATCCTCCCAGTGGGCTGAACTTCGAGCAGTGAACCTGGTTGTTCATTTTGCTTGGAAAGAGATCTGGTCAGAGGTGCATTTCTATACTAACTCATGGGCTGTTGCTAATGGTTTGGCTGGAGGGTCAGGGACTTGGAAAGACCATAATTGGAAAATTGGTGACAAAGAGGTCTGGGGAAAAAGTATGTGGATGGACCTTTCTGAGTGGGTTAAAAACATGAATATATTTGTGTCCCATGTGAATGCACACCAGAGGGTGACTTCAGCAGAGGAAGGTTTTAATAATCAAGTGGATAAGACAACCTGTTCTGTGCATACCTGTCAGCCTCTTGCCCCAGCAACTCCTGTCATTGCCCAATGGGCTCATGAGCAAAGTGGTCATGGTGGTAGGGATGGAGGTTATGCATGGGCTCAGCAACATGGACTTCCACTCACCAAGGCTGACTTGGTTACAGCCACTGCTGAGTGCCCAATCTGCCAGCAGCAGAGACCCACACTTAGCCCCCGATATGGCACCATTCCCCGAGGTGACCAGCCAGCTACATGGTGGCAGGTTGATTACATTGAAGCACTCCATTCATGGAAAGGACAGCGATTTGTTCTAACTGGAGTAGACACATACTCTGGATATGGGTTTGCTTTCCCTGCATGCAATGCTTCTGCCAAAACTACCATCTATGGGCTTACAAAATGCCTTATCCATCGTCATGGTATTCCACACAGCATTGCTTCTGATCAGGGAACACATTTCACAGCAAATGAAGTGTGGGAATGGGCATGTGCTCATGGAATTCTCTGGTCTTATCATGTTCCCCATCATCCAGAAGCAGCTGGATTGATAGTACGGTGGAATGGCCTTTTGAAAACTCAATTACAGTGCCAACTAGGTGACAATACCTTGAAAGGTTGGGGCAATGTTCTCCAGGAAGCTGTATATGCTCTGAATCAGCGTCCACTGTATGTTGCTGTTTCTCCCATAGCCAGGATCCATGGGTCCAGGAACCAAGGGGTGGAAATGGGAGTGATACCACTCACGATTACCCCTAGTGATCCATTATGAAAATTTCTGCTTCCTGTCCCTGCAACCCTGAGGTCTGCTGGTCTACAGGTTTTAGTTCCAGAAGGGGGAGTACTTCCACCAGGAGAAACAATAAAGATTCCATTGAACGGGAATCTAAGACTGCCACCTGGTCACTTTGGGCTATTCATTCACCTTGTTCAACAAGCCAAGAATGGGATTACATTATTATCTGGGGTAACTGATCCTGACTGTCAGGGGGAAATAGGACTGCAACTACACAATGGAGGTAAAGAAGAGTTTTCTTGTAATATAGGAGATCCTCTATGGCGTCTTTTAGTACTATCATGCCCTGTGATTAAAATCAATGGAAAACTGCAACAACCCAATCCAGGCAGGACTATCAATGGCTCTGAAACTTCAGGAATGAAGGTTTGGGTTACCCCACCAGGCAAAGAACCATGGCCAGCTGAAGTGCTTGCTGAGGGTAAAGGGAACATGGAATGGGTAGTGGAAGAAGTTAGTGATAAATATGAACTTCGACCATGTGATCAGTTACAGAAACGAGGACTGTAATGCTGTTTTGTTCCTGTTATACTATTTAAATTGTAAGATGTTAAGTTTAAGAATGAATATTACCCAAGGATTTGCACCCTATTCTGGAGAGATTTAATGTGTTTCCAGTTAGATGCAGGACAGTTGAGTATTGTTAGGTGAAAGAAAAAAAAGTGCATTTATGGTTTTTCACTTAGAAATTAGGTATGGTTTAAGTGATATATATAGCTGCCAAGTTGTCAAGGGGTGGGCTGTCATGGTCAGGTTCATGTGTCAACTTGGCCAAGTGGTGGTACCTGTTTTCTGGTTGGGCAAGTGCTGGCCTGTCTGTTGCAATGAGGACATTTCATAGAATTAAATCATGATCACATCAGCAGCATCCATTGCTGATTCCATTTGTAATCAGCCAAGGGGTGTGTCTTCTGCAATGAGTGATGCTTAATCTAATCACTGGAAGCCTTTTAAGGAGGATTCAGAAGAGACAGGTTCTCTTCCTGCTTCGGCCGGTGAGCCTCTCCTGTGGAGTTCATCCAGACCCTCCATCGGGATCATCAGCTTCACAGCCTGCCCTGCAGATTTTGAACTCTGCATTCCCACAGTTACACGAAACATTTTTATAAATTTTATATTTGCAAGTGTTTCCTGTTGATTCTGTTTCTCTAGAGAACACTAACTAATACAGTTGTTATTAATGTTCATCTTCATCCCATTATGGTCAGGGAATGTGCTTTGGATAATTTCAATATTATTAAATTTACAATTTTTTTTTTTGTCCCAGCATATGATCTTTCCTGGAAAATATTCCATGAGCACTGGAGAAGAATGCACATGCTGTTGTTCTGGAATACAGCAGTCTATATATGTCTGTCAGATACAATTAATTTATCCCATTGTTTAAGTTCTCTATTTCCTTGTTAATTCTCTGCCTGGTTGTTCTATCTATATAGGAGAGTGGTGTATTGAAGTTTCCCACTATTATTATGGAACCATCTATCATTCCCTTCAATTTTGCCAATGTTTGCCTTAAATACTTTGGAGCTCCTTGATTGGGAGCATAAATATTTATGAATGTTATTATTTCTTGGTGAATTTTCCCTTTTATTAATATGTAGTGTCCTTCCTTGTGTTTTATGAAACCTTTACATTTAGTGTCTATTTTTATCTGATGTTAGTATAGCCACTCCTGCTTTCTTTGGATTACAACTTGCATAGAAGACCTTTTTCCATCCTTTCACTTTCAATTGATTTGTATCTTTGTGTCTAAGATGAGTTTCTTGTAAGCAGCATATAGGTGGATAATATTTTTAAATCCATTCTGCCTTTTTTTTTCAGCTAAGTCCTTTTATTATTTCTTATAGGGTAGGTATCTTATTGGCAAATTCTCTCAACCTTTGTTTGCCTGAGAAGATTTTGATCTCTCCCTCAATTCTGAAAGACAACTTGGCCAGTTGAAGACATTTGGGCTGGAACCCTTTCTCATTCAGGTTCTTAAATGTATCATACTACTGCCTTCTCACCTCCATGGTGCCTGCTCAGACTTGTGTGGTTTCCCTATTATGTAGTGGATCATTTTCTCTTGCTGCTTTCAGGACTTTCTGCTTCTCTTCAACATTTGACAATCTGATTAGAATGTATCTTGGAGTACGTCTATTTGGGGTTCAATGGGTTTCTTTGATTTGTATATTTATGTCTTTTATAAGATTTGGGAATTTTTCCCCCCACTATCTCTTCAACCTTCCTAGCCCTTACTGTTTTCTTCTCCTTCTGGGACCCCAGTGATTCTTATATTTGTGCTCTTCACATTGTCCATAATTTCCCTGAAATCCTGTTTAATTTTTCCATTTTTCTTGCCATTTGTTCTTTTGTGTGTTCAAGTTCTATTGTTCTGTCTTCTAATTCACTTATTCTTTCTTCTGCCTCTTCACATCTGCTTTTGTGTGTCTCTAGTATATTTTTTATCTGGTCTACAGTATTTTTCATCTCTGTGAGATCCACTTTTTTTTCTATGTCTCCTGTCAAACCCTTCATTATGCTTTTCCAGTGTCTTCTTGATATCCTTTATGTCATTATGAACTTCCTTCGTTATTTGTTCCAAATTTCGTGTCCCCTCTGATGCTTTAACTTGGTCACCTGACTGCGCCATAGCTGCCTGAATCTTCCCATGCTTTGCGGTTTTCTATTGTATTCGGGGCATTTGTTTATGTTGAAGAAGTTATTTTGCCAGTTGATTTCCCTCAGTCACCTAAGGTTTCGTATTTGCTTGGGTTTGCCTTAAAGGTACCCTTTTCCAGTTGGTTTGTCAGTAATTCCCAAACCAAGGCACAGCTCTCATGGAGGGGATGCAATTCTACTTGAGACATACCAATAGGCAATGTCGAGCTACATTTTCCCCTCAGTC
The DNA here is from genome assembly GCF_023851605.1 of Tamandua tetradactyla. Lineage (NCBI taxonomy): Eukaryota > Metazoa > Chordata > Mammalia > Pilosa > Myrmecophagidae > Tamandua > Tamandua tetradactyla. Next base: position 63,084,826 of record NC_135344.1, read on the forward strand.
CCACCTCTTTCTAACTACGGCAGCTGACTGAGCAAGATGACACAGTGCGGTGTGTTTATTCCTGGTGCCCGGTGGGGCAGCTATTCTCTGCACTCATTGGAATGGCTATTCTTGGCGCTCAGCAGGGCAGCTATTCTCTGCATCTGTTGGGTGCCTATTCTCATGCCTGGTGAGACAGCTATTCTCGGCACCCAGGGTCTGGCTGTTCTCTGTGCCCATTAGGATGACTATTCTTGGTGCCTGGAAGTGTGGCTATTCTTGTGCCTGGCTAGGCAGCTACTCGTGGTGCCCAGCAGAGGAGTTGGTCCTGGTGGATGGAGCAGGGCTTCTCATTCCCTCCGGGAACCAGCCTGCTGGGCCCATGGTGGAGGTATGTCAGCCTTCAAGGCTTGGGAAACAATTTCTAGGTGGGATTTCAGCCATTACATCATTCCAGACTTGTATATGATGTGTGTTCAGTCACTGAGGTCCCCCAAATAGTTGTTTCATACAGTGCCTAGCTATTTACTAGCTTTCCTAGAGAATGAACTAAATTCTACTCCTCAATACTCCACCATCTTGCCCTGTCTTCTAAAATGTACTTTTTAACACACCTCAAGTCAGGATGCATCTTAAAATCTATGGCATGCCATAGTTTAATTGGCAGGATATTTTTCTTGGTGTTTGTGCTGTTCTGAGGCTCTTATGTACCCCAGAAAAAGCCATGTTCTTTTTTTAAAAAATACTTTTATTGAGAACTCTTCACACACATACAGACCATCCATAGTATACAATCAGTGGCTCACAATGTCATCACGTAGTTGTATTTTCATCACCATGATCATTTTTAGAACATTTGCATTGCTCCAGAAGAAGAAATAAAAAGAAAAAACTCATATACCCCATACCCCTTGCCCCTTCCTCTCATTTATCACTATATCAATCTACCCAATTTTTTTTTACCACTTATCTTCCACTATTATTTACTCTTCCTTATTTTTTCACTCATCTGTCCATACCCTGGTGTGCTGGTTTGAAAGGAAGCATGCCCCCTAAGAAAAGCCATGTTCTAATATAAATCCCATTTCATAAAGGTAGAATAATCTCTATTCAATACTGTATGTTTGAAATTGTGATTGGATCATCTCCCTGGTCGATGTGACTTAGTCAAGAATGGTTGTTAAACTGGATTAAGGGATGACATGTCTCCACCCATTTGGGTGGGTCTTGATTACTTTCTGAAGTCCTATAAAAGAGGAAATATTTTGGAGAATGAGAGATTCAGAGAGAGCAGAGCAGAATGACATAGCCACGAGAAGGTGAAGTCCACCAGCCAGCGACCCTGGAGATGAAAAAGGGAAATGCCTCCCGGGTAGCTTCATGAAACAGGAAGCCAGGAGAAGCTAGCAAATGATGCCATGGTTGCCATAAGCCCTTCCAGATGAGAGAGGAACCCTGAGACTGTTCGCCATGTGCCCTTCCAGCCGAGAGAAAAAGGTTGAACGTTGCTGGCCTTCTTGAACCAAGGTATCTTTCCCTGGATGCCTTAAATTGGACATTTCTATAGACTTGTTTTGATTGGGACATTTTCTCGGCCTTGGAACTGTAAACTAGCAACTAATTAAATTCCCCTTTTTAAAAGCCATTCCTTTTCTGGTAATAGCGCATTCTAGCAGCTAGCAAACTAGAACACCTGTATAAAAGGAGCTTCAGACACAAGCATCACAATCACACAGTACATTATAAAAGCTATATTACAATCTTGTATATATCTTGTAATCTATATATTACAAGATATATACAATCTTCTTCAAGAATCATACCCCAGAAAGCCATCCTCTTTTAATCCATTCCCGTGGGTGCAGACTTGTTGTGGGTAGGATCTTTTAGTTGGGTTATTTCAAATATTTGCAAAGGAGGTACAAAGAACTACTCATAGTCTTTTGGAAAGGTGAAATATATCTGCTAATTCACACATTAAACTATATTAAATATTAAATGTTAAATGAATACTGCAATTGCGTTAATTGGTGCAATTGCCTAAAGAGTAAGAGAAAACTTTCCAATCTATTGGTTTAGCAATGTATTGTGTAGGTAAGATATAGTTGGAGAGGAAGTACAGAGAACATTCCTAAGTAGAGTTGAGGGGCAAAAATTAGAAGTCGAGAAAGCACAGTATGTTCTAGCATTCATTGAATTTAATTGAAGCAGAGGGCTATATAGGTGGGGAAATATTAGGCCAGAACAGATTTGTGTTCCATTGTGGAAAGTTTTGTTTTCGAAAGCAACTTTTTGAGAGTGAAGATTCAAAATCATATACATCTTCTGTTTTGCGGGTACATAGTAAAAACTTGCAGTATTGAATTTATCCTTGTAGATAGATGTGTAAACATATAAGGGCATCTGCTATTTGGTCTGTTCTGGCTCAGCTCTATATAGTCATTATTCCTGATATAATGTACTCAATTAGCAATTCAAATCTTTATAGTCCTGAGAGCATTCAGGGACGAATATTGTCAATTTTGTTTTACAGTTGAGAAAGTTAAGCAGCCAGAAGTTTTCTTACTTGTTTTAGAAAAATTTTATAAGTTTGCAGATTATTTTCAAAAGAAACCAGCATTTGTAAGGCAGAGAATGGGGATTTTTTGCTTCTTCTCTTGAAGGAAAAACGCAACCCTGTGAACACTCAGGATTTTTAACACAAAAGACGTCTTTTTTTAAAACTTCTGACCACCAGAAATATGGGATAATAAAGCTGTATGGTTTTAAGCCACTAAGTTAGTGGTAGTTTGTTAGAATGGCAATAGGAAACTAACACACAGCTCATCTGTTTTGGGCAGCTGTTCCTATACCCTAATGTGTCCTTGTAAGAGGTGGCAGAGCCAGACATTCCCTTTCCTCATCCCTGGCTTATTAGGGTGTGACGGGATTGAAGCTGTGTGTAACGCAGACCATCAGTTCTTAAAGCAAATCCATTCCTGGGGGTGCAGGCCTATTGCGGGTGGGACCTTTTGATTAGTTTTTCTTTTCAGCTGAGCTGTACCCCAGGTGTGTCTTAATCCTCTTATTGAAGCCCTTTATTGAAGTCTTTCATCATTATAAGAGATGAAATGGAGAGATGCTGAGAAAGGAGGCACAGAAGCAGAGAGAAACCACAGAAACAGAGGAAGCCGTTGAAAACAGAAGAAAGTAACTCAATTCTAAGTTGCATTCCTTTATGCTTCCTCTCTAATTCCTTTAGCATGTTGTATTTAGCGATACTATAGAATTTTAGAGTTGGAAGAGGCCTCAGAAACCTTCCAGCTGATTCTTTCCTTTTACGGATCTGGGAAAACAGGTCCAAGGCAGTTTAGAGAATCTGCTATAGGTAATCTTCCCGGCAGGTCTTCTGGTTGGCGTTTTACCATCTTAGAGTCCAAACCGGTTGTTAGAAACAATGGTAATACATTAGTCAAGACAGACAGCTTTCGGAAATACTCAACGCACTTTCTCCTTTATTTTTGTCACAAATTCTGAATGGGAGGGCTGGACGTTTTCATCAACCTGTATATATACAGAGTTAAGGGGCGGGGCAAGGCCTCTGTATTCTCAGCTCTTCTACTGGCTACATTGCCAACAAGAAGAAAAAACCAAACCCGGACGTTAAAAAAAATCGTTTCTTAGAAGGGGGAAATCACTTTTTTAAAAGAGACACAGGTCAGCAATACGAACGCCCACTGCAGCTGCGGCCAGGCCTAGCCTGGCAGGGTCAGGCGCGCGCGATCGGCGGGGGCGGCGGGCGTCCACTGCGCAGGCGCGCACCTGTAGCGGCAGCCCGAGGCCGCGCCCCTCCTCCCTCCGCTCCTCTCCCCTCTCCTCCCGCCGTTCCCTTCTCTCCCCTCCCCGCCTCCCCCCTCCCTTTCCTCTGTCCACCCTCCCTCCATTACCCGCCTCGCCCCTCCGCCCCTCCGCCCCTCCGCCCCTAGCCTCCGCTCCGCCGAGCGAACTGCGCGCCGCTGCGTCATCGCCAGTGGCCGATTTGAATGAGACTTGTCGCAGCGGAGCCGCAGCCGCCACCAAGCGCCGCCACCACAGCCTCCTTTCGCTTCTTTCCCTTCGCAGGCCCTGCCAGACCATCCTCCCTGCGCCACCGCGTCCCCTCGCACCTCGCCATGCCGCTCTACTCCGGTGAGCCCCCTTCCAGCCCTCGCCCCGACCCCGGCCCGACGCCAGGCCGCGGAGTAGGCCGGGCCTTGCAGAGCGGACGGCGGCCAGGCGCGGACGGGGGAGGGCACGGCGGCGGGGCGGGCGGAGGGACTGCGGCGCCGAGATGCCCCTGGCACCTTCCCTCTCCTTCCTAGTTCTGAGCCCTGCGGCGCGTCCGAGCGCTTTACTTCCCGGGCTCTCGGGGGGTGGGGTGGGGTGGGAGCGGGAGTCTGAGATGGGGGAGGCAGCGAGCGCCGTGACTCTGCAGAATAGTTTATGTCGCTGCCTTGGGGTACCGGGAAGGGTGAGGGTGTGTCCCAGGGGACCGGGAGCCAGGCTTTGGGGTGGTGCGATTTCTTCGTCTTTATCAGTGACAGCTGTGGTTGCGAGGCGCGGAAGGAGCAGAAGCCCGAAGTAAATGGATGAAGAGGGACACGGGAAGTTAACCTTCATCGTTCTTGGGGTTTCCCTCAATGACTTCGATTCTCTTTACGTCCTTTCTGCCTTTTGCCCAGCTGCCCCTGTTGCACCCGTTTCAGTTTTATCCCGAATCAGATCGGCAACCTATCTTTTTACTTGGTTTTGTTTTCATCAAATGTTGTACTGGGCTCCTATGTCGCAACCGTGCTGTTTGTTACCTTTGAAAAGTAGATGAATACAAATATCTACGGGTGTCATTTCTTTTTGATTGGCGTTTGATCTGGCTTTTTGAGTGATAGTTCAAAGTACAGGCCAAGAATCACGTTTTTATTTGGCCAATGGGCCTTGCTGTTTCCCAATCTTATTCAAAATGGCACCTAAAATGTATGTGTTGGCTATGGGTGCATGATCCGTTGACCATCTGTGACTCTACTCTGTCCTGATTCCTTTATTTGAGATTCAGCATTTTCAAAGAATATGAATCAAAGGAGTATCTCAAGGTGGATTCTTGGTGGTCTAGAATATTGAATGTATGCTTTAATAATTATTGCCCCCATCCCTTTCTAAAGCTACAGCAATTAACAATAGAATGGCATTTGAAAATACTCTGTGCTATATGGAATTGAGTGGGCATAAAGGTGTAAGCAAACACTTAAACATATATCTGGTCTTTCTCACTCTTACCCACACACATACACACGTAAAACCGACCACTCCCTTTTTTCCCCTCAAATGAATGCCTTACACTCACCAAGTTTCAAATTGAGGGGGCATAAAGGTGTAAGCAAATACTTAAACATAAACCTGGTCTTCCATTGGTCTCTTAAGCACACACATACACACATAAACCCGACCACTCCCTTTTTTCCCCTCAAACATAGATGCCTTACACTCACCAAGTTTCTATTTTAAAAATTGAGTTTCATCTTAAATATTTGATCAGCCTATCTGGCTCTTACCCTCATCTTCAAAATGAGGGAATTGAAGTAGACTTCTAAAATCCCTTCCTTTGAGGGCTCTATATTGAGAATCTGTATTTTCAGTTTGACAGAAAGCCCTGTATAAAAACGAAGGGAGCATTTTAAGTGCTCTATCTAAAGTTTTAGTAGAAAATTATCCAGATTCTTACATAAAGGTAAGGGTCATACCACCCGTGCCCCCACATGTAGCTTTGTTTTATTCTTCAGCATAAATCCTTGGACACTGACTTTATTCCCCTTTGACGGAGAAACAGAAATTTAAACTTGCCCAAGGTTACACAGCTAAATAAATTTCAGGTAGGGTCCTTTCCTTTACTTCTGACAGTTTTGGTTCAGTCCTTTTGGTTGGACTATTGTAATATGTTTCTAAAGGATTTCAATGATTACTGCCATGCCCTTTTCAATCCTTTTCCCCTTCTGCTGCCAAAGTGATCTGATATTCCATACTGGATCAAAGTAACTTTTATGAAAATCATTCAGAGGTTATATATCCTACAGCATGAAGTCTATATGTTTTAGCATGACTTATGTTACTGTCCTTAGGCAGCTTCCAGTTTCATCCATTACTGCTTCCCTTTCACTCCGGGAATTACTTATATCTCAGGATGCACCATGCTTCTTTATGCTTTTGAGTATTTTTCTTGTTTCTTTTACAGGCGTGCTCTTATTCTCTTATTCCTCTGGCTAACACCTGTTTTTTTTCTCTGAGACTCAGCTCATTTATTACTTCTACCAGGAAATCTTTCCTCACTTGTGGAGCCTTATTGTATATTCCTGTAGCATTTATAACATTTATATTGTATTTGTCTTATAGTCTGTTGTTAGAGTTTCTACTAACAGTCTCCTTAGTGCTTGAATGAGTGCTCATTGAATGAGTGCTCAGCGCACTGGTTTTAATTGTGCGATTCTCATTTTAAGGTTTTCAGTGGAAATAGATTGTGTATTCCTGTGTTTATTTCTTCTATATATTTTAAAAGTTAATTATTTTGTGAGACTGATTGAAGTTTTATTTATTTTTTAGTGATTTGGTTTTATCTTTGGCTTCTTCACTTAATATTTGAGCATTTCTTGCTCAGAAACCTCCTCTTTCAATTCTCTCACACCTTTCTTTACTTCTTATAATTCAGAATCTGTATTCCGTAACCTGTTCTAAATGTGCTTTGCTCTCCTAAGAATTTTTGTTTCCTTTCTCTGTCTTTCTAATCTTTCTTTCTCCTCTTTTTAAATAGTGTGTACTAAATAGTGATTATTTAACTAAATACATTCTTGAGGTCCATGAACCCTATTTTTGAAGATATTTTATTGTGAACATCATATTTTCCAGAGACTATTGGAGTTGGATTCAGAATATTTGGGTATTTACTAACAAGTTTTGTGACATGAGGAAAGCTGGCAGTTTTTCTTAAGATTCATTTTCCTTATTTATCAGATGAGGTGTTGAATTAGATCCATAAGTTTCATTGAGTACTTTGCGTGCAAGTTTCTCTTGATTAGTTGGGCATTATGAGGATAAAAAGATGAAAGATATTCTATAACTTTCAAGAACTAGCCTAATAGATTATTCTCTAGGGATCATTTCCATTTGAAATCTTAATATTTTGTGATTGAAAAAAATAAATTATGTTTGTTTTTTTTTTTGCAGTTACTGTAAAATGGGGAAAGGAGAAATTTGAAGGTGTAGAGTTGAATACTGATGAACCACCAATGGTGTTCAAGGCTCAGCTTTTTGCACTGACTGGAGTCCAGCCAGCCAGACAGAAAGTTATGGTGAAAGGAGGAACGTTGAAGGTAAAATTTAGCTTAAAATTTCATTATATACTATTATATGATTTATTATATAGTGTATGTGTTAGTATTACTTATATTAATTAACACCAGAAAATGTTTAGTGTTCATTTATCTTTGGAGATAGTTTTTATTTGGGGAGAATGTCATCTATGGGATTGAAACTGCCTTATTCATCTTATTGGAAGGGAGGACTATTATAGCTATTTCAAAACGCTGTGTGATGAAAGGTTCATTATAATTTTTAATTTAAAATGTATTATATCAAGAGATAAGTGTAGTGAGGTACATTCCATATATCTTTATTTATTTATTTTTACTGTGAGGATATAGTAAAATATATCTAAAGTAAAAAAAGTCTTATAGTAAAAAAGTTTTGTTTAGACTAACATAAAATTTATTTTTATAACATAAAATTTATTTTTATTTCCTTGGTATTTTTCTGTTATAGGGATGGAATATTTTATCTCTGTCAAAAATATGGAACAGTAGTTTAGATTTTTTTTTTAAGCTACTGAAGAATGTATTTCTGTGTATGAATTTGAACGTAGAAATTCAAAGCCCTTCAGCATCCTTATCAAAGGCCCAGTTCTGGAATACTGGTAAACTGTTAATTTTGCCATTGGCTGTTCTTCTCGCTTCTTGCTTATTAAAGAAGAGCCTCTTTATTTTAAGACTACTATCTAACTCTTATTTGGAGATGGAAGAAAAAATTTTTGTTTAAAAAGAAAGGAAACCTAATTTTTCATTTAGTTTCCTCGGAGTGATCACACTTACTACAGTTATTGTTACCAGCATTGTTGAAGGGCTGCAAAGAAGATATTTTCTCTTTTATTGTTTATAATACTGTATATATGTTTGTGTGTTTACGTGCATGTATATGTATATAGTTTTTTAAAAATATGTTCTTCCTTTGAAGAAATGCTGAAGACTTAAATATTTAGCTTTAGAGGTAAAATCAGGGTAACCCTGTGTGCCAGGCAGTTATATGGATGTTGGTGAAAAACTTGTTCCCCCCAGGTTGCAGAATGAGTCTTTGCTCATTAGTCAAATTGGTAACCTAATTTGTGCTGAACCCTGTACTGGGAGCTGTGGAGAATTAGAAAAATGCTAATTAAATGAAAGCATGGCTACTAATAGCTACATTTATTGAGTACATATTTTTGTGCCAGGGCTTTTATACATTTTCTTTAATTCTTAAATGCATGTATTATCCATATTTTATAAATGAGTATCTGAACTTCAGAAAGGTTAAGTAGCATCTAGTAATACACCTTAGTTTAGTGAAAAAAGTGTGTAGTTTACAAGTTAAGCAGATCTAGGTTCACTTGTCACCTTTGTTTGACTCTGGTAAATGGTTGGAGGGGACATGTATATTTATCATTCCTTATGATTAACATTAACAGTCCTGAAACTAAGCAGAACCTTTAGGAAGTTCTGCTCTACTTTTATGCTTGGTGACCAAAGACATAATTAGTGACATCACTGAAGGGGAGAAAAGCACATTGAATGCCTTTGTGAAAAGAAACGAGTAATAGGGCATTGACTTAATTCTGTGAAGGCAAGAGCTTAACTTCTGTGAAGGGAAGAACTTAATTACAGTGAAACCAAATAGTCTATGGATCAGCCATAGCATTAAAAAAAAAAATCTTGGTTTTATTGAATGCATTGTAGTAAAAGTATTTTGTTAATTGCCTCATAAATATGAAATTTAGGACTTGAGAAACATTTGTGGACATGCAACTTTATTTATTTATTATGGGTCAGTTTGCCTGGAGTAATTTTGGTATACTCAGTTACTCATCATTATTTCACATAAGCTGATTATTAGCTTTGCTGGTTCTAAACATGCAAAATTAGGATCTGTCAAGAATTTTTCAATACTTTCGGTGCTGTCAAGTTTACTATCTTCCAGATGGTCATTTTTTTAGTGTACTTTAAGCAACTGTTAAGACGTACTAGCTTTAGACTTGTCTGTGTTTATTTTTTAGAAGTGTTTTTTGTTGCAGTAATTTTAAATAAAATCTGCATACAGAATAAATTTTGTTTTGAGGTAGCTTAAAATTTAGTGAATTATGTATGTTTGGATTGTACAGAGGTGGTTGAATGTTTTTTATTTGTCTTTAAAACAGGATGATGACTGGGGAAACATCAAAATAAAAAATGTAAGTATTAATTTAACACTTATTTTAATGCAGTTTCCTAAATATTACCCTATAGTAATTCCAGATGCCTTTTTCCCCAAATGTATATCAAGTTGTTCCAACACCATTTATTAAAAATACTTTCCTTTTACTGTTGACTTGCCATGGTGTCATTCTTGAAAATTGAATGTAGATTTATTTTTGGATTCTTGTTTCAGTGATCTGTTTGATCAGACTTATACTATCACATAGTTTGGTTACTAAACTATTATAATAAGTAAGTCTTGAAATAACATAGTGTAAGTTACCCAACTTTTTCTTTCGTTTTCAAGAATATTTTAGCTATTCTATCTTCTTTGTATTTCTTTATAGATTAGAACAGATTTGTCTGTTTCTCTAAATTTTGTGATTTTATTTTGAGATTGCATTTAATTTGTAGTTCAATTTGGGGAGAATGAACATTTTAATAATATTGACTGTTAAAATCCTTGTACGTGGTGTACTCCCTATTTATTTTGGTCTTTATTTTCCCTTAGCAAAATTTTGTAGTTTGCATGTTTTTAAATTAGATCCTTGGAACTTAATTTATCTTGATGCCATTGAAAAATGATAGAATATAAAAATACAGTTTTTTTTTTTGTTTTAAAGCTTATTTTCAGCATGTGACCTTGCTAAAACACTTACTAGTTCTGGTAATTTTTTTTGGAAATTCCTTGGGGTTTTCTGCATACATTGGCATATTATCTGCAAATAAGGATGGTGCCTTCCTTTTCAATCTTGATGACTTCTATTTGTTTTTCTTGCTTTATTTCACTGGCCGAGGCTTCTAAATATGGTGTTGAATAGGAGTAATTTGAATGGACATCTTTGTCTTGTCCTAGTTTACAAAGGCTTCTTATTACAAGTGGTTGTTTCTTGTCAAATTCTTTTTCTCCTTCTTAGTAAGATGACCATGGTTTTCTTTATTTTGGTAATGGGGTTAGGTTCATTGATTTTTAACTTTACATTCCTGGGATCTGCAGTTCTTGAACTTTTTTGTGTGACCCTTTTCATTCTTAAATATTATTGTGGATCCCAAAGAGCTTGTGTATATTTGAGTTATATCTATTTATATTTACCATTTTAGAAATTAAAACTAAGAATTTTTAAACTACCTAAAAACAGTAATAAACCCATTACATGTGTATTTCATATTTTTTGAATGTTTTCCAGATGTAATTTAGTTGCAAAAAAAAAGTTGCAATAAACAGCATATGATAGCACGTCAGTTACCTTTAGTACATTAAAATATATCTGTTTTGCTTGGCTGGATCTTATGCTCATACATAATTGGTCATGCATTGGTCATTTGGAAAATATTGGTTTACTGAATAATTTAGATTTTACTTATATTGACTTTTTTCATTATATAGTATTCACACAATTGCATTTGTTAATATCATTATCAATCTCATCAGAAAAGTTTTTAAGTTTTTATGTACTGGAAACCTGTCAGTCTCACAGTGGCAGATTCAAAATTCTAATTTTTACTTGAAAGTACTAATTTTGTCAATGGCAACAAAAAATGTCATCATTTCTCCTTGAAGTGACGGACATATTTTGTTCATTTTTTTTTTTTTTGAGAAAATGTTTGCTAAATACCCATGTCTAAAAAACCATACTTTGTCAGTTTCAAGTAAAAATGGTATTCCATAAATAAAGCAGATAATCCAGTTTGCAACTCAAACATTTGCACAAGTGCTTATCCTAAAGACAGCTATCATACTTCGGTATGCAACAGCATAAGTTTTTTATGGGTACTTCTCATTCCATAATATAGAATATCGAAAAGATAGTTATTCAGAGGTTGAGATTTAATAAAATTAATCAGTTTTGCTACTTTATTTTAATGCTATTTTCTTGATACTGGCTAAGCTGCAGAGAGTTTTAGCTATTATTGCTTTTGCTTCATCAGTACAGATGTTAACACTGTACAGATTCTTTCGCTGACTCTGAAAGAATCTCAGGGATCCATAGGAGATGTCAGACCACACTTTTGAAAACTACAACCTTGAATAAACCTACTAAATCTTTTATAGACATACCTTGTTTATTGTGCTTCGTTTTATTGTACTAGGCAGATAGTGTGTTATTTTACAAATTGAAGTTTGTGTACTGAACAAGTCTGTTGGCACCATTTTTCCAACAGCATGTGCTCTCTGTGTCTCTATGTCACATTTTGGAAATTCTCGCAATATTTCATACTTTTCATTATTATAGCTGCTATTATCTGTGATTTGTGATCTTTGTTGTTGCTATTATAATTGTTTTGGGGTGCCACAAATTGTACCCATATAAGAAACGACTACCTTAATTAATGAACGTTGTGTGTGTTCTCACTGCTCCACTGGCTGTCCATTCTCTTGTTTCTTCCTCTTTCTGGATCTCCCTATTCCCTGGGACACAACAATATTGAAATTAGGTCTGTTAATAACTCTACAATGGCCTCAAGTGAAAGGAGGAGTCACATACCTCTCACTTCAAATCAAAAGCGAGAAATGATTAAACTTAGAGAGGAAGGCATGTCAAAAGCCAAGAGAGGCCAAAAGCTAGGCTTCTTGAGCCAAACGCTTAGCCAAGTTGCGAATGCAAAGGAAAAAATTTTGAAGGAAATTAAAAGTGCTACTCCAGTGAATGCATGAATGATAAGAAAGCAAAACAACTTTATTGCTGATACCGAGAAAGTTTTAGTGGTCTGAATAGAAGATAAAACCAGCTGCAAATTCGCTTCAGCCAAAGCCCAACCCAGAGCAAGGCTATAACGCTCTTCAGTTCTTTGAAAGTTTAGAGTGGTAAAGGAGCTGCAAAAGGAAAGTTTGAAGCCAGCAGATGTTGGTGCATGAGGTTTAAGAAAAGAAGCTGTCTCTGTAACATAAAAGTGGAAGTTGAAGCTGCAAGTGCTGATGTAGAAGCTACAGCAGGTTATCCAGAAGATCTAACTAAGATAATTGATGAAGATCTAACTAAGATAATTATCTAACTAAGATAATTGATGAATAAAACAGCAGATTTTCAACGTAGACAAAAGAACCTTCTGTTGGAAGAAGATGCCATCTAGGACTTTCATAGCTAGAGAGAAGTCAGTGCCTGGCTTCAAAGGACTGGCTGACTCTCTTGTTAGGGACTAATATAGCTGGTAACTTTTAAGTTGAAGCAGATGCTCATTTACCATTCTGAAAATCCTGGGACCCTTAAGAATTTTGCTAAATCTACTCTGCCTGTACTCTAGAAATGGAACAACAAAGCCTGGACAACAGCATATCTGTTTGTAACATGGTTTACTGAATATTTTAAGCCCACTGTTGATACCTGCTGCTTTCAAAATATGACTGCTCATTGACAGTGTGCCTGGTCACCCAAGAACTCTGCTGGATATGTATAGCAGAATGAATGTTGTTTTCATGCCTGGTAACACATGATCCATTCTGCAGCCCGTGGATCAAAGAGTGATTTCAACTTACAAGTCTTATTATTTAGGAAATACAGATCACAAGGCTATGGCTGCCATGGATAGTAATTCCTCTGATGGATCTGGGCAAAGTTAATTGAAAACTTTCTGGAAAGGATTCACCATTCTAGGTGTTGTTAACAACATTTGTGATTCGTGGGAGGAAGTCAAAATAGCAGTATTTACAGGTGTTTGGAAGAAGTTGATTCTAACCCTCATGGATGACTTTGAGGGGTTCAAGGCTTCAGTAGAGGAAGTAACTGCAAATGTTGTGGCGATCCCAAGAGAGCTAGAATTAGAAGTGGAGCCTGAAGATATGACTGAATTTGGCAAGTCATAAAACTTTCATGGATGAGGAGTTGCTTCTTATGAATGAGACAATTATTTCTTGAGGTGGAATCTACTCCTGGTGAAGATGCTGTGAACACTGTTAAAATTACAATAAAGAATCTAGAATGTTATGTGAACTTAGTTTACAAAACAGTGGCAGGATGTGAGAGGATTGACTCCAGTTTGAAAGCAGCTCTGTGGGTAAAATACTATCAAATAGCACTGCATGCTACAGAGAAATCTTTTATGAAAGGAAGAGTCAATGAGGCAGAAAACTTCACTGTTTGTCTTATTTTAAGAAATTGCCACAGTCATCCCAACCTTCAGCAGCCACCACCCTGATCAGTTAGCAGCTATCAGCATTGAGAAGGCAAGACCTTCTACCACCAAAAAAAATGAGGACTCTCTGAAGGCTCTGACGACAGTTAGCATTTTTAGAAATAAAGTATTTTTAAATTAAGGTATGTACTTTTTTTTTCTTTTTATGCTGTATGGTGGGATCACATTTCATAATTTTTCCATGTGAGTATCTGTTAGTGCAGCACCATTTTGTTGAGTTTTTTGTTTGTTTGGGAAGTGCATGAACTGGAACCCGAACCCTGGACTCCTGCATGGCAGGCAAGAATTCTACCACTGAACTGCCCTTGCACTCCCTGTACATTGTTTTTTTAGACATATGCTATTGCACACTGCAGTATACTGTAACTTTAATATGCACTGTAAAACCAGAAAATTCGTGTGACTTGCTTTATTGAGATTTTTGCTTTATTGTAGCAATCTGGAACCAAATCCACAATATCTCTGAGGTATGCCTGTATTATATCTTTCATGAATTGCTGGATTTAAATTTTGATATATGTTCATGAGAGACATTAATCTGTAATTTTATTTTCTTGTATTATGTGTCTTCTTGATGAATTGACCTTTTGTCATTTCAAAATGTCTTTCTTTATCCCTGCTAATATTCCTTGTTCTGAGATATTCTTTGTTTGCTCTTAATATAGTCGCTACACACTGCTTCTATTATTTGCATTTTATATATTTTTCTGTCATTTTAATTCATGTATCTTTGTACTTAAAGTGGATTTTTTTTTTTTTTTTAACATGGGTAGGCACTGGGACCCGAACCCGGGTCCTCTGGCATGGCAGGTGAGCATTCTTGCCTGCTGAGCCACCATGGCCCAAAGTGGATTTTTTTAAAAGACAGTGTATAGTTGGGTCTTGCCCTTTAATTTGACAATCAGCCTTCTGAGCATTAAGACCATGTATCTTCAATATACTTATTATTATGTTTGGATTTAAAGCTACCATTTGCTATTTGTTATCTGTCTTATCTATTCCCTTTTTCTTTTTGTGTGATTGGGTTGAGTGTTTTTCTTGTTTTTATCCTTGTTATACCTCTGTTTTGTTATTTATGCTTTCATAACCACTTTATTGAGATCTAATTCTCATACCACAGAATTTACTCTGTTAAAATATGAAATTCAGTGAGTTTCAGTATACTCAAAGAGTTGGACAGCCATTACCATTATCCAATTTTAGACCATTGTCATCATTCCAGGAAAAGATCTGTATCCATTAGCAACTACTCATCATTCTCCCCTCCAACAGTCCCCAAGATTCTTTAGGTAAAAAATATGTTCATAATAGTATTAAGTTGTTATTTACCTTTTCCGATGTTATTTATGAATGTCCAGTGGAATTTTTCAGAGGCTACATAATGTGTGGTATTACAACAGATTGAATGCAGAAGCAAATGTGAAAATTCACATTTCTTCAAATGTGTCTTCTCTTAGCTAGACATTAAAGAGATTTGAAAAAATGTAAAACAGTATTATCCTTAACTACTTTGTTTTCTAAAACAATGATCTTTTATACAAAAAGTTCTTTACATTAACATTAAATGTGTTTATTATTTTTAAAAGAATGAATGAAGATCATTAACATTTCTCAGTTTTCATTTCTAATGTAATTTTTTTAATGCAATTTTATTGAGATATATATTCACGTAACATATAATACAAATTGTCCAATCAGTAATTCACATTGTCATCATAGAGCTGTGCATTTGTCATCACAATAGATTTTTTTTTTTTTTTTTAGAGAGAGGGAGGAAGGGAAGGAAAGACAGAGAGAAGGAAGGAAGGATAGAAGGAAGGAAAGGAAACATCTTTAAACATTTTCTTGTTTTATTGTATTTTGTTTGTTTGTTTGTTTTTTACATGGGCTGGGGCCGGGAATCGAACCGAGGTCCTCCGGCATGGCAGGCAAGCACTTTTGCCCGCTGAGCCACCGCGGCCCGCCCCACAATAGATTTTTAAAAAATTTTGTTACTGTATAATATAACATATTCATGCACAGCAAAGAAATTTAAAAACAATAGTTTTCAAAGCACTCTTCAATAAGTAGTACAGGACAGATCCCAGAGTTTGTTTTGAGCTACCATAGCATCCTCTCAGGTTTTTCTTCCTAGCTGCTCCAGAATATAGGTGGCTAGAAGGAGTAAATTTTTTTGTTTTATCATCACAACTGACTTTTTTTTTTTCTTTATTGTGAAAAATAACATGTATACAGAAAAGCAATATATTTCAAAGCACATTACAACAGTTAGTTGTAGAACGGATTTCAGAGTTTGATATGGGTTACAGTTCCACAATTTTAGGTTTTTACTTCCACCTGTTCTAAGATACTAGAGACTAAAGAAAATATCAATATAATGATTCAGCAAGTATATTGTTAACCCTACCATCTCTGTATAACTCCACCATCACCTTGATCTTTCTCCCACTTTTTAGGGATATTTGGGCTATGCCCGTTCAGAGTTTTTCATGTTGGAAGGGGCTGTCAGTAATATGGGATAGGGAGATGGAAACTAGCTGATGTTCTGGAAAAGCTGAGCCCTCTAAGTTTCAGGACTTACCTGGTCCAGAGACCCATCTTGAGATTGTAGGTTTCAGAAAAGTTACATTAGTGCATAGAACCTTGTAGAATCTTACATACTGCCCTAGGTGTTCTTTAGGATTGGCTGGAATGGTTTTGGTTGGGGTTTGGCGAGTTATGATAGGTAGCGGTGTCTAACTGAAGCTTGTGTAAGAGTGACCTGCAGAGTAGCCTCTCGACTCTCTTTGAACTCTCTCAGCCACTCGTACTTTATTAGTTATTCTTCTCTTCCTCTTTTTGCTCAGGATGAAATTATAGATCCCATGGTGTCAGAGCTGGCCTCATCCTTGGGAGTCATCTTTCATGCCACCAGGGAGATGTTCACCCCTGGATGTGATGTCCTATGTAGAGGGGAGAGCAGTGATTTCACTTACAGAGTTGGGCATAGAGAGAGTGAGGCCACATCTGAGCAACAAAAGAGGTCATCCAGAAGTAACTCTTAGCCATACCTATAGGTCGGCCAAGCTTCTCCGCTACCTACATAAGCTTCACAAGAGTAAGCCTCAAGATCAAGGGCTTGGCCTAATATTTGGGTGTCCTTAATGTTTGACACAGTATCAGGGGATGGTAAAGTTTAATAGTTTCATATTTTTTCTCCCATCCATCAAGGGACTTTTTTTTTTTTTTTTTTTGGCATGGGCAGGCACTGGGAATCGTGTCAATACTTTTTGATTATCTGCTTAATATATTGTAGGATGTAACCAGGAGTTACATTAACCTATACAGGATTAAAGGCCCTTATTCTTGTTCTTGGCTCCCTGTGTTTTGATTATTCAAGTGAGCTATCCAGACAGAATGAACTAGTTAGATTATGTTCTGCAGAAAATTTAGGTTCCAGACAAAATAAACCTTTCTTCCTTTGGTCTCAAAAAGTAGATATGGTTCTAAAATATAGACAATGTCTTCCTTACTCCTGTGTTCTGAATTACCTTAATCCCAACCTGATTGGCTTCATTCTTATCTCTGGATACCAGGTTATATATATATAAAACAGCCTCTCAAAATCCAGAATTAATAATTAGCGCTCCAAACTAAATGTGTCTGTTATAAGAGCTTACAATCTAAGCCCCTGTATTCTTATAAACATTTTCTAAAGGAGACCATACAATAATTTTCGTTCATTTCTGTCTTATTTTGCCCCACCAAATGTCCCCACAGGTTCATTCACATTGTTGCATGCCTCCCTACTTCATTCCTTTTTGTTTAACAGGGAAACATCAGCAGTACCACAATAGCAGCAGGGGTAAATAATGAGGGGAAGAACAAGAGTTAAGGGAAGGTTTAGATTTCCTGTTTGGTGAGGGTGTGTTTTTTGGTTATCTTTCTCTTGGGAACAATGAAATTATCTAAAATTGAGAGTGTTGATGGACTGTGGACTTTGAGCATTATACATGATGCCTAGTGAGTGCAGGTGACTGAAGGATGCACTGACTGAGAAGTAGATTGGTGAATGATGATGTATACATATGATCGAATACTGTGCTGCATCACAATAGATTTATGAACAGTATCATTACTCCTGAAAAAGTAAAAATAAGAATAAAGGTAAAAATAAAGGGCAGGCAACAGTGGTTCAGTGGCAGAGTTCTTGCCTGCCATGCCAGAGACCCGGGTTAGATTCCTGGTGCCGCCCATGTTAACAACAACAACAACAAAGTAAAAATAAAGGTAAGAAAAAATACCTAAAACATCTCATACCCTGCCTACTCCCCTATTTGTTTTTTTTTTTCCTCATCTGTTCATACACTGAGTAAAGGGAATATCAGTCACAAGGATTTCACAGTCACACGTCACACCTTAAAAGCTCTATAGTTATTCAGTCAAATTCAAGAATCAAGGCTACTGGATTACAGTTCATTAGTTTCAGGTATTTCTCCCTGGCTACTCCAGTACACTTGGAGTATATTGGAAAAAGTATGTTGACAAGGGTTGTCTATATACTGCATAAGAATAACCTCCAGAATGATCTCTTGACTCTGTTTGAAATGTCTCTGCCACTGAAACTTTGTTTCATTTCTGTTCCCCTTCGTGGTCAAGAAGGCTTTCTCAATGGCACCATGTCTGGGCCTGGCCTATCCCTGGGAGTCATGTCCCACATTGCTGAGGAGATTTATACCCTTGGGAGACATGTTCATTTGGGGGCAGAGACAGTGAGTTTACCTGTAGAGTTGGCTTAGAGAGAGAGATACCATACATGAGCAACAAAAGAGGTTCTGTGCAGGTGGCTCTTAGCATAATCCTAAGTATTAGCTTGTCCTTTGCAGGAGTAAGTTTCATAAGGGTAAGACCCAAGATTGAGGGCCTGGTCCATCAAATTCACAGTGCCCAAATGATTGTGAGAATGTCTGGTCTTCCCCAAGTGAGGAAGTTTAATATTTAATATTTCCTTTTTCCCCAGTCCCTCAATGGGATTTTGCAAATACTTTTTAATTTTCTGCCCAGATTATTCTGGGATGTATTGGAGCATCACACCAATATATACAAACCATCAAGATCTCACTTTCTATTCAAGGTTCGATGTAGTTATTTATGGTGTTTGAATAAGCTAACCATCTAATATGATAAATATTGATAGATAAAACCCATGTAAGAAAAGCTCTTGATATTTAAGAGTGTAAACCAGGGGTCATCAAACTATTAACTGTGGGCCAAATCAAAACAGCAAGGGTATGTTACAGAGAGTGTATGTAGCACACAAAGTCAAAAATATTTACGTGACCCTTAACTGAAAATGTTTGCTGATCCCAGTATAAAGTGTTCTAAGATGAAGTGTTTTTGAATTGCTGCTCTAGGATTTACAGTGTATATCTTTAATTTACCATTGTCGGCCTTCAAGTAAGAAGCAGTTTCACTTTATAAGAGTCTTACGGTATACTTCCATTTCCCCATTTCTATCTTTTGTGCCATTGTTGTGATATAGTTTACTTCTATATATGTTGTAAACTCCATAGTGCACTACCATTATTTTTGTTTTAAATAGTCTTTTTCTTTTTAGACTTTTATTATAGTAACATATATACAACTCAGAATATCCTATTTTAACCACTTT
Source organism: Tamandua tetradactyla (assembly GCF_023851605.1). Classification (NCBI taxonomy): domain Eukaryota; kingdom Metazoa; phylum Chordata; class Mammalia; order Pilosa; family Myrmecophagidae; genus Tamandua; species Tamandua tetradactyla. The sequence goes on from NC_135344.1 coordinate 63,104,125, forward strand.
CAAATGTACAATTCAGTAGTATTGATTACATTCACAATAGTAATAGTGCTGTCATCATCAACATCCTTTACCCCAACTTTTCAACCTCAAACAGAAACTGTATGTTAAGCAATAACTCTTCCCCTCGCTCCCAGTAACATGTAATCTGCTGTTTTTTCTATGAATTTACTTATTCCAGTAATTTTATATAAGCAAGATCATACAATGTTTGTCTTTTTGTGATATTTCATTCACTATGATGCCTTCAGGGTTTATCATGTTATAGCATGTATCAGAACTTTTTTTACAGTTGAATAATATTTCAGTTTGCAAATATACTGGTTTTTGTTTATCCATTCCTCTGTTGAGGGATGTGCCAGTTTGAAAATATTATGTACCTAGAAAAGCCATGTTTTAATCCTAATCCAGTCTTGTGGGAGCAGCCATTTCTCTGAATCGTGATTCAACACTGCAGGCTGGAACACTTGATAAGAATATCTCTGTGAAGAAGTGACATGCCCGATTGTGGGTATTACCTTTTAGTACATGGAGATGTGACTCCCCCCATTCCAGGTGGGTCTTGATGTGTTTACTGGAATCCTTTAAAAGAGGAAACATCTTGGAGAGAGTCAGAAATGCAGAAGCCTTAGAGCTGACAGAGAGAAATTACAGAAACTTAAGAGTAGAGTTGACACAGAAGCTGACACTTGGAGGTCAGAGACATAGATGTTTGGGGATGCTTGGAGCCCAGCAGACGTTGCCATGAGATGCTAAGCAAGCCAGAACCTGGAGAGAGGCAAGGGAAGCCAAGAGATGAAAGCCAGCCCTGGAGGAGCAAGGTGTGTAACCCCTGTAGGAACTGAGACTGAAAGCAGCGGAGTCCAGGATCAAGGGACCAGCAGATGCCAACCATATGACTACCGAGCTAACAAGTGTTCCTGACCCATTGGCCTTCCTTGAATTAAGATATCTTTCCCTGGATACCTTAGTTTGGACAATTTTATAGGCTTAGAACTGTAGACTTGTAGCTTATTGAATTCTCCTAGACTTGTTCACCAACATGTTGGTCAGCACGTATGAGAAATTAGGTTATTCCTCTCTTAAGTTCCACTTCTAGGATAATAACATTAGGCACCCCAGTTTTCTTGAATGCAGCAGTTGTTTCTGTGACCATTGGAGTATTTGAAGTGCACCCAGTGCACTCGCATCTTAGGACATTACTTCTCCAGATACGAAAGTTGTTTGCTGTTAAAAGCTGCACACTGCTTTTGTCTTTTGAACTGTACTGTGTCTTCATATTTCATTCCACCCTCAGTCAGTGCTAGGGCAACAAGCACTAGAGCTCTCCCAAGACCTGCAACACAGTACAATGCAGCCACCAGGTTCTTCACAAAATTTAATTTTTACAAGACTTAATCAGTCACCAACAGTTTGGTTGGATGATGTGCATTATCATCAAAAGGCCAATCAAGAACATGGATGCCGTCTTTTTCCACAGGAGCAGTGTTATAAATTGCATCACATACTTTACTATTGTAGTAACTACATACTTCTTAAGTTCCTTTGTAAATTTGCCTAAGGTTGTATTGGTTGGATTGTGTGTAACTTCCACAGGAGCTGAGCGGTTCATTTGAACCATGTTAATTTAGTTAAAAAACACTCAATAGGGCTGTGAAAGAATCTAAAAAATTGAATACAGAAATGAAGTAAAGAAACAGAATTCTACTTCAGTATACTCTACTTGAAATTCTCAGTGCTTTGAGAAAGAAATTCAGAGTAATGGGAAATGAAATGAACCTCCTAACAAGAAGCAGCAGTTCTTCAGTCCAGTAATACTGAGGCAGTAATAAAGACGTGTACTGAGGTTTACCCCACATGGGTGAGAACTCTTATAAAATGCCCTGCAGATTTCAATTCAACACTTCTATATCCACTCCTATGGGGATTTCTTGGTGGAATAGTCATGAGTTTCTACAGTTCACTTGTCTGCATAGAGGTTGTACTGTGCCTGGCAGTAATCTCCGCTGCCCTTCAGAAACTCAATAAATGTATGACCAAGAGCACCTAAGAACTGAGGAATATGTTTGCTCATTGAAGATTATAGTCTAATCACGTAGCCAGTCACCAGGCAGTGAAACAGGCAGCTTCAGCTGTGGGGTGAGGGGGCTGTGGTTATTGTGGGGTAGCACCAGGTTCTACCGTACAGTGAGTGGCTCTGAGGAGAGTGTGTCACTGAGCAGTCCGTAGCTAAGAGAGCTAGTACATGTGCTGAGGCCATCTTCATTTTTTGAAAGGGGTATTTGGTAGGTATAGAATTTTAGATTCATATTTGTTTTCATTTTCTAGGCTGCTTAAGCAAATACCATGAAATGGGTCAGTTAAACAATGAGAATTTGTTTGCTTATGGCTTGGAGGCTGGGAAAATATCCAGATCTTCAGGGTGATGCCTTCTGTCCAAGATTGGTATTCTGGGGCTGGCTGCAGCGATTCTTGGTCCTTAGCTTGTCACATGGCAGTGTACATGGCGGCCTCTTTGACCTCTCTGTTCTGTTCCAGGTTTCATTGATTTCGACTTCTGGCTTTCTCTCTCTCATGTCTGAATTCATTCTGTTTATTAAGGACTCTGGTAATAGGATTAAGACCATTCTGGGCTACAAACACCGTAAATGAAGTAACCTCATAAAAAAAAATTCTACTTACAATGAGTTCTCACCCACAGGAATGGATTAAGTTTAAGAGCATGTTTTTCTTCAAACCATCACAACACTTTTTCTTTCAAACCCCAAGATTCAATCCCCATCTTCTGACTGGCATAGTTGCTATTATTCTTACTTTTTTTCTCTGAATGTAGTGAGCTGTGTTTTTTTCCCTGAATGCTTTTGAGATTTTCTTATTGTGGGTTTCAGCATTTTAATTGTGATATGAACTTTCTTTATATTCTGCTTGAGCTCCTTGGATCTTTGGGTTAGATTTCCTTAAATTTGGAAAAATTTTAGCTATTATTTCTTTAAATATTTTTTGTCCCTCTTTCTCTTTCTCTCTCTCTCTCTCTTTTTTTTTTTTGGCATGGGCAGGCTCTGGGAATTGAACCAATAACTATATTCCTATATTCCTATATTCCATGGTTTAACATAGGGGTCACTGTTTGTATAGTGTAGTTTCATGGATTAAAAAAAAATTTCTGTCATTACCATATGTATAATATAACATTTCCCCTTTTAACCTCATTCAGATATGTTGTTCAGTGCTATTAATTATGTTCAAAATGTTGTGCAACCATCACCACCATCCATTACCAAAACATTTCCATCATTCCGAATAGGAGTTCTGTGTGTTTTTTTTTGAAGAGAAAATAAAAATAAAAGTAAAAACACCCCAAACATCCCAAACCCCCATCCCCATTGTTTATTTATTTTTTGTCTTTTTTTTTCTTATTCATCTGTCCTTACACTGGATAAAGGAGGTGTCATTCACAAGGTTTTCACAATCACAGGGACAGACCTACAAGTTCTATAGGTAGTTATTCACTCATCTTCAAGAATCAAGGCTACTAGATTACAGTTCACCAGTTTCAGGTATTTATCTCAGCTACTCCAATACAACAAAAACTGAAAAGGGGTATCTACATATTGTGTAAGAATGACCTCTTGACTCTGAAATCTCTCAGCCCCTGAAACTTTAAAAAGTCTTTCTCAATCCCACGATGTCAAAGCCAAGCTCATTCTCTGGAGTCATGTCCACATTGCCAGGGTTTACACCCCTGGGAGTCATGTCCCATGTAGAGGGGAGGGCAGTGAGTTCATCTGCAGAGTTGGCTTAAAGAGAGATGCCACATTTGAGCAACAAAAGAGGGAGAACCTTCAGCTTTGTGGATACTTGCTTTCTTCTTTCTGGAGTAAATACCTAGGAATGAAAATGCTTGGTCGGATGGTAAGTATATGATTAACCTTATAAGAAAACTGCCAAACACTTCTCCAAAGTGGTTGATTCATTTTATGTTCCACTGAGCAATGTATGAGAGTTCAGATTGCTCCATATTATTACTAATATTTGATGCTGTCAGTCTTTTTTATTATAATCTGGTCAGTATTTAGTGATATTGTGGTCTTCGTTTGCATTTCTCTGTTGATTAATGATGGTGAATAGTTTTTCATCAGCTTATTGGTTACTTGTTTACTTATTTTTGCTAAGTATCCAAATTTTATGCTATTTTTAAATTGGATTATTTGGTTTCTTATAATTGTGTTTAAATGTTTACTTTGTGAATATTTTCTCCCAGTCTGTGGCAAAAGTTTTAATTCTATTGAAGTCTAATGTATTGTTTCTTGTATTATTTGTGTCTTGTCTAAGAAATCTGTGCCTGTGCTAAAATCTCACAAGACTTTCTTCCAGAACTTATATAAGTTTTAGCTTTTTCTTGGGATATATGATCTGTTTTGAGTTAATTCTTGTGTTCGTTGTGAAGGAATGGTTGAGGTTTCTTTTTCCACAAGAACATTCAGTTCAGACACCATTTGTTGAGAAAGCTATCCTTTCCCATTGTACTGTGGTACGTTTGTTGAAAAAGTTGGCCATGTATGCATGAGTCTATTTCTGCATTCTGTTCTCTTCCATTGATTTGTATATTTCTATATTTACCCACCAGTGTCCCCCCCCGCCCCCACCACTGTCTTGATATTGAAGCTTTACAGTAGCCTTGAAATCAGGTTCTTTGAATCCTCCAGTTCTTTTTCAAACCTGTCTGTTCTAGGACTTCTACATTCCTATTAGACATTTAGATTCAACTTGTCATTTTATACAAAAGAGCCTGCTGGGATTTTCATTGGTATTGCAATTTAATATCTTTTTTTTTGTTAAATTACTGACCAAATATTTTATTTTAAAAGGAAAACAATTAGATAATACATTTAGAAAGCATCCAGTAAAAAAGGTTACAATAAAGTAAAGCTGTACACTTAAGGAAGAAACAGTCAGCATCCAGAAAAATTAACCTTTGAAAATGATGTCTTTCCCCAGGGGTCAGAGAACTGAAATTTTGATGCATTGATATTTACCTTCCTCCCTACTAATTTATAAAACCTTTTCATGTCAGAATATCTCCTTTTTCTTTTAGTTCCTAATATCTAGCACAGTGGCCCTGACTCAATATAATACTTATTCATGGTTATGGAAGTGATGAGTGCTACTTTAGATGCCGGAGCTTAGTAGAGTCCCATTAGCTCTTTTTTTTTTTTTTTTTTTTTGTATATTCATCATTGTGATCATTTCTTAGAACATTTGCATCAATTCAGAAAAAGAAATAAAAAGAAAGCAGAAAAAAATTCATACATACCTGTGCTGGTTTGAAAGGAAGTATGCCCCCTAAGAAAAGTCATGTTTTAATATAAATCCCATTTCTTAAAGGTAGAATAGTCTCTATTCAATGCTGTGTATTTGGGACTGTGATGGGATCATCTCCCTGGCTGATGAGATTTAGTTAAGAACGGTTGTTAAACTGGATTAGGGGATGACATGTCTCCACCCATCTGAGTGGGTCTTGATTAGTTTCTGAAGTCCTATAAAAGAGGAAACATTTTGGAGAGAGAGACTCAGAGAGAGCAGAGAATGCTGCAGCACCGCGAAGCAGAGAGTCCACCAGCCAGCGACCTTTGGAGATGAAGAAGGAAAACGCCTCCCGGGGAGCTTCATGAAACAGGAAGCCAGGAGACAAAGCTAGCAGATGATACCGTATTCGCCATGTGCCTGTCCAGCCGAGAGAGGAGCCCTGACTGCATTCACCATGTGCCTTTCCAGATGAGAGAGAAACCCTGAACTTCATCGGCCTTCTTGAACCAAGGTATCTTTCCCCGGATGCCTTTGATTGGACATTTCTATAGACTTGTTTTAATTGGGACATTTTCTCGGCCTTAGATCTGTAAACTAGCAACTCATTAAATTCCCCTTGTTAAAAGCCATTCCGTTTCTGGTATATTGCATTCCAGCAGCTAGCAAACTAGAACAATACCATACCCCTTACCCCTCTTTCATTCATCACTAGCATTTCAATCTACTAAATTTATTTTAACATTTATTCCCCCTATTATTTATTTATTTTTAATCCATATGTTTTACTCATCTGTTGATAAGGTAGAAAAAACGAGCATCAGACACAAGGTTTCCACAATCACACAGTCACATTGCAAAAGCTATATCATTATACAGTCATCTTCAAGAAGCATGGCTACTGGAACACAGCTCTACATTTTCAGGCAGTTCTTCCAGCCTCTCCATTACACCTTAACTAAAAAGTGATAATCTGTTTAATGCGTAAGAATGACCTCCAGGATAACCTCTCAACTCTGGAATCTCTCGGCCATTGACACTTTATTTTGTCTCATTTCGCTCTTCCCTATTTTGGTCGAGAAGGTTTTCTCAATCTCTTGATGCTGAGTCCCAGCTCGTTCTAGGATTTCTGTCCCATGTTGACAGGAAAGTCCACATACCTGGGAGTCATGTCACACATAGAGAGGGGGAGGGCAGTGAGTTTGCTTGTCGTGTTGGCTGAGAGAGAGGGGCCCCATCTGAGCAATAAAAGAGGTTCTCTTGGGGGTGACTCTTAGGCCTAATTTTAAGTAGGTTTAGCCTATCCTTTGTGGTGTGAAGCTTCATATGAATAAACCCTAAGATTGGGGGCTCAGCCTATTGCTTTGGTTGTCCCCACTGCTTGTGAGAATATCAAGAATTTTCTACTTGGGGAAGTTGAATTTTCCCACTTTCTTGCTATTCTTTGTAAATACCTTTTTTGTAAATACTTTTTTATTCACTATTCAAATCATGCTGGGATTTATTGGGCCATCACTCTGGACAAATCTACAAAATTTCATACCCTACTCAAGGTTCCATGTACTATGGTGTTCAATTAAGCTGTCCACATAAGTTATATTAGGAAATGCACTAGTCAAAATATTAATTTTGTACCAAATAAGCATTTTTTGCTATAGTCTCACACATAAGTTAAAATTTTTAAATATTAATTACCATCTATTTTCAACACCCTGCATTATTGACATTTCCTTTGTTCTTCCTCATGCAAAAATATTTTTAAATTTGTGAATTTAGTCACTATCATTATACACTCTAGGCATTCTTAGATTATACCACCTCAGTCTTTATTGTCTATCCTTCCTTCTGATTTTATTTGTGCCCCCAGGCCTCCTCCCTCTGTCATTCTCACATTCAGCTTCATTCAGTGTTCTGACATTATTGTATTACAAATAGGTAGTTTTGTGCTGTCCTTTTCTGAATTTTTACAGTCAGTCCCGATGCACAATCTGTATCTCTTCAGTTCCAATTACCCAATATCTACCCTATTTCTATCTCCTGATGGTCTCTGTTACCAACTGAAATTCTCCAAGTGCATTCACTAATGTCAGTTCATATCAGAGAGACCATATAGTATTTGTGTTTTTGTTTCTGGCTAATCTCACTCAGCATAATGTCCTTAAGGTCCATCCATGTTGTTACATACTTCATAGCTTTATTCTGTCTTGCAGCTGCATAATATTCCATCGTATGTATATACCACAGCTTGTTTAGCCACTCATCTGTTCATGGACATTTTGGCTGTTTCCTTGTCTTGGCAATTGTAAATAATGCTGCTGTAAACTTTGGTGTGCAAATGTCCATCTGTGTCCTTGCCCTTATGTCCTCTGAGTAGATACCTAGCAATGGTATTGCTGGGTCATATGGCAATTCTATATTCAGCTTTTTGAGGAACCGCCAAACTGCCTTCCACAGTGGTTGCACCATTTGACATTCCCACCAACAGTGGATAAGTGTGCCTCTTTCTCCGCATCCTCTCCAGCACTTGTCATTTTCTGTTTTTTTGATAATGGCCATTCTGGTGGGTGTGAGATGATATCTCATTGTGGTTTTGATTTGCATTTCTCTAATGGCCAGGGACACTGAGCATCTCTTCATGTGCCTTTTGGCCATTTGTATTTCCTCTTCTGGTAGGTGTCTGTTCAAGTCTTTTTCCCATTTTGTAATTGGGTTGGCTGTCTTTTTGTTGTTGAGTTGAACAATCTCTTTATAAATTCTGGATACTAGACCTTTATCTGATATGCCATTTCCAAATATTATCTCCCATTGTGTAGGCTGTCTTTCTACTTTCTTGATGAAGTTCTTTGATGCACGAAAGTGTTTAATTTTGAGGAGCTCCCATTTATTTATTTCCTTCTTCAGTGCTCTTGCTTTAGGTTTAAGGTCCATAAAACCACCTCCAGTTGTAAGATACATAAGATATCTCCCTACATTTTCCTCTGTTTTATGGTCTTAGACCTAATGTTTAGATCTTTGACCCATTTTGAGTTAACTTTTGTGTAGGGTGTGAGATATGGGTCTTCTTTCATTCTTTTGCATATGGATATCCAGTTCTCTAGGCACCATTTATTGAAGAGACTGTTCTGTCCCAGGTGAGTTGGCTTGACTGCCTTATCAAAGATCAAATGTCCATAGATGAGAGGGTCTATATCTGAGGACTCTGTTCAATTCCATTGGTCGATATATCTATCTTTATGCCAATACCATGCTGTTTTGACCACTGTGGCTTCATAATATGCCTTAAAGTCCGGCAGCGCGAGACCTCCAGCTTCGTTTTTTTTCCTCAAGGTGTTTTTAGCAATTCGGGGCACCCTGCCCTTCCAGATAAATTTGCTTATTGGTTTTTCTGTTTCTGAAAAATAAGTTGTTGGGATTTTGATTGGTATTGCATTGAATCTGTAGATCAATTTAGGTAGGATTGACATCTTAATTATATTTAGTCTTCCAATCCATGAACACGGTATGCCCTTCCATCTATTTAGGTCTTCTGTGATTTCTTTTAGCAGTTTTTTGTAGTTTTCTTTATATAGGTTTTTTTGTCTCTTTAGTTAAATTTATTCCTAGGTATTTTATTCTTTTAGTTGCGACTGTAAATGGGATTCGTTTCTTGGTTTCCCCCTCAGCTTGTTCATTACTAGTGTATAGAAATGCTACAGATTTTTGAATGTTGATCTTGTAACCTGCTACTTTGCTGTACTCATTTATTAGCTCTAGTAGTTTTGTTGTGGATTTTTCCGGGTTTTCGATGTATAGTATCATATCGTCTGCAAACAGTGATAGTTTTATTTCTTCCTTTCCAATTTTGATGCCTTATATTTCTTTCTCTTGTCTAATTGCTTTGGCTAGAACCTCCAACACAATGTTGAATAATAGTGGTGATAGTGGACATCCTTGTCTTGTTCCTGATCTTAGGGGGAAAGTTTTCAATTTTTCCCCGTTGAGGATGATATTAGCTGTGGGTTTTTCATATATTCCCTCTATCATTTTAAGGAAGTTCCCTTGTATTCCTATCTTTTGAAGTGTTTTCAACAGGAAAGGATGTTGAATCTTGTCAAATGCCTTCTCTGCATCAGTCGAGATGATCATGTGGTTTTTCTGCTTTGATTTGTTGATATGGTGTATTACATTAATTGATTTTCTTATGTTGAACCATCCTTGCATACCTGGGATGAATCCTACTTGGTCATGATGTATAATTCTTTTAATGTGTTGTTGGATACGATTTGCTAGAATTTTATTGAGGATTTTTGCATCTATATTCATTAGAGAGATTGGTCTGTAGTTTTCTTTTTTTTGTAATATCTTTGCCTGGTTTTGGTATGAGGGTGATGTTGGCTTCATAGAATGAATTAGGTGGTTTTCCCTCCACTTCGATTTTTTTGAAGAGTTTGAGGAGAGTTGGTACTAATTCTTTCTGGAATGTTTGGTAGAATTCACATGTGAAGCCGTCTGGTCCTGGACTTTTCTTTTTAGGAAGCTTTTGAATGACTGATTTAATTTCTTTACTTGTGATTGGTTTGTTGAGGTCATCTATTTTTTCTTGAGTCAAAGTTGGTTGTTCATGTCTTTCCAGGAACCCGTCCATTTCATCTAAATTGTTGTATTTATTAGCATAAAGTTGTTCATAGTATCCTGTTATTATCTCCTTTATTTCTGTGAGGTCAGTAGTTATGTCTCCTCTTCCATTTCTGATCTTATTTATTTGCATCCTCTCTCTTCTTCTTTTTGTCAATCTTGCTAAAGGCCCATCAATCTTATTGATTTTCTCATAGAACCAACTTCTGGTCTTATTGATTTTCTCTATTGTTTTCATGTTTTCAATTTCATTTATTTCTGCTCTAATCTTTGTTATTTCTTTCCTTTTGCTTGCTTTGGGGTTAGTTTGCTGTTCTTTCTCCAGTTCTTCCAAGTGGACAGTTAATTCCTGCATTTTTGCCTTTTCTTCTTTTCTGATATAGGCATTTAGGGCAATAAATTTCCCTCTTAGCACTCCCTTTGCTGCGTCCCATAAGTTTTGATATGTTGTGTTTTCATTTTCATTCGCCTCGAGGTATTTACTAATTTCTCTTGCAATTTCTTCTTTGACCCACTTGTTGTTTAAGAGTGTGTTGTTGAGCCTCCACGTATTTGTGAATTTCCTGGCAGTCTGCCTATTATTGATTTACAACTTTATTCCTTTATGATCCGAGAAAGTGTTGTGTATAATTTCAGTCTTTTTAATTTGTTAAGACTTGCTTTGTGACCCAGCATATGGTCTATCTTTGAGAATGATCCATGAGCACTTGAGAAAAAGGTGTATCCTGCTGTTGTGGGATGTAATGTCCTATAAATGTCTGTTAAGTCTAGCTCATTTATAGTAATATTCAGATTCTCTATTTCTTTATTGATCCTCTGTCTAGATGTTCTGTCCATTGATGAGAGTGGTGAATTGAAGTCTCCAACTATTATGGTGTATGTGTCTATTTCCCTTTTCAGTGTTTGCAGTGTATTCCTCACGTATTTTGGGGCATTCCGGTTCAGTGCGTAAATATTTATGATTGTTATGTCTTCTTGTTTAATTGTTCCTTTTATTAGTAGATAGTGTCCTTCTTTGTCTCTTTTAACTGTTTTACATTTGAAGTCTAATTTGTTGGATATTAGTATAGCCACTCCTGCTCTTTTCTGGTTGTTATTTGCATGAAATATCTTCTCCCAACCTTTCACTTTCAACCTATATTTATCTTTGGGTCTAAGATGTGTTTCCTGTAGACAGCATATAGAAGGATCCTGTTTTTTAATCCATTCTGCCAGTCTCTGTCTTTTGATTGGGGAATTCAGTCCATTAACATTTAGTGTTATTACTGTTTGGATAATATTTTCCTCTACCATTTTGCCTTTTGTATTATATATATCATATCTGACTTTCCTTCTTTCTACACTCTTCTTCATACCTCTCTCTTCTGTCTTTTCGTATCTTACTGTAGTGCTCCCTTTAATATTTCTTGCAGAGCTGGTCTCTTGGTCACAAATTCTCTCAGTGACTTTTTGTCTGAGAATCTTTTAATTTCTCCCTCATTTTTGAAGGACAATTTTGCTGGATATAGGAGTCTTTGTTGGCAGTTTTCCTCTTTTAGTAATTTAAATATATCATCCCACTGTCTTCTAGCCTCCATGGTTTCTGCTGAGAAATCTACACATAGTCTTATTGGGTTTCCCTCATATGTGATGGATTGTTTTTCTCTTGCTGCTTTCAGGATCCTCTCTTTCTCTTTGACCTCTGACATTCTAACTAGTAAGTGTCTTGGAGAATGCCTATTTGGGTCTAATCTCTTTGGGGTGCACTGCACTTCTTGTATCTGTAATTTTAGGTATTTCATAAGAGTTGGGAAATTTTCAGTGATAATTTCTTCCATTAATTTTTCTCCTCCTTTTCCCTTCTCTTCTCCTTCTGGGACACCCACAACACGTATGTTTGTGCGGTTCATATTGTCCTTGAGTTCCCTGATACCCTGTTCAAATTTTTCCATTCTTTTCCTGATAGTTTCTGTTTCTTTTTGGAATTCAGATGTTCCATCCTCCAAATCACTAATTCTATCTTCTGTCTCTTTAAATCTATCATTGTAGGTATCCATTGTTTTTTCCATCTTTTCTACTTTATCCTTCACTTCCATAAGCTCTGTGATTTGTTTTTTCAGTTTTTCTATTTCTTCTTTTTGTTCAGCCCATGTCTTCTTCATGTCCTCCCTCAATTTCTCGATTTCCTTTTTGAAGAGGTTTTCCATTTCTGTTTGTATATTCAGCATTAGTTGTCTCAGCTCCTGTATCTCATTTGAACTATTGGTTTGTTCCTTTGACTGGGCCATATTTTCAATTTTCTGAGCATGATGCGTTATCTTCTGCTGGCATCTGGGCATTTAGTCAGATTTCTCTGGGTATTGGACCCAACAGGTTGAAAGATTTTTCTGTGAAATCTCTGGGTTCTGTTTTTCTTATCCTTCCCAGTAGGTGGCGCTCTTGGCACACGTTTGTCTGCGGGTCCCACCAGTAAAAGGTGCTGTGGGTCCTTTAACTTTGGAAAACTCTCGCTGTGGGGGAGGTTCGCCAGCCGAAGCGGCTTGGAAGAGTACCAGCCGGCCCGGGGGTCTGAATGCAGGGACGGTCGCTGGCTGCCGCAGCCCGGGAGAGCGCCCGACCGAATTTCCTAGTCGGCCTGGGGCGCCAAGCGTGGCGGGAGGGTGCCAGCCGCCGCAGCCCGGGAGAGTACACAGTTCCCAGCCGGACTGGGGAGTCACGTGTTTGGAAGGGACCCCCCCGGTCACCGTTTTCCGCGGTCTGGGGATTTCCGACCCAACTCTCTCAGTTGGTCTGGGGGGTGTTGTGTGGTGCGGGCACCAGCCACCACGGCCCGAGGGGACCGCCTGCCCAATTCTGCCAGCTGGCCTGGGATGGAGGAAGGGAAGGACTCTGGCTGCTTGTCGTCCCGCCCGGGAAAGCCCACGCCCCTCGGCGATCTCACCAGAGCTGGTTTTCCCAGACAGTCAGCCGTTCCAGGATGGGGTACGCCGTCCCTTTGATCTCCGTCGTGGCTCCAGGAGCTGCTCTGTATCGTCTCCACTCCCCCAGTAGCTGTTTTGGGGGAGGAAAGGTGAGGGTGGCAAGGCTGTCGAGGATGGTGGCGGAGGAGCCGGTGAAGGCGGAAGAGGGCACGATGGTGGTTGGAGAGCCGCCGGAGCAGGAGGAGAAAGGGAAGGGTAAGATGGCGGACGGAGCGCCGCCAGAGCCGAAGGGGGAAGAGGAGGGCAAGATGGCGGATGGAGTGCCGCCGGAGCAGAAGGAGGAAGAGGAGGGCAAGATGGCAGCGTGAGCGCCGGGTGGAGAAAGTGGGAGAGGAGGGCTGGCTGGCGGCGGGAGTGCCGCCGGTGGAGAAAGAGGGAGAGGAGGGCTGGCTGGCGGCGGGAGTGCCGCCGGTGGAGAAAGAGGGAGAGGAGGGCTGGCTGGCGGCGGGAGCGCCACCGGTGAAGAAAGAGGGACAGGAGGACTGGCTGGCGGTGGGAGCGCTGCCGGCGGAGAAAGAGCAGTTCTTGTTTTCTTGTTTTTGGCCCTACGTGTATGGTGCCTTTTTTTTCTTTTTAACCCCGTTAGGATGGTCTACTGAGGTATTATAGACCCCAGTCAGATATTCCCAGACCAAACTGACCTCTTCTCAGGAGGAAAGGGTCATCTGCGTCAGATTTCCCTGAGATTGAGACCCAGCAGATTGAAAGGCTTTCCTATGAAGCCTGTGGATTCTGCGTTTTTCCTGTCCTGCCCAGTATGGGGCACTTGTCTGCCTGTAGGTCCCACCAGCATAAGGTGATGAGGTACCTGTAACTTCAGCATACTCTGCCTTCTGGGGGCATGGTTGAAACAGAGTAGAGATTGTAGGCTGGCTTTAATTGCTTCACTTTTCCAGATCCTGGGGTCTGAATTCCTTGAGGGAGGGAATCCACCTGAGCTGGGCCCCACCTCTCTCCCAGAGAAGGCACAGACTCCAGACAGTAACTCAGACAAGTTTAATTCTGTGTATGTCTGGGGCAGTTGGAGCCTGAGAAGCCCTGCACCTGTGTCTAAAGAGTAGTCAAGCCATACAAACACAGCCACAAAACAAGAAGAAAAATCCTTTTCAGAGCAGGACCCCCATTGACCGGGTTTACCAGTCAAATTGGTAAGTTGCTTTGTGTATCTTCAGGTCCTACGTGCCCCCTCCTTTCCTTCAGGGTCCAGATCCTGTCAGGTATTATGTGCTATCTGATCCAAAAAAGCTCTGTTTTTTTTTTTCCGTTTTCTTTTTCCGTCAGCCCTGCCCCCTGTGTACCTGGGCAAAACCCAGCAACCTTGAGATTCAGCTGAGCTTGGGGCCTATTTTTAGTAGTCAGAATTTGTTAATTAATTCCACAGTTGAAGCTTAGTTGTGCTCCACCCCTGGTGCTGGTAAAGTCTCTTTCCTTTCTGCTCTGGGAGGTAGCCTGTGTGGGACGGCTGCCAGCCACCGTGTTTTGGGGAACTCATGCTTCTGGATTGACTCACAGCTGGTTCAGCTTGTCCAGGCTGGGTATGCTGTGTGTCCAGTCACTGATGTGGCCCCAGTTGTTCTGTACTGTTCCTGGCTATTTATTAGTTGCTCTGGAGGATGAAACGAAATCCCACACCTTGCTAAGCCGCCATCTTGGCCCCCACAATTTAATATCTTAATGGCACATCTTAATATTGATTCTTCCAATTCACAGCATGATTGATCTATTTATTTAGAGCTTAAAAGTTTTCACAGTATTCCTGGCCCATGCACTTCCTAAACAAACAAATGAAAAACCAAACAAAAAAAATCAGCAAAAGGTGCTGAAATAAAAGGTTATTCACATGGAAAAAGAATGAAATATGATCCCTGCCATACAGCATAAAAATAAATTTTTTTTTCACAATGATTTTGTATTCGTAGGTTTTTATGCATATCTAATTAGGTATATCAGTATTTCAATTTTCTTGATGCTATTGTAAATGGTATTTTAAAATGTAATTTTTCAGTTGTTCCTAGTAGATAGAGTTAAAAGTAATTTTTTATATTGATCTTGTATCTTGTAACTTTGCTAATATCATTTTTTAGTTTGTTAAGATTAAAGTCAAGTCATTTGCAAATAAGAACAGTTTTGTATTTGCTTTTCAATCTCTATGCCTTTTTCTCTCTTTTGTTCTTACCTTACAACACTGGTTATAACTTTCATCACAGTGTTGAGTAGAAGTGGTGACAGTGGACCTTTGCCTTTTCCCTGGTCTTAGGGGAAGAGCTTTCAGTCTTAGCTGCACGTTTTTTTTTTTTTTTTTAACGGATGTTCATCATCTGAGGAAATTCTTTATTTAGTTTGAGAATTTTTATTATGAATGGAAGTTGGATTTTATCAAATGCTGTTTCAGTATCTATCAAAATGGTCAATTGTTTTTTCTCCTTTAGTCTGTTAATCTGGTGACCTACATTGACTTTTTTTGAGTATTAAAACAACCATACCTTGTTGGGATAAATCTCCCTCGGTCATTATGTATTATCCTTTTTATAC
This sequence comes from Tamandua tetradactyla, assembly GCF_023851605.1. Lineage (NCBI taxonomy): Eukaryota > Metazoa > Chordata > Mammalia > Pilosa > Myrmecophagidae > Tamandua > Tamandua tetradactyla. Next base: position 63,119,532 of record NC_135344.1, read on the forward strand.
ATTGCATCAGTTTGTAATTTGTGACTTTGAAGGAATTGATTCATTTAATTTTTATTTTTTATTATTTTATTTTATTTTACATGGGCAGGCACCGGGAATCGAACCCGGGTCCTCTGGCATGGCAGGCGAGCATTCTTGCCTGCTGAGCCACTGTGGCCCACCCCATTTAATTTTAAGTTGTTAGATTGGTTGCCATAATATAGTCCTGTTATCCTTTTAATCTGAGAAAATGTAGTGATGTTTGATGTTTTCTTTTTTTCCCCTGGTATTGCTAAATTGTGATTTCTCCCTCATTTTCTTTATCATCTAGCCAGAGGTTTGTCAGTTTCACTTGTTGGCCACTCCCATTCTCCAGAAACAGCTTTTATTTGTTCATTTATTTTATTGATTTCCTCACTTTGCTTTATTTTCTCTTTTCTGCTTACTTTGGTTTTAATGTATTGTTTTTCATGCTTAAGTAGAGACTACTTAATTTTAAGCCTTTGTTCTTGGTTGACTCATCACTCTTTTGCCCATTTTTTATTTGGTTTTTGGTTATGGTAGTATGTCACAAATTTTAATGACTTATGCATGTAGTGATATCAGTTCTTTCACTTTTTAATGTAAATTTTAGACAGTCTTGCATTATTTCAAGACTTTTTTGGTTTGCACACCTGTTTTTCATTGTTTTACATTTAAATTTAAATTTTGGGTATGATATGTCATGAGATGGGCAAGTTCTTACCATATGATCATTCCATTCTTGGTATATAAACAGTAACTCATAATGTCATCACATAGCTGTATATTCATCACCATCATCGTTTCTTAGAACATTTGCATCAATCCAGAAAAAGAAATACAAAGAAAAGAGAAAAAATTCATACATACCATACCCCCTCCCCCCCACCGACCACCAGCATTTTGATCTACTAAATTTATTTTATTTGTTCTCCTATTATTTATTTTTAATCCATATTTTTTTATTCATCTGTCTATATTATAGATAAAAGGAGCTTCAGACACAAGGTTTTCATACTCACATAGTCACCTTGTGAAACCTGTATCATTATACATTCATCTTCAAGAAACATGGCTACTGGGACACTGCTCTACAGTTTCAGGCACTTCCCTCTAGCTTCTCTAATACACCTTAAACTAAAAAAAGGGGATATGTATAAAATGCATAAGAATAACCTCCAGGACAACTTCTTGCCTGTTTGAAATTCTCAGTCATGGACACTTTATTTTGCCTCATTTCTCTATTCCCCCTTTCAGTTGAGAAGATTTTCTCAATCCCTTGATGCTGAGTCCCAGCTCATTCTCGTATTTCTGTTTTATGTTGCCAGGGAGATTTACCCCTGGAAGTCATGTCCCATATAGAGAGGGGGAGGGCAGTGAGTTTGCTTGCTGCGTTGGCTGAGAGAGAGGCCACATCTGATCAACAAAATTAGGTGACTCTCAGGCCTAATTTTAAGTAGGCTTAGTCTGTCCTTTGTGGGGGATAAGTTTCATAGGAACAAACCCCAAGATTGAGGGCTTGGCCTATTGGTTTGGTTGTCCCCACTGTTTGCAAGAATATCAGGAATTCTCCAAATGGGGAAGTTGAATTTTCCCCATTTCTCGCCATTCACCCAAGGGGACTTTGCAAATGCTTTTTTATTTACTTTTCAAATGAATTGTCTGTCTTTCCTTCTGGTTTCATTTGTACCCCCAGTCCTCCTCCCTCTATCATTCTCATATTCAGCTTCATTGAGTATACTAACATTATTTTGCTACAGTTATGTAGTATCTATCCATTTCTGAATTTTTGAGTATACTAACATTGACATTGAGTATACTAACATTATTGTGCTACAGTTACATAGTGCTATCCATTTCTGAATTTTTACTGAGTCTTGTTGTGGTAGTTAGATTCAGTTGTCAGCTTGGCCAGGTGAAGGTACCTAGTTCTGTGGCTGTGGACATGAGCCGATGGTGCATGAACCTCAGCTGTTGCTCATTACATCTGCAGTTGGCTAGGAGGCGTGCCTGCTGCAAGGAATGATGTTTGATTTAACTGGTTGGTGCTTAAATGAGAGAGCACAATGTAGCACAGCCCAAGCAGCTTGGCATACCTCATCTCAGCACTTGCAGCTTAGCCCAGGCCTTTGGAGATGCAGAAAGGAATCATCCTGGGGAAAGTTATTAGAACCCAGAGGCCTAGAGAGAAGGCCAGCAGAGATTACCCTGAGCCTTCCCACATAAGAAAGAACCTCAGATGAAAGTTAGCTGCCTTTCCTCTGAAGAACTAATGAAATAAATCCCCTTTTATTAAAAGCCAGTTTATCTCTGGTGTGTTGCATTCCAGCGGCTAGCAAACTAGAACAGATTTTGGTACCAGAGAGTGGGGTGCTGCTGCAGTTTGCAAATACCAGATATAATGGAATGGTTTTTTGAATGGCTAAGGGGAAGATTTTGGAGGAACTGTGAAGAGAATGATGGAGAAGTCCTGGAGCGCTTGAAGAGACTGTTGGTGTAAATGGAACCACTGCCAATCTTGACAAAGGAGGACACAAAAGGGAAAAAATTGGAGTTTGCAGAGTGAGAGCCTTGGAAGCTCGGGTCTGAAGCCAAGAAACCTCGGCCAGGAGAGTGGACCCACACATATACATGGAGAGGGTGAGTTTACCCTGAAGGGCAAGGATGAGTTTCCCACTTCATTGCATTGGAAGAGTTGTGCAGCCTCAGGTCTTGGGGAAGGTACAGCATGCTCCTTGGGGGACTGGGAGAGCCTGGCTGCCACCACATGGAGGGGTTGAGTGTGTGCCCCGGAAATGGCAGAGAGCACAGGGGTGGCCCTGATGCCTGGAGAGAGTGGAGCCGAGAAAAAGGTGATCTCCTTAATGTTCCCCGAGTTTGGTTTGGAAAGAGGCAGGCCACTGTATAGGCCCTTGGAAAGGGTGGGACTGCCACTTTCTAAAGCCGAAGGATGAATGACTTTCGGACTTTGAAATCCACTGGTGTTTGCCCTGCAGGTTTTGCATCTGTGTTCTTCCAATTTCTCCCTATAGAAATGAAAACCTGTATCCTGTGAATATTCTCCTTTGCATATTGGCACTAGATAGCTTGTTTTGAGATTCACAGGTCCGCAGCCAGAAGAGAATTTTTTGCACCTTAATATTGTTTAAGGTGATGCATGTAGTTGCCAAGTTGACAAGGGGTGGACATGTGGTAGTTAGATTCAGTTGTCAACTTGGCCAGGTGAAGGTACTAGTTCTGTTGCTGTGGACATGAGCCAGTGGTGCATGAACTTCACCTGTTGCTCATTACATCTGCAGTTGGCTAGGAGGCGTGCCTGCTGCAAGGAATGATGTTTGATTTAACTGTCTGGTGCTTAAATGAGAGAGTGCAACGTAGCACAGCCCAGGCAGCTTGGCATACCTCATCTCAGCATTCGGAGCTTAGCCCAGGAGATGCAGAAAGGAATCATCCTGGGGAAAGTTGTTGGAACCCAGAGGCCTGGAGAGAAGGTCAGCAGAGATTACCCTGAGCCTTCCCACGTAAGAAAGAACCTTAGTTGAAAGTTAGTTGAAGAAAGTTAGTCTCTGAAGAACTAATGAAATAAATCCCCTTTTATTAAAAGCCAATCAGTCTCTGGTGTGTTACATTCCGGCAGCTAGCAAACTAGAACACCTGTTGTACAGTCTGTATCCCCCTTCAGCTCCAATTACCCAAAATCTACCCAATTTCTGTATCCTGATGGCCTCTGTTCTTAACTGAAATTCTCCATGTTCATTCATTAATGTGAGCTCGTATCAGTGAGACCATACAGAATTTGTCCTTTTATTTCTGGCTAGTCTCACTCAGCATAATGTACTCAAGGTCCATCCATGTTGTTACATGCTTCATGACTTTGTTGTGTCTTACAGATGCATAATATTCCATCGTATGTATATACCACAGCTTGTTTAGCCACTCATCTGTTGATGGACATTTGGGCTGTTTCCATCTCTTGACAGTTGTAAATAATGCTGCTATAAACATTGGTGTGCAAATGTCCATCTGTGCCCTTGCCCTCATGTCCTCTGAATAGATACCTAGCAGTGGTATTGACGGATCATATGGCAATTCTATACTTAGCTTCCTCAGGAACCGCCAAACTGCCTTCCACAGTGGTTGCACCATCCTGCATTCCCACCAACAGTGGACAAGTGTGCCTCTTTCTCCACATTCTCTCCAGCACTTGTCGTTTTCTGTTTTATTGATAATGGCCATTCTGGTGGGTGTGAGATGATATCTCATTTTGGTTTTGATTTGCGTTTCCCTAATAGCCAGGGAAGTTGAACATTTTTTCATGTGCCTTTTAGCTGTTTATATTTCCTCTTCTGAGAAGTGTCTGTTCTTGTCTTTTGCCCATTTTGTAATTGGGTTATTTGTCTTTGTTGTTGAGTTGAACAATCTCTTTATATATTCTGGATACTAGACACTTATCTGGTACATTGTTTCTAAATATTATCTCCCATTGTGTAGGCTGTCTTTTTACTTTCTTGACCAAGTTCTTTGATGCACAAAGTGTTTAATTTTGAAGAGTTCCCATTTCTTTCTTTCTTCAATGCTTGTGCTTTGGGTGTAAGAGCTAGGAAACTGCTTCATAAGATTGATAAGATATTTCCCTACATTTTCTTCTAAAAATTTTATGGTCTTAGATCTAATGTATAGTTCTTTGATCCATTTTGAGTTAATTTTTGTATAAAGTGTGAGATATGGAACCTCTTTCATTCTTTTGCATATGGATATCCAGTTCTCCAAGCGCCATTTATTGACGAGACTGTTCTGTCCCAGGTGAGTTGTCTTGACTGCCTTATCAAAGATCAGTTGTCCATAGATGAGAGGGTCTGTATCTGTTCTTTGACACTCAGTTCAGCTTATTCTAGACCTCTAGCTTAGGTTTTAACAGATTAAAATCTTTCCGTTCTTGTTCCTTGCCCTACCTGTATGATGCCTTTGTTTTCTTCCCCTTAGTAGGGTGTACTTAGGTTTTATATACCCCAGTCAGATGTTTCCAGACTAAACTGGCCTCCTTTCAAGAGGAAAGAGTCATCTGGGTCAGTTTTCCCTGAGGGTGAGACCCAGCAGATTGAAAGATTTTACTGTGAAGTCTCTGAACTCTGTGTTTTTCCTGTCCTGCCTGGTATGTGGTGCTTGTCTGCCTGTGGGTCCCACCAGCATAGGGTGATGTGGTACCTTTAATTTCAGCAGACTCCTTGAATCGGAGGAGAGGTGTAGGCTGGCTTTAATCGTTCTAGTTTTCCAGATCCTGCGGTCAGAATTCCTTGAGGCAGGGATTCCACTTGAGCTGGGCCCCACCCCTCTCCTGGGGAAGGCACAGCCTCCAGTCAAGCTGTCAGACAAGCTTAATTCTGTCAGTTCTTGCTTGAAGCAGTTGGAGCCTGAGAAGCCTTGCAGTTGTATGCAAAGAACAGTCAAGCCATAGAAACACAGGCAGAAAAAAAAAATCCTTTTTAGAACTCCTCAGGTTTGCCCATCAAGAGCTAAGTTCATATGTTGCTTTCTCCAGGTCCTGTGTCCCCCCCTACTTTCCTTCAGGGCCCAGACCCTTTCAAGTATTTTGTGTTATTTGATCCAAAAACCTCTGGTTTTTTTTTACCCCTTTTTTGGCAGCCCTGTCCCTTTTGCGCTGGGGCGAAAAACAGCAACCTCAGCTTTTACTCAAGGTTCAGCTGAGCTAGGGACCAATTTTTAGTAGTCAGAATTTGTAAATTCTGCAATTGGAGCTTGGTTAGCTAACCCCCTGCTGTTAGTAAAGTCCCTTGCCTTTCCCCTCGGGAAAGCAGTCTGTGGGGAAGGGGTGCTGGCCTATGCAGCTTGGGGGACTCAAGGTTCTGAGTGGGCTTGCACCTGGTCCAGCTGGTCCAGACTGGGGTAAGCTGTGTGTCCTGGTTAATGATATGGTTCCACAGTTGTTCTGTACTGTTCCTGGCTATATACTAGCTGTTCTGGAGAACAAACTAAATTCCATCCCTCACTAAGCCACCATCTTGGACCCTTCCCCCATGACACTGCCTTCCTTTTGTTATTCTTTTTCCAGATCTTTCTTGGCTATTTTGATAGTTATAAGTTACTCTATAAAGAATTATTCTGTAACATGTCAAAGAAGAATTTGATCGTTTATATGATAATTTAAAATCACATCTTTATGGTAGTTTTTATAGTCTAAAATCTCTCATGCTCTTCAGTTTGTTCTTATTTTTAAAGTATACCTTTATACTTTAAAGTATTACCCATTTATGATTTGTTTAAAAAAATTTTAGATATTTACTTGCTAATATCAGGTGAGTCTTTTCTGTTCTGTTTTTTATTTTTATTTTTTTTTACATTTTAACAAGTAGCTATAGAACAGATTTTTAAGCTTGGTATGTGTGCTGGTTTACAATGATATATGTACCCTAGAAAAGCCATGTTTTAATCCTAATCCCATTTTGTAAAGGTAGCTGTTTCTTCTAATCCCTATTCAGCACTGTATGTTTGAAACTGTAACTAGATCATCTCCCTGGATATATGATTTGATCAAGAGAATTGTTAAACTGGATTAGGTGGAGGCATGTCTCCACCCATTTGGGTAGGGTCTTCATTAGTTTACTGGACTCCTATAAAAAACAAAACATTTTGGAGTATTCAGAGGAGGAAATTCAGAGAGAGCAGAGAATGCTGCAACATCACAAAGCAGAGAGTCCACGAACCAGCGACCTTTGGAGATGAAGAAGGAAAATGTCTCCTGGGGAGCTTCATGAAACAGGAAGCCAGGAGAGAAAGCTAGCAGATGATGCCGTTTGCCATATGCCCTTCCAGCTGAGAGAGAAATGTTGAACTTCATCGGCCTTCTTGAACCAAAATATCTTTCCCTGGATGCCTGATTGGACATTTCTGTAGATTTGTTTTAATTGGGACATTTTCTCGGCTTTAGGACTGTAAACTAGCAATTTATTAATTTCCCCTTTTTAAAAGCCATTCTGTTTGTGGTATATTGTATTCCAGCAGCTAGCGAACTAAAACAGTATGGGGTACAGTTTCATGATTTTTCCTTTTTTCTTTTAACTGCTTGAATACATTAGAGACTAAAAGAAATGTCAATATAATGATTCAGCAGTCATATACATTTGTTAAATTCTTATCTTCTTTGTCTATTTTCTAGCTGGTTTTGCTAGTATGTTCTTTAAAAATTTGGTTTTTCTTGTACAGTTTACTTTCGATAAGGATGTGATAGTTTGGTACAGCTTTGCCATTATCTTATAAAAAGTCTAAATGAAAATAAAAAGGGAATAAAATGAAGTGTATTGGATTTCATGAGAGACGCTCTTAAGTTTGAGTTTTTTAACTTTACCAAGTGTTTTCCTAATTTTAATCCCCATTTGAATATTTTAATCTTCTCTCTTTTCTTTTTTCTTCCCTGGACATTTTCTCCCCCTACTTTTGGACCTGCCCTTTCTTTTCTCATGTGTTTAAGTCTTCCAATTAAGATGTTAAGATAATATTCAGACATCAGGATTATGAAATTTAGGGTGACGGTGTTTTCATTATTCTGTTATGTGGAATGTTACACATAATGTATTCAAATGTAAATAATTGTTACAGTTTACAAAATAGACATTCGTGGAAGGAACTTCTATCAGTGTTGGGTTATTTGTTATGGAGTTAAATGTTGATTACTTGAGGAATCTCACCCAATTTGGAAAAATTATCTAATTTTTTAGGGCAATATTTATTTTTCTCAGCTTTTTTGAGGTTTAATTCAGCTGTAGTAAAAATTCACTGACTTTTAGTGGACAGTTCGATGAAGTAGGGTAATTTTATGCAGTCCATATAACTGCCACCACAATCAAGTCATAGAAGTTCAATTATTTGAAAAAGTTTCCTTGTTGCCCTTTGTAGGCAAGTCTGGCTCTTGGCAGCCACACTTGTATTTAATTTTTTTTTTAAAACTATTTGTTGATTTTTTTTTTTAAGTATATTTACAGAATTGTATAACTATCAACACAATCTAATTTTAGCACGTTTCCATAACCCCAGAAAGAAACTTTGCATGTATATACTGTTATGCTTTATTCTCATCTCCAGCCTTAGGCAACTACTAATCTACTTTCTCTATTGTTTGCCTTTTTTTCATATTTTATATAAATAGAATTATATACCATGTGTTCTTTTGTGTCTGGCTTCTTTCATTGGGCAAAGACATATCAACTTTTAAGGACTTTCATGAAATTCCCCCTCTCCTTTATTTTTTTTTAACAGGGAATTACTCTGTTAATGATGGGATCAGCAGATGCTCTACCTGAGGAACCATCAGCTAAAACTGTCTTTGTTGAAGACATGACAGAAGAACAATTAGCATCTGCTGTAAGACATACTATATTTCATATGATCAGTAATTTTTGAAGGGCAGTTAGTTGTCTTTCAGAAGTATCTTCTATGTAGTCTGAAGATTTAATTGTAAATATCAAGTTACATATTTGAGTAGTTAATGAGAGTTTTATTAGTTTTGAAATTGGTGTAAGGAAGTCCTTCTAAAGTCAGATAATTAATAAAATTAGCATTTTTTTCTTGCATTTGCACACTTTGGTAATTATTGCTCTTCTAACTTCCAGCTAAATTTACTTAGGTTAAACTTATAGTTACAGTAAACATAAAAGGTTATGATTCAGGGCTTATAAGCCTCAAAACACTAAGAGGTATATAGGTACTGTAACCTATTTTATAGATGAGGATTATTGTAGCATACACACAAAGTTAATTAATATCTGTATTAAATATGTGCCTAGCAGACTGTAACATTATACTGTTTATTGTTTCACGAGGGAACAAGCTCACAGAGACTAAATAGTTTAATTGCTGCAGTATTTAAATTCTTAAGAAATGCTCCATGTTGATAATACATACATTTTATCCTTAATTTAAATACAAAGTCATTTTAGAAATTCACCAGCATGTGTCAAATGTTATTTCTTTACCACCCAGCATTTATATAGTGCCATAAAATTTTTTTTCCTTTAAGTGTTTCTATGTGTATTGTGCCATTTTATACTTATGGTAAGTGTTTGTGGAAGGCAGGACTATATGATTTTTATTTTTAAGAAGGAAACAAACAGAATGATTGTCAGTATGATGCAAGTGAAATATTTTGGTGGGGGAAATAAAACTGTTACTTTAGGGTAAAGGTGGGACATAAATTAGTAGGAGTTGATAAATAGTACTTGCTTCAAAGTCTGAACTTCATTGATTTTATACATGCCATATCACTTTATAAAATAATTTAATCATTTTTCTTATCAGATGGAATTACCATGTGGATTGACAAATCTTGGTAACACTTGCTACATGAATGCTACAGTTCAGTGTATCAGATCTGTGCCTGAACTCAAAGATGCCCTTAAAAGGTAAGACTGAAGAGAAGTGCTTTAAGTCTTCTTTGGGTAAGGGAGGTTCATATATGGGTGGCTAGTGTTTTAATAGTTTATGGAGATAAAATTCATTTAGCGTTCATTTCATTCATTTAAAGTGTACAATTCAGTACCTTCTATTTAGATTCACAGGGTTGTGTAACAGTCACCACAATCTGATTTTCAAATGTATTTTTCATCCCTAAAAGAAACCCCATACCTATTAGCAGTCATTTCCCATCCCCATCTACCCCTTAACAGTTTGGCAAACATTAGTCAGCTTTCTGTCTCTACAGATTTGCCTATTCTGAACATTTCATATGTATGCAACCATACAACATACGGTCTTTTTGTGATTGGCTTCTTTCACTTAGCATAATAGTTTCAAAGCTCATCCATTTGTAGCATTTGTCAATACTTCATTTCTTTTTATGGCTGGGTAATATTTCATTTTATAGCTGTGTCATGTTTTGTTTATCCATTCATCCACCTACCTTTGTGTTGTTTACATTTTTTGGCTATTATAGATAATGGTGCTATGAATATTGGTATAAGTTTTGTGTGAATGATTCTTTTCATTTCTTTTGGTTCTGTGTACCTAGGAGTGGAACCCATGGGTTACATGGTAATTCTTACGTTTAAGATTTTGAGAACTGCTAAAATATTCCAAAGTGGTTACAACATTTTATAAATTTACCACTAATGTTAGAGAGTTCCAATTTTTCCATGCGTTTGCCAGCACTTGTTAGTATCTGTCTTTTTGATTCTAGAGAGTGTGAAGTGGTATCTTATTGTGGTTCTCATTTGCATTTCCCTAATGACTAAAGATGTTAGCATTAGCAATGTTTACTGACCGTTTGTATATCTTTTTTAGATAAATGTCTATTCAAATCCTTTTTCCCTGTTTTAATGGGTTTGTCTTTATTATTGATTTGTGAGAGTTCTTTATATATTCAGGATACATGTCCCTTAGAGAATTTTCAAATGATTTTTTCCATTCAGTGAATTGCTTTTTATTTTATTGATAGTATTGTTTACAGCACAAAAGTTTTAATTTTGTTGTAGTTTAATTTACCCATTTTTTTTCTTTTGTTGGCTGTGCTTTTTGGTGTCATAAATAAGAAATCATTGTCTAATTTTCAGGCATGAAGATTTACTCCTAAGGTTTTTACTAAGAGTTTTATGGGTTTAGTGCTTTATTTAGGTGTGTTTTCTAATTTTAGTTAATTTTTGTGTATGGTGTGATAATGTTCTGACTTAATTCTTTAACGTGGATATCTAATACTTGCAATACCATTTGTTCAAAAGACTATTCTTTTCTCATTGAATTGTTTGGATACCTTTGTCGAAAATCTGTTGATGATAATGTAAGAGTTTCTGGACTCTAAATTCTATTCTATTGATCTGTATGTTTTTCTTTGGTAGTTAGGTTCAGATGTCAACTTGGCCAGGTGAAGGTGCCTAGTTCTATTGCTGTGGACATGACCATTGGCATGTGAAACTATCTGTCACTGATTGCACCTGCGGTTGGCTAGGGGGGCCTCTTGCAGTGAGTGATGTTTAGTTAAATTGGCTGATGTTTAAATGAGAGTTCTCAATGCAGCACAGCCTAAGCTGCTCAGCATATCTCCTCTCAGCACTTGCAGCTCAGCCCAGACTTTTGGAGATGTAGAAAGGAATCAGCTTGGGGAAAGCTATGGGAACCCAGAAGCCATGAGAGAAGGCCAGCAGAGATCACCCTGTGCCTTCCCGTGTAAGAGAGAACCTCAGGTGAAAGTTAACTGTCTTTCCTCTGAAGAACTATAAGTTTTTAACTAAATAAATCCCCCTTTATTAAAAGCCAGTCCATCTCTGGTGTGATGCATTGTGGCAGCTTTAGCAAACTAGAACAGATTACTCATCTGTTCATATGCTGAATAAAGGGAGTGTCAATCACAAGGTTTTCACATGTAAATGGCACACCTTAAAAGCTCTATAGTTGTTCATTCATCTTCAAGAATCAAGGCTATTGGATTACAGTTTAATAGTTTTAGGTATTTCCCTCTAGCTACTCCAATACACCAAAAACTGGAAAGGGATATCTATATATTGCATAAGAATAACCTCAACCTCTCAACTGTATTTGAAATCTCTCAGCCTCTGAAACTTTATTTTTGTTTCATTTCTCTTACTGTGTTTGATCATGAAGACTCTCTAAATCCCACAATGCCAGTACTGGGCTCGTCCCCAGGAGTCATATCTCACATTGCCAGGGAGATTTACATCTCTAGGAGTCATACCCAGCATGGGGCAGGGGTAGGCACTGTGTTCACCTGTGGAGTTGGCATAGCAAGAGCCTGAGGACTTGTGTCATAAATTCTGGAATATTCTTAGTTGTTATTCCTTCAAATACTACTTCTCTTTTACTTTGTCTAGCTTTTTTTTCTGAACTAGATATTCAAGTTCTAGATCTGTTTTTCATCTCTTTTTTTTCCTTTATTTTTTATTTTTTTATTTTTATGTGTTGTGGAAGAGTGATTCAGTTCTATCTTCCATTTCAGTGATTTGTCTGCTTTGTTTCATAACTGCCTATTTTCATAGCATTTTCTTATTTTATAATTTCTTTAATTTTTAGATGTGAATCCTGCTTTTATTTAAGGATCTAAAGTATTTCTTATTTAAAGAAGTTTTCCTGCTTTTCTTTTAACTCTGTTCCTGTTGTTTGTAAGGGTTGCTGAAGGTTTTTTTGCTGAAGGTTGTATACTCATCTTATGCAACTATATTCTCTTATGTCATGATTATAAAGTTATCTGAATGAGACAGGTAGCTAGTTGGGGCAGTTTTGCATTATTTCCAAGACTTTCCATTAATTTTTTTCCTGGGGATTCATTTTTAACCTATTCCAAGGAAAAGCTGTCTTTCATGTTTTTTGAGTTATTTTTTCTGAGTTTTGCATAGGGAGGGAAGATTTCAGTCTTTGTTCATTCTTTCTTCTTGAAACCAAAAGGTAGTATGTTTTGAATTCTAAATTTGCTATGAGTGGGTGGAAGTCCTTGCCCTTATTAACATAACTGATAGGAGGTGACATGGATGGGAGTGGTATACATTGGAAAAATGGATAAAGTAGAAATGAAAGAAGAAAGGAAAGTTCCATGAAAGGTGTTTTACAACTGCAGAAGATGCAGTTCATCCTCACAGATACTTAGCAAAATTTTTGTGTGTTAGATTCTGGAGAGCAGGATCTTTAATGACAAAAGGTGGAAGGAAAGTGTGTTCAAGGTATATGGACTGGATTAGCTAAAGGGCAGTGAGAACCAAGAAACTACAGTTAGAGGTAAAATCTGGCTTGCTTGATGCCGCACAACAGTAAACCCGCATCCTAATGTGGGAGTTACGTTTTAAATTTAAAACTTAGTGTGAAAATTCTGTCCGATGAAAATTATCCTTGAGAATTCCATGAATTGCCCATAAAAGACAGTATAACATATCCATGTTTTTATATTGGAGACTGACAAGCCATCTGTTACCTGTCAGTAAGCACAGCATAGCCAGATTGCCATTTTTCTTTCCTTGAATATGAAGTAGTTTGCATTTAATTAAAGGATGACAAAACATGAAAAATATGTATCTTTAAACTCTAGAATCTCCCTGAATGCAGTAAGATGCTCATATTATGAGAGGCATGCAAGAACTGAGGCACGTGGTGAGAAACAGAAGACCCATCTCTCATCTCATGCGTATCTAGGGGTTATGTTCATTGTGTGAATTGGCATGTGAGATTGCCTGCATTATTTAAATTATTTTTATTTTTTTCCCTTGTGAAGGGTATATTATTCAAGTTGTGTGAGTATGATGCAATTTCACCATATCCTGACATATGGATTGGTAAAATGGCTGAAAAATGGAAGAACAGAAGTGAAAAATTACTCGACTTTTCTGCTATTTAACATTTTTTTGATCAAGAACAAATTGAAAATAATTACTTAGAGTGTAGGTTTAGATGTGTTTTAGTTTTTTTTTTTAATTTAACATACATGTAGCAATGTAATATATTTTTATATTCAGTTCTAAAGTTTTAAATTTGTGGTCTCCTCCTTTGCTTTTTTGTGCTTAGAGATAAACAGTTTTGTAGTACATCTTTGTGCACACAGTTCCTTGGAATTAATTTCTGGAAGCAGAATTACTGTATATAGATTAGAGCAAATGCTTTTATTTCTTAGATATTTATTGGTAAATTCTTATCCAAAAAGTAGAAAAATATGAATGTGCCATAATCTGAACATATTTATCAATGTTAAATATTAGTATAAATTTCTTTTTCTAAGAATAGGGGATTTTCTCAAATTTTGTATTCCTTTGATTATTGGTGAGATTGAACAATTTATGTTTTTGGTGATTTGCATCTCTCTTGTGGTATGAGGTAGTGATCTAACTTTATCTTTTTTTCTCCAAACACCAGGAGACTAACCTTGAGCGAATAAATTTCCATTATCTAAATCAGTCCATATCATGGTATTTATTTAACGCATCCTAGGAAAGCAGTAATTATATCTACACCTGATCAGGATAGTTTTGTCTGTTTCAGGTAGTTGCCTCATGTTTCTTTCTTGACTTATGTCACGGACTAGAACTTCAGTATAGTCTTAAGTGTTAGGTGGTGGTGGATATTCTCCTCTTGCTTTTGATTCTAATAAGAATACCATTGTACTTTTTTTTTTTTTTTTTGCTATTTAGAAAAATATTTTGGTTAAAAAACTTAACATGCAAACATTCAAGACATGGTGTATGGCTCACAGTATCATCACATAATTGTATATTCAACACCATGTTCTTTTTTTTTTTGAGCATTTGCATCATTCCAGAAAAAGAAATAAGAAAGAAAAAACTCATACATACCGTACCCCTCACCCCTCATTCTCATTGACCACTAGTATTTCCATCTACCCAATTTATTTTCACCTTTGTTCCCCATATTATTTATTTATTTTATTTATTTATTTTTTTCGCTTGGGCAGGCACCAGGAATTGAACCCTGGTCTCTAGCATGGCAGGTGAAAACTCTCCCTGCTGAGCCATCGTGGCCTGCCCTATTATTTATTTTTTATCCATATTTTTTACTCATCAGACTATACCCTAGTTAAAAGAAGTATCAGATGCAAGGTTTTCCCAATCACACAGTTACTTTGTAAAAGCTATATCATTATATATAGTCATTTCCAAGAAACAAGGCTACTGGAACACAGCTCTGCAGTTTCAGGTGCTTCCCTCTAGCCACGCCAATATACCATAAACTAAAACGAAGATATCTATATAATGCTTAAGAAAAAACCTCCAAGGATAACCACTTGACTCTGAAATATCTCAGGCACTTTATTTTTTCTCATTTCTCTCTTCCCCCTTTTGGTCAGGATTTTCTCAGTCCCTTGGTGCCAGGTCCTGTCGTATCCCCAGATTTCTGTCTCACATTGCCAGGGAGATTTACACCCCTGGGAGTCATGTCCCATGTAGAGGGGGAGGGCAGTGAGTTTACTTGCTATGTTGGCTTAGAGAGAGAGGCCACATCTAAACAACAAAAGAGGTTCCCTGGGAGTGGCTTTTAGGCCTAATTTTAAGTAGGCTTAAGCTATCCTTTGCAGGAATAAGCTTCATAGGGGTGAACCCCAGGATTGAGGGCTCGGCCTATTGATTTATCCATTGTTCCCCCCCCCCCCCCACCATGGGTAGGCACCAGGAGCTGAACCCGGGTCTCTGACATGGCAGGCAAGAACTCTGCCACTGAGCCACCGTTGCCTGCCCTTTCCATTGTATTTTAATGTTAAATATTGGACTTTGATTTAATCAGAAATATTCTTAAGCATATTAAGAAAATATTCTGTCATTTGAATATTCAATAAATGCATAGTAAAAAAAATTAAGTGCTATTTGTTGATAATGTATCATACAAATATCTGATACATTATGTTAATAATAACCTAATAGTAAGCCATCTTTATGTTCCTGAAATATTTGTGTTCTTTTGCTGTATAGTGCTGAATTTTGATTTGCATGTATTTTTTAAAAGGATTTTTTGTTATTTCTTTGTAAGACTAATTTATAGTCCCCCATTTTTTTTTTAACCTTGTAATTGGTATTGAGGTTACACTAGCTATATGTAAAATTAAGCTAAATCTTTCCATCTTTTCATAATCTCTGGAATTTTATTTTTCTTTCCAAATTTGTATAGGAATTATGTGTTCTCAAAGGAACTTGTCCATAAAATTGGCTAGACACAACCTTTTTTTTTTTCATTTTAAATGTACATTTTCTGTTTCTTCTAGAGTTAGTTTTAGTAATTGGTTTCCTCACAAACTTATCCTTATGTCTCTAGAACATATTAGCATAAGAATTATTCTTTTATTTGTTGTGTTTGTGTTTTTCTCTCTTGATTATCTTGTCATGGGCTTGTGTTTTATTTTCATAGAATCAGCTGTTATTCATTTTGTTCTTCAGTTGTCTAATTCATTCTACTTTTGTTTTAATTTCTTATTTGTATTCTCTGTAGGTCTGTTTTATTGTCTGTTTTAACTTCTTATGTTGTATGCTTGATATTTTCTTCATTCTTGTGTAGTGATACCTGCATTTAATCTTTGATTTTGCTTGTTCTCTACATTAGATGAAGCTGTTCAAATGTTTAAAAAAAAAAATCGTTGTAAAATTTGTCGCCTTTTTACCCGAGATTTGTTTTAAATTATTGGATTATACAGAAAAGTACACAAATTATAAGTGTACAGATCAGTGAATCATCTCAGAGTGAACACATCCATGTAATCAGCACAAGTATGAAGAAACAGAACCCTGCCAGCACCCCATCCAGAAATCTCTTCACATATCCCATTTACTCACTATTCTAACCCCTTTTCAGAGTTGTAAATACTGTTCTAACTTCTAACCTAACAGTTGAATTTTTTCTGTTTTGTACTCTTTATGAATAGAAGCATACAAATTATGTATGTTTAGCTCCTTATGTTTGGTTCATCTGTGTTGCATGTAGCTGTGGTTCATTAATGTTCATACTATATAGTATTTTATGTTTGAATGTATTGCCAATTAGTTATCCATTCTTGTTTTGAATGTTTGGGTAATTTTCAGCTTTTGGCTATTTTGAAAAATTGACTCTGAACATCCTGTTATATGGTTTTTAGGGTACAAGTGCATGTGTTACTGTTGGGAATATACCTAGGAGTGGAATTGCTGGGTTATAAAATATGCGTATGTTCATTGTCAGTAGATTCTTCCAAATAGTTTGCAATGTGGTTGTACCAACTTACATTTCCATCAGCAGTGTATGAACTTTCCATTTGCTCTACATCCTGCCCCAAGATTTTTTTTTAATGTTTTTTTATTGTGAAATATAGCATATATACAAAAAAACATATTTCCATGTGCATTTTAACAAGTAGTTATAGAACAGATTTTAAAGTTTGGTATGGGTTATAGTTCCTCAATTTTTCATTTTTTTCTCCTAGCTTCTCCAAGACACTAGAGACCAACAGATAAATCAGTATAATAATTCAACAGTCATATTCATTTGTTAAATCTTATCTTCTCTGTTTTACTCCTGCTTCTCTTTAAATTATATATATACATGAAAACAATACATTTCAAAGTGTATCGCAACAATTTGTAGAACAGATTTCAGAGTTTGGTATGGATTACAATTCTACAGTTTTAGATTTTTACTTCTAACTGCTCTAAGGTTCTGGAGCACCTAAAAGAAATATCAGCGTAATGATTCAGCACTCATACTCATTTGTTATACCTGACCTTCTCTGTATAACTCCACCATCACCTTTGATCTTTCTCCCACTTTTTATGGGTATTTGGCTATGCCCATTGTAACTTTTTCATATTGGAAGGGGCTGTTGAGAATATGAAATAGGGGGATGGAACTAGTTGATGTTCTGGAAAGGCTGGGCCTTGTGCGTTTTAGGACTTATCTGGTCCAGGGACCCATCTGAAGGTTGTAGGTTTTGGAAATCCATTTACCTTAGTGCATGGAACCTTTGTCACATCTTATATAACACCCTAGGTATTCTTTAGGATTGGCAGGAATGGTTTTGGTTGGGATTTGGCAAGTTATGATAGGTAGCAATGTCTAACTGAAGATTGCATAAGAGTGACCTCCAGGGTAGCCTCTCGACTCTATTTGAACTCTCTTAGTCACTAATACCTTCTTTGTTGCACTTCTTTTCCCCCTTTTTGTCAGGATGGCATTGTTGATCCCATGGTTCCAGGACCAGGCTCATCCCTAGGAATCATCTCCCATGCTGCCAGAGAAACTTGCGTCCCTGGATGTCATGTCCCACATAGTGGGGAGGGCAGTGGTTTCATTTGCCAATTTGGGCTTAGAGAGACTGCCTCAAGATTTTAATCCACATTATTTAGTACATAGATTTAGAACTTATGAAAAAGTATGTTATAAGTTTGTTACATCGTGGGTGAAGATTGTGGCCTATATATAGCTTTTTGAAATTTGAATTTGTCTTGTAGACCTGATGTATGATTATTTTGAAGATTTCACAGGTGCTAGAAAAGCCAAGATGTTCTCTTTTCATAGGAGAAAGTTCAGTATACATTGTCAACTCTATCAGTTATAACCAGACTTCCTATATAATTTATTAATTTTTATTTATGAACTTGATAAAAACTAGGAAAGGTATTCCTTTACTACATTTATCTGTAAAACCTTTCAGAATGTCTTTTAAATCTCTAAGTACTTTTGTCTATTTTCTTTATTTTTAACAGTTTTTCTTTGTAAAGTTTAATGTTAATGTTATTTGGCCTGTTAGTAGTTTTAGTTTTATTAGAAATTATATATTTTATTGGTATAAAATTGTGTTTTTTTTGGCTGTTGTCTTAGTTTGCCAGAGCTACTATGAGAAATAACACACTGGTTACCTTAAACAACAGGAATTTATTTGGGCTAGAAGTCTAAAATCCAGGTATTGACAGGTCATACTTTTTCCAGTCTGTAGTCTTCTGATGGTGGCTTGCTAGCAGTCACTCTTTGTCTCTGTGACATGGTGGTTTGTCTCCCTCGGTTTGCTCCCATGGCTTCAGCTGCTCAGACATCCTGTGTGTCTTTTTAGATTACTTCTTTATATAAGGTCTTCAGTCATTTGATTGAGGCCCACCCTGCTTCAATTTGACCTCATCTAAAAAGCATCTTTGAAGATCCTATTTACAAATGAGTCCACATTTGTAGGGCCTGAGGTTAGGATTTGATTCTAAAACCACAGTTGGTATTAAATTACCTGTGCTTTTCCTGTTTTCTTACTAGGGAAAAGAATGATGATTAATTAGTGTAGTTTTGACATAGGTGTAGAAATATTTTATGTTATTCGGTAACCAGAAGTAAAATTCAGAAACAACAGCAATGGTATGGAGTATTTCACTGATGTTCTGGGATACATCCATTATATTAGTACTTTATTTTAACTTTAAAAAATTTGCCAAAGTCTTTGACAGGTAAACTATTTGATTTTCAGATTTTTTTTTAAATGAACATATCTTTTTTAAAATCATTTTTTAATTGTGAAATATAACATATACAGAACAATACATTTCAAAGTACATTATAACAAGTTGTTATAGGACAGATTTCAGAATTTATATGGGTGCTGTTCTACAATTTCAGATTTTTTCCTTTGAGTTGCTCCAAGACACTGGAGACTAAAAGAAATATCAGTATAATGATTCAGTAGTCATAGTCATTTGTTAAATTCTGTCTTCTCTGTTTACCTCCTCCATATCCTTTGATCTTTCTCCCAATCTTTAGGGGTATTTGAGCTATGCCCATTCTAACTTTTTCATGAACGTATCTATTTTAGGCATTATTGTGTAAACATGAAAAATTAAAATAGTATCCAAAGGGTCAAAAACGAAAGAAAGGGCAGGCCATGGTGGCTCAGCAGGCAGCGCTCTCACTTGTCATGCCAGAGACCTGGGTTCAATTCCTGGTGCCTGCCCATGCAAAAAAAAGAAAACCCTTCGATTTTGTTTACAGTTTTGTTGAAAACTATAAAAATATTTTCCATGACCTTTTTCATTCTATTTATATAAGCATAGGCTTCCTGTTTTTTTGTTTAAATTGAGGTATCATTTACATATAGTAAAATGCACACCGTGTTTGCCTTGTTAAAACTGATCAAAGCAGATTTTCTGTAACTCGCTACCCTGTCAGAGCAAAGAATATTCCCATCATTACAGAAAGTTTCATTATTGTCTTTCCACTCATTCCTCACCCCTATTTCCCCCTCATCCCCTTTGTACCTCTCCACCTCTAGCAATCACCGATCTTATATTAGTTTTGCCTATTTTAGAAGTTAACTGAAGTCATGCAAGTTGTATTTTATTTTATTTTTTATTATTTTCTTAGCATAACATTTTGGAGATTTATTCATATTATTGGCTTTATCAGTAGTTCTGGTTGCTCCACATTCTAACCAATACCACTAGGTGATATTGTTCTTTTTCATTTTAGTCACTCTTGTGGGTTTATAGTACATAAGCACAGTTTTTTAAAATTTATTTTGTTTTTCTTCTTTAATTTTTGTTCTTTTCTTTATTTTTGTAAGCATAGTTTTAATTATAATGAATATGCAATCTTATCCCCTCCCCACCAATGTTTGATAAAATCTGAATAATAATTTCTAATCATTTATCACAAGACATTGAGATGAATAATGTCTAAGAGTAATGACTGTAGTTTGAATATTTTTTTTTGGATGGCCAAACTTTTGTACTGTTGAAAGTTAATTGAGAGTCATAAAGCTAGAAAGTAAGTTGAGAAAACATTTATTAGAAACCTCTCATTTTATAGATGAGCAAACTGATTCAAAATTCAAGAGATTTAGGATTAAACAGCAAGTTAGTGCTGAATATAGGTATATGATTTTTTTATGTGTTTTGATCTTATTCTTTTTCCTTGTTATTTCTGAAATTGTGTTACTTTCGTTTTCTTTGTAAGAATGGGTATTATGTCTACTTTTTCATTTCAGTGCTTTCAGAAAATACATGGTTTTAGGTGTTAGACTAGGGGAAAGAATTTAAAATTGGCCTCATCAAAATCCCATTTTTCTTAGCATTCCTTTTTTACTGGTGTAATGCTTAGGGAGCAAGACTAGAAGAAAAGACAATAGAAAGGTGTCAGTAGCTCTGAGAAATTTGTGATGGAGGGTGTCCTAAGTCCTTTTTACTGATCCCTTCCCACTTGTGTTTCTGAATGAATTGAATTCTATTATTTAATTCTGTCTTAACTTTCCTAGGTATGCAGGTGCCTTGAGAGCTTCAGGGGAAATGGCTTCAGCACAGTATATTACTGCAGGTAATCTTAATCTTAATAGATTAATCTTAATCTTAGATAGACTACTTTTCAAGAAAGGGGTATATTAAGTAGTCATTAAACATTGTATTTCACTCATAGTTTGTTTCATGTCTTTTCATTTTATACAGTGTGTTTGAAACCTCACTTCATTGAATCTGGAGTATTTATACTTACATTAAACAGCTTGAAATGTATTGTCCAAGTTATAAATCAGAGATGTCTGTCCTTTTGGAAAATAATCTTCATGGTATTTGAATTAAATTATAATTTAGGCTTCAGATTCTATTTGTATAATATCTTTGGAGATGGCTCTGGGGATATCCACAGATAGGTTTTATCATAGTTGACCTGATCATTATATAGGAGACTGTTAGTGGGTATCGGTATAAAGAAGTGGCATGAGGTAAAGGAGAAATATAAATTCTTAAAGGGTAAGAGATAGTTTATATTTTCATTACATGGGATCATATATCTTCCCACCCCAGTTTTGTACATTTTTACAAATGCCTGCTCTCTTAAATCATTGGGCTAGGTTGATAGGGTTTTCCCAGCCATGCTTTTTTTTTTTTTTTTTTGTAACAGGTTTATTGACAATAAATATAATTCACATACTATATACTTCACCTATTTAACGTGCTGTTTGATTTTTTTAGTATTTTCAAAGTTGTGCATTCATTACCACAGTCACCGTTAGAACATTTTTAGTACTCCAGAAAGAAACTCTCTACCGTTTAGCAATCACTTCCTTTTCCTCCTGTCCCAGTCTTAGGCAACTGCTAATCTACATTCTGTCTATAGATTTGCCTAATGTGGATTTTTCATATAAATGGAACCACACCTTATGTGATCTTTTTTTGTGTGTGACTAGCTTCTTTCAGTTAGCGTATTGTTTTCAAAGTTCATCCATGATGTAACATCTATCAGTATATTACTCTTTTCTTGTGGCTGATCAGTACTCCATTGTATGTATATAACACATGTATCCATTTATCAATTGATGGACATTTGTGTTATTTCTACTTTTTTGGCTGTTATGGATAATTCTGTTAACCATTCGTGTAAAAGTCTTTGTGTGGTCATATTTCCATTTCTCCTGGTATATAACTAGAATGGAAGTGTTAGATCATGTGACAGTTCTTACATTTAACCCTTTGAGGAACTGTCACATTTTTTCAAAGTGACTATTTTACAATTCCACCAGCTATATATGAGGATTCCAGCTTCCACATCTTCAACATTATTCTCTGGCGTTTTGATGATAACCATCCTAGTGGTTATAAAGTGAGTTCAGGAGATTTTCCTTCAACATTTTTTTCCTGAAAGTAGATTTAGTTTATATGTTAAAATTAAAATAATTTTTAAGGAGAAAATGTGATTGCTTCTACCTAGTTCATTTGATTGCTTTGGGTATCTAAGAGTAACTCAGAATTTCAGCATCTTCTCCATTGTCAGAGGGGACCTGGCTTACAGTAGTAGTGAGATGAAAAATACTATTCTTTATATATTTTACTTCTTGACTTTTTTGCTTTTTATTTTGAAATAATTTTTAATTTACAGCAAGAATTCTCCGGTTACTAACTTTTTGTCATATTTGGTTTATCATCTCTCTCTCTCTCTAATGCATGTAACTTTTTCTGGACCATTTTAGAGTGCAGATATCATGTCTTTTAATTCTGAAGACTCCAGTAGGTATTTCCCAATAACACGGGCAATTATCAATTTTCAAAATCTAATAATTTAACATTAGTTTAGTACTCTAAAATACAGACTTGATTCAGATTTTGCCAATTATCCCGGTAATGTCCACTTGAAAGTTCTTTTTTCCTTTCTGCTTCAGGATCCAATCCAGGATCAGACATAGCATTTAGTTTTCATGTCTCATTAGTCTTTTTTAATCACAACTTTGTTCCTTGACTTTTTTTTCAAACTCATGCAATTACCTTTGAGATGCTCTGTTTATAGTAAATATTAAGCTTTATGTAATGTTTCATTTGACTGGTATGTACTTTTGAAATGTTGTTAGAATTTAGGCTTTTTTATTATAAAAATGATTAGCTTGGAAAGTTGTCTAAATTCTAAAGCATTTTTTCAGTACTGTGGTTTTTTTTTTCATTCAGAAACGTTTTATTAAGCATCTGCTTTTTGCTGAAATGCTGTAGCATTTACTGGACTTAAATCTATATAATAATGATGATATTTCATATCTTATGTATTAAGATGTGAAATATTAAAACGAACCAGCCAAGATAAATGAGATCAGAGTTTCCTGTACATGTGTAATTCCAAGTGGTTGGACCTCTGTAATAGCTAGGATGTCTACAGAGAAAAAATATTCTGGATTCAGAGAGAAGAGCTGCATCCATGACTGAGAGATGATAAACAGGTGAAACGTTTGAAGAAGACTAATTACTTTGGTCTTGACTGTTTACTAGAGTCAGGAAGTGTGTCTGAGGAACCAGAGTTCAGTGTCTAGGCTTTGAGTAGATAGGAATCAACTCTGGGTTCACAGGGAGGTTAGCTGGTAGTCGTGATCTGATGGCCTGATTCATAGTGGCAGGGCAGTAGTAACATGCCTGTTTGATCCCCAG
This sequence comes from Tamandua tetradactyla, assembly GCF_023851605.1. Taxonomy (NCBI): domain Eukaryota; kingdom Metazoa; phylum Chordata; class Mammalia; order Pilosa; family Myrmecophagidae; genus Tamandua; species Tamandua tetradactyla. Next base: position 63,142,880 of record NC_135344.1, read on the forward strand.
ACAAAGGTTATGTGTTCTCTGTATTGAGTTAATGCATCCTGCTTTGTTTGGGAAGACAAAGGCTGGCAAGGAAAGAGGGAGAAAGGCAGGGCTTAGAAGCTGTTTATAGCTAGTGTGATAGCATTATAAGGTTTTAATAAGGTTTTCTGGTGAGTTCTAGTTTAAGAATGAATATTTTTCTCTTTCTAATTAGTAGTCCCATTGCAAAAGAAATGGTTATCTAATAATAGTTCTTAAGCAGGTTTTTGTTTTTATTTTACAGTATTATAATGTATTAAATATGTCACTATCTTCGTAAGACAATGTTTGCTTTGTTTTTAAGCCCTTAGAGATTTGTTTGACTCCATGGATAAAACTTCTTCTAGTATTCCACCTATTATTCTACTGCAGTTTTTGCACATGGCTTTCCCTCAGTTTGCAGAGAAGGGTGAACAAGGACAATATCTTCAACAGGTAATCATGGCGACATTATGTGGTTTTCATTTTGTAAATTATAAAACAGGTTTTGTATTGTTATTACTTTCCCCACACCTAGTCTGGAGTATATTTGAAAATACAGATTTTTAGTTGACCCTAGTTTCTCGCTACCATTATCTCTTGTTTGGACTGTTGCAGTAGTCCATAAGCTGATCATCCTGTTTCTGCTTTAGCCTCTGCAATGTTTCTTCACACTGCCCCAGTGTCTTTTTTAAATTGTTCATGAGATTATGTCACTCCCTTTTTCAAAACCCCGTAGTGGTTTTCTGTCCTAGTCCTAAATAACCTAGTATCCAGCTACCTCTCTGGGATCGTCCTGTACTATGCTTCCCTTGCTCACTTCTCTCCAGGCACACTGGCTTCCTTGCTATTTCCTAAGCAGACCCTCTCATGTAGGGCCTTTGCCCTTGTTCCTTTACTTCTTTTCATTTGGGTGGCGTGGCCTATGAGTGACCTTCTTTGACCATCCTATTTAAATAGCACATTCCCCTTCTCCTATTCACTTTGTTCATATTCACTGCTGTAGTTTTCTTTATAGCCCTTATCTGTACCTGAATTTATGTTATATTTTTATCTATGACTCCTTTAGGACTTTTTCTCTTTTATTCACTGCTATGTATTTCTAGTGTGTAAAACAGTGTTTGGCTCAAGTGGAAACTTAGTAAATATCTATTGGGTAAATGAAAAAACTATTCTGAAATTCTTTATTTTTTTAAAGATGATATAGTATCTGAGTTAGCCTAATATTTTAAAGAATAAAACTGCTCTCTTCCCTAAGGAAACAGTAATTATTTTGAAAAATTTATAGGACAAACAGTATCATAGCCAGGTTTACTCAGTGTCATTTTTTGTTTTTAACAGGATGCAAATGAATGTTGGATACAAATGATGCGAGTATTACAACAGAAATTGGAAGCCTTAGAGGATGATTCTGTTAAAGAAGTAATTGAAATATATTCATGATTGTAGAGAGTCATCTACCTTGATTTTTTTTTCGTTTTTAGTTTTGTTTTTTACCTCCAGAGGCTTTGAAATAAATTCATCTTAATAGGTAGACATGTACTTAAATACTTCAGATGTTCAATCTATAGTCAAAGTTTAGAAGCTTTATTTGACACTTGAATTCAATGCATTATGTATTAAACTGAATCCTTTGATATTGAGCTCCTGTAGTCTTTTGGTATTGTTTTTTGAACAGTAAGATTTTACAGAAAGGGGCTACATTTTACTAAGCTTAAATATGTATTATTAAGCTGTATTGTATGGGAGGAGCTGTACACTAATATCTATTTAAAGTAAAATTAAAATCTATTTCATTTTAATTTTTGCAGACAGATTCTTCATCTGCATCAGCAGTGACACCTTCTAAAAAGAAAAGTTTAATTGATCAGTTCTTTGGTGTTGAGTTTGAAACTACGTATCCTTATGAGCTGAGAGTTAAATTTAGACTGTATTTATGACTTAGTTGAAATGAATTGGTATAAATAGCATAGCTGGCTGATTGGGGTGGCTGTGTGGTATAAAGAAAATAAATTCTTCAGAGATTTTTATGCCTAAAAACTATAATAATAGAAATAGAGAGTTTGGAGAAATGTACCCATTTGAATGATCTTAAGGTTTAGATAAATATACACTTTAAGAATACTCATTATATATTCCTAAGGACATTTTTAGCAGACTCAGCCTCATTGATCCACCTCATGGAGAACTGATTTTTAATGTATGAAACAATGTATCAGCTAAATTATATTCATGAAATTGAATCAATACATAACACATGAATCAGGGAGGGTATTTTCTAGCTCATAGGTAGACATTTAGAAAAGTTTTCTGTTTGTTTATCATTGGGTCATTAAGATCATATTAAGGACGTATATTCTAATTTAAAATTGTTTAGAGTTTATCCTTTGCATTTTTGTTTTTTTACACACATTTGTTGCTCAGTGTGGTCTATAGATTTGTTGGTAGATGAATGAGCATTCGGAAGTGACATAAATCTATTAGGAAACCAAAAGTGTTTTAAATACCAGTGCATGATAACTGTTAATTTTAATAGCATTAGAATAATTTATTATTTTCAAGATGATATAATAAACTGAACGTCTATTAGCATGCTCCTTACCTTAATTCACAAAGCATGAAATGTACAGAATCTGAAGAAGAAGAAGTAACAAAAGGAAAAGAAAATCAGCTTCAGCTTAGCTGCTTTATCAATCAAGAAGTCAAATATCTTTTTACAGGACTTAAATTGGTAAGAACAGTTAAATCCAGAAACCAAACAAATTTTAACATAGCTTTTAATTTCACAGAGAAATACATTCTTAGCATGGTTTCACATACTAACTGATTTGACACATTTCACTTTTACTCAACAAGGATAGTCCTGTAACTCACAATGTAAAGTAGCACCTAGTGCTTTGTACTTTGCCTTGTTTTATTTTAGAGTACTCAATAGATGTTTACTGAGCAAGAGAAAATTTAATTTTTTCTTAGATGTAGTTGTTTTCACAGGTGCTATAACTTACTTGGAGAATACCTTAAGGCAAGTTACTTAATTAGTCTGTTCATACTTCTGTTTTTTTACATGAAAAATGAGGGTTGTTTTGAGGATTAAGCGGAAACTTATATAAAGCTGTAACCACAAAGTCCCTGCTCCTAACCTTTAAGGGGGACTCAAAAATTTACTGTCCAAACCAGGACACTTTTGAGATTGAATGGTGATATATTAGCAATTTATGAGGTGTAAATTGAGATTGTGCTGTGCAAATCGGGGCTTGTAGTCATTTTGCCATTGTCCTGAATTGCGTTTGAGACCCTAGAATTTAATTTATTCAGTTGGTTTGTAGCCAAGAGACTTTGTTCTCTCAGTATTCAGTTAGTACTCTTTCCCCAGTGCCATACTGGAGAATGCACATAACCAAAATGCGTACTTCCACTCTGCTTCTTGATGAAATATAAGTTCTGCTTGCTGTTGCATTAATTTGGAATGGTTTGGTGAATATGTACCTCTCTTAAGGTTCTTTGAATTTAAACTGATGTCTTCTTTTAATGAGTTTCAAATTGTAGTTCAAATGACTCTACTGACTTTCAAAGGCACAAAAAATTGGGATCGTTTATTTTATAAGGTAAACATTATAATACCTAGATATTTGAAAGAAGACCTGGAGGGCAGAATTAAAAAAAATTTTTTTGGTTGGTCCCCTTTGCACTCTCCTCTAGCCATGACCAATAATTCTTTTAAGAAAGAAAAATAATCAATCAAAGGAAATAAATGTTGGAATAGGTACAGAGGACTATGCTGGGGAAGAGTGGAAAGGTAGGCAGAGATTATATGACTAAACAAGATAATTTGTCAGGGAGCTCCCACCTATGGTTTGGAATAAGGTTGACTAGGGTTGGTAAATGTGGGCAGAAGAAGAGAGAGACTGATATTCTTTACCTTGTGATATTGAGGGAAGGGTGGTGGTTAAAGGAGACGTTCATTTTAAAAGCACACAAAAACTAACTAGCTCACTGTTCTAGTTTGCAAGCTGCTGGAATGTGATATACCAGAAACAGGACAGCTTTTAAAAAGAGGAATTTATTAAATTGCAAGTTTACAGTTTTAAGGCCATGAAAATGTCTAAACTAAGACAAGGCTATGAAAATGTCCAAATTAAGGTACCAATAAGAGGTTACCTTCACTCAAGAAAAGCTGATGAAGTTTGGTAATTTTCTCTCAGCTGAAAGGGCACATGATGAAGTCTGCTAGCTTTGTTTCCCAGCTTCTTGTTTCATGAAGCTCCCCTAGGGACATTTTCCTTCTTAATCTCTGAAGGTCTCTGGCTGCCTGGGCGCTAAAGCTTTTTCCAAAATGGTTCCTTCTTTAAAGGGCTCCAGTAAGCAACCCCACCTTGAATGGGTAGAGATGCATCTTTATGGAAGTCATCTAATCAAAAGTTACCACCCACAATTGGGTGGGTCACATCTCTATGAAAACAACCAGAACACTCCCTAACCAGCAATATTGAATGAGGATTAAAGAATTTGGCTTTTCTTTGTACACAGCAGATTCAAATTGGCATACGCAGAGTCCTGTAATGTAAATCCTGATGTGTAAGTTTCAGGGTATCAAAAATTGAAGTATAAGTGTTAATTGGAGAATGTGGAATTTAATGTTTTGCCAGTGTCTCTCCATGATGCTATTTTCTTCATAATTTTGTGAAATTCTAGAAAAACTCATTATGCTTGGAAGCTTTAGATGATAGTGGATGGGTGGTAATAGGTAGAGCTTATCTGACGAATAACATCGCATCAGATATACTTTAAGATATGTAATTCCTGAGGTGTATATATTATCATGATAATTTTATGATACTTTATTGTCATTTGGTCTGATTGTTCTTAAGTAGTTTGGCTCTAAACGTTTCTCTAACTCTTTGCTGCTGAATAAATTGGGTGAATTATTAGGAAGCTACTCTGGTGATTACTTTTATAATGTGATTAGTAATTTTTAAAAATCAAACTAAAAAATTATTACAGAACTATAACGTACTTGTAAACATCAACAGTGAATTGTTTTAACGGTGATTTTTTGCATGTCTGTTTTCTTAAAGCAGAGTACATTATTGCTAATTTTTAAAAGAATTAGAGCTGTTATTCAGTATTGCAGAAAAAAATTCTTTAGACCTAGTTTCTTTTTTTCTTTTTTTAGCGACTTCAGGAAGAAATCACTAAACAGTCTCCAACATTGCAAAGAAATGCTTTGTATATAAAATCGGTAAGCTGTGCTTCACATTTTGAAGTCTAACGCCATTTCATTGAAAGGCTTTCAGTTAATTTTTACTGCAAAGAAATTAAAAACTTGTATAGTATTTGGATCTAATAGAATTTCTTTTCATTTTCTCACCTTAGTCCAAAATAAGCCGGTTACCTGCTTACTTGACTATTCAGATGGTTCGATTTTTTTATAAAGAGAAGGAATCTGTGAATGCCAAAGTTCTTAAGGTTAGTAATTAATTTTTGCTTGTATAATAAATTATTATAATTCTTTGAAGGCAGTTCCTAACTTATAGTACATTTCTTTATTTGTTTAGGGGTAGTGGGTAGTTGAGCCTTCCTCAAAATATTTAGAGGAGTCAAGTGGTTCATAACCAAGAAATGTGCATTGGAATTACCTACTGTCCTACTTTTTTCTAATCATACACATGCCTGGCTTCTATCTCTAAAGCATCTAATAGATTAAGTCTTGGGTGGGATCTGGGGTTTTATAGTTTTAAAAAGATCCAGGATTAATTCTTATGATGCCCCATGCTCCCCAGAAACACTGCCCTATAGCAGATCTTCAACTTGAGGTAATGATTTGTTGGTTTGAGGGTGTGGGGATGAAGTAGGAGGAAGTATAATACATAGCACTGCATTCTAGATGGTTTCATTTTTCCAGGTTATAAGGATTATTGAAAGCTTCTGCCAGCTTCCAACAACATCACCTGCTAATACTGCAGTAGGTCATTCCAATTCAATTATGACTACCTGGAGTTAGGCCGGCTCTCACAGGGTAGGATTGCCTTTCAAGTGCTGGTGACAAGTTTGGGGGGCCAGGCCCACCCTTATTTCTGACCAACTGGCTACAAATTTGGGAGTTCCCTCATGCCCCTCAGGTTTGATAATTTGCTAGAACAACTCGCAGGATTCACTGTCAGTGCCATACTTATAATTAAACTTATTATAGTCAAAAGATGCAAATAAGTCAAAAGAAGAGATAGGTAGGGTGAGATCTGGAAGAGTCTGAAAATCACATGGAATCAACACATTGCCCTCCCGGGTCAGATAGGTATTTTCTCAGTCATGAAGCTCATTGTGTCTTCAAGTGTTCTGAGTTTATATGTGATCGTGTTATGTAGGCATGACTGATAGAATCACCATCTGTGTGGCTGAATTCAATCCACAGTCCTTCTGCCTTCCCAGAAGTCAGGGAGATGGGCTGATACCATATGTGTGGTTCAAAGCCTCAGATTCCAAATTACCTAGCTATTCTTTCCTGTGATGGGGCCACTTCCCACCCTAAGATTGCAGGTGTAGTTGGTCCCTCTCTGTCATCATCTTAGCATATGATTTATCAGGTAAGGTCCTGGGCACATGATATAGGACAAAAACGACACTGCTATTCTGGGAAATTCCAAAGACTCAGAGCTTGCTTCCATCCAGAAGACAAAGACCAGCCAAGTTTTTCATTATACTGCTCAGGTGAAAGGCAAGAGAGTTAAATTTCTGGTACCCAAACAGCATGCAGATTATAATCCCTTGATTTAGGAAATATCCTTATGATTTTACTGGGTTTTTTTTTTTTTTTGAGCTTTGGCTCTGTTACTTCATAGAATCCCTGTTCCTTGGAGAAGTAAAGGTATATAATTCTAGTATACTGAGCTGAAATTCATAATATATTTTCCACTATACTTAGTACTATATGAGAAGGTTAAATGTAGTTGAAGTATCTGCTAGTGTTAACTTTGAATGTATATTAATTTTAGTCATTGAACTTTATTGCTATTGTTTCTATGTAAAATTGTATCTCAGATTCAAAAGAAAAAGTCATAAATGACCCCTTTTGTAAGTTGACTTTACTGCTTGCTTTGGGGACCCATCATTTTCATAGCATCTGGTTTAATATTTCTGAAATGTTTCATATAAATTTTAGTAGCTTCTCTGGTTAATTTCATGAGTTAGAATGTCCAATGGAAAAAGAATGTTTTGAAAATTTACTTCAAAAAAGTTAGAACCAGATTCACTCTTGAGGGTAAGCACCAAGAGGTTTGTAACTGCAGGAATTTCCAAATGATTTTCACTGACTTTATTTTCAACTTTATTTGAATTGTGAAAGCATTACTTTAAATAAGATAAACACTTTAACTTATTGAACTCTAATAAGTGTTTTATGCATTATTTTTTACTTTGATTTATATGTAGGATGTTAAATTTCCTCTTATGTTGGATGTATATGAACTGTGTACACCAGAACTTCAAGAGAAAATGATCTCTTTTCGATCAAAATTCAAAGATCTAGAAGATAAAAAAGTGAATCAGCCAAAGACAGTAAGTTCTTATTGCCGACTTCCTAATCCTAATATTTTAGTCTTCGATCAGTCTTCAACAGTTACTTTGTATTGTTAATCTGCTAGTAAAAATAAATGCACCTTTATTTCAGTTAGTAAATATACACATTCTATATGATATTGGTGTAGGCCTTTAAAGTTTTAGGGGTATTTTAACACAAAAAATAAGAAACCTAGTATGGTAAAGGAACCCTGCATGGTAGATTAAGTATTCTAATATTTTCTGTTCTCCATTTGTATCCCTTTATATTTATCCTCCTCAAAGAACGTCACACAAGATCTTACCTAGTGTATTCAGCATGTCTTAATATTTTCCTTGTAAATTATGAAATTATCCCCAATTTTAGATAGAATTGGAGGCAGAGAATATTGGTTCATTTATGTCCACTGTGACAACTGAATTGTATCTTTTAATAGGTTCTGCTAATCGTATAACAGCTAAAATCATAATCTTAGCAACTTTATGTTTACTAAATTGTATTGTTCTATTGTTTTACATTCTTATACAACCAAATTATATGTTGAAATTTTTTTCTTCAAAATGGAAAAGATTTCTTGGTAACTAGAAATTTTTTAGCATGATGTTCTATATCAAGTTTTAAAATGAAATACTTTTGCATATTGCCATTTTTGTGTGTATGTGTTAAAAGCAATATTTTAAAAATTAAACTTTTCATTTTGAGAATATGTAGAGTCACATGCAGTTACCAGGTATAATACAAGGAGATCTGGAGATCAGTTTTCTCCAGTGATAACATCTCATAAAACTGTAGTGCAACATCACACCCAGGATATTGATGTTGATTCAGCCAAGATACAGAACATTTCCATCGCAGGGATCCCTTATGTTACCCTTCTCAAGCGATCCCCACTTCCTTTCTGCCCCATATCCACCCCATTTTAATCTCTGGCAACCATCATTATGTTCTGCATTTCAAAATTTTGTCATTTCAAGAATATCATATAAATGGAATCATACAGTATATGACCTTTTGGAATTGCCTTTTTTTCACACAACATAATTCTCTGGAGATTCATATGTGTTATTGTGTATATCAGCGAATTTATTATTTTTTTAATTGCTGTGCGGTATTCCATGGTATAGATGTGCCACCATCTGTCTGTTCACCCAGTGAAGGGCATCTGGATTGTTTCCTATTTTGTCTATTGTGAAAAAGAACTGCTAAAAACATTTGCGCATGGGTTTTTTTTTTTTTTAACTCCCCTTTGAATTTGTTTGTTTTTTGAAAACTTTTAAGTTTAAGGAAAAATCACTAAGAAAATGTACAACTCCCATGTACCTTCCCCCACATGCCATTTTCCCTAGTATTAACACTTTGCATTAGCGTGTTACCTTTGTTATAATTGCTTAAACAATGTTAATGTAATTGTGCTATTAATTGTAGTCCATAGTAACACTAGGGTACACTGTTGAACTGATGTTGTACAGTCCTATGTTTTAAAAAACATCTTATTCTAGAAACATAAATACCACCTAAAACTTCCCGTTTTAACCACATTCAAACATACTTCAGTGGTGTTAATTACATTCACAATGCCACCATTACCACCGTCTGTTATCAAAACTTTTCCATCAGCTCAAATAGAAACTGTGTACCAATTAAACATTAATTCCCCATTCTTTAACCCCACCCTGCTTAGTAAACTGTACTCTAGTTTTTGACTCTTTGACTTTGCATATTCTGATTATTTCATATCAGTAAGATCATACAATATCTGTCCTTCTGTGTCTGACTTATTTTATTCAGTGTGAACTTTCCAAGTTCAATCATGTTGTCACATGATGCATCAGAACTTCCCATGGCTGAATAATATTCTACTTTATGTAGATAGCACTACTTATCCATTCATCTGTTGATAGGCATGGGTTGCTTCCATCTTTTGGCCGTTGTAAATAATGTTGGTATGAATATCAGTGTACAAATATCTGTTCAAGCCCCTGCTTTCAATTCTTTGGGGTATATTCCAAGGAGTGGTATTGCTAGAACATATGATAATTCTATACTTAACTTTCTGAGAACTGCTAATCTGTCTTCCACAGCAGCTGAACCATTTTACATTGCCACCAGCATGGGTGAATGTTCTGTTATCCCCACATCTTCTCTCACACTTTCCTTTTTTTTTTTAAATAGTAGCCATTCTAGTGCCCATAAAATGGTATGGTATTGTGGTATTGGTTTGCATTTCCCTAATGATTAATGATGTTGAGCATCTGCGCTTTTTGCCATTTGTATATCTTTTTTGGAGATATGTCTGTTCGAGTCTATTGACTTTTTAAATTGGGTTTTTTGTCTTTTTATTGAGTTATAGGATTGTTTTGTATATTCTGTATAATAAACCCTTATCAGATATGTGGTTATCAAATATTTTCTCCTATTCTCTAGGTTGTCTTTTTACCTTCAGGATGAAGTCCTTTGCAGGAAAGTTTTTAATTTTAATGAAGTCTCATCTTGCTATATTTTTCTTTTGTTGGCTTGTGCTTTTGGTGTAGTCTGGGAGCCCATTGCCTAGCACAAGATCATGAAGATTCTTCTCTCTCTTTCCTTCTAGGATTTTTATAGTTTAGGTTCTCATATTTAGGTCTTTATCCATTTTGAATTTTTTTCCTTGTATAAGGAATGAGTTAGAGGTCAACCTTCATTCTTCTGCATATGGAGATCCAGTTTTCCAGCGCCATTTGTTGCAGAGACTATTCTTTCCTGATTTAGTGGAATTGTTTGGTCTCCTTGTCAAAAATCAGTTGGCTATAGCATGCGTAGTTACATGGTAGGATTCTCGCCTGCCATGTAGGAGACCCAGGTTCAATTTCCAGCCCATGCACACACACACACAAAAAAGGCTATAAATATGAGTGGGTTTATTTCCGAGCTCTCAGTTTGATTCCACTGGTCTATATATGTGTCTGTCTTTGTGCCTTGTGCCAGTATCCTGCTTTTTGGTTACTGTAGTTTTGTAATAAATATTTGTTAAATGCAATTTTATCAAGATATGTTCACACACCATACAGTTCGTCCAGAGTATACAATCAGTGGCTCACAGTATCATCATGTAGGTGTGCACTAATCACCATGATCAATTTTAGAACAGAAAAAGAAATAGAAAGAAAACTCAAAATATCCTATATCCCTTATCTTCTAATTAATCTAACACTGTTAATTATACTAACAATAATTGGTACCATCACCTCTCTCCGTTTCCAAACATTTAAATTCAACCTAGTTAAACATTCTGCCCATATTAAGCAACCACTCCCATTCTCTAGCCTCATTCTCTCTCCTGGTTACGTATATTCTACATTTTATGTCTGCGAGTTTGCATGTTATAATTTGTTCATGTTAGTGAGATCATACAATATTTACCCTTTTGTGTCTGATTTACTTCACTCAACATAATGTTCTTGAGGGTCATCCATGTAATCATATGCTTCCAGATTTCATTCCTTCTTACCACTGAATAATATTCCATTGTATGTATATCACATTTTGTTTATTCATTCATTAATTGGTTGAGGAATGCTTGATGGGTTGTTTTGATGGATCAAAGACCTAAAAATAAGAGCCAGTATCATAAAACTCCTAGAAGAAAATATAGGGAAGAATCTTCAAGATGTGGTGGTAGGAGGTTGTTTCCATCTTTCAGCAACTTTGAATTTGCTATGAACGTTGGTGTACAAATGTCTGTTTACATCCCTGCTTTCAATTCTTTTGGCTATATACCAAGCTGTGGGATTCCCGGATTATAAGGCAACTCTATACTTAGCTTTCTGAGGGACTGCTAAACTGTCTCCACAGTGCCTGTACCATTTTACATTCCTACCAGCAGTGAATGAGTGTTTCTGTTTCTACATATCCTCTCACACATTTTGGTTTTTTAATAGTGGCCATTCTAGTAGGTAGGTGTGAGATGATACCTCAATTTGGTTTTGGTTTGCATTTCCTTAGTAGCTAGTGAAGCTGAATATCTTTTCATACACTTTTTAGCCATTTGTGTTTCTTCTCTGGAAAAAAAAGTCTATTATCCTTGCCTATTTTTTTTTAAGAAACTACCAGACCTTTTTCGAAGTGTTCGTTCCATTTTATATTCCCACCAACAGTATATGAGAGTTCCAGTTGCTCCAATTTTGGTACTGTCACTCCTTTTAATTTTAGTCATCCTGGTGGATGTACAGTGTACTTTTTGGTTTTTACTCACATTTGTTTTTATTCCCAGATACTTTATCTTTTTCTACTTGACCTTGTGTCTTTTGACTCATCCGTGTTCTTGTGATAGCTGTAGAACATGCATCATTTTCAATGCTATATATTAATATGCAGTATGTCTACAACATAATGTATTTATTTGTCCTTCTGTGGTTGGTCTTTGAACAATGTTCAGTTTCCAACTATGGTAGACAATGCTGCTGTGTATACATGTTATATAATAATAATAACATATAATATGTATATATGTCTCCTGGGACATATCTTGGACAAGAGTTTTCCCAGAGCAGTGCTTTTCAAATTTTTTGGCCTCAAGGCCAAATTTTTTATACCCTTAAAAATTATTGAGGACACCAAAGAGCCTTATCAATATTTTCCATACTGGAAATTAAAAGAGAGACATTTAAAAAAAAAAACTTGCCTATTTTTAAATTGGGTTGTCTTTATTGGTGGGTTGTAGAATTTTTTTTTATATATTCTGGTTATGAAACCCGTATCAGATTTCTGATTTCTAAATATTTTCTCCCATTGAGTCAGCTGTTTTCACATTTTTGATAAGTCCATTGGAGCACTGAAGCAATCAGTTTTTTTTAAAATTTATTTTGTATTATCAAACCAAAATCACTTACAAACATGAACAATCTTGACGTACAAGCATTCCATGTATGGTGTACAATCAGTGGCTCACAGTATCATAGTAGTATATTCATCACCATGATCATTTTTTAGAACAATTTTAGAACAATTTTCATCACTCCAGAAAAAGAAATAAAAAAGAAACAGCTCACATACATACCCCTTACTCCTCTCTCTCATTGACCACTAGTATTTCCATCTACTCAACAGATTTTAAACTTTGTTCCCCCTATTTTTTTCTATACCCCTTACCAATCCCTTTCATTGTTCAGTAGTATTTCAGTCTACTCAATTTATTTTAACATTTGTTCCCCCATTATTTATTTTTAATCCATATTTTTTACTCATCTGTGAATATTGTTGATAAGAGGAGCATCAAACAAAAGGTTTCCACAACCACATAGTCATATTGCGAGAGCTGTATCATTATACATTCATCTTCAAGAAACATGACTACTGGAACCCAGCTCTACTGTGTCTGGCACTTCCCTCTAGCCTCTCTAATACACCTTAAACTAAAAAGGGGATAGCTATAAAATGTGTAAGAATAACCTCCAGGATAACCTCTTGACTCTGTTTGAAATATCTCAGACATTGACTTACTATTTTGACTCATTTCTCTCTTCCTTCTTTCAGTAGAGAAGATTTTCTCAATCTCTTGATGCTGAGTCCCAGTTCATTCTAGGATTTCTGTCCCACGTTGCCAGGAAGGCTTACATCCCTGGGAGTCATGTCCCACGTAGAGAGGGGGAGGGCAATGAGTTTGCTTGTTGTGTTGGCTGAGAGAGAGATAGGCCACATCTGAGCAACAAAAGAGATTCTCTTGGAGTGAGTTAGTCCTAATTTTAAGTAGGCTTAGCCAGTCCTTTGCCGGGGATAAGTTTCATGGGAACAAACCCCAAGATTGAGGGCTTGGCCTATTGATTTGGTTGTTCCTACTGCTTGTGAGAATATCAGGAAATCTCCAAATGGGGAAGTTGAATTTTTCCTCCTTTCTTGCCATTCCCCCAAGGGGACTTTGCAAATACTTTTTTATTCACTGTCCATTGGATACAATCTGCAAGTATTTTGTTGAAGATTTTTTCATCTACATTCATAAGATTCATCTGTAGTTTTTTTTTTTTTTTTTCTTGTATCATTATCATGTTTTGGTATTTAGGGTTATGCTGGCTTCAGAGAATGAATTAGGTAGTGATCCTTGTTCTTCAGTTTTTTGGAGCATTTGAGCAGGACTGATATTAATTCTTTTGGGACTGATTGGTGAAGTTTACCTGTGAAGCCATCTAGTCTGGGCTTTTGTTTGTTGGGATGTTTTTCATGATTGATTCAATCTCTTGTGATTGGTTTGTTGAGGTCTTTTATTTCTTCTTGAGCCTGTGTAGGTTGTTTGTGTGTTTCTCCAAAATTGTGCATTTTCTCTAAGCTGTCTAGTTTGTTTTCATATAGCTGCTCAGAGTATTCTCTTATGATCTTTTTTTTCCTTCGGGGTCCATGATAATGACCACTTTATGATTTTATTTACTTGCGTCTTCTCTCTTTTTTCTTTGTCAGTCTAGATAACGTTTGTTAATTTTGTGGATCTTCTCAAAGAACCAACTTTTGGTTTTTGATTCTATTTTTTTCCTCTTACCTTTATTTATTTCCACTCTAATCTTTATTATTTCTTTTCTTCTGCTTGCTTTGGGATTAGTTTGCTCTTTATGTAGTTTCTCCAGATGTTCAGTTAGGTCTTTAATTTTAGCTCTTTCTTCTTTTTAACGTAGGTGTTTAAGGCTATAAATTTCCCTCTATTGTTGCCTGGCAGGGGAGATACCATGATCACGAAGGTGGTTTTCCCAGGGCGAGGCTTATCCATTGCACTCCGGATGTGCTGACCCCTGTGATTTCCCCAAATGTGGGAAACTCGACTGCATTAAAAAAAAAAAAAATTCCCTCTAAAGAACAACCCTTGCTGCATCGCGTAAGTTCTGATAGATTGTATTCTCATTTTCATTTGTCTTGAGATATTTACTGAATTCTCTTGGAATTTCTTCCTTGACCCAGTGTTTGTTTAATAGTATGTTATTTAACCTCCAAATATTTCTGAATTTTCCAGTTGTCCAGGTCTTACTGATTTTCAGCTTCATTCCATTATGATCAGAGAAGGTGCATTATATAATTTCAATCTTTTAAAATTTATTAAGACCTGTTTTGTGTCCCAACATGTGAACTATCTTGGGAATGTCCCATGAGCCTTGAGAAGAATGTATATCCTCCTGTTTGGGGGTGCAGTGTTCTGTATATATCTGGTAGGTCTAGCTCATTTATCATATTATTTAGGTCCTCTGTTTCTTTATTGGTCCTCTGTTTAGATTTTCTGTCTATCTAAGAGAGTGGTTTGTTGAAGTCTCTCACTATTATTGTAGAGACATCTATTACTTCCTTCTGTTTTGCTAGCCTTTACCTCATGTACTTTGGCATACCTTGATTAGGTGCATAGATACTCATGATTGCTATTTGTCCTTGGTGAATTGCCCCTTTTATTAATATATATGTCCATTTTCTCTCATATCATTTTTACATTTGAAGTATTTTGTCTGATTATTAGTATAGCCACTCATTTTTTTTGGTTACTGCTTGTGTGGAACATCATTTTCCATCCTTTCACTTTCTACATTTTTGTGTCTAGGGTCTACAATCAGTCTCTTATATGCAACGTATAGATAGATCATATGTATTTTTTATCCATTCTGCCAATCTGAGTCTTGATTGGGGGTTTAATCCATTAACATTCAGTGTTATTACTGTCAAAGCATTACTTCAACCATTTTATCCTTTGGTTTTTATCCATCAGATCTTATCTTTCCTCTCTTTTTAAAATTTTTAAAATATTTTTAATTTGTCTTTTTTTTTTTTTGGTATGCTTAATGGTGGGGTCACATTTCATTATTTTTCCATGTGAGTATTGCAGCACCATTTGTTAAATTTTTGTTTGTTTGTTTTGCCTGCTTGTTTGTTTGCTTTTGGGGAAGAGTATGGACCTGGAATCGAACTCGGGTCTCCTGTATGGCAGGCAAGAATTCTACCACTGAACTATCCTTGTACCAGTCTTTCTTCTCTTTATCCTTTTAGTTATCCTTACTGAATATCTTCATTTCTATACTCTCCTCCAAGCCTCTCTCTCCTATCCTTGCTTTTTTAGTTGGCAGAATGCCCTTTAGTACTTCTTAAAGGGCAAGTCTCTTTTTAACAAATTCTCTCAGCTTCTGTTTTTCTATGAATATTTTAACACCCCCCACCCATTTTTGATGGACAGCTTTGCTTGATAGAAGAATGTTGGCTGGCAATTTTTCTTTTTCAGTATTTTAAATATATTTTATCATTGCCTTCTTGCTTCCATGATTTCTGAAGGGAAATCAGCACTTAGTGTTATTTGGCTTCCCTTGTATGTGGGGAAATTACTTTTCTTTTCCTACTATTAAAATTCTTTCTCTTTCTTTGGCATTTGACAGTCTGATTAGTTTATGTCTTTGAATGGGCATGTATGGATTTATTTTGTTTGGAGTACATTATGCTTCTTGGATTTGCATTTGTATTTTATAAGGGTTGGGTTATTTTAAGCCATTATTTTTCTTGACTGTTCTTCCTGGCCCTTTTCCTTCTCTTCTCCTCTTGGATACCCATGATGTATATGTTTGTCTGCTTCATGTTGTCACTCATTTCTATGAGACCCTGCTCAAATTTTTCCATTTTTTCTTCCATTTTTCCTTTTGTCTGAATTTGTATGTTCTGTTTTCTAGCTCACAGATTGTTTCTTCTGCATCTTCAAATCTGCGGTTGTCTCTAGTGTATTTTTAATTTCATCTACAGTGTATTTCATTTCCATAAGGTTTGTTATTCTGTGTATTCTTTCAAAATCTTCTTTGTACTCACCCAGTGTCTTCTTAATATCCTTTATCTCTTTCATCATCTTGTTTAATTTGTTAAGATTTGTTTGAGCATCTTTGGTTAGTTCCGAATTCTGCATTTCTGCTGACATTTTAATTTGTTCCTTTAATTCAGCTAGGTCTTCCCCCTATTTTAGTATGCTGTGTGATTCTTGCTGTTGTTGTTGCTATCTGGTCATGTGGTTGTTTTGATGGGTTTATTCTGAAGGTTGGTTTCTTTCTCTTGTTTAGGGTTTTGTTAACTGGGTTTGTATTAAGGCTCTTCTTTTACAGTTCGATTGTCAGTATTTGCCAGCCAAAACAGGGCCCAGCTTATGCACGGAACCTAGACTGGATCCTATGGGACCCTGGGAGAGGGTCTTGGAAAGACTTCAGAAAGCCCTTTTTGTCCCCCCATCACTTTCCGGCCTGCCCAGCAGATCGCGCTTTTAACTACATATTTTCCTCAGCCTTAGCAATGCAGGACTGTGGCTTTTTGCCAAATTCACCTCTAAAGCTGTTAAAAACTGTCATACCTATTGGAGTCTGACCCAGAGGGACTGAAACTGCAGGGATCCCATATTCTCACTTCCCTGGCCAATATCTGGCTCGGCGTTCAGCTGTGCCCACCTCCGTGCTTGGGGTGGAGGACTTCCACAGCTGTTCCAGTCTGCAGCTGTCCCCCCAAGTCAGGGATCAGATGGACCACTGTTGCCTCTCTCAAGGGTGAGGAATGGTCTCCAGGAGCCATAGATGGAGTTCTTCAGGGTCCCTGGCCATGGTTTCTCAATCTCTTTGTCCCATGCTTCCCTAGGCATTGTACTGACCTCCTTTGGTTCCGGCATCCCCAAACAGTTCATTTGGAAAGTTTCTGCCTGCATGCTCTCTGCTTTTGGGAGAGAAGTGGGTCCTTCTGCTCCCTCTCTAATCCTGCATTTTATAATCTCCTTTTTGGGACTCTTTTGTTTTTAGCACTCTGTAGCCACTTGTATTCAGCTCTCAATCTCTGTAAATTTGGTTCCCTGTGGGATTCTAACTCACTACTGGATCTGCTGGCTGGGACCAAATTTCTTACTTGATATTCTTCTTTCTTCAATTCAGCATTTGTAGCGTCCTTCCCCAGGCTCCCCTTCCTCCGGAGTTCTAAGCAAGTGGGTTTTTTCAGGGAATGTCTTAACATTGCCATATTGATTCTATCACCCTGTCGTTTTTTATTTTAGGTATTCTGATAGGTTTATAGAGATGCTTCATTGTGGTGTTTAGTTTGCATTTCTGTAATGGCTAATGGTGAAGAACATCTTTCCATGTGCTTTTTTACTATCTATATCTTTGGTAAAATTTCTCTTCAAATCTTTTGCCAATTTTCTAATTGAAATTTTTTTTCTTTTTGGTTTTATGCTTGCATTTTGAGAGCTCTTTATGTTCAAGATATTGTCCTCAGTTAGCTAAGTGGTTTGCAGATATTGTCTCTCAGTCTGTAGGTTTGTTTTCACCCTCTTAACAGGGTCTTTGGTGAGCACAAGTATTTAATTTTGATGAGCCTGTCTTTTAAGAATTTTAAAGTTTTAGCTCTAACTTTTAGGTCTTTGATTCATTGTGAATGAATTTTTGTATATGTAAGGTACGGGTCCAAATTAACTTTTTTTAAATATAATTTTATTGGTATATATTATATATTCACATATCATAGACTCTTCCGAATTGTATAATCAGTGATTCACAGTATCATCATATAAGCTGTGCAGTCATCATCACAAGCAATATTTGAACATTTTCATTACACCAATAAAAGTAAAAATAAGAATGAAAATAAAAAGAACACCCCCAAATCCCACCCCCGCCCCTTTATTTTCTTACTCATCTGTTCATACACTGGATAAAGGTTTGCGCAGTTACAGGGTTTGCACAGTCACACATCACAGTATAAAAGCTGTGTAGTTATACAATCATCATGAAGAATCAAGGCTATTGGATTATAGTTCAATCCCACATTAATTCTTGCACGTGGATATCCAGTTGTCCCCATACCGTTTGTTGAAAATATTCTTCTTTTCCCATTGAATGATCTTGGCACCCGTTTTAAAAATCAGTTGGCCCATATGTAGGAGCATATTTCTGGACTCTCAGTTTTATTCCCTTGGTATGTTTCTATTCTTATGCTAATAACACACTGTCTTGGTTACCGCAGTTTTGTAGTAGAAAAGTGTGAGTCCTCCAACGTTATTCTTTTAAGATTGTTTCGTTCTTTCTGAGTCCTTTGCGTTTTTTGGATCAGCTTTTCCAAAAAGGGAGGTGGAATTTTGATAGGGTTTACATTGAATCTGTGGATCAGTTTGGGGTATATTGTCTTCTTAATAATATTGAGACTTCCAGTCAGTGAACTTGAGATGTCTCTCAACAATATTCTTTAGTTTTCAACGTATAATTCTGGTTCTTCTTTGATTAAATTTATTCCTAAGTATTTTATTTTCTTTGGTGCTTTTGTAAATAGATTTATTTTCTTTCTTTGTTTTTTTTTTTGCATGTCAGGCGCTGGGAATCGAACCCAGGTCTCCAGCATGGCAGGTGAGAACTCTGCCTGCTAAGCCACCATGACCTGCCCTAGAATTATTTTCTTAGTATCATTTTTAGGTTATTCATTACTGGTATATAGAAATACAACAGATTTTTGCATATTGATCTTGTACCCTGCAGTTTTGCTGAATTTATCAGCTCTACTAGTTTTTTTTTTTTCTGTTCCATTTTTTGAGAGAGATTGGTGTGTAGAATTGGTGTTAACTCATGTTTAATCATTTGGTTTGACTTTCCAATGAAGCAGTTTGGTCCTGGAGATTACTAGTTTTGGAGTTTTTAAGTTACAAATTCAATTTTCTTAGTAGTTAGAGGACTATTCAGATAGTTTCATATTAGATGAGTTTTGGTTGTCTGTGGTTATGAAGAATTGATCCATTTCATCTAGGATTTCAAATTTATATGCACAGTGTTCCTTGGTGTTTGTTTTTTATTTTGATGCCTGCAAGTAATATCCTTTCCTGATCTTGGTAATTGGTGTCTTCTCTCTCTCCTTTATCATTTTCAGGCTTGCTCTAAAGGTTTGTCAATTTTATTGGTCTTTACAAAGAACTGGCTCTTTGTTTTGTTAATTTTTCTGTTTTAAATTTCATAGATTTCTGTTTATGTCATTATTTCCTTTCTTCTGCTTGCTATGGGTTTCTTTTGGTCTTTTTCTAGGTTTTTGAGGTGGGAGGTTAGATTATTGAGAGGAGACTTTTCCTTTTCTCTAATGTATGTATTTTAGTGTTATAAATTTCCAACCAAGCACTGCTTTCAATGTGTCCCCAAATTTCTGTAATGTATTTTCATTTTTATTTAGTCCAATTTCTTAAAAATTTCCCTTGAGAAATTAAAATTTTTAAATTTTCCTTGAGAAATTCCCTTTGACCAGGGCTTTTTTCCAAAGTGCCAAATATTGTCTTCCTTTTATCTGTTGTAGTTTGATTCCATTGTGATGAGAGTAAACACTCTAATTTCAGTTTTTTGACATTAGTTGAGGCTTTTTTGTTTATTTTTTATTGATACATATTTTATATTCACATATCATGTAATCATCCAAAGTATAGTCAATGGTTCACAGTATTATCATAAGCTATGCATTTATTATCACAGTCGACTTCGTGTGTGTGTGTGTGTGTGTGTGTGAAAAATAACATATACAAAACAGTAAATTTCAAAGCATACTGCAACAGTCAATAGTAGAACAGATTTCAGACTTGGTGTGCATTACGATTCCACCATTTTTGGTTTTGACTTCTCGCTGCTCTAAGATACTGGAGACTAAAAGCAGTATCAGTGTAATGATTCAGCAATCATTCTCATTTGTTAAACCCTACCTTCTCTGTATAACTCCACCATCACCTTTGATCTTTCTTCCACTCTGTAGGGGCATTTGGGCTTTGGCCATTCTAATTTTTTTCATGTTGGAAAGGGCTGTCAGTAATATGGGATAAGGGGGATGGAATAGTTGATGTTCTGGAAAGGCTGTCCCCTCTGCATTTCAGGACTGATCTTGTCCAGGGACCCATCTGGAGGTTGTAGGTTTCTGGAAAGTTACCCTAGTTTATGGAACCTTGTAGAATCTTATATAATGCCCTAGGTGTTCTTAGGATTGGCAAGAACATGGGGTTTGGCAAGTCATGGTAAGTAGCAATGTCTAACTGAAGCTTGCATAAGAGCGACCCCCAGAGTAGCCTCTCGACTCTATTTGAACTCCCAGGCTCCAGAAATAATAATTACCTCTCCAGGCCAAATGTGAATGCTGTAAGAGCTCACAATTCTAGACCCCTGTTTTTTAAATGAGATTTTGTAAATGAGACCATATAATAATTGCTCTTTTGTTTCTGTTTTGTGTTGAGGCTTTTTTTTTGACTCAGGTTGTGTTCTATCTTGGTGTATGTTTTTTGCAGGCACTTGAAGAGAACACTTCTGCTGTTGTTGGTTGGAGTGTTCTAAAACGTTGAGTTGTGTTGTTGAGTTTTTATATATAGCCTTATTTTTCTGTTTGTCAAGAGGAATGGCCAAGTCTTCAGCTATAATTGTAGTTGTCTCTTTCTCTTTTCAGTTTTATCAGATTTTCTTTCACATATTTTCTAGCTGTGTTGTTTGCTATGCACATTTAGTATTGCGTTGTCTTCTGGTTTGGTTGAGCCTTTTACCATTAAACAATGTCCTTCTCTGTCCCTGGTAATTTTCTTTGCTCTGAAGTCTACTTTATCAGGTATTAATATAACCACTGCTGCTTTATTTCTATTAATATTGGCATGATGCAGCTTTTTCTGTCCTTTCAATATTTGAAGAGTTTTAATGTAGTTATTGATATGCTAGGGTATTACTTTTTGCTGTTTGTTTTTCATTTATTTTGGTTTGTGGGATACTTGAACATTTTTTAGAATTTCTAACTGATTATAATGTTTTTTAATGTATTTCTTTTTGCTTTTTTTAGTGGTTGCTCTAGGTATGGCATTTTATGTATTAAAAAGAATGGTCAAACTAATTGCTATTTTCTATTGTAGGAGTCTTTGACTTCTTGCCATTTTAGCTATCTTTAAACTGCTGGTAGTTTCATTATCAGTTTTCAAGAAGTTTGAGGCCATATGGCTAGATAAACGTTGAATTTTCTTGTATTACACAACTGAAATCGCATGAGGCAGGGAATTCCCAGTAAAAGGTCTCTGTTTAAAGTAGTAAATCTTGCTTCTTTTAATATACGTAATTATTTGCTGAATATTTCATTTATTGTGTGCTGTAGTGGCAGATGGCTGTGGCTTCTAAGTAGATTTAATTATAAATTGTATTTATTGAACTTCTCGTTTGCTCTTCTTTTTCTTTCACCTATGGTTTGATAGTATTTTAATAAAATTAGAGAGTTCTGTTTTCCTTTTCCCTGAGACACTGTGAACTGCACTGCTATACTTGTTGGTGTGCTCCAAGTTTAGTGTCATAAGGTTGGTCACGTATCCAGAGCGTCTGTTATTGTGCATACAAGAGTGTATGTATTTTAAGGTATGTGACTTCTTGGTTTAGTTTTAAATAAAATGTAGTTGTATCAATTTGTTTGGTAGACTATTTTGTCTTTGTCTCAGTGGTTTGTCCTGCAGATAATATAAATTTGAACTGAATATTCACTGAGAATACTTTTATTTCCAATATTAGAATTTATAATTAAATATTTTTTTTCCCTAGAGTGACAAAAATAGTAGTCCCCAGAAGGAAGTTAAGTATGAACCCTTTTCTTTTGCTGATGGTAAGTAAAATTTTCATGTTAACTGAATTTTGTGCTGTTATTGTTATAGTTTAAGGTAAAATTACTGTCTTGTCACTTACCTGTTGATATTTTTTTAGGTTTATTGAAGTAATTTACTACAGTGTGATATAATAAAATACAGTTGAGTGATTTCATTCATACTTCATAAAGCATCTTTTCAAAGCCATACCTTTGCTTTAACAGTAGGATCTAACTGAACTTCAGTAATAGAGCTGTACTTCTCTTGTCTGAATTTCCCAATTGTTCTAGATTCTTACCTAGCTTGAGAAAGCATGTCTACTAAGTCTAATATTAATGAATTTTCATCTTCCTTTAGATATTGGCTCCAATAACTGTGGATACTATGACTTACAAGCAGTGCTAACACATCAAGGAAGGTCTAGCTCTTCAGGTCATTATGTATCATGGGTGAAAAGGAAACAAGGTAAAAATTCTGTTATTTTTAGAACTATTTAATATTGTTTTTAATGCCTTGTTTACTATAAATTTTACAGTATGTGGTCCTCAAATTCTTTGTGGTTTAAGGTTAAGAACCTTCTTAAACTCTTAACTGTTGAATACCCCAAGAAGCTTATATTTATGAGCAATATCTCTGATTTTTACTTTATTAGAAATGCTGAGAAATTTTTAAGTGTTTAAAAATGACAGTAATAAACCTATTACATAGGTTCATAGTACATATGAACACGTGTATTTTGAAAATGAAAATATTTTCAAATTAAGAAAATCTAGTGAGAAATGACAGTTTTATGTTTCTGTTGTCTAGCTTAATAGAGACAATATCTCTTATTTGCTTCTGCATTCAATCTATTTCATGTACCCACATTCCAGACACTTGAGAGAATGAGGGTGGAAAAGGCAAGTAATGCTTTAGTGTGAAAATAGTTTTAACCTGATGGAACCCCTGAAATGGTCTCAGGGATCTCTAGCAGTTTTGTTGTGCATGAAACTGCTGGGTCAGTTTTTTTGTAATGGAACTGTAAAAAATTCTGTGTATTAATTTTCATATTTTCCTATTATTTAGATGAATGGATCAAGTTTGATGATGATAAGGTCAGCATCGTTACACCAGAAGATATTTTGCGGCTTTCTGGTGGTGGAGACTGGCACATAGCTTATGTTCTACTCTATGGGCCTCGCAGAGTTGAAATATTGGAAGAAGAAAGTGAACAGTAATCGTCATTTTAGCTATTTATGCTTAGGTGTGAAAATAAATGTTACTTGTTGATAATTTCTATAATCCAGAGCTTTAGAAGAAGATATTTAGGTGGTTTTTGTTTCCTCTCATGTGAAACAAAAGAGGGCAGAAGCTGACTTGAAAGCCACTCTGTGTATCAACCTAAAAAATTACAGAAAAGATAAAATTATCTTTGAACTGTGCTGCCCTGTATCAAGTGTCAGGAAGACATTTTTAAAAGGCTTATTTCTTGCATATTAAAAAAAGAAATTCTGGGTTGAAATGCCTTTCAACCGTTACCTTCTATGACTTTTTCCCCTGCTTTTCTCAGCCCAAGATTCAGCACTCAGGTGTTTAATACACACCTGTTACCCTACTATTTGTTCTTGCATGGTTCAAACCACCATCCATAGCTGCCATCCTTTGCCTTACCTAACAAAAATTTTGCCAGGAAAGTGGAAAAGACAAGTGTTGCTCTCATTGTGTAAACTCCGTGCTGCTGTTCTACATCCCATGGAAACATGGGTACAATCAAGTATTTGTCCAGCCTGACCGGCTGACTCAGTCTGTTCTGTTGCTGGCTTTTTATGATGAAAATAAATTGTGATCAATAATAGTACATTTGATTATACATTTATTAAGTCTCTCTCTGATGTACTATGGTTTTGTAGTAATCAGCCTTAAAAAAAAATGTTGACAAGCTCTGGTTGCTTATTTTTTAGAAAATGAGGATCTTTAATAAAAAAAGAGGGAGTAACAGCTTTTGACCTCAAGTCTTTTGTCTGAGTGTTGGAGCATGACCGGACTTTCAGATGTTTAATACTTGTAATTTCTGGAGGTGGTTAGTTTTACTCTGCTGTTCGTCATCTTTGCCTGCTTGCAATATATATATATATATATATATATGTACACACACACACACATATATTGTTTAAAAGTAGTTTTAAAAATAGTGGGGTTCTTTGGATGCTGAATGCAGCGATGCTCTTTTCAGTCAGATTCATTCCTTGGCTCAATTGTTGTTTCTGCTCTTCTGTCAATCCCTAAATTCTTAATGTCCGTTTCAAAATTTAATCTCCTATCAATGATTTTAAAGTAATGGTAGAAAATACCAGGTGTAGGTAGTATTTCAGTCTTACAGGTTTCTCGCATTTTAGTACATTCTAATTACTCATGCTTGTTTCAGGAGCCTTGATTGATCACTAGGGAAATAATCACTAATTTGTTCTGAATTTGTTAGATATTTATAATAAACTCCTAGGGATTATGAAATCCCCTATCTTCATGTGTCTCAGTGACCTGCAGAGCAGAACACCAGTAACTATAAGATTCCTCTCAAGTTTGAGCAATGTGATGTAATCTGAGAACAGTAGGAGATAATATCTCTTCTTTAGCTCCTTCACTGAAATTTTGAGTAGTGTCAGTCAGTACTCCTTTTGCTTTGGGGGGATAGTGGGGGTGGTACAGAATAGAATGGGGAAGATGAGATCATAAGAATTGTAGAGATTCTTTTGTATTTCTGTGCTTTCCTCTAACTTGGCAGTTCTTTCCTTCGTTGTCTCAGTTGGCCTGAACAATTTTATGAGGACATGAATTTAGCAACTCGAATTCAGATTTTGATTTGCAGGATGCTATAGCTGTTAGATCAGGTGAGGTAAGTTTAACACAAAGCATGTAAATTTGTACAGAAATAGAATTTTAAAAGTTGTTATTCCTTAACTGTCACTATTATTAAAAGTTTGACTTCTTTTTATTTCATCTAAAAACATTATTCCAAAGATATTTTTAAAGTAGCAATTGGATTTAAACCAGTGTTGTTTTCAACTAATGAGGCTATTTTAGAATTCAGCTTGCATGTTAAGTTCTTTTGAGAAACGAGAATAGGCAAAAAAGGTCTGGATTCCTAAATGTGCCTTAAATGCTGTGTCACGTCAGTCTTAGAGCTGTGTCACTGCTTAACTAGCTAGTGAAGTTAAGCCCAAGCAGGAACATTTACAGTGCAGTATGCACCCCCAGTATCCCTTCCCCAGGATTCAAAAACAGTGATGACCTTACCTTGGAGTCCCTAAAGAGTAATGCTTCTGTTGGGAACCAGAAACATCAACAGTACTGTCTTCAGCCATTACTACGAAGTGCTTTGCCATATACAGGGGGCTTTCACGTATATCTCATTTGAACTTCACTACAGTTCCTGAGGTAAGTGCCCATATTTTAAAAACTTGAGAGATTAAATAATTTTGTAAGGCTAGAATTTTCTAAGTAGGTTCTAGACTTGATCCCAGTTCTTTTCAAGTTGGAGGTTGGCAAACATTTTCTGTAAAGAGCCAGACAATAAATATTTAGGCTTTGCAGGCTATACGGTCTCTGTCACAACGGCTTAAACCTGCCATTGTAGCACAAAAGCAGCCACAGACAATATTTAAACAAATAAGGATGACTGTATGCCATAAACTTTATAAAAACAGGTGGCAAGCAAACCATCTGCCAATCTCCTGTGCTTTAAAATCATAAGTGAGATGGTTCCTGAAAGTCATATTTTGGGATTTCAGAATAGCTGGTTAAATTTTTAAACTAGTAATAGCACACAGGAAACTAACTTGGCATATTTAGGAACAATACTTTCCTGAATATTGCCTACTGACTTCTTTATAAATGTATTTAATTTATTTAACTACCAAAAATAAACTCTGTGACCTTGAGGATAACCTTAATTTGGCCATTTTCCCCACCCCTATTCCCGAAACTGTGGGATAGCAGGAGCTAATATGCATTCTCTCGTTCTTAGAACACCAGCCTACTGTAAAACAACTGTTATAAAAATGTTTATTGTTTACCAAAACCAGTGGACCTCTTATCAAATGCTGCTTGGTAACAAAATCTTATCACAGTTTCAATAAAAAAAAAGCTAACTATTTGTCTCATTGTCATTAGTTAGACTTTCTGCAAGGTCACTTAATCCAGATTTAGTCAATGCATTAATCAGATTCTCAGGTGTTGCATGTATTCCCTCTTGATCTTGCCAGGCAACTAGTAGATGCTTAGCTCTCATCTTCACATCTTCACTATCACACTCAATCTGCCTTATTTCAGAGTCTTTCATTTCCAAGTAAGGAGCCAGAATCTTCCATTGTTCACCCAGCTTGTTGGCAAATACATCTATTTGTTCCCCTGTTACAAGTTTGTCTCGCCGCACATCAGGACCTATAAAATATAGGGACTGTAAATTAGATGCAAAGCATGACATGTAACTCAAAATATAAAATAGAATTGGAAATGCAGCCACTGAGAGATAAACCTTAAAAGATTTAATCTTAAAAATAAGCCATAGCTTTAAAATAATTGTTTTAAATGAAGACTTCTTATATTTTCTTGGGTTTGAATACTTCTTTTACAGATCATCATTAGGGGATGAATACTCAAAGCCAAGACTGTTAACGGCTATCATAATTATGGAGGCTTTCCCTGAAATTATCCCAATAATTAACAGAGCCTTCAAATGCAAGTGCCTTACTTCCCTTCTAAAACACCATCACTTCCCATTTTTTTTCATAAATGTTATTATTTTATAAGTCAGAAACAGAGCTGAGATAAAATGGTAGAAGTTGAGAAGTAGATCAAATTAAATAACGTACCTCTCAACAAAGAACCACAATCTTTTCCAATTTTGTAAAATAGCCAAGAAAATTCAATTCTTACTTTCATTTTCCTTCAGTAAAGCATCATTATCTTCCTCATCTTCATCCTCACCTGTTTTTATTTCTTCAGAAGGAGGCTAAAAAATGAGAAAGAACAATCTTTAAAAGAATGCTTACTTTTGAAATAAGACATTTCAGCTACTTTTTGTTTACATATAGTAATGGTGAGATTTAGAGAGGACCTACAGCCTCACCCCTGTGAGAGGGTAAGATGCAATTGTCATGTAAGATCACAAACAGGGACAGTCTTAATCTGAGAGAGTACAACAAGAGATAAGCTGAGAGCTGCAAAGACTTTCCTTTCCTCCTACCTGAGAAGAAGGGAAGCAGTAAAACACACAGTAAGATTTTTTCCTAATGTGTCTATATACCAACAACTGTCTAGGGAAGAAAAGGGGAGCAACTGTCCTTAAAATTTGAGTAATTTTACTAGATTTCAGACACAATAGTTATTAGTCTCCTAATGCCTTTCCTTGGAAAAGCAAACAGACTTGTAGAAAGGCCACGTTCCCTACTGCTAACCCTTTAAATCCCGTCTTTAATATAATGCACTGGGAAACAGGAAAAATCCATGTTTAAGTTTTGAGTTTGCAGGTGGACAATAGTTTACCCAAAGTACTGTGGACTTGTGTTTAATAATTTTGTATACAGTATGTAATTTAACTTAATACTTTCTATAAATTTAGTACTTTCTATAAACGTATGCCCCAAAACATTTTCCTCATTCTAAAACATGTGGGTTTGTGGATCACTATTCTTTTTTCACATGAAAAATTCTAAATTCAGCTCTTTGCTCTCAAACAGTGATGGTAATTTTAATTCAAGACATGAACTAAAATATGAAAAAGCTGATCTATATTACTTACTGGTAATTCCTTGGCTAGCTTTATTACCATGTTTTCGAGATATTCTGGCAAACTTTTAAACTGCTGGTTGGTTGGCTGGAAGAAGTGAGGGCTTCTCCGTGCCAAGAGTCTCAGGGCTCTCCAACCATAATTTGAATTGTTCACAACTCTATAAAAAAAAAGATGTCAGTCTTGTAATTTATAGTAATATTTGTTACCTTCTAGGTAATACAGTCCTGTCACGTGAAACTTAGTAAGATAATTAGCTGAAGGCACTGTTCTTTTTGTTCTGATACTATTATTATTAAAGGACCTCTATGTATGCAGCCTCACTTAAAAATAGCAAAAACCAACAGAGTGCTAAGAAGTAGGCTTGTATAGGGCAAACACATTTTAAAAATTTAAAATACATTTTACTTAATTTAAAAAAGTTAATTAGTATATGTCCAGTACTGGCTAGATGCAGCATACATAGTACAGGACTCATCAATCTAGTTAACTGGAAAAAAAATACATTGTTCCACTGAAGTCTTGAACCTCTAAAAGTCATCCTTGAGAGGTGAAATCACCTTCTTTCAAACTCCTACGAATCTTGATATTTTGACCTCCCATGAATCACAAATGTTCTCAGTGGGATCTAGAATAGTGAATGCTTTCCAGAAAGTTTTCAATTGACTTTGCCCAGATCCATCAAAGGAATTACTATCTATGGCAGCCATAGCCTTGTGAAATGTTTTTCTTAAATAATAAGACTTGAAAGTCGAAATGACTCCTTGATCCATAGACTGCAAAATGGATGTTACAGATCACCATGACAAAGCAAATCACATGAATTTTTTGCTTTCCCAGTGCATACTGCAGTTATATTTGCACTATACACTAAAACTTTCTCCATGTTAGCAGTTAACTTTTCCTCTGTGTTCACAATCTGGCTGTTTGGCATAAGAAGTCCAGCTTTCACCCTGTCTTGGCTTTTGGCATGCCTTCCTCCCTAAGTTTAATCATTTCTAACTGACAGCTAGTTTTAGTGGTCTGGATAGAAGCTCAAACCAGCCACAATATTCCCTAAAGCCAAAGCCTAATCCAGTCCAAGGTCCTAACTCTTCAATTTTATGAAGGCTGAGAGGTGAGGAAGTTGTAGAAACACATTTGAAGCTAGCAGAGAATGGTTCATGCGGTTGAAGGAAAAAAGTCATCTTCAGACCAAAAGTGCAAAGTAAAGCAGCAAGTGCTAATGTAAGAGCTGCTGCAAGTTATCCAGAAGATACAATGCTAAGATAATTGATGAAGGTGGTTACACTAGACAGATTTTCAATACAGACAAATCAGCCTTATACTGGAAAAAGATGCCATGTAGAACTTTCATAGCTAGAGAGGAGAAGCCAGTGACTAAGCTGAAGCCATGCTCATTTACCATCCCCCAAATCCAAGGACCTTAAGAATTTTATTTAATCGATTCTGCCTGTGCTCTAGAAATGCAAAAAACGAAGCCTGGCTGACAGCACATCTATTTACAAAATGGTTTACTGAGTATTTTAGGCCCACTGTTGATACCTGCTGCTCAAAAAAAAAAGATTCCTTTCATACTATGCTCATTGACAATACATCTGGTCACCCAAGAACTCTCGTGGAGATGTACAAGACTGTTTTCATGTCTGCTAACACAGCCTCTATTCTGTAGCCTATGGATCAAAGAATCATTTCAACTTTCAAGTCTTATTATTTAAGATATATTGCAAGGCTATGGCTGCCATAAACAGTAATAACTCTGATGGATCTGGGCAAAGTCAACTGAAACCCTTCTGGAAAGGGTTTATCATTCTAGACACTATTAAGAACAA
Source organism: Tamandua tetradactyla (assembly GCF_023851605.1). NCBI lineage: Eukaryota > Metazoa > Chordata > Mammalia > Pilosa > Myrmecophagidae > Tamandua > Tamandua tetradactyla. Next base: position 63,172,588 of record NC_135344.1, read on the forward strand.
TTGTGATTCATGGGAAGAGGTCAAAATATCAAAATTCACAGGAATCTGGAAGAGGCGATTTCATCTCTTTGAGAGGTTCAAGACTTCAGTAGAGAAAATAACTGCAGATGTGATGGAAAAAACAAGAGAACCAGAATTAGAAGTGGAGCCTGAAGATATAAGTGAATTGCTGCAAGCTCATGATAAAACTTGAACAGATGAAGAATTGCTTCTTACGGATAAGCAAAGAAAGTGGTTTCTTAAGATGGAATCAACTGCTGGTGAAGATACTGTGAATGTTGTTGAAATGACAATAAAGGATTTGGAATACTACATATATTTAGTTGGTAAAGCAGAGGAAGTGTTTAAAAGGACTGATTTCAGTTTTGAAAGAAGTCCTGTGGATAAAATGCTATCAAACAGCATCACATGCTATAGAGAAATCTCTCATGAAAGGAAGGGTCAATCAATGCAGCAAACTTCACTGTTGTCTTATTTCAAGAAACTTCCGCAGCACTGCCACCCCAACCTTCAGCATCCATCACCCTGATCAATCTGCAGCCATCGACATAGAGAAAAGACCCTCCATCAGCAAAAAGATCAGTCAACACTTAGGCTCAGATGATAGCATTTTTTAGCAAGAAAGTATTTTTTAAGGTATATACATTATTTTTAAGACAATGCTGTTGCACACTTAGCAGACTGCAGTGTAGTTAGTGTAAACACAACTTTAATATGCACTGGAGAAGCAAAAAATTTATGTGACTTGCTTTATCATGGTGGTCTACAACTGAACCCTCAATATCAACAAGGTAGGCATGTAATTATCTGTGGGATGTGCTCATGCCATGGAAGAACTGCAAAGCTACCCCCAGCCAGTGGTGACTCTTACCAAGCTAACACTACGCTCTGAGGGCTTTGCCTAAACAGACTCTCTCACATATTTCTACTTAATTTGAATCTTTTAAGAATTTTCAAAATTTCCTATCAATTATACATAGAAAATTTCTTACTCTACAGATCCATACCATTCAAATTCTTAAATCTTGGTTTCACTGACTGTAAAATGGAGACAATAATAGTTTCTATCTCAGAGGTATATGTAAGTGCCTAGACAGTACCTGCCACGTAGTAAATGTGGTGTGTGTCCAGAAACATCATAACTGATAAACACAAGATACAGAAGACAATTTCTGACACTGATAAGGATGAGAAAAACATGAGAAATGGGGGAATTCCAGACGTAAAAGGAGCTAAATAAATGGGAAGGTGAAGAGTATCTTAGAGAAGGTGGCCAGGGAAAGCTGTTCTGAGGCAACATCTGAGCAAAGATCTTAAACGAGACAGTGCCATGGGAAGATCCTGGGGAACAGTGCACCAAGCAAGTGGAATAGCAAGTGCAAAGGTCCTGAGGAGGAAAAGAGCCCCGAGCTGAAAAACAGAAAGATGGCCAGTGTGGTTAAAGCAGAGAAAAAGAGGAGGTGCTGCTGGACAGGTGGATATGGGCCTGATAGGGGTGTTCTTTTAGACTGTGGCAGGGAGTATGGGTTTCATTCTACTTTTAAAAGGAGCCACTGGGAGATTTTAAGCAGGAGAAATATGTAATCTGACCTGAATTTAAAGATCACTGGCTGCTATGTGGAGGACGGACCACAGAAAAATTAAGAGGTCATAGTAACTAACTAGAAACTCTAGTCACAGGGAGACTAGTTAGGGGAGATAGGATGGAGATAAAAATTGGACTCAGCATACAATAAAAACTAATATTAAGTGCTAACTACACATCATGCACAGTGCAAAATGAATTGTCTCATTCACTTTTTTTATATGAGGACCTATATAGTCCTCAGACTACAGAGGTGCTATTATTATTGAACAGATGAGGAAATAAACAGAGGTTAAATTAGGCTTCTGTAGCCTAGACAGTAAGTGGTAGAGGGACTTGGAGTCCTCAGGCTCGTATATCCCTACCCTGTTCCACGTATCTTGTACCACAGAACTGGATAGTGTCACTTAGAAGAGTCTAGGTGAAGAGACTGAGACTGAGGCCTCAAGTTACTCCAAAACTTGGAAGTTAGGCAGAGATTGAGGACAGCAATGAACACTGAGACGGAATGGGCACTGAGGGAGAAGGAAAAAGAACACAAGTGAGTAATACCATGATTTCAGGAGAAGAAAACATTATCTAAGGAAGGAATGATCAACTGTGGCAAACTCTGCTGAGAGGGCAAAGAAAAAACAGGTTTTCAGGAATCTGAATAAGACTCATATCAGTGGAATGACAGAAAGAAAGCCCACATGGAGGGAGCTGAAGAGAATGGGAGGTAAGAAATGAAGGCTGTAACTACAAATATTGTTGGGAGATACTGTGCTTTGAAGGGGAACAGGGAAAAAAGGTGGTGGTTGGAGGGACTTGTGGGACCGAGGGAAGTTTTTCTTACTTTTTTTAAAAACAAGGGTGATGCTAAGTTGATAAGAGTGGTCCTTGAAAACCAGAATGTAGAATACTGTGAATCTGGGTACATAAACTCACCTAAGAGGAAAAGCATTAGTTTAACAACTGTCTCCTTACTAAGCTTTTTGGTATACACTCAATTGCTAAGAAACAATACTGGAGAAAATTAAAATTAGCTCATGACAACTATTACTTACTTATATTCATTTTCAACCATGTTCTCAGGGTCTGCTTGTTCAATGGCTTCTTCAAAAAATTCCTCCAAAGTTGGCATGTATTCCCTGGGTATTATAAAAGGACTAGTGAAGATCATGTTTTTTTAATATACTCATAAAATAGTAGCAATAAAAGAGTCTATGCTACCCATACTTTGGCTATGATTAGATAACGTAGGAATGAAGATTTTTAAGAAGGTAGATGACTCAGAAAGTTGAGAAGGACAATAAATAAAGGGGGTACTATTCAATATAATTTGTTATATATTATTTACTATTATACTACATGTAATATACATTTCTATTATGACTGTGGTATATGAATATGCTGCTGTTCACAAAGGGAGGCCAGTGGTTTAATAGCATTTGAATTTTGTCTGCAAACAATTTTCACATCATGTCTACATCCATGGATTTCCTTTAAATCAGAATTAAATTAAACCAAAAACTAATATCCAGACCATATTGAGATTTTAAGAATTTAACTTGTGGCTCTTATGTTAGATCATTACCATGGTTGCATAGTTGGTTTTTAATTGCATTGTTCTTGAATTTGTTAGAAATAAAATTTTGATAGAGACAAATAAGATCCAAAGATAAGATCAGTCAAGACTTCTCTGACTAAAGCTAAAAAAGATGGGCTCTCTAAAGCAAGACCAAGCAGCAAATCTTACACCATTATTTCCCATTACAATCACATGCTTCTATTCATGTGATTTCCTGGGAGTTGACCCTCACTCTTTTCTTCACATGCCACAACACACAAAGAGGAGGGGTCAAAACCTAGCTAGACTTAACATCCACAAATGTTTCAGAATTATTTGCTAAGTTTAAAAATTTTTATCTACATAAAAAAAATCAGGACTAATGGAAGGAACCTGTATGCCTCCACCTCCAGACTTTTGCCATATTTGCTTCAGGTTTTTGAAAAACACTATTAAATAAAAGTGACAGTCCCTGCTATAATGCTCCCTAAATCTCATTCTCCTCTTTACCCAGAGGTAAGCCACTATCCAGAATTTGCTACTTATCATTCCTATGCCCATTTTGTATTTTTACTTAAATATTGTTTTGAATCTTTTCAGACTTCATATTTATGGAATCCTGCTTCTATCCTTGTCAAACTTGATTTCTCTGAGGCATGGCTATGCTGACACCATTCATTTTCTAGTGCTGTATCTAGATAGAGTACTGCATTCTATGAACATGACACAAGTTATCCATTTTCCAGTTGATGAGCTGATGACATTTTTCTATTTTCTGGTATGACAGTGCTAAATGAACATTCTTGGACTTGTATCCTTGTGTAGATGAAGGAGAGGTTCTTTAGGCACTGCAATCCATAGTAAGAAATTCATTTTACATTGTAACCTGATACATATTCATATATATGTGATCATACATTTCAGTGAAACAAATGTTTCACAAAAGTATATTTCCTAATTCCCCAATAAAAAAATACAAGTTGAAGCCATTCGATTGACTTTCAAAACCACCAATGATTTTCAATCTGAAGTTTTAAAAACACTATTTTCAGGTCAATATACCTAGGAGTAGAATTTTTAGGTCTTAGGGTAGCACATCTTTAACTTTTGCTTGCTGCTAAATTGTATTCTACTGTTGTTATACCAGTTTAGATTCCCATCAGCTTCAACAGTAAATTAATTTTATCCACAATTTTTTTCTTTTCTAAAAAAAATATGGACTGCGTTACGATTTGCGTGTTATCCTTGCACAGAGGCCATGCTAATCTTTTCTATATTTCAGTTTTAGTATATGTGCTGCCGAAGTGGGCACTATCTAAGCTTTTTTTTTTTATTGGCATGGGCAGGCTCTGAGAATTGAACCTGGGTCTCTGGCATGGCAGGCGAGAATTCTGCCACTGAGCCACCACTGCCTGCTCCCTATCCACACAAAAATCTTGCTGTTTTTAAACTTTAGGGTATGAAACTGCAGTCTGTTGTGGTTTTTACCTGTACTCCCGAATACCAGTGAGGGTGAAAACTGTGCATAGGTTTAGTAAGGTTTCTACTTGCAAAATTGTACTATTCCTTTGTCCATTTTTCTCCTGACTTGGCAGGAATCTGCCAAAAGTCCACAGAATATACTTTAAAATTTTTTCTGTGCTCTTGATTCATAGCTGAGAAAAGCCTACTCTATTCAACATTTCAGAAAAGTAACACTTTGTTTGAAAAAGATATTTTAAACTTGCCTTGTCTCTGATTTACAGGCTTCCATATTGTCAGGACAGAGATTCCAAAGCCTTGTTAACTCCTCACTACAAAACAGACAAATAAATTGTTACAGATACCATCTTCATTTGCCTTAAAACTAGACAGAAAAACAGCATAATGTAAATAGTGGATTTTTGGATGGTGATAGTATGAGTTTAATTTTTATCCACAATTTGTGTTACTCTGCAAATTTCTATACAATCATTTATTATAATTTTTTTTTTAAAATAGTTAAGCACAATATAAATCCATTAATTATAACTAGAAAGTAAAAGAAACTCAAGAATTATGGTACCTTGTGACAACTAGAAATGAGCTGGATCAATCTAAACAATAGGATTTTCTGTGACATGGGAAAAAAGTCTAGAGCTATGGATTTTAGAAGCAGATGACAAAATGAAGGTGTGTCTACATGTGCAAATTCACATAATAGGTACTACAGATCAACAGGGGTGTGGTTTATTCTCGTTATCTCTGTACATACCAAACAATTCATATGCTTAGACATGAAAAACTGGATAGGTCTTATAGTACCATCTTCAAAATAAAAAAGTAACAACATCCCACATATAAAGACAAGATAACCTACTTTCCCATTAAAATTTTTTTGTTGGGTCCTTTTCCAAGGAAGTCCTCTGGTACTGTTCTCTTACGTACAACTCTTGTAGGCTTGGAATCTGATGTTCTACAGTAAACAAAATATACATTCATTTTGGGATTACAAATGGATAGCAAAGATAGAAGTATATTTAATGTAAAAGGAAACTTACTGTTTTCTTTCTAAGATGATGAAAGTTTCATATTATGATAGATCATTTTTCAGAAAGAAAACAAAATGCCACACAATAAGGCAAATTGTAAGGGGCAGAAAATATACAGCATTTTTCTCAACAGTTAATAATAGATCAGCTTGCTCTAGGAACTTAATGACAAGAAACTTGCGGTAAAAAATTCAAATCAAAGTAAATCAAAGTGGTTGTATAACTAGAGAGTATAATATACATTTATATATAAAATGCATATCTGTACATAATGTAAAGTCACCAGGTCAAGCCATATTTTGAAATGTCTTTCTCATATTTCTTGTGAGGACTATATACTTACCTTTCTTTTACAAAACTTGGGCAGCCTTCATTTTTCCATGAGTTCCAGTTTTCTTCAGTGTTTAATATATGCTGGGAAAAACAAATTACATTTGCGTAACGAAAGCCTTTGAAATTCTATTTGGTGCTAAGAAGGCTGTAAATACAGAGCACATACCTCTACCATCTTTGAAAATCTTTCTCCATCAGGGGGGTTTTCTGATAGTAGCTGTGATTAGAAAGAATACACTAAGCTTTCAACAACTTTCTGCATCATAGTAGTGGTTTGTAGGCAGAGAACCAAGAAGTGTTTGTGGTCTTGTACCTGAGCTTAACTTTATCCTTATTTTCCTATTTGGGGCTGAAACAAAGAAAATTCTAAATTTCCATTGTTTTCAATCATGGGTTTGTCGCATGTTGAACTTACTTGATAGACTGATTTTGTAGTATCTTCTATCCAGAGTGACTGCTCATCAGTTAAAACATAGTTTGAACTAGGAAACAAAGCAATAAAAACATGCTTGAGTCACAAAGACGTATGTTCAATTTTAAGGTTTATATACTGTCTTGAAAAAATGCAAGGCCTGTAATATATGTTAGCCACATTGTAAACAGTGTCAAAAGTTACCAAGTCACAAATGAGAGGATTACTATGAGAAAATTCTTAACATCATCCTCAAGAGGAAGGTTAGCACTGAAGACAAGACGCATAAGGGAGACCAAAACCTTTAATCTGATTAAGTATGAACACAGGAAAGAATATTTCCTAAAATAGAAAGTTTAATGTTGGGTAAAAACCTCTGAGAGAAAATTAATATTCATATATGTCATGCACATTCAGACAGAGGCATGCTATATTCCCTTCAAGCTCGTTCAAAATATAATGAATAAAAACTCCCAAACCATAAAACGGGCTGAATGCAGGACCTAACTGCCATGTGGCAGTTAGCTGCCACTAACTGAACCCTTATTGTATTGGGTTCAATAAATATTCAACCAATAAATATTGATAGATAATACATGTCAACATCTGAGCACTTTGCATGCATCATTCACTTCATTCTGTGGGTCCATATTAAAGAGTCTAGTGGCTCAATGTATTTGCCCAGTGCTACAAAGCTCAAATTCAAACCTAGGTCTGACTCCCAAGTCTTTGATCTTTCTACTAGGCTATACCAAACCTGCAAATTAGAAAGAAGGTTAAGAACTGCCATTTTGAGTGCTTATTATGTGTTGCCTTAAAATTACAATTCTGAAAAGCTGAGGTGCAACTAGTGAGTAAGGAAACTAGGATTCAAACCCAACAGGCAGTAAAGCCAGGCTCTTGGTACAATTAATATTTAACAAAAACACTAACAAGTTAAGTGACCTCCACTTATTGATAGGGCATGAGGAAATGGTCTGTGCTGCAAGTGGAGGTATTTAGATAGACAGTAATGACTCTGATTAGGTTTTGTAAGACCCTAAGGAACCTGGAACTCCTTTGTGCATCAAAGATTTACTTCGCTTATTTCAGTTCTAACATCGCAGATACCCCATACCTTGTGAGAGAACTATTGGTCTAGTTTGTACTTTGGGCTGAGAGGAGATTTGAATAAGGGGAAAAGAGATCTTCACCTGCCACTAAAAATAGGAATACCCAGGAAACTCAAGAAGCTCAGACGAAGACTCAAAACAGCAGATAAACTCAATACCTTTTCTCTAAAACAAATATCCTTATTTTAGTATATCTAAAAGCCACCAATTAGCTGTATGTTTGCTGCAAAGCAAATGTTTTAGGAATGTATCATTTATTCATAATGGGCCCAACACATAAGAAAAATACAATAAGCAAGTCATACTCTGTTGCTGTTATAATTGTTTACCTACCCATATTCACATACCTTTTGAATTTAACTTGGCCCTTGAGATACTGAAATAAAATGAGATACTGCAACAGGATGTGTCTGCGAAAGTTACTGTCACTCAGTTGTAAATCCATCAGCTACTCAAAAACAAAAAAAAACAAGCACACAAATACACAAAAACAACACATTAAAATCAAGTTTTGCCTAAAGGTACAAGTCACACTACTATAAAAATGGAAGATTCCAATTCAATTTAAAAAACATTAGTGGAGAGCTCACCGCCTATGAGGCATTAATGCACAAGCCCAAGGATAGAATGACAAAGGTTCCATTTAAATTTCTTGACTACTCTACCTCATGAGATATTTATGCTGGTGAACAGCAATATTATATCTACAGTCCTGAATCAGGATAAAGCAGAAATATATATATATTAAAAATTTAAGAAAAGTGTGGCTGCCACTTTGCCACATATAAAGAAATCCTAGTTACAAGCGATTTATGTGGATAAGGAGCACTAGACACAAGGGTGTCACTCCTCTTTGTAGCTCTGCCAAGTGCCTGCAACAGGTGGTGCTCACTAATAAATAAATGAGAAGGAACAAGAGGTGAAGAATTTGTGAATTACAGGGACTTTTTTTTTTATTTTAGGGAAAATTACATCATACTTGTATTTCCACAGAATCTGAATTAGAAAGGATTGGAAGGTCATATATGAGGAATTTTTTCTTGAACAACCTTCCCAAAACATACCCAACATTTGAACCTTATTGAAACCTCAAGATTTAGACAGTCTTTCTATAGCTTCCAGTGATGAGGGCAAATCATTCTATGTCCATACAGCTCTGAAGGAAAGCTTTGAGTCTATGTCCCTAATTTCATGCTGGTTCTGCCTTCAAGACCCAGAGCAACACTGGGAATTCTTCCAATGAATGACCAGTATGACACCCGAGAGTCCTAGGAATGGGTTTTCTGTCTCATGGTCCAAGTTCCCTTGGCTTCACCAGTTTCTATCTACTATTGCAGCTTAACATTCACTAGCGACATTTCCTACACTGCCAGCTCCTGTTTAAGTAAACTGCATTTCTTTCTTTTTAGTATGACCAGTCTTCCAGTCAGGTTTCCCTCACCTTTAGGGACTATTTGATTCAGTTATTCATATTACCTATTCCATCCCAAATTGGTAAATTTGAATAACATGACATCAGTCTTCCTTTCTTCCAGTTCTTGGGTGACTTTCCTACCCCTACCCATGTTCTCACCTCTCTACTTTGGCCACCTCCTCCTACAGCCCTGACTAGACCTTCTGCTCACAGAGCCAGACAACTACTCCAGATACGAAATCTTGAATTCAAAATCCCATCTCATTTCAACCATCCTTTCAGGCCTCTTGTACTTAGTTGCTCCCAATACATACACAACATTTGGACCTTACTGAGACCTCAAGTCCCTTAAGCCCTCCATTTTCTGTCTGTCTTATCAGTCTCCTCTTGTCTTTACTATAATCTAGATAAGGGGTGAGCAAATTTTTTCTTAAAGGGCCAGATAGTAAATACTTTAGGTTTTGTTGGCCAAGAGGCAAAGTCAAGGAAATTATGTAGATACAAACATTTAAAAATGTAAAAACCATTTTTAGTACATTGGCTATAAAACAAACAAACAAAAATTGGTAGTGGGCCAGATTTGGCTCTTGGGCTGTAGCATGTCCCTGCCTAGTGTGGATGTCATGGTCTAGCTCTTCAACACTCCTGTCCCAGCTAACTGGGCAAAACCCCAACCCTGCATCAAGCCAATTGATTTTCACCTGCTCCAAACCAACTCTAAGGCCTCTATAATGTTGCAGGTAGAGCTGTGTGAGAGAATATACTAAATCACACAACTATGCCAATGTTACCACTGCCAGGCTATTGCCTACAACTTATCCTTCTCTCTAAACAGCAATCTTTATTTTCTCAGGCTATTCTCTTACTCGCCACAGCAACTTTTCCACTTACCAAAATCCCTACTTACCACCCCTCCTGACACACAGTAGATAACTACGTCTTCCTTCAGTGGGACAAACCTTCATTAAATGGAAGTCATTTATTTTCTTGACTCCCCAAACAATGATCAGTTGCACTCACATGCTTGTTTTTTACATCCTCGTGTCATCCTTCCATCTTGATATCCCAAGTACTCTAAGAACTGAGTTCCAGCAGTTAAACAACAACCCTAACTCCTGTATCTTTTTTTTTTTTTTAACATGGGCAGGCACCAGGAATCACTCCTTTATCTTTAATCTCTTCTTCCCAAGCCCCTTTCCATGAGTATGAACCGTTCTCACACAGATCCTACATCCTCACCCATCCTCCCTTTACCAGCAAAGCTTTTTGAAGGAATTGGCTACATTCACTGTTTCTAATTTACCCCTCAGACTGCTACAATTTGTCTTTCTCACACACCAATCACTGAAAGTAGGTTTTTTTGTTTTTGTTTTTGCCAAGATCAGTGACATTTGTTGTTAAGTCCAATGAATGTTCTTTTGACAGTACTCATCATACCTGATATGCTTGGCTCACAGGAGGTCATATTCTAATTTTTCTCCAGTCTCACTGGCAACTCTCCAATTCTCTTCCTCTCTCCTTATTCTTTCCTTCTCCCTTACATATTGATTTTCTTCAGGATTCAGTCCAGTGCTTTATTCCATCACTCATCTATTCTCTCTATGACCTGGATGATCTCATATACTCATATGGTTTTAATTACCATTTATAAACTTACAAATTGAGAGTATAGATTTGCTACTTAGATCTAAATCTTAATCCCAAATGAGTGATATCTCATTCCTAAATTCTAGATCTGTATATTCAAATTAGCTACTACACATCTTCATTTGAATGTTTAACTGACACTAGATCAAATTTCAAGTCTAAAATAAAACTCATCAATTTCTCCCACAAAATCTGCTTTTTTTCAGCATTTGCTAATTCATTACAGACACCAGTACCCAGCCATTTACCTAAACAACTTTAGGAGGGCTTCCTGGAGGAAGCAGTATCTAAACTATAAACAAATTGGACAGGAAGTAGGAAGCAGAGAAACAGGATGTACAAAGATTTAAAGTAAGAGCCTGGCCCATTCAAAGACCTTCAAGCAGTTGAGTGTGTCCAGAGTGGAGAAAGGTCTCACATCTCCACTACATGAACTTATTCAAAGTTATTAAATCATTAGTCATTAAACTCTTCATCTACCTTGGGCTTTAAATCTCCTCTACCACATTTACTTTTTTATGTGGGAAGATCATTTTTTTAAATGTAAATAATGGATTGAAATAGCAAAAAAGGCACCAAATCAGAGAGAGATGGGAAGGGACTGGTACAATCATTCAAGCTAACTGCTCCACATTATGCTTTAGGAAACATGGACCAAATAAGTTAGAATTATCTCTGCATGTTTGTTTACATTACATTACAGAGCTGAGTTTAAAACCAATGCACTGAATTGTATTCTTTCATCCATAATATATACTTTCTAGTTTTACTTTATTTTTAAAATTACACCATTTACATCATACCATTTGTACCACAACAACATTCTTTGTAGACCAGCCTTTGTTTCTCAGACAAATCCAATGAAACAGCCTTTAATTATTCTTAGGCCTTGGTCTTTCTGATATTATTCTAAACCTAAAAAGGCTTATGCTACCCATTTCAGTAATCCTTAAGTGCCTTTCTGTTAATCAATAATACATGTAAAAAAAATCCCTGGTAAAATTAAAATGACCATGAAATTTTCCTTTTCTATCACTTAACAAAAAAAAACGAGTAATCAAATAAATTGGGGTGGGCCACGGTGGCTCAGCAGGTAAGAATGCTTGCCTGCCATGCCCGAGGACCCGGGTTCGATTCCCGGTGCCTGCCCATGTAAAAACAAACAAACAAACAAAAAAAACAAATAAATTGATTAAAATTTGTGATCATTAACACATTAGCTAATATCAAATTACCAGTTTTTTTTTTTTTTTTTTTTGCATGGGCAGCCTCTGGAAATCGAACCTGAGTCTCTGGCAAGGCAGGTGAGAACTCTGCCACTGAGCCACCATTGCACCACCCCAAATTATCTGATAATTGAATTATGAAGTATTTCAAATGTTCAAAAATGTACAATTAAGTAATACAACATCCATATCCCCACTACTCAGCTACATATTAAATTTTAACATTTTCACTTGTTCCATATTTGTTAAAGAAATAATAGATTATAGAAATTGTTGCAGCTTCCTTCATACCCTGCCTAAGCATGCTCTCCTCCCTCCTTCCATGGTTGCCACAAACACATCTGTTTATGATTCTTATGTATATTTTATACTTTTACTACATATGTAGGTATCTATAAATAACAGACAGATTATTTTGCATATTTTTAAGCTCTATACTATAATGTATTAACTGAAACATGTTATTTTCATGTCGGAAATTTATCCATTTTACATGGCTCTAGTTCAGGGGTTGACAAACTTTCTGTAAAGGGCCAATTAGTATACATTAGGCTTTGTGGGCCATACACCATCTACCTGAATAGTTGCAACTACTCAATTCTGCCAGTTAGTGCAAAAGGAGATATAGACAATATATACATGAATGGGCATGGCTGTGTTCCAATGCAACTTACTTACAAAAACAGGTGGTAAGCCAGATGTGGCCCACAAACTGTAGTATGCCGACCCCTGCTCTAGTTTATCCACTTCAGTGATTTATAGACCTCTACTGCATAAATTTTACCATTATTTACCACTGTCTCCTGCTTATGAAATTTAGGTGTTTCCAAACTCTCACAAACACATCACTGACAAATAATGATACAGTGCCTCTTCTAGGCACTAGTATTTCCTTGTGTTATGTGTGTGATTCTCTGGGGGCCACATCTACCAAGAGAAGTTTGAACTTCACTAGCTATTATAAAATTGTTCCGCAAAGTAGTTACTTCAACCAGCAGTGTATGAAAGCTCCCATTTTCCTACACCTCTGTAATACCAGTTTTGTTCAGCTTTTTTTTTTTTTTGCCAATTTGCTAAGTGTGAAATGGTTATCTTATTTTAATTTCCTTGGCCACTAGAAATGTTCAGCATCTTTTATAATCTTATTAGCTATTCAGGTTTCTGTAAGTGTGAATTTTTTTTTTCTAGTTTCTACTGGGTTGTTCATCTTTTAATTGTTGGAATTCAGGTTATTAATTGTTGGCATATTTTGAACACTAACTGTTTTCAACTATATAGGTGACAAACATCTTCTAGTCTGTGGCTTGTCTTTTCATGCTGTCTAGGGTATCTTTTACTATTCCTAAGTTTTATATTTTAAGATTAACTTTTCTGTAACGGTTTGTGCTTTTTGTAGCTCAAGAAATCTTTCTCAACTCCAAATACGTATTTTATATTTTCTTCTAAATATTTAAAAGGCTTGCTTTCCTCAGGCTTTTAATTAACCTGGAATTGATCCTTGTGCATGTAATGAGGTATGGATTGAATTTTATTTTTTCCATATGGATGAGCTGTCCAAGCAATATTTATTAGAACTAATCCATTCTTTCCTCATTAATTTGTAATACAACCTCTTTCATATATCAGGTTTCCTATACTTTGGACTTTCTATTGTTTGTTTGTTTTTCCCTCTCTGTTATACCTATGATACCTCACTGTCTTAATTACTATAGCTTCAAAGGTTTTAATAGCTGACAGAGCAAGTGTTCCCACCTTCCTCAAATTTTTCTTAGTATGTCTTGGCTCTTTGTTCTCCACAAAAACTTTCAAGATCAACTTTTTGAGCTCCCTCAAAAAACCCATTTGGATTTTCATTCAAAATATACTGAATTTAGGCAGTGCAACGGTGGCTCTGCCAGGCCAGAGACCCGGGTTTGATTCCTGGAGCCTGCCCAGGCCAAAAAAAAGAGTACTGAACTTAGGGGTAAACTTGTGGAGAAGTGATGCTAAATCTTCTATTCATAAATGTTGTACTACCTCTTCACTTTTGTAATTTTTCTCTATAAAAATTATTCCTAGGTATTATATAGTTTTCTAATGCTACTCTTGTAACCCCGCTGAAGTCTGATTAGTCCTAACAGATTGTTAGTTCTCTTGGATTGTCTCTGTAGACATTTATATTATCTTCAAATAGGGACAGTTTGGTCTTTTCTTGCCATTCACTGCTTATAATTTGTTTTTTTTAATCTTACTGAAATGGCTATGTCCTCGAGTATAGTGTTGTACAGAAGTATAGTTAGCAGAAGTCTGTGTCTTATTCTTGAATTTAATGGGAATACTTTTAAGGCTTAATCATTATGTATGTTTGCCACAGGATTTTTATCAATCCCTTTTATTAAGTTAGAGAAAATTTCCTTCTACTTCTGATTTGCTTTTATAATGAATATTAAATTTTATTGCAAGAATTTTCTTTACATCTGACATGATCATGCAGTTTCTTTTACAAAACAGTAATCTTTCTGATGCTGAACAATGCTTACATTTCTGGCTTAATTCTGTTTAGTTCCAGTAAAAAAAAAAAACTACTCCATTTAATCTGTGATTTTTATACATTTTTTTCCATCTCCGTGTGTGTATATATACTTATATTTATTTTCTTGTTCTATCCTTTATCTGATTTTGAAATTTTTCATTTATGGTAGGAATCATCTATTCCTTGAAGTACTGATAATATATGTCTTAAAAGCTTTCTGGGCCTGATGTCAATCAAAAGGTGTCATTTTGACTCCTGATTGTTTAATGGTTATTCATATATTCAAGTTTTTTATTTCTCTGTGAGTCCATGAGTAGACTGCTCTACTAAATTAGCATGTCATTAGATTTTTAAATTTATTAGCGAAAGTTGTAAGAATATATTCTTGCACATTTTAAATGTATATATTTTCAATTATGTCCTTTTTATTGCTAATATTGCTTATTGATACCTTTCCACTTTTCTCTTTGTTCAAGCCTAATTTAGATTTATAAAATTTTTCATTTCAAAGAAACAGCCTTTGATTTTACTGTTATGCTCAATAGTTTGTTTTAGTTCATTAATTCATTCTATCATTACTTCTACTTTCCTGAAGATAGAACTTTTTCTAGCTTCCTGAGTTGATTGCTCAATTCATTTACTGTTACTCTTTCTTGATTTTCCTAATGAAAAAGTTGTAATTTTCCCTTGATCTCACTTTATTTGTAACCCACATGTGACATGTAATACTTTGTTATAATTACAATCTTGATATATAATAACTTTATAACAAATTTGGAATTCCCATTGCGATTTCCTTTTTAACTAATGGTGGATGAATTTTTATAGTACCACACTTTTAGCTCTTTTTAAGCTATTCTTTTATTATTTTCTAATTTAATCGCATTTTGGCCAGAGAATATGTTCTGCATGATATGAAATCTTTTAAATTTGCTGAGACTTCCTTTATGACCTAGCATACAGTCGAATTTTGGTGACTATTACCTGCATTCAAAGTTTTTTGTTGTTGTGCACAGGTTTCCATATATAGTACATCAAACTTATTATTTTTGTTGTTGAAATCTTCCATACACTTACTAATCTCTAGTATGCTCGATCCATCAGTTTTTGACAGAAGCACTTTAAAATCTCCTACTATAATTGTGAGTCTGCAAACCTCTCATAAATTTACAAATATTTGCTTAATATATTTTGAGAATGTTAAGTGCATACAACTTCATGATATTTCTTTAGTGGCTTATACTTTATTATGTAGTATCTTTTATTCTATTCATGCCCTTTGCCTTAAATTCTGTTTAATTTGGTATTTATACTACTACGTAGCTTTCTTTTACCTGGCATGTCTCTACTTCCAAATATTGCAACCTTTTTAAACAGTTTTGTTTTAAGTATATATCTCCTCTGAGGATGCAAATTACTATATACTTCATATTCCATATTCCGTTTGCTAAATTTCCTTGTTTATTTCTTTTCCACGTAAGTTTTAAACTTCTTAGGTCTGCTTTACTTCCTTTTTATAGAAAACTGATGGAATTACAGAGTTTATGTCCTATTGCACCACAAGTGATCTAGATAGGAGTAAGATTCCAAGATGCAAAACTCATTAATGTGAAGCTGCTGCTCTGTGGAGGATAAACACTAATGACAACCTAGTTTATGAGAAGTTCAGAGCAACCGTAAAAATATGGATCTGTTTTACTCTTGAGCCCTTAGTGAAGTAGGCAGAACAAAAGGACAGTCCCTACCTGCCTTATCTGAGTTGGTTTAGAATATTTCCCTTCCTTGGAATAAAAGTGCTCCTGTCTAAATTCCAGTTTTCTTTATAATTCAATAATTCTGTCTGTTAACTGTTAGGCTTACTAGTTCCTTTTGTGTGAAAACCCACATGAACGTGCGAGGGAAAGGGGAATAGAGACTATAATCTTTTGATGCAAAAGTAGTATGGTTCTAAGAATGCGTATTTCTTGAGAAAATAAATGAGTAAGTAAATATAACCCAGGTGTAGGTTTTACTACAGAAACCTCATCAAGGCTTTTCTTTAGAGATTTCTAGAGAAGTTATAAAATCTCTCGAGTGCACTAGATTTTTTTTTAAATTGTAAAGTTACTACTTATGCTTATATAATCCTGGAAAAGGTGTTAAAAATTTCCCCAGACAACTAAGAAATTAGCCCAAACACCAAATTCTTCGAATGTATCTATTTTCTCTCTCTGAAAAAGACAAAACCAAAAAAACCCAGATTCCTTTCAATTTTCACAAATGTATCAGATGCTAAATTTGTGTTTAGAAGACAAAATAGTAAAATGGTTTTATACCTGGATAGGAACCTTCCATATCTTTTTTAACTGAATTATAAAACATTTGGTTTCTGAGAAGGAAAAAAAAAGTACAATTGTGTAAAAACAACTAAATTATAAAATGAAATAGTATTTCTCTTCTCTAATAATTGAAACCATTTATTTCCTTAAAATAAGTTAAGAAAGTAGAAAGTCTAATCTTAGTTTAAGGGTCTCTGTGACTCTCTATGCCCACTGAAAGACAAGATTCAAATCTCAGCCCTTTTCTTAAATAGAAAGGTAATTTAAAAAGATAGTCACAAATTACATTTTGTGTACTACAAGTAAGCATTTTTTCCCCCAAAGATTATGCATATGCTGGTGTATGTGTGCTTAAGTTAACATTATTAATTTCAATGTCCTGGCAATATTGAAAACTGTGTCATCACAATGATGAAGTCTTGTATTTTTGAAGACTATATCTTCACTTTACTCTTCCTAATATAAATCTACTCTGATCTAAAAAAAAAAAAAAACAACAAAAGATATAGTCACAAATTAAAAGGTTTTAAGAAACCCTATGTTTAGATGACTATATTATTGCTCAGTAAAATAAATGAAAAATTGAAATTTTGATCCCATTTCACTTAATACTCCTAATCAATGTAAAAACATAACTCTTTGTTTAATCTTTTACAAGGGTTGGGTCATATTATCAGCCATCTCTGTTCTTATCTTTACCTTATCATCTGACCAGTCTCCTCCGACAACCTTTTCAGACTTTGTCCTTCTCCAAACAAAGGCTCCAAATTCAGAATCCAACAACCCCCAGAAACTGGCAGGGTATCTTGTTCACCCTGATCGATTATTTTAGTCTAGACGGATGCTTTAATACCAAATAATTTACTCCCTTATCTTGCTTGCATAACCATGGCTTCTCACTCACACACACACACACACACACACACACACACACACACACACACACACACACACACACACACACACACACACACACACACGGGATTCTAAAAGTAACTGGGAATAATGGGAATGCTCTAAATTTTACAAAATGTTCAATGATATTAAAAAAGAACTATCCTAATTGCAGGTCCTCAGAGTAGAAAAGTATCACAACAGAGGGTGTGGCTCATGCTTCTACCTTGAGGATCACCTGAGGTTGACTTTATTCATATTAAAAAAGGCTTTCCTAATTATATTTCTCCTTTTAGAATAACATGTCCATAGGCTAAGACCTGCATGACTCTCAGCAAAAGAATTTCCAAAAGACCTCAAACACCACTGCAAAGTTTGTGAAGTCCTACAGGTTCATACAGAACTTCACTACTCATAATTTTGGATTCAGGAGAGACAGTCAAATATCAAAAAAGAAATCTGAAAAACTAACCAGAGTTTGAATATATTTCAACCAAAGTGGCTAAACATACTGCTTATAGCTCATATGACAATCAGATCTAAAGTAAACAGAATGTTCAGCTTCTCCCCTCACAAAATATCCATGGTAGGTCAAGGAGGTCTCTGTACAAAAAAACTTAAGACATTTACAGTTTTGAAATAGCTGTCACAACCTGAGAAATGTAACCTGTAACTCCTCAAATTCTACAACTCTAATTTGTTGTTTTATTTCATAACCTTTTTGCCCTGATAGTATTATTTAAACTGATATCTCAGCTCCTGAAATGCATATATCTTTAGAAAGATTCTTTGTAAAGCTAAGAGAAGAGCTTTGGAGATTTCTGTTCTCTTTTATGTAAGATAAAATAAAACCTCTGAATTCTTTATTCAACTAGAGTTTTATGTTTGTTGCTTTTAAATTAATACTAATGTTTGGATTTTAAAAAATCCAATCAGATGTCATTAGGTAATGAAACCAGTTTATATTGGTTTATTTTACTGATGTATCTGGATTTATTTCTACCCTATTTTTTGCTTTTTTTTCCCTTTCCTGCCACCTATTGGATTTATAAAGTAATCTATATCCTCCTCCACCCTCATTTTCCCCCTCATTGCTATTTGAGAGCTATAATTTGTGCTTCTTTTCTTCTCATGGCTACTCTTTTAATATATATAGTAAAGTTTACATTTATTCAGTATTACTTTCCACCTCCTGAAGATGATAAGGACTGCAGCATGCTTAAATTACTGATTAAACATCCTGCTTTTACCCACCCCCCCCATATTGTTAATTGTCATCTAGTTGGAGTTTCACATTTTAAGAATGTAGAAAATCAGTTATGACTTTTTTTAGCCAACAGTAAATTCACTGTCATATTTTTTAATTTTTGTGCTCACCATTGCTTTTTGTATCCCACTTCTTTCTTATGGATTCAATTTCTTTCTCCTGAAGAACATCCTTTAGTAGTTTTTTTTCCAAAGTAAGCATCTTTAAGTGGTGAGTTTTCCCAGTCTTTGAATAAAAATGTCTTTATTTCATCCAGTCTTGAATGAGTTACCTGGGTATGAAATTCTAGAATAATTTTTTCCAGTCTTTTGATATTATTGGTGACGTTTAGAAATCTGCTACTAAATAGCTGTTTTTTTCTGGTATATTTGTCTTCTTTTTCCGCTAGTGGTTAGTAAGGTTTTCTCTTTATCTCTGCAGTTACAGCATGAAGCACTGAGCTGTGAATTTATTTTTCCTGTTCAACAGCTATAGCACACTTTTATCTGAGGACTAGGGACTTCCTTCAAATTTTTTCAATACAGTTCCTTTATCACTCCATCAATGCATGTTGTTCTCTGGAAATCCTACTACACATATGTTCAAACTTTTCAATCTTTTCTTACATGACTCGCAACACCTCTTTGTAAAATTAATCTTTGTGCTGTATTCTTGTTGAACTTCTCATCACTATCTTCAAAGTGCTAGTTCTCCTTTAATCTATGTCCAATCTTTAATCATGTGTGCTGTGCTTTGATTTCAATGATTAAATTTTTCATTTTACTTAGCTGCCATATCCAACTGTCCTATTTCTTTTCTGCCTGTTTTTATTTCACAATTTCTTGCTCTTTTTCAATGGATGCTAACTCATAAATATTATCTTTGATTATCCAAAGTCTCGGTCAGGCTGTGTACTTCATATGGAATATATGTATATTTCAATAGGTGATTTTGCACAGAATTTCTTTATGAGTTTTGGAAATTTAATCTGTCAGAGGGCTTTGAAATGGAAAGTTTTTGTTTAGGAATGTTTATTTTTCTTTCTTTCCATTTCATGTATGCCTTTCCCTGACTGGTAGTTTTGTACTTGCTTCCACCAGAGGCCTGGGCCCAAGTCTGGAGAAAGTCTTATGATGACTTTTTATATTGTGTTTCATGGATAGAAATGACATATCCAGTCACAGAACAAGCAGATGGATACAAAGTTGTGTTTCTGTTATTTCTAAGCCAACAACTTCTTATAAACCATGGTTCCAGGTAGAAGACTGGCAATATTTTTCCTCATCTTCTTTTCACAAGTGGGTAAACCTCCAGTGCCTGGCTCAGGTCCCTAGTCTCCCAAAGAGCACATGTGGTCCTGGGACTTGTAACAAAATTCCTGGGTGCCACCATCTGCTTCTGGATACAGAGTCCAGTGAGCCCAAGGCTTCAGTTACACTCACTCCTTGGAGTTTCTGATGCATGAAGATATTTATCTTGCTTCTGGAAGCCCAGCTTTGTCATTTTGGTTTTCTCTTTTTTTATTTTACCTGTCATTGCCATGTGTTTGGAGCAAAGGGAGTGAGTCGAAACATAAACTCCATGTCCATCTTGATTAGAAAACTTAATAATAATCCTTCAGCATTAAACCTGAACGTAATTTACTTATTAAACTATATAAGTAAGATTACTTTAAAATCCTTTGTTTCTTAAACTAATTGCAAAATATTTTCTTAAATGCAAATTAAATTATAGCTTAAAATATGTATAACTGAAAGTAATTAAATACATTTATTTTAAAATAAGTCTATAAAACAGATTTAATGTAGGACCACCATTCACTTCTGAAATTATCAGTCCTATTTGTTCAAGGAAGAAATAAATGATTTGGAACCTCAAACTAACATTTATCAGCTTTTACCAAAAGCAAAGTAAAAAACATTTCTATTGAACGCAATAAAGGGCATCAACTACATGGAAAAAAAGAAAAAAACATTTCTTATTATGCTTAATGAAAACAAAAAATTATACCTTTTCACTTGTTAAAAATTTTGCAAAATATACATGTTCTCCTCCTGTTTTCAATTCTTCCATCTTTTTCCTTGAGGCCTGAGTATCATCTAATTTATAACTCTTAAAAACAGCCAAAACTTCTTCAGAATACTGCAAAATAAAAATATCAATTAATTTATTATTGAGTGTGTGCTTTCCATGATTAAAATATTTGAATTTACTCTGAATTCTCCAAGCATATACACATATGTACCAGATATTACACACACACATGATTTCTTATGCATTGTATGTAAAAGGCAAATAGAGAAAGGACTGCTTTGTGGGTATACAGAAATTTACCAAAGGAATTAGTTGTTGAAGCAGCTGTGAAAACTCAAATAATTCTTCTGTTAAAGACTGTGACCAAATAAAACAGTGACATCAAATCCTATTTATATGGGGGACAATTCCAGATGACTGATTTCTTACCACTTAATATGAATTTGATGGTGGACAAAAAACAAATAAAAAACATAGAAGCATATAAACTACAACAAAGACTTGAAAATAACAGAACACACATCATGCCATATTTTCATGTTACCTATATATCTTGAATTTTGATTACAACAAAAACGGACACTGGACTTTAAGTAGCCAAGAAAAAGAAATAGAATTCTTCTAAAACAGGAGCCGGCAAACTTTTTCTGTAAAGGGTCAAATACTAAGTATTTTAGGCTTTGTGGTCCATGTGGTCACTGTTATAATTATTCAACTCTGCAGTGACAGCATAAAAACTGCTGTGTAAATCAACACAGGTGAGGCTGTGTTCCCATAAAATTTGTTTACAAAAATAGGTACACGCTGGATTTGGCCCAAAGACCACAGGTGCAGGCCCATGTTCTAACAGGATAGCTGAAATAATTTTGGGCAAAGTAAAGCCAGAACCTATTCTGTAAACATTTGTCAATTTATGTTGATAACACACACTGTGTTTAAAAAAAAAAACCAAGGCTATAATTCCTAATTTTTAAATCCCCAAAGATTTATAAAGTTCTCCACAAAATCAGTGGTTTAAATATTAACCAATTAAGGTTCTAGCAAATAAGGTATAAAAACATCAGAGGCATATTATATAGTGAAAAGCATGCTGGACAACTGTCAAATTCTGGCTCTGTTATAAACTGTAAAATATTCGAACTTTTGACAGATGGTCTGTGATTAACAACTCACCTTAAGAAAAGTTTTCCATGAAATCTTCTCATAGCATTGCACAGGGTTCCTGAAGTAATCCTGAAGTGACCAGAATTTTCGATACAGGTTGTAATCGATTGGAATGGAGCTAATAAAATAAATGTTACAGTAAATAAAGCATTTAAGTTCTTTAAGAAATATCTAAAAGTTCTGAACATTTCTTAAATCACAAACTTTTAAAAAATTGATGAAAGCTTGGCCTCTTCCAGAAAAATACAGATTCACATATACTTATAAAATTTTGTAAACAATTTCAGGGGATCACAGATTCCAATATGGCAGAAACAGATCTTGACTTCTCTATCAATAGGGTGAAACCCCTGGTTTTGGCAAGGCATATGATCACACAGAACAAAAGACAATTTTCTAACCTCCTGAAGCTAGGTGTTGCTATGTGATTAAATACTGGCCAACTGGTTGAGAGTGGAAGTCAAACGTGGAACTCTAGGGATATGTTCTATAGTTTTCCATTTTCCTGTCCTGCTGAACAGAATGCAGATGTGATAAGCCATCTAGGACTAAAGGAAAAATGGCAACGACCAAGGGATGGTAGATTAAGGAATAAAAAGAAACCTAGTTCCCTAGACAGTATCACTGGGTATCTACTGAGTAGTGATACTGTTCTATCAACCCTGGACTGGCTGTTTCCAAAGTTTCATATGAGAAAGAAACCAGCTTCTACTTGTCTAAGCAAATGTTAATTTGAATCTAGGAAACAAGCCTCTGGCATTACATCCTAACTAATACACCAAGTTAAGAATTCCCAGTATAAGAC
The DNA here is from genome assembly GCF_023851605.1 of Tamandua tetradactyla. Classification (NCBI taxonomy): domain Eukaryota; kingdom Metazoa; phylum Chordata; class Mammalia; order Pilosa; family Myrmecophagidae; genus Tamandua; species Tamandua tetradactyla. The sequence goes on from NC_135344.1 coordinate 63,195,349, forward strand.
AAAGACATGAGGTACATATCAACTTAGTGTACAAAAATAAGGCCTTTCTTTAGTATATTCATTATGGCACTACTAATTCAACATTTAATCTGGATTTGTTACAAATCTACAATGTCAATACACATGCTTTTAATATTTAAACCTACAAGCAATCACTATACTATAAAATGATTTCATTTTTAATGTTAAAACACATTTCAGGGATGGGCCATGGTAGCTCAGCAGGCAAAGTTCTTGCCTACCATGTCAGAGATCTGGGTTCCATTCCTGGTGCCTACCCATGTTAAAAAACAAAAACAAAAAACCACATTTCAGGCTAAGCCTACCTATGTTTATACTTAAGAGTCACCCCCAGAGAACCTCTTGTATGGCTCAGACATGGCCTCTCTAAGCCAACTCTGCAAACAAATTCAGTACCCTCCCCTTAAGTGGAAAAAGATTCCCAGGAGTATAAATCTCCCTGGCAACGTGTGACATGACTACGGGGGATAAGTCCTGGCACTTACTGTGAGAAAAAGATTATTGTGAGACAAGCACTTTTCTCACACACTTTTGGGAGTGAGAAAGCCTTATTGACCAAAAGGGATAAAAGAAATGAAACAAAATAAAATTTCAGTGGCTAAGAAATTTCAAACAGAGTCAAGAGGTCATTTTGGAGGTAATTCTTATATATTATGTAGATATTTCTTTTTAGTTTCTAGTATTAGAATAACTAGAAGAAAATACCTGAAACTGTTGAACTGTAATCCAGCAGCCCTGATTCTTGAAGATGACTATATAACTATATAGCTTTTATGGTGTGACGTGATTGTGAAACCTTGTGACTGACACTCCCTTTATCCAGTGTATTGGCAGATGAGTAAGAAAGTAAAGAATAAAGAAAGAGGGCAGGCCACGGTGGCTCAGCAGGTAAGAATGCTTGCCTGCCCCGAGGACCCGGGTTCGATTCCCAGTGCCTGCCCATGTGAAAAAAAAAGAAGAAAGAAAGAAATAGGGGCAGATAAGGGGTATGGGATGTTTGGGTGTTCTTTTTTATTTTTCTTTTTTGGAGCAATAAGAATATTCTAAAATTGATTGTGGTGATGAATGTACAACTATATGATGATACTGTGAATCACTGATTGTATACTTTGGATGATTTATGGTATGTGAATATATCTCAATAAGATTGCATTAAAAAACATATTTCAGACCTTATTTACCCAAGAGTTTGTTTTTAACAAAATCCCTTCATGCTTAATTAAACAGTATAAGCAAAAAAAAAAAAAAAAAAAAGTATTGGCAAAGTCCCTTAAGGAACTGGAGAAAAAATATGGAACTTATTAAACTCTCTTACCTGAGAAACCCTTCATACTCTCTCAAACACTAGGGACTCCCAAGTTAATAGGCCAAGCCCCTGATCTTCTCATTTGCTCTTATAGGTGTAGTGGAAAAGCTAAGCCTACTTACAATTATGCCTAAGGGTACTTCCAGAGAACCTCTTTTGTTGCTCAGATGTGGCCTCTCTCTTTAAGGTCAACTCTGCAAGTAAAATCATTACCTTCCCCCTACATGGGACATGATGTGAATCCCCTGGCAACGTGGGACATAAACTCCCAGAGCTGAGCCTGTAGGATCAACAATGCCTTCCTGACCAAAAGGAGTAAAAGATACGTAATAAAATAAGTCATCAGTTGCTAAGAGAGTTCAAATAGTCATGAGGCTATTCTGGAGACTATTCTTATGCAAGCTTCAAATAGATATTGCTAATTGCCACAGTTTGCCAAACACCAACCAGTATCATTCCTGTTAAGCCTAAATTACACCCAGGGCTGCGCTTCCCAAACAAACAAAGAAATCAACAACAAAAAAATTCAACAAATGGTGCTTTAATAATAGGATACTCACATGGAAAAAGAATGAAATGTGACCCCACCATACAGCATACAAAATAATAATAATAATAATAACACCCAGGGCTCTATCTGAGATTTTACAAAAGTTGCGCATACTAAGTTTACTTTCCAGAAACCAAAATCTGGGACATGACTTCCAGGGATGAATCCGGTCCTGGCACTATGGGATCAACAATTCCATTCTGACCAAAAGGAGGAAAAGAAGTTTAACTAATAAAGTATTTGTGGCAGAGAGAGTTCAAATAGAGTCAAGAGGCTACTCTGGAGGTTGCTCTTACACAAGATTCAGTTAGACCCTGCTACCTAGCATAACCTGCCAGACCCCAACCAGGACCACACCAGCCAATCCTAAAGAATACCTAGGGCAATGTATAAGATTCCACAAGGGTTTCATGCACTATAGTAACTTTCCAGAAACCTACAACTTCCAGATGGGTCCCTGGTCCAGATAAGTCCTGAAACCTAGCCCAGACTCTCCAGAACATCAGATAGTTCCATCTCCCTACCCCATATTAGTGATAGACCCTTCCAACATGAAAAATTGAGAATGCCCATAGCCCAGACACCCCTAAAGAGTGGGATGGAAAGATCAAAGGCAATGGTGGAGCTATACAGAGAAGATAGGATTTAATAAATGAATATGAATGCTGAATCATTAAGTTGTTATCTCTTTTAAGTCTTAGAGCAGCTTTAAGTAAAGACTTAAAATTGTGGAACTGTAACCCATGTCAAACTCTGAAATATGTTCTACAACTAATTGTGGTGCTATGCTTTGAAATTTATTGCTTTTATTTAATATGTTATTTTTCACAAAAAAAAAGGGAAAAAAGTTGACTATGATGATTTAAAAATACTTAAGCCTTCTAGCCTCCTATATTCTGGAGCAGCTAGAAGGAAAATTGTGAAAGGATTGTATGGTAGCCCATGACAAACTCCAGGATCTGTCCTGGAACAACTACCTGTTAAAGAGTGCTTGGAAACTATCGCTTTTTTATTTCTTTGCTTTGTATATATGTTATGCTATACAATAAAAAAATTAAAAAAAAAGAAACCAAAATCTTCAGATGGTTCCTAGGTCAGATAAATCCTGAAACCCAATGGTGCCAGGATCTCCTGGAACATCAACTAGTTCCACACCCCTATGCCATATTGTTAACACCCCTTTTCAACATTAAAAAGGTTAGAATGGGCATAACCCAAAAATCACTAAAGATTGGAAGAAGGATCAAAGGAGAAGGAGGAGTTATAACAGAGAAGTTAGGATTTAACAACTGAGTAAGATTATGGAATCATCATATCAATACTTTTTAGTCTCCAGTGTCTTAGAATAGCTAGAAGGAAAAACATGAAATTGTGGAATTATAACCCATACCAAACTTTGAAATCTGTTCTATAACTACGTCTTAAAATGTACTTTGAAATTTATTGTTTTGTATATATTTCACACAAAAAAAGTCATGCTCTAAATCATTCAAAAGAGCCAATGAAATCTTTTTATATCAAAAATGCTGGAGTTATGGACAATTTCATATTCTAAAATATCCACAAGAAATTTTAACATCACCTTTGCAAAAATGAATTTTGTCTGGAAAATACAACTGTGTACTACCTCACACCTTTCTTTCAAACTAAACCTTAGTAACTGAATCTATGGGTTACAGTTGGTATTGTCTATAAGCTTTATAACCTTACAAATACTCTAAGTAGGACTGTAATTTTACAGGGGAAAAAAGGAAGTTGGTTTAGCAATAAACAACAGCACCACGACCTTAGACTCCTGTCCCCCCTATTCTGGCCAATGACAGAAGTTAATCCCCCACCCCTCACATTTGGGATATACTTAAAACTACTTTTTCTAATGACTAGAGGATATCACAATGCTTTTTAAATGGCTATAGTAAAATAAAGCAAGTATAATTTTCAAACAATACTTTTTAAAAGTTTTTTTTTCTTAAATGGGGGAGGGGGGAGGGTACTATTTAAAAGACTGGCAAATGCCTTAGTTTATATGTATATAAAATGAGGAGATCAGAGTAGAAAAGTATAAGATACTTTGAAATTTGATCTATAACTATTTGTTAAACTGTACTTTGAAATTAGTCACTTTTCTATATATATTAGTTCATATACAGGCATCCCATGATTGTCTACACAGGTTTAGGCAGAGTCTAACTAGAGAAGACTGCAGTAGGCAATGTCTCTGTTTCTATCTCACTATCCTAGTGCCTACTGCCTTTGCCCAGTGTTCTTATGTTACTCTGATCGGATCCCAAAAGCCTACTCTGTCCATAATATACACAAAGAAACAGGTCTCTAAAAAACAATAATTACTATAGCTAATAACAGATACTACACATTGAACAGATACTGTTCTAAGCACTTTATGTATACAACCACATATAACATCAACAACTACAGCAATGATAAGGATATTAAAGACCAAGTGCCTTAAGCCATTTCCAATCATCTCATTTAATCTTCTCAACAACTGAACCTGGTAAGTGGAATTATTAAATTTTAAAGACACAGAAACTGAGTTGCAAGGATATTAAGTAGCTTGCTCGAGGACACAAGACAACGAACTATTGGCATGAAGATTGGAGCCATACCATTTCCAATGTCTCTGTGGGGATATGTTTGGATTTGAAATCTGGGATACCAGGAATATATCTCCCTGTACTATAGCCCTGGTGGCAGCAATAGGAACCCCCTTTTGATCTTCTGGAGAGTAATAATGGGAATTCTGCAAATTACAACTTATGATAACATTCGTGGCTTCAAACACCTGAAAGACTGCTAGTGAAGGAAAGTTTTCCTTCATACTTTCCCTTTTCCCTTCCTCATTTCTTCTAACCAGCACTAAGAAGAAATTGGATAGAGAATGAGATAAGAAACAGTGACAGATGTAAGAAGGGAGAGAAGGAGAGTGATAGGTTTCTTATCCCTCTTATTTCACTAAAAGTCAACCCAATACCTGTGGACTCTGGGTCCACAAAGTTTAATGGAAGGGAAAAGGGGGGAGCTCCTAAGACTGCTTGTGGTTGGCTTTTCAAATCTTGAAGATGTGCATAAGGTAGATTGCGTAAATAACAGACTATATGTGTAATTCAGGGTTTATTATTTTAAGTAATACACATAAAAGTTACAAATAAAAGAAATCTATAAGAATTGTTTCCTTCCTCTTTGTTCTTTATCTTCACTCCAGTACTCAATAAAATAGAAAGGCATTATCTTTGTAAATCAAGACATTTTAAGTTCTAAAAACTCACCAAGTAGGGCTTAACAAATGAGTATGATTGCTGAATGATTATACTGATATTTCTTTCAGTCTCCAGTATCTTAGAGCAGCTAGAAGTAAAAACCTAAAATTGTGGAACTGTAACCCACACCAAACTGAAATCAGTTCTACAACTAACTGTTGCAATGTGCTTTGAAATTTATTGCTTTTTTGTATATACGTTATTTTTCACAAAAAAGAAAAGTTGATTGTGATGATAAAAAAAAAAGAAAAAACCTGCCAAGATTATAAAAAAAAAAAAATGGTCAAAGAAGGTCTATATTTTAAATAGAGTTTAATAACGTTAAAACAAACAAACAAACAAAAAACTCACCAAGTTGTTGGAGCTTCATCATCTCCCATTTCGCCTTCTTCTACATCCATTCCTTCTTCTCTATCCTCAGTGTGCTAAATTGAAAAAAAGGTACAACCTGTCATGAAGTTGTCAGGTAGTAGATAAATGGTGAAATAACAGGTTATTCACACACTGCCAGACAACCATTATTAGATAAGTCTGGTCACAGTAACTGTCTAGACCTACAGTCAGTCATCTTTAAGGTAATGGGAATTTTATGGGAAAAAAGAACCCAAGAACAGTATGACAATGATTTAAGACAGTCTTAAAGAGAGTGGAAAGATTTAAACCAACACTTTTCAAAATATGATAGGTAGATTTTCTCTGGGAATAAAGAGTCTATGGCTATTATATTTAGGAGATACACACAGTGACCTCTTAGAGAACTGAGAAGATCATTAGTATATTAAAGACTATGAGAACTGCACTAAGAACTCTAAACTTAAACTGAATTTAAACAAGTTTAATTTGACCACTGGAACACCTACTACCTGGGAATACTTCAGAATATGCTGACTGAAGGTGGAAGGATTTCAGTACATAATAAAAAATAAGTTTACATGGTATAGTCTAAGATATATCTAAGACATACATAAAGGTGAAAGATAGGTTTCGGGAAACTCTTAATGTGAACATCATTTCTATATTTATTACAATTAAATTTTAAGCAATAAATTACATAAAAATAGTATGATTATTTTACAGTAAGATATTAGTTACAGCTTTAAAATTATCTAATTATATATTAATTATATATTTATATAAAATTATTTACCTGATTATTTCTAACTTGCCCTTAAATGAAGAATAGTGATGACTCTATCAAAAATCTGCCAATTGTGGACTGTCTTTCAGATATCATAAATAATGTTTAAAAAGAAAATTGGTGCATGGGTAGTTCAGTGGTTAGAATGTCCACCTTTCATGTGGGAGACCTGGGTTCGAGTCCCAGACCATGCACCGTCCCTACCCGTCCCCCGTCAAAAAAAGGGAAAATTGTTTATAACTCATGACCTCTAAAACTCCATTGGCAAATGACGGATTATTTAAGAAACAGTTCTAAGTAACTGGTACACCAATTGTAAAGAAATAAAGTTATAACCCAATGCATTCCAAATCCTAACATGCCACCTAAATTAAAGAATAAAAAACTCTATATGTATATATAGATATAGATCATAAAAGCATCAGAAGAAAACAAAGGAGATTTTTATAATCTTGTGGAGTAGAAGCCTTGACACAAGACCAGAATCAATAAAACAAAAGATCAACAAATGTTAATACTATTTCCAAATTTCTAAGTTCTTTACAACAAAGGCATCATAAAATTAAAAGAAAACCCATAAATGGAGGGGAAAAAATCTGCCATATACAGATAATAAATTAATAACTATTCTATATAAAGAGTTTCTATCCATCAACAGAAAAAAGACAATTCAACCATAAAATGAGCAAATGGTATGAACAGGTAATTTACAGAAGAAAAATATAATACCAATAAAAATACATGAAGTACCTCAACTCTGTTAATTATCAAGGAAACGTTAGTTAAAACAAAGACTTATTTTCAACTATATATAGTTAAGCAAAGATTTTTTAAAAACTAGTAATTCCTAGTGTTGGTGGGAGGCTGCAGGAAAACATGCAGATTTTCTCCATGTACCACTGGTATATATAGACATATGTGTATAATTTGACCCAGCAATTTTACTTACTGAATTTATCCTAAGAAAATCCCTGTGTAATTTAGCACCGATAGAAACAACATTATTCACTGCAATGGTCTTACCAAATTTTTACTATTAGAGACTATTTAAATATCTGACCTCATTTTTGGGAAAAAAAAATTACATGTGTTTGTATACACATACAAAAGTCCTTTAAGAAAGATAATATAAGAGTAGCTGTCTTTGGGGTCTTGGAATATGGGGTAGTTGTACTGTCTGTTTTATACATTTCTATACTGTTTGCTTTATTTACAAAAATATACATTATTTCTGTAACTGGAAATAAAATAAAAGGTTTTTAAATTTTGGATGATTTAAAGGTCCTATTCACATGAGTTATCTCAAAAACAAACAAAAATATATTCTGTTAGAAGATTTCATATCAGCTCACCTTCTGACCCAGTGTGCTTTCCTGTTCATTGGTATTGAAAACAGTGACATTTTCCAGATTAAATTGACTCTGCAAGTTAAGACCTATTAAAAAAAAAAGTTTTTTCAAAACAAATCTCCTAAACACCCGAACTTGTTTAAGAATATAACTAAAACACATAAATGACTACCTGCATAATTATACAAAAGATGGAGGTAGCAACACCACACTTGTAAATTCTTTGTAAAACTCACCTCTTAGAGGTGCCTGTAGATTAAAAAGAATTCTACAAATACTTTAACAGATATAGGTGATTCTTATTATTAACAAATATTTAAAAACAGACCCACAGAATCCAGTATGTATAATATGTGCTGAAGCATAAATGTAAATTACATTCATCAGAAAGTACAGATATATAACAAGTAAGTAAATGTATTGTGTTTAATGAGAGTCAGGTTTCTCACTGACAGACAAAGAAGTTACAGGTCTACTGATGCTGGACTAGACTCATAAGTATCAGTATGATCTTACGGTTTTGTTTTTTTTTAAATAAAAATGCATTAAGATAGATGCAAAATTAAATATAAATATGTATGTATACATAGGTTAGCATACACACATACATTTCTTAGCTTTGTAAACTGAAAGGGTCTAGAAGCAATGATACCCCAGTGGCTCATATCTTGGCTTCTAGATATCATTCTTAAGTAAAAAGAACCAGGACTCTGGAGAAGTGATTCCAGGGCTGGGGCAAGGAGAAAACAAGATCAGCCTGGACTATATGCTCTTGCCTGTAAAACTTAGAAGAGCTTTAAATGGCGAAAACTGGCAGTCACAAAATATACCTTGGGATATAAAATCCAGAGAATAAAATAAATACCCATTAGTCCATACTGATAAAGATGACTGAATTAACAAATAAATGGGAGAAGACACAATTCTTCCTTATGGAAGAATTCCAATTAATAAATGTAGAAGAAATGAGAGAAAGAGAAATACACTATTAGAATTCCAGATTACTGATAAATGCTAAAATTAATGGGCAAAAATTTAAGGGAAAAAAAGATATTTAAATACCCTCAAAGTATCTTCTGCCTTCTAGCTATTCTATCACCTTCTATTTACTTATCACACACTTAAAAAATGGTGACTAGGTGCCCAGCCCCGATGTAGACACGGAGTATATATAAGCGAACAACACAAACACACTGAAAATACTGGATAGTGTTAGATACTGAGATATTTGAAATCAGTTGGTGATAATGGGTGATTGAGGTGGTGGGTTTAAATTAGATGGTCAAGGAGAGCCTCACTGAGGTGAAATTTAAACTGAGATTTGAGTGACAGCAAAAATTAGTAATATGATGATAATGAACAAAATGTTTCCAGAAAGAGGAAAGAGTCAGTGCCAAGGTCCTAAGGTAACAACCTTTATTTTGAAGGTATAAAAAGAAGGTAAACGGTATTTTCTGCATGATCTTTCTGCAGAGCAACTTCCCTAATAAAAGAAAGAAAGAAAGAAAGAAAGAGAGATAGACAGACAGACATACATACACTCCAGTTCAATGGAGAAAAAAAAGTTTTCAACAAATGATGCTGGGATAATTGGTTATCCACATGCAAAAGAATGAAAATGGACCCCTACATCACATCATACACAAAAATTAACTCAAAATGGATCATAGATCTAAATGCCAGAGCTAAAACTCCTACAAGAAATCATGTTATCTTGGGTTAGGCAATGGTTCCTGAGATAAGACACACGAAAAGCACAAGTAACAAATTAAAAAAACGGGTAAATTAAACTACATCAAAATTTAAAACCTTTGTGCTAAAAACATCATCAAGTGAAAAGACAATCCACAGAATGAGAGAAAATATTTGCAGATCATAAATCTGATAAGAACTTGTATACACAGTATATAAAGAAATATTAGACAATGAAAAGACAAATAATCCAATACTAAAAATCAGCAAAGGATATGACTATACATTTTTCCTAAAAAGACATTAAAACGAAAAGATGCTCATTATCTTTAGCAATTAGGCATCAAATCAAATAAAAACCACAATGAGATAAAATCAGAGAGGGATATAATCAAAAACACAGACAACAAATAGTGTTGGCAAAAACGTGGAGAAACTGCATCCCAAACGTGGAGAAACTGCATCCCAAGTATGTTGCTGAAGTTAATATAAAATGGCACAGTCACTTTGAAAAACTGTTTGGCATTCTTCAAAATGTTAAACACAGGATTACCATATGATCCAGAAATTCTACTCCTACACATATATCCAAGAGATATGAAGACATGTCTATGCAAAAACTCGTACAAAACTGTTCATAACAGCTCTAAAGTGCAAATAACCCAAATGTCCATCAGCTGAGGAATGGATAAAGAAAATGTGATATAGCCATACAATGGAATATTACTCAAGCATAAAAATAAAGTGGGCGGGCCACAGTGGCTAAGGAGGCAGAGTTCTCACCTGTCATACCAGAGACCTGGGTTCTGATATACCCAACCACATGAATTTATCTTGAAAATGTTATGCTAAGTGAAAGAAACCAGTCACAAAGGACCACACATTGTATGATTCCATTTATATGAAATATCCGGAATAAGAAAACTTATAGGGATCAAAATGTAGATTAATGGTTGTTTAGGCCTTGAGCAAAAAGTTACATGTGAGAAAAAGGGGAAATGATAGCTAAAGGGTATGGTGCTCTTCTTAGGGCAGATGAAAATGTTCTAAAATTAGACTGTGTGATAGCTGAACAATAAAAACTATTAACTGTCCACACTAAATGGGTGAATTATACGGTATATAAATTGTATCTCAACAAAGCTGATTTTTAAAAAGGCAATAAAAAAGTGAGATTTCCAGAAATGGAAGGCTGAATTATTCAGATTAACTCTCCTACTAAAACAACTAAAAATCTGGATATAATTCTATAAATATTTATAGAACGTACATAACATAGCACTGTTTCCGACAATGAAACAAAGATTTTCTTTAAAACAATAAAGAGCTGACAAGATAGTGAGGCAACATCTTACAAAAGTCCATGAGAAGGCTGAAAAATAATGTATGAATAGCATCCAAAGACAGTTTTGCCTTGAGGACAGCTGCTTACCAGGTGGAATCAGTTGCAAAAGTAAGACGCTCCTTCAGCAACTTTCTGGAGTTAGGATGATAAAAATCTGCGGGCCCAAGGAAGATGGGGGGGGCTTCCGGGTCAAGATGGCGGCTTAACAATGTACGCGTTTTAGTTTGTCCTCCAGAACAACTACTAAATAACCAGAAACAGTACAGAACAGCTCCTGGGGCCACGTCAGTGACCAGACACACAGTGTACCCCAGTCTGGACCAGCTGGACCGGCTGCAAGCAACCCCTAGAACCGTGAGTTCCCAAAGCTGCGGTGGCCAGTGCCCCTCCCCCACAGGCCGCTTCCCAGAGGGGAAAGGAAAGGACTTTACCAGCAGCAGGAACTGAGCACAATCAAATGCCAATTGTGGAAATAATTAACAAATTCTGACTACTAAAAATAGGCCCCCAGCTTAGGTGAACCTGATCAAAGCAGAGGTTGCTCATTTTTGCGCTGGCGCCAAGAGGGCAGGACTGACAGAAAAAGGGGGGAAAAAAAGAGAAGGAAACAGAGGTTTTTGTGGCTGTGTATCTACAAAGGCTTGACTGCCTCTGGATACAGTGGCAGGACTTTTCAGGCTGCAATGGCCCTAGGCATAGGCAGAAGTGAGCTCTTTTGGGGGCTTGTCTGGAGCCTGTGCCTTCCCCAGGGGAGGGGTGAAGCCCAACTCAGGTGGAATCCCTCCCTCAAGGAATTCAGACCTCAGGGCTTGGTAATTTGAAACCATTAAAACCAGCCTACAACCTCTCCTCTGTCTCCACCACGCCCCTAGCAGGGAGAGTCTGCCAAAGTTAAAGGTACCGCATCATCTTATGCTGGTGGGACCTGCAGTCAGACAAGCGCCACACACAGGGCAGGATAAGAAAAAAAGAGTCCAGAGACTTCACAGGAAAGTCTTTCAACCTGCTGGGTCTCACCCTCAGGGAAAACCAACATAGGTGACTCTTTCCTCCTGATAGGAGGCCAGTTTGGTCTGGGAAAATCTGGCTGGGGTCTATAATATCTAAGTAGACCTTCCTAAGTGTGTGTGTGGGGGGAAGGCACCATACAAGCAGGGCAAGAAACAAGAACTGAAAAATTCTCCTCTGTTAAACAAAACCTAAGCTAGAGGTCCAGAAAAAGCTGAACTGAAAGTCAAAGAACACACAGACAACAAAATCATCCAGAAAGAAAACCCTAGGTAAAAGAAGTGAAAGCAATCTCCAGAATAAACTAATTAAGGTAATTAAATGCCTAGACGCCAGCAAAAAATAACAAATCACACTAGGAAAATTGAAGAAATGGCCCAGTCAAAGGAACAAACCAACAATTCAAATGACATACAGGAGCTGAAACAATTAATTCAGAATGTACGAAGAGATATGGAAAACCTCATCTAAAACCAAATCAATGAATTGAGGGAAGATATAAAGAAGGCAAGGAAAGAAAAAAAAGAAGAAACTGAAAGTCTGAAAAAACAAACCACAGAACTTATGGGAATGAAAGACACAGTAGAAGAGATAAAAAAACAATGGAAACCTACAATGGTAGATTTGAAGAGACAGAACATAGGATTTCTAAACTGGAGGATGGAACATCTGAAATCCAACAAGAAACAGAAACTATAGGAAAAAAATGGAAAAATATGAGCAGGGACTCAGGGAACTGAAAGACAATATGAAGCGCACGAATATACGTGTTGTGGGTGTCCCAGAAGGAGAAGGGAAAAGGAGGAGGAAAACTAATGGAGGAAATTATCACTGAAAATTTCCCAACTCTTAAGAAAGACTTAAAATTAAAGATCCAAGAAGTGCAGCGTACCCCAAAGAGAATAGATCTAAATAGACATACTCCAAGACATTTAATAATCAGAATGTCAGAGGTCAAAGAGAAAGAGAAGATCTTGAAAGCAGCAAGAGAAAAGCAATCCATCACATAAAAGGGAAGCCCAATAAGACTATGTGTAAGATTTCGCATCAGAAATCATGGAGGTGAGAAGACAGCGGGATGATATATTTAAATTATTAAAAGAGAAAAACTGCCAAACAAGAATTCTATATCCAGCAAAATTGTCCTTCAAAAATGAGGGGGAAATTAAAACATTTTCAGACAAAAAAATCACTGAGAGAATTTGTGACCAAGAGACCAGCTCTGCAAGAAATACTAAAGGGAGCACTAGAGACAGATACGAAAAGACAGAAGAGAGAGGTGTGGAGAAGAGTGTAGAAAGGGAGCCTATGAGTAAAGGTAAAATGAAGGAAAACTAGATATGACATATAAAATCCAAAACGCAAAATGGTAGAAGAAAGTACTACCCATGCAGTAATAACACTAAATGTTAATGGGTTAAACTCCCCAACCAAAAGACATAAACTGGTAGAATGGATTAAAAAACAGGACCCATCTATATGCTGTCTCTACTCAAAGGACACAAGGCCAAGGACACAAATGGACATTTACACACCAATGTTTATGGCAGCATTATTAACAATTACCAAGAGATGGAAACAGCCAAAATGTTCATCAACAGACAGTTGACTGAACTAACTGTGACATTTACATAAGATGGAATATTATGCAGCTGTAAGACAGAATAAAGTTATGAAGTATGTAACAACATGAATGGACCTTAAGGACATTATGCTGAGTGTGATTAGCCAGAAACAAAAGGACAAATACTGTATGGTCTCACTGATATGAACTGACATTAGTGAATAAACTTGGAATATTTCCTTGGTAACAGAGACCATCAGGAGATAGAAATAGGGTAAGATATTGGGTAATTGGAGCTGAAGGGATACAGATTGTGCAACAGGACTGAATATAAAAACTCAGAAATGGACAGCACAATATTACCTAACTGTAATACAATTATGTTAAAACACTGAATGAAGCTGCATATGAGAATGATAGAGGAAGGAGGGCTGGGGCATAAATGAAATCACAAAGAAAGATAGACGATAAAGATTGAGCTGGTATAATCTAGGAATGCCTAGAGCGTATAATGATAGCGACTAAATGCACAAATTTAAAAAGTGTTTTTGCATGAGGAAGAACAAAAGAATGTCATTACTGCAGTGTGCTGAAAACAGATGGTACTTAATATTTTAAAATTTCAACTGTGTGAGACTAAAGCAAAAAATGTTTATTTGGTACAAATCTATACTTTGACTAGTGCATCTCCTAATGTAACTTATGTAGACAGTTGATTGAACACCTTAAGTACTTGGGACTTTGTATAGGACATGCGATTTTGTTGGTTTGTCCAGGTGATGCCCTGATGAATCCCAGAGTGATTTGATCAGTGAGTGGAAAAGTATTTGCAAAGTCCCCTTCAGGGAATAGTGAGAACAGGGGAAAACTCAACTTCTCCAAGTTGAATTCTTGATATTCTCACAAGCAGTGTGGACAACCAAAGCTATAGGCTGAGCCCCCAGGCTTGGGGTTTGTTCATATGAAAGTTAACCCCACAGGGGATAAGTCAAGCTTACTTAAAATTAAGCCTAAGAGTCACCCCCAAGAGAACCTCTTTTGTTGCTCAGATGTGGCCTCTCTCTCCAGCCAACACAGCAAGCAGACTCACCACTCTCCCCTTGTCTACGTGGGACATGACTACCAGGGTTGTGGATCTTCCTGGCAGTGTGGGATAGAAATCCCAGAATGAGCTGAGATTCAGCATCAAGGGACTGAGAAAAACTCTAGAATGAGCTGAGACCCAGCATCAAGGGACTGAGAAAACCTTCTGACCAAAAGGGGGAAGAGTGAAATGAGACAAAGTGTCAATGGCTGAGAGATTCCAAACAGTTGAGAGGTTATCCTGGAGGTTATTCTTATGCATTAAGTAGATATCACCTTGTTATCCAAGATGTAATGGAGAGGCTGGAGGGAACTGCCTGAAAATGTGGAGCTGTGTTCCAGTAGCCATGTTTCTTGATGATGATTGTATAATGATATAGCTTTCACAATGTGACTGTGTGATTGTGAAAACCTTGTGTCTGATACTCCTTTTATCTACCTTGTCAACAGATGAGAGAACATATGGAATAAAAATAAATATTAGGGGGAACAAATTTTAAAATAGATTTAGTCTGAAATGCTAGTGATCAATGAAAGGGATCAGTAAGGGGTATGGCCTGTAAAATTTTTTTTTCTGTTTGTTATATTTTTCTGTTGTCTTTTTATATCTTTTTCTGAATTGATGCTAATGTTCTGGGAAATGATCATGATGATGAATATGCAACTATGTGATGATATTGTGAACTGCTGAGTGTATGTGTTGGGAATGTTTTGCGTTGCTCGTAATTTTTTTAATTAATAAAAAATTTAAAAAAAAAGCATTTGCAGCTAGTGCAACAATCTTGAATTTAGATGGTGATTACACTTTTGAGATTCAACATATAATAGAGAACAGAGCAGGTTATAGGAAAGGTTCAGAGCTTGATATGAAACAAGCAGGAGGCCAGATAGGAAGACAGGGAGACTTAGACACTGTCATAGCTTGCTTGACCTAGTATCACAAGTACTACACTGTGTTAGCTTAAACAGAGGTAATTTATAGACTCAAGGCATACAAGCTAGATCAAGCTGGAAATCCGGGTATTGGCAAAGTTTATTTTCTCCCTAAAGACTACAGAATTCTGTTGCTGGGTCTGGTGACCCTTAAAATTCCTAAGCTTCTATTTCTGCCTCCCATCTTTTAGCATTTTTCTCCCCTTTCTGACTTCTGTTCTTTTTATAACACCACCAGTGATCTGGTCAAGTTCCTGCCTGGTTAAGTTTGCTACAACTTCACCAAAAATGACATCTTCAAAGTTTGTATTTACAATGGGGTCATACCCACAGGTATGTGGATTAGGAACAATATTGTGTTTTCGCGTGCATTATTCCACCTACCACAACCAGGATCATGGAAGAACCATGTTTTCACAGAATTTCTAACTAATAAGTCTTTCAGTTCTTTATTTTATGGGAAAACTGGGAGATATCATCAATTTTCAAATGAAATGATGTGTGCATTAATCTTGCTACTATGTTTGTGACATACGGAAGCAGATAAGGGTGGATGAGGTACTCAGATTTGAATTTCATCCTCACCACTTAGAAGTGGTATAATTTTGGAAGATAATTAAATGCTTAGAAGAGGGCCCTGTGCTTAATAAGTGCTCAAGAAGTGCTGGCATGTATTATTATATACTATATTAGTGATATATTAAATTATGATGTGTGAAATATTCTTTTTGTAAATTCTGTACATAATGGACATTATAGAATATACTATACTCTATACCATACATGTACAAGAGATGCTATGTACATATACAAAGTAAATTTAGTATTTTTTGCATAACATTGTGTACAAATACTTAGATTACTCATCTGGTGCATTTAATAAAGCTGATTTTCCATGGTGTATTGAGACATTTTCAAGATGTGTTTTCACGAGTCCATTTGTATACACAAAAAACTTAGATATATTTTAAATCACCTGACATTGGAATATCAGAATTCGGAGAATCAAAATTACTTTGTCCTGAATGAGTAATAGCCAGTAGACCTAATAATACTTCTTGTGATGCACACATGAACAGCATAAGAATATTAATTTAATCAATCTCCTGTGAAAGAGTATTCACGAATTCCTTTAAGGGTATCTTTTAGAGACAGATGACTAAGTTTTTGTTGTAATTATTCAAGTTGATTATACCATAATCCAGATACATGAATTTACTGCCTACTTTGTATTTCATGTTTTTATTAAATAGACCTTGAAAACAAGGAATAGAATAGCAAATCTACAAATAAATTTCTCCATTATGGTCGAAAAAAAAAAGGAGGATAGGGAATCTAATTAAAATGATAAATCCCACAGTGAACCATCTTCATAGCTGAGAACTTTAGGTAATGATGAACCAAACTGCAGCCCAGTGTCAAGTCTTCTTGGAGATCATGGGAACCTCATGACTGAATGAGGCTGGATTAAGTAAACCCAGGACTGGTTGTACCCCCTTTAAAGACTCCTGGCGGAAGCAATGAAAATTCTATCTGTAGAAGGTATTTATCCTAGGCTTCACAATTCCTCCCTCAAACATCTTCTTAAATATATCATCCAAAGATAACCAGAAACAAAAAGCAGCAAGGTGGTGCAAGGGTAGCTGAATAGTAAAATTCTTGTCTGCCATGTGGGAGATACAGGTTTAATTCCCGAACCACGCAACACCCCCCCACCCCCCACCCCAAACAAGAAAAAAAGAAACAGGACAGGCTGAGTCGCGAAAGTTCAAGATGCTCTGCATGCTGGAGGTGATCCGTGATTTGGTCGGTGTGCTCACCCGCTGCGGGCACTGCTCCCCGATTCTGTACGGACTGCTTTCAGGGCGAGCGTGTTCGTACAGTGTTTCCTGTTCCTTTTCCCGCACGGCTGCAGCTCGGGACTTTGGCCTGACCTAGCCTGACTATGGCTTCAGCTTTGGAAGAGCTACAAAAAGACCTGGAAGAGGTGAAGGTATTGCTGGAAAAGGCCACTAGAAAAAGAATACGTGATGCACTTACAACTGAAAAATCCAAAGTTGAGATGGAAATCAAGAACAAGATGCAGCAGAAGTCACAGGGGAAAGCAGAACCTCTGGAAAATGAAAAGCCAGCAGCTGTGGTTGCTCCCACTACAACAGGATACACAGTAAAAATCAGTAATTACGGATGGGATCAATCAGGTTAAGTTTGTGAAAATCTACATTACTTTAAGTGGAGTTCATCAGGTCCCCACTGAGAATGTGCAAGTGCAGTTCACAGAGAGGTCATCTTATCTTCTGGTGAAGAATCTAAATGGGAAGAATTATTCCATGATTGTGAACAACCTCTTGAAACCCATCTCTGCGGAAGGCAGTTCAAAAAAAGTCAAGACTGATACAATTCTTATCTTATGTAGAAAGAAAGCAGAAAACACACGGTGGGACTACCTAACTCAGGTTGAAAAAGAATGCAAAGAAAAAGAAAAGCCCTCCTATGACACTGAAACAGGTCCTAGTGAGGGATTGATGAATATTCTAAAGAAAATTTATGAAGATGGAGATGATGATATGAAGCGAACCATTAATAAAGTGTGAGTAGAATCAAGAGAGAAGCAAGCCAAAGGAGACACAGAATTTTGAGACTTAAAGGTTCTTTTGGGAACTGCGATGTGGAAATAGGATATTTCCAATAAGGGAACGTTGGGGAGCTGCACAGATACAGTTTGCCAGCTAATTACTTATATAGCCTTCCTGCAAGTAAAGGCAATGAATTATCCATCTCCTACTGGAGGATTTATTTAAATAGAATTGTGCTTATTAAACACTTCATCCAAAGATGATTTCCTTAGTACACCTGGTCATTCTGTTCAACAAAGGGTTATGCTACATTCTTGCTTGAATTATTAAAAAGCAAGTCTTGCCTAATAAGGAAAAAAAGAAACAGGACATCATGAATGAGAAACAGCAGAAACAGACCCACAAAAACTAAGTTGCTGAAAATATCAGATACAAACAACAAAATAACAATGCTTACTATGTTTAAAAATTATAAAACAAGCTTATAAAGATTGCGATGGAAGAAAAACTACAAAGTGACAGAATTAAAAAAAAATGACTTTACAGATATGAAAAATATAATACAATGAAACATACAGTAACTTAAATTAGGAACTCATTAGCCACATTTTACAAAGGATCATTCATAGCTGAAGAGGCAAGTGAACTGAAACACTGTTCTGAAGAAATTATCCAGAATATGGTAGAAAAAGACAGAGATGAAAAATACAGAAACAGTAAGAGACAGAGGATACAGTGAGAAGGAACAATGGATGCTTAACTGGAGTTCCAGAAAGAGAAAAAGAGAAAGGTGTGTCCACCTTTATAAAGAAACAATGGTTAAAATTTCTTACAAATAAATGAAAGACACCAATCAACAGATTCAAAATGCCTGTAAATTTTAAGCAAGCTAAATAAAAAGAAATCTTATGAAACTGAGCAAAACCAAGAGAAAAGAAAATCTTCAAAGGCAGAGAAAAAAAAATCCAGATTATTTTAAAAGAAGGTAGACATCTGACTTCTCTATAGAATAATGGAAAACAGACAACAAAGTGATGGTTATCTTCCACAAGATGAAATCCAGTATTGAGGGCCAACCTAGTATCTTAAAACTACTAAAACTATTCTTCAAGAATGAGGGAGAAATTAAGATTATTAGACAAAAATGCAGACCTGTACTAAAGAAAAGACTAAAGAATATATATCTGTTTGGCGGGTCCTCAGAAAGTTAAGAATGGAATTACCATATAATTTGGCAAACCCACTTCTTGGAATACACACAACTGACAGCAGATATCTGTACACCAATGTTTACAGTAGCATTATTTACAGAAGCCAGAAGGTAGAAGCAACTGAGTAGTTCCCTCAGTGGATGAATGGATAACAAAATATGTGTATATACATACCATGGAATATTAGTAAGCTGTACAAAGGGATGAAATTCTGATACATACAACATGGATGAAACCTGAAGACATTATGTCGAATGGAATAAGCCAAACACTAAAGGGCAAATACTGTATGATCTCACTAACATAAAATAAGTATAATATGCAAATTCATAGAGACAAAAAGCAGATTACAGGGTACCAGAGGAATGGGAATGCAGAGTTAATGCTTAATTAGTAGAGTTTCTGTTTGGGGTGATGGAAAAGTTTTGGTAATGGATGGTAGCACTGCTAGCAGAACATTGTGAATGTAATTAACATCACTAAATTGTATACTTAAAATGGGTTAAAATGAGAAATGTTATCTTATATATTTGTTACCACAATAATTTTAAAAAACATCAAAGTACAGGTGGTGCAAAGGTAGTTCAGTGTTAGAATTCTTGCCTGCCATGTGGGAGACCTGGGTTCGATTCCAAAACCATGCAATTCCCAAAAAAAGAAAAAAAGAAAAAACAAAAAAATACCTCTCTTCCTGAAATCAGGAAAATAATTAGTAACATAGGTCATTACTATAGCAATGCAGATATTTGAAAGAACTTTCTACTTGATATTTTGAGAATATATATGGTTTTACAGCTGATCATATGGTATCTAAGTTAGTGTTTAGAATTTAAGAAGTTTTTGCTATCTGAATTTGTAGATTTTTTCCTTGTTGCCTTAATTTTAAATTGGTTTATGAAACTTACTGCACAAACATAGGCTTTACAATGATTATTGGATACTTTATTTAAATATGCCTATGGTTAAGCTAAGATTCATTTTTGATCGTTCTAAGTGTATTGTTTTCTTAAATAAAAACATTAAATAAACTAAAAGCACGTAAATGTGGCTAAACAGTAGTGACTGTGGGAGAAAATTGAAGCAAAAATAGAGGCATACATTATAAAATGAAATACAGAAGCTGTTTCAGAGTTATTTAACTGCACATTATTATTAAAAAGTTCTGAACATAAAGAAACAATGTCTCTGTTTCAGGATTTCCTATATTAGACACAAGTATACACTGATATAACTATAAGCAAAACAAAATAGTGGCAATTTTCTAGTATCTTCCAATTTTTAGAACCATTTTCCCCGTTATCATTACAACAGATTCTAAGGCATTAAAAACTGGAAAAGATTTTCCATCAAAGCATTTATATAATGTATAAAAGCTCACCTGATTTCTCAGATAAAGGGAAAAGCCTGGCCAAAAAGAGCTGAATTCGTCCACAAAAGACTGTATTCTGGGATTTAGATAATCTTCTTAGGAGATCTAATGATATATGGAAATGAAGGTTACACAGAAGAGCTCACTGTGTTACAACCATACTTAAATTTCATTAACTGGTCTTTTAAGAGTATTTTTCTAAAGCAACAGTTCTCAAAATGGGAGTAGAAACCATTGTCTCAAAAACTATTGAAAAATTAGGAATAAAACAAGTTTTAGAATGAGCAAGATAAGCTTTACTAAATATTTCCATTTTTAATTAAGTTAATTTATATGCAGAACAGAAACATTTTAAAGTGAATATTAGCTTAAATAAGACTATTACACAAAAATGAAGGTACTACCCTATTTGAAATTGGCTGTTTTTCTAGCCATATTTACTTTTTTAAAAAAAGTTACTTACCATTGCACATACGTAGTAAATAATTTTTCCCAGCTGAATAGAATGTATTCTGAAATTGAGGAAGAAATTATTACTATTGTCTAATAAGTCACAGGAGCAAAAATAAGTCACAGGAGCAAAATTTTAAAGAACATTAACATGTCCTAGTATCTACTATGCCACTTTCACTTTTAAAAGCAAATATCATCATCAATGAAATAAAAAATTTTTCTCATATCTAAGATAAATATGATACTAAATAACTGTTTTTAACATCTGAAAATATGCATTTTTAAGTTAATTACCACTACTATATCAAATTTTGCACTTCCAAGTTTTTCTCCATACATGACTCTTACTTGGTTCTGCCAAGAGAGCACAGTATATTATCCTAATTGTTTATGAGGGACAAACTTTTGGCAATTGACAATATTAGAAATATAAGGGAAAAAAATCTCCTATCAGAAGTCTGGAGCTAAAGAAACATAATGTTAACAGTAAAAGAAAGAAACTAAGACACTTACTGATTTCCAAGTAGCAACATTTTTTTCCACAAAAGTGAATATTGTGTCACACTGATCCAAAGGAAGACAATCCAAAACATCTCCCAACAATACAAAAGGTGTAGATGCTGTACAAATACCTTCAAGTGGAACACAAGCCAATTTAAAATTTTAAAAAAAGTATAGGAAAATAGCCTATAAAAATAATTCTAAAGAACATCTTTAACAGTACATTTAGTCACTTATAGCAAGGCTTTGTTTGTAAGGATAAGAAACAGAAGCAACCTAAACATCCAGAAAATGGGACATATTGAAGTAATTTTTGATATGTGTATTCAATAACAATGAGATAATTCCTGATAACACTTCTAGAGCATTTACTATATGTCAGGCACACTAAGTGCTTTAAATATACTAAAGACTTTAACCCTATGAAGTAGATACTATGATTAACCCCATTTTATAGATTGGGAAAACTGAAACACAGAGAGGTTAAAAAACTTGCCTAAGCTCACAGAGCCAGTAAGTGGTAGAGCTGGGATACGAACCCAGGCAGTCTGGCTCCACAGGATGTTTTCTTCACCACTAAGCTATTCAAAAGAATATAACGCAGCCAATTAAAAACGATGATTATAATGAACCTAATAACTTGGAAAAAGGCTTATGATATAATGTTAAGTGAGAAAGGCAGGATTTCAAAACTGTATGCATACTATGGTTAAAACAACAAATTTTTTTAAAAGACTAGAGAAACTAAAATCATATACCAAAATGAATGGTAGATTTTTAATGTAGAGGATTTATAACCATTATTTTCCCTTTTTAAATCATTTCTAGATGTTCTATAATATTGCTAAATTGCCTTTGTGATTTGAAAAGAATATCTTCTAAAAAGATAACAGAAAAGTTTGATACTGATTTCAAGAACGATTAAATATTTGAAATAGCAGTATTGTTTTCAGGGGAAAGAATGGCAAGGTAGAAAGTAACCGTTTATCTCTAAAATCAATGTAATTTAAGAAAAGCAAAGACCTTTCTTAAGAAAAAGGTCATTCAGGCTAACTGAAAAATACTTTTATCCCTCTGCTCATTCTTCCTTCTATTTTGAGTCAATGAGTATTTATTAACACATAACGTGTTTCCTAAACACATAACATGGTATATGAAAAACATCTAGGAGCACTTTTGAAGTCCAAAACACTGAATTAGTACAGTACTTCAGAAAAAAGAAGTAATATTTCCAGCTGTACTCTAACCTGGTAAAATCACATTAGAATCATGATGCTCAATTTGGCTGTTACTTTTAAGAGGGACACTGCCTAGAACCAATGGGTAGAAGAAGCAGGGCAGCAAATTTCAACTCAGTACAAGGGCAACCTTAAGACAACTGCCTAACAGAGGAATGAAACACTGAGCTCCCCTCAATGGGCATGTTCTAGCACAGGCTGGATGTCCACCTGAGTCAGGCTAGGAAGGAGAGATGAAATTGGACAGATGACCTCTGAAGTCCTTTACAATACACAGACTCTGTGAAAACTATGTGTCTTGTACATCTAAGAATCTAAAAGCATATTTAACTGCAGTATAGTTTAGCATAACTTTAATTCACCTTAATTATAGAATTTAAAATCATTTTCTTGATTCTATCCCCAAGACATTCTGATTCAGTAGAACTAAGTAAGGCCTGAGAATCTCATTTTAAAATAGATTTCCCGATGGTTCTGATGAGCTGGCAGGTGTGGGAACCACTGAGTTATAGCAGAATCCCCTGGAACGTTAACCACACATGTGCTAGCTTCTGCAATAACTTGTCTGACCGTCACTTTGGCCACAAATACCCCTCTTCAGTCTCCCCACACCTTGTTATGCTCATAGCCCCACAGTTTGTTAATATTTTCTTTCCCCCTTTATCACATGGTGAATTACTATTTCATTTTTCACAGATTAAATGTCAGCTCCTCTGAAAAACACCCCCAGATACTTTGGGGCAGGTCACCTCACCTATGCTTCTCAAGCACAATGACCCATGATTCTATTATGGTATTTATCATCTTAACTATTTATCTTTGTTATCTAGACTATAAGCTTTTTAAGGGTGGTATTTTTGTATGTTTTACCCAGTAAAGTGACTGACACAGAATAGCACCTCAGTAGAGATCTACTGAGTTAAATTTAATAAAATATATTCACAAACAATTGGAAAATATGTCACAGAAATAGACAATACAATAATAATCTCTCAAGAATTTGTTCCCCTAAAGTAAAAAGGCATTTAAACCTTTATTTACAGAAGTTTAAGTTCATAAGTCCTCATTTTTCTCCAATAAAGTAAAAGTCGTTAAGTACAGACTATGTACAACTTCAAGTGTCAAAAACATTACCGGCCTACAAGAGTAATAGATCAATCAATGAACTAAACACACACTGCAAACTGACAGAAACTGGGCAAAGAAAACTGCCATAGTGGAACCCACTTAAATATATTTAATGAATGAATGGATAAGCAGCTCACATAACACTTAAAATCAGAATTTATGAACTATATTTAAGTTCACAAAAAGTGTGCTACTATACTGGAAGACCACTTTTACCTTGTGTGCTTCAGTTTTTGTAGGACTAAGTAATAATAAAATAACATGTTAATAATGCTTTATAGTTTATCACATATTATCTGATTTAGTTAAATGAATATTTTAATCAAACACTTTTAAAGTATTTTAATTAAAGAAGACTGCTGGCAAACTGTTTTTTCATCTGTTTTTCCTGCAAATATTTAATGTGTTCCTACTATGCGTTAGGCACTACTTATTTACTATGTGCCACTGCCCCATTTCAACAGTCCCCTACCTAGTTTTCCTGTCAGCAGTCTCTACTTATCCAATTCTTCTTCCATATCTCTTCTTTAGCCCAGTATACAAGGTCCTTTATAAATGAACCTAGCCTACCCTTCCTGCCTCTTTCTTACCACTCTCACTATCCTCCTTCCCTTCCCCTTCATACAGTTCTCCAGCTATTCTGAATTTTGCAGTTATTCCCTTCTGTTTCTGCCTGACAAACTCATCATCCCTCATGTCCCAGCTGTCATATTACAGCTTCTTTCCTAAGATCTTTTTTGACTCCTTTAGAATCTGAAGTTTCAATTCCTCTATTTTTTCAAAATACTTCATTCCCACTTCAACCACCATACTTATACCATACAGGAGTACATTTGCACATCTGTTTCCTTCATTAGCCACTAGCTCCTTACTAGCACAAAGTACATTTTATTCACCATGGGATCTCTAAGCCCTAGCTCAGTACCAGGCACATAGTAGATGCTCAATAAATATTTATTTAATGAACAAAACAACTGGAAAACAAAGAAAGTGCCAAAATGTGCATTAAATAAGAGATGTGTGCTAAATTCATTGGGACAACTTCATGGTAAAGCTGGGAATCAAGTAGAACTTGAAGAATAAACAAAATGAGATATGGATTGGTATGGGCAGAAAATATTTTAAATAAAGCAGTCACGTCTAGGATAACTTTAAAAAACAATAACAACAGCAAAAAACATACCTTCTGTTACTCCCCCAATAGCAAGAGAAATAATAGCTAAAACATTTTCACATGATGAATGGTTTATCTACCAAGAGAAGAGAAAACTATTTTAGGTCAAAAAATTAGACTTACTAGATTGAAAAAGAACCATCTCACAATAAGTTGATTATGACAAACATGGGCAAAAGTATTTATTAGAAGAAATGAAATTACTCTTAAAAATGAAAATACAAAATAATGAACAGTAATAGATAAGAGTGGCTAATCTTAGGTAATAAACAGGTGACTCATTCAAAGTTCAATGATCTCAGGAAATGAATACATCAGCACAATTAAGACTGTAAGCTAATCAAGCACAGAAGTGCTGAGTCTATAAAGCAATGAATGGCAAGGTAAAACAGGGCCAGGGGAATTAATTATACTGGCACATCAAACAGGCTTTTTGTTTTTTGTTTGCATGGGCAGGCACTGGGAATTGAACCCGGCTCTCCAGCATGGCAGGCCAGAACTCTGCCACCATGCCACCACTGCCCACCCCAAAACAGGTTTTAATAGAAGGGAGGCAGTGTTTGGGTTTTATAATTATAAAAACCAGTATCCACTGAGTGTTTACAAGTTTTCTTTAACACAACAACCTTGAAAGAATGTTATCTCCCCTTACAAATGAAACTGAAGCACAGAAAAGCAAAGTAACTTGTCCAATGCCTCTAAACAATTAAGTTTGAAAAAGAAGAAAAAATAAGTATGATCCAGAATTGTCAGAGGGAGGGACACTGTGACTGCTAAAAGGGATTTTAACTTTTAGGGACCAACCTTCACTAAATCAAGAATAAACTGTTGAAACTTTTCCTTTTCTTTCATTGTGGCGCACCACCAGTGGTGTTTAGATTAAATTCCTCTACTGAAGCTGGATAGGCTCTAACTATTTATGTATGCAAACTAACGAGGAAGATGCCATATGAAAATGAGGGCACGGAATCCCAGATCCCACTCTGAATGTCCTTGGACTAGAACCTTTCACGCTACTATAGCATACGTTGCTGTTTATACAGCAAAGTGAGAGGACCCACCTCAAACCTCTAGTTCTTGTTTAGTAAAACCTCAGATCAACTTTCCTTCTACTCACTTGGAGAGGGCTCTGCCTCATGTATTAAACCAAATTCTTAAATGCATCTGTGTTGTCAAAATCTTAAGTGTTACATAACTCCTATACTACGACTGAGTCAAGTTTCACAAAGTAGCAAGCATCCTCTAGAAAAAATAATCATGCTTAAATATCTATTCTAAAATAAAGGCAATTTTTTAAATAACACATAGTTTATTAATTTGCTGGTATAATTTTAACAGTGAATAAAAGAAAAACATACTTACAATTTCTTCTTCTAGAATTCCTCTGAAAGCTTGGTCAAGAGTACATTTTTTTTCATTTTCACTATTAAAAACAAAAGGCAACCTCAGTTTTAAAACAGTTCAGGTTAAGTATATAGATTCAGCCAAGCACCTCTCATGAATATCTGACTTACCTGCCAGGTAATTGGCTGAAGGTATTTAACAATGGCTTGATATTTTTGTTGTTCAAGGCTTCTCTGGTAGACTTCTAGAAAAATTAAAACGGCAAAAAGTGGAAAAATTTTGTTTCCAATTTACCGAAAATCATTCATTGATATAACTTAGTATGTCTTTTGCACTAAAAAATGTTAATACCGGGGTAAAAAACACCCATCAGTCTTTCAGGAAACCCTATCCCAAATGCCACTTTAAACCTGGCAAGAGCTTCCTAGCAAGACCTTTCTCTCACTCCAGGTTTCCCCTTTCACCACCCCTTTAAATATCACCTTCATGATAGTATTTCGCTTTTTAAAAAAATCTTCAAATGGCTCCTTCTTTTCATGTTTTAACTTTGACTTTTCATCCTGTTACCCCAGAAGAGTTAGATTTATACTAGAGACTTCCATTCCTGGTTCTGTCACTAATCAGCTGTGTAATCTTGAGCGTATCCCTTAGTCTCTCTGTGTTCATTTTCCTCACCAGTAAATTCTTACTACCATCAGCAGCAATGGTATCATTTGAGACCCTGTTAGAAATGAAGAATCTCAGACCACATGCCAGACCCAGAATCTGTATTTAACAAGATCTCCAGGTGATTCCACTGCACATTAAAACTTAAGAAGCACTGAACTAGATGATCTCAAATTAAATGGTCCCTTCCAGGATTCTTGTGATCTTCCTAACAGTTACTCTTAACAGAATTTCAGAGCACTAGGGATTACAGAAAAATGCACTCAAGGAAAAGAGTTCTGATGACATTAACCAGTCGGTTAAAACACACACAGACACCAAACAAACAAAAAACAAAAAACAAAAAACCCTACATTCTATGGAGAAAAACCACACAAACAAGAAAACTGACGACAAAGAATCAATTTTCTTTCACAGAATTTTCATTCTGGCATCCCTATAACTACCTAAACATAATGAAATATCCGAGTTAGTTAAATCGTGCCTTCAAATATCGGCGCATATGGCTAAAGAAGAATACAAATAACTTACTACTGTGCTTCCTTATACTAGGGGATGTGATGGGCAACATAAAAAAATACTGGGTCTGGAACCAGAAAAACCTGTGAAGAAAAATCACAACTTCTGCGGGTGAATTTCTATATCTATAACAAGAGTTATAAAAAACAGCCTACCTCACAGTGCTATTGTAAGAGTTAAGTCGGTCAACATGAAAGCGCTCTGAAAGATGTTTTCCAACCCCTCAAACTATCCTTCCCCAATGTGCAAGGCTGGAATGACATCTGGTAATCCCAAGCAGATCTCTCTTTGCCTTTTCCCATTCAGAGTACAATCACCCTACCTCAAAGGAGTGAGATACGGAGGGGTAAAACGGTAAAATGGGTGGGCGGT
The DNA here is from genome assembly GCF_023851605.1 of Tamandua tetradactyla. NCBI lineage: Eukaryota > Metazoa > Chordata > Mammalia > Pilosa > Myrmecophagidae > Tamandua > Tamandua tetradactyla. The sequence goes on from NC_135344.1 coordinate 63,223,167, forward strand.
ACAAACACCTGGCAGCTTACGAGGACGGACAGGAGCTGGTTCTCCGACTGAATCCACCCCCACCCTTGTCCCTCAGCAGCAACTCCTCCAGTTCTGGAGACACCTGTCCCGCTAAGCGAGCTATTAGGAAGAGCTGGCCAAGACAGGAGGCGTCCTGAGGATGAGCTCTCCATGCACCGCGCAGAGCCGCTCAGAGCATAGGGTCGTGGCACCTGCCCAGGAGCCGGCGAGAGCTGACAGCAGAGGAAGCGGGAGAGCCAAGTAGCGTGCCTGTCCCCACACCCACACCCCCGCGCCCGATGGGGCCGGGAGCAGTGCAGCGGTGTACCCACTTCTAATTCTCTTTAGCCCGGGAGGAAAATCAAGTACTCTGAAGGGAAGAAGAGTAAACAGCAACGCCGGGTCAGGCCCCCCAGCCTCCCTCCTCTGAGGCTCACCGTAAACCGCGTCCGCGCTTCGGGCAAACTGAAAAGCGGCGGCGTCGGAGACATCTTTCCGGGGGCGCGTGCCCGCCACCTCGCCGCGGCGCCCGCCGATGACGTCAGCTTGGGAGCAACGAGAACGCGGCTTCGCGCGCGGCTAGAGCGGCCTGCGAGCGAAGGGGCGGGCTGGAGGCGCTGGGAGCCGCCGTGATGACTGAGTTCAGGTGGGCGTTGGAAGCCTGAGTCAGCAGAAACGGTTCCAATCCGGGTTCTTGGGCAGGAACCTTGGGGTTAGGGGATGTGGGCGGCCTTTCCCCTTAAACTCCCCGCTTCCGGCTGCAGAAAGGCCGTGCCTCGCACCTGCGTGCGGGTAGATGGTGGCATTTCATGGCCTGGACGCGCCACCGAGGTGGGGCGGTTATCTGGGGAAGTTTCAGGCAGGGGAAGGCTTGGAGGTTACTGTGGACCTTCCGGCCGTGGTTACTGTCCCTGAAATTTAATATTGGGAGTGGTGACGGAGTCCATATTTAATATCGGCAGTCCAGTAGCTCATGAGCGGTCCCTCTTCTGTGAAATGAGAATAACGCCTACCTCACAGAGCTGTCGAAAAGCTGGAAGGAAATAAGCGCAAGTGTGGATTATAAATTGTCAAATGATATGAGTACTATAACGTCTTTACCCTTGGAACCCAGTTGACTTTGCTGGCACATGCACTGGAAGAGAAAGACGCAGGAGGAGTGGAGTACACGGCGCTGGTGGGGAAATTGGATGGCGCTCCGTGAAGGGCGGAGGCGACCCATGCAAAACCTGGTCTCAGCCGTTTTCTCCCTTGCCTCTTTTCACGAAGAACCTTGACCAATGAGAAGCCAAATGACAATAACTGTCTGGGTTGGAGTTATGCTGTGGGGAAGGAAGCACGGATCCAAACGCGGGAAACTTCCTGCCGGTTCTTATTCCCGTCCACATGTACATAAATGAAGAAAGCTAGGCACACTGAACCTTGTACTGTTCATTGACAACTAACAAGAATACAGGGAACTAACGAAAAGATAACTTACTAAATGGGGATTGTGAACAATAATGGCTACCTGGAGCATTTTTAAAAACTAGGCTGTTTTAAAAACCAACAGAATCATTCAGGTTTGATTGAATAACTTAAATTTCCAAGCTGGGAAAAAAAAAAAAGATACAATCCAGAAATATATTTTATTAATCTGATGGTGATGTAGTATGATTATTATAATCTAGATGATTATTAACTGTCTGGAATACAACGATCTCAGAAGTAAATAAAATTAGTTTTCACAAGAATCCAAACATGGGGTGGAAGGGTAGTTCAGTGGTAGAATTCTCGCCTGCAAAGCGGGAGACCCAGGTTTGATTCCCAGCCCGTGTACTTCCTGAAAAACAAACAAGCAAGCAAAGAAAGAAAGAAAACCAAAAAATTCAACAAATGGTGCTGTAATGACAGGATCCTCACATGGAGAAAGAATGAAATGTGACCCTGCCTTATAGCATACAAAACGAAAAATAAAAACACAAGAAGAGCTGGAGTTTATTGGCTCATTCATCCAAAGCCAAATGACAGAATTGTGTTTGTTCGTTCAGATATTTCTTGGGTACTTTGCACATAGTGGACAAATTTGTTGAAAGAACACAATATATTATAAAACAGCTTAATTCCTGTTTTGTGGAGGTCTTAGTTTGGTTGACATAAAACAAACCCAAATAACTACAGCATATAATTTCTATCCTGAGTAGTTGAGATAATGGCCATTATAAGAGATCAAAGGAGAGGTGACTACCACTGGAAGTGGTCAAAATACCTTCATGGGGAAGATAGTACATGAGTGGGACCTTGAAGGATTTTAATAGGTATGAGTGGGAAGGAGCAAATAGGAAAGTTATTCCAAGTGGAAAGAACGGCTTTAGCAGAGGAGTGGAACAGAGAAAGCACTTGAATGGTAGTTGTTTATTCTGACTTTAGCATTGGGGTCTGAACAGAAATAGGGTTGAAAAGTCTATTTGGAATCAGACTATTAATATTTGAGACCAAAGAATGTTCTAAATTTTAAAATATCTTTTACTGTTTTTTAAACAAGTTATGGCCAGCAGGATATTTGAGGGGAAGGAGAGGAATGAGCTGCTTTGTTGCTAATAATTGAAGCAATACCAAAAACGGGAAAATCAGTAGAAAAAGCAGCAGCAATCTGAGGCTAGATAGCTTAGGAAGGACAAAGAATCTCATAGACATCAGTATGGTTTTTAGCCCTTGAGATAGGGTTGTATTCAACAAGGCAAGGAAGTAGGTAATACATTTTTAAAAGATATCTATCAAAATAGGGGAAACAAAGGTTAAAATATATTGGGTAGATTGGAAATACTAGTGGTCAATGAGAGGGAGGAGTAAAGGGTATGGTATATATATGAGATTTTTTCTTTTTATTTGTTTTTCTGGAGTGATGGAAATGTTCTAAAAAATGATCATGGTGATGAATATATTACTATGTGATAATATTGTGAGCCATTGATTGTATACCATGTATGGAACATTTGTATGTTAAGAATGTTCGTGCTTGTGTGTTGTTTTGGCTTGTCAGTGAAAAAAAAGAAAGATGTCCATCAAACATGAGGTATGCAACAAACAGTGAACCTTGGAGATAGTGTGTTGTGCAGAATAAGCCAGAAACAAAAGAACAATTATGCTATGGTCTTTTTCAGAAAATATAAGAAAATTAGAGCCTATATTGTAAGCTCATTTAGCAGCCACACTTAGTCTGAAGTTGTAAGTATATTTCTAAACTTTGAACTGCTGAACTATATATGCATAAGCTGGTGTTTCCCTGAAACTTTGAGTACTTTTGTGACACCTAAGACTCAGAGCTGGAGTTCTGCAACTCTGAAAGTCAACATTGCTGCATACAAAAACAGTAACTGATAAAGAGATCAGGCTTCAATTAGAGACAAAAAACAAAGCTGATCTGGCTAGAACTAAGGTAAATGAGAATACAGGGAAAAGATGATAGTGTATGTACTCTAGAGCTTCACCTACCATATGAGACCAAAGGCAGGTTTATTGTATCTAGAACCTAAAGTTTATGTAACACACAATCTAATTGAACTTGTCTCTATAGCTCATTTAAACAACCCGAACACATGGTGCCCAGAATGAGAATGAGGCCTTGTAATTCTGTATGATATAATGTAATACCTGGGTACATCCCAGACTATGGGGTGCTGTTCTAGTTTGCTAGCTGCTGGAATGCAATATACCAGCAACAGAATGGCTTTTAAAAAGGGGAATTTAATAAGTTTCTAATATACACTGCTGAGGCCGAGAAGATGTCCAAATTAAGACAAGTCTATAGATATGTCCAATCAAAGGCATCCAGGGAAAGATACCTTGGTTCAAGAAGGCCAATGAAGTTCAGGGTTTCTTTCTCAAGTGAGAAGGCACATGGTAAACACAGTCATGGTTTCTCTCTTGGCTGGAAGGGCACATGGCTAGCATGGCATCATCTGCTAGCTTTCTCTCCTGGCTTCCTGTTTCATGAAGCTCACCAGGAGGAGTTTTTCTTCTTCATCTCCAAAGCGCTGGCTGATGGACTTCATGCTTCATATGCTGCAGCATTCTCTGCTCTCTCCCAATCTCCTTTCGCCAAAATGTTTCCTCTTTTATAGAACTCCAGAAGCTTATTAAGACTCACCCAAATGGGTGGAGACATGTTGTCATCTAATCCATCTTAATAACCACTCTTGATTTAATCACACCTCCAGGGAGATGATCTGATTACAGATTCAAACATACAATATTGTATAGGGATTATTCTGCCTTTATGAAATGGGATTTAAATTAAAACATGGCTTTTCTAGGGGACATACATCCTTTCAAACCAGCACAGGGGCTGATAATTAAAGAGTATTTGTAGAGTCCCCTGAGGGACCTAAGAAAAAACATGAAATTATTACATTTTCCCACCTGGGAAACTCCTGACAAATATTGGGGACTCTCAAGAAAACAAGCCAAGCCCTTGATTTTGAGGCTGGCCCTTATGAAGCTTATTTCTGTAGTGGAGAAGCTAAGACTACCTAAAATAAGGCCTTAGAGTTGCAGCCAGGAAACATCTTTTGTTGCTTAGATATGGCTTCTTTCTCTCTAAGTACTACTCTGCAATTAAAATCAGTACACTCCTCCCTTACAACATGAGGCATGACTCCCAGGGATGGGACTGGTCCTGTGACCAGGGGATCAACACCTTCTTGACCAAAAGGAAAAAGAAGTGTAACAAAATAAAGTTTCAATGGCTAAGAGAGTTCAAATAGAGTCAAGAGGCTATTCTGGGAACTACTCTTATGCAAGCTTCAGATAGATATTGCTAATTGCCTTGGCTTGCCAAATCCCAACCAACATCATTCCTGTAAACTCTTAAGAACACCTAGGGCTCTAACTGAGACTCTGTAAATAAAGTTTCATGCACTAGTTTTACTTTCTTGAAACTTATAACCTCCAGAGGGTTCCTAGGCCAGATAAATCCTGAAACTCAGAGGGCCCAATCTCCAAGACTAGTTACATCCCCCATCTTTTATTTTTGACACCCCTTCTCAATGTAAGAAAATTAGAATGGGCATTCCCCAAAGATCCCTATAGCTTAGGAGAAGAATCAAAGGAGAAGGAGGAATTATTACAGAGAAAATAGGATTTAACAAATGAGTATGACTGCTGAATCTCTATACTGATATCTCTTTTAGTCTCCAGTCTTCCTTTCCTCCAGCTAGAAGGAAAAATCTGAAATAGTGGAATGGTAACCCATAGCAAACTCTGAAATCTGTAACTTCTTGTTGAAATTTCCTCCAGCTAGAAGGAAAAATCTGAAATAGTGGAATGGTAACCCATAGCAAACTCTGAAATCTGTAACTTCTTGTTGAAATGTGTTTGAAAATTATTGTTTATTATTTCTTTTTTCTGCATATGTGTTACATTTCACAATAAAAAAAAGTTAAAAAAAAAAAAGATGTCCATCAGAAAATCACCAAATGTTCACAGTGACATGCTATTTCCAGGTAGGTGCAATATTATTGGCTTATATATGTAGTATCATTCTATTATATTGCAAATTAATATCATTATCTAGTGTACGTTGTAAAAATCTTGTTTTGTGAGCTTTGTTGGGCCATGTAGATGAGCATAATTCAAAATGAGAAATAGAATAGTGGGCGACTTGACTTCTTATCCTGGAAGAAGCAATGGCTTATTCTTCACCTCTCTGAGTACAGCCTGCAAAGGCTGGACCCTCTCAGAGAAGACCCTTGCAGCATGGCACCACGTCCAGTGTGGTTCAAGAGCAGGAGAGTAATGTGACTGAGGAAAGTGTCTAGGCTAATAGGGCTGAGGGCAGCTTCCCAGTCCCTACACTCTGCAGTGTGGTGTGGAAAACAACTTAAGAGTTCTCGTCCCCAGTTGGAGGACAGCTATGGACCTGTGAGTCAGAAGAGGCTTTAGGTGGGGACAGGAAGCCACAGAAGAGACTTTGGACCAGAGGCACTGGCAATGTCTGTGGTTATTGGACCATGACCATCAAAACCAGCCATGCCTTCAGGTAGTACAGGAGCACCACTGGCCAGGAGAGCTAAGTTATATTGCAGCCAGTGGTGAGGGCAGAAGCTGATACCCAGACACCAAGTGGGGTGCACTTCAACCAGGATCCAGTGTGAATTCTGTGTCTTTTTACTTCTGGAGATCCTGATTGTGTTCATTTGACCGGATGAGATGTGCAAGAGGCTTACCAGGGTGGGAGCAAGAGCGGGAAGGGAGAGCTTGCAGAGGTAATGCAGCTAAGAGTTCTGGGGAAAGAGAGAGGGAGGGAATGAGGATTGCATAGGAAGAGTTTCTGACTGCAGGGCTTACCAATCAAGAGTTCTCAAGCCAAACTTCCCAATGGAAGAATCTTGGGGTTCACTAGAATAGGCCTACCCTAGAGCCTTTGCCATGCTCAGTAACTGACTGACAGCAGCCGTGAGAAAGCATGGCCTCCCTGCAAATGTGGTGGTGGTTCCAGAGGGGCAGCAGGTGGGGCCGTCAGTCATTTGCGTTCCCCACAGCAAGAGATTTGAGAGGCACGCTCCCATTTCCACTGCACCATCCTAAGATGATATATATTTTGTTCGTTCATATTCAGAAAGCATTTTCTTCATTATCTCAACAAATATATATAAACCTAGTACTCTATACAACATAGAACAGTTACTGCCTTCACGGAGCTTTTCTCCTATGGGAGAGCAGATTAAAAAAAAATTAAACTAGAAAATAAAAGAATTTCTCTATGTGTAAATGCTAGGAAGGAAGATGTCCTAGCTGACATCGATTGGTTGCTACTGTGTGTTTGAATTCCAAGTGCTTTACGTGTATGAACTCATTTAATCTTCCCAGCAATCTTATGAAGTAGGTACTTTTTATTTTTCTCATTATATGAAGACTCTGAGGTGCAGAGTGTTTAACTTAGCCTCAAGGTCACTCAAAATAAAAGGAATTAAAGACTGAGATAGAGAATTGCTGGACAGTATTTAAATAGAATTGTCATTTAACTTCAAAAGTACAATACAAGTGGATGGTGGTGATTGTAGCACATTTTTGTAGGGTAATTAACAGCATGGAATTATGTATGTGAATGTGGTTGAGAGGGGAATTTTTTGTCATGTATGTTACTAAAATGAAAGTTAGATGATAAAACATGGGACTGTATAACACAGTGAACCCCGTTGTAGATGATGGACTGGGGTTGATATAAGTATATGAATGTTCTTTCATGAATTACAACAAATGTACAACACTAATACAAGATGTTAGTAATAGGGTAGATTATGGGGAAAATACACTTAATGTATACTGTGGACTATAGTTAATAGTATTATTTTAGCATTCATCAATTTTAAGAAAGGTACCCCACTAATGCAAAGTGTTGACAATAGGGGGTATATGGAAATGCTGTATTTTTCACATTACTTTTCTGTAAACCTACAATTTCTCTATTTAAAAAAATGTTTTTAAGTACATTACAAGTAAATAAAATTATACACTAATATCCTTTATGGACTTGGGTGCAAAAGTTCTAAAAAAAAATACAAAAAAGCAAATCCAGCAATAATAGAAAAGGATGATATATCATGACCAAGTAAGGTTTATTCCAAGAGTGGGTTAGATTTGACATTTAATGTAAATGCAAGTAATTCACTATGTTATTAGAATAAAGGAGAAAATATAAATAGAAGCATCTCAATAGATGTAGGAAAAGTGATAAAATTCACCATCAATTCATGATTTTAGAAAAATCAGGAAACTAGCTATAGAAAGGAAAACTTTCATTTTGATAGACGGTTTCTTTAAAAACCTCAGGTGACATCATAATAGTGAAATGCTTTGCCCCCAAAATCAGGAACAAGATAGTAACGTCTGCATTTACCAATTCTATTCAGCACTACAATGGAGGCCCTAATCAATTTATTAAGACAAGAAAAAGCAATTAAAGGCATAGAGATCAGAAAGGAAGAAATAAAATTGCCTTTATTTTCAGACGACATGATTGTTTATATAGTATTCTAGTTTGCTAGCTGCTGAAATGCAATATACCAGAAATGGAATGACTTTTAAAAAGGGAAATTTAATAAATTGCTAGTTTACAGTTCTAAGACCAAGAAAATGTCCCAATTAAAACACGTCTATAGAAATTTCAATCTAAGGCATCCAGGGAAAGATACCTTGATTCAAGAAGGCCAATGAGGAAAAAAGAGACTTCCGGAGAAGATGGCGGCTTAGTAAGACGCGCGGGTCTTAGTTCCTCCTCCAGAAAAGCAACTAAAGAAACAGAAACAATACAAAACAGCTCCCGGAGTCACGACAGAGACCAAAAAAGACAGCGTACCCCATTCTGGAACGGCTGAACGGGTAGGGAGAATCCACTGCTGTGAGATACCCGAGGGGTGCACGTTTTCCCGGCTGGGGTGGCTGGCGTCTGGGGTCCCCTCCACGCACGTGGCTCCCCGGTCTGACTGGGAACATTGGATAGCGGGGCCCTCCCGTCACGCTTGGCGTCTCGGGCCAGCTGGGCAATTTGGACCGGCACTCCCCCAAGCCACGGCTAGCGACCCCCGCCTCCACGCGCGGTTTCCCGGGCCGACTGCCCCGCAGACAAACGACCGCCACGAGCGCCACCTACTGGGCAGGAAAAGAAAAACAGAGCCCAGAGATTCCACAGAAAAACCTTTCAACCAGCTGGGTCCCACACCCAGGGAGATCTGATCAAATGCCCAGACACCAGCAGAAAATAATGGATGACGCTCGGAAAATTGAAGATATGGCCCAATCAAAGGAACAAACCAATAGTTCAAATGAGATACAGGAGCTGAGACAACTAATGCTGAATATACGAACAGAAATGGAAAAACTCTTCAAAAACCAAATCAATAAATTGAGGGAGGACATGAAGAAGATATGGGCTGAACAAAAAGAAGAAATAGAAAATCTGAAAAAACAAATCACAGAACTTGTGGGAGTGAAGGACAAAGAAGAAAAAATGGAAAAAACAATGGATACCTACAATGGTAGATCTAAAGAGACAGAAGCTACAATTAGTGAACTGGAGGATGGAACAACTGAATTCCAAAAAGAAACAGAAACTATAGGGAAAAGAATGGAAAAACTTGAGCAGGGAATCAGGGAACTGAATGACAATATGAAGCGCACAAATATACGTGTTGTGGGTGTCCCAGAAGGAGAAGAGAAGGGAAAAGGAGGAGAAAAACTAATGGAAGAAATTATCACTGAAAATTTCCCAACTCTTATGAAAGACCTAAATATACAGATCCAAGAAGTGCAGCGCACCCCAAAGAGAATAGACCCAAATAGGCGTTCTCCAAGACATTTACTAGTTAGAATGTCAGAGGTCAAAGAGAAAGAGAGGATCTTGAAAGCAGCAAGAGAAAAACAATCTGTCACATACAAGGGAAACCCAATAAGACTATGTGTAGATTTCTCAGCAGAAACCATGGAAGCTAGAAGACAGTGGGATGATATATTTAAATCACTAAAAGAGAAAAACTGCCAACCAAGACTCCTATATCCAGCAAAATTGTCCTTCAAAAATGAAGGAGAAATTAAAACATTTATAGACAAAAAGTCACTGAGAGAATTTGTGACCAAGAGACCAGCTCTGCAAGAAATACTAAAGGGAGCACTAGAGTCAGATACGAAAAGACAGAAGAGAGAGGTATGGAGTAAAGTGTAGAAAGAAGGAAAATCAGATATGATATATATAATACAAAAGCCAAAATGGTAGAGGAAAATATTATCCAAACAGTAATAATACTAAAAGTTAATGGACTGAATTTCCCAATCAAAAGACATAGAATGGCAGAATGGATTACGACCCAGCAATACCACTGCTAGGTATCTACTCAAAGGACTTAAGGGCAAAGACACAGATGGACATTTGCACACCAGTGTTTATAGCAGCATTATCTACAACTGCAAAGAGATGGAAACAGCCAAAATGTCCATCAACAGACGAGTGGCTAAACAAACTGTGGCGTATACCTACGATGGAATATTATGCAGCTTTAAGACAGACTAAACTTATGAAGCATGTAATAACATAGATGGACCTAGAGAACATTATGCTGAGTGAGTCTAGCCAAAAACTAAGGGACAAATACTGTATGGTCCCACTGATGTGAACTGACATTCGAGAATCAGCTTGGACTATATCATTGGTAACAGAGACCAGCAGGAGTTAGAAACAGGGTAAGATAATGGGTAATTGGAGCTGAAGGGATACAGACTGTGCAACAGGACTGGATACAAAGGCTCAGAAATGGACAGCACAATGATACCTAAGTGTAATGTAACTGGGTTGGAACACTGAATGAAGCTGCACCTGAAATATGGTTTTTTGTTTGTTTGTTTGTGTGTTTGTATCTTTTGTTTTTGTTTTTTCTTTTTCCTTTTTATATATATATATATATTATTAGTATTATTATTTTAATTCTCTTCTCTATATTAGCATTCTATATCTTTTTCTGCTGTTTTGCTAGTTCTTTTCCTAAATCGATGCAAATGTACTGAGAAATGATGATCGTACATCTATGTGATGATACTAAGAATTGCTGAGTGCATGTGTAGAATGGAATGATTTCTAAATGTTGTGTTAATTTCTTTTCTTTTTTTTGATTAATAAAAAAATTAAAAAAAAAAAAAGAAAAAGAATAAATGCCTACATATCATGAAAAAAAAAAAAAAAAAAAAAAAAAAGAAGGCCAATGAAGGGTTTCTCGCTCAAGTGGAAAGGCACATGGCAAACATGGTCAGGATTTCTCTCTCAACTGGAAGGACACACGGAGAACACAGCATCATCTGCTGCTAGCTTTCTCTCCAGCTCCCCCGGCAGTGTTTTCCTTCTTCATCACCAAAAGTTGCTGGCTGGTGGACTCTCTGCTTCATGGTTCTGCGGCATTCTCTGTTGTGGCTTTCTCGTGGCTCTGTTCTTCTCTGCTCTCTCCAAATCTTGCATTCTCCAAAATGTTTCCTCTTTGTAGGATTCCAGTAAACCAATCAAGACCCATCTGAATGGGTGAAGACATGTCTCCACCTAATCCAGTTTAACACCCACTCTTAATTAAGTCACATCTCCAGGGAGATGATCTAATTAGAGTTTCAAACATACAGTACAGAATAGGGATTAGAAGAAATGGCTGCCTTTAGAAAATGGGATTAAGATTAAAACATGGCTTTTCTAGGGCACATACATCCTTTCAAACCAGCACATATAGGAAATCTAAAGGTATCAAAAAAGTATATATAAAAGAGCTTTTAGAATTGATAGTGAATTTAGCAAGATATAGCAAGTTGATCTATAATTCTATTTCTTTATAGTACTTGTAAATATTTGGAAAATAAAATTAAAAATCAATACTATTTACAACATCAAATACCTGGTACTAAATATTTAAAAGATATATAAGAATTTAGAAACGCTATTGAGATATATTTAAAAGGCCTAAATAAATGAAAAGACAAACTATATTCATGGATTTGAAGATTCAGTATTATAAAAGTTTCAGTTCTCCACAAGTTGATCTATAGAGTCAACACAATCTCAATAAAACTCACAGCATTAAAAAAAAAAGACAAACTGATTCCAAAATTTACATAGAAATGCAAAGGACCTAGAACAGCTAAGGTAGTCTTGAACAAGAACAAAGAGGAATTACAGTTCCAGATTTTGAGACTTCCTATAAAGCTACAGTTATCAAGACAAAGAAATAGTGCCATAAGAATAAACAGTCCAAAGGAATAGAATAGAGAGGCCAAAAATAGACCTTGACCATCAGTTGCTTAACCCTTTTACAAATATGTAAATAGAATCCAATTTCTACTAATTATCTTTTAAATAATGAAAATTCTTTTAAATAAATGGTGCTGGTGCAACTGAACAGCCACATAAAAAAAAGAACCTTGACCTCTACCTCTCATCATGCACAAAATTTACTTTGAAATGGATCATGGACCTTATACAAAAAAGAGCTGTGGAAACCTCTATAAGAAAAAATAGAATGGTTTTGTGACCTTTGGTTAGACAAAGATTTCTTAGATGTTGTGCCAGTTTGAAACTGCCATGTACTCCAGAAAAGCCATGCTCTTTAATCCTCATTCGATATTGCTGGGTGGAATCTTTTTTATTGTTTCCATGGAGATATGACCCACCCAATTGTGGGTGGTAACTTTTGATTAGGTGGTTTCCATGGAGATGTGTCTCCATCCATTCAAGATGGTGTTGCTTAGTGGAGTCCTTTAAGAAGGAACCATTTTAGGAAAAAGCTACAGAGCTCACACAGCCGGAGATGCAGAAGGAGAACACCTGCAGGAAAATCTTATGAAATGAGAAGTCAGGAGAGAAAGCTAGCATTCGTTGCCATGTGCCTTTCCAGCTGACAGAGGATGTTCGCCATGTGCCTTTCCAGCTGAAAGAGGATGGCATCAGTCTTTCTTGAGCAATGGTAACCTTTTGTTGGTGCCTTAATTTGGACACTTCCACAGCCTTAGAACTATAAACTTGCAACTTAATAAATTCCCTTTTTGAAAGCCGTTCTCTTTCTGATATATTGCATTCTGGCAGCTTTAACACTAAAACAGACATGATATAAAAGTCACAGACCATAAAATTAAAAATATATATATATTTGTAATATGGAAGTCGTCAAAATTAAAAACTTGTCTTACCGAATTTAAAACTTCTTCTAACCACAGCAATAAAGATACTATAATGATGATTTAGGGACTGATGAATAGACTGATGGAAGAGAATAGGAAGCCCCAAAGCAGCCACAGATATATAGAAATTCTATTTCATTGTATCACTTTTAAAACATTGTGGCTGACAGTCAATAAGGATATGACAGATGGCTTGATAAATCCTTCCGGGACAACGGGTTATCTACATGTAAAAAAATAATATTCGGGGCGGGCCAGGATGGCTCAGCAGGCAGAGTTCTCACCTGCCATGCGGGAGACTCGGGTTCGATTCCCGGTCCAAGCACTTCCGCAAAAACACAGACAAGTAAACAAACAAAAAATCGAACAAGCAAAAAAAAAAAAAAAAAAAAAATTCAACGAATGGTGCTGCAAGAATGGAATACTCATATGGAAAAAGAATGAAATGTGACGACGCCGTACAGCATACAAAAAAAAAAAAAAAGACACCTAAATAAACGTGAAAAGATAGGTCTTAGAGAGGTAGAAGGTCTTTACAACTCACACAACAAGTGGTTAGTATCTAAAATATATTTTAAAACCTTGTTAAAATCAATAGGAGAATGGAAACAACCCAGTTGATAACAGCAAAAAACATAAACTGGAAATTCATAGAAATAAAAAGTATGGTAAGATTCCTAACCTTATATCAGGGAAATGCATAAAACCATACTGCGATATTGTTTCCTCATCTCAGATTAGAGTTAAAAAAAAAACCTGACAAGGGTTGATGAGGAGATGGGGCTAGCTCTCAGCTGATGAAAATGTAATTTGATTTAGCCATTTTGGAAAACATTTTGGCATTCTAATAAGGTTGAAGCTTCATTATCCTTCACCAACTATTCTACTCTAGGTGTAAATGCAGGATGATTTCTTACATTTGAGCAAGAACGGTTCTTGCAGTGTCTTTGCTAACGTCGCAGAAATGGAAATGCCGAGCATCAATCAATGGGAGAAGGGATGAATACATTTTAAATTGTTCATTTGGTGAAATGTATTCAGCAGTGGAAAGGAAAGAACTAGATGTGCTTGTTTAAATCGGGATAAACCTCTTTCACCAGTTGCAGCGATCCCTTTTTACTTTTATAATTTCCAACAGGAAATTAATAAACAAAATTGGTTTTGATGAAAAAGTCCCCTGAGAAAAGAGGAAATTCTGGGATTGACACAGAAAAGCATTTTATGGGTGAAGCTAATGTTCTTGCCATTAAAATGTAACCATATTTATTCTGCCTCTTTCTATCCATAGCACATTATCCTAAATTCCATTGGAATGATACCTCCTTTGAAGTTACTGGTCTTTACCACAAGAGGGCAGCATTTGCATGGAAATATCTCTTCTAAGGTAACTGGAAAAAACGAAGAGACAAAAAAGGAACTTTATGTATTCAGACATAAGCCTATTTTGAAGTTGAAGGGACTGACCTTCACCTGCCAATATGGATTTTAAATAAGTTCTTACAGAATAAGGTGTGCACAGTGTTGTGTTAAAATACTTCATTTTCATCTGTTTAAGTTAAGCAGCTCCATGCTGCAGAAGTAAAGAAATCATCTTGATTTGGGTGGTTTATTTCTTTCAAGGAGTTGAAATACCACCAGCTATTTATGCCAGTTTAAAAAATAAGTTATACATACTTACATCAGTGGGAATTATTAGTTTTGCTTATTTCATGAAGTTTTATGACCTGCACTCTACATGCATGTTTTTTTATTTTTATATTTTTATTAGTATCTCTTAGAGGAAAATGAAGCATTTTGCCCTCAGGACTGGAATAGGTCCCTGCCACTTGCTTCTGGTTAGACTTTCCATCTACGCTGTTTCTTGAACCACCTCCAGCTTCCATCCACCCACTTTGTAAATGGAAAGAGGTGAAGAGCTTCCTGTTTTGAAGGCAGCACCAGACCTTCATTAAATTTTCAGCTTTGATGGCATTTTTATTCCAACATCTTCCCCACTGTGCTTAACACACTGCCTCGTGCTTAACTGTCTTCCTTAATAAAAAAACAGAAACCCCATCAATCAACTAAAATCCTTCAGTGGCGCCCACTAGCTTGTAGGACCTAATTGAATTAGCTCAACAGCCCTACAGACCTTGGACTTTACATTCCATGGTTACATGAGACACTTTTATAAATTTTATACCTATGGATATCTCCTGCTGATTCTCTTTCTCTAGAGACCTTAGCTAATACAGCTTGGTATCAGGACTGGTTCTTAAGAAACAGAATCTTAAAAATGGGTTTTTACTATTGGTTTTCTACTCTGACTGGACTCAAAGGCACTAAGGGCTCTGTTATCTTTTCTTTTTTTTTTTTTTTTACATGGGCAGGCACCAGGAATCAAACCCGGGTCCTCTGGCATGGCAGGCAAGCATTCTTGCCTGCTGAGCCACCGTGGCCCGCCCTCTGTTATCTTTTTATTTAAGGAAAACATTTCCACAGACCCACTGTGTCATCTAAAATTATTTTATGTTTCTTAAATTAATAAGCATAAAACTAGATATAAAAAATCTCCTGCTTATGGCATTTTTATAATCACAAAACTAAAAGCAAATATACAAATTAAATAGAAATAAAACTTCAAAATCAATAAAATTCAAACTAACCTTAATGATAGACAATATCGTTTTTGTTGAAATAAAATTGAGACTTACCATATAAATATGATATTGAAATTTAAGGCACAGATTCTTTTCAGTTTGTGATTTCTATCTCTAGTGTGTGATGATTCCATTTTCACATTATTGCTTTCTCTTTGAACTATTGTGAAAATCCTACCTTTTACAGCACATTATGATGTATTTTAGCCTCTGATTGTTCCAAATGATTATTTATGAACTCTGTCTCTGCTCTTGTTTCATTAACTCATGAAAATAAAAATAGAACTTTTACTGGAATGCATGTTCCTTCAGAGTGGGGCCTCAGTCTGTCTGTTTCCACTGTCTTATTCTTAGTGTCTAGAACAGTTCCTGGCACATAGCAGGTGCTGCGTAAATATTTACTGAAATTAGGAGGTAATGAATGAAGACATGCTTGGGGTTAATACTTTGTTAAATGTAGGCACTAAAATCTTGTGGCCCCAACAGATGGTCAGATGGTCACACCGATGATTCAAAAGGTGCTTGTATTGCTGAGAAAATATTTGGAGACATTCATTCATTATATTTATTGTTTTCTCTCTGTTTTCTTTCTCTGGCCCTTCCCTTTCTTCTTACCCAACCATTCAAGCAGGTACTTGCATTTTCTGCCTGTGACCTCAGGGGAGAGATCTGGTGGGTCAGAAGGCAGAAATTGCTTGCAATTGATTAGGGTTCCCTAAGTTTCCAGGTGAAAGAGACGTTTCAGAGTGTACCCCTGCTCAGTGGGCAGGTTGCTTTCTGTGTGCTTCTCCGGATCCACTCTCCATTCTTCCATTCCTGGTGGCTGACCTTTACGGCTGGTGTGTTAGTTAGATTCAGTTGTCAACTTGGCCAGGTGAGCATACCTAGTCTTGTTGCTGCGGACATAAGCCAACGGTACGTGAACCTCATCTGTTGCCAATTACATCTGCAGTCAGCTAGGAGGCGTATCTGCTGCAATGAGTGATGTTTGACTTAATTGGCTGGTGCTTAAATGAGAGATTGCAATGTAGCACTGCGAAGCAGCTCAGCATTCCTCATCTCAGCACTAGCAGTTCAGCCCAGGCCTTTGGAGATGCAGAAAGAAGTCACCCCGGGGAAAGTTGTTGGAACCCAGGGGCCTGGAGAGAAGACCAGCAGAGACCATCTTGTGCCTTCCACGTAAGAAAGAACCTCAGTGGAAAGTTAGCTGCCTTTCCTCTGAAGAACCAACAAAATAAATCCCCTTTTATTAAAAGCCAATCCGTCTCTGGTGTGTTGCATTCCGGCGGCTAGTAAACTAGAACAGCTGGCATCACTGCACCCTCTCGACTTCTGCTTGGATTTGGCCAGTGAGAGGCAGTGGCACGAGACTGGAGAGCCACTTCTCAGTGGCCCCTTTTTGGACTGGGTCATTCATCCCACAGCTCCCCATGCTTTGGGGGTGGGCTCTGCGAAAGGTAGTAGGATTCTGACAAAACCCCGGAGAAGTGGAGTAGAGGGAAACAAGGACGTATGAGGTTATCTGTACTCCAGGTGATTTGGTAGACTCAAAGTTAGGAATTGAGTTTAATGATAGAAAATCAGGTAATATATTTTTATATACGTCAATTTGTGGACAGAGACTCATGCCCTCATGATAACTTATTTTTTTAAAAAAGGTTATACTTGTAGTGGAAATTCAAAGCATACAAATCGTCATAGTGAAAAAAATAATAAGAAGAAAAAGAAAAAGAAAAAAATTGTCATAGTGAATTAACTCAGTAGACCCTATCCAGGGATTCAATTTCCTAAATCTTCCTAAACTTTTTGTTATAAAATTCTGGTTCTTGCACACATGAATAAAAGTTGTGATTAGTTACATTCTGGGAGGCATCAAAATGTAGTGGATGACAATGAGGAGTCTGGACTCTGAATCCCAGCTCTGCCCCTTGTGAATTTCAATCAATTACCTTATCTTACGTAAATAAATTTGAAAGTGCACATGATGAGCTCTCAATAAGTGTTTATCATTGCTGTTATTATAGTTTTAATTACTATTATTTCAATAGTCATTCATGTATTCATTCATTTCATTAATGTTCACCTACTAGTAATCTTGCAATGCGCAGCACAGTATAGGGGAAGTTCTCCTGCAAAGATGAATAAAGCATTTATCTGCTTTGAAGCAGATGGCTAACTCTTCACCAAATAATCCATTTCCTCTTTTTCTTGGGTATGTAGCTAGACTGCATTTCTTGCTACCCTTGCATAGCTGTGTAGTCAAATTTTTGCCACTACTTTGTGAGTAAAAGTTTTGCATGTCATTTTTGGGTGGCAATTGTGTCTCCTTTGTATTGGCTTCTCTTCTAGTATCTCAATGCAGAAGAGACAAGGCTGTAGAAAATGGCACAGCCACAAAACAGATGGAACCCAGATTCCTAAATCACTTTGTGGAAGAGAACAGCCAAACAATGAAGAACATTTCTCCCTCACACTGGAATATTGGCAACAAATAAAATTCTACTGTCTTTGAACCATTATACACTTTTTTTAGGGTCTATTTGTTGTAGCAGCTAGTGTTCCTCTAACGCTCTGTATAAATATAACCATGGTGAAATGTGTGGAAGGAGTTGGTATTTTGCAGTCAAATATGTTGTTGAATTGGATTAAAATTTTCAGGAGGCTGGGGTTGGGTGAGAATCTAGGCAAATGGAATCCATTTACATTTTATCTTTTTACAAAAGTCAGATTCCTTTTAGATCCTCCTGACCTTAGATGAGGCCATTAGATGACAAATGGCATCTGCTAAAAGTACTGGCCTCTGATGAATATCTGAGTCAAGCTTTGTGTGTCTTTCTGCATTAGTGTGATAAGAGTTCTTCCTGACTCTTCCTTTCCCAAATGATCAATTGGCAATTTGTACAGTGAAAGGTTGGTCCTCCAACAGCTCATAAATAATGCGACTTACAAATCAAAAGACTTTCATAGTGCACAAGACACTTCAACTGTTTCTTTTAAAATAAGGTTTACTGTTACTTCTGGAAAGTGATTTTAAATTCCGAGTTAACTGCACAACTACTTTTTGAGACAAAATAGCTTACTTTCAGTGAGCACCTTTTTGGAATAAAAGAAAGATCTATACCTTCACTAAATGGCAAAAACAGGTAGTAGTTGCCATACTGTTTTATCACCATTCTCCAACCAAATTATGGATTTGATAAAGATGGTTCTTATGATGTAGTTACCCATACAGAAAATCTGTGTGTACCCCGATACAGAACTATCCAGAGCAGACTCAGCTGAAGACTGGTTTTGAGTATGCTTCTGTGATTCAGAATAGCATGGGGAGGCTTGGCTTAAGTCAGTTCTAGTGTGGTCCTGCTTCAGACTCTGTCTGGAGCCTCCCGAAATGGGAGGTGTGGTTGGTGTCCAGTTCTCTCTCTTCTCCAGGGAACTGCCAGCCTGCAACCTTGGCTTTAAAGGTGAGATAATGCAAATAAAAACAAGTCAGAGGCATATTTTTACCCCAAGTTGCCAACTGTCCTGGATTGACTGCTGTTATCCAATAAGCAAACCTCAATTGTAGAGAAAAACAAGCACTTCAGAAAAATTTGGAAGTTCTTTCTCTTTTTTAAACTCTCAAATCCTTCAGTCAAAATAAGGCAATACTTCTTAAGTTGCTGTATGTAGATTCAAGTGCTTACATTGATGATATTTGCTACCTGGACTTCATTTTGCATTTAAAAATAACATTCTAACCCTGAAAAATAAAATTACTCTGTTGGCAGTTTTCAGGGAATAAATGCTTCCCATGTGAGATTTTGAAAAACAGAAGGGAAATTAGTCACCCAATACTTTGAAGCATCCAGCAACTTCGAAAATCTGCGAAGATCAACACAGTGCAGACCTCTTGCAGATTTCTTAACTTTTCTATTTCCCTAGGAATGCCAATTTCTTAGCTGGGTAGAACAATATTTGTGAGCCAGGATTGGCTTGAACCAGATTGTGGTGTTTCACTCTTCTATGCTAATGGCTTTAAACTGGCAACAACAGCTGCAGCCTGAAGCGTGCCCCTCAACACTGGGCTGAGTGGACTGTGGAACTACAGACAACTTTTTGACCTGTTCTGTACAGAGCCGTGTTCTGGCTAATCATTAGAGGAGCAGTGACGCCTTCCCCCAGTACACATACACCTATTGGGCAAGGTACCTCTTGGAGAAACTCAGTGTTCCACAGTCCTGGTTTGGCAAGTATGGTCACCAAGGAAAGCACAAATTTACATGTCAAAGAGCATTGCTCATATCGCATCCCTGCCCTGAACCTACTACGGCAGGAAAGTTAGCCAGCCACCTACCATTTATCAGCCTAGTGGAAGACAAAGACCACAGGAAACTTGATGCTGGCTGAAAACGGACCCAGCTGCAGTCTAGTTCCTCTCAGGGGTGGTCCCAGTGGAAAACAGTGAGAGATCGTTCTTCCAGGGGGCAAAATGCAAGCAGGATACTTGGTTGTCCAGTTTATAAATAAGTAGAAGTGAACTAAGATATAGATGGACATGAACTCTGGAGCAATGGCAAATGGCTTGGCTGCTTGATTAGTGCCTACAAGGAACCAGAGTGGACAAGGAGACCTGGAGAAGAGACATGTGGATGAGTCTGTGGTTGTGGGCCCAAAGAGTAGGTAGCTTTGTTTCTCACTTCAATGCTCCAGAGAACTTCCACTGCAGAGGGAACTCTTGTTATCCAAGGTAGGCAGAATGTCTCATCTGTGGATGAGGCTTTAATACAATACCATTCCTTGAGGAGACTGGACACGTGATGGCAGGTTGATTTCAATTTCAGTTTTAATCTGTCCTTACCATACTTGATTCTTACTCTGGGAAGCCATTTGCCTTTGTTAACACCACCATCTAAGAAATTACAGAATACCTGATCTACTGACCTGGCATCCTGAGCAAAATTTGACAGTGAGCACATGATCATGAGATCCACTGTTCTTACCATATAGCTGATCACCCAGAAGCAGCTAGTCTAAGGGGACAGTGGAAAGACTATTGAAAACTTAGCTAGGGTGCAAGCTTGAGGGGCACAGGGTGAGAGTAGTGTCCTCCAGTATGCAGTCTATGTACTGAATCAGGGACCTATAAGGATTGTTTTTGTCCCCTGTGATTAGAATTCAAAGATAATGGAACCGAGGGGTAGGAAGAGGTTTGGATGCTCTCACAATCACGCTTCTTAAGCTTGCAACTTTAGGCTCTGCCATACTCAAGGACTTGGCTCTGGCAGGGGAAACGAAATTGAAGCTGTGACGATTGCCAGGTCATTTTAGGCTTCTCATGTCAGTGGACAAACTGGCAAAGAAAAGAACTGGTGGGTGTAATAGTCATAATTACCATGAGGAGTTAGGGTTGCTCCTACATATGGAGGCAAAGAGCAAAATAACTGGAACCTCAGGGGAATCACTGGGCCATATGTGGGTGCTTTCCTGCTCAGGGATAGTAGTAAATGGACAATTTGCAACAGCTCTGGCTTGATGAGGGCAAGGGAACTAAGGATCCAGGCATGTCAGGGATGCAAGTCTGGATCATGCACTGAGCAAGTAGCCTCGACTGCCTGAAGTCCTAGCCAAGGATGAGTGAGAGAGGAGGGAAATGAAATTTTAATCTTGGGCTCTTTTTCTGGGAAACCCAAGAAATATCCCCAGCACCTGGCATGGAATCTGGAACATGATAGGCAGGCCCTGTGTTGACTATATGAATCTTTGATGGATGTATGAATGAATAACTGTGTGTTGTGCTCTGTAGCAAAGGTGCTTATATCAGTTAGCATTTTCCAGGGAACCAGAATCAACAGTTTGTGTGTGTATGTGTGTGTGTGAACATATATTTATGTTCAGAGATTTATTATGAGGAATTGGCTCGTGCAATTATGGGAGCTGGAAAATTCAAGTTCTGTAGGGCAGGCTGGAGGGAAGGGAGGCTGGAAACTCCAGTAAGACTGATACTGAAGTCTTCAATCTGAATTTCTTAGGCTGGAAACTGAGGAAGGAACAGAAGACGTAGTCTTGAGGAAGAATTTCTTCTGATTCCTGGCATCCTCAGCCCTTTACTTAAGGTCATTTTCTTTTAGATGCTAATCCCATCTACAAAATACCTCTGTGCAACCACTAGCCCGGTGTTTGACCGAACAACTGGACACCAGAGCCTACCCAAGTTGACACATAAAATTAATCATCATGGTGTTCAAATTAATTCGTGCTTGGGAAGTGCTTAGAGACCTCAGGGGAAAGTCTGTGTGTTGACACGTGGCAATCCCTGCCCGTTGTTTCAGCAAGATTCACAAAATGTCTTTCCCACAGAACCATGATTCTTGAGGTGAAAGCTCACACACAGTGTTGGAAGTGCACCAAACCACCTCTCTGCTGGCCTTCCCAAGCCACTGTGTCACCAGCAGGAACGCATTATCCTTTCAGAGTCAGGGCAACAGAGAGAAATACAATCCTTCAGGCTTAACCGTTTTCTTTCCCTAAAATGAAAAATCCAAGGCTCACATGGCTACAATTTGGGTGCAGAGTCATGTTCACGTCATTGCTACACACATAAGGGGTAGAATGTTTCTCTAGGTGACTGAATGAATGAGTTTTTAAGCCATCCCATGCACTTTACCCTGATAAATTAGCCAAAATGACCAGTAAGCGTCATGTAATTACAGTGTTGACAGTGGTCTAAGGCTCAACTAGATGAAAAATTACTTTCCCTTCACCTCTTTCTCTCTCTCTGGAATCGGCAGATTGGAGATGAATTCTCCAGCCTATGAGTGATTGTCTTGAAATGTAATTGTGGACCTGGATGGGCCCAGAAGTATTTTTGCCTAGTGTCTGATTGTGAAACCAGAGGTTTTGCAGATAGGATTGGAAAACTTACCAGCTTTTCACTCTATTTCCGTTTCTTTCGTTCCATCTTCGTTCTGACATTCTGGCAGTAATGTCAGTAATTTTCAACTCTGACGTGTCTGGCCCATTGTCATGTACTAGAATTTGCGTGTGTGTGTGTGTGTGTGTGTGTGCGCGCGCATGCGTGTGCATACTTGAAGGGATTAATATTCAGAACAACAGTAAATAAGTAATAATAATCACTATGCAATTGTTATTAGAGTTCAACATTTTCTCACGACGTCTATAGAAACACCAAATTGTTCCCTCACTCACCTGGTGGCTTTTCGCATCTTCGTTGTTGTTTGAGATACATTTTCACTGTCCTGGCCTTTCGCTTATGTGTTTAAATAAGCATACAATTTGCCTTTGGTACTGGCCCCCTCAAAATATACATTTTTCCCCCTTACAATGTCATACATAGTTCTTCATTGCTTTTCACAACCTTCTCATCTCTATGTTTCATTTTGTGAACATCTCTGTGACAGTATGTATCCTAGTCATAACCCCCCAAAATTTATACCTTCATCAAAATTTGGGAGCATGTTAGTGATTGGTTTGTGAGCTGCCATCGGATGAGATAGTAGTGATGATTTCTGCAAAAAAAGTATCAGGTTTATGGGTTACGTTATCAAGAAAAAATTATCCAAAACTTGGAAAGAGGGTACAAGGATGGCTGTATATCAATCAATGCAGATGTTACTGTAGCATTGACCAGCAAGTGCATGGAAGTGCCATCTGAACCACATCTCTGGTAAGGGTTTAATATCCAGAATACATGAAGAAATCCTTCAACTCAACAAAAATAAGACAAATAATCAAACTTAAAAATGGTCAAAAGACCATTGTATAGAATTACCATACGACCCAGCAATCTCACTGCTAGGTACATACCCCAAAGAATTGAAAGCAGACATATGAACAGATAAATATATATATATATATATGTATTTTTTTGGTGGGAGAGGTTCATGGTCTGCGAAACGAACAATATTGCACTCTAATGTTCATAATAGCATTATTCACAATTGTCAAAAGATATCAGCAACCCAAGTGTCCGTCAACTGATGAATGGATAAACAAAATGTGGCATACCACAATGTGATATATTCAGCCATAAAGAGGAATGAAGTTCAGGGGATGCAAGGGTAGTTTCGTGGTAGAATTCTTGCCTGCCATGTGGGAGACCCGGGTTCAATTCCCGGTCCATGCACTTACCCCCAAAAACAAACAACACAAAGAAAAATTTGATCAATGATGCTGCAATAATGGGATACTTACATGGAAAAAGAATGAAATGTGACCCTGCCAACAAAAAACAAGAATGAAGTTCTGATACATGTGACAATATGGATTAACCCTGAAGACATTATGCCGAGTGAAATAAGCCAGACACAAAAGGACAGATATTGTTTGATCTCATTGATATGAAATAATTAGAATGAGCAAATTATGGAGTCAGGAACTAGAATATAGGTTACTAGGGGCCATGTGGGGTTAGGGAATGAGAGTTAATGTTTGGTACAGAGTTTCTGTTTGGGGTTATGGAAAGGTTTTGGTAATGGATGGTGGTGATGGTGCCACAACATCGTGAATGCAATTAACAGCACTGAAGTGCATATTTGAATGTGGTTAAAAGGGGAAATTTTACGTTGAATATGTTAGAAGAATAATAAAAAAAAAACAAAACAGGATTTTACAATGCAAGGAGTGAACCCTAATGTAAATTATGATCTATTGCTAATAGCATATTTATAACACAAGAAACATGATTATAACACAAGAAACTGATGACACACTTGTGCTGGGTAATTGAAAAGAGTTTAATAAAGAGGCAATTGGCAAAGATGTGGGCAGGATTTAGGAAGAACAAAAAAGGACAGGACAGAACTTAGGCTAGAGGCAGCTGGGAGCCATTAACTAAACAGAGTGCTAGACCACCTGACAAGACAGGTGGCTTTTTGTGGAAGGATGAAACTTATCTTTAATGCCCTTCAGGGAGGAAGCCAGGGGAATAACTGCCCCAACTTCACCCTCACCTTTCAGTGCCTCTCATTGTCCAAACCCAACCAGAAGTCAAAAGCTCATGAATTTTGACCTCCCAAGGCACAGAGCATGGTGAAGAGTGGAGAAAGAATCTGGAAGGACAAATAGAAAATATCCACACAAAGAGCGCCTGGGTTGGAGCCAAATGTCTGTGTCAGTTAGTTTTGCCACAATAATGCTGTGTAACAAACAATCACAAGATCTCAATGCCACATGGCAATCTATGGTTGGCCCATCTTAGCTAGGCTTGCAGGTCTGTGGTGGGTTCTGAAGGCCCAGTGTCTCTACCTCTAACTGCAGGTCTGGTTGGCTGGGGCAGTATTGCTTCATGTGTGTCTATTCTGGGGCCCAGAAATAAAGGGGCAGCAGTGACCCAGGGGTGTTGGCTGATGTGCACGGGGGAAATCCAACTAATCTAGTGCTTTTCAAGCCTCTGGTCATGTCACATCCAGTTTTGACCAAAGTCCCATGGCTGAGCCCAAACTAAGGAGCAGAGAAGGATGGGCCTTCCATAGAGATGAGGGAACTGCAAAGTTATAGGATGAAGGATGCGGAAACAGGGAGGCATGATGAACTAGGGCCAATAATTCCATCTATAAAGGTCTCCACAGGAGGATGAAGGGGGGAAATGTGTTGTATAGGAGGGAATTTGTGTGGGTGGCTTTGCATGGTATAACCATTAGTTGCACCCCCTTTCTACTCATATACAGTCTTCCTTGCTTTTATAGTAATAGAATTTCTAGCTGAGCATGTCATGACTTAGCTAAAGGCTCTATCTCCCTTGCAGTGGAGTGAAGCCATTTGACTGAGTTCTGGGGAAATGATGTATGCAATTTCTGTCCTTAAAGGGAAGGCATCCCCTTATCTCCCCACCTCTACCTCAAGTCTATTGCCTGGAATGTGGACATGGTGCTGAGTCATTTTGGACCATACCGGTGTGGGTGAAAGCTTAGGGATGGCAGAACAGCAGGGTGGGGTGAACAAGGCTGCCTGGCCTGCTTGTGCATACATAGGGGAGAGAAAAAGAAGCTTCTATCTAATTTAGGCTGCTGTTACTTTGGATCTGTATTTCAGCAGCCAACTTTGGAATTAATACAGATGGATAGGAACCTCTACCCTGATCCCTGATGGAAGGGATACCACAGAAAGAGGTATTTTCTCCAATATTTTGAAAGGTAGCATTATCAGTGAGATAGTTGACAATGCAAAATCACCATGATTGAGGTACTTTGCAGGGAAACAAGGTAGTGAAGGGAGATCCAAGTAGAAAGAGCATGGAGGAATTTGTAAGTAGTTTGGTAGGGCTGGTGTGGGATAGGGCGGGTGGGGCTCAGGCTGATGGGAAAGTTGATGGGGTCACCAAGGGTCTTACCGGACCTGCATTTATGTGCTACAGGCACCTGGGATCCTTCAAAAGGTTTTAAGCTGGACTTAAGAGATAGGACAGACTTGGATCTGGGGAAGTAAGAAATGATGACCTGATCAGATCTGCATTTGGGAAAGGGACTGTGACAGCAGTGTTAGAGCAATGGGCACATATTTAACCTGAACCTCAGTTTCCTTATTTCTAAAGATTTTGCATGAAGATTAGAAGAGTTATCAGATGTGAACGTCCTATATATATTTAAAGCATTATTATTATTATATGACCTGAGTCACTAATGAGTTAATATGCTTAATTTTTTGAGACAATATCAGTTTGGTCATCTGAGGCAAAATCCATATACTTGGTACTGTTACATGATTTTTGGAGCTTTCCGGTTTCTGAAACATCTGTTTTCTTGTTTCTTTTTGTTTTTATGGGAGCAGTTATTGCTATTTGTTGTCTGCTTCAGCTTAAACTGTGCTATGAATAGGAAAGATTGGAGAGGAAAATCGATGAACTTTGATCATAAAAGAGGAAAAGAGGGGGTTGCTGTTTTCCTTGCTGTACAGTCATTCTCTCAAGAGCCATTTACAGAGAAAAATGTTTTCCATTTTTCATAGCAGGTAACAAGTCCTGTATGAAGACCTCATCATATTTTACTAAAAGTCTCCTCTCCAAAACAGCACTGGTTGTGAGTTGGTGAATAGAAATCTGGTTTGTAAACAGCTACAAACAGTACAGGCAGCATTTTATGATGTGTGACATTTATTTTATTCAGTGTTTTAAGAAGGACCCTGACTCCTGAGAAAAGTAGAACAATTTCAAAGCTGTCTCACCACTCAGTGACAGTGTGACCCAGGAAGTCATGTCACCTCCCTGAGCCTCAGTTCCTTATCTGTGAAATGGGGGGGGGGGGATGGAGGGGTTCAGTAAGGCCTACTTCATCGGGCTGCTGGGAGGATGGTCTGCTTGAGGTCCCAGCATGGTGCCTGAGTAATAATAAGCATGGAATCGGTTATTATGAGGGTTGGGAGAAGGAACAACCTCAACTCTGATGCCAGCTTCAGAGATACCTAATTTCAAGTTTCTTCTGAAGACAGATCGTCATTGACACTTGAAAAACTGGAAGAGCATTAAAAAGAAGACTGAATTTAGTCCGCAAAGGTTCTTAAGCCTTAAAAGTCCAGTGCCAGTCAGTGTAGTGGAACCTCAGACAAGAGCAGGTGCTGACAGCCTGACCAGGTCACATACAGGACAGTAGGGCATGAGTGCTGGGGACACACCCCTTCCCAGGCTGAAGGTGGCATGGATCATGACCAGGGGTGAAACAGAAAGCAGTCCACACAGCTGCAGGGGTGAAAGTCAAGCTCTTTCTTTATTCTTTTACCATTTAAATTGGGATAGGTAGCAGCAGTGCCTGGGGGCTCCATGGGAGTGGGGAGAGGGAATCTGTTGGAAGGAAATCTTACCTTTGAGTATCAAGTTGCATCTAATCTGTCTTAACTTCAGCATATTTCACTTTAGGCTTTTCAATGGCAAGTCAAGGGATGGAAGTAAGACAGTCTTAGCGGAGTTCTTTGCAAGAGTTCAAAATAGTGGCTAAAAGTTTATTCTTGCATTTTATAATGCATGTGCCTTGGAATTATGTTTTCAGAACCAGACTTAAGAAAATACAAACTTTCCAGGTAGCACAAAGTTGGTTCCCATCTACCTAACGCCTCTGTCATTGGTTGATGTGACATCACACTTTCCTGACAGTATCAGCTCAGGTATGGGTTGACAGTATATACATGCCTCAGCCACAAAACAGGGCCTTCTAGATAGCCAGATGCAGGTCCTTTATCCTTCCCAACAGATGCCTCTCCACCACCCCTGACTCCACCAAAATGGAGTAATAGCATATTCCCGACTTGACCCCTTCCTCTGGACCTGGCCAGGCATACATCAAGAGCGCTCGCTGGTGATGGGCTCAACCCATAGGCCACAAGACGCACAAGGCAAAATCTGCAAAGATATTTCTAGACATTTCAAGTGATTGATTCTTCTGAGGAAATGATACATTAAAAATATATATATGTATACACATGCACGCACACACACACACATATATTTATTTTTTTAAACCACAACTGAAAAACATTCTTTGCCACTGGGTAGAACTGAATTTGACAAGAAACCCTATGAGGTTTAATTAGTACCATTATTGTTTTCTTTGGATCCATGTATTATATTGGTAAAATGTCAAAAAAAAAATGGTAAAAGGCAAATATTTTTGTACAAAAATACAAAGTTTTAAAAGCTCTTTTAGTATATTTCTTATTATTACTAAGATTTGGCCTATATATCTGTATGTCTGCATAATTTTCCTACATTTGGGGTTTTTTTAGGAAAAGTAAGGCACTGTTTATACAGTATATGTATAAATTCTTCCGATAGCTCAACAATCAATGATAGTTTTTTCAGATTGGAGCATTCCATACTTCGGAAGATATAATTTGTGTAACTGCGTAGTTTGTGACTGGCTGAGAAAAATCTCTGTGATTCAGTCCACGTGCACACTGAAAATCCACAAATCACAGCGGGGGACATTTTAGTTCCCAAGTCCTTGGGGTCATGGTGGATGGTAATAAATGTGGCTGTCAATTTTTTCAGCAATAGGTCTTCAGTGCTTTTTATTTTTTCCAACTTGTGAGAAGGAGATGCAATCAGAAAGGAGTATCTTTTGCCTTTGGGAGCCGTCTGGAATTTTGCTCATGTTATTACATCAGTCCCTTATAATGCAGATGATAGCGCTAAAAGAGAGAAAAAAGAATGGGCATCAATTTTTTTTTTAAAATATGGAATGCTTCACGAATTTGTGTGTCATCCTTGTGCAGGGGCCATGCTAATCTCTGCATCGTTCCAATTTTAGTATATGTGCTGCCGAAGTGAGCACAAATTTTTCGGAAAGAATAAAGTTTATGTGCAATTAAAAAAAAAAGGAACATTGAGTTTTTATTAGAAAGATTAGAAAGACAACATTCCATAATGCTTGTTTTTTCAAAGAAAAGCTGAGAATTTCTTATTTCAATTAAGTGAAAGCTAAGATTCATTTTGCAAGAACCTATTCCAGAGAAGCCTAGCCCCAACTCAAATCCCAACCAGCCAAAAAAAAAAAAACACAAACAAATCACAAATCTGGGTTACTTATCACCATCTATTATAATTTCCTGGTTAGCTATCCGTCTTCCTCATTTCTCCTCACCTGTCCAGCTGACCAGGCTGTCGGCTCCTTATGTACCTCAAGATTCCTAGCACTTGACCCAAAGTCAAGTGTCTGACATACTAAAGGTGCTCAATAAATATCTGGAGAATGAGGAAATGGATAATTTGTGTCTCGGCTACTTCCCAGACTTTTTTGAGCAAAATTTATTTGCTTTTTTCTAGCAGCTTTATTGAGATAGTAATTCACATATCATACAATTCACCCTTTTAAAGTATACGGAGGTTTTTTAGTATACTCACAGAGTTGTGCAATTTAGAACTATCAAATCTAATTTCAACAAATTTTCATCATCCCTCAAAGAAACTGTCCTCTTTTCTTCATTCTCCCTGCCCCCACTGCAAAAGTTTTAAATCTAGTTCTGATGAAAAAAACCAAGATTCCATTTCTGAAGAGGGCCATGTATTAAATGAAGTTTTAGAAAAGTACATTTTGAAGTCAAGAAAGTCTCCCAAAGGTTTTTTTGGCTTCTGAGCTTATAAGGGGCACAGACTATATCCTTCCATTATCTAGCTTAGCACCCAGCCATACTAGATACTCAATAAATACATGTGTGAATTGAATGCTTGGCTACGTGCATCATCTACATATGGAACTCCCTGAAGAAGACACAATATTGGTGCCATATCTTAAAGAACAATTAACTGACAGTAATTACAAGATACTGACCCAGGCCAGTTAGTCTAACATTTATTAAGTACTTCCTATATACTAGGCACAGTTGTCATTCACATTTATTAACTCATTTAAGTCTTCCAACAATCATGTAAAGAGGATGCTATTGTTCCCACATGGTCAGATACCATGCCTAGCTAGGAAGCAGCAGAAGCAGAACTGGAATCCAGGCAGTTGGCTGGGCACTGAGCCTGCATTCAGAACCCTTACACCAACCACCTCTTGTCCTTAATAGGACACAGGCTCTGCAGCACTACTGTCTTAAACCCCCTCCACAGCTTACCTGTCTCTCTGTCTTTTTCACAAATGAAGTTATTGATGTCTTCACACTGGAAATCGTTCCATTGTCCAGCATAAATCAACCCAGCACAGTCTTCTCCCGGCCCATGGCCATGACCCCAGTTATCTGGCTGTCC
Source organism: Tamandua tetradactyla (assembly GCF_023851605.1). NCBI lineage: Eukaryota > Metazoa > Chordata > Mammalia > Pilosa > Myrmecophagidae > Tamandua > Tamandua tetradactyla. The sequence goes on from NC_135344.1 coordinate 63,253,161, forward strand.
AGCTTTCCAATTTCTTTTAACAAAACAGAAATTGAGTGTTACTTGCATAGTAAGACACATTTTCTTTACTCAAGACTCATAAAGAAATGCAAAAAACAAAATGGAAGCACTTGTCCTGGAATGAAAATGCAGTGTTTCAAAAGTAGTATGCGCTCTCATTCAGAATAAGTAGCAGCTGTTTTGCAGAGAAAAGAGATCTCATCAGTCTATGCAACTGTTCGGGTCAGGGGGCCGGTAGGCTGTGGGGTAATGCAGCATCTCCCTGCAGGCTGGTAATCTTTGCCACAAAGAAATCAACTCCTTGAGCTTCCTCATCACAGAGCAGTGGGAGTAATCCTTCATCAACACAGTTAGATGAGTGATGGCTTTTTTTTTTTTTTTTACATGGGCAGGCACCAGGAATTGAACCCAGGTTCTCTGGCATCACAGGCAAGCATTCTTGCCTGTTGAGCCACCATGGCCCGCCCGAGTGATGGCTTTTTAATGTGTACTGCAGAGCTGTCTTCTGGGCATGTGTGTGTGTATATATATATATATTTATGCACCTGAATACATATGCAATATGAGGACATGCTATTCATACACACAAAAACTCTCTTGTGAGAACCTGGAGAGATCCTGGTATGCTCTGATATCTTTCAAATTAGAGTTACTCAGAGAAACTGCAAGACCCCTGATATATGTCTACAGGAGCCAGCAATTAACAAACAATTGGTTAGGGTAGGCTGGCTAGGTTGTAGCTGGCTTGATTGCTGGAGAAAGAAATAGTAATTTAATCTTACTGAAAATGACTCCAACATTTTACTGCCTCTCCTGGGAGAGAGATTCTTAAAAACAAGGTTTCTTTAGGATGAATTTCTTGGGGCTTGATAACTTGATGTTGCTGCTCAAATCAGCACAGCTGGCAAGGACAGTAGCTCTCAAACTTGTTTCCATGTGGTAAATTAGATGTGTTTCCAGACTCAGAGCTGAATCTTCTCTAAGAAGCAGGTTCTTGCACAGAAGCTTGTGGTTACTGCCTGAGAGGACGAGCTTGCCTGATGTGGAGGCTCTGAAAGAATATCTGAAGAAGGAGGCTTCCCATAAACGATGACTCATTACCCCATCAGACACTGGTATTCTGGGGTTATCCGAGGATAGAGCCTCTGGGATCCTTCTTCTTTCGATGGTAAGACCAGCACAATAAGAGGGCAGTGGGAAAGCACAGTCAAAGTTTTCAGTTAAACAGTGGGCAAACAAGGTAGAATTGAATTCCACCCACCAGATGTGTATTTTGGGAATTTTTTTTTAAAAAATGACCTCCCTTAAAGAACTCTAGCAAGGAAAAGATAATTTAGAGGAGCTCCTGATCCAAATAGCAGAGTTTAGGATTTGCTTACTTTTGTGTATGCTTTTTTGTCTATTTCTGTCCACTCCACAGGCCTCCTCTGGAAATATTAATAAAGCCTGAGCAGTTTGGGATCTTATTGAAGAACATTTTATTAATTTCTGCCGGTAACGTGAGGAGGTTTGATCCCAATTTTGTAACAGAATTTGAGAGTTATGGTTCTTGGATGCATAATGATGGGGTATTTGATATTCTCTATTTTTCAGTTAATTAGGAAACTATATGCAAATGACTTCTGATAGAAGACCTGATCAATATTTTTCCCTTGCATTTCCTTGTCATTTTAAGTTCAGTAGATCAAAGAGACTTATAATTAGACAAAAAGGTAACTGATTGATAAGAAAGGAGATAGTTCATATCATCATTCTCAAGAATTCATATATTGTATTCAAGGTTTTCTTTAGGGACTAAAAGTGGAATGGGGCAGGAGTGCAGGGAACAGAGGCAGTGCAGGCAGCAAGGAGGGGTCATTTTGTAACTTCTGAAACGAGGCTACAGTGACAATTTCTTTTATAGATTAAGGACCCAGAGTCAAAGCATCACTATGGAGAAGCTAAAATCACATGGAGTAACTTGTGGCAAAACCCTCAGTCTGCATTCTTGGAATAGAATAGAACACATCAAGTAAACATAATGCATATTTTTGGAGAAGAATTTCAGCTTAAATTGCATCTTATCCTCATTCACAGGTAGATTCTAGAAGGAAGAATGGCTGAAATATAGACAGATAAATCCCTGAATCCTATATTGTAATACACATGTCACAGGCGTGATTGCGTAACAACACATGTACGTCCTCTGGCAGTATATTGTAAGCATACCAGGAACCTTGGAAACTCTTCGACTCACTGTTCCAGCATGCTGGAAACACATAAGCACATCAGCTCGTGAATGTAAACCTTCCCCAGGACTTTGGTTATCCTACTGGAGGCAGAACACAAACTCTCCATCCTGGGAATGGCTGCTTCCAGTCTCACAACTTAGGACTTTCTCATCGACCACAAGATTTGACTGAGGCTTCGTGGCCAAGAAATTTCTGTTGGTAAAGCCCTGGCTTCAAAACAGGAAAATCTTAGCAGTGAGAAATGTTTCTTTGCTGTAGAATTTCCCTCTACAGCATCTGTATTGTAGAAGATTTCTTTCTAGTGGTTTGAGCCACTGCCACTCTGGTAGAAACATGAAGCACAAAAGAGAGCGAGTTACTGAAGTAGATTATAACGTGGGTGCCCTACTGGTCTCTACCTTTCTGTGATTCTAGATTCTAGACATCCTGTATGTTGTAAAAATCCTATGTGCAATATGGAGCAGTCTGCATGAACAGAAAGGCAACCTATCTTACCTCTGTGATTTAATGGTGAAGGCTGTAACCTGTCATGTGCCAGCAGATGCCCACCACAGGATGTCCTATGCAGTGAGAGCGAGAAGTGGAGCAGAGGAACAGGAGTCTCCAATGTGCTTTGGGAAGTGCTTGGGGAGAACTTGGCCTCTTGAGTGATCTCAGGTGGGCTCCCTTCCATTCTTCTCTCAGCAAGGGGACAAGTATCTACGTCTTATTTGTGTCTGACCCCCAGGCAAAGCAGGTGGCCTCTAGTCACACACCCTACATTTATTCCCACAATAGTAGAAAGTTCGGCTTGTGCCAATGGCCTCTCTAATGTTTGTTTTCTATTTCATTGCTATCCATCTTTATTGTTTCGTTCCTTTAGCTTTAGCTGCATCCCACAAATTTTGCCCATGCTGTGTTTTCATTTGCTTCAAAATATTTTCGGACTTCCTTTGTGATTTCTTCTTTGACCCATGGGTTATTCAGAAGTGTGTCATTTGATTTCCAAGTATCTCAGGAATTTTAAAGATCTCTTTATTTTACCAATTTCTAATTTGGTTTTATTGTGGTCAGAGAACTGCATATAATTTGAACTCCTTGAAATTGACTGAGGCTTGTTTTATGGCCGAGCCTATAGTTTATCTTGGTGAATGTGCCATATGCACTTGAGAAGAATGTATATTCGCAGTTGTTGAGTGAAATAAATATTTATTAGATCATGTTAGTTGATAACGTTATGTATACCCTATCTCTATTGTTTTTTAATTTTTTCTACTTCCTCTATTGATTACTGTGAAAAGAATGCTGGAATCTCCAAGTATAACTGTTAATTTGGCTATTTCTTCTTTTGATCCTGCCGGTTTTTTCTTCTACTTTGAAGCTCTGTTCTTCACTGTATATACACTCGGGACTGGTGTGTCCTTTTGATGGTGACGTGGTCCTGGACATCATACTTGCTACGTGAGTACCAGAACAGCACCTGTCACTCATTGTGCTGACCCCCACTTAGAAAGTTCCTCTAGACCAGCACAGAGGTTGGCATGCAGTGAGCACAACATGATAATTCACCAAACGTTCTCAGAGGATTGCAGCAAAGGGATCTCAATTCCCATTCAGGGCACTCGTGCAATTTTCACGAATCGGTCATGAAATGAGAAAAAGAAGTATGTGTGTGTGTATATGTGTGTGTGTGTGTGTGCGCACGCGTGTAAGACAATAACTGTCTTGAAAAGGACTGTTAGGTTTTTTTGTTTTTTAGACTGAGATTGTTGATAGGCGATTTTTTATTGAGATATATTATATATTTGTTAAATATTGTATAATATATTCACATGTCATATAATCATCCAAAGGGTATAATCAATGGTTCACAATATCATCATACAATTGTGCATTCATCACCACATGTCCTTATTTTCTTACTCATCTGTCCATACACTGGATAAAGGGAGCATCAGTCACAAGATTTTCACAATCACAAGGTCGCATCACAAAAGCTCTGTAGTAATTCCATCATCTTCAAGAATCAAGCCTACTGGAATACAGTTCAATAATTTCAGACATTTCCTTCTAGCTATTCGGATACACTAAAAACTAAAAAGGGATATGTATATAATGCATAAGAATAACCTCCAGAATGTCTGAGCGATTTCAACTCTATTTGATTTCAACTTTACTTTGATCCCTTTCTCTTCCTCCTTTGGGTCAAGAAAAGGCTTTCTCAATTCCACAATGCCAGGGCCAGCTCATCCCCAGAAGTCATGTCCCCTGTTGCCAGGGAGATTTGATAGGTGATTTTTAAAACCTTGTCCTTAACTGGCAAATAAAGCCCTGCAATCGATGCCAGTCCTCCAGTTTTCCTTTTATTTTTTAGGTGCATGGTCCGGGAATTGAACCCGGGTCTCCCGCATGGAAGGTGAGCATTCTACCACTGAACCACTCGTGCACACTCATGGTTTTCCTTTTGACACTGCATTGGTCTGCAGATCAAAGGCACCTGGGAACCATGTCACAGCATTGTCCTCAGCACATTGCATCTCTTGCCTGGTCTGTCCTGGGTGCAGAAAGAGCCACAAAGCGCAGCGAGTCTGGCTGGATGTTTTACCGGAGATAAACCTTAGTCTAGCTCTTTGTGTGCCCTAAGGCTCTGGCTTCTTCCAAGGCATTAATGCTCTCGTTTGTTTATTTAGGCAGCATTAAAAAAGGAGTCGGGACAAGGGGCAGGGGAGAGAGCCTTTTATCACATAAATTTCCTCTTTATTAGTAACTATAAAACCCTTAAACAATTTTGAAAGGGCTGTGTGCGTGTGTGTGTTGGAAGAAAAGGGTAAGGAGAAAGCTATGAAATGAATTCTTCTGTAGCCTGAGCAAGGCCTGGGGAGGTGCCAGGTCCAGAAATCACCGCCAGTGGAAAGGGGAGTGGAAGGTTGATTCTTGCAGGCTACAGAAGTCATGAGGATGCAAGTATTGGGGAGCGTGGATAGATGGACTTGTATTTGGGGAGACTTACTAGAGAGAGGCCTTGGAGAGACTGGGCCCAGTCCCCCTCGCTGGCCTGTCTGCCCCAGTCCAGGGCACAGAACGTTTTTCTTGTCTTCTACCCAAATCTGTCCTGAGATATTGTGTGAGGCATCTTCATCATGATACTGTGAAATTCATAAATGCTAGGCATCATAATTATGATGAGGACAATAACTGGAACAATAATTCCAATACCAGCAGGTAAACTTTCCCAAGCACTTCCCGGGGCATGTGTGCGTGACACGTAGTGCCTCCTTTCGTCTTTGCAACACTGAATTGTCCTTCTGTAACATCTGTTTTATAAGTGAGGACCTGGGCCTTGGTGAGGTCAAGTACTCAGCTGTGACATGCCAGGTCAAGGCCTGGGACCCAACCCCACGGACCGCAGGCCATACGCTCTACCCACCGACTGCACCAGCCCTTCTTCCAGTTTGTGCGATGTTTATTATTATATGTCAAATTAAATTAGCCCTCCATTACTGAGACCTCATAATACATTTATGTGTATTCCATTCTGTGGAAAACGAGAAGCACAGTCTGTGCTGTGGTTGGGGGGGCCGAAGCCAGAGCCCTCCGGGGACCGGTGAGGGAGGGAGCCGGCTGGGGCCTGAGCTCCAAGCTAGGGGTCTCCTGACTCAAGCCTTTTCAGGGTCCTGGGTAGCCCCAGCTGTTCACTCTCTTCTTCAATCACATCATCCTTGCTGGAGTCCAGGGAGGAGGGAAAGAGTTTCGTCTTGGGAGAGCTGGCATAGATGGCTGGGCTCTGGCTCAGTCCCTTCCATATGGAGGAAGGCTTAAGACTGAATTTCCTGATGAGTCTAACCCAGACCTTTTTAGCTTTTATGACAGTGCGAAAGCAGACTGATTTTTTTTTTTTTTTTTAGCTCCCCTCTCTCCCTTAATTAAAAAAGATAGTGGAACTCCTGAGTGATGGAAAAGCAGATTTATCTTTGTCGTTAAACATCTTTGCCTGCCACCGGCTGCCAACCTCCGCTGCTCCAACTTCACAGGCTGTCACAATTGTTTTCAGTGTCCTCAGCAGGCAGGTCAGAGGAATCCCCAAGGTGCCAAGTGTGACGTAGCTTCCTCTCCCCAAGGAGAAGGGCAGAGAACGCACTTCATCCCCTCCCACCCCCAGACCTGCAGGCGTTTTGCCCTTGGGGTTCCCTGAGACTCGCCTTCACAGCAGATCCAATATCTTCAAACAGTTCCACCTTGACAATTGGCCACTTCTTTTTTTAAAAGAAATGGCCTCGTTCCAGTTCCTGCCTACATCCTCTAAATCATGCCCTTTACATGGTGGATTTAAAGGGACAGATTGGCCTGTTTGTCTACACACGTAAACAGGTACCTGCACCTGGAAACTTCTTTAAAAACTCTATCTGACAGCTCTACCACCTCTGTCTTCCTCCACTGTCCTGACTCTTACAGATCTGTACCTAGATACCTGCAAGGCTGTCTTGGACCTGAAACACCCACATTTTCTCATCTCCCAGCATGGGGTGGGCAGCAGGCCCAAGAGCATGCTCTGCTGACGCGGTGGTCTCCGGCCATGTGTTCCCCACAGTGCGCCCATCTGGGCTGAGCCTAGGGGAGCCTGGCTTCTATGTCTCCAGCAAACTTAAGGCTCCTTAGGAAGGGTTTTTAATAAATTCTGCTGAATTTGGTGTATTTTGTGGCACAGTTTCACATGCATTAGATGCAAAGCAGGAGTGGAAAGAAGTGAAGTTCGATTTGGTACAGTTTGTTTGTCCTTGGAGCCTTGGGTAGGCTCAGGGGCGAAGGGGCAGCTGGTGGAGGACGAGGCTTTTGGAGACTTCTGTGTCCTCATGTGCTCCACGATATAACGTCAGTTGTTTCAATCTTTGTAGAGCTCAGGTGGCATCTGATTTACAGAAAATCTTCAGACCTGCAGGGGACATTATCCCACTAGCACAGCTTTGTTTTGGGCCCACCTGGACTTCGGTTTTGTAGGTAAGTCATATGCTTGTAGTTCATGATCATACTCTGGCCGGAAGCCCGATGCAGGGTGGGGATGCTGGTGGTGCTATTCTCAAGGAGCACCCCACACTGCCCAGGGACACCTCCAGGGCCAGCAGGCCTTGGCCAGAAGCACCATGCTGTGTGGTTTTAAGTGTCTCATGATTTTTTCTTAGAAATGAGAAAAATTTACTCCACGAAAAGAAAACAGAAAAACGTATCCAGCAGCATAGCAATACGCAACCACAATTTCCCTGCATAGAAACAAGTAACTAGAAGCCAGGAGCTTCAGTCGGAGAGGAGAGTCTAAGGCATAAGATTGTTGAGGAAGACGTTGTAGGGAGTTGAGCAAGAGGTGAAGGGCACTCACTTGTACTCCGGAGATGTCCCATCCAGCCACTTCCATTCATTTTCATGCTCCGAATCCGTGAGGCCAATCCAGTGGCTATCTCTCCCCACTATCTGCTTTTTTATCCATTGCTGAAAAGTAAATTGGTGATGGCTCATTACTAATGAGACAGGTATCAAAGGGATTATTTTTTAGCATTTGGAAAAGAGGATAATTTAAAAGATGGCATTTGGCCCAACATGTACACTGCATTTGCTGCCTTCTTTTTTATTGCACCCTTTTTTTTTTTACATGGGCAGGCACTGGGAATTGAACCTGGGTCTCTGGCATGGCAGGCGATAACTCTGCCTGCTGAGCCAACATGGCCTGCCCTGCACCTGTTCTGTTTTACACCATTTGGGGGACTCTGACATTTTCCTCTTAGTTTATAAGTTTGTTTAAGCAACACCTTTTCTCCTCTGAATCACCCAGGTACCCCCACGACTTCCACCGGGCTCCATTCTCCTTCTACCACCCACCCCTCCCGCGTTCTGATAATGGTAACGGCTGAGTCATTACTGAGCTCTCCCCTGTCCTAGGTACCAGACAAGTGTATTGCTGGCAACAGGTCTTTAGAACCTTACCACAGCCCAGATAACAAAGATAGTGAGTGGCTGAGCTGAGATTTCCCCCAGACTTGTATATTCTAAAGCCCAGGTGCCTGACCTCCATCTTTTGTGTGCTCCTTGTATGGCCAGTTACTGTGGGAAACATCAGGGCTATGTCTGCTGAAGATACTTAGGGAAAAGGATGAAGGCCTCGGAACAGCGTGGGACCAGAGAAGGAGCACTGGCATTGGTGCTTTATGGGCCTTTGTTTCAGTCTTAGCTCTGCATCTGCTTGCCTCATGAGTGAATCACTTACACCTTGCTGGGTCTCAGTTTTCCTATCTGTAAAATGGGGATAATAACACCCATGTTCTAAGGTTGTTGTGATGTTTAAAGGAGAAAATGTCTTGTCCAGTGCCTGGCACACAGTAGGTGCCTGACGAGGGATTATACCATCATCACTGTGTGTGTGGGCTCTGCCCCCACAGCCCTCACTGACCTTCCTGAGCCCCCTGGGCCCACTCGCTTGGTCCCACGCATCTCTCCCACCCTCTGGTGCTCACCCGCAGGGGTGCTCCTGCCCACAGCTGGAGAAGTTATATGTCCCCAGGCTTGATAAACAGGAGGACAAAATATCCATGCCGTGAATGCTTCCAGCTGCTGGATAAACCCCAAATCTCCTATGTTTATGTGAATTATTGAGGTCTTCAGTCTCCAGCTATCATGCAATTTTCAGATGTAAACTTTCCTTAAATTATAGTTTTCTCCAACTGGGTCTGCTGCAAACATACCTGTTCTTCTTTTGTGTTTATGAAAACGAGATGAGAAGACCTGTCTTCACAGAAGAGTTTTGCATCATGAAAAATTTCTTTCTCAATCGAAAAATAGTAGCATTTGTCTGTGAAATTCTTCCAGTGAGGGGGACAGCCTAGGAATGTCAAAATTTGAAAGCACTGATTTAAAAAAATGCAGAAAGCACGATGCCTTTCTTTAGATATGTTCAAGAGGCCAAAGCTATGGCCCAGCTTCCTGCCCATGCAAAGTGCAGCCCCAGCATCCAGGCGCGGTGCCCAAGGCTGGAGTTCACCGATGCGCCTGGTGCCAAGACCAGGGTGGAGAAGCGGGCTACAGAGCCCAGAGCCGTGAGAACCCTGCCGTCTGGAGTGCACCAGGACTGGGTCTCTGTCCCTCTGCATGGGGGCTGGTCTTCACAAAGGCAGTAATAACAGAAACAGCCACCAGAAAGAACAAAAGGCACAGCATGCACAAGTGTCTGGCGTTGTCTGGAATCACATGGAAACTAGACTATTGTTCTAGATGTGAGAGTCTAGACTCAAACACACGCTCCTGAACAGCAACGATAATCTCGATCTCACTAAGGGAGTTGGGGGAATTGAGTTTGAGCCAAAAGAGGGTAAAAGAGGTTTGGTTGCTAACCAGAGTTTTGCCAGAGGTTGAAAAATCAAAGGAATAGAGGCACCACAACACCTTCTCGAAAGGAAATGAAATCTGGGCATCAATAATAGAACCTTCCCGCTGAAGGTGGATGGAGGCAGCTGCGGGGACACTCTATCCCCAAGGCAAAAGGGCACATGGGTCAGGCGGAGGCCAGCCTCAGGCTTTCCTCAAGGAAACATTTGGGGGTGCGTTTATGTCTTCCACGGGCCCAACTTAGCTTTGTAAACAAGTGCTCGAGAACCTGACTGGGCCTCGAGAGAGAAACACAGGGCCCGAGTGCGGCCTGTGGGAGCAGCGGGCCGTGTCTGCCCTGCACGCCAGCTTCATGCCACATCAGACGGCCTCCGGGAGGGGCGGGCCGCAGGCTGGGACCGCCCGAGAGCAGAGCACGGCCCCTCACCCCCGCGTCCCCTGGGGTGGTAAGGAGGGCGCAGACTCACCGTTGGCTTCCGGCACGGTGGTAGGCTCGTTCTGCAGGGCCAGGGGCACTGCGGCCCCAGCTGGGCCTGGGGGGCCAGGGGGACCCTTCGGGCCGGGCATGCCTGGAACCCCGGGAAGGCCCGGCAGCCCCCGGGGCCCAGGCACGCCGGGCTCCCCCACAGTGCCCTGCAGGCCCTGGAAGCCGGGAGGGCCCTGGGGGCCGGGGAGTCCATCCTTGCCAGGGGGTCCTGGGGGTCCTGGGTCTCCACTTGGGCCCTGAGGGCCAGGCTTCCCAGGAGACCCCCGGGAACCTTTGGGGCCCTGTGAGCCTTTGGAGCCTTTCCCTCCGCGCTCTCCAGGGGGGCCGACGGGGCCAATCGGGCCCCTCTCGCCAGCTGGGCCTGGGGGGCCGGGCTCCCCCTTCTCTCCTTTCTGTCCTTTGTTGCCGGTTGGGCCAGGGGGTCCCTGGGATCCTCTGTCACCTTTCGGACCTCTGGGGCCAGGTGGACCTAAAACATAAAATAAAACACGTAAATGGAACAAACACGAAATCCATTGTAAGGGGCAATGTTTGAAGAGCTTATCTTCTTATACAATCTCCAATTTAAAATTATGCAGATATTCAAAATATATACATTAAGGAACCATGACTCTTTTGCCACGCTATTGGGACTGTATGTTTTTCTTAAACAAAAAGGTTTGTTTTATAAGTCTACCCCTCCTACTCTGAGAGTTTAGAATGTATCTTAACAATGCACAACCTCTTAGCATCCCTCTGAGGTCCTAGAGGAAGGTATGTCTGCATGTTGACCCTGGAGCTGCGGGATCCTTGCTAACCTCGGGGTCCCCACAATTACTTGGGGTTCTCTAGCTCCCGGTCACCCTCAGGAAGGCTGTTCGGGCTGGGTTCAGGATTTCTTCCTAATGATTTCCTCTCCTGTTCATTAATTTACAGGTATTTATTCATGACTTATTATAATGAGAAGCACCATGGAAGGGGCCATTGGAGAAAAGAGCTGAATTAGATAAAAATGCAATCCAGTGTCGACAGACACTGACCTGGGAACTCCTCGCTCCACCGAGACTGTTCTCTTCTTCTGCCACATATCACCCTGCCCACCAGTCTCCTCCCTCAGCAGGCGACACTGTTGTCCTTGGGGCTGAGATGCACCCACCCAGGGACCAGGTCATCTGCAGGGAATGCAAGTCTAGGTGGTCAAACTGGGTGGGGCTTGGCAGCCTCTGCAGACAGGTGCCCACACTCACCGGGCCAGGATGCATGAGGGTCAGTATATTTTTTCCAGTTTTTTAGTGTGCTACAAATAGGGAAGGTGGACTGAAGGAAAAAAAATCTGGTGGACTAACTGACTTATTGGCGGGGGTGGGGTGAGGGGTGGGAAACGACATCATCTTTTCTGCCATGGAAGGGAAAAGCAGTTCTCCTTTGAAAAGGCAGAGGGTGGCAGTGGAAGGGATCATCCTATATCATCCCATCAAGAAGCTCACTTAACACAGGATTGCTCTGTTTCCTTTAACTGGAAAAGGCAATGTCAAATATATATATAGAGAGAGACAACCAGAATTTGCACAGTGAATGACAGTTTTCAAAGTACTTTCACATATGTCGTCCCATTTGATCCTTGTCTATGACAAATAGCCCAGATGAGAACACTTAGCGCCAGACAGGCCAAGCTATTGGCCCAAGATTAGTAACTACAAATATACCAAGGAAAGTAAGACTTGATTTCTCCTCTCAGGACACTCATAATGTTGTAGCGGAGCTGGAGCATGAATTCAGGTCTTCTGGGACTGAAATGAATACATCCAGGAAAATGCAGTTCTTAAAAGATGTTAGCCCCCGTATCATAGAGTTTCTGATATCTCACTATTCTACAACTCACTCTTTCCAGAGAAGCAGAAAGCCTTTAAGGTTAGAGAGGAAGGATGGGCAGACTGCCTACTCTGAATTTTCTTTACCCACCCCATCCCTCCCCGCCTCCTGTGCCGGCTGCCCTAAGAACAAAGCAGAAGCAGTTCTTCCCACCTCTGTAGGGGCATCTCCCCATGTCCACTTCCTCGTCTTATGTCTTGACGGATGTCTATCATCCCTTCATACTATCCAGAGCCTCTGGTCTTGCCCATCCAGGGCTCTTTTCCCTTAGCAGAAATCTAGGCTCTGGATTTTGCTTTTTTTTTTTTTTTATTAGGCTAGCCATGTTGCAACGCACTGATTTACTGACAGACCTCTCTACTGAGCTGTAAGAGAGATTCTGCTCATGGTGAGGGATAGCTTCAAAGTGTTCCTATTCGGGTTTCCTGATCCTTAATTGGGAGGCTTTAGGAGACTCGGGGTGAAGAACACTTTCCCTGAACCCATCTCATTTACTTCTGCCCACCAGTCCCTGTTGGCTCCCCTCTATCCTCAGCTCTCCTCGGCTCTGGGTCTGTATTTCCATCTGTTAGTCAGATGGCCCCTTTGCCCTGGGGTGTCCTGTGAGCACCTCCCATCTGGTATGTCTAAAATTGAGTTCAGCCTCCCTCTGTGTCTATGTCCTCCCTCCATCGTCCCTCATCCCACCACGTCATCTCCATCATCTCTTCCCTTTATGTTGCTCCAGATTTTTGCAGTAACCTCTAAACAGATCTTCCACCTCTGATCCCACTCAATCCACTCTGCTCTGCATGTTTCTCACACTTGTCCTGGTCTCCACTTGCTCCACAACCCTCAGCACCAATGCCATCAATCTGACAGCAAGTCCCCCCGTGTGACCTCAGATAAGCTTGTTCTACCCTCCTCTGCCCATGTGCACAACTCTTCTCTTAGGATCTCCTCTGCCTTTATCCATCTGTAGAATTCCTACTTAGCCACCGTGTAATCTTCCCAGGTCATGCCAGATGGAGGGTCCTCCTCCTCCTCTAATCCTTTAGCCCTGTTCGTTCCACTTGGGACTTTTCCCCATCAACCATCAAGTGGTATCTGGCACAGAGTCAACATTCAGGAAGTGTTTACCTAATAAATGGCACCACTGTTACAAAGGTCCAGGGCTCTAATGCCCACTCTTCTGTCCCAAAGAGATCAGGAAAGATTTTGGGACAGGGTGACCTGCCTAGTGTCCCTCACATTACACCTAGAAGTACCTCCACTCTCAGTCTATGCATCGGGTGGAGCCTGGCTGCCCCTGTGGGATAATTATGGGGAGCTCTGTCTTTCCTGAATCCCCAGGAAAGAACTGATCCAGTTCTTTCATCCACACTCTGTTTTTTTCTGTTTTAACAAAAGAGGAGGCTCATTAAAAAGGCTAGGCCACAGAATAAAGATAGGAAAGATAACTTAAAACAAGTTTTATTGTGATAATGTATATAACCAAAATTTTCCACTTTAGCCATTTTAAGTGTATAGTTCGGAGGTATTAATTATATTGACTAAATTGTGCTACCATCACCACCACCCATTACCAAAGCTTTTCCATCACCCAGATGGAAATACTGTACCCAGTAAGGAATAACTCCCATTCCCCTCACTCCCAACCCCTGGTAACCTGTAATCTACTTTGACTCCGTAAATGTAAAAAGCTCCAGAGCCAATATGAGACCTAGACATCTAGAGATACAGAAAGTAAATACCCCCAGGGAAGCTGTTTCAAATTAGAAGTCAAAGACCCCAGCAGATGCCAGTCACATGCCTTCTCAGCTGACAGAGGTGCTTAGGACACATCAGCCTTTCTTGAGTCAAGGTATCTTTCCCTGGATGCCTTAGTTTGGACATTTTTATGGCCTTAGAACTGTAAACTTACAACTTAATGAATTCCCTTTCTAAAAGCCATTCCATTTCTGGTATATTGCATTCCAGCAGCTTTAACAAGCCCAAAAAAGGCGCTAGGAATTTGCTATTTTTTCTTTATAAAAATCACTCATAAAAAGAGATAAGGCCATTTAAATATCAGCAATGGGTGCTCATAGAAAGTAGATTATTAATGCCAAGTGCTTATTTTCCTCCAGGACTCAGGATACAGATATCACTTCTTAGCCTTTGGATGATCTCGGGCATATAGATCTTACTTGGATCTTTTATCAGGTAGCTGTGTAAATGAAAGTACAGTGAAATAAAATAAAAGCCACCCCTAGTATCTCAAAACCTGAAAATTGAAATAAATGGCTCGGGCAACATGAGAAGTAGTAACACTGCATGTGGAATGTCTGTGATGGCTCACACAGGACAGCAAGGGAAGTAGAGATTTGCTTCTAAACTGGCTGAAATTTTAACAAACATCCAGGCTGAGTGGGTGGCTCCCAGGCTCAGGAGTCTGAAATGCCAGGAAACCTGTACAGCTGGTAAGCCAGCATCAGCTCCAGAAATGGCTGAATATGATGGTAACAGAATTCTGCCCAGCTCTATGCTTTTACAGCCAGCAAAATCTACCACCGTGCTCCTCGGACTCTAACTCTGAGGTAAAGTTTCAAACTTTTTTTCCAATGAAACTGCTGGCACCTAAAATAAAGTAGGGAAATGACTTTAATTCTTACTGCCATCCTAAATCTTGGAGATTCAATATTTGAAACAACTAGTGGTAAGGATGGAAAATAGACAATGTAGGAAAAATTCATACAATCTGATGCATTTTTCTTCTCATTTAAAAACCTACCATTTGAATGCATTTATTAAATACCTACAATAGGAAAAAGTTATTCTGCTTCATGAAGGTAAAAAGCAATGTATAAATTAAGAGAAATCAAATAGATATTGACTGAATGATTGCTTGAAAAATAATTGGATTCTTGACCCCAGGTTTAAAGGCAGCTGGGCTTCTGGAGAGCCAGGAAAGGTCCCATCAGGTTGCCCAAAGAGAAGTGTATATTTAAAACCATTTGTTTCTTACCAACTGCCCACAGGCTGGATAATTCTAAAACCTGCTCTCAAGGACTCTGAGACATGGGGTCTTGTCTGGGGAAGTGGAGCTGAGGTTGGCAGTGGGAAGAGCTGAGGCCCCGATCTTATCACAATCTACGCCATCACCTGTCCTTTCATTTTCCCTACTCTTCTCTCAAGGCCCCGCTCAAATATCAATCCCTTATTTAAGCCTTCCCTGACTACTTTTCTGAGAAAAATCTCTCTGCCGTTTCAACCTCCCCAAATGTGCTACCTGTCCCTCTTACATTACGGCAGCAGGCGATATGGTGGAATCATAGTTAGGGTCAGGCTTGGGAACTAGTCAAACCTGAGCTTATTAACACTTGTCTGCCACTGGGAAGGTACCAAAGCTCTCTGTTTCTCGATTCCTGCCCCTGTAAATGGGGAATGCTAATTCCTTAAAGGCAGGTGACAAGTGCCCAGCACTGTGACTGGCTTAAAGCACTCAGTAAATAGTGCCCGAATAAATGAGTGAGAGCCAGCTGGAGGCAGCACTTGAGGCAGACTCATCTCCAGTGGTAGGTACCCAGAAAGTCATCAGGAAGTAATTTTGGACCCAAATAAATCCTAACCCCATCTATCCAACTTTATTCTTTGTACACATAAAGCTCCATTTTGCTTACCACTACAGTGTAGTGGACAGAGCTACTGCAGAAGGAGAATTTCAACAGGAACGATCTTATCTGCATTTGGATATTAATATAATTAACCTGTGCTGGGCACTGCATTAAGTGCCTGATTTACATTATCTCATGACGTTCTCCTAACTCTAAAACGTGGAT
The DNA here is from genome assembly GCF_023851605.1 of Tamandua tetradactyla. NCBI lineage: Eukaryota > Metazoa > Chordata > Mammalia > Pilosa > Myrmecophagidae > Tamandua > Tamandua tetradactyla. The sequence continues at coordinate 63,268,877 of NC_135344.1, forward strand.
GCAGGTGAGGAAACTGAGGCACAGAGAGGATGAGGAACCTGATACTCCTATCCGAGCCTGTCTGATTCCAGACACGAATGTCTGTGCCTCTCTCGGAAAAGTATGTGAAAGGGGACCTGGGAAAGTACCCCGGAGGCCCTGACTTCCCCAGCTGGAAGGAAAGGCAGCAGGATGGGAGGTGAACTTCCTCTTCCAGAGTGTGTGTGATGAGGTATGACGTCCTCCCTGCACACAATTAGGATAAAAATCTTTATATTATTTGTAATAAAAAGTAAGGCTTTCTCCAGGGGTGAAAGTTTCCCTGGCAACGTGGGAGAGGTCTCCCAGGGATGAATCCAGACCTGGCACCGTGGGACTGACAATTCCATCCTGACCAAATGGGGCAAAAGAAGTGTAATTAATAAAATATCAGTGGCAGAGAGAGTTCAAACAGAATCAAGAGGCTACTTTGGAGGTTGCTCTTATGCCAGCTTCAGGTAGACCTTGCTACCTATCATGACCTGCCAACCCCCAACCAGGACCATTCCAGCCAATTCTAAAGAACACCTAGAGCAGTATATAAGATTCCACAAGGGTTCCAGGCACTAGAGTAACTTACCAGAAACCTACAATCTCCAGATGGGTCCATGATCCAGATAAGTCCTGAAACCTAGCCCAGCCTCTCCAGATAGTTCCATCTCCCTACCCCATATCAGTGACAGACCCTTCCAATATCAAAAATTTAGAATTGCCATGGCCCAAATAACCCCAGTGAGAGGTATGGAAAGATCAAAGGTGATGGTGAAATTATACACAGAAGATAGGACTTAACAAATGAATATGAATGCTGAATCATTAAAGTGATATCTCTTTTAGTCTCCAGGATTTTAGAGCAGCTAGAAATAAAAATCTAAAATTGTGAAATTATAACCCATGTCAAAGTCTGAAATATGTTCTACAACTAATTGTGGTGCTGTGCTTGGAAATTTATAGCTTTTTGTATATATGTTATTGTTCACACTAAAAGAAGGGGAAAAAATCAATTGTGATGATAAAGTATTTAAGCCCTCTAGCCTCCTATGTTCTGGAGCAGCTAGAAAGAAAAATATGAGAGGATTGTATGGTTGCCCATGACAAACTCTGGGATCTGTCCTGTATCCACTTTTTCAAGAGTGCTTTGAAAACTACTGCTTTTTTATTCCTTTGCTTTGTGTATATGTTATACCATACAACAACAAAAGCTTAAAAGAAAAAAAGTAAGGCTTTCTAAATAAGGTTGCTGATTTATAGATGCAGAGGTAACTGTTGCAAGGATTTGACATGTTTTGTAATACCCGTTTTTATATTACTGTCTAGTTTCAGTGCCATCAGTCAGCTTCAGCTTTCCCTTTTGTTTTTTTAGCTTTCACTCTTTAATGAGGTAAATGTCTTAGGTTGAACTGGCCTGTAAGCATTAGGATTCATTAAAAGCGAGAAAACAAGAATTTCCCAGAAAGCATCAAGAGTATTTTAACCTTGCAGCCAGCCCAACGTAAGGCAACTTTAATCCAGTCCTGCTCCATCTTGCTTTATCCCATCTTTTCCTTGTCCTCAGGGATGAGCTCTGTACATACAAAAAGGTGAAAAGCCCTAGAGATGAAGAAACGTGGAAGACACACTTGCATTCAGGAATAGAGTTCCTCCCCTTGGTCTCTTGTTCCCTTGGGGCAGTTGGGGTTGACTGATTGGAAAGAGGTGACTTGGCTGGCTTACGAAGTCCCTCCAATCAACCCACAGCAAGTGCAACCAGGCCAGGGATACATGTAATGCGGGAAAGCATATGCAAAAAAGAAAATATCCTTCAGACACCAAGCTCTGAGGTGTTTCAGAAACACTGAGTGAGAAACCTAATTTTAATAGACATCTCCAGCTTGTCTGAACGGGATAGTTCTGCATTCCTCTCCCTTCCCCGCCTCCCCAGGTTGGCCCCACCATCCACTGAGATGGTCCCCCATTACTTCTCTCTCCCTCACTCCCCATGGGCAGTCAGTCAGCAAATCCTGTTAATGGGCCTCAGCCAGCCGTACGCACCAATCCCTTCATCCCCCAGCATTCAGTGCCTGTCCACACCCTGACACACACACAGGTGCCTCTAGGCTGTCCCTTTGGATCCAGGACACTTTGGGTAGGGCAGTCTGGGTCCTGGGCACCAAACATGATCAAGAAGCAGGAGGTGTAGGCTCTTGATTCCAGCTCCTACATACTCCTGCTGAACCCATCCATGGCTCATCTTTGCTGCTTTCCACGTTCTTTCCATATCAGGTCACCTGTTATAGGTCCAAAGCCCCTTACTGGGTTCGCTGCCTCCCTTTTTGCTCTCCTGTAATCCACTCTCCCCACCAGGGCCCAGGGAGACCTCTTAAAGTATAAATCTGGTCACAGCACCTCCCTGCTCCATGTCTCCCCATCATACCTGGACTAAAATCCAACCTCCCTGACCTTATGAGGGAGATGCAGTTCCCAGTTTCAATTCAAAGCCCAGGGTCACCAGCACAGGCTTTGCATTCAGACAGCTTAGCCTTAAATCCCACTTAGCTCCTTATCATTTGTGTAAACTTGAGCAAGATACCTCAACCCCTCTAAACTTTTGCTTCCTCTTGTATAAACAGAGGATGAAATTATAAGTACCTGCCTCACAGAGCTACTGTCAGGATTCAGAGATGGGCTGTGGAAAGTGCTGTGTACATGCACACTCGATAAATATTAACTAAAAAAAATAGGACCCCCTAGTGTAACTCCCAAAGATTCTTGCCCTTATGTAATCCTTTCCCCTTGAGTGTGGTCAGAACTGTGACTTGCTTCTAACCAAAGGAGGATGGCAGAAGGGAGAGGATGTCACTCCCCTGATTAGGCAACATGATATAAGGCTCCATCTTGGCATACTGGAGAGACTTCCTAGCTCATGAGGCAGGAAGCAGCTGTCATCTGTGAGACAGTCATATGGCAACGGACTGCGGATGGCCTCCAGGAGCTGAGGGCACTCCCCAGCTGACAGCCAGAAAGAAAACAAGGACCTCAATCCTACAGCCACAGGGAGATGGATTCTGCCAACAACGCAAGGGAACCAGAAATGGATCATTCCCTAACTGAGCTTCTGATGAGCCACAGTCCCAGCCAACACCTGTACTGCAGCTTGGCGAGACCCTGAGTAGAGGACCCAGCCAAGCCGGATCAGGCTTCTGATGTACAAACTTTGAGATAATTGATCAACAAGTGTTAGTTTAAGCTGATAAATATGTGATAATGTGTTATGTGATAGAAAACTTAGCCAATAAATCTACCTAACTGTTCTGCAATCCAGCACCAATGTCTTCAACTTGTTCTTAAGGGAACCACTACCAAATGCCTTTCTTTTCTCTTACTTTAAGTAATCTAACAAGTCCAATAAACCCCTTGCCCTTGACAGTGGGCTGGACTTAGTGACCTGTTTATAAAGAACTAAACAAGGCAGAAATGATGGTAAGCGGCTCCTGAGGCCAGGTCACAAAAGGCCCCGGGGCTTCTTCCCGGCCCCCTCTCTTGGATCACCTGCTTGGGAGGCAGGCAGCTGCCTCACTGTGAAGACGCTCAAACAATTCCTCCTTGAGGAACTGAGGCCTCCTGCCAAGAGCTGTGTGAATGACCCATTGCGGGAACAAACCCTTCAGCCCCAGTTAAGTTTTCAGATGACTGTAGCCTCGGCCGATTACTTGACTGCAACCTCATGATAGATTCTGAGCCAGAACCGTCCAGCTAAGCCACTCCTGAATACCTGAGTCACAGAAACCACGAGATAGCAAATACTTATCGCTTTATGCTGCCAGGATTTAGGGTAATTTGTTAGGCAGCAATAGATAACTAATACAAACATCAAGTCAGAATTTTCACTTACCTTGTAGTATTGTAAAATTCTTGATGAGCTGACCATGCTTGGAGTCCACCAGCTTCATTTCTTCCATAATCACTGATAAGTTGGCCACTTCAGTGTCCAGTCGCGACCTCATCATATCTTGCTGTATCCTGAGAGAAACAGAATCCAAACGGATGTTGGCCAATGTGTTATTTAAGGAGGTCAGATCATCCGTGTGTTTGGTAAGGGTATCCGTGCAAGTGGTCCTGACTTCATTCAGATTGCTGGTCAGCGTCCGCAGGTGGTGGGCTGTGTAACTGATATTGCTGATGATGTTCACGATATCTGTCTCAAAGAGCTGGAAGCGCTCCTCCAGTTGGCTGAACTTGACGGCCGTCCTATTCTCCGCATCCTTGTGCAAGTCCTGCAGGTCTTTCAGGTTCTGCTCGTTGGCTTGTGAGATACTGGTGATGTTGTCCATCTGACCTGTGAATGAGCTGAGCTGGCTGTTCATATCCTCCAGGGTGTCGTTGTTGGCTTTGGCCAAGGCAGAGTTGTTGGCAGCCAGCGTCTGCAAGCTCTGCACTTTCTCCTTAAGCCAGTCAGTGTCCTTCTTGGCTTGGAGGAAAACCTGCTGCAAATTTTGGAAGTCGTTCTTGATTCGCTGGATGGCCTGGCTTGTGTCGTCCACAGACCGCTGCAGGTTAGTGATCAGGTTCCTCTGCTGCACCTGGGTCAGGTTCAGGTTGTTGAGGTTCATAATGACCACGTTATGCGAGTACATTTGGTTCTGCAGATTGCCCTGGAGCACGCTGGTGTCCTGCTGCAGATTAGTGACGTAGCCATTATAGGCCTGGAGGGTTTTGTTTACAGTGGTGATGAGGAAAGAATTATTCTCCAAAGTTTCTTTCAGTTGACTCTGCCTGTCCACTAGTGCATCCCCACTCGCCTGCAACTTCTCCAGTGTATCTCTGTTCTTGGTGGTTTTTTCTGTAATCTCACGAAGTTGTTGACGAAGATCCAGGATATCTGATCTGAAGGTGGAGAGTTCTGAGTTGGTGCTTATAGCTTTCTTCCCAGTTTGGTCCCCTGGAATAAGAAATGCTCGTTACTTAAAACGACAGTATGAAGTTTTCATGGAAGATCAAATATTCCCAAGAGACTAACCTTGTACACACTCAATTTCAGATATAAAACTTGTGGTATATGCAGTCTGCGTTGCATTAGTAAAATCTACATATCTATTAAAACCAGTTCCTGGAGAATTGTAAAGGTTATTTGGTACCAGGTCTGATAAAGTTGGGTGAACAACTTTCTCAAAGGGAGAGGGACAGGTGTTAAGAAGGAAATTTCTTTTTAAATTCAAAAATCAAGGAGTCAGGCTAGAATGTTTTATCTGGTATTATTTTCTACAATTTTATGCAATTTAAAATGTTGTAAACAGGAACTTACTGAGCATTTTATAAAAGAGCTGTGAATAAAGGGTATTGTGTTACTTTCAGATCAGGATTGATCTTCAGATTTTATTTGGCACCTTCACATTTTTTAGGGAGGAATTCAACTCCAAAACTCCAAACTCCAGCTTTAGAAGTTTGAATTAAATCACGAGGAAGGACTCAACACACAACATAAAAATTTAATGTCCTTCTGGGTAAATGTGAGTATATAGCAAGGTGATTCTAAACGGCTGTGGTTATTTATACAAAGTCAAGTCAGGAGATTCAACTAAATGGTTTACTTTCATTGCAGATTACCTAATTTTTTCAGGTCACTTTCCACTGCTGTGAGTTTATCATCGTAGGTTTGGCGAGATGTCTCCATGCCACCTGTAACATTGTCCATTTTCTCTACAACTGAAATTTGGAAAACAATACATTAATACAGATACCTGCTCATATATTATTTTCAGTTTCAAGACAAGAGATCATTTCATTACACAACAAAGGAAACATAAAAAAACAAATAGAATATAATTTGAATCAAAAATGGGAAAAAATCCATCCTTTTAGCAAATAACTTATTTTTTTTAAGTAGTAGTTTATTTGGTTGAGAATTCTACATTAACTGTTCTTATTATTCCATAATGCCTTGGATGTTTTAGAAACTGTCTGGAACTAATTTTTAAATTTTTATATATTATAGAAGTCATGAATCTGTATTACGATTTCCTATTAATTTCCACATGTGGAGGCCTGGAACACTGTTATCGTTTATAAAATGTGTCACACATCAGCCTCACTAACATTCCTGGCAGGTGGGACTCACTTACCTAGAAGGTGATTCCATGGCAAAGAGCATCTAGCTGACATGTGCACACAAAGACACTGTAGAAGGGGTTCAAAGTTACGAGAGCTCTTCACTCTGCCATGAGTTTCACCACCAAGGTCTGAATATGTGATTTGTCTAGTGATTACTGAATTTTTACTTTATAAATTTCCAAGAAGAGTGCCTAAGTGATGCTTCCCAACCATGGCTCTCCAAGATACATAACAAGAGTTATTGTTTTTGTTTTGTTCTTAGCTTTTTGATTGCACATGATAGGGAAAGCTAGTGATGTTGTGTTACATACGGTTTCTGTTCATATTCATTCTCAGTGGTTCTCTATGACTATGAATTCAAATTTATCTTTCTCAAAAGTCTCTTAGAAGGCATTTCTCTGGATGTTGTTCCTCTAGCAGTTTGGGATCAAGTCTGACTGTCCTTTCTGGCAACTCCAAGTTTTGTTTTGATTTTTAAATAATTATATTTTTTAGTGTGATGATGCTTTGTCTATTAATTATGATCCAATGGGATCAAGTTTATTTTATTCATCAAGTGCTCTACTCATGTATGATTGTGTGAGAAGATTCTCCTGGCTCCTATTAGGAAGAAGGAACTTCCCACATGTTTGCAGGAACCAGAGTAAATGGGATCTGTGGATCCTGGCACCTTCCCTGGAGAAGCTTACTACATTTTCCCTCAGACTTTTATGATTTGGTTATAATGAAATATGTGCACTGCACCAAATGTTCTTTTTCATCTGAGCCTTCCCATATGTTCTTCCCCTCCATCTAGAATGTTCTTCCCTGGCCTCTTCACCAAGCCAAGTCCAACTTGATCTTCAAGACTCAGCTTGTCATTTCCTGTGGGAAACTTTGGCTAAGGTACAGCTTCACAGAATTTTCTTAGTGAGTCATCAGTCCCTTATTTTAGGACTTTCTACACTGTATCACCGGAGCTTATCTGTTTACCCTACAGGACTATACGACCCCTTAGGGCAGGAAAATTAATATTCAGTTTTATCCCCACATCATAAGCTCATTGTGTAGCATCTAGGTGTTCAACAAATATCTGTTTAATAGCTAAATAAATTAATAAATAAGAATCTCCTGGCTGCTGAGGCCTGTGAAAAATTGGCTGAGCTGGAGGTTAGACAAACAAACATACAAAACAACCAACTCAGGGAATCCTGAGTTTCGGCAAGTATGACATTGATAAGAGTAACTATTTTTTTAAATCACTCCATAGACACAGACACATAGTTATAATAATCAGCATCTCAAGGTGATTTGATAATCACGGACACCCTAAATTCCTGGAAACGGTGAAAAATAAAATGTTTCATCTGCATTTTAGCAAAAAAAGCCAAATTAAAAAAAAAAAGGAGTGTTTACAAGTTTAGATTCAGTTTTGATCCTCAAATCAAAACACATGCCTTACTCTGTCCTCAAACCACATGGTGGATCTAAGTCCAGCCCTTCTTTTCTGGAAGCCAAAGAAACCTCTAAAATGCTGACAGTCATTTTCTACCCTCTCTAATTTTTCTTCTATTTTCGTTTCAAAAACAACAAACTGTCATGGACAGCTAATTCAGGTACTGTGTTGAGTAAAAGGAATAAACACATACATTTTACAATTTTAAAACCTGTTAACTTTCTCTTTGTTGTAGCAAGGAAACTAGTTGCCCTCCCCATAAGTGCTAATGAACCAGTCACATGCATTGAGGCGTGTGTCTGCCTAAAAATAGGATCTTGGTGGCAAGCTCCAAACTTCAGGGTTGCAAAAATGATGACTTTCCTCCTACATATAAATAGAAGACTGACTGAGATCCAGAACTAACATTTGTTGTAAAAGCAAACAGTGGTTTTTGGTCCTAAACTTATTAGTACCAATTCTTGGTCAGGAAAACAGTGGCAGAGACAGCCAATCATACTTTAGAAACTCCCAGTCTATAAATGTAGGCTCAGTTTGTAGACCAAACGCATATGAGGAAATAAACATGAAACACAAAAGGGTTACACCCCTAGATTGAGAGCTGTCTAATTCTTGAGAGAAAAGTTTTTCTTCAGAATATTGATATTTTAGGAATTATACCTGAAGAGTTGTCTCTCTTTAAGTACCCGAAGTCATATTTTTTAGGATAATCTGGCAATAATGACCTTTTCTATAAAAGCACTTTGGTATCATCCCTTGGTCGAGCCACTAGCCTCCTCTTCCCTGGTCTTACTTCCACCCATCTTTAAAGCCCACTCTGAGTCTCACCTCCCCATCATACTAAACCTTCCTTGATGTTCTGATTCTATGCCACATCAACTGAGACTTTATTTGAATAATAATAGCCTCTTTATTGATCACCTACTCCTTGCAGGGCACATTACACCAACACTGCACTTAATCTTTACCACTCTTATTTTACAGATGAAGAAACTGAAGTTCAGAGATGTTCCGTAACCTGCCCAGAGCCAACACAGCTTATAAGTGACTAAGCTAGGGTGTCAGGCCAGGAGATCAACTTCCAAACCCATGCTCTCTCCATACACCACACTGGCTCTCATTTAGTATTTCTCTGTTGTACATCTGATTTCCTCCAATAAAAATCTTTTGAGTGAAGGGTTTATGACTTTTTTATCTTCTCTTTAAAGTTGTCATCATCAGTTGCTTCCTAAGTATCTACCAAGTATGTGGTATAATGAGAGCTCTTACTTGTTGCTCGTGAACATTTGCAGCAGCCTGGTGATGGTTCTGAGGGAAGAATTCAGCCCTTCATTTGCACTCAGAACTACCCAGTAACACCAGTTATGCTCCTCTGGAATTCAAAAAAGGCATTTCTGCCTTGAAATCTATTTGAGATTTTATTAAACAACAACAACAACAACAAAACCTAGGAGATCTGGTCATAAGTGTCATCCTGGAGAATTCTAATAAGAGCCATCCAGTGGGATGTAAGACCCATCTCCAGTAAGGCAGGCATTCTGGGACTAGGAATGCTGAATTAAAAGGGATGCTTATTGAGAAAGATTTTTCTTTTTTTCTTTATCCTAATTGTATAATAGGCAGGGAAACAGAATGAGATTTTCCTGAAATCTTATTTCAGGAAACTGAACTTAAGAGATGACTACTGCCATAGGTGCTCCATGGATAATGATGAAAAGGCCAGGGTAGAGGATGCACTGAGCCGTAATGGTCCAAGAACAGACTTTCTGCAGAGTGGTTTACGTGTCTTCTGGTCATAGCCTCTGTAGAGACCCTGTCTGTGTGACCAGGCAATTCTCTGGCTTGTTAAAAATTTCTCTAGAAGGAACTTAGTAATATCCTAACTTGTAGCTGGGTGATGGCGTAAAAGGAGAACAGTTTGGCAGAAAACAGTATAGAATTGATTTTTGCCAGTTCTGATAAAGGAGATTTATCAGAAATTCCTCTATTTCATTCCCTTTCAACCTCTCCTTCAGGGAAGCACCTTAATGCACTTCCTTAACTGAATATTAGTTTTTCTTTTTTTTATGGAAAGAATTTCTCTAGACTTCAAAGAGAGATGTATGAAAGGAAAACTGGCTCTTATCTTCTGCCTTTTACAATTCTGGGTCACCACAATCTTATCAGCAAGAAAGAGGAATCGCTATACAAGTAAAGAAAAAACACGTCTGGGAAATATCAGCATTTTTGTTCAGGAAGACAGTTTGGAAACCAAAATTATATGTTATATTATCTTCTTTCTGTCAGCAGAGGCCAGAGGGATGGGGCCACTGAAGGAGGGGACAAGAGGGATAAGACTTTCATCTTGCCTCCACTTGTACTTGCTCTCTCAATATCTTTTCTCCTTTTCCCTGGTGAGATTATATCCACAGAGCAGGTCAAACCAATTCCCAGGATGTTAGATTTCGAAATGAGGCTTTGAGGGGCAGCAATTACCTAAGATTGCCTTGGCAGAAACCAGCCCTAACCTGTAATTCATCCATCCATCCGTCCGTCCATCCGTCCACCTGCCCATCCATCCATCCACCCACCCGCCCATCCATCCATCCACCCAACCATCCATTCACTTACCCACCCACCCACCCATCCATGCATCCACCTACCCACCCACCCACCCACCCATCCATCCATCCATCCACCTATCCACCCATTCACCCATGCATCCATCCTTCCATTAATTCATTCAATAAACTTCACTGGGCATCTCTTAAGTACCATGAGGCTAAGTGCTGGTGAAAGAAGAAATAAAAGATAGTCTCTTATAGTTTAGTGGGTAAGACAGAAAACCTATTGGCCATAATGGTATAGTGTAACAGGGGCTGGGGCAAATAAAGGGTGTGATGGGGACAAATAGGAGGACCCCCACTCGGCTTTCCAGGGCTTCCTTGGGACATGTGTCTCAGAGAGACACAAAAGGCAAGGAGTCATTCAGGTGGACAGCAGAGAAAAGGTGCTCCAGTCCAATGGTCCACTACATGCAGAACATGTCAGAGCTAAATGGAGGAAACATCTGTACTTTAGAAACAACCAAAAAAATTGAAAACAAAACAAAACAAACCACAGCCTTCTCCTTTTGGATCCTTTTGTATAATTCTGAAGGCATAATGATCCTAGACATCTCTTAGCTGACGTGAAAATGTCAGGATATCACACAGTAGCACGTATTCAAACAACTTTACTTATTTCAACTTCAGACTACTCCTGTCTTTCAGTAGTAAATGTTTACTTTCATGATATCACAAGTACTGAGCTCTAAAGATACTTGTTAAATGGCTATTTGATTTCGAACTTCTCCTTTATGTTGGCTCACTAGGAAAAGTCAGGGAAAAGTGATCAAGGACCCAAATAACTTAGTAGAGGAAGAAAGCCAGGCTGAATTACCTGGCACTTATAAAACCTGCCTTTTCCTAAGGAGGTTCCCAGTTCTAGCCTCTGCCCAGCCCCAGTCATGATTTAGCAGCTTCACTTAATTTCTTATTCTTTACGTCGCTTCATCTAAAAACTTAAGAGATCCTAGGTTAGTATAATGTCTCACAAGTGGATAAAATGACCTACCTGGTAACTTTCCAAATTCTCTTTCCCCAAATTCAGCAGTCACAAAATTACACAATACATATTATTTTAAACATGTTTTGTCATTCTAATGGCTTGAGCTCTATGGGTGCCATTATGTTGAAGGAAGAAAGGAAGAGAGAAATACAACAACTACCTATAGGACAGCTGGTCCAATTATATCACCTTTGCTCACCCCAATCACCTTGAAAAGTGGCATTATTATTCCCACTTTCCAGATAAGAAATCAGAAATTCAACGAGGTTATGATTCACACCCAGGTTACAGGGGGCATGTAGCGGGCATAGCGTGGTGCCTTAATATCCACAATTTTTTACAAATGGCAGAATCACGGATTGAAGTTGGACCATCTGGCTCTAAAACCCTTTGGTTCAATACAGTACAATTCCTCAGGGAGCCACAAAACACTGTTCAAGTATATGCAAGAAGAGAGGTGGGGAATTACAAGTTGGAGAGAAATCACTTTGAATCTTTCTCTTCTTCCATCACATCTCTGGGCCAAGGAACAGAGAAGGGGTATGTGTGGGAATTCTCCACTGTTAAGCTGAGAGCCTGAGGCAAGGCAGCTGGGTGTGGGGTGCTTAGGGAAGGTTTTAAACATCAGGAGACTAAGCCTGTCTCATGGCAGAAACCAGATGAACGTGTCCATCACCTTCGCCTTCGCGAAGGTTCCCATGGCTATTTTATATAAAAGGGTTTAAGTAGTTTGTAGTTCTAAATCATGACACCGTCTACATGTGGTGTCTGGAAAGAGTGTAGGGAGTGGGGCCAGGTGGGGCTACCGTGTCTCAAAGTCTGGAGGAGGCAAAAATCTTCCAATTACCTTAAATCAAACAAGATGAAAGAATGCCTAATGTCCTATAAAATATATTTGAGGTAGCTGTGCTGTCTCTGTGTTTAATTTCTAGAGGGCAATATGCTTATGGAGTTGCATAAACAGGAGTGACTGCAGTGACGTTGAAGAGGAAAAGAGGAATTAGCTGGCAACAGCCTGGATCGAAGCAAGTCGTATCTCTGGAGATCTTGTTTTGCTTATCCTCTGTCAATGTAGTTTTCCTGTGTGCTGGCTCCTGAGTTTCCATTGGGCTTCTTTAGAAGATCAGACAAAACAAGATGGAGGAAGAGGGAGCAGCTGGAAATGGGTAGGAAAAAGCAATGTAGAGGAAAAACCTTTGTAACGCACAGAGGACTGCTATCACTCTTGAAAAAGGAATCAAAAGAAATGACTACTTTTTCCCTTTCAGATTCCATGGCTACAAGAGGCTCAAGAGAGAGATAGCTCTTAAGATGTTACTAAGTTTTGCATCAAGTTATATTAGTGAAAAACATCATATGTGCAAAAATGTTTTCTTATGCTTCAATGAACCAAGGGCAGTTTGCTATTTGGAAGGTAAAAGGAAAGAATTACTCACCTTTGTATCCCAAAATGGCTACTGTGATTGTTAGCAAGGCACACAAAATGTATAATAATATGATAGAAAACTTCAGTGCCCAGTTATTCTTACATTTGGTACATTGTGTTCCTTCCTGAATACCTGTAAAAAGAAGTTAAACTTTAATAATGGCAACCAAGAATATCATTTCAAAGAGTATCTTTTTTTGTATTTTGGTTCAAGTATTATGATTAAGAATAATTTTTACATGTGCCTTACTATTCTAGGAGTAGTATTTTAAAATTAAACAAACTCATCACTTAAGGAATACAAGCAATTTAAATATTACTATGTTGTTATCACTGTCTTCAGTTAGGCTTGAAAATAGCACATCTTTGTTTCATTGAATAAGAGTCTTAAATTCCATATGGTAATTACAATGATAATTTCAATGAAAACCTCTAAATAACAAAATAGTTAAAATACGCAAATCTGCTTGTTTTAACCAATAACAGGACCTATAGTACTTTAAATATTGCCACAGAGTGACTTGTCCCTTGATATTTGTTTCAGTGTGCTGGAGCTAGTTTCCACTGGCTCGTGTGAAATTGGGCCCTGGAGGGAGTATTTACACCATGGAAATTGACCGGAAAAAAAAAATCATGCCTTTTTGTCTATCCTGGAGAGCTGGTTTACCAGCAAGCCACTAGTTGACAGGTACTTATACATATCTTGCACCTAGAGCAGAAAATATGGGTACTTTTTTATTAAAATGCTCAGTATATATTCATTACTTTACATTACATACATACAGAAAACAGATAGTAACCCTATTTAAATTAGCACAGTGGTTTGAACAACAACTAGGGAACAAACAGTAAAATGAGACATTTTTGATGAGAGGAGGTAAATTTTTACTGCTTACAGTTTAGCTTTTTGGAAAGCATCCTAGTCTAAGTGGAAAACCACCATCGCTTCTGCAAGTGACTTCAGAAACTAATCCACGGAAAGGGAACTTTTCTTGTGATTGATTAGAAACACAGAAGTCAAAGACTGTGGACATTTTAATGTGAAAATCATATTGTAAGGAGTATCAGGAGCATCCTTGTTTCCTGATCTGTTTTCCGATGTGCGTCTTACTAATAGCGTCCCCAAGGAACAGCAGCACAAAAAGGACTGATCTCCAATAATTGTGCTCAATAACTTTTGATGGGTAAGTCCCAAGGATTAAGCCACAGCTGAAGCCTCTCTACTTTGGTTTGTATTTTTCTTTCTTCAGTGAAAAGAGTTCAACTGTGCTTAATGCAAAATGATGAGAGAAACAGCATGCAATCATAACTCAAATTGAACTTTAGGGTTCAGTCAATCCCTCTTGTATTCTAGGCTACGGACAGAGAGGAGAAAGTTCAGTTTGTTTCTTTCAGGATTTAGAAACATACATAGTTCTCAAGCTTTGGGGAACTTCAGAATCACCTGAAGGACTTGTTAAAACACAGCATTTCCAATTCAGAAGGTCTAGGGAGAGGCCTGAGAATCTGGATTCTAACAAGATCCCAGGTGAGGTTGATGGACGCTTTAGAACAGTGCTTCTCAATCTTTAAAATGCTTCCAAATCATTTGGGGAATTTTGTTAAAATACAGGGTCTGATTCAGTAGATGTGATGGTTAATTTTATGTGTCAGTTTGACTAAGTTATGGTGTCTGCTTCTTTGGGTCAAACATTGGTCTAACTGTTGGTGTGGAGCATTTAATAGATGGGATTTGCAGCTACAAGCGGTGACCTTAAGTAAAGAGATGACCCTCCACGAAGTGGGTGGGCCTCATCCAATCAGTTGGAGGTCTCAAAAGGGAGAGTTGAGGGTTCGGGAGGGCAAAAGAATTTCTGCTCAAGGCTTCAACATTGAATCGTGCTGGAATTTCCAGCTTATCAGCTTCCTCTGGGGAATTTGGGCTCAGGACTTCAACATCAACTTTACCAGAGTTTCTAGGCCATGGCCTGCCCTATAAAGTTTGGACTCGACAGCCCCCATACTTGCAAGAGCCCATTCTTTATAATATATCATTCTGGGTTAAAACTGTGACCAATACAGTAGGTCTGAGGAAGGAACTACTAAGATGCTGCATTACTCACAAGGTTCAGGCAATACCTGATCTGGGGACCCTACCTTGAGAAGCAAGAGTTTAGTTTAGAAGATTGCCATGTTGGATCAACCTTTGGTTAGCAAATTCCTTTAAGGTGAGGCTGTAAAATGAATCATTGATCAAACAGACCTAGAATAAATCAGCTTCTCTGCATCATAATTTTCCCATTTCTTTTTATTTCTTTTCCCTTCTGTCTTCTTTAATAGCCACCTCCATGTCTCTGCAACACATTTCATGTCCAAAATTGATCTCAGTATCAGCCCTGCCAAACCAGATCTCCAACTTCCACCCCACGTTCTTACTTCCATACAACTGAAAGAGGGCTACAATCCCACTCCCTAAGGCTGGTAGCTTCAGAGACTAACTGAATTCTTCTCCTATGCTTATTCTCCAATTCAGTCAGTTACCAGGCCCTGTTAACCTTCCTTTTGGATATTGTTTTTATTGTGAGCCTCATCATCTGTGGTTCACTGATTTCCATTCATTGCCTACCCTGTGCTAGGTTCTGAGCTAGGTACTCTATACCCAGAGTCTTTTATCCATACAGTAACCCTGAGGTTATGCAAGGAGGCATGGTGGAGAGATGGAATGGCATCTCCTACACGCCTCAGCCAGGAGTCCAACCCAGGTCTGTCCAACTCCAAATGCCAGAACCTCTCCTCCATGCCATGTTGTGTCTCTCTGGTCTTCCTTTCCTCTCCATTTCCACTGCCACTGCCCTAGTGTGAGATCTTGGTGTATTAACAGAAGCTTCCAGTCTTACTGCACTCCAGCTTCATCCTATACTAACATACTACTGTCATCATGACCTTTGCCAAAAAGGAACAAAAAGAAAGAAAATAGGCCTCCAATGGCTTGCCCCTGACTTTGGGGTGAAAACTCACCCCCACACACCCACAGCCACACACCCATTAGCTCCCAGTGGCTCTCTATAATCTGGAAGTTCGAAATGAAACAAAGGCCCCTCCCATCCAGTTAGAGTGAAATATTTTTGAAATTGGGAGAGGGGGACATGTAGGTACACCCACAGATGTATAGAAACATTCCACATTCCATGTTCAGAATGAATAAACTTGCTTTGAGGCAACAGCAGATCACAAGCGTGAAAGACACAGGGATGTGGCCCTCCTGTGGGACGACTGGATGACATTTTCATGATTGTTTGGAGGTTTTGCTCCTTTTGATTTTTAGGACCATGGTGGGTGTGCTCTTTAATCCTCCCGAGGGTGATTTTATAGCTTCCCTTAGAAGGGCCTCAGAAGATTTGGTCAGAGGGGATTATAATGGAATCTGAGGGTTAGAAGGCAGCTTATCTAGCTGAGGCTCAATGCTACTGATGGGCAAGTGAGGTCTGGAGAGGTGACGCTGCTCTGAAGCCAGGTGTGTGGATCCCTAGGGCAAGGGGGTCTTTCCCTCCATCCTTGCCATGAGTGCAAGCCCTGGATTGGCCACTGACAGCTGTGTGTGTGGTACGAGGGCAGCTCCACTCCCAGACCACTGTCACTGGTTCACATTCCGCAGGGCAGGATCACTTCCTCCCGACGTGCATTTCCCACTGCTGACTATCAGCATTTAATCAATATCAGATGGCACCGCCTGGCCTCCCTTTCCAATGCGCACTTGTTTTCTCTCCCTCCCGAGACTTATTTTTAATACGATTCTGTTTTATCTTTCCCTCTCTGCCCTCTGCTGGGAGGACATCTGGCCAAACATACTGATGCCTACTACAAAGAGATCCTGCTGGCTCTCTTAGCTGGGGACCCCTCCTCCTTGGACCTAGATGGTCACTAAAAACATTCAAGAGAGACATCCCCCTGTTACCAGCCTTTGTAGTGTTTGTTTTCTTAGCATTACTTTCCAGAGACTGGGGACTCTCTTATCATGGGGGGAAGGAAGGTAAAGGGAACCGATCTGCAGAGTGCTGTGCATAAGAGATTCCAGTTCAGGAAGCGAAGCAGTTTTCCCCCTTAACACCAAGAGATCTGGCTTATCAGAAAACCTACCCAAAGAGCACATTCGTAATTCAGCAGGCCCCAGGCAGAAAGGCCTTCCCATTGGTTATCCCTGGTGAGCTATCTCTCACTGAACACAGATTCTTGGGTCATGTTCTCATATGTGTATTTCCAGCGTCCAAGTTGCTGTTACACAAAAAAGTATGGGGGCCAAGTGAAGCCAGAATCATTCTGGTTAACTTCTCGAGTGTTCCACAGAAGTTTAGAAAAGGCTGACAATTTGGTCCCCTGTGCCAAAACTCAAAGTTCCCTGTGTGGCCATGTTTCCAATAAAACATGTTCAAAGTAAGAAGAGTGGAGAGGGTGCGGAGCTGCAGATCGGGGGGGGCGGTTAGCGGGTCGAGAGGGAACCATTGAAAGAGCTACAGGAATGACAGTGCAAAGAGCCAGAAGAATTCACCAGCAGAGAGAATTCCTTTCTGCCCTGGCTCGCCAAAAAGAGGTCTCCCAAGTGCTGTGGTCCAGCCTGTTTCCCCAATCTTTTCGGGGTGGGAGAAAAAGGCTCCTTCACTATCATATTTTTCTGCCATGTCCACCACCAAAGGTGGGCTCGTCCGGTAAAAGGATACATGCTAATCAGTCCCTTTCTGGTTAGGTGGAGCTGGCAGAGGGATGGAGGGGCTTCAGGGCTATCTTAACTGCCACAAGTGTCTAGCTCAGAGGCTTTGCCAGAAGATCAAGTTACCAAAGAGAAGCTTCAAAAAGCCAGTAGACTGCAAAATCCAGAAAACCACAAGTCTTGATCTGAGATTTGCAGTGACCTTTTCATGTGGTTTTTTTATAGTTATTAATCTGCTGCCTGGTGGTATGTATTCCCATAAGCCCATGAGAATGATTTGGCTCTGACAGTAAAACAGAATGATTCAAATAAATTCCTATAATTAAAATGCCCTCAGAACAACAAAACAGTAAGAGTGAAAATCCTGGTTAGTCACTTGAGTGTTATGTAATATAAAAAAGAATAAAAGCTAAAACGTAAAACATTTTATCTCACAAATAATTAGTTTTTCCTTCTATAAAGGCCATTTAGTAAATGATAGTTATGAATTTAGTGATTTTTTTTATTAGTGAGTAATTTAGTTCCCCAAAATACAAACCCCAGCACTGCACATTTCATGATTTCAAGTTTCTTAGACTATGTGGAGAAAAATATGAAAATGGGGAATGGGCCAAGAATTAGAAATGAAATTGCTTTCTGTGCAAAATAAAGTCTCACAGCACCTCTGTATTCATAAGGATGCCAGAAAAAATTATTTAGAAGCGTTTTATGAGATGCTGAACTCTTCAGCATTCATTCTGAATTTTTTACCAAGGGTATTTTTTTTCCCCACTAAATTTTGTTCATGAAAAGGCTGTCAGTTCTAATTTGGTTTTAATGTTTAGATAAAAAAGGATATGTATTATTTGTTTAAAATTTATTATTTATACTCTATCTACTAAGAAAAAAGTGTCATAGGCAAAAGCCAGATGCAATGGTCCCACTTAGAATATACAGTGCCTGCCAAAATACATAGTGTCTCAAAAGAATATTATTATTTTCTGTCTGTGGTTTTTATAATAAGAAATCCTTTATTATAGGAACTGCACACAAATGCTTTCAATTCTGAGGAGAGGAATCCTCACTTATTGTGGAACTCAATCATCTCATCTCCTGCATTTCTCTCTTCTAGCTGGCCCTCTCCCTCTTGGCTCTGCTCCTATAGATTTTATTCCATGGGCACAGAGTGAACTGTCAACAATCCTGATGATACATTTCCACAACCACCCTGCCCACCTCATTTTCTGGTACTGCCAAACCATGCCCTTCTATGATTAAGCACTGAATCTTTTAATCAAAAGGACTCATGAAAATTCAGCTCCGGCTTGGGTCATTAGAGCATTGTCTAATCGAGCTGGACACTTGCCCAGCACAGGCATTTGGAGGGGCCCCTGTACATTTGTTTCACCAATGAGAGTCTGCTATTGCTTTGAATGCATATGGAATCGCTGGGGATGTGATATGTGCCAGATGCCCCTCCTTGTTAGTTACAATCCCTTAATACTCCTGCAAAGTAGGGATTCTGACCCTAATTTTATAGATAAGGAAAATGGGGGTTGAAAAGGTTGAATAACCAAGCCAGTAAGTGGCTGAAAACAAATCTATGACATTTGCTTCTCCAACCTTAAATTTACCTCTAGAAGTAGGTGGGGGGTGGTGGTGGAAGCGAGATTAAGATGCCTAAGAAGATAAACTATAGAAAGGTGACAGAATAGGCTTACAGTTTAAGAAGTGTTCTGTCAAAATAGAGGGGAGCAGAATGTTGAAAGTCAAGTTTTTCTCAGAAATAAGCAATAAAATTTAGTCTCCTGAAATTCAATATTACAGGCCTGGGGCTTCTATGGGCTGTAATTTCTTTCTTACTATTCTGTGGTGACATACTTAAGAGCAAGTTAATTCTACTCTAAACAAGCACTCATTGTCTCCATGAGAAGTCAGGACTGGCTGGCTGGAAGGTTTGGCTGCTAAGGTTTACTAGCCCTTCAGGGGAATCATCTCCCAATAGTGACTGAATTTTTTGGCATGGGGTGGGCTGAGAAGAGAAGCTTTATAATTTCAAGGCAAACTAGGGTACGCTCAGGGACCTTGCTCAGTTTAAGCCTAAAACTAGAACAAGTTGGTTGGTTGCCCTACTGAGTTTTCTCTTGAAGTTCTAGTATTGAGAAATAGGAGCCTCAGACAACGCTCACTTGCTCATTCATCCATGGACCTAAACAAATGACAGTGGTTCAAGTCTGCAGGAGTTGGGTGAGATAAGTAAAAGAGGTGAGGAAGGGTTTATTAAGTGGTGATAAAAATTAAAAAAAGAAATCTCTAGCTTCCCCCTCCCCCCTGGAGGAGGATCTACCTGGAATAGATTAGCAAAAACAATTCTTTTTACTACCACCACCTTGAGCCCGTGGTACAGAAATCAACAGTGTTAGCCCACTGCCATGGTAACAGCTCCAAGAGTCTTAAAGTAGATTCCAAGATGCTCACCCATCTGCTAACGTAAGTTCTCAGAACCTCCTGGCCAGGAGGAGCATGAGCTGTCATATAAGGCCAATATTCATTTTACCAGTGGGGGGACACGAAGCCCAGTGAACCCCATTGCTTGGCCCTAGCTTATGGGCCTGGCTCTAGAACTCTAGGCTCTAGGACTTGATTTCCAGCCAGAATTCAGATCCCCAACACTGCCCACTTTACCACACTTCTTTCTTGCTGCAATTCATTTATTCAAGAAGTCCTAAGCACCTACTATGTGCCATGTACTGTAAATAATAATGAACAAAAGACAAAAATCTTTGCCCTTATGGAGCTTATACTGCAGTAGGTATTTTAGAAGGTGAGAAAAAGAAAGCAAGGAATGTGCAAAGGGCATGTGGGAAAGAAAGTGGATGGCGACATTAAACCGGGTAGTAGGAGAAGGCTTCCGGAGTGACATTCGAACAAAGGCTGGAAGGAGTGTGGGGAACAGCACCGGAACCCCTTGGTGCAAGGGCTGCAGGTGAAGTGCTCCCTGTCCTCTCTCCCCCCACTCCCAAGGCTGCTTATTTCTTCTCGGAGTCCTGAGACTTGCCCTCCTTCTCTGTTAAATGCTCTTTCCTCTCTACAAAATGATTTCCTTCAAAACCTTATTCTTGGGCTGGCCACGATGGCTCAACAGGCAGAATTCTCGCCTGCCTTGCCAGAGACCTGGGTTCAATTCCCGGTGCCTGCCCATGCAAAAACAAAACAAAATAAAACAAAAAAAAACCTTGTTCTTTATATAAGTGAACATCATTGTTCTTAGGAAATATACATAGATGTAGTAAGTGTTCAAGGATCATGATATATGCAATCTACTCAAATATTTATAAAACAGATGGATGGGTGGATGGACAGACAAATGGATAGATGGAATGATTAGGCAAGTGCAGCAAAATGTTAAAACTTGGTGTATCTGGGTGTGGGGGGTATATTGGAGTTCTCTGTGTGGGTTTTGCATTATTGTTGTAACTGTCCTGCAAATTTGAAATTATTTTAAAATAGAAAGTTAAAAAAAATACACAACTTACAATATTTAGAATTTATTACTTCTGTGCATACATAAAAGGAAAATTTAAGCAAAATAACTATACTAATGTATCCTTAAAACTTCTTTTGCATTTAGAGTACAAATCTTCTGAATCACCGTTTTTTTCTTTTTTTTTCTTTTTGCATGGGCAGGCACCAGCACTTGAACCCGGGTCTCTGGCATGGCAGGCGAGCACTGTGCCACCCCTGAATCACTTTTTCAACTCAGAATCAGTGTGCTCCTTTATGACCATTAAGAGCAATGGTGATACAAATACTTTAAAAGGATGCTTTCCAATTGTCTCTGGGATTTTCTTCCAAGCTTCTGGCACCATTATTAACGTGTTAATGTTGGCATTTTCAGTTTGACTGAACTTTATTTTATCCTTGTTATCAACTATGTCATTTATCACTGGAAATTAAGAAACTTTCTTTAAAGTCTACAAAAATTTCCTGACAAATTAATGAGCAATTCATGAATTAGTCACAGCAGACTCTCATGGCTTTGAAACTTTTAAATCTATTCCAAATAGCCATTTCTCCTACTTTCAGTTTCATTGCTTGAGATATACATTCAATCGCTGTAGCACAAAAAATGAAGATAACTTTATTATGGTGATGACAAGATGAACAACTATGATTACATTTGCCGACGTGCGTGTGTATGTATATTTTATATAAACATACATATACATACATATATATATATATATATATATATATATATACACGCATCAATTATATCATGACTGTGGTCTGACAACAGAAGACACATCAATTGTTACATGCAACCCAGTTTCAGTAACATTAAAATGTGATCAACTGTCTTTGAATTTAAACACACACCTTACAAATTTCTTCCTCAATGAAACTTTTCTAATGAATCAGCCTTGCACCAAGTCTTGCTGGGTCTGAATCCCCTCAGCACCCTGTGGTTAGCGTTTCACAATTCCACCTTCATTTGTGTACTTTTCAAATAATTCACAGGCCTTCTTCTCCTAACGGCACAGGGATTTTCTCCTAATGGCACAGGGATTTTGTTTTTCTCTACTGCTTTTGCATTTCTCTCAGCAAACCACTACTCTATGGTACTCTGCACCTCATGTGGCTTAACCAAAAATGTGACTGATAGGGAGATCCTGGCAGTGGGGAAAGAAGGCTCCATCCCTCCTACGTGACTCTCCCTCATCCAGACTGTGCCCATACACTCCCCGCAGCTCTCAGGGGGCGATGGACTTCATAACCTTCTCTTCCATCTTTGTGTCTGGAATTTCAGGTGACAAGTGACATGTGGGACTCACGGTCCCGCAAGCCACAGCGTAGAATGAAGACGCAACAACATTCCAGTTCTGGGAGAGGCCGACAGTCAAAACGCAGACACTGTGATAGCATCTTCCTCCCAAACAACTCAGGAACTGGGAGGCTGAAGGAGGATTTGCTTTGCTTACTGGGGGCTGGGGGAAGGGGCTGGGATACAAAATGAGTTACTAATGAGAGGAAGGCAAAACATTCCTTTAGACAAACCCCTCCCAGACTGACATGAATCCCAAGATTCCAAAGCAGCCCGGCATGTCTGCATTTTCTGTGTCCCTCAGCACTCAAAACTAAATCTCATGAGGCAAAGATATGAAAAGCAAACTCACAATCCAATACTTGCTCGAGTGTTGCTGCTTTAACGTGTCATTTTGGGGCAGCAGAAGCTGCTGTAAGGATGGGGTAGACCACAGAGCAGGACAAATCTTGGTTAATGATGGCATCTTTATTTATCAATGAAACAGGGTTAAGGCATGTGAAAACTCTACTGCAGAGCAGATGCAGGGGGAAAAAGAAAGACTACATCCACTACCACTCACATACCTACCTGATTATTTTTTTAACTCACAAAACTAATGTTTGGATTTAAAAAAAAGGATCTCAACGTAAATGAAAATATCAACCAGGATGATAGACATTCCCCACTCCTTTATGAATAAGTGTTTTTTACTTGCTTCAAGTGGAGACTATAAGACACTTAGAATTAAGGGAAAGTGAACCCAGAAACGGCAACCGAATGTACTGTCAATGTTTTTAAAGTAATTATCTGTTCTGCACTGAATGTAGCCTTAGTTATGAACCTCAATAAGAAATGAGCCATGTAACTCGAAATAGCCCCAAATGAGGAAAAGTTGGCATAGAAATATTGAGGCATGGGATGGGAGGGACCTATTTTACAGATTGACAGTCCACAAAGACTGTGAGGGGGTATGTGGCCTCCAGACTCACTGAGGAGCATCTGATTCATTAGCTACATGCTAGTTATTAAAATGGGACCAAGGGCAGAGAAAGGAAGAAGTTTCTGTATAGGGCAGATAACTACAGTTTCAGAGGTCAAAGGAATGAAACTGGAAAACAAAAATGGAAAACCACTAAACAAAAATCTTTGGAAGGCATGCAATTAATTATAATTCAATATAAAATACATGGGAAAATGCCTGCTTATTAAATTTTCCATACCTTTGTAAAGAGTTCAGAGTTAAATTTAGAAAATTTTTTAAAAAGGAAATAACTGGATAAAAAGATGGAAGAAAATCTACATTTGTACATGTACACATACATACAGTGACTTTCTGAAGACAGTAGAGAATTTTTTTTTAAGATTTCTGAAGTAGAATTCACATTCACACTTTCCTAGAGACTTATCTGGGGGTGGGCTAGAGCCAATTTATACTGATTGAGGAGAGCCAAATGTTTGCATCTCTTCTCTGCCCCATGATCAGCGATTTCATCTTGGTTGCTTGAAATTAGTCATAGTGAGAGTATTTACACCACGGAAATCAGAGAACACCAAAGCAGGGCTTTTTCCTCCTGGATTGCTGGCTGTTAAACATTTGCCCTTATACCAGTCTACCTAACGCATCACATATAAACCGAATCCAACAATTCCTTTATGCGTGGGGAGAAACCACTTGAGAAGTTCAGGGTCATGGCACAATCAAGTCTGGGCACAGTGGAGGTTATACTGGCATTTAATTCCTTCCCTCCTCTCGAGGTTTTATCAATCTTATATACATTCCCATTGGTAATATTTGTGTAAATTAGGTATTTTGAATTCAAAACTTGCACGGAAGCAATAAAGTTTCAAATTCATAATCTGCAGGGTGAGAACTTTACATTTCTATGAAGTTGACAGTGTTTAAGATTCAATTCCTGAATGCCCATTAACTTCACCCCACACCAGGAAAGCAGGTTTTGTTTAACTCTGACCAAGCAACCTGAAAGTGAATTTCCTTCCTATGTGGGGACAATGTACAGGACTGGCCCTGATCTGTCACACACCTGAAGTGAAAATGACAAAGTTAAGAGGCAGAATCCAGGTGAATCAGCCTAAGAATAAGCAATTGTGGGGGGACATGCTTTGATTCAGATAGAGGAATCACTATAGATGAAGGGGCTTCGAATGACAGCCCTCTGTCTAGAGATATCCTCAAGTTATGCAGGAATTAGAACCTCATCTACCGGGCAGAAAAAATCCAAGAGCCCAAGAGAACGAAACTTCCTTATATGTATGATATGAGCAAATGGCTACAATCAGCCCCAGAGGTGAAAACAGAAGGAGGGAAATATTAAAAATGCACTGCCTGAGCTGTTCATAATGGAGGCGGAAGGCCTTCTGAACTTGAGCCTTTAGAGCAGAGAATTGTAGAATTTGGCCAGGGGCACACCAGCTCTAGTGATAAGTGAACAATGGAGATCAGAGATTATACAATAGTCAAATGGAATGTTATGAAATTATTTGGGCAAATCACTTAATTGTATTTCACAAAGAAATGAATTTTATCTCTCAAATGGCCAAATGGCTCCTAATTAGGGTTTTAAACTGGTTAAACAGACTGAAAGAAGAGGTTTTGGATGAGACGTCAATCCACCCCTAGCTCAGGATTTTTTTCTCTGCCACAGTGAATGAGGAATTCGGAACCCTTTTGCTGGAAAAGTAACTTAGAAGCTCAGGTCCCGCTCACCATGGGCCACCAGTACCATCACTGCAAACATTAAGACTATTTCATTACAATTGCATTATGCATAGCCCTGAAGAGGAACTGAAAAACGAGGATTCAGTGATTCACCAAACGTCTGTCCTTAAATGAGAAATGAAATGAAATCTAAACAGATGGAATAGAAAAAAAAAAAGAAGAAACGAAATCTAGACTCAATAGCTCTAGCTAACTATGCAATGCTCCTTCCTCTCGTCAAGCAGTTTTGTTATCAAAAAGATAACTAGCCACCTCTAAATATAACCTATCTGAAACATTCTGTAATTTTATATTATTTTATTAGGGGAAACACTACCTAATACACAACATCTAGTAAAGCAAAAGAACATATACTATACTAAAAAGAAAAATCCCAATCACAACTGTGGTTGTCATAGTGCTTATAAAATTAGGAGTGTTAATTTATCAGGGTACACAGAGCTTCAAATGATTGTGTGATTGTATACTGATTATATTTCACATATAGGACTACTGCATAACAGTCTTCCTGGCTTTGAGCTCAGTGGAAACATCAGTCTGTTTCCATTCCAGTGAACTTCCCAGACCCTCACCACAAATGGGCACAAATCATATCAGGGAAATATTTATCTAAGTGGAGCTGGGAAAGTCAGAGGCTCTGGGCTGGTAAAGGCTCAGGGAGGTCTCCTTTGTCTTAAAGCCTGTTGGGTTTGGCTGTACAGCCCTTGGGTAGGATGGAAAGCATCACAGAGTGGGAAATAGAAACTTTTTTTTTTTTTTGAGGAAAAGAGCAAAGGCTTATGATTATCTAGACAGAATAAGAGGAAGGGGTGAGTTGTGGCAACAAAGAAATGACAATAGCAACCTCAGGCCTGGTGAAATAGACTGTAAGGAATGTCCCTATCGTTGGGTAATTGTGTTCTAGTAAGTCTGGAAGATCCTTTGGTGGAGCAGCCCTGCCTTCCTCACAGGGACACTGAGCTGATGCAGCTAATTCCTGCTAGTAATAAAGAACAGATTCTAGAGAGTGAAGGCAAAGCAAACAATGGCATGAAACTAGTATTTATACAGCAGTCATGTAAAATTATTTAGACATCTAGGGCAAAATCAATCAAGTATGTCACACAGAGAAGAGAGTACCACTGTAGTCTTTTACAATGAAGTGACTTCAATTTCCCAAATGGCTATTTGGCTTCCAACGTGAGGTTTGGTATCAGCTTCTCAGCAGGGCAGGACTCATTTCCATTCCCATCCCTCTCTAGCATCAGGCCTTTGTGCAATACACAAACTGAGAGCCAGCCACAGTGGCGTCTCCCATCTGTCCTGTGTCTCCTATTCTGTTGCACTAAAGTTATACAACATAAGCATTCTTATTTACCAAATATACTTCAGAGCTCTTCCCCATTCTCAACTCCCTTCCCTCTACCCGCTCTCATGAAGTACAAACTAGTAATAAATTAAAGAGGCCAAACTGATTCACTCTCCCTTTTTTTTTTATTTTAATGAAATTTTATTGCTATATATTATATATTCACATACCATGTAATCATACAAAGTGTACAATCAATGGTTCACAAATACATCATATAGTGCATTGATCATCACAATCGATTTTTTTTGTCTTTTTTGTGGAAAATAATATATATACAAAAAAGCAATAAATTTCAAAGCACACCACAATAATTAGTTGTAGAACAGATTTCAGAGACTCTCTATATTTTTATTCTGCTGTCTCAAGTCAAGCACTACAGTAATGATGTATTGGATCCAATGCTGGGAGCAGACAATTCAAGTATTTTCAGTTTGTTCAGAAGTAGGTACAAAATATAATTTCCTTTAACATTTTTAGGGTACTGTAGTGCCCAGGGCCCCAGCTCCCTCCTGCACAACCATAACAAACCTGCTTTAGCCAAGGGCAAAGGTCAAGAAAGTAAACAATCTCTCTGGAGAGAGAAGAATGTCACCACTGATGTAAAATACAATTGATTTTATCTTAGTCTTAAACATTACTCTTAGTAAAACACTAGGTCTTAGGCTCTTTAAGACCTGATGTCCTCATACTATATGGAATGTCTTTGTTCTAAAATCACATATTGCCCCTTGCATCCCCTATGCCTTCCTGGAGCATTATCCCCTGCCACTGGAGAATCTCTCCTGTTTGTAAGTCCCAATAAATCTATGCCTATTTCTGTGCCTGGTGTATTTTTTAGTCTTGTGGCAGTACAAGCCCATGCTTTGCAAGAACTTGGTCTGGGCCCAAACAAGAAGAGCCAAAAGAGTTTTTCCCTGACACTGGGTAATGAAATTTATAAAATATTGAGCATTTAGTGATTCAAGGGTATATATAGAACTACATCCTGCCAAGGGAACATTGAATGTGACACTAGGAAGTGTCATGGTGTCTCATAAACTGGGACCCACTTTTAGTCTGATCTTCAAAAAAAGACCTCTGGCCAAACAGGTTTTACCTCCTTCCACCTTTAAAGGGAATGGAAATTACAATTCTGTTGCAGGAGACAATGAATCCGTCTGAGCAATGAGTGTAGTAAAGCTCGATTCTAGCATCCCCTGTTTAGGCCATGACTAAAATGGTGGCAGCAGTGGTCAGAGATACAGACTGACTCTGTAGTCAGGGCATATTCATGATTTAAGTTTCCATCTTGACGGAAAATGTGAAATTTTTTGTGCAATTGCAGAACAAATAGACTTCTATTTCATAATTTACACTGCAGATCTTATCTACTTATGAAATATGATCTTATCCCATTTGACCATGTTTCCGATGGTCACAGTTCTTTTCTCTGCACAGGATAGGTTGGTAAGATGTGGTGTGGCAGCTCCTGGGATGCTTCTGATCTGGACAGAGAAGCAGAGCCACAGAGATGAAAGGCAGGGTGGGAACAACGAGACTGATCCAGACAAGACCAGAACTATTTCCTTATTCACACTGATTAAGGGTTCTTACCAGTCTCTCAGTGATGAGGAACTGGAACCTGTTATCAAAACCTACTGTATGTCCTTTACAGTTTATTGTATATAATTAGGTACTGTGTATGTGTTCTAGTTTGCTAGCTGCCAGAATACAATATACCAGAAATGGAATGGCTTTTAAAAGGGGAATGTAATGAGTTGCTAGTTTACGGTTCTAAGGCCAAGAAAATGTATCAATTAAAACAAGTCTATAGAAATGTCCAATCTAAGGCATCCATCCAGGGAAAGATACCTTGCTTCAAGGAAGCCGATGAAGTTCAGGGTTTCTCTCTCAAGTGAGAAGGCACATAGTGAACGCAGTCAGGGCTTCTCTCTTGGCTGGAAGGGCACATGGCGAACACGGCGTCATCTGCTAGCTTTCTTTCCTGGCTTCCGGTTTCGTGAAGCTCCCCGGGAGGCGTTTCCCTTCTTCATCTCCAAAGGTCGCTGGCTTGTGGGCTCTCTGCTCTCACGCTATGTCATTCTTCTCTGCTCTCTCTGAATCTCCCATTCTTCAAAACATTTCCTCTTTTATAGGACTCCAATAAATCAATCAGGACCCACTCAAATGGGTGGAGACATGTCATCACCTAATCCAGCTTAACAACCGCCCTTGACTAAATCACATCATCCAGGGAGATGATCTGATTACAGTTTCAAACATATAGTATTGAATAGGGATTATTCTACCTTTATGAAATGGGATTTTGATTAAAACATGGCTTTTCTAGGGGCATACATCTTTTTAAACCAGCACAGTATAGTTTATCTTCCAGAGAGTAGGATCAATCCTTCTCAACAAATCCTTCTGTTGACTTCTTTAAGGGCCAGCTAAGAACCCCTCAAGGGTTTATTATGGATAGTTATCTGAACTGGGTGGAACTGGCTATTGCAATAGAATTCTATTGCCCATGGGAAACAACTGGGAAGCAGCAGTCCCTCACGCCCATGCTTCATGGCACATCTGCAGATGAGCATCAACAAACAGACATATCAACAGTGTGCCCTGTGCCCAATGCCAGAAGATGCCAGCATATGCCAAGGTGACTTTTGGAACTAGTATTCATATCCACTCTACTGCTGTGAAGTTGTTACACTTCCCTGCTAAGTTTTTTCTTCCAAGCTTGGACCTCCTCTTGCTTGTGGGTCCTGTTTCATGAAGGACTCCACGCGGGGTGGGGGTGGGGGGTAGGGGAGACTTTTAAATACTAAGGGCTGTTTTTGTAAACCACTTGGCTAATGTACCTGTTTGTGAAGCACTGCTAAAACTGGAGGTGTTTCAAGGCCAATTAGAAGCATATGAGAAGAAATGACTGAACATAGAGGATGAATACCTAATGATTTAGAGGCATTGAGCAAGGAGACAAAACAGACCTTAATGCCCTCAAAAATACATTTCATAATTTCTGAGAGAACATAACTTTCTATCTTGGGCAAACTATAAGTCATATCTGTCAAATATAGATGTTATAGATTTTTAATTTTAGGGAAGTAAAAATTCCCTTTACAATCCCTTTTTGAAATGTGTCAGTTTTTAACATGTTTACTCAGAGGTTAATATATTAGCATAATCCAGTATTGTAAATATAGCCTGCAATTGTAAATAACACCACTCAAGGAACAAGCACCATGAAAGCCATGGCCTCTTCCCAGAAAAATGCTCACAGAAATATCTTTGGATATGTTTTCAGGAGACCCAAGGATTCCAGAAGCCATCTACACACCTTAGGGTCAGAGCATTTGAATTGTGGCCTCTCGGGTTCTTATAGAAAGTATGAGAACATCATAATTATATCCCACTGGAATGTACAGGTGCTACTTCCCACTGTAACTCACTGGTTGTCTGCCTCACTGACATACTTCATGCTTACCAATACTATTTACAAACATCTCCTTCCTCACCCTCCCTACCCGTTGCTTCTCTTGGATACCTGGCCCAAGCAATGCTTACCTGTGAGTCCTGGGCCCATATAACTATTTCAACACAGCAACACGAGTATAGACCATTGCCATCCATGCAGCTAATTAAGTAGATTCGTCAAGACAATCCGGTGCAAAGTGACAGCAAAAGACAGAACCACCCAGAAGAAGGGAGGAGGCTGGATACAGATACAGGGCAAGTCGGGGAAAGTACACCTGTGGTTAAAATCAACAAGTACAATGTTGACAGCGGAGGCCCAGATGTCCCATTAAGAAGTACCCTACTTAAACATCTCAAAAAATTGGCAACTGGCCTTGTGGGAACCAAAAGCAGGAGCAGCAGCTGCCGTGTCTTCTGCACAGCTGGGTTCTTCTCCATCTAGTCCCTCCTTCTGCTTAAGTTCCTCTGGTGGCTTCTCTTGCCACTCGAAAAGCCAAGGCTGCAAGGCCCTATGTCATCCGCCCCCCAGACAGTGAACTCAGCTAACCTCCCTCTAGCTCACACTGCTCCAGCACATTGGTCTCCCTGCTGCTCTGTGAACACCCCCACACCACCACGGAGCCTTTGCACTTGCTGTTTCCTCTGCCTACAACTCTCTCCCCTGGATAGCCTCATGGTTCACTCCTTCCCTTTTTTTTATAGGTCTACACTCAGATGTCACCCTCTCACGGAGGCCTTCCCAAATCACCTTTTTGACAAATGCAATCCCCAATCCAACAGTCTATTGTCCTTTCCAGTTTATTCCTCTCCATATCGTTTATTATTATTTAACATATTATATTTTACTTATCTTTTGGCCTCCCTTAACAAGAACGTAAGTTCCATGCCGACAGAATCTTGTCCATTTTACTTACCACTGTATTCCCAGAGGCTAGAACAGCATCTGCCACACAGGGTTAATGGAGAAGGCTAAATGAGTTAACACATGCAAAACACTACTTAATCAACCCTCCACATATTGCTATTATTTTGACTTTATTTTAAGTGTCACGATAATCTTTTTTTTTTTACATGGGCAGGTACCGGAAATCAAACCCGGGTCCTCTGGCATGGCAGGCAAGCATTCTTGCCTGCTGAGCCACCGTGGCCCGCCCACAATAATCTTAATGGTTAAGACCATTAGACAGCTCAGAAGACTGAGGCTCAGAGTAATGTATTTGAGGTTATACATAAGCAGTTAGTTGGCAGAGGCAGGATTCAAACCCAGACCAGACTCGGCTCTGTGCACTCATTCCACTTGGGAGAGAAGGGAGGCCCAAGTCTGAGAAGGCTGGTCCAGTCCAAGGGGTGGGAAGTGGGGAATCAAATCTCTAGAATCCGGGGGGTTCTCACTTACAGAACTTTATACTATGTGAATATGAAATGGCGTGTGGCATTCTGTTTACTTCCCAACTTCGCTAAAAAATGTAATAGAGCCTGCCAACTAAAAAATGTTTTCATGACCCCAGAAAAACCATGTGTTGGAGACATTTGCTTTAAACAGTCATTCCACCATAACAGGAAAAAGAGGTAGAAGAGAGGAGTTTATTATAACAGCTGCTTTCATACCCCAGCAAGGTTTGGCTGTTTTTGGCAGGTTGTGCTGTATTAGAGTTGGCAGGAGGCTGACAGACTATGTGAGTTTCCTCTCAAAAGATCATTTTGCTTCCTTAGAAAAACCCATGACTGGACTATCTAGTGTGAATTGCAGATGTCTGTTCCTCCTCTGCTTCTCTGTTTTCTAGGGGCTTCCACTCCACCTAGGCCTAAATGGGGGTGAGAGATTGCGGAACAGCGTGTGAGCTTTGGAATTGGAAAGACCTTGCTTAGAATCCAGTGCTTTCCAAGTCTCTAAGACTCAGTTTCCTCATCTGCAGAGTTAGTACTCTGCAGATGTACTAAAGGTTTAGAGCACAATGCCAGGTAACTGGCAGTTATCATAAAACACTTGTTAGGAAATTTACACGGCTGGAGACCTCGAGTCCTGATTTCCTGTGAAGGCTCTCCTGAGCATTTCATTCTACAAATGCATGCAGCAGATAATGCAAAGTTGCAGCTCCTTCCCTGAAGGGCTTTTAAAAAACTTATCTGCACCCACCCCCCACCCCTATTCCGTTCCTTCAAGCCTACAAGTGGGTAAGAAATCGGCAAAGGACAGGTGCCAGGTTTTCCCTGCAAGGGCCAGTGTGCTTGGGATCTAAGAAGTGAAGGTAAAGGGCAGGGTGGTGGCCTGGAGGGGAGGGCTTCCCTGAAAGCTGGAAATCCTACAGGAAGTGAAAGGCTCTGGGTCCTAGGACCTGGGCTGGGCTGGGCCTCCCCCAAACCCAAGTACACAGCGAGCAGCTGAAGCCAGCTCAACGCTGATGGTTTCCAGATGGCAGGAGAGCAGCCAGCGTGTGATGCGCTGTGCACACGTGAGCCAGCAGTCTGACAGCCGTCAGGGTTCTGGTGGTCAGAGTCATAAAGAGGCCCTATGAACTAGGACCAGGTCACCCCACTGGATCCCAGGCACAAGCTGGAGGATGCCGATGACTGGCACACCCCCTGTGCTCTGCGGTGTATGCTGGCAGGACAGCAGCCATGCTCCCTCTCCAGCAATGCCTGCTCCTCCACATCCACGTCTCTGAGACCCAAAGACGGCACGGGCCGTGTTTCTCAAAGGAAATGAGCTTCCCAAAGCATCTGAGAAATGCATGCTGGGGCTGGGTTCTTGGACTCACGCTGCAGTGGAGGGAATCCTTGGCTTTTGCTAACAGTTTTAAAGACTTATTTTTAATTTCAAAAGCCTCTAATCCTTTTGTCTATTTGCAGACTGAACTTGGAGCACTTGCCTTCCAAAGAAGGG
Organism: Tamandua tetradactyla; assembly: GCF_023851605.1. Classification (NCBI taxonomy): domain Eukaryota; kingdom Metazoa; phylum Chordata; class Mammalia; order Pilosa; family Myrmecophagidae; genus Tamandua; species Tamandua tetradactyla. The sequence continues at coordinate 63,301,332 of NC_135344.1, forward strand.
GAAGCCCGTGAGCTGCACTGGGAAGGGGATGGGATTTGTGGATTCAAAGGGTCCCCACCAGCCTGGGCACATATCAGGCACTAAGTACTGAGTCTGGCCCTGGTAAGGACTGAGATTGGGGAAGAGTGGGTAGGTGAGGCATGAGCTCCTTTCTCATTAGGAGGGCCTTGGTTTATTCAGACGTGAAAGCATCTCCTACCCCAAACGCCAGCTCAAGCAAAAAGAGAATATGAGATTGCACTCTAACCCCATATCTTCAGCCCTAACCCCATATCCAGGGTGATATCACAATTTAAAAGCTACTGTGGCACCAGCACTGATCATTCAGCTGAATATCAGCTTTGCTTATATCCCAACAGAGACATAAAAAAAAAAATACCCCAGCTATTACTTGTGGGTAGACTATACCAGCACAGCCAACACACTTCCCAGTACTGACACCGACTTTCATTGCCTGGCACTCTTCCTGGGGTGCACTGTTCTTAACATTAGCCAGGCTGCACAGAAGATGTACATAATCCCAAGTTGTGAATTAAAAACAAAAACTGCTATAAAAGTGGCCAATGGCTATTTTAAGTTGCTCCACTGCTTGGGGAAAGTAGCTGCAAGGACAGGTGCCAAGGTTTAGAGAATGTTCTTTCATTCCTGTGAAACGGTGTCAAAACACCCAAGTGTATAACTCTGTGAATGAAAACAGCAAGACGCAATTGGCTAGTGTGGGAGGAAGAACCAGGCAAACAACATCCAGTTCGCCCCCTCCAGGAAATCTACAATGAGGTCTTTGCAATTGATTTTCTGGCAGTTACTATTAAAGCGGCAGATAACTAGATCCTTACCCATAGCAGCCACTACTGCTCTCCGTGGGGAAATTTTGAGTGCCAGAAGATATACTAAGAGAACTATATTTTGACTTGTCCTTTCAAGATCTTTTCCTCTGACACTGCGTACTTCTTCCCAATTGATTTTCCCTTTTCCTTTCCTCTCCTAGAGTGTTACTCTCAATTTTTACTTGTCCCTCCTTCTTCCCCCATACACCTACTCTCATCTGCCTTCTCTCCCATTTCTAAAAATCCTTATATTTGAACTATCTGGAAATAACCATGAATGCCTTTAGGTAAGAATTGAGTCGGATACCACGGAAGTGTGTACGAGGGTTTGCCACACTCATGCCCTCCCTGATGCTTGCTCCTATGGAGTAGCAAGGAGAAAAGGAGAATTTGCTCTCTCTGGGAGATTAGGGGCTAGACTGGGTAGCTTAGTCATTTTCCCACAACACTTGATCTTTACTTAGGAGAAAAAGTTTTAACAAGATGAAAGTTTGACTTGCTCCAAACCAGATCCACGCAACATAATATTTCTGGAAAAGTAAAGGGAGTAGAGGTAAACCATAGAGGGAAAAAGGAAGAAATAAAAGGAACAAAGAGCAGAACAGAAAGTCTATCTTCAGAGTGATCACAATTTATTCAGGTGAAAGTTCAAAACGTTAAAGCTGTTGCTAATGTTCCTTAAGTAGTGGCCTCTCAGGGCTTCAGAAAAGTGATTTAGAGTGAAGTTATCTGCTCCACGGGGGTGGGGGGAGTGGGGTGTGGGGTGTGGCTCATGAATCTCATCTATGACAATTCAATCAAGAAAGACCAGAACTGTGCAGGTGGGAAGGTGGAGATGCAAAGGTCAGATTAGTGAGGGAAGAGTTCATTTTTCATTTTTCCACTGGATGTGCGGGTATGTCCGGGGCAGGGCACAGGATGAGAGCCAGCTGGTCACTTTGCTTGCAAGTCCAGATTAAGAAAGCACCAGCACAAAAACCACAAAGGAGAAGATGAAGCTGTACTTCCGGAGGAAAATGCAGAGATTTCTATCCAGAGCTGAGGTAAGAGCTTTATTTTTAATTCCAATGATGAAAGAATCCTACTTCCCTCTGATTTGAGTTATTTTTAACACACATGCCTCAGCTTCGATGCCCAACATGTCCGGTCAAGGCTCTTCCCCAGCCTGAGAATTCTCAGTAGCTTCCCATTGCTTAGAGTATGAAATAAAAACTCCATAGCCTGGCAGATACAGCCTTTCATTGTCAGACCTCTACCCAACTCTTCATCTTCATCTTGCATTTGTGTTAGACTTCAGGTTACAAGCATCTTCCAGGGCACCAGGTCGTCTCACATTGCTTTTCCCTCAGCCTAGAACACCATCCCCCTGCTTGCTTGCCTGATCAGACTGCGCTCATCTGCATGCTCCATCTCTAACTCCTGTGTAAGCCTTTTAAGGGCTTCTCTCTGCTAGATCCCCACAGCCCTGGACCACTGTCCCATTACAAAGCTTATCTTTCTTTGAAGAGAGAGTAGATCTGTATGTTTTTGTCTTTTGATTACCAGGGCCTAGCCCATGGGAAGTGCTCCAAATTATTCACATGACATTCGAGTTCCACATGTGTACACATTTAGTATCTCTCATACATACACCAATGTCACCAACACCTGCATCTCTAGCGTGATGGGTTCTAGTTAAGACCTTGCCATGAAGTTTCCAACGCGGCCCTTGGGGTGGAATGGATGTGATAGAACAGAGTGAGCAGAACGTAAAAAATCAAGTTTGGAACTTGGAAATGGTTTCAAGGGCTTAGAGACCTCACCTGTACAGGCCTCAGCTTTCAACTCTCACGTGTGTCTGCCTGAGAGAGGTGAGTAGATAAAAGTGAGTGATGGGGGGACGGGTCTTTTATACCGTCTCACACCTGGTCCCCTTCCAGCCCCCAAGCTGACCTTTGCCTCCTGGTTGTATATAAAGAGTCCTATGTTATTTCCATAGTTTTCATTCCAATTTTACGTTGCCCTTTCCCAAAGAGCCACAAAACGTCAGAGGTGCAGAGTTAAAAAGTTGAGACACTTATAAGGATCAAAGCCAATGGAACCAAGACCCAGAGAAAGTCCAGTGAGCGCAGAAAAGGACCCCTGAGATTCCAGAGCATGTACAGAAAAGTGCAGAAGTATTTGTTTAGGAAGAGATTTTTGAAACTATCAATTGTACTGAGATATAATTCTCCAAAACCTCAGTTTTCAATAAATCTGACATGAAAATGGCAGGAGGAAAGAGGAATATCTAAATCTTCAGTGTTCTATAGTTCTGAAATTTGCTGTAACTTGTCTTCCAATAAAGTAATTCCTCTCTTGTCAGGAAAATAATTGCTGGATTTATGAATGTCAAGAGCTCTTTATCTGGGCATGTTAAATCAGCCCACCGGGTCTGGGAGCTCTTCAGAGACATGAAAAGGCAACTGCCACCATGCGGGAGACAGGAACTAGAAATATCCCTATGGTGGTGGTGAAACACTATTTTTATTACTATATATCAAGTACACTGTGGGTTAAATGGACTTTGCAGGTGGTCAAAAGATGGCATCACCAAGTAAAACACAGTTTCTAGGGCAAAATGTATCTTTAAATTATTATCTGCTGTACAAATCACCTTTCCTATTCTAAATTAGGGACTATCTGCATAAATCGTTCAGACATATGAATTAAAAAAAAACATTTTCTCTCTACTTTCAAGAATGTAAGATCAATTAGTTCCACAAATAAATGACTTTACTGACTTCTTTATATAGTAAAATCTTTAAAGGTAGGTGTAATGTCTTCTAATTTTCCATATCTCATCACAATGGAGTAGGTTTTCAGACCCAGCAAACTCATGGCATGTAGAAACAGAATTTTAAAAAAGTTTGAAAGGCCAGAACTATGAGAAAATATAGAGCAATGAAATTCAATGGTGCTGAAGGTCCTTCCTTACCTGAGCAGTATGGTGTGGTGGAAAGAGCATGGCCTGAGCTTCCATATTCACTTTCACCCCACTTATTAGCTCTTAAGTCCCTCTGAGCCCTGGTTTTTTCATCTGTAATATGGGCACGACTGTGCCCAACTTCACAGGATTATCGTGGAGATTATGTAAGAAAACACATTTACAATGAATTTGATAAATGGGATATATATTAGGCCAATATATAGTTCTTCCTTTTAAAAATGAAATTGTTTTCTTGGGATGCCTGCTGGCAGAAAGAGCACACTTTCTGGTCTGGGCCTCCAGTCGTACATTCTGGAAAGGCAGACCCTAGATGGGGAGGCTGTGGTTTTCCTGGCATCACCTGTGACTGTGCGGTTAAGTCTACAGTTCTGGAGTCCATAATTGGAAAGCTCATTGTTGGTGGCACACATAACCCACATCCTCTTACTTAGACTTTGTCAGTATTAAATGTGAATTTTTAAATTTTTATTAATAAAACCAATCAACATACAATATGACACTCTTTTTTCACATAGTTGTATATTCATCATCACGATCATTTCTTAGAATATTTGCATCGATTCAGAAAAAGAAAAAGAAAACAAAAAAATTCATACATACCATACCCCTTACTCCTCCCTTTCATTGATCACTAGCATTTCAGTCTACTAAATTTATTTTAACACTTGTTCGCCTTGTTATTTTATGTATTTTTAATCTATATGTTTTACTAATCTGCCCAAAAGGTGGATAAAAGAAGCGTCAGGCACAGGTTTTCACAATCACACAGTCACATTGTGAAAGCAATATCATTATACAATCATCTTCAAGAAACACGGCTACTAGAGCACAGCTCTACATTTTCAGGCAATTCCTTCCAGCCTCTCTGTTACGCCTTAACTAAAAAGGTGATGTCTATTTAATGCATAAAAATAACCTCCAGGATAACCTCTCGACTCTGGAATCTCTCAGCCATTGACACTTTATTTTGTCTCATTTCTCTTTACCCTTTTAGTTGAGAAGGTTTTCTCAATCCCTTGGTGCCGAGTCCCAGCTCATTCTAGGATTTCTGTCCCACATTGCCAGAAAGGTTCACACCTCTGGGAGTCATGTCCCACGTAGAGAAGGGGAGGCAGTGAGTTTGCCTGTTGTGTTAGCTGAGAGAGGCCACATCTGAGCAGCAAAAGAGGTTCTCTTGGGGGTGACTCTTAGGCCTAATTTTAAGTAGGCTTCACCTATCCTTGCAGCGTTAAGTTTCATATGAACAAACCCCAAGATTGGGGGCTCAGCCTATTGCTTTGGTTGTCCCCCCTGCTTGTAAGAATATCAAGAATTCTCCACTTGGGGAAGTGGAATTTTCCCCCTTTCTCACCATTCCCCAAGGGCACTTTGCAAATACTTTTTAAATCACTTTTCAAATCCTTCTGGGATTTATTGAGGCATCACTCTGGACAAACCTACAAAATCTCATGCTCTACTCAAGGTTCCATGTACTTACAGTGTTCAGTTAAGCTGTCCACATAAGTTATATTAGGAAGCGCACTAGTAGAAATATAAATTTTATACCAAATAAACATCTTTTTGCTTTAGTCTCACACATAAAGTTTTAAAATATTAATTACCATCTATTTTCAAATACCCTGCATTATTGACATTCCTTTGTTCTTCCTTATGCAAAGCATTTTTAAATTTGTATTAAATGTGAATTTTTTTAATTAAAAGAAAGCAATTGCCAAAATATAGGAGTGTAACGGCTTAGAAGTAGCATGAGTGAAAGACAGGCATTTCTGTCACTAACTTCAGTGAGGCAGTGATGTAGTGTGGCTGATACGTAACGTGTAGGTGATGGAGGTACAAGGGGAGTGATATTCCAGGAGGGAGATGTAGATCCCTCCACAGCCCAACTTCCTAAATGTCTCACCATGACATCCCAGAGGACAAGACACAATCATATCTGCCAGAAACATGATAAAACACAAAATATAAAATGATGAAATCAGTTATCTCAGCCAAGAAATGTGTTATGATTATATTGCTTTTGTATCAGGGTAAAAAAAATCAAGAACAGAACTAAAAACTAAGAAATACACATGAGAGAGAGCTACTAATTCAACAACAGACATCAGGACTTTCCCTCTACCACCAGCACCCCAACCTTATCCCTTCTCCACACCAGCCTAGGCAGCCGTCGGTGCCTCTGCTCAGGAGAGCATCCACAACAGCAGCCCTCAACCTTCGCTACTGTTGATGTACTCCAGAAGCTTTGAAAAGTCTTGACGCTCAGACCCCATGGCAGGTCAAATAACATCAGAATCTCTGAAGGTGGGGCCCAGGCATCCAACTAGGTGATCCCCATGCTCAGCCAAGGCTGAGAACAGCTGCTCTAGAATGCTGCTCCCTCTCAACCACACCTGGAAGATGGTACCAGTTCTGAGCCCCCAACTTCAGGAAGACTGGAGGGAAGCAGGCTGTTCAAAGAACGAGTACTCAGGAGAGTGAAGAGTCTCATCTCTGACCTGAGGACAACTGGAAAAGGATGGGAGGAAAAAGAGGACTCAGGAGAGTGGAATTCTTATATTCGACTATGAAGGCCTGTCATGTGTTAAGAGGAAATTGTTTGCTTGTTTTCCCTGCATAACTATCAAGGGGTGGAAACTAGAGGGAAACAGATTTCAGCTAGGGCAGAGAACTCAGAGAACAAAGAGGGACTAGGAAACCTTAAAAGAATGTGCAACCTACTGCTGATCATGTACGAGGAGAGGTTATAGCCCCATTGGGCAGAGATTCTGAGATGGGAAATCAGGCACTGAACTCATGACCTGTGAGGTCCTGTGAACTCTGTGATTCCAAGTGTCTTTGATTCCAGAACCTCAATGGCTAGTAACTAATTACCAACTTTGTGGAATGAAGAAAAACAACTCTGTTTAACTCTAGAGAACAAATCTATCATAAACCTTACCAAATGGATACAACTGAGTGGGCTGAGATAGAAGAACAAACCCAAGCAGTCTGTGCTGCCTAAAATCTCTTTCCACCATAGAATACAGTTCATTAGAACAATTCACAACACAGTAGTAAAAGGCAGCCACACTGGCTGTAGGAGCTATTTAGAAGGATCTCTGCTGATTTAAGAAGGCGGACTCTCTGGAGGAGACCCCCGCTGTTTATATGGTTGTCCAAGTTAATTATCCCTATATTTTCAGATGAAGTGAATGGTAATCTGTTCATCCAGGTCAAACAGTTGGAGCTGACTCTGTCCCTTGACAGTCATATGAAAATACACAGTGTTGTTTTTGGGCATTATAAGAAACGACCAGGTTAAAAAAATAGCATCCACTTCTTTAGAGACTTAACCCAGTAAGTACTCATTTTTAAAGTACTCTAATTAGACCTAATTCTGTGGTTTAAGATGCGCTTAAGAAAACAATAGAAGACAGAAAGAAATTTTAGTGGCCGATTACTTCAATTTCTGGAATTCATGGTATATTTTTGTCTTCAGTTTATGGAATATGTTTCCCCAAAGAGATAATGGAAATCTGGCCTCTGAAACCATTCCTAAGGACAGGAACTACCACTGCGTATGGAAAAAAAAGCATCAGACATAAGGTTTTCACATTCACAGAGTCTCATTGTGAAAGCTATATCATTGTTCAATCATCATCAAGAAACACGGCTACTGGAACACAGCACTACATTTTCAGGCAATTCCCTCCAGCCTCTCCACTACTTCTTGAACAACAAGGTGATATCTACTTAATGCGTAAGAATAACCTCCAGGATAACCTCTCGACTCTGTTTGGAATCTCTCAGCCATTGACACTTAGTCTCATTTCACTCTTCCCCCTTTTGGTCTAGAAGGTTCTCTCAGTCTCTTGATGTTAATTCTCAGCTCATTCTAGGGTTTTTCTCAGTCCTTTGATGCTCAGTCTCAGCTCATTCCAGGATCTTTGTCCCATGTTGCCAGGAAGGTCCACACCCCTGGGAGTCATGTCCCACGCAGAGAGGGGGAGGGTGGTGAGACTGCTCGTCATGTTGGCTGGAGAGAGGCCACATCTGAGCAACAAAAGAGGCTCTCTTGGGGGTGACTCTTAGGCCTAAATTTTAAGTAGACTTGACCTATCTTTTGTGGGGTTAAGTTTCATGTGAACAAACCCCCAGACTGGGGGCTCAGCCTGTAGCTTTGGTTGTCCACACTGTTTGTGAGAATATCAAGAATTCAACTTGGGGAAGTTGAATTTCTCCCCACTCTCACCATTCCCCGAAGGGGGCTTGCAAATACTTTTCCAGTCACTGATCATATCATTCTGGGATTCATCGGGGGATCACTCTGGACAAACCAACAAAATCTCATGTGCTACCTGAGATTCCAAGTACTTATGACATTCAATCAAACTATCTACATCACACTAATATCTCTTGATGCTTCATCTGGGAAAGCATGCTGTTAGGGGAAAAGAAAGGATGTGGGAGCCAGGGAGACCTGAATTTGGAAGTTCTATGTCTCAGACTCCTCTCCTGTGGGAACTCGGATGCTTACACTTCCCCAGTAGTGTAAATGTGATGATTCAGTGAAATAACATATGTGAAAGTACCTCAAGTGCTCAAAAACTTAATTTCCAAATGTTTTCTGCCTCCACCGGCACCTCCTAGGGACACAGAGGCTCCAGAAGAGGCCAGGCGGGCAACTGAGTCACATCTGAGGGTTTCTCCACACGTGGAGTTTTGGGGGCAAAGAATGCATGATCCTGCTTGCACTAAAGGGTGGGGTGCCAAGCTGCTGCCTCAGGTCCCACAAGATTGCTGTCCATGCTTTATACAGATCCCTGGATAGTTCCAGTCCTGTTTTCTAACATGGTGACATGCTAGCTTTTGGCAGATTAATTGGCAGAGTTGTCAACACAGCTGCCTTTTATTGCCAATAAAATTTGGTCCCTGTGAGCTTTGTGGCCTTAATTATTTGTTATTTCTTTTTCCAAGGGGTTAAAGTCTGTCCTGCTTTATGCTAGTGTTCTCTTTTACCAGGACAAGAAACTGAAGAAGGTAGTAAGGAATTTATCATATGACAGTGATTAGAAGCAGTGCCCAAGGAAAGGCAAAAAGTTACTAAGGAGTGCAGCATTCCAACACTAGCCTTTTACATCACTTTTACCTTCTCTTCCCCTCTCCCCACGAAAGAAAAGGTCAATGATTAATGACAACAGGCAGAGAAACATCCGCTTCTAGTCTAAGCCTCTTGATGAAATTCCCACCAGTAAAATATTGATCTCTCCCCTCCTTCACTTAAAAAAAGTCTGAAGGCCATAGTGCAATGTTTGGGGCTGTTTGCCTACATAATAGTTGAGAACTGATCAATCTCTCCTAGCGTCGTGGAGTCAAATAAAACCATTTATGGCTGTGTATTTCTATAGCTCTTAAAAATAAACAATACGCTCTATGAAAATTCCAAATTAGTCTTTACAGGGTTTAGAGTTGAGCAAAAATCATTTGATCACTGCCCAAACCAGAACGCAATTTTCAAAAGCTTTCAATTATTAGCTGTCTCCAATTTTGGGGATCCAGGGAAATCAAAGGAAAATTTGATTCACAACGAAAACAAAGGTCTATTTTAACAACTAGTTTCAGTATCTTCTCCACAAAATGGTTTACTGGATCTGCTAGTAGGCAGGCTTATGTCAGTTTCACCTTCTTCCATTTTTATCTTCCAGTCAAGGGGGCTAATAAATTGTAAAGCAGTTTCAACTGGGTAGCAGGAGGAATAAGGAAGAAAAAGAATTTGGTAATAAGTAATTTACATAACTGGTCCTTGAAAATTAAGCTTAAATCTTAATTTTTAAGAGTGTTAGTAGCCCTCAGCTTCCACAATGGTAAGACACAGTGAACTACTCATTATACTATTTTCTTATAGTCAAATACCATCTCATTTTGAATAAAGACCTTGTAAAACTGAACTAAGTTGATTTTTTTTTGGTGGGGGGCGGTGAGTTGCATGGACTGGGAATATGAACCTGGGTCTCCTGCATGGAAGACAAGAATTCTACCACTGAGCTACTCATGCACCACCCCAGATTGATGTTTGTTTGTTTTTTTTAATTAATTTTTTAAAATACCAAAAAACACCAAATGCAAACATTCTTAACTTCTGATCTTCTGTTCTACATATATAACCAGTAATTCACGATATCATCACATAGTTGCATATTCATCATCATGATCATTTCTTGGAACATTTGCATCTGTTCAGAAAAAGAAATAGAAAGAAAACAGAAAAAAATTCATACATATCATACCCCCCACCCCTCCCCCTCACCAATCACCAGTATTTCAATCTAAATTTATTTTAGCATTTGTTCCCCCTATTATTCATCTTTACTTCATATGTTTTACTCATCTGTTGATAAGATAGATAAAAGGAGCATTAGACACAAGGTTTTCACAATCACACGGTCACATTGTGAAAGCTATATCATTATACAATCTTCTTCAAGAAACATGGCTACTGGAACACAGCTCTACATTTTCAGGCAGTTCCCTTCAGCCTCTCCACTACATCTTGACTAACAAGGTGATATCCATTTAATGCGTAAGAATAACCTCCAGGATAACCTCTCTACTCCGTTTGGATTCTCTCAGCTGTTGACATTTTATTTTGTCTCATTTCACTCTTCCCCCTTTTGGTCGAGAAGGTTTTCTCAATCCCCTGATGCTGAATCTCAGCTCATTCCAGGATTTCTGTCCCATGTTGCCAGGACAGTCCATACCCCTGGGAGTCATGTCCCACATAGACAGGGGGAGGGTGGTGAGTTTGCTTGTTGTGTTGGCTGGAGAGAGAGGCCACATCTGAGCAACAAAAGAGGTTCCCTTGGGGGTGACTCTTAGGCCTAATTTTCAGTAGGCTTGACCTATCTTTTGTGGGGTTAAGTTTCATATGAACAAACTCCAAGATTGGGGGCTCAGCCTATAGCTTTGGTTGCCTGCACTGCTTGTGAGAATATTAAGAATTCAACTTGGGGAAGTTGAATTTTCCCCCTTTCTCACCATTCCCCGAAGGGGACTTTGCAAATACTTTTTTATATACTGTTTAAATCACTCTGGGATTTACTAGATTGATGTGTTAATCAGAGTTATCGGTACAACTGCTAAAGTAAATCTGCTTAATTGCATCATTTGCGATGGCTCTTTTTGCTGTTAGTCTAAATTAACCTAGTGCCATCATAACTGCATTTGCTCATGTGGCTTTAAGGTAGGAGCCAACACTATCCATCAGCCTTCCCTATGAAGAGACTGACTCAGAAAGCTGTTGTATGAACGTGGGTCTCCCCAAAGGCCAACCACATGCGTGTGACGTTTGCAAACCTTAGTTTTAATAAACTGGTCATTTCATTAGCTACCTGCGCTGTCCAGGTGTGAGTTGGTAAATCAGGAAAATGGACTAAACTGAGAGATCATGCTGGGGAAACAAGTACAGGTCTTCTTGGCAATGATGGTGTACCACGTGATTCACTTGACATTTAAGGCAGCTTTTGTACAAAATCTGGTTCTGCATCTAAAGAAGAGAAGGCCCAAAAGTAATTGCAATAACTGATCACGCTTGTGGTGGTTTGAAGCTGTACATACCCCAGAAAAATGTGCTCTCTTAAATCTAATCCATTCCTGTGAGTAACCTGGCCTTTTGATGGCGTTACTTTAGTTAGGGTGTGACCCATATCAATCAGGACAGACCTTAGTCTTATTACTGGATCTGTTATAACTGGAATGAATACAGGAGACTGACCCCCAGAAGCAAGAAGCTGAAAGTAACGAAACCTGGAAGAGAAGGGAGAGACCAGCAGGATGCTGCCATGTGCCTTGCCACGTGGCAGAGGAGCCAAGGATCGTGGGCAGCCAGACTTTGGAAAGAAAGCACCACCTTGAGGATGCCTTGATTTGGACATATTCACAGCCTCAAAACTGTAAGCCTGGAAGCTAATAAATTCCTTTTTAAGCCAAACGATTTCAGAGTATCTGCTTTGAACAGCCTAGGAAATTAAAATAGTATTCATAAAATGCTTGCCTACTGTTGTTCCCTTTATTTCAGACCAAGAAACCCTTGGGAAAGCACATACCTTCCCTCCCCAAACCAGGATCTGCTTATTTCCCACACGGGAAGGAGTTCATCTTTGGAGCCCTTCTGCCTCCGTATGGCACTTCTTGCCCCTGAACACCCTCACTCTTCCTACCCTCCCACTCCCGGACCTGCCAACTAACTGAAGTTCACCCCTCCTCTCCTTGTTCAAAGTTCCTCTTCCTCCCACAACAAAAACTCTTTCTTCTATAGTGTACCTAAGTCAGGTGTAAGAAGGAAAGAAACTTGACTGCAGTATTCAAATGTCTGTGTAAAGCTGGAAAAACTTGCCATCATTTCCCAAGGGTATTTACAATTGAAAAGATGAATTTATTGATACAACTAAATTAATAATGGATAGAATTTCAGCCCATGTAACTTTTGGAAGGAAATTATTTCAGACAATTAAGATAGAATGTTTGAAAACAGGATATATATATTTAATGCGCATACAGTACCATGATACAGAATATCATGTAGCAATTTTAAAAATGAGATAGAGCTACGTATTTTTAAATGGTTATTTTCCAAGATACTGTAACAGCCCCTTTGGGAGCTCCTTAAATCTGACCTCAAGGTCACCAACAAGATCATCCCTGGCCTTCCTCCACTAATTCAGAACAATCATTCCTCCTGTTCCTACTCCTTAGAGAATCAAGTTGTTTCACTACCACCCACAGACGTAGGCCTAAAGAACAGATCCAGAAACATGGCAGAGCACTTCTGAAAAGTTGCTAATCCCAGAAACCAACTAATGGATATGGAAATCTATTTGTGATCAGAATCACACTCACAGATCTGGCCACAAATGTGAATTCATTTTCTGTTATGGTATCCACAAACCTCATCAGCTTTCTGATGACTGACTTCTTTTCTAACTGAAAGGCCAAGAATAATCCTGGTGGAATTTTTTTTTTTATATTAAAAGCACAAACACATAAAAACCAAACACTGATCTAACGTTCTGCGAGACTCTTATGGAATTAAAAGGATCCTTCTTAATGTGAAGCAGTTCCGAGGACCCCTAAGTGCTTTGCCTAGTGGGCGCTACACTGCCCATATCACATCTACCTTTCACCAGAGGAGGCCTCCATTCTCCAGAATCTGGAAAGGGAAGCCAGCCCTGCTGCCCAAGTGTTGGTGGCTATGGAAGCAGGGTCATCTCACACCTCTCTTCCTAGGAGCTATTTCTGTAAAAGCGGTGTTCTAGTTTGCTAGCTGCTGGAATACAACACACCAGAGATGGACTGGCTTTTAATAAAAGGTGATTTATTTTGTTAAAAATGTATAGTTCTTCAGAGGAAAGGCAGCTAACTTTCATCTGAGGTTCTTTCTTACACCAGCACAGGATGGTCTCTGCTGGCCTTCTCTCCAGGCCTCTGGGTTCCAATAGCTTTCCCAGGGTGATTCCTTTCTCCATCTCTAAAGGCCTGGGCTACGCTGCCAGTTCTGAGATGAGGTATGCTGAGTTCCTTGGGCTGTGCTATGTTGAGTTCTCTCATTGAAGCACCAGCCAATTAAAGCAAACATCATTCACTGCAGCAGGCACGCCTCCTAGCCGACTGCAGATGTAATCAACAACAGAAGAGGTTCACATGCCATTGGCTCCTGTACACAACAATAGAACTAGGCACCTTCACCTGGCCAAGCTGACACCTGAATCTAATGACCACAAGCAGTTAAGATGAGAAACGAATTAGAATCTTTCAAAATAGAAGCTATTCGCTGGGACTGAAACTTTTTTGGTTGTTCCATTAACTATTTCAAAGCACAAATGACCATTCGGGAAGTGGTCCTTTTCTGGGCTAAAATATTAAAAAGATAAATCTTCAGTGCATGTGCCATGAACACCCTGTTTTCCTAGTGCCCTCCTCACTGTTTGGTGGCAGGGCACTCCCTGGCCTGGCCAACGATGGGGCAGACATTGGCTCCCCAGAGCAAACCAATGTCTCTCAGGAGGTAATTATGCAGGTGCCTGAGGGCAGCTGTGTGTCAACAGGGACATGGTTCAACCCCTTTTAATTTTACCTCGATTTCCATTTTTCTTGTAAAATCATTTCTAACACAAGGCATTTTCCAAACCAAATTTGGCTGTCAAGGGTCTTATTCCCACTGTCTGAACATGAACTCTCTCTCCAAGAAGCTGGGGGATGAGGGAAGGCGGCTCTTTGGTGTGGAGCTATTTGTGTCTTGTAGACCCAGCCTCTGTAAACTCCCAGTGTTGAGCTGTAAGAGTTATAGGAAATTGCTTATTCTCTCATTTCAGGAGTGTGTGCAGGTGCCAATTGGAATGGGATGAGTGGAACTGTACGTGCCCAAACGGGAGAGGAACAGGAAAGAACATTCCAAAATGTTTTACCCTCATCAATTCGGGACTGCATAGCTTTTGGAAACTTTTTTGCAGCAATAATCACACCAAAGTGTCTCATTTCTTTGGTAACTATACTTAGCGTAGTGAGTTACCAGATCTGCCTATGGTACTGAGAGCTAAATCTCCTCCCCTGACTATAAATTGTTTAATTTTGGTGCCAGATTGAGATAATCTCTTTAGAGCACCTATTGCTCTCTGTTACATGTTTTCATAATGATGGGACCCCAGCCTTCTGGGACACTAGTTCACAATTAAGTGTACTGTGCCAGCAGTGACATCAGTTTCTGAATTTTAACTTCGGCCTTTGTATTTTCAGGGGAAACAAGAGAAAACAATCTATACCTATTAATTCTCCAATGTTAAGTAACTAGATACAATATAGTAATATATTTAATAAAAATATAGGCAGAAGGTAGCAATAGTCTATTTTTACTTAAGTATATTACTCAGAAAAGCAATTGTTGGAAAATACAGAGTTCAAGTTTATTCTAGTATTTATTTACACTGAATAATCTTTGGGAAGACTTGGTCATTGACTATCAACAGGTAAGATTGTTTCAAGTTTCTCTAATGTTTGTGAAACTAATCTCACATTATGCTAAGAACATACACATCTGCATACTCATATGTGGCAACACATTTTGTAAATTTGGTAAATAGAGGGTCAGAGGAGAAAACCCTTGTATTGTCTCTGGCCAGTGTATACCTGGGGTCCATTTATGGGGTCCAGAAACTAGTGAATGGTGGTCTTCCCAGGGACGGAATCATCGCTTCAGCACCCATGCCTAAGTTCATTTCAGGGAGACATCCTTATCGACCGTGGTGGTTTTTTGGTCAACAGGTACCACTGCAGCCTGGTGGCTACTGAGCAAGAGGTATCATGACCCACAATTCACAATTTCTTTGGATGAGTCACTTGAGCCTGGGAATGAAGAATGACTTTACTAAAACCAAAGTTCTCTCCCACCATCCACAACCAACATGATCAGGCACTTAACTTCTTTAAACCTTAGTTTTCTCACCTGTACAATGGGATGCTCATACCTGACCTACACAAGGTCTAATATCAAATTAGATATTAGATGGAAACAATGGGATTATATTTATAAATGGTACAATGTTATATAAGCAGGTGGGACTTGTTATTTATGCTTGGCAAAATTTATACTCTCCTATAGTCCCTATTTTGGAGGCTATTTGGTGACTACCTTTTGGGTCTCCTGAGACAAAACAAAACAAGTTTGGGCTTTACATCATTGCTTCAGCTGCTAAGGAAAGGGTCACATCTCCAAAGATGCTCAGTGGCAGTTTTACTTTCATGTGAGAGCTTTTTTATGTACCCACCTTCAACACAGAGTTCATAACAAGAAATATACTGTCAGGTCAGGAAACTTAATGTAGCAACCCTGCCCTAATGGCAGGCCAATTTGAGCTGAGTTATGAGATTGCATTATTAGTCCAGGATGACCATTACTTCTTTCCATGAATAAAAATTTTTGGAAAATATGTTTTTTTCCCTTATTACAAAACCCAAAGTTCAAACTCCATTCTTGAGGGTTTTTTTTGCCAATCAACAGAAGCTCAAGTTCACTGCCCACTGTCCAATAATTTCTAAGAGCCCTGTTGTAAGAAATAATATTCATGGATGATTGCCTAAAAGATATGAAGAACTTCTATTCCTCTAGATACCCTAAGTTGTATCCATACATCAAGCCAGACCATCAAAAAGCAGCAGGCTTAGGCTGAATTGTTCTGGCCCCGTGTAGAGCTATTTTTACTGAATTACACTTTGGCAGTATGCCATTGGCTTGCATTGAGGGACATTAAAAGAAACAGTTAGTCCTATAAAAATTCCTAGTGCAGGGATATTGTTGAAGATATTTCCACTGCATTTGTATATACTGAATCTTTGATAAGGACCAATGGGGAAATTTCCCTTGGCTCTTAATTCTAATAAAAACCGGTTTCTTACCTTGTGTCTAATGCTCCTTTTATGTAGGGTATGGACAGATGAGTAAAAAATTTAGATGGAGAATGAACAAATAATGGGGGGACAAAGGTTAAAATAAATAGGGTAGATAGAAATTTAGTGGTCCATGAGGGGGGGTAAGGGATTTGGTATATATGAGCTTTCCTTTTTCTTGAGTGATGCAAATGTTCTGAAAAAGGATCATGGTGATAAATCAACAACTATTTGATGATATTGTGAGCCACTGTTTGTAAATCATGTATGGAATGTTTGTATGTTAAGGATTTTCAATAAAAATATTTTTCAAAAAGACTGTTTCCTTGCCTGCCATGACGGAGACCTGGGTTCAATTCCCGGTCCATGCACTTCCCGAAAAACAAACAAGCAAAACAACCAAAAATTCAACAAACGGGTGCTGCAATAATGGAAAAATAATGACATGTGGCCCTGACATATAATATATGAAAAAAAGCCTGTTTCTTTTGAACAACTGGCTTTTCTCATCAAGCAGTATAAATTTCATGCTTCCCTTCTTGTTTTGGTGTCTAGGAAGCTCAGAGTCAAATTTTCATCTCACCTCTAACAAAGGTACACAAAGCGTATAAGAACAAATGGGCATGACCTCATTTATTTTTCATCCCTTATATTTCCTATACTTCAAATTTCTTACTGTGTCGTGTTTCAATACATGCCCTTGAATCTTTTTGAGAATAAGTATGTATTTAACTCATTAGCACTGCACAAAGCTCTTCCAGATCCCAACCTGCTTTCCAGTCTTGCCTTCTGCCACCATGTACCATGACTCTTGTGATCCAATCACATGAATCCTCATCATTTCTCAGATATGCTGTGTACTTCCATGTGATTCTGCATCTGTCTATGCGGAAATATGTCTATTCTGCATCTGCCTAACTCTACATCAAGTGAAATACTGGCAGAATCATAGCACCTGTCCCTCATACCACTTCTCACTCATACCACCAGTGTAGCAGCTATCACGTTACATCCTAGTAGGCTAAGTACACACCTGTGTACTTTGCTAGATCACGAACTCCTAGAAGGCAAAGGTCATTTACATTGTCTTTGTATTTCCAGTGCCTAACAATTGTTCCAGATATAGAATTGGTGCTCAACAAATGTTTATAAAATTAACAAGTAAATGAATATTTTCTTTCCAGTTCTATTACGAGGGCCCCTTGGGATGCCTGTCTGTTACCAGGGTGTTCAATATTAACATGGGCTTGGGACCGGTGGTTGTGGGAAGGCAGGCTACAGGTGATGGTGTCTGGCTCGGTTTGGACATATCAAGTCTTCTTCAGAGCAGACCCGATCCTCAAACTTCCTTTTAGGAGACAGGAATACCGGGATGCTGTTTTCTATGACATTTGCCTGTGGTGTTTGATACTTAGTCCAACTCCAGCCGTTTGCCCAGAAGAGAAATCAAGTGAAGCCAGAAACATAAAGAGTGCAGGATTTGGTTTTGTGATGATGAAAAGGCACAGAAAGGAGACTGGGAGACAACCTGGTGTACTGGGGCCATGGGAAGTTGTCAACCTACATGAGTTCTGAGAAAAATCAGTACCAGCATCCAGTTAACCGATTCTCTAAACTCCGGGGTGGAAATGACTCTACCACAGACAGCCTTGTTCTTCCAGTGCCAGAATAGTGTGTTTCTCATTTGTTCAAGAATTGAAAATATCTGTTGGATGATGTAACAAAATGTGAAAACAGCATCACAGTGTTTACAGAAGAGTGTTTTGTTATAGCAAGCAGTAACCATCTGCCTTGAAGTTTTCCCCTTTTTGTCTCATGTCTTGGTGTTTGCTTTTCTTCCAAACGGTAAAGCTAATGGGATTATAACTGTTTTAACAAGAACATCACTGATTCAAAAAACCTTCATTTTATAAATGGAAAAACTGAAGCCCTGATACGATGACCTGTCCAAGGCCACATAATGAGGTGGCAGCAGAGCCCAGAAGAGCAGTCTCCCAGCCCAGTGTTCTTTCGATGATAGCATGCCAGCTGCTTCTGGGTAGTCATCAAACAAAAACTAAGTACAAATAATGGGAAGCTCCTGGGAGAAATAAGCCAGTTGGCTTGTTGATACCAACTCAGCAAAAATTCCTGAGATGAAGGCCTAATTGATCCAGATAAAGGTTTCAGCAAGTGATTAACGGGTACAGGGCTAGTGACTAAAGTTGCAAAGACATGTTATATTTTCAAACTTGGGCATGTGTAACTGGCACTCCCAAATACTCTTGGATAGCCTAACATCTGTTGATCCAATTGCTGGAAGAAGGAGATGAAATGAATGAAAGCCAAGTGTGGAAGAAAGCAGCAGAAATCTGGGACTCAGACCTCATGCTCTGCTGAAGTATGTGGTATGACAGTTGGCATGCACGAGCAAAAAAGACACTCAGGATTTTTGTAGTTGAGCTGCAAGGACACAGAACCCTAGGAACAGTTCACAATTCAAGTGGAAATGTCTGAGGCAGGCAAGAGTCTAGGCTGTTGTAGTTTTACTTCTGTGACAACAGACCATCTCATCTCATTTACAGGGGCCCGAATTGTGTACGTAACCCCCAGGTGTACACAGCACGAGAAAAAGTCTCATGAGAGGGTGCACCAGCCCAACCACCGAAAGCGCACAGGGCATTCCTGAGTTTCTGATCGCCTTTTTAAACAATAATCCTCCCCAGAAAAATGTGAGGTTAAAAGTTTAATCTGAGTTCACAGCATATGCATTCCAAAAGGGTACTGTACTTGGGGAAATTACTCACCTAGAGTTTATATAAATTCCAAGGCGATAAAAGTCGGCGGACAAATTGGAGCCAGAGCACGTTTACATTTAAGGTTTAAAATGTAGATTCCACTTACAGAAAGAAATAAGGCAAAAAAAAAAATCACACACCGCCCAATGTTTCATGTTAAGAGGCCTGGCCCCATTAAATATCAGTCCATCATCTCAAGGAGTGTAGAAGATGCCAATGCATGCTTTCCTCTCCCTGTCCTGCTTGAAAAGCACACGTCACATCTGCTTGCTATCAGCATTTATCTCGCAGCGAGCGTCTGACTCATTTGGAAAACTCAAAGCACATGTTTCTTCCTGCTGAGGAACCAGCCATTACTGTGCAATTTATAGACCCTCTGTGACCCAGAGCATACGACGAAGGGAGAGAACCTCCAAGGAGCCTGTCAGGGGGCTCTTGGGGCTGGGAGGTTTAATTACTTTGCTACTAGCTTCCTAAATGGAGACGATACCTCATCAGCCTTGTCACTCCCAGCCCAGAGTCACAACTCGCCCTTCTTCTTCTCAGTCTGGGAAGGAGCTGCAAGACTGAGGGTTTGAGAAAGAGAGGCAGCAGGTAATGAATGACAAATACACGGCTCCTTCGTTTCTGGAATCAAATGGCATTTGTGCAACAGCTCACAAAGTTTTAGTTATAAAACAGAATGGACATGTTCTTTCTTCAAATCCCTGCTGTTTCAGGGATATGTCTTGGTATCTGCAATGCATTATTTCTATCAGTCTTCTCTCCACCAACCAGTCTGGTGTCTAGCATCTTCCCTAACAACAGTGAAGCTCACGGCAACGGGCCACCCACTTTTCCTGAGCTACACAAAGCCCCAGTCCTGGTTGAAAAGCTAAAATTCACCATACTTAGCATTTCATCCATCACATTTTAATTTTTTCCGATTCTGGCTCTATTCTGCCAAAACTCATGGCCTGGCTACAGCCACAGCCAATTAACATAGGAGCCTTGTGGTGAGTTAGTAAAGGAGCCTCCTCTAGAAGGATTGGCCCCTCTGAGAGCCACTGTGCAGAGCAAACCCTGAACAACTAAATGCAGAGCCTGGCAAGAGCTCATGGGCCTTTTTTTTCCAGAAGCATTTAACAGTGATGGGAAGTCTAAGGTTTATCTGTCTTAAATGGAGAAGGCCACAATAGGATGGTAAAATGCAATAGGCCAAAGGTTTGAATCAAAACTCACCATACACCCCTGTCTGTATTCTCTAAATGCTGAACCACACAGAGGGCTGGATGCAGAGGCTGGCATGAGGTATCTGTGCCAGATGGCTCTCAACTAATGCATCTGTCGATACCATCTGGCCAAATGAGCTCGTGATACTCAGTTTACTCCAGAACCAGCTCAAGGTTCTTCCTTAGTTCTTTGTATCTCTGGAAAGACAGGGAGGTTCCCATCCTTCTGGTTGGAACAGTATCTCCCCCACATTTACTTCTGATCAGTGGACTCCTTCAAACTTGTTCGTTCATTCAGACTTGTTCACAGGAAGGTCTGTTCTCTCAGGCCACCATCCTTAGCTTTGAACATGCCACCTACCAACCTTACATTGCCCAGAGCAGTAGGTTCCATGTATTTTGACAATATACCTCACAAATTCCTTATTTTAAATATTCTTATTTAATTTCTAAATTGTCTGTGTATACCATTATTGTTACTTAACAGCTCAAGGTACAAAATATACTTAGAGGGAGGTTTAACATAGAAATAATAGATGTTAATTTTTATCTGTATTTTAATAATTTTGAAGGTTTTGTGGCCAAATACGTGCCAGATCAAGTTAGACTGTCACTCCACCTTAGTAAGGAGGTTGGAAAAGGGCTTGTAGTGGGAATATCAAGCAGACCTGGTACCTTGGCCATTTTTGCGTGTTTGTTTTGGGGTCTGTATTGTTAGTGCTACCTTTAACCCTGGTTCATTCATAGGAAAATTTTTAAGGCACATCTGCATTTTGTGAAGGTTGATTTTGTTAAAACCAGATAATATGAGTGGAAAATCCATTTTACCTGGTACAAGAAACCAGGCACAGGATATTAATCTCTGTGCTTGAGTTTGAGAACTTGAAGACAAAAGACTCAAGACTGGCCTATCAATTAGGGTTAACACCAGGAAAAAGTGCAGAGGGGTTGGGGGCTCCTGGAAAACAGTAGTTTCACAGCTAATCCCACCTTTACATCATTTCTACTTACGAGCACTGTGGTAGTTAGGTTCAGGTGCCAACTTGGCCAGGTGACAATGCCCCGTTGCTCTGTTTCTGTGGAGTTAAATTATCAGTACGTGAAATTCATCTGTGGCTGATTACATCTGCAGTCAGCTAAGGGGAGTGCCTTCAACAATGAGTGAGGTTTAATTTAATTAGTTAGAAGCTTAAAAGAGAGGGGTCAGAAGAGAGCTCGGCAGTTCAGCCCAGATGTTTGGAGATGCAGACAGCAGTTGCCCTGGGGAAGGCCCTTGGAACTCAGAAGTCAGGAAAGAAGGCCAGCAGACGTCGCTGTGTGCCTTCCCATGGGACACAGAACCTCAGATGAAAGCTAGCTGCCTTTCCTCTGAAGAAATTTTGTTTTTGCTTTTGTTTTTCTTTTCTTTTGAAGGAATTTTTAACTAATAAATCTGCTTAATAAAAGCCGATCCATCTCTAGTGTGTTGCATTCTGGAAGCTTTAGCAAACTGAAACAAGCACTTTTTTTAAAAAGGGAAGGAAAGGTACAGATATTAAGTACGTACAAATGTCTTAAATACCTCCAAAGGCAAGCAGATAAATGGCCTAACTTTCTAAGTCAAACAAACAAAAACCATCTTTCCACATCTCAATTCCACAGGTGCTATGAAGACAATTTTCAAGCTATAAGAAGTTGGAGGGAGATGTTATTTCTCTCCCACTAGTCCACACAATTTGTTCAGTAAGAATAATGTCTTAGCACGTTTAATAAATTGATTTTGTCATCCCATTCTAGGTTTGAAAAAACTAAAACCGTTACATACACTCTCATTACACACGTGCTCAATACCAAGGGTCACAGTTTTTAGTTTCAGAGGAATTTTGCTACTTTATCCAAGAAAAGCAACCACCATTAAGAAGAAAGGAGCTGCAGCAAATTCCCCTCTCCACTCACTTCTATGATAAAAGTGCAGGATCAGTGGATTTCTCCAGTGTTGCCAGTGAAGGCTCTCCTGGGCTGTTTCTTCAATGCTTAAAAACAACTGGCCTTCTGACTGGTCCTCCTCCTACATTTCTTTCTGAGGGAAAGAAGATGCTCTGTACACTCAGTGGGGTCCTGATATAGGGAAGGGGGATACAGGGAGAGGATGAAGAACTGACTGCATCGATGTTAGTCCAGGGAAAAAAAATAGGAAAAGATTCAAACCGGCAAAGAGTTAGCTTGTAACGTAGAACTACCCACCTCAGCAGCAACTCTCCCATGAAGTTCAAAGAACTCAAGAATTATATAAAGAGCAAGGAAAAAACCCCACACTTAAGCCAACTGAAGATTATGGATTGAGAACATCTGAAACCTCCACGCTTTTCTGAGGGGAAATATATGAGAACAACAGATTCTATCACATGTTCCATACTGCTTCTTTTCACATCAGTTGACATGAAAATATATTTGGATTTCAAGTGCCCAAGGTCTTAAATAATACAAGAGGGAAGACGGAACTAAGAGGGGGTCTCTATGTACTATCCAGACCTAAGTCCTAACCTAAACACATCCAAACTCCTCTGATCTCATGACTAATTTAATACAACAGAGTAGGTCCAAATAATGCATAGCATTACAGGGCCACCCATGTACACCAGGCTACTCTGTCAGCAGCTCAAGGCACTGTTTGAAAAGCAAAACCAAGACAAACCAATGAAAACAATACAAACACCCCAAACCTGAAATATCAGCTCAGAGAATACACAACAGTGTCTGAGGTTGAGGGCATCTTCTACCCTGCCTGTCTGAGGCTAAGATTCTATTGCCAGATTGCCTTTCAGACTCTGGGAGCAGGGACCACATGCACACATGTGTGTGAACAAGGGAAGTCTGCAGGAAAGCGGGCAAGTAGAGCATTTAACCCGAAAGGGTACTCTTCATCACTCCCCATCGGGCAGCCCTGTATTCCAGCTAGCCAGAATCCTCACTTGTCAAATGAGCCCCAACAGCAGGTCATGCCATGCCATGCCACCTTATGTTGCGCCATTCATTAATGCATTCATCCACTTGAGATTTATTGAACTCCTTCTAAGTGTTCAATGGCAAAAAGAACACACATTGTCTCTATCCTCATTTGAAGATTTCTCTAAGTCTCTCTGGCAGGTTGAGTTTTAATCTTGGTTAAAACTCAGCTGCTTTGGGGGAAGAATTATACTTTGTGCTGTTAACAGTTGTTAGCTTAGTAGAGTGTTTTAATTAGGGGCTGATACGGAGTGCTCAGAAGAAACAGATCCCACCCCTCCATGCTTACCATGGAAGGGGTTGGGGGCAGATATGTGGTGAGGAACAAGGGAGAGCACTTGGAAAAGTTTTTTACCTGAACTTCACCATTTTCTTGGGATCAACCCAACCTACAAGAGACCCCAGTCTTCAGCAGCCCTTGTTTAAGGGTTTGGTTGGTGGGTGACTGGAGATGCTCTATTTACTCAGTCTATAGAAAATCCCATGATACTGCTTTCCCAAGGACTTTCAGCTTTCTCTTAGTATAAATCTTTGTTTATGTGCCCAGTCCAGGTAGTGAGTGCTAGAGAGGAATGAAATAGTAAGAGACCATGGCAAGTGAGCACTTAGAAGACAGAAAAGTCTCAGATCAATTCTAATTTACATAATCTCTAGCTGCTGGTTAAGAAATCACTGATATGCTCTAAAAAATGGAAGAATTTTTAGAAAAACTCAATGTCAATTGTGTGTTCAATAATTTCTAGGGTAAGCTGATCCTTTAAGTCTATCAGGAGTTCATGGACTTGGAATGACCAGTAATGTATATTTAAACATACAATAAAACGTAAGGTAATAAAAGGTCTAAGGCATACCGCGGAAATGAGCTATTACTACTCTCTGGCAAGGAAAGCCCATTTGTATTTCATGTATAATTTGACTATGCTTCAATAGAGCAATTTTAGTTTTAAATGGCACATTTCCTTTCTTCTTTATTAGGTTTCATGAAGAGTTACTTCATCCCAGGTACTTATATTCGTGGTATTTCAGTGGTACTGTACAAACCCAGGATCTTACAGAGACCGCAGTAATGCTCAGTATGTCACTAAAGGTCAACAACTGGGAGACAGTGGTCTGCAATGCTGAGATGTAGACTTGAATCTGTGATGGGTGCTTATAGCTGTCACAATGCGTCTGCAGTCATTGCATAAATGCCCGGACACACATGGTGGTCAGTTATGCAATGTGAGACACGAATGACTGTTTTCTAGGATGGGCATTGGTGCTATTATTTATTATTATTCTGTAACATTTACTATCTTGGAGGGTTTTTTGTTCTGATTTAAGAAATAGCAATTGAGGTTTTTCTTCTTGTTGTTGTCTTTAAAAGAAGTAGCCTAAACCTTCTTTCCATGAATTTTTTTAGCAAGGCAGCATCTGGGAACATATGATTTCCAGCTTCCTGAAAAATAAACTTTCTTATTTTGTTAAGATGCATTCTTTATCTCTAGAGAAACCAAGACTAGATAATTTAATGGAATTTTATTTCCTTGGAACTTATCTCCATGGAACATCAACCTCATTAGAGCATCAGGAGGCAAGGGCGGAATGGAATGCAGACTGTCTTACCCGCATCTTCTGATCAAGACCCGAGAGTTCTCACCTAGGAATAGCGAATGCTCTTTTCTGTACTATCTGCACTCTATGGCTTGCTATGACCTTGTTAGCATTTAGGAATCTAAAATTAACTATTCATGAGTGAAATCAAATATGTTTATTTGCATTATTGTTCTTCAGGTCTGTAGTCACTCCTACTGGCTGATCTTTGAAACAATTCCTCTGTAAAATCTCCAGCAACTCGGTCACTCAAAATAATTAGTTACCTTTGGTTTCCTTATGACCTTTATTCCAGGGGAAACAGAATGGGTTTTCAAAGAGCCAAATGGTCCCTAGCCTCTTATTTGGTCATGAAAGTACAATTATTATTGTCAGAAAAATACTTTCTAATTGTCACCAAGGACCAATCCTCAGTGTTCTGGGATTGTCTTGGACTCAGAGTCTCAGGGCCAGTAACCAAGTTGGATTAGATTCACAATGTATCCTCTTGGCATCTCAATGTTCTTATTTATAAACATGGGCTGTCTTAGCCCTTAGAAATACTTTAAGAAATGTCTCAAAGAACATGCTCAAAAACTTGCTTGCTTTAAAACTGTTCTTGGGAATGAGGCACTGGCCTTATAATATTACGTGAGGCTTCATCACAGGCATCAAGTCTTTTCTTCAGGGTTCAGAGGTAGAAAGGCTGAAAACTAGCTGTGCTATATGATGACCTTGAACTCAGAGGACCTGGGAAGACGGGAAAAGTTCACGCTGCTTCTGGAGGACATAATTCCTGGCTCCAAAAAAGGAAGGGCGGCCATTCTAAGAAAGCAGAAAGAGCTATAAGGTACAATTAATGGGCTCTTAGTCCAATTATGGCATTACCCTGGTTTATGCTTTCCTCACCTGCAAAATGGGAGGTGTGGGAATATTCAATAACCTTCAGAACCCTTTCCAACTCTGATTTTTGTGGTTCTGCAGTTCTATTCTACTCTAGCAGACCATGTTAAATCAAAATTTCAGTATTGTAAGATAGAACGAAAGAGGGCACTTTCAACAGATGTGGCCAGACAATACAAAGGTCAACCAGAGTGAGGTGAGGAAATGACCGCTCCCTTCCATGATCTCCTCTGGCAGACAGGAAAGCCGGCAGAGACCTACGCGATGGAGTCCTTCAACTGCCACATTACAAAGAGTGTGAGCAGCAGCTGAATTAGGGCTCTTTCCACGGCAAACATCACCATCACCCCAGGCTGCAGCCAATTTGCTCCTTGTTTTCAGGTGTTTGTCGGGGGCGAGATCTCAGTGGGTCAGGGCGTGTGCACAGAAGCAGGAAGCAAATAAATAGGGTATGAAGTGATTAAGCGGTAATGTCCTGAGCTATGCTTTGGGGGAGAGTTTAATATTTCACAGAAGCGTCATGTCGCCTGTGCTTCTGCACAACAAGCCATCCCGATTCACTTCTCCTTCAGGGTTAAATTACTCTGCTCTTCAAAAGGGGCTTTAAACAGTCTACCTGTGGTCTTAGCACTCAGGAGAATTCTAATCCTGCTGAGGAGGCTTTTAAATACTTGGTTCTTAAAGACTAGACTTCAAGAAACAAAGATGGAGAGCTCCTTTTGACCAGCATTAAAGACCCTGAAGTAAGAAGCACCAATTAGAGCGAGTGGGAAAAGAGTATAAGAGAACTGGGTATGAAGCAACATGCCCCTGACTCAGGGTGATAACCAAACCCTTAGTGAGATGAACAGGTAACTGATGTTGGGATCCACTTACACATCTTTATGGGTTCTGGTATGTACCAGTGAACAGTTTATTATTTAAGGTCCTTCCTTATCACAGAGTGCGGTTTTCAACCTTTCCAAGAAGTTGCTTCAGTAAGACCCTGGTTAAAAAATCCTTCCAGGTGCTGTTATAGGTATTTGAGCTGGGTGGGCACCAGGTGACTATAAAAGACAAGATTCTGATGAAAGGGCGGGCCATGGTGGCTCAGCAGGCAAAAATGCTCGCCTGCCATGCCAGAGGACCCAGGTTCAATTCCCGGGGCCTGCCCATGTTAAAAAAATATATATATTCTGATGAAAGCCCAGGTTAGCAGCAACCATTTGCCCCATCCTTCAATAGGCAGATTACAGATAGCACTGGATGAATGAACACTAATGATACACACTTAGATTCACAAAAGAAAAGTTATTAAATAGTGTTTTGTTGGTGCCACCTGCTTTATTTTCAGCGTCCCTCAGCATCCCTTATTGTCCAACCCTCTAAAAAGACAACTTTGACTGGAAACACATTAATCTAATTCCTTTTGTAAAGTTCTATCTGGAAGATAAATGGAGTTGATTATTAAAGTTGTATCTCCATTAGCTATCAAAAGTGGAGAACTGAGGAAATATTCAGTTAACCTAGGAAAAAGTAAAAGTCATCCTTTCAAATTTAAAATGCCCATACAATTGGGTGTGCTGCATCTCCACGGAGACAATCTAATCAAGTTTCCAACCTACAGGATTGAAGGGGGGTTAAAAGCAATGGCTGCCTTCAGGGGATGGATGAGGATGAAAACCTGGCTTTTCTAGGGCACATAATCCTTTCAAACAGGCACACCGAGTAAACAGGGAGCAGGGCTGTCTTACCATTTGTCCTTATATGCTGAGTGTCATAAAAAGGGTTGGAAGAGGTTTGCTTTTGTGCTTTTGAATCAGAAGCATCCAACAACCAACCCAAGGCATCCTCCTTCTGGTCCCAAATACATTCCAGGTGTATATCATTTTATTTTTTAAGGTAAAATGAGGACAACACAATCATCTGGAAAATTAAGCACAAAATGGAAACTCTGATGCTTCACCCTCACACCAGGCACCACTAAATGTCTCTGTAAGATGAAAGCATCATTAGATGAACTCGAGTGACTTCTTTTGATCCCTTGAAATCTGTTTATCCTCTTGAACTAAAATAATTCCTGTGGCTTTGTTTGTTTATCAGCAACTGTTTTTCAATGTTTGGAAAAAACGTAGCCCCTCAAAAAAGAATATCATTCCTCTGCCTGTTATTTATAAGACGCTTAAAAGAATGAAAGTTTACCCTAACAATACAGAATTCCAAAATGCCATTTCATATGTTTAAAGATATATCAGCGGAGTAACAATCTATGGGGAATTGGCTTACAGTATTATAAACTCAGGCTTTTCTGACCAAGTTATGACCTTGTGTCAGAGAATGAAACAAAATATTTAAACAACGGCATGGAGCTACACATGAATTTAAAGTGGGATTAAGGATGGAGGCTACATAAATTGAATGACAAACTATTCATCCTAGCCTAGGCCTTCCAGCCAGGTTGATCCATTCACAGGTCAAATGACTGGAGTCCCATACAAATGAGTCACAGACATGCAAAAGTAGAGACTTGAGATTTACCTCCTATCTCCTCCATGCCCCACATCATCCTATTATCTTCTGGTGATCTCTTCTGGGCTTCTAAATCTTTGACCTTACTTCCTTGCTGGCCAACCAACCTCAGTGAATACTGGCTTGGCCCTCACTGCTTATCAGCTTGCACCCCTCTTGGGTTCATCTTTCTCTTGTCGTTTGGACAATTACCTCATCTCTCAGTGCTAGCTCTAGACCCCAAGTTCAGAGCAGGCTAACTCCAGACCATCGGGAGGGACAACTAACAGAGCTAACAGTGGCACTGATGTGCCCTTACTTCCCAGGCTGCTTTTCCTGTGACAGGACCATTCAGCATGTCTGTGCCTGGTGGCATGTTCCTTAATCTCACAACTCTTCTGCTGAGTGGGCAGAGGTACAGAGACAAAGAGTCAGACTCAACCTGGCTGAGGGAAACAGAGGACCCAAGCCCTATGGCTGGGTGGCATTTGCCCTGTGTCAATGTTGTGGAGGAACCTGAAAGAAATGTCCATCCAAACCTCATTCTAAAGCAGCTTTCTTTAGCGGTGTCTCTAGAGATATAAAGTATAAAAAACCTCAGAGACAGGAAAGGTAACCGACGCCTTATATAAGGTGGAATGATTTTTGTTAAATGTTAGAGGAAGCAACAACACTGCTGTTCTCGATCCTGCCTGCACAGGAGGATCACCTGGGGACTTTATAACTAGCTGCCTGAATCCCATCCAAGGCCAATTAAAACAGAATCTCTAGTGGTGGGATCTGACATTTATACTTTTAAAAAACTTTCCAAGTGATTCTGATGTGCACTCACTAGAAGGACTAGAAGGAATATATTAAATGACTAGACAAATGATGAATATGACTGATTAGAAGGAATCCAGTTGCTGGCACTAACCTAAGACATGAACTTTTAGTACTCTGTTCAATATGCAAGTGGCTATGTCAATTACTTTGGATTTTAGTTTAAGACGATCTTTCAACATGTCTTTGGGGACAGAGGCCGGGAAAGAGCATGGGCTTTAGGGTCTGAAAGCTGGAGTTCTAATCACAACTCTAGCACTTGGAGTCACCCAGCCTCCCTGAACCTCAGTTTCCTAAAAGGTAAACTAGGTAAGGATGCCTGTGGGGATGTCAAGAAGTGGTCAGCACAGTGCCTGACCCACCATCAGATCCCAGTAAATGCCAGCCTCTTCCTCCTTACTCAGCAGAATCAGAAACATTCTCATCACACATATACTCTACCTCTATTTTCAAAAAATAAAATATCCCACGCTGCTTTTCCTTTAGCAGTCTGTCTTTTCAGTCACTACCTTGTAACGCAAAATCCCGCAGTTCACAAACAGAAAAAAAGACGTTAGATTTCAAAATTGGAAAGGAATGAATGCAGGATTAAGCTTGACTTATTCATAATTGTCACAAAATTGAAGCCCTCCAAGGAATTCAAGCATTGCCAGATATCGAGAAAAAGAAAAAAATAAAATAAAATGGGGAAAGTAAACAGGAAGAAGAAAAGAGATTTAAGATTATTTCTCTAAACCAAATTTCAGAGACAGGAAATAGTCCTAAACATTAATGTGTAGAGAGCTCCTTTGAAAATAATTTTGCCACAACCCCTGATTTCACACTAAAATAGAGGTAGAAACAGCTGTTTCAAAAATTATTGCATTCCATCATTAAATTACTATCAGCTTATTGATTTTGAAGAGAAAAATGGTTTTTCCACGATTAAAAGATTATCTTGATATTATGCATGAAGATAAATGTTTTAGACTCTAAAAGAAATGTCTCATTCTCCAAACTGCAAGCATTCAGATAGAATGCCAATAAGTTCCATTATTTATGATTTTGTAGGTATTTGTTTACTTATGAAATCAGTCTACTGTCTTATGAGCACAATTATATACAGTGTGGTAGACTGAATTATGTACCCGAATTCAGACATGTTCCTGATCTGCATTCCTGTGGGTATGAACCCATTGTAAACAGGACCTTTTAAAGTTGTTATTTTAGCTAATGTGTGGCCCAATTTAGTTTTAATTCTTAATCTGGATTACTGGAATTCTTTTAAGAAGAAATTCACATGTAGTCAGAGAAAGCCACAGGGAGAAGCCAGGAGCCAGAAGTCAGCAGGAACCCACAAGAGAAATGAGAAGACACGGCCATGTGATGGGAAAGCAAAAGAACACCAAGGATTGCCAGCAGCCAGCCCTGGAATGCTACGGTCTTTGGAGAAAAAGGAAGCCCTGCCAAGATCTAGATTTGGGCTTCTCTTAGCCTCAAAACCATGAGCCAATAAATCTCATTGTTTAAGCCAACTCATTGTGTGGTATTTGTCATAGCAGCTTGGAAAACTAAGGCAACTAGCAACAATAGAATACATTAACATTGTGAAATCTTTCACAAATTTGATCCCACAGATCAAATAACAGATATCTGTTAATTGCCTACTATGCTATAGAACTCCTTCATCTAACCATAAACTGACTTGGGGTTGCATGAGATTACTAGGTATTGGCATGCAAAAGAAGCAGAAAAGATCATATTTGTCCTCCATGAAGTAGCAAGCTGCCTGAGGTATGTGGTGGAGGAAAAAAGCATGGGGAAATCAGGCTTCAAGTCCTCGTACTGCCAATTACTAGCGGTGTGATCTGGAATATGATACTTCATTTCTCTGAAGTTCAGGTCTCACCTCAGTATTATTAATACCCTTCCTTGTAGCGTTATTCTGAAGATTGACTGAAATTATATATAAAGTGCCAAGCACATGGGAGATATTCTTTCTCTTATATAAAGCCTAGACACAAATGTTTCCCCATGTGGTTTGGTATTCTTCTGGTTTGTTAAGTGGTATAGGGCATTCATAAAATATTGAGTTTGACACACCAAGCAAACTAATTAAAAAGTAATGCTCTAAGTGGGTGCAGGGGTAGTTCAGTGGTAGAATTCTTGCCCACCATGTGAGAGACCCAGGTTCAATTTCTGGACCATGCACTCCCCCCTCAAAACAATAAATCAATAAATGGTTTAGTCACATGGAAAAAGAACGAATGTGACCCCCACCACACAGCATACAAGAAATAAAAACAATGCTCTAGGGCGGGCCATGGTGGTTCAGCAGGTAAGAGTGCTTGTCTGCCATGCCCGAGGACCCGGGTTCGGTTCCCGGTGCCTGCCCATGTAAAAAATAAAAATGCTATAGATCAATATAAAATGGAATTCTAAAAAATGCTTAAATAACCCACTGGAAGGTAGGAAAAAGAAAACAACAAACCAAAATATAGACAATTTTGTATTTATACTTAAAAACTTAAGCCCTACATAACAATAATTACATTAGATGCAAATGATCTAAATACACCAATGAAAAGACAGGCATTGGTTGAGTGGATTAAAAGACATGACTCAATTATATACTGTCTACAAGGAACTCTTGAATTATAACAATATTGGCAGGTTGAAAGTAAAAGAATGGAAAAGATAAATCCTGCCAAGATTAATCAAAGCAAAGTAGGAATGGCTATACTAATATTAGATAAAGTAGACTTCAGAGCAAAGAAAATTATCAGAGAGGGAAGGAAACTACCTAAAGATGACAGGGCCAATCCAACAAGAAGACATAGCAACCCTGAATGTGTATAAACCAAACAAAAGAACTACAAAACATGTGAAGCAAAAACTAATACAATTAAAGAAAGAAACAAATCCATAATTATATAGTTGAAGAACTTAATACCCTTCTCTCAATAACTGACGGAATTAAAGAGAAGATCAGTAAAGGCATAGAAAAAATCAATACCATCAATCAACAGGATCTAATTGTCATTTATAGAACACTCCACCCAACAACACTAAAATGTACCTTCTTTTCAAGTGCCAAAAGTACATATACCAAGACAAACCAGGTTCTGGCCCATAAAACAAACCTCAAGATATTAAAAGAACTGCAATCAGATATTCTCCAATCAGAATGGAATCAAACTAGGAATCCTAACTGTGTATACACCAAACAACAGATATTAATAATATACAGGAAAATCTCCAAATACTTCAACACTAAAAACACACTGCTAAATAATCCATGGGTTAAAAAGGAAGTCTCAAGGGAAATAATACAACATATTGAACATAATGAAAATGAAGATACAACAAATTAAACTTTGGGTGACACAGCTAAAACAGTGCTAGAGGGAAGTTTATAGCACTAAATGCTTACATCAGAAAAGAGGAAAAGTCTCAAATAAATCATCTTATCTCTCACTTCAAGAACCTAGAAAAAGAAGAGCAAACTAAACCCAAAAGTAAGAAGAAGAAAATAAAAAAGAGTAGGACAGAATGAATGAAATAGAGAAGTAAAAAACAGCAACAACAACAAAAAACCAATAGAATCAACAAGCCAAAAGTTTGGTTCTTTGAAATCTTTAGCTAAAATTAACAAAGAAAAAAATAGTGGACACAAATAACTAAAATGAAAATGAAAGGGGGACATTACTACCAACCCCAAAAGAAATAAAAGGATCCTAACTGTAAGAACACCCGTATACTAACAAATTAGATAACCTGGATGAATGGACAAATTCTTAGAAACACACAAGCTACATACACTGACTCAAGAAGAAAGAGAAGTTTGCCATAAAAGCCTGAGTATATACATAGAGGAACTGAATGTGGGGACACAAATGGACATTGGCACACTGGTATTTATCATGGCAGTGTCCCTGATGCACAAGAATGGAGGTGGCCTAAGGTTACAACGACAGAGGAATGGAAGGGAGAACTATGAAGTATACATACAATGGACTACTGAATGGCTACAAGAAGGAATGGAGTGATGAGGCATGCAACTAGGTGAAAGAATCTTAAGGACTGTATGTTGAATGAAATGTCAGGAACAAAATGACAAATATTATCATGCCTCAATCATATAGGACTAACACAAATATTAAAATTCGGTGAACTCAAGTCGACGGCATGTGTTATCAAGATGGAGCCTGTTGTAAAGGGTACTAGACTGTAAACTCTTACAGTCACATATATTCAGGAGGTGTAACTTAATTCTAAATTCTGAGATCCTGAGCTGTTTGTATATAACATGGTCATTCCCAGAAACCTCGGGCATTTATGTGACATCTGAGACTCAGAGTTAGAGCTCTGAAGCTATGAAAAATCAGCACTGCCCCATACGGGAACTGTTTAAAAAGTTGAAAAAGGGATCACACATTGAGTAGAGTTATGAATGAAGCTGATCTGGATAGGACTAAGGTATATCAAAAGACTGAGTGAAGGATGATATTGTCCATAGTTTAAAATTTCAACTTCTGTGTGAGACTAAAAGGAGAGATGTTTATTGGGTGCAAAATCTATATTTTGGGTAGTGTATTTCCTAATTTAACTTGTATGATCAGTTTAGTTGAACACCTTAAGTACATGGAATCTTGAATAGGGCATGATATTTTGTTGGTTTGTCCAGGATAGTGTGATGCCCTGATATATCCCAGAGTAATTTGGGCAGTGAATAAAGAAGTATTTGCAAGGTACCCTTGGGAGACTGGGGAGAAAGGAGGAAATATTCAACTTCCCCATTTGGAGATTTTTCTGATATTCTCACAAGCAGTGGGGACAACCAAATCAAGAGGCCGAGTCCTCGATCTTGGGGTTCACCTCTATGAAAAGTATTCCTGCAAAGGATAAACTAAGCCTATTTAAGATTAGGCCTAAGAGTCATCCCAGAGAACCTCTTTTGCTGTTCATATGTGGCCTCTTTCTCTAAGTCAACTCGGAAGGTGAATTCGCTGCCCTCCCCACCTCGGTGAGACATGACTCCCAGGGGTGTACATCAACCTGGCAACATGGGACAGAAATACCAGGATGAGCCAGGACCTGACATCAAGGGACTGAGAAAGTCTTCTTGACCAAAATGGGGAAGAGAGAAATGAGACAAAATAAAATTTTAGTGGCTGACAGATTTCAAACAGAGTCGAGAGGTTATCCTGGAAGTTCTTCTTATACAATACCCTTTATGAATATAGATGCAAAAATCCTCAACAAAACACTAAAAAGATATCCCTTTTTAGTTTATGGTGTATTGGAGTGGCTGGAGGGAAGCACCTGAAACTGTTAAGGTGTGTTCCAGTAGCCTTGATTTTTGAAGATGATTGTATAAAGATATAACGTTTACAATGGGACTGTGCGATACTGAAAACCTTGTGTCTGATGCTCCTTTTATCCAGGGTATGGACAGATGAGTAAAAAAAATATGGATAAATAAATAAATAAATAATGGGGGGACAAAGGGTAAAATAAAATGGGTAGATGGAAATACTAATGGTCTTTGAGAGGGAGGGGTAAGGGGTATGGTATGTATGAGGTTTTTCTTTTCATTTCTTTTTCTGGAGTAATGCAAATGTTCTAAAAATGATCATGGTGATAAATACACAACTATGTGATGATATTGTGTATTATGAGCCATTGATTGTACACCGTGTCTGTAATGTACGTGTGTGAAGATTTCTGGATAAAAATATTTTTTAAAAAAGAAGAAATAGAAGATCCCAACAAACCAATGACTAATAATGTTATTTATCAGTAATAAAAAACATCCCAACAAAGGGAAGCCCAGGATCAGATTCCTTCACAGGTGAATTTTACCAAACATTCCAAGAATTAACAACCAATCCTGCTGAAACTCTTCCAAAATATTGACGAGGAGTAAACAGTGCCTAACTCATTCTGTGAGTTGCCAACATTGCCCACATACAAAAGCCAGACAAAGATATTGCAAGAAAAGAAAAGTACAGACCAATATCCCTTTTGAACATAGATGCAAAAATCCTCCAGAAAACACTAGCAAACTGTATCCAACAAACAGCACATTAAAAGGAAAAAACCCACATGATCAGAACAGGCATTTGATAAAATCCAGTACCTTTTGGGATAAAACACTTAGAAAACTACTAATAGAAGGAAGCTTCTGTAACATGATAAAGCGTATATATAGAAAACCTACAGCTAATGTCATATTTAGTGGTGAAAGCCTGAAAACTTTACCTATAAAATCAGGAACAAGACAAGGATGTTCACTGTCACCACTGTTATTCAATATTGTGCTAGAAGTTCTAGCCTGGGCAATTAGGCAAGAAAAAGAAATAAAAGTCATCCAAATTGGAAAGGTTGAAATAAAACTTTCCTATTTGCAGATGATGTGGTCCTATACATAGAAAATCCTGAAAAAATCACAACAAAGCTACTAGAGCTAAGAAATGAATTCAGCAAAGTGATGGGATATAAGATTAATATCCCCAAATCAGTAGTCCTTCCATACACTAGTAATGAGCAATCTGAAGAAGAAATCAAGAAAGAAATTCCATTTATAACAACAATTAAAAGAATTAAATATCTAGGATTGAATTTAACCAAGTACGTAAAGGACATATATGCAGAAAACTGTAAAACATTGCTAAAAGAAATCAAAGAAGACCTAAATAAATGAAAGGTCATTCCGTGTTCATGGATTGAGGATCAATCAATGAAGAATCAATAAAATGTCAATTCTACCCAAATTGATTTACACAATCAACACAATTCCAATCAAAATCCCAATGGGGCACTCTGAAGATATTGAAAGGCAAATTACCAAATTTATTTGAAAGAGGAAGGGGCCCCAAATAGCCAAAAATATCTTGAAAACAAGAATGAAGTTGAAGGACTGATGCTTCCTGACTTTAAAGCACATTATAAAGCCACAGTGGTCAAAACTGCATGCTATTGTCATAAAGATAGACACGTTGATCAATGGAACTAAATCAAGAGTTCAGAAATAGACCTGCACATTTGTGGTCAATTGGTTATTGACAAGGCTGCCAAGTCTATCTGTGCTGGTTTGAAAGGATGTATGTACCCTAGAAAAGCCATGTTTTAATCCTAATCCCATTTTGTAAAGGCAGAATAATCCCTATTCAATACTATATGTTTGAAACTGTAATTAGATCATCTCCCCGGAGATGTGATTTAATCAAGAGTGGTTGTTAAACTGGATTAGGTGATGACATATCTCCACCCATTGGGGTGGGTCTTGATTAGGTTTTGAAGTCCTGTAAAAGAGGAAACATTTTGGAAAATGAGAGGAGAGAATGCTGCAGCACCACAAAGCAGAGAGTTCATCAGCCAGCACTCTGGAGATGAAGACGGAAAATGCCTCCCAGAGAGCTTCATGAAAAAGGAAGCCAGGAGAGAAAGCTAGCAGATGATGTTGTGTTCACCACGTGCCTTTCCATATGAGAGAAAAACTCTGACTGTGTTTGCCATGTGCCCTTCCACTTGAGAGAGAAACTGTAAACTTTATCGGCCTTCTTGAATCAAGGTATCTTTTCCTGGATGCCTTAGATTGGACATTTCTATAGGCTTGTTTTAACTGGGACATCTTCTCGGCCTTAGAACTGTAAACGAGCAACTTATTAAATTCCCCTTTTAAAAGCCATTCTGTTTCTGGTATATTGCATTCTAGCAGCTAGCAAACTAGAACACTATCCAACTGGGACAGAACAGTCTCTTCAAAAAAAAAATGGTCTTGGGAGAACTAGATAACCATATCCAAAAGAATGAAACAGGACCCGTATCTTATATTTTACACAACAATTAGCTCAAACTGGATCAAAGATCTAAATATAAAAGCCTGAATCATAAAACTCCTAGAAATAAAATTTAGGGAAGCATTTAAGATTTTACG
Source organism: Tamandua tetradactyla (assembly GCF_023851605.1). NCBI lineage: Eukaryota > Metazoa > Chordata > Mammalia > Pilosa > Myrmecophagidae > Tamandua > Tamandua tetradactyla. The sequence continues at coordinate 63,338,219 of NC_135344.1, forward strand.
GTAGGACAAGGTATCTTAGACCCAAAGTACAAGCAATGAAAAAAAAAGGGACCTCCTCAAAATTGAAGACTTTTGTGCTTCAAAGGACCTTGTCAAAAAGGTGAAAATGCAGTCTACTCAATGGGAGAAAATATTTGGAAATCATATAGCCAATAAGGGGTTACTTTCCATAATATATAAAGAAATGCTTCAATTCAAAAGAAGACAATACAATTGAATATGGACAAAACAGTTGAACAGACATTTCTCTAAAGAAGATATACAAATGATCAAAAAGCACATGAAAAGATGCTCAACATCTTAGCCATTAGGGGAATGCAAATCAAAACCACAATGATATACCATTTCACACTACTAGAATGGTTACGATTAAAAAACAAACAAAACAGAAAATTACAAGTGTTGGAGAGGATGTGGAGAAACAGGACACTCATTCATTGTTGGTGGGAATGTAAAATGGTGCAGCTGCTGTGGAAGACAATTTGGCAGTTCCTCAGAAAGTTAAATATAGAAATACCATATGACCCAGAATCCCACTTCAGGTATACACCCAAAAGAATTGAAAGCAGGGACTCAAACAGATTTGCATGCCAATGTTCATAGAAGCATTATCCACAACTGCCAAAAGATGGAAACAATCTAAGTGTCCATCAACAGATGAATGGACAAGCAAAATGTGGTATATACATTCAGTGGAATATTATTCAGGTGTGAAAAGGAACAAAGTTCTGCTACATGTGACAACACAGACAACCTTGAAGACATCATGTTGAGTGAAATAAATCAGACACAAAAGGAAAAATATTGTAGATCCTACTGATACAAAATTATTAGAATAAGCAAATTCATAGAGTCAGAAACTAGAATATAGGTTACAAGGGTAGGAACAGGGAATGGGGAGTTACTGCTTAAACTGTACAAAGTTTCTATTTGGGACGATGGCAGAGTTTTGGTAATGGATGGTAGCACAACATTGTGAATGTAATTAACAGGACTGAAATGTATATCTGAATGTGGTTAAAAAGCAAAAATTTAGGTTGTATTCATGTTTCTAGGAAAAAAAACCACATAGGACTATATAACACAGTGAACCCAAACGTAAACCACGTTAATAGTACAATGATAAAAGTGTATTTTATCAATTGTAACAACCGTACCATAATAATATAAGGTATTAATACTAAGGGGGTATGGGACGTTTATAGGAGAAAATCTTCAGGACCTAGGATTAGTAAGAGTTCTTAGACTTGACTCCAAAAGCGCAACTCATAAAAGGGCAAACTGATAAACTTTATCAAAATTCAAAACTTATGTTTTGCAAAAATCCCTATAAAGAGGAAATATGTAGTTTGAAAATATTTGCAAACTACATATTCAACAAAGGAGTAACATACACAATACATAAAAACTTTCAAAACTTAGTGTAAAAGAAATGCTCCAATTAGGAAATGGGCAAAAGATGAAGAGACATTTCACCAAGGAAGAAATACAAATAGCAAATAAGCACATGAAAGGATGTTCAAAATCATTTGCTATTAGGGAAATGAAAATTAAATCCACAATGAAATATCACTACACAGATATGAATGGCTAAAATAAAAAGTAGTAACACCAAATGCTGATGAGGATGCTGAGAAACTGGATCACTTATACATTGCTTGTGAGAATGCAAAATGTTACAACCACCCTGGAAAACAATTTCACACTTTCTTAAAAAATTAAACATATAACTACCATCTGACCCAGGAACTGCACTCCTGGGCATTTATTACAGAGAAATGAAGACTTTCTGTACATGCATGTTTACAGCAGCTTTATTCATTAGGACTAAAAAATGAAAACAACCCAGATGTCTTTCAATGAATGAATGTCTAAACAAATTTTGGTACATCCATACCATGGAAAATTAGTCAGCAATAAAAAGGAATGAAGTATTGATATGCACTGCAATCCCAATCTCCAGAGAATTACAAAAATTAAAAAAAAAAAAAAGCCAATTCCAAAAGATTGCATATAATATTCTTGAAAAGACAAAATTATAGAAATAGAAGACAGATCAGTGGTTGCTAGGGTTAAGGCAAGTGTGGAGGTTGGAGGAAGTTAGTGTGGCTATAAAAAGGAAACACAAGGGATCCTTGTGATGATAGGAATTTTCTGTATCTTTATAGTATCAATGTCAACATGCTGGTTGCGATGCTGTAACATAGTTTTACAAGATGTTACCACTGGGAGGAACTGGGTAAAGGATACGTAGGCTCTCTGTACTGCTTCTTACAATTGCGTGTGAATCCACAATTATATCAAAATGAAATTCAACTTAAAAAAGTAATCCTCCAGAGGTGAGTAAAATAAATAGGCAAAAACAAAACTAAATAACAAGCAAACAAACAAAAACCCAAACTCTCTTGCTAATACAGACGTTAAAAGAGAAAAGAGTCCTTCATTACGAACTAGTTGACTTCATCTGAAATTGGGAAATGGAGGCCCGGAGATTAAGTGACTTGCCCATTGGACAGAGCTGGGATTCTGACCTCCAAAGAGGTTTGTTCCCAGATGTCATGGTCAGGTTCATGTGTCAACTTGGTAGGTGGTGGTGCCTGTTTGTCTGGTGGGGCAGGTGCTGGCCTGTCTTTTGCTGCAAGGACATTTCATGGAATTTGATCGTGGTCACGCTGGCTGCTTTCATGGCTGATTTTGTTTGTAGTCGGCCAAGGGGAGTGTCTTCTTTGGTGGATGATGCTTGATCTAATCCTTTTAGGGAGGATTCAGAAGAGACAGGCTCTCTTCCTGCTTCAGCCGGTGAGCCTCTCCTGTGGTGTTCATCCAGACCCTCCATTGGTCGTCAGCTTCGTGGCCTGCCCTACAGATTTTGGACTCTACGTTTCCATGGTTACGTGAGACACTTGTATAAATTTTATATTTGCAAATATTTACTGTTGATTCTGTTTCTCTAGAGAACCCTAACTAACACACAAGATACCCAGCCTGCAGGCCAGAGAAACAGGCGCAGCATCTTTAGAATTATTAAAGTCCAATGATAAATTGTGAGAGAGGCCAAGAAATTACACACGTATAAAGTATGCAAGCCCTTGTAAAGATAGGATGGAATGTAGGAGACATATTCTTTCCTAAGCATAGAATATTTCACTGCATCTCTGCTCTTTGCTGCTGTTGCAAATGCAAGAGAGTAACCCTGATATTTTTTTCCACTTTTTTTATTGCATAAAATAACATACATACAAAGCAAAGAAAGAAAAAAGCAATAGTTTTCAAAGCACTCTTCAACACGTAGTTACAGGACAGATTCCGGAGTTTGTCATGGGCCACTATACCATCATCTCAAATATTTCCTTCTAGCTACTCCAGAATATAGGAGGCTAGAAGGAATAAATATTTTTTATCATCACAATCAACTTTTTTTCTTTTTTGTGGAAAAATAACATATATACACAAAAGCAATAAATTTCAAAGCACAGCACATTGTAGAACAGATTTCAGAGATTGGTATGGGCTACAATTCCACAATTTTAGGTTTTTACTTCTAGCTGCTCTAAGATACTAGAGACTAAAAGAACTATCAATATAATGATTCAGCAATCATACACATTTGTTAAACCCTACCTTCTCTTTATAACTCCACCATCACCTTTGATCTTTCTCCCACTCTTTGGGGGTACTGGGGCTATGCCAATTCTAACTTTTTCATTTTAGAAGGGGCTGTCAATAATATGACTTTAGGAGACAGAACTAGCTGATGTTCTGGAGAGACTGGCCCCACTAGGTTTCAGGACTTAACTGGTCCAGGGACCCATCTGGAGGTTGTAGGATTCTGGAAAGTTACCCTAGTACATGGAACCTTTGTAGAATCTTATATATTGCCCTAGGTGTTCTTTAGGATTGGCCAGAATGGTTTTGTGTAGGGTTTGGCAAGTTATGATAGGTAGGAATGTCTAACTGAAGTTTGTATAAAAGCACCCTCCAGAGTAGCCTCTCAACTCTATTTAAACTCTCTCATCCACTGATACCTCATCAGTTACACTTCTTTCCTCCTTTTGGTTATGATGGCATTGTTGATCCCACAGTGCAAGGGCCAGACTCAACCCTGAGTAACCCTGGTTTTTAAAGGTTGAATTCAAAATGCATGTGCAAATTGGGAATGATGCTTTTATTTACAACCATTTCACTGGAATTACATACATTGCAGTGCCAAGATAATGACGATAAAACGTGTATGAAACTTTAGTTTATAAACACGTGTGTTTTCATCATTTCACTGGATCATAGCAGTATTTCTGTGTAATGTGGGAATTACCACAGTCTCCATTTTAAAGGCAGCAAAGGCTCAATGAAGTTAAATGGCCAACCCAAAGTCAGACAACTAGAATAGTGGAAAACTAGGGCTCCTACCTAGATTTTCTTTCTTTTTTTACTTTTTCCCTTTCGATTTGTTAATGCGCTGTATTACATTAATTGATTTTCTTGTGTTGAACCATCCTTGCATTCCTGGTATAAACCCCACTTGGTCGTGATGTATAATTCTGTTAATGTGTTGGAAGATTCGATTTACTAATATTTTGTTGAGAATTTTTGCCTCTATGTTCATTAGGGAGATTGGCCTGTAGTTTTCCTTTCTTATAGCATCTTTACCCGGTTATGGTATGAAAATGATATTAGGTTCATAAAATTAATTAGGTAGAATTTCTTTTTCCTTAATTGTTTGGAAAAGTTTGAGAAGGACTGATGTTAGTTCTTTCTGGAATGTTTGATAAAATTTTCCTGTGAAGCCATCTGGCCCAGGGCTTTTCTCTGTAGGAAGATTTCTGATGACTGACTGAATCTCTTTATTTGTGATTGGTTTGTTGAGATCCTCTATTTCTTCCTGAGTCAGTCTAGCTTGTTTGTGTGTCTCCAGGAATTTGTCCATTTCACCTAAGTTGTCTGGTTTGTTGGCATGTAGTTATTCATAGTATCCTCTTATGATTTCTTTTATTTCTTCAGGGTCTGAAGGCACCCCTTCTCATTTCTGATTTTGTTCATTTGCATCCTCTATCTTTTTTTTGTTAGACTTGCTAATGGCCCATCAATTTTACTGATTTTCTCAAAGAACCAACTTTTGATTTTATTGATTCATTCTATTCTTTTGTTCACCCATTCATTTGTCTCTGCTTTAATCTGTTATTTCTCTTCTTCTACTTGCTTTGGGGTTAGTTTTCTGTTCTTTCTCAAGTTCCTCCAGGTGAACAGTTAAGTCCTTGATTTTTGTGCTTTCTTGTTTTTTAATATAGGCATTTAGGGCAATAAATTTCCCTCTCAGAACAGCTTTGGTCACATCCCATAAGTTCTGATAAGTTGTATTCTCATTTTTATTCATCTCCAGATAGCTACTGATTTTTCAAGCAATTTCTGTCTTGACCCACTAGTTGTTTAAGAGTGTGTCGTTAAAAAATGAAAAACACAGAAAACTACAGGTGTTGGAGAATATCTGGAGAAACAAGAACACACATTCATTGCTGGTGGGAATGTGAAATGGTGCAGCTGCTGTGGAAGACAATTTGGCTGTTCCTCAGAAATCAAAGTATAGAATTATCATATGACCCAGCAATCCTGCTACTCAGTATATACCCAGAAGAATTCAAAGTAGGGACTCAAATAGAAGTGTGCACAGTGATCTCCACAGCAGCATTATTCACAATTGCCAAAAGATGGGAACAGTTCAAGTGTCCATCTGATCCTTCAGAGCAGCTAGTAAATAGCCAGGGACAGTACAAAAAAAAAAAAGAGTGTGTTATTTAATCTCCATACATTTGTGAATATTCTCATTCTTTGGTGGTTATGGAGCTCCAGCTTCCTTCCATTGTGATCAGAGAAAGTGCTTTGAATAATTTCAATGTTTTTAAATTTGTAAAGACATATTTTGTGCCCCAGCATATGATCTATCCTGGAGAATGTTCCATGAGCATTAGAGAAGAATGTCTATCTTTGTGTTTTGGGATGCAATGACCTATATATGTCTGTTAGGTCTAATTCATTTAACAAGGTGTTTAACTTCTCTGTTTCTTTGTTGATCTTCTGTCTGGTTGTTTTATCTATAGAGGAGAGTGGTGTATTGAAGTCTCCTACTATTATTGTTGAAATACCTATCACTCCCTTTAGTTTTGCCAATGTCTGTCTAATGTACTATGGAGCTGTTTTATTGGGAGCATATACATTTATGATTGTTATATCTTCTTGGTGAATTGTCCCTCTAATATATAGTGTCATTCTTTGTCTCTTAAGATGTCTTTACATTTAAAGTCTATTTTGTCCAACATTAGTACAGTTACACCTGCCTTCTTTTGGTTACAACTTGCATGGAAGATCTTTTTCCATCCTTTCACTTTTAATCTATTTGTATGCTTGTATCTAAAATGAGTCTCTTGTAAGCAGCATATAGTTGGATTATGTTTCTTAATCCATTCTGACCATCTTTATCTTTTAATTGGTAAGCTTAGTCCATTAACATTGAAAGTTAGTTCTGAAAAGGTGTTTCTTGAATCCACCATCTTATCTTTTTTATTTTATTTGTGAGATCTATATATTCTTTTCCCTCTTTTTCTTTTTATCCATTAAGTTACCCTTACTGGTATTCTTCAGTTCTGTGCCCTCCTCCAGACCTCTATCTCCTGTTTTTTTTTTTTTTTCAACTGGCAGAACTCCCCTTAGTATTTTGTGTATAGCTGATCTCTTATGGACAAATTCTCTCAGGATTTGTTTCTCTGTGAAAATTTTAATCTCTCCCTCAGTTTTGAAGGACAATTTGGCTGGATACAGAATTCTTGGCTGGAAGTCCTTCTCTTTCAGGATTTTAAATATATCATACCATTGCCTTCTCGCCTTCATGGTGCCAGTTGAGTAGTCTGAAATCAGTCTTATGCGGTTTTCTTTGTATGTAGTAGATTATTTTTCTCTTGCTGCTCTCAGAATTTTCTGCTTCTCTTCAAGATTTCACTCGCTGATTAGTATGTCTTGGGGAAGGTCTATTTGGATTTATTCTATTTGGAGTTCTTTGGGCTTCTTTGATTTGTATATTTGTGTCCTTTTTAAGGATTGGGAAGTTTTCCCCCATTATATCCTCAACTACTCTTCCTAGCCCTTTACTTTTCTCTTCTCCTTCTGGGACACCAATGATTCTTATATTTGTGTGCTTTGTTTTGTCTATCATTTTCCTGAGATCCAATTCAAATCTTTCCATCTTTTTTGCCATTTGCTATTTTGAGTGTCCAAAATCAGTTATCCTGTCCTCTATTATCACTTATTCTTTCTTCAGTCTCTTGAAATCTGCTGTTGTGTGCCTCAATGTGTTTTTATTTGGTCAGCAGAGTCTTTAATCTCTGTGATATCTGCTATTTTTCTATTTATTCTTTCAAATTCCTCTTTATGTTCTTCTATTGTCTTCTCGATCTCCTTTATGTCATTAGTCATCCCATTTATTAAGTAGTGTTACATGAACATCTTTGATTAGTTGTTCCAATGTCTGCGTCTCCTCTGGTGTTTTAATTTGGTTGTTAGGTAGGGCTATATCTGTTTGCATTGTGATATGCTTAGTGATTTTCTATTGTTTTCGTTGCATGTAAATATCTTGATTGACTTACTTTGGGAGTTGACTTTCTTCAGCAGAATGCAGGATGGGATACAACAGTGTGGTGATGCATTGCAGTGCAGGGATAGGTGCAGATCGGGGATCTTACACTGGTACTTGTGAAGGAGGGTGCCGAGTGGCCAGGGAGAATGTAGCTGTGTGGGTACACTGGTCTGGGGGGTGAAACCCTGGTGTGCATTGGTCTAGGATGCGGGGCCCTTTGTGCACATGCACAGAGCTATGACTGCAGGGCAGAGTTATGTTTTCATGGGCCAGGGGCAGATGTGACCCAGCTATGCAGGTCAGTGCTTTCTCAGAGCTGGGAAGCGTGACTGAGGGTTATGCACATGTGCGGGTCAAGGAGTGCCGTAAACTGATGTTCCCCCAGAGCTAGAAAGCATGATCCCAACCTAGATTTTCTATCTTCATTTATTGCTGTCTTTTCCTTACGTTAGAGTCCCTAAATCCTTACAAAGCTAACTCCATCCTGGATGTGAATTCTACTCTCTAGACCCAAAGCCTAACTCCACAGAACCCCTGCTCCAGACTTTCAGCCTTCTCTACACCACCAAATCATTTTGCACAACGAAAAAGTACTCTTTATTTTTTGTGGCCAACTGCATTGTAATCGTTTGCTTAATTGTCCTATCTTTATTTCCCCTACAATGATAGCTACTGATTCGTAAAAGTTGCCTCTCTTGTTGTCCACATACATTAGGACATCTTCTTTGCTGAGATCTCAGGACTTCTCTTACATTTAAGGGGTTTTGATTTAAACGTGTAGATGTTTCTATAAGGCACTGAGAAGCTGGTTGTGTCAAAAGAGAAAAAAGACCAGCTCTTCAAGAACTAAGAGAAATGGAATAAAAACTTCACAGCTTTTCTGGCTAAATGTGCAAAAACATGAAGACTACTCTGTACTCTGGTGTCAAATATGTTGGCTTAAAATGAGTTAGACTGAAGGAAAAAAAAAGGGAAATGATAATCAATAGCACCAGTTTCTTCTCAGGCTACTAACTTTCCCCACCTCAAATGAATTATCTTGTTAGTAGAAGTAGATGAAATCTTTGTAGGGTCGTAAATGACTTTTATATCTCTTTGCCTGGATTCTCCAGTTCCTATATCTTTCATTTCTTAAAGAAACAAAAAGATCCAACAAGACAAAAATTAAAATTTGACATTTTACATGTGTTGCCCCATAAACAATTCAATCTGGTGATGGACTCATCAAGACACAAAAGCAAACTGGGGAGATTTAACACCAGACAGGAACATCTATCAGTGAACCGCTTACCACATGCTGGCTATGGTAGGTGACTGAAATATTAAACAGAACTGGGTTTTATAGGATTGTCTGATCTGAAAGAAAAGCAAGATGGATTCAGGTCAGAGGTCAAAAAGAGATGCAATGGGAGAGTCACTGCAGTAATTGCTACGAGTTATGGGTCACTTTGAGAGCTCTCTCAACATTCTGGTTAGAGTCTTGCCATTATATCCTACAGCAATTTCATGGCTCATTGAAAGTGGTTTCTGTTCTTCCCCTCTCTGATATGAAACATCCTAAAATGGCCCTGCTGGGCTCCCTCACACAGCAGAAATATTGTTCAGATGCTTCTCTTTGGAAGTCGCAGGGAAGGCACCAGTTCTAGAGCAGATAATGGCCTGATACGTCTCTGTATTTTAGTTTTTTTTAAATAATAATTAATACTAAAATTAGTGGGGAAAGCCTATCATATTCAATGGTTAAAATCTAAAAGCTCTTCCCCTGAGATCAGGAAGAAGACAAGGATGCCTGCTTTTACCACTTTTATTCAATATGGTACTGGAAGTTCTAACCAGGGCAATTAAACAGGAAAAGGAAATAAAAGGCATCCAGTTTGAAAGGGAAGACGTAAAACTAACTCTATTTGTAGATAACATGATCCTATATATAGAAAACCCCAAAGAACCCACACAAAAAAAACTACTAGTGCTAATAAACAAATTTAGCAAAGTTGTAGGGCACAAGATCAACCCACAAGGAAATTAGGTGGTGATTATTAAGCTGAAATCTGAATGACAAGGAAACAGTCATACCAAGGTGAGGGGACAGAATGCTCTGGGGAGAAGGAGTACCAGTGCAAAGGTCTTGAGCTGGTTTAAATCATCATGTACCCCAGTAAAGTCATGCTCTTTTAATCCTATTCCAGTCTTGTTGGGGCAGACCTGCTGTTTGGGTGGGATCTTTTTTTATTAGGTTGTTTCCATGGAGATGTGACCCACCCAATTGTGGGTGGGACCTTTTGATTAAGTGGTTTCCATGGACATGTGTATCTGCCTACTGAAGGTGGGTCTTAATCTAGCTTATTGGAGTTATTTAAGAAACCATTTTGGAAAAAGCTAAGAGCCAACACAAACAGAGACCCTTAGAGATGCAGAAAGAAAATGCCCCTGGGGAGGCTGTTTGAAACCAGAAGGACAAGGGGATATCAGCCACATGCTTTCCCAGCTAACAGAGGTGTTCCAGATGTCATTGGCCCTTTCTTGAGTCAAAGTATCTTTCTCTGGATGCCTTAGTTTGGACATTTTTATGGCCATAAAACTATAAACTTGTACTTAATAAATCCCCTTTATAAAAGCCAACCCATTTCTGGTATATTGCATTCTGACAGCATTAGTGAACTATATTAGGTCCCAATGCAAGAAGCTTGAGAAGAAAAAGAGGACTGTGGGGAAGCAATGCGGAGCTAGGAAATGTGTCGTATAGCTACGCCATAATTCAGAGATATAGCTTTGCATCTAAATGGAGAAATGTACTTTCTTCATTTTGTTTCAGCATGCATGAAATAGTTATTTATTCCCTAGTCTCTCTGGTGACATCTACAGATGTGAGATATCAGAGCCACCCAAATAATCATTACAAGTCCTAAACCCTTAACAGCTGAACTTACACACCCTACTGTTCTTCCTACCTTGTCCTCCTCTCTGTCAGCCTCGATCCCCTTTCCCAGAATGTCACCAGAGCCAAGGGTCATCACTGACATGTCTATCTAGTGACATGAGCAGGAGACCTGTCCTGCCCTGCTCTCTGGAGAGCAGATCACATTGGAAACGATGATGACAGGAGTAGCTGAAATGGTGGAGCCAATTTTGTTACTATCAGCATCAGAAATGTTATTATTAACAGTGGGGAAATTTCAATCCCCAGACCTGTTGCTGTCAGCAAGTTTCAAGAAATGCAGGCCATTGTTGCAGCAACTGATTTTACATGCATCAGGAAAAATCATCACAGTATCATGCCAGGTTCTCTCTGGCAACAAAGTTGAAACTGCCTATGATTAGAGAATGTTCCCCATTTCCTCTAACTGATGCCAGCATGCCCTGATTCTTTTGTCTTTCTCTAACCAACTTTCTGGGTTACTCAGTCCTCTTAGGCCTCTTATTTTTGCCCTTGGAGAGAATGGTCCTGTGTGGATCTATACCTTCAATGGTCAAGAAACCAGGAAAAAAAAATGTAGAAATCAGTCAAAATTCAAAGTTCTGGGCTTATGCCCCAGCTCGATCCCTTAGCTATGTGACCAATAAGGAGTTGACGTAATCTCTCTTTACCTATTTTCCCCACTGAAAACTAACCTATTTTTTAAAAATATTTTTATTGAGAAGTCTTCACGCATACATAGTCCACAATATCATCACATAGTTGCGCATACATCACCATGATCATTTTTAGAATATTTCCATCACTCCAGAAAAGGAAATAAAAAGAAAAAAAAGAAAAAACTCGTATCGCATATCCCTCACCCTTCCCTCTCACTCACCGCTAGAATTTTAATCTACCCAAATTGTTTTACCCCTTATCTCCCCTATTATTTATTTTCCCTTATTTTTTTTACTCATGTGCCTATACCCTGGATAAAAGAAGCATTAGACACAGGTTTTCACAATCACACACACTGTGAAAACTATACAGTTATACAATCGTCTTCCAGAATCAAGGCTACTGGAACACACTTCAACAGTTTCAGGTACTTCCATCTAGCTACTCCGATGCACCACAAACTAAAAAGGGATATCTATATAATGCATAAGAACAACCTCCAGGATAACCTCTCAACTCTGAAATCTCTTAGCCAATGAAACTTTATTTTGTCTCATTTCTCTCTTTCCCCTTTTGGTCAAGAAGGCTTTCTCAATCCCATGATGCTGGGTCCTGGCTCATCCAGGGAATTCTGTCCCACACTGCCAGGGAGATTTACACCCCTGGGAGTCAAGCCCTGTGTAGGAGTGAGGGCAGCGAGTCCACCTGCTGAGGTGGCTTAGAGAAAGAGGCTACATCTGAGCAACAAAAGAGTATGAAAATGGTGGTCTTTATTCTTCTCTTGTGGATCAGTGTGAAGAATAAAGGAGTAATGGGTGTGAAAATACTTTGTACCAAGCAAATGCCAAGGGCAACAGGTCTTCTTTTCATTCTAGAAGATAAGCAGTCAAAATGATATTTCTAAAAAGCCAGTATCACGGTCTTCAGCTTACCTCTCCTTATATTAAAGAATTCAGGCATACCATCAGTGAAAGAATGGACTAAGCCAACTCTGGTCCTGTCTCTGCCACCAATAGTAGTCAGGTGATCTGGGACAAGTCAACCACTCAGAGTCTCAACTTCCTCAGAGTAGGCTCTGCAAAATCATGGCCAACAGAATATGGCAGAAAGAATGCTGTGCCAATTTCCAGGCTAACATTTAAGAGACTAATAGCTTCTACCTTCTTTCTCTTTGAAAACATATTCTTAGAGCCCTGAGTCACATACAAAAGTTGGATTACCTGAGGCTACTCATCTATGAGGAAGGCCAAGCTAGTTACTCGGTGAGATCCTATGAGAAAAAAGAGTTTCCAGGTTGGCAACCAGCTCTTCTAGCCCTCAACCTTTCTTGTCACCCCAACTGACACCCCAGGCATTGTGCTGCACAGATGAGCTATACCTGCTATATTTGTTGAAACCCTGACCCACAGAATCAGAGATGTAATAATAATCAGTTGCTGGGTGCGTGGGTGGTTCAGTGGTAGAATGCTCGCCTTCCATGCAGGAGACCTGGGTTCGATTCCCAGCGTATGCACCAAAATAATAATAATAATAAAAGTAATATAATCTGTTGCATTAAACCACTAAGTTTTAGGATGGTCTGTTTCATAGCAATTGCTAAACGGAAAATCATCAAACCATAAACATAAAATCACAAAATGTTTATGATGATTTATGAAAGTGTGTGTCACTAACATGAAATTTCAGCCCACAAGTTGCTTTAGTCTTAGAACAGGAAAACATTTTCCTCTGACTAGCTTTCAGTGGTGCCTTAGAAATTATGACAAACTGAATGATTCCTCAGTATTTCCAAGTATGCTGAAGAGGATAAAAGCTTCCTAAGTTTTGTAAAGAAACAAGATTAGTTACTTAGGCTTTATCTGTTTTGCAGAAATATAATAGAAAGAGCAAAAAAGTCTAAAAAGTCCTCAAAAAGTTTTCCTGATGAGGGAACGAGGGTTCCAGATTACTTCCCAAGGGGGAGGTTAACCCCCTTTTTGGATTAGAATTTAGGGTCTGCAAAAATATTGTACTATTTATTCAAAATCATTTAGAATATCAAAGACAAATTACTTCTAGGATATCTTTGGGAAACAACTGTGCATGTCCATGAGAAGTGACTGCAAAAGATTCAAACAAACAAATTCAATAACTCATTCAAAGGGTTACAGGTTCAAACACCTATTTAAAGTCAAGTATAGCTGGTGGCCTGTGGCGTTAGAGAGGCATGGCTCAGGGAAATGATGATGGATTTATGGGTAGGTCTTCCCTGCTCTGAGACCAAGTCACCTCCTGATTTGATGTCAGTGAGGCCTGCGCTAGGGAGGGCAGATGCGTTCGTATGTCTCCCACCATTATTAGAAAACCAACCCAGAAGTCCTGAACTTTGAAAGGAGGATAAGTAACACTGTTTTCCTTATAAAAGAGAACAAGTGAGAGAAAGGAGGGAAAGGAGGAAAAAAACTTAGCTGTTTAACTCCAAAATTCTGTTTCCTCATGTTGTCTGGTAGAAAAATTATATGACTTTAAAGCACCTACTTCAATTGGTTCTTTTAAGTAAAATATCTAAATGGTTGTGTTGTGTTGAGAATAAAAAGCATTCACAGTTTTAAAACTGTACAGGTGACATCTTCTAAAAAGGAAGCCTGTACCTGTTGTTGAGTTACAAAAAATACATATTAAGGCGAAAAAGCATATACTTTAATAGCAAAACAAGATGAAATGGAATCTTCTTGCCCGGTGATATAAATCAAATATATTTTATTAATAGCCTAAGTTAGTAGAAAGCAGATGGCAAAAAATATGAAAGGCATGACTAACTCCTCTCTTGAAATGCTTTACACTATTCTGTACTATCAACAGAAGTCAGACTACATGCCTTCTAAACTCAAGAGCTTGGTGCACTTATTTTCCTTTGAGAAAGGATGTAGTGGAAGCAAATGAATTGAGGTGTCTCACCCCTTCACAGGTCCTTCTCATTCACTTTGGCTCATTTGCTGCCTAGAGGTCGATGAAGCAGTAGGCAAGCAGAATGATTCAAAGGAATGTAGGGGAAATATGGACGTGTAATTAAGGAATCACACTACACACTCACCTTTTTGTGCCTTTAATTTGGGAAGCCAGTGGCTTAAATCACCTACTTGCGACATGATTAATGTACAGAAAGTCTGAGGTGTAGCTACATTTAAAAGGACTTTGCCATCCGGACTGAAGCTGAGCTGCACTTTGTCAAAATTCTTAAGGGACTGCAGCAATCGACTACTGACAATTCCTGTCATTGGTATCTTTCTACCAACTTCTTTAAATAGACTTTAAGCTGCCATTCAAGCATTTCTAAGTGTCTCCAATGGACTTCCTAGATGGGAAGCCAAGAAGGGTTTCATGCATTTGGGTCATGCCAGCTGCCATGGGCTTAAAGGTCCTCACTTGTCATATTAATTTCTGGACATCATTCTACAGGCAGGCTTATTTGACTAACCCAGGCAAGTGACTGTTGGCTGGGTCACTGGATCACCATCATATGGTCTAGCAAGCCAGCTATTGCCTGAACAAGGCTGCGAGCACAAAGGCTTCTTGGACTATCACATCTGTCCAGCCCCACCAGGCTGAGCAGCTCACCAGGGTTTGTGGTCTTCCTGCCAGGTCACTGGACTTTGTTCAGACAACAGATAAATCCATAGGAAGATGTATGGTTATGACTACATCATTTGCCAAGAGTAGTTATGTGGCTAATCTGGAGGCAGTTTTTAGGTGTGAAATATGCATTTTAGCCATGACAACCCAAAATTATTGCTTTACTATGTGATGGCCCTCTTTACACAATAGATCCAGACCATGTTCTCACTTCCTCAGTCCTCAGTGCGATTTCCTTTTCAACATCCCACTCCTAACTCTCTTGACGTCAAGTATTTGAACATATTTTTTATGCCACTCTATTGACTGATTAACTTGTACATTTAACTTTTACTGAATTATTTATAGACAGAATTATGGTTGCTGTAAGAAGTATTCAATGAGAGATATATAAAGTAAAAATGTGAACATTACCTTTTCCAAATATATCTCTCTCCCCAAATATTGTCAACAATCAACATTTTCCATACCTTTAAATATATATACATATATATGTGCATATAAATTCCTATATATAACATATACTCCACACATTGCATTGTAAGCATGTATACATGGAAGTGTTGACATGTGTGCACAAGTGTGCATGCCCACACATCTTTATACGTGGCACCCTTGAAATGGAAAGTGTAAATGACAGAAGATTACACTAAATTCTACTTTTAAATTCTCACTCTGCTCTTTCTGGTTACACAAATCACTCAAAGTTCATAAAAAGAAGACAAAACTGGACCTGCTTTTGCTCTGTAAATATTATTCTCATTCACTCAAAAAAAAAATTTATTGGGCCAACACCATGTGTCAGATACTGTGCTAATAAGAAATACAAAAAAATAGAGACATGGCTTTTCCATCAAATCTAGAATACACAGGGTTAAAATTAATATATGCGCCACTTTTCCCAATCAATGTCTTATTTTTTTTAGAAAGCAACTTCAAAAATCCTTTTTAGTTATACTTTTGCCCCCATATTGCATAAATAAATTACGGGTGCTTATTATATAAACCATTACTATTGTTAGAACATTAGCTTTCCCAGGTAACAAGATGGGTAACTCAGCATCAATGTGTATCTCCCCAGAAAAGCCTTAAAAACTCACTCTTCCTAGTGGAAATTTCAAGGAAACTTGAGAACCCAGAAAGTGAGGTTTTGAGGGAAACAGACTGGATTTAGGTAGCTTCAAGTCATACTGACCACACACGAACAGGGCTAGCCTGGCAGCAAAGACATTTTACAGCGCTCTATATCTTCACTCGTTTGAACTTGAGGTTGGCTCAGTCCGAGGGAGGCGATGTGGCACCTGGCCTAGGTGGGTGAAGAAGTGCCCAAGAGCCCACTCTCTTCTCCCAAGAAGGGAATTATGCGGGTGCAGAGAGATGAAGAGCTCATTTGATTTCAAGCTTGAATGCCAACCTCTCCTTCTTGTCTCAACAGAAGACAGTCTCTTGCTCTTCTTTCCATTTGGGAAGGAACATAAAGTGACTTTGGAATGTACCACAGATGGGCATTTATAGCTGTCCCTAAACCCAGGTTTAAAAACAGCATCTTCCAATGAGAGAAAAAATTATACAAGTAATGGCCCTAACAATCTTTCTCTGCAGAGGGAAAGCCCAGTTATAAATTACACCAAGGACTTCAATCATGGCATGACCTACGAGTGACCTTTTTGCCTTACATCAGTCCAGTGAGCCTGGTGACATCCCTGCCCCATCACCACAGCTGATGTATTACAGAAGGAATTAAGATTGTAGTGGGACTTATGCAACCCAGGGCCCATCTACATCCCAGCCCTCTGCTCGCGTTAACACTAAGCAGTATAGAATTCAGGAAGGGGGAAATGCAATCACAGCTCTTGCCCCCACAATGCTATGAAATTCCATGCTTTTATGTGCAGGAAGCTCCGTGTTGATCTTGGCGTCCTCATGGATTAAAAATCTTGTTTAAATGCTGCAGCCTTAGAATAGTCTTTGAGGTTTTTCTATGTTGTCTTACAAAAGGCTTCTGCTGATTATTTACAGATGCTGTCTCTGAGAACACTGAAAATAGTCTCCCTCCTAACATCGAAATTTGGACTCAAATTTCCCTTACAATTTTATGGTGAACAGTTTACTAGGGCTCCAGCCCAAAGGTCAGCCCCCCAAATGGGCTTTTCATTGGGATTTTTGTCAGTGTCACAGGCATTGGGGTTACTGCTCAGCAGACCTCAGCCAGTCAAGAAGTCATTCATAAATGCATTCACTCAACAAATATTTGTTGAGCCACAGGGGCTGGGGACATGGAGATGAAAACTGGGGCTCTGCTTTCAAGGAGCTCATTCCTAGGAGAAGCAGGTAAGTCAACAACACCTGGAAAACGGTGTAGAAGATGCTTATGGCATAGATAAGACATATTCTTATTCTGCAAAATCTCTAGAGAACTTTATGCAACCTTCTTAAATGCACCCAGAGTACTCACCAACTAATGCAGAAAGGTTTTTGGTCTACATAACCCAAATCCTGGACTTGTCATTGAAGTTAATTTTCCCTTGTGCTAGCCTTGGTGGAAAGGTAGCCTCTGTGGAACCATCTTTCTATACTTACAGTCATCTTCCAGCCTTGTCTTTTCTAGGCTAAACAATTCTAAACCTTTCCACCCAGGGCTCATTTTTCATCTCCTTTAAATGCTTGCAGTGTCATGTCCTGGACTCACTCCAAATTCTCCTTATCCCTTCTGAATTACAAAAAACCCAGAATTGGGCCAGTGAAGGCGTATGCTGGGTCAGAGATTTTCCTTTCCAATTTCCTCCAAATTCCTTAGAGTCTCCACAGGCTGGTTAAATGAGTCTCTTCTTACATGACAACCAGGAGAGACTCTGAGATGACAGCACTGGGGGAAGAGGTTGAGGAGAATAAAATACAGTTCTTACAGGTTTAAAGGAGGCACACACGGCCCCTGTGGTCTCAATGCTACCATTACTGGCACCACTGACTTTTCTCTGAAGCCATCAGGACCAGTGGGTGAATACCAGAGCAGTGCTTTTGGGTTAACGGTAGTAGGTAGTACTATAAATCACTTACTGAGTTAAAGACGTCTCCATGTGATGTACAACTTGCAGTAATAATGAGCTGGTGAGTTTAACGACTCACCATCCCCCTCTTTTTCTTTAGGCTCCTGACTCTAAGCTGAGAGCACTAACATCTCAGTTTGGTAAGGCACTTTTTATTTTCCATGTACTCTCCCATGTATCACCTCATCTAATCTTCACAACAATTCTGTGCAGAGAATATTAAATACAGGCTTAACAGCTTAAAAAAAAAAACCTGAGGGACCAAGGTGTTCAGTGACTTGCCCAAGGTAAGAGAGAATATATCAGAGAGAGAACTCAAAGACAGGTCTGCCTCACCTCTCTTCTCCATACCATATTATTTGTAAAACACATTACAGCTTTTATATTATTTTATTGATCCTCAAAATATTCCTAGGAAGTAATTAAGGAAGTAGCAATAATAAAACAGTATAAGGGATAATTGTGAAAGATTCTGAAATAGACCAAAAGGATTAATGAGTGTTGTAGGGCACTCTTCTGGGTTATCTTTCTCTAACAGCTCTTTGTATTTTGTGGTCCCTTCACCATTTTACAACTTTGAAAGTTACAGAAAACTGAAAGCAATGTAAATTTTTCTTGCTCAGACATGCAAATGGGCTCTCTCCAATGGAAGTGCAACTGAGTTCCTTCTTCCTCGGGCAGCAGAAATTCACTTCAGCATTCCCAAGTGTCTATAATATGTTCTTATTCTCTGGTTTCTCCTTTGAACTTGCTGTAACATCTTACTGATCCCCTCATTAATTTATGATTCATAAGTTAATCCTTCACACATGTTCATTTAATATTTGTAAGAGTGATGGTTTTACCTTTTGAAATAATTCTTCTTTAACAGCTGGCATTTAGTGAACACTTAATATAAACCCTTATTAAAGGCTTCACACACAATTAATTCTCCCAACCACCATAAGGCAGGCAATCTTTTTAATCTCCATTTTATTGCTAAGAAGAGGTTCAGAAAAGATTAAAAAACTTACTCAAGTTCACAGTCAGTAAGAGAGGGAATCACTTCTGTCCTTGAGGCTGTCGCTATTTTTCCTCCGCATCTGCAATATCTGGAACTAAACAACTCCTTAGGACTGCAAGGTCCCCGAAAGGGGTGGACACAAGAGTCCTTCTCAAGTAGTTGTAGGTGGCAGTCTGCAGCTCACTTGTTCTGAAGTTGTAATCACTCTCTTTTCAGATTTTGGTCAACATTTCATGGACAATTTTGGACACACTCAGTGTCATCCGCTTCCCACACAGATGAATCGAGGGAAGATGGTGTTATGGAGATATCCTAGTATATCTGAAGTGGAATAGAAGACCAGAAGAGCTGCAGTCTTGCCCTCGCTCATTACCGACAAGAAGCGTGATTCTAGGCAAGTCATTCAACCCTTCTGGTTTTCACCTGTGCAGTGTGGAGGGTCAAATGGGGCTGTAGGGCCAACGGAAGGACCAATTCAGCTGGGCCAGCAACACTAATGAAGAAACTATCCGATGCTAATGCCAATACTCCCGCTGAGCCAGCGGAGAAGGCAAGGGTCTTTGGATCGCTGCCCCTTCAGCCACTCAACTTCAGCGGGGGAAATCCTCATTTTAAAACTGATAAAGGAGCAAGAACTGGAGGTCCTCAAGTACATGAAGGTGGAAATGCCTCTGCATCTTATCCCTGGTGGGCAGAGTGGTCCTGGGTGACATCTCAACCTCAGAGAACAGGGGCTCAGGGATATAACCCTCTGGTAGAAAATGAAACTCTATGGCTGGGGATAAAAAGATTCAGGGCTTATCTATGTAATCATTAATCTCTTAAGGAAAAAGATTTCCTCTTATTCATTTGCATCTCCCCAGTAGCTTGTACAGTTTGTCACTGGTCTTCAAATGTGCATTGAACTGAACAAAACTGCATAAAACGAGCCCACTAACTAATTACATAGCCAATGCCACAAGCATATGTTGACCAGACTTGTCGCAGGATGAAGGGGACACCTGCCTACTCAGAGGTGCTCCCCAGCTAGGGAGATGTGCACTCCCTCTCCAGTTGCTCTTGGGAGTATCCTCTTTCCTCTTCAAAGTGCCTTTGGTGTTTATTTTAACTATAATCTTTTAAGAACATGCAATTCTATATATGCTGTTACAGGCCCCCACGGAGGCCCTACTTAAAGAGCTTTTCCCAACAAATATTTATTGAATGTTTATCATGGGCCATGCCCTGTTCCATGTACTGGGAATATAGCAGAGATTAAAACAGAGAAAACCCCTGCTCCCACAGAGATTATTGACATCTTGGAGCGAGGGGGGCAGGGAGGGAGAGGGGGAAAAAAATAATTTACAAAAAAAAAAAAACCCTTATACTATAAAGCTTTTAAAAAATATTGAAAATCTTAAGTTTCAAAAATAAAACAACCTAAGCAATAAAATTGAAAAATCAAAACCTGACCAGAATACTGCAAATTAAATGAAGGCAAAGAAGACTGATTTCCATACAATTCTACGGTATTCCGTATCAGAAAATAGAAAAATCAAGGCCTTTTGTTAAAAACCGTGTTAAGTGGTGGGTTACTGCAAGTTACTCATTGGGCCAGTTGAATTAAATGGACCAGAACACACCCTAGGGATTGCTCGGCAGTCTGCTACTATAGCTAAAAAACTAACTGAGTAGAAATATAGCCAAATGATATGTAAGACATGCCTGTAGGATTTCATTACAAAAGAACTGCTTTAAATAAAGTATTCCCAAAACGAAGCAGCAGTGCATTTAATTAGGTGACTAAAAAGGGTATCATTTTTGGGACTTAAACATTACAAGCCAATATAATTTGGGAGAATAATAATTAAGACACCAAACGTTATATAAATATACTGTCTTTCCATAAATATTTCATTAATTTAATGACTTTTTCCCTTTGGATTAAATTACATAAGGCCAATATGAATTCACTCTAGAGCAAGTTTTCTATAATATTTACTAGAGAACACAAACACAGTAATGGGGTTTTAAAATATATATTTTAAAAGCAGATAGAAGTCTTTAAACATAAAAGATCATAAAAGCCCCTCTTTTTGGTGTAATCATAAGTTTTTAATATGTCAAAGTGAATATTCTTAAGATACAAGTGAGACTTTTAATTCCTTAAAATGCAGTGGGGAGTGATTTTTCCCCAAACAGTAAGGACACTCCCCCTGAGATTTTGAAATCACAGAATTTGAGGTTAAAATTTTCTCACAATGAGAAGCCATTAGTTAACAATCCATTCTGTGCATCTGTGTTTTTTAGCGAACTCATTTTGTCTCTTCATGGCAACGACGCATATTTCAAAGTTAAACTACTGTCAGAACAATGTGTGTGACATCAGACAATCCGTCCAGCTGGCTGATTTAATAGTAAACAAAGCAAGCTATTTTCTCATGCAGTTCATTAGCAACATGCGCTACCAAAGAACATGCACCGGAGTGAAAAAGAAGATACACTGACTGCTGGTAGATGCGGATTTGAACATCTAATTCCATGCCTATGGAATTCCATGCCTAGGAATCTCAATAAAGGACCAAACAGGGAGACCACCCCATCTATCCAAACAAGTACCCTTTACTTCCTAATTCCTATTTCCTTTATTTTAACTTATTGCTGTTATCTCTGCCTGACATTATAGGTTACTGTTCAACAGTTTATGTCGTCTCCCAGTAAAATAAAAGTTGCATGAGGGTAAGGCCTCTGTTTTGTTCACTGCTACATCCCCAGCTCCTAAAACACGCTCTGGAACATACAAGTTGCTCAATAAATATGTGGTGCAAGATTTTAAAAATCCTTTGGAGAACAGCTGATTCCTTACCTAAATAACTCTGCACATTAATTTACCATTTTTTAGAAAATTACATTTTTTCTGGAGCTACTTCCTAATTTATTAATGAAGGGTACTTCTTGAAAAATAATCTTCCCTTTCACTTATATGGTAAATTTGAAACTTTCAGTGGATTAAAAATCTCTTAGGTTTTCTTTATACAACAAAACTGCTAAGAATATGAGCATAAATGTACTAAGCTCAATGAATAAATCCAGCCTAGTGTGTAAAAAACAGTCATTTTAACTGAAAAGTCCATTTTTAATTATTTTCGATCTATCTTTACATCAATACAAAAAACAATCAGCCTACAGACACAAATCTAACTCAAGGACTGAAGAGTCTAATAAAGAGGGAAAATGTTTTACTGTATAGTACTGTTACTTGAAAGAACATTTTTAGGACTCAAAATGAAGAAAAGAGGATAATAAAATTAGTTTTCTTGACAAATGTTTTCTTAACCCAAGGGGGCAAACTTTTGAAAATACAGAATGACTCATGATTATACTTCTCATCAATTGTTCATATAAGTCAATGTCTACTTTGTATTTAAATGGGTGGCAACATATAGAAATTACAGCTGCATCACGAAATTAAAAAAAAAAACTGAGCTGAAACAAAGAACTGTGGGTTCACTGAGTTGGTCAATACATTTTACAATGACTGCCATACTGGTGTGGGATTTGGACAAAGCACTCGATGGTTTGTATCTTGGTCTTATATATTCTTTGTAGAGTGGCACACAGTTGGTTCTCAATGAAATCATGGTTGAATGAATGAATGAATGACCTATCGAACATGGCAAAAGAAGGAGAGAGCAGAGTGAAGGACAATGGAGATGTCTAGCTTGGGCAAATAGGGTTGGCATTAATGACAGTGGACATACAAGGGGGCACACATGAGGAGCAAGATAATGAGTTTGACTGGAAACACGCTGACTTCGGACTCCCGTTACCATCTGGGTGGAGAAGTCCTGTAAGCACTTAGGTATACTGGGCAGAAGTATAGGAGAAATGCCACATTCATTGTTCCTGGTTCCCTTCATACAGAGGAGTACACTGGGGAAGAAGCAGTAGCAGTGACAGTAAGAACAACAACAGGAAAAAGAGCTAACACTGATTGAGCCCCTGCCATGTGCCAGGCACTTTGCTCAGGGTTTATATGCATCATCTTATCTAATTCTTACAACAACCCAATGATAGATAATAACCTGCCTGTCGTCTGTTGAAAGTCTATTTTCTTGGTCATTTTACTAAAATCCAAACCAATCCAAAAAAGATTTCAAGAGTGTATGCAAAGAGGATAGCCATCCTCAACTTTAAATATACATCTTCTCTTTATTTCCAGTTGTATTCTTAGGTCTGGAAATTGATTCATAGTGAACCTGTAATTAATTATGTCCCTTCATCAACTTCAATCATTTACAAATAAATATTTTCTAAATTCCAGATATGATGTTAAATGCTGGCACCTCATTCAAGAGCTAGTTCTGGGGTGTACTTTTTTTTTTTTAGCTGATAACGCTTCATTCCTCAGTCAGGAGAACATAATATAAATCAAGGGAGGCTGGAGAGTATTAAATGCATTCCCATTTATGTTTTGAAACAAGTCACTTAAAATCTAGGTACCACTGTCAGAACTACACAGAAGACAGCTCAAAGCTAACCAGGACCCCCAGGCCCTGAAGGCATCTCTCATAGGGTGAACTGTGCACCCCACAAAGACAAGTTCAAGTCCTAATCTTCAGTGCTGTGAATGTAACCTCAAGTCCTAAAATATTACCAGCGTCAATAATAATAGTAGGAATTTATAAAATGTAGCAAAAGGGGCAGAGTATGTGAACACTCATACTATAAAAGGAGCCAGATGTCCAGGAATGCATGCTCAGTTCAGCCATTCACCTGGCAACGTCACCTCATTTAACCTGGCTGGGTCTCAGTTTCCTTATATAAAAATTAAGGGGTAAGATAACAGTCAGTTCTGCTATATTGCTTGTTTTGAAAATGCAAACTCACTCCAATCAATTAGTCATCCGATTAATATGTTAGGGAACAATTTGAGCACAACATAAATTCTGCATTTGCATATGCTCAATTTCTTAGGTGAGAAACATTGAGTAAATGCAGAACACTTCACCCAGCTGAACTGAGCCATGTCGGACCCACACCTTAAATGTGTACGAGCTACCTTGATTCAACGTGTGTTGGGAGCCACACCCATCCACCTCTGGTGTTAGAACCTTCCAGGCACCCCTCCTTCTACTGCTTCACAGGAACTCACAAGCTGCAACCCTTAGATACCCACTTCCCCAAGCAAACTTCAGGTTTTTTTTTTTTAAGAGACTGTGCCAGTATTTATTGTAGTATTTATGTATTTCTTAACCACTGAACATGTGTAAAATGGTGCCAACATTTTCATTAGAGCCCTATCTTTTTTTTAAGCATGTTACCAATAAAATTTTTGAATGTTGTGAACTTACCCCACTTTGCCCATAAGCCTCGTTTCTACAGCATGATTTTACATAGTGTGGTGATTCTTAGTGTAATGATGAATGTCATTTTACTAAAGAACTGACTGTACTAAAATTATTTTCAACTTTTACATTCAGGTCTGCATAACTTCACTGTACGGTTCCTAGACTGAATGTTTACCTTGGTAACATTCATTGAACCTGAATGTAAAAGTTCAAGAAAAACACATTGACTCACACCAATAGGAGGCTGAATATAAGAAGTAGCACTGATTTCAGGCTGAGCTTCTTTTTTCTCTCCCTATGAGGAAAGAAGGATCAAGTCATATCATTAAAATGATCAGCATGCATTTGCTATCAACTTCGCTCCTCCCTAGGGAAGGGTACCTCCTTCCTTGCACTTAGAAATTTAGAACTTTAGAAAGCTGTCCCCTTGGTTTTCCATCCCTACCAAGAATGCATGGCAGTATGGTGTGGGCCCAAAGAACCTAATACAGGCTATTTGTCTGCTACTGTGAATTTCTTCTCTGAGAATCAGTGGTAACTGAACAACCAGTTACGTAGAAGATACTAGCATCCCCAAGAGGCCTCAAATCAAGTTGGTGCTCAGCCTGGAAGGCAGCAGCTCTAGGATTCACCACTCATAAAAGAAAAGAAAAGGCTTCATGGGCTTAGCCTGATCATCACATCCTGAATTCCCAGTCTGCTCTGCTCATTAAAAGACTGGAAAAGAGATTATCCTGTGGCAGTGGTAATCTTCTAAATATAATTGAGAAGAGGGAAGAAAAGGGAAGGGGAAGGGGGAGGGAAGGAACAAAAGAAAATACATAATATTTTAAATCGCAGGTATTTTAAAATATATATAAACCAGTAAAGGCTGAGAATCCAGAAAGACAAATACTTGGTCTTTCTATGACAATTCTCCATAATTGGGGCTAACATTTTGCTTCCATAATCAACTATGAATTAGGCCTGGTTTGGAGTTGTCTCTATGACCCCCACGTTGTATGAGCAGCCACATCTGGCCTATTTCTCCTCCATGAGATTTCTCTTGGCCACTCTCCTCAACAGCTCAGCCTGCCACCACCTCCGGTCTGGTGTGATGCAATGAACTGTCAAATGCAAATCCCAACTCCAGATACATCTTCTCTCTAGTCACTTCCTACTCATACTGCCATGAAATGATCTCCACAGAGCACGGATTTAAAGCTTACTCTCCCCCAAAGAACACACTATGGCTACCTTTCCCTTACAGATTTCTTCAGATAGCTTTTAATGCCACCTTCATCCTGGCTGTCCCACTGCTCTGGCCTAAACCATTTTTTACTGCTTCACCTCTCATTTTGGCCACCCACACATTCCCCAGTTGAGTCACACCACACGCCATTCAAAAAAAAGTGCTCTTCCCAGTCCCATCTCCAGGCCAATGTTCACACCATTTGCTCAGCTGAGAATGTTGAGCCTCATCCTTGTCTACTGCCCCATGGTTGTCTCTGATGGCTAGCAGCTTTTTTTTGTACACTCACACCTGACTGTATGATAATTCTCAACTCTTGGACTTTCCTGGCTGGATTGTGAGTTACTTAAAGATCTTGGCACCCAGCACCGTGTCTTGCACATAATGAATACTCTATTAATGCTCACCAAAACATAACTGAGTTGAGCATCTAAAAAGATAAAAAGTTAAATTCTTTGTTTCATACATACACACACACATACAAACATACACACACGAGGCTCATATACATTTCAAGGCTCTTTTCTAAAGCTCAGAGGTAGATGGAGCATTCAGAATTTTGCCTACTTAAAAAAAATCTGGATATTGGCATTATATTGTACAACCTCCAACAAAAAAAGTGAAGAAGTTAATTTGTTTTCAAAATGCAAAAAGTGTTGAAATATAATGGCTATTATTTTGATGGGTCAGTTTGAAGAATTTTTTGGAACTCTGCACCCCTGCTTCTGATAACTACAACAGAAATTTGGACTGAAATCTAGACTTGCATTTCCTACACACAGCTTATGTCCACAAAAGTCTCTGACTGTGTTTCTGGCAGTCAGATATCCTTAATAACTGTTTACCATTCCCCTTTGGTCTTCAATGTGTCTGTGTTGTCTCTGGAGAGAATCTGTCAGAATCCATGACTAACATGCATAGTATATCACCCAGATTATTGCTACAAAACAAGCAACCTCTAGCTAGCCATCAAATCTTTGTCATAACACTGCTTCTTAGTCAAGTTACTAGGCTCCATGGAAGTGCCCTACTTAGTAATTAAGGTTCTGTTCAAACAGCCCCAGCACTGGCAGGGGACTGGCTAGAGAAAGTGGTCTTTTTCTCTCAGATCATTTTATTCTGCAAGTAATAAAGGAAAAAGAAAGGGGGCATTCTGGAATTTAGATTTGGAGTCCTACGATGTAAATATAGTTCTGGTCTGGACATTACAAAGATCTCCAAGTTCAACTGGGAAGAGAGAACAGATCTGCAGACTTTACTTCCAGCTTGTCTGTGAGTTGTTGGAACCCAAAGTCACAACCACAGTTACCTATCACGAGGGGGTATATTGTTTTCCTTTAGTGATGGAAGAGTTTTGCTCTGTTCTCTGATTATCTCATACGTGTTAACCTTTCCTCCATAAACAGAATGCTGTGGTCCACGTTTAGTGGGCATTTTCTTGGCCCTCTCCAGGGCCTCTCTTGTTAGGACTTGATATTTTCAGAGAACAGCTCCATTAAATATTGATGATAGGCATGTGAAAGGCCTCAAATTAAATTCCAATCCTGTTTTAATTTTATGGGCTGTGCAACATAAAGACCAAGGAAGAACATATGGGCCACAACGCACACGTTCACAGCTGGAAGAGATCATGGATGACCCAAGTTAAATTAGCTTCAGGGTGGCCACCTGCACAGCATTTTCATTTCTCCAGAATTCTTTCCCTGGCCCATTTTGACCTGTCCTATGACTCTCCACTTAAATTGGACTTTTTTTTTCCAAGTCTGTTTCCGTAGTCTCTTTCATAACACTGAAGTTGGTTTTCATGGCATTGCTGGTGAACATGCACACAAAGAGTGAGGACCTCGCATACATTTACTCAGCTGATAGCTGGTGGAGTTTTCTCTCTTTAGTATATTCCTAAATACAATTAGAAAGGACAGGAAATGACTCCAGGGCTAAAATGCTTTATTTTGATTTGGATAAATGGCTTGAGTTAACCCAGATGGTGATACTTCATGTGACAGTATTTGAGTTAAAAGAAAATCTTTGAGAAACAATAAGTAACGACAATAGCTTGTATTTCCTGAACACTTACCAGGAGCTAGACACTTGCCTAAGCTCTCTGCATCTTTAATTAAATTCATTTAATGGACTATTGGAACTACAAATTCAGTTTAAAAAAAAAACAAAAACTCCCTGCCCCCCCCAATTAATAAAACAGCCTAAAGAAAGTTAAGATTTTAAGCTTTGAGACCCGTCATCACACAGCACACATATTTCTGAAGAAATACACATTTTTTAAAAATTTACAGGCAATGTACATATGCTACATGGATATAGTCAATTATAATTTAGCTCTAAATGCTTGGGATATATTTTGATTTGAATTTTCAAAATTTAAAAGAGATTTAAGGTCACATATGTGCTAAATTGTAATGTAAAAGCCATACTCTTAAATAAAATATACAAAAGAAATTTGGTCACAGAGATACTATTGGACAGGAAAAAGTAGAAAGCAGAAATTTCAGATGTAAAGACGGAGTGCTGGCATATGCTTCATACTACTACAGGCCAGACTGATAGATGAATTAATTTATTTTTCTTAACTCTTGCCTTTCAACTTGATCGTTTTGCCTCAAAATAAAGTGGCGCTATATCACAGAGCTAAAAGTCTTTTCAAATTTCAGTATACTCTTTATTTTGGCCAGCTATTTTTATTTCTAAAAATATGTCTTACATGAACATCTGTCATTTTACTTTGAGTACTTTAAAATTTCTAAGTCAAATTTATCTGTACTTTATGAAAAAACGAAGACAAATTAAGAATACAATGAAAGATCAAAATTTTTCAATCTGAAGTCCCAGTTAGCCCACACCTACAGACTTATACTGGATCTTTTTCAACAATCACAGAAGAAAGACCAGATACGGAGCTCGAGAGTGAGGCTGTGATGGGGAGAAGTTAAAGGAAGAGCTGAGAAGGAAGCAGGAATAATTATTTTGGAAGGATGTGGCTATCCTCAACATGCTTCACCTAGCTGGGAAATTTTTCAGGACCCAACTCAAACTTCCTGCAATACTTTTCTCTGCCCTTTCTCTGAAAAATTAACTGCATCCCACCATTTTTCCATATATTTCCACAATGGCACATTCATCATGGTTTGACAATTATTTATTTCCAAGTCTGCCTTTTCCTCAAAATCATGAACTCCTTAAGAGAAATTTTTGTTTTATTCATACTTAGCACACGGTCTTGGTGCCAATAAATATTCGTTGGATGAATGAATGAATGAATGAATGAACAAAGGGGAAGAAAATCTGTAAAATAGAGAGGCAAGAAATCATATCGTAACTGAAATCCACAACAATCCAATTTTCCTAAACCTCACAATCTCTAGGAGCATAGATTCTTGATCTTTAATTATATCTGAAAACCAGCACATTCAGTAAAATAATTAGGAGATAGTAACAATGCTATTTGTAAGCAGTTCACATAAAAGCACCCACATACGCGTTAATGCAGTGTATTCTTCCAACATTTATTTATGGATTGTAGATTTTTATCATTGCCATCGTAAACACCAGGTATCTGGGTTTTGGAAAGGTTAAACTACTCACTCACAATCAGAGATGATTTGGGGAAATGTTAGACCAAATTAAAAAGACTTCCTACAGGAGGGTTTCCCTTGAAAGCACTAGGTACCTTGTGCATCTCCATGGAAGGCTAGAGGATGCGGTTTTTCCCTCACCCACATGATCAAGGGCCCTTTTTTCAAGGATCATCTTGAATGCCAGGGGAAGTAAAGTAGCAGAAAAAAAGTCACGTTTAAATTGAGTCTTGAATTATAAATAGTGGTTAAATGTCTCTTCCAGTATTCTCATTCTGATTTTTTTTTTTACCATGTCAATCTCTTAAAATGCAGTTCTAGAATCTAAACATAAATATTTAGTGACTATTTTTTAAGGAACACATTTTGGGAAACCTTGGGTTTATTCATTCAGTGCCCACTTGGAAGCATTATCATACTATATGGCACTGAGTATTCAATGGTGAGCAAAGCAGACACAGTCCAGCCCCTGCAGCCAACAGATCGGTTTAGGAGATTCATGGACACTGCCCGTATACCTATACCCACCAGAAGGGTATCTGTCCTACCTGCATGCTCACTTGTCATTGAATGTGCCCTAATAAAATTCCCTTTGGAACAAACAATAAGAACTGTTTTTCTTTAAATAGTTGTAGTAGTAACCAACTTAACAAGAAACTATTAATGCCTATCTCTATATATTTGAATCGGTCAAACACTTTAAAACTCAAAATCATACACAATTCAGAAACAAATTTCACACTGGTCAATAGGTTTGAAAACTAGGGGTTCATAATGCCCAGATTGTAAGAAAAAGAAAATATTTTAGACAGGTTGGAAGAGCAACTGAGTCAAAGAACATTTATTGAACATTTACTATATGTTAGGTACTAGGGATGGAGACAAATAAGACAAAAATTTTTCCCTCATGTTGTACAGAGTATACGAAACAGAAGAGCGTAATAAACATTCTAAATCAATACAATGAAAGCCATACTAAAAGAAGAGAATGAGTGATAGGGGAGCACCAGAGAGAGGGCACCCAAATCCACCAGAGAATGCCAGGGGAAGTAAAGTAGCAGAAAAAAGTCATGTTTAAATTGAGTCTTGAATTATAAATAGTGGTTAAATGTCTCTTCCAGCATTCTCATTCTGATTTTTTTTATCATGTCAATCTCTTAAAATGCAGTTCTAGAATCTAAACATAAATATTTAGTGATATATATATACATACACACACACACACATATAAAACACTTCTGATGAACATTATCAGGGAATGAAAGGGCTTATATGCAGGGATTTCTAAGCCTGTTTATCATGCTGTGCTCCTCAGGTCTGGGGATCTTCAAGGAATAAGAGCCAGACAATGGTGCAGAGAAGAAAAGGAAGGGACCATGGTATGAAATGCAGGCTGGCATTTTCCCTTCTACATGGCTGTTTTTCCATCTCCACAATATTTCTTTTAGAGATGTGCTGTAAATTCAGGTGTTCACTTATAATATCAGAAGTCAGAAGCCCTGACATCTCTCCTGAGCTCTTTACAGATGGGTCCAACTCTTTGTGGATGTGTCTACTCGGAAATATTACCATCACCTCACCTCTAACTCTGTCTAAAATAACATCATTTGCCCAAGTCAGGCTCCTTCTCAGGACTCTTGCTTTTCTAAGGGCACCACTGTTCTCTCAGCAACCAAGTTTCAAGGCCAAAACATTCAGAGTTGTCTCTACCATCTTTTTCTCACTTCATGCACTCTTTCTACATTAGCACTCTCACTTCCACCCTCCTCTACAAGGCCACTGCAGCTTCCTAGCTCAGACATGTCCTGCTTGCCTCAAACCAGGTAATCTCAAAACATCAATAGTATTCCTGACTCATATCTTTCCTGGAATCCATTTTATACACAGCAACCAGGCTAATACTCCTAAAGCATAAGATGTATGACGTTCTCTGCTTTGTGACAGCATCCAACCCCCCAAAGCAGGTGACTAATGACAGGGATCCTGGCATAACAAGTAGGTACACAGACAGAAGCCTGCCCTGGAACCTCACGGCCATGACCTTGGGCAAGGAACAAAGCCTCTCCTAATGGAGCTGTTGGAAGGACGAAGTGGGAAACCCCATGCTGTGGCTAAACCCTCAGCACCTCTCGGTAAGTAAGGGTTATTAGCTATTCAAGTGTGTGCGTCCCTGCCCTCCTTTGCTTACACTGCTTCTCCTATGTAAGGAGTTCACATTTCATCTCGCTTGTGAAACTCTGCCTCGGCACTCCAGCCTGAGTAATCTCTTCTATCTCCAAACTCCTAGAATCTTAATGACCAGCTCCTCTCAGCTCTTACACAATCTGAACACAGTCTAGTTGAAAGCTGGAAGCCACTGCAAGATTCCTACTGGTCCAGCCACCTACTAGCAGGAAAGTCACCACCTTTCTCTTTTTTTTTTGGTTTTGTCCTTTTTAATAGTTTACAAATATTACTTCTTTTCCCCTCCCTTTCCCTTTCTCCCAGCCTGTTGCTGACTTTGGCCGCTTTCTGTTTCTGTGAATTTGCTATCTCTGGTCAACTCTTATGAGTGACATCACACAGGTTTTCCCTTTTTGTGCATGTTTATTTCACTGAGCATGTTTCAAGATTCTTCCATATTACAGCTTATCTCATGATTTCATTCTTTCTTAAAGTCAAATAGTATTACAATCTGTATATGGACTACATTTTGTTTCACCCATTCATTTGTGGATAGACACTTGGGATGTTTCTAGGTTTGGGCTATTGTGAACAATGGTGCTATAAAAACCATTATAATGTGATTATTATTGTGAATAATGATGCTGTACAATATCTATTTGCAACCCCTTTTTTCACTCTCCTTGGTTATATGTCTTGATGTGGGATTGCCCAGTCATATGGTAATTCTATATTTATGCTTTTGCAGAACTGCCATATTGCTTTCTACAGTTTTTGCACCATTTTACATTCCCACTGACAATGCACTAGTTAAAATTTCTCTACATCCTAACACTTGTTATTTTCCAATTTGTTATAATAACCTTCCTCATATGTGTGATGTGGTATCTCATTATAGTTTGGCTTTGTATTTCCATAATGGTCAATGATTTGAACAATTTTCATGTGTTTATTGGCATCTTATCTATCTTCTTTGGAGAAACGTCCAAATTTCCTGCACATTTTATAACTGGGTTATCTTTTCCTTGTTTCATTAAAAAGTTCTTTATATATTCTGGACATTAAGCCCTTATCTAATATACAGTTTTAAACTATTTTCTCCCATCCTATAGGTTGTCTTTCCACTTTCTTCATAATTTTGATCAATGCACATAAGTTTCAAATTTTGATGAAATCAAATTTATCTATTATTTCTTTTGTGGCTTATGCTTTTGGTGTCATATTTAAGAACCCATTGTCAAATTCAGGCCATGAAAAACTGCTTCTATGTTATCTTCTAAGAGTTGTTTAACTTTAGCTCTTATATTTTGGTCCTTGATTCATTTTGAGTAGATTTTTGCATATGCTGTGAGGTACGGGTTGAATTTAATTCTTCTGCCTGTGACTATTCACTTTTCCCAATACTGTTGGTTGAAGAGACTGTTTTGTCCCCATTTCATGTGCTTAGCACATTTGTCAACAATCAATTTGCCCTAGATGTATGAGTCTATTTATGGATTTTAAATTCTGTTCCTTCCACTGGTCTATCTGTTTTTGTGCCTTTACCACAATGTTTTGATTACTGTCACTTTGTAGTTCAATTTGAAGTCAGGAAGTATTAGTCCTCCAACCTCTTCTTCTTTTTCAAAATTGTTTTGGCTGTTCAGGGCCCCTTGAAGTTCCATAAAAATTTGAAGCTCAGGTCTTCCATTCCTGTCCTGAAAACAGGACCTAATGCACAGGGGTCTTCATGGCCGCCCCAGGATTTGACCGCAAAAGGGCAGCAGCAGAGAGGGGTCGCGTTCACTGTGCGGCCTTGTAAGCAAAAAAAGTCCTTTCTGCAGGCACGGATGCACTAAAGATGGGCTATATTAAGGGGCTGCGTTTCAACCCCTCAAGCCCTAATTTCCCACTGTGTCGCCAGAAGATGAGGGACTACAGGCAGCTTGGGCAGCGGCCTGGGCGTGGGTAACCGTATTTTTGTGGCTATACTTGGAGAAGGATCCACGCGCTTGGGCTTGGGTGGCAGCCTCCGGGGGAAGGAGCCGACAGGAGCGTCCTTCAGCTTCGTCACCTGCTAGACGAGGCGACAGCAGCAGTGCTGTCTCCATGATTTGGCCAAGCTGCGGACCTGGTGCCCAGCAGTGTGCTCTGTCCTGGCAGCATCCGGGATGTTGGCTGCGTCCACCCTGCCTCCACCGCACCTTTCTCTTTTTACTGATTAATCAAGGTGGTCTCAGTTTTGATCCTGTTTTTTCCAGGATTTACTCATTTTCTACATGTCTGTTAACATAAACATATATAGACATATAGGTAAAAATTTGCCTTCTGTATGTATGTATTCTTTTTTCTCTTCAACTACTTTGTAAGTTCTTGAAGAAAAAAACACTTTTCTGATTTTCCCACAGCATCTAAAACATGGTATGTACTTGATGACTATTTAACTGACTTTAAATATCTCCAGATTGGCGTTAAATTATTGTTCAAAAATCTCCAACTCTGAAAAAATGAAGACATCCATTTGCTCATGGCTGGCAGAAACCAAAGGTCAAATCTGAAAGAGACTCAATTAGCTTACATCTTATTTTCAAGCTGTTTGGTTAGCAAAATGAAGCACTCTAACTTTGTGCTTAAATATCCTCCTGGGCCTTTTATTTGAAGGGTGATTAGAATGTTTGATTCTGGTCGTACTCTCGGGTTTTCTTGGAAATGGGTGTTTGTTCACAAAATCAAGGGTACTTTTGGCCCAAGATATGTGCCGTGTTCTCTTAGCCTAATGCTGAAGGTTGAGGGAAAGGGGAATCAGTGGGTATGGATAACGTGGCTGGAGATATGATGGCAAAAGAAGGCAGAGATGAGAGGAGAGTGGTCTCCAAACTTCTGACCAAACACCCTTATCAAAAACAAGTTAACAAACAAGCACTCTTCAGTATGTGCTGATTTATTTATAAATCAAATACATACACTGTGGTGATCCATACATTGAATGTTAATAACTGAAATTTCTTTCTTTTTTAGATTAAAAATAAACATATTTTTATAATGAACTATGGAGATCACTGGAATAGAGTCTAGAACCCAAAGCTGGAAGTTGATACAGTGAAAACACCACGGCAGGTGAAAATGTGATAACTAAAATTAAACCTAAAAATAATAAAACATCTGTACAGTTAATAAAGCCACATTGAGAGAAAATACAAGCCCATATTTACATTTTAGAGTAAAACATAAGCAGTTTTGATGAGACTAATTCATTTTTCTAAATTTCTTTTATTATATAGTATAGCATATACTAATTCATTTTTGAGACATGAAATTGCCAAAAGTGGCTGCTAGTCTTGATTGAGACTCAATATTTTTTTGGAGCAAGGCTTTTTTGTGGTTTTTGTTATTGTTGTTTAGGGGGGATGGAGCACAGAAGGGAAAGAAAAGCCTAAAACACAAGTTTGAAAAGCAAGAAAACCATCCTTGCCCAACACAAAAAAATGTATTTGAAAAAAACAGATATAAACAAAGTAGACACATATTTCCACGTTGCCTTAAATCAAGATAGTTAGAGTCACCTTGGATGTACAAGTTGTTTGGTGGTAGAATGCCTGCCTACCATGCAGGAGAACAAGGTTTGATTCCCAGTCCAAGCACCCCCACACCTCCCCAAAAACCAAATGTCTTGAAATCATCTCATTAGGTCCAAAACAGTAGTAACCACAGCTTCTAAGCAGCATGCATGATTTGACAAAGGTGATCACAGGTACAGTGCTTTTCCAGATCTAGGATAATGCTTCATCCTTAATTTGATATATTTTGCTTTTATTTTGTCAGCTTAAGCAAGCTATTAGAGATATTTCTTACTTATATATTTATTTTCATGTGTGCGTCTGCTGTATGGTGGGGTCACATTTCATTATTTTTCCATGTGAGTATCCTGTTATTGCAGTACTATTTGTTGAATTTTTGTTTGTTAGTTTTGGGGGAAGTACATGGACCGGGAATCGAACCCAGATCTCCTGCATGGCAGGCAAGAATTCTACCACCCCTCTCTTATGCACTGTTTCTAAATGGAGATCAAATCTCACTCATTGCCCTTCTTTCTTCTAACAGCACTCACAGTTCATTTCTTCCAACTGAAAACTGTTTTCCCATAAGACGTCTGGCACTCAAGAGTGAACATATAATAAAATAATCAAACCTGAGCAGGACAATAATTTTCATATGGAGAACAGAATAAAGCAAGCGCCAAAGGGTGTAATAACATACACTTGTTCTTTCAATGTGGCAGAGAGTATGCACCGGCAGATTCTATTTAGTGTGGACTTCAGAGCACTCTGGAAAAAACATTCTCAATCTCTCCTAGGTTACAGCTCCCACTTACTTCTCAGCCTTGCCCCTTTTAATTTGCATATATAGCCTGCACCATAATGTAAGATCTCATTATTGTGAAAATTATATTCAGAATTATATAAATTCTGATAGGAGGGGAACAAACGTTTTTCTTTTTTCCTAAACATCACAGCTTTACTGGGATAAAATTCACATACCATACAATCCACCCATTTAAATGTGTACAACTCAGTGGTCTTCAGCATATTCAGAGTTGTGCAACCATCACTATAATCAATGTTAGAATATTTTCATCATGTCTGAAAGAAATACCCATTAGCAGTCCCCCCCAGTCCCTAGGCAACCACTAATATTTCCTATCTCTATCGATTTGCCTGTTCTGGTCATTTCATATAAAAGGAATCATACAACACGAAGCTTTTTGTGTCTGTCTTCTTTCACTTAGAATGATGTTGTAGCATGTCCAATAGTTCCTTCATATGCCAAATAATGTTTCACTGTATAGATATACCACATTTTGTTTATCCTTTCATTTGTCAATGGACACTTGGCTTACGTGCACTTTTTGGCTATTATGAATCCTGCTGCTATGCACATTCATTTACAAGTCTTTATACGGACATATGTTTTCATTTCTCTTTTGTCTATACCTTTGAGTGGAGTTGCTAAGTCATACAGGAACTATGTTCAACCTTTTGATGAATTTTTGGACTGTTCTGACATTTATCTTTATTATCTATATAAACAATTTTTCTGGACAAATTCATGACATAAACAAGAATATAAAAAAAAGAATATTCTGGGGCTGCAAGGGGAGTTCAGTGGTAGAATTCTCACCGGCCATGCAGGAGACCCAGGTTCGAGTCTGGGTCTACACACTTACCAAAAACAAAACAAACAAGCAAACAAACAAAAACAAAAAAGTCAACCAAACAAAAATTCAACAAATGGTGCTGCAATGAAAGGATACTCACACGGAAAAGAGATGAAATGTGACCCTCACCATACTACATACCAAAAATATATATATTCTGCCTTTTTCTTAAAAAATTTCCAAACCTTTCAAAGTTTTAGCAGGATTTGCATAAAATAATTACTGTGCTAACTGTAATTTATTCCTACTTATGAAAGCAAGTCCAGTTGAAACTAATGCATATGGCAACTTTTTGTCAGCTACTCATTTGTGTCATTAAAATGATCACCCCTATAAACAATCCAAGACATTCATTTTCATTCATTTTCCATGACTACTCCTTAATCAGCATGAATTATTTTAACCATGTATTCTTTTAATTCAAGACACCTGAAGCTCATCAACAAATCAATAGGCTTCTGAAAAAATTAGGCACTCATCTATTGCTTTGAATGGTGAGTAACAATTAACCACCTTAATAGTCACTCTTGATCACCTATACTTTTATCTTCTCATGTTTCAGAGGTTAAGATAGTGACTTTTTATTTATTTATTTTTTTAGTATGTTGTATGGAGGGGTCACATTTCATTCTCTTTCCATGTGAGTATCCCATTATTGCAGCACCAATTGTTGGATCTTGTTTGTTCATTTTTGTTGGTTTCTTTGCTTATTTGGGAAGTGCATGGGCTGGGAATCAAACCTGGGTCTCTTGCATGGCAAGCAAGGATTCTACCACTGAACTACTCTTGCACTACCTAAGATGGTGATTTCTTATGGGCTCTCTGGCTTATGTGATTGGTGGGAGTGACTTCACCCAGGGAATGACTCTGGCTCTAAGTCAGATAGTCACTCGTTCAATCTTTTCCTATGAAATTGCTCACACTGTGCACAGAACACACGTGTTCAGGCTTTCTCCTTGGCTTATAGCCTTTGTTAACCAACAAAAATAGCACTGGGGTCAACTATAATTGTACCTTGTAAGAGATATTTGTGCATGGGAAGAGACCTTACTGTGACTTCATCAAAAGGTAACCTAGCATTCCTTCAACTTCCCCTTGGCAGCATGGACTTTCTCCATTTTTCAAACAGGTAGAGGGAAAGCAGAGTAGCCCACTACTTCTGGGGAAATTCACCCATAGTTCTTGCATGGTGTACTGTGTGGAGGCCACCCAGTCTGGTCTCCTGAGCAGAATTTGACTTCATAACCAGACCAAGTGAAACAGATCCACCAGAGAAACACTTCAGAAAAAGTAGCAGCTCGTAACCTCTGTGTGCCGAGAATCTAGGATACTGTTCTTTATGAGCCACTGTAAAAAATGGGTTAGGATAATCCCAGTTTCTCCTTTTGTGAAATTCACCTCTGCATATATTTGACAAGGAGAAGCAGTTTCTAGTGCTTGGATCTTTTGACATTTTCCTCTTTTGTTAATATATTGTAAGTTTCAGGTCCTGCCCTTTATGATTTTACTGAGTATAAATCTATAGATCACTTTTTCCCTATAGTAAAATATATTAACAACATAACTATATGGGGAATAAAAATATACCTTCATTTTTGGTAATGATCATATACTTTTAAAACTTTCAAAAACAGTCAACAATCAAAGTAATTGGTAGTTTTTTTTAAAAAAAATCTGACTTCTGGGAAATTGAGTCATGAAAATAAGTCACCCAAAACATTCAATGTGAAACACAGCACTAGTGGGCCCTTTGACTAAAAAACAAAAATATTGTTGCTTTCAAATACTCAAATGAGGGCCACAAAGCTGATTCTTCTCTGAAGCCTGTCTGTATCAGTGCCTTTGGGTCTCTTTTAAAAATACTACTTTTTGCAGCAATCTCCTTTTTAACCACTTTGTCATCACCAAGGAATAATAATGTTTCCAAAATGAATCAAGAGCTTGGGGTTGAACAGATAAAACATGACTCTATTTGGCACACTAACACTAGCTCAGGGTCTGATCCTGTGACCTGTGTGTTGGTGGGATACCACTGTAGGGTAACGCAGATTGGCAAACCTTGTGCAGAAACAGCAACTTTTACGCAAAATACAGTGTAAACATACCTTTCAACGAAGCGTGTGGTGGATGGGTGTTCAGGCACGGACTCTGTTACATAAAACTAAATTAACTTAAAATATAAATTTTCTCTTCTCATGCTTTTCATAATACAGAGGCAGCCCAGTCCCCACCCCCTGCCCAAAGCTTCACAAATATTGTCCAGATTCCTGCAAAGTTCAAAGGGAAGGTGATATTTAAAAGAACCAACCATTGGTGGAATTTGGATAAAATGAGATGTCGGTGAGACCAATTAGGTTGTCAGTGGCCAAAAATAAGGATAAATTAGAACAATTAAGTAAATGAAAATGACCAAAAGAAATTTGTGGGGAGAAATTTATTTGATCAAATTCTGTTTCCATTATATAAGTACAAATACCATTTTAATGAGGTTAAAATAATTTTTTTAATTACCATATTGAACCTAAACCTCATAAAAATAAACCAGAGGGAGAGAATTCCGGGAAGATGGCTGACTAGAGCGGTTCAAGATTAGCCCTGCTCCACGGAAAAATTAGAGAAGGGACAGGAGGGCGAGTGAGTGGCGATTCAGGAGTGCGGCTGACCTGGGAGAACCTTCTACACCACATGCAGCAGCCCTGGTTGGAGAGGCTGAGAAACTGACAGGCAGAAAGTTGGAGCCTGGCAAAGACACCAGGAGCCCACGGGAGTGCACAGACTGGAGTGCAGGACTAGGAAGCAAGCCAAACTGCGTTCCTTGGGTGCATCACCCTCACCAGCACAGACCCTTGAGCAACGACTCACCCCACACCCCATGCACCTGATGAACCCCATCACCCACTCCCATTCCCTGAGCTCCAGGCACCACCACCCCAACAGCCCCCAGTGCACGTACCTGCCTCAACCCACCACTGCTGCACCCGTCCTGAGCACTACCTCCCCCTCCCTGTTCCCTGCAGGTTGTTGCCAGTGCATAAAGGTTGTAGGCACTAACCTCCATACCTAGGCTACCCCTGCCCCCTGCCCAAAGTGTCGTATAGCCTCACCCGGCCCTCCCTGAGCTCTGCACATCCCTTTAGGGCACTCCCAGGCCCACGCATGCATGCGGGCCCCCAATCAAGTCATTCAGCTCTGGGAACCGCACTTTATAGCAGTCCTGGAACCGCACGTGCGCATAGCCCTCAGCCTCACTTCCTAGCTCTGAGAAAGTGCAGACCTGCACAGCCAGGTCACATCTGCCCCCAATCCATGAAGACGTAATGCTGACCTGCTACCATAGCTCTACACCTGTGCACAAAGGGCCCTGTGTCTTAGACCAGGGCACACTAGGGGTACGCCCCCCAGACCAGTGCACCCGCACAGCTACATCCTCCCTGGCTGCTGGGCGCCCATGTTCACAAGCATCAGTGTAACATCCCCAACTTGTGTCCATACCTGCCCTGAAACAAATCACCACACTGAGTGCTTCAACCCATGCCCTGTTCCCTCTTGTACAACCATCCTGCAAACACAAGGCCTTAAACTACTGAAAGAAATCAACTCCCAAAGTAAATCAATCAAGATATCTACATGCGATGAAGACAACTGAAGATCACTAAGCACATCACAATGCAGACAGATATAGCTCTGCCTAATGACCAAATTAAAATACTGGCAGAGACTCAGATGTTGGAACAACTAATCAAAGACGTTCATACAACTTTACTTAATAAAATAAGTGGAATAACAAATGACATAAAGGAGATCAAGATGACAGTAGAAGAGCACAAAGAGGAATTTGAAAGAATAAGTAGAAAAACACCAGAAATTACAGAGATTAAAGACTGCTGACCAAACAAAAAAACATCCTAGAGGCACATAACACCAGATTTGAAGAGACAGAAGAAAGAACAAGTGATATAGAGGACAGGATGATTGACTTTGAAGACTCAAAACAGCAGATGGAAAAAAAGATGGAAAAAAATTAACAGGAACTCAGGGAAATGATAGACAAAACAACGCACACAAATATAAGAATCAGTGGTATCCCAGAAGGAGAAGAGAGGTGTAAAGGGCTAGAAAGAGTAGTTGAGGATATAATGGGGGAAAACTTCCCAATCCTGACAAAGGACATACATATATAAGTCAAAGAAGCCCAACAAACTCCAAACAGAGTAAATTCAAACAGACCTTCCCCAAGGCACAAACTAATTAGTCTGTCAAATGTTGAAGAGAAGCAGAAAATCTTGAAAACGGCAAGAGAAAAACAATCTACTACATAAAGGGAAATCAAATAAGACTGAGTTCAGACTACTCAATTAGCACCCTGGAGGTGAGAAGGCAGTGGTATGATATATTCAAGATCCTGAAAGAGAAAGACTTCCAGCCAAGAATTCTGTACCCAGCCAAACTGTTCTTCAAAATTGAGGGAGAGATTAAAGTTTTCACAGACAAAGAAGTCTTGAAAGAGTCTGTTAACAAGAGACTGGCCCTACAAGAAATACTAAAAGGAGTTCTGCGAGCTGAAAAAAAAAAAAGACAGGAAAGGGAGGTCTGGAGGAGGGCACAGAATTGAAGAGAACCACTAAGGGTAATTTAAATAATACAAAGTGAAAGAGGGAAAAAAATATATAGATCTGACAAATAAAATAAAAAAGATAAGCTGGTAGAATCAAGAAAAGCCTTTTCAGTTATAACTTTGAATGTTAATGGACTAAACTTACCAATTAAAAGATATAGATTGGCAGAATTGATTAAGAAACATAATCCAGCTACACTCTACTTACAAGAGACTCATCTTACAAATATACAAATATATTGAAAGTGAAAGGATGGAAAAAGATTTTCCATGCAAGTTGTAACCAAAAGAAATGAGGAGTAGCTATACCAACATCGGACAAAATAGACTTTAAATGTAAAGATATCATAAGAGACAAAGAAGGACACTATATACTAATTAAAGGGTCAATTCACCAAGAAGATATAATAATCATAAATGTTTATGCTCCCAATCAAGGAGCTCCAAAGTACATGAGACAGACACTGGCAAAACTGAAGGCAGTGCAAAATGTTTCAACAATAATAGTAGGAGACTTCAATACATCACTCTCCTGTATAGACAGAACAATCAGAGAGAAGATGAACAAGAAAATACAGAAGTTAAATAATCTGCTAAACGAATAGAGTAGAAGTGAATAAACAAACATAATAAGTCTGCTGAAACAATAAATTTCATCAAATCAATAGCTACACATAATTTATTAGGGGAAAAACTTGAATTGTGCACATTTGTATCTAATATATCTGATCTACATTAGGATTTTAGAGCCTGGAATCAGAGAGACTTCATTTCAAATTTCTACCACTTAGCCTGTAACTTTGGACAATTTATACAACCTCATAAAGACTCAGTTTCCTTATCAATGAAATGGGATACCTCCCCTTTAGTACCTCCAATAAAGGGCTACAGTAAGGATTAACTGAGATAACACAGTGGCTGGCATATGGTCAGCTCTCCTTAGATGATGGTTTTCATCATGTTAATACTTTTATATTCCTTTGGGGGCATTGGCTGCTGCTTCTAGGAACCTCCTACCTTCCCCCTTCTCCCACCAGCACCACTATCACCATCAAAGAACATTTCTTAAGAACCTTAGAAGAAACCCTCTTATAAATCTGTGCTTCCAGGTTCTAGCTCTGGTAGGATTCTGTGGGAGTGTGTAAAATCAGCTGATATGATCCTTGACAAAACAAAAAACTTCCCAATCAAAAGCAAGAACTCAAAGACTGGGTCTTCAGGACAAGATTTCTGTTTTGTTTTTTTTCCCTTTTTGAGGAGTCTGTTTTTCAAAGTTACTGCATTCTGCAAGTATCTTTTTTTGTCTCGCATTTTTCTCTCGCTGAACTTCACATCTGTTCCTCCTACTACATAAACACCTAAGGGCCTTGGCAACAGGCACTTTCAACCAAAAAGCCAGGGCTGCAGAGAAGCTAGGTGAGAATGCTTTAGCTTGATCTCACCAAACAGCGCCACTTGAGGTAGCAATGCCAGAGGTCCTAACCCACGGGAATTTGAAGTTAATAGTCTACAAGTTGAAAGAACACAACCAAAACACATTCTAAAAACAAGCAGGAAACGACAGCTATTTTCTATTACACATTGCCAAATCCATCTTCTGATACACAGTAGAGTAGAACTTCTGAACAACCAAGAAAAGTCTCTGGGGGTTGGTAGTTTGTTTTTTCCCTTTCCTCCCCACCAGCCCAACTTCCCCTACTTAGAAGAATTCTAAATGACTGTCATATGATGAATGTCACTGGGCTTAAGAGACAGGGACATGCTAGGAGATGCAAAAACAAAACCTGTTCCTGGCCAGTTTGGGGATCTCTAGAATTTGGGAATTAACCAAGAAAGGTAAAAGGAGGGAGGAGATGGAAGAGGAAAATGTGGAGGAGGAGGAGGAGGAATGCCCTATGCCCCCCAGCCTCCACCCCAACCACACTAAGGGTTGTTTGTTGACAGTGAAAGAAATGGGCATATATATAGGATTTGATATGGTTCACTGCTGAACTCTGCAGAATAAAAGACTGGGATAGTTCTTCTTCCTCTTCTCAACCTTTACCTAATACCCCAGGGATCACAGTCCTTAGCCCTCAGAGTCTCCGTCTACGCCTCTTATTTACTTCACCCAGTCCCTTGATTTTATGCTAAAGACGCAACTTTTATCTGCAGCTGCAACTTCTCTGCTGAGCTCCAGACTCATGCAACTATAGTCAAGTGGATGTATAATAAACATTTCAAACTTGACATGTTTAAAGTAAAATTCCAAATCTGCTCCCTCCTTATGCTTCTCATGTCAATAAATGTACCACTAGTCATCAAGATGCTTAGACTAAATTCTTAATAGTCATCCTTGGACTCAGTCTTTGCCTTGTACCTGCATCAGCAAGCCCTGTCAGCTCTGCCTCCAAAATATATCCCAAACCCTACTTATCTCCAGGGTGACTGTTCTAGTCAAAGATGCTACCACTTCTCATCCAGCCCACTATCATAACCTCTTGCGGGTCTTTCTGCTTCCACGCTTGCCTTTCCACCCTCTGCACCCTATAACTTTCCCATGGAGGAGTCAGAGTGACTTACATTTTCATAATTTCATTGATTCTCCATCACATCAGAAGAGACTATGAAGTACTTTCCATGGACCACCAGGCTTTAACATGATCTAGCCCCTTCCTGTTTCTTGACCTCATCTGGCTTAGTTCTGTTCCTACAAAACTCTGGGCTGTTTCCACCATTCCTTCAGGCTGTAATGTACTTTCTCCCAAATCACAGCATCCATCACTTCATCCTTGTCTCTGCTCAAACACCACCTCCTCCAAGAGGCCTCTCCTCACCGGTCCATCGAAAACAGCCAAGTATCTCCATCACTCCCTGAGTCCATTATCCTGATGTTTCTCCATAGTATTTATCACCATTAGAATTATGGTTTTTATTAGTTTATTATCTGCCTCC
This sequence comes from Tamandua tetradactyla, assembly GCF_023851605.1. Classification (NCBI taxonomy): domain Eukaryota; kingdom Metazoa; phylum Chordata; class Mammalia; order Pilosa; family Myrmecophagidae; genus Tamandua; species Tamandua tetradactyla. The sequence continues at coordinate 63,382,133 of NC_135344.1, forward strand.
ATTGGTCATGAAGACAGGTATTTTCTGTCTCATTTTCCTCTGAATTCCGAGAGTCTAAAACTAAGTCTGGTTTATAGTAGATACAGGATAAGTATTTGAATACATAAATGGTGAGTCACTGGGGTTAGCCAGAAAGGACTTCATATAATCAAAAATTTGAGTTTTATTTTCAAAGACATGAAGGATATATGTTGGCTGGAATCCTACTTGAAAAACACTAATGTTCCTGATTTTACTGATGTCACAAGCACCTGCTCTCTTTCTGCCAGTAGAGCCACCTTCTTTAATCATGGACCACACACCATCCTTTAGATCATTCTTACAAACCAGACAGAAACAATGTTAAAAACTATTCTGTGACTACGTTGTAGCTAAATGGAAAGCTACCCTGGAAAATAAATGAAAGGCACTGTGATGCTATAATGTTATAAAAATAGTGGAACATATTTTGAATGGCACAATCCTTAAGTGTATTTGGCACAATCCAGCCAGGGTGTGAAATTAGACCATCTGTCGCCTCTTAGGTGGTATTACGAAGTACGTGGCTGAAGATTGGCTGGCTTAAGAGGGCCTTGCGATACATTATATGGAGTATTCTACTACTTTTCTGAATTACACTTAGGCATAGATTTGAGAATAATCTATTTGAGAAGGCACGCTGTGGCTATGCCTGGTCTGCATTCACAACGTAGACCTAAAATAACATTGGACGTTATTCTGCCTTTAAGTCTAAGGATGTCAAACATTATTGATCTTCATTTTGCACACTGCTTAGTTCTACAACCGTCCTACAAAACGCAAACCCCCTACGGGTTTAAGAATGCCAGAAATAACTGGGAGGTTTGGACCAATGGTGTGCCATGAGTAACTTGTGCTCATAAACTGGGCCACACAGATGAAACATTTTACACAAGGAGGGGACGCTGCCCAGAAACATCCTCTGGAAAACAACACCAAGTTGGCCAGGCTATCCCTTCCGAGCCGAAGGACTTCTGAGTTGACGAAGGAGTCTTCCACACACTCTGCTGCAGCCTTCCCTCACCTCAGCTCAAGAAGATCACAAGCACACTTTGGATTAAGTGCTGTCATAGCTTACTGGAAACCCCCTGGCAGCTGCTGCAGAGGTTTGAGAATAAACTACGTAATCTTCAAGATTTCCAAAAGGCACATTTTCTTTTCCAACAAGCCATTCTGGCTGTATTGCACACCGAGGGTAGTGGCAACCCCTGGCTACTCACTATTTTGAGCCCAGAGAGATCCCACATGAAGATCAAAGACTTTTCAGAAGGCAAAAATCGGCTCTCTATCCATGAAGTAAAAATAAAGGGCAGGCGGCGATCAGAAAGCACTCCCCAGGTGTGCCCAGGCCTTGCCTGGTTCCTGCACTCCTCCTCCCGGCCAAGCACTCAGCCCTTCTACTTCTCGAGGAACAGCCTGGAAACACCTTCAGGTTCCTGAATATTTTTACTGCACTTTACCAGTGGCTTCACAGGCATTTTGCAAGGACGGTGGGTTTGTTCATGCTCTCACATGTTTTCTCCTGGTAAGAACAGACACAGCTAGTAACTGTTCTTCCTCTTAATTAGTCTTAATTAGATTATATTTAACAGCACAGACTGCACAGCAAGGTCCACTGATTTGCAGACAAGCAGCGGCTTAACCTGTAAATTAATAGGCCTGCCTGGGATTATGGAAGCTGGCTGTGTAAACGCAAAGGAGCCACTGAGCCAACAGGGCTTGGCCTGCTGACACAGCTGCGCCAGGGAGCGCGGTCGCCAGAGCGCCAAAGGATATTCAGTTACAGTGAAGAAATCATAACAAAGACAGGAAACAGATCAGCACACTCTGGATTTAACACCCTCCCTGGGGAACTCTGCTGATTTCTAGGCTGCAGATGTTTGTAACCCTGCCTTGAAGATGTCACATGCTTCAAGCTGATAAAGTCAAGTACAGTATTTAAGCAAAGCATACATATACAGAAAGGGGACAAAAAGGATGTGGCGTCTAGTTCCCGGTCTCTGAAATAAATCTGGGACAGCTAGCAAAATCTGTAAAAGCCTTTGGTGGAATTTGCTGGGCAATCGAGAAATGGATGCTCTTAAAGCCCCAGGCTTTGTCTGCCTAAAAAATAAGGTGCAAATGAAGCCAACTAGCCTCTTCCCTTCAGATTTTGCTAGTCCCTCAACTGCAGGATTTCTCAGCAAGATTTCTGCTATTCTCAGCACTCTCTACCAAGTGGAGTAGAATGAAATAAAGCCTTCCTCATTCAGCATTTTTAAACACCGCTGCCAACAAAAACTGGATCCTTGACTGTTTAGAGCTTATGATTAAGGGGATGGCATATCTTACTGGCAGGATATAGGTCGTTTTTCAAATGCTATAATAAGTTTGCCAAACTAGAAATTTATATTTTTAAATTCTTTTGACTGAGTTACATAAATACGTTTAAGACTGCTAAAGATGTGGTTTGCCAGAGGCAGCACATTTTCTTTGTGGCAAAGGGACTGACCCTGCCCTGCCAGAAAAGAGTTTAGAGAAAAGGAAAACTAGGAGAGCTAGATAAACCCCAAGCCCAAAAGTTGGAAAAAGGAGAAAAATACATTGTCGCTCACCTGTAATCTGTTTTTGTCTTGTTTGCAATTAGTTCACTAAGTTTCCTCATCTATAAGATGAGTAGTTTTAAAGAATGCTCTTAGAAGACCCTATCAGAACCAAAATTATAGCACTAGTTTCTTAACTTATTCTTGAAGTATCCCACTGAGGACTTATTTTGTTCCCCATGGTAAGAAAGCAACGATCACTGTAACGCTACTGAATTGAGTCGCATGTTTTGATGGACACAAATTTCTGGCAATCTAGAGTAATTCTCCTTTCCCCATCTGAGCCTGTTTACTTACCCAAACAATGAGGATATGAGGATGAGCCTGGGAGGCAGGTGGAGGAGAAGTTGTTCTGAACTCTTCAGGCTGCTGTCTCCTTGGCCACAATCCTCAGCAGCCTCTATTCCTGATTTTTCAGATGGGATTTCAGGAGCCTTGCCTTCATGTCCGTGAGCCAGGACTGAGGAGTGGATGACGTCGTGGGGCAGCCTGACCCACTTTTGGACAGTTCCACCTGTGAAAAGCCCTCTGATTTTGGACCTCGTCCTTTGGTAAAATTTATGATCACAGATTCTCTCCTCTTAGGATCACTCCTCAAGACTTCTTTTTCCCAGACCACGCAGTTTTCCCTGGTTTCCTCTCTGTTCTACCCCCACCCCCTCACCTGATGGAGTTCTCATTTCTCACAATGGGTACCAGGTGAGTTTCTACCTGCTCTCTAAATGACTGGTGGACAGAGTTGGCTCACCTGGACTCTGAAAGCTTTGAATGCATTAGGAACAGGATAGCTCTCAGGTGTGGGCAGAGAAACCCTCCTTGTCTTGGGATGTGAAAGATGTTAATATGGTCCTGTTGATCTCCTCTGAGTCTGGAAAGTCACCTGCAGTGTCTTCTCTGGGTATGAGCAGAGTCCGACCACAAAGATCCACTTTCGAATATGTGTGCATATTTGTTGAATGGGTTTATAAATAAGACAGCTTTCCTCACTGGTAAAACTCAAAGGGGCATGGGGGCTGAGTGCCTGGAAAAGAAAGTAGGGGAGCTACATAAAACCTGAGTGGAGATACAAGTGGCATTTCAGTTTTATCCACCTCAAAACTCTGCTAGGGCCAGGCCCAGGTCAGAAAAATTTCAGAGAAGCTTTCTCTGCACACGTGGCCAGCAAGTATTGTCTGCGTGCAGGAATTCCTTTGTCTACATCTTTCTCCACTTTCCAGAACTTTCATAGGAGAAGCAAAGCCAGTGCCAGAATACAATTTTTTGACTCTCCCATTCCTCTCTGTTATGAAGTAAGACAGTAAAGGAATTTAAAAAAAAAAAAAAGATGCTTAGGGCCCCTCAAAGAAGGGTTATGTGCTCATAAGGTTGGGCCCGAAATCAACCTGGAAAGCTAACATAACACATATGTTCAACACATGAATTAATTTATCTGATAATTTTCTTTTAATTATCCTGATTTTCAGTACACAGTAATGACCTCTCAGTACTTCCCAGGTGGATTGCCCTCAGGTTTCTCCCATTAAAATGTGTAAGTGGTGAGTGATGACTGATTAACACAGCGAATTCTTCACTTAACTGGTCAAGAGCCAAAAGAAAATAGACTCAACTATTCTGATTTGGCAGTGAAATCAAGTAAGCAGCATCGATAAAGCAGAAAGAATTTTTGACAAAAGACGTCACTTCAACACACGTGGGTTCCCTCTACTGTAATCCAAGAATAAAATCCTGGCCGGCTGGTACCTAGCTTCGTTCTTCTTCTTCCATGGTCACTTGGGATGGGCCCCAAGAGAGGTGAGGATGCGTCATTAAGCATGTAAATGCTCTAAGGTTTTATGGACTTGGCCTTACCTTTTGAGTTCCCCCCACCCCAGTTTCATTTTCTGCATCAGTGGAAGCCTCAGCCAAGGAGGGAGAAGTTTTTTCCCCATCGGAGTTGAATTCAGGAATTTATCTGTCTTCGGGCCTTGAGTCAAGCTAAATTATGTTACCTGGGGATGGTGCCAAAATATAGGTCTGTTCTGTTTTGAATCATGAAACCACTAGTGGTAACCTCACGTCCAGAAATTTGAGATTAAAAACACCAGTACATAATACGCATTTCACAAAAGACAGTTGCCAGCTACGCCTTCAACACGGCCTTCCTGATGATCTGAATATTTACCCTCTACAAAAAGGGAGGTGAGAGCACTATGGCCAACTCTCTTTATGATTTATGAAGCAGTAGTTACAGAATAGTTGAAGAACGGTGTCAAGACCAGCCTCCTCCAAACATCTCCCCAGTAGTTTGCCACATATTTCCCTTCTTCGCTTTTGGTCTGCAATGTCTACCCACCACTCTCCTGGGTTCCACAGCAGGGAGGAGGGCATTGTCTCAGGCCAGCCCTTATTAAATGCATATGTTGGGGGAGGTGATGGGCAGTGAGGGAGTTGTATTCAATTACCATGGAACCTTGCTTTAATGTCTTTATCGGTCATATGTCTATGTTTTTAAGACTTTGTCTTATTTTATTTGGTAGAGGATGAATTAACTTTTAATTTGATTGGGTATTAGATAACCTTCTTCCTTAAAAATGTCAATCTGCTGAGTCATGCTGAGTCACTGGATTTGAGCAGAACAGGGGAGAAGGTAGTAAAAGAGAATTGGGCAGGACAGATGGGGCATCATTTGTCTCCATTATAAAAAGCAAAGGGCAAGAAGGTTCAGAAAGTGGGCCACTGAGCAGAGGTTGGCTGCACTGAAAAACAAGGAATAAGTAAATAAAGGGAGCTCAGCAGGACTAATTTTTAGTGGAGTATGTCCCAACCCTGACTGGGCATCAGAATTACTTGGGAAGCTTTTTCAAAACACATATACCTGCTCTTTGCCTGCCCACACCACCAAAGACCCCAACCAACTCTGACTCAGTTATTCTAAAGAAGGCCAAGCCAATGGGATTAAAGCACAAGAGCAGCTTCTGACCTTCAGCTAAGGATGGGAACTACATTTTAGCAAGAATGAAAGCACTATTAATGGCTGACAGTAGCCTCTATCTTTTGAGCAGAAGACACTGGAGAATCATCCCTTTGGGAATTTTAGCTGTCTGGGCCAAAAACTTGGACCTTTCTTGCCATACCCATCAACTTCTCCTGTTCCCAAAAATGGTGACAACAACAAAACATCCCACTAACTACCTAATGGCAGTCACTGGAGATAAGCACATCATTTGGTGGTGGAATTAAATGAAGACTGTATGTCTGAAGGTCTGAGTGATGACAAGAAACCCAGAAATCCTGGCAACGGGTGCCATGAGTTGCAGTCTCTCAACACGCTTTCTGGCTCTGCTCAGCCAGTGCAGTTACATCGGAAAGCTTCAGAGATCTTGCCAAGTGTCCTCTCCCATCCTCAGTCAAGGCCTTCAGAAGCAACCCACCCTATTTGTGAGCCTAACCCCAAAATATCTCCACCCATGTGTGCCCGATGGGCTGCCTGATTATTTGCGTCACTGAAGGCCCAACTGCTGAAAGCTGACGAGCATTCTTCTTACTTCAGAAGCAAAAGAACGCCTGGCCCTTTCTTCAATGATAAAAAGGTTCATTAGTAATCATCTAAGTTTTCCCAAAGGATACTTACGTTAATTAAATTTCCTCTTTTCCACTAGTTCAAAGTATACAGCAGCACTGTCATACAGAAATATAATTTAGCTACACAAGTTAATTTAAAATTTTCTAGTAGCCACATTAAAAAGGTCAAAAAGAAACTGGTCAAACTATTTGCAAAATTTTATTGAACCCAACAGATCCAAAATATTATCATCTCAGCATATAATCAATATAAAAATTCATCAACGAGATATTTTATATTATTTTTCCATCCTAAGTTTTTGAAATTCGGTGTGGATTTTACACTTACAATGCATCTCAATTTGTACTAGCCACACTAAAATTCTCAGTAGGCACACGAGGCTCGAGGCTACCATATCAGAAATCATAGGTACAGCACCGCCTCACACTCACACTGACTTAAACAGGAACTTGGAGAAAGAAAAATAAGAAGGAGTTCACCAGGTCTTCTTTTCAACATGGCAGCAAACAGAAATGTATAGACGTAAATTCATGACACCATTATCTAAAACCACGCACGGGTCATCTCAGTTCTAGCACCTCTATCACCTTACTACATAGGAAGATACCTCAAGCTGTTTTTTTCCCTTTTTGGGTAAAGGAAACATGAATGTTCGATAATGAAGGGGTGGAAAAGCTGCTTTAGAAAAGGAGTCTGTGATTTCCGTCAAAGCTTTCCCAGATGATCCAGCAACTCACTCCTAGGTACATATCCAGGATAAATGAAAACTTAAGTTCACAAAAAGCTTGTACATGAGTGTTCATGCAGTATTATTCATAATAAACAGAAAGTAAAAACAAAACTTTTTTTTGAGGTGCCTATCAACTAAAGAGCGGATAAATAAAATGTGGTATATACCTACCACACACAGCAATAAACAGAAATGAAGTTCTGATACATGCTACAACATGAAGGCACCTTAAAAATATGCTCAGTGAAAGAAGCCAGTCACAAAAGGCACAGGCTGTATGATTATTCCATTTACATGAAATACCCAGAACAGGAAAATCCATAGACTCAAAAAATAATTTAGAGGTTGCCTAGTGCTTGGAGACAGGGTGGCGAGGAAGGGGGAGTCACTGCTAATGGGTACAGGGTTATCTTTGGGGATGATGAAAATGTTCTGATAAAAATTGATTGTGATAGGGCGTGCCACAGTGACTCAGCAGGCAGAGTTCTCCCCTGCCATGCCGGACACCTGGGTTCGATTCCTGGTGCCCGCCCATGTAAAAAAAAAAAAAATTGATTGTGATAGTGATTGCCCAACTCTTTGAATACACTAAGCATCACTGAGTTGTACATTTTAGATGGGTGAATTGTATGGTTATCTGGGCTATTTCTCAATAAAGCTGTTATTAAAAAATAATGAAGAGGAACAGCTGCCTGATGTCTGAAAACCTTCCAAGTGCAGGCTTTTATCATGCACTTGCTGAGACTGAGCATGTGACCACATAATATGAATATACAAGGATCTTACCAAAACAAACAGACAACGGCTCAAGTGTCAAAGCCTGTGCATTTCTTTGAAAAAGACAAAGAGCCGTCCCAGTTTAATATCTCTGGGGCCAGAGTTTTTCAAGCCCTCCCCAGAAATGATGGAAGGACCAACTCTTTCAACACCTGTTCTTTCTTTGGGGTGGAGCCATGGATGGTCTAGGGCAGCTGGGGAAAGGGTAGTAGGCTGTGCAGAAGCACAGATGGAGGCGATTCACTTGCTCCTGACATTCCTAGTGCCCTTTCTCCTCCCGGTCACCTCAGTTCTCACCACCACCATCACCACCACCTCTACCTCTTTTCCCTCGGAATGGTATCCTAAGATGAGCTTCCGACCTCAGGGCTGGTTTCCAGCATCAGCTCTTTCAGAAAGTGATTTATGTGCTCATGTCCCTTGGCAGAGTATTCTAGTCTTTGATTTTCTTTTCATACCTCTAAGACAATTCTTTGTTTTAGGCTTGGCTTATTGTTGTTTGGATCTCCCTCAAACAAAAAAATGTTTCTAGACCCCATTTGGCATGCCATGAAGTAATAGATGCTTAATAAAAATTGCTTATTACCTGTACCTGACTAGAAATCATTGCCATTAAGTCTTTTGGCAACAAACAACCAACAGATCCCTATTTATTAAAATAAAAAAAAAATAAACCAAACACACACACACAGGGTGGGAGGGAAGGAGGGATGGGGGGGGCGGCGGGCAGAGAGAAAGTAGTTGTCCAATCTTCCCTATGCAATTAAAAGCAGAATCTGTTGTAAATATCCAGTTGCCTGGGATTCCTCCTGTAGCTGCAGAGAGCTCTGCGTGACTGTGCAGGGGCCAGGGGCGCCTGCTGGCTACCTCCCCGCTGACCCCTGAATCTCCGCAGGCAGCTGCTATCAGTCACCGCAGCGAGAACTGCAGACATCTTGGAGTCACTGATTAAAGTGTCTTGTCCTTCTTATCTTTTTTCCTTCTCACTTCATTCCCGTTGTCACAAGTCCATTATCACCTTCCCCTCCCCCTCGTTTCCACTTTCTCCTCTCCCTGGATAATACTATGTAGTAACAACGTTCTAGGCACTCATAGATGCCCCTTTTGCCACATACACCGCTCTGTTAAAACACTTTCGGAGGCCAGTTATTTTAATCGGATCGAGTCTAAATTCTTTTCCAGCTCCTGAGCCTGACCCCATCCCCTTTTCCCACACATAACCCCCAGCTCCGGGCAGGCTGGTCCCTTGCCTGTCCCCCTCTCTGTGGGCCTGCTCCTCACGCCCACTCTCACGTCACGCCCCAGCTAGTCCCTGCCTGTGCTCACCCAGGCTGCCTGGAGCCTTCCCCTTCCTTCCCTGGTTTCCCCCTGGCCTGCACCCTCTTCTCCACCACAAATCTCCACTCAAATACTGACTTCCATTATCTGCTATTATTTCGCATGCACAACATTTGTGCGCTTAACATCAGCGAGAGGATGTTTGCCCTCTTCTGAATCATCTCATCACTCTTCTCATTCTTCTTTTGAACCATCCACAGCACCTAGCACCTATCAGGTGACCCAACAAATACAATACTCAATGATCACCTCTTGTTTTTTTTTTTTATCCCAGAGGCTGGGAGCCGCCTCAGGCTATGGCTGTGCGTGCTCCCTTCCTATATACAGGCTCCCATCCATCTCCATAGGAGGACCCCGCTGATAAATTTACATTCTGTCTCTCTGCTTTGAGGCTCTCTCTCTCACATCCTGCCTGGGGACTTTTTCATTTTAGTGGCCCTTCCTTAAATATCATCCCTCTCTATTGCCTTTTCTGATTGCAGATTCCTCCCTTCTCTGCAGAAGCGATAACTTCAGAGTCTGTTTTCTCTGTGTATCCCCTCTTTCCTTCAAAGCACTTTTCAAACTATAATATGGTTATGTTGGTTTTCTCCTCCCTTGCCAGGCCTTGTGCAGACCCATCCAGAAGAGGGCACAGGATATATTAGGTACACATTAGATATTGTTAATTTACTCAATGAACTCTCACTATGAGGCCCAAGACTCATGCAAATAGCATTTCCTATTCCTACTGAAAGCCGACCTGTTTCCCAGAACCTGGCTGAGGAGTCTGTCCTGGAAGGCAGGGGCTCAGGACCAAGGCCAGAGAAGCCGACTCTCAGGCTCTTCAAAGCTGGGGCTTTAAACACTCCTGTCACCTGGGACTTCATATTTAAAGGAGTTGCTCCTGGGCTCGTCTCCTCCCTCAAGCCTCTTTAAAGATGATCCCTTCTCACCTGCTTTCTGGAAAGAAAGGGAAGATAGAAACAGATCTAAACAAAATAGTTTATTATAGAAAGTCTGTCATTCAATGTCTCCTTTCTGAGCTCCTGTCCAAGTCTTGAAACTTTTCTTTTCCAATCCCGGGCAAATAGACCCAAAGCTGAGTGACACATTCCTTTCTTTGCAATAAGAATCTCTTTTAAAACAAAAAAACTCACCAATTTCTGCTAGGTTTGAGGAAGAAAGCAATCTGATTAAATAGCTCTCCCCGAAGTACAAATAACTATTAGTAACCACCACCCACCTAAACTTCTTAGAGTATTTGCACTTCAAAAGAGGCCTCTTCTTTTCCTTAAGTACAAGCAGAGCATTTAAAAATTCCAAGCAGGGAGGTACTATTTTGAAGCAAAGCAACCTTCCCAATGTCCTTTTGAAGAAGCAGGTTCCCAGACCTGCCTTAGAGATTTTTCAGGACTTCAGGGAGTTTCCTTGCTTCCTTCAGTCTCCCTCTGACTAGCCCTAGAAACTCTGCCTTCCGCTTCCATACTGGCACTGGTCTGCTTCCTCCTTCTCAGACCCAGCCCCAGCTCTGTTTTGGATTTTTCCTCAATTTTAGTCAGTGGGCTGTGACTTCTTGCTTGATTTCGGGTCCAGGCTTCTGCCTCCTCAGAATTTCACTTGAGAAAGCATTCTTAGTCCACACAAAAGGTACTCTTAAGGATAGGTCTACCAGACTGAGTTTTGGTAAGAGTCTGAAAATATCTTAAGCACAACACACATTATAAGCACTCAACAAAGGTGACTTTTCCTTTCCCAAATATTTATTTAGCCGAGGAACTGTCCTAGGTACAGTGCTATACAAAACAGACACTATTTGTCTTTACTGAACTTACAGTATGGCAAGGGAGAAAGACGTTTAAAACAAAAACAAAAAGTAATTACAAGTATGCAGGGTTTACTCACACCCATCCTTCCTGTAATCCCTGGTACTTGAGAACTAAATACGATTTCCTTCCATCCCTAGAATTCTCTGCTATCTCCAGCCTTCTCTCTCAGACCTTTCCCTATCTCTTTTCCTTACTCTTCCTGCTTTAGTAACCCAGGAACTCCAGATTCTTCAGCTATCCCCAGCTGTGAGGGGATCTTGCTCAGCAAGGAAAAAAAAAAAGACTTTCAATTTATCAGAATCTACCCTTCGTTTGCAACTATGAATAAGAAAAAAATAGAATACTCTTCCTTCTATCCATCCTTCCTCTCTTCTTCCTTACCTCTTTCCTTCTTTCTAATCCTGACTCAGAAATTTTAAAGTGAGGTTAACTATTTACAAAAAATCTAAAACCAAGAGAGCTGAACTAACAATTTCCCAGCTGAGAAAAAGGACAAGCTCGCAAATTTTTTAAATGTTAAATTTCTCACTTTGCATAATCCCTAATCTTGGAGAAGGGAAATAAATCCTCAGACACTCCCGGTCCTCTTTCTGTGGATTCTTATACTTTGCCACTAACCAGCAAAGGTGAGAAAGTCACAGCTCCCACTAATTTTTCCTTTGTTGATAACTAGTGGGATTTATATTTTCATTCAATATGTCTTTCATTAGCACAAGAAACAAAGAAAAATATCACAATATGACAAACATGAAATTCAGAGAAACTGCCACATTTTCTTGAAATTGTTAATGGCAACACTGTGTTTTTAATTAAATTTACAGACACATGTATTTGAAGCTTGGAAGGAATAGAATCTTCCCTGTTTGAGACTAGAAATCTACAATAAGGTTGGTTCAAAATATTTAAGCCTAGAAAAGGCTTCAATATTTACAAGGTTACATAAAGTACACAGTCAAATGGAAAGCCAATGATCACAACATCTCTTAAGATTTTGAACAAAATTAATGAGTGGAGAAGAATATTTTCCATGTGCCAATTTTTACCAATTAAATATTACATCAGCTAGCTGAGGAAAAATATCTGACATGAAATGAGATGAGAGTACCAAATATTTATTCTGGAAGAGTAAAGTGTATTATTTTTAAAATGCACTATTTTTTTGTAAAATCCAAAGCAGTGGTAGTCTAAATGTTAGAATCGCATTATAGATGCAAACCCAAAAACATCTTTGGCCTACAGAAGCCTTCAAAATCAACTATGTCAACCCCTTGATTTTACAGAAGAGTTTGAGACCCAAAGAGTTTACATCACTTTGCAAAATTCACATAAAGTAAGTAGCAAAAGAAGGAGTATAATTGATATCCAGGCTTCCAATTCAGAGCTCTTTAAATACCTAGTGATATATAAACACACACAGAGATACATATGACATGTATAGAGAAAATAAAGAACTAAGCTCATAAATTTTCTGGAAATCAAATTCTCTGTCTTCCTCTTTCTCTCTTGATTAATAATGAGCATTTACCAAGTAACTTCTGAGTGTCAGGCATTGTGCTGTACACTTCACTCACATTAATTAATCCTTACGATAAGACCTCTGTAACATAGGTTATCCCATTATCTCCATTTTCATAATGATAAAATTAAGCCTCCGTGATGTAAATTTTATTTGCTCCAAAAGGGGGAAGAGAAAAATGAGACAAAGTGCCAGTGGCTGAGAGATTTCAAACAGATTTGAGAGGTTAATCCTGGAGGTTATTCTTATGCATTATATAGATATCCCCTTTTTAGTATATTGTGTATTGGAGTGGCTGGAGGGAAGTATCTGAAGCTGGTAAGCTGTGTTCCAGTAGCCTTGATTCTTGAAGACGATTGTATAAGATTAACTTTTACAATGTGACTGTAGTGATTGTGAAAAACCTTGTGTCTGATGCTCCTTTTATCCAGGGTATAGACAGAAGAGTAAAATATATATATATATGGATTTTAAAGATAAATAATTAATGGGGGGGACAACGGGTAAAATAAGTTGAGTAGATGGAAATACTAGTGGTCAATGAGAGGGAGGGGTAAGGGGTATGGTATGTATGAGCTTTTTCTTTTTTCTTTTTATTTCTTTTTCCAGAGTGATGCAAATGTTCAAAAAAATGATCATGGTGATGGACACACAACTATGTGATGATACTGTGAGCCATGGATTATACACCATGTATGGAATGTACGTGTCTGAAGATTTCTCAATAAAAATATTTAAAATATATATTTACTTGCTCCAGGTCACCCAGGGCGAAGAAGGCCCTTATTCGTAGACTTCATTGTTACAGGAGGTGCATGCTCATCTATCAAATGTGGAACAAATACCGAATGCCTCTGAACCAGATTATTTTATTACATACTTTCAGCATTGTGTTTTAAGCTAACATGGCCACAGTTAATAAGCAGAGAATTCACATGGCAGTGGTTTCACACCAGCTGTGGGAGATGGTGCTTGCATGTGGAGATAGAAATCACCCCCAATCTTCTATCAGTCCCACACCTAGTCCTGACCCTCCTCTATGGAACAAGGGAAAGGGATTTGATACATGCTCTCCTCACATCTCTTCACAAGCCCAGCTCGACAGAGGCAGATGGAAAGGGGAGTGGCACCTTTACTTTGAAACCACTGAAGTTTTGCCAGTATCTAGCTTACACTAGCACTGGAGACACAGAGACAGAAGAAGAGGCGGCTTAGGTTCCATCTAGCATGTGGTGCCCTCTATTGTGCTTTTTGAAATCCTGCTGGTAGGAGGGACATGTGGAGGGGTTGGCTGATACTCTTCTTTTATGCAATTTTTTGAAAAATCTGTCTGCTTTTCATTACATCTGAAAGTCCTGGAGGCAAAAGGCCATGTCTCCTTTCTTTATTGTGCATGATGCCTAACACGTTCTAGGTGGCAAATGAAAGTCACATCGTTTTCATATTGCACTGATAAAAAATGACACTTTCCCATGAGTCTTGCTTGCTTCAGTTTCTTAGCAAATATCCCAGAATGCAGACTTCTCCCAAAGAAGGAGCCCTGCTTAAGGCTAGTCTTTCTTGCCTGAATCTTCTCCCCACATTTTCGTTCGCTTCACTCATGTCTTCTCTGAGCCAACAGACTCTCGTACCCCACCCCACCAATCCAATCTGATTTACTTTTTTTTCCTACTCCCACCTGCAGTATTTACAGGTGAATCTCTGATGTCATTTCATATCACCTTTAACTCAAAATGGGGCCCCTATTCTACATATTCGTTGTGACTTCTGGGGAAGCCTTTCATGCAACATCACTACCAGCATGAACAGCTTTAGGAGAACATTTTTGTTTTCATAAGGATTTTTATAATCTTATTTTGGGAGAAAATAGGAAAAAAAGGAATTACACTGATGATAATGAATCTGAAGGCCGAGAGCAGACAACTTATTTTATTCATCCTTCTACCCCAGTTCATTCACATGACAGGCATTCAGTGAATGCTTGCCAGAATAATAAAATATTCATATTTCCCTCAATTATTTCTAAAAACAATGTAACAATAACATTTCTATGTGGGATATGAAGTATACTGATCACTGCATCTTGATACTCTTAATCTAATGGCCCAGGTAAAGTACTAAATGAGAGATAGTATGAGGACTTTACACATATAGAATAAAATAAAACTCAGATTTTTTATAAAAGGGGGAAGAATATGGTTCTCTCCCTCACTTGCTTTGCTTTTTCCTGCTTCACAGAACATGTTAGAAAAGTTATTCCAGTTATTAGAAAACACAGGTCATCTTCAAGGCATGTGAAGTAAGAATGTTGTCTGGATTTCTGCCAGAACTTTGTAGACTTCTGAGTTTGATTCTCCTCTTTTCCTGACAAGTCTAAATTCTTCCATCATCTGCAGCATATGAAAGAAATTGATCTGTGTACGGAAATATTCATACCAATAAAAAAAATACAAAACAAAACAAAAAAACCTGGTGCATAAAAAAAAGAGAAGCTTGTTTCAATCAAAGCCAAATGTCAGTTTTCAAAAGACTAGAACACAGATAAAATGAAATATCAGAAGCAGCAGCAAGTGTTTATAGCGCTGCCTCAGAAGAGGAGGCCAATTTCACAATGTGTCATGAGGCAAAAGTTGTGTTCACTAAGATTCGGGACTTTCTCCTTTTTAAAAAATTCTTCTTTTTTTAGTTCCTCTTCTGAAGAAAAATGTTTCTTCAAAATCTGCCTAACACCACAGAGGACACTAAGTTCCAGAAAGCAAAATAACTTTCACTCTCACTCATCCATCCATCCGTCCATTCCATTCATTTATGCATTCGCTTCTCTATCATGCTGATTCCTTCTTTTTAAAAGATTCCTTTTTATATAAACTATCAGAAATGATGAACTTGCAGGTTCTTGAGACAGTACCATGCAAGGGATGTCAGGGGGCTGGAGAAAGGGAATGAAAAGAGAGCAAGAGGGATGAGAGTATCAGAACAAAGATTAGTGGAGACCTACTATATGCCCAGCCCCTGGTACATATTATTTATAAGTTTTATAATCATCCTGCAAGGAAAATATCTTTGTCGTACCGATTTCACAGATGAGGAAAATCGAGGCTTGGTGACGGTGGGTAACTTGCTGGCAAGTGGCAAAGCCAGCATATGATCCAAGGTCGTCCGACTCTAAATCTTGTTCCCCAATCACACCAGAATACACAGCCTGGGGGACCAAATGAACCAAGAGCAAACGTGCAAAGGAAAAACAGACACTCTGGTTCACAACATTGCTGAGAACCGTGGTCTTCTCTTAGAACTGAAGGCTCTAAGACAGCCGTCCTCTTCCCAAGCGGCCACCAAATGAACAATTCAAATCTTCTAAGGGAAGTTTCAGAGCTCATCTGTTTTTAAGTTGGTTGGAGTTGCTACTGAAAGGAATGACTCTTTCCCACCCTATCCCCCACAACCAAAACACTGGAAACAACCTAATAATGTCTTTATGCTGACTTGACAGAAAAATGGCTGAGTACATTTTTTCTTTAATTTTTCTAAAAATAGAAATAACCACATCCAGCTTCAACCTAAAATTGCAGGAAAAACAAATTACCCCTCTCTTCTCCCTCCCTATACTTTTAACAGGATTTAAAAGTGAATGAAAAAAAAGGGAATCAGGGTGCACCGGTGTTTCAGTGGTAGAATGCTTGCCTGCCATGCAGGAGACCCGGGTCTGATTCCCGGACCATGCACCCCGCCCCCCCAAAAAAATGTGCATGAGAACTGGGGAAGATGGGGGTTGGTATAGGTGGGGAGTGTACTTAAAATGAATGGAAAATTCAGGGCTCAAGTGTTCGATACTAAACAAATTATGAAACATAGGACTGTGTATGAGCACCTGCTGATTTAATCCACTCATACCTATGTTTATTTATTTTCCCAACAAAACCTTGGGATGCTCTGAGAATGGAAATATGTGTGCCTACCTGCCAAGGGCAGAGTAGAAAGAACACTGGACAGACTGAAGTCAGATTAATACTTAAATGGTGGCCAAGCCACTTAACTTTAAAAAGCTTCAGTTTCCTGCTGATAATTACCACGTTGAAGGATTTCTGGGAGAATTAAATGAAATAGATGAGTAACTGTCTAGCACATAGTAGATATTCAAGAAAGGATGCTTAATGGCTTATTTAATATGAAAATGGTTTCTAAAACTCTTAATCATATACGAATGTGGTGCTGAACAAGTCTTTATTGATGGGCAAGAAAGGCCAAGCAGGAGAGGCTCTGGCTCAACCCAGAAGGATATCTGGATGGTCAGGAGACCTGGGCATACTGTGCGGCCAAGAGTGGTTATGAATATCATCTATGACGACAAAAATTACTGCCAGCTTTTTTAAAAGAAAGTAACAGCAAACTCCCTTTCACGTGACTGGAAACAAAGGATGGAAGGAGTGTGATGAGCTGTGAACCCCTTCAAGCTGATTCTGCCTGGGAATCTCGTTCACCTCTACTCCTCCATGTGCCATTTGACAACACATTCTTATAAAATCAGAAATATCAACTCCATTACGATTTGCAAAACCAAGTAAGCAGAAAGTGCTCATAAATATATAAGAGCGACTACGTGAGGCATACAGCTTTGAGCATGTCAAAGAATCCCACAAGGGGTGCCAAGCTGAACTAATGTTCCCTTGCCCTTCACTCATCTCTTCCCCAAGCAGTCCTTTGCCTGACTTGTACCCTTTTCATTTAGAGATGTTTAGAAAAAGGTGCTGCTGAAGGGATAGCCTCATGCTGGGCTTATTTAGTCATTCCCCACAGGAAATTATGAGAATTCCTGGCATTCCTATCAGGAAAGGGGTTAACTCTGCTGGTGTCAGTCTCCAAAAGGCTGTGGAGAGAGGAATGCATGCAACCTTCCTTTGTTGTTGGAGGTGGGTAACTTCAAAGCGGCGGTGCCTTCTACAAGCCCAAAGATGAATCCAGGCTTCTGGGAAGAGTCCCCAGAGAGCAGAGTCAGGCAGTCTAATCCCCCAAACCCAAGCAACCAGAAAGCGAGGCAGCCAAGTATTTCTCTTGAGCAGCTTCTCAAAGATGGTTCCGCATGCTGTTGGTAAACTATTTCAATTCTCTCTGCATGAAAGCAGAAACTCACCGTGGGCCTCAGAAAGAACCTTGCTTTTGCTGACAGGAAAATGGCTAAGCATCTGTGTTCCTATTTTTCAGAAGCCCAAGTAGCCCTGTACATGTTTAGACATTCAATATCCTGAAAGGAAAAGACAGCTGATACTTCCCTTTGGACTATAATCCTAAATCATTTTTCAGTATTCCTTAGAATTTTTGCAAAAGCCTTGAGTTCTATTCCACAGGGAATTCTTCCTTTTACTTTTTGCTATTGTTTCACAATTTGCAGTTTTTCAGATCTTTTTCTCTCATGGCTATAAATAATTCCAATAGCTGAGCCCTAAGGAAGCAATTTCATCAAAGCTTTGTTTGTCAAATACAAGCAACAAATGTCTCCAGCTGCCTGCCTTGGCTTACTATAAACCCGTCAATCTGTCCATGATCTTCACAGGCTGAGCCATGTATCTCTTATTCCTTTATCATTCCGAACTTTGGACATCCTATTACTACACCAGACTATATTCCAAAAATAACACGAAAACCCAATGCAGCCAGTGAAACAAGGTCAGTCTAGCGCTCCCCCAGCAGAGACAGGGTCGGAGGGAGGGCCCGGGACATCCCGAGGGGTGCCCCATCAGGAGCCATGCAGCCCACAAGGTCACTGTGGGCAGAGAGCTCCTCTCCTCAGACTCTCTCTCCTCTCCCAGGGTTAGCAGTAAAGCAGGGAGAATGAGGTAAAGAATCCATGAGACTGCTGGAAGCCAAAAGGTTCCATGGGCCTCCTAAATTCCAGGCACCACGTTCAAGCAGCAGGACCAAACGGTTTGAGAAGGAACACTGATTCTAGAACGCTGGCCAACACTCCTGGGATGTCGGGAGTGTGCCACGTGCTGGGCTAATCCAGCCTCATATTTAATCCATACAACAACCCTATGGAGTAGGCCTATTATGAATCAAGCTTTACAAATGAAGACATGGAGGCTGTAAAAGGGTAGAGAGGGTGGTGCAACAGTGGCTCGCTCAGTGGCAGAATTCTCTCCTGAGACCTGGATTTGATTCCCAGTGCCTACCCACGTAAAAACTAAAATTAAAAAAATAAAATAAAAGGTTAGAGCGCAATTTGCCCAAAGTCATACAGTTAGTGAGCGCTGGAGCTCGGATCCAAACCCAGTTACATCGTTCCACATACCCATGGGTCAAATCCTGACACGGCCCTGCCTCCAGGAAGGAGGAAGAGCAGCCACCAGATGGGAAAGAGGACACTTGGCCTGCTAGCCTCAGAGTTGTTTTGAAGGAAAAATAAGTTTATAAGTGTTTGGAAAGATAAAAACGATACCTGAGCATGAGCAGGATTTGTTATGACCATGTCTACACAGGTTAAAAAAAGCAGGCTCTGGAATTCAACCCCTCTTCCCCACTGTTCCTTTTTCCTAAGTGATTTGTATGCACTTATTTCTTGGAATTGAAATCAGTCTTCTTTCCTCCTATTCCATACCATTTTAATAAAAATACTTTTTTAAAAAACAAAACTGGAATGCATTCATGTTAATTATATGCCTAATCTAAAGGTTTCAGAAGACATTTTTAGATCATTTTATCACTATTTATAATTTAGTATATGAATTAATTCTCTTTCCCTTTCTACTAACTATAATACTAGAAGGATTGTAGAGTCATGCATGCTATTTTTTTTTTAAAAAAACACAATAGCTGGGAAAACAGTAAAAAGCTATAATTGCAGATTATACCATATTTTAGCTATAGAAAATAAAAATTTTCATGTCGCAGAAAATAAACTCTGACAAATTGCAACTATTGTTATATCCCAAAGAGCTCTAGATTCTGAGGTTAAGAAAGGATGATTCTCAAAGCTTGATTCTAGTTTGAAAGTGGTCACTTAATTAACCCTTAAGAATTTCCTCTCATCAAAGCTTCTGTTAGAGAAGCACATAAGTGACATAATCAACAGATATAATACTACCTCTTCCCCAGAACCTTGGGGTTAACAAATGCAACATATAGAGACACTGAAGAACAAGAGAAGCCCTGGCTGAGACTAACATGCAATAATGAATGCCTGAATTAACAAGGGATGACTGTACTAGAAAAACACAATAACACACTATATCACTGGAGGAGACCACCCAGTTTGCTCTTAATTGTAACGTATTGAATTTTAAAAAGCACATTATTATGAATACAGCCTTGAATTTATGTAGCAAATGCTTCTGAATAACTGCATGTGAATTCCATTCTTTGGAAACAAGCCCACTGGGTCACAATTTGCTAAAACATTTAACCCCTGGTTCATCTACAGTCTTAAATTTAAATTGTATTTATCGTATTTGCATAAAGTAAGATACACTTAAAATTGGAAAGCAACTAAACCCTCTATATTAGCCAATTTACTTCTCAAAAAAAAAGCCTATAGCATTTCTGCACATTCAGAGGTAAAACCTAACTTTACACGTCTTCAGGAATGGGGTTTGAAGCCTGGCACACTTTGATATTCCGGATGGCTGTACCAAAATGTGCAGAGAATGATAATGGCACCAAACCTCCACAGAGTGAGAATACCATCTGACATTTTTGTAGTGCTCTGACTTATAGTATGTGGCCACGTGGAATCTCTTCTGCTTTCACCAAAGCTCTGTGAGGTAGGCTTATCTACCCTGGCAGGAATCACTGCTAAATGGGCAGAATCTGAGGCCCAAAGTCTTATGAGACTCATTTCAAATCATAAGACTAATTAGGGGCAAGGTCTAGATGGCTGCCCCGTCGCCTTACTACCAACCTTTTATGTGGAAGGGTCTTTGCCTTCCTTTAATGGCTAAAGGTTAACCATTCCAAAGACCACAGTCTTCTGCTGGTTTCAATGATAAGCTTTGGCTACTTGTTAGGAACTCAAAAATCTATTTGTTTACTTTCTAAAGGACCAGATTCAGATTCCTGGACCCTGTATGTAAAAGTGACAAGGTCTCCCCTGTGGAGCTAGACTGGTTTCCAGCCCACTTCAGGATTCCAGAGTTGCAAGGTTCCCCTCCAAGACAGAGCAGTTGAGAGCACCTCAACCTCACAGCGGGGTCTTTCCCCCAAACTAATACTAGCCCAAGAATTAATAGACCAAAAAGCCAAGTCCAGCTCCAGCGAGCTCGCTTGGGCAAGCACTTCAACTATCTGGGCCTCAACACAATTACCTGTAAAATTAAAGTCTGATTTCAATCACCACAAAGGTTCTCCCATCTCCAAAAGTCTGCTCTATCCCGATGGTGGATATCCGTTATTTTGCCTACAAGCTGAATTCAAGAATTTTCAACATTAGAAATGTTTCTCCTACACATACTCCAAGGCTCTTCATTTTAACTACTTCTCTCTCGTCTATTTGTACCCCTTACTATCACTCTCTTCATGCCTTGCTGTTTATGTGCTCCAAAACTTGTAAGTTGTTATTCTGCCTCCTCTGAGTCATCAATTTCAAATTTCCACCCATAATTTAAACACCAAAAATTAAATCTTCACCAAATCCCCACTCCCTAGCTCATTACACAGTCATGAAAATTTCTCTCAAGGTCACCAAATTTAAAGAGACTTTTTATCTTCACTCTTCATATTTCTACTGATTTCAAAAGTACATAGGCATGTCAGCATTTATTTGGCCTTATTTTTACAAATTCGGTTTTCCTCTTTATTACTCTGGGTTCCAATATTGTTTTTGGGTTTCTGCCTTTCAACATTGTATCTATTTGTTTGTTTTGTTTCCCTTCATAATTCTTGGTTTCATCTTTACTCCTACTGCCATCTTCAGTGAACTCACCCTGGGAAAGCAGAATAACACAGTGCATTGATCCAGAAATATTTAATTACGCAGACACGAACAGTGGTGTGGGAGAGAGGAGAAACTTCTGCACGTAGGCTGCCCTGCCAGCTCATGAATGGAGGAACTATGGGCCTCATGCCACTGCATTTCCATTTTAAAACCTTATTTTTCCCAGAAAGAAATGTAGACGTGTGTATCCAGAAGGAAAAATGCTAAAGCAGCTACAGAGCCAGAGCAGCTGGGGGTTGTTAACTTTAATCAAAGTTGAGCCAGGATTTTTTTTTTTTTTTAAGCAACAGGAAGTAGATTCATTCTATTTCTCGCAGTCCCTCTCTTTCTCTCTCTGTCCGTTTCCCTCTCTCTCTTTCTCACACACACTCTCTTTTTTCCTCTATCCTTCTCCATTTCCTCTGGTTGAGGCATAGAATCAAACTGAACAGAAACACTTGAGCTCCCTTGAACCGTCTTTGAAACCCTGCAATTTTCATCGGCATTACAAAGCCAAACCACGACCACGAAGGCAGAGAGGGCATCCTCATGCAGCTGCTGGAGAGGCAAAGGAACCTGCGTTAGTTCCTGGGGCTCCTGTGACACAATACCACAAAGTTGGTGGCTTACAACAGCACAAATTTCTTCTCTTTACAGTTCTGGAAGCCAGAAGTCTGAAATCAGCCTCGGTTGGCCAAATCCAAGGTTTAGGCAGGGCTGTGCGCCCTCCGGAGGCTCAGGGGGTGAACCCGTTTCCACCCCGAATGGCTGCCTGCATTCCTTGCCTTGCAGCCCCTTCAATGTCTTCGAAGCGCATCACTCCCAGCTCTGCTTCCGTCCCTGTAGTCTCTTCTCTCTGTAGTCAAATCCCCACCTGCCTCCTTTGTATAAGAACAACTGTGATTGCAGTGGCCCACCTGGGAACTCCAGGATAATCTCCCCACCTCAAGATCCTTAACCACATCTGCAAAGCTCTTCTGCCACAAAAGAAACGTTCACAGATTCTGGGGATTGGGTCATGGAGACCTCTGGGGACCACTGGTCAGCCTCCCAGAGCACTTGTGTCTAGCTGGGTTCTGGAAGAAGCCTCCTTCTCACGAGGTCTCTCCTAACACTGACCAGATTACCTGCATGGGACCTGAACCACAGATGAGATACAGAGAAAAGATGTTTTTTCACAATAGAGAAATCCCATGTCTCCTGTCTTGTCACAGATTTATTTTTCCCATCACAATCTGCCCAGTAAGCAATCAGTTTTGTATTCAGCAGATACCATCAACCCCATACACAGTCCATCCTCTCCTCAAGCTCAGGCTACAGCTTCTGTTCCTTGCTATGCTCAGTGTCAGAAACCCACAGTTGTGAGAAATCATCCACCTGTTATAAAGAAATGTAATTTCCGATCAAAACTGGAAATTGGGTTCTGAGTCTTTTTACTGTGTACCAGATTGAGCCAGAAAAAGGAAGTTGAAAAGTTATTACAACTCACCAAACCTCTTGTAACCGAAGGACTGCACCTCCTCCTCCTCTGCAAAGTCGTCTGTAGGAGAAGAAAAGACATGGTATTAGCCCTGGCAAGGCGCAGAGACCTGGAGGGTCAGCGGAGGACCTGCCTGCTTCAACCTCAGCCTGATCCACTCTCCCCTGCACACGCAATGCTTGACATGGTGGCTTTCCTTTCTGTTCCAGGAATCCACCGAGCTCCTTTCTGCCACAGACTCTGTGCACTGGCTGTCCCCTCTGGTCTTCACTGACTTCTTATTATTCAGATTTCAGCTAAGATGTGACTCCTTCAAGATGCCCTTCCTGGCTTGCCAGCTACTCCCCGTTGCATTAACGCATTTAAATAGCATTGTGATGGTTAGTTTTATGTATCAACTTGGCTAGGTTATGGTGTCCAATCATTTGGATAGACACTGGCCTAGATGTTCCAGTGGAGATATTTGTAAAAGGGATTAGCATCTACAATCAGTTGTCTGAGGAGATTTTCCCTCCAGAATGTGGGTGAGCCTCATTCAATTCAGTTGAAGGTCTTAAAAGCAAAGAACGGAGTGTCCTAGAGAGAAGAAATTCTGCCTTGAGACCACAGCCTCCACTCCTCTCAGAGTTTCCAGCATTCTGGTCTTCTCTATAGATTTCAGACTCAACTCTTATTAGAATTTCCAACTTACCAGCCTGCCCTACAATATTTAACCTTGTCAGCACCTCCCCCTATCATGTGAGCCAATTCCTTAAAGTAAATCTCTTAATATAGACATACATATATCCTGAGGGTTCCACTTCTCTGGAGAACTTGAATGACACACTCATTAGCTGATATATTCTTCATTTATTTATATGTTTGTGTATAGTTATTGTCCTTGCACATGTTGTGAGAAGGAATCCTTTCTGTCATGGTTCACTAATAAATACCCAGTGCCTAGAATGGGTCTGTCAAAGAGCAGGGGCTGAATAAATGCTGTTGAATGAATGACCAAATGAGCAACTGTCCAAGGGGTTAAGTTAGCTTTAGGTAATAAACCCTAAGGGTCTCCCTCTCAGATGCCTGGACACAGGGACCATCTCTTCCACCAACAGGCTATCTCTGGATGCCTGCAATGATGAAACTCTTTCCCATTCTCCTTCTGGTAAATAACTGGGACTGGTTATTTACTACATGGTTTCCCAGTAAATGCATTTCAAAGCACACCTGAATGTAAAAATTTCTAGTTGCAGGACTACTGCGGAAACAAGATTGTCAGCCAAGCTTTCTACCAAAAGGTCTAAAATTCCTGTCCCAATGAGGGCATGATATAATTCCTTATTACATCAATAAAGAACTTCTTTTACAGTTCTGCTAGCTGTGCATCCGTGAGAGGGGAGAGGATTGCACAGATATAATTTCACAGTAATGTGCAGTTAAAGGATACCTTGATTTTCACCAATAAAAGGTATCAAGACCAGGCCTTTCTAGAAGGCCCTGGCTAATTAATCCTGAGTTGGTCACCAATATTCCCAGTACACAGCTTTCACCCTCCATATTCAGTTCCAAAACATTTATTCAGCACTTACTATGAACCACTAAGCAGTGGGGCTTCACAAGTAAGACAAAGTCCCTTAGGAAGCTTTCAGGGGAGGGAGAAGCTTCTAAGGCCTCTGTGATGGTCTTTTTTAACCTCCAAAAAATAAACATGACCTAGCTATATCTGACTCTTGAAATGTTATGGAATAAACCCAAGATGTTTGAATCTATAATACAATGTAGTGAATCTTAGAATACTAGTTTGTTATAAAGTGCTAGGAAAACACATGTTAGAAAGCAATGATTTCTAACAGAATGGAGAGGTGTGATATCTATGCATTTTGCCATTGTTTCCTTATTCTGAGGACAGGGAAGAGATCTTGGTTTGGAATCTAGAAGGTCAATTATTCAAAATTGAAGTAGACTTATGTCATGGATTAAAGGTTTAGTTCTTTCTACATGGGAAAACTTGCTTCCAACCAAGAGAACAGCACCTTTCTTATGGATTTTGCAATCTGTTAGCTCAACAAGTACATATTAAGCCCCTTCTCTGGGCCTGCTTTAGCTAATAATTCTACCATATTAATGGCCGAGAGGTATGTTCTAGTCTCACTTGAAGAAAAATCATTATTTGGTGCTTCTGCTTAGAAACCCATTCATTTATTCATTCATTCAATAAATAAATGCTTACAGTCTAGTGAAGTTGATGAAACATCTGCATCTCCCCCTGCCCCCTGCCAGCTCTAACCCCTCCACCACTGTTTTAGTTCCCTGGGCTGCTCAAGCAAATATCCTGAAATGAGTCAGGTTAAACAATGGGAATTTATTAGCTCATGGTTTTGAGGCTAAAAGAAAGTCCAGATCAAGTCATCATCAAGGCAATGCTTTCCCAGGGACTATGGCATTCTGGGGCTGGCTGCTGCTAATCCTTGCTTCTTAGCTCATCACATGACATGGTAAGGCACATGGTGGTGTCTTCTAGCCTCTCCCTTCTCTTCTGGGTTTCCTTGATTTCGGCTTCTGTCTGCTCCTTCTGTGGCTTTCTCTCTCTCTCTGAATTTCATTCTCTTATAAAGGATTCCAGAAAGGATTAAGACACATCCCGACTGAAGGGAGACACATCTTCACTGACGTAGCCTCATCCAAAGGTCCTACTTACAATCAGTTCACACCCAAAGGAACGAATTAATTTAAGAACAGTTTTCAGGGGTATATATAGCTTTAAACTATAACAACAACCATATCAACTCTCCATGGGATCACAGGTCAAGGAATCACTTCAGATTTCCCAATGGAGACAAGAGACCAGGTATATACTACGTCCCTCAATAAAATTTCCCATTAGACCTGTTCTTCCTCAAAGGCCATTTCCAAGTTTTTGCTTTTTTTATTTCCCTCTCTGATCTTTTTCCCACGCAGTATTTAGTTTGATGAACTCTTCTCTCCTTCCTGATTATTTTCCTGGGAATTTCAAATTTCTCATATTTTTGTTATGAAAGCAATTCAGCTCTGCTCCAAATTAACACTCTCGAACCCATTATGGTTCATAAGCTAAAGGCCTCACAAACAATCCATACTATAGTTCAAGGAGGCTCTTCTACTTCTTGTCTTAACCTTTATCCCAAAAGGATTAAGAATTCTTGTGACAGGTATTAGAAGAATAAAAAAGCACACCTATAAAAGAAGATAGAAAATCATGAGATGTGAGGGGTACAAGTAAAGTACTACAGATAACTTCTGATAGGGATTTAGAGGGAAGGTCTCACAGAGAAAGTCTCGACTTGTACATTTTTTCCTTTGGGGGGAGCAGGATAAATGGTGTTTGGGAAACATTGAATATTATATGCCTCTCCTAGAAACGTTTAATGGTGTTCGAACTGTTAAAGACTATGAAAAATGCTGAGAGGAAAAAAACCTTTAACTTTATTTTACTCAATGTTTTAAAAAGTTGACCTTGGAATTCTGTTTTCATATCCTTAAAGAAGGGACAGAATGAGGACAGTGGAAGATTAGCTCAGGAGTCCCCCAGAGCCAAATTTTCCCAGCTGCTCAGTCAACAAACAGCCAATTCAGGCTGGTAGTAAGGTCTGGCATATAGAGAACCCCAGAGAGTTAGGGAACAGAGGAAAAGGACAGGAACGATGGAGCCTGTGCTTATGTGGACAAACTACACCAGGCTACAAGAAGCACAGGAGAAAGGATGAACGGTCAAGTGTTCTTAACAGCTGAACATTTTAGAGGGTAAAATGCTACAACCGGGCCCACAACAGCCAATAGACAAGTTTCAGTGAAGACAAACGGCCTGACGTTGGGTGCAATATTGTATTCTGTTCTTAAAACCTTTTCTTCACACTCTATTGACCCAAACTAAACGTGTCCCAGTATTTAGTACTGAGGACCTGCAAAGGTGATACACTGAATGAGGATATTCCTTCTAGACCGGGTCTTCTTAGCAACCTGCCACTTTTCAAATCTGTTTCTGACACTTTCAAAGTCATGTAACTGTTAGACTGTGATGTGAACAAGGACTTGGTTAAGATTTAAGACCTGAGTACTGCAGTAGCCATCATCTGATTCCTGCCCCTGACAGCAATTTGTCTGCCGGGAAGAAGCAACCTTCACATATCAAATAACAAAAAGTATTTAAGATTTATATCTACATGCATGCTGTATATTTTAGCATTTCATTTTAATATCTGTGGGCTACACTGTATTTTGTTTAGGCATTTTAAAATGTAAATTTTATTTTTATGTTTTTTTTATATTTCCTTAGTAACTGGCACCGAGCCACAATGGTCAGATATTTTGCGATGCAGAATTTTGAACGGAATTCTGCTGGTGAAACACTGTAAGCCTTGCTATTTCAGAGTAACATGAGTTCAAGTGAAGTTTAGTTTAGTTGGCTTGGAGAGATTCATATCTGTTAAACGGTTCCATCTCATCTGCGGACGAAATCGTGCAATACCCCTACAGTCAGAATTTACCTTTCCTTTTCCTCAATGCCCTGTGTACCAGTGGTACTGAACTTACCTCAGTCTGCCTTATACTCTAGTTCTGGTTTTGATTCCACCAGATGGTAAGCCATTTGAAGACAGGAAACTTGTCACACTGTACCCTCAGCAGCTAGCACATTTATGGCACAATTGTTGAAAATTAAGCAAATTAGACTTATATATGTCTTTCTCTCCCACCAGCTTAAGAATTCCTAAAGGAAAAAGATGAAATATTTCTGTTTTTGAATACTCAGCATGTTTAGAGAAGATAAAATAACTAATATTTAGTCAGTACCATTATGGTTCTCTGTTTTACAGATGAGAGGACTGAGATTCAGAGAGGTTACACAATTGGACCCAAGGTCTCACAGCTTGTGAGTAATCAGACCAAGACAAAAGCCAGGTCCTGGCAGGGGGTGGGGTGGGGAAGCTCCTGAGTTCCATGATATGATGGCGACTGAACCAGGAGACCCCGGAAACTGAACCCTATGCTAGCAGTACAGAAAGCAGAATCCTGACAAGGCTTAGGAAACTGAGACCCAGGTAGCTATGGAAAGGGTAAAAGGTGAGGCTAAAAATTGGAGGACTGGTTGAACATCTGTTTAAGAAGTAGTTGGCTATAGTAAAAAGGATAAATAGTGTTGGCAGGGATATGGAGGCACTGGAACCCTCATACACTGCTGGTGAGAATGTAAAATGGTGCAGGCACTTCGGAAAAGAGTTTGGCAGTTAAACATAGAGTTACCATATGATCCAGTAGGGCTTCTCCTATGTAGACCAAAGAGAAGTGAAAATATATATCCATATAAAATTCTGTACACAAATGTTCATAGTAGCATTATTCTTAATATTCAGATAGTAGAAACAATCCAAATGTCCATAACCAAATGAACAGATAAATAAAATTTGGTATATCCATACAGTGAAATATGAACCCTGAAAACATTATGCCAAGTGAAAGAAGCCAGTCACAAAAGACCACACATTGTATGTTCCCATTTATATGATATGTCCAGAGTAGGAAAATCCAGTCAGAAATAGATTAGCAGTTGGCTAGGGCTGGGGGTTTTAGGAGGACCAGGGAGTTAAGAAGTGATGGCTAATGGGTCTACGGTTTCTTTACAAGGTGATGAAAATGTCATCAAATTTATTGTGACAGCAGTTGTACAACTCTGTGAATATACCAAAAAAAGGACAATCAAATTATACACTTTAAACGGGTAATTTGTGTGGTATGTTAAAATAAAAAGCTGGACCATCAGCTTTCCTACATATATGGACAGTTACCCTTCTCTGATCACAGAAGATAAAAAGTTTATTATTTGGAGAGGCTAAAATAAAAGGTCTCTAGTCTAGTGGAGAATAGGTAGAGTTGAGATAAGAGAAACTATAATGAAATCAGGGGTAAAGGTGGAAGTTTACATACTGAATGTTAAGTCAGACTGTATCTTCCATAGACTAAAGATTGGAAGGCTCTTCTCTGAGGAGTCTGACCAGATAAGAGAAAAATAAACTATAGATTCTGATCTCAAGAGGGTCCCAATGCAATAGACCAGCCAGATCAGTTCAGAAGGGTGGTCACAATTGACAAAACCTACCAATACAAAGAGGTTCTAACTAACTTTCACAAGGCTTCACTCTAAAGTATGAGAAGACAGCCAAGGATCACCAGACATCTGACACAGCTTCTAACATGAAAAGACAAAGAAGAAAAATTTTAAAAAAGATAAGGCAATTTGGAGGAAATATATATTATGCAGGTAGATAAAAATTACCACCAAATAAAACCTTACCATTAATATCCGTATAGAGATAAAAGAAGATAATGTATCCATAAAGTAAGAACAGGGTGCTATAAAAAAGGAAACATCAGAGAAAAAGAACTCTTAGAATTTAAAAATGAGACAGAAATAAAAAACCTCAATAACAGCACTGGAATATATATTTGGGATATCCCATTAAGTAGAGGAAAAGGCAAATAAATAGAAAAGAGTGAAAATGAGAAAAATTTGGAGCGTCAACTCAGGACGCCTAATATTCAAATAACAGGCATTGCAGACAAAAAAAACTAAACAGAAGGAAGGAACCACTGGACGAATAATTCAACAACATTGTTCAGTAGTGAACAGCATGAGTTTCCAGAATGAAAGGGCCCATCACTGCCCGGAACAAGAATGGGCAGTAATAGGAAATTCACTCTAAGGCCCATCATTGTAAAATTTCAGATCACTGAGGAAAAAAGAAAATCCTAAAAACTTCCAGAGAAGAAAAAACAGATCACTTACAAAAATAAAGAGTAAGAATTGCTCCATACTTCTCAACAGCAAAACTGGAAGTTAAAAGAAAAAACCCAACATCCTAAGGAATTCAAAATTCTAAGGCAAAACTATTTTCAACCTAGAAAACTCTCAATTAAATGGACAGGCAAAATGAAGTCATTTTTAGACCAGCAGAATCCCAAAAATATGTACCTCCCATGTACTTTTTTCTCAAGAAGTTATTGGAGAATGTGTTCCACTAAAATAAAGGAACAAGCCCATGAAGACATGAGAAAATCCAACCCAAGACAGAGGTGGAGAAAATTTCCCAGGATGACGAGTGGAGATCTTAGAATGGCAAGTGTGCAACCATCCAGACCAGAGTATGTCAGAAGACTCCAGGAAAAATTTCTTCAAGAAGGCAAAAATGAGAGAATACCTAATATGTCTGGAGCACAGAGTAGAAATTTAGAAAACTAGATGAGACTTTGGGAATGAATTATGATGTAAACAAAGGAATCTAAACAAACAAAATAACAAGAGGATCACTAACTTTAGGGACAACAAAAAGTTATGCAATAAAGGAATTTGAGTCAGCTGTGATGGCATTTACATGGTAATAATATAAACACTGGATACTCAGCTAATCAAGATTATGATCTAACTATATCGGGAAGATGGAAGGAGACAGATGGTGTCCATGAGGGTTTGAGGAAGAGGTGAAAGGTGAAAGAGAACCAAATCCTCATGTGCTATCAAGATAATGTCTACAAAAGAAAAAGAATCAAGCAGGAGCATCATAATCATGTCACTTAGAGACACGGGGGTTGTGGGAGACTACAGAGAGGGCCACCACCTTCCTTCAACATGCCACCGCTCCTCCCACCAAGTAGAGGAGTCTATTCCCCCTCCTCTGGAATCAGGTGGGCCCTGTGACTTGGTTTGACTAACAGAATGTGACTGAAGTTCACTTGGAGAGAGAGAGAGAGAGCCCGGTACCAGCCAACACAGAGGAACCAGAGACAAGCTGCCCCCACAGAACCATCCCTGCTGAGCCCAGCCCAAATTGCAAAATCATGAGCAAATAAAGAGCTGTTGTTTTAAGCCACACCTTTTGGGATAATTTATCTGACAGCAGCAGATAACTGAAAAAGAGGTAAATGCCAAGAGAAAAATGTTGAAAAATGTATCATGAGGTTGCCTCTGGGGAATGGGAAATGGTGAAAGGAGGGTGGGTTGGACAGGAAACTGCTGCTTTTCATAATAAACCTGTAATAATATTATTTGATTTAAACTATGCTCATCTCTACTTTGAGAAAAATTAAAAAGTAAAACAAACAAACCAAAGGAACATAAACAGAAGATAAAAGTCAGATAGACAAAAATAAAAGTGCTTAGGGCCAACAGATGCTGCTGGCCAGAAAAGCCATCAAGCTTCAAGAGACTGGGTGCAGAGTCCAACCTGAATCTCCAGAATAAAAAGTTTGGGTTTGGAGCCATCCATGCCTGGCACAAAGCAGGTTCCCAACAAATGCAGAACTGAACCACAAAACAATTTAGACATTTTGAAGAGCCAAGCTGAAAGACTGCAGAGAGGGACTAGGCTGAATTTAGACTTCTCTTCCAAGCTGGACACGGTGCTCCTGTACTTGTGGGATCTGTCCACTACACTACCTGGTTTATATCTTGATTCGTTCCCACCTCTTATACAGCTGTTAGAACAAACCAGCACTGTCCTAAAATATTTAACTGCTTCTGTACCAGGTGCTCAACAGCCTCTGTTCTGACTGCTCAGTGACCCCCACCCCCCGGCACTGCCAGCCAGTTTGACAGCCTGCTCCGGCCCCTCAAACTGTCCCTGCGTGTCCTCCCCACCCACCCACTCTATCATGGTGGCCCAGCATGGGAAAAGGAGAGAGAGGGTGCCTGCCCCCACGGTCCCTGCATCCCAGGGCCAAAGGCTCAGTGCCCTCTGGACCCTGAATCGGTAGCCACGGCCCACTGACCAGGGCTCGTGGAGTCGCTTTCACATGGTCATCTGTGGGAACTGCAGCCCCTACAGTGGGTCACCCGACGGAATAAATATTTTGGTTTATCCCCTTGGCTATTGCGGTAATAAAATATCTGAGGTGCAGGATATTTTTGATGGAGTAGCAAAATCTGTCTCACATCTTTCCAAACAGATGAAGGACTTTGCAGCAATTTAAGCACTTGTAGATTATGTAAAAGTTCACAGGAGTTTTATTTAGATTACTCAACTGTTTTCTGAATGTCATATTTTGCAACAATAGGATAACTTATTAATGCAATGTTATACTTCCTGTTTGCTTTTCAAGTGTAAATTATAAAGACATAAGATTACTCCAATTATCGGCACAACTTGTAATTCTGAGGCTTGTAAAAATAGGAGATGCTTGCTTTTAGGATAAAGAGAGATCAGGGTACTGTGTTCCTTCCTTTACATGACAACAAAATTGAGAGGAGTTTTCCTTATACTTTTACTCCTAAGTAGGCAGTAGAGGTGGAACCATATTTTCCCCAGTGGCTACCAACGTTAACAACCTAACAAATAAGGAACAGATATGACACTCAAAACCTAGGCACCCAGAGTTCTCGCCTGCCATGCCAGAGACCCGGGTTCGATTCCTGGTGCCTGCCCATGCAAAAAAAAGTAAAAAAAAAAACCAAAACCTAGGCACCACATCCGTCATTCACTTTCTCATACGAGTGCAGGCAGTTCTCATCCAATCCCATTAAGAGATTCAGGATGAGGGCTTGAATACCTCCCTCAGATTTCCTAAGGGCCCAGGAAGTCCTCAAGTTCATACCTCACTGAGCACTAGAAAACCAAAGCCACCCATCCCATCCATTTCTCTGGAGGTGCAAATGCCAGGGGAAGTGGTCTTTGGTGGGGAAAACACCTGACAAATATTTCCTGTTTTCAAATCACTTAATGTTATGTTTATATTATCTAAACAGTTAGGCCCAAAGCAATATATTACAATTAATTACAAATGAGGCACCAAAATTGCACTGAAACAACAGAGTTCGAAAAAACTTTGGACTTGATCTCTCACCTCCCACACTGAAATGTCACACTTAAAGGGTTCAGGATAGCCCTGATACACCATTCACCTCTCTTTTGAAAATTTTCTTTAACTATTTTCACCCCACTAGAGAAATACAATTTGAAATATGAAATATAATTCAAGATAATCAAAGAAGCCATTTTTAAGGAGCAGCTCAAATCTCTCCTCCAATAAAAATACCCATGTCTCGGCTCCCAGGGGTGTGTACCTTCCTGGCAACGTGGGACAGGGATCCTGCAATGAGCTGAGACTCAGCATCAAAGGACTGAGAAAAACCCTAGAATGAGCTGAGAATTAACATCAAGAGACTGAGAGAACCTTCTAGACCAAAAGGGGGAAGAGTGAAATGAGACTAAGTGTCAATGGCTGAGAGATTCCAAACAGAGTCGAGAGGTTATCCTGGAGGTTATTCTTACGCATTAAGTAGACATCACCTTGTTGTTCAAGAAGTAGTGGAGAGGCTGGAGGGAATTGCCTGAAAATGTAGTGCTGTGTTACAGTAGCCGTGTTTCTTGATGATGACTGAACAATGATATAGCTTTCACAATGAGACTCTGTGAATGTGAAAACCTTATGTCTGATGCTCCTTTTAGCTACTATATCAACAGAAGAGTAGAACATATGGAATAAAAATAAATAATAGGGGGCACAAATGTTAAAATAAATTCAGTTTGAAATAGTGGTAAATGAACGCGAGGGGTAAGGGGTATGGTACGTATAGTTTTTTTTCTCTATTATCATTTTATTTCTTTTTCTGTTGTCTTTTTATTTCTTTTTCTAAATTGATGCAAATGTACTAAGAAATGATGAATATGCAACTACGTGATGATATTAAGAATTACTGATTATATATGTAGAATGGAATGATTTCTAAATGTTTTGTTAATTTTTTTAATTAATAAAAAAAGTTAAAAAAGAAAACCAACCAAACTAGAAAAAAAAAATACCCATGTCTCTAGTCAGGGCTGTCTTTTCCTTCTGTCTCCAGCATTTATCTGTACCTGAAATAGGGTCCTTCTCATCTTCTACTTAGAGTCCAGATATTAATGCATAAGTCTTATATTGCCTACTAGACAGCAAGCTTCTTGAGGTAGAGGCTTTATTTTATTCGTTTTATTTGATGTTTCTACAGTGCACACAGAAAGTACATATTAAATATTTGTGGACAGAACAAAGGAAAGCTCATTAGGACTTGACGGTCCAACTGTAAATAATAAACAAAACAGAAATATGAAAGCTTAATGAAAAATTAATACTACCAATGAAATAGACACTGTCTTATGATATAAAATATACACATATGTATATATAAAACATGTGTCCTAATAATTAGAGGTATATTTGTTTCATGAGTTGATTCTTTGATGTCATCTCCTTAGTGGATGAAACTGAAGCCAGTGCTCATTTACCACCCTCCAAATCTTAGGCCTTTTAAGAATCATTACTCTGCCTGTGCTCTAAAAATCGGACAACAAAGCCTGGATGATAACACATCTGTTTACATGGTTTACTGATTATTTTACGTCCACTAGAGAGACCTACTGCTCTGAAAAAAATATTCCTTTCAAAATATGACTGCTCATTGACAATGCACTTGGCCACTTAAGAACTCTGCTGGAGATGTGCAATGAGATGAATGTTGTTTTTATGCTGCTAACACAACATCCATTCTGCAGCCCTTGGATCAAAGAGTCATTTTGACTTTCAAGTCTTATTATTTAAGAAATGTATTTTGTAAGGCTATAGCTGGCATAGATAGTGATTCCTCTGACAGATTTGGGCAAAGTCGATTAAAAACCTCCTGGAAAGGATTCACCATTCCAGATGCCATTAAGAATATTCGTACTTAACCTGTCTCACAGCTCTTTTAAACAGCCTAAACACTGGAGCCTAGAATAAGAAACGAGATCTTGTAATTCTGTATAGCTTAATATAATACCCTGATACATTCTAGATTACGTTGGGCAGATAATTAAAAAGTATTTGCAAAGCCCCTGAGGACTAGAGAAAAAATATGGATCTATTAAACAACCCCACCTGGGAAATTCCTGATACTCTCTCAAGCATTAGAGACTCCCAAGATAGTAGGTCAAGTCCTTGATCATGAGGCTTGCTCTTATGAAACTTATTTTTGTGATGGGGAATCTAAGCCTATGTATAATAAATATAAGACTAAGGGTCACTTCCAGAGAACCTCTTTTGTTGCTCAGATGTGGTCTGTCTGTCTGTCTGTCTGTCTCTCTCTCTCTCTCTCTCAACCCCTCCCTCCCTCCCTCCCTCCCTCAGCCCACATCGGCCAATAAACTCATTACCTCTACTCCCTATGTGGGACATGACTCCCAGAATATAAACCCACCCCACCCCACCCCCGGCAATGGGGGATGCAACTTCCAGGGATGAGTCTAGCCCTGGCGCCATGGGATTGACAATGCGTTCTGGACCAAAAGTGGAAAAAGAAATGTAACAAAATTAGGTTGCAGTGGTTAAAAGATTTCAAACAGAGTTGAGAGGCTATTCTGGAGGTTACTCTTCTGCAAGCTTCAGCTAGGTATTGCAAAATGCTATAGTAAGCCAAGTCCCAATGAACGGAATTCCTGAAAATCCTAAAGAATACCCAAGGCTCTATCTGAGACTCTATAAAAGTTTCACACACTAAGTTTCTATTTCAGAAAGCTAAAACCTCTGGATTGTTCCTATGCCAGAGAATCCCATAGGTACCAGTCTCTCCAAGAATATCAACCAGTTGCATCTCCCTACCCCATAATGCTGACACCCCTTTTCAACATGAAGAAGTCAGAATGGTCATTGCCTGAATATCCCTAAAGATTGGGAGAAGGATCAAATGAGAAGGAGGAGTTGTAACAGAGAAGATAGGATTGAACAAATGAGTATGACTACTGAATCATTATATTGATATTTATTTCAAGCGTCAAGGGTATTATTAGAGCAGCTAGAAGGAAATAACTGAAACTGAGCAACTGTAACCCATACCATTCTTTGAAAGTTGTTCTATAACTACTTGTTAAAATGTACTTTGAAATTCATTGTTTTTTGCGTATATGTTATATTTCACGACAAATTTTTTTTTTAAATAACATTTGTGATTCATGGGAGGAGGTTAAAATATCAACATTCAAACGAATTTGGAAGAAACCGATTCCAGCCATTATGGATGACTTCAACAGGTTCAAGACTTCAGTGGAGAAGTAACTGCAGATGTGGCGGAAACAGCAAGAGAACTAGCATTAGAAGTGGAGCCTAATGAGGTGACTGAACTGCCGCAATCTCAGGAAAAACTTGAACAGATGAGGAGTTGCTTCTTCAGGATGAACAAAGAAAGTGGTTTCTTGAGATGGAATCTACTCCTGGTGAAGGTGCTGTAAACACTGTTAAAATAACAACAAAGGATGTAGTTGATAAAGTAGTGGCAGGGTTTAAGAGGATTAACTCCAGTTTTGAAAGAAGTTCTACTGTGGGTAAAATGCTATCAAACAGAACAGCATGCTACAGAGAAATCTTCTGTGAAAGGAGGACTTGATCAAGGTAGCAAACTTCACTGTTGTCTTATTTTAAGAATTTGCCACAGCCACCTCAACCCTCAGCAACCACCATGATCAGTTTAGCAGCCATCAACATCAAGGCAAGACCCTCCACCAGCAAAAAGATTACAACTTGCTCAAGGCTCAGATGATGGTTGGCAATTTTTTAGCAATAAAGTATTTTTTTCAATTAGGGTATATACATTGTGGGTTTTTTTTTTAAGACTTAATTCACTACCATGTAGCATAAACGACTTTTATAAAAAAATTTGTGACTTGCTTTACTGAGATATTTGCTTTATTGCGGTAATTCAGAATTTCTGAGTATGCCTGTATTATGTCATCGATACACTTAAGAAAAATTAGTGCTCCTACATATATTAAACGTGTATTATATTTATCAGTGTGTGTGTGTATACCAATTCTCTACCACTATTATACTATAATGGGAAAATCATACTGTTTCACTATAACTGGTAAACTTCACTGTAAATATGGGCTCTGCATTTTTGGGCTAATGTCATGACCACGACAATGAAGAAAACATAAAAGACAGCAGCTGAAACAAACCCATACTAACAATGTTTCCCATTCAGCACAATTCCCTCTTACCCTAGCTAAATTTTCAACAGCTTCACAGCTTCAACAGCTGCAATTTGAAAAACATCTTGATTCCAAAACTGAACTACTGCCTTCAAGGTATGAACTATTTCACTTAATTGATTGAAGATAAATGGTTAATTGGCAATTATATGACTGCCTGGAGGAAGCAGCAGGTTGTAAATAACACAGTACTCCAACAGCTAAAATTTCTCGAGTTCTCATGTGCCAGACACTGTTCTAAATTCTTAATCTATATTAATTTACTTAATCCCGAAAACAACCCAATAAAGTAGGTACCATTATTATCCTCCATTTGGCAAACACGGAAACTATGGATCCTGGAGGTTTAGAATTTGCCCACCATCAAATGGTTTTGGAGCCCACACTTACCACCACACTAAAATGATCAGGTTTAACCCCTGGACTCACTAAATATAATTACATTATATGAAATGGTTGCAATTATACTTTAAAGCATTTATTGCCTACACTTATAAAGACTGCAAAACCTTCTCCAACTTCTATCACTTCTTTTAACCAACTACACTGCAATTCGGCTCAGACTTTCACTGCCCAGAGTCAGGGCGGACCCCACAGGTTGCAACATCCTTGAGGCACCAGTCACCAATGGAGGGACTTAGGCCACCCGAAATTACAACAAACTGGCTGCAAATCTTGGGGTTCCCACTTCCCCGCTGGGTTTGTTAATTTGCTGTAAAGACTCACAGAACTCGCTGAAAGCACTTATGATTATAGGTTTTGCTTAGGAAAAGAAGAACAATAAGAAGCCAAAAGAAGAGACATGTGGGGTGTGGTCTGAGAGGGTCTCCAATGCTACCTTCCCCAACCACTCCATGTGGAGTCAGGATGCATCATCCTCCCCGCACAGTGATACATCATCTCAATCATGGAGGCTCCCAAAGCTTCAAGCATCCAGAGCTTATACAGGCTTTCATTACCTAAGCATGACTTGTGGAATCAATGCCTGCATGGCTGAACTCAATCTCCAGCCTGCTTCCCCTCCTAAGACATCAGAGAGGTCATGACTCAAAACTCCAGGCCCCTAATTCACATGGTTGTCCTTTCTGGTGGCCAACCCCCTACTCTAAGACCACCTGCAGCTGGCACCGCCTTGTTATCTCATTTGTATGTGAGCTATCAGGTGTGGCTCAGGGCCCCCCATGGATAACAAAAGACAATCATTTCTTGGGGAAGGACTTAAAGGCTACAAGAACTGGGGACAAAAACCTGCCAAGTTTTTTTTATTATACTACAACATTAAAGTTGGAATAGTTTACCCCTTTTTATAAATGCAATTTTATTGACATATATTATACATTCACAAACCATACAATCATCAAAGTGTACAATCAGTGGTTCACAGTATCATCATATAGCTATGCATTCATCAATTGATTTTTGAACATTTCATTACTCAAAAAATTAAAATTAAAAATAAAAGTGAAAAAGAACACACAAAATATCCCATCTATCCCCCCTATTATTTATTTATTTTTTGTCTTTTTTTCTCACTTATCTGTCCATACATTGGATAAGGGGAGTGTCAGTCATAAGGTTTTCAAAATCACATGTGATACCTTAAAAGCTATATAATTATACAATCATCTTCAAGAATCAAGGCTACTGGATTACTGTTCAACAGTTTCAGGTATTTCCCTCAAGTTACTCCAACACACAAAAATTGTAAAGGGATATCTATATACCATATAAGAAAAACCTCCAGAATGACCCCTCACTCTACTGGAAATCTCTTAGTCACTGAAATTTTATTTTGTTTCATTTCTCTTCCCCATTTTGGTCAAGAAAGCTTTCTCAGTCCCATGATCCCAGGGCTTATCCCAGAAGTCATGTCCCATGTTGCCAGGGAGATTTAAACTCCTGGGAGTCATATCCCATGTAGGGGGGGTGGGCAGTGAGTTCACCTTTGGAGTTGGCTTAGAGAGAGAGAGGCCACATCTGAGCAACAAAAGAAGTTCCCTGGGGGTGACTCTTAGGCATAATCATAAGTAGGCTTAGTTTCTCCTGTACAGGAATAAGTTTCATAAAGGCAGGTCCCAAGATCACGGCTAGCCCATCAACTTGGCAGTCCCCAATGTTTACAAGAATAACAGATCTTCCCCCACGTGGGAAAGTTTAATATTTCTACATTTTTTCCCAGTCCCTCAAGGGGACTTTGAAAATATTTTTTATCTTCTGGCCAGATTACTCTGGGATGTATCAGAGCATCACAATAATCTGTACAAACCAACAAGATCTCATTACCTATTCAATGTTCCACGTAATTATGGTGTTCAAATAAACTGGCCATACAAGTTAAATTAGATAGTGTGCTACCCAAAATGCAAATTTTGCACCAAACAAACATCTCTTTCTTTGGTCTCACACAGAAGTTGAAGTTTTAAAATACAGTCAATATCACCCTTTACCCTTTATAAAGTCTGATTTACCTTAGTCATACCCAGATCAACTTCTAAGTGAAGTCTGATCACTTTTTCAGTGTTTTTAACAGTTGCTGTATGGGGTGTTCTCGTTTGCTAGCTGTGCATATATGTGATATACCAGAAACAGGATAGCTTTTTTTTTTTTTTTTACATGGGCAGGCACCGGGAATCGAACCGAACCCGGGTCCTCTGGCATGGCAGGCAAGCATTCTTGCCTGCTGAGCCACTGTGGCCCACCCAGCATAGCTTTTTAAAAGAGGGAATTTATTAAGTTGCAAATTTACAATTTTAAGGCCAGAAAAATGTCCAAATTAAGGTAAGGCTAGGAAAATGTTCAAATTAAGGCACCAGCAAGAGGTTACCTTCACTCAAGAAAGGCCAATGAAGTTCAGGGTTTCTCTCTCAACTGGGAAGGCACATGGCGAACATGGTGACATCTCCTAGCTTTCTCTACAGGCTTCATGAAGCACCACCCCTCCGCCCCCAGGGATGTTTTCTTCTTCATTTCCAAAGGTCTCTGGCTGTGAGGGCTCTGTACTTTTTTCAAAAACAGCTTCCTCTTACAGGATTCCAGTAAAACTAATCAAGACCCACCTGGAATGGGCGGAGTCACATCTCCCTCTAATCAAAGGTTAATACTTACAATTGGGTGCATCACATCTCCATGGAGATAATCTAATCAAGTTGCCAACCTGCATTGCCAAACAGGGATAGAAGAAATGGCTGCCCCCACAAGATAGATCAGGATTAAATATGGTTTCTCTAAATCATATAATCCATTCAACTGGCACATGGGTTAATGGTGACTTTCACAGCTGCAGAACTCTATCTCTGAGTCTGAGGTATCACACAAATACCCGAAGTTTCAGGGAATGACCAGGTTATACACAAAGAGCTCAGCATCTCAGAATTTAGAAATAACAGCCACAACTCCAGAATAGATGTGCCTGTAGTAAGAGCTTACAATCTATGAACCTTTACAATAGGTCTTCCACCTGATAACTTATACTTTCAAATTCAATTCTTAGAGTTTGCACATTATAATTAGTTCATATTAGTGAGGAGATATTTGTCTTTTCATTTATGGCTTACTTCATTCAACATACTGTCCTCAAGGTTCATTCACCTAGTTGCATACCTCACAACTTCATTCCTTTTTGCAGCCATTCAATAGTCTCCATAGTTCCCCATTCCATTCTTCAGTCAATGTACCCAATAGGCCACTTCCATTCAATGCAAATTGGGAACACTGTGCCATAATCACCAGTGTGCAAATGTCAGTTTGTGTCCCTGCTCTCTGTTCCTCCAAGTATACACCTAACTACAGGATTGCAAGAATATATGCAACCCCACCTGTAGTCTCCTGTGGAGCAACCACGCTGCCCTCCAGAGGAGCTGCACCTCTCTACTTCCCTACCAACAATGAACAGGTACATCTTTCTCTCTACATTTTCTCCAGCACTGGTATTGCTCTGTTCATTTCTTTCTTTTTTTTTTTTTTTTGTATGCTGTATGGTGGGGATCACATTTCATTCTTTTTCCATGTGAGTATCCCATTATTACAGCACCATTTGTTGAATCTGTCTGTTTGTTTGTTCTTTATTTGTTTGTTCTGGGGAAGTGCCTGGGCTGGGAATTGAACCCAGGTCTCCCTTATGGCAAGCGAGGATTCTACCACTGAGCTACTCTTGTAGAATAGCTCTCTGTTCATTTTTAATCAGCTTTATTCATACATTATACAATCCAACCTAAGTAAAAAATCAGTTGTTTCCAGTACAATCACACAGCCATGCCATCACCACCACAATCTATGAGGACATTTTCATTTTTTCTGCAAAGAATCCCATCCTCCTCCCTTACATCTCCCTCTTATTGACATTGAGTTTTGGCATATTGCCTTTGTTGCATCAAATGGATGCATATCACAATCCTTCTGTTAACCACAGACCCTAGTTTGCACTGATTGTATCTATCCCCCCACCCCAGGATACCATCTCATTTTCAACACCTTGCAATGTAGACATTCATTTATTCTCCCTCATGCAAATACATTCTTATATTTGTACATTTATCCCCTTCATTATCCGCTCTAGGCATTCCTAGGTTACACACTAAAGTCTTTATTCTCTATCATTCATTCCGGTGTCATACATGCCCCGAGTACTCCTCCCTCAACTTCATTCAGTGTACCTACAATATTGTGCTACCATCAGATAATAGTGTGCTATCCATTTCTGGATCTTTGCAATCAATCTTGTTGAATATTCTGTACTCCTTCAGCATCAAAAGCCCAATCTCTGCCCCGTTCTATCTCCTGATAATCTATGCCCTCAACTTTGACTCTCAAAGTTCTCTCATTAATACTAGTTCTTATTAGTGAGACCATACAATATTTTTTCTTGTTTCATTTCACTCAGTATCATGTCCTTAAGGTTCATCCACATTATTACATGCTTTATGACTTTGTTCTGTCTTACAGCTGAGTAATATTCCATCACATACACACACACAGTTTGTTTGGCCACTCATCCACTGATGGACATTTGGGCTGTCTCCATCTCTTGGCAATCATGAATAATGCTGCTATAAACTCGGTGTGCAAATGTCCATTCGTGTCCTTGCCTTCAGTTCCTCTGAATATATACTTAGAAATGGGATTTCTAGACCATATGACAATTCTATACTTAGCTTCCTGAAGAACTGCCAAATTGTCTTCTAGAGTGGTTGCACCATTCTACACTCCCACCCACAGGGGATAGGTGTGTCTCTTTCTCTACATCCTTTCCAGCACTTGCAGTTTCCTGTCTTTTTGATAATGGGCATTCTAGTAGATGTAAAATGATATCTCATTGTGGTTTTGATTTGCATTTCCCTAACAGCCAACGAGGTTGAGCATCTTTTCATACATTTTTGAGTCATTTGTATTTCCTCTTCTGAAAAGTATCTGTCCATGTCTTCTTCCCAACTTTTAACTGGGTGGTCTGTTTCATTGTTGTTGAGTTGTAGAATCACTTTATATATTCTAGATATTAAGCCCTCATCTGATATGTGGTCTCCAAATACTGTCTCCCATTGAATAGACTGACTTTTTACTTTCCTGACAAAGTATATTGATGTATAAAAGTGTTTAATTTTGAGGAGATCCCATTTATCTATTTCTTTTTCCTTGATTGTGCTTTGAGTGTAAGGTCTAGGAAACTGCCACCTATCACAAAAGCTGTAAGATATTTCCCTACATTTTCTTTTAAAAGTTTTATAGTCTTAGCACTAATGTTTAGATCTTTGATCCATTTTGAGTTAATCTGTATATAAGTTATGTGGTATAGGTCTCCTTTCATTCTTTTGGATACGGATATCCAGTTCTCCAAACACAATTTTTTGAAGAGACTGCTTGGTCCCAGTTCAGTTGGCTTGACTGCTTTGTCAAAAATCAATTGTCCATAGATGAGAGGGTCTATTTCTCAAGGCTCAATTCAATTCTATCGGTTGTATATCTACCTTTATGCCAGTACCATGCTGTTTTTATCACTGCAGCGTTGTAATATGTCTTAAAATCAGGTAGTATGAGACCTCCTACTTCATTCCTCATTTTCAAGATATATTTAGCTATTCAGGGCACTCTACCTGTTTTAGTTTGCTAATGTTGCCAGAAATACAATATACCAGAAATGAGTTGCCCTTTATAAAGGGAAATTATTAAGTTACAAGTTAACAGTTCTAAGTTCATAAAAAATGCCCAAACTAAGGCATCCAGATAAAGATACCTTGACTTAAGAAAGGTCAATCTGGAAGGCATGTGACTGGTGTCTGCCTGTCCTTTGGCTTCTGGTTTCATACAGCTTTCCTGATGGTGTTTTCTTTCTACGCATCCAAACATCTCTGTCAGTGTCAGCCCTGAGCTGTTTCCAAAATAGTTCCTTCTTAAAGGACTCCAGTAAGTAGATTAAGACTCCCCCTTGAATGGGCAGAGACACATCTCCATGGAAACCACCTAATCAAAAGGTCCCACTCACAATGGGTGGGTCATCTTTTCTGGGGTACACAACAGTTTCAAACTGGCACACTGTCCTTCCAAATAAATTTGGTCACAGATTTTTCTAATTCTACAAAGTTTTGGGGATTTTAATTGATATTACACTGAATCTATAATTCAATTTGGGTAGAACTGACATCTTAACTATGTTTAATTTTCCAATCCATGAACACAATATGTCCTTCCATTCATTTAGGTCTTCTTTGATTTCTTTTAGCAATTTCTTGTAGTTTTCTGTGTATAGGTCTTTTGTGCCCTTGGTTTAATTTATTCCTAAAATATTTACTGCTATTGTAAATGGAATTTTTTTTCTTGATTTCCACCCCAGGGTGCTCATTACTAGTGTATAGAAGCACTACTGATTTTGGGGGTGTTGATCTTGTGCCCTGCTACTTTGCTTTTATTAACTCTAGCAGCTGTGCTATAGAGTTTCTGGGATTCTTGACATATAGGATCATGTCATTTTGAAAACAGTAAAAGTTTTACTTCTTCCTTTCAATTTGGATGCCTTTTATGTCTTTTTCTTGCATAACTGTCATAGCTAGAACTTCCGGCACAATGTTGAATTAACAATGGTGACAGCAGACATCCTTGACTTGTTCCTGATCTTACAGGGAAAGCTTTCAGTCTTTCCCCACTGAAGATAATGTCAGCTGTGGGTTTTTCATATTTTCCCTTTATCATGCTGAGGAAATTGCCGTCTATTCCTATCCTCCAATGTGTTTTCATTAAGAAAGGATATTTAATTTTGTCAAATTCCTTTCTGAATCAATTGAGACAATCATGTGGTTTTTCCACTTTGATTTATTGATGTGGTATATTACATTAATTGATTTTCTTGTGTTGAATCAGCCTTGCATGCCTGACAACAAATCCCACTTCGTCATGGTATATCATTCTTTTACTATGCTGCTGGATTCTATTTGTGAGTATTTTGTTGAGGATTTTTGCATCTATATTCATTAAAGAGACTAGTCTATAATTCTCTTTTCTTGTAGTATCTTTGTCTGGTTTTGATATTAGGGTGATGTTACCTTCCAGAATGAAGTAGTCTTCCCTCTTACTAAATTTTTTTGAAGAGTTTCAGCAGGACTGGTACTAATTCTTTCCTAAATACTTTATAGAATTCACATATGAAGCCTGGTCCTGGACTTTTCTTTTTGGGAGGTTCTTAATGATTGATTCAATCTCTATACTTGTGGTTGGTTTGTTGAAATCATCTATTTCTTCTTGAGTGAGTGTTAGTTGTTCATGCTTTTCTAGGAAGTTTTCTATTTTG
This sequence comes from Tamandua tetradactyla, assembly GCF_023851605.1. Taxonomy (NCBI): domain Eukaryota; kingdom Metazoa; phylum Chordata; class Mammalia; order Pilosa; family Myrmecophagidae; genus Tamandua; species Tamandua tetradactyla. Next base: position 63,426,626 of record NC_135344.1, read on the forward strand.
TCTATGTTGTCTAGTTTACTAGCATATAATTATGCAAAGTATACTCTCATTATCTTCTTTATTTTTGTGGGATCAATGGTTATGCCCCCTCTCCCATTTCTGATTTTATTTTCATACTCTTTTTTCTTTCTTGCTTGATTCTATTGTTTTCATGTTCTCAATTTCATTTATTTCTGCTCTAATATTTGTTATTTCTTTCCTTCTGTTTGCTTTGGGGTTAGTTTGCTGTTCTTTCTCTTGCTCCTCCAGCTGAACAGTTAATTCCTTGATTCTTCCTCTTCCTTCTTGCTTAATACAAGCATTTAAGGCAATAAATTTCCCTCTCGGCACCATTTGTACTGCATCCCATAAGTTTTGATATATTGTTTTCATTTTCACTTGCCTCGAGATAGTTACTGATTGCCCTTGCAATTTCTGCCTTAACACACTGGTTGCTTAAAAGTATATTCGTTAGTCTACATCTATTTGTGAATTTTTTGACCCTCTGCCTGTTGTTGATTTCCAACTTTATTCCATAATGATCCAAGAAAGCATTTTGTATAATTCCAATCTTTTTAAATTTATTGTGGTGTATCCTGGACAATGATCCATAGACACTTGAGAAAAATGTGAAACCTGCTGTTGTGGGGTGTAATGTTCTGTAAAATGTCTGTTAAGTCTGGTTCATTTATTGCATTGTTGAATAATCTCTGTTTCCTAATTGATCCTCTGTCTAGATGTTCTATCCATTGATGAGAGTGGTTTATTGAAGTCTCCAGCTATTATTGTAGACGTGTCTACTTCTCTTTTCCATGTTGTGAGTGTGTGTGTCATGTATTTTGGGTCACTCTGGCTTGGTGCATAAATATTTATGATTGTTATGTCTTCCTGATGAATTGTTCCTTTTATTAATACATAGGACTAAGGAAATTACACATCTCCCTACGCCATCATCTTGCCCTGCCTCTGGAATATTTTACCTTTGAATAATAAATTGTTCCATAAGCATTAAATATTTTCCTAACATTTCTTATAAGGAAGTGACTGAGAAGAATCCAAAGAAGTGAGGTTACTTCCCCAGAGCCAAAGACAAGTTAGTATTTCACTCAGAAATGTCAAAGGTTCAACCTCTCATGCCAAGGAATATCATTTCACATATGATAATATCAAGCCATTCAAGTAAGCATAGAGGAGTTATATTTAAAATACCCAAGTCAAACAAATTTACTTAATTTTACATCATATCCCATGTTGAAAAACACATTTCTTTAGTATTTCTAAAGCGGATGGACTGAATTTTCATAAAAATTCAGGGATTAAAAGACCTCCCAGGATATCCTTGGAATCTTAATTGGGGATTAATAATTTCCACTTGCATTGGCTTTCAGGAGGACGTTTTCAAGAGCCTATATTGGTCTTGGCTCATCAAATAAACTGTTGTCTGAAGTGAAGAATGCTGAACCTCCTCATCCCTTGGTGTTAAAAATGCTTATTACCATTTTCACTGATCACTGATGGTTAATAAATCTGTTCTTGAAAATGACATTTCTGACCATTTTAATTGTCGCATAGTTATCTGTCAGCAAGACATGTGCACGGGCTCTTTTTAGAGTTGATGTTATGGAGGGTCATTCACATTGACTCAGCCACAAGCAAAACAACCCAGAGGATAAATTCTGCACAGGGCAGCAACCCCTGAATCTGCTTTGTATTTGCATATGCTTCAGGCAAAAAGAGAACATCTACTTCTTCAGGCCTTCGAGGCCCAGAAGGCAGAACCTCGCCTCGCTTGCTCATCCAGTACTGAGCAGAGCGTGGCACACAACAGATACACAGACCTGTGGCGAGGGAATGTGAGTGGAATTTGGCTAGGAAGGTCATACACTAGAGCGTTAATATGTGGATTCTGGAGTCAAACCGCCTGACTCTGAATACTGATTTTCCCTCTAACTAGCTGAGTGCCCCCAGAGAAGTAACTCAATCTCTCTGAGCCTAAATTTATCTATCTGTAAAATGGAGGAAACGCCAATGCCCAGCATGGCAGGTGCTCAGTAAATGTTAGCTATTATGAAAGAGAAACACAATAAGTGGGAGCATTCATGGGCCCATCGATCATACCTAAGAAGTTGTTAGTGTGCACACACCTCAGTGCAGATCAACCTGACATTCATCTCCCGACCCGTGACCCTATTCCCTGCCTCGCAGCCACAGACAGGAACTCCTGAAGTTGAGAGTACCTGTGCCTTCTGGAAGGCAGAAGAACAGAAGCTGGAAAGAGCAGGTCCAGCCTGGTGGAGCTGACCCCATGTCTGCAGAGGTAGACTCTCTTCACAGAAAACTACCTCCCCCCAACTGCCTGCTTTTCACTTCTTTCTGATTTGCCAGCTGGACCTCGGCCATGGGAAGCACCAGGGGCACCCACTGCCCAGTAGAACTCTGAGCTCCTCTTCCAAGACTCTACCCCTTTTTCTGGCCTTGGGTGGAATGCATGTCAGACTTGCCCTCTCTGAGACACTGCCCACGTTCTAGGTTTACACAGAGTGGAAGCGTACTTTTTTAAAATAATGAATACAAATGTCTGATCTCCCATTTGAAAGCTAATACTTCAAGGGGCTATTTAGCTTACATTGCCAGAAGTTTCATGAGCTGTTTTGACATAATATTTTAATGAGAATAAGCATTAATTAGGAAAATTAGACACCCAGTTACAACATAACTTGGAAGCTGTCATCTTCCAGTTTCTCCTATTTACACTATTACAGTAGATGAGACACATGGCTGGGGGAGGAGGGCAGGATGGTGGGAGGTTTGGGGACAATCTTGGGAAATTGCATAGAAGACCACGGAGAATACCTACACTCAGCAATAACTGAAGCTCCGATTAAAACTGTCAAACATCTTCAAACTAATGAAAAGTCAAAAGTATAATTAGAGTGTAAATTTGTTCTCCAGGTCCAATGCCCCACCAGCAGAAGGAAAGAGGCTTCATTTTGTTTCCAGCAGTGTTGAATGTAGTTGGCCCTTACATGCTTGCTTGCTTATCCCAATTAAGGATAAGAAATCTTAGAGACACCCCGGGGAAGCTAGGAGCCTCTGAGTCCTGAAAAACAGCAGGGATAGGAAAAGCATTCTCCTTCCTAGTGCATTTTAAAAGAATTATTGCCAAACAGTATTTTAGAACTGTTTACACACAAAAGTACAAAAATATGCAAGTGAACACTCTGTTTCGATGACACCAACCTTCTCCCCTGAGTTAAATTAAGTTTAGTGGCTTGGACTTCTGAAGCCCTGTGAGGTGGTTGTTTTCAACTGTCTCTTAGGCAACAAGGGCTGCTGCACTGAAACTCACAAATAACCCCAACTTTCAGGGAATGTGCTTGAGTAATAGCATACCTAACTCTAAGAGGAGTCAGATTCCTTCACAAAGAATGTGAATATTTATCCAAAAACCATGAGATTTATGGTATGGTACAGCTAATTGGAAATAAATTAAAACGAACCTCATGTTTTAATCAGTTTGGAAGACAAAGTATTGCAGCAAACAGGGCAAGTAATTTTCTTCTGGAAAATATATAATGATGTCATTATTTTTGTACTTGAGGCATGACTCCGGGGAAAGGGGAAATCGGAAGAGAGACAGATGTTTGCTGAATGTAACAGATAGATGGCGCTGTGGTTCACTGCAGACTAGGGGGTAACTCTGGTGAGAAAACCTCTTTGACGCAAAGGCCGTGTCCAGGGAGCCAAAAAGGTACTTTAAAAACACATCTGACTCGGCCCAGCAGTTAAATTTGTTTTGGCAGTCCATTTTTATGAACTTCTGTAACTTCTAAGGTGTCCACTGGTTTTCTATTTAACTAAACAATGTTTTAGCTAAATATTTTAAGGATATGCAAGGCTTGACTTCCATGTTTAGAAAAATCAAATATTAATGAAATGCTGGCTTTCTGAAGCATAGCGGGTTAACAACTGTGCGACATAACCATGAGCTCGGGGAAAGTCTAGCACAGTTCCCTCTTGGGTAGGTTGCTGGCTATGTGGGTTATCAGTGGCAAACCGTCAGAATAGTTCCACTTGCTGAAGGCAGTTCTCCTTTTGTCTAGGAACATACCCTGGGCTTGGCTTCAAAAGCCTTGTGCCCAATTACTTGGCTCCACCTCCTCCTAGGTGCTGCACCAACGGTGGGTTACTCGGCTCCTTAAATTGTCTGAGATTCACTTTTCTACTCATTTATACCAGAGGTTATCATATCTTATGTCCTAGGTCCTTTCAAGCAACCCAGGAAAACTGGCAACGCTTGTCTTTAGAAGCCTACCATTCCGCTGGTGCCTCTTCATATTTCTTCTAGACTCAGTTTTCTCATCTATCATTTGGGGGGTTAAAATGCCTACCTCATCGGCTTGCTGGGAGGATTAACTGACAGAATGCTTGCGGAGGGCATAGCACAGTGAGTGGACTTAGAAGGCATTAAAAATTACTACCATCCTTTCCCTTTCCCAACTCACCAACCAGAGAAACACAAATTATATGGTAATAAGTGGCAAGCAATCTTTTTACAGAATTTCTTCATTTTAAAAGAGGATTTCAAAGTGACTAGACTACCCAGGGAGTCACCAGTCCCTCGTCCCCACCCTCAGCTGGGGCAGAAGGGGAACCACAGGCATAAATAAGCAAGGAGCCTTCTCCAAGAGGGTCTGCTGACCGGTCCAGAATGCAAGGTAAATCTCACACAAATATATATGCAGAAAATTTGGGTGAGTTTTCCATGGCAGATGTGAATTAACACTGAAAAGCACGCAAATTGCAACAGTGGTCACTTCCCAGTCAAAAGTGTAACAAGATGTTCAGAGTTCAGAAACCTGCGTGGGAGCTGGTGGCCCGAGTGGGTGGTTTATCTTCCTAGGGAGCTCTCACACCCAAGAGTTCAAAACCTACTGGCCTCAATGACCAGCAATGAAAAGGTGAACTTCTGGTCACGATGATGATAACCGAGCCGCAGAGCAGCTTTTTAGCTATGTGAACTCTTTCGTTTCGCAGGGAATCCTTCCATCCCAGTTAGCTAAGGAATGTGCGTGCTTCCTAAAATGCAAATGAGAAAAGAGAAACCAATGCTGGGAGAGAAGGAAACTACACAATTGCTCTTTGAAATGCTCTAGCCAGAAAGTTGTAGCTTGTCTTTAAAGCCCTAGGGCGGGCACTCATCACCTGAAGTCCAGCCCCCTCTCTTCGCGGGGTTTCCAGACCTGGAGATGGAACGCCAGGGAAGGTGACTGACTGCAGGACACTAACGCCCCGGGTAGCTCAGCGCGAAGTGCCTTTTGGAGAAACTTCCCTGAACCAAAAGTTACTTTCCAAGCGTGCAGGGCTCCCCACGCGCCTTGGACAGCAACCCTGGCCAGTCAGAGCCATCGCCTCGCGGCTCTCCGGGGCGACCGGATAGGCTGGAAGACGCGGGCACACTGAATGTCGCCTCCAGCCCCCTCACTTTCAAGCCCTGCCCGCGCGGGACTGAAACGCTTCACCCTAACCCAAGAAGGGCAACTCGAGTTTCGCGTAAATACCACGCCAGCGCATCCCTGAGCGACTCAACGGTGATGCCTCCGCTGTAGTTTATCGCCCATATAAATCAGGATTCTGCCAACAAATCTGCGTTTCCACTAACCAGAAGGCTGCCCCGCAGAGCCCTTCTCCCTGGGATTGTTTTTAAAGGTGCGATAACATCCGACACTTTCAGAAAGCGGCAGGCAGAGGGCTCCGCCCAGGGGACACCAACCCCACAGGCAGGCACATGGAACGGACGCAAAACGAGCAGCAGTGATTTTCCAGCCAGCGGCTCTTCGGGAGAAGGATGCCAAACGCACGTCCCGAGCCAGCTGAAATCCGCGGGCACCTAATCACCGCCAGATGTGCGAGCGCGCACCGCGAACATGCCCGGGGCTCGGGGCAACCGCCCGGACCGCAGCTCACCGACCTCTCGGACCCGGAAAGGGCAAGAAGGGGGGAGGAAAAAAGACCGGGCGAGACCGAGGAGCGCCAGCGAGCGCAAAACCACTGAGAGGAACTGTTATGCCTCCGCTCTCCTCCGCATATTTTTTCAATTAAAAAGTTGGAAACTGGAATCCGTAAACAACGACTTGGGGCTCCCAACTATTTCTCAAAGACACGTTGGAGAGTGGAAGACTCGCACGCCTAAATCCCCAACCTCCAGGTCTCCGGGCCTGTCCCCCACCAGAGTCGGGGAGCGTCCCAAGTGTCCACGCACCAGCCCGGCGAGCAGTCGCCCGCGTCCCCCGGCCCCAAGAAAGTTGGCGCAGATCCCCGCCTCCGCCGCCCGCCTACCTTTCATGGTGACCGAGGAGACGCACACCAGCCAGGGAGCTCCGCGCGCGCCGCGCAGCCGAGGAAGTCCGCGCTGAGCAGCCCGTCACTGCACGCCCATGGCAGGCGGGCCGCGCGTCGGGCGTCTGCGCCTGGAGCCTCCCGCGCTCTGCCGCCGCGGGGCTGCCGCGCGCCGCTGCCCGGGCCCCTCCCCCGCCCTCCCCGGCCGGCGCCCACGCCCCCTGCGCGCCCTCCCTCCCCCCCCCCGCCGCCCTCCCCCGCTGGCGCCCACGCCCCCTCCCGCTCCCGGTCAGCCCCGCAGCGCGCGCGCATGGCCTGGTCACTTCTTTGCCTTTTCTCGCTCTCTCGTCCTGCGGATTTCTCTCTTTTCTCTTTTTCTCGTTGGACGAGCATTGGGACGAAGTCGGAAGGAAAGACTCTCCCGGGGCGTCTTCGTTTTCACCCTCGGTGCGCACCGAAGGCGCTGATGCTGGGTTATTTCTAGACCCCAAACTACCTGTAGAGTGTGCGTGAGGGAGTTGGGGAGCAGCAGCTGCCCGGGGTGGAGGTGGGTAAGTGGGGAGGTGGCTCCTTCTCCAAATGGCTGTGGGTTATGGAGAGTAAAAGAGGGGCGAGAACATTCTCTGGGTTCAAAGCAGGTTTCCAGGTGCGATTGTTAAAATGCCCAAAGAAAAGTGAGTAGCAAGGGAGCCGGCACAGTGTCACCCAGGTAGAGCCCGAGTCGCTAGACTCTGAAGTCCCCATTAGACTCTCTCCCAGCAAAACTTGTAGAGGATCACAACTCTTGGAACGTCCAAAAAAAGTAGGGGAGTGGGCGGGAGGGATGGGGGCAATGCCCCAAACTTACTATACCCCCATTAACTGGAAACATTATCCTTCCACCCACCGCCCGGGAAATGATGATGTTTTGCGGATTTTCTCCCTTCCTGGATTGACTCCTGCTTTTCTACGAAAGGAAGCTGGGCTATTGAGAGGCTTCATAATAAGTTCCTTTCATTGTTGCCTATCGTGTTGCCCCACTGTCTACTTAAGAAAGCCTGTGTTTATCCTTCCTTCTAGAAAACACCCTAAGCAGACCCACTGCTTTATTGATTTAAAATATAAACCAGTGGTGAGCGGGGCTGTGGGGGAGGGTGGATCTTCTTCCACGAAGATGAGATGACAGACTAACACACTAAAGTACTAGGATATCAAAAGCAGTAGAATTCTGGCTGGACAGTGGTTGCAATTTTTCAGTTTGTGCTCCTAAGGATGTGGTGTAACCAACCCATTGATTCATTCTGAACAGGGGATTCTTTGCTCTAATAAAAGGCAATTCCCAGAAATGAGTACCTTCTAAATTATTCCACAATCTCCATTCCAGAAGCTTTCTTTTTGAACTTTAGGGGGAAACTTGGACATACTTAGCAAAGAAAAAGGATGAAAACCACACCTTTTTTTTTTTTCACTTTAGGTATTGACAAAACTAGGTGTGCCTGAAGGTAACTCTGGAGAAGTGCTCCAGATCTCAAAGAGGAAACTGTCTTGCCTTGAAGGGCAAGTGGGTGTCACTGAAGGGAGCCCAAAATATGGAGACTCAACCCAGTGCTTACTAACTCATTTTGGGACCGGGTAAGCTCATCAGTTTATCTTCTCTAACTAAAAAAATGGAGAGAATCTTGGCTCCAAATTCAACATCTGAATTGAAAAAAAAAATAGTTCTAATAACCTAAAACTGTAATGTTAGCCATGGTAATGAGCCGCACTCACAGATGTGCTGAATAAACAGGCTCACGGACTCTTCAGAGGATAGTTTTAAGGAGGGGGTCCTATAAAATCGCCTTCCCCCCCCCCACCCCCCGCTCACCTTTGTCATGGGGGTGGATTGGGTCATGCACCTGGAACCCCCAGAGGACCATGGTCTTGAGTCTCCTCTGAGCCCCACTGGGGAGGGTAGAAGGGGTGGTCACCTCTAGATCATCAGCTGACCAAGATTTTTCTGGTGGAGAGCTCTAGGAGGACTTGATTGAGCTGGGGCTTGGGGAAAGGTAAGAAGAGGCGCATGGTGTGACCGGCAAGGACTGAGTTCAACAGCTGAAGATGCTGGGAACTTTCACAGGAGATGGGCTTCAGGACCTCCAGGTGGGATTTCAGCCTCCTTGGCTCTAGAAGCCGCAACAAGGCTCTACATTTACACCACATTTATACGACCTGGAGGATGCACTGACTTACTTAATCCTCACCACAACTCACTCTGCTATCATTCACTTTCTACTGATAAAGAAGTCCAATCACCCTTGACTTCTCCCTTGCCCTCAACTCTACGTCCTCACCATGTTCTACTTCTTTCTTCAAAATATGCCTCAATAGATCTTCGCCTCTCTTCCTCTCCACTGCAGCCCCTCCTAAAAGACCACCATGGCCCATCTGGTCTGCTGCAGTAATCCTCCAAGTGGTCTCCCCACATACACATTTCCTCCCTCTCTGCTCCTGATTCCAACACAGAGAAGCCAGAAGGGCAGCGAAGGACTGTACTCCCTGAGAGATGGAAAACAAATAAGGTGAACCCTACATTTCCCCAATCCCCAACCCTGCCCTAGCTGACTGCCTGCAGGGAGGTTCCAGGCTATGCTACAAGGAGGGGACAGGCAGAGCCCAAGGGACTCCTTGAATGGAGCAGACAGCTGAGAGTGCAAGGAGATCAAGGCAGGACAGAATGCTAGAGAAGAGAGAGAGCCACAGTCTATTCGTGCTGCCTCCCTGGGATCACTGATGTTTTCATTTGTATGCTTTCTCTCCACCTGGCAGCCAGGACCTTCCAGCAACTGTCACCACCACCGCCGTCTCCCATTTGCCCCCTCATTTCTCTTCCCTCCATATCCAGCACCTTTTGTTCCATTCCAGCCAGAGTATTTAGTGCTTCCCCACACATCATGGGCTAATTCCCATTTTGGAGAAGTGTTTCACTTCCAAAAACACCCTCCTTCTTCCTTTGGGTCAGCACATATCCATGTCCATTATAAAAATACAACAGTCTGCCTAGAAATGGACCTCTTCAACATATACACCAATATTTGTTTATCTATCTGTCTACATTTAAAAAAATGAGCTCACTAACATCTCCAATTTTAAGTCAAGTCACTGGGCTTGTTCTAGCCTTTTTTTTTTCTTTATTTGTAACTCCCTTCTCTAACAATGAGAAATGCAACTTCCAATATCTCACTAGTATTTACTTATTTGCTCAGTTTCCTAGTTTATAAACCAATTATTTGTCTGTATCAACAGAAAGTGTGGCCTGTACCTATTAACTTGGTCATTTTTATCATCACACACCTACACAACATGATATCAGATATATTCTAGGTATAAGAAATAAAATATGCATATAAGAAATTATAAAGATAATATGTATATAACTATCTGTTCTTGTGTGTGTATTTTTTAAGGGAAGTGTACAGTAGGCCTTTCTTCAAGGAAAATACACAAACACAGATACACACAAGAAGTGGATCCCTTCATTCAACAAACCTGGTTTACATGGTAACTACATGCAAGCTATGTGTTACCTGCTGCCAAGAATGCAAAGAAGAATCAGAGTCTCCCTATCAAGAAGTCTGGTAGATTAGGCAAGCCATTCCAGAAATTATCTACATTGCCAGATAGAAAGATGTCAACATCATGAGAGAGATAAAGCACTAAAGAAGGAAAGAAAGGAGGGCATGCTTTCTGACTTGGGCAACATGGAAAAGTCATTCAAATGAACGTAGGAAATGCTTGCTCTCCATCCAGACCAGTGGGTTGAAAAACAGCGTCTGGGAGCCACCTATATGAGAATCATTTGGGGGTGAGGGGTTTTTGTCATTCTTTTATTACAATTAATTTTTTTAATCATCACAATCAACTTTTTATTTTTTGTGAAAAAATATCATATATACAAAAAAAAGCAATAAATTTCAAAGCACATCACAACAATTAGTTGTAGAACAGATTTCAGAGTATGGTATGGGTTTCAATTCCACAACTTTAGGTTTTTATTTCTATCTGCTCTAAGGTACTAGAGACTATTCATTTGTTAAACCCTACCTTCTCTGTATAACTCCACCATCACCTTTGATCTTTCTCCCACTCTTTAGTGGTATTTGGGTTATGACCATTCTAGCTTCTTCAAGTTGGAAGGGGCTGTCGATAATATGGAATGGGGAATGGAACTAGCTAATGTTCTGGAAAGGCTGGCCTCTCTACATTTCAGGACTTTTCTGGTCTTGGGACCGATCTGGAGGTTGTAGGTTTCTGGAAAGTTACCCTAGTGCCTGGAACCTTTGTAGAATCTTACACAATGCCCTAGGTGTTCTTTAGGATTGGCAGGAATGGTTTTGGTTGGGGGTTGGTAGGCTATGATAGGTAATGTCTAACTGAAGCTTGCATAAGAGTGACCTCCAGAGTAGCCTCTTGACTCTATTTGAACTCTCTCAGTCACTGATACCTTATTTGTTACCCTCCTTTTCCACCTTTTGGTCAGGATGGCATTGTTGATCCCACTCTTCCAGGGCCAGGCTCGTCCCTTGGAGTCATCCCCCATGCCACCAGGGAGACTTTCACTCCTGGATGTCATGTCCCACATAGGGAGGAGGGCAATGATTTCATTTGCAGTGTTGGGCTTAGAGAGAGTGAGGCCACATCTGAGCAACGAAAGAGGTCCTCCAGAAGTAACTCTTAGGCATGCCTCTAGGTAGGCTAAATTTCTCTGCTACCTACATAAGCTTCACAAGAGTAAGCCTCAAGGTCAAGGGCTTGGCCTATTGATTTGGGTGTCCCTAATGTTTGAACAGTATCATGGGTTTCCCCAGTGGTAACGTTTAATAGTTTCATATTTTTTCTCCCATCCCTCCAGGGACCTTGCCAATACTTTTGATTATCTGCTTAATATACTCTGGGATTTATCCAGGCATAAAGCTGTACAGGATTAAAGGACCTCATTCTTATTCTAGGGTCCTGGTGTTTGGATTGTTTAAATGATCTATCCAGACAGGTTGAGTTAGATTACACGCTACAGAAAATTGAGATTCTAGGCAAAATAAACCTTTCTTTCTTTGGTTTCAAAGAGTAGATGAGGTTCTAAAATACAGACAATGTCTTCCTCACCCCTGTATTCTGAATTACCTTAATCCTGATGGAGGTGTTTTTTTAAAAAAAGAGGTACCTCAGATCTCTGAATCAGAATATTTCAGGATAAGGCTCGATATTCTAACATTTTGAGTCATTCCACAGATAATTTTTGTGTTCACTAAACTTAGAGACTCTTAATAGTAGACTATGAGCATCTTAAGAGGAGGACCATGTCTTCCTCATTTTTGTAACATCAACTCCTAACAATTAACATTCAATGAAAAACTGCATAAATGGAAGAAGGATTAAAAATGGAGGAAATTGCCTAAAACATGCAGAGCAGGGAAAGCAAAATGCATGGCACACCCCTTAGGAAATTTTGTATGACTAACTGAGAGGCTTGTCACAATTTTAGTCACTAATGAATGACACCCCATGCTCTGATAATCAAGGCTTTGAGTATGGCAGGAGAATGAACTTGTTTTTTGCAAAGGATATTGGCTTCTGCAGCTGGGTCATCTGAGTCACTTTATGTTCTCTTCCATACGTGACAAAGAGTGAACATTGTTTGACCCCTAGAGCAGCAACTGTTCCGTTCAGCAAGCCCACTAAAATGTTGTGTATCCCATAAAGAGATTAATGATGTTGTCATGGAGACCATGTTGCCACATCTCCATGCTCTGATCTATGATTATGTGACTTTTTTATTAAAAAAATCATTTTTAGGTCTTGAAAGTGATTATGATTTTTGTCAATTAGTACTTCTATTTCTTTAGTTTTTAAATAGCCTTAAAGTTTTTGAAAGAGTGCTGTGGTTGGCAGCTGCTTCCCCTGTTTATCCAAAAGCCAATACAGTATTTCATTTGATGTTTCATAGTTCATAGAAATAGTCTGAAATAGTTCCTCCAGCTCACTGTAAGGCCAGGGGTACCTCTCAGGACTAATCATGGGTGCTCTTTCTTAGTTCCATGGAAACGCACAGACCATGGGAAAAAGAAATGTGGCCCCCGTGTCCCAGTTCAGAGACCCGGGTGAGTCCCTTAACATATGTGGTCAACACATCCCCAACCATGACCTGAAGGTATGACCTAGATGACCAGGAGTTCTGTTCTGAATCTGAAATGTTAACAGTGATTTTCTGAGTAGACTTCAGATTTATTGCACCTGGACTTTTCAGACCATTGATGTATATAAAAAGATTATTAGAGTTTATTTTTCCTTTTAGTTTGTATCATTTGAAGTGACGTAGATGAGGAGGAGTTCACTTTGGTTCCATCTCTCATTTGGCTTCATTTGCTTTTGTTATTCACTTTTTTCTGGTCGCGAATAAGGAATTTTAAGGGAACAAAGCCACAGCGATTATTAATAGAACTTGACTCTAGTCCCTGTTCTGTCAATAGGAAGCTGTCTGATTTAGGGCAAGCCTCTAATATCTCTAGGCCTAAGTTTTCAAACTTGTAAAAATGAAAAGTTTGGACTAGATCATCTCTCAAGACTTTTTTAGCTCAAAAACTCTGACATGAAGTACATATAAACATCGTTTGAGAATAAAATAACAGAGAAAATGTGAAAGTTGGAAATTCAGATGTGTTTTCGATAGATAGAGTTGCAGTTGACCACTTTTTAAAATACTAGACTAGCTCAGAGCTAAGTCTTTGCTGATATATTCGTACTGGTAACCCCAGTGCAGAGTGAGCATTCAGTAAATGTTTGGTGAATGATGAATGAACATTCGCAACCAAAACACCTCCAAAGGAGAGAGAACTATTTTATCAGGTCATCAATTCTCACCTATCTTTAAAATATAGCCTCTTTATAGTGGTAACAGTAGCCATGACTGACATTTATTGAATGCTTTTTAAGTTTTCATGCTTAGTTCTCGATACACATTATCTTATTTATCATATTATTAAAATACTTGGGATCTTAGGGAAATTAATTCTTTGAATTTCAATTTCCTCACCTGGGAAGTGGGGGCAATAATATCCATCTTGCAATATGTGGGAAGAGATTCGAGATACTATTTTTAAATGCCTCAGACATTTAAAATGTCTGCAACTTAGGAAAATCTCAAGAAATTATAGCTCTTTTTAATCATAATTAGTTGATTTATTATCTTCTATTTAGATTTTTAAGGTAAATTACAGAGGACCAAGTTAAACAAAGGTAAAATAATGGTGTTAATTATTTCATATAAAACAATAATCTGATTTAGTAAGGAAGAGCCTAGTAAAATTAATTTAAAATATGAATGATGGGATATCTGTAAAGAAACAACTTTGTTTTTAAGAGCAAACAAATACAAAAATAATAAAGATCCTAAAGAGAACTACTGTAATGGAGAGATTAAGATGTTTATAATTAGTTCATGTGTACATTGTTACAAAGTATGGTGTGTTCAAGATGTTGAACATAATTTGTTCTCAAAGTAATTTAAACAGTAACTTTATGAATATTGTTTATAGTATAATTTGATTAATAATGGTGGAAAGGGAAACTTTTGCTAAGCTTTTGTCAAATTTATTACAAATTCCAAATAAGTATATCAAGACTGGTGAGGTTCACAGTATATTTTTATTCCTATGAGGTATTATCTGTTGATATTATAGCCTTTGAAGATTGCCAGGATTTTATTTTATTTCTTACTTTTTGCAAATAGCTATTTTTGTTGGAGTTTTTTTACTTCTATAAATAAGTTTCACTGGATTTTTTCATTTGGGGCTAACATCCAATCATTCTCTCCACTTCAGTTATTTATATCTTTCATTGAGACAATACATTATGTTTTGACTCTAAGTTTTTCTTTATCTTGAATGTGCCTCCTTAGCACATAATAAAAGTACATAAAATACTCCAAAAAATTTACCTAAAAATAGTGCCAGATGTGGAAATGACTTATTAAATAAGAGCTTTTATAGTCATAGACTTTTTGCTGAATTTGAAACATTCATTGTTCATTACTCTGACGCTTTAGTGAAGTCTTACATCACCCTTTAAGTTTATTTACTGTATAGATTTTTAAAGTTGTGGATTTCCAATCACATGTAGTTAAAATATTTTGTAATCCAGATCATGGAAGCTGAAGTCCAGAAGGATTCCAAATTATTTTAAGCCAAAGACAGTCAAGAATAAGTTTCCATTGAGATTCTTATCGATTGTGTCCAAAACAAGCCTATCTCAAATTGAATTAAGATTTTCTAATAACTTTTTTTTGGGGGGGTGCATTGTCTGGGAACCGAATAATAACTGTATTTTTATGCACTGAAAAGAAAGAATGTGGATTTTATAACTAAACCCACAAAACTGCAGGAATATAGGGATGTAGATAGCTGAAAGATCACTCATATATTCAATTTAGTACTTCCTATGGAGAAAACATAGCATATGGAATCTTGATAAAATATTTTTAAATCCTAGCATCAAATGAGTTGTAAGGAAAATGTCTAGAAGTCAGAAACCCAGGGTTCTAGTCCCAGCACAGACCCTCACCAGCTCCACAGCCTCCAAAATCAGCTGGAGCTGAAAAGTCCTTCCATAATCCTTTTACATGCTCTGGGCAACCCATTTGCCCATTTCCCTAGCAACTGCTCCCCACCTTCTTCTCACAGCCCCTTCTCAACTCCCACCCTGTTTCTCTCAGCAAATGACGTCATCTCCTTCTCTATAGAAAAACAAAGGTTATCTGGCAGGAACCCCTGCAAGTTCCTGCACTCTTCCCCTCTCCCACTCCCGCTACAAACTTATCTCTCTCTGCACTGGCCTCATCACTTCCCCTTGTTATCACAGGAAGAGGCATCTAGCCTGGAATTGAAGGCTGCCCCTTCACCTCTTTTCTCAAACTCTTCCTCTCCCTGGAAGCCCGTCAGGCCCCAATGTCCACCTATTTGTGTTTCTCTCTCACTTGCTGTACATTCTTCTTTTATTTCCCTAAACTCTTTTCTTCCCATCAGAGCCAAGCTCCTGCAGTAACTAGTCGACACTTGCTGTGTCTACTTCCAGCCCTTCTGTGCCCTCTTCAAACATCCATCTTGTGTCTTCTGCTCACATTGTAACTGTTTCTGCTCTAACACAGATCATCATGACATTCAGTCAAATCCAACAGGCACTTGGAATTCATTCCTTTTCTCAATGACTGTGAAGTTGACCACTCAACTTCTTGAAACTCTCTCCTCACTCATATCTGTGTCCTCACTCTTCTCTGACTCTCCCACTAACCCTGGGACTGTTAATTCTTGTTCTTCATTGCTGGCCTCTCTTTATCTGGCTTGTGCCAAAATAGTGATTCTCCTGAAGATTCTGCTATCAGTTCTGTCTCCAAGCCCTTAATAACAATCCGTGTCTGCTTTCCTCTTGTATTAGTTTCCATTGCCACTGTAACAAATTACCACAAACCTAGTGGCTTAAAACAACCAAAATGTATTATCTCACAGTTCTGGAGGTTAGAAGTCTGAGGCAAGTCTTACTGGGTTGGGCTAAAATCAAGATGTCAGCAGAGTTGTGTTCCTTTCTGGAAGCTCTAGAAGTGACTCTGTTTTCTTGACTTCTCCAGCTTCTAGAGGCTCACGGCCCGATTCCTTCTGCAAAGTCAGCAATGGTCGGTCAAGTCCTTCTCGCATCACGCCACGCTAACACTGAGTCTTCTGCCTCCTGCTTCCGCTTTAGGATGCTCGTGATTACATTGGGCCCACCTGGATAATACGGGGTACCCTCGCTATTTTAAGGGCATTTGTTTAGTAACCTTAATTAAATCTGCATACTCACCTGTTTTTGAAATTAGGCTGTGGACAGCTTTCTGGAGCCATTATTCTATTTACCACATCCCTTTACCAGACTGGACTTTCCTGAGTCTAGACACAAAAATCCAAATGCTTGCTAGATATTTCAAAAACTTTCCCTTTCACGTAAATTTTCAAATTGAGTGGTGTGCTGGTTTAAATCTGTGGTGGACCCCACAAAAGCCATGTCCTTTAATCCTCATTCCGCATTTCTGGCTGGGAACATTCTGATTGTTCCCATGGAGATGTGACCCACCCAATTGTGGGTGGTAACTTTGGGTCAGATAGCTTCCATGGAGTTGCGACTCCACCCATTAAAAGAGGAAGCGTTTTGGAGAGACTCCTTTTTTTAAGAATGACATAGTTGTGAGAAGCAGAGAGTCCACCAGCCAGCAACCTTTGCAGGTGAAGAAAGAGAATGCCCCTGGGAGAGCTTCAGGGAGCAAGAGGCCTGGAGAGGAAGCCAGGAGATGTCACCACGTTCACCACGTTCCTTTCCATTTGAGAGAGAATCCCTGAACTTCATTGGCCTTCCGGAACCAAGGTATACTTCCCCGGGTGTCTTAGATCAAACACTTCTATAGACTTGCTTAATTGGGACACTTCCATGGACGAAATCTGTAAACTTGCAACTTATTAAATTCCCCTTTTTAAAAAACCATTCCGTTTTTTGATATATTGTGTTCCACGAGCTAGCAAACTAGAACAACTGGCATGAATTGTTCATAGTATTTTCTTATGACTATTTAAAAAAATCCCTTCTATGTCTGTATTTACCTCTTGTTCCTGTTATCGTTTATTTGTACCTTCTCATTTGGGAGAGGTTTGCCGATTTCAAAGGACCAGCTTTGGCATTGCTCATCTATGTATTTTTATTTTGTTTTGTCACTCTATTTAATTTCTGCTCTTTCCTTATTATTGTCTTCTTTTTACTTTCTTTGATTTGCTATATTGTTTTCTTAGTTTTCTGAGTTGAATGCTAACTCATTAATCTGTCATTTTCTTGCTGTCTTCAGTGTTGGAGTTAAGGACTGTGATGGATATTTTGTTATTATGCTGGGGTACCTAATATCAGAATCCCCCTGCTACGTTTAAGTAATTTCCCACCAGATAAGTCTTGACGGAAGGCAAAGACTTCCTCCCACTATAGAGGCCAAAAAAAAACTGGATATCATTTAGAAGGTATAGAATCTTAAGTTGCCAATTATTACCCTTCAACAATTGAGCTTCTGGCATGTACTGTTGCTGAAGAGATATCTGATATTCTCTCTTTGCCTTTGCTCTCTATTTTCTACATTTTTTAGGACTTCTATTTATCGTTGAGTATTTATAGTTTCAATACAATGTATTCAGGTATTGGATTATTTTTCCTTATCTTGCTTGGTACTAGGAGTATACTTTTAATGTAAGAATTCCTGTTTTACCAATACTAGGGGTTAACAGTAGGGGGTATAAGGGGTATGGGATGTTTTGGGTTTTCTTTTACATTTTTATTTTTGGAATAATGAAAATGTTCTAAAATTGAATGCACAAATATGTGATGATAGTGCAAGGTATTGATTATATACTTTGGATGGACTGTATATGTGAATATTTCTCAATAAAATTGTATAAAAAACAAACTAAAAAAAAGAATGCCTATCTTGCTTCTCTTCTGCAAACTTCTCAGCCATTTTTCTCTTTTAATATTGCTTTCTCGCTAGTGCCGTCATTCCCTTGTTTTGAATGCCTCCTTGTTGCATATTGGAGTCTCCCTCCATCTTCTTACTCTAAATGCTTTTTCCTGTTGTTTATATTTTTATTGCTCTGCCTAGATTTCAGATAAACTCCTCAGTACTATTGCGTCTCTCTAGAGTTGACCTCTTCTACTGAGGTTTAAAATTTTTAATGAAAACATTGTTCAATTTCAAAATTTCTCATTTTCTTTTTCATATTCACCTATTTTGTTTAGTTTCTCTCTGTTTTTGTCCATAATATCTCATTCTATTTTTATGGCAGTGATTCCTTCATTTATCTTTTTGAGGTTGTTCCATACCTTTAATTTCATCTGAAAAAAGTTCTTGTACTGAAAGTGGTTTTATGTGTCATCCATGAAATTCTTCACTTCCCTGGAATAGAATTATATGTTCAGATCTGTACTTTGCTCTCATGTTCAGCGGGATATAATTTGATCTCTTGACAAGCTTTTCGATATCACTTACTTGGGCCATATTTCAAGTGGCTGGAAATATACATCCCCTAGTGGGCTGGCCCTCTTGCTCATTGATAATCTGTCAAGATAGGAGCATGTACCAGGTAGTTGGTCCCCTACAGCCTGGATCCCAAATAATAAATGTGAAGCAGACCACATGCCTAGGTAGCATTTGGTCCAAGAAAGATTAGAGAAACATGGACCAAACCTGAAACCAATCTGGAACCTGGAAACTGGAGTCCAGCTGAGCCCAGCTAAGTTACAGCCTACCAGCCAACTGGTGAACTGGAGAATAAATGGTTCTGTTTCAAACTATTGGGTTTTGTGACACAGCATTGTCATGGCAGTCACTGACTAATTCATTGCTACTTTATTGCCTTAGTTTTTTTCATATGCTTTGAGATCTTTGGTTTGTAGGCCAAACTCTCTCAGTGAGAGAGGTTTTTTTTGTTGTTGGTTTGATTTCTTCTTTCTTCTTCTCTGTGCTTCTCACTATCTGTTTAGTAAAATTAAATGGTTCCATGCAGATCCCCTGGGCCTTATGTCCAGAGTCAAGTCTTACATTGATTTTCCCGGTCCTGTCCTGGTGTGACTTTGGGAACAGTCACCTCTGATCCTTGAGCCCAAGAGTGGCTTAGCCCAACATCTGGTTGTAAGCTCTGTTTGCATCTTCCCTTCTCTAAGTATGAAAGTGGAAGCCCAGGTAGCAGGTGACTGAAGCTTTTCTCATTTTCCATTCAAAGAGGGGTAACCAGCTTTTGGTTTCCAGGAGTGAGCCTGATTCACTTTTTCTGCCTTCTCTAGGGTTCCTGTAGTTCATATTACTCCATAGATAAACTCCACCTCCACCTATTTCCAGACCCAGAGCCCAGCAGGCCCTCAGCTTCAGTCCTGCTTATCAGTTGGTATTTTTCTCCTGCTTTTTGGTCCAAAATTTTATTTGCTTTGCTTTTGAGATGGCATTTGTTAAAAGTTTCCTAGGCATATTTTTCCAATCACTGCTGTGTGTTTGGAGTAGGGAAGGGGTGCTTTAAGACATGAACTCCCAATGCTATTTGACCACAATTCTGCTGGATATTGCTTCCTGCACGTTTACCAAGCACTTAATATACTCAAAACAAAACTGAAATTCCACCCTCCTCTTTCCCTTAAAACCACTATTTTCTGCATTTCCTAAACTTAATACACTCAAAACAAAACTGAACTTCCACCCTCCTCTTTCCCATAAAACCACTATTTTCTGTATTCACTATTGTGGTTAACATCATCCTTCCACTTGCTCAAGCCTGAATCCTCAGCCATGCTTTTTATCTCATCTTCCACATGTATCTGCTTCCACTCTGACCACCCACTCCTCCCCCAGGCCAGTCCTCATTCCCATCAGCAGAGTAAGCTTACTAATATGGATAGCTTATTATATTACCCCACAGCCTGAAAGTTCCCAGATAGCTGAAGGGGAAGCCCATACTCCTCAGCCCAGCATACAGAGAGAAAGAAGGCCAGGCATGGTCTCAGCCCATTCCCCCTCAGCCTCAACCCTAGCAACTCCTGTCCTACACTTGAGCCAAACCCTGCCAACCAGTTTCCCTGGAGCCACTCCTTTTTTCATGCCCTTTGCTCAAACTGAAATTCCTTTTCTTGGACCACTGTGTCCTCCATTCCTCAGTACGCCTCTCCCCTTGGCTTATGTGGCAAATCTTCAAGATTCAAGGACCACTAGTGCTGAAATAAGCTTCCAAGGCCACCCCATCCCCAGTATTGACCACATCATCATTTCGCCTCAAGGAATTGGATATTGCGCCTCTATTCTAGAACCTATCCCATGAAGTAGCATGTTTGCATATATGTCCATATGTACGTTGGTATACATATGTGTCTACATACAACTGTATATATGTATGTTTCTGTGAGTGTGTATATATTTGCTTCCCCCATGAGGCTGTAAGCTCCTTGAGAGCAGAGAACTTTTTATTTTTCAGTCCCTAACACCAAATCCAACATATAGCAGATATTCCATGAGTGCTTGTTTGAATCGCTAGATTGGACTAACTTAGGTGGGTCTCTTCCCCTTTGGGTCTTCTCTTGTCACGCTGGTCAATGGACGAGTTAGATTGAATGACCACTAAGAGCTCTTTCAGGCTCAAATTATTTTTGCCATTGTTATACTTCATATGTATACTTTAATTCCTGTGAATTACAATTTATAGATAATGTCAATAAATCTTTGATGTTTCAGACCTCAAAACATGATGGCAATAAAGTTGATGGTTGCTTTAATAAATGTTCCTAGTTTATTCTGGCTTTTTTTTTTTAGGACTAAAGATAAAATGTAAAAGAAGACTTCAGGTAAAAGATACTTCAAATTTGTAGTGTACAGGATGACTTTTGATATTGAATGTAATCGTTGTATTTCTTTTTTTTTAAATTTTTTATTAATTAAAAAAATTACAAGAAACAAACATTCCCAACACATACAGTCAGCAATTCACAATATCATCACATAGTTGCATATTCATCATCATGATCATTTCCCAGAACATTAGCATCAATTCAGAAAAAGAAATAAAAAGACAACAAAAAAAATAACAAACAGAAAAAAAAAATTTTACAGGCCATACCCCTTACTGATCCCTTTCATTGATCACTAGCATTTCAAACTAAATCTATTTTAACATTTGTTCCCCCTATTATTTATTTTTATTCCATATGTTCCTCTCATCTGTTGACAAGGTAGATAAAAGGAGCATCAGACACAAGGTTTTCACAATCACACAGTCACATTGTGAAAGCTATATCATTATACAATCATCATTAAGAAACATGGCCACTGGAACACAGCTCTACATTTTCAGGCAGTTCCCTCCAGCCTCTCCATTACATCTTGGATAACAAGGTGATATCTACTTAATGCATAAGAATAACCTCCAGGATAACCTCTCAACTCTGTTTGGAATCTCTCAGCCATTGACACTTTGTCTCATTTCACTCTTCCCCCTTTTGGTCCAGAAGGTTTTCTCAATCCCTTGATGCTGGGTCTCAGCTCATTCTAGAGTTTTTCTCAATCTCTTGATGCTGAATCTCAGCTTATTCTGGGATTTCTGTCCCACGCTGCCAGGAAGATCCACACCCCTGGTGGTCATGTCCCACGTAGACAGGGGGAGAGTGGTGAGTCTGCTTGCTGTGTTGGCTGGAGAGAGAGGCCACATTTGAGCAACAAAAGAGGTTCTCTTGGGGGTGACTCTTAGGCTTAATTTTAAGTAGGCTTGACCTATCTTTTGTGGGGTTAAGTTTCATATGAACAAACCCCAAGACTTGGGGCTCAGCCTATAGCTTTGGTTGTCCACACTGCTTGTGAGAACATCAAGAATTCAACTTGGGGAAGTTGAGTCTTCCCCCATTCTCACCATTCCCCGAAGAGGACCCTGCAATCACTCTTCCACTCACTGATCAAATCACTCTGGGATCCACCAGGGCATCACCTGGACAAACCAACAAAATCTCATGTCCTATACAAAGTTCCATGTACTTAAGGCATTCAATCAACTATCCACATAAGTTATACTAGGAGATGCACCAATCAAAGTATAGATTTGTACCAAAAAAACATTTCTTGCTCCAGTCTCACACATCAGTTGAAATTTTAAACTATTCAGTACCATCCATTCTCAGCACACTGCAGTAATGACATTCCTCTGTTCTTCCTCACGCAAAAACACCTTTCAAATTTGTACATTTAGTCACTATCATCACACACTCCAGGCATTCCTAGATCACACCATCTCAATCTTTATCCTCTATCTTTCTTTGTGATTTCATTTATGCCCCAGCCCTCCTCCCTCTATCATTCTCATATGCAGCTTCATTCAGTGTTTTTACATAATTGTATTACAGTTAGGTAATATTGTGCTGTCCATTTCTGAGTTTTTATATTCAGTCCTATGCACAATCTGCATCCCTTCAGCTCCAATTACCCAATATCTTACCCTATTTCTATCTCCTGATGGTCTCTGTTACCAAGGAAATATTCCTAATTTATTCACTAATGTCAGTTCATATCAGTGAGACCATACAGTATTTGTCCTTTTGTTTCTGGCTAATCACACTCAGCATAATGTTCTCAAGGCCCATCCATGTTGTTACATACTTCATAACTTTATTCTGTCTTACAGCTGCATAATATTCCATCTTATGTAAATGTCACAGTTTGTTCAGTCAACTGTCTGTTGATGGACATTTTGGCTGCTTCCATCTCTTGGTAATTGTTAATAATGCTGCTATAAACATTGGTGTGTAAAGGTCCACTTGTGTCCTTGGCCTCGTGTCCTTTGAGTAGAGATAGCATATAGATGGGTCCTGTTTTTTAATCCATTCTGCCAGACTATGTGTTTTGATTGGTGAGTTTAATCCATTAACATTCAGTGTTATTACTGCATGGGTACTACTTTCTTCTACTATTTTGCCTTCTGGATTTTATATGTCATATCTAATTTTCCTTCTTTTTACCTTTACTCATAGTCTTCCTTTCTACACTCTTCTCCACACCTCTCTCTTCTGTCTTCGTATCTGTCTCTAGTGTTCCCTTTAGTATTTCTTGCAGAGCTGGTCTCTCCGTCACAAGTTCTCTCAGTGATTTTTTGTCTGAAAATGTTTTAATTTCTCCCTCATTTTTGAAGGACAATTTTGCTGGATATAGAATTCTTGCTTGGCAGTTTTTCTGTTTTAATAATTTAAATATATCATCCCACTGTCTTCTCGCCTCCATGGTTTCTGCTGAGATATCTGCACATAGTCTTATTGGGCTTCCCTTGTATGTGATGGATTGCTTTTCTCTTGCTTCTTTCAAGATCCTCTCTTTCTCTTTGACTGCTGACATTCTGATTATTAAATGTCTTGGAGTATGTCTATTTGGATCTATTCTCTTTGGGGTATGCTGCACTTCTTGGATCTGTAATTTTAAGTTGTTCATAAGAGTTGGGAAATTTTCAGTGATAATTTCTTCCATTAGTTTTTCTCCTCCTTTTCCCTACTCTTCTCCTTCTGGGACACCCACAACACGTATATTCATGCACTTCATATTGTCTTTCAATTCCCTGAGTCCCTGCTCATATTTTTCCATTTTTTTCTATAGTTTCTGTTTCTTGTTGGATTTCAGATGTTCTGTCCTCCAGTTCAGAAATCCTATGTTCTGTCTCTCGAAATCTACCATTGTAGGTTTCCATTGTTTTTTTCATGTCTTCTACTGTGTCTTTCATTCCCATAAGTTCTGTGATTTGTTTTTTCAGACTTTCAATTTCTTCTTTTTGTTCTTTCCTTGCCTTCTTTATAGCCTTCCTCAATTCATTGATTTGGTTTTTGATGAGGTTTTCCATGTCTCTTCTTACATTCTGAATTAATTGTTTCAGCTCCTGTATGTCATTTGAATTGTTGGTTTGTTCCTTTGACTGGGCCATATCTTCAATTTTCCTAGTGTGATTTGTTTTTTTTTGCTGGCATCTAGGCATTTAATTACCTTAATTAGTTTATTCTGGAGATTACTTTCACTTCTTTTATCTAGGGTTTTCTTGCTGGATGAATTTGTTGTCTATCTGTTCTTTGACATTCTGTTCAGCTTTATCTGGACATTTAGTTTAAGTTTTGTTTAACAGAGGAGAATTTTTCAGTTCTTCTTTTCTTGTTTCTTGCCCTGCTTGTGTGGTACCTTTCCCCCGAACACACTTAGGAGGGTCTACTTAGATATTATAGACCCCAGCCAGATTTTCCCAGACCAAACTGGCCTCCTATCAGGAGGAAAGAGTCACCTACGTCAGTTTTCCCTGAGGGTGAGACCCAGCAGGTTGAAAGACTTTCCTTGAAGTCTCTGCACTCTGTTTTTCTTATCCTTCCCAGTATGTGGCGCTTGTCTGACTGCAGGTCCCACCAGCATAAGATGATGCGGTACCTTTAACTTTGGCAGACTCTCCCTGCTGGGGGCATGGTGGAGACAGACGAGAGGTTGTAGGCTGGTTTTAATGGCTTCAAATTACCAAGCCCTGGTGTCTGAATTCCTTGATGGAAGGATTCCACCTGGGTGGGGCTTCACCTCTCCCCTGGGGAAGGTATAAGCTCCAGATAAGCCCCAAAAGAGCTCACTTCTGCCTATGCCTAGGGCAGTTGCAGCCAGAGAAGTCCTGCCACTGTATCCAGAGGCAGTCAAGCCTTTGTAGATACACAACCACAAAAACCTCTGTTTACCTCTTCCCCCCCCCCCTTTTTCTGTCAGTCCTGCCCCCTTGGCACTGGGGCAAAAATGAGCAACCTCTGCTTTGATCAGGTTCACCTAAGCTGGGGGCCTATTTTTAGTAGTTAGAATTTGTTAATTAGTTCCACAATTGGCGTTTGATTGTGCTCAGTCCCTGCTGCTGGTAAAGTCCTTTCCTTTCCCCTCTGGGAAGTGGCCTGTTGGGGAGGGGCGCTGGCCGCCTCAGCTTTGGGAACTCACGGTTCTGGGGGGTGCTCACAGCCGGTCCAGCTGGTCCAGACTTGGGTACGCTGTGCGTCTGGTCACTATCGTGGCTCTGGGAACTGTTCTGTACTGTTTCTGGTTATTTAGTAGTTGTCTAGAGGACAAACTAAAATGAGCACGTTGTTAAGCCGCCATCTTGACCCAGAAGTATATTTCTTTTTAAATACTTGATTATAGTTTTATAATCTTTTATTTGCAAGTGTTTGGATTTTGCTATTGTTGTTTAAGGGATTTTAAAACCTATTAAAGGAAGTTCCAGGAAGATGGCAGAATAGGATAGGTCGAGTTCACCCCTGCTCCAAGGAACAGTTGGAGAAGGGACAGAAAAAAGACTAGGAGAGCAATTCCAGGGTGTAAGTGACCTGGGAGGATCTCCTACTCCACATAGGGAGACCCTGGTTGAAGAAGCAGAAGAATTGAGATGCAGAGAACCAATGACCATTCAGCTAATGCAAACAGTCTAGCCCCATTGATTTCCAGATGGAGGCCTGGAGCTGTCAGAAGTGCACAGACAGGGAGACAGGGACAAGGAAGTAAGCCAAGCCACATTCCTTGAAAGCGCTGGCAGCATGCGTGCCACGACCCACGACTCCACCCACACCCCACCTACCTGAACCTACCGTGCTCCAAGCATCCCTACCCCAACCCCCCTCCCCGTGCACCCCGTTTCCAGACCCAGGCCCATGAATGTGTGCAAGCCTGTCCCATCCCAACCCACCTCTCCTGAACAAGTGTACAGTCTTGCCCCTCCCCTCCTGAGACCCTTGTACCTGCATCCAGCCCCTCGACCCCATCTCCCTCTCCTTGCTCCCTGCAAGTGGTCACCTGCACATCCTGGCAGCAGGCGCTCACCTTCATACCTAGGCCACACCCACACCCTGCCCATAGGGTCATGCAACCCCCCCAGTTCTATGCATACACATCAGCAACCGGCCATCCCAGACATGTGCAGGTACACACACCAATTCATGCCATACCCAGACGCATGAGCACACACATCTTCCCCACCCCCACATATCTGTGCACTGACCTCTTGACCCCTGCACCCCACCCCTTTTGCCCCACACCCCCAGCACAAGTGCCCTTTTCCCACACCTGGCAGGTGCTCTTGTATACATCTATGTCACATTACCTCTGTCCTGCAAATGTGTGCGCCCCTGCTCCACCCCACTCCACCCCTCACCCTCACCTGTGACCCTGAACCAGGGCCCCACCCACCCGACATCACCCACCCCTGACACACGTCCCATAACCTCCAGAACCTGTGCCTTGCCCCTACACACTCACACATCCCACCCAGGGCCCCCTGGGCCCCTCCCTATACACAAAGACACATTTGCACCCTGCCCTCCATGTGCCCCGACTTCTATGACCTATACCCCATACCCTGACACCCCCAACCCTCACGCTCCATGCACCCACCTGCATCCTGCCCACATACAAGCCCCAAAATATCTGCACTCTTACCTCATCTGCATCCCATAACGCTCTACCTCTGTGTCCACACATCCCACCCTGCTCCTGCATTCCAGGGCCTGCCTAAGCGACATCTTGTTCCCACGGCCCATGCACTCAATGTCCACAACTTCACACCCCACACCCATGCTCATAGGCCCATGCCTACACTTGAGCCGCAACTGTTGTGCCCTGCCCCATGCCCCACATCCTGCTCCACATCCATCCAACAAATACAGAGCTTTAGACTACTGAAGGAAATCAACTTCCAAATTAACCCATCAAGATATTTACTTGCCATGAAGACAACAGAAGATCATTAACCATATAAAGATGCAGATAGATATAGCCCAGTCTAATGGCCAAATTAAAACACCAGAGGGGACACAGACTTTGGAACAACTAGTCGAAGATGTCCATATAACTCTTATAAATAAAATAACTTGTGTGGCTAATGACAAAAAGGAGATCAAGAAGACAGTAGAAGAGCATAAAGAGGAATTTGAAAGAATAAATAGAAAAATAGCAGCTATCACAAAGATTAAGGATGCTATAGAAGAAATAAAAAATATTAGAAACAAACAACAGAAGATTTGAAGATGCGGAAGAAACAAACCAGAGGACAGGAAAACTAATTTCAGACACAAAAGAGCAAATAACAAAAAGATGGAAATTTTTCAATTGGATCTTGGGAAAATGATGGACAAAACAAAGCACACAAATGTAAAAGTCATTGGTGTCCCAAAAGGAAAAGAGAAGAGTAAAGGACCAGGAAGATTAATGGAGGATATAATGAGGGGGAACTTCCTAACCTTTATAAAAGACATAAGTTTGCAAATCAGAGAAGGCTGATGAACTCCAAATAGAATAAATCCAATAGGCCTACCTCAAGACATATAATGTCAGATATAATCAGTCTGTCAAATGTTGAGGAGAAGCAGAGAATCCTGAAAACAGTAAGAGAAAAAGAATCTACTACATACAAGAGAAACCACATAAGACTGAGTTTGAACTACACAACTGGCACTATGGAGTTGAGAAGAAAATGGTATGATATATTTAAGATCCTGAAAGAGAAAAACTTCCAGCCAAGAGTTCTGTGCCCAGCCAGATTGTCCTTCAAAACTGAGGGAGAGATTGAAATTTTCAAACAAACAACTACTGAGAGAATCTGTCAACAAGAGACAAATCCTACAAAAGGGCTTCTGCCAGAGGAAAAAAAAGACAGGAGATGGAGGTCTGGAGGGGGGTACAAAATAGAAGAGTTCCAATAAAGGTAATTTAAACAATAAAAAGAGAAAGAGGGAAAAGAATATAAAGATCTGACAAAATCCACAGGATAAGAAGGTGGACTCAAGAAATGCCTTTATAGTAACAACTTTTGAATGTTAACAGACTAAACTTACCAATTAAAATATACAGATTGGCAGAATGGATTAAGAAATATAACCCAGCTATATGCTTCTAGCAAAAGACTCATCTTAGACACAAGAATACAAAAGATTGAAAGTGAAAGAATGGGCAAAGATGTTCCAATCAAGCTGTAATCAAAAGAAAGCATAAGTTGCTACACTAATATCAGAAAAAATAGACTTTAAATGTAAAGACATCATAAAAGACAAAGAAGGACACTATATATATTAGTTAAAGGGACAATTCATCAAGAAGAAACAACAATCACAAATGTTTATGCTCCCAATCAAGGCGCTCGAAAGTACGTGAGACAGACATTGGCAAAATTGAAGGGAATAATAGACGTCTCAACAATAATAGTAGCAGACTTCAATACACCCCTCTCCTCTATAGATAGAACAACCAGATAGAGGATCAGCAAGGAAATAGAGAACTTAAACAATTTGCATTAGACCTGTAAAGGTCATTACACCCCAAAACACCAGTATATACATTCTTCTATAGTGCTCATAGAACATTCTCCAGAATAGATCATATGTTGGGGCACTAAACATGTCTTTATAAATTTTAAAGCATTGAAATTATTCAAAGCACTTTCTCTGGTCAAAATGGAAGGAAGAAAAAAAAAGACCCGGAGCCTGCCCATGCCAAAAAAAAAAAAAGAAGTGAAGCTGGAAATCAATAACTGTCAAAGAATAAGAACTTTCACAAGTATATGGAGATTAAATAACATGCTCTTAAACAACCAGTAGATCAAAGAAGAAATTGCTAGAGAAATCATTAGCTATCTGGAGATGAATGGAAATGAGCATACAACATATCAGAACCTATGGGATGTAGCCAAGGCTATGCTGAGAGGGAAATTTATTGCCCTAAATGCCTATATTAAAAAAGATGAAAGAGGGTGCATAGGTAGGTCAGTGGTAGAATACTCACCTTCAAGTGGGAGACCCAGGTTCAATTCCTAGACCATGCACTTCCCAAAAAGAAAGAAAGAAAGAGTAAAAATCAAGGACTTAACTGCTCACCTGGAGGAACTTGAGAAAGAACAGCAAACTAACCCCAAAGCAAATAGAAGAAGAGAAATAACAAAGATTAAAGCAGAGTTAAATGGATGGGAGAACAAAAGAACTACAGAAAGAATCAATAAAACCAAAAATTGGGTCTTTGAGAAAATCAGTAGAATTGATGGGCCACTGGTAAGACTGACAAAGAAAAAAGAGAAAAGATGCAAATAAGGAAAATCAGAAATGAGAGGGAGGGGTCATTACAACAGACCTTGTGGAAATAAAACAAAAATCATAAGAGGATACTATGAACAACTATATGCCAACAAACTAGACAACTTAGATAAAATGAACAAATTCCTAGAAACACATGAACAAGCTACACTTGACTCGAGAAAAAATAGAAGAGCTCAACAAACCAATCACAAGTAAACAGATTCAATCAGTGATCAAAATCTTCCTACAGAGAAAAGCCCAGAGCCAGAAGGTTCCCAGGGAAATTTTATCAAATATTCCATAAAAGACTAACACCAATCCTGCTCAAAGTTTTCCCCAAAAAATGAGGAAAAAGGAACACTACCTAACTCATTTTATGAAATTGACATCACTTTAATACCAAAACCAGGGAAAGATGCTATAAGAAAGGAAAACTACAGACCAATTTCCCTAATGAACATGATGCAAAAATTCTCAACAAAATATTAGCAAATGGAATCCAACAATGCATTAAGAGAATCATACAGCACAACCAAGTGGGGTTTATACCAGGAATGCAAGGATGGTTCAACACAAGAAAATCAGTTAATGTAATACATCACATTAACAAATCAAAAGGGAAAAATCGCATGATGATCTTGATTGATGCTGAGAAAGTGTTCAACAAAATTCAACATCCTCTTCTGATAAAAACAGTTTAAAAGATATAGTGAGACTTCCAGAGTAGATGGCGGCTTAGTAAGACGCGCGGGTCTTAGTTCCTCCTCCAGAAAAGCAACTAAAGAAACAGAAACAATACGAAACAGCTCCCGGAGTCACGACAGAGACCAAAAAGACAGCGTACCCCATTCTGGAACAGCTGAATGGGCAGGGAGAATCTGCTGTGGTGCGATACCCGAGGGGCGCGCGTTTTCCCGGCCGGGGCGGCTGGCAACTGGGGTCCCCTCCACGCACATGGCTCCCCAGTCTGACTGGGAACGTTGGATAGCGGGGCCCTCCCGTCACGCTTGGCGTTTCGGGCCAGCTGGGCAATTAGGACCGGCAATCTCCCAAGCCCCGGCGGCCAGCGACCCCCGCCTCCACGCGCGGTTTCCCGGGCCGACTGCCGTGCAGACAGACGAGCGCCACGAGCGCCACCTACTGGGCAGGAAAAGAAAAACAGAGCCCAGAGATTTCACAGAAAAACCTTTCAACCAGCTGGGTCTCACACCCAGGGAAATCTGATCAAATACCCAGACACCAGCAGAAAATAATGGATGACGCTCGGAAAATTGAAGATATGGCCCAGTCAAAGGAACAAACCAATAGTTCAAATGAGATACAGGAGCTGAGACAACTAATGCTGAATATACGAACAGAAATGGAAAAAATCTTCAAAAACCAAATCAGTAAATTGAGGGAGGACATGAAGAATACATGGGCTGAACAAAAAGAAGAAATAGAAAATCTGAAAAAACAAATCACAGAACTTATGGGAGTGAAGGACAAAGAAGAAAAAATGGAAAAAACAATGGATACCTACAATGGTAGATCTAAAGAGACAGAAGCTACAATTGGTGAACTGGAGGATGGAACATCTGAATTCCAAAAAGAAACAGAAACTATAGGGAAAAGAATGGAAAAACTTGAGCAGGGGATCAGGGAACTGAATGACAATATGAAGCGCACAAATATACGTGCTGTGGGTGTCCCAGAAGGAGAAGAGAAGGGAAAAGGAGGAGAAAAACTAATGGAAGAAATTATCACTGAAAATTTCCCAACTCTTATGAAAGACCTAAATTTGCAGATCCAAGAAGTGCAGCACACTCCAAATAGAATAGACCCAAATAGGTGTTCTCCAAGACACTTACTAGTTAGAATGTCAGAGGTCAAAGAGAAAGAGAGGATCTTGAAAGCAGCAAGAGAAAAACAATCTGTCACATACAAGGGAAACCCAATAAGACTATGTGTATATTTCTCAGCAGAAACCATGGAAGCTAGAAGACAGTGGGATGATATATTTAAATTACTAAAAGAGAAAAACTGCCAACCAAGACTTCTATATCCAGCAAAATTGTCCTTCAAAAATGAAGGAGAAATTAAAACATTTATAGACAAAAAGTCACTGAGAGAATTTGTGACCAAGAGACCAGCTCTGCAAGAAATACTAAAGGGAGCACTAGAGTCAGATACGAAAAGACAGAAGAGAGAGGTATGGAGTAAAGTGTAGAAAGAAGGAAAATCAGATATGATATATATAATACAAAAGCCAAAATGGTAGAGGAAAATATTATCCAAACAGTAATAATACTAAAAGTTAATGGACTGAATTTCCCAATCAAAAGACATAGAATGGCAGAATGGATTATGACCCAGCAATACCACTGCTAGGTATCTACTCAAAGGACTTAAGGGCAAAGACACAGACGGACATTTGCACACCAGTGTTTATAGCAGCATTATCTACAATTGCAAAGAGATGGAAACAGCCAAAATGTTCATCAACAGACGAGTGGCTAAACAAACTGTGGCGTATACCTACGATGGAATATTATGCAGCTTTAAGACAGACTAAACTTATGAAGCATGTAATAACATGGATAGACCTAGAGAACATTATGCTGAGTGAGTCTAGCCCAAAACTAAAGGACAAATACTGTATGGTCCCACTGATGTGAACCGACATTCGAGAATCCGCTTGGAATATATCATTGGTAACAGAGACCAGCAGGAGTTAGAAACAGGGTAAGATAATGGGTAATTGGAGCTGAAGGGATACAGACTGTGCAACAGGACTAGATACAAAAACTCAAAAATGGACAGCACAATAATACCTAAGTGTAATGTAACTAGGTTGGAACACTGAATGAAGCTGCACCTGAAATATGGTTTTTTGTTTGTTTGTTTGTGTGTTTGTATCTTTTGTTTTTGTTTTTTTTCCTTTTTCTTTTTATATATATATATTTTATTAGTATTATTATTTTAATTCTCTTCTCTATATTAACATTCTATATCTTTTTCTGCTGTTTTGCTAGTTCTTTTCCTAAATCGATGCAAATGTACTAAGAAATGATGATCATACATCTATGTGATGATACTAAGAATTACTGAGTGCATTTGTAGAATGGAATGATTTCTAAATGTTGTATTAATTTCTTTTCTTTTTTTTGATTAATAAAAAAATTAAAAAAAAAGATATAGTAATCAAAGGTAACTTCCTCAATATGATAAAGGGCATATATGTAAAAACCATAGACAGCATCATATTCAATGGTGAGGGACTGAAAGCTTTCCCCCTAAGATCTGGAACAAGGCAAGTATGCCCACTGTCACCATTATTATTCAAAATTGAACTAGAAGTTCTAGCTAGAGCAATCAGGCAGGACAAAGAAATAAAAGACATCCAAATTGGAAAGGAAGTAAAACTTTCATTATTTTCAAATGATGTGATACTACACTTGGAACATCGTGAGAAATTTACAACAAAGTTATTTGAGCCAATAAACAAATTCAGCAAGGTGGTGGGATATAAAATTAATGTGCAAAAATCAGTAATGTTTCTATACTCAAGCAATGATGTAACTGAGGAGTCAATTAAGGAAAAAAAATCCATTCAAAATATCAAACTAGAAGAATCAAGTATCTAGGAATGAACTTAACTAGGGATGTAAAGGATTTGTACACGGAAAACTACATAACATTATGAAATTAGAAATCTAAGGAAATCTAAATGGGTAGAAAGACATTCCCTCCTCATAGATAGGAAGGTTAAATATAATTAAGATGTCAGTTCTACTCAAATTGATCTACAGATTCAATGCAGTACCAGTTAAAATTTCAACAACTTACTTTGAAGACTTGGAAAACCTAGTTACCAAATTCATCTGGAAGGGAAAGAGACCCTGAATAGCTAAAAGCATCCTAAAAAAGAATGAAGTGGGAGAATCAACACTGCCCAATTACAAAACTTATAAAGCCACAGTGGTCAAAACAGCATGGTCCTGGCACAAAGATAGAAGTTATTGACCAATGGAATCAAATGAGAGGGCAGAAATAGACCACCAAATTTGTGGTAAACTTATCTTTGACAAGGCCCCCAAATCCACTGAACTGGGACAAAATAGTCTTTTCAATAAATGGGCATGGGAAAACTGGATATCAATAGCCTAAAGAATGAAAAAGACCAATTACCTTACTCCCTATATAAAAATTAACTCATAGTGGATCAAACACCTAAATATAAGAGCCAGTACCATAAAGCTCTTAGAAGAAAATGCAGGGAAACATCTTCAAGACTTAGTAATAAGAGGTAACTTCTTAAACTTTATACCCAAAGCACAAGCCACAAAAGAAAAAAATTGATAAAAGGGAACTCCTCAAAATCAAATGTTTTTGCACCCCGAAACACTTTGTCAAAAAGGTGAAGTGACTGCCAACTCAATGGGAGAAGATATTTGGAAATCATATCTTGGACGAAAGCTTGATATCTATATACACAAAAAAATCATAAAACTCAATGACAAAAGAATAAACAACCCAATTATAAAATGAGCTAAAGATATGAATAGGAATTTTTCTGAAGAGCAAATAAAATGGCTCAAAAGCACATGAAGAGATGCTCGTTTTCATTAGCTATAAGGGAAATGCAGATCAAGACAACAATGAGATACCACCTCACACCTATAAGAATGACTGCTATTAAACAAACAGGAAACTGCAAATGTTGGAGAGGATGTGGAGATATTGGGATACTTATCCACTGCTGGTGGGAATGTGTAATGGTACAGCCACTATGAAAGACTGGTGGTTCCTTAGGAAACTAAATATCGAGTTGCCCTATGACCTGACAATAGCACTACTCAGTATATACCCAGAAGAGCTGAAAGGAGTGACACAAATAGGCATTTGCACGCTGATGTTCATAGCAGCATTATTCACAGTTGCCAAAAGATGGAAACAATCCAAGTGCCCATCAACAGATAAGTGGATTAACAAAATGTGGTATGTACATATGATGGGCTATTATGCAGCAGTAAAATGAAATGACATCTGGAAGCACATGACAAGATGCATGAGCCTTGACGACATAATTCTGAGTGAAATAAGTCAGATGCAAAAGGATAGATACTGTATGACTCCACTTTTATGACCATGGTAAGGATAAAAATAGAGGCTTGTAATGCAAAATATATGAAACCTAGAGATACATGGACGCTTGAGATGGGTGAACAGTTAACTAACGAGGTTGAACCTAATTGTAAGGGAATAGATAGACATGAAGGGAGTTCACTGGTGGGTCTATAAGTAATATTACCATATTGAAGGTGAACATGATTGAAAGGGGTTGTATAGACTTGTGTGTCCCACTGATTAACGGTACAAATATAAATTCTTGCAGGAACTACTGCAAAGTTATAAATCTTGTACAAAGAGTGTATAAGTTCAGGGTATAAAGGAGAAACTGCTCTTGCATGCGATGGGCTGTATTTAACGGGAAAATAACAACAGTACCACAGCAATACCAAGGGTAAATAATGGACGGAGGGACAAGAGTTAGGAGAAAGTTTGGATTTTCTATTTGGTGAGGGTGTTTCTTGGTTATCTTTCTCTTGGAAACAATGAAATTATCTAAACTTGACAGTGAAGCTGGGCTGTTGACTTTGGACATTATACATGATGCCCAATGAATGGAGGTGACTGAAAGATGCACTGACTGAGAAGCAGAGTGGCAAATGGTGGTGTATACATATGATTGAACATTGTGCTGCTACAAAAAGGAACAAAGTTTGAGACATGCAATGATGTAAATGAACTTGTGGGACATTTGGCGATTCAAAATAAGCCAGAAACAAAAGAGCAAATATTATATGATCTCATTTAGAAAATACTTATAAGAAAACTACGGCCTAGACTGTTAGGTCTTCTAGCAGTCACATTTAGTCCAGAGAGGTCATTGTTACTACTGGATTTTGAGAGGCTGTTTTATATAGAGAGATAAGAACAAAGCTAAACCGGTTGGGATTAAGGTAATTCAGAATACAGAATAAGAAAGACATTGTATTTTAGAACTTATCTACTCTTTGAGACCAAAGGAAGAAAGGTTTATTTTGACCAGAACCTAAATTTTCTGTAGCACACAATCTAACTCAACCTGTCTGGATAGATCATTTCAACAATCCAGACACAGGGAGCCCAGAATAAGAATGAGGGCCCTTAATCCTGTATATCTTAATGAATTCTGGGACACATCCCAGAGTATATTAAACAGATCATCAAAATGTATTAGCGAGCTCCCGGAGTCACGACAGAGACCAAAAAGACAGCGTACCCCATTCTGGAACGGCTGAACGGGCAGGGAGAATCCGCTGCGGTGAGATACCCAAGGGGCGCACGTTTTCCCGGCCGGGGCGGCTGGCGACTGGGGTCCCCTCAATGCACGTGGCTCCCCGGTCTGACTGGGAACATTGGATAGCGGGGCCCTCCCGTCATGCTTGGCGTCTCGGGCCAGCTGGGCAATTTGGACCGGCACTCCCCCAAGCCGCGGCCAGCAACCCCCGCCTCCATGCACGGTTTCCCGGGCCGACAGCCCCGCAGACAAATGACCACCACGAGCGCCACCTACTGGGCAGGAAAAGAAAAACAGAGCCCAGAGATTCCACAGAAAAACCTTTCAACCAGCTGGGTCCCACACCCAGGGAAATCTGATCAAATGCCCAGACACCAGCAGAAAATAATGGATGACGCTCGGAAAATTGAAGATATGGCCCAGTCAAAGGAACAAACCAATAGTTCAAATGAGATACAGGAGCTGAGACAACTAATGCTGAATATACGAACAGAAATGGAAAAACTCTTCAAAAACCAAATCAATAAATTGAGGGAGGACATGAAGAAGACATGGGCTGAACAAAAAGAAGAAATAGAAAATCTGAAAAAACAAATCACAGAACTTATGGGAGTGAAGGACAAAGAAGAAAAAATGGAAGAAACAATGGATACCTACAATGGTAGATCTAAAGAGACAGAAGCTACAATTGGTGAACTGGAGGATGGAACATCTGAATTCCAAAAAGAAACAGAAACTATAGGGAAAAGAATGGAAAAACTTGAGCAGGGGATCAGGGAACTGAATGACAATATGAAGCGCACAAATATACGTGTTGTGGGTGTCCCAGAAGGAGAAGAGAAGGGAAAAGGAGGAGAAAAACTAATGGAAGAAATTATCACTGAAAATTTCCCAACTCTTATGAAAGACCTAAAATTACAGATCCAAGAAGTGCAGCGCACCCCAAAGAGATTAGACCCAAATAGGCATTCTCCAAGATACTTACTAGTTAGAATGTCAGAGGTCAAAGAGAAAGAGAGGATCTTGAAAGCAGCAAGAGAAAAACAATCTGTCACATACAAGGGAAACCCAATAAGACTATGTGTAGATTTCTCAGCAGAAACCATGGAAGCTAGAAGACAGTGGGATGATATATTTAAATTACTAAAAGAGAAAAACTGCCAACCAAGACTCCTATATCCAGCAAAATTGCCCTTCAAAAATGAAGGAGAAATTAAAACATTTATAGACAAAAAGTCACTGAGAGAATTTGTGACCAAGAGACCAGCTCTGCAAGAAATACTAAAGGGAGCACTAGAGTCAGATACGAAAAGACAGAAGAGAGAGGTATGGAGTAAAGTGTAGAAAGAAGGAAAATCAGATATGATATATATAATACAAAAGCCAAAATGGTAGAGGAAAATATTATCCAAACAGTAATAACACTAAAAGTTAATGGACTGAATTTCCCAATCAAAAGACATAGAATGGCAGAATGGATTACGACCCAGCAATACCACTGCTAGGTATCTACTCAAAGGACTTAAGGGCAAAGACACAGACGGACATTTGCACACCAGTGTTTATAGCAGCATTATCTACAATTGCAAAGAGATGGAAACAGCCAAAATGTCCATCAACAGACGAGTGGCTAAACAAACTGTGGCGTATACCTACAATGGAATATTATGCAGCTTTAAGACAGACTAAACTTATGAAGCATGTAATAACATGGATGGACCTAGAGAACATTATGCTGAGTGAGTCTAGCCCAAAACTAAAGGACAAATACTGTATGGTCCCACTGATGTGAACCGACATTCGAGAATCAGCTTGGAATATATCATTGGTAACAGAGACCAGCAGGAGTTAGAAACAGGGTAAGATAATGGGTAATTGGAGCTGAAGGGATACAGACTGTGCAACAGGACTAGATACAAAAACTCAAAAATGGACAGCACAATAATACCTAAGTGTAATGTAACTAGGTTGGAACACTGAATGAAGCTGCACCTGAAATATGGTTTTTTGTTTGTTTGTTTGTGTGTTTGTATCTTTTTTTTCTTTTTCCTTTATATATATATATATATTATTAGTATTATTATTTTAATTCTCTTCTCTATATTAACATTCTATATCTTTTTCTGCTGTTTTGCTAGTTCTTTTCCTAAATCGATGCAAATGTACTAAGAAATGATGATCATACATCTATGTGGTGATACTAAGAATTACTGAGTGCCTTTGTAGAATGGAATGATTTCTAAATGTTGTGTTAATTTCTTTTCTTTTTTTGATTAATAAAAAAAATTTTAAAAAAATGTATTAGCAAAGTCCCTTGAGGGATGGGAGAAAAAAATATAGAACTATTAAACTTTACCACTAGGGAAACCCCTGATACTGTGTCAAACATTAGGCACACCCATATTAATAGGCCAAGCCCTTGATCCTAAGGCTTGCTCTTGTGGAGTTTAGCCTACCTAGAGGCATGCCTAAGAATCACCTCTGGAGGACGTCTTTGTTGCTCAGATGTGGTCTCTTTCTCTCTAAACCCAACTCTTCAAGTGAAATCATTGCCCTTCTCCCTCTGTGGGAAATGATATTCAGGGGTGAAAGTCTCCCTGGTGGCATGGGAGATGACTCTCAGGGATGAGGCTGGCCCTGGCACAGTGGGATCAACAATACCATCCTGACCCAAAGTGGGAAAGGAAGTGTAACAAGTAAGTTATCAGTGGCTGAGAGAGTTCAAATAGTGTCGAGAGGTCACTCCTATGCAAGCTTCAGTTAGACATTGGTACCTATCATAACTTGCTAACCCCCAACCAAAACCACTCCTGCCTATCCTAAAGAACACTGAGGGAATTATATAAGATTCTACAAAGTTCCATGCACTAGGGTAACTTTCCAGAAATCTCAACCTCCAGATCAGTCCCTGGACCATATATGTCCTGGCAGAGGGGCCAGCCTCTCCAGAATATCGTCTAGTGCCATTCTTATCCCATATTATCCACAGCCCCTTCCAACATGAAAATGTTAGAACGGGCATAGCCCAAATACTCCTAAAGAGTGAGAGAAAGATCAAAGGTGATAGTGTAGTTATACAGAGAAGGTAGAGTTTAACAAATGAGTATGATTGCTGAATCAGTATATTGATATTTCTTTTAGTCTCTAGTACCTTAAGGCAGCTAGAAGAAAACCCTAAATTGTGGAATTATTTCCCATACCAAACTCTGAAATCTGTTTTACAACTAATTGTTGTGATATATTTTGAAATTTATTGCTTTTTTGTATATACATTATTTTTCATGAAGAAGGTAAAAAAAGAGAAGGAGTATAACAGAGAAGATAGGATTTAACATGTGAGTATGACTGCTGAATCATTATATTGATTTTTTTTTTTTGGTCTCCAGTGTCTTGGAGAAGCTAGAAGAAAAGAAGAAAATCAAGGAACTCATACCAAACTTTAATATCTGTTCTATAACTACTTGTTAAAATATATTTGGAAATTTTATTGCTTTTTTGTATGTATGTTATGTTTCAGAATAAAAGAATGCTAAAAAAGGACTATTTAATAGAGACTTTGTTAGTATAGAGTTGAACTATTTAGGAAATTGAAATTTCAATTTCAGTGCTGTTTTGAAACCATTATGTACACCAGAAAAGCCATGTTCTTTTCCTATCTGGTCTTGTGAGGGCAGACCTATTGTTGGGTGGGATCTTTTTTGATTAAATTGTTTCCTTGGAGATGTGGCCCGCTCAAGTGTGGGTGGGACCTTTTGATTAGGTGGTTTCCATGGAGATGCATCTCTGCCCATTCAAGTGGATCTTAATCTGCTTGCTGGACTCCTTTAAGAGGAAGCCATTTTGGAAAAAGCTCAGAGCCAACACAGACAGAGACTTTTGAAGATGCCAAAAGAAAACGCCCCTGGGGAAGCCGTTTGAAATCAGAATCTGAGAGAGAAAGGTAGCAGACACCATTATGTGCCTTCACAGCTGACAGAGAAACCCTGAATGTCATCAACCCTTTCTTCATTCAAGGCATCTTTCTGTGAAGGCCTTAGTTTGAAAATTTTTATGGCCTTAGAACTGTAAAGTTGTAACTTAATAAATTCCCTTTATAAAAGCCAACCCATTTCTGGTATTTTGCATTTCCTGCAGCATTAACAAACTAAAACAATTTCTATGCCTGGTCTGGCTGCCCCAGACTTTTCAGGTTCAGGTTGGAGATGTCATGTACTTCTATATAGCATGCAGTGTAAGCAAGCTGAAAGTTTGAGTCAGGTCACTTATGACCCACTAAAATTTGCAATTCATTTTATGCATTCAGTACATACTCATGCAGTGCCTCCCAGCTATCAAGAACTGGGAATACCACAATGACAACATAACTGTGGTCTTATAGTTCACTGAGGTAAAGAAACAATTCAATAAGAAAGATAACGTGTAAGACCAGTTATGAAGCTTTTGAGTGCAAGAATACCCAACTCCGGAGGAGGGGCCAAGATGGTGGCTTAGCAATGTGCGCCTTTTAGTTTGTCCTCCAGAACAACTACTAAATAACCAGAAACAGTACAGAACAGCTCCCAGAGCCATGTCAGTAACCAGACACACAGTGTACCCCAGTCTGGACCAGCTGGACCGGCTGCAAGCCTCCCCAAAACCGTGAGTTCCCCAATCCGCGGTGGCCGGCGCCCCTCCCCCACAGGGGGCTTCCCAGAGGGAAAGCAAAGAGACTCTAACCCTGGTCAAGGCAGAGTTTGCTCATTGGGCTCATGGAAAAAGAGGAAAGGGGAGGAAACGGAGGTTTTAGTGGCTGTGTTTCTACGGAGACTTGGCAGCCTCTGGATTCAGCGGCAGGACTTCTCAGGCTGCAACTGCCCCAGGCATAGGCAGAAACGGGCTGCTTTCAGGGCTGTCTCCCACCTGTGCCTTTCCCAGGGGAGGGATGAAGCCCAACTCAGGTGGAATCCCTCCCTCAAGGAATTCAGACCCCAGGGCTTGGCAATTTGAAGTCATTAAAACCAGCCTACAACCTCTCCTCCATCTCCACCACGCCCCCAGCCAGGAGAGTCTTCCAAAGTTAAAAGTGCCGCAACATCTTTCGCTGGTGAGACCCGCAGGCAGACATGTCACACTGGGCAGGATAAGAAAAACAGAGCCCAGAGACTTCACAGGAAAGTTTTTTAACCTGCTGGGTCTCACCCTCAGGGAAAACTGACACAGGTGACTCCTTCCCCCTGATAGGAGGCCAGTTTAGTCCAGGAAAACCCAGCTGGAGTCTATAATACCTACATAGACCCTCCTAAAGGTGGGGAGGGAAAAGGCACCATACAAGCAGGGCAAGAAACAAGAAAACAAGAACTGAAAACTTATCCTCTGTTAAACAAAACCTAAGCTAGAGGTCCAGAAAAAGCTGAACTGAAGGTCAAAGAACAGGTAGACAACAAACTCATCTAGCAAGAAAGCCCTAGGTAAGAAAAGTGAAAGCAATCTCCAGAATAAACTAATTAAGGTAATTAAATGTCTAGACACTAGCGAAAAATAACAAATCACACCAGGAAAATTGAAGATATGGCCCAATCAAAGGAACAAACCAATAGTTCAAATGAGATACAAGAGTTGAAACAACTAATTCAGAATATACGAACAGACATGGAAAATCTTATCAAAAAACAAATCAATGAATTGAGGGAGGATATGAAGAAGGCAAGGAATGAACAAAAAGAAGAAATGGAAAGTCTGAAAAACAAATCACGGAACTTATGGGGATGAAAGGTACAGTAGAAGAGATGAGAAAAACAATGGAAACCTACAATGGTAGATTTCAAGAGACAGAGGTTAGGATTAGTGAACTGGAGGACGGAACATCTGAAATCTGACAAGATACAGAAACTATAGGGAAAAAAAATGGAAAAATATGAGCAGGGACTCAGGGAACTAAATGATAATATGAAGCATGCAAATATATGTGTTGTGGGTGTCCCGGAAGGAGAAGAGAAGGGAAAGGGAGGAGAAAAACTAATGGAAGAAATTATCACTGAAAACTTCCCAACTCTTATGAAAGACCTAAAATTACAGATCTAGCCTCCCATGTTCTGCAGCAGCTAGAAGGAAAAATCTGAGATAATGGTATAGTAGCCGTGATAAACTCTGAAATCTGTCCTGTAAACTACTTGTTGAAGAGTGCTTTGAAAACTATTGCTTTTTTATTTCTTTGCTTTGTATATATGTTATATTATGCAATAAAAAAAGTTTAAAAATAAAACAAACAAAAAAAAGAATACCCAACTCCAATGGGCTTTACATCAAAGGAAATTTACCAGTTGCCTATACCTGAATGGTTCAGAAATGCGGTTGGCTTCTACCAAATGTGGTCCAGGCAGCTCAGGGTAGGTGCCTGAAGTCCAGTACATCTTTCCCTTCATTTCTCAGCTCTGCTTCCATGATGTCGGCTCCTTGGATGTTGGATGTTGGCAAGCACCTCCTAAAGGTGTACACCACATCATTCCCACATAGTGAGGAAGGAGGAGTCTGGTGTCCCAGCATTCCCAGCATCCCAGGCCTCAAGACTTATTCTGACTGGACGAGCCTAAGGCATATGCTTTTCCCCGTCTAAGCAACTAAGGAAATGTATTGATTGGCTTTACCTATATCATGTATTTCACCCCTGGGATGGAGACTGTATAACCTGAGCTATTGGATTCTCCAAACTGAAATAGAAGGTTCTTGGCAGGGCAGGGAGAATGGGTGGTAGGTGGACATTCCACTAGCGTTTACCACAAGGGAAAAGTATAAAATGCTTTGTGAGAAAATAGTGCTATGAGAAGCAGAATCGTGTGATACTTCAGAACAAGTACTCTGAAGTCACATTGCCTGTGTGTAACTATCCCCTCTGCCAACTCACTCTCCTGCCCTGTGCTTGGCTTTCTCAACAACAAAATGTAGCTAGTAGTAGTGACTTACCCCTCAGGTTATTTTAAGGATTCAATGAGATAAGGCATGGAAGAGCCTAGAATAGTGCATGTACTCCCGGCAGTTATTAATTTTATATTAACAGATGCCTAACCCAGTCTGGAGGAGTCACAGAAGTCTTCCAGGAGGAAATGGCATTGATTCTAAATCCTAAAGGATGAAAAAAAGTTATCTGAGCAAAAGGGGGGATTGATTTTTAAGAAAGGATAGCCTACCCCCTCAAATCTTGGCCCTGACTGGTATTGGCACTATCCCAGGAGGTGTTTCACAGGTTTCATTCTCTAAGTGAAAACTCTAACGATTTTATCAGACATATTTTGAGAAGCGGACAATATGAAAATGGAGCTCAATGAAAGGAAATTTGGAAATAAAAATTAGTTTGCAAGCATCATTTTAAAATTCAGCTACTTAAAATGAATGTGTATAGAAAAGTCTCTTGAGATGGAGTGGGGACAGAATCCGTTCAACTATATTTGGTAGATTTAGAACAAAGAGAGTAATATA
The DNA here is from genome assembly GCF_023851605.1 of Tamandua tetradactyla. Taxonomy (NCBI): domain Eukaryota; kingdom Metazoa; phylum Chordata; class Mammalia; order Pilosa; family Myrmecophagidae; genus Tamandua; species Tamandua tetradactyla. Next base: position 63,469,365 of record NC_135344.1, read on the forward strand.
TATATATATATATTGTTTAATAGTTAATTCTTTCTAGGCCATTGAAGCTAATGAAAGGTTGAACCAAATGGCATACAAGATCCAGCTTGGGGAGTCTATATGAGCCAGAGAAATGCTGAGCAACTACAAAAATGAATTCATAGAAAGGAAATGAGGCATCTTCCAGAGAAAAGCTAATCCCAACCCATTCATAATGTGGGCCGGTGGGGATAAACCGGACTTCACCAAACCTTACCCCATGCTCAACCTAAACTTTGTTTATAGTTACCCCAAGCAAGCTATAGATGGCAGCCAGAATTCAGTCAGCAAACTTCACTCAGACCCTGCTCTGAGCAAGGCACTCACTATGTACTTTGGAAGATACAATGCTGTATCCAACACAAACCCTCGTAAACTGTTGCCTTTGGGGAATAATAAGTGCAGCTAGCCAGCATTCACTAAGCACCGAACCATAAGTAAATCAGCATGGTGCTTTGCAAGCATGGTTGTTACTAGTGTTGTTTCCATTTTGCAGAGAGGAAACTGAGACTCTCAGAGGTTAAATAACTTGCTCAAGTTCCCATGGGTGATCAGACCAAGTACCAGGACTCAAATTCATGGCTGTCTGATCTCAGAGTGTTTGCTTTTGACCCTGCACATGTTCTGTATGCAGAAGGCCTCACTTTGGGGTTCGTGGGAAGCAGGTACAGTATACGTGTAGACAGCGGACTGCTAGTCTCTTTGCCAGGCAGAGGAAATGATGAGAAAGCAAGAACTTCAGTCGGCTGGTGAGCATCATCAAGATGAATTGTTTTGACCATTTTCTCTCCATTGTTCTCAAAGTTAGGTAGGAACCCATTTGGGTTTTCACGGTGGATACTCTCATTTTTCTCCTTCCAACAAGTGATATTGAAAACTGGGGTGTCCCTTAAGTGTGCTTTATTAATCTTTACATCGCTGCATGAGTTTTTGTCAAATGATAAATTTAAACTCTGATTGTCTTTATCTTTAGCAATGAATAGAATTTTGGCTCTGCTAGTTGTAAAACTGCAAAATTACTAGAGGATAGCCATATGAGTTTCACTAGTTGAATGTGCATTATTTCCATTGTTAATTCATGTTCCAAAAGAAGAGAGATTTTTAAAAAGATTCCATATGTGTGTGTATATGACTTTCTTATTGAAATGTTTTTCATGTCTGAAAATTTTTCTGAATTTTTTGAGCACGGAACAGTCCTTTTTCCTGCTTCCTTTCTGTTCTAGTTTGCTAGCTGCCAGAATACAATACACCAGAAATGGAATGGCTTTTTTTAAAGGGGAATTTAATAAGTTACAAGTTTCTATTCTGAGGCCATGATAATGTCCCAATTAAAGCAAGTCTATAGCAATGTCCAATCTAAGGCATCCAGGTAAAGATACCTTGATTCAAGAAGGCCAGTGAAGTTCAGGGTTTCTCTCTCAAGTGGAAAAGCACATGGCGAACACAGCGTTGTCTGCTAGCTTCCTCTTCAGGCCTCTTGCTTCATGAAGCTCCCCCGGGGGCATTCTCCTTCATCTCCGAAGTTCTCTGGCTGGTGGACTCTGTGGTTCTCTCGGCCTTGTGGCTCTGCTCGGTTCTGCTGTGGCTTTCTTGTTGCTCAGAAAAGGCATTCTCTCAAAAAAATGTCTCCTCTTTTATAGGATCCCAGTAAATTAATCAAGAGTCACATAGAATGGGGTGAGACACATCTCCATCAAATCAAGTTTAATGCCCACAATTGATTGAGTCACAACTCCGTGAAGATGACCTAATCAAGTTTCCAACTTATAGTACCGAATAGGGATTAGAAGAAACTGTTGCTCCCTCAAGACTGATAAGGATTAAAATATGGCTTTTCTAGGGTACGTAAATCCTTTCAAACCAGCACCCTTTCCTTATACATATTTTGTATAAATTAGTAAAATTCTGTTGTTGATAAAAATCATTTGAAACCTTTTCTACAGCCTCTTCAACAGTATGTCTAAATCTTCTTGACAAAGTGAAATTACACTGGTTCCTAAGAAAACATGAAAAGCAAGGATTATCTTAAGAATGCGTAAACATTCTTAATCTTATTTCCTCACCTCCTTTAAAGAATGAAGATTCATTTTGTTGAAATTCCCATTGGCAACCATTTATGCAGTTTCTGGATCTTCCATAATAACCTTTTGATTTCTTTGGTTTTGTACACATACAGAGGTGGTTTTCAGTCTTTGTGTTTGCTGAATACTTATGGATATAGACCTTGGGGTGGTACACTGGAAGTAATTAAAGTGGAACTACAGCTTTCTTACTATTCTGTTGACTATCTTTCAACAAAGCTCTTGTTTAAATAAAACTATTTATTGCCCTGACCCTGACTTCCTATAGGGTCAGAAAGCAAATTCCTCCCATGAAAACATATATTTCTTTTTCCCAGACCGTGCATCTAAAAAACAAAAACATATATTTCTTTGGTGTTAGATTAACGGTGGAATATGCCTCTTGCTGTATACTTTTTACTACAGCAAGTTTTACCTGCTACTTCCATCCCGCTGTAGAAAACAATAGAGATTAAACATGAGTCAAGTTGATAGTCCATCTAGGAAGAGTTTGTGTGTTCCAGCACGGCTGCTAAGCATCAGCAGTGCAGAGCCCAGAGCACAGGTTTTGGAGTCATGCACCCCTGAATTGGAATCCCAATTACGTCATTTATCAGCTTAGTGACATTGAGCAAGTTACTTAGTCTCTCTGAATCTCGCATTTCTCAAGTGACACGAGGATTAAATGAGATGATATATATAAAGTGCTTAAAATATAGCAAGCTCTCTCACTATAAGGGCACTTATATTATTTATAAGTGTCAATCATTGTTGGTTATCAGTTTTGCCGATGCATTTTTAAAAATACCCTTCTTGGTGATTGGTTGTACTATGTCCAGAATGTAGGTTAATTCAGTTATCTTTTCTCCACTGCAGGCTCCGTTCTTATAATGTGCTCCCTAATAATCTGGAGTCCTTGACTGACTGTGATTATCAATGGCATGGGCCTTCTCCACAAAATCCTCACAACTCAGACTCAGGGGGTAGGATCCCCACAAATAAGAGATCCAGTCAGTTTTCTTATTCTTTGTCACCCATATTTAGACAATCTTAATCAAGGGCTACCACTTCCCTGGTTCCCTAGGCCCAGGGCATATCAAACCCTAAGATGAGTTTCTATTCCATGGGAAAATTATCAGAAGCTTCTCTGTGGGAGAGGAATTTGGTTCAAAAAACAAGGTCTGATCAGCAACGTATCCTTTAAAGGGCCAGCCTTGCCCTTCGGTGTCCGGGGTCCTCTCACTGACTGTCGGCCTGTTCATCCCAGGCACTAACTGGACACGTTGCAGAGGGGAATCATGCTGAGATGGCCTTGGTGGTCCCTCTCAGCCTTCCTGCTCTCACAACCCACTGCTTCTCTCTGACAGCCAGTTATTTGCTTCTGCACCAACCTACTTAGAGACTGAAAACCATTCCATCATCTGCCTGCCACTCATAGTTGAGCTCTTGCCCTGATGTCATTCATTTCCATCTGCCACCTTCACAACCCCAACACAAACTTACATCCTGCCATGCTGCTCAAAAGTCAAGTTTGGAACAGCCTTGGCAATTTTTATAGTTGGAATTATCATAGTCCAAAGAGACAAAAACATGAATCATATTATGAAAACTCCCTGATTGCAAGACTAGAAATAATGATTTTTATGGCTTGAAGGAATGTCAGTATTAGTTGGATAGCTAAAGGAGAAAGATGATGAATGATGATTTTTTTTATATATTTGGCTATGATTCAACAGGATGAAATCTGTTGTATCAAATAAAAGATATGCCTAGAATAACTTCTAATGATGCCATTCTTTTATTCATTAGTCTTAGATCAAGTTAGAGATAAAACAAAGACTTAGACAATCTCATGACGGACTAAATTTACTCCAGTAATATTCATTTGTTGTCAGGAGTCATTCATTTATTCAACATGCTAATAAATTTCTCTGGAGCACCCATTTTGTGCCACAGTGTTCTAGATGTAGAGGATGGCTGCGAAGCACCAGGGGGATTTGACTGTCCAGTGGCAGAGACAGAGTGGTGAACAAATAATCTCAACATTGTCAATACTGTAAGTGAGGTTTGTAAGCACCACTGAAGCGTAGAGTAGAGTTAGAATTGTGTCCCCCAAAAGCAATGTAGACCTCCTAACCTTTCACTTTCAACCTATGTTTATCTTTGGGTCTAAGATGTATTCCCTGTAGACAGCATATAGAAGGATCCTGTTTTTTAATCCATTCTGCCAGTCTATGTCTTTTGATTGGGGAATTCAGTCCATTAACATTTAGTGTTATTACTGTTTGGATAATATTTTCCTCTACCATTTTGCCTTTTGTATTATATATATCATATCTGATTTTCCTTCTTTCTACACTCTTCTCCATACCTCTCTCTTCTGTCTTTTCATATCTGACTCTAGTGCTCCCTTTAGTATTTCTTGCAGAGCTGGTCTCTTGGCCACAAATTCTCTCAGTGACTTTTTGTCTGAGAATGTTTTAATTTCTCCCTCATTTTTGAAGGACAATTTTGCTGGATATAGGAGTCTTGGTTGGCAGTTTTTCTCTTTTAGTAATTTAAATATATCATCCCACTGTCTTCTAGCTTCCATGGTTTCTGCTGAGAAATCTACACATAGTCTTATTGGGTTTCCCTTGTATGTGACAGATTGTTTTTCTCTTGCTGCTTTCAAGATCCTCTCTTTCTCTTTGACCTCTGACATTCTAACTAGTAAGTGTCTTGGAGAACGCCTATTTGGGTCTATTCTATTTGGGGTGTGCTGCACTTCTTGGATCTGTAATTTTAGGTCTCTCATAAGAGTTGGGAAATTTTCAGTGATAATTTCTTCCATTAGTTTTTCTCCTCCTTTTCCCTTCTCTTCTCCTTCTGGGACACCCACAACATGTATATTTGTGCGCTTCATATTGTCATTCAATTCCCTGATCCCCTGTTCAAATTTTTCCATTCTTTTCCCTATAGTTTCTGTTTCTTTTTGGAATTCAGATGTTCCATCCTCCAATTCACTAATTCTAGCTTCTGTCTCTTTAAATCTACCATTGTAGGTTTCCATTGTTTTTTTCATCTCTTCTACTGTATCTTTCATTCCCATAAGTTCTGTGATTTGTTTTTTCAGACTTTCTATTTCTTCTTTTTGTTCACTCCTTGCCTTCTTCATGTCCTCCCTCAATTGATTGATTTGGTTTTTGAAGAGGTTTTCCATTTCTGTTCGTATATTCAGCATTAGTTGTCTCAGCTCCTGTATCTCATTTGAACTATTGGTTTGTTCCTTTGACTGGGCCATATCTTCAATTTTCTGAGCATGATCCATTATCTTCTGCTGGCGTCTGGGCATTTAATCAGATTTCCCTGGGTGTGAGACCCAGCAGGTTGAAAGATTTTTCTGTGAAATCTCTGGGCTCCGTTTTTCTTATCCTGCCCAGTAGGTGGCGCTCGTGGCGCTCATCTGTCTGCGGGTCCCACCAGTAAAAGATGCTATGGCTCCTTTAATTTTGGAAAACTCTCACTGTAGCGGGGGGTCACCAGCCGAAGCGGCTTGGGGGAGTGCCAATCCGAATCTCCCAGCCGGCCTGGGGATCCGCGCGTGGGTAGGGTCACCAGCCTCCGCGGCTTGGGGGAGCGCCTGTCCAAATTTCCCAGCCGGCCCGGGGCGCCAAGTGTGGTGGGGGTGCGCCGGCCTCTGCGGCTTGGGGGAGCGCCTGTCCAAATTTCCCAGCCGACCCGGGGCGCCAAGTGTGGCGGGGGGGCGCCAGCCGCCGCGGCTTGGGGGAGTGCCTATCCACCGTTCCCAGCTGGACCGGGAAGCCACGTGTTTGGAAGGGACCCTGGTCACCGTTCTCCGCGGCTTGGGGATCTCCAATCCAATTCTCCCAGCTGGTCCAGGGGGCCGCGCGTCGGGGGGGGCGCCAGCCACCGCGGCTTGAGGGGACTGCCTGTCCAATTCTCCCAGCTGGCCCGGGAAGGAGGGAGGGAGGGACTCTGGCCGCCTGCTGCCCCGGCCCGGGGAAGCCCGCGCCCCTCGGCGATCTCACTGGAGCGGGTTCTCCCAGCCAGTCAGCCGTTCCAGAATGGGGTACGCTGTCTTCTTGGTCTCTGTCGTGGCTCCGGGAGCTGTTCTGTATCATTTCTACTTCCCTAGTAGCTGTTCTGGAGGAGGAACTAAGACCCACGCGTCTTACTAAGCCGCCATCTTCTCCGGAAGTCCCAATGTAGACCTCCTAAAGCAGAGATTTTCTGATTCTGCTAGTTTGAAACCAGAATCCTCATGATTTTGAAAGATAGCTCTTGAGAATCAAAGACCTACAAATTAGTCACATCCACCCTATTGATAGATTTATTGGGAATTTTTTTAAGTTAGATTGTGTGCTACAGAAAATTTAGATTTTGGACAAAATAAACATCTCTTCCTTTGGTCACATAAATTAGGTGGGGTTCTAAAATACAGACAATATCATCCTTTACTGTTTTCTGATTTACCTTATTCCCAACCAGATGAGTTTCTCATCTCTGATTGAAGTCTGATTTCTTTTTCAGCTTCTTTAACAGTTGCTGCATAGAGTGATGCTGACTTTCAGGGCTGCAGAACTCTAACTTGGAATCTTAGGTTTCACACAGGTACCCAATGTTCCAGGGAAATACTAGGTTATACATATAGAGAACAGCATCTCAGAATCTAGAAATAAGACTTAAAGCTCAGGAATAAATGTGATTGTTGTAAGAGCTTACACTCCTGGCCCTAATTTTCTTATAGGTATTTTCTAAAAGAGACCATACAATATTAGTCCTTTTATTTTTGGCTTATTTCATTTAACATAATGTCCTCAAGGTGCATTCACCTCATTGCATGCCTTACAACTTCATTCCTTTCTGTAGCCGCATAATGTTCCATTGTATGTATACACCACAGTTCGCCCTCCTGCTTCTCAGTTGATGTACCCTTTGGCCACCTCCATCCATTGGGTATCAAGAATAATGCCACCATAAGCATCAGTGTACAAATGTCTATTCGAGTCCCTGCTTTCAGTTCTTCCAAATATATTCCCAGTAAAGAGATTGCCTAATTATATGGTGACCCTACATTTAGCCTCCTGTGGATCTGCTACTTTACTCTCCAGAGGGGCTGCACAATTTGGCTATTCTCCCAACACTGAATAGGTATACCTCTCTATCTACATTTTCTCTAGCCCTTTACTCTTTCCATTTATTTATTTTGAATCTGTAGATTTTGTTGAAATATATTCACATAGTATATATTCTATCCAAAATAAACAATGTCTCATAGTATCCTCACTTAGTTGTACAATCATCACTCTCAATTTTAGACAATTTTCATTGCTCCAAAGAGAAAAGTAACAGATAGACACACACTAAAAAGAAAACCTAAAACACCCAATAATTCTCATTACCTGCCCCCCAATTATTTATCTACAGTATTATTGTGGCACTAGTGAGGTATTCCTTTTAAATATAGTCCAGGGTGCACGGGTGGTTCAGTGGTAGAATGCTCACCTTTCATGCAGGAGACCCGGGTTTGATTCCCAGACCAGGCACCCAAAAGAAAAAGAAAAATATGTATATAGTCCATAGCATGCAATAGGTAGTTTCTCTCACATACCACCCTATTATTAACTTTTTGTCATGTCATACCTTTGAAGTAGTTCATGCAAGAACTTATTTATATTTGTAGTGCTAATTGGTGAGATACATGACTTTAAACAACCCCTTTCAATCATATTCACCTTCAATATGGTACTATTACTTATAATCCCACTAATGTACCACCAACACCTCTATCCATTCCCATACATTTAAGTTCAACCACATTAACAAGTCTGAACATATTAGATAACTCCTCTCCTTTCTCTAGCTTCTGTCTGTATCTAAAGTCCCCATATTCTACATTTTAAGAGTATGAGCTTACATTTTCTAAGGGGTTCATAATAGTGAAGTCATACAGTACCTATCCTTTTGGGTCTGGCTTATTCCACTCAGCATTATATCCTCAATGTCCATCCATGTTATCATATGCTTCAGGACCTCATTCCTTCTTACTGCTGCATAATATTCATCATAAGTATATACCACATTTTGTTTATCTACTCATCTGTTTATGGACACTTGAATTGTTTCCATCTTTTGGCAATTGTGAATAATGCCACTATGAACATCAGTGTGCAAATGTCTGTTGTGTCATTGTATTCAGATCTTCTGGATATTTATTGAGTAGTGGAATTGCTGGGTCGTAGGGTAACTCAGTACCTAGTTTTCTGAGGAACCTCTAAACTGTCTTCCACAGTGGCAGTGTCTTATACATTCCCACCAGTAGGGGATAAGTGTTCCAATTTTTCCACATGCTCTCCAGCATTTTCATTTTTCTGTTTATTTAATGGCAGCCATTCTTATAGGTTTGAGATGATATCCCATTGTGGTTTTGATTTGCTTTTCCCTAATATTTAATGAAGATGAATATCTTTTCATGTACTTTTTAGGCACTTGTGTTTCCTCTTTGGAAAAATGTCTTCCTATCTTTTGCCCATTTTATAATTGGGTTGTTTCTTCTTTTGTTGTTGAGTTGTATAATTTCTTTATATATACTAGATAGCAAATCCTTGTCAGCTATATGGTTTCCAAATATCTTCTTCCATTGAGTTGGCCGCCTCTTTACTTTTTTGACAAAGTCCTTTGAGGCACAGAGGCATTTAATTTTGAGGAGTTCCCATTCATCTATTTTTTTCTTTCATTTCCTTAATTAGGATTTGAGTGCCAACTACGCAAAAGTCATTACAAAACTAAAATGAACTAAATCTTACCCATTGAAAAATGTTCAGAACAAATAATGCAGAAAAGAACAGCTTCTTTGGTAAACTCTCACTCCCAAAAAACAGCCTTTCCCTTTTCATTGGTGAATACCTCTTTTTCTTGCTGTAGTTTTGACTGTTGAATCAAATTGCAGCTCTTTGTGGCTTGCTCTTGAACCACAATCTGCAAACAGGAACACAGCATTTATGGAATACGTTCTAACCTCACAACTGTTTTTCATCTATACATTACTAAAACTATTAAAAATAATTCCCTGAAACTGAAAATTTTCAAAATGCATATTGAAAACACCACCATGAAGGCAGGTGGAACTCAGTACCCAACTCCAGCCTGTGGGTCATTCCCATTCATTGTCCCTGGCTCTGCCTCTTCTACCTTTCTCCATTTTGGACTTCCCTACCCATACCTCTTTCCCATCATCTTTAACTAGCCAACTGCTACTTATAGAGGCATCACCTTCTCCAGGAAAGTCTTCCTTAACCCCCCCAAACCAAGCTAAGCCTCCCACCTTTGGGCTCTGACTTGGTCCTTTTGTTGTTTTGTAATGGTCTATTATTATTCTTAAAAACAAAGATTGAATCTTATCTTCTGTGCCTGGCACAGAGAATCTCAAAAAAATATTTTTGAAATGACTGAAAGAACATGGTCACCACTTAAATGAACCACTATAATTACTATAATTACAATGCCAGTGAATGTCCATGAAGTATATATATGTTCCAGATACTGTGCTCATCACTTTACATGTGTTTGATCTCATGTGATCCTCATAGTAGCCCAGGCAGCAGATACTAGTCTTCTCCCCATCTCACAGATGTACATACTAAGGCCTGAGAGCATAGGCAACTTGCCCAAAGGTAAAATGACTCTAGCTTTCATGCTCTTAACACTCTTAAGTGTTGCTCTCTCTTCAACAGTTGTCCTTCAAGAGGGTGACTATAATCAGCCTGTTCTTAGAGGTTGCATTCTTTGGTAGTGGGTATCTTTTAGATTCTCTTTTTGCATTTATTTCTTCAGACATTGGAATGAGGACCCATTCAGATGCCAGTCAAGTTGACACGGTGATGTTTTTCTATAGCATTACCCCTGAAATGTTATGTCTTCAGGTTCAAAATTATTTTCAACTCAAAAGGCTTGTGATGTGGCAGTAAAGAGAGTAGAATCAGAGTCACAATCTTCCTGGCTCAGACATAAGCAAGTTGCGGGATGTTAGGCAAGTTGGTCAGCGGCTCTGGACTTCCAGCTCCTCAGCTGTAAGTAAGGGTCCTCTCCAGCACTTAGGTTCCTTGATCCTGAAAGCTATTCTACACCAGCTCTCTCCACTCTACATCTTGAAAAGACTCTGATAGAGCGCCATCGTGTTTGTGAATTTAATTTTGGCACTTTAATTCCTTTCTCAAAACTTGTGCCTAGAAAGACAAAATGAAATAGAGAACTGAGTGAGCTGCCCAGAATAATTAGGACCAAAAAGAAATGCTAAGAAGACCTTTCCTTGCTTTTGTCTGAATTCACTGGTTCGTCTGACTCCACAAGTAACCAAATAGAGGGCTGTCTGGTATCCTACTATCCTTTGGCTGTGTGGACCCACCTAGATGCAGTTTTGCTGTCTAAATAGTCATTGTGGTGTGATGACTGTGGCACGAGGAGAAAATATAGCCTTTGAAATTGAACCTCAGAGGACAGATTCTAAATTGGGAACATTAGAAAGACACTTATATCTTAGAAAATTGTCAGTAATTCAATGTAGATTGAACTGCAATAATTCTCTGTAATAATTCTCATGGGGTTCTTCATTAATCAAAGTCACTGTATTTATAAGTGCTAAAAATATTTTTTCTCAAAAAAAAAAACTGAGAAAGCAAAATCTCAACCAAAATCAGATCTTTAGAACATTCACTGGGGTAGAAGCAGCTCTTGGTATGGTTAGGGTAGAGGGAGATGGGACTAATGGATTCACCCATACGACTTGTCAAAAAAACATCTGCCCTGTCTGTGGGGTTCCTTTTCCCTCAGAACCCATCATCGGGAGTCTTCGATTCTGGGTGGTTTGTTTTTTCTAATCTTTGATTCCTGATGTATTTTTATATCCTTCTTCTCCTTTCCAGTTTCCTCTCCCCTTTCTTCAACCTTCCTCCCCTTCTACTTTGCCCCCCTCAGTACCTCCCACATGTACTTTCTCCCACATGTAGCCCCATAAAGTCAAATTCAAGACTCAGACTTTCAATGAGAAATATTGAAAGTGAGAGTGAAACATCAAAGCATATTTTCCAATACTATAGGATTTTCATGTTGGAAGTATCCTTAGAAAGCACCTTGGCAAACTTCTTTGTCTATGTCTGTCCTTGTGCCCACACCATGCTGTTTTGATTATTGCAGCTTTGTAAGAATTTTTTAGAATCGGGAAGTGTAAATCTTTCAACTTTGTTCTTCTTTTTCAAGGAAGAGACCCCTTGTCTTTCTATATGAATTTAATAGTTGGCTTTTCCACTTCTGCAAAGAAAGCTGTTGGGTAAATTCATGTTTGTCATGAAGTTCTGAGCACAAATAAAGCTGGGTATCGATAAGGGGGTAAACTATTTTCATCCAACGAGAATTAATCTGCAATATACTAGACACATTTGGGAACAAGAATTAATAAAACGTAATAGTCCTTTGAGTCTACTTAGAGAAAGAACTGTATATGGAAGTTGATGGGGAGGGAGAAGGGTATGGCAGGGCTGGCTACATAATTTCTGGAACCTAGTGAAAAATGAAAATGTGGTACCTGTTGTTCAAAAATTATGAAGAATTTAAGACTGCAACAGCAGAGAGTTGAACCAAGAACAAGGTCCTTCTAAGCACAGGGTCCTGTGCAAATGCACATATTGCTTGCCCAGGAAGCCAGTCCTAGGGTTAACCATCCTCCTGTCCCACCGGATACAGGTGCTGGAGACTTTCCTTCCATACCAGCATGTCAAGAAGCTCACCCTCTGCCTCCAGATGTGGACAAGTCTCTCAGTACTTTAAAGGACCAGAAGGGACTGAGTCCACACAAGGCAGATTTCAGGACCCAAATGATCCAAGGCAGTAAGAGGGCAGCTGTGATGTGAGCCCACATGCCCCATTGAGAGATCTTCTGCTTTCTCTTGGCGGTTTGCTGTGTTCATTTGAATAGGAGTAGTCTCAAAGAACCTTAAGGCATTGGAAATAAAGCAAAGAATCCCTCCCAGATTCTCCCTGGCAACTTTTTTCATAGCTTAGCAATTCTGAGCCCTGCCTCAGAAGTCCCACCCAGCCCACCCACCCTCACAAACTTTGGCTTTGTAGTTCTCTCTCTAAAATGTTTAGGCTAAAGCTCTGTCCCTTCAAACTTCTTTGGAGGAGGATTGCACACACCATGAATGGCTTTGGAGGGGAGGCTTTGAGAAGATACCTTTTTAGGAGCCTTGTTACAGAATAATGAGTCCATGTGCAGCATTTGGGTCATGAGGCAAACTCACCCAAGCCTCTACCATACTACATATCACTTGGGTTAATAAAGAGAGAACATACCTTCTGCCTTGGGCAGACCCAATCTTGACACTGAGTGGGCAAGTGGCTAGATGAGTGTGAATTAGTGACAGATGGTATTGGGAAGCAAAAAGAGCATTGAATGGAACCCAAAGGGACCTGCTTTCTTAATTTGACTCAGCTTCTTTTGAGCTATATGAGTTACATAAATCACATAGCCTCTCTGGGTCTCAATTATTGTGTCTCTTTAATGAGGCAGTTGGACTGTCTCAACATTGTGAAGGAAGGGAAGTTCTACATGCACTTTGTTGAAAAGGTGTTGAGGGAAACTAGGACCGGTAAAGAGGAAAGAGTCTGTGTAAGGGACAAAGAGTACCTTCATTGACATAAACAATAGAATGCTCAGGGAGGATGAGTCATGTCAAGGAAACCAGAGAAGGCAAGGGAAAGGATTAATATTTGGGAACTGAAATAATTAGCTGCAGAACCCATCAGGGTGGTGGGTCAGAGAGCTGAAGTGTGTTCAAGGGCAAGTTCTTGGCTTTGTGTAATATAGAGGGGTAGGGGGTAGGAGGCTGGATGGGATGCAGATTTTAATTTCAAACTCCCAAGAGGTTATTATAAACAACTGGAGAGAAGGTTGTTCTAAATCGTGTTTAATGTAAGTATTCTCCTGTTGGCAGTGATCAGCATTTCCTATAAATACCACTTACATCTTATGGAATGAAGCTGTAACATGTAAAGTGTAAGGAGAAAAGGTGAAGAAAGAGAAGTGAGGGAAACTTGGAGCCTGAGCACTTGGCATGACAAATAGGGGGAAATTAAATTCCCCTCCTTTTATTCTTTTTTGAGCTCATGGTGAACAATTGTCCTTTGAATGGCTGTGATCTTATTAATATAAATTTTTGCTTTGCTTTTTGGTTATTTAATATGCTCTCCAGAGAACCGTTCAAAGCAATTTAAATAGCATTTGCCAATTTCTCCTCCTTCTAATTAATACCAAGTGGTTTCATTCAAACCAAAGTTTCAAGCAGATCCTACATAAGCAAAGTGAAGTGTTGGGTTGATCTGGGAGAAAGTATGACTTGGGTTCAAACCTCTACCCCACCACTTGTAAGCTGCGTGAATTTAGGAAAATCATTTAACCTACTAGGATTTCAAATGCATCTTGTTTATAATGAGAACTGTGACAATTATTTAATGAGACAAAATATGGAAAACACCTAGCAGTTCTTGACACATAACAAATATGAGCTACCTCTCTTTCCCCATCTACAGATCCCTCTCCCCTGTAGAGGAGAAGCCTGTGTTTTAGGAGGTCAGAATTATTAGTACTGACTCTTCCACTGGTCACACTGCCAAGGATGACTGTGCACCCTCTCTACCTGGTGCATAGAGGAGAAATCTCAGGTAACAGCCTCTCCTTCTAAACATCTTGGCTCCATATTTGGCTCTTGTGGTGTCTGATGCATTGGTTCAGATAGCTCTGAGAAGCCAAGAACTAACTTTACCCAAAGAGAGGTCTGCTCTATGTCCTGGCTCCTGAGGAGTAGCCTCTAAATCTCTGTAATTCCCCAAGTGGCAGACGTGTCTTTGTTTTTCATGGTGGCCCTTTACGACCACACCAGATGGTTTATGCTAATGAGATGACTCAGGATGGCACCCCTGCTAATCTGAAGGTAGGGGCTGACCACGTCAGAAAGGATTGGGGCTTTGGGCCACGTGATATCAGCTGGACCTCAGGGAGAGGAGGGGAGCTGGAGATTGAGTCCTGTGGCCAGTGATTCAGTCAATCATGCCCACATCATGAAGTCCCAATAAAAACTCTGGACTCCAAAGCCTGATTGGTGATACTCTGAATATTGTCATACGCTGATGTGCCAGGAGGGTGACCCATCCTGACTCCACGGAGAGAGGATAGTGGAAACTTTGCATTTGGGGACCCTCCCAGACCTCTTCCTGTGCGTCTCTTCATTTGGTGGTCTTGGGGGAGACTGTGAGGACCCCTGAATTTGTCATCAACTGGCCAGAAGTGGGATGTCCCTGGGGACCCCAGAACATATGTCTAGTTTGAAGCGAGAGCACTCTTGGAGAGGTCTGAGGACCGTGAGAAGTTTGGCTTACCTCTGGGTACTTGGTGTCAGAGCTTCTTAGATGCTCCTGCTGCCCTCTCCACCAGTTTTCAGGCTCAGCTCAGGTGATAACTCATGAGCCCTTACCTGATTCCTTCAAGGATGAGTCCTCTCATAACACACTGTGCACACCATGATAAATTTCCCTGACCACATTGAATTATCATTATCTGTTTTTGTGCCCGTGAGAGGCCCCACTCTTCTCTGAATGTCCTGGGGGCAGGGATGTAGTACCCGGCACAGGATGGACATGTGATATTTGCTGAATGAAAGAATAGAAATCATCACATAGAAAGCTATTTTTCCTCATAAAGTCCAGTTTCCTCCTGCCATTCCCATTTTTGTCGGTGCCAGCCAATTCTTCCAGAAGTGCCCTCTGAAGATCTCTGCGAATTTTTCCTTGTGTCCTGTTACCCAAAATAGGGTCATATGACAGTCTCTGGCTGGTAATGGTAGCCAGAGGCTGAGACTACACGAGCAGCTGAGCCAGTTCTTCAAGGCAAGGATGTAATCTTTTCCTCTGAAACACATACCTACACTTGGAAGACTTGGATATTTAAATTTTAAAAATGGGATAGTTAAAGAAAAGAGGGAAGGGAAATTGAGAAGACAGCCACAATATCCAGTATATCAATGGATAGAGCTACTGGTGATAAGGCATATTCAGTTTTATCTTAGGATGTGTTGTTGCTTTCTTATTTCCCTATTTGATAGGAGACATTGATGTAATTTTGGTTGAGTCCTGATCTACTGGGGCTGAAATTGGGGAAGACGCGTGGTAATCTTGGTGCCTAGATGTTAGAGGTTCTTGGATCCCAATTGGATTTGTCTTGTCCACGGAGTGCAGATGTGAAGCCAAGAGCCCCTAAAAATTAAACAAAATGAGCCCCTCCTAACCAGGGGAGAAGGGTATGTGCACAGGTCTGCTCCTCTCTCTCTGGTTAATGTCCCTGTGACAGTTCATGATGATGGGAAGATGAACCAAGAGCAGATTTTGAAAATGTGCATCTAGAGAATGGGATTATAGTACATATGACGTTTTGCTAATATGCATGCCTTAGAATTAAACTTGGAATGTTGCCTTGACTGTATCTGACTCCATATAAAGTTTTCCAAGGTTCTTCAAGTCAGACTGGCCTTCTGTTCTTATTGCTATACCCAACCTCAGAGTAGCTGTAACACTTAGGAGAGTGCCCTACAGGTAGAAATACTTTTCACTCCCCTACACAAAAATCTACAATGGATCCCCAGGACCAGCTATTTAAAGCACAAACTCCTTAGCCTCACACTGATGGACAGTTGCAATCTGGTTCTAATAGTCCTTATCAGACTTTTTTACACTCCTGGTATTCCACACACATATGTGTGTGCTGTTCTCTGCCCACTGTGCCCCTTTGCCTGCCCCCCACCCCCATGCAGTGGCTATCCAAGCCATTTCTCTGGCTTCAAAGGCTGTCCCTCCACCATCCTTTCTTTCAAGTCTCACTTCACATGTCCTCTCCCCTTCAAAACCCTTGCATATCCCCAAGCTAGAAAATGACCCCATCCTTCCCTGGAACTCCCCTAGCTCTTTGCTTATGAGTATCAAGTAACTTGTGCTGAATGCATGGACAGAGGCAAATCCATGCTTGCACGATCTTCCTTCATTAATGAAGATTACTTTTATTAGGAAAAAAAAATGCAGGGACGGGGGAGAAAATTACATCCAAGTAGGTAATAACAGTTTGGAAACAACTGCTATTACCTACATTTTGCTTTATTATTAAGAGAAGTTCTTGACAAGGAAGTTTTTGTGAATCAGAATAGTATTTAATCCATAGTAGCACATTCAGAGTAGAGAATAACAATGAAGATCCTAATATATTTTGCACTTTCTTTTATTTCAACTGTTTTCTTCAGTTGCAGCCCAAATGTCAGTTTATGAGACCCGGGGCTATTTTAGGGGTGAAAAATGAAGTGTAGATATTGATTAATTAGAAAACACTTCTCCTCTCATTCCCCTTTTCTTATGTCTTCTTCTCTCTTTTTTACTTGAATTGGCATGTAAATGTGTCATTTCTGCCAAATAAGTAAACTGAAATGAGAAAATTCTCTTTTTCTTTTTACTTTATTTTTTCCCCCAGCCAGAAGCGTGTCAGTGTTGATCTGGGGGGAAAAGGTGCTGATGTGTTTTCTGGCAAACTCCATTCACAAAAAAAAGAGACCAAGAGGGTCGAAGGAGACTCCAGCAAGAATAAATGGATTGTTCGACAGTTGAGATAAATGTGCCTGCATTCAACTGCCTAAAAATGGCTGTCTTTTCAAATGAAGTAAGCGCGGGTCTAGATGCAGGACAGCAGAATAATTTGAAGCCTATTCCAATTCTAAATTTTTGTTGAACAAACTGACAGAGCTGCACACAGTTTACAGCTTGGTCACCATTCTGACTGTGCTGCTTTCTACACAGGCTGCGGCTAATGAGTTCCAGTGTGAGTGGCTTCCAACTATTTTGTCACATGTATTGACACCTTCGTCCCTCGATGGGCATTCGAGGTGGCTGGAGTCAGAGCCAGGTCCAGCACCCCTTCTGGCCAGACGGGACCTTCTGGGCAGCTGAGGTCATGGACTCACTGAGGCCTGGAGCCTGGGCTTGAGATTTTATCTTTTGATTCAAAACATTGGCCTAATCTGTTCATGCAGGGGAATGAGCCTGGAGAACGTCCACACTGATGAAACTTGAGAAAATTGATTCATGAATGGGTAACACCTTTTTCAATTACAATGTGTTTGCCATGGAGACAGTAATCCTTGGTCCACTGGCCGGGGCATGCTTTTCCTGATAAATCTGATTGGAGAAGGGAAAATTATAATGCAAAGGGTGAGATCTTCATCTAGTTACACATCCCAGAATCTGCAAGACAACTTGCCGCAGAAATCAGAATGCCCTGGTGTGCCAGACAGAGGCTTCCTTTTCCAAGTTCCCTGATGACCATCTCTTTCTGTTGCCATGACAACACTCCTTCTTCTCCATACCATCCAGTTGCCATTGTGGGTGATAATTGAGGGACAAAACGTTACCAGGATGGTACCTGCTCCTTCTGATACCTGTGGAGGCATGTCAATCTCATCAGTGGCGTCTCTAAACCACACAGCGGGGGCCCTTTCATGCTGAAAGGGCTTCCTACACTCTGGAACTGTCTGGGTGAATTTCAACAGCTTCAATCTCAGAAGCTATTACTGTGATAGTTGTTGTCATTTAGGAAGAAAAAGAGGCTCAGTGGGCGGTATTTCCCTTATTTCTGGGGCCTGACCTTTGGCTCCAGATGTGTTCCATCTTAAATCTCAGGGCCTTTCTTGAGGCTTGTTTGTATTTCCTCTGGACGGGTAAGACACGACAATTGTATGTGCTGCATTCAGTGCCTCCTCACTGATCTTCAGAGATTTGAGCTTGAAAACCTACTGCTGAGATTTCCTGCACAGTGACTTCCTGTATAAACAAAAACAGCTCATCAAGATCCAAACAAAAAAATACAAACTTCTCCTTATGTAGAAGAGTTATATCATTCATTCCTCTTGGGAAAAGCCTTTATATATTCCGGTAAGAAGCTGGGTAAACCCTGTGATTATTAAGATTCCCATCACATCAGGCTTGAACAAAGCTTGACCTCATTAAAAAAAAAAAAAAGTTGTTGGTGCTGCACAAAATGCAACCACCTCTTTCATCTAAGCATGTGGAAGAGAAAAGCTAGAGAAGTTATGGATTCCCCTGTCAGAGGAGATGCCTTTGATAGAGGAATGTTCTTAATTATTTAAATACTTTCACAGCAAGAGCTCACGGTGGATTGGTTTCTAGAAGTCTTACTGGATACTCACTGCAGGTAACCACGGAACTCTGTCAGAGCCATTGATTAAACAACTTGGCATGAGGTAGGAATCAGCGTGAGGGTTGAATCTCACACAGGAACATGCCATGCTGATTATAAGCAGTCATTTATTGGCTATGCTTTATTCACTCTCTACTGCATCTGAGTAAATCGAGGTATTACTATATCCGATCCCAACAGGGACCTCCAGATTTGAGGTGAAAGGAATAAAATCCAGCCACAGACCTCTTCTGACTCTTCTATTTTTTCAAAGATAGTTAAGGAGTGGCATTAAAGACAAAAGAACATTTTCCAATCTATAATCAATTAGGAATAGCCTTGAGACTGCATGAAGACAGACTTCACTATTTCCTCTATCCCTTGGGAAAACATGCTTCAGAGAGAAAATGGAGAGCTTATTGCTAGCCCAGGAATTTTTTTTTGAGTGCTGGCATTCAAAATAGGCACTGGAAAGTCTTTAAATAATGTCGAAATTGAACTGGCCAAACATACTAAGCATTTCTCTTAACTCAGACATCCAGATAAGAATGGAATTAAAATACAGTTCTTTCCTCTCTCCCTCTCTCCTTTCCTTTTAATTTTCCCTCTTTCCTTCTTTCCAAAAATATTTTTTGTGCCTCCTATGTGCACACATGCTGGACACTTGGAATGGAGAAATAAATAAGAGGTGGCCGCTCCCTTTAGATCAGTCTTTTGAGGAAGCCAGACAAATAGATTATTCATTCATTCATTCATTCATGCAACCATCACCTATTAAGGACCTAGTGGGTGCCCTGCATTGTAATTACAGTTACTTAGGGATGTAAGTGAATGATAATTCCCCTGGGTCAAAAATAAACAGAGGGAAGATGCTCACAATTTCCATATTCTCTTTCTTCCTGTGTGTTTAAAATATTTGACATTAAAATAGGTGTTTTAAAATGATCTACAATCTATATCTTTGACATTAAAAATGATTAAGATTAAATGTCACTAAATACCTATAAGGCACTAGAAGGCTTTCACTGAACTGAAACTTAGCAAAGTGTTTTAGGTCAAAGATTGGAAATTTCTCCACTCTTATGTAACTTTTTTTGCCTTAAAGATGTGTTTCGCCTGTAAGAACTCATGTTCAACTACTTAGATTTGGAAAAAAGATTATTTTAGTTTTTCTAAACGAAGAATGTTAGTGGATTTTTATCCGTCATCAAAAATATAGAAAGGCAACATCTTTTGATGAAGGAAGATGAAAATTTTCTAACCACATTTTAACAAAGACCTTTGCCAAAAATTGGTGCCTGGAACTTAAAAAATGGATGATTTGTAAGTGCATCTAATGATACGTATCTTTCATTTTTGTATTTGTATACTTTTGAGAGGTATTTTTTTCAGCTATGATTGTCTTTAAAATAAAGCATAGAAATAAAGTGAACTTCGAACCAGGCCTCAAGTAGCTGTATCATATGCTTTTAAAATATGATGAAGTATATTTACTGTCTCTGCAAAGTGATAAGCTAAGGTTGTCTGTTGTGCCATTAATTGTTTTGCATTATTAATATTAATTATCTGCTTAATAGATATTAAATATAAAATAATTTCAAGGGGTAGAGAATTTTTAGCTTTAAATGTTTATACAACAAAGAATAAGAGCTGAAAATTTGCGAACTGAGTGTGCTACTTAAGAAATGAGAAAAAGAGTAGCAGGAAAAAAAAGCAGAAGAAAGAAAATAATAAAGATAGCAGAAATTAATGGGGGAAGAAAGCTGAAAACTGATTATTTGAAAATACTAAATAAAATTGCCAAAACTCTGGCAAGAGTGATCAAGAATAGAAAGATAAGGCATTCATAAATGATGTTAAGATTACAAAAGTATACAACTATACAAAAGTATAGTTGCCAAAGAGATTTAAAATACTATGCAATACTATGTACAATTTTATCCTAATAAATTTCAAATCATAAGTGAAAACAAAATTTTTTTAAATGTCAATTATCAAAACTGGCCCAAGACAAAATAAGAAATTATAATGGTTCCAGATTCATTGAAGAAATTGAATCAGTAATTCAAAATCTTCCCTTGAAGAATATGTGAGACCCATTGTTTAATAGTTGAGTTCTACCAAACATTCAAGAATTAAATAATTCCAAGTTTTAAAATCTTTTCATACAATAGAAAAAGAGGGACGAATCAATTGTGAAAACCTTGTATCTGATGCTCCTTTTATCTAGGGTATGGATAGATGAGTGAAAAATATGGATATAAAATAAACAAATAATAGGAGGGCCAAGGTTAAATAGGGTAGATGGAAATACTAGTAGTCAGTGAGAGGGAAGGGTAAGGAGTGTGGTATGCATGAGGTTTTTCTTTTGTCTTTTTGTTTTTTTTTCTGGAGTGATGCAAATGTCCTAAAAAATGATCATGGTGATGAATGCGCAGCTGTGTGATGATATTGTGAGCCACTGATTGTGCACCATGTATGGACTGTTTGTACATTAAGATTTGTCCATAAAAATATTTTTAAAAAAAAGGGGTGGGCCACGGTGGCTCAGCAGGCAAGGATGCTTGCCTACCATGCCAGAGGACCCGGGTTCGATTCCCGGTGCCTGCCTATGTAAATATATATATATATTATATATATATATAAATATATATTTTTTTTTTAAAAAAAAGGAGGGACGAATCCCAGATTCATATCATGAGGCTAGCATAACCTTAATACCAAAACTTCACCAGGACAATAAGAGAAAAGAAAATTAAAGGCAAATCTCATTCATAAAAATCAATGCAAAAATACTAAAAATAGCATTAGGAAAATGTATCCAGTAATATATATTTTTAAAAGGTAATACATTATGACCAAATTAGATATACTTATTCTAAGTATATCCAGTTGACTCAATATTGAATAAGTCAAATAATATAACTTAACACAACAGTTTAAAAGAGGGAAACATATTATTATTTTAGAATATGCAGAAAGAGAATTCAATAAAGTCCAGTATTATCCATAATTATAAAATAAACTCCTAACCAACTACAAATAGAAATTCCTTAATCTGATTAAGTTATCTACACACACATATTCAGGGAGAAAACATCATAATCAATCACAAAACATTAAAATCAAACCCTTTAAAATCACAAGAAATGGCCAGGACACTCATTAGCAACACTTTTTTGTTACGTTGATTTGAAGAGCCTAGCCATTTGAAGATTGAAAAGGAAAAAGCAAAGCTGCCACTCAGAAGTGATAAACTTGTTTACAAAGAAGACCCAAAGAAGTTTATATATTATTAGAATTAAAATAAGAGTAGCAAGATTCCAAATTAGTAAATCAATATTCTAAGCCAACTGTATTTCTCTTCACCAATTACTAGCAGTTAGAATGTTCGCATTTAAAAAAATACCATTTACACTAAGAACACGAAAAACATAAGATATTCCAGAAACGTACAAGCTCTAGAGGGTTTCCTAGGCCAGATAAGCCCTGAAACCCAGAAGGCCCAGCCTCTCCAAGAACGTCACCTAGTTCCATCCCCCTATTCCATATTGTCAACATGCCTTTTCAACGTGAAAAAGTTAGAATGGGCATAGCCCAAATACCCTTAAAGACCGGGAGAAGGATCAAAGGAGAAGGGGGAGTTATAAAAGAAAAGATAGGATTTAATAAATGGGTGTGATATTGATATTTCTTTTAGTCTCCAGTGTTTTGGAGCAGCTAGAAGGAAAAACCTAGAATCGTGGAACTGTAACCCATACCAAACTCTGAAATCTGTTCTATAACTACTTGTTACAATGTACTTTGCAATGTATTGCTTTTTGTATATGTGTTATATTTCACAATAAGAAATGTTTTAAAAAAAACCATAAAATACCTAGGAATAAGTCCAACAAAAGATGAACAAGACTTGAATGCAGACAATCATAAAACTTTTTTAAAAAGCATTCAATGTTAATAATAAGGAAAACTGTGCATGGCATGTGCTCGTGTGTGCAGAGCCAGGGGTGGGATGGCGTATGGGAACTCTACACTTTCCCCATGAATTTTGTGCAAACTTACAACTGCTCTAATGAAAAAAAAAAAAAAGGAGAAAAGAGGCATTAAAGAAAACTTCTTTAAAAATAAGAGGCAAGATGTTTATGGATAAGAAGGCTCAATATTTGAAGACATAAATTCCCCAGAAAATGATTTATGGCTCCCATGCAAATCCAATAAAAATTCCAATGAGGATTCAACATAGAACTTAATACTGAAGTTTATAAGAATGACCAAACAGTCAACATTTCCCATATGCGACACCAAGACTTATTATAAAGCATAGTAAGTAAGACGTGAGGCCCTGGCATAGAGACAGACAAATGGAACCCAGGGACCAGCAACAGGCCCAGTCTACAAGGGAAAGTGAAGATGCCATTCAATCTACGGTGCTAAAACAGTTTCCCACATGGGAAAAAGTGAACCAGACCCCTAACTTAGCCTATTCAAGACTGATTAACAGTTTGATTTCTGGTGCCTGCCCATGTGAAAAAAAAAAAAAAGATTGATTAACAAATATAATCAATTCCAGGTAGATTAAGGAACATAAATTTGAGTGGCAAAACTTTAAAACTTGTAGTAGAAAATCTAGTGCTTTAAAGTAGGGTAAAATTTCTCAAACGAGACAGAAAAGGCACTAAGTAAAAGAAAATAGTGAGAAATTCAATTATATGGTAAGTTAAAATTATTAATAGTTAAAAGACTTCATAAAGAGAGTGAAAAAACAAGCCACGAATTGGGAGATTTTTAGAACACATACAACCATTTGTTTCTATTATCTTTTGTTGTGTAACAAACCACTCCAAAACTTGCTGGCTAAGAACAACAATTATTTTATTGTCTGTGATTCTTTGGGTCAGGAATTCGGGCCCAGCTCCAATGGGTAGTTCTTCTGTTTTCTGAGGTATCTGGTAGAGTCACATGTCCATCCAGATGTGAGCTCGACTAGGGCTGGGACCTCCAAGAAAGTTTCCCAATGTCTGGAGATCATCTGAGATGATCAGATTGCTTGGAGATTGCCTCCTCTCTCTCTCCCTGCAGAGTCTCTCATCCCACAGCCCTTTCTCTCTCCACATGACCTCTTTCCAACAGGAGAGCAGAACTTTTTGCACAGCAGCTGACTTCCAAGAGAGTGAAATGGAGCTTCAAGGCTACTGAGGCCTGGACCCAGAGGTCACAGAATGTTACTCTTAATCAAAGACACAGAGCCAGTTCAGATCCAAGAGGAGGAGGTAATGATGAAACAATATTGACCATGAGTTGGCAACTGTTGAGGCCGGGGGCCAGGGGGGGAAGATGCCCACCTCTCAATGCAAGTGGCTTGCACCTACAGGAATGGAAGAATTGTTAGCGGCCTTCTTTGCAAACATAAACTAATAAAGTTTAATATCCAAAATATGTAAAGAACTCCTATGAATCATCAAGAAAAAGACAAAAAAATATGCAAAAACACAAACAGACATTCATAGAAGAGAAAAAATGTAATGACCCATAAGCATGTGCAACTCACCAGGAGAGGACTGAGACAACTGAAGGTGCTTACTGATTATCTGAATGTTAAGCATTTCCCACTGAAATGAAAGAACACTACACAGTGGTTCAAAGCAGCATTAAAAAGAAAGAAAGAAAGAAAGAACTGCAGTAAAAGTAACCATTTGGGTAACTATAAATGCCAGTGCTATTGTGTCGTATTATTTGGTATATAACTCTACTTCTTACTTCCTACAGGTGCTAAAATGCAAATACAGAAAAATTAATGATAAATCTAGGTTTTTGAACATACAATATACCAAGATATAAGTGGTAACAAGTACAAATAATTGGTTGGGGGACAGGGTGGTATAGGAAGAGTATGGAAGAGTATACGTATATGCTTTCTTTTTTATGTGTATGGTTTTGAAGTAAGAGTTGGTATCAAGCCAAATATGCTAGTTATATATTTAGGATATTAAATTTTAATCCCATAATAACCACAAGGAAAACAGATGAAAAATATTCTCAGATAGAAATGAGAAGTCACTCAAT
The DNA here is from genome assembly GCF_023851605.1 of Tamandua tetradactyla. Taxonomy (NCBI): domain Eukaryota; kingdom Metazoa; phylum Chordata; class Mammalia; order Pilosa; family Myrmecophagidae; genus Tamandua; species Tamandua tetradactyla. The sequence continues at coordinate 63,493,788 of NC_135344.1, forward strand.
ATGATACAACACAAAAAAAGCAAGTGAATATAAAAGTAAACTTTAATGGAAGTGAGGAACAAAAACGTATAAGACTCAAAAAGGCTAATTAGCAAAATGGCAGAAGAAAGTCCCGTATTATTAGTAGTGACTTTAAATGTAAATGGATTGAATACTCCAGTGAAAACACAGAGATTGGCAGAATGGATAAAAAAGCATGACCCAAACATATGCTGCCCAAAGAGACTCACTTTAAAGTCAAAGATGGTAGGTTGGGAGTGAAAAGATGGAAAAATATATACCATGTAAGTAGGAACCCAAAGAGAGCTGGGGTGGCTATATTAATATCATATAAAATAAACTTAAAAAGAGAGTTATGAAGAAGCTGGATGGTCATTATATACTGATAAAGGAGACAAATCAACAGGAAGATGAAACAAATATAAATCTATATGCACCTAATGGTACAGCCCCCAAATATATGAAGATATACTGGCAGATTTGAAGGGAGGTATTTTCCTTCTTTGTCTCCTTTTGGCTGGTGGATTCTTTGCTTTGTGGTTCTGCAGTGTTCTGAAGCTTTCTCCAAAATACTTCTTCTTTTATAGGATTCCAGTAAACTAATCAAGACCCACGTAGACTGGGTGGAGACACGTCTCCATCTGATCAAATTTAATACCAACCTATAATACTGAATAGGGATTAGGGGAAACTGTTGCTCCCACAAGACTGATTAGGATTAAAACATGACTTTTCTAGGGTATATAAATCTTTCCAAACCATTACACGTCCCAAATAGCTAAAGCCACCCTGAAAAGGGGGGATGAAGTTCGAAGACTCACATTTTCCGATTGTTTTAAGGTTTTGACTTTTACACAGCCACAGTAATCAAAACAGTATGGTACTGGCACAAGAACAGACATATAGACCAGTAGAATAGAACTAAGAACCCAGAAATCAACCTCACCTTGATAGCCAACTGACTTTTAACAAGGTGGCTAAGACAACTCAGTTGGAAAATAATGGGTTTTTTTGTCAACAAATGTTGCTAGGAAAACTGGATCTCTGTTTGCAAAAAAGCAAAAGAACCCCTACCTCACACCACATGCAAACATCAACTAAATATGGATCAAAGGTCTACGTATAAGCTAGAACTATCAAACTCCTAGAAGGAAATGTAGGGAAGCATCTTCAGGGCCTTGTATTAGGCAATAGTTTCTTAGACTTTTACACACAAACACAAGCAACCAAAGAAAAAAAAATGGATAAACTGCATAGCAACATTTAAAGCTTCTGTGCCTGAAAGGGCATTATCATGAAAGTAAAATGGCAACCTACAAAATGAGAGGAACTATTTGGAAACCACATATCTGATAAAGGATTTAATATCCAGAATATATAAAGAAACTCATCAATTTAACAACAGAAGGATAAACCAATTTAAAAATGGGCAAAGGACTTGAACAGACATATCTCCAAAAAAGATATACAAAGGCTAAAAAGCACATTGAAAGATGCTCAATATCACTAGCCATCAGGGAAATCCAAATGAAAACCCTATTGAGATGCCATTTCACACTAATTAGAATGGCTGTTATTTAAAAAAAAAAACAAAACAAAAAAAAAACCAGAACACAAGTGTTATAGAAGATGCAAAGAAATAGGAACACTCATCCATTGCTGGTGGCAATGAAAATGGTGCAGCTGTCCTGGAAGACGGTCTGGTGGGTCCTCAAAAAGCTAAGTATAGAGCTACCATACGGCCCATCAATCCCACTACTAGATATATATCCAAAAGAATTGAAAGTGGGACTCTGTACACCGAGGTTCATAGTGACCTATTCACAACTATCAAAAGATGGAAGCTATCCAAGTGTCCATCAACCAATGAATGAATAAATAAAAGGTGATATATACATACAATGGAATATTATTCAGTTATAAAAAGGAGTCAAGTCTCAGGCACTAGAGTAACTTGCCAGAAACCTACAACCTCCAGATAGGTCCCTGGTAGAGATAAGTCCTGAAACCTAGCCCAACCTCTCTAGAACATCAGATAATTCCATCTCCCTACCGCATATTAGTGACAGACCCTTCCAATATCAAAAATTTAGAATTGCCATAGGCCAAACAACCTCAATGAGAAGTATGGAAAGAATCAAAGGGGATGGTGGAATTATACATAGAAAATAGGACTTAACAAATGAATATGAATGCTGAACCATTAAATTGATATCTCTTTTAGTCTCCAGGATTTTAGAGCAGCTAGAAGTAAAAACCTAAAATTGTGAAATTGTAACCCATGTCCAAGTCTGAAATGTGTTCTACAACTAATTGTGGTGCTATGCTTTGAAATTTATAACTTTTTTGTATATATGTTATTGTTCAGAGAAAAAAAAAGGAGAAAAAAGTCGATTGTGAGGATAAAAAAGTATTTAAGCCCTCTAGCCTCCTATATTCTGGAGCAGCTAGAAGGAAAAATATGAGAGGATCGTATGGTAGCCCATGACAAACTCTGGGATCTGTCTTGTAACCACTTTTTGAAGAGTGCTTTAAAAACTTTTGCTTTTTTATACCTTTGCTTTGTATATATGTTATACTATTCAATAAAAAAAAGTTAAAAAAAAAAAAAGAAGTAGCACAAGGGGAAAAAAGGAATTAAATCCTGATACATGTGACAACATGGATTAACCTTGAAGACATAATGTTGAATGAAATAAGCCAGATACAAAACATGATCTCACTGATTTGAAACAATTAGAGTAAGCAAATTCAGAGTCAGAATCTAGAATATAATAGGGAATAATGGCATGTTAAGCCTTAAAATGTACAGGGTTCCTGTTCGGAATGATGGAAATGTTTTGGTAATGGATGGTGGTGATGGTAGCACAACATTCTGAATCCAGTTAACACTGAAATATATATCTGAATATGATTAAAAGGGAAAGAGTTAGACTGTATTTATAGTAACAGAATAAAAAATTAAAATTAAAATCCATGGAAGTACAGTATACAGTGAGTCCTAAGTTAAATCATGGACTTTAATTAATAGTACACTTATAAATATGGTTTATCATCTATTTTAACAAATGAGCCACACCAATGCAAGGGTTTTGGTGGGGGGGGTCGTATGTGGGGATCCTGTATTTTATTCATGATTGTTCTATAAACCCGCCATTTCTCTAATAAAAAAAGAACTTCTGCACAATGAAAGGCATAAACGAAGACAGCAGACAAGCAACAAACGGTGAGAAGATATTTCTATCCCAAGAGCTGAGAGGGTTTGATCAGAGAAGCAAAAAAAAAAAAAAAAAAACGCCAGGAGTGACATGGAATAAGAGGTTTATAATGGGAATTTAACCTTACAAAAATCACAGGGGCTGTTTTAACAATACACAGAGAGCTAATGCTCCTGCATTTGGTGCTGAGCACCGAAGTCCTATAAGGAAACTGGAAGCTGCGAGGGAAAGCTGAGACTCATGAGGAGAACTCACTACCTGCAAGCCTCTAATTTTAGTGATGGAGATGGCCTGTATGAGAATCTTCATTCCAGAACCAAAAATCATACCAAGCCCAAGAGCTGGAGAAGTTGAAGGAGGAGAGTCGGTGGGAGCTGAAAGAACTGTGGACCCGGTTGCTACTCAACACCAAGGAAGTGAGACATCAGATCCACGACAGCGCGCTTGAGCCACAAAAGTGCCGGACCATACAGGGACCTTCCAGAGCCTAAACATGGCTGCTGGTCCACTTCCAATCACCACAGGTTTCTCCTGTGGCCAAAACTAGCCCAAGACCATAGAGGGAATGGGTTTCTGGAAAATGTAGTTCCGGTTCAGCTAAGCTGACAGTGCAAAGCCCCTGCCGCCCATCCATTGTCAACTCGGCATCCACAAACACCCCTTTTCACCATTCTTAACTTTCAAATAAAGACTAGAGCAAAATTGTGGGAGAAAAAAAAAACATTGTGTGAGCCCTCAGTGGAAGGTTATTATGTGCACAAGGGAATGTTGTTTAATCGGAGTGTTGCTTTTTCTGATTTTCTGTAATTATATGTTCTGTAATTATATACTTAACCTAGAGAAGTTTTTGCTGAAATAAAAGCCTGTGGTAGGTGCCTTCATCACCTGTATATTTGTCCCTCCTTCGTGTTAATGACGTCTCGCAACAACATCCACCATCCACAAAGCCAAGGCAAACTTCAAATCAGCCAGGCATGGAGTGAGCTAGAGACGGGAGAGTAGGTACTGATTTTTTTTTCTTTTTTTGCATAGGTAGGCACCAGGAAACGAACCTGGTACTGATTTTTAGAATGTTAATAATACTAATATCTTTCCTACCACAAAAGGAAGACCTGGGACATTAAACATTAAACCATAAAAAGATGTCATCATAAATTACGTCATGAAACCTACGCCAAAACAAAGCAGGAAGTAGCTGAAATGCGTGTTTCTGCTCCGCTTTTGAGCTCCCCTGTTTATTAATCCTGGGAAAAGAACTAAGCAAGCTATAGCCAAATTGACAGCTTAAACATGTCATAGCCACAGTATCTGTTTTTATTTAGCAACATAATATATTTTTATCCAGCACTGTTCTATTTTTGCACATGACATTTTAGTGTATGTGCAATATTTTAGATTCCATCTATTGTGCAGGGGGCCATCACTTTAATTTATGGGTGATCCCAATTGTTGCTTCCCCCAAACAGCAATGGAATTTTTCAATATCCTCAGAATAAATCCCTCCTCTGGAGCAGTAAACATAGTATGACAGTGTGTCAACCACGGATTTGTTTCAAGATTATTTACTTACAATTCAACAACACTGCTGGCTCACGGAGCGTACTGTCAGCAAAAGCTGCATTGTTTGAAGTAGCTCAGGGAAACAGCCCGGGTTTCAGAATCCAAAGAATGTAGTTTTCCAAAATACCTCTGGATTATGAGATGCTATAGAACTAATAAATTTCCTCCTTAAAATAGTCCAGAAGGAATCCTTAACTATTTCTACATGTTTGGAAGCTTACATTATTGATGGGGAGAGAAAAAGCAGTTTTGTTTCTTGGGCTCATATAACAAGTATCACGGGTAACTCCTCCCACTAGGAATAATCTTCTCCTCGTGATTATTTTAAAAGGATAAATTCCAGAGCTAGACAACCGTTTGGAAAAGAAGGAAATAATGAAGAAGGGTGATTATCTGCAAGCGACCACTTCAGTGCACCCTTTTAAACTGCCAATGTTGACCTGAGGCTGACCACTGTTTCATAGGCTGGTTGGTTGGGTGATTTCATCCATTATGAATAAATTGGATATACACTGTAGGAGTAAATGACCATTTATATATCATCAAAACAGAATTGAATGGACTACAACTAGTTTATTGTTTACATATAGCCAGAAACCAAATTTAACCTATATATTTTACAGATGTCTTAAAACACTTTCCCACCTGCAATGTCATTTGTTCCTCACCACCATCCAGAGAAAGGACTTATTACGATCACCATATACCAATGAGGAAATTTAGGCTCAGAAGTTTTAAGCAACTTGCCTGAGTTCACACAGGAAATGACTAGAAAAGCTTGGACAAAAACTCAGTCTCTTAGTCCGGTGATTATAACTTCTGGTGTATCCATGATGTTTTTAATTTTGCAAATTCAAGTTTGCCTAAATATAGAAACATGCACATAAAGCATGTGCAGAGACTTTGTCCATGGGGAGGGATTTTTTAGCTGGGGACATGACCACCCAGAAGAAAAAATTCACTTCTCCTTCTGCCTTGCAGCTACGTGTGGCCAATGGAATGTGAGCAGAAGGGATGTCGGCAATTTCTCGTTCATAGGAGGCATGTGTGCTCCCCTCTCTTGGCAGAGGTTCCCCTGACAGTAAAATCTGAAACTCAAACTACAGGTTTATTTGACAAGTGATCCCAGGGAGCAACAGTGAGGGATAGGGAAAGTGGCAAGGAAGAAGGGAGAGGCAACCCACAAATGTGTTACTTTGGCAAAGATGTGGAGATATCGGAGCCCTCGTGCATTGCTGGTGGGAAGTAAAATGGAGCAGCCACTGTGAAGAATAGTTTGGTAGTTTCTCACAAAGTTAAACATAGAATTACCATATGGTAAATAGTGTATGGTTTCATTTAGAAAATACAAGAAAACAGGGGCCCAGACTGTAAACTCTTATAGCAGTCACATTTAGTCTGGTGTGGTGGTTGTTATTTTTGGATTTTGAGAGGCTGTTTATATATGTATAACCTGGTATTTAGAGATAAGAATGAAGCCGATCAGGTCCGGATTAGGGTAACTCAAAATACAGGGGTAAGGAAGACATTGTCTATATTTTCGAACTTCATCTACTCTTTGAGACCAAAGGAAGAAAGTCTATTTTGTCCAGAACCTAAATTTTCTGTAGGGCATACTCTAACTCAACCTGTCTAGATAGGTCATTTAAACAATCCAGACACTGGGAGCCTAGAATAAGAAGAAGGACCTTCAATCTTGCATAGCTTAATGTAATGCCTGCATAAGTCCCAGGGAATATTAAGCAGATAATTAAAAAGTATTGGCGGAGGGTGCAAGGGTAATTCAGTGGTAGAATTTTCACCTGCCATGCGGGAGACCCGGGTTCGATTCCCAGCCCATGCACTTCCCAAAACAAAATAAACCAAAGAAAAGCCAAACAAAAAAATTCAACAAACGGTGCTGCAGTAAGGGGATAATCACATGGAAAAAGAATGAAATGTGACCCCCATCCACACATACAAAAGAAAAGAAAAAAGTATGGCAAAGTCCCTTGAGGTGTGGGAGAAAAAATATGGAACTATTAAACTTTATCACCAGGGAAACACCTGACATTGTGTCAGCATTAGGGACACCCAATCAATAGGCCAAGCCCTTGATCTTGAGGCTTGCTCTTATGAAGCTTGTGTATGTAGCAGAGAAGCTTCACCTATCTATAGGTATGCCTAAGAGTTAGTCCTGGAGGACCTCTTTTGTTGCTCAGATGTGGCCTCTCTCTAAGCCCAAATCTACAAGTGAAATCATTGCCCTCTCATGACATCCAGAGGTGAAAGGCTTCCTGGCAGTGTGGGATAAACAATGCCATCCTGATCAAAAGGGGGGAAAGAAGTGTAACAAATAAGGTGTCAGTGGCTGAGAGTTCAAATAGAGTCAAGAGGGTACTCTGGAGGTCACTCTTGAGCAAGCTTCTGTTAGACATTGTTACCTATCATAGCTTGCCAAACCTCAACCAAAACCATTTCTGCCAATCCTAAAGGACACTTGGGGCGCTATATGAGATTCCACAAAGGTTCCATGCACTAGGGTAACTTCCCAGAAAACTTACAACCTCTACATCGGTCCCAGGACCAGACAAGTCCTGAAATGCAGAGGGACCAGCCTCCCCAGAAACTCAACTAGTTCCATCCCCTGTGGGAAACTGCTTATGGCACCGGCAGTGTGCTGGCCATCTTGTGGTCTGACGCCATCTTAGGTACTAACTCAAGTTAAGTTTCTATCTCAAGTTAAGCTTCTATTTCCTCACTTCTGTTCTGCCCTTCCCCGAAATCAGCTGACCAACCTTGGCTGATCTGCCTTTCCCAGCTTAGTCTCTGCTGACTGGTTGCTTAACTGCAGGGTAATGCCCAACCTCTGCTGACGTCCGATTCAAGTCACCTCCCCTTCCTTACTGCATAAATACCCTGGATTCACCCTCAATAAACGAGACTTGATCAGAATCCTGTCTTGTCTCCATTCTCTGTGTCTTTTGTCCCCCCATTCTCACTCCCTCCCTCAGGTCCAGGTTCGTCTGTCCCATGGGACGGGACATCCCCCTATTCCATATTATCGACAGCCCCCTCCAACTTGAAAAAACTAGAATGGGCATAGCCCAAATAACCCTGAAGAGTGGGAGAAAGATCAAATGTGGTGGTGGAGTTATACAGAGAAGGTCAGATTTAACAAATGAGTATGATTGTTGAATTATTATTTTGATGTTTTTTAGTCTCCAGTATCTTAGAGTGGCTAGAAGTAAAAACTTAAAATTGTGGAACTGTAACCTACACCAAAGTCTGAAATCTGTTCTACAACTAACTGTTATGCTGTACTTTGAAATCTATTGCTTTTTTGTATATATGTTATTTTTCACAAAAAAGGGGGGGGAAGGGGCAATTCTGATGATAAATGCACAGTTATATGAAAAAAAAAGGAATTCCAGCCTCCCCACCAAAAAATAGAATTGCGATATAAATGCCCTGCAATTCCATTTCTAGGTATATACCCCAAAGAATTGAAAACAGGAACCCACATACCTGTAGGGCAATGTTCACAGCAAAATTATTCACAATAGCCAAAAAGTGGGAACAACCGAGGTGCCCAACAACCGATGAATGGGCAAGTGGTACATACATACAATTGAAAATTATTATGCTGCAATAAAGGAATGAAGTTCTGAGACACACTACAACATAGGCGAACCTTGAAAATTTCATGCTAAGTGAAATAAGTCAGAGACAAAATGGCCAAATACTGTATAATTCCATGTAAATGAAATATCTAGAATAAGTAAACTGGGAGGAAAAAATAAATTAGAGGTTAACAGGGGCCAGGGAAAGTGGGTAATGGGGAGTTATTGCTTAATAGGACAGAATTTCTGTTTGAGGGGATGGAAGAGTTTTGGTAATGAATGGTGGTGGTGGTCGCACAACATTATAAGTGTAATTAATGTCACTGAATTGTACACTTAAAAAATAAGCAGCTAGGGGGCTGCAAGGGTAGTTCAGTGGTAGAATTCTCGCCTGCCATGTGGGAGACCCGGGTTTGATTCCCAACCCATGCACTTCCCAAAAAAACAAGCAAACAAACAAAATTAAACAAAATGGTGCTGCAATAACAGGATACTCACGTGAAAAACGAATGAAATGTGACCCCCACCATACAGCATGCACGCACAAAATAAAAATAAGTAGCTAACCTGCCTTGCACTTAGAAGGGGTGAGATCAGAGCACTGGGGTTGGGCCAGCGTACTGCAGCTCACGTGCTGTGCAAATAGGAAAATGGTTGAAAGCCTCTGACTTCAGGTGCTTCACTCATAAAGCGGGAATATGGGAATAATAAAACCGGCATCACAGGCCATTTGCGACGTTAAACGATACACTACACGTATATAGAAGTGCTTTGCAAATCATTAAGCACTCTGTTCACTGAATACCACTGGTGGGCCAACCATAGTATTAAACACTTGACATGGATTATCTCAGTTAATCACCACTGCCACCCTGTGAGCTAACTACCATCCCACCTGGTTTATGGGGATTTGAAGCTTAGCTTGCTGGGGGTCACGTGACCAGCAGTGGGTGGCGTTGGCATTTCCAAACAGCAGACAGGGCTCTGAGCTCACACTCAACTTGCCGCCATGCCCTGTCCCATGGAGGTGTCCCATGGGGCTACCACCTGCATAATTTAGCTGACTCGTTACCAATTAAAATTAAAAACAGCTGCCACATGTTTCCATGCTCCTCTCTGAGGTTGCCACAACAGGTAAAAAGGCTCCAGCGGTGTTGGAATGACAAAAGTCAGAGAAAAGACATCTCTGTCTGTGGTTTGCCTTTTACTAAAATGAGGAATACAATTTCTGAACATATTCTTAATCCTATTCCATTTCTCTAGGTATTGATCCTAGTCGTGTGAATTTCTGGAGTGTCCTCATGCTAAATTTAAATCTATTTATTTTTGTGTATTCCAAGTTAAATCCGTCATGAATCATGAGTTCTGACACACCTCTTTATTTTGAACTGTATGTCAGCATAACATATAGTTTATGCCTCAGTCTCTAAAATGTGATCGTGTTGGGTATTTAGAATGCTCATGCTTTTAAAACAGAGAGGCTAAGTAATCCTTTCTGCTTTCTTAGGATTCACTAAACACTCACGATTTGGAAATATCTAGAAGAAACAAAGTCATAGAGACAGAAGGTAGATTAGAGGTTACCAGGGGCAAGGGGAAGAGAGAAATGGGGAGTTGATTGCTTAATGGACACAGGGTTTCTGTCTGGGTGATGAAAGAGTTCGGATAATGGATGGTGGTTAGCACAACTTTGTAAGCGTAATTAACACCACTGAATTGAACACTTACAAATAAGTAGTTAACCTGCCTTGTACTTAAATGGGGCGAGATCCTAAGGGAAAGTGTTGGGAGAGCAGATCTGCGGTGACATGTGTGTCCCCTTCCAACCCAACTTGGTAAATGAGTTTGATGAGTGACTTTCTATTTGGGAACTAACTTGCTTCCTCTTGCTCCCCCTTGCCTCATTCCCATGTGTCATGTTACAAATATTTTTTTTTCAAAGTGCCTGTTCTTAGAGGATAGGAGGAGCTTTAAAATGAACTAACAGTAATGAAATGGGGCCTGAAATCACTCTGGCAGGCAAACACTACGCTTGAGGTGTAATTGAAAACAATACCACAACTAAATGACCCAGTTCCCACTCTAAGCTCTGTCTCATGTACAGCACTCAGGGCAAAAGAAATCCTGGCTGGTGCCAAATGAAAACAACAAAAGAATATGAATTTCAGATTCAGAATGATCCAGAAACCAAAGGAATTTGGAAAGGACTTTGTAGATGCAAAGTAGCGAATGCAGAACATGAAGGAGACTGGGCCAGCAATTACGGTGGGACTCTCACGTGAGTTTTGAAGGATGTTGAACCAACATCTAAGTGAAAAGCCTCCATGGGGAGGTTCAGTTGTCAATGTGAAAGGCTGAAGGAGGCATCATCTCCCCCTGCGCTCCCTTTCCTATTTAGAGGCTTAGCAGAAGGGGGCTGTAATATGATTACTTGATAAAGGAATTTCTAGTTGCTGCTTCAGTGGAGATTAAAATGACCTGTTGGTTTCCTTTGATGTTTCTTTGCTGTCACAACTTCTAAACTTCGAAATGCAGCACAACTCCAGTTTAGTTCAGAAGGGTTTTTTTATTAAAAAATAAAAAATGTACATTTCAGTCAGGGACCTGAGTTTTATTCAAATTTCTCAGAATTTTTTTTTTTTTGTAATGCAAGTCTTTTCTTCCTGAAAGGCATAAGTTTCCTCAATCATCCAGTGTTACCTCTATGACCTGGGACCAGAACTCTGAAAATATAGCTGTTGTGGTGTATTTGTGAGAGGATTGCAGCCCCCAGCCGTTCCACTGCCTCAGCCCCCCCACCCCTGCCCCACCCCGCACAGGGCGTCAGGGGTGGTCTCTAAAACTCTATATCCATCAGTTTACTGCCAATCCCAGGTACTCCCTAAGCCCTACCAGGTACTGGTGGAGAAGGTGTAGCTCAGAACTCCTTCCCTGTTGATCAGGGGAGAAAAAGAAACAGACCAATTGCCACATCTGCAACAGTTCACTCTTCCCTGTAGGCTGGTCCTATAATATGGGCCATTTCTTCAATAAAGATTGGCTGGACAAAAGGAATGGCCTGAAGTGGCTTCAGGCTAGAATTCAAGTTTCCCTCTCTCTCTGTCCTTTTCTTCCCCCTTCTCCTTCAACACAGTTCTCTAAGAAGCGTCCTTACTACTTGAGTGCCAGCAGGAGAGGGAGGAGGAAATGACATGAAATCCGTAGATCGAGTTCTGCCTGAAAACCTGTTTCCTTGGGCCCCCTGCACAAACTTATTTTGTTTGTTTTGCTTCTTACGTTGAGTGTCAATTTCTTTATGGACATGGACAAGAATGAGTCTCCAGTTCATGGCTTATTCCTGAGTACATCCAGTCCTGCCCACTTGGCTCATTCTGTGTTGCCTCACACCACTTTGGCTTTGGACTTTCCATCCTCTGGTGAGTGGTAAACTCTCCTTGGATACCAGCCGCAGACACGGCTCTGTCTGTTTAGATGCTGAAGTTTCAGGGCCTTGGGAGAATAAAAGAAGGTGGATCAAAGACTAACCAATAGTTCCATCTATTTGACTCCTAGCTTCTTGGTTAGCATTTTCTGCCAGGTGCCTGCACTGGTGGCCCTTCTGCAGACTTCTTAGAAGGGAAAAGAACGGCTTGGATCCCAAGTCCTGTAAGTTCAGCTTTGAGTTTACATCAACATCGACTGTGTCTTTTCTCAGCTGGTTTCTGTAAAAGCAGTGCTTCAGTTGGGCTGATTTGGGCTCTGGAAAGAGATGGGGAGAGGGTCGTTATGCTTTCATTGAATGCATTTAATTTTACTCCACCACTCAAGTTCAAAATGCTCTGGAGATTCAGTCATCTTCCTTCTTCCCTTTTCTTCTTTGACTCCCAAATCCAAATAATGTAGAAGTGGAGAGGGTCTTCTTGGGTGTGAGATGGAAATGTGGTAGACCTTTATTGTATTCAGCTCACACTCTATGTTAGATCCTACACCAGTGTTTGCCAAAACATACAAAGTTCTCATACCCCTGATCATGTCTCTGAAGACACATCACAAAATAAGTACAGTGCCTTTTCCTGGAGCGAATCAAATTCACCTGAGGGTCAGTCATTTAAAATCATCATAGAACCAGCAAAAGTGATCTGAAGCAGAAATCAAAATCTACTTTTTCTTTTTAAGATAAAACACAGGATTTTAAAGACATTTCATGCTTATTGCAGGCTTCTTCCAAATGCTTTCCTGGATCCCAGGGGAGTACTTCAAACTCTCCTTTGCTATTAGGAGTATTTGGGTAAAAAGTTTGAGAAACAGTGAGAGATTCTGGAAAATGCTTTTTATTAACAGTCGGTTTTTGTATCTGAGAAGAGTATTGCTTTATTTCTGGGGTTCATGGAATGAGAAATTATGTAGCCCTTGGCTGGACACTAAAGTCTGTTCCTGGGCTTGCCAAAAAGGCTGGGGTTGAGTCACTGGATTTGACTTCATATTCCCATTTGGAGACCACCGGGATTGTAAAACTCTTGCTGCTGAGTCCATTTCTTGTAAATGGCTCCACATATTCAAGAACAAATAGTTTAGCTCTGTCGTTATTGGTTTTGGGGGTCCCTCTCTCCAACACCCTGGCACAGAAGACCTGCTTATATGGGAGAAGTGTCAAGCATTTGTGATTTCTCTGTTCCGCATTTGTTGGAGAGTAAATAGGCAGCAATAAAGAAACTTTATTATGCATGCTTTCTGCCATTGTGGCACCTGAAATCCCCTGAATGTGCTGAGTGCAACTTAAATTTTAAAAGGCTCTTGAGCCTCACCTTTTTCATGTCATGAAAGTTGAACAGAAAGCCAAATAAGAATAAGCAAGCAGCGTGGGTCCTTGCTCCTAGTCTCAACTGACTCCAGACCCTGTCACAGAATTCCAACACCTCTTTTCTCCCCCTTCCAGCTGTTAAGTTCCCATGACTAGATTGAAACAACCATCTTCTCTCCGCCTCACAGATGAAAACCAACAACTGATTCTGCATATTACCTAGGACATTATGGTACAAAAAATGTTAAGTGGAAACAAAAAATGCTTACTTCCATTGATTTTTCAGGATATCTCATTTACTCTATGTCGTCTTAATTTGTTAGAACTCGAAAAGCAACTTTAAAGTGATGAAGCTGATTTTCACATGCATTATACAGACTCTCATGAATGCCAGCTAAAGGCACTTTGCCTAGACTGCTTTCCATTTATTTGTACATGTGGCAAGGGGATGGAGTAAAGCAGACTTGAAAAAGAATGATAAATACCAAGCATATTACTCTTTCTCTCAGCAACTAGTCTTAGAATGGGACCCTTTCTGAAATCTTACAAAACTCTGTTAAATCTTTCCAGGCAAGCCCTTCAATTAATATTAAGTTTAGGAACAAAAATCAGATGTCATAATTTCCCAATGATATTATGTTTTGGTAATAATCTCAACTTTTGGAGAAGGCAGTATAAGATAGTGGACAAAGCCCCAGCATGGGACATAGGCCAACCTATAAATTCCAGTGCCGTTGTTGGCTGGCTGTGAACCCTTGTGTATGTTCCATACCTTTCCTGTGCCTCAACTGGTTTTCATCTGCAAAATGGGAAGTGATTGCAATGGATTAGATGAGACGGCAAATGTAAGGACAAACCCAATGCTAAGCAAACAATTAATGTAGGGTTCCCTTCCCTTTTTAAGTCAGATTGCACATTATGGACATAAAGTAACTCCCCACCCAGAGCTAACCCTAACTGTGGATGCTGTTTTCTACTAAGGGAGCTCTTGGTGGCCCTTTGTTGTGACTGCTGATTGCACACATCTGGAAACTATGACAACCGTTTTGCTTTGGGTTCAGCTTGGCCCAAATGTAGCTCTATATAAGGCAGTTCCTAGCCTTCGGTTTTGCCCAACACATCACAGCTTGGCTTGAATTTAGGTGGAGGGGAGAGTGTCAAAGGAAATGCACAATGTCAGGGAGGAATTCAGTTTCAACTAGCAACTTTACCCAGCCCTCCACTGCCTTACTAGGGAGGGCACTGTCCCTGGAGTTTTTAGGTACCTTCTCTCATTGAAACTGCACAGGAGCCTTATTAGGAAGATTTATTATTATTCCTTCTTTGCAGGTATTTATACTGAATTGGGAGGTGGGGACTGTCCCAAGGTTATATAGATAATAAGGCATGGACTTGGGGCAAGATCACAGACCTTCTGACATGGAAGAAGGCAGAGGGATTTGCAGTGTTGGAGATTCAGCTGCAGCAGCGTCTGCCTTCCAAAGTCTACTTTGAATTGCTGCTGTCTGCCACAAGAGCTGGAAGGCAAAGGAAGGAAGTTTCAGATCAGTGTTCTTGGTGTTAGTAACCCTGGGTCTGGACCTGTCCAGTAGGTTACATATCCCGTGAGACAGATAATGAGATATAGCAAATTAAACATGCCACATATTCCATATCTGATCACTGATTTAAAAAAATAGAATTGGGGCAGGCCAGGGTGGCTCAGCAGGCAGACTTCTTGCCTGCCATGCCGGTGACCCAGGTTCGATTCCTGGTGCCTGCCCATGAGAAAGAAAAAAAAAAAATAGAATGTGTAAAACACTACTAACATTAATCAATCTTTGGGGATTTTTAAAATTGTTTTTTGATTATGATGATTCATACTTTAGGACCAACATTATATTGTCACTCATTTATTCAAAACTATTTACTGTATTAATCCACCTCCTGTCTGTTAAACACTGTCCTATATGTTGGGGAAACATCAGTGAACAGAAGCTCTTGAAAGAACCACCTGTTGTAAGTGGTTGATCAGTGAAAATTTGGGATTTCTTTTCTTGAAAGAATGCTAAAAAAGAATCAGCTTTCTTGCTTTCATTTTTTAAAAGAGTCAGCCATCTTGTTTTCATTTTTAAAAAATCATTTTCAAGAAATACAGAGCAAGTCTAAATGTAATTATTTTATGGATTTACTTGGTGACTTTTTTCTTTCTTGCCACCTGAAAAGCTTCCATTTTTCTCATGGCCCTTTAGTTTACAGGAGGCAATTTTGAGTCCCAACATGCCCTGCAGTCATTGCCTTACATGTCCACTGCCCAAAAAGATTACCAAAGTAATCTTTCAGTGCATGGGTTTCAGTGCAGTCCCAAATGCACGATGAACAGTGAAACTAATGTTGCTAAACTTTAAGAAATGAAAGACCACCAGTGTGCAGTATTTCACCTCCTCCCTACACTCTCCAAATAAGAAGCTCAGTGAATGGAATTATGACCTTTATTCAATTGCAATTCAACTGAGCATGTAAAATAGAAACGCTGTAAGTAAATCATACATTTGGATACTACATTTCATATTTGAGTACATGCCAAATAAGCTAATAAAATTTTATTACCTTTGAATGTAACGTCAGATGACAAACTTTATTTGTAACTGTTTCCATTTTATCTGTTTTTCCAGTCAAGTAGAACACGTGGGGTCACTTTTAATATTTTCTCTTCCTCCCCTTCCCCACCTCTAATGCCAACTGACCAACCCCATCCTGATTACCTAAATTGACCCTTAACCTCAGACCGAGAGGGTTGTTTTTAATTAGTGCGGAAAAGGAAAGATGAAGCACTTCCAAATAAAACTACAAAATTAATCCTGGCCTGGAAATAACAGTCAAGTGCCAATACATTATGGAAGACAGCTGGGGCTGCGAGCAGCTCTTGTCAGCTCGAGGTATCAATTCGAGAAAAGAGGGAAATACACCCCCACCCCCACCCTCACCCCCGTGCATTGGGAATTTTTACCAGGAAACGCGCGCTCGCAGATGTGCGCCCGCCCAGCGAGGCGGGGCTCCCGGAGCCGGCGCGAGCTGAGACGCGACTGTTGAGAATGAATGGGGCGCGGTGGCCGCACAGTTGAGAAAACAACCGCCGGCGAGCATGGCTTCCAGCTTCAGGAAGTCAACCGCGGCCTCCACCAGCCAGAAGAGAAAGGTGGGTCCGAGGCCTGAACTCACGGAAGATCAGAAGCAAGAAGTTCGGGAAGCATTTGATCTGTTCGATGCGGACGGGAGTGGAAACATCGACGTGAAGGAGCTGAAGGTGGCAATGAGGGCGCTGGGCTTTGAACCCCGGAAGGAAGAGATGAAGAAAATGATGTGCGAGGTGGACAAGGAAGGCACGGGGAAAATCAGCTTCAATGACTTTTTGGCCGTGATGACGCAGAAGATGGCTGAGAAAGACACCAAAGAAGAAATTCTGAAGGCTTTCAGGCTCTTCGATGATGACGAAACCGGGAAAATCTCTTTTAAAAACTTAAAGCGAGTGGCCAGCGAATTGGGAGAAAACCTCACTGACGAGGAGCTGCAGGAAATGATCGACGAAGCTGATCGAGATGGAGATGGGGAAGTGAACGAGGATGAATTTCTTCGGATCATGAAAAAGACCAACCTTTATTAAAGTTGGTTTCGCCTGCAAATAACGTGTAAAAATTGAGCTACTCGTTGGGTCCTCTTATACCACTTGGTGAAGTCTTGCTTTACGTGGCAGCGGCTATGCCTCCCCACTCCTCTCCAAACCCAACTAATTTGTCTAGATAATCCTGTTTCCAAATCCCTGATCCAATAATAGAATTTTAAAGATATTTTAACCTGATTTTTTGGTTGTTTTCATTCTCCAGAGCAGCACTGGAGTACATTAGGTTGATAAAGTGTCCTGAAGCTTCAGCCCACTCACCCTCTTGCCCGGCCCTAGTGGATGTCCATTAAACTGAATGCATTCGGTTCCCGGTGTCTGCCCACGAAAAAAAAAAAAAATCTGAATGCAGCACAGAGGCTTGGGAAAGTAGAAATGTGGTTCCCTTGTTACTTCTTTGTTGGTCACAAATTATCTTGCTTCATATATCATTCCTTCATTTTAAATCCTTGTTCTAGCAAGATGAGGTGGGATCTTCTAGCAGGCCATCCTAAGCCATTACTTTTTACTTAATTGAATACTAATTTGAAGGAAAACAGTTTTCCCACTTATGGACTTAAGGGGGTCAAGAAAGATAACAGTTCTGAAGTATAGGCTTGCCTTTGGGTGTGGAAAGGTATGCAATTTCCACTATTACCCGGTTTCATCAGATAATGAGTTCATTTGTGTGTATGTTAGCTACTAAGGCTCATCCGTGGCCAGTACATAACGTATACCCTGGCTACAAAGTAAAAATGAAATTTCACAGTGGCCCAAGCAGAGTACAATTAATTTGCTTAAGAGACTAAGCTAACTAAGGATCACAAGTAAATATTTGCAAATGGTAAGAACTTACTACTTGAGAGCATTGTAAGAAAGGAGGTAAGAATTAGCATTGTTGAGAGCTACTTGTCTGTCCTTAGAGAGATCAGCTAATGTTTTAGTTACTAGACTACCATAATGTAACTTTAGTCACTTTATCACTGCTCTCACAAGTCACTGTCCACCTACTAATTCTTAGAACATCTTGGCTCTTGGTACTTGTGAATTTTTCCCCCTTGAGATATAGTTGATGCCAGAGTGTCTGGCATAGTAGTTTTCTAATTTATGAAGTCCAGGAAACTCTTTCACTGTGCTTGTGTATGTGTTAATACATGTTTTCTGTTATAAATTAAGACTTTTTTGTTTTGGAAAAAGAAGCAGATACCTTCTTACCTCTTTAAATATCTACAAATCTGAAGGCAGAAAAAAATATCATTTGGAAAGATAATCTATCTTCTGAGATGCAGGGTTTGACTAATGTTCTGATAACAGGTAACAGAACTATTACAGAGGCAGGATATTTTGGTCACAAGTAAACCTAAATTAAATTGTCACACAAAACCCCATTAAGATGAATGCTCAAAATCTGGATAAGTTTTCACTTGGTTTGCCAGCAACTTTACCCTCGAGAAAGTGGCAGATTTAACCAGGGGAACTCCTGCTTTTGTCTTAATTCTCATTACCAGGAACTCATTTAACAGAACAGCAGCAGAACTAGCTGAAGTGACTGGCATGTTGACACTAACTGTGAAAGGATTTTGCTGAGGTGGCTGGTGCAGGACTGGGGAACCAACCCAGGCTGCAAATGCTAACAGTGCAGGCTCGAGGTCTTAGCCTGAACTCAGGTGCAGGCCTAATGGAGACAGGTGCATCCTAGCCTGTATGAGTATCTTGGGCCTGATCTGAGGGCAAGGGGAGGAGTGTGGCATTCTGGGAAGCAGCAGTTCCTGGCATTCTTGTTGACCAGAATCTTGGCTCCAAGATCGACATTTGGATCAAGGTAGAAATGCCAGGAACAAAGAAAGTTGGCAGAAACTAGGAGAAGGGGTAAGAGCTTCAGGCAACTGTACTGGGCTCAGCCTTGGTTCCTAAACCAGCAGAAGATGGAAGTGAAAACTAGGAACTTGAACAGAAGCCCAGCAGACAGACTGACCACACACCACGAGGTCAATCAGGGAGGCTGCAGTCCGGTAAGTAGAGGGGTGCCTTGAGGGCACAATCCATCTCAAATAAGGAAAGCGAGCTCCAGAATTTTTCTGAATCACACTCACTGCTGAGGAAGAACCTCTCCATGCGCTGTTTATTAGGTCTGCTGCTCAACTGGCCCAAACTCTGGGCAGTGGATAGGGAAAGGAGATAAGGACAGGCCTAGGCTGACATTTGGATTTTAAGAGAAGTCAATCATGCACTGGCTGGGTTAGGCTTATATCCCAAGGGTCTTTGCCAAAGGAGAACACAAAAATTCAGAGAAAATGTATAGGTACCTTTTGCAGGTAAGGAAACAGCACTAGAATTGGGGAAGAGCTAAAAATGTAAATTTCATTGAGCTACCACAATAGGTTCAAATAAAGAAGCAGGAAGTGTACCAAAGAAATCTATGTGACCAAGTATGGAACTGATACGACTTTGCTTTCTAATGATATATGTAATTCATGAAAACTGGATTTTAGGGTCGAGGATAACAATAGGACAGTATCATGGATGTGTCAATAAATTATTAAGAAAGCTTATATCCCAAATGAGCAGAGGGACAGGTGTAACGTTTAGGATTGTTGCAGGGTGACTCTCATGGGAAGCCGGCTCTGAGTCTGATATTTGTGAGCAAGAAGTTTGATTGTGGTTTCCGTATCATACAAGTGAGGGAGGAAAGAAATCAGGACTGGGTAGAGCGGGAAGTTGGGCTGTAATACAGACACAATAAAGCCTCAGCTCCTCTTATGGGAGGCTTGGCACTGGGGGATGGTTGTGCAGAGATGTCCAAAACTGGGGCAAGAAGACTGGGCCTTGGGCGGGCCACGGTGGCTCAGCAGGTAAGAATGCTTACCTGCCAAGCCCGATGACCCGGGTTCGATTCCCGGTGCCTGCCCATGTTAAAAAAAAAAAAAAAAGACTGGGCCTTTAGAATTCCTCATTGATTGGCAGTTACTGGGCATGAGTGGTCCCCAGGAAGGGAAGGACAATCATTGGAAGGGAAAACTTGACTGCAAATTGCCAGCTATCAACACTCCTAGCAAAACGACAGATGAGTGCTTCAGTTCTGAAGTTCTAAAATACAGCTTCCAACCCTTGAACTACTTTGTATACATTCTGGGAGAAGCTAATCCCCTCTTTTTCTGAAGGAAACTTATAAGGGAAGGTTAGAGGCTACAACCCTTAGCCATGCACCTGGTCTTGTAGCCACAGACTTCCTAACTTCTCAATCTAAATTCCTCACCATCAGCTAGCACCTCCACTGATGTGTATGGTTTATCTGATAGGATGACCCAGATTCTTATCCCTGAAAAGTCTGAGCCCCATTCCTTCTCATTACATGGCTGCTGCTTTTATCTATTTACCCTCAAAGTTGGGTGAAGAAGTACCAAGTGTTCTCCCTGGGTGCCCAACATACTCTTCCCTGCCCCTTTGTGTAACAGCAACTCTACCTCCTTTTGATGAAGAGGACCAATTACTCATGGATGGTGATTCTTTTCCTTGATTGTTTGTCTTTAGAATGAAGGAATCTGGCATAATTGGGTGGTACACTTAGTTAGTTTGGAAATTTAACAGGATTCTTGTTGTATCTCCTGGTGAAAACTTTCTTCCTCTGGGAGCCAAGATCTCTCAATGAACAGACTCCAACGCTATGGGGATGAAAGGTAGAAGTTAAGAGTAGATCGCTGAGAGTTACGGTAAGCACTACTTCCATCCCTGGTTTGCTGAACCCACGAGTTCCACCTAACAGAGATAGTACACTAGTACTATTCATTGATGCAGAGTGCATGCTACATCATGGAAGATGACATCCCATCCTCACTGGTTATCATGTCCATGCTGGCCCTTCAGCGGCATCTTCATCAAGCTTCAACAAGATTTTCCATTGCTCTATCAGGCTGAAAGGATCAGTGGATTTCATGGGAATATGTCCACTGTCACACCCCAAGATGTCTTGGTCTAATGTAATATTATGTGAGTTACTGTGTCAGTAGAATACTCAGATATGGTCCTGGTTGAATCTCTGCAAGCAGGAATGGGAAACCCATAACTGAAATATGTGTTCAGGCAAGTCAAGATGAGTCACTGCTCCTTCCAGGGTAGAAGGGGCCCAATGTAGCCAACTTGCTACCAAGAAGCCAGTTAGTCTCCTTGATGGACAATGCTAGTCTACATTTGGTGGCAGCAGTAGCTGGCATCCTTGGTGAGTGTTAACTCATGCTGTTGCATCATGTGCCCAAGCTCATTTGTGCTAGCATGTGGGTGGTCAATGACAGAGGCAGGCAGATGTCAACTGGCCAAGTCATTGTATCTACTTGGTTGTTTAGTGTCTCTTCTGTGGTAGACATGGACCTGGGCCACCTCCTCAGGAAAATTTCTTGGACCAGCTGGCCCTCTTGTGCCTGATCTCAGATATACCACTTTCATCTTACAAAGCATTGATGTTGGGCTCACCCAACATATGACTTTAACCCACTTTCAACTTTACGTTTTTCATATGCTTTGAGATATGGCTCTAATTTTCTTTTTCTCCACATAGAAAAAGTCCATTTTCCCACTGCCATTTACTGCTTAATATATCCTTTCCACCAACTTTGTGATGTCTGTCTGTCTACCTATTTATCTAATCTATCTATACCTGTTTTTGAGATCTCTATCCATTCTACTGATCCATTTGTCTCTTTTCTACAATTACCACACAGTTCATATTACAACAGCTTGCAAATATATCTCAATGTATGATTAATCCTTTTCAAAATTGTCTTAGATAATCGTGGACTTTTGTCCAAGTAGCTACTCCTACTTTCCTTTGATTAACATTTGCTTGATTCCTATCTTTTTACTTTAAACTGCCTATATCATTATATTTGAAGGGAGTTTCTTGTAGACACCTTGTGATTGGTCATGTTTTTTAATCCATTCCACTGATCTGTCTTTTAATTGGTGTATCTATACCACTTATATTTAAGGTAAATATTGATATTTTAAGGCTTAAATCTACCATTTTATATTTTGTGTTCTCTCCTTTTTTCATTTCTCTGTTTTCTTTTCTTGCTTTCCAGTAGGATACTTGAACATTTTTTAGAATTCTGTTTTGATCTATCTATAGTGTTTTGAGTATATCTCTTTGTGTAGCTCATTTAGTGGTTGCTTTAGTTGTTACATCATATATACAGAACTAATCATGGACTACTGGTGTCATTTTACAGTTCAAGTGAAGCACAGAAACCTTTCCTCTCCTTACATCCCTTCTCCTCACCCCATTTCTACATATTTCTTCTACATACATTTGGAACCACACAGTGTTATAATTTTTGTTTAGCCATCAAATATAATTAAGACAATAAAAAAGACAGGTAAAGCCTATTGTACTTATTCATATTTTTACTTATTAAGTTCTTTCTTTCTTCCTTCCTAGTGTTTAAAGTTTCCTTCTTTTATCATTTATTTTCTATTTAGAGAAATTTTTTAGACATCCTTTTAGGATAGGTTGGGTGACAACAAATTTTCTTAGTTTTCCTGCCCAGAAATGCTTTGTTTCCTGCCCTCCTTTTATTCTTGAGGGGTGTTTTCACAGGGATAAGATTTTGTAACAGTTCTTTTCTTCCAGCACTTGAAAAATGTTATGTCACTTCCTTTAGGCCTCTATGTTTTCTAATGAGAAATCCACTGTCATTTTAAGTGTTTGTCCCTTATAGGAGACACTTGCAAGATTATTTCTTTGTCTTTAGTTTTCAGAAGTTTTAGCTAGGATGTGTCTTGGCATTAATTTCTTTGGATTTATCCTGTTTGTGAGTTGTGCAGTTTTCTTAAATATTGGTTTATGATTCTTTCCAAATTTGGGAAGTTTTCAGCCGCGATTTTTTGGAGTACTTTTTCACCCACACCCTCTTTCTTCTCTTTTTCAGGACTTTGATGACATGAGTCAAAATTAGATCTTTTCTTGTATTCCTATAGGTCCCTGAGTCTGTGTTCTCACCCTTTTCCCAGTCAATATTTTCTCTGTTGTTCAGATTGGGTAATTTTTGCTGTTTTATTTTCCAGTTCACTGACTCTTTCCTCTGTCCACTTTTCTGCTGTTGAACCCATTGACTGAGCTTTTTATTTCAATAATTGTGTTTTTCAGATTTAAACATTCCATTTTATTCTTCTTTACATCATCCATGTCTAGCTTTTCTATTATTTTCATTTGTTTCAAGTGTGTTCATAATTGCTTGTGGGAGTATTTTTATCATGACTGCCTTAAAATTTTTGCGAGGCAAATCTAACATCTCTGTAGCCTTAGTGTTGGCATCTATTGATCTTAATCTTTCTGGATTAAGTTTGAGATCTTTCTGGTTCTTGGTGGGACAAATTATTTTTATTTTAAACATTTTTGTATTATGTAAGTTACTCTGGATCTTATTTAACCTCTGTTTTAGCTGGCTCTCTCTTTTTTTTTTTCAGAGATTGATCCAATTGGGGGAAGGCAGATAGCACCTTGTTACTGTCAGTTGGAGGTAGAAATCTGTTTTACACTCAGCCTCTGTGGACCTCCAAGAGTGGGGCTCTTCATCACTATAAGGCAAGAATGGAAGTTCTGACTCCCCACAAGGTCTGCATTGACACTATAATGGGAGTTGATCTCTTTGTCACTGGTTGATGGTAAAAGTCCTGAGTTCCCAGTAGGCCTTCTGTGACACTACCCCAGCAGAGGGAGGACGTGGAGGTGATAATCCATGTTCTCCATGTGTTCTCACTGGCATAGTGAGGTGGGGGAACCTTGTTACTGTTACTGAGCAGTAGGGATAACAGTCCTTGTTTTCTAGTTGGTCTTCTCTGACACTATCCCAGTAGAGATGTTGGAACACCTTGTTTCAGCTTTTTAATGGTGGTCGTCTAAGCTGCCCACTTGGCCTTTGCTGGCATTGGTGGATGTGCTGATGTGACTCTGTGGTGGACCCCAGAAAAGCCATGTCCTTTGATCCTCATTCAGTATTGCTGGGTGGGAGCATTTGATGGTTTCTATGAAGATGTGACCCACCCAATTGTGGGTGGTAACTTTTGATTAGATGATTTCCAGGGAAGTGTGTCTCCACCCACTGAAGGTGGAGTTGCTTGCTGGAATCCTTTAAAAGAGGAAACATTTTTGCAGAGAGTCTCTTTTTGGTAGAGCCACGAGAAAGCCAGCAGATGCCACCATGTTTGCCATGTGCGCTTTCAACTGAGAGAGAAACATTGAACATTGTCGGCCTTCTTGAACCAAGGTATCTTTCCCCAGATGCCTTAAATTGGACATTTCTATAGACTTGTTTTAACTGGGACATTTTCTTGGCCTTAGAACTATAAACTAGCAATTTATTAAATTCCCCTTGTTAAAAGCCATTCTATTTCTGGTATGTTGCATTCCGGCAGCTAGCAAACTTGAACAGTGGGGGACAGGTCACTTTATTTACTGTGGTGATTAGCTGGAGTAAAGCAGGTATTGTCTAAAAGTTTCCTGTCTTGCTACACTGTCCTTTTCCTGGTCCTTTAGCTAAAGAAAGCAGGCTTTTACTGGGTCTTTTTTTAATCTGCCCCTGTAGGCATTCACAAGTTACCAGCTTCTGTATCTCCACACCTGGCATCTCTGAGGCAAAAAGAAAACCCAAGGAACTCACCACTGTGTCATTCCTTGCATCCTAAGATCTTTCTTTTCTCTACTTTTGTAATGTTCCTATGCTTGTTTTATATATAATATTCTGGGTTTTTATTTGTACTTAGTAAGAGGAATGGGGAAATTGTGTTTACCTCACCTTCCTAGAATTGGAAGCTAATCATGATATTGTTTTATAATTTAAAAAATTTACTTTATATTTTTCCCCTATTACTTTTTCCATATAATGAAAAATTCAGATTCTATAAAATTCTAAATGGTATTAGAGTATTCAAGGGATTTTTAGTAAATAGTCTGTAAACACTCAAACGAGAACATCATAATAACTAAAAGAATAGGTTTAGTAGGTATAAGTCACATCAGATAGAGTGAAGGACTGGTTAGCAGATTAAGATGGAAACCACAGCATTTATTTTTAAGTCTGAAATTATATTCTTATCAGTAAGACAAAATATATGGGGTAGATTTACAATTTAGTAAAATAGCAGTAGTGACTACTGCTTATTGAGCATCTATTATGTGCCAGGTACTATACATTCCTTATTTGAACTCTCCATAGCAGGCCTTTGATATAGATGGTAGGGGACCCATTTAATGAAGGAAAACATTGAGGTTCACAGTAACGCCTCCAAGACTGCAAAGCCAGTACCTGGAAGAGTCAGAACTCAATACCTGAGTTTTCTGGCTCCAAGACCTCTGCTCTTTCTGCTACACTCAACAGCCTCCTGCTAGTAGATGTTGAGCAATCATCCTCAAAGAGTTGTGGTTAATATGATAAATGAGCACAGAGACATTCCCAGGGGGCTCTGTCCTGTACAACATGATTATCAGTACTTAGAAAAAATGTGAAAGGCAGTTGCAGCAAATTTGGAGGTGACCCTAAACTGGGAAAGATAGCCAATTGCCTGGTTACAGAATATGGATTCAAAAAAAAAGGGGGGCTCAACAGGCTCTGCAGTGGGTCAGATCTAACAGGAAGAAACCAGAGAGTGAAAAATGTGCAAGCCAACACTTGGATTCAAAGGGCCAAGTTTCTGACCACAAAATGGGAGTGGACACTGCTTACTGAAAACCCAAGGGAAGGACAAAACTCCAACTTTAGTAAGTGCACAGTGTGCTGAAAAAAATTAAAACTGAACTAAAATGAAAATGAATGTGTTCCTAGGCTACATTCATAAAACTGTGATTCACCAAATGAATAGGAAAACTGGGGCGTGGAGAGATTAACTTGTGCATGTTTGCATAGCTAGTCAGTGGTGAAGGGAGGATTTTTTCTAGTGGGTTTGAAGCCCAGCACGGCCATTTCCTAGTCGGTCTTAGGAAAAATCACTTCTCTGAGCCTCAGTTTCTTATCTGTAAAATCAGGGGGATTACATTACCTTTGTCAGGATGTTGTCAGAATTAGGAATAAGTTATATAAAGTGATCTGGTACATAATAGATTAATAATGGGTAGATGTAAAAATAATTAAAATAAGTGAAGTATACCCAAAAACGATAAAGTAGTTAAATAAGCATATCTTTCTCACATACATAGAATATAATAACTTCAGGAAAATATGCCCTAAAATAAATATGCCTGTGAGCCAGTCCTTCACTGTCCAGGCCTACTGAGAGCAGGTTTGGGACCCAGCAGAGAAAAATATATATATTAAAAAACTTTAAGGCCCCTTAGCAAGAATAGATTTGCAAATGCTTTGGCTTCCCCACTCTCTATCATCGTCATCAACCCAGCGTGGACCTGAGACCCAGGCTTGTACAGATTCATGCGGCCCCTACATCAGGCTGCCTGCAGCTGTGCAGATGGGTGCTACACAAGCAGCAGCCAAGGGGATAAGTGAAGCTGAAGTCCAGCCTACGACCCACTCATTAAGCCTCACGCCCTGGCAGGGAGCAACTGCTTAGAGGACCCTTTTTATGCTTCTTTTTCCCCCTGCTTTGTCTGCCCAGAGGGGTGCTTTTTTTCTAATTTGCACAAGCATCGCATATATTACCCATAATCCTCCCACCACCGTGTTTTGCTTATTTGTTTTTCTCTTTTTTAACTAAATTAAGCTGCCAAGCTTGGAAAATCAGGAATGTCACATAGGAATCCATATTTTTGGCTTCTTTTGAAAAATTGGATGTTCTTTCCCGCCAGGCCCAAATTCCTTCCTGACAACAATCAACACGTAGCTGGAGCAGCACGGCGGCTGCTCCCGTCGGAGCGGGACACGCGGGCTGTCCCCCTGCGCTACTCTCCCGCCCTCCCGGTTCCATGTCACTTCCCTGCTCCCCAAAAGTGGTCGAAATTTCCTACCCCCCGAGAGCTCCTGACTAAGGACCCAGACTCCCAGATCGTGGCACAGATGCCTCCAGAGGGCAGCACTCGAGCGCATGAGTGACAGGGGAGGGACGACGTTCTTGAGGACAGAGAAATGCCTCCTGCGCGCTCCCGCCCGCGTCTGCGGAGCTCCGGGGACAGCCACCCTCGGGCCGCGTCTGGGATCAGGCACTGCGACCCTCTGGGAGGCGGGACCACGCCGCTCTGTCCGCTGCGGCAGGCTGCTCGCCAAGCTCCGGGCTTTTCCAACCCACTTCTCTTTCTCAAACCAGCCGGCAGGAGGAGGTAGATGCGGGGAGACACCCCGTCGCGGAACCTTTGACAAAAAAACAGGCAGAGAAAGAATCACTCTGACAGTGCTCGGGCTGTTCAAGGAATGCTCAGATCATCTTGCTAAACTCCGCGTTAGAGGCAAACCGTGGGCGAAGCCGCGGTGCAGCGTGCCTGCTGCGCCCTGGTGCACCGAAGTCAACCAAGAGAAGAGCTGGGTACCCTGTTGAGGGCTAAGAGTAAGCCGATTACTCCAGCTTAGCCTACTTGAAATGTGCAGATCCCACCAGGGGACAGCAAAAGGCTTTGCTACCTCTTTTTCTCTCCCTGGGACATCTCCCTGCACATTGAAAAACAACAACAAAAAATCCCAAGGAGACCAGTTTTACCTCTCTCGGCACTGACGAACCCCTCAGTCTCCGACAGTGAGGATTAGAAGCCAGTTTCCAAAAACACGCGGCTGCACAATTATTGAGAAGAGATGAGATGCTGTTACCTAATAAAAAACACCATCAATATAGAATGACGAACTACCCAGGAAATGAATCAATAGAAAAGGACATGTTAGAATGTGGGAGAGTAAAAATCACTTAAACTTTGGGTGAACTTAAAGAAAG
Organism: Tamandua tetradactyla; assembly: GCF_023851605.1. Classification (NCBI taxonomy): domain Eukaryota; kingdom Metazoa; phylum Chordata; class Mammalia; order Pilosa; family Myrmecophagidae; genus Tamandua; species Tamandua tetradactyla. The sequence goes on from NC_135344.1 coordinate 63,521,442, forward strand.
TCACAGGCGATATGTTTTTCCAGGTTCCTCAAAAAGCACATCAGCATGTGACGGTTCGCCGAGTCTCATTATCTAGGGAACTGAATTTGGGCGCTTTCTAAACCTTCCTTGACAGCCTGGAATCGTTCTTGAGTCGTCTTCTAAAAGGAAGCCTGCGTCCTTTTCTGCGCCTCAATCCTAATTTAGGCAATATCAGCGAACGTGACAATTAATTCCGTGAAGGCAGCGCATTTGTAGCAGCAGGGACAGGAATGACTGCCTAGCTTTGATAATTTAGGGCAGTGGAGAGCAGAGGGTCAGAACACCCTGGGGTGGGGTCTCAACCTAAAAGGTGGCCGTGGCACTGAGAGTTCCTGCGCCCTGTTCTGCAGCTGTTCCAGATTTTCCATGGGCTCACCTTTAAATTAAAAGAATTTCTGCACTTTCAAGAATTTGAAAACAAAGCCATGTGTGAGAATATGAGATCCGCTTATGTGCCCTCACGAGAAATAGGTTGCATTCCTTGTTCTGTGCTTTAAAAAAAAAAACCTCTTTTTTCTCAGAACGCCATGTATGTAAATGATACCACATTAATCTTTAGCATGTGCCCGTGTTGTTTTAATTCACTAAACTTGAAAACAATGCCCATTGTTCTCTTTTAGCATGTTTTGGCAACACTTGTAGAAATTCAAATATATGAACGAACTCATAAAATGAGTACAATAGCAAATACCACTCAGCAAGCGCTAAATCTGCAAATGTCTCTACAGTACACACACACACAAAAGTATGGTTATAATAGATTTTATAAAGCTACATAAGTTTTCTTTTTTAATTTCACTCTTAATTAGCAAAATATAAGGAAATTACATAAAGAGAAGTAAAGTAATAAAGTTGCCAGAATAGTATTTTTACATATCGAGCGTTTTTTCTTTTATTTTTAAGGAAATTATGTGATATAGTGGAGAAAAAAATAAGCAGATCTCAGTTAGAATTTTGGTTCTTTACTTAATAGTTTTGTGATATTGGGCAAAAGAGGTAATTTCTCTGTTCCTCAAAAATAAGAATAATATTATTAGTAAAACTCATCTATAAAATGAGTTGGTAATAGTCATTCCACAGAATTGCAAGGATTATATGAATGAGATTATATGTAAAGTGCCTGACGTGGTGCCTTAATAAAGGTAGCTTTCATTATAAAAAATTCTTTCAGGTGATGGTGATTTAAAGACGCTTTTGTAAATTTTTTAAAACTTTAGAAATGATTGACTTTCAAATGATCGAGTGATTTACTTTTAGCGCCAAAAATGTCCATGACTGCCATAATCAAAAATATATAATAATGATTTAAATCGTAAGTATTAAACTATTTCCCTTAATATCGTATCACATGGGTAAATCTTAATTTTGATGACTGGCTTATCTGTTCATTCTAGATGCAAACTGTTGCTTTGTGTGTTGTTGCTTTGTGTGTTATCACTTGCACATGGTTACTATACTTGGCAGTTGGCTTTATATTTTTCCAGTAACTCATTACAGGAGTTTATCTGATTTAAAAATCTAGCAGTTTTATTATGTATCGAGTTTATATAGTTCAGCTAAAAGTTTGAGGATAAAGACTTGTTGCAAGAAGTCTTAAATTGTTCTTGGCTATTTTCTTAATTAGCATATATGAAGATTAGAAATGGTCACTAGTAAAATAGTTGTATCTACATATTCCTCTTGTGGAATATTCGAACAAAGGACTTGCAGTTTACAGAGGGAAAAGCTGGCATGGTGCTTGGAAATGTATCCAGAAACCTAAGGAAATTCATAGAAATAGAGGCTTGCTATTTCTATAAAATAAGGGAGAGCATGTTTTGATTTTATGCCTGAAGAATTAGATTAAGCAGTTTTATAAGGTTTGGGCTTAAGAGTACACTGGCAGAGAAAGCTTTTTCTCAAGACTTCTTAACTGGTTAGTCAGTGAAGTTACCAAGATCTCACTTTGAAAAAGTCTTAAGTTTTGCAAAAGTTAACTGTCAATGAGCTATAATAGCTTAATCATCCTCGAATAACACCTTTGAAGAAGCTGTATCATGAGGACCACGTCTCGGAATCTACATTCGTTGCTGACTCTAATCATAGGTGACCAGCTGTCCCAGTTCGCCCGCCACTGAGAGTTTCTGAGATTGAGGCACTTTCAGGGCAAAAATTGGACAGTCCCAAACAAACAAGGACAACTGGTCACCCTACCCAATGGCCTCATCCAATCTGTATTAATAAATGCACTAGATTCAACATGCCTCAAACTGTCTACCTGACCTGCCTAACTCTAACAGTCAACTAGCTTTTATTAATTGCCTTTTGTGTGCCAGGTATTATTTGTGCAGGAATCTGGAGACGATGGTTGTCCAATTGGTGGAAAGCGTCACAAATTGAAATGTTTTATGGTGCTCAGACTTTGTATCTTATGCTGTTAGCCTTGTATGGATACTTCCATTCCCAGGTTCACATTGCTTCTGCAACTGTTCGACTGCGCTCAGTGAAGGAAGGATGACCCAAAATAACCTTGGATTCTATCTTGGTTGTACTGCTGACATCTAAGTTAGATTCGATTTCAAGAAACATGTAAAAACAATTCTGTATGAAAATGGGCCAAAGATAATAAACCATTGCCTCCCTGCCTGCCTTCCCACAAATATTGAATTAAATACAGCATATGCCCTAACATTGTAGTTCACTGCTATAAAGATTTATCAAAGGGTTACTCTGGGACAAGCCCTGTGCTAAGTGCTGGGATTACAAGGCTGCATGGGAAATGGCCCTGCCCTCAGGAACCTTACATCTAACAGGGAGACAAACATGTACTGCCTGCTCTGTTTCCACCCTCTCCCCACAGCCCCATGCCCCATCTTTCTCTGCCCTGCTCTATGCCCCACGGATTTGACCTCTATGAGCTGCATCGCTATGACTTCTGATTGAGTTCAGTCAGCAGAAGTCATTGTTTTGGTGAGGTGGCTCCAGCAGGCTCTCTACAGCCACAGCTCCTGAGGGGCATTCCTCCCCCCACTGGGAACCTGTACCAGACCTCCAGTAATCAGTGTCCTTAATTCTGCCCACTTCTGTCAATAGTCCCATCATTAAGTTATTTTCACCATGTCATCATGTGTCTTCTATTTCCTGCCCAAACCCTGACTGACTCAATATGTAAATAAATTATGGAAATTCAGGAATGTATGTACAATAAAAGAGGTATATGCAAGGGGAGCAGTACAATAAAGGAGGGTACGATCAAGAAGTCCCAGGGAACAGAAATTGATAATGTTCCATGAGATGAATTCTTGAAGGTCACATAAATGGGAAAAAGACCTGGAAGGGGCAACAGCAAAGGGAAAAAATGAACCATGGTGGATTCATGCAGCTGTGAACAGTTTAGGATAGCTGGGGCACAGAGTACAGTATACAGAAGAAAGCAGTGGGAGGTAGTATGGAGAGATGAGTCAGGGCTAGCCCATAAAAGAATCGTTAGCAGTTCTGTTCATTAGATGCACACACACATACTATATGCTAAGCCCTGTCCTAGGCACGTGGGACAAAGATCCAGACAAAAGATCCTTACCTTTAGGAAAAGATAAACAATATGCAATGTTTTAGTTTCCTAAGCTGCTGGAAGCAGACAGCATGAAATCGGTTGGCTGAATACTGGGAATTCATTAGCTCACAGTCTTGAAGCTGAGAAAATGTCCAGATCAAGGCATCATCGAGGCGATGCTTTCTTCTCAAAGCCCAGCGGCTGGTAATCCTTAGCTCCTCTGCCACACAGCAAGGCATATGGCAGCATCCGCTGGTCTCTCACTTCCTCTTCTGGGGTTTGGTTCTTTCAGTTTCTTGCTTCCCTGGTGTTTTCTCTCTCTCTCTCTCCATCTTGTTTAGAAAGGATTCCAGTATGAGGATTAACACCACCTGGGCCACACCGTAACTGAAGTAGCTTCCTCAAAAGGTACTATTTGCAATAGGTTTATACCCACAGGAATTTATTAGCTTTAAGAACACGATTTTCTGGGGTGCGTATAGTTCTATACATGCAATAATATAGCATATAAATAAATTATACAGTATGTTAGCAGGCAATAAGTGTTATAGAAAAAAAAGTAGACAGAGTAAAAGAGATCAAGAATCAGTTGTGGGGAGTAGGTTGCAAAGGAGGCCTCACTGGATAAGCCCCTCGAGAAGGTAATTTGTGCACAGTATTGAAGGAACTGTGGGAGTTAAGGGTATGAATATCTGGAAGAGATTTCCAGGCAAAGGGATCAGCCAGTGCAAAGGCTTTAGGTAAGCTCGTGTCAGGCATACTCCAGGAACATCAATCAGACCAGTAAAGCTGGAGCTGAAGTGGGAAAGGAGAGAGTAATATGAGATGAGATAAGAGAGTCTGGGGTTAGGGCAGTTCTTGAAGGTCCTTCTAAACTATTGTAAAGAGGTTGGATTTTACTCTGAGGGAAATGAGGAGCCTTTGGAGACTTTTGAGCAAAGGAGTCACCTGCTCTGACTGAGCTTTATTCTCTGGGCAATGAGAATAACTGAAGAGATTAAGTAGGGAGATGTCATGAAAAAGAAAAAAAGGACTTATGATTCTTGTTATTCAAAGACCAGCCGTCGGGGGGGTCACCTGGGAACTCGTTAGGAATGCCAGCCCACACCCCAGAAGTTCTAAATCAGAATCTGCATTTTAACAAGATCCCGGGGGATTAGTCTGCATGATAGATTTTAAGAACATTGGTTTCAAAGATTCCTCTGATAAGAAGGTGGAGGATGAGTAGACAAGTCTAAAGGTAAGCCCTCCCAGAGAAAGGCATGGAACGCCTAAAACAGAGCAGCGATACGGATGTAAGTGAGAGGACAAATATCAAGGAAATTAAAGAGAAGAACAATGCCTAGCACAACACTGGCAGTTCCCAGAGATTTTAAAATATCTTTTTGACACTTTGAAACAATTATAGATTCATAGGAAGTTGCAAAGAAATGTACAGGGAAGGCCTGTGCAATCTTCCTCCAGCCTCTCCCACTGCTTACATCCTACACAACTATAATACAATAGCAAAACCAAAATAATGATATTTGTACAGCTCATAGGGCTTATTCAGATGTCACCAGTTATACATGATCTCATGGGTGTGTGTGTGTGTGTGTGTGTAGCTCTGTGCAATTTTATCACACAAGTGTCCTTGTATAAGCACTACAATTCAGACACTCAATTGTACCATCACCATAAGACTCCTCCATGTTGGTCCTTTATAACCCCACCCATTCTCTCCCTCCCTAATCCCTAGCAAGGCCACTCAAACTCTCAGTTCCCATCACTTTACAGCATTCATAGAGTTTGTAATAAGCTTAACAGGCCTCCTAAAACTCCTTTTGTACCATTTATGCATTTCTCCCAAATGCCTCTTTATTTATAGAAATTCATTAAGATGGGGTGAGAAGGAGAAAAAAAGCAAAACAGCAACACATCAACAGCTATTCCCAGCTTTTTCATGTTGCATGTATCCTGGTAGTTTCTTAACTGCACAGTATCAACAATGACTTGCCATCACTTTACCTAAAGAACACATCTGAAGTTCAGAGAACTATTCCACTGGTATCAGACCAGAGCAATGGCAGGCTGTTCTGGGGATCCTGTTTGCCAAACCCCTCCGCAACACCCTGTCCCCTCAGCTCTGATCCCCCACCCCGGTTCTCTGCCTGTGCCCCGAGAAGGTTGGACCCTGCAGACTGCATCGCTAGGTCCCTTGGGTTCCCCCTCGATGATCACAGCTCCCGCCAGGCTTCAACTCCCCAGCCCCGCCTCTCACTGGGTTCCAGAATCCTTGTCTCCACCTCTTGCCCCTTCATGGCTGCAGCTGGTACACAGCTCCTTCCTTAGGCCTCTTCATCTGAACCATCAGAGGTGGATTCTATTTTATTCCAGGGCACTGACAGGTACACAGGGCAAAGCAGATGATACAAAAATCTGTTATATATCATCAGATCTCGGTGATCAGGGAGCTTTTTTTTTTATTAATATGGACCCATAATTTTTCTTAATTATTCACTTTCACCTGGACTTAAAGAAAACAGTCATATTAATTCACAATTCTGATGTAAAAAACCCAACTTCCGTGACATTATGGAAGCTTTATGTATGAAAAGCTTTGTTGAGCATGGTGAGTGCTTTGGCTTTGCTGACATAGAAAAGTCTCTTGCCTCCTTTCAGTTAGAAATTGGGCAATGATCTCACCTCACGATCGTAAGGGCTCTCCTAAGGGATCCTGGCATCTACAGGAGTCTATTCAATTTCTTTGCCGTCTATAATAATATAGGTGTATTACCCTCTTATTCCAAATATCTGCAGAATCAGTTCACAGAAGAATTTTTTCCCCCCATATAGAGACAGGCTGATTTGCTCAGGATAAATTTGACAAGTTGTCATAATTTTGATATTACTTATATGCTCCTGTCTGTATTTCTGATTGGGCTTGCAACTACTTAGCCCATTATGGACCAGATGATGAGACTTAAATGTCACTGCATGACTGATAGAATGATTTATTCATCGTGGGTCATTGGAGTAGGCTATCATCAAATGCTTAAGGTATTTTTACCCATCTTGTTGTCATGGAAACCCAGAATGAAGTTAAAATATATTTATAGCCAAAATTGCAATAAAAACTTGATTTTTAATTCTGTATAATCTCAGTTGTTGGCTATGATGGCCTGCTGATTTCTACATTCTTCAGATTACTCATTAATAATGCTCCATACTTGTAGAGCTATTGGCTCCTATGGGCCTTTATTTCCCCTGGCCCAGAGACAGTATATCATCTGGTGGTCTGCTTGGTTTGCTGCTGGGTTGAATGAAAGAGAAAAGTCTGGGATGATTCCCAAATTTCTGGATCTGGTGACAGGGAGATCATGGCAGAGCGAGTTTGAGGAGAAAAGTCTGGTTTAAAAATGGCTCAATCTGAAATCCCCGTGAATCCCGCACATAGAGACAGTCAGTAGAGGATTGACTACGCTGGTCTGTGGTTCTGAGTAAAACCATTCAAAGAGCATCCTGAGTTAGTGGAAAAGAGTATTAAGGACAAAAATCCTAGGGAATATAAACATGGGAGAATGGGACAGGGGAAGAATGCCAGCAAGGCAACTGGGAAGGCATGTAGTGTGGGGAAAGCACCTGGCACATAGCATGCCCTCAGCAAATGATGTTAAAGAGATGAATGCAGACCCAGCTCTCACAGTCTGCAGAGGGCTGCATGGCCATGCTGTGTGACCTGCCTCTTCCTTCTGGCAGCTAACCAAAGGATTGTGTGCCATGCCTGGCTGCTCTTCTCAGATCCCCTTCTGGTCCGCGCTGGGTCCACTTCGCATGCACTTGTCCCCTTCCTCCTTGGTCTTCCTCACTCTCTCCTTTTCTCCTCCATTTCTCCCAGGCTCCTGGCTTGATGTGTCTGTGCCGGTTACACCTGCTTGCCTGCAGCTTCACATTCTTCAGTGCAGAGCACCTACAAGACAAACCCCTTTTCCCCTAGGACGGATTGCTTCTCATGGCAGAACCATGATTCATTATTATGCTAAAAGACCCTCTTCCTCTGGATAAGGTGGAAGAGCTTAGAGGCTAGAGAACCCCATCCTGTTTTATGGGTGAGAATGGGGTGGAATGTAAAGGAAGAAGGGGCAACCGGTCCTGCTGCTAATTAAAGGAGCAGCCTGAGACGTCAAAGGAGAACCAGGAAAGAATGGTGTCATTCATACCGAAGCTGTAGATGCTTTTAAAAACAGGGCTAGTCGTTTGGGCCAAATGCCCCAGGGAGGACAAGTAAGGAAGGGACTTAAAAGTAACCAGAGGATTTGGGTGTCAATAGTTCCTTGAATTGAGGAGCAAAAATTCCCACATGGGAATGAGACTGAAAGCCTCGAGGCATGGGTTGGAGGCCCACAGGAGGTGAGCAAGGGATGGCACCTCCCCAGTGTGCTCTGCCCTGGCGTTTCCATCCACCCATAGCTCACCCTTGATTCCTCTCTTTCCCTCACCTCGCAATCCAATCCTGTTGACTCTGCCTCCAAAATAAATCCCAAATTTCTCTCTATCTCCAACAATCAGATCACCATGATCTCTTTCCTGGTTATGGAAACAGCTGCCTACAGCTCCACTTCTCCCTGACTTTCCCAGAATCCGTTCTCCACACAGCAGCCACAATAATCTTTCCTTCCTTCTCTCTTTCTTTAAATCCTAACAGCATTTTATTTTATTTTGTAATATTTACTATCTAAGAACCAATCAAGAATAAAGCCTTATTTTATTTCCATGAAGAACTTACACTGATGTTTCTGATAATGTTGAACAATCTTTATTAGTAGTATTACCTTCAATGCCAGATAGGAAGAGAAAAGGACCATAACCAAGTCAAAATCACCACAAGAAAAGTCACAGTGATTCTTGTAAAAAACTTATCTTCTAGAGCATTTGTAGGTTGACAGAAAAATCATGGCAAAAGTACAGAATTTCCATAGACCTCACTTACACATGCAGCTTTCCCTAGTGTTAATATTTTGCATTAGTGTGGCACATCTGTTACAATTGACAAACCAATATTAATGTAAGTATATCATTAACTCTAGTCCATAGTTTACATTAGAGTTCACTCTTTGTGTCGTACAATTCTATGGTGTTTTATGGTTTGTTTTGTTTTTTGGCAGCAATATACATACAACATAAAATTTCCCATTTTAACCACTTTAGAGTGTAAAATTCAGTGGCGTTAATTACATGCACAGAGTTGTGCTCCCATCACAACCATCCCTTACCAAAACTCACAGTGATTTTAAAAACCAGCAAATCAGATCCTATCACTGCTTCATAAAACCCTCCACAGTTATCCCGTCATGCTTAAAAATTATTTTTAATTTCTTACCCTGTCTCCCCTACTATCTGCTGTTGGCCTCATATTGTGCTTCTCTTTTCTTTTCTGCTCCCAGCCATCTCTCCCTCTTCTGCTCCTATGCCTTGCCCCATCTGTCCAGGAGAGCACTTGCTCTTCTGTCTTCCTTAGATCTTTAACAGGGCAGCGCCTTCTTGTCTTGCCTGCCAGCAAGCTTCATGCACACGTGAGCTGCCCCCCGGGCTCGGAAGGGTCCTATGCTCAGAAGGGTTTAATGCCTTCTTGAAATTCTTACTAGGTTTTCATTTTGCACTGGGCTTTACAAAGGGTGTAGCCAACCCTACTTTTAGGGATCATATTAAAAGTCCCTTCTTAGAGATGCCTTCCTTGGCTTCCTAATCTAAAGTAATCCCTCTATCTCTCACCTTTCTCAAGGTACTCGCTTTCACATGACTGCCATTTTATTTTCTCTGCAGCAGTTTTCACAAGCTGACATTTTCTTGCTTACATCCCTGTGTGTGTGCTGTCCATTGCCCTCCCATCAGAATGCAATGTGGATTTCGTTCTCACTGTAGCTTCAGTACCTGGGAACATAATCGTCTTGTCCCATTATACATTTACTATGCTGGGTGTAATGGAAATTTTAGAATTTACTTGATAATTGTGTAAGTTCTGATCAGCGGTTGAGTTTATGTGAGAATTTATTTACAGATAAATTCTCAGTCCACAATGAGGTTAATTGGGATATAATTTCCTCATATTGTATTCGAGCTTGATCTTTTTCACAAAATATTTGCAAATTTGGATTCAAAGCCTACTTTTGCTGCCTATGTTATATGAGCTTAAAACAATAATTTTAGTTTAGTCTGAAATTTTTAATGAGCTTACTGGTTTACCTTACAATGACATGGTATTCCGTAGTTCAATAAAACATTTCCCTTTGTGTTGTCTCATTTGACCTGCTCTGTAATACTGTAAGAGAGAGGTAAAGTAGCTGTAATTTTTCATTTTACGGGTCGATTCAACACATTTATTACACTCCAACTATGTTTAAGCTTGGCGAGAGCGAATGAACGAATAATAATCACCGAACTTTCCAACTGGAAGAAATATTTGAGATTATTTCTTCCAACACTCTCATTCCAAAAGACACTGAGTAGCATGTCAGAAGGCTTCAGAGTGGCAGGGTTTTTGCTGAAACCTGATCTCTTCAATCAGAGATCTTCATACTCCTGGGTCTTCCATTGAATGTATTAGCCAACTTTTGACTGTGGAGGGGCAACTTTTAAATGGATGTTTGCTCTTCACATTTAAATTTTGTTTTTAAATATGAATCATATCCTTTCAGTTTATTTAATGAATGGCTGAATGAATCAGGTTAAGGAAGGAAAGAAGGAAGAGGGAGGGAGGGAGGCAAAAAGGAAGGAGGAAGGAGGGAAGCCAGGTGAAATTCATTGCTCTTAGACTCTACATAAATAATCTATTTGGATTTCTAAGACTTTGTCTTTAATTTTATTTCTCTTATGCATTTCTTCCTTGATTGCTGGGATGGTGAAAGGAGGAAGAGAACTGACTTTCCTGGGTCCTCTATTTTTTTGCAGTGGGGAGGGTCTTCTGCCAGGGTAGCACTCTTGTCCCCTCACCCTTCTGTTGCTCACCCTACAAAGCATGATTTTTTTTTTTAACTCATGAGGAAATCCGCTAGTCCATGAATCTCAGTTGGGGAGAACTCATTAGGGATTGTCTCTCTATCCTTCCTGCCCCAAACTTAATGGTTCAAGACAGCAAATCCTAGCCTGTCCACAGGACACGCGCAGGACGAAGGGGTCACCAGAGGCACCACTGACATTGTCTTCTGGAGTTGGCTCCGCATGAGAACCAGCGTGGTTGGTACATGTTTCCTGGTCTGGTCTCTGCCACGTGGGTGTCCCCCACTTGACTGGCTGTGCCAGTGGCAAGACGGGCAAACCTAGCTTGGGGGTGACGCATTGGTAAGTCCATTGTGGCTATACATCTAAGACACCCTGTGCAAGCCTGAACTTAGTAACAATAAAGCTGACTTTTTGAGGTCCATCTGTTTGACTCCTCTGCCTATTTCTCCGTTGTTTCATTGGGTCTTCTTGCTGTGTTTCTTAATTAAGATGCCCTTTCTCTAGGCCTCTTTAATTACTTATCAGTGATCCATAAATGTTTTAGAATCCACTTAAACCTTGAACTTAATGATGCCATAATTATAAAAGTACCAGGGCCCACATGAAGTATCACTTAGTTTTAAGAACAAAATGGCAGCTGTGAAAACAGATGAAGTAATTGGAAGAAGAACCATTTTGGAAGCATCAAATTATTTTGAAAGTAATTAGTACTATTTGGCAATAAAGTCCTCAGAAATTACAACTAAAGGGGAATAAGGATTAAAGCAAAAATCTGCCTCTAAGGGTGAGCCTCTAAGGACTTCCTAAAACTGGTTCCATTTTCAACAAAATTCGGGTGTGGAATGATAGCCTTGTTGAAAAGGATCGTGTATATGACAGCCGGTGACTTCAGCTGGGCCCAAACTTGGAAAAGAGCAAAGCAGTGAGTAAGAGTGGTCGAGATCTGAGTGAAACTGGATAATGTCCTATGACCAACTTTTCCAGAACACTGCTCTTCTCTTCCTTAGAAAAAGACCCAAAAATGCTCCTGCTTCCGTTGGCCATCCTGCCATCTTTCAGGCCCCATCTGTTTAGAGGTGTGGACTGTAGTTGCTCAGAAGTGAAATTCGGCTGCTTGCAAAAAATAAAGAGTTCATATTCTGTTTTCCCAACAAAACTAAGAGGTCTCCAACAAAAACAGATAATTAGTGGGCAATCAAGACAGCTGAAATGGGGTGTAACCTGGACTTTGTGTGAGCGTCCTGCGCCCACTCTCAGCCCAAGCACAGATGAGTTAAACTCCAGACTGCTGGATGCTCAGAGCCAAGGACCAACTTCTAAGGGCCCCCACAAGTTCCCTATTCAAACCGTCAAGATCCCACCCTCTTGGAGCACCTAAATCCTGACTGGCTGACATCTCAAAGCTTTCAAAGGGTCCCAAAGATGATTTGGAGATTTTAGTAACCAGAGAGACCCACTGCTGTAGATTCTAGAGATAGCTATCATGACTCAATACCTCTCCAAATTGTTTTTATTGAATCGTTTGGGATGATCATTTCAGAGGAACATTTTCAGTTCAGCTAATCTATTAGCAAATCATAGAGGTCCTGAAGTCCTCGTCTATTACGTTGCTTATATGCTAGATGTTTAGCACTTTATCTCTCAAAAATATGTTTGCATATACTCAAGAAAAACATTTTTTTGAAATATTTAACCTAAGAATTTACTCACTCTATAGCTTTATATTTCCGATCTAAGAAATTTTTTGGCCTACATAAGAATACACGTTTCATAAATCATAGGCCTTTAGAAATATGGGTTTTTTTTTAATGCTTTAATGAGTCCTGTCAAAAAGCATGTTTGTGGTGACAAGCCCACTGTCATTATTCCTGAGCATGTGCTCAGCCCGCCCCCTAGTGTTCATTTATAAATACTACCAGGTTTTCAACCATACCCCTAACCTCCAAATGTTCCTTTAATACGATTAAGAACTATGTCATCAAATTAATAGAACAAGGCTAAATCCCTGACACTGTTGAAAATTGGAGCAGAGAAAAGTGAAGACATTTCCAGAAACTGGTGGCAACTTCACTGGGGGAATACTGCAAAGTTAGTGGTAAATACAGTATTGTAAAAATTCTATTTGGCAAATAGGATCTTTATATGAGAAGAGTTAGTTCATAGGATGTATGTAAAATATAATAACCTTGTAACTACCAGTACAGATGTTATTTTATTGTTATATTAAAAGACATTCCAAATGTTAATTAAATAATGAAGAGTTGTTTTTCTTTTCCAAATTAGCAAATACACATAAAGCAGATAAACAGCTTCCTCGTTTGGGGGTTTAGACAATCTGGTTTATTTTAGATTTAACTTTGCTAAAGCATTCAGTTGTTCTCATTTATTTAATTTTTTTAGTAAAGTTTAAAATATTTGTATTTGAAATATTCATAACTAATGTAAATCAAATTAAATTCAAAAGGAAATCCATTATCCGAGTAGAAAAAAATTTAACTGGGTGCTGTTCCCATAGCTTGGTGGGTTTTCTAAGTATGAGAAAAATGTGAGATGCTGTTCCTGCTTTCATAAAAAATAAATATAGTATATATGCACAACTATGTGATGATACTATGAACCAGTCATTATATAGTTCAGATGGTTTGTATGGGGTGTGAATATATCTCAATAAAATAGCATTTTTAAAAATAAGTAGTGACCCACCTAGATAAAAACTCACTTGAGGACTCAGAATTTTGGAGGAAAAAAATGTCCCTTGACATATTTTAATGAATCCTGTATTTGGGCATGTTCACTGTGAACGTGGACATAAAATGAAGTCAGGCTGTGTGGAACTGCAATTCTTACTGTTCCTTGCCTTAAATTTCAAGTCTTGGAGACAGCAATAGTACCTAAGATGATGACCTTGTTTAACTGTCACAATGGATGTAAACAAAACAGGGACTTGGGTTTGTTTGTTTTTTTTTAACCTACGTTTCAGGCTTCCTTATATCCCAGGCACACTAGTATAAGTTGTCGAAAGTCATAAAGAAAAATGGAGAGAAAAATGCTTTGGAGCACCATGTGTTTCCAGTTGATGCCAACAGAAAAGAACCTAATGGAAGACTTTTGATGCAGGTTTATTTTTCCTTTGCAGTTACAGCAGGAAGATGAAGCTGCCACTCTTTGTGTTCATTGTATACCTGCTATGGTTGAAAGATTGTCACTGTGCGCCTATCTGGAAGGACAAAACTGTATTCAGTGGTAACCTGAAGAGTATGTTTGCTTTCTTTATCTGTGCTGTGTCCTGTTGGTATGTCTTGCTGGCATTTACAGTGACTCACAGTTGAGAGATAACGGGATTCATTATAGGTTTCCAGTTTCACGATAAAACATGCTCTAGGCACTGAGACCAAATATACATGATGCCAAACATCTGGATAAAAATAGAAAATTCCAATTGAATAGCTGAGAACGTTCACACATCCAGATGTTTGCTATCAAGTAGATACAACTTGCCAACTTTCTGACTGCATTTTTTTGCATCTTCCAGATGTTTGGTTTCATCTAGGCACAGTTTTAATGAACAGTGAAATACTTTTCTAGCATTTAAAAAATGTAAACAAAGTAATCCGTGCAATTATTCTTAAACAGTGAAAGAATGGATTATAATTACATTGAATCTGGTTGCTCTGTGATCATTAACTGATGACCTTTGCTTGATCATATATGATTTGGGTACTTAACACAAAAAAATAGTTAGCTGAGCTGTAGCCAATTTGGGGTCTATAATTAAATTCAGAGGCAAGAATAAGCTCCTTAAAAAGCAACAGGGTCTGTGATTGTGAAAACCTTGGGTCTGATGCTCCTTTTATCTACGGTGTGGACAGATGAGTAAAACATATGGATTAAAAATAAATAAATAAAATGTTAAAATAAATTTAGAAGATTGAAATGCTAGTGATCCGTGAAAGGAAGTGGTAAGGGATATAGAAAAAAATAGGGAAAACAAAAGGCTAAAATATATTGGGTAGATGGAAATAACAGCAGTCAATGAGAGGGAGGGGTAAGGGATTTGGTATGTATGAGTTTTTTCTTTTTTCTTTTTATTTGTTTTTCTGAATTAATGCAAATGTTCTAAGAAATGATCATGGTGATGAATGGACAATTATGTGATGATTTTGTGAGTCATTGATTATAAATCAAGCATGGAATGATCATATGGTAAGAACATTCATGTTTGTATGTTGTTATGTTTAAAAAATTTTTTTTAATTAAAAAAAGCAATAAGGGCAATTGTAAAGAGAGAATGACGATGAATTTTATAGCCACTAAAGGCTTATTAAAGGTATGTAAGAGAAGTCTGTTAGGTTATTATTAAGGAATGCTGCCTTATACAAGAGAGTTTCTGGGTTTGATGTCTCCTTGGAAGGTGATAGAAGCTGGAAAAAAAAAAAAAGGAAATTCTTCACTGTGTCTGAGATCCCCAGTTGAGCATACAATGTAAATGTTTATGAAGAAAATTCTAAATTATCTCCAATATAAACACACTTGGGTCTTAAGTGAAAAAAAAAAAAAATCGGGTAAATGGAAACAGGCCCCAGGGAAAATGCCAAGAATGAGGTTTAATTAACTTAACTTGCTTAGGCGCTCAGAACTGAAGAGCAGAAGGTATTTTCCATGTGGCAGCTGGATCCACTGGCAGCTACAGCTAATTCACTACGATCTACTTTGAGAGATTGATGCAGTAAAGAACAATTAAGCCTCTATTGAGGGGACGTGAGAAATTGGTGAACTCAATTTTGTAATCAGATCAGATCTCAAAGAAACAACTCCGACATGTCGTTTAGGTTTTTCTGAAGCTGGGGAGATAAATGTAGATGAAGAGGTGAAGAAAGCTTTGGTTGGTATAAAGCAGATGAAAATCATGATGGAAAGAAGAGAGGAGGAACACACCAATTTCATGAAAACCCTGAAGAAATGCAGAGCGGAAAAGCAGGTATAGTCATTGAAAATAATATCTGTCCTTAAACGTATCTGGACCATAAATATTGTTCTTAATAGTGTGACTGATGAATTACTTATTTTCCTTGATAATAAATTGTCCAGCTCTTATTAGAGAATGAGTTTGAAGGAAATTTTGAACTTCCTCAAAGAAGGCTCTAGAACCGGCCTTTGCAAAGCCTGCATTGGATTCGGATCCCAGGAATTTGGGGGATTCTTCTCTAGGGAAGTGCTGCTGTCTCAACATGCTTCATTCTACTTAGTCTCTTCTGAGTTAGAATATTGAGTCAAAAGTATTTGGGGGGAGTTTTTGGCTAGATCAGTGGTCTCCAAAGTATTTTGATCTCATATCCCTATTACTAAAAACCTTATCATTTGGTGAATTTATTTAATACTAAATCACACTAATTTATTTACAAATTATAGACATGAACTGCTATCACTATCCAATATCTCAAGGCACAAAATATACTTAGCTCATCATCAGCTAGGGTAGATATTTCAAAATATCTTCTAGCTATTTCGAAACTTCCTTACCCAATTTGCCAGATCTGATTAGATCATATTTTTACTTTGTCATGTGGCCCATAAAAGCTCATAATGAAGAAATGTCAGTTCTGACATTTTCTTCCTGTCCATTTGAGCTTAAATTATGTTTTTCTAAATCTGCCTTTTTTTTTTTTTTCGGTAATCTTTTTAAACCTCCTGTCTGGATTGTGAGGGCTAGTTTAATTAAAATGCGGTAGTGATATCCATCAATCCACCCTACTGAGTCCTCTTAAACCGAAGAAATTGGAGCAGGCCCCTCTGACAGGTTGACCCCAAAGCTGTGTGCTGGCCTGTCCCCAGACTGGTTGACATGGCTGCCATAGCTACCTGCACCCCCTACCCCCGCCCCATCAGGCAGGGAGCCTGGCAAGGAAAGGAAAAGCACTAGCCCAGCAGTTCCAATTCCTTCTCCCTTTTGGCAGCCATCAAAAGAAAAGATTTGGGGGAAATAAAAAAATTACTCCTTATCAGGAAAATGTGGAAGCCCCCTGAATGAGGGTCCTCCTCGGTTGGACAGGTGATTCTTGGCCTCCTGGGAACAATGACTCCAAGTTATCATTTCAGACCCTTTGCAAAACACATAGCACAGCAAATCCTTCCAACATCTGGGTAAACCTTCACTTTCATTTTACAGCCAAAAGGAGGTGATGTTTGAGATGTTAATTAACGTGTTAATCCCACACTGTAATGAATGAAGGGCTAGTATGTGTGCATGGGGGAGCCAGGCTTTCTTTTTTTCTCACTTTCCCGACCCTCCTAGCCAAGCCAAGGGCTGAGAATGCTCCAGTGAGAGCAAGTCAAGTCAGCAAACGTTGGTTTCAGCTCTGACCCTGAAGTATCCCAGGAAACTAGTAGAATTTTTATTATGAATTTAAAACCCACTTATCATGTAAGAATTCATTCAATGACACACTTAAGGTGTAGGGATTCAACTAAAAAATTAACTTAAAAAAAATCTGTTTAACCCTGAATCTCTCCTTCCCCTCCCTCCATGAATATTTAAACTAGAATAAAGGTCAGCTGGGAGGGTGTAGGGGCGAGGTGGGGCCGTGCAGGGCTAGGGGAGACCCAGAAAAGAGTGGATCGGGGTGATTCGTTGAGCTTGTATGCCAGGACAGGATAATTTCTTATTCCTTTCCATTCGGTAAAAGTGCACAATAAATTGGTTTTAAGTACAGCAACGTTTCTCCCTCGCTCGGTTTTCCTTTATGGGACTCCCATTGAGCCCTGAGGTTGTCGTCTTATGGGGGGGGGGGGGGGGGGCGGGGGGGGGCGACATCCCGGGCTCCCTTTAACTACCGCTCGGGCAGGGAGAGAGCGTGTCTTCGGGGGGACGGGGGTCCGGGGACCCACAGAGACCCTGGAGAAGAGAAGCCTCGTCCAGGTATCAACCTGCGGGACTCCAGGCAGCGCTGCGCTTGGCTTCTGCATTTGACAAAGTAAAACAAGGCACCACAAGGGGGAGCTCTGGGGCAGAGCACCTCCGCAAATTAGCAAGGACATCAACAGGAAATTTTGATTTGAGATACAGGAATTGGGCTTTCTTGCGATGCCTAAGAACCTACAAAACTTAAAAGCAACCTAAATCAAAGAAATAGGTGTCATTTGCCAAAAATAAAAGGACAACTACTGTATGGTCTCACTGATATGAACTGACATCAGTGAACAAACTTGGAATATTTCGTTGGTGACAGACGATCAGGAGATAGAAATAGGGTAAGACATTTCTATATGGAACTGAAGGGATACAGATTGTGCAACAGGACTGAATATAAAAACTCAGAAATGGGCAGCACAATACTACCTAACTGTTATACAGTTATGTTAAAACACTGAATGAAGCTGCATGTGAGAATGATAGAGGGAGGAGGGCTGGAGGCATAAATGAAATCACAAAGAAAAATAGACCATGAAGATTGAGATGGTATAATCTAGGAATGCCTAGAGTGTATAATGATAGTGACTAACAAATTTAAAAATGTTTTTGCATGAGGAAGAACAAAGGAATGTCATTACTGCGGGGTGCTGAAAATAGATGGTAATTAATATTTAAAAATTTCAACTTATGTGTGAGACTAAAGCAAAAAATGTTTATTTGGTATAAAATTTATATTTAGACTAGTGCATGTCCTAATAAACTTATGTAGTCAGTTGGTTGAACAACATAAGTACATGGAAGCTTGAGTAGGACATGAGATTTTGTTGGTTTTTCCAGAGTGATGCCCCAATGAATCCCAGAGTGATTTGATCAGTGAGTGGAAAGATATTTGCAAAGTCCTCTTGGGGGAATGGTGAGAACCGGGGAAAATTCAACTCCCCCCCCCAGTTGAATTCTTGATATACTCACAAGCAGTGTGGACAACCAAAGCTATAGGCTGAGCCCCCAGTCTTGGGGTTTGTTCATATGAAACTTAACCCCACAAAAGATAGGTCAGCCTACTTAAAATTAGGCCTAAGAGTCACCCCCAAGAGAACCTCTTTTGTTGCTCAGATGTGGCCTCTCTCTCCAGCCAACACAACAAGCAAACTCACCAGCCTCCCCCTGTCTACGTAGAACATGACTCCCAGGAGTGTGGATCTTCCTGGCACCATGGGACAGAAATCCTAGAATAAGCTGGGACTCAGCATCAAGGGATTGAGAAAACCTTCTCGACCAAAAGGGGGAAGAGTGAAAGGAGACAAAGTGTCAATGGCTGAGAGATTCCAAACAGAGTCGAGAGGTTATCCTGGAGGTTATTCTTAATTAAGTAGATATCACCTTGTTATCCAAGATGTAATGGAGAGGCTGGAGGGAACTGCTGAAAATGTAGAGCTGTGTTCCAGTAGCCATGTTTCTTGATGATGATTGTATAATGATAGAGCTTTCACAATGTGACTGTGTGATTGTGAAAATCTTGTGTCTGATGCTCCTTTTATCTACTTTGTCAACAGATGAGTAGAACATATGGAATAAAATTAAATAATAAGAGGAACAAATGTTAAAATAAATTTAGTTTGAAATGCTAGTGATCAATGAAAGGGAGGGAGTGGTAAGGGGTATGGTATGTATAATTTTTTTTCTGTTTTCATTTTTTATTTCTTTTTGTGTTATCTTATTTCTTTTCTGAATTGATGCAAATGTTCTAAGAAATGATCATGATGATGAATAAGCAACTATGTGATGATATTTTGAATTACTGATTATATATGTAGAACGGAATGATTATATATTAAGAATGTTTGTGTTTCTTTGTTGTCATATTCTTTAATATAAAATTAATTTAAAAATTAAAAAAAAAAGAAATAGATGTCAGGTCTGTAAGCCTTAAAACCCACCTCCCACACCTGCACTGTGTGTGGACACAAATTAGATTCCTTCCCCCTGAGGGACCCCGTCTTCCAGTTGATTCACCGACAAGCTAGTGTAGGGTCTGCCACAGAGCACCGCTCAGTCCGTGCTTAATGAATGGATAAATGAACACAGGTTTCCACAGAGACCCATCAGTGCTATTTTCTTAATCAAGCAGAAAGCCTTGGAGAAGACTTGTCAGTTTTGAGGGGCTTGAAGGAGAAAGACTCAAGAAACAGCCTAGAATACAGACATTGAAAAATGAAATGCCTTAAGGTACACACAGAATCGTGAAATGGAAATTTAATATTGTTTCTGCTTCTTAATTAGGAGGCACTGCAACTCATGAATGAAGTTCAGGAACACCTGGAAAAGGAAGCAAGGCTATGCCAGGTGGCTCGGACAGATTCCTGGGATCAGTGCAAGTCTTGCCTGGAAAGCAATTGCATGAGATTCTATACAACCTGCCAACCCAGGTGGTCCTCTGTAAAAAACACGGTAAGAGGGAAATAGAGCCCATGATTTCAGAGTTCTTAAGGTACCTATTTTGGTGGACTTAGAAAAATTAATTTATATTAATGCTTATAGTAGAGTTACCTAATTTGATATTGGCCTTTTGCAATCTAGAATCTAATGTTCATGCTTATGCACCATCCCCTGTGTATACGCAGTTTATAAGTTAGACCAGCCATTCAGCGTTTATCCTTTTGTTGTATCTCTCTTAGAAATAACCTGCCTCTTTCTGTCTTGTGTTTATTTGTGAACATGCCCCCACTAGAATGTAAGCTCTTTGACAGCAGGGACTGTGTCTTATTTGTCTTCATTTGAGCATTGTGGGTATCCAATAAATGTTTGTTGAATTGCATTCTGAATCATCTTATTATAGTCTCTGATTTCAATCTGCTTCAATTTTTTTCCCCTGGAGGCCAAACATTTGAAGACTTTTTCTGCCTTCGTCATCTCTCCTTCGGTGTGCATCTGGGGTGCAGCATGCACGCATGTGTGATTTTTTTTTTTTACACGGGCAGGCACTGGGAATCGAACCCGGGTCCTCTGGTATGGCAGGCAAGCATTCTCCCCTGCTGAGCCACCGTGACCCGCCCCATGTGTGCATTTTTGCACGCCCTCACATGCACATCCTCCTCCACCCTATGTGTATGTACTTTAGGACTGGCATAGCTCCTTTCTTGTCCTTTCACCCATCATCTTGCCATAAGGAATCACAGAGAGTGGTGACCTGCATAGACTACCCTCTGTTCCATAAAAGTTCCAATTCTATTGGCCTAAATTTCTCTTCCCCTTCAAGAAGTAAGCTGAATATGAAATTGAGTGAAATTTCCTTCTCAGCATTAGAGCATTCACTAATTAGAGTACGTCCCTGTCTTGGCAGTGCCATACCCAATTACAAAGGAAGCAACCCCTAGGATAATTAATGTGCCAACTTAATTTGCCCTCCACTGTTAATTGCATCTGCTCTGTTTTTATAGCCATTGTCACTCTCTGATACACCTGGATATGGTGGAAAGGGCACCCCCTGGAAGTCAGGAGATCTGGGGACTGTACACCCAACTGTACCACTGAATTGTGTGACCATGTGGAAATTTGGGGGGACTTTTAAGTTTTATTTTTGTAGATGGAGTCGGGTAAACGGCTGACAGAAGGGAAAGCAGACAAAGCACCGGATTTTTTTAAATCTGGAAAGGCACAAGTCCTCTAAGCATTCTTGAAGAATTCTTTGAACAGCACTGGAGTGCACTGATGTTTAATAGTCAGTATGTTCCATAACACTCAGCACGGCCATATTCTATCGTATCAGGGAGGCTATGTCCTGGAATGGGCTCAGGTGTCACATAGATGAAGGAGAGCACGGAGTTACTCACAGAAACTCTTATCCCACCGAATGATATCAGAAATCCAGCCATTAGAGCTTCATTCCTTTGGCTGTAGTCCAGGAGGCGTTTTGATCACTGTCAATATACAATCGTTCCTATGAAAGGTAACCCATTAAACTGCATCAGACAGATACAGCTTAGTGTGAATGTGTTGATCTTTTCTTTTGCTGATACTAATTTATGAGGAGAGGACAATAATGGCATTTCACTGAGAAAAAAAAAGAACCAAACACAGGTGAAAGGCAAGAGCTTTCTTTACAGTTTTTGGGCAATTTCCACATTGCCCAAAGGCTATGGCTTGCCAGCTGCCACCAGTACATCAGGCCGTGGCTCATCAATAATATTTAGAATTTGGTCTTTTAGGCCATCTGTGGGCAAACGTAAACCAGAAGGAACCTCAGATCCAATTTCCAAAGTCAAGTATAAAAGAGTTCATGTTATCTTAAAATTCATCAGGTTTTCCTAGCTTGCTCAGAATTGTCCTTGATTTGGAAGGACTGCCGTAAGTCAACTTCAAAATTTGGAGAAAGCGGTATCCCAGAAAGAAAGTAAACTTCTTATTCCATTTCTGTCCCTTACACCACCCCACAGATCAAGCAGTTTTTCAGGAAGATACATCAGTTTTTATTTCCTTTCCATGAAGATAATGAAAAAGATTCCCCTGTTGGTGGAAAGTTCACTGAAGAAGATGCACAGCTGGCCCAAATAGAGAATGCGTTCAGCCAGCTGACTGTGGACGTGCAATCTCTGTTTAACAGCAGTTTTAACGTCTTCAGATGGATGCAGCAAGAACTTGACCAGGCTTTTCAATCATATTTCATGTCAGATACAGACTTAATTGAACCTTACATTTTTCCAGCTGTATCCAAAGGGCCAACAGCAATGGCGGATCTTCTGCAAAGTTGGAAGCTTCCCAATTTCTTCCAGCTGTTTTGTAATTTCAGTCTCTCTCTATATGAAAGGGTGAGTCAGACAATTACTGAGACACTGAAGGCAATAGAGGAGCCACCAAAACAGGACAAAGGCAAGTATTAAAAGATTATTTTTACTTTGATATCTATACTCAAGTCAAGTTTGGTTTCACTTAGGAAACCGTAGACATTTCTGAGTCATGTTTCTTATTATGCAATTTTGGTTAATCCAAGTTTCAGAGCCTCTTAAAAGAAGCTTTGACGTCTGCCAAATACCACCTCTGTCCCATCACGGTTAGAGAGCTCTGTAGTGCTGTCTTCTCTTTTTGGAGTCAGTTTTCAAAGGTGAAAGAAAAAATGCAAGTAAGTGAGAAAAATGAAAACAAACAAACAAAAAAACCCCAAAATGCTCTCTTCTGCTTAAACACTATGGAATTTCTTTAAAGTCAATCCAGGATTCCCAATTCCAAGTTTGTGAAGAAGCCCATGATCTTTCTGAATCACTATTGTAATTCCTGAAATCATGAAAACTATAGAAGATGCTCATGGACAAACCCAGAACCATGGCCATGGAAAGGGAATCAGCATTGCCTTTTACCAATATCAGTGATGCCCCATAATATTCCATGCTGGAAAAATGATGTGGTTTTATGTTTTTAAGGCCTCGGGCAATAAGGCATTATCTTCTCCAGGTCTCTATGGAGTGGCTAGCACACAGCATTTCGGAAATGAGAGTTGCTGCTGAGGCCAAGGGCAGGATCTGCATTTCCTTGGCTCTATCTCTGATTGGCTACTAGGTCAATTCAAGAGGTCCTCCCCTTGGAGATGGAAAATAAAACGGGCTCCTTCTAGCCAACTGTTTTCCAATTATATAAGCTGTAGCTGGCAGCATCCAAATCAAACTCTCAAAATGGCTATGACGTAGCATAACCGGATCTGTGTAAGAGGGATCTGATACTTGATACCTTACGAGTATCAGAAACTGATAACTGTGAAACAATGCATTGTACCCTTCCCGTCCCATTGCTACACGAGTGGAAACCAGCCATCGTGGCTGGAATTGGTGTCGGGTTCTATTTCAGGGTCTGGTGGACTCTTCTTGTAAGTCAGATGTTTCATCTGCTATTCACTTCTGAGGCTCCAAAATCCACTAAGTACTCAGGAGAAGCGTCAGGGCAGGAGACTATCAATGTTGGGGGGAGGGGGAGTCAAATAATATGACAAATATCAAATGACATAACAATGTTGGGGTGATAGCAAATAATTTTTGCCTGATTTTTAAAATAGATAGCAACTATCTTGGCATCACATTCTGAATATGTGCCTTAGAAGGCAATGCCTTCCCCTTGATCTGTCTTTTACAGTACCTAGCAACCTTGCACAGAATTAGTAGCGATTCTGGCCCAATGAACTCTGGATAATTTGCCAACCTCTGCAGCTCCCCTGCACTCCACCGGCTTGGAGCACCACCAGCCTGCCTCGGGTTCCTCTTTCGTTCCCACCCTGGGAACCAGCCCCTACTCTCAGCTGGCTCACACACGCCATCCCTACCCCTTATCCACAGCAGCCCCTTCACTTCAGTTGAATACCTGAATATCTAGGGTCCCTGTAAATGCAAAAATGAAAACGAACAAGAAAAAGAAAATTAAACAACTAAAATTCCCATGTGACATCACTATCCTCGTCTTTCCCCAATATCTCTAGCCTTACCAGCCATACCCTAACAGCAGCTCAACCGAGGAGACATTCTCTCTTCTTAGATGAGTAAATGTGGACTATTGGGAAAACCATTTCTAAAGAATGGTCAGCAGGGGGCTGTAATGCGTTTGTATGTGGTTTCTGGAGCATTTTTCTGGACAGGTGGCCAGAGAGGAACAAATCTGTTGCCCCTAGAAAATCTGCCAAGTGAGTTAAACACTTAAAGCTTTGTCCCTTATGGTAGGCAAAATAACAGAACAAAAATATCCACTTGTGAATCCCCAGCATCTGTGACTATGGCTGATTACATGGTAAGGAGGAATGAAGGCCACAGATGGAATTGATGAGGCTAATCCACTGACCTTAAAATGGGAAGTATAGCCTGGATTATCCAGGTGAGCCCTGTGTAATCACTAGGGCCCTTGAAAGTAGAAGGGGGAAGCAGATGAGAACCAGCAGAGAGGGCAGTGTGAGAAGGAACCAGCCCTACTCTGCTGGCTTTGAAGATAGAAGGAGGGGGTTCATAAGCCTAGGAATGCAGGCAGCCTCTAGAAGGTGGAAAAGGCAAGGAAATTCATTCTCATGTAGTGCTTCTAGAAGGAACACAGCCCTGCCTCCACTTTGATTTCTGCCCAGTGAGAGCTACGTCAGACTTCTGATCTCCAGAACCATAAGATAATAAGTTCACGTAGTTTTAAGACACTAATTTGGGTAAATTTGTTACAGCAGCAATGGAAAGCTAATACATGCTCTTCTCAATTGAAATGACCAGTATTTCTGAGTGTGTGCTGTGTGTCTGGCAATCTCATGAACGAGCCTCATTTCTCACGATCATCCCAAGAGGCAAAACTAGAAAAAAATGGCCAAAACTGAAAAAGAAACACCATGAAAAGGAGAGTAGAGATCATAAGCATTCTAAAACATCTTGGTGTTTAATATTATTTTAATTTTATTGAGTATTTTTATTTCATTGACATTTAATTTTAGTCTCCATAAGGAAATATTTCTTTTCTCTCTTTCTAGAACTGTTCCTGAATCTGTTGAAAGAATGAAATAGCTTTATTTGACCTCACTTGTCTCATAAATCCCTGGAAAGCACAGATGAGAATATGTTCAGTAAAACTATGTAGTGTAGAAGCTCCATACTGTCATGGATGCCAGGAGATCTGGGTTCTAATCCTGCCTTAGAGAGTGTTTGCTGACCTTCATTTCCCCTTGTGGGAAAACAGGAGCAGCTGAGGAGGGGAGGCGGCTTACGTCAGCGATGGCACCGGAAGCAGCTCCCTGAAGGAGTTCTGAGGTTCTGTCCTGGTGAGACTGAAGTGAGGTGATAGGTTTTGCCAGGGGTGCAGGATGGGGAATTGGTGTTCTAAGGACCTGGAATTCGCCATCCAGGATCCATGCACTATTATTCCTCTAGATCCTGGAGATAAAATGATGATTACAACACAAGAAGCTCAGTCCAGAGAAAGGAAAACAGACAGTTAATTGAAAACAGACAGTTAATTACTATATCGTAAATGGAATGACAGAGGAAGTTACCAAAAAGTGACAAAATTAAAATGACAAAACCAAGGAGGCCCAGAGCCAAAGGGGAAGACAAAGGTTTAGACAGAGGCTGTCTAACGCGGGGGCAGGTTCTACAGTGGAGCAACTCACTGGGGTCTTGGGGGCAGAAAGAGGAACCACTGTTACTATAGGGCAAGGTCCAGGAAAGCAGTTGTAAGGAAATTACTTTCTATCCAGCAAAGGAGATGGTTGCTTCATACACCATATCATCTAACAAATGCCTCATAGTTGGTTTTTTTTTTTAGTTAAACAAGAGATATGTTATTTTACTATTTTACCTAAAGAAATATAGTTGCTTGAATGAAGCAAAAAAAAATGACATAGTGAACAGTTACTTTCCTGCCGAGGTTACAGATAGTTTTATAAGCCCTGACTATGGTGGAATGTGATCAGCTTGCCTTACAGTTTTTTGAACAATGGAATTTTCTAATTTATCTAGACATAAACTGCTGAGGATTTAATAGGACAGAAAATCATCAGATCACAAATTGTTTCCTGATGTGACAATTTCCTGTCGGCTAGACTTCTCTTTTGTATCAACATTTTTGAGAGATTATTCATTCTTAAAAAAAAAAGTTTCTTAAAAATTGTTCTCCTTTAGTGGTTCAGTGGTAGAATGCTCATCTCCATGCAGGAGACCTGGGTTCGATTCCCAGACCATGCACCCCCTCCCCCAAAAAAAGTTGTCTACATTAGATGTTTTCCTAAATCTTTGATCTACTATTCATAACATTTTACACACATCCACACACGTGTGCATACACACATGGAAAGCAGAAAGAAAAGTGATAAAATAATACTAAAGTTAAGAAACAAAATATTTTAGTATATTTGGAACTCAAATGTACCTCCCATTTTAGCTCTAACAAATTAAAATAATTATTTTTAAAGAGAGAAACCCAGAGAGAAGAGTGGTTTATAATCCCCTATTTAGTCAACCTCGTTGACTTAAAAAATGATAATAAAAATAAGGTACATACTAAGTTTAAAGTAATTCAAATATGTGAAGGAGGAAAATAAGCAAAAGCTCTCTTCTCCCACCCCATCAAGTACCTCTTTTAAAAGATAGTTTCTATTGATTTCTCATGATTCCTTCTAAGAAACAAAATCATTTGTGTTAACGTCTGCATTTGTGTGTGTGTGTACTGCCGATAAAATTGCTAGTGATGAGATTGCTGGATTAAAGGGCTTATGTAATTTTTAATAGACATTGTCAAGTTATCCGACCAAATGGTTGTATATAATATACGCTCCCGTGTTTGAATGGGAAAGCACTCATTCAAGCATTCAGCACTTTTGGCAGCACTGGTAAAAAAAAATAAATGGCACTGAATCTAGTTGTTAAATACAAATGTTAATGACACTGATGTATAAAGTTGTGTTCCCCAGACTTTGACCACGGAGGCCCAATTTCAAAGACATTGCCTGTGCAGGAGAGAGGGCTGTGTGCAGAACTTAGCCAGAATGTGGCAGGATGCCTCAGATTTCATGAAAGATGCCAAAAGTGTCAGGATTACCTTTGGGAAGGTAAGTCATTATTTTCTTAGGGTTCCAATGGTAGGCTGGTTGGAATCGAAAACTCAATTTTATGAGCCTTGTGCATCTACTTGTTTTTCTTCAAATACGTTTGTGCCTGCACATTTCTATGGGGATGCTCAATGGAGGTTTATAAACCTCTATTATTCCAAAACAGGTCGACTCACCTTTTCACTCTCTTTAATGTCTTTCCTGTTGTCAAAAGCTATCAAACACCAGATAATGAAGTATATATGCATGTAAATTGGTTGCTGCAAAAGGTAAAACATAAAGGAAAGGATGTCCTAATGTGCTTCCACACTATTTAAAACTGTCATTATAAAATATATTTTATCATAAGTATATAAACAATAACATCATAAAAACCAAGTAGATTAAGAAATAGACATTACCACAATAGATGAAGCCCCACTGTGCCTCTTCCAGATCACATTTCCTTTATCCCCTCAAAAGGAAACTACTATTTTGAATTTTTATTTATTTCCATGCATTTCTTCAAACTTTTATCATATGTATGTGTATGTCATATACGTGTCACATATCATGATGTATGTATCATATATATAACGCAGCAATGTTTTGCATGTTTTCATCTTTATATTGTCAAAGTATAATTTTTAAGCTTAAAAACAGGACTTATGCACATATAAAATGAACACATCAAATATTGTCCACTCTACTGGACAAAAATCCTTTGCAATTTTTCAATCTATAATTTGCATCTAACTTCATAGGGTCTGGCCCTAATTAACACTAAATAGTAAATGTAACGATGGATCATTTCTCTAGAGAATTGAATAATCCTTGGGCGAGCCTTTTAGTCAATGCTTAGTATGACATTGAAAGGACATGCACTCATTCTTTTACCTTAATTTCCAGTTTTGGGTAAGTTTTCCTAACAATATTAACGTTTATGTTTTCTTTTGAAACTTGGTTTTGTCATTCAGTATAGCTTGAGATTTAGCCATGTGAATATTTGTTGTTCCAACTCATTAATTGTAATATACTACTGTATATTAGTCCATGTAGGCGTATCAAAATGTATTTATCCATTCTCTAGCTAAAACACATTTAAGTTGTTTCAACTCTTTTACTATTACAAACAACTCTTGTACATTTTATCAGGCAACAATTGTGTTCTTTAAATCAACATTTGATTCATGCTCTGTTCGAAGACTAAGTATATAGCTATAATTATACCCTCAGACTGGATAAATATAAGATGAATAAAATAATTTTCCAAAACATCACCCACCTTTTATTTCACAAATCATTCTTATTTTACTATTTACTAAAAAATGTTGGTGCCTATTTTAAATGGTTTCACTGTAAGTGGCTCTTTTCTTCTTTTCTAGTACCTGTTAGTTAGTAGGGTCAGTTCCAGAGCGGGATATGTTTTTCCAGCCCTTGAATCTAGGCTTGGCCATGGGTCTTGCTTTAGGCAGTGGCACAGGAACTAATGTGACCCGAGTAGAGACTTGAAATGTGCTTGTGTATGAGCACTTGACCGCTCCTGCTGGAACTTTCCACCATGATGAGACCAAGCCCAAGCCAGCCTTCTGTAAGATGAGAGGCCCCAGCCACCCAGCTGTGGCCCCAGATAAAAGGAATGAGGCCAGCCTAGACCATCCAACCCCAGCTAGGCTGACTCAGACAAAAGAATCATCCAATCAAACCCATAAAACATTAGAACTAATAAATATGTGCTGTTTGTTATGCAGCAAAAGCTAACTGATACATTCAGTCACACTATATGAGGCACCTGTTAAATGTGAGTTTTCTTGCTTCCTTCACTTGAAAAATGTTCATTTTTACATCTAGGTGGTATCTCAAAAAGTACCTTAAGGTGCTATGGCTCCAAGTGATCATGTGATTGTAATTTTTAATAATAGTGTTATTGAAAGAAAAGTCACATACCACAAAGTTCAACCTTTTAAAAATATATACAATTAATTCTTTTTTAGAATATTTGTAAAGTTGTATAACCATCACCACTAGCTAAGTCCAGATCATCTTCATTGTCCCCCAAAGAAACTCTATACCCATTAGTTGTCACTTTTCATTCTCTCCTCCCTTCATCCACCAGCCCTCAGCCCTCCCCCTGCCAGTCCACCAGCCCCAACCACTAATCTAATTTCTTTCTCTGGATTTGCCTTGCTGGACATCATATAAATGAAATCATACAATATGTGTTCTTTTGTGATTAATGTTTATAAGATTCATCCATGTTGAAGCATGTATCAGAACATTATTCCTTTTTGTGGCTGAATAATATTTCATTAGATGGATATGCCATATTTTGTTTTCCATTCATCAGTTGAAGGACATTTGCATTGTTTCTACTTATTAACTATTTTGATTAACAGTGCTGTGACTATTTTTGTAGAAGTTGTATATGCATACGTGTTTAGTTCTTTCTAGGAGTGGAATTGCTGGGTCATATGGTAACTCTGCATTTAAAATTTTGAGGAACTGCCGATCTCTTTTCCAAAGTGGCTTCATCATTTTACTTTCCCACCAGCAATGTAAGAGAGTTCCAATTATTCCTCATTCCTGTTGATACTTGTTATTGTCCATCATTTTTACTATAGACCTCTTAATGGGTGTGAAATGGTATCTTATCGTGGTTTTGGTTGGCATTTCCCAAACGAAGAAGGATGTTGAGTGTCATTTTGTGTGCTTATTGTCCATTTGTGTATCTTCTTTGAATAAATGCCTATTTAAATCCCTTGGCATTTTAAAATTGATTATTTGTCTGTTTGTTATTGGGCTGCAAGATTTCCATATACATTCTAGATACCAGACTCTTAGTAGATATTTGATTTGCAAATATTTTATCCCATTCTGTGTGTTATCTTTTCATTTTCTTGATGATATCTTTTGTAGCACGGACTTTTAAAATTTTGATAAAGTTCATTTCTTCTTTTGTTGCTTGTGCTGTTGGTATCACATCTAAGAAACCATTGCCTTACCCAATGTATAAAGATTTATGCCTATATTTTCTTCTTAGAGTTTTATAATTTTAGCATTTACATTTAGGACTCTGATCCATTTTGAGTTAATGTTTACATATTGTGTAAAGATAGGGGCCTAACTTCTTTCTTTTGTATGTGGATATCCCATTTCCCCAGTACTATTTACTGAGAAGACTATTCTTTCTCCATATATTCGTCTTAGCACCCCAGTTAAAAATCCATAGACTGTAAATGTAGGAGTTTTTCTCTGAACTCTCATTTCTATTCCAGTGATCAATATTTCTATCCTTATCCCATTACTTCACTATTTTCTTTATTGTGGCCTTGTAGTAAGTTTTGAAATTGGGAAATATGAGTCTTCCAACTTTGATCTTTGTTTTCAAAATCATTTCATCTATTCTGGATTCTTTACAATTTCATATGAATTTGTCAATTTTTGCATTAAAGGCAATGGATTTTGATAGGGTTTTCATTGAATCTGTATATCAATTTGGGGAATATTGCCGTCTTAATAATACCAAATCTTTCAATTTATGAACATAGGATGTCTTTCCATTTATTTAGGTCTTTCTTCTTTTATTTCTTTCAATGATGTTTTTTTAATTTTCAGTGTACAAGTCTTGCACTGCCTTTTTCAAATTTATTAATAAGTATTTTATTCTTTTTGACCTATTGCAGATGGAATTGTTTTCTTTTTGCATGTGGACAATGGGATATCCACATGCAAAAGAAAGAAATTAGAACCCTACCTCACACAATATGTAAAAAATAACTCAAAATGAATCGGAGGGCGGGCCGCGGTGGCTCAGCGGGCAAAGTGCTTGCCTGCTATGCCGGAGGACCTCGGTTCGATTCCCGGCCCCAGCCCATGTAACAAAAACGGAGAAACAGAATACAATAAAAACAAGAAAATGTTTAAAAGATGTTTCCCTTTCTTCCTTCCTTCCTTCCTTCTATCCTTCCTTCCTTCTCTCTGTCTTTCCTTTAAAAAAAAAAAAAAAAAAAAAAAAAAAAAAAAATGAATCGGAGTCCTGAATAATTTTCGGATTATTCATTGTTAGTGTATAGAAATACAATTGGTTCATATACATCTTTATCTTGTATTCTGCAAACTTGCGAGACTGTTTATTAGTTCTAATTGTTTTGCATGTTTGTGTTCCATAGGATGTTCTATATATAAGATCATGTCATCTCCGAATAGAGACAGTTTCACTTTTTACTTTCTCATGTGATTGCATTTTACATGACGTTTCACTTTTGTTCTAGGGAAATATTTTTTCTTAGGTAGCACTCCCTAAAAGAGCGAATGAGTGTGTCTTGTAGAATTCTGTTCTCCTATTATCCTGAGAGAAACCAGCACTCCCTTGCCTCATATTTAAAATAAAAGCCTTTAGTATAAAATCCTAGTCTAAAGTTTAAAAACTCTTGAAGCTGTAAATGCTCCATTTCAAATGAATACCTATCTTCTTTCAAATGTCTACTCTCATCTTGTTAACTGTGGTTCCTTTTGTTTTCAAAAGATTTATTAGAAACACTTTTCAAGTGTTTAGCATTGCAAGTTTCTTCATATGTGAGTTTAAGTGTCTTTCTCTCTTGTCTATCTCTGTACTGGTTTGAGGCTATTATGTACCCCAGGAAAGCCATGTTTTAATCCTTATCTTATCTTGTTGGGGGGCAAACATTTCTTTTCATCTTGATTCAATATTGCAAGGTGGAAAATTTTTATTAGATTATCTCCACAGAGATGTGGCTCCCCCTTTTGTGGGTGTGAACTTTTGATTTGATGGAGATGTGACTCCACCCATTCTAGATGGGTCTTGATTAGTTTCCTGGAGTCCTCTAAGAGAGGAAACATCTTGTAGAGAGCTCAGAGCTGACAGGCAGAGGTGAGGCAGACGTTTGGAGATCGAGATAGAAATAGCCCAAGTGCTCAGCAAGGACTCACAGAAATAGCCAGAATCTGAAGAGAAGAAACCTCTGGCCCCAGTAGATGTTAAGCTAAGAGATGAAATACAGAGTTTTGTCCTGGAGCAGTTAAGTGAAGACGCACAGATGCCTAGAGAGGAAACCACATGCCTTCCCAGATCACCCTTCCTTGAGCCAAGGTATCTTTCTGTAGATGCCTTAGTTAGGACATATTTATTGCCTTAGAACTGTAAGCTTGTAACGTTAAATTCCCTTTTTAAAAGCCACTCCATTTCCGACATAGTGCATTCCAGCAGCTTAACAAACTAATACAATCTGCAAGCAATTTCTTTAAAAGAATCTTATGTTTGACCTATGTACCAAAAAGAACCAATAAACTGAGGTATGAGGCCTGAGATAAGGTAGTCACCTGGCTTCTTGCGGCTGGATTCTTCCCCATCTCTTTCTTCTTGAACGTATGATATTTTATTAAACAACAAAAGTCATGTTCAGAAAATCCCAAGTCTGTGGTCTTTTTCTCTAAGAACAGTATCTGAGGATCCCAGATGCCCTGATGCCAAGATACTTTGATGGGATCCAGCTAATCTTTATGCGGTGTCAAGCTCTTCATGGATCAGCCCAGCTATTTTCATTCCTTTCCCACTGTTTCAGTTCAGATAGGTTGTTGAACAATACTAGACGGCTGCAAAATCTTAGTGGCTTGTAATGACAAAGATTTAGTCTCACTCTACTACATATCTAATGATGTTTGAGGATAATAGAGCCTCCACAAGGAGCAAAACTAATTCCAGTGCTGGGAGTAGAGAAGGTGGTGAATTATAAACTGTTCTTACAGACTTCCAACCAGAAGTGGAATACATCACTTTAAAGGCAGTTGCCCTCAGCTTGGAGGGGGATTTGAAGTGCAGGCCTGTATGTGTCCTGGTGGAGGAGAATTAGCCTATCAGAGAATAACCCTAATGACCTTCAGAGACAGTGAAGAAAGGAGGAAGAGAAGGGAAAAGGAAAAGTAACATCTACTAAATCTACATTGGCTTCGCCCTGACATGGGCATTTTACAGGGTTATTTCACTCACTCCCATATTACCTAGTTGAAAACGATACCCAATAAAAGTGGTGGACTCTGTCCGAGGCGCTCAAATGACTGATTCCTGAGACACCAGGGTTTCAAAGAGAGAAAGAGTTTATCACTAATCATGAAGCAGGAGATCAGATGACTTATTGCCCTAAAAATTCCTGTTCTAGTTTGCTAGCTGCCAGAATGCAATATACCAGAAACTGAATGGCTTTTAGAAGGGGGAATTTAATGAGTTGCTCGTTTACAGTTCTAAGGCCGAGAAAATGTCTCAATGACAACAAGTCTATAGAAATGTCCAATCAAAGGCATCCAGGTAAAGATACCTTGGTTCAAGAAGGCCAATGAAGTTCAGGGTTTCTCTCTCAAGTGAGGAGGCACATGGCAAACACAGTCAAGGCTTCTCTCTCGGCTGGAAGGGCACATGGTGAACACAGCATCATCTGCTAGCTTTCTCTCCTGGCTTCCGGTTTCATGAAGCTCCCCAGGAGGCCTTTTCCTTCTTCACTCCAAAGGTCGCTGGCTGCTTCGTGGTGCTGCAGCATTCTCTGCTCTCTCTGAATCTCTTTCTCCAAAATGTTTCCTCTTTTATAGGACTCCACTAAACCAATCAAGACTCACCCAAATGGGTGGAGACATGTCATCACCTAATCCAGTTTAACAACCACTCTTGACTAAATCACATCATCCAGGGAGATGATCTGATTACAGTTTCAAACATACAGTATTGAATAGGGATTAGTCTACCTTTATGAAATGGGACTTTGATTAAAACATGGATTTTCTAGGGGCCATACTTCCTTTCAAACCAGCACAATTCCTCTCTCCAAATTGCAGTAATTCTGCTAGTTTTATAGTATCAAAAAAAATAGGGAGGTTTTAGGATAATGAGCGCAGTGCTCCAGATGATGTAATTAGGTGTGATCTAATTGTTGCGCATGTGCAAATTGATTACATGCTTAGTCACAAAATGTACTTAAGAAAACGGTGGCCTTACTACACTGGGCATGGTTTTTAGCTTATCATGACGAATAGGTCATTTAGTTTTAAGTCTAAACTACTGCACATGTCAGGCAGGCCCATTTTGGTTAGATCCAGTTTAGGTTATCAAGATAATTTTGGGATTGGAGGGCATTCTTTCTGGGCTAACCTAAGGCCCTTCATTTAATAAACTTTAGGCACTGTCTTTAGTGATCATAAGATTCTAAAGTTGAAAAACAGGATAAAATGGTACAAGTGAAGGTTAGTCACAAGGTTTTTACAATCACAAGGGTACAAGGTAAAGGCTATTCAATCATTATCAGACATCAAGGCAGTTGGATTCCAGTTCAGCGAGTTCAGATACTTCCCTCTGTCTACTCTAACATACCAGAAAGTGAAAAAAGGAATATCTATATAATGATTCAGTAGTCATAGTTGTCCCTTAAATTCTTACTTCTTGGTTACAAAAATTCACTCCAAATCAAAAGGCTAGAAAGTATAAGAACTGGGATTTAAGCTCACTTTTTCCCAACTCCAAATATCATGGACCTTTTCTTTTACCATGTTACTTTCTTCTTTGCTAGACTGCCCTGATATACCTGAACTGCATACAAAATTAGATAAGGCCTTTAAATTGGTCAATATATCCAACCAGCAGTATACCCAGATTCTCCAGATGACCCAGCATCACTTAGAAGATACCATATATCTGATGGAGAAGATGAGAGAGGAGTTCGGCTGGGTGTCTGAACTTGCAAACCAGATCCTTGGAACTGAGAGCATCTTCAGTCCAATAAAGGTAATGGTGAGATCTGAGAGTAGAGACAGAGGTTACATGCGTATACTTTGACTTTTCTGTTAATTTACTTATCAATTACATCTGAATTTCAAAGCAGACTCTAGGGGGCAGTCGTATTTTCATTGTGATCATATTAAATTCGACTTGACTTAATATAGTATGCTGTCTTTAGAAAACAAGGAACTCTGGAAAGGAAACCAATTTAAAACCCAGGAAGGCCTAATTCTGCTTATGGTTATAATTCTATAACTGATAGAGGTAACCTTTGAAGAAACCTGGCCAATAAAGTTTTTAAGAGAGAAGCAGTTCAGATAAAGAACTTGAATTTATTTTATTTTTAACATTTTTTAATCGTGAAATATAACATATATACAAAAAAAAAAAGCAAGAAATTTCAAAGTACATAGTATCAAGTAGTTAGAGAACAGATTTTAGAGTTTGGTATGGTTACAGTTCCACAACTTCAGGTTTTTCCTTCTAGCTGCTCCAAGATACTGGAGACTAAAAGAAATATCAATAGAATAAGTCAGCAGTCATTCTCCTTTGTTAAATCCTATTTTCTCTGTTTTAGCTTCTCCTTCTCCTTTGATCCTACTCCCAATCTTTAGGGGTATTTGGGGCTATGCCCATTCTAACTTTTTTATTTTAGAAAGGACTGTCGATAATATGGGATAAGGGGATGGAACTAGTTGATGGTCTTGGAGAGTCTGGTGCCTCTGGGTTTCAGGACTTATCTGGCCTGGGAACCCATCTGGAAGTTGTAGGTTTCTGGAAAGTAATCTTAGTCCGTGAAGCATTTGTAGACTCTCAGTACAACCCTAGGTGTTCTTTAGGGTTGGCAGGAATGGTTTTGTTTGGGGGTTGGCTGACCACGGCAAATAGCGATATCTAGCTGAAGCTTGCTTAAGCGTAGCCTCCAGAATAGCCTCTCAACTCTATGTGAACTCTCTCCACCACTGATACATTGTATTCTATTACATTTATTTTCCACCTTTCTGTTAGGAAGGCATTATCGATCCCACGGTGCCAGGGCCAGGCTCATCCCTGGGATTCATGTCCCATGTTGCCAGGGAGACTTTCACCCCTGGATGTCATGTCCCATATAGTGGGGAGGGTAATGACTTCACTTGCAGAGGTGAGCTTAGAGAGAAAGAGAGGTCACATCTGAGCAACAAAAAAGATCCTTTGGAAGTAACTCTCAGGCATAACTGCAGGTAGGCTTAGCTTCTCCGCTACATAAATAAGCTTTACAAGAGCAACCCTCAAGATCAAGGGCTTGGCCTATTGATTTGAGTGCCCCTAATGTCTGACACAGTATCAGGGGTTTCCCGGGTGGTAACCCTTAATAGTCTCATATTTTTTCTCCCATCCCTCAAAGGACTTTGCCAATACTAATTATCTGCTCAACATACTTTGGGATGTCTCTGGTGTATTATATTAAGCTATACAGAATTACAAGCCCTCATTCCCATTCTGGGCTCCCTGTGTTTGGATTGTTTAAATGATCCACCCAGACAGGTTGAGTTAGATTACGCACAACAGAAAATTTAGGTTTTGGAAAAAATAAACCTCTCTTCCTTTGGCCTCATAGAGTAGGTGAAATTCTAAATTATAGACAATGCCCTCCTTACCCCTCTATTCTGATTTACCTTAGTCCTGACCAGATTGGCTGTGTTCTTATCTCAAATTGAAGCCTGATCTCTTTTCTGGTTTCTGTACCAGTTGCTGTATGTGGCAATGCTGACCTTCAGAGCTGCAGAACTCCAACTCTGAGTCTTAGGTGTCACACAGGCACCTAAAGTTCCAGGGAAATACCAGGCTATACATTTATAGCACTGCATCTCAAAATCTAGAAGTGACAATTACAGCTGTCGACTAAATGTGACTGCTATAAGAGCTTACAGTCCAGGAGAAACTTGAATTTAAAACATGGTTCTGAAATGGACCCGTTGAGTAAGCTTGGGAACGTTCCTTGACCTTTCTGGGCCTCAGTTTTGCTACCTGCAAAATGGGAATGATA
The DNA here is from genome assembly GCF_023851605.1 of Tamandua tetradactyla. Classification (NCBI taxonomy): domain Eukaryota; kingdom Metazoa; phylum Chordata; class Mammalia; order Pilosa; family Myrmecophagidae; genus Tamandua; species Tamandua tetradactyla. The sequence continues at coordinate 63,558,215 of NC_135344.1, forward strand.
ATATTTACCTTAACGAGTCTATCTGTAAAAAAAGGTTCTCATATAAAGCAAGAAACTATGTAAATTATGGCTGTTATAAGTTTTTAACACTCTAGATTGCTGAATTACATTGAGAATTGAACATATCTACAGATTAATTTTGACATTAAAACATATCACCATCTTAAGTTGTATCTACACCTTGCTTCCCACATTCAATTGATGACATCTTTCGCATAATATAAAACAGGGAAGAATTTCTTTCCTCACCACTCATAGATACCCACATGCACTCACACACATGCACACACAGACATGCGCACACATGCATGCAAGGCATGCACACACACAGACATGCATACATATGCACGCCCACATATGCACATGCACACACACAGCCATGGTATTGATACACAATGCAGCAGACTAGTGATTACTGAGTTTAGGATCGACAGGTTCCTAAAAAGACCTGGATCCAAGAATCACTGTGCAGAGCAATTGAAAAATGTGACACTGTGCAGTGGTAATGTTGATGTTCTGCCCAGATCCCTGAGAACCCCTTTGCTAGCTCAACCGGTGGTGCCACTAATGCTTCTTCCTGTGACCTTCTCCAAAGGACTGTCCTTGAGGCAGGGTGTGCTTCAGAGCTCCCAGCAGGCTCAGGCTGCAGGTCACCTGATACCACATCCTTGCTTAGCTTCTCCCTCTTCTTCATCCTGCTTTCCTCAACCCCTTAAAGGTTTCACCAGAGAAAATCCTTTAAGAACTCATTTGTGGGCGGGCCACAGTAGCTCAGCAGGCAGAATTCTCGTCTGCCATGCAGGAGACCCGGGTTCATTTGCCGGTGCCTGCCCATGTGAAAAAAAAACAAACCTCATTTGTGTGGGAATCACAGGCTCGACTTCTGGGAAATCTGACCCATGACATCTGTAATCCAGAATTTCATTCTTTCAAACTGCGAAGTTGTCACCCCTGTGTGGTTTGAGAAATCTGTTTAGAGTCACATTCAGGACTTTATTTTAAAAATAAAATAGAACAGACAAGAATAGCAAATATTGGAGTGTGTGGCATATATGTCATGGGACTTGTATTTCCATTGTGTGTGTATGTATATATAATATGTATACGTATATTGTTTCAGTTTGCTAAAGCTGCTGGAATGCAATATATCAGAAATGGGTTGGTTTTTACAATGGGAATTTATTGGTTTACAAATAAACAGTTCTAAGTGTTAGGCCTGGAGAACAGGACCACTTTCCCCCATGATGTGACCTATCTCTGGCAAATATTCAAACAGCTCTCCCACCCCAGCCTGCACCTTTCCATGCTCTAGCAACTGCCCTCTTTTTCTTCTACTTTTTTTTTTTTTTTGCATGGACAGGCAACGGGAATCGAACCCAGGTCTCTGGCATGGCAGGCTAGAACTCTGCCTGCTGAGCCACTGTGGGCCACCCGCAACTGCCCTCTTTTAATACCCCCATTACCCAACCTCCACCCTCCGGCAGAGACAATTACAACCCTGCATGCTTCAGGCAGCGCTGAAATTTGAACTTTGCCAGTAAAGCCCTGTCAACTCCTAACTTAACCCCCTAATTCTGAAAGCCAAACAATAGAAACTTACCTAACCCTTGCTCCCAACCCATCCCAGCCTTAAGCCATAAAAACCCTATCCCCTGCCACCTTGGTGTAGCCATTTGTCTCTTGGAATGCTGTCCTGGTGGCTCTGGGTCTCCCTGAAATAAAGCCTTTGCCTGAACTCCTTGTCCCACCTCCTTCCGGGCAAGTTTGCCTCTCACTACGGCCATGTCATCAAATGAAGGCATCCAGAGAAAGATATCCTGACTCTGAAGTAAGGCTGCCGGCATCCAAGACACCTCTGTCACATGGGAAGGCTGGTCCTTCTCTCCTGGGGTCTGGTTTCAGTTGCTCTCTCTCTCTCTCAGCTCCTGTGAGCCCTTGCTGGTTTCTCCTGGGGCTGTTTCTCTCTTAACTCTTTCTCTCTGTGTTCCTGCCTTTTATCCTCTCATAAAGGGCTCCAATGGTGGAGTTATACAGAGAAGGTAGGGTTTAACAAATGAGTATGATTGCTGAATCATTATGTTGATACTTCTTTTAGTCTCCAGTATCTTAGTAAAAACCTAAAATTGTGGGATTGTAACCCATACCAAACTCTGAAATCTGTTCTCCACCCCCAACCCTAAAAGGATTAAGACCCACCTTGAATTGGTGGGTCACATCTCCATGGAAGTGACCTCATCAAAAGGTCCCACCCGCACCAGGTCTGCCCCCTCTCCCCAGAATGGATGAAAAGAACCTGGCTTTCCTGGGGTATGTAACAGTTTCAAACCAGCATATATAATATATATATTTACACACACGCATACACACATACACACACACACACACACACACACACATGCGTGTTCTGAGTCTTGATGGCAAAGGTATTAGTTACTGCAGATCACAGTCAAAAGGTCTGGGAAGTCACTGCTCATCCCTGTTGGCTCTGATTCTGTTATTACTCTGGAAAATCACCCAAAGAGGACAAGATAATTCAATGTTCAATCATCCTCACCCATATATAATGCTACTTAACCGAGGAAAAATTCTTGCCCTGAAGAATTTAAAAAAAAACAAAAAAACCAAACAATTTTTAATTCAGCTCCATTATTCAATGGAATATCCTTCTGAGTGTTTCCCATCCTATGCCTTAATTTGCTTCCATTCCATTGTCTCTGAGTATACAAGCAGATTTATCTAAAATTCTTTATTTTGACAACTGTCCCAGTTGGCCGGGGCTGCTGGAACCAAGTACACAGACTAGTTTTGTTGGACAACAGAAATGAACTGTCTCACAGGCTGGAGGTTCGAGGTCCAGCTCCGTGTCCGCAGGGCTCTTCCTTTGCAGTCTGCAGGGCTGTGTTGGTAGCCGGCGATCCAGGAAGTCCCTTGGCTTGTGGTGTAGCTCCGTCCCCGCCTCTGTCACATGGCCATCTCTGCCTGTCGTACTCACAGCATCCAAATCTCCTCTGCTTCTAAGGACTACTTATAAGACAGACTCTGCTTACAAGGGTCTAGTCCTCAGCCTCATGGTAACTAATAACCTTAGGGATAAGTCCATACGCACAGGCCTGGGGTTAGGTCTTGAACATGACTTTGGGACACACAGTTCGATCCACAGCAAATAACACACGTACTTCTGTATAAAAACTTCTGTATAGAATAAAATTATCACTTTCAATTATACAACTCTGTAATAATCATCACTAAAGAGTACTTGCCATCTGTCAGGCAAGGTTCAAAGCACTTTCCATCTATCAGCTCAATTAGTACCTTCAATAACCTTATAAGGTAAGTATTATTATTTCCTAGGTTTTCAGATGAGACACAAAGAGGTTACATAAGTTTCCTAAAGTCACACAGTTAATGAGTGGTGGAAATGGGATTCAAACTCAGCAGTTTCTCCAGAATCAGTGAATGTAAACACTTTGCTAAACTGCCTATAAAAGTTGTTTTTCCCAAAGCGTCTCTTATTTCATCAAGAAAAGGAAAACACACGGTCCTAAAACAGCAAGAGTAGAAGAGCCACCTTGCATGAGAAATATACAAATTCCAGCAGATGACAAAAGTTACGGCCACTGAGTTGTGGTTACATGAATGTTTGCTTTACAGTTATTTATTATACCAGACATACATGTTTTATATAGTTTTCATGTATGTTATTAAAGAAAGAAAAAAATTATGTTGACTATTCCTTTATAAACTAGACTGAAGAGGTTACCAGTTTTTATTTGGCCTCCTAAATGTTTTGCTTTTTTTTTTTTTTGGATAAGGAAACTTATTTGAAAAAGTTTTCAATACACAAAACACTTCTCTTAAAATGACATTAAGTTGCATGTCCATACACTTTTATTTAAAATGATTAAAATCAAAGTATGTACATTTAGGAATTCAGTAAGAGAGTAACTGAAGTACATTTCAGATGACTGCTTCTTGCAAAAATCACACATAACAACCATAAATTGTATATGTCCCAGGAAAACTCAGTGCCAAACTTGATACATCACACGACTATTTGTGGCAGAGAACATCGCGCTTACCAAACATTCCATCAGCTCCCTTGTGCTTCCAGTCTCCCTTGCAGTTGGGTGGTGACAGGTGGTAAGTTCTGGTCAATGAAATGTGAGTGGAAATGACCAGGATTACTTCTAGACTGGGATAGTGAAAAGCCTGTGTGTGATTTTTCATTCTCTCTCTCTCTATTGAGAGTCCAAAGAAAGCCATGTTTCCCATATGACACAGCCAGGAGATAATGGAGCCTCTGCCGACCAATATATAAAACATGAGTGAGAAATAATTTCTTTGCTTTAGGAAGGCACTGGAATGTTGGGGGACAATCTAGCCTATTCTGACAATGTGGTAGTAAACTAATCCTGAATGTTGTGCTTGGATTTAGGAATCATTAACTGTGCGGCCCTTCTTTCCTAGGTAGTTCCAAGTGTTCATGAAGGAAAATTTTCCAGTCAAGATGGAACAATGACAGACTTAAGCATTCTGCCTTCCCCTAATTCCACACTCAAGATTCCTCTTGAAGAAAGTGCTCAGAGTTCTAACTTCATTGACTATGTGCTGACGAAAGCTCTAGAGCATTTTAAGGAATATTTTGAAACTTGGTAAGCAGAGGGCGTAATTAGGAACGGCTTGTTGACAGGAATAGGTAATTCATAAAAGGGAAAAACAAAACTAGCTTTAAAAATGCCTGGAAAATATGTTCACGTTCATTAATAATCCAAGACATGAAAACCAAAACAAGATAGCATTTTTTCCTTATTGAATTTGTAATTAAAAAAAATTAAAAATAGGGCAGTGCGATGGTGGCTCAGTGGCAGAATTCTTGCCTACCATACCGGAGACTCGGGTTTGATTTCTGGTACCTGCCCATGCAAAAAAAAAATTACAAGATAAAATAAAAAATAACATTACAAAATCCTGGTGAAAGGATGATGAAATGAGAATTCCCCTATGTTATTGGTGGAACATAAGCTGGTTCTGCATTTTTAGAAAGCTATTTGATTATGCATATCAGGAGTTATAAAATGTTCCTTTTTGATATACATTTCTGGAATCAATACTAAGGAATAAATCTGAATTTGATTAAAAGTCCCCCCCCCACCAGGATCCATACTTGCAGAGTTATCTAAGTAAGAAATTACAAGCAATCTTATTGTCTAAAAGCAAGACAATGGTTATGTAGATTACAATTAATATGCATAAGTTTTATGAAACATTAAAAATATTTATAAAAGTTAAATAATGACATGCCTACTACTGCAACAAGTGCTTTATAATAATCTCATCTATGAGGTCTCATTATCATTTTACAGAAAAGAAACCTGAGGCTCAGAGGCCAAAGTTAAATGAATTACTCAAATCAGAAAGTGAAAGAGCCAGAATTTTAACTCACTTATTTTTTCCTTCCAACTTCTTATTTTGAAAAATTTCAAACTTACAGGACAATTACAAAAATATAATACAAAACCCATACAGATAACTACAACAATACCCCCCACCCCCAGATACCCAGATCCACAAATTTTAACATTGTGTACCATTTGCCCTATCTGCCTGCCTGCCTACCTGTGTGTCTGTCTGTCTGTCTGTCTGTATGTATGTATGTATGTATGTATCTATCTATCTATTTACTTTGAATTTTTCTGAGTAGCTGTATACATCATGCTCCTTGATACTTCCATGTATATTTCTCAAGAACAAGGCTATTTACTTATATAACCATCTTAAGAACTGTTATTAAATTCAAGAAATTTAACATTGATATAAAGTTTACAGTCTATATCCCAATTTTTTTTCTGTGTCCCAATAATGTTCTTTGCATTCTTTTCTTCTCCATTATTAGATCCCATCTGAGATCACATATTCATTTAATTGCCATTGCCTTTCTTTTTCTTTTTCTGTTTAATTATGGAACATACATAGAACATAAACTTTCCAATCTCAGCCACTCCCAAGCATACTATTCAGTGGGATCAGTCGCATTGGCAGTGTTGTGTTGGCCTCCCCACCCTTCATTACCAGAACTTCCCCAGGCAGAAAGCCTACACCTGTCATCCATTAGCCCCCCTCCCCCCTGCCCCTGGTACTCTACTTTCTGTCTCTCTGAAAGGCTACATATTCTAGCTCTTTCACATAAGTGCGATCATATACTATCCATCCCTTTGTGCCTGACATTTCCCTCAGCGTGATGTCTCCAAAGTTCGTCCATGCAGTGGCATGAATTAGAACTTCAGACCTGTTTAAAGCTGAGTAATATTCCATTGTGTGTATTTACCGCCTTTTGTTTCTCCACTTATCTGGACATTTGGGTTGCTTCCCCCCTTTGGCTACTGGGAATAATACTGCTGTGAACATTGGTGTACAAGTATCTGTCCAAGTCCCTGCTTGCGGCTCTTTTTTTTATATACATATATATATATTTAATTTATTTATTAATTAAAAAATTAACAACAAACGAACAAAAACATTAGCATATGCTCATTCCATTCTACATATATAATCAGTAATTCATAATATCATCACATAGTTGCATATTCATCATCATGATCATTTCTTAGAACATTTACAACAATTCAGAAAAAGAAATAAAAAGACAACAGAAAAGGAAATAAAACAAAAACAGAAAAAAAAGACTATACATACCATACCCCTTACCCCTCGCTTTCACTGATCACTAGCATTTCAAACTAAATTTATTTTAACACTCGTTCCCCCTATTATTTTTTATTCCATATGTTCTACTTGTCTGTGGATAAGTAGATAAAAGGAGCATCAGACACAAGGTTTTCACAATCACACAGTCACACTGTGAAAGCTATATCATTATACAATCATCATCAAGAAACATGGCTACTGGAACACAGCTCTACATTTTCAGGCAGTTCCCTCCAGCCTCTTCATTACACCCCGAATAACAAGGTGATATCTACTTAATGTGTTAAGAATAACCTCTAGGATAACCTCTCGACTCAGTTTGGAATCTCTCAGCCATTAACATGTTGTCTCATGTCACTCTTCCCCCTTTTGTTCGAGAAGGTTTTCTTAATTCCTTGACACTGAGTCTCAGCTCATTCTAGGATTTCTATCCCACGTTGCCAGGAAGGTCCACACCCCTGGGAGTCATGTCCCATGTAGACAGGGGGAGGGTAGTGAATTTGATTGTTGTGTTGGCTGGAGAGAGAGGCCACATCTGAGCAACAAAAGAGGCTCTCTTGGGGGTGACTCTTAGGCCTAAATTTTAAGTAGGCTTGACCTATCCTTTGTGGGGTTGGGAAGTTTCATATGAACAAACCCCAAGACTGGGGGCTCGGCCTATAGCTTTGGTTGTCCTCACTGCTTGTGAGAATATCAAGAATTCAACTTGGGGAAGTTGAATTTCTCCCCGTTCTCACCATTCCCCGAAGGGGACTTTGCAAATACTTTTCCACTCACTGATCGAATCACTCTGGGATTCACTGGGGCATCACCCTGGACAAGCCAACAAAATCTCATGTCGTACCCAAGATTCCAGGTACTTATGGTGTTCAATCAAGCTATCTACATAAGTTATATTAGGAAATGCACTAGTCAAAATATAAATTTTGTACCAAATACACATTTTTTTGCTTTAGTCTCACACACAAGGTAAAGTTTTAAAATATTAATTACCATCTGTTTTCAGCACCCAGCGTGCAGTTCTTTGAACAGATACCTAGAAGTGGGACTGCTGGGGTCGTATGGTAGATCTATGTTTAATTTTTGAAGAACTGCCAAACTATTCTTCAACACCCTTCTACATTCCCATTAATAGTATATGAGGGTCCCTGTTTTCCACTTCCTTGCCAGCCCTTGTTATTTTCAATTTTTAAAATAATAGCCATTTTAGTGGAGGTGAAGTGTCTCTAGCTCTTAACACCCTGTACTTCTTCTTAAGCCTATCTGGACAAAAAAAAAAAAAAAAAAAAAAAAAAAAGGCAGGCTACAAAAATAAATAAATGTAACAGTCAAAATATAAAAAATCTAAATTATTCATTAAAAAACAAAAAGGATTGGTATGAAATTTAGTGGGAAAATGGGAAATTTTAAAAAATCTATCCTTTTTCTGATATTTTCATAATTCTCTATAGGGCATAAATAATTTTTTAAGATTGCAAATAAAAAGATAATAGCTTCCTAAAACAGGCAGGTAAAAGTAGATTGACCGCTATATCAATCTATACTGTATCTTTAAACCTTAGTGCTAGTACTGCTTTTCCATGATTTTCCTACATGGAGATAAGATGTAAATTGTAGTAAATCAGCAGTAAAAATGAAAGACATTTCAGGAATACATTAGTCAGGATGTTCTTCTAAATTAGTGGAACAATTAAACTTGTACTTAATATTCTCCTTTGGTCAATTTTAAATGGTCAATCTTAATAATTAAATTTTAACTCGTAGTTGTCATTCACAAGGGACCTTGTTAGTAAGTCACCATCGATGGATAATCAAGTGAGATATTACAGGGTCTGCTGCCACCCTATAGGTGTTAGGGGTCTTTCTTTAGTTGCAAGGAACCCACAAACACTGCAGAGAGAGAAATGGAAGGATACTGGCTGACTCACCCAATGGGGAAGTCAGCTGGACTACCAGGTGTGAGTCCCAAGTGTACTAGGGTCTGGGAGGCAGAAACTCAAGGATGCTTCTTTGGGGCACAGCTGTCAGAGTGAAGCACCCACAGCTGTTTTCTGACCTCAGGTCACTCTGCTCAAGATTCAACTTGTAGGGCAGAATTTGAGTGGCATGCTTGGAGCATACTTGTCTATTTCTAGACCAAGGCGAGAGGGGCTCCTTGGCTGGCATTCCCAACACATACCTACTTTGTCAGGGAAACTCTGTCATCAACAGATTTCAGTTCAAATAGTCATTTCTTCAGGAAAGACCCGTCTGACCCATAATCTGGGTTTGGCCCCCTTTTTTGCATTACCTGATCATCAAACCAGGTAGCACGTAACACGGTTGTAAGTTTACATTTACTTCTTTGGTTATTTGATTCGTGCCCATCTCCACTGCTAGAACATACAGTCCATGAGGTTAGGTACCATCTTGGATTTATTGATTTATTTATCTATTTATTGTCATGGGCAGGCTCCAGGACTCAAACCCGGGTCTCCAGCATGGCAGGTGAGAATTCTGCCACTGAGCCACAGTTGCACCATCCCCATTTTGGATTTTGTTCTCTACTTTACCCCCAGGATGTAGGACTAGTACCTGGTACAGTGCAGACCCTCAATATTTGTTGAATAAATTAATTGACACATTGTGAATGTACAGAACACAAGGAGAATAATAGTAGGTAAAGATGGAAAACAAAGTTGGGAAGAGGTCAGAAGGATTTTGAATGGTTGACTATGGAGTTTGAGCTTTACTCTGTAGCAACATGAGACACTAGAGGTTTTTGAGAAAGGAAACAAGATGCTGGTACTCAGGTGGGTATTGATTGTGCATTTATATCCACATAAACCTATATTCGATAAACTCATCACAGAAATTGAATGATGTGGGTGCACTGACAATAGGAAATGTAGTGATTTTTCAAGATGTTGAGCAAAATATTTACTAATAAGGCACCCAGGGTGGTCTTCCACAAAGACAATTTCTCTCTTTAATTTTTTTTTTTTTTTTTTTTTTACATGGGCAGGCACCGGGAATCGAACCCGGGTCCTCGGGCATGGCAGGCAAGCACTCTTACCTGCTGAGCCACCGTGGCCCGCCCTCTCTCTTTAATTTACAGTTCTTTTAAATTCTAAAAGAAACTAACTCACAATTTGCAAAAATTTAGAAGTTAAATTATGCATTATTTCACCATCTTAACAAAACCCACTATCAGCAATTTTCTATTTTTCTTATTCACGTTTTTCATTACTCTGTTTTTTTTAGAGTGGATTCTAGGAAATAGAATGACTTGTTTATAGGCTATTAACATTTTACTTTCTCTTAAAATATTTTCGAATTTAGTCTTTCTCCGCCGGACCGCCGCGCGGCGCACGCGCCCCGCAGCAGCCGAGCCGCCCGACCTCCCTACCCCCTCTCTTTCTCCGCCGGACCGCCGCGCGGCGCACGCGCCCCGCAGCAGCCGAGCCGCCCGACCTCCCTACCCCCTCTCTTTCTCCGCCGGACTGCCGCGCGGCGCACGCGCCCCGCAGCAGCCGAGCCGCCCGACCTCCCTACCCCCTCTCTTTCTCCGCCGGACCGCCGCGCGGCGCACGCGCCCCGCAGCAGCCGAGCCGCCCGACCTCCCTACCCCCTCTCTTTCTCCGCCGGACCGCCGCGCGGCGCACGCGCCCCGCAGCAGCCGAGCCGCCCGACCTCCCTACCCCCTCTCTTTCTCCGCCGGACCGCCGCGCGGCGCACGCGCCCCGCAGCAGCCGAGCCGCCCGACCTCCCTACCCCCTTCCTCCCCCTCCTGCTCCGGCTGCTCTTCAACCAACACGGTGCCCTCTTCCCCCGCCTTCACCGTGCTCCTCCGCCACCAGCCTCGACAGCCTTGCCGCCCTCACCTTTCCTCCTCCAGAACAACTACTGGGGGAGTGGAGATAATACAGAGCAGCTCCCGGAGCCACGAGGGAGATCAAAGGGACAGCGTACCCCATCCTGGAACGGCTGACTATCTGGGAGAACCAGCTCCGGTGAGATCACCAAGGGGCACGGGCTTTCCTGGGTGGGACAGCAAGCGACCGGAGTCCCTCCCTTCCACCTTCCCAGGCCAGCTGGTAGAATTGGACAGGCGGTCCCCTTAGGCCGCGGCGGCTGGTGCCCCCACCACACGAGGCCCCCCGGAACAACTGAGATAGTTGGGTCGGAAATCCCCAGACTGCGGAGAACAGTGACCGGGGGATCCCTTCCAAACACGTGACTCCCCTGTCGGCTGGGAGCAGTGCACTCTCCCGGGCTGCGACAGCTGGCGCCCTCCCGCCACGCTTGGTGCCCCGGGCCGACTAGCTAATTTGGCCGGACGCTCTCCTGTGCTGCGACAGCCGGCGACCCTCCCCGCGTTTGGAACCCCGGGCCGGCTGGCATTCTTCCAAGACGCTTCGGTTGCCGAACCTCCCCTACGGCGAGAGTTTTCCAGAGTTGAGGGACCCACAGCAACTTTCACTGGTGGAACCCACAGACAGGCGTGTGCCACGTGCGCCACCTACTGGGCAGGATAGGAAGAACAGAACCCAGAGACTGCGCAGAAAAATCTTTCAACCTGTGGGGTCGAACACCCGGGGAAATCTGACTAAATGCCCAGACGCCAGCAGAAGATAACGGATCACGCTCAGAAAATTGAACATATGGCCCAGTCAAATGAAGAAACCAATAGTTCAAATGAGATACAGGAGCTGAAACAACTAATGCTGAATATACGAACAGAAATGGAAAACCTCTTCAAAAACGAAATCGATAAATTGAGGGAGGACATGAAGAAGACATGGGCTGAACATAAAGAAGAAATAGAAAAACTGAAAAAACAAATCACAGAACTTATGGAAGTGAAAGATAAAGTAGAAAAGATGGAAAAAACAATGGATACCTACAATGACAGATTTAAAGAAACAGAAGATAGAATTAGTGATTTGGAGGATGAAACATCTGAACTCCAAAAAGAAACAGAAACTATCCGGAAAAGAATGGAAAAATTTGAACAAGGTATCAGGGAACTCAAGGACAATGTGAACCGTACAAATATACGTGTAGTGGGTATCCCAGAAGGAGAAGAGAAGGGAAAAGGAGGAGAAAAACTAATGGAAGAAATTATCACTGAAAATTTCCCAACTCTTATGAAAGACCTAAAATTACAGATCCAAGAAGTGCAGCGCACCCCAAAGAGATTAGACACAAATAGGCGTTCCCCAAGACACTTACTAGTTAGAATGTCAGAGGTCAAAGAGAAAGAGAGGATCTTGAAGGCAGCGAGAGAAAAACAATCCGTCACATACAAGGGAAACCCAATAAGACTATGTGTAGATTTCTCAGCAGAAACCATGGAAGCTAGAAGACAGTGGGATGATATATTTAAGTTACTAAAAGAGAAAAACTGCCAGCCAAGACTCCTATATCCAGCAAAATTGTCCTTCAAAAATGAGGGAGAATTTAAAACATTCTCAGACAAAAAGTCACTAAGAGAATTTGTGACCAAGAGACCAGCTTTGCAAGAAATACTAAAGGAAGCACTAGAGTCAGATACAAAAAGACAGAAGAGAGAGACATGGAGAAAAGTGTAGAAAGAAGGAAAGACAGATATGATATATATAATACAAAAGGCAAAATGGTAGAGGAAAATATTATCCAAACAGTAATAACTCTAAATGTCAATGGACTGAATTCCCCAATTAAAAGACATAGACTGGCAGAATGGATTAAAAAACAGGATCCTTCTATATGCTGTCTACAGGAAACACATCTTAGACCCAAAGATAAATATAGGTTGAAAGTGAAAGGTTGGGAAAAGATATTTCATGCAAACAACAACCAGAAAAGAGCAGGAGTGGCTATACTAATATCCAACAAATTAGACTTCAAATGTAAAACAGTTAAAAGAGACAAAGAAGGACACTATATACTAATAAAAGGAACAATTAAACAAGAAGACATAACAATCATAAATATTTACGCACCGAACCAGAATGCCCCAAAATACGTGAGGAATACACTGCAAACACTGAAAAGGGAAATAGACACATATACCATAATAGTTGGAGACTTCAATTCACCACTCTCATCAATGGACAGAACATCTACACAGAGGATCAATAAAGAAATAGAGAACCTGAATATTACTATAAATGAACTTGACTTAACAGACATTTATAGGACATTACATCCCACAACAGCAGGATACACCTTTTTTTCAAGTGCTCATGGATCATTCTCAAAGATAGACCATATGCTGGGTCACAAAGCAAGTCTTAACAAATTTAAAAAGATTGAAATCATACACAACACTTTCTCGGATCATAAAGGAATGAAGTTGGAAATCAATAATAGGCGGAGTGCCAGAAAATTCATAAATACATGGAGGCTCAACAACACACTCTTAAACAACAAGTGGGTCAAAGAAGAAATTGCAAGAGAAATTAGTAAATACCTAGAGGCAAATGAAAATGAAGACACAACATATCAAAACTTATGGGACGCAGCAAAGGCAGTGCTAAGAGGGAAATTTATTGCCCTAAATGCCTTTATCAGAAAAGAAGAAAAGGCAAAAATGCAGGAATTAACTGTCCACTTGGAAGAACTGGAGAAAGAACAGCAAACTAATCCCAAAGCAAGCAAAAGGAAAGAAATAACAAAGATTAGAGCAGAAATAAATGAAATTGAAAACATGAAAACAATAGAGAAAATCAATAAGACCAGAAGTTGGTTCTATGAGAAAATCAACAAGATTGATGGGCCCTTATCAAGATTGACAAAAAGAAGAAGAGAGAGGATGCAAATAAATAAGATTAGAAATGAAAGAGGAGACATAACTACTGACCTCACAGAAATAAAGGAGGTAATAACAGGATACTATGAACAACTTTATGCTAATAAATACAACAATTTAGAAGAAATGGACAGGTTCCTGGAAAGACAGGAACAACCAACTTTGACTCAAGAAGAAATAGACGACCTCAACAAACCAATCACAAGTAAAGAGATTGAATTCGTTATTCAAAACCTCCCTAAAAAGAAAAGTCCAGGACCAGACGGCTTCACATGTGAATTCTATCAAACATTCCAGAAAGAATTAGTACCTACTCTCCTCAAACTCTTCAACATAATCGAAGTGGAGGGAAAACTACCTAATTCATTCTATGAAGCCAACATCACCCTCATACCAAAACCAGGCAAAGATATTACAAAAAAAGAAAACTACAGACCAATCTCTCTAATGAATACAGATGCAAAAATCCTCAATAAAATTCTAGCAAATCGTATCCAACAACACATTAAAAGAAGTATACATCATGACCAAGTAGGATTCATCCCAGGTATGCAAGGATGGTTCAACATAAGAAAATCAATTAATGTAATACACCATATCAACAAATCAAAGCAGAAAAATCACATGATCATCTCAATTGATGCAGAGAAGGCATTTGACAAGATTCAACATCCTTTCCTGCTGAAAACACTTCAAAAGATAGGAATACAAGGGAACTTCCTTAAAATGATAGAGGGAATATATGAAAAACCCACAGCTAATATCATCCTCAATGGGGAAAAATTGAAAACTTTCCCCCTAAGATCAGGAACAAGACAAGGATGTCCACTATCACCACTATTATTCAACATTGTGTTGGAAGTTCTAGCCAGAGCAATTAGGCAAGAAAAAGAAATACAAGGCATCAAAATTGGAAAGGAAGAAGTAAAACTATCACTGTTTGCAGACGATATGATACTATATGTAGAAAACCCAGAAAAAACCACAACAAAATTACTAGAGCTAATAAATGAGTACAGCAAAGTAGCAGGCTACAAGATCAACATTCAAAAATCTGTAGCTTTTCTATACACTAGTAATGAACAAGCTGAGGTAGAAATCAAGAAACGAATCCCATTTACAATCGCAACTAAAAGAATAAAATACCTAGGAATAAATTTAACCAAAGAGACAAAAAACCTATATAAAGAAAACTACAAAAAACTGTTAAAAGAAATCACAGAAGACCTAAATAGATGGAAGGGCGTACCGTGTTCATGGATTGGAAGACTAAATATAGTTAAGATGTCAATCCTACCTAAATTGATTTACAGATTCAATGCAATACCAATCAAAATCCCAACAACATATTTTTCAGAAATAGAAAAACCAATAAGCAAATTTATCTGGAAGGGCAGGGTACCCCGAATTGCTAAAAACATCTTGAGGAAAAAAAACGAAGCTGGAGGTCTCGCGCTGCCTGACTTTAAGGCATATTATGAAGCCACAGTGGTCAAAACAGCATGGTATTGGCATAAAGATAGATATATCGACCAATGGAATCGAATAGAGTGCTCAGATATAGACCCTCTCATCTATGGACATTTGATCTTTGATAAGGCAGTCAAGCCAACTCACCTGGGACAGAACAGTCTCTTCAATAAATGGTGCCTAGAGAACTGGATATCCATATGCAAAAGAATGAAAGAAGACCCATCTCTCACACCCTATACAAAAGTTAACTCAAAATGGATCAAAGATCTAAACATTAGGTCTAAGACCATAAAACAGTTAGAGGAAAATGTTGGGAGATATCTTATGGATCTTACAACTGGAGGTGGTTTTATGGACCTTAAACCTAAAGCAAGAACACTGAAGAAGGAAATAAATAAATGGGAGCTTCTCAAAATTAAACACTTTTGTGCATCAGAGAACTTCATCAAGAAAGTAGAAAGACAGCCTACACAATGGGAGACAATATTTGGAAATGACATATCAGATAAGGGTCTAGTATCCAGAATTTATAAAGAGATTATTCAACTCAACAACAAAAAGACAGCCAACCCAATTACAAAATGGGAAAAAGACTTAAACAGACACCTACCAGAAGAAGAAATACGGATGGCCAAGAGGCACATGAAGAGATGCTCAATGTCCCTGGCCATTAGAGAAATGCAAATCAAAACCACAATGAGATATCATCTCACACCCACCAGAATGGCCATTATCAACAAAACAGAAAATGACAAGTGCTGGAGAGGATGCGGAGAAAGAGGCACACTTATTCACTGTTGGTGGGAATGTCAAAGGGTGCAACCACTGTGGAAGGCAGTTTGGCGGTTCCTCAAAAAGCTGAATATAGAATTGCCATACGACCCAGCAATACCATTGCTAGGTATCTACTCAAAGGACTTAAGGGCAAAGACACAAACGGACATTTGCACACCAATGTTTATAGCAGCGTTATTTACAATTGCAAAGAGATGGAAACAGCCAAAATCTCCATCAACAGAAGAGTGGCTAAACAAACTGTGGTATATACATACGATGGAATATTATGCAGCTTTAAGACAAGATAAACTTGTGAACCATGGATGGACCTAGAGAATATTATGCTGAGTGAATCCAGCCAAAAACTAAAGGACAAATACTGTATGGTCCCACTGTTGTGAACGGACATTCGAGAATAAACTTGAAATATGTCATTGGTAACAGAGTTCAGCAGGAGTTAGAAATAGGGTAAGACAATGGGTAATTGAAGCTGAAGGGATACAGATTGTGCAACAGGACTAGATACAAAAACTCAAAAATGGACAGCACAATAATACCTAATTGTAAAGTAATCATGTTAAAATACTGAATGAAGCTGCATCTGAGCTATAGGGTTTTTTTTTGTTTTTGTTTGCTTGTTGGTTTGTTTGGTGTTGTTGTTTTTTACTATTACTACTACTTTTATTTCTTTTCTTTATATTAACATTTTATATCTTTTTCTGTTGTGTTGCTAGTTCCTCTAAACTGATGCAAATGTACTAAGAAACAATGATCATGCATCTATGTGATGATGTTAAGAATTACTGAGTGCATATGTAGAATGGTATGATTTCTAAATGTTGTGTTAATTTCTTTTTTTTTCTTTCCGTTAATAAAAAAAAAAAAAAAAAAATATTTTCGAATTTGATAACAGCAACATCCAAAGTACCAGTTTCTCATATCCTAACTAGCATTTCAATAAAAAACATTTTTTGCTAATAGATTAAAAGTTTCTCTTGCGGTTATAATTTTTGCATTTTAGATTATTTGTGAGGATGAACAGTTTTTCCAGAATTCTTACTAATTGAATTTCTTCTCTTGTGCATCCCATTCAATATAGAGGATACGATTGTGTCGATGTTCTGATTAGATCAGCATATTAGGATCTCAAACCTGCCAAAAATGACATGGAAGCATACAAAATATATATGTGTTTTCCCGTATAAAAAACATGGGAAAAGTTGGGCCACGGTGGCTCAGCAGGCAGAGTTCTTGCCTGCAATGCCAGATACCCGGGTTCGATTCCCAGTGCCTGCCCATGCAAAAAAAAAAAGAAAGAAAGAAACAAGAAAGATGGTAGAAGACTCACCCTGTCATTTTCAACAATTTAAATATTTAGATGCTCTAGCAGCTGGCAGTTAGCTCCTGCAAACATTAATTCTAGTTCTACTGAGTGGAAAACATATTTAGAAACCCTCTTCCAGAATTCTCATCTACTAATGGAGCATCGTAAGTGCCTGATTTTCCTGATTTGGTTTGTGAAGTTTTTCTTTCTCTATTCCAAGCTGTCACAGCTGCCAGGGCCAAGCTCAACATTTGCAGGGAGCCACACAATGTCTTGCTCATTGTGGGTAATACATATGCACTTGCTGAATGGTTCTTACCATCATCATCATCATGAATGGCACACACAAAAAAACACATTGAATAAAGTAACAGATCATGAGTAACAGAAGTTTGTTGAGCAAATGCTATGTGCATGTAGCACAGAGTAACCACTTAATTTTCACACGAGGCAGGGTCCGAGTTAGAGTTTCCACAAACCAAATGAACAAGAGCTCTTCAAATAGTGATTTTAAAGTACCAACACCTAAGGGTTTTTCTGTTATTTTGCTTGTTATTAATTTTTTCAAAAGCCAGGAGCATTTATTCCATTATTTATTCTTGGCTTTGCCTACAAGGAACAAAGTACCCTCAGTCTATAGGTAATTTATTAGGGTTTTGATTATTGATGCTCTTTTTTTTAAGGTAAGAAGATCTATTGCATCCTATCTATATCTAGCAAGCATAATTATCTCCTCCTCAGACCTGAAAATTCTGAGATACACAAGGATAATGCAATTAACAGTTTCAGAAAAGTTTATTAGCTACTTTTTATTTTTGCATGGGCAGCCACCAGGAATCAAACCCGGGTCTCCGGCATGGCAGGCAAGAACTCTGTCTGCTGAGCCACCATGGCCCACCCAGTTACTTATTTTGAAGTACTATTAATTTATTTATACTGAATGGCAGTTTAATAGCTATTCAAAGTGAGTTAAAGTGAAAATTTCTTTTAGAAAACCAAATGTTCATATGTACTATAGTTTATGGTACATTCATAGTTCTTTGTGTATTAAATAAAGATTGACTTACCTAGGTGTCTGTGTTTTATCATTTCTACTGCAAACATGCCCCTTCCAAATAATAATTTTCCTTCAGTTTACTTTGAATGTATAATATATATATTTTAAAAATCTATAATTCATTCCTTCAGTTTCTTTCTGTTTTTTTTTTGTATGCTGTATGGTGGGGCTCACAATTCATTCTTTTTCCGTATGAGCATCCTGTTATTGCAGGACCATGTGTTAAATTTTTGTTCATTTGTTTTTTTCTTTCTTTTGTTTGCTTGTTTGTTTATTTTTGGGAAGTGCATGGGCTGGAATTTAATCCAGGTCTCTTGGATGGCAGGCAAGAATTCTACTACTGAATTACCCTTCCACCCCCTAGTTTCTTTTTAAAACTAACACAACAGTGCTCTCTTTTAACAGGGCCATATATATTTTATGGAAAATACAGTAAGTTTTTGGCTGGCATTTCCTTAACATTATAAATTGTACCACAATAAAAGGAGAACTGTTTGTTGGTGTATGTCACTAGGGATTACATCAAGAATACATTTATAGTCATTTTTTCAAATGACAAAAAGAAATGAACTAAAGAGAGCCCCCTAGGAAAAATTCAACTTTCCCATTTGGAGAATTCCTGATATTCTCACAAGCAGTGGGGACAATCAAATCAATGGGCTGAGCCCTTGATCTTGGGGCTTGCCCCTCTGAAACTTATCCCCAAAAAGGATAGTCTAAGTCTATTTAAAATTAGGCCTAAGAGTCACCCCCAAGAGAACCTCTTTTGTTGCTCAGATGTGGCCTCTCTCTCAGCCAACATGGCAAGTGAACTCACTGCCCTCCCCCTCTCTATGTGGGACATGACTCCCGGGTATAACCCTCCCTGAAAACATGGGACAGAAATCCTGCAAAGAGCTGGAACTCAGCATCAAGGGATTGAGAAATCATTCTCGACTAAAAGGGGGAAGAGAGAAATGAGACAGAATCAAGTGTCAATGGTTGAGAGATTTCAACAGAGTTGAGAGGTTATCCTTACACATTATATAGATATCCCCTTTTTAGTTTATGGTGCATTAGAGTGGCTGGAGGGAAGTACCTGAAGCTGTAGAGCTGTGTTCCAGTAGCCTTGTTTCTTGAAGATGATTGTATAATGATATAGCTTTTGCAATGTGACTGCATGATTGTGAAAACCTTGTGTTTAATGGTCCTTTTACCTATGTATGGACAGATGAATTTAAAATATGGATAAAAAATAAATAATAGAGGGAACAAAGGTTAAAATAAATTGGGTAGATTGCAATACTAGTGGTCAATGAGAGGGAGGAGTAAGGGGTATGGCATGAATGAGTTTTTTCTTTTTTCTTTCTTTTGCTGGAGAGGTGCAAATGTTCTAAAAATGATCATGGTGATGAATACACAACTATGTGATGATCTTGTAAGCCATTGACTGTACACAATGTATAGAATGTATGTCAAGAGTATATGTTTATTGTGTACAATTAAAATATTAAAAAATAAAAACAGAGAGAGAGCCCCCTAAAATTTTAAAAAATTTTCACCTGGACTTGAGCTATATGATAGTAAGGTTTGTCAGAGAAAGAGTTCAGAGGTAGTCAACTGAATATCATGGACTCAAAATGAAGGCACAGCCTCTCCTAAATCATGACAGATGGCAATAAAAAATAGGATAACATTGATAGCATCCTGGGTTCTTTAGTGTGCAGTAAATCTTGAATAAATTGAGCCACACACACAGCCATACATGCATATAGTTGTCAGAAAAGATGCGAAAAAAAAAAGTCCTGCAGGGGACCTACCTATTTTCTATCCATGAGCTATCAAAACCTCAGAACAGAAAAAGGAAAAAGGAGATCAAGGCTCATGCAAAGCAGTTGGGTACAAAAGAAACTATGACTGTGGACGCAGGCTGACCTGTTTTAGAAGCCTGGCTGCTAGATTGTTCTAGCTGTGTGACTTTTGCTAAGATCCTTAACCTCTCTGAACCTCAGTCTCTTTAACAATAGGGTGAGAAGAGTAACTTTTTTTGTCTTCTAGGGTAGTTATGGTAACTACATTAAATAACCCATAATCTGTGGCATATGATAAGCATTCAATATATGGTAGCTGCAACGATAAAAATATTATCAAGTACCTGACTCATATTGGGCTCTCAAAAACGTTTCCTGCTTTCCTTTAGTTTTTTTGAGAGTTTTGGGTAAAGAAAAGGGGGTTGGTTTTTCTAGGCCAACAATAAATATTTTACTATTTATATTCCTTAAAAGGAAAGTGAAAAAGTTATAGATGTTCTGGCACATGATTTTCATTATAAGTGCACAAAATAGCAGAAGTATTATTTTCCCATGCATTGTAAATATTAACATCTTAAAAATAAAACAATTTTAGGGCAGACCATGGTGGCTCAGCAGGCAGAGTTCTCGCCTGCCATGCTGGAGACCCGGGTTCGATTCCTGGTGCGTGCCCATGAAAAAAACAAAACCAAAAACTGATTTCATTGTTCTTTAAAGCATGTGCAATAGAATCTGCGTACCATAGCAATTTGATACCTGACCTCAACCATTTAAACAAGTATATGAACAAGTTTTCTTTAGCATTTTCTTCTCATTCCACTTTCTCCTTAAACTTTGTTGGGGATTGAATCGTATAGCCCACAAAAGGCATGTTCAAGTCCTGTGGTATGAACCTTTCGTAAATAGGATCTTTGAAGATGTTATTAGTTAAGGTGTGTCCAAACTGAATCACAGTGGGTCTTGATCCAATATGGTGAAGTTCTTATGAATAAAGAAAATTGGACACAAAAAGAGAAACCACCGGGAGCAGCCAGAAGCCGAAAGTCAATGGAACCCGGAAGATAAAGGAGGGGCACTGCCACGCGCATTGCCATGTGATGGAAAAACCAAGGACCAGGGATCACTGGCAGCCAGCCCCAGAAAGCCAGAGTCTTCTGGAAAAAAAGGATCCACAGCCTTGTTGATGCCTCAGTTTTGAACTTCTCGCAGCCCCAAAACCACGAGTCAATAAATTACCACTGTTTAAGCCACCCCACCGCATGGTATTTGTTTTAGCAGCTAGCAAGCTAATACACTCTTATTTCCATTCTATTTCCCTCCGAGAGTTTTATCTTAATGGAATATATTTTTATACTCAAATATATTTTATCGACTGATAAAATTTTAAAATTTTTAAAAACTTCCTGTGACCACAAGATTCTAAGTATTAAAATTTATTTTGGATTGAATTATTCTAGTTACTTATACATAAGTGATCAAAATAACAAATATAAATTTCTGTGACTACTAAGCATAAAAAGTAAAATTTTTAACAGAAACATACCTCTAAATGAGATAGATGAGACTTTTTTCCCCATGTGTCTGTTAATAATTATTCCTTCCTAGATGAGACAGGATCCAGCATCAATGCTATCCCATTTTTTGGTTTTGTATTTACAGCTGCAAAGGTTTTGAAACCTGCTGGAATAAATGCACCTGGTGATTGGAAGGCTGTTCTGATCTGAACTTCCCCTGCTGGTTGCTTCTCAGTATTCAGGTCTCTGCAGGGACTTCTTGTCTGAAGATGGGATCTCAAGTACTCCCCACCCACTCACTCTCTAGCCCTTTATCCCACTGAGAGGTGGTCGGCGCTCATATAAATGCTTATTGGATGGAAGGGTGGATGGATATGTTTCTCTAAAAGAGATCATTCATTCTAACAAACATTTGGGGAACACTTCTTCAAGAGAAACTTTCTCTTATTATCAAACCAGGATCCCTCAAGTCTGACAATAGAAGAGTTTATCTCCATGTGGGCTCTACTCTGTGTGCAGAGTATCCAGACAGAACAATGAAACTAAGCTCAAAATAACAAAAGGGAAATAAACACAGAGGGTAACACATACCAGGATAATGTGGGATTAAACACAGTTTTCCCATTTTCAGCCTGATATCTTCCAAGTGACTAGAAACATGGGGATACCTGCATTTACTGGCCAACATTTAGCAGGCAAGCTAGAAGCCCAGGGGTGTGGGGCCATAGCTCTTGAGAGGTTAGCCTTTCACGGCCCAGCCTAGCCCAGCAGACTTAATTTTAGCCCCTTACCATCAAGGAGCTGGCCCAGACAACTTGAGTCCCCATTCCTCTCTAAGCCTGTTTTCTGGGTTCATGTGTTCTGACTTAGCACCTGTTTCTTACCAAATGACCATCAAAACGAATGCCCACCCCTTTTTGGAGACAGCCCACCCCCATCCACCCAATCCAAACTGCACAAAAGGACAAAGGATGCCCATCTCACTCCCAGAGGAGAGGCAGGGGTTTTGTTTTGTTTGGATTTTAATGGCATGGGGGTGCGGTTGCTGCTGAGGCAGAGTAAGAATTGAGGGTGACCTAGGAAAGGCCAGCCTAGTAATGTGATGGAATAAATAGATTTAAAGTATCTACTATCCAATAGCCGAATGTAATTTGCTGTGGCCTTTGACACCCAAACAGCAGCATTCATTTTCCAAGCACAGGGCTTGTGAAACGTTCCGTGAAACTCTTCTCTAGTCTTTTCTTTGTTTCCCTCCAATTAATCTAACTGGACAGCTATTTTATAAATGGTCTTCGGGATTCAGCTCATTTTGTACAGGCTTTGTGCCACACACAGGCTTGTTTGCTTTTGCTGACCATATCAGGCTGGGCTAAAAATTTTAACCTTGAGCTAGCAAAGAGAATAAATTTGAGACAACCAGAAAAACACCACCGACTTTACCGAATGGCAAGGCAATATTTAAGTTTCAGGCAGAGCCTTATCCCCAAACGGAGCACATGATATATGCACTCAATAAATATTTGGTGTTGATGCAAAAGACTTCTAGTTGAGTGTACAAGACGTGTATTAGCATATTTTAAGCCATAATCAAATAATTCCTATGCACCAGCACTTACATAATAAACATTTCACAAAAACGGAAAAATTCGATACTGAAAAGTTAAAAAAGTCACCAATCAAGCAAAAGTCTTCATTTTTCCTCTTGCTCCAGCTGTCGGCCTTTAGCCAGGAGCAGGAGAAAATAGAAATGCGAATCACTTGTTACTAAATCCCCTTCAATTGTCGAAAACATGTTAAGAGGGTTTGAATTGCTTTAAGATTTCAGGAACACGTGGGAATTGTCGCAGGCTCCGCTTGCCAGAGAACGGCGCGGTCGACTCCCAAACCTTCCAGTTAAGACAGCTTTTCCCAAACAGACTTAGGATTTCTTTCCAGGCTTAAGGTCTTTGAAAACCGACAAAATGCAAGGCGATTCGGAAAGTCTGCACACCACCCCCTGCAGCTCCGAGCGCCCTGGGCTCTAGCGCGCGCCTGGGGGCGGGGCGGACCCCGGGCGGCGGCGCAGGAAGAGGCGGGGCAGCTCCCGCCGCGGCGGGAAAAACAGGCGCCCGGAAGGGTCCGGCCCGCCCCCGCCGCAGCCGCCTGCCATAATCATGCCGGCCCCCGGCTCCGAGCCGCCCCGCGCGTCCTCGCATGAGCAGCCTGCAGACTCGGCGGTGCCCAGCGCGCAGGAGCCCGAGCCGCGGCCCCTCGGGGAGCTGCAGTACCTGGGGCAGATCGAGCATATCCTCCGCTGCGGCTCCAGAAAGGAGGACCGCACCGGCACCGGCACCCTGTCGGTGTTCGGCCTGCAGGCGCGCTACAGCCTGAGAGGTGACTGCGCTCGGTCCCCGGCCCCCGACCCCGCGCCCGGGGCAGGACGCTGCTGGGGGTGGGGTGGGGGGCAGGATCCTAAATAAAGTAGGCTCAGAGCTGCAGTTGTCTATAGATGCCTTCTGCGGCGCGAGACGTTTTCCCTCGTTTAGACCCAACCTCCATTTGGGTAGAGGAAATGGCCTTATTCCCATTCCGCAGATGGCAAAACTGAGGCTCCGACTAGCTAAATGATATCTGTAGTATCATTGTGTTTTTTCCCTCCCAGATGCTAAAACGTGTACCTGTCGTACAAGGAGTTGTCTTAACAGGAATGTATTGGCTCTTGGTTTCAGAGGCTAAGGAGCTTTGCTTCCTGCCGGGCCAGCGCAGGCAACCTTTTGGGATTCCTTGGCTTTTCTGTCACGTGGCAGGGTCTTCTCCTTTCTCCTCTGGGTTCCCTTGATTTTCGGCTTCTTGTTGCGTGCTGTGGCTTCTTCGGAGTCCAGTTTCCTTTACCTCTAAGGACTTCAGCCTTATTGGATAAAGGCTCACCCTCATTCAGGGCAGGCACACCGGAACTAAAACATCTTCAAAGGTCCTATTTACATACGATTCACACGCACAGGAGCAGGGGGTCAGCCCCCTGCAGGCACACAGATAGGGAGACAGAGTTGGGATGTAAAATCGGGTCCCTCTATGCTGCCACCTCAGTGCCATATCCCTGTAATCGATTGGCAGTCGTACCAGCTGAGCCCTGTTCTAAGGTCAGGAGTCTCATTGCTAAAAGAATTTAGATAAACGAGAGGGCCAGCAGGAGTAAGTAGTAAAGCTCATTAAAGACAAAAAGAGAAGAGAGTACACGTTAAAGAAGTGTGCAAGGGAGGAACACCCACTGGGTGGAGTGGGTACGCTTGTTTTATAGGAAGGTTTTACTGGTGGCAGGTTCCCAAAGTAACCCTTGAACACCAGGGGCTTACAGGACTAGAATTGTTTCAGGAATAGAGAACCGTTGATGCTTGTGTCCAGCCATCATGTATCCAAAATTTGTCTTTGTGCAGATGTTTACCAATCGTTACAACCCCAGGCTTTCTGTTACTAAGCATTCACTTTGGACACATGATTTTACAAGTTTTTATGGTTTGGGGAGGTTTCAGGGCCTTTGGGGAAATTTTTTCCCCATGAGGTTTGCGGTATTACATTAATTCCTTTGGAGCTAGATGAGAAACTAGGGACTTGCAGTAGTCCATTAACGCTTTTAAGAGTTGAGTAGGAAACCAGAGACCTGCAGTTGTTCTGTTTTCTCCTGCTTTATCCCCCAAAGCAGGCACAATCTGGTTTATTGTTTGTCCCAAACTAGAGAGTGTAAGAGGATATGCCTGGCCTTGTTCAAAATGTTCTCCCCAGGGCCCATTGTGAGCCTCCAGGTTGTCCCCTTATGCAGATTCTTTGAAAAGGAGTGAAGATTGTCTGGGCGGAGACAACTGCTGGAGAAGGGAGAGGCCAGAAGTGTCAGCAGCATTGAGACAACTGCTGGAGAAGGGAGAGGCCAGAAGTGTCAGCAGCATTTGCCCATCCAGTCCCCACAAGCCAGCTTTGTGGCTTGACTAACCCAAGAGTCCAAGTAGGGGCTCATATTAGTCCTTTCCGCTTCCTTTAAAACAGGATAGCTCCTGGGTGGAAGTGTCTCTTGGAAGCTGTCATATCCTGATCCTGTAATATGCTGATCACGTGGCTCAGAACACTTAAGGTCAGGCTTTCCAGGGACAAAAGAGCAGGTGGGGAGAGGGGGCCAGGGCATTAGGTGTGAGTTGCCTTCTCTGACATCCTGCAGGCAACTCCCCCTTTATCCTGATTGAGCACCTGCTGCCCAGTCAATAGTGGGGGGGCAGGGGGGTTCCTCTGTGATGAAGAGCACCTTTGACAGTGGGGTTCAGGGTGATTTTGAGTGGGGTGGCTTAGCATTGGGGAAGCAGATTCGTGGTAGTGAAGGAGGAAGAAATCCCTCATCCCACACCCATCCTAGAGACCGAAATAAAAGCGGTTGTGGCTAATCTGCCTTGGACCGCTTGGGGGGTTCTGACTGAGCAGAGAGCGCCACCTTCAGGCTGCTCCAAGCCTAGTGGTCTTGAAGGAGTCAGAACCTAGGTGGTTTTTTTTTGTTTTTTTGGGGGGGGGTGGGCATGGGCAGGCATCAGTAATTGAACCCAGGTCTCTACATGGCAGTCGAGAACTCTGCCACTGAGCCACCATTGCACGACCCCGGAACCTGGCTTCTTCACCCAGCCCTTCTGCTTGGACTTTCAGCATCTTTATATGTTAAAAATGGAGAAAGTAATTCTCAATAGGCAATACCAGTAAAAGTTGGTGCTTGAGTTATAACCATACACCTGGCAATGTGGATGGCTCTGTGCCACACTTAGAGAGAAGCTGAGAGGGTTTTATTTCCCTGTCCCTGGCTGCCTCCCCTCTCATCCCTTATGCTGTGACAAACTTCGTTATTGCCTGCCTGATGCCTCAGAAAAGGAGATCATAGCAGTGCCTCGAGGAGGGTGGTTTGAACCTTAAATAGGATCGTGCTCGTGAAATATCTTACACGGTTACTGTTTTTGGAATATTAAAAAAGAAATGGTGTTGAATTTGCTTTATGGAGATTTAAAAATAATTCCTTCCTTCCGGCCCATGTGATACCTGGTGTTCCCTGGTCCTGAACAAGTTTTCCTTGGCAGGATGAACACGTGCGTCCTGAGAGCTTTTGAGCTCGGTCCTGGGGCAGGTTTTGTGCTTTCTTTGAGCCTTGATAAGATTCGCACTGCCTGGGTGGTGGGTAGGCGCTTTCCCCTTCCCTTTCCATTTGGGCATCTCCACCCCCATCTCATTTTGTGACTTTCCCCGAGCCCAGCGGTCACGGGGTCAGGCAGGCTAAGCCTGGCTTGGGTCATTGGCTGGCCGATGCACCCTGGGACCCCAGCCTCATCAGTGATGTCCGCTTGGTGGAGGAGCCATAGCCTCTTGGATGATCCTGGGATCACCCAGGGCCTGAGGTCACCTTACTTCCTGCCACTTTCCTTCCAAAGTGAAATTTGGGGGGGGGTGATCTATGTTTTTTTCAATTTCAAATTGCATGGCAAATTGTTTTTCAGATGAATTTCCTCTGCTGACCACCAAGCGCGTATTCTGGAAGGGCGTTTTGGAGGAGTTGCTGTGGTTTATCAAGGTAAAGAATTTGCTGCTTTGGGAAGTGGACAGTCTGTTCTCAACAGGGCAGCCAATGAAGTCCTTTTAGGAGTCAGATCCCATCACTCCTTGGTCTGAAGCCCTTATGGTTTCCCTTTTACTCAGCAAGGGTGGGGATGGGGGAAGGCTCACGTGGCCCAGCTGCCACCCTCCTGCTCACACTCTTTGCTCTTCCCACCTGGGCTCCTGCTAATCTTTGAGCACACCCAGAGGGTCCTTCCTGGAGCTCTGGCACTTGCTGTTCCCTTTTCCCCCCCGGGAATCTTTGTCCCCTCGCTTGTAGCAGGCCATCCTCCCTCATCTTCAGTTTTCTGCCCTGCCCTTTCTATCTGAGGCTGTGATTCTCTGTCCCCCTCATTTATTTTTCCCCATACCACTTATCACTGTCTGGTATGGAATGTCTTGTCTCCCCCCCACCCCCCACTGGAAGAACAAATAAGATGTATCATAAGCTCCATAGGGCAAAGGTTTTTCTTTTCTTGTTCACTGGCATATCCCCAGAGCTCACAACACAGCCTGCCACATAATAGGCACCCAGCATATATTGAACACTGATTACAGGTGCCAAACACGTTCTTTTTCTTATAAACGAGAAGAGCCTCTTGAGTAATCAGACACACGCCTTCCAAAGAGTGGAGCAGGCCCTTTTGGCAGACTAGAGTGCCATCATGGTGACAGTGGCCAGGCACTGAGCTCCCCCTCGCTTCTGCCTCCCCCCTCGTTGTGGTCCAGGACCAGGGAAGCTGCATCCATTGCTGAAAATTGACTTGGTTCTGGGTCCTGCTAGAAGGAGGGACCCCTTCTTCAGAGCACTTGGGGTGGCTTGTGGTTTCTTGAGTCAAATCAGATCTAAGGACCTTTACTCCATGTTGAAAGGATCTTTGAATCCACTCCAGCCCCCATTAGTTCAGTGCTCCTGGGGGTATTTTTGTTCCGTGTTCATCTGTCTCAGTGGACGGAGAGCCTTTGGTTCCAAATGCATCGTCAGAAATCTAAGAAAAGGACAGGCTGGCAAGAGCCCAGTTCAAATGGATGGAAAGGGAGACTTGAAGCAATGTGTGAAAGATTGAGAAATTATTTGTTGGGAGTGAAAAAATGAAGACAAACTCAACAATGGCAAGGGAGGAAGTAAGATGCCCAGAAAATAAATGAATTTATCAGTTTTAACTTAAAACTTGGATTCAGCCTCCTACAAAGCCCTCACCAGGAACATGTCAGACTCACCCCTTGATAGGGCTACTCTTTGGGTGCTACAGGACAATACAGAAGTCACAATGTCCCTGTACTAGAGCTTGGGATCCGTGGACAAGATGGAGGAATGGGGTTGTGTGATAGATAATATTTATTGAGCACCAAGTGTTTTGCTTGTATTACCTAAACCGCACATTGACCATGTGGTAAACTAGTAAACTACTCTTATAGAGATGAAGAGAATGAAGCTAGAGGACTTTGGGAGCTGGTCAGAGGAGAAGGTAGGTAGAAGGGCCAGGCCCTGAGCCCAGGTGTCTGTGGCACCAAAGCCTTGCTAATACCCAGCTTCTATCCAGAGGGGCACAAGGCAGACCATGGGGCTATCCTTGACCATCCTGAAGGTGGAGAGAAGATGCATGGTCAGGACACGGTTGAGGATGTAATGAGGTAAAACAGAAGAGCAAGAAACATAAGGCTTTGTACTTGGCAAAAAAAACAGCATATAAGTTGGGGATAAATATAACTTTATAGTGACATGTATAAGACATGGATGAATAAGGTCCACATTTAGTTCAATGTGACTGATATATTGGCCAGAAAAGCTAATGCTGATTAGGCTGGTCAATGAAATATCCTAAATATGCCAGGTATAAATTAGACTGAGTACACAGGAGGCATAAAGTACATTTTGGGGTTTCACACTTAGAGGCAGAACATGTTTAGTTAATGTATTAGTTAGGGTTCTTTAGAGAAACAGAATGAACAGGGAACACTCGCAAATATAAAATTTTATAAAAGTGTCTCGCGTGACTGCGGGAACACAGAGTCCAAAATCCACAGGGCAGGTTGTGAAGCTGACGATTCCGATGGAGGTTCTGGATGAACTCCACAGGAGAGGCTCGCCAGCCAAAACAGGAGGAGAGCCTCTCTCTTCTGAATCCTCCTTAATAGGCTTCCACTGATCAGATTAAACATCACTCATTGCAGAAGGCATGCCCCTTTGGCTGATTACAAATGGAATCAGCTGTGGATGCAGCTGACCCGATCATGATTTAATTCTGTGAAATGTCCTCATCGCAACAGACAGGCCAGCACTTGCCCAACCAGACAAACAGGTACCACCACTTGGCTAAGTTGACACATGAACCTGACCATGACAGTTAAGAAACACAAAACTATCAGATGAGGTGGGAATAAAGGTCCTGGAGGTGTTTAGAAAATTTAAAAAGATGAAAGGGTATGGTTCTGAAAAAGGAGATCAGATTGTCCTTCAGACCATCAGAAAATCTGGGCTGGGGCTGGCCCACTAAGAAAGATAGGATGAACTTCACAGGGATGGTGATGAGTACCTGCTCCGGGCATTTCAGGCACAGCTGGGATGCCCTCTTGAGGGTCAGTCTTGGGGCATCAACAGAGGATTCGGAATTCACTTGAGTGTCTGGTATCCTCTCCCAATCTCTTCCAGGGATCCACCAATGCTAAAGAACTCTCATCTAAGGGAGTGAAAATCTGGGATGCCAATGGATCACGCGACTTTCTGGATGGCCTGGGATTCTCCACCAGAGAAGAAGGAGACTTGGGCCCAGTTTATGGCTTTCAGTGGAGGCATTTTGGGGCAGAATACAAAGATATGAATTCAGGTGAAGAGGCAAAGGGTGGGAAGCCTCAGACGTCTGTGATAGCATGTGTGCTCCATTGTTTCAAATACGTAAATTCTGGGAGCAAAGCAGTTACTACCTGGGGAGTTGATGTAGAGTCATGACACAGAGAGGCCGTTCTAGAGTGGTGGAGCACGGTCCACTGAGGTCACTCACGGTCCTGGAGACAAACATTTATTTTTATTGAGCGCTTACTGGGTACTCAGCTCTTAACATATTTATTTCATTTGCAGATAGCTCATGGTCTACAGTTGGTAGCTGTGTTGGGATTAGGTATTGGAGGATCATTTGTGGGACAAGAAGCTCAGATGTCGCCTTGTAGCATCCTTGACCTTCCTTTTCGAAACTGAAAACTCTATGGGATTCTGGGGTCACGGCACAATCCTCTGTCACCCTCTCCTCCGTGCCTGGCTGGGGTTCAGGGAGAGTTAACTATCTTACCCCGCTTCCACGTTCCTCTGTGACTATCAGTGTCACACTTGCTGAATGTCACAGAGCCCAGCTCTATCCTTTGGCTTTTTTAGTCCCACCTGTCCTTTGGAGAGGGATTACAGAAGCAAATGCCTGCCCAGGAATGTTGTGGTGGGGGGTGGGGATGAGGGGGTGGAAGGACAGGCAGATATAATTTCCCGGCTGAGTAGGGACCTGTAAACTGGAGAGAAAGAGTCCCCTCTAAAAGGGATAGTCACATCTCCCCTCTAGCCAGCTGGAGGAATTAGGGCCCAGGGTTAGAATTCTTCAATAAAATTCTAAAATTTGTGTTTGATGTGTGGTCATGAGGTTTTGTAAGTATTAGGAGCTCTTCAGAAAATTCAAAAATGCTGTGTGGCTCCAACTTGTGCAGGTAAATGACCGGAAGGCTGTTAGCAGCTTCTGTCCTAGGACATCCTTCTTGGGATGCAAGGCCTTTTCCTGGCTTCATGGGGCCTTAAACCCTGCTCAGTTTTCAGTAATTATTGTTGCTTAAGGGGCCATAATAACGTGATGGCCTTAGAGTTTTGCTCAGCTGTAGGATTTCCATAGGGGAGATTGTCTTTTTTTGTTTTTAAATTTTTATTTTGAAATCAAAATTTACAGGAAGTTGAAAAGTACTTGCAGAGAAGTCCCCCCTTCCCTTCACCCAGTTTCCGCCAATGGCAACATCTTGATAAACTGACTTTGGTGCAGTCCACAGAGCTTACCAAATTTCACCAGTTCTACATGCATTCATTCGTGTGTTTATGTGTGCAGTTTTATCACATGTAGATTCATGTAACCACTGTCACAACCAAGATACAACCAACACAGCTGATCTTTTAAAAATCTTTGCTGTTACCTTTATTGGAACTGTGGTCACAAGAAGACTTTCTCCAAAAATGTAAAGAACCGCTGGACTAGAATATAGTGTAATACCAATAAGTGAAAGTTTAACTGGAAGAAAATAATAAAGCTCTGCATTTTTAACAAAATCATGGTTCAGTTTCAAGTTCCAGTTCAGAAGGAAGGAGTTAGTCTAGAGCCAGAAATGGGAGAACAGCATAAGATGGTATAGTTACTGTAGAGGTTTCCTGATACTTACAGGTCAGTAGCGTGCTTGGCTGTTAAGTCATGATTTTAGGTGGGAGTGTTGAAAGGATAATATCTAGGTCAGAGGAAGGAATCTAAAGTACTGTGATATAGTTGGAATATTTATGAAATGATATATTGTATTTTAGACCCAATCATTGCTATGGGATGTGGATAGACTAGATTGTATCAGTGAAATGTGACAAGAATGGTTGATGGGTATAGAGGCTAATTTCCACAGGGACCACTGGACGAAACTAAGATTGTTTAGATTGGAGAAGGTTAGTGGTTTTGGGAGGTGGTGACAATGGAATGGACTAAATACTTAAAGAACTCTTCATAGGAAAGAAAATAGGTTTTGTTATAGCTCCAGACGATAGACCCAGGGAGGTTAAACATATAAGCCAATGAGATTGGAGAAGTTTGTAGAATTCCTGGGTGATCTCCTAACCATGGTCAGCAGGGGTATGGAAAGACATGGGGTGAAAGGCTTTAAGAGAGACGACCTCAAAAGCTGAGCTCATGGGAGGCTATGATAAATGTCTGAATGCATGTTCTCTCTTTTGACAATTCTACAGATTATTCAGGCCAAGGAATAGACCAGCTGCAAAAGGTGATTGACACGATCAAAACCAATCCCAATGACAGAAGAATCATCATGTGTGCTTGGAATCCAAAAGGTTGAAAGCATCCCAGTTTGCCTCTTATACTAACAATTCTGTTATCGTGAAGGGAAGTGCTGTGTGTGGCCTCCTGCGGAGGTACATGATGGCTTGTGTGACCTTGGGAGGTTACACACGGTTTGTATGACCTTGGGGAGTCGCATGTGGTCAGATTATGACATTGGATGCAAATGTTCTTAATTCATATATTCTAGTTTGCACTCCAGAAAAGGGATTTAAATTGCCTATAAAATTATACATAAGATTTTAAGGCTTTAAATTGGAGCGGAGGAGGTTTCAGACCGTCTCCACTTCATTAACATTTTTAAACACTTGTATGGTAAAATTAAAATTTCTACCGGGGGTATAAGGAGTGCCCAGACTGAAATTTTACATGTATAAGAGACTGAATATAGGAGTGTGCCTGATATGCAATTGAATGAATTCAGCTGCAGGTGAATGAATTCCTCTTGTATTATAGTTTGGGGCCATGAAGGTAGCACAAATAAATAATTTCAGCTCTGATGGGAGAGCATTACTGCAGCTGTAAACGTTGACTGCAGAAGTCTCATGCTCGTGGCTGGGTTTCCATCAGCTTCGTGCCACCACCAGGGTTGGAATGGTCTAGGTTTTTTCATTGTTGTTTGTTTGTTTTACTTTTTATTTTGGAAAAATGTCAAACTTAAAAGACAGTTGCAAAAATAATACAAACCCCAGGCAGAGAACTCCAACCTCCAACGTACCCTTCACCCAGATAATCCAGATCCACCAACTTTTTTTTTTTATTAATTAAAGAAAAAAAAGAAATTAACACAACATTTAGAAATCATTCCATTCTACATATGCACTCAGTAATTCTTAACATCATCACATAGATGCATGATCATCATTTCTTAGTACATTTGCATCGATTTAGGAAACGAACTAGCAAAACAACAGAAAAAGATATAGAATGTTAATATAGAGAAAAAAATAAAAATAATAAAAAAGGAAAAAAAAAACAAAAGACACAAACAAACAAACAAACAAAAAACTATAGCTCAGATGCAGCTTCATTCAGTGTTTTAACATAATTACATTACAATTAGGTATTATTGTGCTGTCCATTTTTGAGTTTTTGTATCTAGTCCTGTTGCACAGTCTGTATCCCTTCAGCTCCAATTACCCATTATCTTACCCTGTTTCTAACTCCTGGTCTCTGTTACCAATGACATATTCCAAGTTTATTCTCGAATGTAGGTTCACATCAGTGGGACCATACAGTATTTGTCCTTTAGTTTTTGGCTAGACTCACTCAGCATAATGTTCTCTAGGTCCATCCATGTTATTACATGCTTCATAAGTTTATTCTGTCTTAAAGCTGCATAATATTCCATCGTATGTATATACCACAGTTTGTTTAGCCACTCATCTGTTGATGGACATTTTGGCTGTTTCTATCTCTTTGCAATTGTAAATAATGCTGCTATAAACATTGATGTGCAAATGTCCGTTTGTGTCTTTGCCCTTAAGTCCTTTGAGTAGATACCTAGCAATGGTATTGCTGGGTCGTATGGCAATTCTATATTCAATTTTTTGAGGAACTGCCAAACTGCCTTCCACAGTGGTTGCACCATTTGACATTCCCACCAACAGTGGATAAGTGTGCCTCTTTCTCCGCATCCTCTCCAGCACTTGTCATTTTCTGTTTTGTTGATAATGGTCATTCTGGTGGGTGTGAGATGATATCTCATTGTGGTTTTGATTTGCATTTCTCTAATGGCCAGGGACATTGAGCATCTCTTCATGTGCCTTTTGGCCATTTGTATTTCCTCAGATCCACCAACTTTGAAAACATTGTCACATTTGCCATACCATTCCATCCATCTATCCATCCGTTCATTTATCTAGTTTTATGTTTAAAAAACAGTTAAGAATAGGTGTTTAGAAGCCACCGTCACATCCTCTTCCTGGAGCATTTAATGTTCTCGTGTGCCTTTCCTAAGAACAAGGATACTCACTTAGCAATCACTGTAAGTACAGTTTATCAAGTTTCAGGATATTTAGTCCAGGATCATTTAGTGTATTTAGCGATCGTCTCTTTGGAATGGTCTTTGATACGAGTGGAAGGTATGGTTCCGGGTTGGCTGTTGCCCAGTGGTTCTTAAGGTCTCTACACCATGAGTTGGCTTCTGTAACTCTCTTATTTTGCCTAGAACTATGTGCTTTAAAACCACTCCCCTCCTTGTTTTCCTTTGTTCTGGCTCCTTAGATCTTCCACTGATGGCACTGCCGCCATGCCATGCCCTCTGCCAGTTCTACGTGGGCAATGGCGAGCTTTCGTGCCAGCTGTACCAGCGGTCGGGAGACATGGGCCTCGGAGTGCCTTTCAACATCGCGAGCTACGCCCTGCTCACCTACATGATCGCACACATCACAGGCCTGAAGGTGGGCAGCTGGTGGGAAAAATGGGTCGTTAGCATGTAATGCACCGAGCACCTAGATTTTTTAACATGGAAAAACTAATTGCCAAGAATTCAGTATCTAATTAGTTCTAAAATTTGAGACACGTATATAAGAAGCTGGCTCACTCTGTAACCTTGCATGAAGCTTTTGTATCCTTGTGTTCTACATCAACTAACAAATTAAGACAACTTTCATGAATTAACTTTCCAAAAGCTATCATAGTTGAATTCTTTTTGTATGTATGTAGTATTTTTATTAGAGAAGTTGTAGGATTACAGAAGAATTATGCAGAAAATACATAGTTGGCATGTACTGCCACCCAGTTTTCCCTCTTATTAACACTTTGTATTAGTGTCCTATCTTTGTTACAGTTGATGAAAGGTTATTTTATTATTAACTGTAGTCCATAGTTTACATTAGAGCTGTGCTGTACAATCCTTTTTTTATTCTAGTAATATACATCAAATATATAATTCGGTGGTGGTGTTATATTCACAATGTTGTACTGTCACCACCACCATCCATTACCAAAAATTCCATCACACTAAAGAGAAACTATACCAATAAAGCATTAAGTCTCCATTTCTTCCCCACTCCAACCCCTCTTAACCTGTGTTTTAGTTTGACTTTGAATTTGCTTATTCTAATTATTTCATATCAGTGAGATCATACAATATGTGTCCTTTTGTGTCTGGGTTTATTTTTTTTAATTTATTTATTTATTAATTAAAAAATTAAGAACAAACAAAAACATTAACATATCATTCCGTTCTACATATATAATCAGTAATTCTCAGTATCATCACAGTTACATATTCATCATTTCTTAGAACATTTGCATCAATTCAGAAAAAGAAGTAAAAAGACAACAGAAAAAGAAATAAAACGATAACAGAAAAAAAAAGATTATACATACCATACCCCTTACCCCTCACTTCCATTTATCACTAGCATTTCAAACTGAATTTATTTATTTATTTATTTATTTTGATTCAGTGGCATTCATGATGAAAAGTTATCAAACTAAATTTATTTTAACATTTTTTGTTCCCCCTATTTATTTTTATTCCATATGTTCTACTCGTCTCTTGACAACGTAGATAAAAGGAGCATCAGACAGAAGGTTTTCACAATCACACAGTCACATCATTATACAATCATCTTCAAGAAACACAGCTACTATAACACAGCTCTACATTTTCAGACAGTTCCCTCCAGCCTCTCCACTAAATCTTGAATAACAAGGTGATATTAACTTAATGCATAAGAATAACCTCCAGGATAACCTCTCGACTCTGGAATCTCACAGCCATTGTGTGTCTGGCTTATTTTATTCAACATGATGTATTCAAGATTCATTCATGTTGTTGCATGTTATCAGAACTTCATTCCTTTTTACAGCTAATAATGTTCTATGGTGTGTATATACCACAGTTTGTTATCCATTCATTGGCCGATGGATGTTTGGGTTATTTCTGTCTTTTGGCCATTATGAACAACGCCACTTTGAACATTGGTGTGCAAATATCTGTTCGAGTCCCTACTTTCATTTCTTTTGGGTATATACTTAGTGTGATTGCTAAGTCATTTTGTAATTCCATGTTTAACTTTCTGAAGAACCTCTAAACTGTCTTCCACGGCAGATGCACCATTTTACATTTCCACCAATGATGAGTGAATGTTCCTATTTCTTCACATCCTCTTAAATACTTGTTTTTTCATAATACTCATTCTGATTGGGCTGAAATGGTATCAAATTGTGGTTTTGATTTACATTTCCTTAATGGGTAATGATTGCTCATATATTCATGTGGTATTGGTCTTTCATGTATCCTTTTTGGAGAAATTTCTATGCAGGTCTTTTGCCCATTTTTTAATAGGGTTGTTAGTCTCGTTGATGAGTTGTAGGAATTCTTTATATACTCTAAAGTATTAAACCCTTATCATATATGTGGATTCCAGATATATTATTTTGTAAGTTGTCTACTTAATTTCTTGATAAAGTCCTTTGATGTACAAAAATTTTTAATTTTGATGAAGTCCTATTTATCTGTTTTCTTCTGTTGTTTTGCTTTTGGTATCAAGTCTAAGAAACCATTGCCTACCACAAGGTCCTGAGATACTTCCCTGTGTTTTCTTCTAGGAGTTGTATAGTTTTAGATTTTATATTTAGGCCTTTGATCCATTTTGAGTTAATTTTTGTTTATCATATGTGGTAGGGACCCACTTTTCATTCTTTTGCATATGGAGCTCCAGTTTTCCCAGCACCATTTGTTTAAGAGACTATTCTTTCTCTACTGAGTGGATTTGACACCATTGTCAAAATCAATGTGAGAGCTTATTTCTGAACTATGAATTCAATTCCATTGACCTATATGTCTGTCACTGTGCCAGAATCATGTTGTTTTCATGCCTTTCTAGGAAGTTGTCCATTTCATGCCTTTCTAGGAAGTTGTCCATTTCATCTACATTGTCTAGTTTGTTAGCATATTGTTGCTCATAGTGTCCTCTCATTATGTCCTTTATTTCTTTTATTTATTTTTAATATTTTTATTGACGAAACAAAACAACATACAAATATGAACATTCTTAACATACAAACATTCCATACTTAGTGTATAATCAGTGGCTCACAATATCATCACATAGTTGTATATTCATCACCATGATCATTTCTTAGAACATTTGCATCACTCCAGAAAAAGAAATTAAAAGAAAAAAGAGAACACTCATACATACCATACCCCTGACCCCTCCCTCTCATTGATGGCTAGTATTTCCATCTATCCAATGTATTTTAACCTTTGTTCCCCCTATTTTTTCCCTATACCCCTTACCACTCCCTTTCATTGATCACTAGTATTTCTGTCTACTCAATTTATTTTAATATTTGTTCCTCCTATTATTTATTTATTTTGTATCCATATTTTTTACTCATCTGTCCATATCATTGATAAAAGGTACCTCCTTTATTTCTACAGGATCAGTGGTTATGTCTCCTCTTCCATTTCTGATTTTATTTATTTGCATCCTGTCTTTTATTTTTTATTTTTTCGGTCAATCTAGAGCTAAGGATCCATAAATTTTATTGATTTTTCTCAGAGAACCAACTTCTGGTTTTGTTTATTTTCTCGGTAGTTTTCATATTTCATTTATTTGTAATCCAATTTTGTTATTTTTCTTTTGTTTGTTTTGGGTTTAATTTGCTGTTCTTTCTCTAGTTCTTTCAAGTGAACTGTTAATTCCTTGATTTTTTTCTTTGCTCTTCTCTTTTAATATAGGCATTTAAGGTGA
Source organism: Tamandua tetradactyla (assembly GCF_023851605.1). NCBI lineage: Eukaryota > Metazoa > Chordata > Mammalia > Pilosa > Myrmecophagidae > Tamandua > Tamandua tetradactyla. The sequence goes on from NC_135344.1 coordinate 63,596,014, forward strand.
TAAATTTCCCTCTTAATACTGTCTTTGCTGCATCCCATAAATTTTGATATGTTTTCATTTTCATTTGCTATGAAATATTTACTGATTTCTCTTGTAATTTCTTCTTTAATCCACTGGTTGTTTTAGAGTGTGTTGTTTAGCCTCCATATATTTGTGGATTTTCTGGCCCTCTGCCTGTTACTGATTTCCAAATTCATTCCTTTATGATCTGAGAAAGTGTTTTGTATGATTTCAGTCTTTTTAAATTTATTGAGACTTGCTTTGTGATCCTGCCTAAGGTCTATCCATGGAGAATGATCCATGAGTACTTGAGAAAAATGTGTATCCTGCTGTTGTGGGGTGTAAGGTTCTGTAAATGTCTGTTAAGTCTAGTTTATTTATCATATTATTCAAATTTTTTGTTTCTTTATTGATTATTGTCTAGATGTTCTATCCATTGATGAGAGCGGGGAATTGAAGTCTCCAACTATTATGGTAGAGATGTCTATTTCTCCCTTGTTGTCAGTGTTTGCCTCATATACTTTGGAGCGCTCTGGCTCAGTGCATAAATACTTGTAATTGTTATGTCTTGTTCCTTTTATTAATACTTAGTGTCTTTCTTTTTCTCTTTTAATTGTTGTACATTTGAAGTCTTAATTTGTCGGATATTAGTATAGCTACTCCTACTCTTTTCTGATTGTTGTTTACATGAAGTATCTTTTCCCAAACCTTTCACCTTCAACCTGTTTTTTTAATTTCTTTTTTTTTGTGGGGCTGTTAAGGAGTAGACAAAAAGCAAAAAGAAAAGCCTTTTCAAAGCTAGACCTCTGTTCTTCCGGTTTGTCAGTCAAAAGCTTAAGTTGGTATGTGGCTCTGTGTAGGTCCAGGCACTTGTGTGTCCCCTTTCCTTGTGGTCCAGCCTTTTTCCGGTATTTTGTCCTGTCTGACTCAAAAAGCCTCTGCTTTTCCATCTCTTTTTGTCAGCCCTGCCCCCTCTCTGCTGGGCAAAACTCCTAGTACCCTTAGTACTTACTCTGGGCTCATCTGTGCTGAGGGCTTATTTTCAGTAGTCAGAATTTGTTAATTAATTCCACATTTGGAGCTTAGCCCATCCTGCTAGTAAAGTCTTTTTCTTTTCCCCTGGGAAAACCAGCCTGCCATGCCCAATGGGGAGGGATGCTGGCCTCCGTGGCTTGGGGACCCACAGATCTGTATGGGGCCTCAGCCATTCCACCTGGTCCAGACTGATGTACAGTGTGTGGGTCACTGATGTTCCCCCAGAAGTTGTTCTGTACTGTTCTGGCTATTAACTAGCTGCTTTGGATGATGAACGAAATTCCATATGTCACTAAGCTGCCATCTTGCCCTGCTGCCTCAGAATCATGCTGTTTGATTACTGTGACCTTGTAACAAGTTTTAAAATGAAGAAGTATGAGTCCTCCAAGTTTGTTATTTTTCAGGATGGTTTAGTACCACTTACCCTTCCATATGAATTTGATGATTTCCTTTCCCATTTCTGTAAAGGAGGCTGTTGGGATTTTGATTGCGATCGCATTGATCTGTAAATCACTTTGGATAGAATTGATATCTTAACAGTATTTCATTTTCTAATCCATGAACAAGTAATGTCCTTCCATATATTTACGTCTTTTTAAATTTCTGTCTGCAATGTTCTGCAGTTTTCTGTGTACAAATACGTTACATTCTTGATTAAATGTATTCCTGGACATTTGTTTATTCACGTGTCTTTATAATTGGAAACATTATTTCCTCTTCAGATTGTTCATTACTAGTTTATAGAAACACAACTGATGTTTGTGTATTGATCTTATACCCTGCTTTGCTGAATCTTAATTAGCTCTTGTCACTTTGTTGTTTATTATTTATATATAGGTTCATATCATATAAGAAGTTTTACTTACTCTTTTCTGATTTGGATGCCTTTTATTTATTTTTCTTGTCTAATTGCTGAGTTTAGAACTTCCCCTACAGTGCTGAATAACAGTGGTGGGCGTGGGCATCCTTGTCGTTTTGTTTTTTATATAATATGAACATTTTTTTCATCACATAGTTGTATATTCATCATCATGATCATTTCTTAGAACATTTGCATCAATTCAGAAAAAGAAATGAAAAGAAAACAAAAAAATTCGTACACACCATACCCCTTACCCCTCCCTTTCAATGATCAATAGCATTTCAATCTACTAAATTTATTTTAACATATGTTCCCCTTATTATTTATTTATTTTTAATCCATATGTTTTACTCATACGTTCATAAGGTAGATAAAAGAAGCATCAGACACAAGGTTTTCACAACCACACAGTCACATTGCGAAAGCTATATCATTATACAATCATCTTCAAGAAACATGGCTACTGGAACACAGCTGTACATTTTCAGGCAGTTCCCTCCAGCCTCTCCATCTTGAAAACAAGGTTATTCTTAATGCATAAGAATAACCTTTAGACTCTGTTTGGAATCTCTCAGCCATTGACACTTTATTTTCTCTCATTTCGCTCTTCCTCCTTTTGGTTAAGAAGGTTTTCTCAATCCCTTGGTGCTGAGTCCCAGCTCATTCTAGGATTTCTGTCCCATATTGCCAGGAAGGTTTACACCCCTGGGAGTCATGTCCCACGTAGAGAGGGGGAGGGCAGTGAGTTTGCTTGTCGTGTTGGCTGACAGGCCACATCTGAGCAACAAAAGAGTTTCTCTTGGAGTGACTCTTAGGCCTGATTTTAACTAGGCTTAGCCTATCATCTGTGGGATTAAGTTTCATATGAATAAACCCCAAGATTGGGGGCTCAGCCTCTTGCTTTGGTTGTCCCCACTGCTTGTGAGAATATCAAAAATTCTCCAGTTGGAGAATTTTACCCCTTTCTCACCATTCCTCCAAGGAGACTTGGCAAATTTTATTCACTGTTGAAATCCTTCTGGGATTTACTGAGGCATCACTCTACACAAACCTACAAAATCTCATGCCCTACTCAAGGTTCCATGTACTTATGATGTTCAATTAAGCTGTCCACATAAGTTATATTAGGAAGTGCACTAGTCGAAATATAAATTTTGATACCAAATAAACAGTTTTTGCTTTAGTCTCACACATAAGTTAAAGTTTTAAAATATTAATTTACCATCTATTTTCAACACCCTGCATTATTGACATTTCTTTGTTCTTCCTCATGTAAAACATTTTTAAATTTGTACATTTAGTCACTATCATTATATACTCTAGGCATTCCTAGATTGTACCATCTCAGTCTTTATTGTCTCTCTTTCCTTCTGATTTCATTTGTGCCCCCAGGCCTCCTCCCTCTATCCTTCTCACATTCAGCTTCATTCAGTGTTCTAACATTACTGTATTACAGTTAGGTAGTATTGTGCTATCCATTTCTGAATTTTTATAATCAGTCCCGTTGCACAGTCTGTATCCCTTCAGTTCCAATTACCCAATATCTACCCTGTTTCTATGTCCTGATGACCTTGGTTCTTAACTGAAATTATCCAAGTCCATTCATTAATGTTAGTTCATATCTGTGAGACCAGTATTTGTTCTTTTATTTCTGGCTAATCTCACTCAGCATAATGTCCTTAAGGTTCATCCATTTTGTTATATACTTCATAACTTTTTCTCTCTTACAGCTGTATAATATTCCATCATATGTATATATCACTCATCTGTTGATGGACATTTGGGCTGGTTCCATCTCTTGGCAATTGTAAATATTGCTGCTATAAACAGTGGTGTGCAAATGTCTGTTTGTGTCTTTGCCCTCATGTCCTCTGAATATATACCTAGCAATGGTGTTGCTAGGTCTAATAGCAGTTCTATGCTTAGCTTCCTGAGGAACCACCAAACTGCCTTCCACAGCGGTTGTACCATTTGACATTCCCACTAACAATGGAAAAGTGTGCCTCTGTCTCCACATCCTCACCAGCACTTGTAAGTTTCTGTTTTATTGATAATGGCCATTCTGGTGGGTGTGAGATGATATCTCATTGTGGTTTTGATTTGCATTTCCCTAATAGCCAGGGAAGTTGAGCATCTTTTCATGTGCCTTTTGGCCATTTGTATTTCCTCTTCTGAGAAGTGTCTGTTCAGGTCTTTTGCCTATTTTGTAATTGGGTTGTCTGTGTTTTTGTTGTTGAGTTGAATAATCTCTTTATATATTCTGGATACTAGACCTTTATCTGATATATCGTTTCCAAATATTGTCTCCCATTGTGTAGGCTGTCTTTTTACTTTCTTGATGAAGTTCTTTGATGTGCAAAAGTGTTTAATTTTGAGGAGTTCCCATTTATTTATTTCTTTTTTCAGTGTTCGTGCTTTGGGTGTAAGGTCTAGGAAACCGCCTCCTATTATAAGATTTATAAGATATTTCCCTATATTTTCTTCTAACAGTTTCATGGTCTTAGATCTAATGTTTACGTCCTTAATCCATTTTGAGTTAACTTTTGTACAGGGTGTGAGATATGGATCCTTTTTCATTTTTTTGCATGTGGATATCCAGTTCTCTAGGCACCATTTATTGAAAAGACTGTTCTGTCCCAGTGGAGTTGGCTTCACTGCCTTATCAAAAATCAATTGTCCGTAGATGAAAGGGTCTTTATTGGAACACCCTATTTGATTCCATTGGTCAATATATCTATCTTTATGCCAGTACCATGCTGTTTTGACCACTCTGTCTTCATAATATTCCTTAAAGTCAGGTAGCGTGAGACATCCGACTTCATTTTTCTTTCTCAGGATACTTTTGGCTATTCAGGGCACCCTGCCCTTCCAGATAAATTTGGTTATTGGTTTTTCTATTTCTGAGAAGTAAGTTTTGGGGATTTTAATTGGTATTGCATTGAATCTGTAAATCAATTAAGGTAGAATTGACATCATAACTATATTTAGTCTTCCAATCCATGAACATGGTATGCCTTTCCATTTATTTAGGTCTTCTGTGATTTCTTTTAACAATTTCTTATAGTTTTCTCTGTATGGGTCTCTTATCTCTTTAGTTAAATTTTCTCCTAAATATTTTATTCTTTTGGTTGCAATTGTAAATGAAATTTTTTTCATGATTTCCCCCTCATATTGTTCATTACTAGTGTATAGAAACACAACAGATTTTTGAGTGTTAATCTTGTCGCCTGCCACTTTGCTGTACTCATTTATTAGCTCTAGTAGTTTTGCTGTGTATTTTTTGGGTTTTTCAACATACATATCATATCATCCGCAAACAGTGAGATGGAAATTCTTCCTTTCTATTTTGATGCCTTGTATTTCTTTTTCTTATCTAATTGCTCTGGCTAGAACATCCAACACAATGTTGAATAACAGTGGTGATAGTGGACATCCTTGTCTTGTTCCTGATCTTGGGGGAAAGTTTTCAGTTTTTCCCCATTGAGGATGATGTTAGCTGTGAGTTTTTCATATATTCCCTTTATCATGTTGAGGAAATTCCCTTCTATTCCTACCCTTTGAAGTGTTTTCAACAGGAAAGGATGTTGAATTTTGTCAAATGTCTTTTCTGCATCAATTGAGATGATCAGGTGGTTTTTCTGCTTTGATTTGTTGATATGGTGTATTACATTAAGTGATTTTCTTATGTTGAACCATCCTTGCATACCTGGGATGAATCCTACTTGGCCATGGTGTAAAATTGTTTTAATATGCTGCTGGATTTGATTTGCAAGAATTTTGTTGATTTTTGCATCTATATTCGTAAGAGACATTTGTCTGTAGTTTTCTTTTTCTTTTTTTGTAATATTTTTGTGTGGCTTTGGTATGAGGGTGATGTTGGCTTTGTAGTATGAGTTAGATAGCTTTCCCTCATCTTCAATTGTTTGGAAGAGTTTTAGCAGGATTGGTACTAATTCTTTCTTGAATGTTTGGTAGAATTCACATGTGAGGCCATCTGGTCGTGGACTTCTCTTTTTGGGGAGCTTCTTTATGACTGATTCAGTTTCTTTACTTGTGAATGGTTTGTTGAGGTCGTCTGTTTCTTCTCGAGTCGATGTTGGTTGTTCATGCCTTTCTAGGAAGTCATCCATTTCATCTGCATTGTCGAGTTTATTAGCATAAAGTTGTTCATAGTATCCTCTCATTACTTCCATTATTTTGTGGGGTCAGTGGTTATGTCTCCTCTTGCATTTCTGATTTTATTTATTTGTGTCCTCCCTGTTCTTCTTTTTGTCACCCTTGCTAATGATCCATCAATCTTATTGATTTTCTCATAGAACCAACTTCTGGTTTTGTTGATTTTTCTCGATTGTTTTCATGTTCCCAATTTCATTTATTTCTGCTCTAATCTTCCTTACTTCTTTCCTTTTGCTTGCTTTGGGGTTCGTTGGCTGTTCTTTCTCTAGTTCTTCTGAGTAGACAGTTAATTCCTTGATTTTTGCTCTTTCTTCTGTTTCGATAAAGAATACATTTCCCTCTTAACACTGCCTTTGCTGCATCCCATAAATTTTGATATGTTGTGTTTTCATTTTCATTTGCCTCGAGATATTTTTTTATTTCTCTTGTTTCTCTTGTAATTTCTTCCTTGGCCCACTGGTTCTTTAAGAATGTGTTGTGAGCCTCCATTTGTTTGTGAATTTTCTAGCATTCTTCCTATTATTGATTTCCAACTTCACTACTTTATGATCTGAGAAAGTGTTTTGTATGATTTCAGTCTTTTTTAATTTATTGAGACTTGCTTTGTGACCCAGCATATGGTCTATCCTTGACATTGATCCATGAGCACCTGAGAAAAAGTTATATGCCGCTGTTGTGGGGTGTAATGTTCTATAAATGTCTGTTAAGTCTAGCTCATTTACTGTATTATTCAGATTCTCTGTTTCTTTATTGATCCTCTGTCTAGATGCTCTGCCCATTGATGAGAGTGGGGAATTGAAGTCTCCAACTATTATGGTAGATGTATCTATTTTTCTTTTCAGTGTTTTCAATGTTTGCCTCATGTATTTTGGAGCATTCTGGCTTGGTGCATAAATATCTATGATTGTTATGTCTTCTTGTTAAATTGTTCCTTTTATTAATACATAGTGTCCTCTTTGTCTCTTTTAACTTTTTTACATTTGAAGTCTAATTTGTTGGATATTAGTATAGGTACTCCTGTTCTTTTCTGATTGTTATTTGCATGAAATATCTTTCCCCAACCTTTCACTTTCAACTTATGTTGATCCTTGAGTCTAAGATGCGTTTCCTATAGAGAGCATATAGATGGGTCCTGTTTTGTAATCCATTCTACCAGTCTATGTCTTTTGATTGGGGAGTTTAATCCATTAACATTTAGTGTTATTACTGTATGGGCAGTACTTCTACCATTTTGCCTTTTGGATTTTATATGTCATATCTAGTTTTCCTTCTTTTTACTTTTACTGATAGTCTTCATTTCTACACTCTTCTCCATACCTGTCTCTCCTGTCTTTTTATATCTGTCTCTAATGCTCCCTTTCATATTTCTTGCAGAGCCGGTCTCTTGGTCACAAATTCTCTCAGTGATTTTTTTGTCTGAAAATGTTTTAATTTCTCCCTCCTTTTTGAAGGACAGTTTTGGTGGATATAGAATTCTTGGTTGGCAGTATTTCCCTTTTAGTAATTTAAATATATCATCCCACTGTCTCCTCGCCTCCTTGGTTTCTGCTGAGAAATCTACACGTAGTCTTATTGGGCTTCCCTTGTATGTGATGGATTGCTTTTCTCTTGCTGCTGTCAAGATTCTCTCTTTCTCTTTGACATCTGACATTCTGATTAGTAAGTGTCTTGGAGTACGTCTGTTTGGATCTGTTTTGTTTGGAGTACACTGCACTTCTTGGATCTGTAATTTTAATTTTGAGTCTTTCATAAGAGTTGGGAAATTTTCATTGATAATTTCCTCCTCCTTTTCCCTTCTGTTCTCTTTATGGGGCATCCACAACATGTATATTTGGGTGCTTCATGTTGTCATTCAATTCCCTGAGTCCCTGCACATATTTTTCCATTCTTTTCCCTATATATGTTGTTCTTTTGCCTGTTGGGTTTCAGTTGTCCCGTCCTCCAGTTCACTAATCCTATCTTCTGCCTCTTGAAATCTGACATTGTGGGTTTCCATTGTTTTTTTCATCTCTTCTACTGTGCATTTTATTCCCATAAGTTTTTTTGTTTTTTCAAACTTTCAATTTTTTCTTCTTATTCCTTCCTTGCCTTCTTTATATCCTCCTTCAATTCAGTATTTGATTTTTGATGAGGTTTCCATGTCTGTTCGAACATTCTGAATTATTTCAACTCCTGTATGTCATTTGAATTGTGAATTTGTTCCTTTGACTGGGCCATATCTTCACTTTTCCTAGTATGATTAGTTATTTTCTGCTGGTGTCTGGGCATTTAATTTTCTTAGTTTATTCTGGAGATTGTTTGCACTTTTTTTACCAAGGATTTTCTCGTTGGGTGACTTTGTTGTCTGTCTGTTGACATTCAGTTTAGCTTATTCTAGACCTCTAGCTTAGGGTTTTGTTCAACAGATCATAATTTTTCAGTTCTTGTTTTCTTGTTTCTTGTGCTGCCTGTATGGTGCCTTTTTACCCCTTAGGAAGGTCTACTTAAGTATTAAAGACCCCAGCCAGATTTTCCCAGACCAAACTGGTCTCCTGTCAGCAGGAAGGAGTCACCTCATCAGTTTTCCCTGAGGGTGAGACCCAGCAGATTGAAGGGGTTTCCTAGGAAGCCTCTGGGCTCTCTGTTTTTGCTGTCCTTCCCAGTATGTGGTGCTTGTCTTCCTGCAGGTCCCACCAGCATAAGGTGATGCCGTACCTTTAACCTCAGCAGACTCTTCCTGTTAGGGGCGTGGCAGAGACAGAGGAGAGGCTGTAGTCTGGTTTTAATGGCTTCACTTTTGCAGACCCTGAGGTCTGAAGCCCTTGAGGGAAGAATTCTCTGTCTGCTGGGCTCCACCCTTCTCCTGGGGAAGGCACAGCCTCCAGACAAACATTCAAACAAGCTTAATCCTGTCTATGCCTGCGGCAGTGGAGCCTGAGAAGCCTTACAGCTGTACCCAAAGAGCAGTCAAGCCATAAAACACAGCCGCTAAAACAAAAGTGAAAAATCCTTTTCAGAGCAGGACCCCCACTCCCTGGGTTTGACAGTCAAGAGCTTAAGTTGGTCCATTGCTCTGTGTATCTGTAGGTTCTCTGTTCCTCCTCCTTTCCTTCAGGGCCCAAACCTTTTCGAATCCAAAAGAACCTTTGTGTGTGTTTGTTTGTTTATTTCTGTCAGCCCTGACCCCTCTGCACCAGGGCAAAAACCAGCGACCTCCACTTTTATTCAAGGTTCAGCTGAGCTGGGGGTCTATTTTTAGTAGTCAGAATTTGTTAATTGCACAATTGGAGCTTGGTTGCACTCAGCCCCTGCTGCTGGTAAAGTCTCTTTCCTTTCCCTTCTGGGAAGCAACTTGTCGGGGAGGGGCACCAGCCTCTGGGGCTTGGGGGACTTATGGTTCTTGGTGGGCTCACAGCCATTCCAGCTGGTCCAGACTGGGGTATGCTGTGTGTCTGGTCACTGACGTGACCCCAGCAGTTGTTCTGTCCTGTTCCTGGCTATTTATTAGCTGCTCTGGAGGATGAACTAAATCCTCCAGCTTGCTAAGCTGCCATCTTGGCCCTTTCTGTCAGGCATCCTTGCCTTATTCCAGATCTTAGGGTGAAAGTTTTTATCAGTCATCATTGGATATATTAGCTATGGGTTTCTCATATATGATCTTTTCATACTGAGGAAAATTCCCTTTGTATTTCTAGATTTCTAGGTATTTTTATTAACAAGGGGTGCTGAGACAGTGACTGATGTGAAAACCTTGTTCTGATGCTCCTTTTATCTATTTTATGGACAGATGAGTAAAAAAATATGGATTAAAAATAAATAATAGGGGGAAGAAATGTTAAAATAAATTGGGTAGAAGGAAATACTAGTGGTCAATGAGAGGAAGGGGTCAGGAGTATGGTACATGTGAGTTTTTTCTTTTTTCTTTTTATTTCTTTTTCTGGAGTGATGTAAGTGTACTGAGAAATCCTCATGGAATGAATATATGACTATGTGATGATACTGTGAGCCACTGATTACACACCAAGTATGGAATGTTCATATGTTAAGAAAGTTCATGTTGTATGTTGATTGGCTTTATTAATAAAAATTTTTTTGAAAAAGTTCTTTCATGAACTAGAACAAACATATGACCCTTTTATAAGGAGTTAATAGAGGTGTACATGAGGAAAATATACCTATTGCAAACTATGGACTAGAGTTAACAGTAATATTTTCTTTCATCAACAGCTATAAATGTAAACACATCAATAGTATGGATTATCAGTATGGGGTGATGAGGGGTGTAGGAGGATTTGGATTTTATTTTTTACTTTTATTTTTCTGGAGTAATGAAAATGTTCTAAAATTGATCATGGGGATATATGCACAACTATTTGATCATACTGTGAGCCACTGATTGTATGGTTTGTATAGTGTGTGAATGTATCTCAATAAAATTGAAAAAAGGCAAGGGGTGCTGGATTTTGCCAAATGACTTTTCTGCATCAGTCTAGAGGACCGTATGGTCTTTTTCCTTCATTTTATTAATGTGGCATATTTATATTAACTGACTTTCTTGTGTTGAACCACTCTTGCATATCTGGGATAAATCCCACTTGATCATGGTATGTAGTTCTTCTAATATGCTGTTGGATTTGTTGTGCAAGTATTTTGTTGAGGATTTTTGCAGCTATATTCATTAGAACGGTTGGTTTGTAATTTTCTTTTCTTGTATCTTCATCAGGTTTTGATATTAGGGCAATTTTGGCCTCATAGAATGATTAGGAAATGTTTTTCCTCTTCAGTTTTTTTGGTCAGTGGGCAAGATTGGTGTTAAATCTTGGAATGTTTAGTAAAATTCACCCGTGAAGATGTGGTCCTGGGCTTTTATTTGTTGAGAGATTTCTGATGACTCAGTCTTTTTACTTGTTATTGGTCTGTTGAAGTCTATTTCTTTTTTTTTCTTCTATTTCTTCTTGAGTCAGTGTGGGTTGTTCAGGTACATCTAGGCATGTGTCCGTTTCATCTAGGTCATCTAGTTTGGCAGATGGTTGTTCCTAGTATCCTTTTATAATCCATTTTATTTCCATGGGGTCTGTAGTAATGTCCTCCCTTTACTGATTTTAATTATATCCTCTTTTTTCTGTCAGTCTAGCTAAAAGATTTGTTAATTTTATTGATCTTTTCTAAACAACCTTTGATTCTGTTGATTCTATTTTTTTTTTATTCTTTCATTTATCTCTGCTCTAATCTTTATTTCTTCCCTTTTGCTCACTTGAGTTTAATTTGCTCTTCTGTTTCTAATTCTTCCAGGCGTGAGGGCTAGGTTCTCTGTTTGAGATTTTTCTTCCTTTTTTAAGGTAGGCATTTAGAACTAAGTTTCTCATTGAGTACTGCCTTTGCTGGATCCCATAAGTTTTCCTGCGTTGTTTTATTTTTTTTCATTTGCCTCAACATGTATATCCTAATTTCCCTTGAGATATCTACTATAACCTATTGGGTGTTTAAGAGTGTTGTGTGAATTTTCCAGTTCTCTGTTACTGATTTCTAGCTTCATTTCATTGTATTCAGAGAAGATCCCATTATGGGACAAAGGCAATGGATTCTTTGCCTGATGCACTCAGTGACCAATTCCTGAGACACACAGGGCTTTCCGAGAGAGAAAGAGTTTATTGCTAGGTGTGAAGCAGAAGAGCAGATGGCCGATCAGCCCAAAAGTCTGTCTCCTGAAACTGAAGTAATTCTCATTGTTTATAGTATCAAAAGATGAATACGTTTTAGGATAAAGAGCACAGTGGCTCTATATGACATTCTAGTTTGCAAGCTACCAGAATGCAATATACCAGAAATGGAACGGCTTTTCAAAAGGGAAATGCATTAAGCTGCAAGTTTACATGCTCTAAGGCTGTGAAAATGTCCAGATTAAAGCAAGGTAATAGAAATGTCCAATCTAAGACATCCAGGGAAAGATATCTTGGTTCAAGAAGGTTGATGATGTTCAGGGTTTCTCTCTCAACTGGCAAGGCACATGGATAATCAAAAATGCCTACTTAGCAATACTGCATGAGTATTAAAGGACAGGCTTTTATAAAAAGGTTCAACTGGCACAGATGTAAACACAGGTGATCTAATTATTGAGCATGCACAAATTGATTATGTGCTTATAGAACATATATAATAAAACAGCCTTAATATGATGATGTGGTTTCTAGTGTTATAATGAGGTATAGGTGATTTATAGGTTAAAGTCTAAGCCACAGAGCATGCCAGGCCAGCCCATTTTGTTTAGATCCAGTTTAGTTTATCAAAATAACTTCAAAATTGGGGTGGGTTCATTCTGGGCTGACTCATGAACCTTCATTAGTAAACATTAGGGACTGATGTTGGTATAGCGACCCCAATGCTTTTTTAGTTACTGTTTGTGTATTATGTATTTTTCCCATCTTTTCACTTTTAGCCTACTTTTGTTTATTATTTTTAAGGTGAGTCTCTTGTAAACAGTAAATTTATTTTTGAGAATGCTTAGGAAGTCTGCATACTCTAAATAATATGTTTTTAAATAGTTGGTTTTGAAACTTAAACCATTTATTGTTTTGCTTTCTCCTGTGGACTGTAGCCAGGGGACTTTGTACATACTTTGGGAGATGCACATATTTACCTGAATCACATTGAGGCACTGAAAGCTCAGGTAAGAATTTTCTGTTACCTTTTTGAGTTTGTTACCTTATTTTAATGGAAGGTTCATTTATAGAACACCCTTAGTTAATAGGCACTCAGCTCAGTGCTGTGACTGATTGAAGCTGAATAGGCTGTGACGGCGCAGCTTCACTTTCGGATAGGCTGGTGGGCGGGGATCAGGCAGGCATGCGTTTCTCCAGCCATAGGCAGTGAGTATGATGGGTGCTATCAGGTACACAGTGCCAGGACCAGAGAGGAAAAGCCATGTTCTGACCAGGGGATTAGGAACCTTCCCAGAGTGGTATTTTAACTCATATTAGGAAAATTTAAATGCAAATATTTTCCCTTAATTTTATACTAAATAGGACTAAGATCTGAACTTTCAAAGTCTTATTTACTCAGATGTCTAAGTTTATATAGCAGCTAACAAGTTTTCATTTGAAACGGCAATAAAAATGCAAGTGTCTGCTAAATTAGCCCCAAGGAAAAAGAAATGTAGAACCAGAAACCTTTAGCCCCTTTCAGATTAGATTCTGGTTTTGCAAGTTAACTCTTTTTGGAAGCTTGAGCACTTCTGATTGGAGGGTGACTCCATGGCTTGTTGAAAGTCTTTCACATTCTCTCTCTCTCCCCTGGTCGGTGCTAAACACAATAATAAGAGATCACAGTTTGTGTCACATCTTAATTGCCACTGAGTGTGTGTCCCAGGGATCCTGGCTTCCATCCCTTTCTGTTAATTGTCAACAGATTTAGTCTGCTTTCTGTGGGTGTGAGCTACCATGAGTTACAGACACAGAAGTAAAAGACTGTCCCTGTCCTCAGTAATTTCACTAAGAGTGGCTGAGAATTTACCCAGGTATCAGTTTACCCAGCTGAAACATCAGGCTACTAATGCTATGTAATTTCACAAAATATACTTTGTTATTTATGTGAAAGAATCAGTTGGTTACTCTCCCAGAAGTATTGCCTAACCAGGGGTGTGGTATCTCCAGTTTTGTACCCTTATAAAATAGTTGATAAAATACTGTGTACCTGTGTTATGGAGAGACGTGGTGAGAGGAATTAAAGCAGGTTGTACACATTTGGCAAAATAATGATCCTAGGCCTTATTTTCTTGTTTTTAGCTTCAGCGAGAACCAAGACCTTTCCCCAAGCTCAAAATTCTTCGAAAAGTTGAAACAATTGATGACTTCAAAGCCGAAGACTTTCAGATTGAAGGGTACAATCCTCATCCGACTATTAAAATGGAAATGGCTGTCTAAAGTGCTTTTAACAGAATTATTTCAAGGGTGTTGTCAGTCTTAAGGGATTGGATGGCAAGTGAATTATTTTTGCTATAAAGGAAAAGAATTAGGTCAGAAATCTATTGGTTACCTATTAGTTGTTGTTCACTTTTAAAATGCCTTGTTTTTAAGGATGTTGCTATGAGCAAATATAACTGCTGTTTGTTTTAGTAACAAGAGGCTTGGAGTTTAGTTAACTAAAAAGGCTAAGATTATGAAGAGTAAAAATTCATAGACAAAATTTATATACCAAAAACGTGTCCATGCGTTTCAAATCCTATCTTTATAAGGAAGGTCAGTAAATTTCAAGAATTATATAAACTGTTCCCTCCAACTTTAGGGAGCTGAATAACACCATAATGGTTAGTGTGCTTATGATCACTTAGTTATATTGTTTGGTAGGTTGCTATAACATCGCCTGTTCTACCCTCACAGTGTTTTATTCTGTATTGCCCTGTCAGCCCAGTTCCTGCCTAAAATAATTAGGTTTGACCAAACCGGTTAACAAACCAGCTATATTGTCGTTTACATGCTAATTATAGAATTAAACTATTTTGCCTACGTAAGAGAAAATTAAGATGTATGACTGTCATTTTTGTTGCCTGATTCACAGTATCAGTAATGAACATGAAAATAACTTTAAATACTTAAGCTTTTCATCTCTTTCCTCTGCTTCACCTGATGATGATTTAATCCAAGTAACAAAATTCATCAGTCTAGCTGCCTTTTATCACTAAAATATAATGTCCATTTTAAGGGTCATATGAAAAAAACATTTTGACCTCATTGGTTTCACTGCAACAACAAAAGAGATACCAGACTGTTTTCAAGGCTAACAAGTAAAATGTTTATACATTTGTTGCATACTAAGACATCCTGCTTGTTCCTATAGAATTATTTTTATTCTGCTAATTTAGGACAGGTATTAAATAGAATAAGGAATTGTTCTGGCAAGTTAATAATTATTATGTTACTTATTCTCAAGTATAGTTTAATGTTTAGTATGAAAATTTTTTAATGTCTTTCTGGATTTTGGATTAATTAAATCTAAATTCATATAAAAATACATATGAGAATACAAGAAAAAGAAATATATGAGAATACATATTTATTTGCCAAAAGACTAAGGTAATAATTATTGAGCTGATTTTTGAGGTTCATATGACTTGTAGACAAACTTTTCTTGATTGGGAGGATTTTTTTTCTCCTTTTGTAATTTTAAGCATTTTCCCTTAAAAAAAAATGTTATGGCTGAACACTTAATTTCTTTGAGCCGCAAGGAGTTTCTTCCAGACTTCACCTTCAGGATACTGGTATTTCTTTACAGATTCCTCCTTCATTTCTGTTGAATAGCCAGCATCCTGTCAAAGACAAAAATTTATAGATGCTAATAGCCATCTGGAACAAAACATCTATTTTATGTATTTCTTCTCCTAGAAATGCTTTTAAGTCTAAGCCAGAGATAGCAGATTATTTAAAATGCAGAGAGATACACTATGGAATCCTTAAACAGAAAACTCCTTTTAGTAGCTTATACACAAAACTGCATAGAAAAGGTACACAGGTCCCATAAACACTCCTCCCTATGCTCAGTTTTCCCTATTAACATATCATATTAGTGTGATACGTTTGTTACAATTTATGAAAGAATGTTCTTATAACTGTAATATTAATTACAGTTAATATTACAGAAAACTTCACAGTTTAACCACTTTCAAGTATACCATTTGGTGGTGTGGATTACATTCACACTGTTGGGCTACCATCATCACCATCCATTACCAAAATTTTCCCATGACCCCAAAGAGAAACTCTGTACCAATTAAGCATTAACTACCCATTCCCTACCTCCACCCCAGCCCTTGTTAAACCTGTATTCTAGTTTCTGACTGAATTTTCTTATTCTAATTATTTCATATCAGTGAGACCAAATAATACTTGTTCTTTTGTGTCTGGTTTGTTATTTCCAGCATGCTATCTTAAAGGTTCCATCCATATTGCAGCATGTGGTAGAACTTCATTTCTTTTTTATGGCTAACTAATTTTTCATCATGTGTATACCACGTTTTGTTTATACATACATCCACTGATGAAAACTTGGATTGTTTCTACCTTTGGCAACTGTGAGTAATGCCATTATGAAAATCAGTCAGTCTGCAGATAGGTTAGAGTCCCTGATTTCTATTCTTTTGGGTGTATGCCTAGTAATAGGATTGCCAAGTCATGTGCTAATTCTTACATTTCTGAAGAATAGCTAAACAGTTTTCCACAGTGGTTGTACTATTTTAAATTCCCACCAACATTGTACAAGTGTTTCTGTTTCTACATATCCTCTCTAGCACTTGCTAGTTTCCTTTTTTAAACAGTGACCATCTAGCATGTGTGGAATGGTATAATGGTTTTGATTTGCATTTCCCATTAGTTAAGGAAATTGCACATCTTTTCATGTATGTTTTTTTGCCATTTATCTTCTTTGGAGAAATTTCTATTCAGGTCTTTCCCCAACTTTTCAGTTGGGTTGTTTGTCTTTTTGTTGTTGAGTTACAGGAGGTTGTTTTGGTTTGTAAGTTGTCAGAATGCAATATACCTGAATTAGAATGGCTTTTAATATGTTATGAAAGGGAATTTAATAAATTACAAGTTTATAGTTCTAAGCCTGTAAAAATGTAGCACCTTGATTAGGTGCATAAATATTTATGGTTGTGATTAACTACCCCTTTTATTGATATATTGTATCCTTCTTTGTCTCATAACATTTTTGCACTTAAAATCTATTTTGTCTAATATTAGTATAGCTACCTTAGTGTTTTTTTTTGGTTACTGTTTGTGTGGAATATCTTTCTCCATCCATTCACTTCCAACCTATTTTTATGTTTGAGTCTAAAATGAGTCTCTTTTAAATAGCATATAGATAGATCATATTTCATCCTTTCTGCCAGTCTGTGTCTTTTGACTGGGGAGTTTAATCCATTAACATTTATTGTTACTGTAAAAGCAGCCCTTGCTTCAGACATTTTATCCTTTGGCGTGTTTTTTGTTTGTTTTTTGTTTTTTACATCCTGCAATATTGACATTCCTTTGTTCTTCCTCATGCAAAAACATTTTTTAATTTGTACATTTAGTCACTATCATTGTACACTCTAGGCATTCCTACATTATTCCATCTCAGTCTTTATCGTCTATCTGTCCTTCTGGTTTCATATGTGCCCCAGCCCTTCTCCCTCTATCCTTCTCATATTCATCTGTATTCAGTGTACTTATATTATTGTGCTACAATCAAGTTGTATTGTGCTATCCATTTCTGAATTTTTACCATCAATCCTGTTGCACAGTCTGTATCCCTTCACCTCAGTTACCAAATATCTATCCTGTTTCTATCTCCTGATGGCCTCTATTCTTAACTGAAATTCTCCTGAGTACATTGGACTTCTTCAATTTGTCTTATAAAAGACATTTATGTCTTTTATAAGAGTTGGGAAATTTTCCGCCATTATTTCCTCAAATATTCTTCCTGGCCCCTTTCTCCTTCTGGGATATCTATTGTTCTAGTTTGCTAGCTGCCAGAATGCAATATTCCAGAAACAGAATGGTTTTAAAAAGGGGAATTTAATAAGTTGCTAGTTTACAATTCTAAGGCCGAGAAAATGTCCCAATTAAAACAAGTCTATAGAAATGTCCACTCTAAGGCATCCAGGAAAAGATACCTTGATTTAAGAAGGCCAATGAAGTTCAGGGTTTCTCTCTCAACTGGAAAGGCGCATAGCCAACATGGTCAGGGTTTCTCTTTTGGCTGGAAAGGCACATGGCAAACACGGGCATCATCTGTTAGCTTCTTCTCCAGCTCCCTGGGAGGTGTTTTCCTTCTTCATCTCCAAAAGTCACTGGCTGGTGGACTCTGCTTCGTGGTTCTACAGCATTCTCTGTTGTAGCTTTTTTGTGCCTCTGTCATTTTTTTCTGTTCTCTCTGAATTTCTCTTTTATAGGATTCCAATAAAGTAATCAAGACCCACCTAGAATGGGCAGAGACACGTGTCCACCTAATCCAGTTTAACAACCACTCTTGATTGAGTCACATCTCAAGGGAGATGATCTAATTAAAGTTTCAAGCATACAGTACTGAATATTAGAAGAAATGGCTGCCCTTACAAAATGGGATTAGGATTAAAACATGGCTTTTCTAAGGTACATACATCCTTTCAAACCACCGCACCTGTGATGCATATATTTGTGCACTTTAGTGTTGTCCATTTCTCTGAGACTCTGCTCACATTTTTCCAGCTTTTTCTCCATTTCTTATTTCGTCTGGAAATTTGGTTGCTCTGGCCTCTAGTTTGCTGATCCTTTCTTCTGCCTCTTCAAATCTGCTATTGTGTGTCTCTCCTAGTATATTTCCAATTCCATCTACAGTGTCTTTCATTTCCATAAGATCTATTACTTTTCTGCATATTCTTTCAGATTTTTTCTTTATGCTCTCCTAATATCTTCTTTGATCTCCTTAGCCATCTTGTTGAATTTGTTTAGATTTATTTGACTATCTTTGATTAGTTTTTCCAAATTCTTTATCTCCTCCAACTTTTCAATTTGATTGTTTTGCTTGGCCATAACTTTTTAAAATTTTTATTGTATATTATATACAAAGCAAAGAAATAAAAAAGTAATAGTTTTCAAAGCACTCTTTAACAAGTGGTTACAGGACACATCCCAGAGTTTGTCATGGGCTATCATATGATCATTCTCATATTTTTCCTTCTAACTGCTCCAGAATATAGGAGGATAGAGGGCTTAAATACTTTTTTATCACCACAATCGATTTTTTTCTTCTTTTGTGAAAAATAACATATACAAAAAAGCTATAATGTTCAAAGCATAGCACCACAATTAGTTGTAGAACCTATTTCAGAGTTTGACATAGGTTACAATTCTGCAATTTTAGGTTTTTACTTCTAGCTGTTCTAAAATACTGGAGACTAAAAGATACATCAGTGTAATGATTCAGCATTTATATTCATTTGTTAAATCCTGTGTTCTCTGTATAACTCCACCATCACCTTTGATCTTTCCATCCCTCTCTTTAGAGGTGTTTGGGCTATGGGAATTCAAAATTTCTCATATATAAAGTGTCTGTCACTAATATGGTGGAGGGAGATGCAACTATCTGGTGTTCTGGAAAGGCTGAAGTAGGTTTCAGGGACCCATCTGGAGGTTGTAAGTTTCTAGAAAGTTACTCTAGTGCAAGAAATCTTGTGGAATCTTATATATTGCCCTAGGTGTTCTTTAGAATTGGCTGGAATGGTCTTAATTAATTACACTTCTTTCCCTGCGTTTGGTCAGGATGGAATTGTTGATCCCACGGTGCTAGCTCTGGATTCATCCCTGAGAGTCGTCTCTCATGTTGCCAGAGAGACTTTCATCCCTGGATGTCATGTCCCACATAGAGGGCAGGGCAGTGATTCCACTTGCAGAGTTGGGCTTAGAGAGACTGAGGCCACATCTGAGCAAAAAAGAGGTCCTCTAGAAGTAACTCTTAGGCATACCTACAGGTAGGCTACCTACATAAGCTTCACCGCCACCTACATAAGCTTCACCAGAGTAAGCCTTGTAGGGCCTGCTTCTTGCTGACAGATTCTTTCAGGACTTCTTTTTCGGTGAAAACTTTAATCTCTCCCTCAATTTTGAAGGACAATTTGGCTGGATACAGAATTCCTGGCTGAAAGTCTTTTTCTTTCAGGATCTTGAATATATCATACCACTGCCTTCTTGCCTCCACGGTGCTAGTTCAGTATTCTGAACTCAGTCTTTTGTGGTTTCCCTTGTATGTAGTAGATTGTTTTTCTCTTGCCTCTTTCAGGATTTTCTGCTTCTCGTCAACATTTGACAGACTGATTAGTATGTGCCTTGGGGAAGGCCTATTTGGATTTATTCTGTTTGGAGTTCATTGGGCTTCTTTGACTTGTATATTTGTGTTCTTTGTGAGGGTTGGGAAGTTTTCCCCCGTTATATCTTCAACTACTCTTCTTAGCCTTGTACTCCTCTCTTCTCCTTCTGGGACACCAATGATTCTTATTTGTGCGCTTTGTTTTGCCTATCATTTCCCTGAGATCTAATTCAGTTTTTTCCATCTTTTTTGCAACTTGCTGTTTTGAGCAAACAGTTTCCTGTCCTCTACATCACTTATTCTTTCTTCTGTCTCTTCAAATTTGGTGTTGTGTGCCTGTAGTAAGATTTTTATTTGGTCAATTGTTGTTAATCTCTGTGATATCCACTATTTTTCTATTTATTCTTTCAAATTCCTCTTATGCTCTTCTGTTGTCTTCTTGATCTTTATATCACATGCTGTCCCACTTATTTTATTAGAGTTGTGTGAACATCTTTGATTAACTATTTCAATGTCTGTGTCTCCTCTGGTATTTTGATATGGTCATTAGGCAGAGCTCTGTCTGTCTGCATTATGATATGCTTCGTGATCTTCTGCTGTCTTTGTGGCATGTAAACATCTTGATTTACTTTGGGAGTCGATTTCTTTCAATAATCTAAGGCCTTGTGTTTGCGGGATGGTTGTACAGCAGGGACCAGGGTACGGGGTGGAGCACTTGGTATGGTGATTTGTTTCAGGGCAGGTATGGGCACAGGTTGGGGATGTTACGCTGATGCATGTGAACGTGAGCACCCAGCGATCAGGGAGGTTGTGCCTGTGCAGGTGCACTAGTTTGAGGGGCATAACCCTGGTGTGCACTGGTCTAAGGCACAGGGCCCTTTGTGTGCATGCCTAGAACTGTGGCAGGTCGGCATCATGCATTGTTGGAGTGGGGGCAGTTGTGACCTGGCTGTGCACATTGGCATTTTCTCAGAGCTGGGAAGTGAGGCTGAGGGCTGTGTGCATGCACAGTTCTAGGACTGCTGTAGAATGCGGTTCCCAGACCTGAATGTCATGGTTGTGGGCCCATGTGCATGTGTGGGCCTGGGAGTGCAGTAAATGGATTGCTGAGCTCAGGCAGGGTGGGTTCAGGCTGTGCTACAATATGGGTGGGGGTCAGGGATAGCCTAGGTATGGAGGTTAGTGCCCGTATCAGCCTCCAGGGAACATGTAGGGGGAGGTAGTGCTCAGGAGGGGTGTAAGAGATATGATGGGCTGCACTTGGGGTGGGAGTGTGGGGCAGGTAGGTGCACTGGGGGCTGATGGGGTGGGGGTGCCTGGAGTGCAAGGAATGAGAAGAGGTGACAGGGATCAGGTACATGGGGTGTGGGGTGGGTCGCCAGTCACAAGGTTGCACTGGTGAGGTTGGCATGCCCAATGAACCGGCCTGGCTTCCTAGTCCTGTGTTCCCCATCTGTGCCGTCCTGCGGGCTTCATAGCACCGTGCCTCTGCGCTGGGCTCAAGCTTTCTTCCTCTCAGTTCCTTGTCCTTTGCGAACAGGGCTGCCACATGTGGTGCAGAAGGCCCTCCCAGGTCAGCCATACTCCTGAATCGCTGCCTCAGTCGCCTTCCTGTCCCTTCTCTAACTTTTCACTGGAGCAGGCTAATCTTGACCTACAACCAACTTCTGGGAAGATGGCCGTATGCTGGTATCAGGGCATCTGATTATCTTCATTCATAATGTTATTTATTTATTTATTTATTATTAATTTAAAAAAAAATTAACTAACACAACATTTAGAAATCATTCCATTCTACATATGCAATCAGTAATTCTTAATATCATCACATAGATGTATGATCATCATTTCTTAGTACATTTGCATTGATTTAGAAAAAGAAACAGCAAGACAACAGAAAAAAATAAAGTGATAATATAGAGAAAACTAAAAATAAAAAATACAAAAATATATATATAAAAAACAGAACAAACAAACAAAAACTATAGCTCAGATGCAGCTTCATTCAGTGTTCTAACATAATTACATTGCAATTAGGTAGTACTGTGCTGTCCATTTTTGAGTTTTTGTATCTAGTCCTGTTGCACAGTCTGTATCCCTTCAGCTCCAATTACCCATTATCTTACCCTATTTCTAACTCCTGATGGTCTCTGTTACCAATGACATATTCCAAGTTTATTCTCTAATGTCAGTTCACATCAGTGGGACCATACAGTATTTTTCCTTTAGTTTTTGGCTAGTCTCACTCAGCATAATGTTCTCTAGGTCCATCCATGTTATTACATGCTTCATAAGTTTATTCTGTCTTAAAGCTGCATAATATTCCATCGTATGTATATACCACAGTTTGTTTAGCCACTCATCTGTTGATGGACATTTTGGCTGTTTCCATCTCTTTGCAATTGTAAATAATGCTGCTATAAACATTGGTGTGCAAATGTCTGTTTCTGTCTTTACCCTTAAGTCCTTTGAGTAGATACCTAGCAATGGTATTGCTGGGTCGTATGGCAATTCTATATTCAGTTTTTTGAGGAACCGCCAAACTGCCTTCCACAGTGGTTGCACCATTTGATATTCCCACCAACAGTGGATAAGTGTGCCTCTTTCTCCGCATCCTCTCCAGCACTTGTCATTTTTTGTTTTGTTGATAATGGCCATTCTGGTGGGTGTGAGATGATATCTCATTGTGGTTTTGATTTGCATTTCTCTAATGGCCAGGGACATTGAGCATCTCTTCATGTGCCTTTCGGCCATTTGTATTTCCTCTTCTGAGAGGTGTCTGTTCAAGTCTTTTTCCCATTTTGTAATTGGGTTGGCTGTCTTTTTGTTGTTGAGTTGAACAATCTCTTTAAAAATTCTGGATACTAGACCTTTATCTGATATGTCATTTCCAAATATTGTCTCCCATTGTGTAGGCTGTCTTTCTACTTTCTTGATGAAGTTCTTTGATGCACAAAAGTGTTTAATTTTGAGGAGCTCCCATTTCTTTCTTTCTTTCTTTCTTTCTTCAGTGCTCTTGCTTTAGGTTTAAGGTCCATAAAACCGCCTCCAATTGTAAGATTCATAAGATATCTCCCTACATTTTCCTCTTAACTGTTTTATGGTCTTAGACCTAATGCTTAGATCTTTGATCCATTTTGAGTTAACTTTTGTATAGGGTGTGAGATACGGGTCCTCTTTCATTCTTTTGCATATGGATATCCAGTTCTCTAGGCACCATTTATTGAAGAGACTGTTCTGTCCCAGGTGAGTTGGCTTGACTGCCTTATCAAAGATCAAGTGTCCATAGATGAGAGGGTCTATATCTGAGCACTCTATTCGATTCCATTGGTCGATATATCTATCTTTATGCCAATACCATGCTGTTTTGACCACTGTGGCTTCATAATGTGCCTTAAAGTCAGGCAGCGTGAGACCTCCAGCTTGGTTTTTTTTCAAGATACTTTTAGCAATTCGGGGCACCCTGCCCTTCCAGATAAATTTGCTTATTGGTTTTTCTATTTCTGAAAAATAAGTTGTTGGGATTTTGATTGGTATTGCATTGAATCTGTAAATCAATTTAGGTAGAATTGACATCTTAACTATATTTAGTCTTCCAATCCATGAACATGATATGCCCTTCCATCTATTTAGGTCTTCTGTGATTTCTTTTAACAGTTTTTTGTAGTTTTCTTTGTATAGGTCTTTTGTCTCTTTAGTTAAATTTATTCCTAAGTATTTTATTCTTTTAGTTGCAATTGTAAATGGAATTCGTTTCTTGATTTCCCCCTCAGCTTGTTCATTGCTAGTGTATAGAAACACTACAGATTTTTGAATGTTGATCTTGTAACCTGCTACTTTGCTGTACTCACTTATTAGCTCTAGTAGTTTTGTTGTGGATTTTTCCGGGTTTTCGACGTATAGTATCATATCGTCTACAAGCAGTGATAGTTTTACTTCTTCCTTTCCAATTTTGATGCCTTGTATTTCTTTTTCTTGTCTAATTGCTCTGGCTAGAACTTCCAACACAATGTTGAATAATAGTGGTGATAATGGACATCCTTGTCTTGTTCCTGATCTTAGGGGGAAAGTTTTCAATTTTTCCCCATTGAGGATGATATTAGCTGTGGGTTTTTCATATATTCCCTCTATCATTTTAAGGAAGTTCCCTTGTATTCCTATCTTTTGAAGTGTTTTCAACAGGAAAGGATGCTGAATCTTGTCAAATGCCTTCTCTGCATCAATTGAGATGATCATGTGATTTTTCTGCTTTGATTTGTTGATATGGTGTATTACATTAATTGATTTTCTCATGTTGAACCATCCTTGCATACCTGGGATGAATCCTACTTGGTCATGATGTATAATTCTTTTAATGTGTTGCTGGATTTGATTTGCTAGAATTTTGTTGAGGATTTTTGCATCTATATTCATTAGAGAGATTGGTCTTTCTAATGAATTATTTTTTTGTAATATCTTTGCCTGGTTTTGGTATGAGGGTGATATTGGCTTCATGGAATGAATTAGGTAGCTTTCCCTCCACTTCGATTTTTTTGAAGAGTTTGAGCAGAGTTGGTACTAATTCTTTCTGGAATGTTTGATAGAATTCACATGTGAAGCCGTCTGGTCCTGGACTTTTCTTTTTGGGAAGCTTTTGAATGACTGATTCAGTTTCTTTACTTGTGATTGGTTTGTTGAGGTTGTCTATTTCTTCTTGAGTCAAAGTTGGTTGTTCATGTCTTTCTAGGAACTTGTCCATTTCATCTATGTTGTTGTATTTATTAGCGTAAAGTTGTTCATAGTATCCTGTTATTACCTCCTTTATTTCTGTGAGGTCAGTGGTTATGTCTTCTCTTCCATTTCTGATCTTATTTATTTGCGTCCTCTCTCTTCTTCGTTTTGCCAGCCTTGCTAAGGGCCCATCAATCTTATTGATTTTCTCATAGAACCAACTTCTGGTCTTATTGATTTTCTCTATTGTTTTCATGTTCTCAATTTCATTTATTTTTGCTCTAATCTTTGTTATTTCTTTCCTTTTGCTTGCTTTGGGATTAGTTTGCTGTTCTTTCTCCAGTTCTTCCAAGTGGACAGTTAATTCCTGAATTTTTGCCTTTTCTTCTCTTCTGATATAGGCATTTTAGGGCAATAAATTTCCCTCTTAGCACTGCCTTTGCTGCGTTCCATAGGTTTTGAAATGTTGTGTTTTCATTTTCATTCGCCTCGAGATATTTACTAATTTCTCTTGTAATTTCTTCCTTGACCCACTCGTTGTTTAAGAGTGTGTTGTTGAGCCTCCACGTATTTGTGAATTTTCTGGCACTCTGCCTATTATTGATTTCCAACATCATTCCTTTATGATCTGAGAAAGCGTTGTGTATGATTTCAGTCTTTTTAAATTTGTTGAGACTTGCTTTGTGACCCAGCATATGGTCTATCTTTGAGAATGATCCATGAGCAGTTGAGAAAAAGGTGTATCCTACTGTTGTGGGGTGTAATGTCCTATAAATGCCTGTTAAGTCTAGCTCATTTATTGTAATATTCAAATTCTCTGTTTCTTTATTGATCCTCTGTCTAGATGTTCTGTCCATTGATGAGAGTGGCGAATTGAAGTCTCCAACTATTATGGTATATGTGTCTGTTTCCCTTTTCAGTGATTGCAGTGTATTCCTCACGTATTTTGGGGCATTCTGATTCGGTGCGTAATATTTGATTGTTATGTCTTCTTGTTTAATTGTTCCTTTTATTAGTAGATAGTGTCCTTCTTTGTCTCTCTTAACTGTTTTACATTTGAGGTCTAATTTGTTGGATATTAGTATAGCTACTCCTGCTCTTTTCTGGTTGTTATTTGCATGAAATATCTTTTCCCAACCTTTCACTTTCAACCTATGTTTATCTTTGGGTCTAAGATGTGTTTCCTGTAGACAGCATATAGAAGGATCCTGTTTTTTAATCCATTCTGCCAGTCTATGTCTTTTGATTGGGGAATTCAGTCTATTAACATTTAGTGTTATTACTGTTTGGGTAGTACTTTCCTCTACCATTTTGCCTTTTGTATTATATATATCATATCAATTTTCCTTCTTTCTACACTCTTCTCCATACCTCTCTCTTCTGTCTTTTCGTATCTGACTCTAGTGCTCCCTTTAGTATTTCTTGCAGAGCTGGTCTCTTGGTCACAAATTCTCTCAGTGACTTTTTGTCTGAAAATGTTTTAATTTCTCCCTCATTTTTGAAGGACAATTTTGCTGGAAATAGAAGTCTTGGTTGGCAGTTTTTCTCTTTTAGTAATTTAAATATATCATCCCACTGTCTTCTAGCTTCCATGGTTTCTGCTGAGAAATCTACACATAGTCTTATTGGGTTTCCCTTGTATGTGATGGATTGTTTTTCTCTTGCTGCTTTCAAGATCCTCTCTTTCTCTTTGACCTCTGACATTCTAACTAGTAAGTGTCTTGGAGAACGCCTATTTGGATCTGTTCTCTTTGGGGTGTGCTGCACTTCTTGGATCTGTAATTTTAGGTCTTTCATAAGAGTTGGGAAATTTTCAGTGATAATTTCTTCCATTAGTTTTTCTCCTCCTTTTCCCTTCTCTTCTCCTTCCGGGACCCCCACAACACGTATATTTGTGCCCTTCATATTATCATTCAATTCCCTGTGCCCCTGCTCAAATTTTTCCATTCTTTTCCCTATAGTTTCTGTTTGTTTTTGGATTTCAGATGTTCCATCCTCCAGTTCACTAATTCTAACCTCTGTCTCTTGAAATCTACCATTGTAGGTTTCCATTGTTTTTTTCATCTCTTCTACTGTATCTTTCATTCTCATAAGTTTTGTGATTTGTTTTTTCAGACTTTCCATTTCCTCTTTTTGTTCATCCCATGCCTTCTTCATGTCCTCCCTCAATTTATTGATTTGGTTTTTGAAGAGGTTTTCCATTTCTGTTCGTATATTCAGAATTAGTTGTCTCAGCTCCTGTATCTCATTTGAGCTATTGGTTTGTTCCTTTGACTGGGCCATATCTTCAATTTTCCTGGTGTGATTTGTTATTTTTTGCTAGTGTCTGGACATTTAATCAGATTTCCCTGAGTGTGAGACCCAGCAGGTTGAAAGACTTTCCTGTGAAGTCTCTGGGCTCTGTTTTTGTTATCCTGCCCAGTATGTGGCGCTTGTCTGTCTGTGGGTCCCACCAGCAAAAGATGTTGTGGCTCCTTTTACTTTGGAAGGCTCTCCCTGTTGTGTGCGTGGTGGAGATAGAGGAAAGGTTGTAGGGTGGTTTTAATGGCTTCAAATTGCGAAGTCCTGGGATCTGAATTCCTTGAGAGAGGGATTCCACCTGAGATATGTTTCACCCCTCCTGCGGGGAAGGTTCAGGTGGTAGAGAGCCCTGAAAGCAGCCTGTTTCTGCGTTTGGGGCAGTGGCAACCTGTGTAATCCCAGCGCTGAGCCCAGAGGCAACGAAGCCTCAGTAGAAACAGCCGCAGAAGGCTCTGTTTGGCCCCCTTTCCTCTTTTTCAGTTAGCCCAATCGGCGACTTCTGCCTTGATCAGTTTTGCCTGAGCTGAGGCCCTATTTTTAGTAGTCAGAAGTTGTTCATTAATGCCACTATTGGTGTTTGGTTGGGCTCAGTCTCTAGTACTGTTGGAGACTCTTTCCTTTCCCTCCCGGAAGTCGCCTGTGGGGGAGTGGCGCTGGCCGCCGTGGCTTGGCAGACTGCCGATCCAAGGCTCCCAGCCGGCCCGGGAAGCCGTGTGTGGGAGGGCCGCTGCGGCTTGGGGAACCCTGATCCGAGGCTCCCAGCCAGCCCGGGAAGCCGCGTGTGTGGAAGGGGCTCCGGTCGCTGGCCACTGCGGCTTGTGGAACCGCCGTTCCGAGGCTCCCATCTGGCCTGGGAAGCCATGCGTGGGGGAGGGGCGCCGACTGTAGAGGCTTGGGGAACTGCTGATTCGAAGCTCCCAGCCGGCCCGGGAAGGAGGGAGGGAGGGGCGCCAGCCGCCGCAGCCTGGGGAAGCGCGCACCTCTCGGGGACCTCACCACAGCGGAGTCTCTTAGCTGGTCCAGAATGGGGTACACTGTGTGTCTGGTCTCTGTCGTGGCTCCGGGAGGTGTTCTGTACTCTTTCTAGTTCTTTATTAGTTGTTCTGGAGGAGGAACTAAGACCCGCACGCCTTACTAAGCCGCCATCTTCTCCATAATGTTATTTTGAAAGTTGGTTTCAGTCTCATCAAAAATTGTTTTTGTTGATGGGTCTGTGTTAAAGGTCTTCTTTGGCCCTTGGTTCCTATCCAAAATGGCCAGGGTCCCGCTGCAGTTTGCGGAGACCAGTTCCTCAGGGCTCTGGGGTCAGGAATACGGCTTCCTAAGACTGCTCTTTCCCAATAAATAGTACTTTTCAGCATGGCTCTACTGAGGTTATTTTTTTAGCCCTCCTTCCTCTGTGCTTCTGAAATAGGTGGAATTGATGGTGGTCCTGTGGGTACCTGTCCAGAAAGGACCAAGGATTCGGGATCCTGCAGTCCAATTTCATCAACAGTTGGATCAGAACTGTGCCACGTCTTCATTTGTTTCCAGGTGGATGTTCTGACTCTCCCAGTCCACAGCAGCCAACTGGGGAGGATCTGGGTTGATCAGAAGCTGTTAACCTTGAGCATGGGGCGTGCACATCAGGAGTCATAGCAGAGTTGAGTCACTCACTACAATCTCTTTGTGTGTGGAGACAATGGTGTTGCTAGTGCCCTGAGCTCTCCCTGGAAAGGATCAAGGCTGTGGGACTCAGTGGGCTAACTTCACCACCTAACAGCTGAATCGGAGCTATGCTGCACAATGCTCTGATCCCAGGAAGAGGACTTCTCTGTCTCATCCATTCCGCAGTCATCAGCCAGGCAAGAACTGGTCAGAAGCCACCGGCCTTGAAGGTGGGGGAGCATGCACGAAGTTGTGGTGGATTTGCTCTCTTACCACAACCACAGTTTCTGTGTTTATGGGAACAGTGGCGCTGTGGTCACCCCAGTCCTCTTGCCTGGAAAGAACCTAGGCTGTGGGTCCCAGAAAATAAACTTTGGTGGCCAATAGGTTGGATCAGAACTGTGCTGCATCTCCCACTTTTCTGTGGGGAGCCTCCCTGTCTCTCCCAGTCTGCAGCAAGAACCAGGGGGGCGGTGGGTGGGCATGGGTGGGTGTGTGGGTGTGGTGTCTGCACAAATACTGCACATTTTAAGTCCTTACTTTTCCTCACAGTGAGGGAAAGCTGGCATTAGAAATGCATTATCAGGGGAAATCTAACTTCTAAGCCATGACCCTCAGACTGTAGGAGTTTGATATTGAATAAAGAACCGTTTGTTTCTAGATACGGAAAATAAACCCTGAAGGAGTCAAAGCTCTGGCTTCCTGGTATTAGTTCACTGGAACATGTACAGAAATAGCTGACGATGCTCCCTGTATGCTCCCAGCTTACCATTGGAGGCATGTAAGAAGCCTTCTTGATGATCACAGGATACTTGAAATGCTCATGGAGGTGCTCAACATATTCACACATCCTAGGAGTAGAGGATCAGAGGTCTGAAATTGAAACAGCACTTAGGGAACCATGGAGGACTAAAGGACAGGCATTCTACATGGACAGAATCACAAAGCCAAGGAGTTGGGGTATGCCAGCATGTGTTGCCTGCTTCACTTGTATGGCAGCATCCCTGGGCAGTGGATTCTCTTATCAGCCAAAACAGGCCTGAGGCACTTGCATCCACTTAGAGGCCGGCCGAGGCACCAGGGACCCAGTAGGAAGATGACTTGTCTCTTGGGCTGGGAGCACTTTTCAAGGTTGGTTGGGACCCCCCACTACTACCCCCAATTTCATCCTGAAAGCAAGAACTAGAATGAGGAGAGGCAACAGCAGACTAGCCTAGGAATGTTTCATTTTCCATTATAGGGTCAGAGAATAGTAATTGGGCCGGAAAGGTTGTTCAGTCCTGTGAACAACTGAGGTTCAGACCCATGTGATCTTATCACTAATGACCGCTTCAGGACTCAAGCCCAGGTCTCCTTATTTCTAATCTAAACTACTTTAGGCAGACTAAAAAGCAACACAGTTCCACTCTCCAGGTTAATTAAGAAAGAAATTATTACAATTGTAATTGAAGCTTAGTATATGCCCTGACAAATTTTGCCATCCTGGATTTGGTGTGTCCCTGTTTAACAGGCTGAAGCTTTTTTTTTTTTTTTTTTTTTTTTACGTCGGCAGGCACTGGGAATCGAACCCGGGTCCTCTGGCATGGCAGGCAAGCATTCTTGTCTGCTGAGCCACCGTGGCCTGCCCCAGAAGGAACTTTTAGACATACCTATAGGTAGGTTAAGCTTCTCCACAACCTACATAAGCTTCACAAGAGTAATCGTCAAGATCAAGGGTTGGCCTATTGATTTGGGTGTCCCTAATGTATGACGCAGTATCAGGGGATTTCCTGATGGTAAAGTTTAATAGTTTCATATTTTTTCTCCTGTCCTTCAAGGGACTTTGCCAATACTTTTTAATTATCTGTTTAATATATTCTAAGATATATCTAGGCATTTTATTAAGGTATATAGGATTAAAGGCCCTCGTTCTTATTCTGGGCTTCCTGTGTTTCAGTTGTTCAAATGAACTATCCAGACAGGTTGAGTTAGATTATGTGCTATAGAAAATTTAGGTTCTGGGCAAAATAAACCTTTCTTCCTTTGATCTCAAAGTGTAGGTGTGGTTCTAAAATATCAACTGTCTTCCTTAACCGGGACATGATAAGCTTCATCCTTATCTCTGAATACCAGGTTATACATAATATAAAACAGCCTCTCACCCACCCATGTTTTAATGCTTGTACTACATGCTTTGAGTGATCTCTGTGACACCACATTAAATTTCAGGAAGAGAGAGGGTCTTCCAGGGAGATGATGACAGTGACTTGAGATCACTCCTGCCCCATGGAACAAGATAGGGGAAGGAAGAAAATGGTTGGGACTGCAGTCCTGGGATATGAGTAAAAAACAGTTCTCTTGGGTATTTGGGGGAGGAGAGTGGTAGACAGGGAGAACTGGAACAGGGAGAGCAGGGTGGGTCAACTGACTGTGATCCCCAATGGGTGTGGGCTACGGCATGAGGGGTGGTATGATCGGAGGGAACTCTTCTTCCCTCTCCATCCTGCCCCAGCTGCTGGCTGGGAAAACTTCCCTGCATGGATCCATAGTCACCAAAGTCCACAAGGAATCTGGAGGCAGACCTGACCATCCACCACTGGGGACCTGGCCTCTGAGCATGGGGCACCATCACCTGGCTAAGTGTCAGGAATACCCGGCCCCACAGGGGTGGTGTTTGGCAGACACACTGAGCACTAAAGGTCAGCTACTCCCTCGGGCATTGGTCAACTCCCCAGTCCTGAGGGCTAGGGCTGGCTATTCAGCCTTGGTGGGGGAGGGTCAGGAGCATCAATGCAGGGCAGTGTCCCAGCCACTGCAGTCCAGGAAGGGTGAGCCTGAGGTGGGAGGAATCTCAGGAGTGCCATCTGTTGACAAGAAGCAGTAAGTACAAGCTACATAACTCCCTATCTGCCTAGGTTTTTTTTCCCCCCTAATTTTTTTTCTTTTTCCTTTTTAAACAATTACTTTTTATTAGTAGTATAATTGTTTAATTTATTTTTATATATAGCTTATATTTTTGAGTATTTTTTATTATTCTATTTCATTTATTTTTTCTCTCTCTCGTTGGTGGGCCATAGTCCAAATTTACTCCCAATATCTCTTGGGTTGTCTCCTTCTTACAGTTGAGGTGTGTTTTGTTGTAGGTTTTTCATATTTTCATTAAATTTTTAGTTTATTTAGTTAGTAGAATCCTTTTTTGGGGGGGGGGGGTGCATGGAGTAGGAGTCAAGCCCAGTTCTCCCATGTGGCAGACAGCCATTCTACCATGAAGTACCCATGCACCCTGGCATAGTTTCTAACAGAACATCAAGTTAATGTATCACTTACGTAAGATCTGGACATTTGGCAGGGAATAACTGACAAACCAAGTGCAAGAGGAAATCTTCAACACAAAACCAAGTAAATGTATAAATGTAGACAGGAGAAGGAAACCAACTTGCAAAATAACCATATTAAGACAATCAAATGCCTCAAACACAATAAAAAAAAATCATAAGAAATGAAGATCCAAGAAGAAATGGCAAAAAATGACCAAGTCAAAACTCCAGAGGGAATACAATATGGAACGATTATTTAATAGCTATATAAAATAGCTATTATTTTTTAAAAATAAAGGCTATCAGAAGACATTAGAACAGCATAAAAATTCAAAAGATTAACTAGAAGAATAACAGATCTTACAGGACTGAAAGATTCAGTAGGCCAAATTAGAAATTTATTAGAGATACAAGATAACAAATGTGAAGAAGTAGAAGGAAGAATAAGTGAGCTAGAAGACAGAACAGTTGAACTAGAGCACACAAAAGAACAAATGGCAAGAAATGGAAAAAATGGAATGAATCTTAGGTAAATGATAGACAAGAGGCACACAAAGAATCATTGGTGTCCCAGGAGGAGAACAGTAAAGGGCTGGGAAAGTTAGCTGAAGATAAAATTGTGGAAAACTTCCCAAACCGTATAAAAGACAAACACACAAAGAGGTCCAATAAACCCC
The DNA here is from genome assembly GCF_023851605.1 of Tamandua tetradactyla. NCBI lineage: Eukaryota > Metazoa > Chordata > Mammalia > Pilosa > Myrmecophagidae > Tamandua > Tamandua tetradactyla. Next base: position 63,628,512 of record NC_135344.1, read on the forward strand.
AAACAGGGTATATCCAAATATGACTCATCCAAGATACATACCAATCAAACTGTCAAAGGCTGAAAAGAAACAAAGTCCTGAAAGCAGCATGAGAAAAGGAATCTACTACATACAAGGGAAAACACATAAATCCTGACTTCAGACAGGCACCATGGAAGCAAGAAGGCAGTGGTACGGTACATTTAAGATCCTGTGCGAGAAAGACTTTCAGCCAAGAATTCTTTATCTAGCCAAGTTATCCTTCAAAACTGAGATTAAAATCTTCAAAGACAAAGATTGAGAGAACTAGTCAACAGAAAGCTGCCCTACAATAAATACTAAAGGGAGTCCTATCACCTGGAAAAAAAAAAAAAAAGATAGAAGGAAGTTGGAGGAGACCACAGAACTGAAGAATAAGAGTAACGGTAATTTAAAGGATAAAAAGAGAGATGGAAAAGAATATATAGATCTGACAAAAACTAAAGGATAAAATAATAGTCAAGAACTGCTTTTACAGTGATTATTTTGAATGTGAATGGACTAAACTCATGAATATAAGATACAGACTAGCAGAATGGATTAGAAAACAATCCATCTACAAGGTGTTTATAAGAGACACATTTTAGACTCAAGGACACAAATAGACAAAGTGAAAGGATGGAGAAAGATCTTTGCAAACTGTAACAAAAAGAAAACAGAAGAAGCTATACTAATTTCAGATAAAATAGACTAGATATAAAGACATCATAAGAGACAGAGGGACACTACATATTAATAAAAGGGACAATTCAACAAACGGAAATAATCTTAAATATGCTCCCAATCAAGGAGCTCCAAGATACATGAAGAAAACAATGGCAAAAATGAAGGAAGCTATAGCTGTGTTCAACAGTAGTAGTGGGAGACTTTAATACATGACTCTCCACTATAGATAGAACAACCAGACAAGAGACCAACAAGGAAACAGAGAAATTAAACAGTGGGATAAATGAGTTAGACCTAATAGACACACATAAAATCATTACACCCCAAAATACCAGGATATACATTCTTTTCTAGTGCATGTGGAATGTTCTCCACGATAGAGCCTATGCTGGGACACAAACTGAATCTTTATAAATTTAATAAGGTTGAAATCCAAAGCACTTTCTTTGACTCCAATTGAATGAAGCTGGAAATAATCACCAAAGAACCAGCGCTTTCACAAATATATGGAGATTGAACAACATACTATTAAAAAATCAGAAGGTCAAGAAAGGAATTGCTAGATAAATCAGTAAATATCTGGAGACAAATGAATACAACATATCAAAACTTATGGGATGCAGCAAAGGCAGTGCTGAGAGGGATAGTTACTGCACTAAATGCCTATATTAACAATCAAGAATGAGCAAATTGAGGATTCAACTGCTCACTTAGAGAATTTAGAGAAAGAACAGCAAACTAACCCCAAAGCAAATAAAAGAGAAACAACAAAGATTAAAGCAGGAATAAAACCAGAGACCAGTAACACAACAGAATCAACAAAACCAGAAGTTGGTTCTTTAAGAAAATCAATAAAATTGATGGACCCCTAGCTAGACTAACAAGAGAAGACACCAAAAAAAATCAGAAATGAGAGGGGGGTTGTTACCACAGATCATGAAGAAATTTAAAAAATCAGAATATTATGAACAACTTTATGCCAACAAATTAGACAATTTAGAGGACACATTCCTCAAACACATGAATTACCTATACTGACCTGAAGAAATAGATCTCAACAAACCAGTTACAAGTAAAGAGATTCAGTCAGTCATCAAAAATCTTCCCAGAAAGAAAAGCCTAGGACCAGATGGTTTCACAGGTGAATTTTATCAAACACTCCAAAATGAACTAACATCAATCCTGCTCAAACACTTCCAAAAAGTTGAGGAAAAAAGGATGATACTGTGCTAATTTGAATTTTGTGTATCCCAGAAAAGCCAAATTCATTAATCTTCATTCAATAATGCTGGGTGTATCTTTTTTATTACTTTCGTGGAGATGTGACCCACCTAACTGGATGGTAAATTTTGATCAGATGGATTCCATGGAGATATATCTCCATCCATTTAAGGTGGGGTTGCTTACTGGAGTCCTTTAAGAAGAAACCATTTTGGAAAAAGTTTTAGAGCGGGAGAGCCCACACAGCCAGAGACCTTTGGAGATGAAAGAGGACACCCCCAGGGAAGCCCTTGAAGAAGCTGGGAGAGAAAGCTCGCAGATGTTGCCATGTCCCTTTCTAGCTATTAAAGGTGTTCTGGACCCCATCAGCCTTTCTTGAATCAAGGTATTTTTCCCTGGATGCCTTAGTTTGGACATTTTCATGGTCTTAGAGCTGTAAACTTGCAACTTAATAAATTCCCCTTTTATAAAGCATTCCGTTTCTGGTATATTGCATTCTGACAGCTTTTACAAACTAAAACAGCTACCTAACTCATTTTATGAAGCTAACATCATTCTAATACCAAAACTGGATAAAGATGCTGCAAGAAAGGAAAACCTCAGATCAATCTTCCTAAACAACTATAGATGTAAAAATCCTTAACAAAATACTAGCAAATCAAATCCAGTGACACATTAAAAGAACTATACATCATGACCAAGTGAGGTTTATACCTGAAATGCAAGGGTGGTTCAGCACAAGAAAAATTAACAGAAAACAGCACATTAACAAATCAAAAGGGAAAAATCAAACGATAATATTGATTGATGCTTAAAAAAAGCATTTGACAGAATCCAGCATCCTTTCCTAATAAAAACATTTCAAAAGTTAGGAATTGAAGGAAACTTTCTCAATGTGATAAAAGGCATAGACGAAAAACCCACAGCCAGCATCATACTTAACAGTGAGAGATTGAAAGCATCTCCCCTAAGATTGGCAACAAGACAAGGATGCCCATTGTCACCACTGTTACACAACATTATGCTAGAAGCCCTAGCTGGAGCAGTCAGACAGGAGAAAGAAATAAAAAGATATCTGAATAGGAAAGGAAGAAGCAAAGCTTTCATTATTTGCAGATGATATGATCCTATATTTAGAAAACCCTGAGAAATCTAGACCAAAGCTACTTCACCTAAAAAACAAATTCAGGAAAGTGGTGGGATATAAGATTAATGTACAAAAATCAGTAATATTTCTATATACAAGCAGTGACCTAACAAAGGAGACAAGGAAAGAATTCCATACAAAATAGCGACCAAAAGAATCCGGTCTAGGAATATGCCTTAACGAGGGATGTCAAGGACTTGTACACAGCAAATTACAAAAAATTGCTAAAAGAAATTTTAGAATGATCTAAATAGATGGAAAGACATTCAGTGCTCATAGATAGGAAGGTCAAATGTTGTTAAGATGACAATTCTACCCAAACTGATCTACAGATAATGCAATACCAATTAAAATCCCAACAGCTTACTTTGAAGACATGGAAAAAAGTTGGTTATCAAATTTATTTAGAAGGGAAAGAGATCCGAATAGCTACAGAAATCCTTTAAAAAAAAAAAAAAAGAAAGAAAGAAAAAGAGCTAAATGGGAGGACTATCACTTCCTGACTTTTAAACTTCCTATAAAGCCTCAGTGGTCAAAACAACATGGCACTGGCACAAAGATAGAAGTATCAACCAATGGAATAGAACTGAGAATGCAGAGACAGACCATCGAATGTATGGACAATTGATCTTTGATAAGGCCCCCACATCCACTAAACTAGGATAAATGGGCAGTGGAGAATTGGATATTACACCCTATAAAAAAATTAATTCAAAATGGATTAAAGACCTAAGTATAAGAGCCAGTACCTTACAACTTCTAGAAGAAAATGCAGAGAAACATCTTCAACATCTAGTAATAGAGGTAGCTTTTGAAACTTTACACCTAAAACACAAGTAGTGAAGGAAAAAATTGATAAATGGGAACTCCTTAAAGAGCTTTTGTGTCTCAAAGGAATTTGTTTAAAATGGTGAAGCAGCAGCTAACTCAATGGGAGAAATATATTTGGAAATCATATATCTGATAAAGGCTTGATATCCTGTGTACATAAATAAATTATGTAGTTCAACAATAAAAGAACCAAACCAATTATAAAATGGGCAGAGGTTATGAATAGACATTTTTCTGCAGAGCAAATACAGATAGCTAAAAAGCACATGAAGAGATGCTCATTTTCATTAACTTACAGAAATGCAAATTAAGACAATGAGATATCACCTCACACCTGTAAGAATGGCTGCTGTTAAAAAGATAAATACAAATGTTAGAGAGGATGTGGAGAAATAGGAACACTTATTCACTGTTAGTGGAAATGTATAACGGTGCAGCTGCTGTGGAAGACGGTTTGGCAATTCCTCAGAAAACTAAATATTGAGTTGCCCTATGGCCCAGCAATACCAACACTTGGTATATACCCAGAAGAGTTGAGGGCAGTGACACAAACAGACATTTGCACATTGATGTTCATAGTGACACTATTAACAATTGCAAAAAGATGGAAACAATCCACGTGCCCATCAACAGACAAGTAGATAAACAAAATGTAGTATATACTTATGATGGGGTATTATGCAGCAATAAGATGAAATTGTGTCCCAAAACATTACAACTTAGATGAACCTTAAGGACAAAATGCTGAGTGAAATAAGCAGACTCAAAAGGACAGATACTGTATGATTTTGCTCTTATGACTTGGTAGATAATCTCAGAGGATACACTATAGAATATATATAAAACCTAGAGATGGAAGAAAGGCTACTCAAAGAGGCTGAATCTAAATTCAAGGGAATGGACAGAAGTGATGGTAACCAATTAGCAGGTTTATAAGTAACAATGACATTTTGAAGGTGAAAATTACTGAAAAGAGCTGTATAGTGCCATGTATCCCACTGATTAAATTTATGATTATAAATAAGGTCTCACATACACTACTTCAATGGTTTGATAGTGGACAAAGAGTCAATAGTAGAAGGACCTAGAGGGAATATTAAAAATATATAACATGGCCAATAGTTAACAGGAAGATATCAACAGTACTACAGCACTACCAGGGGCAACTAACTATGGCAGGGGTGGGGAGACAAGTGATAAGGGGTGGTTTTGATTTGATAGTTGGTGATATGTTTGCTGGTTCTTTTCATTATGGACCAATTAAAATAGTCTAAAATTGGGAGTACTGCTGATTGTACAACCAAAGATACTGTGGGGCATGGTTTGTTTATTTTGGACATTATCCATGATGCCCAATAGATGCAGGGAGTCGAAGGATACAGTGACAGAGCAGCACAATGGTGAATGGTGATACATGTATATCATGGAATTTGGTGCAGCTATAAAAAGGAGGGACATCAAAGGGCATAAACGAACTGAATAAACCTCGGGGACAATGTGTTGAACAAAATGAGCTAGAAACAAAAGAACAAATATGCTAAGGTCTCTCTCAGAAAATATTTAAAAGAAAATGGGAGCCTAGATTGTGGGCTCTAATGGCAGCCACATGTGGTATGAAGTTATACATATATTTCTGAATTCTGAGACAATGGATTATATGTGTATGAGCTGGTATTTCCCTGGAACTTTGAATAGCTCAATGACACCTAGGTCCCAGAAACAGAGGCTGCAGACCTGAAAGTTAGCATAGCTATATATAATACATATAGTTAAAGTAACCGAAAAAGAGATCAAGCCTCAATTAGAGTTAATACAAAGCCAATCTGGCTGGGTCTAAGGTAAATTAGAATGCAGCGTAAAAGATAATAGTGTATGTTCTTTAGACCTTCACTTTCTGTATGAGATCAGAGGCAGAGAGGTTTATTATGTCTAGAACCTAAATTTTCTGTAACACAATCTAAATCAACCTCTCTGGATAGCTCATTTAGACAACCCAAACTCATGGAATCAGGAATGGGAATGAGGCCTTGTAATTCTCTATAGCTTAATATAATACCAGCGTACCTCTCAAACAATGGTGGCCTGATAATTTAAAAGTATTGGAACAGTTCTTTGAGGATCTGAAGGGGAAGCAATATATATATATGGAACTATTAAACTCTCCAATCTGGTAAGCCCCTGGTACCCTCTCAACCATTGGGAACTCCCAAGAAAATAGGCCCTGGATTTTGAGGCTTGCCCTTATGAAACTTACCTCTGTAGGGAAGAAGTTAAGACTACCCATATGAGGCCTAGGAACTGCTTCCAGGAAGCCTTTTTGTTGCTCAAATGTGGCCTTTCGTTAGGTCCAACTCTACAAGGAGGATCTTTCCCTCCCCTTTACGTGGTACAGTCTAGTCAATGGTAAAAGTCTCGAGGACAATGTGGGGCCTGACTCCCAGGGATGAGTCTGGCCCTCACACCATGGGGATCAACAACGCCTAACTGACCAAAAGGGGGAAAGAAGTTTAAAAAAATAAGGCATCAGAGGCCAAGAGAGATAAATGGAATCAAGGGGTTATTCTGGAGGGTACTGTTATGCAGCCTTCAGTTAGATAGTGCCACTTGCCATGGTTTGCTAAACCCCAGACAAGATCACTCTTGTTGACTCTTAAGAACATTTAGGGCTTGAACTGAGACTCTATAAAGGTCTCATGCACTAGGTTTGCCTTCCCAGAACCTATAATTCCCAGAGGAGGGGTTCCTAGGTCAGATAAATCCTGAAACTCAGAAGGACCAGACTCCAGGATTATCAATTAATCACATCCCTCTATCCTTTAGTGTGGACACCCCTTCTCAACATGAAAAAATCAGAACAGGCATTGCCCAAAATCCCTATAGATTGGGAAAAGGATTAAAGGAAAAGGAGGAGGTATAATAGAAAATGGGATTTAACAAACAAGTATGGCTGCTGAATTACTATATTATTATTCCTTCTAGCCTCCAGTGTTTTAGAGCAGCTAAAAGGAAAAATCTGAGAATGGTAGCCCATGACAAATTCTGGGATCTGTTCTGTAACTATTTGTTGAAGTGTGCTTTGAAAATCATTGCTTTTTTTCTTTCTTTGCTTTGTATATACGTTATGGTATACAATAAAGAAAAAATGTTTAAAATTCCAGGAGAAGAGAAAAGCATAAACAAAATCATGGGCACAGATGACTACACAGAGATTATCGTAATTTAAAAAGGAAGCTCAACTGTAGCATACTGAGAAATAAGATAGAACTAAATTAAAATGGCCAGATCATGGAAGACTCCAGTGCAGGAGATTTAACATAACATATGATGAAAGCAGGACTTTATAAAGTCAGTAATAGGAGGTTGAGAGAATTCTGGCTTCCATCTGGTTCCACCTCCCAAAGTACTGCACAACAAAATGAGGGGGCTACCAAGAACCCCTTGGTGGGTCTCCACTGTTATTTCCCCATGTGGGGAAGTGGGAGCAAACTAACCGGGCCTTTGAGTTATAAGATGTGTCACTGGGGCGGGCCGCGGTGGCTCAGCGGGCAAAGTGCTTGCCTGCTATGCCGGAGGACCTCGGTTTGATTCCCGGCCCCAGCCCATGTAACAAAAACGGAGAAACAGAATACAATAAAAACAAGAAAATGTTTAAAAATGTTTCCCTTTCTTCCTTCCTTCTATCCTTCCTTCCTTCTCTCTGTCTTTCCTTTAAAAAAAAAAAAAAAAGATGTGTCACTGGCAGAGTCCATAGTATCTCTGGTCATGAGAGCTGACTATTAAGAGATCTGGCCTGCATATTTAAGCTGAACATACTCTTAGCAAATGCCACATTACTGACCTGTTTTGAAGGCTTGCAGAAACTGAGATGTAGTCAAATAGAATCAAATGCTGTACTAATTCACAGAGGCCAACTCCGCCAGCATGGGGGCAAACAGGAACTAAAATGAGAGATTTCCATTTAATGCCAAGAGCAGGGCAGAGAGGCACGGCTGGGAAAGAGAAGCCTGTGAAGTTTCTATTATGTGGGTGAGTGATTAAATCATATAAATCCCAGGATGAAAATTGTTCAAGATTCCATGATTAAAGGCCTAAATGAGAATAAGTTTTTAAGAAGGGGGGGCAAAATATGTACTCATACTCATGAATTAATCTGCTAGGAGGGAAAACAGGTTTGGGTTTGCTGCCTGTAGAGCCCTTACTTCCAAACTTTTTGGCCATCAGTAATACTGAGAGGTTTTCATTGACACTTCCCAGTCTGCAGCTGTCGATCTGAAGAAACTGCAGGGCTTTAGCCTGTAGAAGTTGCTTAAATATCACTCTGTTGTGGCACTGGAAATAGAATTAAAAAGAAAACCAACCTCAGAGTCAGCCTGGGCCTTCAGGATAGCTAAATTGGACTGTATGTCAATTCTAAGCCAATTGTTAGTCATCAGGGCACCCCAAGGGCTTCAGGAAACCTGGAGGGGACCTTCACTTTGCAATCTGCCAGCAATAGCGTGACTAGAGTGAAACCATGTTCACTCTACAATTCATTAAGGACTAACTGGTTTATCTACTGGCAAATGGAGATTCAGAGGAACATCCAAATAAAATATGGAGAAAGCAAGGAACAGGTGGCAAAGCAGTGCTGCTCCTTTTTCTGGGGAAAACAGATTCTTCCTTCACGCTGCTCTGTTCTGTGGGCTGACTGTAGCACATTTTGGCAGACACGTGTGCTTAGTTTTTAAGCATAGAAAGTGAATGCAATGTTTATTCAATTTGGAATCTGGCTTTCTTAAAACCAGACAGTGCATTATATCTGCTTACAACAGCAACTTTAAATTGCTGCCTTGTAAATTTTGATTAGGTACTTTGAAACAGATAAATGACCTTTGTCATATGAATTGTAGAAAAACCCACAAACTTGGCTAGATCTGACCCGACTCTAAAAAGGTGCTGTAAAATGACCCAATTTCTACAATTATGGAAAGTCCCTAACTCAAAACAGTGGGCTGGAGGGCAGGCCATGGTGGCTCAGCACGCAGAGTTCTCACCTGCCATGCCAGAGACCCGGGTTCGATTTCCAATAGCTGCCCATACAAAAAAAAAAAACCCAAAAACAGTGGGCTGGAGCCTCACATGCACTGTCAGCGGGTGATCAGTATGCCAAGAACACAAAGGCATCACTTACCTGTTCTCCTGTTGCAACGCCGATTCCCAACGGGACCAATGCCTATAAAAATGTAAGGGAGACTCATGTTATTTTTCTAGGTTTTTCAACTGCATTTCCTAATATTTAACAATATTTATAGCTGAAGAAGGAAATGTCCCTGCTGTTGAAGTGTCTGAAGCCACCCTTCAGGTTTTAAGAATGGCAGAAGGGGACTGTGTGTACAAATAGAAGGCTGCTTGTACCAGCAGAGGGAGAAGCAGATACTTGTTCATATGCTGCCATCAGCTCCCTTCCCGGCAATGTTCTGCAAATTTCCCTCTGCACCATCCTGGCCCCTTTTTGCAGTGTTGAGCCCTTTCTGCAGGTGCTGCCCTCCCTGCCTGGGCCAGGCCTGTGTAGGGAACCAGAAGAAGGCTGGGCTAGCAGCAGGGGCTTACCTAGAACTACCAGGTCCTGCCTCTGCCAACTCCATTCCCTGGATCATCACTCCTCCTTCTGCCTTCTTGTCTCTCGGACACCACCCTTAGTGGTTATTCTAGAACCTGTTTCTTAGTGACTTTACATCCCATTTTCTGGGTCAGGCTTAGGCAAGTACTCATGGACTCCTGGTGTGCTGGAATCACTATTTTATCTCAAGGCTGCTCTTGCTGTTCTCTCCATTGCCCTTCAAAGTCAACTCACACCTTGCAATTGGGCCCCAGGCCACTCCCTTCTGGCCTCCATTCCGAAGGTGATTCCACATAGTGATTCCATGTCATCCTCCTCCAGCATCTGCAGTCTCTCACCAGTTTTCTCTCCTGGGGTAGCACTACCAAAGCCACTAATTGCTAACACTTCCTGAGTTCTTCCTGCCTGTCAGGTGCTGTGACAAGCACAAATGTAAATTATTCCTCACAGCAGCCCAGTGTTGTAGGAGACCTGGTCATCCTGATTGGACAGATGAGGAACAGGCTGATAGGGTTGGCAACTGACTCCAAGTCACAAAGCTGGAGAGGGGGAGCACTGGGGTTGGAACTCCAGGCCGATTGTAGAGGCAGGGTAGGTGATCCAAATCCTAAGGCGAGCTCACTTCCCAGCAGCAAATCCCTGCACATAGAAGTCAAATGTCCCCGATTCCCATCCTGCTCTGCCTCCCACCAGAGGGTGGACTTGGGCATGTCACTCAGCACCAAGGCCTCAGCCCCATTTGCCAAGGATTGGGAGTTAGGGCAGATGGCCTCCTGCACGTTGTCTGGCACTGAAACGTTATGCTTCCTTAAAGTTCTAACTGAGGGCCATGGTGGCTCAGCAGGCAAGAATGCTTGCCTGCCATGCCAGAGAAGCCGGGTTCGTTTCCCTGGTGCCTGCCCATGTTAAAAAAAAAAAAAAAAAAGTTCTAACTGAACTGTGCTTGGTTACCTATCTCAAGAGAGAAGAGAGGGCGCAAGGCTGAGGAAGAGAAAAGCTATCTTGACTTAACTCATTCCACCATTTTAAAGCAGGTATGTGCCTGGCATAGAATGGGCACCAATGGATTTGCTCTATTTTAACTGTGTCCTTGGCTACAACTAGATTGCTAGAAAAACTTTCCTGGTTCTTACCCCTGCCCCCGATTTCTTACTGCTCTTCCCTCACTTCCCATATACCCTGACCCAATCCATTGCCCATGTTGCTATCCATCAAGTCATCTTTAACTGCAGCTTTTGCTAAATCATTCTCTCACTCAGGAGCCTGCAATGGCTCACTTTATCGACTACATCTTCTGAACACACGTATTCCCTCCTTTCTCACACTCCCTTCTTCCCGGCCCTGCATGCCCTCCTTTCCAGCCCTGGACCCAGTCAGATGTCTTCAGTGGCCCTGGATGCCCCCTGGGGGAATGGCCTTCCCTCTGGAGACAGTGGCATGGAGGATTTAAGCCCAAAAGAGCTTCCAGTGGGCAGAGGTTCACCCACCTCTTGAGCAAGCTGGCATTCCATAGGCATGCCAACCCTTTCAGAACCACAAGGAGAAAAGGAAAGTGGCTCAGGGAAAACATTTAACCACAATCTTTCACTAGAGACTCTCATTTTGGAGCTCTTCCTTGGAAGGTGTTAGTTCTGTTAAATAAAGAAGGTTATGGTTGTTCTATGTTCCTGCCTACCTTTTCCTCACCTAGAGTTCAGCTTCCTTTCTGAGTCAGCTCTGCTCTGACCCCAAGGCTATCCCCAGCTGTCCCAACACCACCACCCCCTTTTCCTCCCATGAATTCCTCTTCAACCCTCAGTGCCCTAGCCAAAGACTCCACTTGGCTGTTTCATAAATCTGTTTTTCCCTCTAGCTTGGCTGTAAGGTAGGCAATTCTTGAAAAGTGCTGGATATATGGCAGATAATATGCTGATTTACTGAAACAGAAGAGTTGACCCTGGAGTTCCCAACTCCACACCCCCAGTAGGTCTCATCAGTTCATGGAGAATGCAGCAAGGTGTCCTAGAACTTCCAACTAAGACTGTCCTCAGAGTTCAGTTTTAAAAATCAACATTACTAATAGCTTTGAAAAGTTACCTCAGGGACAAAAAACATTCCTAGGCAGGCAAGACTTGACTGGGCCCAACGAATACACTAACCCAGTGGCACAGTGAAGAGTGGGGTAGGAGGTGCCTGGTCAAAACAAGAAAGTGGAGGCAGTAACTATGCCTGGGGGGAGCAATGAGGCTTAAGGCACATCTGGGGCCAGAACCAGGCGTACCAAGCTATGGAGCTAAGGACATGGCGTCAGCTTAGGCTGGTGCTGTTAACCATTAACTGACCCCTGCCATAGCTCCTCACTCATCGAGCAGCCTTTAGTTTAATATGGCCTCCCATGGAGCTTGCTCAGGTCAGAGGATAGAAAAACATGAAGCTCTGGCAGTTGAATTTCTCCTGATAAATTAATCAATGGGCATGTGGCTTTGTCTATCAGTGCTGTAAACTTGGTGAATAGGGGGTCTCTCCACGAGAGATAGGATGTTTCCTAGATGTTCTGACATAACAGGTTCTTCCTAAATCTGAAAGGGAGCCCGCAGCAGGGTGGATTTGTTGAAGAAGTGCCCTGTTTCCCTGGGAAACAGACAGGCATCCTTCTCTTGGGGAGGCCCAGACTTTATTTTTCACAAAAAAGAAAAAAAAATGATTGTGATGATAAAAATATATTTATTCCTTCTAGCCGCCTATGTTCATGATCAGCTAAAAGGAAAAATCAGATGGTGGTATGGTAACTCAGGACAAACTCTGGGATCTGTCCTATAACTACCTGTTGAAGAGTACTTTGAAAATGATTGCTTTTTCTTTGCTTTATATATATATGTTATATTATACAATAAAACAAGTTAAAAAAAAAAAGGATGGCAGATCTGCAATTGCAGTATTTGTCATAAGTCAAAATTACTTCAACTACATCATCAGGAAAAGTAAAAGGGAATAAGCAAATGCACTTAGGCTCTGTCACGACCTTCCTGGAAAATCATATAAGCAGCAATGGTTTTTCTACCTTGGCAATGGTGGCATGTCCAAGAATGTCATCAGGGGAGGTTGGCTCCTCAATCCACAGGGGCTTGAACTCGGCCAGCTTTAGCATCCACTCCACTGCTTCAGGTACCTCCCAGCGCTGGTTGGCATCCAGCATCTGGGGTGGGGAGAGAGGGAGACTCCTCACAGTGGGTATGTCTGGTGCTGACCATGCTCCAGGGAGGAAATGCTGCCACTGTCCACTGAGGACCATGTTCTACAGAGCCTGGCATCTCTGGGGGGTCCAACACGCAGCCCTAACAAAGGGAGCCAAACAGCCACAGAGATGCAGAACTTTGGCTCCAGCTACTGTTTTTGGAGAATATGTGAACTGTTTAACTGAGCTACTGTCATCTCTAGAAAAGCCCTAGGGTTGGGCCCATGAGGAACTTGGTGGCCCTAGAGCTCTGCCCAATCTTCATTTAGATGCCACCCACATGAATGTGTCTTGCAAATGAGGAACACAATTCACTCGGTTTGTAGGGAGCATTTGATCATATTCTGAATCATTATGCACAGACAATACTGAGTTCGGTTCACCTATTTATTATGTGTTCAGCATAATAAATAACCCAAACCTACCATTAATTAAGCATCCGCTCCACTCGGCACTTTTTGGACTTTATCTTATTTGGAATCTATAATAACCCTATGTGACAGTTCATATTAACCCATTTTACAAAGAAGAAAACCGACATGCAGAGAAGTAACTTGCCCAAAAACAGGACGTCAAGTAGATTGTGGGTGTGGCCCCAGGCCTCTTTCACCCCAAGGCCCCTGCTCTTTGCATTCTGTTCTCCTGCCTGGAAGAACAGGCCAGATGAACAAAGTAAGAGACGGCCTTTTTCCTCCCAACCTTTCCACGCCTGGGGAAGGCACACAGAGAGACGCTACCTCTAGTGAAGCATGCTAAGTGCTAAGCCCTCCCTCACGGATGTTATGAGACCCAGAGGATGGAACATGTACAATCAATTTTTATCATAAGTTATTTGGATGAGGATGACCTCATACAATGAAAATGGCATTACCACTTCATATATAATTAATGGGACTTCCGATCCTATGTCAAGGACTCCAAATTTCCAACTTCAATTATGAAACAGGCTTCTAAAACTTCAATAAAAAAATCTTATTGGGACATTCTTTTGTGAAAATGTTTTACATATAACAAGAAATGCCTTATAAAAATACACAATCCAGAATGAAAGGCCCTCCACTTATTATCTTAGGCAAAGTTCCTACATAAGCTTTCTTCAATAAGGGCTCCCTGAGACCCACCTACCCCATGAGCTGCTAGGGTGAATTTATTAAGGAGGAAGATTAAATGATGGACACAGGGCAGGCCACAGTGGCTCAGTGGTAGAGTTCTCGCCTGCCATGCAGGAGACCTGGGTTTGATTCCTGGTGCCTGCCCATGTTAAAAAAAAGAAAAAAAAGTCATAAAAAATGATGCATACAGCAGGGCACCCATGGGGGAGCCTGTTTACTCAAGTGCATCCATATTAGCAAGAAGCAAAGATCCCAAACCCAGATCTTATTTAACTAGTTCTGCAGAAAATAAATAAATAACCAGCTTTCTTAGTATTTTTTCTGTTGCAAAGCCTGTAAAGCCATACACTTCCTCTGAAATAAGTTTTTAATGTCTCAGTATTCTTTAACCATTGCTTGAAATGTGTTGCTTTTGACCCTGGATAAAGGCTTCATGCAAGTACTTATTTCTCAGTGGCCTGGCCTGAGGATCTATTTACCAAAGTGTTGTTGGGTCCTATCACGTCTCGGACCAGGCGGCATCTGCGGACATCATCCTGGAGGTCAGCACCAACCTTCACTTTAAACCTATAAAGTAAATGTGGCTGGACAGTAGAGGTCTACTCCCTCGGTGGCAGACACACCCGAAGTTCCTGCAGCAGTGACCATCTCGGTCAGTATTTCGCAGATCACATTTTCTGTAACCTCTTGTTCTTTCCCAATCATCTTCACACAAGTCGTGTTGAGAATCAACTGCAAACTGTGTCTCTGTATCAGGGCCACTGCTCTTTAGCTGCTGGTCTGACGTTAAGGCCCTGGAGAGAAGGTTAGGTCTCCAAGAATGTCAGTGACCTTCTGCTGTGTCAGCAAAAGGGGTTAAAGGTGCAAAAGTCACAAAATTGAGAAGAGGAGTGTTGGGAAGGGGGACCAAGTAGGCTGTCCAATTATATCCTAATACAAGGAGTATTATTTATAAAAAAAAAAAAAAACTTCCATTTTCTTAGCCTTTCCTGCATAGTGCTTTGTCTTAAATGAACTCACTGAGAGGTGGGCTGCAGAGACATTCTCTTCCCCATGGTACAGGTGGCTGTGGCTTGGGGAGGGGACGTTCTGAGGCCATAGAACTATAGAGCAGCAGTGACTTCTTTATGATACTCATGAGCACCCTTAATCAGTGCAGATGTCCAACTGCCCTCTGAGACCCATGCCTCTATGCTGTGCCCACTTTTTTAGTGGTCAGGAGAGCGTCCATCAGCCCAAGTGTGGGCTGGAAGCTGTCCCTCTGCCTGCATACCCTGGGCACACCTGGGATGACTGAGCTCTGCCCTCTGCTTTCCCTCACACCTACCTTCTGTTCACAAATGCCAAATGTGGCACACACTCAGCACCTCTGCTGCTCTCTCCCCTGAAACACTAAAAAAGAGGTTTCTGTACTGGTTAGGAGCCCCAACAGATGATCTGTAATGCTCAGAGCAGGTGCGGGCTACAGCTTCTGGGTGCTGGGCCTCCCATGCCAGAAGGCTGGGGAATCTCTCCTCATCCCTCCCTATATACTTGGCAAGAGAGGAAGTAAGGCAGCATTCACTGAGCACCTACCACAAGTCTCGCACTCTGCTGGTCCGTCCAGAAATGACAACTTATTTCATCTTGAATTAATATTATTTCCATTTTATAGAGGAAAAAAGAGGCTCAGAGATAGTGAGCAATTTGCCCAAGTCATACAGCTAGTATGTGCAGGGAATGAGGGGAAAAGGCCAGGTTTGAATCCAGAGCCTCTCCACTGTTACCAGTTGCTGCCTTCAGGTTGTCACTCCCCGACTCTAGCTAAGGAGCTCACAAGAATCCCTCATGCCTCAAAATTCAATGTGCATTTTTAAAATGCAGATTCCAACCCAGCAGATCTGGTTAAGACCTGAGATTCTGAACTGCTAACAAGCTCCCAGGTGATGCTGATGCTTTTTGTCCAGGGATCCCACTTTGCCTATCAGGAAGCTCAAGGGCTAGAGGGATGGCTGAGTCATTGGGGGAAGCTGGTGGTATATCACAGGTAGAAAGTAAAACCTTGTACTGAGCTGAGGACACCACAGTAACCAGGTGGAGAAAGCTGGTGGCCCCTCCACATCCTACACTACCTGAGGGGTGTCATTCATGATTCTGGGCCATGACAGCCACAGGTAGATTTGGGGGTCTATTACTGTGATGCTTGAGAAACAGATGAGAGAAATGCTAATAACTAGAGTCTGGTAAAGAGACAGCTGGGGGAAATAAGAGGAGTTGACATGTAACTGGAAGAGGCATAGACACCACAGAGGTGAACATGGACCAGTGGCTGGAAGTTATAGGGAAGTAAAGAGTTCATGATATTAAAGACCTAATACTTAGGGTGACCAAACCATGGAAAAGTGCCTTACAAAGTTAAGCTCGCTGCTTCTAGGGATGTTCAAGAAGAAGCTGAATCAGTGATAATTACAGATGGTAAAAACTGGATTTCTATTCTAGGTGGGAGCCTGGAGTTGATGATCTCCAACTCTGATATTCTAGGATTCTAAGTGGTACTCATCCTGTCTTTAGAGAAAGAGCCTAGCTTAGATTTGGAAACTTCTCATACACGTCCCTATGTGCCAGACTGCTTCAGGATGTGTCCTGGCACTGTGAGTGCATTTTAATCCTTGGCTCCTCTCCACTGATGAACCTCCGGTGCTACCAACTAGAAGAATCAAATCCATCACCACATCACTAAGTTTACCTTGTCCAGCCATCCTTCAGTGCCTCAGCGCAGAGCTGTGGGGAAAAAAAAATACCCACCATCACATGCTGGGCAGCTCTCCTGGGTCTGATGAATCCCTTAAATCATTTCTGAATAATTGTTATGGTTTTAGCATAAGCCAGAAGAACAAGCATGTGTTGTTGAAATTAGAACAGAAACAGCTTAGCCAACAGAGCAAAACTCTTTATACTTAGAGGGTAACTTTCTTTCCTCATCTCTATGGAAACCATTTCTTTAATTGTCACACCATTCCTGGAAGGGAATGTAGTGTTACTATACATCTTTTAAAGCTAGGACATTCTGTGGCCTCCATAAAACTAATGGATGTAAGAGTTACAAGCAGAAGCCAGTTTCTCTTTCTCTCACTCTCTCAGCTCTAATGTGTACAGTACTCACTCTCAGCTCTAATGTGTAGGTTACAGTACAGGAAAGAGGAGTCAATCAACAATGTACAGACTCCATGCAGTGCCAGCCATCGGGCTCTGCGTATCACCTACTGATAGCATTTATCTTAGTCTCAAAACCATCCCACAAGAATTGTATTTTTACCCCATTTCACAGGGAGGAAACTGAGGTGTGGTATGGCTAAGCACAATGGTACACTGCCAAGCCTATCTAGACCCCATCTGGTCTGTCAGACGCCAGCATCCCAGCCAGAATCACTGGGGCATCGAGTTCTGCACCCACAATTTGAGTGGCTTTATTTTTGCTTGTGTATAAGGACAATTCAGAATGACACCTAGGGTCCCTAAATGTATGATGGCTAACAAGCAGTATGAAATCTGTTCCAGAAGGCCCAGAGTACTAAAAAGCCTTTCCACAAAACCAGGAAACAGTGCCAACCTGCTTCAGTGTGTCGTCTGAGTACCCCAGCCAGGCACATGATGTGGTATAGGCGGGGTAGCCGCAGGTCAGCATTTGCTGCTCTGGGAAAACACAAAGTTCTTGTCAATATTTGGCACTTTCCAGAGACCTTTGGGATTAGCCTGTAGCCAGGCGGCTGCTCCTGGAGAAACCATAAAGGAAGCCCTGCTGTCCCTTACACCCTTCCACAACAGGGAGAAGCCTTTCACATCTATCCAGCCACCAGCCAGCCTTATGGGCATTCACAGTCTTGCAAACTACAGAGGGACAGATGTCATCCTGGGCAGAGTGGATGCCCTCTCCGGTTATCCCACTAACCAGGGGCCCTCACCTATCCTATTGTGTGACCCTGAAGCTAAACTTCTTTTCACTGCTGGCTGAAGTGAACTTTGCAGTAAGAGGCCACACTCAGGGGGCTTATTTCATTTAGACTCAAATGTCTGTCTGAGGGCCCAGCTGCTGGCATGGGGCATTTTGGGGGGACAGTGTGTACCCTCAAAGGACAGGGGCACTCCAAAGGGAACAATGATAACAAAAACAGTGAAGGAAATTCTCTCCCAACCTACCTCTTTCTTTGTTACCAGCTTGGCCTTTCTGTAATATTTCTGGGAAAAAGAAAAAGTGTCATTCACTCTTTTGGACAGCAAAGCTCACTGCGACTCTGCTTACCCATTGGGGTACACCGAAAAGCAGCCCGGGTCATCATTCTAAGCATGACTCACCATAGGCCTCTTCCTCAGTCAGAACGTCAGTGATGTACCTGAAATCTATGCAGGACAGCAGTGCCTTGGGATCCTGGTAACAGTGACAAGAGGGAGAAGAGTCCCCAATCAATTCACAACAGGGTTATGTTTCTAAGAATTCACTTATGCTGACAATTCGCACTTAGCTGTCTGGGAAAGGCCCTTGGGGAATTGTGTTAATTGTCTGATTACATCATTCCTGGTGTGTCCTCTTATGGCAGCACTTTGGCACCTCCTGACAAAGTCCTCAGACCCTCGTGCTCCAACCCCTTGCTCCTTCCCTGTCTCTGCAGACCCAGGCTCCAGCTATTTCAACTAGTATCATTTCTAGGAAGAGGGCCAGGCATGAAGCAAACCCAATGGGCTAAATGACCAGATAGGTGCCCGGTATCCCCGCCCCCTGCTCACATGCATGCAGGGACGGGGGACGAGTGAGATGCTGCAGCCACCCAGCTGGTGGGGTGAGAAGGCCCGTCTCAGCCAGGCCGCCCAGGGTCAATCCTGCCAAGTAATGGCCCCCTGACTCCGGGCGCTTTCCTCTATGGAGCAGGATTAATGGCCCCTTGACTCCAGGCAGTTTCCTCTATGGAACAGGATTAAATGGGAGGGTACTCGGCCAGAGCGTGGGAAATGATCGCTGACTCATCTTGAATAATCACTGGCTGTCACCATATACAACCCTCTTCCCTTGCTACAAGCCCTGAGAATCTGCTGGCTCTTGAGGAGGCCTCTCCCCACTCACACCCACAGTCAGCTGGAAAGAACCAGTCTGTTTCAGTGTGACCAATAAGAGTCTGATATAACCAGTGAAAATCTGAAATGTTCTTTCTACCCTGAGATTCAGCTTCTTGTGAGAGTACAGGCAGGGAAATGGAGTAAGAGCCCAAAGAAAAGTCCACAGGAAAGATTTCAGGCCGCTTTCCAGAGGTCCTCAAATCATTTGCTTTGGGTGGCCACCTCCTAAGCCCACAGGAAGGTGGCTCGAGAGGTCCACATACTTGACCTTTGGATAAGCCCACCCCACCCCCACCCCCAACCATGCCAGAGAGATGATGTGATATCCTGCCTCTGTTTTCCCCCAGAGAAGAAACCAAGTCTGCTGGACCAACATTCTTCAAGGTCATGCATGGTGTTCACTGCTTTTCCTTAATTTTGATGCCAAATAATAACAAGAGCCTCCATTTTCTGAGCCCCAGACTTTCAGCAGCCATCCAAGCATCACTATAAGGAAGCTGAAGCTCAGAGTTGGTTAAATAACAGGTTCAAGGTCACTCAGCTTCTAAGTGGTGAAACCAGGGTTCAAAGCCAGGTTTGCCTAGAGCTGAAGTTCACTCCCCTTTTTAACTTGCCTATGGCTTTTTCCTCCTCATCCTTGCTATACATAGGTCAAGGAGAAGGAAAACAGCAAGTGACTCTCTCTAGAATTAAGTATTTAGCTCCTTCCCTGCTAGAAAGTACAGATGGAGACCACAACAATCAGATCATTTGTTACTTGCTTTTGGAGTCAAAGGGACTGGACAATATCTTAATAATAATATCCTGTACTTCAGAGTTTGTGAAGCACTTTTCTCCTTTAGTCTATAAATCAACTCTATGAGGTTCACAAAAAGCTACAATCACCTCCTTTCCATAGATCTGGAAACAGAGTCTCAGAGAATTTATGTGTTTAAAACTCTCAGTGGGGAGCCAGGGCCAAACCTTTGTACTACCTGCCTGAAGGAACACAGGTACTTGCTACTGCCAGTGTCAGGAAAAATAACTATAGTCTACCCGTGTTTTACTTTGTCATCACTACAGTGATGATAAATAGTTCTGAATATATTTACTCTAACTATCAAATGGCATGAGATTCATTTCTTTACAGAAACAATTCTAATATTTAAGAATTTACTTACCATGTCAACAAGTAGCTTCCACAGAGGCTTGAAGAAAAAAAGAAAACATTTATGAAATGTGTGTAAAATATCCATTTTTTTCCTGACAAATAAATGCACTAATGGCAAACTCCCTCCAGAGCAACATCTGACACACCGTCCCTCAATGCCACCCATGGCTCTGCTGTATTTCAGTGCTCTACCTTGCCGCCCCTTCCCAACCTATTCCCTCAATTTTCTTACTACTGCCAACATCTCTTGGTAGGGAGAAATCCAAACAATTCCCCATATTTCCTTTCGGAGGCCTGCTGTGCATTTATCTTTATTCTCTAGAAGGTTGCTCATAGAGGCAGCATTTTTCCCTCCACTGTGCACTGTAATGTTCCTGGTATCACAGAGGCCAGCTTAGTTACCTTGCCTTCCTGCTTGGCCCACAGGTCCCACACGGCATTGAGAACGGCCGCCGTTGCCAGATGCACAACCCCCTTTTCTGGACCAATCTGATCAGGAAGCAAACACACCAGTGCCACTTTGAGAAAAGGGATTATTTAGGTCTGCTAGCTGGCAACACATTTCAAGAATTAAAAAGTAGTGATGGAAACTCACTTTAAGTTGCCTTTTACAAAAAAGTTTCAAACTTACAGAAGAGTTGCAAGAATAGTACAAGGGACTTCTGTATATTTCTCTCTCTCTTTACATGTAGCCATATATTTTTTTATCTGAACCATTTGAGTAAATTTTCCATAAACAACCTGAGAGTAAGTAGCAGATATAATGCCTATGTACCTCTAAATACCTCAGAGTGGTTCATAAAAACAAGGACATTCTCATTTATATAACAATAATGAAATGATTAAACTCAGGATCTGTAAGACTGACAGACTGCTATGATCTAAAAGACAGTTCCATATTCAGGTTTCACCAATTATCCCTATAACAGACTTTATTTAACCCTGATTTGGGCCCAATCCAGACAGACCACATAGTGCCTCTGTCAATCTCTTTAATCTCTTTTAATCTGGGACAGTTTTCTTTTTAATGATATTGGTATTTTAAAGAGTACAGGCCAGTTGACTTCTACAGTGTCCCTCAATTTGGGTTGGTATGGAGTTCCTTCACGATTAGACTCAGGTTATACTTTTTTTGGGCACAAATACCACAAATGTGTTGATGCCACTTTGTCCTATTAGGACCTATTTTATATCTTAGACTAGTTAAGTGTTCATAAAGTTTCTCCACTGTGAAGTTACCATTTTCCATTTCTAAGGAAGGAGATGATGAGTGCCCAGTAATTTTAGCATCCAACAATGATTCTCACCTCAGCCAATTATAACTACGATAGTTGCAATGTGATGATTTTCTAATGTTATAATTCCTTTTAAAGTTATTTGTTGGTATTGTACTGTAATGATGAGCTATCTCTTGGTTGTGTGTATGTATCCCAATGATACAGGGATTCTCATTTTATTCTATTGGCTATAATCCATTACTATCATATTTATGTTGATTCTCAAATGATCCCAGATTCGGCCAATGGGAGCCTCTTCAAGCTGACTCCTATAAAAACAAGTTTAGTTTGGTTTGCAGAAAGTTAAAATGAAATTCAAAATGATACGGAAAGTGTGTTCTCTTCTGCTGTCTTGTTGCATGGATAGGAGACTGAGTGAGTTAAGAAAAGACAAATCCAGTCTCAGGAAACATGTCCAGGTAATTGCTTTTATCTTGCTATGAAAGAATCCTTTCTTTAGAACCTTATTTTTTTGATGCCTTGAATTTCTTGTTCAATTGCATACCTATACACATATAAGAGGCTGTAATCTTCCATCTTTGCTCTTCTCTTGTGCATCTGTCTGTCCCCAGTCACTTTGGCCCACAACTCTAAAACTGTCTGCATTCTCTCTCCACAAGGTAGCCCACTCAGGGACTTTATTTTTAGAGAGTCCAGACCACATCTTCCAAATTCAGGGAATGGGAGATGGGGCCAATAAAAGCAGAAATAGCTCTAAGGATCTGAAAATATTCAGATTCAAGTCTTACAGAAAAGAATCAATTGGCTCAAGATATTGATTATCTAAAATGGGTCAGGCCCTAATTTATCTGAACAAAATATTTTACTTTAAAATTGCAAATCCATCCCTATTTTTATATTTCTTGCCATAAAGAGGCACCTGAAATCTTAGTAACATTATTTAGAAAAGCATTTTACAAAATACGCCTCTTACCCATCTGAGCTGCCCGTCACTTGTGAGCTGCCTGTAGAAACTCCGGAAGTTTCCGACAATGTCCCTAAGATCCTTGTGAAGCAAATGGTGGGCAAGGGCATTTACGGCACAGACAACTATTGAAAAATAAGATGTAATTCTTGCTTATATTTTGGCATGAAGTTAACATATTAAGGCACAAAAATACCAGAAACAACATGGCATTTTGTGAAAAAAAATTTTAAATGACAAAGGCATATCCTTTTAAAAATTCCCTCAAATATGTCTTTGTCATAACTAAACCAGATAGAATAGCTGTTAATCCATATAGTGAGCTTAATTTCTGAGTAGAATCAAGACATTTTTAATTGGTTATCATGTGAAAAACAGAACCATCAATCTAAAAGTTTAAATTACGTTCTCAAATTATTTTCCTATTTACTTCATAAAGTGGCTGACAATCAGATTCAAAACCAAATCTTGCTAGTGCCTTGTTCCTAAGGAATAAGAAAACTCTGACTTAGAGAGTCAAAAAAAAGAAAAAAAAAATGCGTTTTCAATATTGTCAAATATAGGAAGTACCTTAAATTCACAACCTGTCCAATATACTACTAAAGATTAATTGAAACAAATCTGTAATTAACATAATTATATGTAGAAGTTAAAGTACATGAAAATACCATTATCATAAACATCACTTTCTTTTACTTTTTACTTTTGATAAACTACATTTTACACAAGTAGTTCAAAGGTTGAACTTAATTTAGGTCAGCATCATTCATTTATTTATTTCTGGGTGTTTTATTCAAAAAAGTGTTAATTGTTTAAAATGAATAAGTTAAAGTAGCAAAGTATATTGGAAAGACCCTTCTATCCTTCATTCATTCTTTAAAACACTCAGACTATTTTAAATGACCTAAATAATCAAATCAAGTCATCAACTTAGCCCCCAAATAACTAACTACAAAAAATCTTGGATAGGAAAATAGCTTGACAGTTCCACAAAAAGTTAAACACAGGGCAGGCCACTGTGGCTCAGCAGGCAGAGTTTTCACCTGCCATGCTGGAGACCCTGGCTTGATTCCTGGTGCCTGCCCATGCAAGGAAAAAAAAAAAGTTAGACACAGTTACTTAGCAACTCCAATTCAAGGTATAACCCAAAAGAATTGAAATCAGGGATTCAAACAGATACTTGTAGGCCAATGCTAGTAGTAACATTATTCACAATAGCTAAAAGGTGGGAATAACCCAAATGTCTATCAGCTGCTGAATGGGTAAACAAATGTGGTATATCCATACAATGGAATACTGTTCAGCCATAAAAAGGAATGAAGTTCTGATACCTGCTATGATCTAGATGAACCCTGAATACGTTATGCTAGACACAAAAGGACAAATATCATATAACTCCACTTATATGAACTACCTAGAATAGACACAAAAAGTAGATCATAGGTTATCAGGACCTGGAGGAGGGGGGATGAGGAGTTATTACCTAATGGGTACAGAGTCTCTGTTTGAGGTGATAAAAGGGTTTTAGAAATAGAGGTGGTAATAGTTGTACAACTTTGTGAATGTAATTAATGCCACTGAATTATACATTTAAAAATGGTTAAAATTATTAGGGACACCCAAATCAATAGGCCAAGCCTTTGATCTTGAGACTTACTCTTGTGGAACTTATGTAGGTAGCGTAAAAGCTTAGACTACCCACAGGCATGCCTAAGAGTTACTTCTGGGGCACCTCTTTTGTTGCTCAGATGTGGCCTTACTCTCTCTAAGCCCAACTCTGCAAAGGAAATCATTGCCCTCCCCACTACGTGGGACATGACATCCAGGGGTGAAAGCTCCCTGGCAGTGTGGGAGATGACTTCCAGGGATGAGTCTGGCCCTGGCACTGTGGGATCAACAATTCCATCCTGACCAAAATGGGGAAAAGAAGTGTAACTAATAAAGCATCAGTGGCAGAGAGAGTTCAAATAGAGTTGAGAGGCTACTCTGGTGGTCACTCTTAGACAAGCTTCAGTTAGACATTTCTACATATCATAACTTGCCAAACCCCAACCAAAACCATTGCAGCCAATCCTAAAGAACACCTAGGGCAATATATAAGATTCTACAAAGGTTTGATGCACTAGGGTAACTTTCCAGAAACCTACAACCTCCAGATGGGTCCCTGGACCAGATAAGTCCTGAAACCTAGAGGGCCCAGCTTCTCCAGAACATCAGCTAGTTTCTTCTCCTTATCCCATATTACTGACAGCCCCATACAACATGAAAAAGTTAGAATGTCCATAGCCCAAATACTCCTAAAGAGTGGGATAGAAGGATCAAAGGTGATGGTGGAGTTATACAGAGAAGGTAGGGTTTAACAAACGAGCATGATTGCCGAATCATTAAATTGGTTTTTCTTTTAGTCTCCAGTATCTTAGAGCAGCTAGAAGTAAAAACCTAAAATTGTGGGATTGTAACCCATACCAAACTCTGAAATCTGTTCTACAACTAATTGCTGTGCTGTGTTTTAAAATTTATTGCTTTTGTGTATATATGTTATTTTTCACAAAAAAGAAAAAGTCGATTGTGATGACAAAATAATATTTATTCTTTCTAGCCACCTATGCTCTGGAACAGCTAGAAGGAAAAATCTCAGAGGATGGTATGGTAGCCCATGACAAACTCTGGGACCAGTCCTGTAATTACTTGTTGAAGAATGCTTTGAAAACTATTGCTTTTTTCTTTCTTTGCTTTGTATATATGTTATATTATACAATTTAAAAGGTTAAAAAACGGTTAAAATGGCAGATTCTATGTTAAATATATTTCACATAAATTTAAATAAATATTAAAAATTTGTTTGATAAAAATATCAAATTTTAAAAATTTGATAAAACTTGTTTGGTGTTGTCAATGTTTCAATATTAAATTTTCAGATCTTTTCCTAGGATGGTTACAGAAGTGCAGTTTTAATATCAGAGACTGTTAGTAAGGAGTTTTGAAAGTAGTGCCACATGCTTTTACACCCTGCCTGGTCTCTGTGGGAAAGAGCTCTCAGCTGACCATGCCCTGCTCTAGAGTACAGCAGCTGAGGCTGGACCAGCTGCTCCCTGTTCTCTAGCGCATTTGTTATTGGGATAATCAGACCAGTTCAGATACTCATCCCTAGAATTGTGAGAAGACAGAATCCTCCTCACTCCTTGGTGGTTGGGGTTCTTGGATTAAAGGGAACCTGAAGAGCAAGAGGTGACTCAGGAAAGTATATTATTATCTATGTCCCACTTCGATGTCACTGATTTGGTTAAACCACTGACTGCTGCGTCCCACTGGTTTCAATCACAATAGCAAATGCATTTAACAAAAGCAAAGCAGGATTTCATCTCTCATGGCTCTAGAACAGGAACAAGCAACGCTCATTTTCACTACTTGGATTTCCCTTGATCAAAATGAGGTCACTCTGAAAATGTGGAAAGAGTGCTGTTGCACACAGCTATGAATATGCTGATGCCACCGAACTGTATACTCAAAAATGTTAAAATGGTAAATTTACCATTATCCAATAAACTTATTATCCATTCTCTCACATAAAAAAAAAAATGAGGTCACTGCAAGGAAGTTAACCAAACTTGCTGCATTTCATAGAAATTTGGCTGTGGTGCTCTGTCTCCAGGGTGGGGTTCAGTTCAGTTCAGTTTGTATATTTGAAGGAATGTGTGGAAATTCATCTGGAAAGAAATAGGCCCTTTAAAGGCAGCCCCTCGCTAACTAAACCTAATGGCTTCCCTATGGCTCCATCTGCCCAGGGATCTCATTCCTTGGACCCCCAGCTCTGAAAGGACAAGCCAGTAAAATTTGTGGATAATGGGGTGCGTGAATGCTTGGGGGACGTGACCCTGGAGGCTAATTTCCTGTCTCATTTAGAATTCTTCCTTTTTCATCTTTTCTTTACTCTTTTTCTTTTCCTGTTTTTAAAAATACATTGGGGCTATTCTAGAAACTAAAAAAAAAAAAACTGTAACTCCTCCCACCCTCTCCACTCCCATACCTAGTGTGCTGGTTTGAAAGGATGTATGTACCCTGGAAAAGCCATATTTTAATCAAAATCCCTTTTTGCAGAGGCAGAATAATCCCTATTCAATACTGTGTGTAATTAGATCATCTCCCTGGAGGTGTAACCTAATCAAGAGTGGTTGTTAAGCTAGATTAGGGGAGATGTGTCTCTACCCATTTGGAGGAGTCTTGATTGGTTTACTGGAGTCCTATAAAAGAGGAAACATTTTGGAGAATGAGAGATTCAGAGAGAACAGAGAATGCTGCAGCACCACAAAGCAGAGAGTCCACCAGCCAGCGACCTTTGGCGATGAAGAAGGAAAACGCCTTGTGGGGAGCTTCATGAAACCAGAAGCCAGGAGAGAAAGCTAGCAGATGACGCATTGTTCGCCATGTGCCCTTCCAGATGGGAGAGAAGCCCTGACTGTGTTTACCATGTGCCTTCTCACTTGAGAGAGAAACCCTGAAATTCATCAGCCTTCTTGAACCAAGGTATCTTTCCCTGGATGCCTTTGACTGGACATTTCCTTAGCTTGTTTTAACTGGGACATTTTCTCAGCCTTAGAACTGTAAACTAGCAACTTATTAAATTCCCCTTTTTAAAAGCCATTCTGTTTCTGGTATATTGCATTCCAGCAGCTAGCAAACTAGAACACCTAGATAAAGACACACACACACACACACACACACAACCATTCTCTTCATGATAATAAGGAAAGCACTATTATTTTTCATTGTTAATAAATTAGTATTATTGAGGTATAATTTATATACAATAATACTCTCCAAATTTAAGTGTCAATCAATGAGTTATGACCAATATATAGTCACTAATCACAAATGTAGCCAAGTTATAGAATATCTTCATCACCCCAAAAAATGTACCAAAAAAGAACCTGGTGATTTTTTGGTGTTTTTTTTGTTGTTGTTATTCTGTTTTGGTTCTTCTATTTATGATATTTTTAATTAAATTGTAGGTTTACATAAAAATCATGCATAAAATACAAAGTTCCCATACACCACCCTATTATTAACTTCTTGGATTAGCGGAAAGCACTACCTATTTCTTTTGTCTGGATCAAAAAAGAGTGATTAGGTAAGTAAGCTGATAAAAGCTGTGGGAGAAGTGAGATGAGCTAATGGAATTTTTCATCTTTAATGCAAAACCATGGAACACATTTACTGAGGCTGGAATGAGTCACCTGAAATGTGCAGCAAAGTTAAGTGGGTTCTGTCATGTTGTGGTTGGAAAAAGGCGGAAGACAACGGTATTACCACAAACAGCCACTTTTTAAAATCATAAAGAGATGGAAATGGATTTATTCCTGCCTGTGATGTCTCTCAGGACAAGGTGGCAAGATGGGGAGGAGGTGGGGAGAGCTCTGTGAAGGCCCTTAAACACTTAACTCAGCACCGTCCAAGAAGAGCCTTAAATACCTTCCTTGGTGAGGGCAGAGTCTGCCCACTGTGTGCCCAAGTCAGCAAAGTAATAAAAGAAGCAGTTCAAAATCCTGGCTGTTAACAGAGTGTGATTCCAATGATCTATCCATAAGTATGAAGCTGCTGCTGGATTCTGTAAGCTTGTTGATTTTTACACAACTTCTGGGGGCTGGACTGGCTTTAAAAAAATGCTCGACTTACAACTGGGGGCAATTAAATTTGCAGAAGAAACTGAAACACAGCTCATAACTCCACTGTGGTCAGTGATCCTATCTCAGGGAAAAGCTCAAACAGGAGGTCACTGGCTTAGAGGGGGTGGCAGGAAGGCACTGATTCATTGTCTAGCCTTCTCTTTTCACCTGGCAAATACTACTCCTTTAAGACTCATTTCAAAGTGCTACCTCTCCTCTGAAGCTTTCCCTGACCTTCCTGGACAGAGAGAGCTAACCTCCTCTTTTGTACACACTTTTTAAAAATAGTATTTCTCACGCTGTACTTCAATTATTTCTTTATGCCTGTCTCCCTGATAAGTTTGTGGGCTTCTTATATGTAGGGACTTTGTCTTCTCATTTCTCCCTTTTTAAAACTTATTTCTCTGGTGCCGGGCAGAGTGCCTGATATACGGCAGCACCCGAGACAAGTCTGCAAGATGTCTGCCCCACTGATGAATGAATGCCAGCCCTAGAGAAGTTGAAACAGTGGCCCTGTCAGTTTCAATTTAAAGTTCAAGGAAAAGTTTCCCTAATAATGGAGGAGAAAATGCCCAAAAGGACATAACTGGGACAAATGAAAAAACTGGAATATAGACTATCAACTTTATATCAATTTAAAATTTCTAGCACTTGATAATCACACTGTGGTGCAATTATTAAATGTTCAAAAAGCATAATGTTTGCAACCTACTCTTAAATGTTTAGAACACTGATAGCGAGATAGACAGAAAGATAGAATAAAGGTGGCAAAATGTTAAAAGTTGTAAATTTGGGCATCTTGCCTTCACCAGTGAGTAGGTCTCTAGTCTCAGTTTCCCATCTCTAAAAAAGGAGGGGGGTTGAGATTGCCACTGAAGTCATATCTTTCCCTGGGATGAATGACTTCCACATGGCTTAATGTGCATTCTAAAGAATCTGCTCTTGGATGAAATCTCTGAATTGGGGAGGACCCTTTGGCCAAGAAGATCAGGAGCTTGAAACCAAAAAGTTTCTGCTATGTGAGCTCGCATTATGCCCTCTAGTCTACAATTACCCACAGTTAAAAGCAGATACATAACATTCTCATAGTTATTACAGGAGAGAAATGGACCAAAATTCAAGGATTTTTAGGCAGTCTAGATGACTGCAAGGAGAGAGGCCAAATTTTGCCACTTTTTCATTTCACCCAATGAAATAAATAACCATAAAACATTCTTTTTACTCACTTCACGCAGTGTTAGCACAAAGAAAAAATAAGTTGCAAACTGGAATCCAAATAACAATCAACTATTCTGGAAGGTTCAACTTACCAACTTCAGTGCCTTTTCCCAGAGTAAAGGTAAGTCCACATCCCTTTAGCCCGTCTTCTGCGTCCGTCTCTATTATGACGTAGGCAGCCGAGTAGTCAGGGTCCGTGTGCTGCATGAGAATATCCCCCCACCCAGATAAGGTTAACATGAGAAATGTGAAAAGAAAACATAAGAAAATGCTGCAAGTGCTCCAATCCAATGAACTGCTGACGTGCTCCAAGGAAAATATAAGAATGTCCTCTCCAAGGATTCAAATTATTCTAACCAGTGCGATGCATACATGTTTTGTTGCTGTTGTTGTTTTTTGGTTTTTATTTTTTGATGCATATATTTTCATGCCAGTTTGCAGTTATGTCTCCCTTGGTGTTTAGCTCAATTTAAAACCCAACAGTTTTCTTTCCCAGCTTTCTCTGTCAGCTCTTTGAACAGTTATATTCACAAGCACCTTAAAATCAAACCAATTGGCACCACATAGGGCAGCCCTGGTTGCAGAGGCTAAGGAACTGAAGGGCAGAAAGCTGGAGCCTGGTGTGGAGGTGGCAGGTCCGTGGGAGTGCACAAAGGGAGCCAGAGACTAGGAAATAAGCAAGGCCGTGTTCCTTGGGCACACTATCCTCACCAGCGCAGCCCCATGACCAGCGACTCAAGCCACACCCCATGCACCTGAATCCTGTCACCTGTTCCCATTCCCCATGCTCCAGGTGCACCCACCAGACCCCCGTGCACGTATCTGCCCCCCACCCCCATCCCAAGTGCAGCCCAACCCACCTGTCCTGCACCCCTCCTGAGCACCACCTTCCCTTCCATGTTCCCTGCAGACTGCTGCCAGCATATAAAGGCTGCAGGCACTAACCTCCATACCTAGGCTAACTCTGCTCCTCTGCCCATAGTGTCACACAGCCTCACCCCACCCCCCCTGAGCTCTGCACATCAGTTTACGGCACTTCTAACCCACACACGCACAGAGGCCCCCAGTATATCATTCAGCTCTGGGAAACACACTTTACAGCAGTTCCAGAACCGCACTGCACATGGCCCTCAGTCATATTCCCAGCTCTAAGAAAGTGCTGACCTGTGCAGCCAGGTCACATCTGCCCCAAACTACGAAGGCATAATGCCAACCTGCGGCCACAGCTCTATGCATGTGCACATAGGGCCCTGTGTCTTAGAACAGCACAGATCAGGGTTATACCCCACAGACCGGTGCACCCACACAGCTACATCCTCCCTGGCTGCTGGGCGCCCAGGTAACATCCCCAATCTATGCCTATACTTGCCCTGAAACAAATCACTGCACTGAATGCACACCCCATACCCTGCTCCCTGCTGTACAACCATCCCGCAAACACAAAGCCTTAGACTACTGAAAGAAATCAACTCCCAAAGTAAATCAATCAAGATATTTCCATGCCACAAAGACAACAGAAGATCCTTAAGCATATCACAATGCAGACAGATATAGCCCTGCCTAATGGCCATATTAAAACACCAGAGGAGACACAGGCATTAGAACAACTAATCAGAGAGGTTCATACAAATCTACTTAATAAAATAAGTGGGTTAGTAAATGATAGAAAGGAGATCAAGAAGACAATAGAAGAGCATACAGAGAAATTTGAAAGAATAAATAGAAAACTAGCAGATATCACAGAGATTAAAGACTCTGCTGACCAAATAAAAAACATACTAGAGACACACAATGCCAGATTTGAAGAGACAGAAGAAAGAAAAAGTGATATAGAGTACAGGATAACTGACTTTGAAGACTCAAAACAGCAAGTGGCAAAAAAGATGGAAAAAACTGAATTGGATCTCAGGGAAATGATAGACAAAACAAAACGTGCAAATATAAGAATCATTGGTGTCCCAGAAGGAGAAGAGAGGACTAAAGGGCTAGGAAGAGTAGTTGAGGTTATAATGGGGGGACACTTCCCAACCCTTTTAGAGGTCATAAATATACAAGTCGAAGAAGCCCAATGAACTCCAAACAGAATAAATCCAAATAGGCCTTCCCCAAGGCACATACTAATCAGTCTGTCAAATGTTGAAGAGAAGCAGAAAATCCTGAAAGAGGCAAGAGAAAAACAATCTACTACATACAAGGGAAACCAAATAAGACTGAGTTCAGACTACTCAACTAGCACCGTGGAGGCGAGAAGGTGGTGGTATGATATATTCAAGTTCCTGAAAGAGAAAGACTTCCAGCCAAGAGTTCTGTACTCAGCCAAATTGTCCTTCAAAATTGAGGGTGAGATTAAAGTTTTCACCAACAAAGAAACTCTGGAAGAACTGACCCTACAAGAAATACTAAAAGGAGTTCTACAGGCTGAAAAAAAAGACAGGAGAGGGAGGTCTGGAGGAGGGTACAGAATTGAAGAGTACAAATACTAAGGGTAATTTAAAGAATACAAAGAGAAAGAGGGAAAAGAATATATAGATCTGACAAATAAAATAAAAAAAATAAGATGGTGGAATCAAGAAACGTCTTTTCAGTAATAACTTTGAATGTTAATAGACTAAACTTAGCAATTAAAAGATACATATTGGGGGTGGGCGATGGTGGCACAGTGGCAGAGTTCCTGCCTGCTGTACTGAAGATCTGGGTTCAATTTCCAGTGCCTGCCCATGCAATAAATAAATAAATAAATAAATAAGATACAGAGTGGCAGAATGGAGTAAGAAACATAACCCAGCTATGTGCTGCTTACAAGAGACTCAACTTGGACACAAAAGTGAAAGGATGGAAAAGATTTTCCATGCAAGCTGTAACCAAAAGAAAGCAGGAGTAGCTATAATAATATCGGACAAAATAGACTTTAAATGTAAAGACATCATAAGAGACAAAGAAGGACACTATATACTAATTAAAGGATCAATTCACCAAGAAGATGTAACAATCATATATGTTCACGCTCCCAATCAAGAAGCTCCAAAGTACTCGAGAGAGACATTGGCAAAACTGAAGGGAGCGATAGATGTTTCAACAATAATAGTAGGAGACTTCAATATACCACTCTCTTTTATAGATAGAACAACCAGACAGAAGATCAACAAGGAAATACAGAAGTTAAATAACTTGATAAATGAATTAGATCTAACAAACATATATAGGTCATTGCATCCCAAAGCCAAAAGGATATACATTCTTCTCTAGTGCTCATGGAACATTCTCCAGGATAGATCATATACTGAGGCACAAGACTGGTCTTTATAAATTTAAAAACATTGAAATTATTCAAAGCACTTTCTCTGCTCACAATGGGATGAAGCTGGAGCTCAATAACCACCAAAGAATGAGAACATCAACAGATATATGGAGGTTAAATAGCACACTCTTAAACAACCAGTGGGTCAAAGAAGAAATTGCTAGAGAAGTCAGTAGCTATCTGGAGATGAATGAAAATAAGAATACAACTTATCAGAACTTATGGGATGTGGCAAAGGCTGTGCTGAGAGGGAAATTTATTGCCCTAAATGTCTATATTAAAAAAAAGAAAGCAGAAATCAAAGACTTAACAGCACACTTGTAGGAACTTGAGAAACAACAGCAAACTAACTCCAAAGCAAACAGAAGAAGAGAAATAAAGATTAAAGCAGAGATAAATGAATGGGAAAACAAAAGAACAATAGAAATAATCAATAAAACCATGAACTGGTTCTTTGAGAAAATCAATAAAATTGATGGGCCACTAGCACGACTGACAAAGAAAAAAAGAGAGAGGATGAAAATAAACAAAATCAGAAATGAAAAGAAGAAATAAAAGAAATCATCAGAGGATACTATGAACAACTATATACCAACAAATTAGACAACTTAGATGAAATGGACAAATTCCTGGAGACACGCAAACAAACTATACTGACTCAGGAAGAAATAGAAGATTTCAACAAACCAATCACAAGTAAAGAGACTCAATCATTCATCAAAAATCTTCCTACAAAGAAAAGCCCAGGGTCAAATGGTTTCATAGTTGAATTTTATCAAACATTCCAAAAAGAACTAACACCAATCCTGCTCAAAATTTAAAAAAATAAGGAAAAAGGAACTCTACATAACTCATTTTATGAAGCTAATATTTTAATACCAAAATGGGGTAAAGATGCTATAAGAAAGGATTATAGGCCAATCTCCCTAATGAACAGAGATGGAAAAACTGTCAAAAAAATATTAGCAAATTGAACCCAACAACACATTAAAAGGTTATACACTATGACCAAGTATGATTTATACCAGGAATGCAAGGATGGTTCAACACAAGAAAATCTATTAATGTAATACAGCACATTAACAAACCAAAAGGGAAAAATCACATGATCATCGCAAACGATACTGAAAAAGCATTCAACAAAATTCAGCATCCTTTTCTGATAAAACTCCAAAAGATAGCAATCAAAGGTAACTACCTCAATATGATAAAGACAATATATGAAAAACTGATAGCCAACATCATACTCAATAGAGAGAGACTGAAGGCTTTCCCCTAAGATCAGGAACAAGACAAGGATGTCCACTGTCACCCCTATTATTCAACATGTTCTAGCTAGAACAATCAGGCAGGACAAAGAAATAAAAGGCAGCGAAATTGGAAAGGATGAAGTAAAACTCTTATTATTTGCAGATGATCTGATATGATATGGGAAGATCCTGAGAAATCTAAAGCAAAGTTACTTGAGCTAATGAACAAATTCAACAAGGGGACAGGTTATAAAATTAATGTGCAAAAATCAGTAATGTTTCTATACACAAGTAATGACCTGAGGTGTCAGTTAAGGAAAAAATTCCATTCAAAATAACAACTAAAAGAATCAAGCACTTAGGAATGAACTTAATTAGGGATGTGAAGGACTTGTACACAGAAATCCACATAACACTGCTAAAAGAAATCAAAGGAGATCTAAATAGGTGGAAAGATATTCCCTGCTCATGGATTGGAACGCAAAATATAGTTAAGATGTCAATTCTCCCCAAATTGGTCTACAGATTCAACACACTACCAATCAAAATTCCAACAACCTACTTTGAAGATCTGGAAAAGCTGATTATTAAATACATCTGGAAGGGAAAGAGACCCCAAATAGCTAAAAGAATCCTAAAAAACAAGAACAAAGTGAGATGATTAATATTCCCTGACTTTAAAATCTATTATACAGCCACAGTGGCCTAAACAGCATGGTTCGGGCACAAAGATAGAAGCACTGACCAATGGAATCAAATCGAAGTGCAGAAATAGACCACCAAATCTATGGTCAACTGATTTTTGACAAGGTCCCAAATCCTCTGAACTGGGACAAAATAGTCTTTTCAATAATTGGGCATGGAAGAACTAGATATCAATACCCAAGAGAATGAAAGAGGACACCTATCTTACACCCTACATAAAAATTAACTCAAGGTGGATCAAACACCTAAATATAAGAACTAGCACCATAAAGGTTCTAGAAGAAAATATAAGGAAATATCTTCAAGATCTAGTGATAGGAGACAGCTTCCTAAACTTTACACCCAAAGCACAAGGAACAAAAGAAAAAAATAGATAAAGGGGAACTCCTCAAAACCAAATGCTTGTGCACTTCAAAAGACTTTGTCAAAACGGCGAAGAGGCAGCCAACTCAATGGGAGAAAATATCTGGAAATCACATACTGGACAAAGGTTTTATTTCCTGTATATACAAAGAAATCATACAACTCAACAACAAGAGAACAAACAACCCAATTATAAAATAGGCTAAAGATATGAATAGGCATTTTTTTGAAGAGCAAATACAGATGGCTCAAAAGCACATGAAGAGATGCTCATTTTCATTGGCTATAAGGGAAATGCAGATCAAGACTAGGAGATACCATTTCACACCTATAAGAATGGCTGCCATTAAACAAACAGGAAACTATAAAAGTTGGAGAGGATGTGAGAAACAGGAACACTTATGCATTGCTGGTGGGAATGTCTAATGGTGCAGCCACTATGGAAGACTGTTTGATGGTTCCTTAGGAAACTAAATATCAAGTTGCCCTATGACCCAGTGGTAGCACTACTTGGTATATACCCAGAAGAGCTGAAAGCAATGACACAAACAGACATTTGCCCACCGATGCTCATAGCACCATTATTCACAATCACCAAAAGATGGAAACAAACCAAATGCCCAACAAAAGACAAGTCAACAAAATGTGGTATATAAATACAATGGATCTTGAGGACATAATGCTGAGTGAAGTTAGCCAGACACAAAAGCATAGATACTGTATGATTTCACTTGTATGACCAGCATAAACGTTTAACCAGAGGCTTATAATACAAAATATAGGGGACTTAAAGGTATATAGAAGCTTGAAATTGGTGAACCACTAGCTAATGAGGTTGGACTCCAATGTAAGAGAATAGATAGGAGTGAAGGTGGTTCTCTAGTGGGTCTATAAGTAATATTAGCATATTGAAGATGAACAAGATTGAAAGGGGTTGTATAGACCTATGTGTCCCACTAATAAGCAGTATTAATATGAATTAGTTCTCGCAAGAATTACTTCAAAGATATGATTCTTGTACAAAGAGTGTTTAAGTCCAGGGTACAGGGGGGAACTCCTATTGCATGCTATCAGCTTTGTTCAAAAGGAAACCATCAGCACAACCACAGCAACAGCAGAGTTAAATAACGGGGGTAGGGACAAGAGTTAAGAGAAGGCTTAGATTTCCTATTTGGCGAGGGTATGTACTCATTTTCTTTATCTTGGGAATGATGAAATAATCTAAAATTGAGGATGTTGATGGACTGTGGACTTTGGGCCCTATACATGATGCCTGATGAATACAGGTGACTGAAGGATGTGCTGACAGAGAAGTAGATTGGTAAATGATAGTGTATACTTATGAACGAAGGTTGTGCTGCTACAAAAAGGAACAAAGTCATGAGGCGTGCAACAAGGTGAATGAACATGTGGGACACTTGGTAAGACAAAATGAGCCAGAAACAAAAGAACAACAATGGTATGGTCACCTTTAGAAAATGCTTATAAGAAAACAGGGGCCTAGATTGTAAGCTTTTAGAGCAGACACATTAAGACTGGAGTGGTGATTATTGTTTCTGGATTTTGAGAGGCTGTTTTATATATGTAACCTGATATTTACAGATAAGAATGAAGCCGAACAGGTTAGAGTTAAAGTAATCCAGAACATAGGGGTAAGGAAGACAGTGCCTATATTTTAAACCCACACATACCCTTTGAGACTAATGGAAGAACTGGTCTGGAACTGAAATTTTCTGTAGTGCATAATCAAATTCAACCTATCTACATAGCTCATTTGAACAACTGAAACACAGGGAGCATAGAATAAGAAAGAGGTCCTGTATTCCTGTATAGATTATTGTAATGCCTGGATACATCCTAGAGTATATTAAGCAGATAATCAAAAAGTATTGACAAAGTCCCCTGAGGGATGGGAGAAAGAGTATGGAACTATTAAACCTTATCATCAGGGAATCCCAATACTGTGTCAAGCTTTAGGGACAACCAAATCAATAGGCCATGCTCTCGACCATGAGCTTACTATTGTGAAGTTTATGTTGGTAGCAGAGCTTAGACTACCAATAGGCATACCTAGGAGTTACTTCTGGAGGACCTCTTTTGATGCTCATATATGGCCTCACTCTCTCTAAGCCCAACTCTGCAAGTGAAATTATTGCCCTCCCTCCTTCATGCAACATGACATCCAGGAGTGAAAATCTCCCTGGTGACCTGGGAGTTGACTCCCAGGGATGAATTCAGATCTGGCACCATGGGATCAACAATTCCATCCTGACCAAAAGGGGGAAAAGAACTGTAATTAATAAGTATCAGTGGCAGAGAGAGTTCAAATAGAGTTGAGAGGCTACTCTGGAGGTTGCTCTTATGCAAGCTTCAGTTAGAACTTGCTACCTATCATAGCTATCATACCTATCATAACCTGCTAACCCCCAATCAGGACCATTCCAGCCAATCCTAAAGAACACCTAGGGCAATATGTAAGATTCCAAAAGGGTTCCATACAGTAGAGTAACTTTCCAGAAATCGACTACCTCTAGATGTGTCCCTGGTTCAGATAAGTCCTGAAACCTAGCCCAGCCTCTCTAGAACATCAGATAGTTCCTTCTTCCTACCCTATATTTGTGATAGACCCTTCCAATATGAAAAATTCAGAATTGCCATAGCCCAAATACCCCTAAAGAGAGGGATGGAAAGATCAAAGGTGATGGTGGAGTTATACAGAGAAGATAGGATTTAACAAACGAGTATGATTGCTGAATCATTAAATTGATAAATATTTTAGTCTCCAATATTTTAGGACAGCTAGAAGTAAAAATCTAAAATTGTGGAATTGTAACCTATGTCAAACTCTGAAATATGTTCTACAACTAATTGTGGTTGTGCTTTGCTATTTATAGTTTTGTATATATGTTATTTTTCACAAAAAAGAAGGAAAAAAGTAGATTGTTATGATAAAAAATATTTAAACCATCTAGCCTCCTATATTCTGGGGCAGCTATATGGAAAAATATGAGAGGATCATATGGTAGCCCATGAAAAACTCTGGGATTTGTCCTGTAACTACTTGTTGAAGAGTGCTTTGAAAACTATTGCTTTTTTATTTCTTTGCTTTGTATATATGTTATACTATACAATAAAAAAGTTAAAAATAAAATAAATAAAATAAAATCTGTGGCTCAAGATGGCGGCTTAGCAATGTGCGTGTTTTAGTTCATCCTCCAGAACAACTACTAAATAACCAGAAATAGTCCAGAACAGCTCCTGGGGCCACATCAGTGACCGGACACACAGCATACCCCAGTCTGGACCAGCTGGATTGGTGTGAGCCCCCCAGAACCGTGAGTTCCCCAAGCCACGGTGGCTGGCAGCCATCCCCCACAGGCTGCTTCCCAGAGGGAAAAGGAAAGGAACTTTACCAGCAGCAGGAGCTGAGCACAATCAAACGCAAATCACGCAATTAGTTAACAAATTCTGACTACTAAAAATAGGCCCCCAGCTCAGGTGAACCTGGTCAAAGCAGAGGTTGCTCATTTATGCCCTGGCGCCAAGGGGGCAGGGCTGACAGAAAAAAAAAAAAAAAAAAAAAGGAAACAGGTTTTTCTGGCTGTGTTTCTACAAAGGCTTGACTGCCTTTGGATTCAGCAGTAGGACTTCTCAGGCTGCAACTGCCCCAGACACAGGCAGAAACAAGCTCGTCTGAGGGCTTGTCTGGAGCCTGTGACTTCCCCAGGGGAGGTGTGAAGCCCAACTCAGGTGGAATCCCTCCCTCAAGGAATTCAGACACCAGGGCTTGGTAATTTGAAGCCATTAAAACCAGCCTACAACCTCTCCTCTGTCTCCACCACGCCCCCAGCAGGGAGAGTCTGCCAAAGTTAAAGGTACCACATCATCTCATGCTGGTGGGACCTGCAGGCAGACAAGTGCCACACACAGGGCAGGATAAGAAAAACAGAGCTCAGAGACTTCATAGGAAAGTCTTTCAACCTGCTGGGTCTCACCCTCAGGGAAAACCAACACAGGTGACTCTTTTCTCCTGATAGGAGGTCAGTTTGGTCTGGGAAAATCCGGCTTGGGTCTATAATACCTAGTAGGCCCTCCTAAGGGTTGGGGTTGGGGTGGGGGCAGGGGGAGAAGGCACCATACAAGCAGGGCAAGAAACAAGAAAACAAGAACTTGAAAAATTCTCCTCTGTTAAACAAAAGCTAAGCTAGAGGTCCAGAAAAAGCTGAACTGAATGTCAAGGACCACAAATCCATCCTGCAAGAAAACCCTACGTAAAAGAAGTGAAAACAATCTCCAGAATAAACTAATTAATGTAATTAAATGCCTAGACACCAGCAAAAAATAACAAATCACACTACGAAAACTGAAGATACAGCCCAGTCAAAGGAACAAACCAACAATTCAAATGAGATACAGGAGCTGAAACAATTAATTCAGAATATACGAATAGACAAGGAAAACCTCATCAAAAACCAAATGAATGAACTGAGGAAGGATATAAAGAAGGCAAGGAATGAACAAAAAAAAGAAATTGAAAGTCTGAAAAAACAAATCACAGAACTTATGGGAATGAAAGGCACAGCAGAAGAGATGAAAAAAACAATGGAAACCTACAATGGTAGATTTCCACAGGCAGAACATAGGATTTGTGAACTGGAGTACGGAACATCTGAAATCTGACAAGAAAAAGAAAATATACGGAAAAAATGGAAAAATATGAGCAGGGACTCAGGGAATTGAAGGACAATATGAAGTGCATGAATATACGTGTTGTGGGTGTCCCGGAAGGAGAAGAGAAGGGAAAAGGAGGAGAAAAACTAATGGAGGAAATTATCACTGAGAATTCCCCAACTCTTATGAAAGACTTAAAATTACAGATCCAAGAAGTGCAGCATACACCAAACAGAACAGATCCAAATAGACATACTCCAAGACATTTAATAATCAGAATGTGAGAGGTCAAAGAGAAAGAGAGAATCTTGAAAGCAGCAAGAGATAAGCAATCCATCACATACAAGGGAAGCCCAATAAGACTATGCATAGATTTCTCAGCAGAAACCATGGAGGCAAGAAGACAGTGGGATGATATATTTAAATTATTAAAAGAGAAAAACTGCCAACCAAGAATTCTACATCCAACAAAACTGTCCTTCAAAAATTAGGGAGAAATTAAAACATTTTCAGACAAAAAAAATCACTGAGAGAATTTGTGACCAAGAGACCAGCTCTGCAAGAAATACTAAAGGGAGCACTAGAGACAGATACGAAAAGACAGAACAGAGAGGTGTGGAGAAGAGAGTAGAAAGGAAGATGATGAGTAAAGGTAAAAAGAAGGAAAATTAGATATGACATATAAAATCAAAAAGGCAAAATGGTAGAAGAAAGTACTACCTGTACAGTAATAACACTAAACGGTAATGGATTAAACTTCCCAATCAAAAGACATAGACTGGCAGAATGGATTAAAAAACTGGACCCATCTATATGCTGTCTCTACTCAAAGGACATGAGGGCAAGGACACAAATGGACATTTCCACACCAGTGTTTATAGCAGCATTATTTACAATTGCCAAGAAATGGAAACAGCCAAAATGATGTCTGATGGGCATCAACAGATGGGTGCCTAAACACACTGTGGTATATACATACGATGGAATATTATGTAGCTGTAAGACAGAATAAAGTTATGAAGTATGTAACAACATGGATGGACCTTAAGGACATTATGCTTAGTGAGATTAGCCAAAAACAAAAGGCCAATTACTGTATGGTCTCACTGATATGAACTGACATTAGTGAATAAACTTGGAATATTTTGTTGGTAACAGAGACCATCAGGAGATAGAAATAGGGTAAGATATTGAGTAATTGGAGCTGAAAGGATACAGATTGTGCAACAGGACTGAATATAAAAACTCAGAAATGGACAGCACAATACTACCTAACTGTAATACAATTATGTTAAAACACTGAATGAAGCTGAATGTGAGAATGATAGAGGGAGGAGGGCTGGGGGCATAAATGAAATCAGAAAGAAAGATAGACAATAAAGATTGAGATGGTATAATCTAGGAATACCTAGAGTGTATAATGATAGTGACTAAATGTACAAATTTAAAAAATATTTTTGCATGAGGAAGAACAAAGGAATGTCATTACTGCAGTGTACTGAAAATAGATGGTAATTAATACTTTAAAATTTCAATTTATGTGAGACTAAAGCAAAAAATGTTTATTTGGTACAAAATTTATATTCTGATTAGTGCATTTCCTATTACAACTTATGTAGATAGCTTGGTTGAACAACATAAGCACATGGAACTTTGAGGAGGACATGAGATTTTGTTGGTTTGTCCAGAGTGATGCCCTGATGAATCCCAGAGTGATTTGATCAGTGAGTGGAAAAGTATTTGCAAAGTCCCCTTTGGGGAATGGTGAGAACAGGGAGAAATTCAACTTCCTCAAGTTGAATTCTTGATATTATCACAAGCACTGTGGACAACCAAAGCTATAGGCTGAGCCCCCAGCCTTGGGGTTTGTTCAAATGAAACTTAACCCACAAAGGCTAGATCAAACCTACTTAAAATTAGGATTAAGAGTCACCCCCAGGAGAACCTCTTTTGTTGCTCAGAGGTGGCCTCTCTCTCCAGCCAACACAACAAGCAAACTCACCACCCTCCCCCCCGTCTATGTGGGACATGACTCCCAGGGGTGTGGACCTTCCTGGCAATGTGGGACAGAAATCCTAGAATGAACTGTGACTCAGCATCCAGGGATTGAGAAAAACCCTAGAACCAGCTGAGACCCAGCATCAAGGGATTGAGAAAACCTTCTTGACCAAAAGGCGGAAGAGTGAAATGAGACAAAGAGTCAATGGCTGAGAGAGTCCAAACAGAGTCGAAAGGTTATCCTGGAGGTTATTCTTACGCATTAAGTAGATATCACCTTGTTATCCAAGATGTAATGGAAAGGCTGGAGGGAACTACCTGAAAATGTACAGCTATGTTCCAGTAGCCATGTTTCTTGATGATGATTGTATAATGATAAAGCTTTCACAATGTGACTGTGTGATTGTGAAAACCTTGTGTCTGACGCTCTTTTTATCTACCTTGTCAACAGATGAGTAGAACATATGGAATAAAAATAAATAATAGGGGACTTCCGGAGAAGATGGCGGCTTAGTAAGACGCGCGGATCTTAGTTTCTTCTCCAGGACAGCTACTAGGGGAGTAGAAACGATACAGAAC
This sequence comes from Tamandua tetradactyla, assembly GCF_023851605.1. NCBI lineage: Eukaryota > Metazoa > Chordata > Mammalia > Pilosa > Myrmecophagidae > Tamandua > Tamandua tetradactyla. The sequence goes on from NC_135344.1 coordinate 63,670,505, forward strand.
AGCGCCCAAAGCCACAACAGAGATAAAAAAGACAGCGTACCCCATCCTGGAACAGCTGGCTGGCTGAGAGAAGCCGCTTGGGTGAGATCACCAAGGCGCGCGGGTGGCACTCCCTTCCCCCTTCCCAGGCCGGAGTAACTCCCTTCCCCCTTCCCGGGCCGGCTGGGAGAATTGGAGAGGCGGTCCCCTGAAACCGCGGCAGCTGGTGGCCACACCACGCGCGGCCTCCCGGACCAACTGAGAGAATTGGATCGGAAATCCCCAGGCCGGGGAGAACGGTGACGGGCGGGGGAGGCCCCTTCCAAACCCGTGACTCCCCAGGAACGTGCACTCTCCCGGGCGGGCCGCTGCCACTCTCCCGCCACACTTGTCGCCCGGGCCGACTAGGAAATTCGGACGGGCGCTTTCCCGGGCTGCGGCGGCCAGCAACCTTCCCTGCGTTCGGTCCCCGGGCCGGCTAGAACTCTTCCAAGCCGCTTCGGCTAGCGAACCTCCCGGACAGCGAGAGTTTTCCAAAGTTAAAGGTCCCACAGCACCTTTTACTGGTGGGACCCGCAGACAAACGTGTGCCACGAGCGCCACCTACTGGGCAGGATAAGAAAAACAGAACCCAGAGATTTCACAGAAAAATCTTCCTAACTTTTGGATCCAATACCCAGGGAAATCTGTCTAAATGCGCAGACGCCAACAGAAGATAACGGATCACGCTCAAATAATTGAAAATATGTCCCAGTCAAAGGAATAAACCAATAGTTCAAATGAGATACAGGAGCTGAGACAACTAATGCTGAATATACGAACAGAAATGGAAAACCTCTTCAAAAACGAAATCGATAAATTGAGGGAGGACATGAAGAAGACATGGGCTGAACATAAAGAAGAAATAGAAAAACTGAAAAAACAAATCACAGAACTTATGGAAGTGAAGGACAAAGTAGAAAAGATAGAAAAAACAATGGATACCTACAATGATACATTCAAAGAGACAGAAGATAGAATTAGTGATTTGGAGGATGGAACATCTGAATTCCAAAAACAAACAGAAACTATGGGGAAAAGAATGGAAAAATTTGAACAGGGTATCAGGGAACTCAAGGACAATATGAACCGCACAAATATACGTGTTGTGGGTGTCCCACAAGGAGAAGAGAAGGGAAAAGGAGGAGAAAAACTAATGGAAGAAATTTTCACTGAAAATTTCCCAACTCTTATGAAAGACCTAAAACTACAGATCCAAGAAGTGCAGCGCACCCCAAAGAGATTAGACCCAAATAGGCATTCTCCAAGACACTTACTAGTTAGAATGTCAGAGGTCAAAGAGAAAGAGAGGATCTTGAGAGCAGCAAGAGAAAAACAATCCATCACATACAAGGGAAACCCAATAAGGCTATGTGTAGATTTCTCAGCAGAAACCATGGAGGCTAGAAGACAGTGGGATGATATATTTAAATTACTAAAAGAGAAAAACTGCCAACCAAGACTCCTATATCCAGCAAAATTGTCCTTCAAAAATGAGGGAGAAATTAAAACATTCTCAGACAAAAAGTCACTGAGAGAATTTGTGACGAAGAGACCAGCTCTGCAAGAAATACTAAAGGGAGCACTAGAGTCAGAACCAAAAAGACAGAAGAGAGAGGTATGGAGAAGAGTGTAGAAAGAAGGAAAGTCAGATATGATATATATATAATACAAAAGGCAAAATGGTAGAGGAAAATATTATCCAAACAATAATAACACTAAATGTTAATGGACTGAATTCCCCAATCAAAAGACATAGATTGGCAGAATGGATTAAAAAACAGGATCCTTCTATATGCTGTCTACAGGAAACACATCTTAGACCCAAAGATAAACATAGGTTGAAAGTGAAAGGTTGGGAAAAGATATTTCATGCAAATAACAACCAGAAAAGAGCAGGAGTGGCTATACTAATATCCAACAAATTAGACTTCAAATGTAAAACAGTTAAAAGAGACAAAGAAGGACACTATATACTAATAAAAGGAACAATTAAACAAGAAGACATAACAATCATAAATATTTACGCACCGAACCAGAATGCCCCAAAATACGTGAGGAATACACTGCAAACACTGAAAAAGGAAATAGACACAAATACCATAATAGTTGGAGACTTAAATTCCCCACTCTCATCAATGGACAGAACATCTAGACAGAGGATCAATAAAGAAATAGAGAATCTGAATATTACTATAAAGGAGCTAGACTTGACATTTATAGGACATTACATCCCACAACAGCAGGATACACCTTTTTCTCAAGTGCTCATGGATCATTCTCAAAGATAGACCATATGCTGGGTCACAAAGCAAGTCTTAACAAATTTAAAAAGATTGAAATCATACACAACACTTTCTCGGATCATAAAGGAATGAAGTTGGAAATCAATAATAGGCGGAATGCCAGAAAATTCACAAATACGTGGAGGCTCAACAACACACTCTTAAACAACGAGTGGGTCAAAGAAGAAATTGCAAGAGAAATTAGTAAATACCTCGAGGCAAATGAAAATGAAAACACAACATATCAAAACTTATGGGATGCAGCAAAGGCAGTGCTAAGAGGGAAATTTATTGCCCTAAATGCCTATATCAGAAAAGAAGAAAAGGCAAAAATGCAGGAATTAACTGTTCACTTGGAAGAACTGGAGAAAGAACAGCAAATTAATCCCAAAGCAAGCAAAAGGAAAGAAATAACAAACATCAGAGCAGAAATAAATGAAATTGCAAACATGAAAACAATAGAGAAAATCAATAAGACCAGAAGTTGGTTCTATGAGAAAATCAATAAGATTGATGGGCCCTTAGCAAGACTGACAAAAAGAAGAAGAGAGAGGATGCAAATAAATAAGATCAGAAATGGAAGAGGAGACATAACTACTGACCTCACAGAAATAAAGGAGGTAATAACAGGATACTATGAACAACTTTACGCTAATAAATACAACAATTTAGATGAAATGGACGGGTTCCTGGAAAGACATGAACAACCAACTTTGACTCAAGAAGAAATAGACAACCTCAACAAACCAATCACAAGTAAAGAAACTGAATCAGTCATTCAAAAGCTTCCCAAAAAGAAAAGTCCAGGACCAGATGGCTTCACATGTGAATTCTACCAAACGTTCCAGAAAGAATTAGTACCAATTCTCCTCAAACTCTTCAAAAAAATTGAAGCGGAGGGAAAACTACCTAATTCATTCTATGAAGCCAACATCACCCTCATACCAAAACCAGGCAAAGATATTACAAAAAAAGAAAACTACAGACCAATCTCTCTAATGAATATAGATGCAAAATCCTCAACAAAATTCTAGCAAATCGTATCCAACAACACATTAAAAGAATTATACATCATGACCAAGTAGGATTCATCCCAGGTATGCAAGGATGGTTCAACATAAGAAAATCAATTAATGTAATACACCATATCAACAAATCAAAGCAGAAAAATCACATGATCATCTCAATTGATGCAGAGAAGGCATTTGACAAGATTCAACATCCTTTCCTGTTGAAAACACTTCAAAAGATAGGAATACAAGGGAACTTCCTTAAAATGATAGAGGGAATATATGAAAAACCCACAGCTAATATCATCCTCAATGGGGAAAAATTGAAAACTTTCCCCCTAAGATCAGGAACAAGACAAGGATGTCCACTATCACCACTATTATTCAACATTGTGTTGGAGGTTCTAGCCAGAGCAATTAGACAAGAAAAAGAAATACAAGGCATCAAAATTGGAAAGGAAGAAGTAAAACTATCACTGTTTGCAGACGATATGATACTATACGTCGAAAACCCGGAAAAATCCACAACAAAACTACTAGAGCTAATAAAGGAGTACAGCAAAGTAGCAGGTTACAAGATCAACATTCAAAAATCTGTAGCATTTCTATACACTAGTAATGAACAAGCTGAGGGGGAAATCAAGAAACGAATCCCATTTACAATTGCAACTAAAAGAATGAAATACCTAGGAATAAATTTAACTAAAGAGACAAAAAACCTATATAAAGAAAACTACAAAAAACTGTTAAAAGAAATCACAGAAGACCTAAATAGATGGAAGGGCATACCGTGTTCATGGATTGGAAGACTAAATATAGTTAAGATGTCAATCCTACCTAAATTGATTTACAGATTCAATGCAATACCAATCAAAATCCCAACAACTTATTTTTCAGAAATAGAAAAACCAATAAGTAAATTTATCTGGAAGGGTAGGGTGCCCCGAATTGCTAAAAACATCTTGAGGAAAAAAAACGAAGCTGGAGGTCTAGCGATGCCGGACTTTAAGGCATATTATGAAGCCACAGTGGTCAAAACAGCATGGTATTGGCATAAAGATAGATATATCGACCAATGGAATCGAATAGAGTGCTCAGATATAGACCCTCTCATCTATGGACATTTGATCTTTGATAAGGCAGTCAAGCCAACTCACCTGGGACAGAACAGTCTCTTCAATAAATGGTGCCTAGAGAACTGGATATCCATATGCAAAAGAATGAAAGAAGACCCATCTCTCACACCCTATACAAAAGTTAACTCAAAATGGATCAAAGATCTAAACATTAGGTCTAAGACCATAAAACAGTTAGAGGAAAATGTTGGGAGATATCTTATGGATCTTACGACTGGAGGAGGTTTTATGGACCTTAAACCTAAAGCAAGAACACTGAAGAAGGAAATAAATAAATGGGAGCTCCTCAAAATTAAACACTTTTGTGCATCAAAGAACTTCATCAAGAAAGTAGAAAGACAGCCTTCACAATGGGAGACAATATTTGGAAATGATATATCAGATAAAGGTCTAGTATCCAGAATTTATAAAGAGATTGTTCATCTCAACAACAAAAAGACAGCCAACCCAATTACAAAATGGGAAAAAGACTTGAACAGACACCTATCAGAAGAGGAAATACAAATGGCCAAAAGGCACATGAAGAGATGCTCAATGTCCCTGGCCATTAGAGAAATGCAAATCAAAACCACAATGAGATATCATCTCACACCCACCAGAATGGCCATTATCAACAAAACAGAAAATGACAAGTGCTGGAGAGGATGCGGAGAAAGAGGCACAGTTATCCACTGTTGGTGGGAATGTCAAAAGGTGCAACCACTGTGGAAGGCAGTTTGGCGGTTCCTCAAAAAGCTGAATATAGAATTGCCATACGACCCAGCAATACCATTGCTGGGAATCTACTCAAAGGACTTAAGGGCAAAGACACAAACGGACATTTGCACACCAATGTTTATAGCAGCGTTATTTACAATTGCAAAGAGATGGAAACAGCCGAAATCTCCATCAACAGAAGAGTGGCTAAACAAACTGTGGTATATACATACGATGGAATACTATGCAGCTTTAAGACAGGATAAACTTATGAAGCATGTAATAACATGGATGGACCTAGAGAACATTATGCTGAGTGAGTCTAGCCAAAAACTAAAGGACAAATACTGTATGGTCCCACTGATGTGAACAGACATACGAGAATAAATTTGGAATATGTCATTGGTAACAGAGTCCAGCAGGAGGTAGAAACAGGGTAAGATAATGGGCAATTGGAGTTGAAGGGATACAGACTGTGCAACAGGACTAGATACAAAAACTCAAAAATGGACAACACAATAATACCCAATTGTAAAGTAATCTTGTTAAAACACTGAATGAAGCTGCATCTGAGCTATTGGTTTTTGTTTTGTTTTGTTTTGTTTTGACTTTACTATTATTACTTCTATTTTTGTCGCTCTATTAACATTCTATATCTTTTTCGGTTATGTTGCTAGTTCTTCTAAACCGATGCAAATGTACTAAGAATTGATGATCATGCATCTATGTGATGATGTTAAGAATTACTGATTGCATATGTAGAATGGTATGATTTCTAAATGTTGGGTTAATTTCTTTTTTTCCGTTAATTAAAAAAAAAAAAGAGAGAGAGAAGGGGTAATTGGAGCTGAAGGGATACAGACTGTACAACTGGACTGGATATAAAAACTCAGAAATGGATAGCACAATACTACCCAATTGTAATGCAATTATGTTAAAACACTGAATGAAGCTGCATGTGAGGTATAGGGTTTTTTTTTTTCTTTCTATTAATGTTTTAATTCTTAATCTGTTGTCTTTTTATTTCTTTTTCTAAATCGATGCAAATGTACTAAGAAATGATGAATATGCAACTATGTGATGTTATTAAGAATTACTGATTGTACATTTAGAATGGAATGATTTCTAATTGTTTTGTTAATTCTTTTTTTAATTAATAAAAAAACTATTAAAAAAAGTATGTAAAAAAATATCACCTATAAAGGTGCAAAAATCATTAACTTTATTAATTTTATTAAATTACTCTCACAATGGTGGGGCAGGATCAATTAGTTGGCAGATAAGACACCAGAAAAATCATAAAACTTGCAATGTAAGATGTCAGTGAAGATGACCACAGCTGAACTAGAATGGTAAGGGAAGGTCAAGATTATTCCAAGAAACCTTAAGATTTCAGAGGGCTTGGTGTCTAAAAAAGAAATAAAATTAAATAAATAAATTACATTCCCACATAAAAAATAAATAAATAAATAAATAAATAATAGGGGGAACAAATTTTAAAATAAATTTAGTTCGAAATGTGAGTGATCAATGAAAGGGAGGGGTAAGAGTATGGTATGTATAATTTTTTTTTCTGTTTTCGTTTTATTTTTCTGTTGTCTTTTTATTTCTTTTTCTGAATTGATGCAAATGTTCTAAGAAATGATCATGATGATGAATATGCAACTATGTGATGATATTGTGAATTACTGATTATATATGTAGAACGGAATGATCATAAATTAAGAATGTTTATATTTCTTTCTTGTAATTTTTAATTAATAAAAAAAAGGATCAAAAAAAATAAAATAAAAGAGGGTCCCTGGACAAAATAAGTCCTGAAACATAGAGGGCCCAGCCTCTCCAGAAAATAAAATAGTTCCATCTCCCCACTCCATATTAGTGACACTCCTTCCAATATAAAAAAGTTAGAATGGGCATAGCCCGAACAACCCGAATGAGTGGGATAGAAAGATCAAAGGTGACGGTGGAGTTTTACAGCAAATGTAGGGTTTAACAAATGAATATGATTGCTGAATCACTAAACTGATACTTCCTTTAGTCTCCAGTATCTCAGAGTAGCTAGAAGTAAAAACCTAAAATTGTGGCATTGTAACCCATACCAAACTCTGAAATCTGTTCTACAACTAATTGCTGTGCTGTGCTTTGAAATGTATTGCTTTTTCGTATATACATTATTTTTCACAAAAAAGAAAAAAAATAGCCAATTGTGATGATGAAAAAAATGTTTATTCCTCCTAGCCTCCTATATTCTGGAGCAGTTAGAAGGAAAAATCTGAGAGGATGATATGGTAGCCCATGACAAACTCTGGGATCTCTCCTGTAACTACTTGTTAAAGTGTGCTTTGAAAACTATTGCTTTTTTCTTTGTTTTGTATATATGTTATATTACACAATTAAAAAAATTTTTTTTTAAATCAAACCAACCAAGCCTTCAAAAAGCTTTTATATAAAACTTGACTTATCTTTATAGTAGGACTGAAAATGTAGTGGCACATGTTCAGAGGAGAGTACTGTGGAAAGACATTCAAGTTTCAAGAGAAATGGGTCCATTTTTGCTTTGTTCTAATTTCTATTATCAAGCAATATTTTACTAAATATTTAGTGATCAACTACTATGAAATACAACACTATGCTGTGATATGGGGGATGCTGAAGTGAAAAACTAAATATGTCTCTAGAAATTTATTATATAATTGGAGACAGAGAAGAGAAGCTGTGCCAGTTTGAAATTGTTGTGTACCCAAGAAAAGCCGTGTTCTTAGGTCCTCATTCAATATTGCTGGATGGGATCTCTTTTATTGTTTTCATGGAAATGTGACCCACCCAATTGTGGGTGCTAACTTTTGATTAGTTGATTTTTATAGAGATGTGTCTCCACCCATTCAATGTGGGGTTGCTTTCTGGAGTCCTTTAAGAGGGAACCACTTTGGAAAAAGCTTGAAAGCCCACCCAGCCAGAGACCTTTGGAGACGAAGAAGGGAAACACCCCTCATAAAACAAAAAGCCACGATGGAAAGCTAGCAGACGTCCCCAGGTGCCTTCCCAGCTGAGAGAAAAACCCTGAACATCACCAGCCCTTTCTTTGGAATTAAGGTATCTTTATCTGGATGCCTTAGTTTGGACATTTTCACAGCTTTACAACTGTAAACTTGCTACTTAAATTCCCCTTTTTAAAAGCCATTCTGTTTCTGGTATATTGCATTCTGGCAGCTTTTAGAAACTAAAACAGAAGCCACCACATATAAAGAAGGTGAGGACAAAGCAAGTGAGGATAAGGCTGAGGGCTACTGGATAGTTGGTTTTAAGTCTTCTGAAAGTGCAAGAGAAACCGCAGAGGAAGTGAAATTTGATTGGAGAAGGGGTAGAAGAAAGCATCCAGGCAAGGGAAAGTCCATAAAACCCAGAGGCCTTCTTGGGATGGAGGAGAAATGAGAAGTCCACAAGGGCACAGGTTTGGAAGTCGAGGAAGATTAGATTAGCAAGGTGTTGTGGGAACAGATAATGGTGCATAAAGAATGTAGGGTGCAATTATTGAAGAACTGTGCATAGGGATGAGACAACTTACTACTATTGCTATCGTTATAACATATTATATTATTTATTATATAATCTTTTTTTTTGATTAGTTGTGAAAGAGACCCTATGGCCTGTTTATTATATAATCTTTAATGTGTCAGGCATTATTCTAAGAGCTTTACATGATTAATTTAATTTAAGGCTCACAACAATATCATAAGGTAGGTGCATTTTCCATCATTTCCATCTCATAAAGTAACTGAGTATATTAGTTAGGGTTCTCTAGAGGAACAGAATCAACAGGAATATCCATAAATACAAAATTTATGAAAGTGCCTCACGTAACCGTGGGAAAGTAGAATCCAAAATCCATAGGGCAGGATGTGAAGCTGACGACTCTGAAGGGGGAGGTCTGGACAAACTCCACAGGAGAGGCTCACCAGCCAAAGCAGGAAGAGAAGAGAGCCTGTCTCTTCTGAATTCTCTTTAAAAGCCTTCCATTGATTAGATTAAACATCACTCATTGCAGAAGACACTCCCCTTGGCTGATTACAAATGGAATCAACTATGGATGCAGCCAACATGATCATGATTTAATTCTATGAAATGTCCTCATAGCAACAGACAGACCAGCCCCTGCCCAACCAGACAAACAGGTACCACCACCTGGCCAAATTGACACATGAACCTGACCATGACACTGAGCTTTAAGAGGTTTACTAACGTGTCCAAGGTCACATCACTAGTAAGTTATTGTTTTGGTTTGCTAAAACTGCTGGAATGCAATATATCAGAAATGGAACAGCTTTTAAAAGGGGAATTAATTAAGTTGCAAGTTTACAGTTCTAAGACCAGAAAAATGTCCAAACTAAGGCATCCAGAGAAAGATACCTTGATTCAAGAAAGGTTAATGGGTCCAGAACACCTCTGTCAGTTGGGAAGGCAGATGGCTGGCGTCTGCTGGGGTCTTTGGCTTCTGGTTTCAAACAGCTTCCCAGGGGGTGTTTTCTTTCTGCATCTCCAAACATCTGGGTCTCATGTGCATGTGCTCTCTCTGATTGCACTCCAAGAATCTAAGCTTCCTCCAAAATGTTTCCTCTTATAAAAGGACTCCAACAAACTAATCAAGACACACCTTGAATGGGCAGAGCTACATCTCCATCTAATCAAAAGGTCACACCAACAAATGGGTGGGTCAATCTCCTAGAAACAATCCAATGAAAGGTTTCCACCCTAAACAATAGGTCCAGCCCCACAAGATTGGATCAGGATTAAAACAAGGCTTTTTTGAGGTGCATAATTATTTCAAACTGGCAGTTATGGAGGTGGAATTTAAATCCCTACATTCAGGGAGGTGGAGGGATACACGATGGCTGGGAAGGCCTGAGTCTGCTGTCAAGTCCCAGGAGAGGGAATGTGGGTGATGCAGTCTTGAGCAGTAACTGTGTACCAGAGATGGAACAGGCTGCTGAGACAGATACAGAGATGTCTGTCTGTCCTTGAGGAAGGTGCAGTTGAGAAGACATGGTTATAAGTACTACAATAGTATAAAGCAGAACATGATAAATCTCTGAGCAAGATGCAAACTTTCAGAGACAGGCAGAGAACACCATGAGCTGAAAGTACTCCAGGCTGGAGATGGCTTTATGGTGAAAGTAGCATTTAAGTTGGTCAGTTGAGGATGGGGAGCATTTCAGCAATGGGGAAGGGATATACGGGATCTGGGGGCAGGGGTGGGGGAAGATCATGCTAGTTGGGGATAATGGTGGCATGAAGGCAGAAAAGTGGAGAGAAAAGGGAAAGACTGGACGGTTTTCAAGGGCTGGTGACCAGTCTGATTTGGTCACTGGGTTCCTGTATTAGGGTTCTCTAGGGAAACAGAACCATCAGGAGATAGACAGATATATAGAGATAAGACATAATATGTGTGTATAATTTAAATATTATGAGATTTTAATAAGAACTGTCTCATGCAACTGTGGCGATGGGCAAGCCCAAATTGTGTACAGTAGGCTTCAAACTGGGAACATTGATGAAGGTTTTCAATGAATTCCTGAGGAGAAGGTGGCTGGCTGAAGTAGAGATGGAAATTCTCTCTTCTCACTGCTGAAATAATCAGTTCTCTCTTTATGGCCTCCAAGTGATTGGACAAGACTTCTCACATTGTTGAAGGCAGTCTCCACAGTCAGTTGTAGAAATAATCAACCATAGACGCAATCAACTTACTGATGATTTACATCTATGAAATAGCCTATAGTAAAAGACCAATGCTTGCTTGCCCAAATAACTGAACACTATAACCTGACCAAGGTGACACATGAACTTAACCATCACAGTCTCTGAAGGGAGATAAGGTTCAGAGGGAGATTCTGAGAGTTAAAGACCCATTGACAGTTCCTGGGTTACATGGAGAGGAAGCAATGGAAGGGGAGAAACTTTCACCCAAGTCTCACATAAGGGTCTAAAGACAGATATGAGACAAAGGTGACTTCAAACTTTTGAGACCATGTGACTGGTGGAATGGTACTAGAGATTGAGGAAGAAGGGCAAGACTGGAGATGGAAGATGATGAGTTCCCCTGTGGATGGATGGTATTTAGCACGAAAGTGAAAAAGCCAACTGGAAACGTCCAGATGGCAGTTAGACTTGAGGTGGAGAGCAGGTCCAGAAATGAGATCTGAGTCTTTGGTGTAGAAGTGGGCATAGAAGCTGTGAACATGGAAAGGTCTTCATAAGCATGTGTGGTGAGAAAGGAAAGGTGTTGAGGCCTGAGCCCTGGAGGGAAGAAGGTGCATGAGTACGTAGAGGAAGAAACAGGAGCAGTCAGGAAGGCAGGAGGCCCAAGGAGAGGAGAGGCAGGAAAAGAAGGCAGCAGACAGAGGGAAGTGTAGTTGAGGATGAAGGGCTCTGGTCATAGAAATAACAAGGGCAATTCCAGGGAGAACAAAGGAGCTAGGAGTTAAGCTTCTCCAGATTCAGGAGGAAGCAAGTATCTAGGATATGAGGCAACAGACATGGAACAGTAATTTAGTCTGGTGAAGAAGGGGCAGAAACAGAATGGGAGCTGGAGGGGTTAGAGCCAAGTAAAGATGATTTCTAGGTGGGAAGTCCTGTCCATGTGGGGTGGAAAAGGAGCCTCCAGAACAGGAGAGGCTGAAGACTGAACATGCTGGAGGAAAAACAGATATGAACAGGAACCTGAGAGTTAAGGAGGGTGGGAATGGGAATCCAGGAGAACAGATGAGTTCTGGACAAGAATAGGACTTAAAAAATAAAGTGAAGGACAAGAGATTTCCCCTGGAGACTGATGTGTGGAGATGAGGCTTCCGTTTCCTCAGTGATGCAGTGGGTAACATCTTCCAACTGGAGAGGGTACTGGGCTGGTGGCCAGGTGTGCTGGTTTGAAAGGAAGTATGCCCCCTAAGAAAAGCCATGTTTTAATATAAATCTCATTTCTTAAAGGTAGAATAATCCCTATTCAATACTGTATATTTGAAACTGTAATGAGATCATCTCCCTGGTTGATGTGATTTAGTTAAGAATGGTTGTTAAACTGGATTAGGGGATGACATGTCTCCACCCATTTGAGTGGGTCTTGATTAGTTTCTGAAGTCCTATAAAAGAGGAAACATTTTGGAGATTCAGAGAGATTCAGCGAGAGCAACACTACGAAGCAGAGTCCACCAGCCAGCGACCTTTGGAGATGAAGAAGGAAAATGTCTCCCGGGGAGCTTCATGAAACAGGAAGCCAGGAGAGAAAGCTAGCAGATGACGCCGTGTTCGCCATGTGCCCTTCCAGCTGAGAGAGAAGCCCTGACTGTGTTCACCATGTGCCTTCTCACTTGAGAGAGAAACCCTGAATTTCATCGGCCTTCTTGAACCAAGGTATCTTTCCCTAGATGCCTTTGATTGGACATTTCTTTAGACTTGTTTTAATCGGGACATTTTCTCAGCCTTAGAACTGTAAACTAGCAACTCATTAAATTCCCCTTTTTAAAAGCCATTCCATTTCTGGTATATTGCATTCCAGCAGCTAGCAAACTAGAACACCAGGGTAGAGAGAAAGAGGTCCAGAATGGCCTCTCCAGGAGCACTCCAGAGAGAATAAAGAAGAGGAAGGTACTGCCAGGAGGTGAATTCAGAGACCTGGGTTTCTGAACCACGGACAAGCAGCAACTACAGGCATATCTCATTTTATTGTGCTTCACTTTATTATGCTTTACAGATACTGTTTTTTTTTTTTGTTTTTTTTTTTTTACAAATTGAAGGTTGTGGCAACCCTGCATTGAGCAAGTCTATCAGCACCATCTTTACAACAGCATGTGCTCACTTCATGTCTCTGTATTACATTTTAGTAATTCTCACAATATTTCAAACTTTGTCATTATAGTGATCCACGATCAATGATCTTTGATGTTACTATTGTAATTGTTTTGGGGTACCATGAAGTTAATTGATAAATGTAGTGTATATTCTGACTGCTCCACTGACCAGCCTTTCCCATCTCTTTTCCTTTCCTTAGGCCTCCCTATTCCCTGTGACACATCAGCTGGGCCAATTAATAACCCTACATAGACTCTAAGTGCTCAAGGGAAAGGAAGAGTCCAATATCTCTCATTTTAAATCAAAAGTTAGAAATGATTAAGCTTAGTGAGAAAGGCCAAAAGCTGGGCCTCTGGTGCCAAACAGTTAGCCAAGTTGTGAAGGCAAAGGAAAAATTCTCGAAGGAAATTTAAAGTGCTACTCCAGTGAACACATGAGAAAGAACACACATGGTAAAAAGCAAAACAGCCTATTGCCAATAGCAATTTTTAGTGGTTTGGACAGAAGATCAAGCCAGCCATAATATTTCTTTAAGGCAAAACCTAATCGAAAGTGGGGCCCTAACTCTCTTCCATTCTTTGAGGGCTGAGAGAAGTGAGTAAGTTGCAGTAGGAAAGTCTGAAGCTTGTGGATGTTGGTTCATGAGGTTTAAAGAAAGAAGCTGTCTTCATAAAACAAAAGTGCATGGTAAAACAGCAAGGGCTGATGTAGAAGCTTCAACAAGTTATCCAAAAGCTCTAGTTAAAATACTGATGAACATGGTTACACTAAACAATAGATTTTCAAAGTAGACAAAACAGCCTTATGTTGGAAGTAGATGCCTTCCAGGACTTTCACAGCTGTAGAGAAGTCAATGCCTGGCTTCCAAGGACACGTTGACTCTCTTCATTAGGGGTTAATGAAGCTGGTGGTTTAAACTGAAGCCAATGCTTGTTTATCATGCTGGAATTTCTAGGGAACTTAAGAATTATGCTAAATTTACTGGACTTCTACCCTTATAAATGGATCAACAAAGCCTGGATGATAGCACATCTGTGTACAACACGGTTTACTGAAATATATTTTAAGCCCACTGTTGAGACCTGCTATTCAGAAAAAAAGATTCAAAATATGACTGCTCCTTGACAATATACCTGGTCACCCAAGAGCTCCAAAGGAGATGCATGAAATGAAAGGTGTTTTCATGCTTGCTAACACATAACCCATTCTGCAGCCCATGGATCAAGGAGTCATTTTGACTTTCCAGTCTTATTATTGAAGAAAATACATTTGTGAAGCTATAGCTGCCATAGATAGTGGTGCCTCTGATGGACCTGGCAAAGTCAGTCGGAAATCTTCTGGAAAGGATTCACCATTTCTGGTGGTGTGAAGCTGTATGCATCCCAGAAAAAACATGCTTTTAAATCTAATCCATTCCTGTGTGTGCGAGAGAGAGCGAGAGAGAATGTGAGTGAGCATGAGAGAAAGAGAATGTGCTTGACCAGCAGATGCTGCCATGAACCTTGTCATGTGGCAGAGGAGCCAAGGATCACCAGCAGCTTGTCTTCAGAAAGAAAGCATGGCCTTGATGATGTCTTGATTTGGCCATTTTCCTAGCTTCAAAACTGTGAGCACGCAAATTCCCATTGTTTAACCTGACATTTCATGGCATATGCTCTAAGCAGCTTAGGGAACTAAGTCATCATTCTAGATGTCATTTAGAACATTCATCATTCATGGGAAAAGGTCAAAACATCAACACTCATGGGAGTTCAGAAGAAGTTGATTCCAAATTTCATGGATGACTTTGAGGGGTTCAGGATTTCAATGGAGGAAATAACTGCAGATGTGGTAGAAAGAGGAGAACCAGGAGTGGAACCTGAAGATGTGATCCAATCGCTGCAACCTCATGATAAATATAAAATGGATGAGTTGCTTCTTATGGATGAGCAAAGACAGTGTTTTTTTGAGATGGAAGGTACTACTGATGAAGATGCTGTGAACATTGTTGGAACACAACAAAGAATTTAGAATATTACATAAATTTAGTTGATAGAGCAGCAGTAGGGGTTGAGAGGATTGACTCTAATTTTAAAAGAAGTTATAGTGGGTAAAATGCTATCAAACAGTATTGGATGCTACTGAGAAATCTTTCATGAAAAGAGTCAATCAATATGGCAAACTTCATTCTTTCTTATTTTAAGGAATTGCCACAGCCATCCCAACTTCCAGCAACCACTATCGCTGATCAGTCAGCAGCCATCAGTGTGGAGACAAGACCCTCCAACAGCAAAAAGATGATAGTTTGCTGAAGGCTTAGATGATGGGTAGCATTTTTTAGCAATAAGGCTTTTTTACATTTTTTTTAAGACAATGCAATTGCACACTTAATATACTACACTACAGTGTAAACATAACTTTGAAATGTACTAGGAAACCAAAAAACTCATGTGACTTCCTTTACTGCCGTATTTGCTTTATCGTGGTGATCTGGAACTGAACCTGCAATACCTACAAGACATGCCTGTAGTTGCTAAGGCAGGTGCTTCAGTGCTGAAAGGTTCTACCATGGCCAATAGGAAATCCTAACAGGGACCTTTGCTTTCACAAGTCTTGGGGAGAGTTTCAGGGCTCTTTCATGAAAATATCCTACTACTGATTTGGAAAATTCAATGCTGCTAAGTGCCGAACGTAGCTGAACTGCTAAAGCACGCATGTCCATGAATCAATTTTGAGAGCTGTAGCAACACCAGGAGAAGTGTAACATAAGTGTGTATTAAGTGTATTAAGGTGTGTGAGGATCAGCACCTGGCACAGACCATACCTCTGGAAGATAAACACTTAAGTAGCTATGAGCTTGCAACACAGGTGTCAGACAATCTGTCATCATCCAGAGGTCAGAAACCACTCAGGCCCAGAGATAAATTCTGTTTCTTAAATTATTCAACAATACACTGCTGTTTGTATCCTGCATACATTCAAAGTATAGGAATAAGTCAGAATCCCTTCTGCTTCAGTTTCCTCATAAGTAAATAACAATTACAGCCAACACTTATGAGCGCCTTCTCTGTGTTAGGCTCTAAGCTCTTTACAGGCATCTCACGAAAATCTATGAAGTAGGTAGTATTATTATACCCATTTTACAGATGAGGAAACCCAAGCTTGGACAGATGGTGTGGTGTACCGAGAATTGCTTTACTTTAGAGAGACAAAGGCAGTTGCACTAGTTCAGGTGTTTGGAATTTACAAGCCAGGAAAACTTCAAACATTTATTTGGAGAGCCACAAAGGATTGCCAGCTGGTTGTTTTTAAAGTCGTTTACCATGAAGGAAGAACATTTAAGAATTTTTAAGAGTGGAGAGAACTTAATCCCCAAATAAAGGATAGTCTTTTGCATTTTTAAATTTACATCATTTCTTTAGTATCATTTTAATAACAAGAAGCTGACTTATATTAAATATTTCAGGCACACACAAAAATGCACAGATAATGTAAGGAACACCAGTGTGCCCTCCCTTGAGCCTAAGAAATAAAACATGAGATTGAACTGGGGTACTCCGGTACCCCTCTCCCCGACTGCACGACCCGCCCTCTGCAAAGGTAACCATTACCCTAACACTGATGTTTCTCACTTTCTGGTGTGTTTTCATTACATTCAATAATTACTGGAGCAACCTTTTCTAGTGCGGCCATCTGGTGGGTGGCGATTCAAGGGCAGCACCGCGAGGGGCTGTGAGGACCCAGTAGACTACAGACCCGTTAAGACCCTGCACCGGACCTCGCATTTTTGGAAATCGTTGCTCTAAGGGGTCTGGGGACTCTCTAATAGTCGCAGTAAGCAAAACCCTTCAGCAGTTAGGAAGGTCAAAGTCCACCTCTTACTTTACTGCCTCCCCTACAAGGAGCTGATATTTGCCTAACTCTTCACCCATATTAACAGGTCATTTCTTGAGAGCCCCTTCAGGCTTTCGCTGGAGTCAGGAGCCTTTCACTGGACCCCGAGTTCTTGGAGCTTGTCTGGTTTTTCTGCTTCGACCCTTTCACAGATGGGCCCAAGAGGCCCAGAGAGGTCGGGGTCTCCCCTCCTGGAGCCCACCCCCCTCTGCCCCCAGCGCCCACCCCGGGCTCAGCCAGCGCGGAACCCGGAAGCAGCCAGCGCGGTCTTCGGGGGTTTCGCGAGCTGGGAACCCAACACAACCACTTTGCCTTTGTTGTATACCATACTTTCTACCGTTTCCTGCAAAATGTGACTCCTAAATGTAATTTCTGGGGAGTCTAAACGCCAGCAGAGAAGGAAAACACACCCGAGGCGGGTATGGAGTGTCTGGATTCTTTCAGCCCTCAAAGACAGGACACTGCCTCTGGGTCAGACTCTGCACAGCTCTCCAGAGGCATCTTATCGACAAGGCTGCAGGGGCTACTGCACCCACTTTACAGATGAGGGCTTTCACGCTTGAAGAGATGGGGTGGTCTGCTCTCAGCTGTTCGGCCCCTCAGGGTCCGTCTTCCCCCGCCCCGCCTTCCAGCGCTTACCATGGCGTCCGAGCCGTGGCCGCCGAGAGACGTGGGGAAGCGAACGTCGCGGACCTTCACCGCGGAGATCCTGCCGTGCACCATGGCTCGCGCCTGAGGATCCCGGACCGCGGCAAACGCTGGTGCTCGAGCGGTCGCGGGCGCTGATTGGCCGGCGGTGGGGGCGGGACCCTCACGTGTCCTGGGAGTCCGTCCGTGGATGCACTTCCGCCAGCGCGGGCCTCATAGTCTTCCCAGGAATCTTCCCCGCGTGTGACCTGGCAGCTCTGGTGGGCCCTGGCAGCCAGGGGGAGATCCCGCCTGAACTGGAAACTCGCCCGGTGACGTGCCTAGTAGCGGCGCCGAGCATGGAGAAGACGGGCCTGCCTGTGGTGCAGCCTCCACAGAGCAGCTTTGCGCCAGGGGCTGAGCTCCTGTCCCCCAGTCCGTCGGTGGACTGGCGCATCCCGAGACCCGAGTTTCACTCGGTACCCCAGGCAGGTCTCTTTAAGCGGCCTCCGCCTCAGTTTACCACCCGACAGATTAATGCGCGACTACCATTTATGACACCTCTACTGATGCAGACTTTTTTTTTTTTTTAACACTGTCAGGCACAGGCAGTGAAGCGGGTCTCCGGCGTGGCAGGCGAGAATTCTGCCACTGAGCCACCATCGCACCGCCCATGTAGACTGTTTTAAACACATTTTCTCATGGTCCTAACGCGCAAGGTGGGGAGGTCATTTTCATTTTATGGGTGAAAAAGTATGGTTTCAGAGAGGTCAAATGACTCGCCCAAGGTCACACAGCTAGCTAAGTGGCAAAGCGTCTTGGCTGCAATCGTGGGCTGTACCCTCAAGTACAGAAATTCTTATTTTTGGAGCTACTAGATCCTTCTGAGAACATGTTGATAGCTTATGGATTTTAATTTTAAAAAACATTTGCACAATGCAAGTTTTCATATCATGTTAGAAACTGCAATGCCTCTCAATTCCTACCTCCAGGAATGCCTTGAAGGTTCAGTGAAATCTTTGCTAAATAAGGTTGGGTGGTAATGCTATAGATATTATATTATAGTATTAATGTATGTGACTGTGGGCATGGCACTTTAGTAGAAGTTACATACATGAACCATACAAACTCAGTAATATTACTTCTAGGTATTTATCTGAGAGAAATTAAAACCTATGTTTACAGTAAAACTTGAATATTTGTAGTAGCTTTATTCATGATATCCCCAAACTACAAACAACTCAAATGTCCATCAACAGATAAAAAAACAGGTGTTCTAGTTTGCTAGCTGCCGGAATGCAACACACCAGAGACAGATTGGCTTTTAATAAAAGGGGATTTATTTTGTTGGTTCTTCAGAGGAAAGGCAGCTAACTTTCCACTGAGGTTCTTTCTTACGTGGAAAGTACAGGATGGTCTCTGCTGATCTTCTCTCCAGGCCCCTGGGTTCCAACAACTTTCCCCTGGGGTGACTTCTTTCTGCATCTCCAAAGGCCTGGGCTGAACTGCTAGTGCTGAGATGAGGAATGCGGAGCTGCTTAGGCTGTGCTACCTTGCACTCTCTCATTTAAGCACCAGCCAATTAAGTCAAACCTCACTCATTGCAGCAGACACGCCTCCTAGCTGACTGCAGATGTAATTGGCAACAGATGAGGTTCACGTATGGTTGGCTTATGTCCACAGCAACAAGACTAGGTATGCTCACCTGGCCAAGTTGACAACTGAATCTAACTAACACAACAGGCAAAACCAAATTGTCCTATATCCATACAAAAGAATGTTATTCAGTCATAAAAGGGAAGAAACTACTGATAATATGAAAATGATGAATCTTCAAAAGCATCATGTTGAATGAAAGAAGCCAGACAGAAATAAATGACTTCATACTGTATGAGTCTGTCTGTAAGAAATTCTAGAAATACAAAAGTGTCGTGACAAAAATCACTCAGTGGCTGCTAGGGGTTGAGGGTGAATAGAGAGGATTGACCCCAAAGGGGTATGACAGAACTTTTTGGAATGATGGAAATATTTTATATCATGATTGTGATAGTGTTTTCATGACTATACATTTGTCAAAACTCATCTAATTGTATACTTAAAATGAATTCTATTGTATATAAATTATACCTCAAAACTAATTTAAAAAAGCGAAAAACTGTTGCTTTGTGGATTCTCTTCCTCCTTCTGTTTGTTGTTTGTTGATTCTGAGTTTGGACTCTCTGGAATTGCATGTAAAACTCCCCAAGAATTTTCTCTTGTATTTATTGTGAACTGAGCTTCTTCTGGTTCCAGGAGTCTCAAAAAAGTTCTGCTGGATTAACAGTAACCTCTCTAATTTTCTAATAAAGATAACGTTTATAAAAAAACAACCAACTAATCATCCAGCTCCTTGATTGTTTCAAGGGATTTGGGATGGAAGGAGGCATAAATGCATATATTCAGGTGTCATCTAGGTCCATTGTATATTCTTTTAGTGTTTTAGAAGACAGAAGTTTTCTTTGAAAATAGTGCAATTATAAGTGAGTAAAAAAAATTTTAACCTTGAAGGGACACGACTAAATAACTTGGTTTTTTTTGTTAGGATCACTGTCAATTCTTTTGGCCAACTGTAGAGTTTTGCTTTTATTTCTCTCATCCATATCAGCATTTTGACTAGAGGCAGTGTTTTTTACTTTGGATTCTCAAAGTTCCTCCAGCTTGCTCAGGTTAACTTGACCTACAAGATTTAAGTGAAACTGGATTGAAATGCCCACGTGTGCAGGAAATCTAGTCTCTCACCCAATATTTCTGGAAGTACTTGTACTTACTTTTCTCTTACTCACCTGATTCAGTGTATGTAATTGCTAAATCTTTAATTTCTTCACTGCATTTAACCTCTTATGTGTGAAATCCACTTGTCACCTTTCTTTGTACCTTGTCAATCCATGTGGATGTTACCCCAAACCCTTTTACTTTGCTAAGTGCCACTGACTCAAAGTTATGTGTAGCAGATGTGAAGGAAGGTTTGGGGCAACACAGGAGGACCCAGAAGACATCTTACAATAGAATTAAGACATGTTTTGTAGAGGTCTGTGGGCCATTCCTGCCATAGGAATTTTCACACATTATTTAACTTCGCTTCCACTTTACCAATTTTCTGAATACTTTCTTTTTCTTCTGTTTCTTCTTTTTAGCTCAACACCCCACCATCATTCCTGTTCACTTGTTATATAAGGCAGAAGAATTTAACCATCTCATAATTCATCTAAACCCTTCTGGAGGACTTTTTTCAACAAAAGTTTTATCTTCCTGAGAATTCCACAGTGAGCAATTAAAACAATTTTTTTTCTCCTGACTATATAATTTAAAGATTTCTATGCTCATAATGATTCTGACACCTACAAGCGCCTAAAATGGAGTTTAAAATGAACCAACATGCTTTCAACACAACTTTACTATCAAGCACATAGATTCCCTTACCATTTCCTCAGGAGATATTCTCAGGACACATGTATGGGAACTCTGGAAATGTTAACGGTAAGGAAATTTTACAAGATGGGCTAATCACTTCTGAGTGCTGCAGGAAACTGAAACTTCAGCTCTAGTTAATTCATTAGTACCTGTTTTGGCAAAGCGAATTTCATGCTTCCACAGATATTCAAAAGTAAGAAAGAACTGTTGTGTTCCTATGGAAGCAATTGTATTCCTGTGCTAGTTTAAAGCTCGTGTACCCCAGAAAAGCTATGTCCTTTAATCCTCATTCAATATTGTTCAGTGGGATCTTTCTGATTGTTTCCATGGAGATGTATCTCCACCCATTCAAGGTGGAGTTGCTTACTGCGGTGAGCCCTTTAAGAGAGAACCATTTTGGAAAAAGTTTCAGAGCCAACAGAGCCTACACAGCCTGAGACCTTTGGAGATGAAGAAAATGCTCCTAGGAAAGATGTTTGAAACCAGAAGTCAGAGATCCTAGCAGACATTACCATGTGCCTTCCCAGCTGACAGAGGTGTTCTGGACCCACAGGCTTTTCTTGAATCAAGGTATCTTTCTCTGGATGCTTTGTTGGGGCATTTTCAGCGCCTTTGAACCATAAACTTGAGATTTAATAAATTCTCCTTTTTAAAAGCCATTCTGTTTCTGGTATATTGCATTCCAGACAGCTTTTACAAACTAAAACAATGCCTTTTTCTTAGGATAAAAAAGGGTAACCAGGAGCAAGCTTGTTTTAGTTTATTAGGAAACAATGGTGACAAATGATCATTCCCTCTGGCCAAAGATGATAAATGATGCCATTCTCTTTTTAGAAATAAAACAAATAGAAACTCCTGAAGCAAAAACTGATTGGACAGGAGTAAGTCTCCCTGGCAACATGGAACTGGACTGCCAGGGATGAGCCTGGCCTTCCCACCATAGGATCAACAAAGACTTCCTGGGGGAAAGATGTGTAGCAAATAAGGTATCAGTGGCTCAGAGAGTTCAGAGTTGAGAGGTTACTCTAGAATACTACTCCCAGGCAAGGTTCAGCTAGATATTGCTATTTACCATGGTTTGCCAAACCCCAATCAAAAAATTCCTACCAACCCTAAAGAATACCTAGGGCTCTATTTGAGATTTTATAAAGGTTCCATGCAGTATGATTACTTTCTAGAAACCTACAACCTGCAGATGGGTTTCTAGGCCAGATAAGTCCTGAAACCCAGAGAGGCCAGCCTCTCAACTAGTTCCATCCCCCTATCCCATATTATTGACAACCCTTCCAACATAAAAAGGTTAGAATGGGCATTGCCTAAATACCTCTAAAAGACTGGGAGAAAGATCAAAGGAGAAGGTGAAGTTATAACAGAGAGGATAGGTGAGTATGACTGCTGAATCATTCTGTTGATATTTCTTTTTGCCTCCAGTGTCTTGGAGCAGCTAGAAGGAATATTCTAAAATTGTGGAACTGTAATCCACACCAAACTCTGAAATTTGTTCTATAACTAATTGTTGCAATGTGCTTTGAAATTTATTACTTTTTTGTACATATGCTACTTTTCACAATAAAAAAGAACAAAAGCTGATTGGGAAGTATATCGAACTGATAATTTATATAAAACTAACATTTGTGGTACATAGCAATGTACATTACATTAAATGCAAAAAAAGTCCTTATTATGCAGGCAGTGAAGGAAATATCCCAAATCTTGAGACTATTCAAAACTCTAACTTCAAATCCAGAATCTTAAGAGTCACTCAACTTTCTAATTTTCAAAACTTGATTACCATATGTGGTAAGACTTCATTAAACAGTGTATCTGATTAGCTGTAATTCCCTAATTCTTGATTATATCATCCAGGGTGTTACAGTTAGTAAATTCCTACTTTCTACTGAAACAATCTTGGTATTATGATGAATATTAAAGTGCTGCCTACAAATTGATAGCACAAATTAAGATAAATCAAAGGGGTGGGCAGGATTGGAGAACCACAAAGATTAATGCAGTGACCAGAATTAGTTTTAGCAAAACTGTTACCATCCCGTAATCCAGAAAGAATAAGGCATGGCAGTAGTTATATGAGGAGGCCATATAGTGCAGAGCCTTTGGTTGAAGGACAGTCAGTCCAGTCTTCCAGGGAGGGAGCCGGGGGAATAAATACCTTGACCTCTTTCCTGTTTCCTCCCAACCTCAGATAAGGCTCCTCATTGGCTGAACTCAACAGGAATCTGGAGAGCCAGAGAGCCCATTGACAAGTACAGGTCAGCCTTTGGCAGAGAGCAAGGCTGAATGGATGTGGAGGGGAAAATGGACAATGCTGGGTGCAAGTTGTATAGGCATTCCTTTCTCCACCAACAATTTGAATGTTCATTTTACTAAGTCAGGACGCTGGGGGCCAGTGACAGAAACTTAATACAACAAACAAAAAAGGAAAAACTGAAGGAAGAGCAGAGAGGAACTGATATTAGGGAAATAAATGGTATCAGGGCACATTGTTTCACAGCTTCATGTTGTGTGATCAGACAAGAGGTGAAATACATTTTACGACTCCACAGAGAAAAATCTTAGAGAAAAACTTCGAGATCTAAATGAAGATTTGCATAAATGGATGGAAAGACTGATTAATTTATAATTTATATGCATAAAGCAATTCCAACCAAATTTCACTCGAATTTTTTTAAATATGAAAAATAAAGTCTAAACTTAATTAGGAATTTGCTAGAATACCAAGATTAAAAAAACAATAAAAAGGAATAGCAATGGGGACTTGCCCTCTTGGTTATTAAAATGTATTATAAAGTGATAGCAATTAAAAGGTGTTATGTTGGAAGAAATGACAAGTCAGCTAGACCAAACAGAAGTGTGCAGATGTGCATGATAAAAGAATGAAAACCAAGGGGTGGGAATATATTAAACAATAAATGATATTGGAAAACTGTATGGGAAAAAAATTATGCTACCCCCAAATAACTTCCATATGAATCGAAGAGAAATGTAAAGAAAAGAAAAGCATAAAATTTAATATATATGAGATGAATATTTAATGTTGGGATGGATACTTTCTAAGCATACAATAGGAATTAATAGATTTGACAAAGTAGATCTATACAACTTAAATGTCAAAAATCACATGCAAAACTAAAAGGCAAACAGCAAGCTAGGTAAACATTCCTAAATTGAGCAATTGTTACTATATCGTATAAAAATACTTAACATATATTAAATAATTTGTGTTAACTAAATTTTACTTTTCTGAAATTAGGGAAATATAAAGCTATTAATTTTTAGGTGATATAATAGTAAAAGGTTAATTAATACTATTACCTTATTGAAAATAGCAGTTGTTTTTGATCAGCCATTCATAATTTAGTATTAGATAATTTTATTTTCATTAAACCTATAGTAGAAGAAGTGTAAAATACACAGTGTTTAAGACCATGCATTTTTCCTTTTTTAGAAAATTAAATACCTTATGGTCAAAAATGTTTTTTCTAATATCTCTTACTTAAGACGCTCTGTGAGTAGCTTTACCCAAAGTAAATTTTTTATAATGATACATTACTTGTAGTGGCTGGCATAATTGGGGACAAAAAAGGAAATATTTGTAAAAAAATAATGTCATTCAACCTGACATGGAAAATTAACCACAATGAGTTTCATAGTGTTCTTAATTTAATGAAGAACTGATTTAACTCTGCTCGGGAGCTATAAATAACTGAACATTCTTTTCAATGGAAGTATAAATTAAATTCAGAATATACTTTCGTTTAATACCAATTTTTTAAAAAACTGATGAGAAAGTATGAAAAGGAACTATAAAGATAAATTAGGTGCATTCAATGAGAACTTTTATTTCAATTATCCACAAAACAATATTATAATACTTTATAAAAATATTAAGTTTTAGGCTACCGTCATTCATTAAAAAAAGTGTTTGTGCTAGAAAGTTGTTTTTTGACAACTTCTGTTTTTGGTAAAGGTTAAGTTCCACATTAAGAGAGAGAAGAAAACAGGCTGTTGAAAAAAATCTTCAAATGTACAAAGTTGTTTATTTTTCTTGGCAATTGAAAAATACATAACCATTTAAACTGAATACACATTAAGTTAGTGTTTTATTTCCTTACTATACAACTGTTATTACAAGGAACTGTTCCATTGTTAAAACCTAATGAATACCATCAACTTTTCCTGTCTTATTTTTTTTTAAGAGCATTAGTACATATATAATTTGTTACCCTTTTTAAAATGCTTAGAAAAATTACAATATCATAGTTCACATAAAGCCCTTTAAAAATCTGATATCACAGGTTGTAGAAGTTAAGGGTAAATAATGACGCACTCTTCTTAGGAAGACCCTCTTGGTAGAGGAACTCAATACTAAGCAGGTTACGTAAACATAAGAAACAATCACAATTTTTAGTACCAGAACTGTTGCCAACTTGCATGAAGTTCATCTGTCACATTTTAAAACGGTTTGAATTTCAACAGATACCAGGGCGCAGAATTTTATATTTCATGATTAAATCAGTTAAATGATGCTAGTTAAAAATTACATTCCTAAAATATGGGGACCTGATGTTATTGCTTTATTTAAAGTGTGACCATAAAATAAGAGTACTTTAAAACATAAATACCAGACTTTCATTTATTAGATTCAGTTTTTCCATTGCTAGACACTTAAATCAGTAATGCTGCTATTCAAATTCATATTTCAAAATTTCTTTCTGACTTAGGCAATAAAAACCAATCTTATTTCATGTTTCACTTCTGCACTTAAAATGGACAAAATTTATCCCCTTTTTTGCACTATTATTATTCTGAATTAGTTTTCCTCCTCAAATCAATTATATTCTAAAAAAGAGGAAAAATAGTCAATATTAAGTCTATTTAAAAGATGAATGTAAGATAAAACAAATTTAAAAACCAGAATTTAAAAATGTTTTGAGTAAAAGCTGTATCACTGAAGTGTGAAGTCTTAACTTTCCCATTTTGAGGATATAATACTCATGTAGTGTGTATACTAAGAAAAATTATACTCATACCTTATAATTCTTTAAAAGTCTCAGAAAATAGATAAGTGAGGAACTCTGAGTGCAGCAAAGCCATTTTGTTACTTCATGATATTAACATTAAACATTACATTCCATCCCTCTACCTATAAAGATTTCACATTTTCTTTTCTCATATTTCTTTTAAATACATTTTTCTCTCTTAATCTATATTCATTAACAGCAAAAGTGCATTCAAGTCCCTGATCTAGTGATATATTTGTGGCACCCTACACCATAAGTACATGTTACCAACATCTACAATACCAAGTCTATTTTTTGAAAAAGCATTGCTTAACTTCTGGATGTTATCTTTCATGTTATCTAAAGATTAAAAGATTTCCCCTTGGATTGGACAGTACAATTTCAACCATATATTGCCTTTTTAAAAAAATCAATTCAACTTTATAAAACATTAACTCACTTTCTAGTTATGTTTATTATTCTTAATTAAATTATTCAGAAAATGATTAAAGTGAAAAATGTCTTATTCTACTATCCAGTTCCATGAATGAGTATTAATATAGTACATTATACTTTCAAATTCCACTTTTGAGGTCTAACATTTAATCAAGTTTTACATGCTGCTTATATTCCTTTTTGCTTCCGAAAAATTTGGCCCATTTCCATGCAAAAGGAGGCATATATTAAAATTGCATATTAACTGTTCAACTTAATGAATGCAAGACATTTTTAAAAACTGGAATGGAATTGTTTGGTCCCATGAAGTTCTGTGATTTTAGATTTCATTATGGTATAATTTTTTATGTCCCAAATTTTGTGTATAATGATTAATAATTTCCCCTTAATTCTGAGTTTGAGGCAAAAAAAAAAAAAGAAAGGAGAGGATTTATAACCAGTAGCCTTGTTGCTCTTCATTGTCAGGCTATCACACATTCATCAACATCTTGGCTATAACTTTCTTTGGACCCTGAAATAAGTTGGAAAATTCATCATTGGTACTTTAGAGTTTAACACTCGGGAAAAAAAAAGTGGTTTTGTGCAACCATGTCTGGAATTCCAGTTTACCATTAAAAACATGCAGAGTGAAGATTTTCTTCTCTGAATTCCTGTACATAGTGAGGAATTCTACACAAGTTCTTTATATTTTGGCAGATTTGTGCATATAAAATAGGCTACTTGACTTATAAATTTTCTCCTGGCTGGTACTGTGGCTCTGTAGCAGTGAAGTAGTCTTCCAAGAAGGACTGAATATATTCAAATGTTGGTCGTTCATCAGGGTCCTTCTTCCAGCAAAGGTTCATCAATTCATGCAGGGATTCTGGACAGCCTTGAGGGCAAGGCATCCTGTATCCTCGTTCCACCTGTTCCAGCACTTCCCGGTTTACCATGCCTAACAAGAAGATTTATAAATTAAAAAACAATGACCCTAACCACCACTCGCAAAACCAAACAAATTCCTTAGTCACTAACTGATTCGAAGTATAGAGTGAGATGATGGTTTCAACAAAGAAACAAAATAAATTTAAAAAATCAAAGTGTATCAAACAAAGCTTAGGAAATGCTTATCTGTGTTTCAAATGTCTTATTATTTTATTCCATCCAAAACCTCACTGTGCTGGTTTTAAAGTATTATGTACCCCAGAAAAGCCATGTCTTAATCCCAATCTAATCTTAGGGGAGCAGCTGTTTCTTTTAATCCTGATTCAATACTGCAGGTTGGAAAGTCTTGATTAGACAGATTATCTTCAACAGAGACGTGGCATGCCCAATTGTGGGTGTGACCTATGATTAGATGGAGATGTAACCCCACATCCTATATGGGTTTTGATTAGTTTACTGGAATCCTTTAAAAGAGGAAACATTTTTGGAGAGAAACAGAGGTGATGGAAACAACAGAAATGACAGAGATGAGAGAGAGCAGAGACACGAATGTTTGGAGATGCTTGGAGCCCAGTAGCTGTCACCATGAGATGTTAAGCAAGCGAGTGGAGGAGGGGCCAAGATGGCAGCTTAGCAATGTGTGCATTTTAGTTCATTCTCCAGAACAACTACTAAATAACCAGAAACAGTACAGAACAGCTCCTGGAGCCATGTCAGTGACCGGACACACAGCGTACCCCAGTCTGGACCAGCTGGACTGGCTGCGAGTCTCCGGAACTGTGAGTTCCCCAAGCTGCGGCAGCCGGCGGCCAGCACCTGGTGCCCCTCCCCCACAGGCGGCTTCCCGGAGGGAAAGGAAAGAGACTCTAACAGTAGCAGGGACTGAGTCCAACCAAACACCAATTGTGGCATTAATAAACAAATTCTGACCACTAAAAATAGGCCCCCAGCTCAGGCAAAACTGGTCAAGGCGGAGGTCGCTTATTGGGCTAACCTAAAGAGGAAAGAGGACGAAACAGGTTTTTGTGGCTGTTTCTACCGAGGCTTGGCTGCCTCTGGATTCAGCGGTGTTACTACTCGGGCTGCAACTGCCCCAGGAATAGGCAGAAACAGACTGCTTTCAGGGCTATCTCCCACGTGTGCCTTCCCCAGGGGAGTGGTGAAGCCCAACTTAGGTGGAATCCCTCTCTCAAGGAATTCAGATCCCAGGGTTTGGCAATTTGAAGCCATTAAAACCAGCCTACAACCTCTCCTCTGTCTCCACCATGCCCCCAG
The DNA here is from genome assembly GCF_023851605.1 of Tamandua tetradactyla. Taxonomy (NCBI): domain Eukaryota; kingdom Metazoa; phylum Chordata; class Mammalia; order Pilosa; family Myrmecophagidae; genus Tamandua; species Tamandua tetradactyla. Next base: position 63,699,115 of record NC_135344.1, read on the forward strand.
CAGGAAGAGCCTTCCAAAGTTAAAGGAGCCACAATATCTTTTTTGCTGGTGGGACCCGCAGACAGACAAGTGCCACATACTGGGCAGGATAAGAAAAACAGAGCCCAGGGACTTCACAGGAAAGTCTTTCAACCTGCTGGGTCTCACCCTCAGGGAAAACTGACGCAGGTGACTCCTTCCCCCTGATAGGAGGCCAGTTTAGTCCGGCAAAACCGGGTTGGAGTCTGTAATACCTATGTAGACCCTCCTAAGGGTGGGGAGGGAAAAGGCACCTTACAAGCAGGACAAGAAACAAGAAAACAAGAACTGAAAAATTACCCTCTGTTAAACAAAACTTAAGCTAGACGCCCAGAAAAAGCTGAACTGAAGGTCAAAGAACAGACAGACAACAAGCTCATCTAGCAAGAAAACCCTAGGTAAGATAAGTGAAAGTAATCTCCAGAATAAACTAATTAAGGTAATTAAATGTCTAGACGCCAGCAAAAAATAACAAATCACACCAGGAAAATTGAAGATATGGCCCAGTCAAAGGAACAAATCAATAGTTCAAATGAGATACAGGAGCTGAAACAACTAATTCAGAATATACAAAGAGAAATGGAAAACCTCATCAAAAACCAAATCAATGAATTGAGGGAGGACATGAAGAAGGCAAGGAATGAACAAAAAGAAGAAATGGAAAGTCCGAAAAAACAAATCACAGAACTTATGGGAATGAAAGATACAGAAGAGATGAAAAAAACAATGGAAACCTACAATGGTAGATTTCAAGAGACAGAGGTTAGGATTAGTGAACTGGAAGAGATGTTAAGCAAGCCAAAACCTGGAGAGAGTCAAAGGAAGCCAAGAGATGAAACCAAACCCCAGAGAAGCAAAGTGAGGAACCCCCAAACCGACAGAGACTGAAAGCAACTGAGCCCAGGAGCAAGGGACCAGAAGATGCCAGCCACCTGACTTCCCAGCTGACAGAGCTGTTCCAGACAATATCAGCCTTTGTTGAGTGACGATAACCTCTTGTTAGTTCCTTAATTTGGGCACTTTCACTTTCTTAGAACTGTAAACTTATAACTTATTAAGTTCCCCTTTCTAAAAGCCATTCCATTTCTGGTATATTGCGTTCTGGCAGCTTCCAAACTAACACACTTACTTTTAACATTAATGCTTTCAAAAGTCAACTCCATTTAATATTTGAGATGTTAGGATCCCATTTCTGAGGAATTAATACTGATATTAACTGTTACCAATAACCAAACTTGTGTTAATGAGATACAATGGTTTAAGGTACAATGGATTTAGTTTCTGTAAGAACTTTCAAACGGGAATTTAGAAGAAAGAGTTCTAGTCCTGGTTGTGCTATGTGACTACATTATTATTTACTGACTCTTGAGACTTTATATCAAGTCACTTCCCTGAAGCAGTTTCCTTCTCTAACATCAACTGTTTGATTTTCTTCAAGTTATTACACACAGTTCTTTTCTTGTATTCCTTTGTAATTTTCCTCTATCCCTGCTCCCTCTGCAGCAGCTCAGCCTATATTATAACAGAACAATAAAAAGGCCTCTTTGAAATTTTCCCTGTATTACATCACCAAGTCCTCAATGCCACCACAGCAGCAGCACCTCACTCTCCGGTACCAGAATCTGTTCTAGTTTGCTAGCTGCTGGAATGCAATATACCATAAATGGAATGGCTTTTAAAAGGGGAATTTAGTAAGTTGCTAGTTTAAAGTTCTAAGGCCAAGAAAATGTACCAATTAAAACAAGTCTATAGAAATGTCCAATCTAAGGTATCCATCCAGGGAAAGATACCTTGGTTCAAGAAGGCCAATGAAGTTCAGGGTTTCTCTCTCAAGTAGAAAGGCACATGGTGAACACGCCCAGGCCTTTGTAGATGCAGAAAGAAATCACCCCAGGGAAAGTTATTGGAACCCAGAGGCCTGGAGAGAAGGCCAGCAGAGACCATCCTGTACCTTCCCACGTAAGAAAGAACCTCAGTGGAAAGTTAGCTACCTTCCTCTGAAGAACTAACAAAACAAATCCCCTTTTATTACAAGCCAATTCGTCACTGGTGTGTTGCATTCCAGCAGCTAGCAAACTAGAACATGTGGGTTCACCAATGACAAATTCACTAGCTTCTTTATTTTGCCTTCAGTTTTGAAGGACACAGGAGGTTAGATCGGCAGTTTTCCCCAGCATTTCAAGGATACAATTTCATTCCCTTCTGGCTTCCAAATCTTTTTGAAAAGTTAGCCATTAGACTAACCACTGCTCCTGTGACAATAATAAACTACCTCTCTCTGGCTACTCTGGGTTTCATTTTCATAATTTCATGGAGTTTCTTTATATTTAACCTGCTTGACAGGTCCACTGAGCTTTCTGAATCTGTAGGTTTTCTTTATCAGATTTGGAAAGTTTTTGGCCTTCAGTTTATCAAATATTGCTACTGTTCCATTTTTTCTCATCTGCTCCTGGGGTTCCAATTACATATATAGTCAGACCTTTTTGTCTATGACCTACTTGTTTCATATACTCTGTCCTTTTTTTTTCTATTTTTTTCCCTCTATGCATTAATTTGGATTTTTAAAAATTAACATGTCTCGAGTCCACTAATCTTCTGCTGTGTCCGTCCAATGAGGTCTTAATTTCATGTATTTGCTTTACAGTTCTAGAATATCCATGATTCTTTTTTTTGGGGTGTGTGTGTGTGTGTGCATGGTAGTCCAGGAAATGAACCCTGGTCACCTGCATGGAAGGCATTTTACCACTGAACCACCCTCTCACTCCCATGATTTACTGATTTATTTTTTGGGGCAGGTTCAGGGAATCAAACCCAGGTCTCTGGCATGGCAGGTGAGAATTCTGCCACTCAGCCACTGATGTACCGCCCCCATGATTCTTTTTTACAGATTCCAATTCTGTTAAAGTTATTGATTTTTCATCCATTTTTCCAAGCTTTTCCTCTATTTAAAATTTTTAAATATCGTTATTTTGAAGTCCTTCTCTGCTAACTCCAATATCTGGATCATTTCTGGTTCTGTTTCCACTGAGTTTTAATCCTGGTAATCAGTCATCATTTCCTCTTCCTCATATGTTTAGTAATTTTTAATTTTATTCTAGGCATTGTAAATCATACATTGGAGATTATCCAGATCATGCTATCTTTCTCTAAAGGATGTTAAGTTTTATTCTAACTGGTAGTTAATAACTGGCAGATCACCTAGATTTTCTCAAGGTTTGGTTTTAGGTTTTGCTGCTTCAGATTATTTCAGTTTTGCCCTTTCTCTCAGGACATGATCTTTTTGGGGTTTCAACAAAAAGTCTGGAGTGTTCTCCAAGGTCTTGCCACTTTAGCCAGGCAAGAACTTGCCAGAACTCTGTAACCTCTGAACTCTGCTTTGCTCCCCAGCCTCCCAATGACTATCTTCTGTTAGTCCAGTATTACCTTGCACATGTTCAGATCAGGAGTTGACCAAGGACCTGAAGGGAATTTTTAAGCAGAATTTTTGGGACCTTTCTCTGTGACTCCCTCTTTTCTAGGGCCTTGCCCTCCAGATCTCAATACCCTAGAAGCCCTGAACTCAGATCTTTGTCTCCTTTCCCAAGTGAGACTGTTGCTTCTCTCTGCATGGGCTTTATTGTCCCATGCCCTTTTGAAAAATGCCTTCAGGGAGAAAACTGAGGTAAATAAAAGGCTCAGCTCCTTATCTCAAGGATTGTTGCCCTCACTGGTTGCTGTGCAATGCTAAAACAGTTGTTTTAAAGATTTTGTCTACTTCTGCAGTTGTTTGCAGTGGGATACTAAGTTGGATACTAGCTACTCTGTGAAGGTCAAAATTGAAAGTTTCTTGTGGTTATAAATTTTAAACAAAATTACCTGGCATGGTTATATTTTTCACTCCATTATATTTAGTCACATGAGTGCCAGTGTTGAGTTGGCAAAGTTGGATTTAACAAGTATGCTTTTGCTAGGCAAAAGTGATGAAATAAGAGAAAGGAAAATAGCAATTATAAATGCAGGGGAGTAAATCATACTGCTTGGCTATAGTATTTAAACAGATTAAGGAGTAGAGCAATTTTATGAAGGGAGTGAGGGGCATGAAAAGATGATAGAATAAATGGACTGGAGATCAAGACATTACTGGGAGTGGGGTAGAGAGAATGAGCCTCAAAGACAGGAGGTGATGGTCAGAGTATGGATGTATCAAACTGAGATTATTGAAAGGTTGATGTTTTTGTAACATTAAGGTTTAGGCTATGAACATGGGAAGACTGGTTGGGAGATGGGAGAAAAAACTGTTGGAGGAGAAGAATTCAGGCTACAAGAAACCAGGTATTGGAAAAATCATCAACATATCTATTAAATGAATTACGATAGTAGCAGTGGAGACAGTGATGGGGACTCAGTAAAGAAGGGAACTTTAATGTTGAGTAGCAGATAACAGCAACAACAAGATAAAGGGGGTGATACAATTTAAAGGCAGATTCAAAGCTGGAGGTATTTTGGAAAGAAGGATATCGTAGGTAATATGAAAAAACATATGGTTAACAACAGTTTCTCTTGAGGACTGAATTTTATATGCTTTCACTCTACTCCAACTCTTAGAAATACTTCAGTAGAAAAGTTTGAGAAGTGTCAGCCTAAGACAACATTCAATTGTAGCTTAATTTCAAATGAGCTAAAATCTATCCTTCCTCTGAAAGCTATATAAATTTCTTATTTTTGAGAGGAAAACATTTTTACTTTTCTTCTCTATTAATAACAGATATATTACTGAAAAGTTTGTAAATAAGTTTTGCTAGGAGAAATGAAATGTGACAAATGTCTTTTCAAAAGAAAACAGCGTATTGAGGAATACATCAACAAAAAAGAACAATTACTTGCTTGGGGGGCAGGGAAGATGGCCCAGGATATTTCAGGTATGCTTATGCTCTGACAGTACAGTAAAAATAAAAGACCCTTTTGGAAAATGCCCTAAGGGAGAAAGCTGAGGTGAATGTGGGGCATACCTCAAGTGCCTGCCCTATCTCAAAGATTTTGATTCTCACTGGTGGCTGTTCATCCAATGCCAAACTTCTCTTAGTGAGAAAGACTGAGAAGAAATAAAGGCTTTTCTTTTTTCCCTTATATTTTGCTCCCTATAAACCCCAGTTAAGGGCAGGCCACGGTGGCTCATTGACAGAGTTCTCGCCTGCCATGGCAGAGACCCGCATTTGATTTCCAGTACCTCCCCATGCAAAAAATAATAATAATAAAACCCCAGTTAAAGTCTCCGATAAAATAAGCAAGAGTTACGGAAATGTAAGCATACCTGGATATGGTACTCTGCCCTTCGTTACTAGTTCTGTCTGTAGAATTCCAAATGACCACACATCAGACTTTATTGTAAACCGACCATACAGTGCAGCCTCAGGAGCTGTCCATTTGATTGGAAATTTTGCACCTTAAACGATATTGAAAATCTTGCCTAAGTAAATTGTTTGAAAAATTTATTTGTATAAATATACATAAACATACATAAGACTAATTTTTTGTCAATATTTCCTCCTTATGTGTCATTAGGGTCAAATTCTTCAAAACTGCAAGATACATTCCTTATTAAGAAAAAAAATCCTTAATTTTAAAATTTTGTATTAAAATAAATTGTATTTGTTCTTCACAAGATACTAAAAATCATATAGAAAACAAAGTTGGTTGTAGGGAAAGAAAATGTTACAAGAAAACAGAAAAGCAGCCAACAATGCAGATTACAGGATCTGTAACTTTTAAAAATACAGTCAGTCTGGCACTAGTACCTATAGCTAGTTACTAGTTGATGAAGGCATATTCTATTAGGTTCTAATGTCTATTGTTTTTCAACCACAATCTCTTTTCTGAAAAATTTTATTGTACATTTTTTAAATCCCATATTAATTTACTCAGATCTTTAGTGTACTTTTCTAAATCCAAGATAATATACTATTATGGAGAACATAAAAATATTGCCTTGTGAAGTTTATATACTAGTAGTGACAATATGATTGTAGTTTTACATACACACAACTTCAACTACGTAAATGCTGTATAATGGAGTTCTTTAGATGCATAGACAAAAGATCAATTTTCACTGGCACACTCACAAAAGGTTTCATTAAAGTAAGTGGCAGCTAAATTAAGCCTTAAAGAATGGTTGGATTTTTCACAGGTGAAGATTAGGAAGGTGCTCCAGCTGAAGGGACTTGCACAAAGGTATGGAGGTTGAAAAGAAAGCCATGTGTCTGCAGCAGGGTTTTTCAGCCTTGGCACTAGTGACATGTTGGCCAGAAGCTTCTGTTGTAGGGGCTATGTTTTACATTGTAGGATGCTTAGCAGCATCCCTGGCCTCTACATACTGGATGCCACTAGTTCCCCAGTTCTGTCAACCAAAAATGCCTCCAGACCTTAACAAATGTCCCATGGGAGCAATATCCCCCTTGACTGAGAAACACTGGTTTAAGACAGTAGTTCCAAGTACTGTATCAATATAATCAGTGACAAAAAGTCAATAGTCTGTTGAAAAAGAGAAAAATGATCACATCAATTCATAACCTAAAATTATTAATTTATGGGTAGCTCTTTATTCTGAGATTAGGCCCTTTTCATTTGTGTGGTGTTAAAAAGTTATCTTTCTTTTATGAAATGATGGTGATAGTAGACAGCTGAATTTTTAATTTTTGTTATATCTACAGGTGAACGTTTACTACCTTAACATTGGGCTAACTATACTGTACTGTATCATTTATTTACAATTCTGTTTCAAATATTAGTCAATGAGCTCCTTTAGGGCAAAAATCATGTCTTTTTACAACTGTGCCTTAACATCTAGCTAATGCAGAGTTCTAGGAAGATGGTGGAATAGGATAGGTCGAATTCACCCCTGCTCCAAGGAACAGATAAAGAAGTGACTGGAAGGTGACTGGGATGGCAAGTCCAGGGTATAAGTAACCTGGGAGGGTCTTCTACATCACACAGGGAAACCCTGGTTGCAAAAGTTGAAGAACTGAGATGCAGAGAATCAGGAGCTGTCCAGCTAGTGCAAACAGCCTAACATACCCCTTTCTAAACAGAATCCAAGAGCCCTCAATTTGAGTGCATGGACAGGGAGAAAGTGACAAGGAAGTAAGCCAAGTTGCATTCCTTGAGTAAGTGCTGCAACCCCTGTGACCCATGACTCCCTGACACACCACAAAGCTGAACCCCATCACCCACCCACCCCTACCACCCTACAAGTGCCCCTGCCCTGACCTACACCCACACCCATGCCTGCCCCAGCCCCACTCACCTCTCCCAAGCAAGCACAATGTCTTGCCCACCCCTCCTGAGATCTGTGCCCTCAAAACCAGCCCTTTGACCCCCACCTCCCCTTCCCTGCCCCCAGCAGGCAGTTGCCTGCACACCCGGACTGTCGGCATTCACCTTCATGCCCTGGCCACACTCACCTTCTGCCCATACAGTCGTGCAACCCGGTGCCACCAATCTGAGCTCTGCATGCATCAGCATCTGGACCTACCAGATCTGCACATATGCACTTGTGTGCCCCCACCACACACCCCAGCTCTGGCCAACCACTGACCTGTGTATCCAGGCCACACCCGCCCCCAGCCCATGCAGAGGCAACCCCACCCTCTGCCCCTGACCTCTGCTCATGTGCACACCAGAGCCCCACCCCTGAGACCTGCACATGTGCAGAACCACATCCTCCCTAGCCACAACCTCTGTGCCAGACATCCACACATCTGTGCACTGATCTGTTGACACCTACACACCAACCCCCTGCTCTGCATACATGCACACCCTTGCTCCAGCCCCTGGCACAAATGCCCTGGTCCCACACCTGGCAGGGGATCATCTGCGCTACATAGCCCCCACTCTGCATACATGTGTACCCCTGCCCTACCCCACACCGCGCCCCCCTGCACCTGTGCACCCATGCCAGGGCCCCTCCCACCCAACATCACACACCCCTGCCCCATGTCCTGCAACCTCCATGATCTCTGCCCCGCCCCGAAACACCTGCCCATCTGCATCTTGGCCCCGCTGAACCCTTCCCCCGTGTAAGGACACACCTGAGCGCTGCCCTCCCTCTGCCTGACCTCTGTGCCTTGTATCCCACACCCTGATACCCATGATCCCCATGCTCCACACAACCACCAATATCCTGCCTGTGCACCAGCACCCCCATTCATTTGCACAGCCCCATCCATGTGCCTCCCGCCATGTCCTACCATTGTGTTCCCAATGCAACACCCTGTTCCCGGACTTCAAGGACTGCCTGAGCTGCATCCTGGCTCCTGCACTGAAACTCCACAACCCTATCCCTCATGTTAACAGGTACCAGTGTAGCATCACCGACCTGTCCTTATACCTGTGCCACAATCTGTCACTACACTGTTGTGCCCAGCCCCAAGCCCCGCAACCTGCTCCACATCCATCCCACAAATACAAAGATTTAGACTATTGAGGGAAATCAGCTTCCAAAATAACCCTCTCAAGAGATTTCTATGCCTCAAAGACAACAGAAGATCACTAAGAATATCAAAATGCAGACAGACACAGCCCAGCCTAATGACGAAATTAAAACACTGGAGGAGACACAGACTTTTGAACAACTTATCAAAGATGTTCATATATGCCTACTAAATAAAATCAATGGGATGGCTAATGACATAAAGGAGATCACGAAGACATTATAAGAGCACAAAAAGGAATTTCAAAGAATAAATAGAAAAATAGCAGATATCACACAGATTAAAGAGGTTGTAAACCAAATAAAAAATATACTAGAGACACATAACAGCAGATTTGAAGAGGCAGAAGAAAGAATACGCTAACTAGAGGACAGGACAACTGATTCTGAACACATATAAAAGCAAATGAGAAAAAAGGTGTAAAATCTTAAATTGGATGACAGGAAAGTGCGAAATATAAGAATCATCAGTATTCTAGAAGGAGAAGAGAAGACTTAAGGGCTAGGAAGATTAATGGAGGATATAATGAGGGAAAACATCCCAGACTTCATAAAGGACATAAATATACAAATCAAAGCCCAATGAACTCCAAATATAATAAATCCAAATAGGCCTTCCTCAAGAAACTATAATACTAATAAGTCTGTCAAATGTTGAACAGAAGCTGAAAATCCTGAAAGCAGCAAGAGAAAAACAATTTACTACATACAAGGGAAAGCACATAAGACTCAGTATGGACTATTCAACTGGCACTATGGGGGCAAGAAGGTAGTGGTATGATTTATTTAAGATCCTGAAAGAGAAAGACTTCAAGCCAAGAATTCTGAACCCAGCCAAACTGTTCTTCAAAATTGAGGGGGCAATTAAAACTTTCAGATAAAGAAATGCTGAGGGAATTTGTCAACCAAAGACCAGCCCTAGAAGAAATACTAAAAGGAGTTCTGCTGGCTGAAGAAAAAAGACAGGAGAGGGAGGTCTGGAGGAGAGCACAGAATTGAAGAGTACTTGTAAGGGTAACTTAAAGGATAAAAAGAGAAAGAGGAAAAAAAAAAGAGAAAGAGGGAAAACAATATATAGATCTGACAAATAAAATCCAAAGGACAAAATGGTGGATTCAAGAAACACCTTTACAGTACTAATTTTGAATGTTAATGGACTAAATTAAAAGATACAGATTGGCAGAATGGATTAAGAAATATAATCTAGATATAAGCTATCTACAAGAGACTCCTCTAAGACACAAGGATATAACTAGACTGAAAGTGAAATGATGGGAAAAGATGCTCCCTACAAGCTGTAACCAAAAGAAAGCAGGAGTAGCTATAATAATATCGGATAAAATAGACTTTAAATGTAAAGACATCATAAGACACAAAGAAGAACACTATATACTAATAAAGGGACAATTCACCAAGAAGAATTAACAATCAGAAATGTTTATGCTCCCAATAAAGGAACTCCAAAGTATATGAGACAGACATTGCCAAAATCGAAGGAAGCGATAGACGTTTCAACAATAGTAGGAGACTTCAGGAGAACACTCCCCTCTACAAAGAGAACAACCAGACAGAGGATCAATAAGGAAACAGAGAACTTAAATAATTTGATAAATGAATTAGACCTAATGGGCATATATAGGTCATTACACCCCAAAACACCAGCGTATACATTCTTCTCTATTGCTCATGAAACATTCTCCCAGGATAGATGATATGCTGGGGCAAAAAATAGGTTCTTATAAAAATTTTAAGACACTGCAATTATTCAAAACACTTTCTCTAATTACAATGGAATGAAGCCAGAAATCAATAATCACAAAGAACAAGAACTTTCACAAATATATGGAGATGGAATAACACATTCTTAAACAACCAGTAGGTCAAAGAAGAAATTGCTAGAGAAATCAGTAGCTATCTGCAGATGAATGAAAATGACAATACAACGTATCATAATCGATGGGATGCAGCAAAGGTTGTGCTGAGAGGGAAATTTATTGCCCTCAATGCCTATATTAAACAAGAAGAAAGAGCAAAAATTGAGGACATAACTGCTCACCGGGAGGAATTTGGAAAGAACAGCAAACTAACCCTAAAGCAAACAGAAGAGAAATAACAAAGATTAAAGCAGAGTTAAATGAATGGAAGAACAAAAGAACAATAGAAAGAATAAATAAACCCAAAAGTTGGTTCTCTGAGAAAAATCAGTAAAATCGATGGACCACCAGCAAGGCTGACAAAGGAAAAAAAGAGAGAGGATGCAAATAAATAACATCAGAAATGAAGGGGAGGGGGTTGTTACCAAAGACCCTGAAGCAATAAAAAAAAAAAATCACAAGAGGATACTATGAACAAATATACGCCAACATACTAGACAACTTAGATGAAATGGACAAATTCCTGGAAACACATGAACAAGCTAAACTGACTCAAGAAGCAATAGACGATTTCATCAAACCAATGACAAGTAAATAGATTCAATCTAAATCTTCATCAAAAATCTTCCTACAAAGAAAAGCCCAGGGCCAGATGGCTTCAAAGGGGAATTTTATCAAACATTTCAAAAAGACATCAATTCTGCTCAAACTTTTCCAAAAAGCTGAGGGAAAAGGAACATTACCTAGCTCATTTTATGAAGCTAATATCACTTTAATATGAAAACTGGGTAAAGACGCTATAAGAAAGGAAAACTACAGGCCAATCTCCCTAATGAACACAGCTGCAAAAATTCTCAACAAAACACTAGCAAATTGAATCCAACAACACGTTAAAAGAATTGTACACCCCGACCAAGGGTGGAGGGGTTATGCCAGGAATGCAAGCGTGGTTCAACACAAGAAAATCAATAAATGTAATACAACACATTAACAAGTCAAAAGGGAAAGTCACATGATCATCTTGACTGATGCTAAAAAAAAAGATTCGACAAAATTCAACATCCGTTTCTGATATAAACACTTCAAAAGGTAGGAATCAGAGGTAACTTCCTCAATATGATAAAGGGCATTCAGCATCATACTCATTTGTGAGAGACTGAAAGTCTTCCCCCCTGCCCTTTGTCACCACTATTATTCAATATTGTATTAGAAGTTCCAGCTAGAGCAGTCAGGTGGGAAAAAGAAATGCATCCAAATTAGAAAGAAAGTAAAACTCACTATATGGAAAATCCTGAGAAATCAACAACAAAGTTACTTGATCTATAAACAAATTCAGCAAGGTGGTGGGATACAAAATTAATGTACAAAAATCAGCAACATTTTTATACACAAGCAATGACCTAAGGAGTCAATTAAGGAAAAAATTCCATTCAAACTAGCAACTAAAAGAATCAAGTACCTAACAATGAACTTAACTAGGGACGTAAAGGACTTGTACACAACAAACTACATAACATTGCTAATAGAAATCAAAGATCTAAATAGGTGGAAAGACATCCCCTCTTTATGGATACGAAGGGTAAACGTAGTTGTATTAGCTAGGATTCTCTAGAGAAACAGAATCAGCAGGAAATATCTGTAAATATGAAATTTATAAAAATGTCTCACATAACCATGGGGAAGTAAGAGCCCAAGATCTGAAGGGCAGGCCATAAGCTGATAGCTCGGATGAAGGTACTCAACAAACTCTCTAGGGTTGGGCAACCATGGAAGAGTAACTGCTTCCTCTGAGTCCTCCTTAAAAGCCTTCCAGTGACTAGATTAAGCATCACTCATTGCAGAAGACACTCCCCTTAGCTGACTGCAAATGCAATCATCTGTGGATGCTACCAACGTGGTCATGATTTAAGTCCATGAAATGTTCTCATAGCAACAGAGGGGCCAGCACTTGCCTGACCAGACAACCGGGCACCACCACCTGGCACCACCACCTGGCCAAGCTGACACATGAACTTGACCATGACAGTAGTTAAGATGTCAATTCTATCCAAATTGAACTACAGATTAAACGCAGTGCCAATCAAAATTCCAATAACCTACTTTGAATACTTGTAAAAGCTAGTTACCAAATTCATCTGGAAGGGAAAGAAACCCCGAATAGCTAAAAGCATCCTAAACAAGAAGAAAAAAGTGGGAGGATTAATACTTTCTGATTTTAAAACTTGTTATAAATACACAGTGGTCAAAACAGCATGGTACTGGCACAAAGAAGTATTGACCAATGGAATCAAATTAAGAGTGCTGAATAGACCACCAAATCTATGGCCAACTGATCTTTGACAAAGCCCCCAACCCACTGAACTGGGACAAAATAGTCTTTTCAATAAATGGGCATGGGAGAACTGGATAAGCAGAGCTAATATTGAAAAAGGACCCTTACCTTACACACTCTACAAAAATTAACTCAAAGTGAACCAAACTTAAATATAAGAAACCAGTACCATAAAGCTCCTAGAAGAAAATGTAGGGAAACATCTTCAAAACCCAGTAACAGGAAGTAGCTTCCTAAGCTTTACACCCGAAGCACAAGCAACAAAAGAAAAAGTAAATCAATGGGAATTCCTCAAAATCAAATGCTTTTGTGCCTCAAAAGACTTTGTCAAAATGATAAAGAGGCAGCCAATGCAATGGGAGAAAATATTTGGAAATCACACATTGGATAAAGATTTGATAACCTGTATACATAAAGAAATAAATCATACAACTCAACAACAAAAGAAGAAACAACCCAATTATAAAATGGGCTAAAGACATGAATAGGCATTTTGCTTAAGAACAAATACAAATGGCTAAAAAGCACATGAAGAGATGCTCACTTTTATTAGCGATAAGGGAAATGCAGATCAAGACAACAATGAGATACCACCTCACGCCTGTAAGAATTGCTGCTATTAAACAAACAGGAAACTACAAACGTTAGAGAGGCATGTGGAGAAATTGGGATACTTAGGCAGTACTTGTGGGAATGTATAATGGTATACCACTATGGAAGACAGTTTGGCGGTTCCTGAGGAAACTATATATCGGGTTGCCCTATGACTCAGACATATCACTCGTTGTTTTATACCCAGAAGTGCTGAAAGCAGTGACACAAACAGACGTTTGCACACTGATGTTCATAGCAGCATTATTCACAATCGCCAAAAGATGGAAACAATCCAAGTGCCTATTAACAGATGAATGGATTAATAAAATGTGGTATAAACATACGAAGGACTATTATGTAGCAGTAAGAAAAAATGATGTCCTAAACAAATGACAAAATGGATGAGTCTTGAGGAAATAATGCTAAGCTAAATAAGCCACACACAAAAGGATAGGCACTGTATGATTCCACTTTTATGACCATGGTAAAGATAAAATCAGAGGCTTATAACACAGAATATATAGGGGACCTAGAGATACATGGAAGCTAGAGATGGGTAAATGGTTAGCTAATGAGACTGAACTTAAATGTGAGGGAATAGACAGAAGTGAAAGCAGTTCATTAGTGGGTCTATGAGTAATATTAATACATTGAAGGTGAATATGATTGAAAGGAGTTGTATAGGCCCATGTGTGTCATTGATTAACAGTACACATATAAGTTCTTGCATGAGCTACTACAAAGTTATGAATCTTGAACAAAGAGTGTATAAGTTTGAAATACAGAGGGAAAACTGCTACTGCATGCTATGGGCTGTTTAACAGGAAAACATCAACAGTACCACAGCAACACAAGGCATAAATAACGGGGGGATTGATGGGAGTTAAGGGGAGCTTTTGATTTTCTATCTGGTGAGGGTGTATTTATTGGTTACCTTTCTCTTGGGAATAATGAAAGCATCTAAAATAGAGAGTGTTGATGTACTATTGACTTTGGACATTACACATGATGCCTAATGAATGGAGGTGGCTGAAGGATGCACTGACTGAAGTAGATTGGCAACTGATGGCATATACATATGACTGAATAGTTGCTGCTACAAAAAGGAATGAAGTTGTGAGGCAGGCAACATTGTGAATGAACTTGTGGAACATCTGGTGAGGCAAAATAAGGCAGAAACAAAAGAGTAAATATTGTATGGTCTCATTTAGAAAATACTTATAAGAAAGCAGGGGTCTAGATTGTAAGCTCTTATAGCAGTCACATTTAGTTTGCAGTGGTAATTGCTATTTCTGGATTTTGAGAGGGTGTTTTATATATGTATAACCTGTATTTAGAGATAAGAATGAAGCCGATCAGGTTGGGGTTAAAGTAATTCAGAATACTGGGTAGGGGAGACAGTATCCATATTTTAGAACCTCATACATTCTTTGAGATCAAAGATATAAAAAAGTTCATTTTTTTCGAGAACCTAAATATTCTGTAGCACATAATCTAACTTAACTTGTCTGGATAGACTATTTAAACAATCCAAACAGGGAGCTAGAATAAGAATGAGGGCCTTTAATCTTGTACAGCATAATGTAATGCCTATAATCCCATAATATAAATAGTTTTTGATAGTCAAAAAGCATTAGCAAAGTTCCTTGAGGGATGGGAGGAAAAAACTTTACCACTACGGAAAACTCTGATACTGTGTCAAGCATTAGGGATACCCAAATCAATAGACCAAGTCTTGAGGCTTGCTCTTGAGAAGCTTACGTATGCAGAGAAGCTTAGTCTACCTATAGGTATGCCTAAAAGTTACTCCTAGAGGACCTGTTTTGTTGCTCAGATGTCCCTGCTCTCTCTCTTTAAGCCCAACTCTGCAAGTGAAATCATTGCTCTCTCCCCTAAATGGGACATGACATCACAGGGTGAAAGTCTCCCTGGCAGCCTAGGAGATGACTCCCAGGGGTTGAGCCTGACCCTGGCACCATGGAATCAACAATGCCATCCTGACCAAATGGGGGAAAGAAGTGTAACTAATAAAGTATCTGCAGCTGGGAGAGTTCAAATAGAGTCCAAAGGCTACTCTGGAGGTCATTCTTATGCAAGCTTCAGTTAAACATTGCTACCTAACAGTTTGCCAAACCCCAACCGAAACCATTTCTGCCAATCCTAAAGAACACACAGGGCATTATATAAGATTCTCAAAGGTTCCATGCACTAGGGTAATTTTTCAGAGACCTACAACCTCCAGATGAGTCCCTGGACCAGATAAATCCTGAAATGCAAAGGGGCCAGCCTCTCCAGAGCATCAACTAGTTCCATTCCCCTAGCCCATATTACTACCAGCCAGCTCCTTCCAACATGGATCAGTTAGAATAGGCATAGCCAAATACCCCTGAAGAGTGGGAGAAAGATCAAAAGTGATGGTGGAGTTATACAGAGAAGGTTGGGTTTAGAAATGAGTATGACTGCTGAATCATTATATTGATATTTCTTTTAGTCTCTAGTATCTTAGAGGAGCTAGAAATAAAAACACAAAATTGTGGAACTGTAACCCATACCAAACTCTGAAATCTGTGCTATAAATAAATGCTGCAATGTGCTATGAAATTTATTGCTTTTTTGTATATATGGTATTTTCCATACACACACACAAAAGTCAATTGTGATGATGATTGGACAGTTATATGATGATATTGTACATCACTGATTGTACACTTCAGATGATTACATTGTAGGTGAATATATAATATATATCAATAAAAAATAAGTAATTCAAAAACAAAACAAAAAACATCTAGCCAATACAGGGACTAAAATTTCGTTAAAGGCACACTGGGACTACAGTGGCAGACTGAATGCTAAGGTAGCACTTTTCAGTTTTGGTAGGAGGGTAACTGAAGGTTTCATGCAAAACGGACAGCGTATGTAGTAACTTCTGTTGGACCTTACTGAACCTCTGCCTGTCTTATTCAAGACCCGAATCGAGAGCTATCACATCTCTCGTTCTGCTTTTCCCCACAGCACTGTTCATATACTCTTTTGATATTAATCACATAATACCTTGCTTTATGTTTCCAATATATATATATATATTTGATTTATATACGCCTTACGCCTTGCCCTTTAAAATGTAAGTTCTTTTGGGGCGGGTACTACATGTGATTCATTTCTTTGCTATCCTGGTATCTAACAACTTAATATCTAGTGACATTAAATAGTAATTGTGGCTAATATTTGCTGAGTATCTATTATGTGCCAGATACCTTAGGCACTGTATATCTATGTCTTCATTAGTTCTACAACAATCTAGAAAAGAAGATATTATCATTTAGTCTTTATAGGTAAAGAGGCTGAGGCTCAGCCAGAAAGGTTAGATAACTTGGTTGAGCTCTCTTGGCTAATGATGAATAAGGATCGAAAAACCCTTATTTTTTGCATATATGCAATGCCACTTTTCATATATTATGTTTTCACTAAGAGCACACTGATTAGTTTAGAGACAGAGAGACCAAATAGATCTACAAGTTTCCTTCATTCACTCTTTAATGACATCATTTCAAATATTTTTATTTACCACAATTTTATATAAAATAATTATTATAAATCTAGAGTAGAAATGCTTTCCAAAGCTTTTACACAAATGTATGCTATTTCTTATCATATTAGCTTCAAACATTACATCCTTTCTGGTCCTTTGTACAGAAAACCTAGATGGTTCATAAAATTTGTTACAAGAGGAATAAAAAATGTTTGTGATTTGTTTGCACGCCAAAAGAAGTATAAAGAAGGTTGTACTATTTACTAAATTTATAATGCAAAAAACACCCAGATTCTTCCTTTGGGACAATAACTATCAAAAAAAGCCATAGTATTATTTATTGGTTATAATTTTATGACTAAAAAGAATGTTTCTTTGACTCTTCTGAGGGAATTTAGAACTATTCTTAATCTATAAAACTCTGTTCAAAAGAGTATTACACAAGAAAATCCAGAGAACATTAGGTTACAAACATTTATTAAAAAGTAAACTTCACCTTGTCTTGCAGTATATTCATTGTCTTCTATTAACCTTGCTAAACCAAAATCTGCTATTTTGCATACAAGGTTTTCTCCTACAAGAATATTAGCAGCCCGAAGGTCACGGTGAATATAGTTCATTCTTTCAATATATGCCATGCCATCAGCAATCTAAAAAGAAAAAAAGACATGATAGAAAGGGAAGCTAGGAAAAGACAATTTTGGTTTGTGTTAAGTCAGATCACTGAAAAAATCATGTACCTCAAATGGAGATAGTGTTTACAGGAAACAGTTTGTAGCAGATAATGAGAAAAACAAGAAATACTGTAATGAAAAAGTAGGCTAAATGAAGATTTCGAAGACCTGACACCTACTCTGTAAAGGTCTAGATTTTCAACCACCCAGCACATCTAGTCACCATTATCAGTGTAATGTCTTCTTGTATAAGTAGTTAAGAAAGGAAATAAGTACTAGGTTATTTAGTGCTGCTGGACACATACCTATCAAGGTTCCTATCAGGCATCAATCTAAGATGTCCTGGTGATAAAAATCTTAACCACAGAATAGAGAGAGGCAAACTATAGCTTGCAGGCCATATATATCTACACTTGTTTTTGTATGGTCTGGGAACTAAAACTGTTCTTTACATTTTTAAAGGATTGTGTAAAAAACAAAACAAAACAAAACCAAAAAATCAAAGAAGAATATATAATAGAGACTACAAGTGGCCCCCAAAGTCTAAAATATTTATTGGCCCTTTACAGTAAATGTTTGCCAGTACCTCCCACAAAAGAATCTTGAACTCTGAGGTGTGAACCAGGCCTGCCATATGCTAAAACCTCATGTGTATGGTTTCTTAGTATAAAGTTTTTCTAAACAACCAGATCCTACAGACATTTGGAGGCACACTGAGAGATGGGTCCTGGAACCAATAAGTCAACCAAAGGCAATAAGAGATACCTCATACACCTATCATATACCTGAATAAAAACTTTTAATAGTTTCACTTTATATTTAAAAGGAAAAATTGAGAAGAGTAAAAATATCCCGCTCAATTTTTAACTGTATAAATGACATCTTAATTCTTGTTTTGAACTACATATTAAAGAAAAAATTCAACACAATCTTTAGATTTCCAATATTTTCTTTGCAAAAGCAATTGTTTATTTCAAATTTCAAAAATGTATTTGTTGAAATATAAATCATATATAGAGTTTATATCCGTGGATGCATATGTTTTCTGAAAGGTACTATAATAAGGATAGCACTGGACAGGGAGTTAAATGTCTGGTTCTAATATTGGTTCTATTCCTAACAAGTTATGTGAATTTTAGATATTTCAGGTCTTCAGATACTACATTATCTATAACATAAGGATATCAGATTGGATTATCTCTAGTATTCCTTCCAGTTCTAAAATTTCATGACTTTACTATATAAACTAATATTCTGTGAAAATTATTCTACATTGTTAATGTACAATTTCAATTCAAATTTATATATGTCTTTATACAAGTACCTGAGCAGCCATATCAACCAGCTGTGGGAGCTTCAAATACTTTCCATCTCCCTCCTTTAAGAAATCTAGTAAACTCCCTGAAAGAGAGAGCAGATATTCATGAAAAATAAGGAAATCTTAAATTAGATTGAAACAAATACCCTTCCCACTCTAAACACATCACCAAAACACAACACAAAACCTTTTAGCTTCTTATCTTTAATATTGTTTGTAACTTTGGATTTTCTGAGTAATTATCTTTCAAGATTCCAGAAGAGGGCCCTAAACTGAAAAATTTAAAACTTCTCTCTCTCTCTTTTTTTAAACTCTTTATTTATTTATTAATTAAAAAAATTAACAACAAAAATATTAACATATCATTCCATTCTATATATATAATCAGTAATTCTTAATATCATCACATAGTTGCATATTCATCATTTCTTAGAACATTTGCATCGATTTAGAAAAAGAAATAGAAAGGCAACAGAAAAAGAAATAAAACGATAACAGAAAAAAAAAGATTACACATCTTTTATCTACCATATCAACAGATGAGTAGAACATATGGAATAAAAATAAATAATAGGGGGAACAAATGTTAAAATAAATTTAGTTTGAAATGCTAATGATAAATGAAAGCGAGGGGTAAGGGGTATGGTATGTATAAAACTTCTCTTGACAATGTATGAATAAAGGGAAAATGCAATAACCTCACCAGACTAGAGGCATTCTTTCCTGTCTTTAATCAAGATCATTCGTACCAATTTTGATCCAAAAAGTAATTTTAGAAACATATATTTTTAAGTCACTATGATTCAAGAACTCAGAAAACTGAAAATATCTTAGTATAGATAAAACTAAATCATGAGCTACCATGGAAGTGCTGGCCCACCACTTCTCTAAGTTTTCAGAAGATACCATAGAACTGCAAAATACTATGAATAAGAGCAGAAAGAAAGGCTCAAAAGGAAAAGACTGGTTGCTATTCTTCTAATATTGGTTAAAAACTGACTATGTACTGGGATTTAATCAAGAGAAAACAACAGGTAAACCCAAAGTAAGGTACATTTAATTAAACAATTAGACTTTTCTCTAAAAGACTAAGAATGTTTTAAAAGATTTAAAAAAATGGCTGAGGAACTGCTCTAGATTAAAAGAAACTAAAGAGAAATGACAATACACTGGATACTGGATCTGGGAAAAAAAATTCCATAAAGGACATCATTGAGACGAGAGGTAAAATCTGAATATGTACTGTTTATTAGATAACAGAATTGATAAGATAATAGAATTACATCCATCTTACATTACCTGAATTTGATAAGTGCATTGTGGTTGTGTACACATAATGATAATGTCCTTATCTTAATGAGACTTATACTGAGATATTTAGAGGAAAAGGGAACATGATGCCTCAACTGGTTCAGGAAAACATTCTCGTATTTTAAATACTGATAGATATAGTTAGGAATTTCTAAACCTAGTCAAAAGGTGAATACAAGTTGTTTGTATAATTTTTTCCAACATTTCTAAAAATTTTATTTCAAAATAAAAGTTAAAACCAAACAACCCTTTCAATGTTGTTTGGCTTTTTTAACTTTCATTTTGAAATAAAATAAGGGAGCATTATGGCTTACTCTTTTCATTACAGACATTCTTAATGAAAGAATAACTATTTCTTCTGATCTATCTACCTACTCCATAGGGCACATGTTACTATGTTTATCCTTTTATTTGACCACTCAAACATTTATTTGAGGGTCTACTATGTGTGAGGCACTGTAAAAGGTACAGAAGATACAAAGATAAATAACACCCCATCCTTTCCTGTGAAAATATCCTGATCTAGAATAAAAGGCATATATGCAAATAAATAAATATTGTACAGTAGGTTTTAAAAAATAATTATCAGAGAGAGTGCTATCACTAAGATGGTAGAGTGAGATACTTCAGGGTTTTGTTACCTCACAGAAGCTTTAAAGAAGCAAAAATGGTAAAACCATCTTTCTCAGAGCTCTAAACAACAGTTATAGAGTTGTAGAAAACAGCGTGAGCACTGATTTAAGAAAAAGGCAACTTAAAACAGTTAGAAAAACTTGTGGGACCCTGGTTTCCCCCAACCCCAACTCAATGCAGACACAGCCCACATTCCCAGTTCCCTTCTCCAGAGGGAGCAGAATGACCCCTGTGTATATAATAGGGTCTATGTATGTCTGTGACAATCTGTTTGATGGCATCCTGAACCTGGTCACTCGTTGCCAACTGAGAACTTCACCTGCGCATAGAGGAAGCTTGGAGGGCAGCTAGAACACTGTAGGAGAATGGTCAAATCACAGCTGCTTAGGATGAAGGATGGTGAGCTTTGGCCCAGAAAATGTACCACCCGGGGCAGCAAGGAAACATTATTTCCTAAGAAAATGGGATTCAGATCTATGTAAACAGAGAATTCATAGGGTCACATGTGCATGCCCAGAACAAGACATGTTCAGAAAAGACTTAAGAGGATCCTACACTGTCACTTTGGGCTGTTATTTAAACTAACTGTTAGGCAGGCTAAGCTCTGAAGGAGAACATTTGTATATGCTAACCTTCAAAGACTGGGAAAGGTGTTTTGTTACACCTAATATGCAAAGAAATCTCTGTTTCAACCCTAGCTAGACATGAGATTAAGGAACATATGCTTCAGTTACTAAATTCCAGAGGTAACACATTGGAAAAAAAAATCAAAATGTTCAGTGTGCAACAAAAGAGTAGAAGACATACAAAGATATAGGAAATGATGGTCTATGCAAAGGAGTAAGATAAAGCATTAGAAGTCATCAAGGAGGAACACAAGAGCTTGATCATACCGTACAAAGACTTGAGAATAACTGTCTTAAATATGCTCAAAGACCTAAATGAAAATATGGGCAAAGAACTAAAGAAAATCAGGAAAACAACAGAAGAACAGTACAATAAAAAGCGAGAGATCATAAAAAGGAACCAAACAGAAATAAAAGATCCAAAGATTATAGTAACACCCTCATATTTTATATATTGATGTACAAAAATAGCTAGCAATTGCTAAATCTGGTTATAAGGTATACAGGAGTCCTTTGTATTATTTTTGCAACTTTTCTATAACTTGAAAATTATTTCCAAATATAAGTTAAAAAAACAAACACTCCTTCAAATGTTGAGAGGGTTATAAAGCAGCATACATGGATGCATTAAGTGTTCAGTGAACATGATGTGTGTAATCTACTTTCAAATGAATAGAAAATACAAGGTAGATACACAGACAGCTTGATAAAACAAGTGGGGCAAAATGTTAATAGGTGGCAAATCTGGGTATCTAGGTGGGGATTATATTGGAATTCTCTGTATTGGTTATATACAACATTTCGTAAATTTGAAATTATTTCAAAATTAAAAGTTTAAGAAAAAAAGAATTAGTGTTCAAGCTATAGTGGGGAACCATGGATATGGTTAGTCCAATGGAGAAGTCAGAAAAGAGTTCACAGAAGAGATGCATCTTAAAGGAAGAATGGGGAGAAAGAATATTAGAAAGAGCCAGAATAAGAAAGAAGGCACAAAACAGCACGGTAAGTGCAGGAAACTTAAAGTAGTCCTTCCTATGCAAGAATATAAGCCACAAAGATGGGAACTGATGAGAATGAGGCTGCAGAGGAAGGACAGAACATAGAAGGCAATGAATAAATTGCCTTTATGCTTTATATATGAAGTGCTTTAGGTTGAGAAACAATATGATCAGATTTATGCTGAGAAAGGAAAGACTCCAGTACTGAAGAATGAAACTGAGGTGATAGGTCAGAAATATGCAGAAGAATTAAGTTAAAAAGTTGCTCCAAAGTCTAGGAGAAAGAAATTATTACTACTAAAAATACAGCAAAATATAATAAAATACAGCAATGGGAATGGAGAGAAGGAAAAATGTTCCAGAGAAATTCAGTAAATGTGATCAACAGAACTCAATGGACTATTACATAAGTAAAATGAAGAAGTTTCGGCCTGGGTATTGACTGAGGTTGTGTCATTAACAAGAAAAGAGTAAACAGGAGAATGGTGGGTTGTTGGGAGGTGATGAATTCGTTTTGTTGCCTCTGAAATATCTGTGGGAATCTAGAATTAGACACCTGGATTTGAATACATGGGCCAGAAGACAGGCTGTAGTTACAGCCTGTATCTGGTGATACAGCTTGAAAGATAATAGTAAACAGGCTGAAGAATAAAGCCACAGCAATTAATGAGACCACCCATGTTGAGTATGTAGATTAAGAAGAGAAGAGGCCCAAGGAAGGAATCCTGAGGAAATACAGCACTTAAGAAATAGGTCGGAAAAGAAGAGACAGCAAAAATAACTGAGATGACAGTCCAGAAAGCAGGAAAACTAAAGACAAGGATATGAAGAGTTTAAAAAATATCATTTTACCAGAGCCAAGTACTGCAGAAATGAAAATTATCCATTTAATTTAGCAATTAGTTGACCACTGATGATCCTTGCCAGGACAGTTTCACTAGTAATGTTGTGGGTTAAGGGGCAAATGGAATACAGAACTCCTACAAATCAGTAAGAAAAAGGCTAGCAACCTAATAGGAAAATAATACGAAAGATGTTTATAGGCAAGTCACAAGAAAACTAGAACAGCCCATAAACATATGAAAAGATGCTCAACTAATAATTAGGGAAATACAAAGTAAATAAGATATAAGAAAACACCTTAGCAAAATTTTCTGAGAATATCAAATGTTACAGAGAACTGGAAAAATGGGAATTCTCAAATACTGATGGTGGAAGAACAAATTAATAATGACCACTTTGGAAAATATATTAACGTCTTTAGAAAAAAGCTGAAGATATGGGTATCCCATGAACATACAATTCCATTTTTAGGGATATATCTTACTGGTTCTCAAAATTTAGGGGGCAACACAATCACCTGGAGGACTTGTTAAAATACAGATTGGTGAACCTATCCCTAGAGTTTGTATTTTGGACAAGTTTTTGGGTGATGCTACTGCTGCTGCAATCCAATGCCCTAGAAAGACTCGTGCACATGAGCAAAAGGAAATTACTAGTCACTGTAGCACTATCAGTAACAGTGAAAAACCTAAGTATTCCTTAGAAAAGAAGTGGGAAAACAAATTGTTGATATGCTCATATAGAATTTCGTTTGGCAGTTAAAGTGTATAAACAAGATTTCCCCTTTTCCACATGAATAAATACCAAGAACATTGTGTTGAGTGAAAATAAAGCTAGTTAGGAATTATATAAGCTAAAAATACACAACTATTCTTCATAACAAATATATATTGTAACACCAACGTTGAAACTGGGTTAGTTAACTTTGAGGGAAAAGTAGAGTGAGCTCAAGGAGAATTTAATGCTTTATTTTCTTAGTAGAAACAAGGGTTTAATGTTTTATTTCCTTAGTAGAATAATCTGAAGCAAATATGGGAAAATATTAACATTAGTTAAATTTGGGAGGTAGGGACATGGGTATTGGGGCGTTCTTTTTTTGTCTAAAATAATCCACAATTCTTAAAAAAAAAAGTACCATTAAAATAGCTGACACATTAAACTTGAATAGCTTTAAAAAAAGAGTAAATGGCTGGTTCGGAAGTACAGACAGGGAACACTGCTCGTTAAAAATTCTTGGCCATGAAAGGGAGGAAAAAGGTAAAGCAGTAGGTATAAAGATGTTAGGACCAAGGGAAGGTTTTACATTTTTTTCCTTTTTAAATGTAAGAAAGGATCAAGAATGCAGGTAGAAGGGCAAGTGGCCGCAGTGGGCTAGAAACATCTTGAGAAAGAAAAACAAGGTTGGAGGATTCACACATTCTGATTTTAAAGCATATTACAAAGCTACAATGGTCAAAACAGCATGGTATTGGCAAAAGGACAGATATACTGATCAATGGAATCAAGATGAGAGTTCGGAAATGAACCCTCATATCTATAGTCAAATGATTTTTGACAAGCCTGCCTAGTCCACTCAACTGGGACAGAAGTCTCTTTAGCAAACGGTGTTGGGAAAACTGGATACCCATATTCAAAAGAATGAAAGAGGACTCCTATTTCACACTTTATACAAAAATTAATTCTAAATGGATCAAAGACCTAAACATTAAAGCAGCTAGGATCATAAAACTCCTAGAAGAAAATGTAGGAAATCATCTTCAAGCTCTTTGTGGTAGGAGGTGGTTTCTTAGATGTTATACCCAAAGCACAAGTGATATAAGAAGAAATACATAAATAGGATCTTCTCAAAATTGAATACTTTTGTACTTCAAAGAACTTTGTCAAGAAAGTGAAAGGCAGCCTACTCAATGGGAGAAAATATTTGGAAACCACATACCCAATAAGGGTTTAATATCCAAAATAGAAAAAGGAAGCCTACAACTCAACAATAAAAACATAAGCAGCTCAATTAAAGAATGAGCAAAAGACTTTTCCAAAGAGGAAATACAAATAGCTAAAAAGAACATGAAAAGATGTCAACTTCACTAGCTATTAGGGAAATGCAAATCAAAACCACAATGCAATACATTTCACACCTACTAGAATGGCTATTAACAAGAAAACTACAAGTGCCAGAGTGGATTTGAAGTAGGAACACTTATTCATTGCTGGTGGGAATGTAGAATGGTGCAGCTGCTTTGGAAGACAGTTTGGTGGTTACTCAGAAAACTAAGCATAAAATTTCCATATGATCCAGCAATCCCGTTGCGCAGTATATATAGTCAGAAGAACTCAAAGCGGGAACACGAACAGACACTTGAACACTGATGTTAATAGTGGCACTATTCACAATTGCCAAAAGATGCAAACAACCCAAGTGTTCATCAACTGATGAGAGGATAAACAAACTGATATATACATACTTTGGAATATTACGCAATTGTAAGAAGAGATGAAGTTCTGTTGCATGCAACAACACAGAGAACCTTAAGGACATTCTGTTGAGTGAAATAAACCAGAAACAGAAGGACACAAAAGGACAAATGCTGCATGGTCTTATTAATATAAACTAATGATAATAAGCAAACACTGGGAGTTAAAATCTACAGTGTAGGTTGCCAGGACATAGAAAGAGGACAGAGAATGGGCAGATGAAGCTAAAGGTATACAGAAATTTTAATAAGGTTGAATGTAAATGTTTGGAAATGGATAGAGGTGATGGCAGCACAATACTGTAAGTGTAATAAACAGCACTGAAAGAGCAAAATTTGTAGAGCATAGAAATCCAGAATTGAAATGTGTGTCACTGATCTTTAACCAATAACATAAAATTCCCCAGAACATTTCTTATCAAGGAACATTTCTGGAACATAACCACCCACTCATAGAGTAGTAAGTAATACAATACCTTCTAAACTATTTCCAGTCCTCTAGCTCAATGGTCCTTAATCTTTTTTAGTTCAAAGATCCTTTTGAGAATCTGGTTAAACATGGAATCTTACCAGAGAAATATACATAAATATGCAAAATTTACACATAACTTCTACAGAAATTCATGGACCCTCTGAAGCCTATCTACAGGCTTGGTAGAGAGTAAGTACTTAATAAATAAGAGTGAAATCATTCCAAAGCAGTCTTTTAGTTGATCTCACATACCTCTCTAGCTTCAATGCTAAAGGTAAAGTACAATTTACCTTTCTGTACTTGACATTCTTCACAAACTGGCTGTTTATACTGCTTCAAGCAGATTTTATGTATGCTTTCTATCATCTATGATTTTGTTCAC
The DNA here is from genome assembly GCF_023851605.1 of Tamandua tetradactyla. Classification (NCBI taxonomy): domain Eukaryota; kingdom Metazoa; phylum Chordata; class Mammalia; order Pilosa; family Myrmecophagidae; genus Tamandua; species Tamandua tetradactyla. The sequence goes on from NC_135344.1 coordinate 63,725,657, forward strand.
CATCTTGGCATAAGCTCCTAACTCTAGGGATATGCCCTTCCCCTTCCCTTTACCCATCCATATCCTTCATAACCTTAAAAACCAACTGATTATTTGCCTTTTCCACTATTTTTCTCTATTTCAGCCTGTGTCACTTCTCCCTCAATTACTATTACATTTACTGAATGTATCAAATGTCTGGTAATTATGCTTTGGCCTGGAGGTTTTGTTATTGTTGCCGCTGTCTATAGTAAACTGTAATTTACTTTTTAAAAAATAACTTATTTATTAAAAAATGTACTCAGATATTGTCAAATATCCCCTGGAAGTCAAAATTGCTCCTAGTTGTAAAATACGTTTTTAAAGTAAAATTTATGTAGACCATAATTGACTTGAGTACTTTGCAAGGGGGGGCAAATTTTTCTTTTCTTTTCTTTTTTCATTCCATTAAACAGCTATGATAAGGAAGTCAGAACTGTTAAACTAGGCAGTTCTCTTAGCCATTAAGGGAAGTAAATGGTATAAAAAAGCTCTTTTCTCATTAATTTGCAATTGTTAGTACCACAGTTTCAATGGGCTACAAATGTTTTTTTTGGTTCCAAATGTATCAAACAATTCAGTGTGTAAGAGCTTATATAACAACAGAGGTTTTTCTTATCTGGAATACTAAAATGATTCAAAAGAAAAATGATTTTCCTTTATATAAGAGATTAAGAGCATGAAACCAAGGCAGTTGTTTTTTGTTTGTCTGCTCATCTTCATCTCTTCTCCAAAGAAATATGAGGTGACTGTATCCAAGTAATATTTCCGTATTCTGGTGGTAGTAATTGAGTGATATTTTATTATGGTGCTGTATCTTAAGCTAAAAAACATTTCTCCTAAAATTTAATTATTTTTAATGTGTTTTTTTTTTAGGGAAGTTGTATATCATGCATAAAATAGACATTCCATATACCATACCACCCTACTAACATTTTGCTTTAGTGTGGTACATTTGTTAGAAATGATGAAAGAATATTTTTATAATTCTACTATTAACTACAGTTCATGGTTTACATTAAGGTTCATTGTACTGTACAGTCCTATGTTGTTGTTTTTTTAAATTTTTATTCTAGTAACATATGGACAACCTAAAATTTCCCCTTTTAACTACATTCAAATACATAATTCAGTGCTGTTAATTATGTGCACAATGTTGTTCTATCACCACTATCCATCAACCCAAACAGAAATTCTGTACAATTTAACCATTAACTTCCCATCCTTACCCCCACCCCAGCCCTAGGTAGCCTATATTCCACTTTCTGTTTCTACGAATTTGCTTACTCTTAATTTTTCATATAAGAGAAATCATATAATATTAGTCCTTTTGTGTGTGGATTAGTTCAACAAGGTTTATTTATGTTGTAGTATATACCAGCACTTCACTTCTTTTTATGGCTGAATAATACTCCATTGTTTGGATATACCAATTAATCCATTCATTTGTTGATGAACACTTGAAGCTGCTTCTACCTTTGGGCCATCGTGAATAATGCTGAGATGAACACTGCTATAAATATCTGTCCAAATCGTTGCCTTCAGTTTTTTGGATATATACTTAGGAATGGAATTGTCAGGTTATTCGGTAATTCTTATGTTTAATTTTCTGAGGAAGTGCCAAAATGTTTTCTACAGTGCCTATTTCATTTTACAGTGCTATCAACCATGTATTTACCCAATTTCTCCACATCCTCGTCAATAACTGTTATATTCAGATTTTGAAAATAATAGCTATCTACTGGGTATGAAGTGGCTCATCACTGTAGTTTTAATTTGTATTTCTTTAATGGCTAACGATGTTGGAGCATGTATTAGTTAGGGTTCTCTAGAGAAACAGAATCAACAGGGAACACTTGCAAATATAAAATTTATGAAAGTGTCTCACGTGACCGTAGGAACGCAGAGTCCAAAATCCACAGGGCAGGCTGCGAAGCCGATGACTCCAATGGATGGCCTGGATGAACTCCACAGGAGAGGCTCACCAGCCAAAGCAGGAATGGAGCCTGTCTCCTCTGAGTCCTCCTTAAAAGGCTTCCCATGATTGCATTTAGCATCACTAATTGCAGAAGACACTCCCCCTTGGCTGATTACAAATGGAATCAGCTGTGGATGTAGCTGACGTGATCATGACCTAATCCTATGAAATATCCTCATTGCAACAGACAGGCCAGCGCTTGCCCAATCAGATGAACAGGTACCACAACTTGGCCAAGTTGACACCTGTCCCTAACCATGACAGAGCATCTTTTCCTATACTTCCTGGCCATTTGAAAATCTTGTTTGGAGAAATGTTAATTCAATTCCTTGGCCCATTTTTAAAGTGGATTATCTTTTTGTTGGTGAGTTGTAGGAGTTCTTTATATTTTCTGGATATTAATCCTTATCAAATATATGGTTTTCAAATACTTTCTCCCGTTCAGTGGGCTTTTTTTTTTTTTTCAGTTTCCTGAGAATGTCCCTTTAAGGCACAAAAGTCTTTAATTTTGACAAAGTCTATTTGATCTATTTTTTTTCTTTTGTTGCTTGTGCTTTTGGAGTAAAACTCAAGAATTCTTTGCCTACTGCAAAGTCCTGAAGATACTTGCCTGCGTTTTCTTGTAAGAGGTTTATAGTATTAGCTCTTATATTTAGGTCATTGAACTATTTTGAATGAACTTTTGTATATGGTGAGAGGTAGGGATTCAATTTCATTCTGTCTGTGGATTTCCAGTTGTCCCTGTGCTATTTATTGAAGAGATTATTATTTACCCTATTTTGGCACTCTTGCAAAAAATCAGCTGTTCATAGATATGTGGATTCTATTCTTTTATATTTTATATTCTTTTAGATTATTAAAAATAGAACTGATTTCTTGATTTCCCTTTCAGATTGATCACTGGTGTACAGAAATCCTACTGACTTCTGTATGTTTATCTTGTATCCTGCAAGTCTGCTGAATTTATTAGTTCTAGTAACTTTCTTGTGGATTTCTGGGGACTTTCTACATATGAGATCATGTCATTTTCAAGCAAGGATAATTTGACTTCTTTCTTTCCTACTTCGATACCTTTTACGTCTTTCTCTAGCCTGAATGCTCTGGCTAGAACCTCTCGTACAATGGTGAACAACAGCAGTAACTGAGTCTCCTTGTCTTCTTACTGATCTTTCAGTCTTTCACCAATGAGTATATCTTCTATGAGTTTTTCACAAATGCCCTTTACTGTGCTGAGAACATTCCCTTCTATTCCTACAGTTCTGAATGTATTCATGAAAGGATGCTGGATTTTATCAAATGCTTTTCCTGCATCAATTGAGATCACCACAGGTTTTTCCCCCCTTCATTCTGTTCATGTGGTATATTACACTGATTGATTTTCTAAAATTAATCCTTTCTTGCATTCCTGGAATAAACCCCACTTGGTCATGGTGTATAATCCTTTTAATACACTGCTGGATTTGGTTTACCAGAGTGTTTTGAGGATTTTTAAATTTGCTGTTAATCTTATTGGGGACCCATTGTATGTGATAAGTTGACCCTCTCTGTCTTTTCTTTTGTTGCTTTTGCTTTTGGGGTAGAATTTAAGAATCTTTTGCCCACTACAAGGTTCTTAGGATACTTCCTTATCTTTTCTTGTAAGAGGTTTATAGTATTAGTTCTTTTTTTGAATTTTGAATGAACTTTTATACATGGTGAAAGGTAGGGATTCAATTTCATTTTTTTGTCTGTGGATTTCCAGCCATCCCAGCCCCATTTATTGAAAAGATTACTGAAATTGGTTTGATAATTTAGGTATAATGTGTTTTGGTGTAGATCCCTTAGACTCTACCCTGCTTGAAGTTTTCTGAGCCTCCTGGCCATATATACACAAGCCTTTCATCAGATTTGGGAAGTTTTTGGCCATTATTTCTTCAAATACTTTTTCTGCCCCTTTCTCACATCTTGTCCTTCTGGAATGTAAGTTGATATGCTTGATGGTGTCCCACAGATCCCTCAGGCTCTGTTCATTTTTCTTCACTATTTTTTCTTTCTTCTCCTAACACTGGATAATTTCAATGGTCTTATCTTCAAATTTGCTGATTCTTTCTTCTGCCTGTTCAAATTTGCTGGTGAGTATGTCTAATGAGTTTTTAATTTCAATTAGTGTACTTTGTAGTTCTAGAATTTGTTTAGTTCATTTACATAATACCCAAATCCTTATTTTGTTCAAACTATGTTTTCCTAATTTCCTTTAGTTCCTTGTATAATTCTTTTAGCTCAATGAACATATCTAAGACAGCTGACTTAAAGTCTTTGACTAATAGCTCCAATGTATGAGTTTCTTTGGGAATAGTTCCTTATAAATTCTTTGTTCCGGAGACTGGGCCAAACTTTCCTGTTTCTTAATGTGTTTTGTAATTTTTTGTTGTTGTTGAGAATTAGATGTTCTGACTATAATGTTGTTATAACTCTGGAAATCTAGTTCTCCCACTCCTCTGGGATTGCTAGTTTTATTTGTTTTTTTGCCATTATTATGGAAGGCTGGAGCCATCAATTTGTGACTTTTCCAAACTACTTTCATTCCCAAATGGGGAATACAAAGAAAAAAGAGAGAAGAAAACAAACCAAACAGGTACTGCTTTTTAAGGCTTCTTTGCAATTTTGCCTGAGGGTGGTTGGAAAAATGGCTGCCCCCAGAGCCAGCACCCTAGTGATCTGAAGGAGCTGATCAAAAGCAGCAATAATAGATCAAAGCACACACCCTAGGATTTTAGAGGACTAGGTCTTTATAGCCTACCCTGGCATCAGTAAGCTGCACCAGGAGCCTAGACTGTAGTCCCCACTGCTGCCTGCCACAGATTGGGACAATAATGGACGTCTTCTAACACCAGGCTTAAATAAAGTATGAAGGAAGTACAGTAGGTCAAGAATTACGGAAACCAAATTCCAAGTAAAGGAAATAACACGGACAAGACCATGGAACAAAGGGCCACAAGAAGACCTGTCTGACCAGAAAATGAGTTTAGATTGGGGCACTTCAGGCAATGAGTTTGGACAGACTGTAGAAGCCAACTGCTAATTACCAAGGTAGGGAATTACAGGATTTCAAAACTAAAAGGAACTTTTGTGATCTTATATTCTCTATTTCCCACCAAGAAATAATCCTAACTCAAGTGATTTGATATTTGAGTTCTACCATATTCCCTCATTAAATAATCCTTAAAATCAATACAGAAAACGAAATGGACCATCAACTTTTCTATTATATTTCTTACGCTACCAATGTCTTGACTGAAACTTTCTCCTTTTGTCCCTTTTCTTCCTTCTTCCTTAGTTGATCCAATGTACCCTTTGAAATGGTGTATTTGCCAGTTATTTGCAGGAGACATTCCTTCCGATGTGTTCTCCTTCCTGCTCATGTGCTTTAGAGCTTTAGCTATGTTTTGGATATCAATTAATAGGCTATATCAGTTCTTAATTTTGGTTTCAGTCTACTTTGGGGAAGAAGTTTCTTTTCTAGCTTGTAGTTATCTGTGTTACCACTAGATGGACTATGGGAGAAGGTGATTTTAACTACAGGAATGGCTCAAAAGAGTAAAAAAGGAGATAAAAATTCAAGATGTGTACAAAAGCTGGGCTTGTCATTATATTCGTTAACTTTAGAAGTATAAGTGACTAGCAACAAATAACACTGTTCACAGTAAGAGAGAAATACTGTGTGTATATCTTCATTTAGACCACTGGATATATGATTTTCTTTTCTTTCCTCCTGGGGTGGGGGTGGGGGTTTGGGGACAAAAAGAAATAAATTCCTTGAAGGTAAGGAATATACCTTACCCTTCTTTCCCAATATCCAGTACAGATGCATGGTTCATAATGAACACTCATCAAATATTTGCTGAACAAAGGCATTTGAACTGTGGGTGAATAATTACTCTTAATATATCTGCCAAGTAATTAGCTAGAAACTCAAAGGTATATCCAACTAACCAAAGATGATTCTGTCTAAGCTGTTTAACATTAATACCTATAGCGAATTAAGACTTACTATATATAGCAGCTAGAAAAAGAACCAAGGAAGATTATCAGAAAATATGACTGCAATTATTTATTAATTCCTATTCTAAAGAAACATTAACATGGAAAAAAGGGGCAGAAGGGGGCAAGGGTGTCACTCTCACCTTCTGATTACCCTGGCCCCAACCAATTCTGTTACTGAAGACCTAACTTTAGATTTTGGTGAATGGTGAAATATCAATGACAGTGATGAAAAGGGGAACTTTCTAGAATCCTGAGTATGGGAATTACATCTCTATTAAAATGAGACTATTTCCTTAATTTTACCTGACTCCTTTGCTTTAGTACTAAAGATATACCCATTTTTCTCATTTCATCATTTTAATTAAATACGTACAATTGTTGTTTTTCTTTTATACTGTCCTATCTATTCCATTTCCTTCAGTCAAATCTACTTTCAAAATAAATTCTGTTGGCCTAATTCTCTTTTTTATCAGCCTCTAAATAATTGTAACTAATCACTAGGTACTCCATTAAACAAATGTCAAATTTCCTCTCTTCAAATGTCTACATAAAAATCTTAGATTAGTAAACATTATATAGTAAAATTTAAATGCATAAAAATGTAAATGCAGACTTATTTTTAAAAATCTATCAATGTGAATACTCTAAGAGTTACTAATCTGTTCAGGAACATGCACGTACCTTTCGACATAAATTCAGTGACAATGTAAATTGGCTCTTCAGATACAACGGCATATAGTGGAACAAGTTTATCATGTCTTAACTTCTTCATGATCTGAGCCTCTTGCAGAAAAGCTTCTGGCATCATTGTACCTGGTTTTAATGTTTTGATTGCTACTTTTGTAGTTCCGTTCCATGTTCCTAAAGAAGCAACACATTTTACTATTTTTATCTATAGTCAAAGAGATTTTATAACAAATGTCAGTGAACAGCAGTTACCTTAAATATTTAGCCATATTTTACTTTATCATACATTGTGGCATTTTAATCTATGGCTAAACATCACACACATGCAAAAAAGTTCAAGTTTCTTACCCATCCATACTTCACCAAAACATCCTTGTCCTAGTTTAACCTCTAGTCGCAAAGATTCTCGAGGGATTTCCCAAGCATCTTTTGCTAGACCTTGAGTCTGGGGTTTCACAGTTGGACACACAGTTGTCAACTTATGGCATAAACCATCAGCATGCTCTAGATAAATGAACAGACTATACTGTAAAATTAATTACTCACAAAAATAAAGGTCCATGTACCAATGTTTTAAAAAATTTCATTGTAGTAATGTGCTATCAGTTTAACTCTAAAAGCATATACACAAAAAGGAAGTTGTATGTAAAAAGCAAAACACATGAAATGTATATAAAAAGTGAGACATCTTGTTAAGTATATTTTTAAGTTATTAATGGAATACTTACCATGTTCCAGATATTGTGCCACTTCAGAACTTTATAAATATTTCTCACATATATGAGGCCTGGAAAATTTTGGCAACTTTCCCAAGATCACACAGCTAGGCAATATGAAGCTGGGATTCACATCAATGTCTGTCTGCCTCCAAAGTTGTGCTTTTAACCACTGTGCTTTATTTCCTTGCAAAGATAATACTACCATCATTTGTTGTTTCTAATAGCCACTAATTTAAGAGTCATAAAAACAATCAAGGAAAAAGTCCTTCCTTTAAGGGACTGATTTTTAAATCAGGGAGATACAAAGTCAGGGAATCCCAGATTCATAATACTTTGACTTGTGAGTCCTGCTTTTACAGTCTTTCTTACCTCAACAAGCAACCTCAAAAACTCATATTCTAAACAAGTACTATTACAACTGTGGCCACTGTCTAGTAACACTTTTGATGACTGTCAAGACGGATAGTGACTTGATAGAGTCAATTTGCAACTAGCTATTATTAAAGAAAAAATTACCATGGAAACTTCTTCTCCTCTGGTATTAATCATTTAAAGACTTTCAGATACATCTATGTATCAAATTGGCAGTAAAAGTTTTGAGACAAGGCTATTATTGAATACTTTCAGAAGTCCTTGAAAGACTAAAGTACATCTATAGTGGCATGGGTTGATTTGTACTCTAGGAAGTCTTAAGGGGTGTAGCCCATGCAAAGGAAGGAAACCTAAAAGGAGATCTGGCATAATTTATTATGCTAAATATTTAGTTTTACTTACTTAATAACTCGCTGTAAATAAAACATTTGCTTTTATTTTCCTTTTATTTATTTTCACAATCTATCTTGGCATTTACATACTATAAAATAGAATGCCAATGTAAACACTATGAGTATTAAACAGTCAAATGACTCAAATAGTGATAGTCTGATTTTAATGTATCATTCAAGAACTCAATTCAGGTATTAAGTTACGATTGCCTATTCTTCATTTCCTAATCAGAATACAACAGATATTTATTGAGTGCCGATAATGTGTAAAGTACCGTACTAAACCTTAAGAAATATGAAGACAGATTTTATCCTCATAAAAGAGGACACGTGGAAATAACTTTTATAACAGAAATATTCACCTACCTGTGTAGTGTTTCACCAATTTCTGCAGAGTATCAAATTGTGCTCTGGTTGTGATGTAGTATCCACCATTGTCAAGTTTCCTAATTTTGTAGTGTTTCACATTGTCACCTCTTACCTCATCCCAGTCACGAATAGAGAGGGAATAAGCACCTAGGGGAAAAAAATGAATACTTTTATGATATCTTTCTCAAAATATTGCCGCTGAAAATTTTTATAGTTATATTACTGTATCAACATCCATACCTTTAGTTGTTTCACTCTCTCTTACCAAGAAAATACCTCGTTGATTCCCAGGATTCAGAAGTAATCTTTCAGCATCTTTTCTCCCCATTTTGCCAAAATACCATCTGGAAAAAGTGAACAGTGCTTTACGTTGGAAAGGCATAAGGGTCAGAAAAATTATAAAGAAGTATCGATAAGTATGGAGTAGCGTGGAGAGGATGACAAAGAACAGGGCAAAGAATGCTAACTAAAATTTTTAAATTTAAATCAGAGATAGCTTAAAATATAACAAAACACAATTAAAGATTTATTAAATAGCAATATTACAAAAATTAAAGTCAGAATACATTCTATCACAGTATTTCTATGTATTGGCTATTCAGTATGCAGCAGACACAGTAACAGTAAAAATGTAGAAGGAAGGGAGCAAAGATAGACAAATGCTTTCAGTTAGTGGCAAGTGGAAATATTAAGACAACAGTAAGAAAAACAGGTGGTTTCCTGGCAGGTGGTCATCTATCTCTATTTAGTAAGATACAAGTATATCAGACCCAAATCATTAGGAATTCTAAGTTACTTCAAATCTTAAAGTTTTATGAATAGAAACGACAGTTTCTGTTTCTTGGAATTCACAGAATAGACAAAAGATCAAAACACAAAATAGGAAGGCACAGTGTAACTGTGTAACAAGAAATAATGTACTGTGTTAACTGTGATACAAAAATGAAGTGGTATTTATGGATGCTGGATAAGCAGTCTGACCTAAAAAAGTATGCTTTTGCATTAAAGGTGAATTTTAAGCATTTCATTTTTTTTTCTATTTGTTTACTTCATATTTTTTATTTTTTAAATTTTTATTAATAAAACCAATCAACATACAATATGAACATTCTTTTAATTTCATCGTAGTTATATATTCAGCCTCATGACCATTTCTTAGAACATTTGCATCAATTCAGAAAAAGAAATAAAAACAGAAAAAAAATTCATACATACCATACCCCTTAACCCTCCCTTTCATTGATCACTAGCACTGCAATCTATTAAATTGATTTTAACATTTGTTCCCCCTATTATTTATTTTTAATCCATATGTTTTATTCATCTGTCCATAAGGTAGATAAAAGAAGCATCAGACACAAGGTTTTCACAATCACTCAGTCACATTGCGAAAGCTATGTCATTTTACAATCATCTTCAAGAAACATGGCTACTGGAACACAGCTCTACATTTTCAGGCAGTTTTCTCCAGCCTCTGTTACACCTTAACTAAAAAGGTGATATCTATTTAATGCATAAGAATAACCTCCAGGATAACCTCTTGACACTGTTTGGAATCTCTCAGCCACTGAAATTTTATTTTGTCTCATTTCTCTCTTCCCCCTTTTGGTGAAGAAGGTTTTCTCAATCCCTTGGTGCTAAATCCCAGCTCATTCTAGGATTTCTGTCCCACATTGCCAGGAAGGTCCACACCCCTGGGAGTCATATCCCATGTGGAAAGGGGTAGGGTAGTGACTTTGCCTGTCATGTTGATTAAGAGAGAGAGGCCACATCTGAGCAACAAAAGAGGTTCTTCTGGGGGTGACTCTTAGGCCTAATTTTAAGTAGGTTTGACCTATCCTTTGGGGGTTAAGTTTCATATGAACAAACCCCAAGATTGGGGGCTCAGCCTATTGCTTTGGTTGTCCCCACTGCTTGTGAGAATATCAAGAATTCTCCACTTGGGAAAGCTGAATTTTCCCCCTTTCTCACCATTCCCCCAAGGGGACTTTGCAAATACTTTTTTTATTCACTGTTCAAATCCTTCTGGGATTTCTCAAGGCACCATTCTGGACATACCTACAGAATCTCATGCCCTATTCAAAGTTCCTTGTACTTATGATGTTCAATTTAGCTGTCCACATAAGTTTGGAAATGCACAAGTCAAACTATAAATTTTGTACCAAATAAACATTTTTTATTTAGTCTCATAAAAGTCAAAGTTTTAAAATATTAATTAGCATCTATTTTCAATACTCTGCATTATTGACATTCCTTTGTTCTTCCTCATGCAAAACATTTTTAAATTTGTACATTTAGTCACTATCATTATACACTCCAGACATTCCAAGATTATACCCTCTCAGTCTTTATTGTATATTTTTCCTTCTGATTTCAATGATAGAGGCCTCCTTCCTCTATCATTGTCACATTCAGCTTCATTCAGTGTTTTAACATTACTGTATGACAGTTAGGTAGTATTGTGCTGTCCATTTCTGAGTTTTTATATTCAGTCCTGTTGCACAATCTGTATCCCTATAGTTTCAATTACCCAACATCTACCCTAATTCTATCTCCTGATGACCTCTGTTCTTAACTGAAATTATTTAAGTTCATTCATTAATGTTAGATCATATCAGTGAGACCATACAATATTTGTCCTGTTTCTGGCTAATCTCATTCAGCATAATGTCCTTAAGGTCCATCCATGTTGTTGCATACTTCATAACTTTATTTTGTCTTACAGCTGTATAATATTCCATTCTATGTATATATCACAGCTTGTTTAGCCACTCATCTGCTGATGGACATTTGGGCTGGTTCCATCTCTTGGCAATCGTAAATAATGCTGCTATAAACATTGGTGTGCAAATGTCTGTTTGTGTCTTTGCCCTCATGTCCTCTGAGTAGATACCTAGCAATGGTATTGCTGGGTCATATGGAAATTCTATATTTAGCTTCCCGAGGAACAGCCAAACTGCCTTCCACAGCGGTTGTACCATTTGACATTCCCACCAACAGTGGATAAGTGTGCCTCTTTCTCCACATCCTCTCCAGCACTTGTCATTTTCTGTTTTATTGATAATGGCCATTCTGGTGGGTGTGAGATGATATCTCATTGTGGTTTTGATTTGCATTTCCCTAATAGCCAGGGAAGTTGATCACCTTTTTATGTGCCTTTTGGCCATTTGTATTTCCTCTTCTGAGTAGTGTCTGTTCAAGTTTTTTGCCCATTTTGTAACTGGGTTATCTGTCTTTCTGTTGTTGAGTTGAACAATCGCTTTATACATTCTGGATACTAGACCTTTATTTGATATATTGTTTCCAAATATTGTCTCCCATTATGTAGGCTGTCATTTTACTTTCTTGATGAAGTTCTTTGATGCACAGAAGTGTTTAATTTTGAGGAGTTCCCATTTCTTTCTTTAATGCTCGTGTTTCGGGTGTAAGGTCTAAGATTTATAAGATATTTCCCTACATTTTCTTCTAACAGTTTTATGGTCTTAGACCTAATGTTTAGGTCTTTGATCCATTTTGAGCTAATTTTTGTATAGGGTGTGAGATATGGATCCTCTCTCATTCTTTTGCATGTGTATATCCAGTTCTCTAGGCACCATTTATTGAAAAGACTGTTCTGTCCCAGGTGAGTTGGCTTGACTGCCTTATCAAAGATCAATTGTCCATATATGAGAGGGTCTATAACTGAACACCCTATCTTTATGCCAGTACCATGCTGTTTTGACCACTGTAGCTTCGTAATATGCCTTAAGGTTACATAGCGTGAGACCTCTGACTTCATTTTTCTTTCTCAGGATACTTTTAGCTATTCGGGGCACCCTGCCCTTCCAGAAAAATTTGGTTATTGGTTTTTCTATTTCTGAAAAGTAAGTTTTTGGGATTTTAATTGGTATAGCATTGAATCTGAACATCAATTTAGGTAGAACTGACATCTTAACTATATTCAGTCTTCCAATCCATGAACACGGTATGCCCTTCCATTTATTTAGGTCTTCTGTGATTTCTTTGAACAATTTCTTATAGTTTTTTCTGTATAGGTCTCTTTAGTTAAATTTATTCCTAAATATTTTATTCTTTTGGTTGCAATTGTAAATGGAGTTTTTTCATGATTTCCCCCTCAGATTGTTCATTACTAGTGTATAGAAACACCACACATTTTTGAGTGTTGATCTTGTCACCTGCCACTTTGCTGTACTTATTAGCTCTAGTAGTTTTGCTGTGGATTTTTTGGGGTTTTCAACATATACTATCACGTCATCTGCAAACAGTGAGAGTTCTACTTCCTTTCCAATTTTGATGCCTTGTATTTCTTTTTCTTATCTAATTGCTCTGGCTAGAACTTCCAACACAATGTTGAATAACAATGTTAACAGTGGACATCCTAGTCTTGTTCCTGATCTTGGGGGAAAGTTTTCAATTTTTCCCCATTGAGGATAATGCTAGCTATAGGTTTTTCATATATTCCCTTTATCACCTTGAGGAAGTTCCCTTCTATTCCTATCTTTTGAAGTGTTTTCAACAAGAAAGGATGTTGAATGTTGTCAAATGCCTTTTCTGCATCAATCGACATGATCATGTGGTTTTTCTGCTTTGATTTGTTGATATGATGTATTATATTAATTAATTTTCTTATGCTGAACCATCCTTGCATACCTGGGATGAATCCTACTTGGTTATGGTGCATAATTCTTTTAAAATGCTGCTGGATTCGATTTGCAAGAATTTTGTTGAGAATGTTTGCATCTATATTCATTAGAGAAACTGGTTTGTAGTTTTCTTTTACTGTAATATCTTTGTCTGTCTTTGGTGTGAGGGTGATGTTGGCTTCATAGAATGAGTTAGACAGCTTACCCTCCTCTTCAATTTTTTTGAAAAGACTGAGCAGGATTGGTACTAATTCTTTCTTGAAAGTTTGGTAGAATTCACATGTGAAGCCATCTGGTCCTGGACTTTTCTTTTGGGGGAGCTTCTTAATGACTGATTCAATTTCTTTACTTGTGATTGGTTTGTTGAGGTCATCTATTACTTCTCAAATCAATGTTGGTTGTTGTTCATGCCTTTCTCGGAAGTTGTCCATTTCATCTACACTGTTGAGTTTTTTAGCATAAAGTTGGTCATAGTAGCCTCTCATTACTTCCTTTATTTCTGTGGGATCAGTGGTTATGTCTCCTCTTCTATTTCTGATTTCATTTATTTGCATCCTCTCTCTTCTTCTTTTTGTCAACCTTGCTAAGGGTCCATCAATCTTATTGGTTTTCTCATAGAACCAAGTTCTGATTTTATTGATTTTCTTGATTGTTTTCATGCTCTCAATTTCATTTATTTCTGCTCTAATCTTCATTATTTCTTTTCTTTTCTTGCTTTGGGGTTAGTCTGCTGTTCTTTCTCTAGTTCTTCCAAGTGGACAGTTAATTTTTCAATTTTTGTTCTTTCTTCTTTTTTGATATAGGCATTTAGGGTAATATATATATATCCCTCTCAGCATTGCTTTTGCTGCATCCCACAAATTTTGAGGTGTCATGTTTTCATTTTCATCTGCCTTGAGATATTTACTGATTTCTCTTGGAATTTCTTCCTTGACCCACTGGTTGTTTAAAAGTGTGTTGTTGAGCCTCCATAGATTTGTGAATTTTCTGGCATTCTGCCTATTATTGATTTCCAACTTAATTCCTTTATGATCTGAGAAAGTGTTTTATATGATTTCAATCTTTTAAAATTTATTGAGACTTGCCTTGTGACCCAGCATATGGTGTATCCTTGAGAATGATCCATGAGCACTTGAGAAAAAGTTATATCCTGCTGTTGTGGGGTGTAATGTTTTATAAACGTCTGTTAACTCTAGCTCATTTATTGTATTATTCAAATTCTCTGTTTCTTTATTGATCCTCTGTCTAGATGTTCTGCCCATTGATAAGAGTGGGGAATTGAAGTCTCCAACTATTATGGTAGATGTGTCTGTTTCTCTTTTCAGTGTTTGCCTCATGTATTTTGGAGCATTCTGGCTCGGTGCATAAGTATTTATGATTGTTATGTTTTCTTGTTACATTGTTCCTTTTATTAATACATAATGTCCTTCTTTGTCTTTTTTAACTGTTTTATATTTGAAGTCTAATTTGTTGGATATTAGTATAGCTACTCCTGCTCTTTTCTGGTTGTTATTTGCATGAAATATCTTTTCCCAACCTTTCACTTTCAACCTATGCTTATCCTTGGGTCTAAGATGTGTTTCCTGTGGATAGCATACAGATGGGTCCTGTTTTTTAATCCTGTTTTTTAATTTACGTCTTCTGATTAGGGAGTTTAATCCATTAACATTTATTGTTATTACTGTATGGGCAGTAGTTTCTTCTACCATTTTGCCTTTTGCATTTTACATGTCATACTAATTTTCCTTCTTTTTACCTTTACTGATAGTCTTCATTTCTACACTCTTCCCCACACCACTCTCTCCTGTCTTTTTGTATCTGTCTCTAGTGTTCCCTTTCATATTTCTTGCAGAGCTGGTCTCTTGGTCACAAATTCTCTCAGTGATTTTTTTGTATGAAAATGTTTGAATTTCTCCCTCATTTTTGAAGGAAAATTTTGCTGGATATAGAATCTTGGTTGGCAGTTTTTCCCTTTTAGTAATTTAAATATATCATCCCACTGTCTTCTCGCCTCCATGGTTTCTGCCGAGAAATCTATGCATAGTCTTACTGGGTTTCCTTTGTTTATGATGGATTGCTTTTCTCTTGCTGCTGTCAAGATTCTCTCTTTCTCTTTGACATCTGACATTCTAATTAGTAAGTGTCTTGGAGTACGTCTATTTGTATCAATTTTGTTTTGGGTAAGCTGCACTTCTTGGATCTGTAATTTTAAGTCTTTCATAAGAGTTGGGAAATTTTCATTGGTAATTTCCTCCATTAGTTTTTCTCCTCATTTTCCGTTCTCTTCTCCTTCTGGGACACCCACAACATGTATATTCATGTACATCACATTGTCATTCAATTCCCTGAGTCCCTGGCCATATTTTTCCATTCTTTTTCCTACATTATCTTTTGCTTGTTGGATTTCAGATGTCCCATTCTCCAATTCACTAATCCTATCTTTTGCCTCTTGAAATCTGACACTGTAGGTTTCCCTTGTTTCTTTCATCTCTTCTACTGTGCCTTTCATTACCATAAGTTCTGTGATTTGTTTTTTCAGACTTTCGATTTCTTCTTTTTGTTCATTCCTTCCCTTCTTATATCCTCACTCAATTCACTGATTTGATTTTTGATGAGGTTTTCCATGTCTGTTTGAACATACTGAATTAATTGTTTCAACTGTATCTCATTTGAATTGTTGGTGTGTTCCTTTGGGCCATTTCTTCAATTTTCCTAGTGTGATTCGTTATTTTTTGCTGGTGTCTAGGCATTTAATTACCTCAATTAGTTTATTCTGGAGATTGTTTTCACTTTTTTTTTTCCCCTGGGATTTTATTGCTGCATGACTTTTTTGTCTATCTGTTCTTTGACATTCAGTTCAGCTTATTCTGAACCTCTAGCTTAGGTTTTGTTTAACAGATCATAATTTTTCCGTTCTTGTTTTCTTAGAAGTTTCTTGCCCTGCCTATATGGTGCCTTTTATCCCCCCTTAGGAGAGTCTACTTAGTTTTTATAGACCCCCGCCAGATTTTCCCAGACCAAACTGGCCTTCTGTAGGGAGAAAAGAGTCACCTGCTTCAGTTTTCCCTGAGGGTAAGACCTAACAGATTGAAAGGCTTTCTTAGGAAGCCTCTGGGCTCTCTGTTTTTCCTATCCTGCCCAGTATGTGGTGTTTGTCTTCCTGCAGGTCCCACCAGCATAAGGTGATGCGGTACCTTTAACTTCAGCAGATTCTCCCTCCTGTGGGCGTGGCAGAGACAGAGGAAAGGTTGTAGTCTGGTTTTAATTGCTTCACTTTTCCAGACCCTGGGGTTTGAACTCCTTGAGGGAGGGATTCCACCTGAGCTGTGCCCTATCCCTTTCCTGGGGAAGGCACAGGCTCCAGACAAACACTTAAACAAGCTTAATTCTGCCTATGCCTGGGGCAGTGGAGCCCAAGAAGCCTTGCAGCTGTATCCAAAGAGCAGTCAAGCTGTAGAAACACAATCACCAAAACGAAAGAGAAAAATCTTTTCCAGAGCAGGACCCCCGCTCCTTGGGTTTGCCATTCAAGAGCTTAAGTTGGTATATTGCTCTGTGTATCTCCAGGTGCTACATGATTCCTCCTTTCCTTCAGGAGCCAGACCTTTTTCAAATCCAAAAAACCTGTTTTTTTTTTTTCTTTTTCCATCAGCACTGTCCCCTCTGCACGGGGCAAAAACCAGCGACCTCCTCTTTTACTCGAGGTTCAGCTGAGCTAGGGCCTATTTTTAGTAGTCAGCATCTGTTAATTAATTCCACAATTGGAGTTTGGTTGCGCTCAGCCCCTGCTGCTGGTAAACGCTCTTTCCTTCCCCATCTGGGAAGCAGCCTGTGTGGGAGGGGCGCCGGCCACCACGGCTTGGGGAACTCACAGTTCTGGGTGGGCTCGCAGCTGCTCCAGATGGTCCAGCCTGGTGTATGCTGTTTTTCTGGCCACTGACATGGCCCTAGCAGTTGTTCTGTACTGTTACTGGCTATTTATTAGCTGCTCTGGAGGATGAACTAAATCCCACACCTCCCTAAGCTACCATCTTGGCCCCCTCTAGACATTTTATTTTGAAATTAACTCAAGTTGTTCTGTACTGTTACTGGCTATTTATTAGCTGCTCTGGAGGATGAACTAAATCCCACACCTCCCTAAGCTACCATCTTGGCCCCCTCTAAACATTTTATTTTGAAATTAACTCAAACTTACAGAAAAGTTGCAAGAATAGTATATAGAAGTTCCATATACTTTTCACCCAGGTTCCCCAGTTGTTAAGATTTTATCACATTTGCTCAATCATCTATTCTGTCTCTCTCTCTATATATATATGTATATATATCCACACCTGTGTGCATTTATATTCTTGTTCCTGAACCATCTAAGAGCAACTTGTGAATAAGCCAAATCATTACCCCTAAATACTTCAGTGTATACTTCCTAAAAGACAAGGTCACTCTCCTACATAACCATAGTCTGACCACCTAAATCAAGAAATCAACACGACACTGATACAACACTACTGAAGGAAGTGTCTGAGAGTGTGCAGAACATAAAAAGGGTTAATATTATTTTAAAAACAAGTGAAATAAGAAAGGCTAGAGACTAGGTATAACTTGGACTATTATTAATGCAGATTCAATTATGATATTATTCTAAGCAGATACTAGGACATTGGTTATTAATTTTCAAGTAACAGCTTCTATTAATATGATACATTATCTGTGACTGGCATGTAATTGCATGTGCATAAAGTTGTGGCTAAGTAGAATGTGCATTACAACGTTTTAAAAATAAAAAGAATTAATAAAATATGAAGTAATGTCTTACTCTTCTGCCTGAATGGAATCTGCCGGTGCTACATAATTGCTAGGGATATAACCATTCTTTCCTGTAGCAATTGATCTTGCTTCCCACCAGTCTCCTTCCCTGCAACACATAAAACAAAAATCACTACAAGGTAGAATATTTCCCAAGATACAATACATTGCAATGTTGTATCTGAAGTAGATAAGAGGTATTACTTTCATTTTTAATTTACACACTAAATTTGATCAAGAATTAGACTGAAAGAATAAGATTCAAAAATAGGTTTCATGATTTGAGACAATAAGACTAAGCAAAGCATAACTGCTCCAAACTAAATAACACACTAACTTTAGTTATAAGATCACTTTTTACATTAGTCTTTCAACATAAGAAAATAAATTATGCTGAATAAAGCAAATTGGGAGGCAAATCTTTCAAATTACTCAGTTTTGACCAAATACTTTCTTTTTGAACAGCTTTTATTGAGATATAATCTGCATACCATAAAATCCCCCCATTTAAGTAGTACAGCTTAGTGGTTTTTCATTCTTTTTTATTGCCAAATGCTTTTCTTTTCAAGAGTGCATAAAACTGTAATATACTTTTGTAGCCATTTAGGAGGAAAAAATCAGGATGCCATACACTCTTATGGCCAAAAGAACTGATGAAGGGCAATAACAGTAAAATACTGAATTTCTAGAATAATGTATATTTACAAAAATGTTATCCATAAATATCCAAATAAGATTAAAATTAAAATACAAGTCAGAATATAAGATCTATATGTAGTCTATAATACACAAGCCCTAACTTTTCCAAAATCAATTTGAAAGGAACAAATATTGTCATCTCTTATGAGGAAGATGTAGATACCATATCTTATACAAATACATGTAGATACCATATATATATATATATTCCATGAGTTTTTACTTTAACAGTGATAAGTACTGAAAATGTACTATTTAAACTGAAATTTTTCAAATGCCCAAGATGAATTTGCTCCCTAGAAAATGACATGGAAAACTCTTTGATAACACAAATAGTTATAAACTCATAACTTGGTTTGTAGTTTCCGAGTATATATTAAGTACTTTCAGATACACAACCTGAAAACTTTGCATTTGATTCTACTAAACATCCATTGATTCATTTAAGCATTTATTGGGTATCTATAAAAGTGACAGACTTGATCATAGGGTGTGCTTGAAAACAGACATAAGAAGATACTTCTTGCCGTCAAGGAAGTTCCAAGCTAGCAGGGTTTCTCAACCTTGCATTACTGATAATTTGAGTTGGGTAATTCCTTGTTTTGGGGTGCTGTCTTGTACACAGTGAGATGTTTAGCAACATCCCTGGGTTTAGTATATTCACAGTTATGCATCCATCACCACCATCAATTTTAGAACATTTCCATCACTCCCCCAAAGAAACTCCAGTTAGTATGGGAAGGTGGATGCTAACAAGTCAAAACAGGCTGGTGATTTATTAAACACTCAAACGTACTATTCTGAAAAAAAAAAATAGAAAAAGAAAAAGAAACTCCAGTCATTAAGCAGTTATTTCCCTCTACACTTTCCCAGCCTCCTAGCTCTTGACAACCATTAATTTACTTTCTGTAGATACTAGTAGCAGCCCCTGTTTGTGACAACCCAAACGTGCCCAGACACTGCCAAATATCCTCTTACGGCCATACGCTCTTATGGCCAAAAGACTGATGAAGGGCAATAACAGTAAGAGGATTACTTCAATATTCAGTAAAATACTGAATTTCTAGAATAGCATATATTTACAAAAATGTTATCCATAAATATCCAAATAAGAATAAAATTAAATTACAAGTCAGAATAAAAGATCTATATGTAGTTTGTAATACACAAGCCCTAACTTTTCCAAAATCAATTTGAAAGGAACAAATATTGTCATCTCTTGTGAGGAAGATGTAGATACAAAATCACACATAAGAGTGATTTTGCCCAAGGTTCAGAACGGAACGGTCTAAAACAATGACAAGCAAGTGGCAAATTATAATTCAAAATTATAAAAAGAGTTATGATTGAAGTTTGCACAGGGTGCCATGTGAACACATAAAAGAGACACCTGATCCAGCAGGAAGTGAGGGTTGAGTCAGGCAAGAGGGAAACAATATCAGGAAGGGCTTCCTTGAGAAAGAACATGCGAACCATATTTTGAAGTATGAGTCGAGATAGCCAGTAAAAAAAGATACGGAACAAGAAGTAAGAAGTCACATTCCAGTAACAAGAAATAGCATGTGTGATGGCCTGGAGACAGTGAAAAACCCCAATGTATTTAGAAAATTGTGAATAATTTAGTATGCCTAGACTGAAGTGGAGAAAGAGGGAGAGTTACACAGTAAATTCTCAGTAAATTATGGTCATTATGATTTTGATTTTGTTTATTTTGTGGGCAGGTGCAGCAAATGAAGGTATTTAAAGTGAAACACATGATCACATTTTATATTCTAGAACAAAAACTGGTAGCAGATGAGAACAAGAATGGAAGGAAACATGCCTAGAAGCAAAGAGACCGTGAATATACTATTTCAGAAGTTACAAAGTGGTTGTTATGCCTGCAAATAGAATTATGGAATCAAATAAAATTTTCTATGGTGGGCCACTGAATGACAAAAAAGTACAACAGTTACATTAAAAAAAAAAAAAAAAAGCAACTTAATTTTGCCAGCATAGGATGCCTAAACCAGCATCTTTCTTTTTTGCTCCTTTAAAGAGAAAGAGATTAGATCTTTAGTCATACAGTACTTAGGATAAATAGGAAGATAAGATTCTCTTTATAAAGTTGCTTTATTTTTTAATTTAAGAAACGTGCTTGCATATATACCTACTCAATAATTCTTCATTCTTAATCTCCACTGATATGGCAGAACCACAGCCATACAATTTTTAGGAGTAATAACTTTTGGCTGCAGAGGTAACATTATGTCACACGTTTAAGGAAACCAAAAGGCAACCAGGAGGCAAAGACCAACCCTCCTGATTCCCAACTCCAAATCCTTAACTAGCTCAGTCAGGGTAAAGACCAGTTTCCTGCCAGGATTTCTCTTTCACAAAATATTCACAGCACTTACGTATTGTTAATTATTTGAAATCTTTCACCCTTCTTAAATGAAAGGTCTTCTGTGGTTCTAGCTTCATAATCATATAAGGCCACAAATATAGTAACACCACCTATGGGAGGAAAAGAAAGATAAGTAAATTATGACAAATTTACAAAAAAAGAGTAAAAAACTTTTGCCAAATGTTCTAAGAAATGATCCACGATGATGAATATACAACTATGTGATGATATTGTGAGCTACTTATTATATATCAAGAATGGAATGATCATATGGTAGGAATGTTTATGTTTGTATGTTGTTATGCTGAACAACAAAAAAAAGACTTTTGCCAGCCAAAAAAGGCTTAATAATAGTATTCTTCCTAGCCCCCAGAATCTATTTTTAGAAGTTGGGGCTTTCGGTAGCTGGAGTTTTCAAGGTAACAAGATCTTTTAAGACATTCCATACAGCAACTGTACTCCACAAATTCTAAAATTCTATAGACCTGCAGAAGCAACTTTAATTTTGATCCATAGTAGCAACAGCTCTGCCTTGAAAAAATAAATTTCAAATGCACTCTTTGGCAGAAAAATCACTAAGGAGTACTATAAACTACTTGTATTGTTCTTCTCAATTACTTAAAAGCAATGGGTGAACAATCTGTCCATAAAACTAGTCATTACCTGTAATAACAAGGGTTTTAGAAAGATTATTTATTATATACTTTATATATGTTTTTCTTAGTGGTATGGCTTATATACGAATTATAAAGTATAAATCCTAAAAATAACTGTCATTTAATGTTATATGCAGATACTTAAAGAGATGAGCACAGTAAACAGACAATTATTTGTGGAAAAAAACAATAGAACAGATGTATATAATATACATATTTCAGTGTTAAAAACTATTTAAGGGAGGGATTCTGGTTAAAGACTCCCTTTACATTCTTAATTTGACAATGTACACATCCTAAAATTCAATTTAATTCCATTGACTTGCCAAATCAATCACTAGCTTTCAATATAGCCACTAAAATTTTCAAAAGAATGGTAGAATAAAAGGCAGGAAGTAAAATTACAAATAGACTAATAAAATGCTGTGAAATGTAGAAGGTAATATAAAGCTGCTGTGTTAAAATATAAAGTTACAGAAAACTAAAGGTAAAAATATAATCATACACAGTGTTATCTCATTTATGTGGTCTTTCTCCTGAGTTCCAAAGTAATAATCATCTGCCTATTTGACATTTCTACTTGAGTGCCTAAAAAGCATTTAAAACTTACTGAGTAGAAAACAAAGTTCTTGATTTTTCTCCACTAACCTGTACTTACCTGAGTCTTCCTTAGCTAAGCAAATGCCACAGCTATCCACATAGTTACTCAAGCCAAGTCCTTTACCAGGACCAACAGTTCTATTTCTATAAAACCTTATTTATCTACTTCTTTACATTTCCACCACTGCACCCTGATCTAAGTCCCTGTCTTCTCTCGCTGGAACTTCTGTGAGTAGTAGTCTTCTCTAGCCTATTTCTATACCTGTTTCCCTATATCCGCTTTCCACACAGTTGCCAGAGTGAGTTTTTTAAAAAGGAAATTTGATCATACAAATCCTGTGCATATAAAACTCTCTAGCAGCTTCTTTTTGGCTTTGAATAAAATCTAAACTTCTTCTCAAAGCCTATGACTCCAGCCAAATTCTTCAATCCCATCCCGTACAATTCTCTCATTATGCCCACACTGGTCTCTTCTCTGGACTTCAAAACTGCCAAGCACATCTATAACCCCTAAACTTTGCAGTTATTATTCCCTCTCCATAGAATGCTCTTTTCCAAGCTCTGCAGCTGGTGAAGTTATTCTCATCAATTAAACCTCAGCTCAAATGATTTCTTCTCAAGGTGGCTTTCCCAGCTAGCTTCTTCATAGCATTTAACAATAAACCATCCTGTTTATTGTTTACTTGTTAGTTGTTATCCAGCTCTCATTATAATATAAGTTCCATTAGGGCAGAAATCTTGCTTGCCTTGTTTCCCATTCTATATCTGGTAAACAAATACTCCATTTGTACTGAATTATTAAAGAATAAATGGAGCATTTTACATAAGTAAATTGCTTTAGGTAACTGAAGAATATCTTTTTATTAAAAATATTTTTATTAAAATAAAACAGCATACAAACACACAACATTCATAACATACAAACATTCCATATATGGTATACAATCATAGCTCACAATATCATCACATAGCTGTGTATTCATCACCATGATCATTTTTTTGGAATATCTGCATCACTCCAGAAAAAGAATAAAAAAGACAAAACTCATACATACCATACCCCTCACCCCTCCCTCTCACTGACCATTTATATTTCCATCGACACAATTAATTTTAACCTTTGATCTCCCTATTATTTGTTTATTTTTATTCACATTTTTTCACTCATCTGTCCACAGCCTAGTTAAAAGGAGCATCAGACATAAGGTTTTCACAATCACACAGTCATATTGTAAAAGTTGTATCATTATACAATCATCTTCAAGAAACAAGGCTATTAGAACACAGTTCTACAGTTCAGGTACTTCCCTCCAGCCACTCCAATACACCATAAATTAAAAGGGGGGTATCTATATAATGAGCAAGAAAAACTTCCAGGATAACTTTTGAAATCTCTCAGCCACTGACATTTTGTCAAATTTCTCTCTTTCCCCTTTTGGTCAAGAAGACTTTCTCAATCCCTTGATGCTGGGTCCCATCTCATCCCGGGATTTCTGTTCCAAGTTGCCAGAGAGGTTTACACCCCCTGGGAGTCATGTCCCACATGGTGGGGAGGGGGGGGGGCAGTGAGTTCACTTGCCTAGTTGGCTTAGAAAGAGAGAGGCTACATCTGAGCAACAAAAGAGGTTCTCTGTGGGTGACTCTTAGGCCTAATTTTAAGTAGGCTTAGCTTATCTTTTGCAGGAATTAGTTTCCTAGGGACCACCCCCAAGATTGATGGCTTGGCCTATTGATTTGATTGTCCCCACTGCTTGCTAGAGTATCAGAAATTCTCCAAATGGGAAAGCTGAACATTGCCCTCTTTCTCCCCATTCCCCCAAGGGCACTTTGCAAATACTTCTTTCTTCACTGTTCAAATTTCTCTGGGATTTATCGGGGCATCACACTAATCTGGACAAACCAAGAAAATCTCATGCGCTATTCAAGATTCCATGTACTTACGGTATTAACTAAACTGACCATACAAGTTAAATTAGGAAATGCACTACCCAAAATAAAAATTTTGCACCAAATAAACATCTCTTCCTTTAGTCTCACACAGAATTTGAAGTTTTAAAACATGGATGACATCATCCTTTACCCAGACTTCTGATATTTCTTAGTCCTATCCAGATCAGCTTCACTGGTGAATATCTTTAAGGATCATTTATTTTAACCATTTAAAATTATTTTTCCAAACATAACATCTGCAAATCATTTAAATTTTATTAATGACTGAGGAATATATCATGGCCATCTATTATTTATGTATTTAGAGTTAGGAATTAAGATTGCAGTTGACTCTTTGGTATCTATTCCCCAAGTGAACAGTCTAATACAATCAATGTATGTCATTTCCCTGGCCATGGACAATTATTGGTCCAGAGATAGGCAGGCTAGAAGGAAAAATTTATAGTCATGCTTAAAGAAGAAATTTCTTTTTTGCATCCTCAGGTTATTAATAAGGACACATTGCTCAATTTGATGTTGGCAGCTGTTTGGCCAACCTTAAGGATAAAGTTGATACTCCAAGGACTGTAGGAGAGAGACAGAAGAAACCTGAGTACTTGATGACATCATGGAACTGCTGTATCAAGAAATCCTGAACTCATCCTATCTTAATTATTTAAGCCAGTTTTGTTTTGTTACCTATGTGGTGAAAGGCATCCTGATCTCGGGCCCTAACACAAAAGAACACTTGCTCTCTCTTTCTTTTTTTTTAAGTTTCTTAATTTACGTTTTTAGAGCATTTCTGTCTCCATGAAAGGCTATAAGCTGTAATTTCTTACTGTTCTTTGAAAAGACAACATAATGTGATACATGGAGTTCTGGATTCTCTTGCTTTTTATCTATGACTGAAAAAAAAGACCCAAAACATTTTAACTCTCTGGGCCTCATGATTAAAAAAAAAAAAAAAAAAATCAGTAGTATCTAATAGAAAAACTGTATTATCATCACTACACTGCCATTTAGTTAAAACTTATTAAGTAACTGCTATAATACTTATATGGTAGCTAGTGCTTTACAATCCAGAGAAGTTGTACAATTCTTGATGGAAGTTTTTTAATTAACATTTTACTGTAGTAACATATATACAACTCAAAATTTCCAGGGTATCTGTTTTTAATCTTTTTATCCCTAGTGCCTGTCACACAGTAGGTGCTCTACAAATACTTGAATGAATTAATGAAACAATTAATGATGTAACCTAGTATATAATAAACTTCAGATTATCAAGCATCTAAGAACAATATACATGTATATGATAAGACTTTAAATTTTATATTAGAAACTCTGATTTTCATATAATTATTTTAAAAGTCCCCTATTATGTTTCTTACAGCAGACAAACCTTATGTACGTATTACCCAAGGCCATGTTCTCAAACTGACAACAGAATTGTTCATTTAAATCTCACCTGTTAAACCAGTAGGATATGAAGTTGGCACCACCGAGAATGAGGAAGATGCTCCTCCAAAAGGTGTCACCCCTGAGGATCCTCCAAATGGTGTTATGGAAAGATTGCTAAAATTAACAGATGTTCCCTTTGTAGACGATGATGGTGACATTGCAGTGTGCTCTGCTCCATAATGGGTGACACTTGTGCTGACAGGTTCTGGAGCGTTTTCAGTTCTATATTTAATGGCTGGACTTTTGTTCTCCTTACTTTTAACGCAGCCCATTATTAAATCTACAAAGGTGATAACGCAAATATTTTGAGAAGCAGTTAATATACAGGATTACTTCAAAAAGATGCAATTCAGAAGTTGACTATAAACAAGGTATTTTCTCCATAAAAAAAGTAACTTTACCAAAACAGTTAGCACAAAATGGAGTCTGTTCCCCTCATTTATCTTTATTCTGATTCTGCTAAACCACCGCTCCAATTTGATCATCTTTGATGACAACATGGCACAGTGTGTTGGGGAAACCATGGGCCTTGAAACCAGAGAGGACTAAATATGAACCCTGACTTCCTACTTACTAGTAGAATAATGTGGAGTATGTTGCTTAACCTATCTGTTATCTCATTTACTTCAAAAATGGGAATAACATTACCCATATCTCAAAAGAGTTACTAGGAGGATTAACTAAAATTTTATTACAACTACTAGATGATATCTGAAACATAGTGGGTACTAACAAATATTCTTCTATCTATGTCAGCACTGCACAACAGAAAGCACAAATGCAAACTGCATATGTAATCTTATTCTTCTAGTAATACCATTAAAAAGGTAAAAGGGTGAGCTTAATTTGAATAATTTATTTTATTTAACCAGATATATCTAAAATAATCACTTCAACATAAAATCAATACAAAAATTATTGATGAGATATTTTATGTTCTTTTTTCTGTACTAAGTCTTAGATAGCCAGTGTGCATTGTACACTTAATGCACAACTCAGTTTGGACTAGCTGTAGTAGTTACATTTGGTTAGTGGCTATCAAGAACAGCATAGGTAACTTGCTTACTTTTTTCTTCCTATCAAGACATACTCTTAATGTTTACCAAATTAAACACTTGTTTACTTTTTTCTTCCTATCAAGACATACTCTTAATGTTTACCAAATTAAACACAAATCTCACTCTAGCATTCAAGACATTCCAAAAATTTGACCCAAACCTATCTTTTCAACTTCATCTCCCACTATTTTCTCTTACACTTATTTTATGCTCTTTAAAAAAAAATTATGTTCCCCAAATATATATGCACTGAGCTTTCCCATTTTCATGATTTCTTCCTCTTATAACTGTTTCTGTCATAACACTGTCCCAACATCTCTACTTGCTAAAATCCTAATGATTCACTGATGATTACCACAAATATCACTCTTTCATTTAGGCTTCCATTTATGTAAAATTGGCAATATCTCCTTTTCCTTAAAACCTGTGATGTACCTTTCAGGAGATTTTTGCATGGGACTCTCCCCTTATTTAAATTTGTATCCGGTTTTTTGTTTATTGTTATAATTCCCACCATACCACATCCCCAAATTATTGTCAGTGCAGTCCTAAAAAGCAAGGACTATGCTTTACAAACCTCTTATCCACTGAACTGCCTACTACTAATGTGATCTGGCATACAGTTGGTTTACTAACACTACAAAATCTGCATTATTCTATTCAATTCCTGGAGAAGCACTAATATAGATTTCATTAATTCACTTAATTTAAAAGTCATTCTTACTTATATAGATTTTTCCAACCTGTGGCATTCAAAAGGAAGTAAGTGATAAGATAATTGCTTCATAAATTCTGAAGACTGATCATTTACAACCTCAGCTAATAGAATGCTAGTTTAAAATATTACATGATTCCCAGCTCACAAACTTCCCTCCAAAATTTAAAAATTTCAACAAATGATACTGCAATAATGGGATAATCACATGGAAAAAGAACAACATGTGATCCCTACCATACAGCATACAAAAATACATATAACTATATATTACAATAGAAACAATCTCAGAAACTCAGAATTGGAAGGCTTTCAGGTGACCATTTGTGATGGTTAGATTCTGGGGTCAATTTAGCCAGGTGATGATACCCAGTTGTCTGGCCAGGCAAGCATTGGCCTGTCATTGCAAGGATATTTTGTGGCTGGTTGATAAACCAGAAGGTTGGTTTACTAAATCATCAGTCAGTTGATTATATCTGTGGCTGATTATATCTACAACCAATTAAGGCCGTTTCTCCCACAAATTAGACAATCTAATCTGTTGAATTTAATTCAATAGTTGAAGACTTTTAAGGGAGAAGAGAGAATTTTCATTCCTTCTTCAGCCAATGAGCCACTCCTGTCATTGAGACCCTTCACTGGAGTCGCCAGCCTCAAAGCCTACCCTACAGATTTGGGACTTGCATTCCTATGGTTGCATGAGACACGCTTATAAATTTTATATTTACAGATATCTCCTGTTGGTTCTGTTTCTCTAGAGAACTCTAATACACCATCTTAAATGGGTACATACTAAAAATATGGTATCTAAATGTAAGCACTGAAAATGACTGGAACTGGAAATTTTAATATATACTAAAACACTATGAGGGAATATAAACCAAATATGCAAAAGGAAACTGCTTCTAAAAGTAGAAGGAACTAAGTCATTATATAATCTTGGATTGTAAAAAGTCTTTTAACGCACAATGTAAAAGTAGAACACTAAAAGGAAAGGACTAATAGATACATAATATAACTCCCATAGGAAGTGCATGAGTGAGGACAAAAGCTCTTAAGTGAAGTTCAAGACATGACAAATAGGAAAATACTTTGTACCTGCCCATGTTCTTTCTCTCTCCATACACATATAATGTACATATATGAAAACTGGTTGACATTCTTAATATAAACGGCTCTTACACATGAAAAAAAAAAAGACAGTCTTAAAGAAAAATACAAAAAAATCCAATGAAGAGGCAATTCACAAAAAATATATAAAAGGTCAATAAACATCTGCATTTATTCAATTTTCCCAGTCTTCCAATACATGCAAATTAAAACAAGGTACTCTTTTTTGTATATCAGATTGGTAGATTTTGATTCAATACATAAGGCTGAAAGGTGAATTTTAGCCAATAAACAATAATATACATACACACAAAATATGTTAAATTATAAAAAAATTAAAAATTAGTAGGATTTAAGAATAGTAATTTCCAAAGTCCAAATATTAAGAAAACATTATTAAAAATTATATAAATTAGACTTTGAAAGAATAAAAATTGTACGAAGGAGAAATAAAAAGAGAAAATGTCAACAATTGTGCTAATTTATTTAAAATTTGATAGCAGGCTGAGAAATACGTTGATTTACAACAGAGCTTAATATAATTATCCAGTCCCTACCCCACCATTTCCAATGCAACCTTAATTCCTTGTCCTCATTTTGTTCAACCAGAAACTGTACTAAGGTCGTCTTCTTCCTACAAAATACCACTCCTAGCTTCAACCTCTTCTTCAAATGTTGTGCCTTGTTTTCTCATCCTACCAGTCTTCCATCACTACTCCTAACCCATCCTCAGGTATTTTCCTAATCTATAGTCTGTGGCCCAACATCCACCCACTTATGTGCTTTCCAATACCTCCAAGGTATAACCATCATTTCAGTCCAGCTCCACTAGCACCCCAGTATCAAAACACAGGAACCATCACTTTTTGCCTATCTCCTTCAGAAACAATATAAATGTATGATGTGATTACATTTTTAAGTAATCTTCTGTACAGTATAAATTAAACAGATTTTTATGGGTTATCTTACAAACATTAAGATCATTTGAAATATATATATAGGAAAGCCTCTTCCAAGTTCTGAACTATTGGCTTACAGATGTATATTTATTAACATAATATAGTATTACACACTGTAAAGGAATGGAGGATGGCAGGAAATACCCCTTTTCTTCAAAAAGGTCAGAAACAGGTAGAGGAAACAAATACTCAACAATATTATAATATGAAAAATGCTAGAGTGGATGTATGAAAAATACTATGGGAATACAGCAGAAGTCATTAGCTCTGCCTTGAGTGCTTAGGGAAGAAAGTTTTACAAAGGAAGTGGCATCTGAACTGGGTGTTGAAGAGTTGGAGGTTTAGGAAAGAGGGAAAAAGATACTCCAGAAAGAATGAACAGTGTGGAGAATGGCTCAAATGCTGAAAAAGCGTGGTGTAGTTGGGGATCAGAAATTTTCAGTGTGGTAGCAGTATAAGGGATAGATGGCTAGGGGTAAGGGAGAATTTGTAAAGAACATTATTTGCTATGCAACAGTTTTAAACTTTTTCTAGGCAGCATTGGGGAATTTCTCAAGGAGTTCTTAAAAGAAGACTAGCAGAAGATACCAGTTTTAGAATAGCAATGTGGTGGCAGAAAGATAAATTATAGATTGAAAAAGAAGAAAAAATGGTAGCAGAAAGACAAATTATATAATTACTGGAATATCCCAAGTAAGAAAGGACAAGAACAAGAACAGCGAGGCCAGCAGTGAGGGGGAAATGAGAGATACATAGCAGTAGAATAAACAAGTTAAGTGATCAATAAGGTATGGGGAGAGGAGATGAAGAGAAAGGAATCATTTATTCACTTCACAGGATTTACTGAGCACTTTTAAAAGTAGATACTACTAGGATTCTTTGTGGAAGAAAAGGAAATGTCCTCATATAGATTGTGGTAGTGAAGGCATGGCTATGTGATTATACTGGGAACCACTGATTTTTTACTTTGGTTGGATGGTATGTGTGAATACAACTGCCTAAAAATAAATAAAAAATAAAGTAGAAACTATGTGTTTGTACAGGGTTTGACAGCAAGTTTCTAGTCTGAACTGAGTGAAAAGTATGGCCATTAGCTGAGGTACACGAGGAGAGAAACAGGTTTTTATGGACCAGTGAGTTCAGTTTCAGAAAATAGTTTTAAGTGCTGTGGGCAACATGTTGAGAAACCTAGTAGGGGACTGGGAATCTAAAACTCAGGAAAAAGTGAAAACCAGAGGCATAGTAAACAAACATATTTTCTGAGTTTAACAAAACTTTTTGGAGATAATAAAACTCACCCAAGGCACAGATGTGGAGGAAAGTGAAAATCTTAATTCAGTGTAAAAGGACACCTACATACTAGGGATGTTCAAGGAAAAAAATTAGAAAGCAGCAATTAGAGTTGGCAGTACTTCCACAAATATAAACACATGGTTGGAAAAGATACCCAAACTTCAAGAGAGTGGTGTGGATGGGGAAAGAGTTTCAACCATATCTAAAACGAACAAATAGCAAAAATGTTAATGTGTTAAATGTAGGTAGTAAATAAGGTTGTTCTTTTTGCTTGAAGTGTTTTATTATTTCACAGATTTTTACATGTTTACTGTATATGCCAGTTTTAGTTTGGTTCTCCGTAACCTGTACCTGAAAAGATCTTAATACATCACTGAAATCACATGACAATGGTTAATATAAAATTCTTTTCAACACATCAGGATTCAATAGCTTAACAAAAATGATCCCAAA
Source organism: Tamandua tetradactyla (assembly GCF_023851605.1). Lineage (NCBI taxonomy): Eukaryota > Metazoa > Chordata > Mammalia > Pilosa > Myrmecophagidae > Tamandua > Tamandua tetradactyla. Next base: position 63,756,980 of record NC_135344.1, read on the forward strand.
CCTCCCTCAAGGTATTTACGGAAATCTAAGATATCCTTGAAATTGTGGCATTCATAACCTACAAAATCTTAATGGCGACTTGAAGCATACTGATACTTATGTATACCAGTATATATCTGTGGTAGTTAAGTTGGGGTGTCAACTTGGCCTGGTGATGATGCCTAGTTCTGTTACTGTGGGCTTGAATCATTAGCATGTAAAACTCATCTATGGCTCATTACACCTGCAGTCGGCTAAGGGGAGTGCCTTCCGCATTAAGTGATGTTTAATTTAATTTACTGGAGGCTTAAAAGAGAGGGCTCAACACAGCACAGCCCAAGGAGCTCAGCATACCTCATCTGAGCACTCGCAGCCCAGCCTAGACGTTTGGAGATTCAGAAAGGAATTGCCCTGGGGAAAGTTGTTGGAACCCAAAAGTCAGGAGAGAAGGCCAGCAGAGATCGCCCTGTGCCTTCCCGTGTAAGAGAGAACCACAGATGAAAGTTAGCTGCCTTTCCTCTGAAGAACTATTAAGTTTATAACTAAATTAAAATCCCTTTTTATTATAAGCCAATCCATCTCCAGTGTATTGCATTCTGGCAGCTTTTGCAGACTAAAATAATATCATACAGATATTTGCTTGAGTATAATGTACATGACATGAATATGTACAAAAAAAATAAGGATTTACCTCTCAATTTGAATATTACTGCTATTCTAAATATGATTTAAATTTTTTTCTGAGTAATATGAACTTATTTAAAAATAAAATTACAAAACCACTTCTATTAAGACACCATTAAAAAATTCTTAAAATGTTCTTTAAAAAAACTACTTTGAGGTATAATTTAGACACAATAAAATGCATCCATTTTAAGTGCACAGTTCAATGAGTTTTGGCAAATGTATATAAATGTATATCTAACACTGTTATCACAATACAGAATATTTCAAATCACCCCAAAAGGTCAGTCAATCCCCAACTCCAACCCTAGGCAACCACTGATGTGGTATAACAGAGTTATACAATATGTAGTCTTTTGTATATGACTTGTTTCACTATGCAGAACATATCTGAGATACTTCCATGTTGATATACATATTAGGACTTCGTTGGTTTTCATTTTAGAATTCCCTTATATGAATATACCATATTTTGTTTATCCATTCACTTGGTGATGGATTTTGGGTTGATCCAAACTGAGTATATTATAAATAAAGCTGCTATAAACATTCCTGTACAACTCTTTGGGTCCCACCCTATCCATCCCACCAGTTAATATCTAGGAATGGCATTTCTTGGTCATATAAAGTTAAACATGCCCTTACTATAAAAAACTGCCAAACTCTTTCCATCTTGCCTGTACTACTTTGCATCCCCACCAGCAATGAATACAAATTCCAGTTGCTCCAAATTCTCAACAACGCTTTAAGTTTTTCTTAACCCTCTCAGAAATCCATACATTTACTTGGGTCTGGATATGATAAAATACTCTGAATAGCTATCTTTCATTTTTGTTCTATCTAGTAAGCTTTGGCAATTGAAGTCTACTGATACCATAATGTAGCTAACAAACTGTATCTTGCTATGTTGAGGCCTCACAAATTTAGAAACGAGTATGATAAAAATCATAAGAACTAAAATTAACCAGATTTCTAATTCACTGACATAAATAACAGTAAGAACCTGGATAGCTTCCAAACATCTTCATCACTATTTAATTTGACAAAATCTATCAAGAACATTTCAACCACCAATCTTTCCTCTAGGTACATTATCATTTCCATGCATAGGTTAGATTCAATGGCAACCTAAGATGGCATAAATACTAAGACACCATGAGTGTGTAGTGGTTTTAGCTTACAATTCTCTATGACTAAACTTCCTAATGACCAAACATCTAACACTGAGTATCTGTTCATGTGTTTATTTGCCACTCATATCTACTTTGGCGAAATGTCTGTTAATATTAATTTTTTAATTGGGTTGTTTGTCTTCTTTCTGTTACATTCTGGACACAAGAATACTTGCTACTACAATAGTCACTATTAGGTGCCTCTAGATTCTGGAGTCAAGTACTTTGTCAGGTTGTCTTTGCATTTTCCTAATTGAATCTTTGGACTTTTTTTTTTTTAATTTTGATGAAATCTAATTTAGCAACTCTTAACTTTACAGTTTGTGCCTCATGTATCCTAAGAATTCTTTGTCAGAATATTTTTTCCTCTGTTAAACTTCATAGTTTTTAGCTCCTACATTCAGGCCTATAAGTTATTTTAAGTTAATCTTTGTATATACTATGAAGTCAGGTCTGAGGTTCAAGATTTTAAAAATGGATATCCTGTTGTTCCATCACCATTTGTTGAATATACTATCCTATTCTCATTGGATTATGCTGGCATTTTTGTCAAAAATTAATCAGTTATGTATAGGTCTAATTCTGCACTCTATTCTGTTTCATTGTTGTGTATGTCTATGCTTAGGTTGATTATCCGCTGTCTTGACTATAGCCTCAGGGTAAGTCTTGAAATTGACAGTGTAATTCCTTCAATTTTTTTCATCTTCTTCAGAATAGCTTTAGATACTCTAGGGCAGAGATTAACAATTTTTTTCTGTAAAGGGCCAGATAGTAAATATTTTAAGTTTTATGGGCTGTGTGGTCTCTGTAGCAATTATTCAACTTTGCTGCTGCAGCTCAAAAGCAGTCACAGACAATACACAAATGAATAAGTGTGGCAGAGTTCCAAAAGCACTATGTACAAAAACAGGTCGTAGGCCAGATTTGTCCTGAGAACCACAGTTTGCTGAACCCTATACTAGGATCTTTGAATTTCCATGCAAATTCTAGAATCAGATTGTCAATATCTACAAAAATGCTTGCTGGGATTATACTGATTCTGTACATCAATTTGGGGAGAACTAATATCTTAAAAATACTGGTCTCCGGATCCATGAACATGGTATGTCACTTCACTTATTTAGGACTTTAAAATTCTCTCAGCAATGTTTTGTAGTTTTCAGTATACAGGTCTAACCAAATTTTTGTTAAAAGTAAGACTTCATATTTGTAAACTGACCTTGTATCTTGTGATCTCGCTTAATTCACTTATTAGTTCTAGTAGCTTTTCTGTAAGTTCAGTAGGGTTTCTCTATGCAAGATTGTGTCAAATAAACACTGTTTTAAGTCTTCCTTTCTAATCTATTTGCTTTTTTCCCCTTCCCTGATTGTGCTGGCTAATACGCAATTACACTGCTGAATAAAATGATGAGAGAAAACATCTCTGCCTTGCTCCTGATCTTAGGAGGAGAGCATTCTGTTCTACCAACATTATGCGTGATATTAGCTGAAGTGTTTTTTGTAGCTGACCTTCATCTGGGAGGAAAATTTCTTTCTGTTCCCTGTTTGCTGAGAGGTGTTTTTTTTTTTTTTTTTTTTTTTTTTTTTTGTCAAATGCTTTGTTGCATTTACTTAGATGATCAGATGGATTTTCTCCTTTATTCAGTTTGATTTTTGCTGTTGCTTTTTCTTGTCTTCTTTCTACTTACTTTGAGTTTAATTATTCTCTTTTTTTCTTCTTTCAAGTTTCTTAGGTAGAAACTTTTACATCATTTTAGACTTTTATCCTGTTTTGATAAATTTTCCTCCAAGCACATCATAGCCACATTCTTCAAATTTTGATATATTTATTTTCATTATAATTCACCTCAATATGTTCTAATTTCCTTTGTGATTTCTCCTCTAACCTTTGGGTTATTTAGAAGTGTGTTATTTAAATTCCAAATATTTCCCAAATATTTTTGTTATTGACTAGTGTATTAGTTTTCTATAATTGCTTTAATAAATTACCACATATTTGGTAGCTTAAAACAACACAAATTTATTATCTGTAGGTCAGAAGTCTGAAACAGGTCTCACCAGGCTAAAATAAAAGTGTCACCAGGGCTGCATTTCCTAGAGAAAGACCTGTTTTCTTGCTCATTTAGTGTTGGCAGAATCCGATTCCATGAGTTTGTAAGACTGAGGTCTGTTTTCTCACTGGCTGTCAGCTAGGGGGTCACCTTTAACTCTCAGAGGCCTGTCTACAGTCCTTGCACAAAGCCTTTTACATTTTAATACCAACAAGAGGGCACTGAATTCTTCTCAGGCTATCATCTCTCCAACTTCCTGTTTCATCTTTCTCTTCTGATTTTAAGGATTGGGTTTTCCAGATAACATAGGATAATCTTGTTTTTTCAGGTTTCTTAACCTTGACCATATCTTCAAAATTCCTTATCCCATGTGAGATAAGACTTTTTCAGAGGTTCTGGGGATTAGGGTATAGACATCTTTAGAGGGCCATTTTTCTTATTACAATTTGTAATTTGAGAAAATTCAATTTTGATCATATTCTGTATGATTTCATTCCCTTAAAAATTGAGACTTTTTTTTTTACAAGATATGATTTATTCAATCAAGACACATATGGTAAGTATATTAGTCAAGGTCCTCTAGGAAACAGAATCAACAGGAGAGATCTGTAAATATGAGATTTTACAAAAGTGTCTCATGCAATTGTGGGGATGGATGAGTCCAAAGTTCACAGGAAAGACTGTGGGACAGTTCCAATAAAGGTCTTCAATGAATCCCCCTGGAGAGAATGGCTGGCTGAAGCAGAGAGAGATTTTCTCTTTTGACCTCTCCTTTAAAGCCTTCAAATGACTAGATTAAATGTCAATGATGCAGAAGACACTTCCCTTAGCCAAGTGCAGATGTAATCAGCCATGGATGCAATCAATGTGATTTAATAAGCCAGCTTTCTGGCTATGAAATGTCCTTACAGTAACAGGCTAGTGCTTGCTGGACCAGACAACTGGGCATGATCATCTGGCCAAGTCGACACATGATCCTAACCATAACAGTAAATGTTTTGGGCTGCCAAATTCTTGTTTCCTGGCTGCCAAACTAAATGCCATATAATAGGTTATCTTAAACAACAGGAATTTATTGGCTCACATTTTTGAGTCCAGGAAAATTTCAAAATCAAGGCATTAATTAAGACAAAATTTTCTTGTGGGAGACTGGCATTCTGGGGTTGGCTGCCAGTGACCCTTGGTCTTTGGCTTTTCTGTCACATAGCAATGGACAAAGAGGACTCTCCTGGCTTCAAATAGAGACTTTTAAAGGGATCAGATATGATCTATCTATCTTGGAGAATGTTCCATGTGTACTTGAAAAGAACATGTATTTCTGTTGCTAACTGGGCAGAGTTCTATAAATGTTAATTTGGTCACATAGGTTAATGGTGTGGTTTAAGTGTTCAATTTACTTCTTATTTTTATCTATTTGTTCTATCATACTGAAAGAATATTTGAAATCTTGAAACATAACTGTAGATTTGTCTATTTTTCCTTTCAGTTCTATTAGTTTTTGCTTCATATATTTTAAAGCTCTATAATTCAGTGTATATATATATTTGGATCATTGCCTCCTTCGTGAATTGATCCCTATATCACTATGCAATGTTCCTCTTTCTCCCTGGTGCTATTTTTTGTACTAAAGTTTATCTTGTCTTGAAATTAGTGTAGCCATTGCAATGGTTTATTACAGTGTGTACATAGTATGTTTTCCCCATTCTTTCATTTTTAACCTATTTCTTTATGTTTAAGATGGTTTTCACCAGATAGCATATAGTTGACACTACTTTTTTAAAAATCCATTTACCAATCTCTATTTTTCTACTAAATGTTCATGTCATTTATAAAGTTGGGTTTAAATTTGCCATTTTCCTATTTATTTTCAATGTCTTATTTAAAAATGAGAAAAAAAAGTCTTTAATATTTACCCACTGTACTGGATTGAAACTATTATGTATCCCAAAAAAGCCATGTTTTAGACCTGATCCAATCTTGTGGGACCAGACCTATTGTTTGGGGTGGAAACCTTGATTGGATTGTTCCCATGGAAACTGATCCACCCAATTGTGGAGATGTGACTGATTAGATGGAGATGTGACTCCAGCCATTCAAGATGGGTCTTGATTAGTTTACAGGAGTCCTTTAAAGGGGGAAACTTTTTGGAGGACGCTTAGATGCTTGGAGTGCCCACAGAGAGAGAAGATGCAGATGAGACCCAGACATCTGCAGATGCAGAAAGAAAAGATGCCCCTAGAAGCTGTTTAAAACCAGAAACCAAAGACCCCAGAAGATGCCAGCCACATGCCTTCCCAGCTGACAGTAGTGTTCTGGACCCATCAGCCTTTGTTGAATCAAGGCAGCTTTCCCTGGATGCCTTAGTTTGGATGTTTTTATAGTTTTAAAATTGTAAACTTGTAACTTACTAAATTCCCTTTTTAAGAGCAGTTCCATCTCCAGTAAACTGCATTCTGTCAGCATTTAAAAACTATAACAACCACTATTTACTATTTTCAGTGCTCTTTGTTTCTTTGGACAAATCCAAGTTTTTATTTGTTCTTTTTCGTGTGCCTGAATAACTTTCTTTAACATTTTTGTACTTCAGATATACTCATGGATTTTCTCAACATCTGCTGGGGGGAAATAATTTCAACTTTATTTCTGAAATATATTTCTGTTGTATATAGATTCTAAGCTGACAGTTTTTGTCTTTCACTATTTGAAAGATTTCATTCCATTGTCTTCTGACATGCATGGTTTTTGATGAGAAATTTGCTGCCTGTACATAACCTTTCATTTTGGCTGCTTTTAAAATAGACTTTTCTTATTATCATTGTTTTTCAGGAATTTATTATGTGTGTTGGTGTACTTCCCTTTGTGTTTATCTTGCTTGGGATTCACTGAGTTTCTTTATCTGTGGGTTTATAGTTTTCATCAACTTTCGGCAAATACTTCCTCAAATTTTTTCTATACTCCCTTTTTTCCTGAAATTTGAATTTCATGCTTGTTTGATTTTGCCTCATTGGTCCTTTTGTTTTAGGGATAATTTAGCACCTGTAACCCCATTAAGGTCCATCTCCCCCTTGGGGGTTTCTACAAAATGTCCTGAGTGATCAACAAATATTTTCCCCTCCAACTAGTAAGAACTAAAATGTCTCCCAGCCTCTGTGACCTTTGGGGACCATCATTTCACATCTCCCTGACCACTCTTTGCCTGGCTTTATAAAGTTTCACTCTGCAAATAACTGCATTCCAGAATTCAGCAAAAACTCAGAGACTCTGTATTAGTTTCCTAGGGCTGCTATAAAAGAATAGCAAAAACTGGGTAACTTAAAACAAACAAACGCTTTGTTTCACAGTTCTGGAGGCTAGAACTCTGAAATCAAGGTCTCAGTAGGGCCACATTTGCTCTGAAGGCTGTGGGAAAAGACAATTCCTTGCTTCTTCCTAGCTGCTGGCAGTTAACAGCAATCCTTAGCATTCCTTAGCTTGTGGCAGCAAGACTCTGATCTTTGCCTCCATCTTCCCTCTGGGTCTGTCTTGTGTCCTAATTTCCTTCTCCTTATAAGGACAATAGTCACATTGGATTAGGGCCAATCCTAATCAAGCATGAAAGCATTTTAACTAATTATATCTACAAAGACTTTATTTCCAAATAAGGTCACATTTCCAAGACTGGGGATTAGGATTCTCAATATATAAAGATATATTGATGACCTAATCTCTGGTATTTGTGAATTGAGGGCATGCTCAATTAGGGTGGACCCTAATCCAATGACAGGTGTCCAAAGGGGAAGAGACACAGACACAAGAGAACAGCATGTGAAAATGGAGACACTCAGAAGAAGGCCATGTGAATATGGAGGCAGAGATTGGATTTGTACTGCCACAAGCCAAGGAGTGCCTGCGGCCACCAGTGTCTAGGAAAAGGCAAGGCAGGATATTTCTTCCCTACAACCTTCAGAGGGAAGGTTTTTTTCCGAGGGAATATGACTGTGCTGACACCTTGATTTCGGACTTCTTGTCTCCACAACTTTGAAAGAACATATTTCTATTGTTTTAAGCCACCCAATTTGTGGTGATACATTATAGAAGCTCTAGGGAAATTATAATATAGACTTCAACATATCCTTTTTGGGGAGACACAATTCAATTCACAACAGACTCTCATGTAGACTTTTAACATTTTTTAATTCTCCTGCATAATGTCCTTCTCCTTGGAATTTTTTTTTCCCCTGGAACTTTGCTTTGTAACTTTCAGACCCATGAATTCTGCCTCAGACCATGAATTCTGATCTCTCTCTTCAGTTTACCGAGACTATTATCCTTTGCTGAAGATTCCTGTTTTGCTCTGCAATTTGAATGTACCTCCAGGAAGAAAGCTAAGATGACTGTAGAGCGCTCCTTATTTGCTTTCCTTCTTTCAGGGATCACAGTCCTGCACAACTATAGTCCAATATCTGAAAGCAACTATCTCATAAGTTTTGTCCAGTTTTTTTGTTTTTTGTTTATAGTGGGGGTGGTAATCCTTGAAGGCTGCTTAAAATATTCTTAAAAGTTAATACCTAAAAAAAATTCATTCTTTGGTTTTAAAATCATTCAACTTCAGAAAATATTAATTTATAAAATAAAATTCTCTTTCAGTTTATATGACATGAAAAGAATTTATTTCTTAATAATGACAGCCTTCAAATAAATTAACATTTAAGCATTTTATTGGAATCTGTTAATGTATTATACAGGAGGCATTTTTCTTTTGCCCAATTTCAAGAAAGAAAACATTTTTAGACTACATCATTTTTTAATGTACCTGCTTGGCATATCTACATTTTAAAACAGTTTAATTTTAAGTCAGCTCATTTTGATCGAAGAAAGGGTTTTACTGTAAAGATAAAAATGGTAATAAGGAAGACACAAGCGTCTCATATGAAAGTCAGGAACTACAGAACAGTTTGATCACATAGATTAATCCCAAAAGGGTGTTCAAGTTTGAATGCAAGTCTAGTACTACAAGATAACCACTGCTTAACTCCTTACCATAAAACGTATTCAACATCTCTTTCTACAGTGCTGATGCTTTTAACCAAATGCTTCTTCACTCTCTACTGGTATAGTTATTTCCTACCTTATAGGAAATACTTTTGCTTATTTATACTTTTGATTCATTTGTGGTCCACTTTATGTTCCCTCAATCTCCCATAGTCACTGTTCCTCTCATCCATTTTGAGTTTGCCTTTGGATGAACAAGAGTATAAGCAAAAGACAATAAATTACTATCTAACTGCTCTAACCTGCTGGTCAGTTTATGGTTTGGGAGTTAGGTACTCATCCCATGGTCCCCCTAGGAGACTGTGGACATCACAAGGCGCCCTGAGGAGTGGTCTGTTCAGCATAAGCTCCTCTTACATTGGGTCTCCTGCACTGGCCTTGCTTTAATAGCTAGTTGGAGATATGTATTTCAGCAAAAAAGTAAAAGCTTTTCAACCTGAAACAAATTTCACCATTAGCTTTTTTTTCTTTAATGGAGATGAAGTTAGAGATGCGGAAGAATAATGTTTAATAATAATGTAGCCCCACCAAGTCACAAGTCATCGCCAGAGGAAATACTCAAGTTAATACATGGAAAGTTTTACCTTAATTTATCATCATACTTGAACTACTTTCTCATTATCCCTGGATAATGGACAAGATCATGATTATCTAAAAAGCAGAAACTAAAATGGCCCTTTTCCTCTTTCTTAAATGCACTCCTCCACCCCCCAGGAAATGCCCAATTGCTTATAATGGTTAATTTATATTATATCAATTTACACAATTAAAAACCCACCTGTCTATATCTCCAGAATTTAGTACTTCTATCCACTCTCACTGTTAGCCTAGTGTAAGTCACCATCATCTCTCACTTGAATTACTGCAATAGCCTGAATGGTTTCCCTGTTCCTGCCCTTGTACTCCTTACCACCTTTTCTCAAAGCATCAAAGTTTTACCTTTTTTTTTTTTTTTTGCATGGGCAGGCACCAGGAAACAAACCCGAGCCTCTAGCATGGTAGGCAAGAATTCTGCCACTGAGCCACCATCACACCGCTCCAAAGTTACACTTTTAATGCATAAATCGGTATCTATCAGTCCTTTACTCTATCAGTCCAAAAGTTTCCCATTGCATGCAGAGTAAAGGCCAGAGTTCTTATAATGGCCTTACAGGTCCTCTGTGTAGGCCTCTTGCCTCTCTGGATTCATATCCTAGCACTGTGCCCTTGCTTGCCTTATTTCTTCTACGCTGGCCTTATTGCTATCCTTGAGACAGGCCAAGCATATTGCCATCTCAGGTCACTGCACATTCTTTGTAGTTCCCCCACCTTCTTTAGTTCTTTTTACAAATGTCATCTTCTCAATGAGACCTCTGGTAACTCCATATAAAGTAACACTACAACATTCCCCTTTACTCTGCTTTATATTTCTCCATAGAATTTATCACTTTTCAAAGCATCATGATTGAGAGTACAGACTGGGTTTTTTGTTTGTTTGCTTTCTTTGTAAACTTTTTTTTAATGTTAACTATAACAGATACAAAGAAAAGAAAGAAAAAGCAATACCTTTCAAAGTACACTTCAACAAGTTGTTGCAAAATAGATTTCAGAGTTTGTTATGGGTTACCATTCTACTTTTTCAGATTTTTTCCTTCTAGCTGCCTCAAAACACCGGAGGCTAGAAGAAATATTCTTTCTTTTTTTGTGAAAAATAACAAATACAAAAAAATCAATAAATTTCAAAGCACAGCACAACAATCAGTTGCGGAACAGATTTCAGAGTTTGGTATGGGCTACAATTCCACCATTTTAGGTTTTTACTTCTAGCTGCTCTAAAATACTGGAGACTAAAAAAAAAATCAATATAATAATTCAGCAATCGTATTTGTTTGTTAAACCTTACCTTCTCCACCATTACCCTTTGATATTTCTCCCATTCTTTAGGGGTATCTGGGCTATGGCCATTCTAACATTTTCATGTTGGAAAGGGGCTGCCAATAATACAGGATATCAGGATGGAACTAGTTGATGTTCTGGAGAGGCTAGCCCCTCTGCATTTCAGGACCTATTTGGTCCAGGGACCCATCTGAAAGTTTGTAGTTTTCTGCCATGTTACCCTAGTGCATGGGAACTTTGTAGAATCTTACATAATGCCCTAGGTGTTCTTTAGGATTGGCTGAAATGGTTTTGGTTGGGGTTTGGCAAGTTATGGTACGTAGCAATATCTGATGCTTGTGTAAAAGTGACCTCCAGAGTAGCCTCTCGACTCTATTTGAACTCTCTCAGCCACCAGAGTGGGTTTTTTGGGTTAGTCTATTGTAGTATAGCACAGAGGTTAAAAGCATAGACTTAAGAGACAAAATTCCAGGGTTCAAATTCTGGGTCCATCACTTACTAGCTACATGAGCTTGGTAAGTTACTTAACTTTTCTGTTCCTCAGTTTCCTCATTTGTAAAATGGGGATAATAAAAACGCTTACCTCACAGAGTTGTTAGGAGGACTAAAAGAGCTAATATACATAATGTACCTAAAATAGGGCCAGTCTCAGTAAATACCGTTTGCTAGGATGGTTATAATTTTGCTAATGATAATTCTTCTTTCTAGACTGTAAGAATTATATGGGCAAACTTTTTTCAAAAAGTTTAAGCATTACACACACAGAGAAAAATACACAAACGTCCAGCCTAACGAATTACTACAAACAGACCAGCAATGTACTTACTGTAGAGATTAAGAAACAGATTATATTATCAGCAGCCACAAAGCCCCCACACCTCATGTTCTCTCCAAATCACTAACCCATCACAGTTCTACTTATGTAACCACTATCTTGACTTCTAACACTATAGTTTAATTTTGCCCGTTTTTAATGTTTCTTATAAATATAATCATAGAGGAGAGCCAGGGTGGCTCAGCAGGCAGAGTTCTTGCTTGCAACGCTGGAGACCCAGATTCAATTCCCGGTGCCTGCCCACGAAGAAAAAAAAAGTAATCACATAGCAGGCATTCTTTTGTGTTTGGTTTCCTTCACTTAACAATATGCTTGTGAGACCCATCTATCTCACTTTAAGTAGCTATACTATGTTCATCTTCATGACTGCATAGCTTCCCTTATATCAATATACATAATTTATCCATTCTACTGGTAAACAAACCAAGTTGTTACCAGCTTTTTTTGCTATTATTATGATAATTATGAACATTCCTGAGCTGTTTCTTTGTACACATGTGCATGTACATACATCCTACTGGAAAAACAGTACAATGGAGTAGAATTGCAGGGTTGTAGCACTGCTGCAGTTTTTCAAAATGGCTGTACCAGTTCACACTCCCATGAATAAAGCATGAAAGGTCTCACTGCTTCCCATCTTCACCAGTACATGGTGTTTTCTACCTTTTAAATTCATCTGTTCTGATGAGTATGTCATGCTTTTCACTGTGAGTTTAATTTTGTGGTTATAATTACTATTGAAGCAAAGCACCTTTATATATGTTTACTGGGAAGTCTCTTTTGTGAAATGCTGGTGCAAAACACTTACCCTTTTTTCCACAAGTTTTTCTGCTTCTTCCTTATTGATTTATAAAGCATTCTTAATATTTTCTACGTATTAGACAAGGAGAATTCCCCTCCCCCTTCACTCCCGGATCACCAGAACCTAGAAAAGGGCTTGGCACATAATCAACACGAATAGTATTTTTTAAATGAATAAATGCTTGCTCTATTTTCCTTCAGAACCTAATTATCTGGTTTCCACAACTATGCTTCATAATCTGACAATTTCCAACCTCCAATCCAATCTAAGCAGTCAGTGACATGTTGACTTCTTAGCCCAGTATTCCCAGTTAACTTCACAATTTACTTCCCAACCTGATTTCCTATCACCTGCTAATCTTCTTCCAAAACACAGACTGAGTGTTAAGGAAGACTAAAAGGTCAATTAAACATTAACTATATAAATTAATGGGCAAAGACTGTCTTTTAATCAGAGATAGCAGGATATGCAAAGCCCACTGAGAAGAGAGAATAACATGAGTTTTTAAAGCCATAACAATGTAAAAGAGTAGGAAAGAGAAAAAAAAAAGAGTAGGAAGGAGCAAGATGAGGCTGGGATAGATATCAACAGGGGACAAAGCCTAGGACACAAAAGATCTTATATTTCTTCTACTTGGCACAAACTGCTTTATATATACAGACATTCATTTAATTTTGGTTGAAAGAATGAATTACAGAATTCTAATTTGATTCTGATTAGTTCTTTGCAACAACCAGCCTAAATATGTATCTCCCCCAAAAGGGCTGCACATAGCAAGAGTTCTACAAATCTCTGGAAATTTTTCAACTACTTCCTAACTTATCAGTTTCATAAATCAGATAAGTTTTCAACTTTAAATCATGTGGTCATATATCAGAATTACCTACACTGTATGAGAATCTGCTTTATGACAGTATATTTAGCAGAAACAGAACAAATTTGAAATAAGTTTCTAATGCACTGGCTCAAACATTAGCACTGAACACATTATCACATTGTACATTGTCAAGGTAATTTAATAATTTTCTATACTTGATAGTGTTTTATGTTTCCAAAGTACTTTATTATTTTCATTCAGTTTATCCTGTATGATCCTAATTACGAGAAGAGTAAGTACTATAAGAAGTAGAGATGACACTTTTTATATCGGAAAAACTTTATGAAGCCTAGAGAGGCCAAATGACTGGCCCAAAATGATGAGGCTAAAAGTGAGCACAACCAGGGACCAGAAGATAACTGATGTCTTTGTTGCATTCTTGCCACCAGCCATACAAAGCCCCCTGTGAAGCCTTGTACATAACTTTTCTATTCATTAGTAAATTATTAATTATTAGGCCTTTGTAAAAATGTTACCTATATGTTAAATTTTGGGCAACCAACTTCACTGCAAGACCTAAGGCACAAAATACTACATCCCTCACCACCATCACCATGTTGCCTTATTATTAGCAACAATGAAGTAAAAACTCTCAAATGATTGACACACTTTTGAACTTTTTAACATTTACATGTACATTATTTCTATAAATGAATGCTAGCAAGCTAATCAACTATGATGGTATATGTCACATCCATCTGGGGGGTAAGAGAGAGGAAGCCTAGTCTGGCATTTTGCCCAGGTGGCCCCAATTTAAAACTTGGGGTTTCAAATCTGTAAGAAATCCTAGAGTAATACATTTATAAACTTAATTTCTAAGATATAAAATGAGCTGTTTCCATAAACCACAATAATCTACAAGCCATAAACACAGCCAATAATTTTTCTCTAACTTTAGTTTTTAATCCACTCCATTTAACATAAAGCACAAAGCTGACATAGGCAAGAACAGGAAATAAAAGAAAATATAGGCAGAGAAGAGGAAACAGCAGGCTAGTAAATGTCATATACTTTGCCTAGTAAATGCAAACAGAGAACTTAATTTTCTATGAGTCAAAGAAAAATAGGAAATGTGGGCAATGGAAAATTGATTTTATAGACCTCACTGATGGCAGTGATTTTCTACTTTTTCTCTTTTCTTTTGCACTTTAGATATATAAACAACTGATCTCAAGGAAAAAATAAGCCAACTCATTCTAAATTCCTGGGTACTCAGTTTATTTAACCAAGTCTGGCATAGAATCAATCCATGAGAAGGGCCTGATGGAAAGAATACCTAAAGGATTATACAGAATACTTAAAAATAATTTTGTTTGTGCTGTGGATAATAGCAATAAAAATAACCTATAAATCAACATAAAGCCTCAAGATTTTAAAAAATTTATCAAATTTAACACAGACTAGATTCAAATTATAAATTTGCCAGGCAAAAACTTAAATACCTTTGATATCTTTAGTCAATTGTTCAAAACAACTTGCTGGTGAAAAGGTACCTGGTAGAGTACTTATTAAGCACCATTCCTTCTACAAATTCAGCCCACTCTTGACAAAAATAAATGGATTTTATTCCTATTGTGATAGTTTGGAAGCTTTATGGACTCCAGAAGAGTATGCTTTTAAAGTTAACCTATTCTTGTGGGTGTGGCCCTATTGTAAAAATTTTACAATAAAAATTTTACAATATTTCTACTTTTGATGAGTAGGATCTCTAAAAAAAGAAAACAGGGAGCCCAGAATAAGAAAGAGGTCCTTTAATCCTGTATAGATTATTCTAATGCCTGGATACATCATAGAGCATATTAAGCAGATAATCAAAAAGTATTGGCAAAGTCCCCTGAGGGATGGGAGAAAGAATATGGAACTATTAAACCTTACCAACAGGGAATCCCCTGATACTGTGTCAAACTTTACGGACACCCAAATCAATAGGCCATCTGCCTCACTCTGGATGGGTCTTAATCCGCTTACTGGAGACTGTTATAATGAAATTCAGAGAAATGGAAAGAAAGACACAGAAGCTAAGAGAGAAAGCCAGAGAAACAGAAAAAGCCATGGAACCAAGACACTGAAAGCAACAAAATTCACAAGCAAAGGGAGGGACCAGCAGATACTGATATGTGCCTTGCCACATGACAGGATCACAAGCAGCTGATCTTTGAGGAAAAAGTATCACCTTGATGGTGCTTTGATTTGGGAATTGTCAAGGCTTCAAAACTGTATGCTTGTAAACTAATAAATTCTCATTGTTAAAAAAGCCAGTCAATTTCTGGCATATCGCTTTTGGCAGCCTAGCAGACAAAAACACCTATCTTAGAATTTTTAACTCCTCAGATCTTCGAATCTTATGTTCTCACCCTTCGTCAAGATTTTTTGACCAGCAAACTACAGCAAACTTTTTTCAAGTCAGTTAAATGCTTCTGAAACACTGAGTGGCTGCTTTTATTGAGTTTTAAACTTTAAATACATACAGTTTAACTATTTTCATAACACTGTGTGTGTATATAGTCTTTTTGCTATTTCATTTTCTTTAGTGAGGTGAAAGAGCAGAAGAAATCAGGTATATGTGTATTTTTAGAAACATCAATTGATAAAATTGGTCTGAAGTACTTTTATTTTCACCAAAGTCCAGGGATAATTTACTTTATTCCTACCATGTTTCTGCTATAACAGTATCTTGAGTTTTAATGTATATTTTATTCAATAGATTTTAAAATCTAAAGTTTGAATGGTATCTAAATCAAATGGAACACAATGGTAAACATTTAATCTATTACCTAAAACTCTCTGTCCTCAGATCTGCTAATCTAATACAGCAGATCTGGAGACAGAGAGTTTTAGGTAATGGAAGTAACAAGCAAGGGGTGTTGCAGAAACCAAAATAAATCCCATATGGGAGCATAGCTGGAGATGAGTTTAGGGTAGCAAGGCAAGAAGTAAATCAGTTTAACCTGTTATAGCCCACTGATACCAGGAACTTTTCTTGCCATTGTGGTACTTTTTTTGGTGCAGGTCTGGTATTTACTTAAACTGAGAGCTTTTTCTTAGGAATTAGCAGAAGCTGTATACTCTTAATTCTCAATCTAATTTTTCTAGTAATAGTGATAAAAAATAAAATCTTAAAAATAAAATTTGAACAATAGCCATTAAAATTAAATAATTTTAGCTTACGTATATTATGTATGTCTAAAACTACTTTTTTTCTAGTTTTTAAAACACTTCATTTTGAAACAATTTTAGACTTACAAAAGAGTTTTAAAGACTCATTTAAAAACACTGTCCTTTATACCTTATTTTGCTACTAAGAGCCCTTCTGGAACAAGATGTTATATAACTAAAAGAAGGAAAAGTTTATTTTGGTTTTGTTAATAACTTTGTAATACAATGCTTTAAAATATTTGCTTTAAAATTTTAATTACTAAATATGTTTAAAAGAACTCTTTTTTCAATTTTTAACTAATTAAAGTTCATTCCTGTCATCAATAAATTTGAAATGTTAGGATTTGGACATGCATTATGTACTTAATAGATATTTATTATTAAATTTTCTTAGCTTTTGTTTCATTCAAAATCAGTGCCAATATAATTCCATGGATGCTTACTAGTAAAAGGACATGTGAAGTACCAATTTTGCTTTTTAAATAGTCTGTTTTCTGTTCTAAAAATAAATCTATAGAATAATGGTAATTACACAGTAGAATGGCAAGACAAATAAGATTTTCTAGCAATTTCTTGCAAAAGAACATGCGCTTACTTTTTGGGGGGGGGCATGGGCAGGCTCCAAGAATTGAACCAGGGTCTCCGGTATGGCAGGTGAGAATTCTGCCACTGTGCCACCATTGTAATGCCCTACTTTTCAAATTAATACAAAAAGAATTTCAGATCTTCAGAAATACCAAAACATTGCTGATTCCCGGTGCCTGCCCACACCAAAAAAAATCAAAATATTAGAATTCCTACAGGCATTCTCTTCTGGAAACATAAAGAATAAAGATGAAAATTAGCTCTCATTTTGTCAAAATACATACTATCTATAGGAGGCTCTTTTACACTGATACACAGCAGCTGGCAGGACATCTCCTGGGATATCTTCCAGGAATCTCAAACTTACTATGTTCAAAATGGGAACTGTCATCTTTCCCATCAAAACCCATTCTTTCTTCTCTGTCCCTTGTATCTCAGTTAATGGTGAGCAAAGTGCTCCTATCTACTCAGTTGCCTCAGTTAGAAATATGGGAGTCATTCTTAACTCCTACTCCTCCTATGCCACACATACATCCAATTGATCACCAGGACCTGAAAAGTCTAGACTATAATCTAAAATTCTTCCACTTTCTCTCCCAACTAATTACCACTTCCCTTGGTTACTAATTATTTACTGTCTGAATAATTGCAAAAACCTCTGGCGCTAGGATGGAGAATATTTGTTTTTTAAAGAGGAAATGTGATTACAAGTCTTCAACAGTTAGACCTCCTCTTGTTCTGATCAAAACCACATATATCCCAATCAAAATTCCAAAAATCTTCTTTGCAGAAATGGAAAAGTCAATTATCAAATTTATATGGAAGGGTAAGGGGCCCAAAATAGCTAAAGCCATCTTGAAAAAGAAGAAAGAAGTTGGAGGACTCACACTTCCCAGTCTTAAAATGTATTACAAAGACTCAATAATCAAAACAGCATGGTACTGACACAAGAACAGACTTACAGACTAATGGAACAGAATTGAGAGCTCAAAAATCAACTCTCACATGTAAGGCTATGCTGGTTTGAAACTACTATATCGGTTAACGTGTCTTTTCTCAATCATTACAAATGCTATGTAATACATAGAGAATTCCAAAAAATCCACAATAACGCTACTAGAGCTAATAAATGAATTTAGCAAAAAATGCTGAATCAACATGCAAAAATCAATGGTGTTTTGGGCAGGCTATGGTGACTCAGCAGGCAGAGTTCTCATTTGCCATGCCGGAGACCTGGGTTCGTTTACTGGTGCCTGCCCATGCAAAAAAAAAAAGAAAAATCAATGGCATTTCTATATATTAGAAATGAACAATCTGAAGAGAAAAATCAAGAGAAAAATTCCAACAAAAAGAATAAAATATCTAGGAATAAATTTAACCAAGGATGTAAAGGACCTGTACACAGAAAACTATAAAACATTGCTGAAAGAAACTAAAGAAACCTAAGTGAATGGTAGAACATTACATGTTCATAGATTAGAAGACTAAATAGTGTTAAGATATCTAGTCTACTCAAAACAATTTATAAGTCTCACACCAGATCGGAAGACTAAATATTGTTAAGATTCCACACAATTCAAATCAAAACTCCAAGGTTTCAGATGCATGGGTAGTTCAGTGGTTAGAATGCCCGCCTTTCGTGCAGGAGACCCGGGTTCAATTCCCGGACCATGCACCAAAACACAAACAAACAAACAAAAAAAGTTTTCTTTGTAGAAATGGAAAAAGCCAATGATCAAATTCATATGGGAGAGTAAGGGCTCCCAAATGGCCAAAACTATCTTGAAAAAGAAGGAGGACTCACATTTTCTCATGTTAAAATTCATCACAAAGCTACAATAATCAAAACAGCATGATACTGACATGAGGACCTAAATATAAGAACTAAAACTATAAAACTCCTAGAAGAAGACATAGGGAGACACTTATCTCGGGACTTCCATGGCTTGTGACCAGGGAGGCGAAGAGGAGTGTCCTGAACCTGTTTCCTTATAGCCTCGGTCCCAGCCTCTCTGGAATGAAGCAGTGCTTGTGGGGAAGGAAGGACAGCGCCCCCACAAACGGGAGGCCTATCTGGAAGAACAGCCTCTCTGGCCAGAGACTACTCAGCAGAGCTAGGGCAGGGCAGAAGACTCCAGAAAGGAGCAGCTCTTGAATTGGTCCATTAGATGCAGTTTTTTTTTTTTTTTTTTTTAAAGAGAGAGGGAGGAAAGGAAGGAAAGACAGAGAAGGAAGGGAAACATTTTTAAACATTTTCTTGCTTTATTATATTTTGTTTGTCCGTTTGTTTTTCACATGGGCTGGGGCCGGGAATCGAACCGGGGTCCTCCGGCACGGCAGGCAAGCACTCTTGCCCGCTGAGCCACCGCGGCCCGCCCCTAGATGCAGTTTTGATCCCCCTTCCCTGAGTGAGTCAGATGGTGATGTCACCACATCCACAAGTAATCCCTATCCATGTGACAGCGGTCATTGCGGACCAAGTCACAGAAGGTGGTGACCTGAGTTGAAAGGGCTTATCCTCCACAATTCCCTACACTCTTCCAAGAGGAGCAGAAAATGGACATATCTCAGGTTGGATTATCTCAATCAGCTTTGATTTGTGTTTACTCATTCTTCATTCAAGCTACTAACATTTGCAACCTCAGCGTCATTCAAGGACATGGCTGTGGAGTTCACCCTGGAGGAGTTGCAGCCTGCTCAGATGACCCTGTACCGAGATCTGATGCTGCAGGATTACAGTCACCTTGTCTCAGTGGCCGAGAATGTTTGTATGACTCACTCAAGAACCTCTCCATAGAAGGCATTTCCTTGAAATTCTGCCATTACACACAAACACTTCATTTATACTTTAATGATATTCAGTTTTAAAATTCTGGCATCTAAAGTAACCGAACTCTTCTGAGATATAGAAGGAGTGTTTGAAAGATAGATGTTCAGTGCAGCACTTTCAGGATGCTGCCTCTGAAATTTTGTCTTTTTCACGTTTGAAAACCAAAATTCCCTCTTGATAGGGTGCTGCATTTTCAAACCAGAAGTAGTCTTCAAGTTGGATAAGAAAAAGAGCCTTGCTTCTTAAAGGAGTAATTCTCAAACCAGAGCTACCCAGGAAAAGTTTCTGAGCACTGGCAGACAAAATCCTGCAGAGGTAACTAAGATTACAGAAGGTCAGCTGAGGGGTGAACACCTTTGTTTTCCAAGATTATTTTTAGAAGGCCTACAAAGGAAAAAGATTGATAACTTGACTATTAAAATAGTGGCAAAATACGTATATAGTTCAAGGACCCTACCTAGAAAAGATAAGTATCCTAAAACTATAAAGGACTTCTATAAGTGAATGTGAGAACAAGCAGGCAAGCCAACTGAAAAATGAGCAAATAAGTATGAACAGAAACATTAAAGAAATCCAAGTGGCCTTGAAAACATGTTCAACTTCATTATCGTTGAGGTAAATGCAAAATAAAAGCACAGTGAGATACCACAAGAAATTAGAGTAACAAATCTGGCAATGCAAAGTGCTAGTGAGGATGTGAAATACTGGAGACCATTATTCAGTGATGGAGAAAACTGCTCTGAAAATGGGTGATGTTACCTAGTTAAGATACCCTGCAGAAAAGCATGACTGTATTCTCTAGGAAGCATAAAATAATACTTAGTACTGTATAAAATTTCCAAAATATGAATCATTAGCAGGAAAAGTTGTATTTTTAATAGATAATTATGCAGTTACAAAAAAACTTGTTCAATACTTACAAACATATAAGGCAAAAGAAACTTAAAAAGATAAATATGCCTACATTTATGTAAAGATCAGAAATAGCCAAAACTCAACTACATTTTTAGGAATTCCTACGTTGGTGGTAAACACTAAAGAAAAGTAAACAAATGATCACATAAATATTAGGAGAGTGGTAAATTCTAAGTATGAAGAAGAACTGACCAGAAAGAGATAATAAATAGGCTTATAGCAGAAAAGAAAAAGAAAACATAGGGAAACATCTTCAGAACCTTGAGTTGGGAAGTGGTTTCTTAGACTACACCAAAAGCATGAGCAAGAAAAAATAATTAAATAAATAAATGGAACATCATCAAAATGTAAAACTTTTGGACACCAAATGATTTTATCAAGAAAGTAAAAAGACAACCTATGGAATGGGAGAAAATATTTGGAAATTGTATATCTGTGCTTTTTTGTTTGTTTTAATATTTCATTGGGTATATGTATCATATTTTGCTTATCCATTCATTTGTTAATGGATACTTGTGTCGTTTCCAATTTCTGGCTATTATGAATATGGCTACCATGAACATTGGTGTACAAGTATGTGTTTGTATCCCTGTTTTCACTTTCCTTGGGTATATACTTAGGAGCGGAATTGTTGGATCACATTGTAATTCTATATGTAACTTTTGGAGGAACAGCTACATTGCTTTCAAACAGTGACTACACCATTTAATACTCTCACCAGTAGTATATTATAGTTCCAATTTATGCTATCATTTGCCATTTCTTCCCTTTATTACAGGTCTTTTGGGTTTATGGAACAATCATGCATAAAATACAGGCTTCCCATAACACCACCCCACCACCAATACCTGGCACTGGGATACAACTGAACATTTGTTACAATTTATGATAGCACATTTTTATAATTGTACTATTAATTGAAGTCCATGGTTTAACTTATGGTTCACTGTGTAGCATAGTTCCATGGATTCTTTTTTTACCATATACAATATGACATTTCCCCTTATAATCACATTCAAATACATATTTCAGTGCTATTTATTGCAATCACATTATTGTGCTATCATCATCACCATCAATTACCAAAACATTTTTATCATCGCAAATAGGAACCCTGTACATTTTAAGTTTTAACTTCTCATTTGCTATTCCCCGCTCCCAATCTCTGGTAACCTATATTCTAGAGTCTGACTCTTAGGTTTTGCCCTAATTGTTTCAGTTCAGTGATATCATACAATATTTATCCTTTTGTATCACATTTATTTCACTCAACATGATGTCATCAAGGTTCATTCATGTTGTCACATGTATCAGGACTGCACTCTTTTTACAGCCAAATAACTTTTTACAGCCATGGTATGTACAGATACCACATTTTATTTATTCATTCATCAGTACTAAGTTTAATATTCAAAATATATAAAGAACTCCTACAATGCAACAACAAAAAGACAAACTATCCAACGAAAACATGGGGAAAAGACTGGAATAGACACTTCTCCAAATAAGATATAAAATGGCCAATAAATACATGAAAAGATGTGCAATGTCAATTGCCATCATGGAAATGCAAATCAAAATCCCAGTGAGATATCATCTCACACCAATTAGAATGGATGCTGTGCTAGTTTGCTAGCTACCGAAATGCAACATATCAGAAATGGAATGGCTTTTTAAAAGGGGGAATTTATTAAGTTCCAAGTTTACAGCTCTATGGCCACGAAAATGTTTCAAGTAAAACTAATAAATATGTCCAAAGAAAAGCACCAACAAGAAGTTACCTTCACTCAAGAAAGGCCAACGAAGTTCAGAGTTTCTCTCTCAACTGGAAAGGCAGAGAACAGGGTGATGTCTGCTAACCTTCTATCCAAGCTCTCTGTGTTTCATGAAGCTCCTCCAGGTGCGTTTTCCTTTTTCATCTCCAAAGGTCTCTGGCTGCATGGGCTCTTGTCTCTCCCGGATCTCTAAAAGGGACTCTGTCTAAAATGTTTCCTCTTTTAAAGTATTCCAGTAAACTAATCGAGACCCACCCAGAATGGGTGAAGTCACATCTCCACCTAATCAAGATTAATACCTACAAGTGGGTGAGCCACCGCTCTGTGAAGATAATCTAATCAAGTTTCCCACCATAATGCTGAACAGGGATTAAGAGACAAGGCTGCCTCCACAAGATTGGATTAGTTTAAAATATGCCGTTCTAGTGTACATAAATCCTTTCAAACCAGCACAGATGGCTATTTAAAAAAAAAAGGAAAACAAGTGTTGGAGAGAATGTAAAATGGTACAGCACCGTGGAAAACAGTTGGGCAATGCCTCAGAAAGTTAAGTATAAAATTACCCTATGACTTGCAATTACACTACTAGGTATAGAACTTCAAAGAATTGAAAGCATGGACTCGAACAGATATTTGCACATTGATGTTTAGAGGGTCTTTATTCACTATTGCCAAAAGGTAGAAATACCCAAATGTCCATCAATGAATGAATGGATAACAAAATGTAGTATATACATACAATGGCATATTATTCAGTTGTAAAAAGGAATGAGGTTGTGTCTGGCTTATTGTATAAAAGAAGCCAGTCACAAAAGGACAAATACTGTGTGATCTCATGAAATAAGCAGAATATGCAAATTCATAAAATCAGAAACTAGAAAACAGGTTAACACCAGTAGGTGGGAAAGGGGAAAGGGGGAGTTAATGTTTAATTGGTATGGAGTTTCTATTGGGAGTGACAGAAAAATTTTGGCAATAGATGATGGTGTTAGAAGCACAACACTGTCAATGCAATTATAATCACTGAATCATATATTTCAAAAGGGATAAAAAAGAAATTTTAGATTGTTTATAACCTAAAAAACACCACAGAACTGTACAACCCAGAGTGAAACCTAATGCAAACTTGGACTAAAATTAATGGCATAATTATAATAATATAGTTTAATATATGGTACAAAAGTTCCAACCTTTGTGGAAAAACTGTGTATTTGAGAGAGGAGTATATGGAACCTCTGTACTTTTTGCTTGATTTTTCTGCAAGCCTACAATTGCTCTAATAAAATTAAAATAATAAAATAAAATTGAAGGGGTGCTATAAATCCCAGAGTGATTTGAGCAGTGAATAAAAAAGTATTTGCAAAGTCCCCTTCGGGGAATGATGAGAACAGGGGAAATTCAACTTCTTGAATTCTTGATATTCTCAAAAGCAGTGTGGACAAAGCTATAGGGTGAGCCCCCAATCTTGGGGTTTGTTCATATGAAACTTAACCCCACAAAGGATAGGTCAAGTCTACTTAAAATTAGGCCTAGGAGTCACCCACAAGAGAACCTCTTTTGTTGCTCAGATGTGGCCTCTCTCTCCAGCCAACACAATAAGCAAACTTACCACCCTCCCCCTGTCTACATGGGACATGACTCCCAGGGGTGTGGACCTTCCTGGCACCGTGGGACAGAAATCCTGGAATGAGCTGAGACTCAGCATCAAGGGATTGAGAAAACCTTCTCAACCAAAAGGGGGAAGAGCAAAATGAGACAAAGTGTCAATGGCTGAGAGATTCCAGAGTCTAGAGGTTATCCTGGACGTTATTCTTATGCAGTAAATAGATATCACCTTGTTAGTTAAGATGTAGTGGAGAGGCTGGGGGGAACTGCCTGAAAATGTGGAGCTGGGTTCCAGTAAGTAGTCATGTTTCTTGAAGATGACTGTATAATGATATAGCTTTTACAATATGACTGTGTGATTGTGAAAACCTTGTGTCTGATGCTCCTTTTAGTTACCTTATCAACAGACGAGTAAAACATATGGAATAAAGATGAATAATAGGGGGAACAAATTTTAAAGCAAATTTAGAGTGAAATGCTGGTGATCGGTGAGGGGGAGGGTGGGGGTAATGGTATGTATGAATTTTTTTGTTTTCTTTTTATTTCTTTTTCTGAATAAATGTAAATTTTCCAAGAAATGATCATGATGATGAATATGCAATATGTGATGATATTGGGAATTACTGATTATATATGTAGAACGGAATGATCAAAAGTCATGAATGTTTGCATTTGTTTGGTGTTTTTTGGTTTTAAAAAAAAAAATTTTTTTTTAAATTGCAGGGGTGCAGGGGTAGTTCAGTGGTGGAATTCTTGCCTGCCACGCAGGAGACCTGGTTTGATTCGCAGCCCACACACTGCCCAAAAAACAAACAAACAAGCAAAGAAAGAAAACAAATAAACAAAAATTCAACAAATGGTGATGCAATAATGGGATAGTCACATGGGAAAAAGAATGAAATGTGACCCCGGCCATACTGCATACAAAAAAAGTAATAATAAAAATAAAATTGCTCTGTAAATGCAGATACAATCCCAGGCACCTCTGATAGTTCCTCCCCATTCCCACTGCCCATCCCCGAGTGCCTCCCAGGTTTTATTTCCTTTCTGTATATTATTTATTATAAACTTCTCGGTGCAGAATAGCACACATATATAGAAAGATGCACTAACCATAAAAGGACTACATGATTAATTTTCATAAAGTAAGCACACCCAGACAAACGGCTCTCAGACCAAGAAACAGAAATGACCAGCATTTCAGAAGTCCCTTCAGGCCCCTGAAAGTCATTAATCTGCCCAGGAAGGTTCCTAATTTCTAACACCAAAGATCAGTTTGGTTTTTTTGTGCTTAAACGAAATCATAGTATGAATTCTTTAGCCTCCTTTCCTTATCATTATGTCTGTGAGATTCATACAAGTTATTGCTTGTAGCAGTACATCATTTTTTTACCACAGTGTATTTCAATATGAGTAGACTGCAATTTATTTATCCTTTCTACAACAGATGGCCTTTGAGTTGCTTCCATTTTTTTTATTTTATGAATAGAGCTCCATGAACACTCTTTTACATATCTTATGGTGGACATATGTCCTTTTACTCAGAGTGGAAATGGACCCGCTGCATCATGGAATATACATATATTTCACTTTTGTAGATAAAGCCAAACATTTCACAAAGTGGGTATAACAATTTACACTCCCACCAGCAGTCCATGAGAATTCCAGTGGCTCCATGTCCCCACAAAAGCTTGGTATTTTTTTGTCTTTTTCTTTATAATCATTCCAGAGTTATGTAGTGCATAGTATGGTACTTTTAATTTTCATTTTCTTGATGGCTAATGAATCGAGCACTCTTCTTAGGTTTATTTCCTTTTCAATATCTTCTAATATGCAGTTCATATTCAAGCTGCATGCCCATTTTTATATTTTCTCTTCTTGATTTATAGGAACTCTTTATATATTCTGGATACAAGCTGTCCCTTTTTTTTGGCGTGCACACACACACACACACACATACACATATGTTTCCCAGGCTTTTATATTAAAAAGTCTGGGGCATTTTTAGTCTTTCCTTTACTCCAGTATACTGCCTACAAAAATCTTTGGCCATAGACTCTTAGGATTTTCTAATAAATTTCTCTAAAATATATTAGATGTAAGGACACACAGCTCCTTAAAACTCAGAAATGCCTCCCCTGCTATTCTTAATATAATCTTGAATTGATAGTCTCTTCCTCCTAAGGTTCTTTCTAGAATTTGCATGTCACTTTTTTATATTGGTCCTAATTATATTCAAAATAGCAGATCTATTTATAGCTTCCTTTACTACCTAAAATACAAAATTAAATTTATCAGCTTCTCTGCTTACAGACAACAAACTTTTAGGTGTTGGGATGTTTGAACTCTTCCATCAAAACTATAAATTTACTTCTATATCAATACTGTTATCTTAATTCAGAAGATAACACATATCCATGCCTTTTAAATAAATATTCTGCCCATGTTTATACAACCAAATAGCGTATTTCCACACAGATGTTTAACTAATTTAACCACTGGGTCACTTCCTGTCCCCTTCCATGGCAAAGACAACTAGTTGTCCACCAAAAACTCATTCTCCTCTTCTATGCTCTAACGTTTTTACTGGGAAGTGGCTGCTCAGCCAGGGACTATCTATTCCAGCATTCGTTACATCCAGATGGGTCCATGTGACTCATTTACATTAATGTAATATACGGGGAACTGATGTGTGTCAGGGTATTTAAGAAGCAGGCTTGCGCTGGTCTGAAGTTATGTACCCCAGAAAAGGCCATGTTCTTTTAATACATTCTTGTGGGTCCAGACCTATAGTGGTGGGATCTTTTGATTAGGTTGTTTCACCTGAGATGTGACCTTGAATGGTGGGTCTTAATTCTTTACTGGAGTCCTTTACGAGGATAAAACAGAAAAATACTGAGAGAGAGGACACAGAGAAACACCCAGAGATCTTGGAGAAGAAAGCCCCGGAGAACAAAGAAGGACCCGAAGCCAAAAGAGCCACTGAAGCCAGAACCTGACAGCAACAAAACTCAGGAGAGAAGGACTAGAAGATGCTGACCATGTACCTTCCCATGTGACAGAGATGTCCCATATGACAGAGGTGCCAGGAGCCTTTCTTCAGAGAAAGCATCCTCTTATTGATGGCTTAATTTGGACATCTTTCACAGCCTTAGAATTGTAACTTGTAATCTAATAAATTCCCATTGTTAAAAGTCAGTCCATTTTTGGTATATTGCATTTTAGAAGCTTTAGTGAACCAAACACAGGCATACCTATTCTACTAACACTTCTCCTTCCATCAGCTGGAAAGAAACAGAGGGCTTCAAGGGGATGGTGGACCCTGAGCCCTGAAACACTATATAGACGAGAGCTGCCCGCCAATCAGGAACATTCTAAATGGACTGTTAGGCAAGGAAAAAAATAAACTCCTACCTTAACGCCATAATATAGGTATTAACAAATACCAATATTCCTACGAATATACCTCCCATTTGACATTTCTTTCGAATAAGAGATTCCATTGCACTCACATATTTTGACTACAACTCATATAGCCTGCTATTCTCATCTGTGATAACTATGAGCCATATCTATTAAACTGGTTCTGCATCACCACGTTAACCTAAAGCAATTATTTTTACAGTTTCCTCTGGGCTTTATTCTCCTTTTCTGTCACAATTTAGTTTAATGTCCTCTTATTCAAGTTGCTGATTCTACTGTCATATCTATTCTTTCTAATTGTTGTGAAATGCTATTATAGCTTACTTTTTAATTAAAGGTCAAAGTCTGGGAAGACAGATCTTGCTCATTCATTCAACTTATTGTATACAATAAGCCAAATACTTATTGTAGTTATAGAAAGTCAGAACTGGGATTATTCATACATTTAATCATCACAAACGTTTATTACGTGTAGACATTTATTAAGTACGCATTAATACCAATCATTGTGCTTATGATTTAAGAAGGAATGAATATGGATAATAAGAATGATTACATTATAGATATAATAAGTCTTATGTAGAGATATGAACAGAAACAACTGGCAAAGGCTCTAAACTTGGACTGGGGAAGTTTGAAAGGCTTCCCTTAGGAGGTTTAGATACTATTTTATTTCGTCAGCACTCACTGTAACAACAGATTTTTATACAAAGCTGTAGGTTATAAAGTAATTTTTACTTATACATTATCTCTTTTGAAATTCTTCCCATGGCTGGCCCGTTACTAGATCTGTTTAAATGTCACCTCCTCAAAAGGACCTGAACACCTTACCTCATGAACTGCTCTTAATTCTCTGCAATTTCTTATTACTATCCACTACCTTTCTGTTTATTCACTAATTTGTCTTCTTTTCCCTGCATGTGAAACCTCTACCAGAATAAGGCCCCTGTACACAGGTAGACCCAGATATTCTTGACAGAAACTGGACAAATAATTACTGACATGAATGTATGAATGAATTTACAATAGCCCTATAAAGGGTAGTTTAACAGGGCAGCAAAAATGACATTCAAACAATTTAAATGACAGCTGTAAAGTCTATTTATAGTCTCTCCAGTGTCTCTGCCCCCTCTCACACACACACATACACATATAGTTTGAATTCAAATCTGAGTCTTCTGGCTCAAAAGTTGGATCAATTTCTACTCTGAGATATTCCCTTCAGTTCTACTAATTATATCATTTGTTCCCACATGAGTTAGTAGAAATAAATGGAAGATTTGTATTGTCTAAATGGTTCTCCATCACACTGCAGATACACGCTGCACAAAGGGAACAAGCACACTCTCTAATTTACCCTGTCAGCAGGATGGCTGATATGCATCCTGTACACGGATATACACTCACCAACCACTCAAGGTTTCAATCCTCCTGGAGGAAACAGGAAGATTTTACCACACTGGTTAGTTCTCAGGCACCTTTATTGCTACATGAATCCTTCATCCTCTGGATGAAAAGTCTCATCCAATGCTCCAGATGAAAATTTTGTTTGCTACTTTTTTTTTTTTTTTTTTGCCACTGTGTCATGTTCTTCTATTGAATGATCTCCTTCACCACTTTAAAAGTCTTTTCTTTGGCTTCCTTCTTTTATTTCTTCCCTTTATCTAAAAATGTATCCTGTGTTTCCTCTAATAAACTGGAGTACTGTTTTCTAGTGGGAATATTAGCTTGCTTTTGTAGCTCTATTATCTCACACAGAATAAATACAGTAAGCACAACTCTTTCACATATTACTCTAACAGTTTCATTACTGTCCATGTTTAGTAAGCTTTTTACCAGGACTGGTACAAAGGTTTTAACTATTAGGCCAACTATAAATAACTGGAATGGCTGTCACTACATAAGCTCCACGAGGGTAGGGATCTCTGTTTTTGGTTACTTAAGTTATACCAAGCATCTAGAACAATGCCTGGCACACAGTAGGGACTTATTAAATAAAGTATAGTGGTCAGTTGGCAATGTCTGCCTACTGTGGGCATGGAAGAAAGGAATGGCAACATATATACTATTTATTTTGCCATTCTTGCTTTACATAGCAGCCTTACGGAAAGAAAAAAAAAAAAATCATGCAACTACCCCAGGTGTTTTTACTCAAGACTCTGGCGTGGCAGATCTAAAACTCAACTAGTGGCAATAATGCTCAAGATGAGTTCAAACAAGTATTTTACTAGAGTCTGCTGGAGAAAATGAGATGTGATTAGGTAGTGATTTGTAATGTTAAAAACAGTAAGAAAGGCAATTAACTACCCCTATGATAGTTACCCACTTCTTTATTCTTTGCATCTTATTTTATAAATAAATCTCCAGCAATCAGACTTTGTTCTTTTGGGTGAACTGCATTCAAAAAAGAAAAAAAGAAACCTGAGAAAACATGCTAGCACTCTGTTAATCTGGGCCGATAAAAGATAGAGAATCCTTTGGAATTACTATACAAATTTCCCGTTACAAACCCAAACTTACAAAAGGACAGCATTTGCTATAATTCAGTTAGTGTAATAACTCATCTTTTTCAGCTAATATAGTTAATATCTGACCCCAACACCTATCTATAATGAAATGTGCACCACAAAGCGACTTCCTTTTTTTTTTCAGTGTCACTGAAAATTCCCCTCGCCAAAAATGCAAGGTTTAAGGAAGAAGGGAAAGATAAGAAATCTCCTCTTCCCTTCATCACTGCTCCTTATCCCTAAGGAATGTGTGGTATGAGGAACAGCTTCCAGTCAGTCAGCCCTAGATTCAAATCCCAGTTCTCCCCAACTGCTCGTCATGTGACCTTAAGCAATTTACATATAAACTCAGAGCCTCAGTTTCTTCATAAATACCTCTCTCATCAACAATTTTTCAACATATTTTGGAAAGGTGTTTCAAAGATTTAAGTCCAACACAACAATGCATGAGAGCAGAGCACAGCATCTGTATAAAACAGGCTTTCTTCTCTCCTTACTCAACGTCTAAAAGAAGTAAATGAGTGAGAAATGGAAAAAAAGAAGCAGGAGAGAAAACTATAAATTCCATATTCCATGCAATCCTCATTTTCCCAAGCGCTTTTCCATTTTCATTTTTGTTTCTCATCCCCAACCATATGAAACTTTTCCATCCCTCAAACTGTCCTACAGGGTTAGAGTTGGAGGCAAGTTTCACAGGGCCTAGCAACCACCTGGGAGAAACTAGGGAAGCGTCTATACTTGAATTCAGCTTAACAGTAAGACCTCCTTAAGAGGATTTTGCATCCTAAATACAGAGATGCATAATGGAGAGATTTTTAAACAAGTGAGGAGTTGTAAAGGTGGGGAGGGAGGGAGAGTGAGTACATAACACTATAGGTCCATCTAACCACTGTAATCAGAGCATTTAGTAGGTGAAAGATTTCATTTGCTCAATGAAAGCAAGGTCTCTACAGATTTAAAAAACAAAACAAAAAAACGTGAAAATTGGGTGGGCCACGGTGGCTCAGCAGGCAGAGTTCTCACCTGCCATGCCAGAGGACCTGGGTTCGATTCCCGGTTCCTGCCCACGTTAAAAAAAAAAAACAAAAACGTGAAAATCAATTAGAACACATTTTGCCACAAAACACTTTGTATCTGTTTATTAAAAGACTATGTCTGAGAAAATACATTTTGATTTTAAAAGAACTGATTGGCAAACTTTGGTAATACAATCTGTTTATAATTCTAATTTCCTTTTTTAAGGAAAATCCTATTCTCCAGATCTTAAAAAGCTAACCATTTTCAAATGCCCATGTCTGCTTTGTTATAAATATAACGACGTGCTAAGGAAAAATATCCAGAACAATTAGTTTACAATTTTGTCAATTAAAAATTTTATGTAACTTTTAATGATAGTGCTATTTTCCTGATAAGTGTGGCAAAACTGTCATGCAATTAGCCATGATTAAACTACATTAACTGCCTTCACAGCTATCTGCTTCAAAGTATAATTAAGCCAAGACTTTTCTATCACAAAATAAACCTGAAATATTTTTTTCTCATTTTCAAATACATCGTCTTGTAACAAATAAAGCAATAAATAATAAATAGTAAAGTACTGAAGAGTCTGTATTGAGTCATAAAGATCTATAATGAACTAATGTCTAGAAAAATATTAAATCAAGTCTTCCTGCCTAGAGAATTGAACCAATTTACTTAAGGCTAAACTTATCTAGGCAAAGGGATTTATTAACGATTCAGAGGGATTACACACTTAATGCCATCAAAACCTGAGTACTGTAATGGACTAGTACACTACAGAGACCTACCAATCTACATTTTTAAGAGCCTCATACTCACAGGCAGTACCCCCCAACTATGAATTCCTAGAGGGCAGCAATCATAACGAATTCATTTGTATGATATGAAACCTAGCAGGGTATCTGTCACAGATAGGCTTTAATAAATATTTGCTGAATGAATGGAGTAGCATTGCATTTACTTGAAAAAGTCCAGTGCCAAATCTATGGGTCAGTTTTTTACTGTAATTCTTACTTACCTGATACATAATTTTAGTTCAAATTCTAGACTGTGAAATATTTCCTTAACATTTTATCAGTATCATAAAAACATCAACTGTCATGTCATGGAACCACACATTTATATAAGACTGAAAGGATATTAAAAATCATCTGGCCCAACTTCTTCCTGTTTCAAATGGAGAAACTGAGACCTAGAAAGTTTAGTGAACTGACCAAGGTAACAAGTTCTTCATGTCAGAAGTGGAACTAAAATTCATATGGTTTTCCATCTCTCAGCCCTTTCCTTTTTATACCATTGCTACCTCCTCTGCTGCTCTCCAAATGCCTGGCTGCTTTTATTTTCAAAGTATCCCTATATGTTTCCAAAGTTATTTAATAAGATACTGAAAATTTTATTTTGGAAAATACTAATCATGTAAGAACAAAAGTTAGAAATCAATAAACTTGCCATGGGACAATTCTAAGTATTAACTTATGCAGTAAAAGCCACCAGTGTTTCTCCACCCCACCCCAACTTCCACTTAATACTAATAAACTGAAGGTTATATTAGAACTCTGGAGAAGTGATAAGTCTCCATAAAAACTTTTTAAGAAAACCTAGCCCAGTTACTGCTAGGAACAGAGGCTGGAAACCAAACAATCCTGAAATTTCAATGGCCATTGGTTTCATCCAGCAGTTCCTGACTCTACTCCCCACCTCCAATATCCCTGCCAACATATCCTACGAATCACACACGACTTTAATCAACATTACACCAACAAAATCAGAAGGACTGTTTTTTCTTTTTGTCTCAGGAGCATATGAATATAAGTCATGATTATAATACTATCACCACTGATATGATTGGATAACAAATGCATTTTAGAAAAATCTAGGATTTTTTTCTTTTTTTGGCACAACTTGGGCTTTCTATATTCACTAAAATAATGTAAAAAATACATTTCTTTAAAATAAGTCTTACTAAAGCTTAGTTTAACTTCAACTACCAAGAGTTTCCAATTTACATTAGAAATATATTTACATTAGAAATATAAAAATGGCCTTTAATTCATATTTACAAAAATGTTTAAACTGTTTTACAAAATCATTTTCTAAAAAAAAACTTGAGGATAAAAAAACTGAAGAATTTATTTTAACTTTAACCTGTAAATAAGCACTTAGTTTTATAACATTTCAGTAAAGATGTGCCTACAGGATTTGTTGTGTGGAAATATCTGTAGTTATAAAGCCATATAAAATACACAGAATTAGATCCCCATATACAATTAAAAATGTACTAAGCATTTTGGAAATAGTGGTGATGGCTGTATAACATTGGGAATGTATTTAATGCAACTGAACTGTGTATTTAAAAAACAGGTAAAATGTCAAATTTTGTTATATTTATACACATTAAAAACGTTTTTAAACTAAGTATTAAGCATTTACTGTGCTTAGATTGAGAGAGATATAGTGCAAGGAAACATGCTTTGATATAGCGGTTTTGTGGGTATAAAAAGAAAGGGGGGCCTATTACACCAATGTCTTGATGTATGTAGGTGCCACACTAACCAGTGTCCTTGCTTATGTTCTGGTATACAGTCTTCCTGTACCTAATCTTCCTTTCTTCTGTCTAAATATCTCTGAGCACTGCTTCCCCCAATACTATCTAGCTCCCATCCCAGAATAGCCAATTGCTAAACCACCAAGTTCCAACATTAAGATGCACTAAAGGTATTGTCCCTGTAGATTTTTCAAAAGCAGAGAACAAGATGCTGCTGCTCTTTGCCTGGTATGTTTACAAACTGAAGCAGGAAAAACTGCCTATGGCATCTTCTAGTTTGGAGCTTACCATATAAAGCCAGTATTTTATCTGCATTTGTTGATGTCCAACTTCTAGTATCCCAGGAATAAAGAAAAAAACAGCAGGAAAAAAGAATTCAGGATTCCTACTGGCAAAATTCTGGTAGCCACAGCGGTCATGAGATTTGTAGATAGCTCTAGAAATATTCCCCCTTCAAGACACCTTCCACTTCCTAGGAGAAAGCAGGGAGTCCAAAGAGAATGCAAATCAGCTCTCCTGCCACCTCCCCCCCCCCCCAAAAGGACAGTAACAGCAACAGGACACTTGGAAGAGACATAGCATAAAGCAACATGGAGTCTATGGTCTATGCTCACGAAAACTGCAGTTTCACAGCACTATAGTAAGACTGCATTCTTATTAGATACTCTAAACAGGGGAAACTGACGGGCTTTGTTATTCAGGGACAGGGTAAAAAAAAAATTAGGATTTAAGGCACAGGGGTTTATAATTCAGTCCATCAATACCTCATCAGGACATTGTTCTGTACTCTGAAATGACAGTTTTCTCTCTTTCCTGGAGCAGGGTTCAAGATCTTAAAGACTAACACCAGGTAATCCCAATCCAGACCAGGATACCTTGCCATCAAGTCTGCTAGTTCCAACACAACAAAAGTGCCTGTGGCAGCCAACGATTCCTTGGCATCCAGACCCGTTACATTGATACTGGCAGCTATGCCAGCTCTTCTCTTTCACCCTCTGCTGTTACTATAGCTCCTTTTGCTAAATCTGCCTCTGAGCTTAGACAGGAGCTGGGTGGTTCATAGTCACCCAGCAGCTGCAGCTGAGCAATACTTAGTCTAATTGTGGTGCTGGAGCAGCTGAGAGGAAGAAAGGAGATAATATATACCCTACCCTAACCACACACAGGCTGCTGCACATACTACCAATAAGAGAGCAAGATCATTTAAAAGGAACAGATTATCTTCTTTAAAGAAAAACGGTTGTACCTTGCCAGAGGAACTTGTGGCAGGTTATTATATACCTGTTTAAGTATAAATTGAAGGTGACCTAAGTCGTGTAAGGTCTGAATAATGGAAGATCTTACTACAATTTCCTGTAAATATTCATATAAAAAGGCAAGAAGAGCACCACAAACATCACCTTCACAACATGATTCAAAATTCCTGATAGAAGAATTTGTCACAGATGCAATCTCTTCTTCAACTCGACAATGAAGCAATGCGAAACAACACCAACAACCACTAAATCAGCAAGCTGTTATATAAAGCAGATAAACTACATTAATGCAATAATTCTCAACATTTTTGAAACTCTAACAGCTTATTGTTATTTATTTTCTTTTGAAATAAAACATACTCTTCCTTCAGGTACATATTCATAAAGGTTAAGTAAACAAAAACTTACGCTGAGAATTTCATCACATCCTTAAGAATATCAAAACTGAGACTGAAATTGTTGATCCAAAAGGGTGCTGTTCTAGAAAAGTGTAATCGAATACCTTGGTATAATGGATACATTCTGAATTTTCACTGTCATGTTACATAACTTTCTTGATGACAGAACAATATCCATTAGTCCAATAAACATACTTTGATCACTTACTTCTTGTCAGGCACAATGACACAAACAGAAGAGGATTTAAAATTAGTACAACCAGGTGTCTTCCATCCAAATGTTAACACATTAAAGAACACAAACCAGAATTTTATTTAGAAATATTTTTTCAAATTCTTAAATACTGTACATTTAGCAAAGTAATTAATTACTTTTATTACTGTACATTTCCAAGGTAGCTGTATATACTAGCTGGGATATGACAATTATGATTTTATAAGTCTAATCCTGTTTGCAAAGGACAGCCCAGGCAGTGTTCTAAAGTCAATCACCAAATAATAAGTTTTTAATTCAAAAGCTTTATATAGTACAACAGGCGTCTTCTTTTTAATTACGAAAACTAAAACACAGATTCAGAAAAGTACACAAAACAAATGTATGGTTTAATGAATTACATTAAGGCCATCACCCCGGCAACTACTCTCAGGTCAAGAAACAGAATTTTTTCACCCACTGCAGAAGCTCTGCCCATGTGTCCTATCCCAATCATAACCTCCTCCTTCCTCCTATATATACACATTTTTTTTTTTTTAATCGCACGGGCAGGAACCGGGAAACGAACCCGGGTCTCCCATGTGGCAGGTGAGAACTCTGCCTGCTGAGCGAGCCACCGTGGCCCGCCCCAGTACATTTAATAGAAAATACTTCATTGCAGTTTTTTTAAAAAATAGTTTTACCACTCAAGTTTGCATTCCTAGACACCATAGCTTAGTACTGCTCTATAAAAATTTTTTATATAAAGCTTCTTTCTCAATACAACAGTAATAGAAATTAATGAATGATACCGACATTGAACAGACTCACTAGAGAGTTAAATATATTTATAAAGAAAAATTACCCCTATAATAAAGTATTTACTGACCCAAATGATCCAAATTGAAACTCTGAATAAAGGAGTCTAACACCATGGTGGTTAATATTTCAGTTGTAGAAGATTATTGTTATTATTTTAGCATATTTATTCTTTTAACATTGTATACTTTGAGGGGGATTTATTTACATAGACTTAATTTTTCATCTTAAGAATTTCCTGAATAAAAAGAAAAACTTCAACCATATATTATTATACTTTAGCCATAAGACAAATTCCACCTATCTCAGGAAGATAGAGCAAAGCTGTAATTTCACTTTTGATTAAACAGAGAGGAGTCAATTTTGTGGTTTATGAAGTCAGCAAACATACTGCTCTAACATTATGTTGGTTACAGCAGAGTATATATGTTTTAAGAGTTCTTTTATCTACTATCTGAGAAACATGGACATGAAATGTCTTGTAGTTCAATTCAGATCAAAGGCCACATTTTTTTTCAAGTTTGGGACCCTACAAATTGTCAGCCAGCATTTAAAATCTCCATTGATATTTCACTAATGTCCAAAAGTTAAACTACAATTTCCTTTTCTTAAATGGCAACTATGGCAAGGGTCTCGCACATTTGTAAAAAATACATATAATATGTAGAACGGAATGATTAAAAGTTACGAATGTTTGTGTTTGTTTGGTGTTTTTTGGTATTTAAAATAAAATAAAATAAAAGGTCTGAAGCAAATCTGAAAATAATAAAAAAGTAAAGAGGTAGAAGTAAAAAAATACATATAAATGGCTTAGTGAAATACCACTTTTTAATAGTGTACTAAATGAAAATCCTATGTGACACAAAAAAGGTCC
Source organism: Tamandua tetradactyla (assembly GCF_023851605.1). Taxonomy (NCBI): domain Eukaryota; kingdom Metazoa; phylum Chordata; class Mammalia; order Pilosa; family Myrmecophagidae; genus Tamandua; species Tamandua tetradactyla. The sequence continues at coordinate 63,794,187 of NC_135344.1, forward strand.
TTGGTTTCTTCTAATACAAGACATTCCTCATTACCTGCCCATTCCAAATGGTTACTGTCTACTGTGGGACAAGCATCGTGCTACTTAAGATAATATTCGCTATGCACTTTGCCTTGAACGCATACAATTATACGTGTACATTTCTTAACATTTTTCTTACTGTGCAATTTAACTAGAGAAATTTAACAGGACAGTTTAAATACATTTGTAATCATAAAATACCTTTGCTGTGTAATCCCAATTAGAATGCACGAAAATGCAAAATATACATGTGAAATCCTGTATATGTACATTTTCACATATACAGTAGAACATATGTGTCTAATGTCACGGACATAAAGTTGAGGTCCTATTAGAGACTTAATTCTTCATTTTCTCACTTTAATAATTTGCCACTTATCAACCCTGTTATCTAATGCTTATTTCAATTAATTATGCACAAACTAATCAGTCACAACTAAACTATGTTGTGCCTCACTCACTACAAAGCAAAAACAGTCCCTACACCAGACTAGAATTTCGAAGATCTACTTAAAACGACGCTGTCCCAAGTCCAATAAAGCAAAAGCTGGAGGCAGTGATTATAATTCAGAAGAAAACAAACTTTAATACAAAATTTTGTTACACATGCGGACAGAAGACCAAACTAAACGCGAGGCGGAGTGGCAAAAGACTGTAAAACCTGGGTGCTGAATGGCATATTTCCTCCCCCAACCCCCAACCCAAAACAAAGAAAAACTTTAACATGTTGCGGTTTTCAATCAAACCAAGAGGAGTGAGAGGCTCGCCCGCTCGTCCCGCACCGCCCGTCCTCGCTCCCAGCGCAGGGGCCGCCCGGCGCCAGCCAACGCGGATCCCAGCCTCTGGGGCAGAAAGGGGCTTCCCCCAGCCCCGATCGACCTCGGCCGTGGGGGCTGAGATTCACCTCGCTCCCCCCCCACACCTCGCCGGTGGCCCGCATGACACGAAAGACCCGGGGAAGGGGGCTCCAGCACTCCAAGACCTTCAGTCGGACTTGGGCGGGGCCGGACGGGGCGGAGTCCGGGTCAGGGGCGAGCAGGTAGTGCGGAAAGGGAGACACGCCCGCCGCGCGAGCCGGGCCGCAGGAGGGAAGTTTCTCACCAACTTCCCGACTCGGAGCAGGCTGAGGTGGGAAGGGTAGCGGCGGACGGGCGGGCGGGCGCGGGGCCTAGCGCTCCCTGGCTTAGGGTCGACAGCCCAGTCCTTACCTGTTCCCTGGCCGCGATCGCAGGAGCCGCTGCCGCGGCAGCTCAGGTGGAGGGGAGGGGGCGGCGGGCGGCGGGCAGCGGCGAGGCCCGCGGGGCCCTCTGCCTCCTCCTCCACCTCCGCGTCCGGGGGCGCCCGGCAGCGGCGACGACGGCAGAGCCGGACCCGGACTCGTTACTTCGGGAGGAGGGAATTCCCGGGCTCCCCACCCCTCGGCCTCTCGCCCCGCCTCCGCGCTCTCCCCGCCCTCACGGCGGCTCCGCCCCTCAGTCCGCGGCGGGGCGGGCGGGGCTGCGACTACCTGCGCGCGCGTCCGACTCACCGGAACTCGCGCTGCGGGCCGGTCCGAGAGGGCCTTCTCCCGTCGCGCGCTGCGTCCCAGTCACTGCTCCCGGCCCAACATGGCGGCGGGGTCCGGGCGGATTCCCGAGGCGGAGTTGGCCGAGGGGCCGCGAGGAGGAGGTGCCTCTCCACCCCGCAGAGCGGCGCCCCTACGGACCCTGGGGCCCGCCGATCGGCTGCCGCGGGGGAGCAAATGGCAGCACAGATTTCAGCCTCCTCTGGCTCTCTTTTCAGTTTGTCCCTCTCTCTGTAGTGCCGAGGGCTCTGGGATTGTGTTTGTTTCTGTGGCGGAGGACAGGATTGAGAGTTTTGGGGGCTGGTTCTTTGCTTCTCAGTACTATGCTTCCGCACCCTTTGTCGCTGATAGTAAAATCTCAGCCCACCGCAGGAGCCGGGGGGGGGGGGGGCGGGGGACGGGGCGTTACTAAAGGCTCGTCACCGTCCTGGTCGCCGTCCAAAAACGTTCGAGGCTGGCCTTGCTCCGACTTCGGGATCCTGTCTCCTGCCCCTGGAGCTTCCTGTTGACTGTAGGGCGGTCCCCCTTTTAGGAGCGGGGAACCGAAGTCCGGGTCCCTTGGGCGACTCTCCTGGTAACGGTGGCTTCGGCTTATTGGGGGACAAGGTCTTATTTGATCCTCGCAACAACTCAGCGAGGGAACTGGGGCAGTGATTCTGTTTTATATTTCTGAAAATCGAGTCACGGCCGAGATCGTGTTCGTCTGAATCCCAGTACCTTTCCTGTTGGCCTTGCAGCCAGTCGCTGGAGAAAGGGGAGGATCCAGAAGGAAGTGGGATAAAGAGGAGAGTTAGTCAAGGTCGGAATGGGCTGAACATTGAGGCTCTTTCTGCTGCAGTCACTCCGTACATGAACTTCCTCTTTGTATTTCCTCTTTGGTGGGGTTATCAGGATTATTAATGTGGGACTGTTGGTTTCCTTTGTCTCTGATTTTTTTTTTTTAACCGAAATTCGCATCTTCCGCAAGCACCCACGAAATAACATACGTGTCAGTGTTATGGTATTCTAGGAACTTAAGAAAATGTTTTCTCAGCTCACAAGATGAACCGAGAGGAGAGTAGCATAAGCATTCACATTAACGAAAAAGTGCACACATAACGTGGAACAGTGCTTTTATTTAGCTACTAAAAATTCATTTCACTGTCGGCTTTTCTGGATATAGGTTATCTTCTATTTTTTCTTTCTCTCATATAGATTTATATTTCACTTTTCTTTAACAATGAAAATACATTCCTTGAACTGGGTTTAACTTATAAATAAAATAAAGGTATTATTTTTGTTTCCCTCAACTCTCAGGCTAAAAAAAAAAAAAGATTACCTATAAAATACTATATTCTGCAGTCTGAGTGAGGTTGCTTTGAAGATACTCTCTATGGAATTTTAAAGATGGGGCAAGGATGGGTTTATATTAACTTACCGAGTTCTCCTTTCCTCTTCACTCTCATTAACTTTTTATTACCTCATTCCGTTTTCTTTTTTGGAATATTCGTGGTCCAATACTTAACTTCCTGATTACTTTACTCCTATACTCAATGTCCCACTTATTTCCAGGAATATTTAAAACATTTTTTTTTTAATGAGAGAGTTTAGAACCTGAGTTTGGTATGGTAGAAGTTGTGTTGAACTCATCTGAAAATCTGCTCATTGGTGAAATGGACAGATGGAAAAGCTCACCCCCGTGTTTCCTTCCTACACAACACATAAGTAATGTGTGTGTGTGTGTGTGTTAAAGAGTGATAAGGGATAAGTTTTGGAATTCCTGGGAAAGACTGTTGGATGAAAAAGCTAGGAGAAAGCTTTAAACAAAATTAATGAACTGTGTTCTCTACAAATGTAAAACATTTTCCTTTATTTTAGTTTATCAGTACTTAAAAGTGTTTGACTAATTGGAAGTTTAAAAGGTTTGGAATTTAGCTGGGGCACATTCACTATCACCCTGCAACATGTTATTCTGCCCGGAAATGTTTTTGATTAGGATAAACCTTTCCTACCTGCTGTCAGTAATATGGTGCTGCTGCTGCTTCCTTTGTTGTGCCTAGGCCAAGGATTTTCTCTTTCTGAGGACAGGAGAAAGCCAGCAGCCCTTACAGGGTACATGCACTGTCTCTGCTCTCTAATAACCACCCCCGCCCTTCAAAATGCCTTTCTTGGAAATGCCTTACTCTGGACTTGTAATAACCACTCAGAGACCCACTTTCATGTCTACTCTGTGTATCTTCTTAGCCTTGCCTAGTCCACCTGGCCACAGCTGCTCCAAGAAGCAGTTAGGAACACTAAAGATCCCTTGAAGCAAAAATTCCAAGGGTCAGACCAAAGGAAGGTATCCCTACAGTAAACTACCAATTTCTCAGTGGTACTGACATTGCCTCAAGGAGTGAGGCTCATATCATAGTTACTACTTTTCCTCAACTGAGCAAGGGCTGCCTAAGAGAACAAATTCGCTAAGTGTGTAAGGTCATGTTGTACAATTGGTAGATGTCACAAATGGCAAAATCCTACATGAGCTTCCTCCAATTCTGGTCATCTTTTGCTGTCTCCAGCTTTTGGCTTTATCTCAACTCAGAGACTGTTCATGGTGGCTGTGGTAGAGTTAAGAGTTGAGTGGCAGAAGGTGAATGTCCTGGAGTATGGAAGCCCAGTAGCAGGAGGCAACAAGGGTCCAGTGCTGATGGTATCAGCATCCTAGGCCGACCATCCCCATGGCAGGTGTTGGACTCTGCTTTGCTTTCCTTGGTTTCTGACTGAGCCTGGTCCACCAATCTTCCTGTTGATTCTGTGAACTTCCTCCAAAAAATTTTCTTTCTAGTTCAATTAAGTAGAGCTACAGTTTCTATCCTTTGCAAAGAAGAACCTGTACTGGTAAAAGGTCACTACTTCGTCTCTGATACTTGCTGATAGTACTGTGTCAAACTTGAGTATTATGAAGGTAGCATCTTCTTATGAGGGTGGGGGAGGTGTTAGATTTTTGCAAAAGGAAGATGAAGCAGATGCACAGCAAGAAACAGGTATAAGCCTGTGGAACCCCAATTGTAAGACTCTTAGTTGCCTTGAGTCATGTCAGACCCAAACCTAGAACAGAGATGGCAAATCAGTCTCTCCTCCTGCCTGCTTTTAGGACATTGTATATCATACGCTTTTTCTCCTGGAGCACTAACTTCATCCTAAAAATCTTTTTCCACAAGATTCAGGCAACCACCCCAAAACTGGAGCTAGAATATGTTGAAGCCCATTTGTAATCTCTGCCCTCTAGGCTTGTGATTTGCTCCCAAGATCCGTATTTGCAATTCTGATAGCCATTACCAAGTGTTTGGTCTTTACTTTTCTAATACAATAACCTGATGTGTAGTTATGTCAGTGACTCTGACATTGAGTTTATGCAAGCACCGCTAAAATTGCTACCAGATTGCTACTTCCTAGAAATCTTTATGAGTAGGTTACAAAACAGTAGAGTATAACTTTGAAGGCAAGAAGTTAAAGTTGAAGTGTTTACCTACATCAAAGGTTTAGAAAAGAAACTATAATCAGGAATTCTGTTATCTTTAAGGCTAGTTGACATCAGCTCATAAAACATACAGGTTTGGTTATTAAGGAACTTTTATTTATTATTAGATGTCTTGCAAGCTAACAATAGCTGGGGTAAAAAAAATGGTTTTAGAAAATGTATGCTTTTGAAAACCTTGTTTTAATATCCTTTTTTAAAGTGAAAACTTCTTTTTGCATTTTTAGCAATATAGTTTTTTTTTCACATTTGTGTCTGAGCAAATTAAAATCTGACTTACCAGATTTTGTTATGTCATGCAAACCATAATACATTTAATCCTTTAGCAAATTATATTGTCGTCTTTGATTTATGTTATGCATAGGGCTTTTGATTACTTGAAATAGCTAATTTTTCTTCTTTCTAAGGGAATGATGTATGCCACAAATATGTAACATAATATCCATGCTTTGAGGAAATGTGTTTTAGGTCATGTGAATGACTTAATTAACCGGATTGACGAAACAGATAATAAGGTTGATGAAAATAATAACAATAGCAGCTATCTTTTATAGCACTCTCACCATGTCAAGTGTTTTACCTACATTGACTTCTCATAACCCCAGAGGTTGGTAGTATTTACAGATCGAATCCCTCAAGCTTAGAGAGGTTAAGCAACCCAGAAGTAATAAGAGGATATATTCCAAAACCTCTTCTACTGAAAGTCATGGTGATTGCAGAAAAAAAAGTTTAACAATGTTATATAAAACAGCATCTATTTCTTCAAATTCTGGAATAAAAAACATTAGTAAATTGCCTGTATAAATAAGAAATGTGAAACTCCACAATTGCTAGAAAGTTCTTTCTGAATATTACTGTTGCATCGCCTTAAAGTGGTGGGGCATACTGGTAAAGACATAAGAGACAAACCTAAAAAGAATGAATTCAATTCAGAAAAAAACAACATACATGAAAGAAAACTTTCTGGAGATCAGCATTTTGCATCTATCAAGTCAAACTTCCATTCAAGTTATATGTTTTCAAAGAACCAAATATCTGAGAAATGACTATTTGTACAGCATAAGTTATTACAACAATAAGTAATTACCAAATATAAAACATCTATGTCAAGTCCATGCTAAGGTTTACATTTTGATCTGCCAAGGCTTGCTTTTTTAAAATTCTTTCGCTTAAAAGAACTAGCCACTGTTTTTTTTCAAATTATATTTTAGCTTTTATTATCAATGTCATTTCTTTATAGTGAACTAGTCTACAACTGTTCCAAATTATTTTGAGCACTGAGTTCTCATCTTTACTTTGCATGTATGTATGTCCTATAAATAATTGAAACCATGTTTACAGAAGAAACAACAACTATACACCAAAAAAAAGAGTATATATAATAACTCTTAAATTTTAGAAGATGCTATTTAAATAATCCAAACATGACTAATTTTAAAGTAGAGATTTTTCTTTCAGAGACCTGATAATTTTGGCATAGAATTATTTCCATTAATTTTGGCACTCATGCCTATTTTATATAAAATTAATTCCATGAAGTTAAAATACAAGCAAAGCAGAAGACCAGGGAAAGGATGTTTTGAAAACCACAGACTGGAAATTTTGGTTTATGTTATGGTAAGGGACTTTTAAAAGTTACTTGAACTCCTGTTCAAGAAAATATTTAGATTCTCCTTAAATTTTTAAGGACCTAATTAGTTGTGGATTTTATTTGAAAACCTTGGACTAGAAAAAAATTCCCCTTTTTAAAAAGGCTCCAGAATAAACAACTTCTTTAAGCTTTTCTCTAAAGTCTCACATATTCTCTGTAAAAATCACCAGACTCATTTCCTTTGAGATGATGTGCTATATATCCAAAGAACAAAGCATTTCCTCAGTCTGTTTAGAGTACACAGTAACCCATTTCTAAGTGTTTGCCATATGCTCTGAAGAATCTGGTAGATTTTATAAATACAGAAAATTATATAAAAACTTGAGATGTTTAACAGCATAGTAGTTTGTAAATTCTTAGCAATGATTTTGTAAATGTGATCATTTAGACATATAACACTTAACAGGCTTTACTTGGCTGAGATACCAGGTTTGAATAGCAATATAGGCTATGACTGGGGAAAGACCTTTGGACTAGGAGCAAGATATAAATGTTGGTGCCACTGTTTATTGGCATAGGGTTTCTGTTGGGGATAATGATAATATCCTGGAATTAGATAATGATAATTGTTGCACAACTTTGTGAGTATACTAGATAACCACTGAATAGTGAAAGAGCAGCCAGCATCTTTTAAAAAACGAAACAAAGTAATATCAGCCTGCCACTGCATAGTGGCACAGAGTAAGGATTGTTTCGCCAAACTTTTGTTTCCCATACTTATTTGTACGTACTGGGTCATGATGTAAAATATGATTTTCACTGAGAGTTGCAATAAAAAAGTCTGAAGCCCACTGTTTTAGCTTATTGCTAATGTCCATCTTTCTATAAAAATCAGTCAGTTTACACTGTTCAACTTGGTAGTATCAAAATCTCCATTTGACCTTGACTATTTGTAGGTAATGTACTTTGAAGACTCCCAATGGGTCAGATGCTGTTTAAACTCTATATGTTAGTCCCCACCCTGAACTTTGAAGCAGTATAATTATTATAATATTCCCATTTTATGATAGGAGGATTGAGGGAAAGGGAAGTAATAACTAATCCCAAATCATATAGCTAGAAGGAGTGGAGCTGGAAATCTAACCCAAAGTATATAACTCTAGAGCAAGAACTCTTAATCACTATGCCATCCTTTCTAGTATTCTGGCAGATAAATTAAAAACCTTGTTTTAATTGATCTACAATCCTTTAACCCACCTCCACTTACTAGTATCATAAAATCACATATATGGTGAATATGGTTAATAAACAAATAAATAAAAAGGAGAACATAAGCCATACTTGAGGAAGCAAATTAGGTTGGGGGAAGGATAGTAAACACATCAGTTCAGCTCATCAGCATTCTTGCCAGTGTCCTGTGTAATCTCAAGATTTCCCTTGAGTAGCAGAAGCTGTTCACCTAAAAATAAAAAGAGGACTCTGTGTTAAAAAATCTTCCAAGAGGGACGTGGGGGGAGTGAATATAATATAATATATTATATAATATAATTATATTATTATAATATAATAATTATTATATTATTATATAATATATTTATATTATATTATAATAATTATATTATAAAACTATAATTCCTCTAATTCATTCTATTAATATAAAAGTGTTTTCCAATGTCTTAAAAAAAATGTTCAGTGTTTTTCCTCAGATCTAAGTAGCTTCCAAGGAAGACAAATAACAGGATGCATAAGAAATGAGAAAAAGAATCTAGATGAATGGCTGGAACTCAATGCAATTTTTTAAAATGCCAAATTTTCTATCTTCCTTTTTTATTGTTGTCGTTGATAGCTGTTTTCTATGGCACACACATGTATCCACTCTTTTAATAATTCAACCCCTGAACAAAAAATTTTTACATGGTTCCTATTTGTCAAGGAGCTCCCAATCTCCTGGTAATAAAAATTGGAAACTATCATTTATTTGGTGTTTGTTCTTTGTTAGGCACTTTCCCTCCTTTTATATGCTAACTCAGTAAAATTCATCTTCACTACAATCTGTGAGGTGTATGTATTTTTTTTTTTTTTTACTGTGAGTACCTTGAAGCTCAGTTAAAATAATTTGGCATTGAGAGAACTGGTTTGTGTCGAAAACCCGGAAAAATCCACAACAAAACTACTAGAGCTAATAAATGAGTACAGCAAAGTAGCAGGTTACAAGATCAACATTCAAAAATGTTTCTATACACTAGCAATGAACAAGCTGAGGGGGAAATCAAGAAATGAATTCCATTTACAATTGCAACTAAAAGAATAAAATACTTAGGAATAAATTTAACTAAAGAGACAAAAGACCTATACAAAGAAAACTACAAAAAACTGTTAAAAGAAATCACAGATGACCTAAATAGATGGAAGGGCATACCGTGTTCATGGATTGGAAGACTAAATATAGTTAAGATGTCAATTCTACCTAAATTGATTTACAGATTCAACGCAATACCAATCAAAATCCCAACAACTTATTTTTCAGAAATAGAAAAACCAATAAGCAAATTTATCTGGAAGGGCAGGGTGCCCCGAATTGCTAAAAGTATCTTGAGGAAAAAAAACGAAGCTGGAGGTCTCACGCTGCCTGACTTTAAGGCATATTATGAAGCCACAGTGGTCAAAACAGCATGGTACTGGCATAAAGATAGATATATTGACCAATGGAATCGAATAGAGTGCTCAGATATAGACCCTCTCATCTATGGACATTTGATCTTTGATAAGGCAGTCAAGCCAACTCACCTGGGACAGAACAGTCTCTTCAATAAATGGTGCCTAGAGAACTGGATATCCATATGCAAAAGAATGAAAGAGGACCCGTATCTCACACCCTATACAAAAGTTAACTCAAAATGGATCAAAGATCTAAACATTAGGTCTAAGACCATAAAACAGAGGAAAATGTAGGGAGATATCTTATAAATCTTACAATTGGAGGCGGTTTTATGGACCTTAAACCTAAAGCAAGAGCACTGAAGAAAGAAAGAAATAAATGGGAGCTCCTCAAAATTAAACACTTTTGTGCATCAAAGAACTTCATCAAGAAAGTAGAAAGACAGCCTACACAATGGGAAACAATATTTGGAAACGACATATCAGATAAAGGTCTAGTATCCAGAATTTATAGAGATTGTTCAACTCAACAACAAAAAGACAGCCAACCCAATTACAAAATGGGAAAAAGACTTGAACAGACACCTCTCAGAAGAGGAAATACAAATGGCCAAAAGGCACATGAAGAGATGCTCAATGTCCCTGGCCATTAGAGAAATGCAAATCAAAACCACAATGAGATATCATCTCACACCCACCAGAATGGCCATTATCAACAAAACAGAAAATGACAAGTGCTGGAGAGGATGCGGAGAAAGAGGCACACTTATCCATTTTTGGTGGGAATGTCAAATGGTGCAACCACTGTGGAAGGCAGTTTGGCGGTCCCTCAAAAAGCTGAATATAGAATTGCCCTACGACCCAGCAATACCATTGCTAGGTATCTACTCAAAGGACTTAAGGGCAAAGACATAAACGGACATTTGCACACCAATGTTTATAGCAGCATTATTTACAATTGCAAGTAGATGGAAACAGCCAAAATGTCCATCAACAGACGAGTGGCTAAACAAACTGTGGTATATACATACGATGGAATATTATGCAGCTTTAAGACAGAATAAACTTATGAAGCATGTAATAACATGGATGGACCTAGAGAACATTATGCTGAGTGAGACTAGCCAAAAACTAAAGGACAAATACTGTATGGTCCCACTGATGTGAACCGACATTAGAGAATAAACTTGGAATATGTCATTGGTAACAGAGACCATCAGGAGTTAGAAATAGGGTGAGATAATGGGTAATCAGAGCTGAAGGGATACAGACTGTGCAACAGGACTAGATACAAAAACTCAAAAATGGACAACACAATACTACCTAATTGCAATGTAATTATGTTAAAACACTGAATGAAGCTGCATCTGAGCTATAGTTTTTTTGTTTGTTTTTTTGTTTTGTTTTGTTTTCTTTTATATATATATATTTTTATTTTTTATTTTTATTTTTTTCTCTCTATTATCATTTTATTTCTTTTTCTGTTGTCTTGCTTTTTCTTTTTCTAAATCAATGCAAATGTACTAAGAAATGATGATCATACATCTATGTGATGATATTAAGAATTACTGATTGTATATGTAGAATGGAATGATTTCTAAATGTTGTGTTAGTTAATTTGTTTTAATTAATAAAAAAAAGAAAGAAAAAAACATAAAAAAAAAGAGAGAACTGGTTTGAATGAAATCCCAAACATCGTGTTTTTCCCTCACTATCCTACTCTGAAGTGCTGCTCTCTCACCAAATACAACCCCATATACAATGTATTCTATATGTTTTCCTTTGTCATAATTATTTGAAATAATGTAATATATCTTCTCAGATACTACCATTCTTTAGCTTGTATCTGCTATGAGATTTATACTTTACTGTTACAGAACATTTAAAAGATTTAGTCCTGGTGGTTAAACCAAATCATAGGGGGACTTTTGTTCTTTTACCTTAGGTTCAGCTCAAATCATGTATATTTCCTTTATATTTAAGAATCACATACAAATGTTTCATTTATCTCCTTTTTAATGTCACACTATAAGTTGTTAAATTTTAGTCAAGCTGCTAATACCTACTAAACCAGGAATAATATAGTTATTTAGATGAAATTTCACAAATTCAACATGGAATTTAAGAGGGATAGAGACCGCTGGCTGGATTTTTTTCAAACATGTAATCCTATCATTGGAGCAATGCTTGAGATAATGATTCCTACAAAGACAATAACTGATATAAAGAAAAAACACTTGTATAAAGCATAAAATGAGAGATGAATTCCCAAACTGTAAAACCTACTTTGGAAAAATCAGATTATAAACTTCTTCAAAGCATAGGAAGAACCTGTTTAATAGATTTGAGTCAAATAGGAAAAATGTAGAACTAGTGTGAAGAATTTAGTATGAATAGCCATAGACAAGCTTTCTGGTCATTTATAATGCAAGTACCCTCTATTTCACAATTACAACTTTACTTCATTATAATTCTTAATTCCTCTTAATAATCCTGTAAACTGAGTTATTAATAGTTAGAATCCCCTGGGAATGAGAAATATCCTGTTCGTGACAACTATCCAGAAGGCCCTCTCCTCTCAATTTATGCCAACCAAAAAGATAATAAAATTCTAATTTATGAATTTTCAAGATTAGCCTTAGCAAAGCTAATTAATGTGTGCAAGTTTTTACAGATGTATGTGGTGGGATCACTATACTAATCTGAGTCTGACACATAATCCCTATTCTCTACCATCTCTGTAAAGTTGAAAAATGCTTCAGGCTCTGCACTTTTTCTTGTAGAGCTCACTTCCTTAACTACAGATCAAAAAGTTTTAACTGCATGTATGGCTTCGACATTTTTCAAAAGTTAAAATTTAATGCTTGATTACAGATCAGAATCCTAATATTAGGGAATGCTTTTGGATAGTTGTCATGTACAGTAGATTTTTATAATAAACTATATATATATAGTTTATTATACATATATAAAATAATATATATATATATATATATTTTTTTTTTTTGCATAGGCAGGCACCAGGAATTGAACCCAGGTCTGCGGTATGGCAGGTGAGAACTCTGCCTGCTGAGCCACTGTTGCCTGCCTAATAAACTATATTTTTAAAGCAGTTTTAGGTTTATAAAAAATTGCACAGAAAGTACTGAGTTCACATATACCCCATGTACTGGTTTGAAAGGATTTATGTGCTCTAAAAATCTATGTTTTAATCTTAATCAGTCTTGTGGGAGGAACTGTTTCTTTTAATTCCTTCTTAGTACCGTGTGTTGGAAACTTGATTAGTTTATCTTCATGGAGACTGACTCACCCAATTTTGAGTATTAACCTTGAATTAGAGGGAGATATGACTCCGCCCATTCCAGGTGGGTCTTGATTAGTTTACTGGAATCCTTTAAAAGAGGAAGCATTTTGGAGAAAGCTTCAGAACAACAGGAGAGCAACAGAGCAGAGTGACAAGAGAACCAGAGTCCATCAGCCAGTGATCTTTGGAGATGAAGAAGGAGAATACCCCTGGGGAGCTTCATGAAGCAAGAGGCCTGGAGAGGAAGCTAGAAGATGTCGCCACGTTCGCCATGTACCTTTCCAATTGAGACAGAAACCCTGAACTTCATCGGGCTTTCTTGAGTGAAGGTAACCTCTTGTTGGTGCCTTAATTTGACATTTTTATAGACTTGCTTTAATTGGGACATTTTCTCAGCCTTAGAACTGTAAACTAGCAACGTATTAAATCCCCCTTTATAAAAGCCATTCTGTTTCTGGTATATTGCATTCTGGCAGCTAGCAAACTAAAACACCCCATTTCCACTAACACACACATGGTATCCCCTTTTAGTGACATCTTCTGTTAGCGTAGTACATTTGTTACAATTAATGAACCAATATTGATACAATATTAACCATAGTCCAGAGTTTACAGTAAGGTTCACTCTTTGTGTTGTATAGTTCTGTGGGTTTTGACAAATGCCTAATGTCATGTATCTACCATTATGGTATCATACAGAATAGTTTCACTGCCCTAAAAATGATCTGTGCTTCACTTTGAATCCCTTCTCTCCACCCCCACCCCCTATAACCCATGGCAACCACTGACTTTTTACTGTCTCTCTAGTTTTGCCTTTTCAAGAATGTCATATAGTTGGAATCAAACAGTATGTAGCTTTCCAGACTGGATTCTTTCACTTAGCAATATGCATTTAAGATTTTGCCATGCCTTTTTCATGGCTTGATAGCTCATTTCTTTTTATTGCTGAATAATATTCCATTGCATGGATATGCCATCATTTGTTTACCCATTCACTTATTGAATGGCATCTTGATTGTTTCCAATTTTTGGCAATTATAAATAAAGCTGCTATAAACATTTGTGTGCAGGTTTTTGTGTGGATATCAGTTTTCAACTCTTTTGGGTAAATACCTAGGACTACAATTGCTGGAACATATTGAAAGCCTGCTTAACTTTATAAGAAACTGCCAGACTGTCTTTAAAAGTAGCTGTACCATTTTGCATTCCCACCAGCAATGATGAACAGTAGATTTTTAAAATTAATTTTTAATGTTTTTTAAAAATATAACAACAAACTCAAATATTCTTAACAAATGATCATTGCATTCTACATATATAATCAATAATTCACAATATCATCACATAGTTGCATATTCATCATCATGATCATTTCTTAGAACATTTGCCTCAATTCAGAAAAAGAAATAAAAAGATAGAAAAAAACTCATACATACCATACCCCCTACCCTTCCCTTTCATTGATCACTAGCATTTCAATCTACTAAATTTATTTTAACATTTTGAACAGTAGATTTTAATCTCAGTAATAGATGTTGACTAATATCACATTGCCATAATGATATTGTAAAGAAAGTATGATATTTATAATTTATTTGGTCTTTTATTCCACTAAAAAAGCTAAAAGTATCTTACATAACATTTCCATTGTAAAGTATTTTCTTCATTGTGTAGCTTGCAAAAAAATCAGATATGAAGTGAGTTCTCAGATTCTCATATGGAGTCAATAGCAGAAAGTCATTATTGTTACTCATGAAACAAAACATAAGACCATATCCAATTTGTAAATGTACCATCTAGATTATATACAGAGATGAATGTGGTGGTTTGGAGCTATATACCCCAGAAAAATATGTTCTTAGACTTGGTCATTTCCATGGGTGTGAACTCTTATAAATGAGACCTTTTGATGAGGTTACTTTGACTAAGGTGTGGCCCAGCTGAGTCAGGATGGGTCATAATCCTATTACTGAAGACCTCATATATAGAGAGAGAAGGTCAGAGGGAGCAGCCAGAAGATGAAGTCAACAGAACAGACAAGCCAGGAGGGGACACCATGTGCCTTGCCATGTAACAGAAAAACTAAGGACCAAGGAGTGCTGGCAGCCAGCCTCACAATACCACAGTCTTCTGAGAGAAAGCATTGCCTTGATGACACCTTGATTTTGTATTTCTAGCCTCAAAACCATGATCTAATATATCTCCACTGCTAATGCCAACACACTGTGTAGTATTTGCCTCTGCAGCCAGGAAAACCAAAACAACGAATAATAGCTCATCTTCAATAAATGCTAATGAGTAGTACAGAAAATAAAAACTGGGAATTACAGTATGGAAAGCTCTCCATAGGCCGAGGCATCTGGCAGAAGTTTTGAAATGGTAGTGGGACATAATCAGGGAAGACAGAAGGAGAGCATTCCAGAAAGGGAAGAGGATGGCATAGGAAGAGTTTTAGAGCCAAAATGTGCATGAAGATAAAAAGGGTTCCAATTTGGCAGAGTGGACCACAGTGGTTCAGTGGCAGAATTCTCACCTGCCATGCTGGAGATTCAGGTTCGATTTCTGGTGCCTGCCCATGCCAAAAAACAAAACAAACAATTTATCAGAGTAGAGGATTTGTGTAGGGGTAGAGTAGGAGATAAGGGGGCTTGATGATTCAACTTTTACAAACTTAAACTTTTGTCCTACCCTGAACATTTCAAGAGAGGGGGCTTTATCTTATCCACTCTTGATACCTTCAGTGCCTGGCACAGAAAAAGTATTCTGCAAGCATTTGCTGAATGAATAAATGAGTCAGATAGATTAAGCAAATTACTCAAAGCTGAACAACTAGATAGAGTTATGACTGAAACTAATCTTTTTAAGAAGCTTTATTCAGGTTTGAATGGTAAAATATTACAGAATCATTGTTTCTCCCTTCTCTGCAAGTTACTTGAATTCTCGTGTCATTTTTTTGGCCTAGAAATTGGAAATAATTATTGTTCTTATATCATAAGAACATTGTTTGAGAATTAAATAAAATGAAAACATAAAGCACATAGCACAGTCCAAGGCACATAGTAAGCACACAATAAGTAATGGTTACTATTTAATAAAAATATTAATGAAAATTTAATTAATATAGCGTTCCACTACTACTTCTTTCATTCTCACTTAAGTGTCCTTTTTGAATATCAACTTTTTTTTTGCATGGGCAGGCACTGGGAATCGAACCCGGGTCTCCAGTATGGCAGGCGAGAATTCTATCTGCTGAGTTACCATCGCACCGTCCTGTTTTAAATTTTAAACACTCAAGTGAACTAATTATATTCTTTCATAGCAGGCACTACTCATTTACATTTCTATCTTCCATTCCTAATACAATACCTGGTACATAGCAAGCACTTAATAAAAATTTTTTAAGAAAATTGAATATTGTTGTGTTAGAGAAAAAGATGTTTAAATTCTGTAACCCTAAAAATAAGCACATTTGGGGGGATAGCTAATCTTTCCTTATGCACAAATATTACTTTGATTTAGAAGAAGTTATAATAGCAGAAGTCAAATATTTTCCTTCATGTTTGTTAATTTGTTTTATTTTGTCATATTTGTTAATAATGTCATATTTGTGAATAATGTTGATGTGCTGGTTTGAAAGTATGTGCTGTTTTTTAAGGCCATGTTTTAATCTGATTCAGTCTTGTGTGAGCAGCCATTTCTTTTAATCCTGATTCAATACTTGAGCTTGGAAACTTTTGATTAGATTACCTCCATGAGATGTGACATACCCAGTTGTGGGTGTGACCTCCGATTAGGCGATGTGACTCCACCCATTCCAGGTGGGTCTTGATTAGTGTACTGGAATCCTTTAAAAGAGGAAACATTTTGAAGAGAGCAAGAAATGACAGAGCTGACAGAAACTTCAGAGCAGAGCTGATACAGATGTCAACACTTGGAGATGCTTGGAGCCCAGCAGACATCACCATGACATGTTAAACAAGTCAGAACCTGGAAAGAGCCAAGGGAAGGCAAGAGATGAAAGCCAGCCCTGGAGAAGCAGAGAGCGGAACCCCCTTAGGAACAGAGACTGAAAGCAATGGAAACCAGGAGCAAGGGACCAGCAGATGCCATTCATGTGACTACCCAGCTGACAGAGATGATACTGACCCACTGGCCTTCCTTGAATTAAAGTTTCTTTTTCTGGACACCTTAGTTTGGACATTTTTATAGGCTTAGGACAGTAAAACTTGTAACTTATTAAATTCCCCTTTTAAAAAGCCATTCCAGTTCTGTATATCACATTCTGGCAGCTTGCAAACTAACATAAATTTGGTACCAGAGAAGTGGAGTGCTGCTGCAGTTTGCAAACATCAAACATGTTGGAACAGCTTTTTAAATGGATAAGGGGAAGATTTTGGAAGAGTTGTGAGGAGCTTGATAGAGAAGGTCTAGAATACTTTAAAGAGACTGTGGGTAGAAATGTGGACTCTAAAGGTACCTCTGATGAGGCTTTAGACAGAAATGACGAGTGTGTCATTCCAAACTGGAAGGAAGGCATTCTTTGTAGATGGAAGGCAGAATTTGAGAGTTATGAACTTGGATATTTAGCAGAAGAAAACTTTCAAACCTAAATGTGGAAAATGCAGTCTGGCGGCTCATTGCAGCTTGCGGTAAAATATGAGAGGAAAGAGATAAGTTGAGAACTGAAATCTTGGGTACAAAGAAAATAGAAATTGGTGTTCTGGAAAATTCTGGGCTTCCAGAAAGTGAGACCCCAGTTAATAAGGCCCCACGTGAGGATTTATACAAGTATGGAAGTAGTCAACCATTATAGGACAAGTGAGGATTTGAGATGGAGTTATCCAGAAAGTATCTGTGGAAAGTCCTTTTGTGAAATGGGCATGATCCCAGCATATTGCACAGAAAACCAACAAGAGTGTTGAGGGATCTGTATAAACAGAACTACTGCCTATCTGGACTAAAAGGGACAGAAAAGGGACAAAGTGAAGGAAAAAAAATGTCTTCAGAGGCAGAACCGCAGAGGCTAAGGTCTGGAGCCAGGAAACATGGGGCAAGAAGAGCAGACCAACCCATACACATGGAGAAGGTGAGTTTGCCCTGGAAGCAAAGGGTTGACCTTCTGCTTCATTGTTCAGAAAGAGTTGTGCCACCCAAAGGAGAGGTTGGAGTGCATAAACCAGGGATTGGAGGGAGTATGGCTGCCACCCCATTATTCTGGAGGGGTTGAGAGTGTGCCGTGGAGATTGCAGAGATCCCAGGTACTGTGGCAAAGCCTGCAGAGGGTGGAGCCCAGAAAAAGGTGGACTCCCCAATGTCTTCCAAGATTGCAACCACCCCAGTGTTTGGAGAGAGCAAAGCCACAGTGTAGGCCTTTGGGAAGGTTGGGGCTACCGCTTTCTAAAGCCCTAAGGATAAATGACTCTCCAACTTTGAAATCTAGTGGACTTTGCCCTGCAGGTTTTGGAAGCGTATGGGTCCAGTGACTCCTGTTTACTTTTCGATTTCTCCCTATAGCAATGGAAGCATGTATCCTGACTGTCCCTCCTTTGTATATTGGCAGCAGATAACTTGCTCTGAGTTTCACAGGTCCAGACCCAGAGGAGAATTTTTGCCTTAGAACAGACCATACCTGTAGCTGACTTTGATGCGATTTTGTATTGTTTTTTACTGAAATGGTTTAAGGCTTTTGTGACATTGTGGTGGAGTGAATGTGTTTTGTATATGGAAAAAAACAGGTCTTTTTTGGAGTCCAGAGGGTGGAATGTGCTAGTTTGAAAATATTGTGTACTTCAGAAAAGCCATGTTTTAATCCTGATTCAATCTTGTGTGAGCAGCTGTTTCTTTTAATCCTGATTCAATACTGTAGGTTGGAAACATTTGATTAGATTTACTTCCATGAGATGTGACACATCCAGTTGTGGGTGTAACCTATGATTAGATGAGTCTTGATTAGTTTATTGGAATCCTTTAAAAGAGGAGACATTTTAGAGAGAGTGAGAAATGACAATACTGACAGAAGCTTCAGAGCAGAGCAGATACAGATGCCAACACTTGGAGATGCTTGGAGCCCAGCAGACGTCGCTATGAGGTGTTAAGGAAGCCAGAACCTGGAGAGAACCAAGGGAAGCCAAGAGATGAAAGCCAGCCCTGGGGAAGCAACTAAACAGATAGTGAACTTTTAAAAGACACAATCCATCAACCAAACTGAAGATACATCATAACATCTTTCCATCTCAGTGGCATAAATATAGTGATAATAATACCTTACATTTGAGTAACACTTTATGATTTTCAAATTATTTTTTATTTTTTCACATTTGATTCTTATAATAATCTCAAGGGAAGGGGAAATAATTGTTAATATTCCCATTTTACAAGTGATGAATCTGAAGAATGAGAGATGCAGACTTGTATGCCAGTCATCAAGCATCTAATTAATGACTGATGTAGAAACTTCTAACTTAGGAAGCTTTCCAATACCCCAGCCTCAGCAAAATAAATTCCAAACTCTTAAATCAAGAATCTCAGGAAGATCTTCAGTTCAGGAATGACTGCTTTTCAATACATGTGATTATTGGGCAGTAATTATCCTATGTTAAAAACCCCAAAGTTTCATATAAGTAGGAATGCAAAACAGATTTTTCTATATGCTACATCAATACCAGGGGATTATAACCACAGCAGTCAATTTTATACTCCTGAGTGTTGGGTAGTTTTCTTCGTTAAATAATGTTTGTACTCTAGATGACAGATTTTATTACATGACAGTTAAAGAATATTGGCAATTGACACAACTGCCTTTGTCTGTTACTATAATATATATTTATTTCCCTGTTGATATGATTCTGTTTACTGCACTGTCTTAGACTCACTCAGAAGGCTTTTTTTTTTTTTAAATAGGAGCATGGCATTCAGTGGAAATAAAGAAGAGTTTTTATGATTAATTGAAGGATTAATACCGCTAAAAACACATAACATTTGAGATTGAAATTTTTAATGAAGTCTTGACAAGATGGCTTCCTGGTAATTTTGAGTTTCAAGACAATGTCTTTTCCTTCTTTTCACCCCCACCCCCACCCCCACCCCGCAACCATAGGTTACAGTGTCCAGAACCATAGGTTGCACGAAGAAAGCTTAATATGTTCTTGAGCAATGAATGTGTAAATAAAATTAGTTTGGAAGAGGTCTGGAAAGTTCTGGGAGAGAGAAAATAAAAATCAATAGATGTCTTAGCACTGGAATATCAAACAGTGACGATCTTTGTAGTGACTGGTGAGAAAAAGTGGAAAATAAGGGGAAAATGAGGTAGAGGCAGGCACAGAGGTGCTGCAGGAAAATGAAGGCAAATTTTGACTTTGAGACCATACAAGGGCGAGTTAGTGAAGGGAATGATGTCATCAGGACAACAACAGAGGAAGACAGTTTTGGCAGCTGTCTTTGAATAGACTTTGAAGAAAAAAATTAGAGAGAGGGGAAAACGGAAACAGGAAAGGGAAGTCTGCTCAGCGCTCAGCCTGACATTTGGAGTGGGTGGGAAGCTTCCTGTAACAGCCTGATGTTTGGAACATCTGGTCACTTCTTATGATAAGGACAGCTTACAAACCAACTCTCTCGAGTGACCAGGTTAGAAGACGCGTGGACTCCATAGTGCTCCAGTCACCGCCGATAGGCAGGAATAGCTGAAGAAAGAATAAATACAAACGGAGCACGCTTCTCTGACACTGAGAACACTCCTACTAGTTTTCTGACGTAAATATCCTAATTGTACATGTGAATGATTTTTTTGGAATATAATATTTTGCATTAAAATACAATCGTTGGGTGCACCGGTAGGTCAGTGGTTACAATGCCTGCCTTCCATGCGGGAGCCCTAGGTTTCATTCCCGTACCACGCCCCCCGCCTCCCCCCCCCAAAAAAAATACAATCGTTGAGAATTCTATTTTAATTCAATTTTCTCAAAGGGCAAAATGCACCTAACAGATCCACAAAGAAAGCAATTGTTTACAAAGCTAATGATTCTCACCACCCATTTTGTGTGGCATTGTTGAATTTTCCCAAGATTTCGTACCTTGCTTTAATTACCATATTTACCAAAGTTTTCCATAACTCGATCGCGCCCTCTAGCGTTTCTTAGTATTCAGTGACCGCTTCTTTGCTCTGAGTTTTAAAAAGTGATCGCAGGAGACTCCGGGGCGCCTGTGGCGCGGCGTCCCTGCCCCCGCGCGCCCGAGGACCCGTGCGCTCGCCTTCTTGCGGTGGTGACAAACCCCGCCTGCCCCGGAGGCGCCCCGCAGCCAGCGCGGTGATTGCGGACGAGGGCCAGGAGATGGGACGATTATGAAGGAAGTGAACGTTTCCGGGAATTCAGTCCAGTTTCATTTCAGTATAAGATAGGTGAAACCTCGATCCCAAAACCTTTTTAATAACGATTTCCTGGACAGAAGCGTATCCCCCAAACACCTCTGATTGTATCTAGGAACGCTTTTTCAACTCCGCGACAGTATCAGCTTTGAAACAAAGTAGTTTTGGAGCAGTTGAAGTTCGTTTTGGAACCACTAGGAACTATGTGTTGTTTGATTATGCCAAGGACAAGAGCTCAGTTTGAAACTCCTATTACAGCCCCATGGAGGGAGAGAGAAAGAGAGAATGTCCTTAAAATGGAACTGGGTTATTTGGTTAAGCATTTAAGCAATACTGGTTTTAAAATTGATGAATAGCGCTTGGAATTTGAGACAAGGAAGGAATACTTTTTTACCAAAGTAAACTGAGTTAAAAAATTTTTCATTACTTTTTTTCTGGTATTGAAGGGGCTTTTTATAAAATACAGTTTGTTTTTGGTATATTTCATATGTAACAAATAAACCCCCAAATCTGCGTGACTTACAAAAATCAAGGTTTATTGCAGGCTGGTGGGATTGTCTACAGTCAGTACTAAGGGATCCAGGTTTTCTACATCTTGTGATACTTTTGACTTCTTATCTGCCAAGGTCAAGAGAGGGAAGGAGGAGTCACACGGGCTGTAAACTGCTTCTAACAGCCTGGAAGGGACACACGTCATCCTGCTACTTTTCACTAGCCAGAACTTGACCCCACCTAATGGCAAGGGAGCCTGGAGCATGTGGAAAGCACATGGGGTTCTGGAAGCATTAACTGCCTGGAAACAAACTTATATGGGCATTCTTGATTAATTCACATGGAAAAAAATTTTTTTTTGATGTGAGGTTGCCCAGTAATAGGATATTCATGTAACAAAAAGAGAGAAAGAATAACAATGGCCAGTTTATTATTCAAAACTCTTCAAATTAAAAATTAATGAATTATCAAAGTTAAACATCTAGTTTGTGTATGAGGAGAAGTGCAGGGACAGACTTCTAAATGACAATTTCTGTTCTGACTTTTTTTAGTAAAATAAAATGTCCCTTATCGACAGAATAAAGTTAAGAAGTATGTAACAACATGGATGGACCTTAAAGACATTATGTTGAGTGAGATTAGCCAGAAACAAAAGTACAAATACTGTATGATCTCACTGATATGAACTGATATTAGTGAATAAACTTGGAGAATTTCATTGGTAAGAGAGACCATCAGGAGACAGAAATAGGGTAAGATATTGCATAATTGGAGCTGACGGGATACAGACAGTGCAACGGGACTAATTGTA
This sequence comes from Tamandua tetradactyla, assembly GCF_023851605.1. Classification (NCBI taxonomy): domain Eukaryota; kingdom Metazoa; phylum Chordata; class Mammalia; order Pilosa; family Myrmecophagidae; genus Tamandua; species Tamandua tetradactyla. Next base: position 63,816,489 of record NC_135344.1, read on the forward strand.
AAAACATAGAAATGGATAGCACAATACTACCTAACTGTAATACAATAATGTTAGAACACTGAATGAAGCCGAATGTGAGAATGATAGAGGGAGGAGGCCTGGGGCACAAATGAAATCAGAAAGAAAGAAAGACCGAGATGGTATAATCTAGGAATGCCTAGAGTGTATAATGATAGTGACCAAATGTACAAATTTAAAAATGTTTTTGCATGAGGAAGAACAAAGGAATGTTAATAATGCAGGGTGTTTGAAAATAGATGGTAATTAATGTTTTAAGATTTTAACTTATGTGTGAGACTAAAGCAAAAAATGCTTATTTGGTACAAACTTTATATTTTGACTAGTGCAATTCCTAATATAACTTATGTGGACAGCTTAATTGAATACCATAAGTACATAGAACCTTGATTGGGGCATAAGATTTTGTAGTTCATTCAGAGTGATGCCCCAATAAATCCCAGAGTGATTTGAAAAAAAAACAAAACAGTCCCTTATCTCTCTATTATCTAAGAAATAATTGTCATCCTCCTCCTGCATTGATTCATCAGATATAGTTGTAACTCTCTTTTCAGTTATTTTTCCCCAACTTCAATTTGGAGGTGATTGAAAGCATGACTATTCCCTAACCTGTGCTCCTTACTGATATTCCATCATGAAGTATATTGTAATTATTTATGAAATTTAAAAATTTTAACTTCGCAGGAAAAAATACTCTTAAGGACACTTTCCAGTTATCTATTACCTATTCTTGGGCTTGATGGTTTATCTTTGGTAATATGACATTTATTATAGTTAGTCATTCAATCATTAATAAGTATTTTGATAGCCTTCTGTAATCTACAGCGCACATTGATTAGAAATATGCAGATTTGTTTGACACTTGGTCCCCTGTGCCCCCTTTTAGTCTATATATTTGATATATCTTGCTATTTTTGTCCTTAATTAGACCTTCTTGCAAAACTTTGTTTTTGAAAAAAGTTACCTTCACTGTATCTAATGGGGCTCTGGAGATAATAAACTACAGTATTTGGCTTCCAGTATGAGCATGTTTCATCATTAAGCCCTCCTTTTTCTTCCTAAAAGAAGAGGCTTTTTTTTTTAAAGGACCTTAAATATTGAGATGCAACTGAGTGTTAGGCATTTCATCAGCAGCTTTCACCATGTTTCTCAAAGTCCTTATTATAATACAATTATTAATAATGTTATTAAAAGTCATATACTAATAATAGCTATGCAGCACTGTTCTAAGTCCTTGACATATGCAATGAATGCTGATGTTAGTTTTTAAGATAGAAAACACAAGGGGGAAAGGCAGCGTGGGAGAGGAAGAAAATGATGATTTGAGTTTTGGGTAAGTTGAGGCTCCTGAGGGATAATAGATGTCTAATTGACGTGAGTCCGTGAGAAATGGGGAAAGGGGTATTTGAGTCAGAACACAGGAGCCATGCTAGGGCTGGAGTTAGATTTGGGAATCAGTGATATGTGTTGATAGCTGAAGCCATGGACCCATTGTGATTCCTGAAAAAGAGAGAAGGAGGAGTGTTTGCTTCATTCAGCCCCAGTTCTGAGCTGAGTCGTGGGGGATAAGAAGGAAGCAGACAGGCAAGGAGGCAAGAAAGGGCATTTCAGGTGGAGGAAACCGATGGCATAAAGGGCATGGGGCAATTTGAGGCTGGTGGCACCTGAGGCTGGAAAGGTAGACAGGGACCAAAATGTGGAGGGTCCTGTGTGTAGAAGACTAAGGAGCTACTGAAGTTCGCTTTTATTTTTGTTAGTGAGAAGAGTTGAGGACAGAAACTATGAACCCAGATGTCCGTCTGTGGAGGGGTCACTCCTACCTGATCTTTCAATGGGCCTGGATTTAAAGGCCGAATGCTTCTCCCCATAGTCTTTCACCAAGATTCCTGTTTCTGGAGACGTCTAGATGCTATCGTGGTCTCAGTTCCCTCCTCGGATTCCTCTTGTCCAAGTGAGGTCTGTGCTCTGTGCCACACTCAATCGCAAGTGAAGCCAACTTCGTTCCATCTGCTTTCATAAGCCACCGACTACTCACTGGCAGTCATCGGACAGTGTAGTAATTTCGGGAGGGAAGAGTCTGAAGGAAGATGCAGGGAGGGCACAGAGCACACAGCACCGCAAACAGCCTCAAATCCACTTTAAACACCACTGTCTTTCCAGCAGTCCTTCCAACCACGCCGACTTGGGGGTTTTCTCTTATGGCTTCTCCCTACTGAGTGATCAGGGCTCACCCCTTTTCCACAGCTCATCACTTCTCCCCTTCCTTCCTCCCATATCCCTGAGTTGCCAAGGAGTTCCAGTAGAAGCACTGCTAACACGCTCAGCACTTCATCCATCTTCTCCAAAGCTCCATACCAGCTGACGCTCAGGTTTGGAGTCTGCCTTTAAGCTCACACACTTCACAATATGTTTTCCCGTTGAGAAGTAGTTCCCTCCCTAAGAAAGATTTTGGTGTCAGGTGTTATTTAAAGGTATTGATCTTTACAGTCCACGCTTAATAACTGGGCAGAGGAATAGGAGTTAGCAAGTGAGCGGTCAAGGGACAACTGGGGAGCAGCTTTGAAAAACTACAAACACCCTCGGCTAGAGATGCTGAGTCACAACTGCATTTAAAAGAATCAAGTGAGAACATCAGTTGTATAAGTAGGACAAGATTAGAAGAGAACAGCATCATGTAATCCAAAGGAGGAGAAGCTGCAGGTGAGGGGAATTGACAACAGAGAAGAAATGACTCAAAGAAGTTTAGAAGGTGAAGGACTAAGAAGCCGCTGCAAGGTTTGGCAATCAAGGTTTTAGTAGCATTTTTGGTAAAGCAGTTTTAGTAGAGGGCTAAGGGAAGAATAATTAGTGGAGTAAAAAATTGGTATCAGATTTATGTATAGAATACAACTAATACAAACTATGGACTACAATTAACAGTAACAAAATATTCTCGCATCAACTGTAACAAAGATACTATACCAATGCTAAGTGTCAATAATAGGGGGACATCCGGGGTCTGGGATTTTTCTTTTTGGAGCAACGAGAATGTTCTCAAACTGATTGTGGTGATAAATGCACAACTCTGTGATTATATTGTAAGCCCTTGATTTTTACACTTTGGATGGATTATATGGTGTGTGAATAAAACTGTTTTTTTTTTTTTAAATGAGGGGGCGGTGGGATGGTGGCTTAGCAGGCAGAATTCTTTTGCCTGCCATGCTGGAGACCCGGGTTTGATTCCCACTACCTGCCCATACAGAAAAAAAAAGGAAGGGTGGTTCAGTGGTAGAATGCTGGCCTTCCATACGAGAGACCCAGGTTCGATTCCTGGACCATGCACCTAAAAAAAAAAAAAAAAAAAAAAGTGGGGGAGGGATTAAGACACTCCCAGATAAATGAAAGCTGAGGAACTTCATCACTACTAGATTGGCCCTATAACAAATGCTAAAGAGAGTTCTGCAGGTTTAAGGGAAAGGACAACAGACGATGGATGGAAGCCACATGAGGAAATAAGGATCTCTGTTAAAGATGATGACAGATAAATATAAATAGCAATACTATAATATTTATTTTTTGTTTGTAAACTCCACTTTCACTTCCTACAAGATCTAAAGGGCAAATGCATAAAATGTAATGATGACTCAAAGGTTTGGGACTCATAATGTACAAATACATAAAGAGGGGGGACAAAGGAAAAAAACTAACGCAGTAGTCTATGCATGCAATAGTGAGGCTAAGGCAGTGACAACGGGATTGAAACAAGAATTAATCAATGAAAGAGACACATAAAGAAGTCATCAAGAGACATTTACTGTGTTATTAGTAAGTCACTATTGCTATCTGTCTTTTGTGTGATACTTTTCTTCCTATATGCTCTAAAAATATAAGCATACAGTCCAGATTATGCCCAGAAGCTCTCAACTAATGCCAGAAACTGACCCATTCCTTACCAGAATTCTCTAAGGAGAACTATGAGAGCAAAGCATTTCTTTTAAATGGGTTTGTGCTCATGTATAAAGTTGTCCCAAGATACCAGTTAAAGAGCAGTCTCAGAAAAGAGTGAAACATGGAAAACACGCTTTGTTATTTTATTATATCTTCAGGCTGCTACTTTTAAAAGGGTGGGTCGGATTATATTAAGAAGAATGTTACATCTGCAAAAAAGAGAAAAATTCTCTATCAACCCACTGCCATATGACAGCAGATCTTTCCAGGAGCCTGTATTTTTCATCTGCATAAACTTTCGTCAAAGCACTTCAAAAAAATTACTCCCCACAGTATATGTTTGTTTGTAAAAACTGTCAGAATGCAATGTACCAGATATGGAATGGCTTTTAAAAGGGGAGGAATTTATTAAGTTGCAAGTTAATAGTTTTAAGGCCATAAAAATTTCCACATTAAAGAATCGAGGGAAAGATATCTTAATTCCAAAGATAGGGCCAATGAAATTTGGGGTTTCTCTCTCAGCTGTGAAGGCAGGTGGCAACGTCGCCAGGCATTCTCTCCTCATTTCATAAGGCTACTCCAGGGGTGTTTTCCTTCTGCTCCAAAGGGCTCTGGTTGTGCTGGTTCTGGTGGCTCTAAAGCTTTTTCCAAAAATGGCTCCCTCTTGAAGGGCTCCAGTAAGCAACACCACCTTGAACGGGTGGAGATGGATCTCCATGGAAACCATCTAATCAAAGGTTACCACCCACAATTGGGTGGGTCACAGTTCCATGGAAGCAATGGAAAAGCTCCTACTCAGCAATATTGAATGAGGATTAAACGACATGGTTTTTCTGGGGTACATAATAGCTTCAAATCAATACATTCCACACTTTGGACCCCCAAAAGACAAGTTCTTTCCAAATGCAAAATACATTCATTGCTTAAAAATATCAAAACTACTTAAACCATTTTAATAACAATATGAATACAGTACAAAGTCAGAAACAGTACAAAATCTCATGAAAGTCAGCTACAGGCATATTCTGTCCTAAGGCAAAATTCTCTGGCTCTGGACCTGTAAAACTCAGAACAAGTTATCTGCTGCCAGTATACAAAAGAGGGACAGTCATAGGATACATATTCCCATTTCCTTAGGGAGAAATTGGAAGGAACACAGGGGTCACCCGGCCCAAACAGTACCAGAAACCTGTAGGGCAAACGCCATTAGCTTTCAAAGTCTGAAAGTCCTTTGTCCTCGGGGCTTTGGAATGTGACAGTCCCACCCCTTCTAAGGGCCTACAGAGTGGCCCACCTTTCTCCAAATGCAACCTTGGGGGACACTGGGGAGACCACCTTTTTCTCGGTTCTACCCTCTCCAAGCATCGGACCACAACTGCACACTCTACCATCTCCAGAGCACATGCTCAGCCTCTCCAGGACAATGGGAGTGGTGGCCAGGCTCTCCCCAGTCTGCAAGGAATGTGTTCCACCCTCTCCAAGGCCTAAGGCAGCACAACTCTTCCATGCAACAAGGTGGAAGGCCCACCCTCTGCCTTTCAGGCAAACTCACTCTCTCCAAATGCTTGGGTGGGTCTGCGTTCTTGGTCTGAGGTTTCTTTTTTTTTTTTGGATTTATGAATAATTTTTATTTATTTTAAATTTTTATTAATAAAACCAATCAACATACAACACGAATATTCTTAACGTACAAACACTCCATACTTGGTGCGCAATCAATGGCTTACAATGTGAACACATAGTTGAATATTCATCACCATGATCATTTCTCAGAACATTTACATCACTCCAGACAAAAATAAATAAAAAGAAAAAAGAAAAACTGATAAACACCATACCCCTTACCACACCCTCTCATTGATCACTAGTATTTCCCTCTACCCAATTTATTTTAACATTTGTTCTCCCTATTATTTATTTATTTTTATCCATATTTTTTACTCATCTGTCCATACCGTAGATAAAAGGAGCATCAGAACAAGGTTTTCACAATCACACAGTCACTTTGTGAAAGCTGTATCATTATACAATCATCTTCAAGAAACACGACTACTGAACACAGCTCTACAGTTTCAGGTACTTCCCTCTAGCCTCTCTAATATACCTTAAACTAAAAAGGGGTTATCTATATAATGTGTAAGAATAATCTGCAGGATAACCTCTCGACTCTGTTTAAAATCTCTCAATCACTGATGCTTTATTTTGTCTCATTTCTCTCTCCCTCCTTTCAATCAAGAAGGTTTTCTCAATCCCTTGATGCTGAGTCCCAGGTCATTCTAGGAATTTCTGTCCCACATGGCCAGGGAGGTTTACACCCCTGGGAGTCATGTACCACGTAGAAAGGCAGAGGGCAGTGAGTTTCCTTGCCCTGTTGGCTGAGAGAGAGAGAGGCCACATCTGAGCAACAAAAGAGGTTCTCTGGGGGTGACTCTTAGGCCTAATTTTAAGTAGGCTTGCAGGAACAACTTTCATATGAACAACCCCCAAGATTGAGGGTTCAGTCTATTGATTTTGTTGTCTTCTCTGCTTGCCAGAATATCAGCTGGCCTGAGGTTTCTTGACTTCAGCCCTTAGCTTCCATGTTTCTGCCTTTGAAGTTATTTTTCCTCCAATGTGTCCCTTTTCTGCCCATTAGTCCAGACTGGCAGTGATTCTGTTTAAACAGATACTACAGCACTCTTGTTGGTTTTCTGTGTAGTAGGCAAATATCAGAACCATTCAACAATAGGACTTCCCACAAATCCTTCCTGGATAACTCCGTCTCCAATCCTGGCTTTTTCTGAAATGGCTGAGTGGTTACACTTTTGGTTAAGTCCTCATGTGGAGTACTATTCTCTGTGGTGTCCCTTTCTGGAAGCCCAGAATTTTCCAGACCATCCATGTATCTCTTTCCTGTTGCATTTCACTATAAGCTGCAAATGGAAACCAGACGGTACTTTCCACATTTAATTTGGAAATCTCCACAGCTAAGTATCCTGGGTTGTTGCCTTTAAATTCCAGTTTCCATCCAATAGCAGTATACAATTTTGCAAGATTCTGTGCCACTTTAAAACAGGGGTCATCTACTTTCCAGTTTGCAGTGGCACATTCCTCATTTCTGTCTAAAGCCTTGTCAGAGGTATCTTTAGAGTCTACATTTCTACCAATGGTGTCTTCAAAGCATTCTAGGCCTTCCTTATCAAGTGTTTCAACTTTTCCAGAATCTTCCCCTTATCCATTTAAAAAGCCATTCCAACATGTTTGTTATTTGCAAACTGCAGCAGCACCCAACTTCTCCAGTACCAAATTTGTTTTAGTTCGCAAAAGTTGCCCGAATGTGATATACCAGAAACAGAACGGCTTTTAAAAGGGTAATTTATTAAGTTGCAAGTTAACAGTCTTAAGGTCATAAAAAATGTCCAAATTAAGGTTTCGAGGGAAAGTTGCCTTAACTCCAAAGAAGGGGCTGATGAAGTTTGGGGTCTCTCTCTCAGCTGGGAGATCACATGGCAACATCTGCTAGCTTTCTCTCCTCATTTCATAAGGCTTTTCCAGGGGCATTTTCTTTCTACTCCAAAGGTCTCTGGTTGTGTGGGCTCTGTTGGTTCTGGTGGCTCTAACGCTTTTTCCAAAATGGTTCCCTCTTAAAGGGCTCCAGTAAGCAACCCCACCTTGAACGGGTGGAGACACACCTCCATGGAAACCATCTAATCAAAGGTTACCACCCACAATTGGGTGGGTCACATTTCCATGGAAACAATAGAAAAGCTCCTACCCAGCAATATTGAATGAGGATTAAAGGACTTGCCTTTTTGGGCTATATAATAACTTCAAACCGGCACGGTATACCACAGAGATTTTCAAAAATTTTTATCGAAGTGGAATATACATGCATGAAAGTACGCATGTCATAACTACACAGCTTGCTGAAGTTCTACAAACTGAATGCACCTGTGTAAGAACACTCAGCTCAAGAAATAGCACATTTCCAGTCCCCTGCAAGCCTTCCGCCTACTTTCATGTTGTCCTTCCTTTCCCCTCCGAGGGAAACTACCCTCCTGATTTCTAGCACCATAAGTTAGTTTCACCTATCTTTGCCCTGGTCTGTAAGTGGAATAAACTAATAAGTACTCTTTGTCAGGCTTATTTCACTCTAAAGTTTGTGAGATTCACCCATCTTGCTACAAGTTGTTGTATAATATCCCTTTATGCAAGTATAACACAGCTTCATTTCTGCATTGACATATGGCCCGCTAGCCAGCTGCCTATTTTCGTGAATAAAGTTTTATTGGGACACATACACACAATTATGTATCAAAAGGGCTCAGTTCGGGGATGGTGGATATGTATAGATAACTTATAGGTAGAGGGGGTGGAAATTGACGCGTGATCATATCTATTTTCTAAGCAAAACTGCAGATGCCAGTCACCAGAGCCACCAAGCATTGGTGATTAAGAACACAGGCTTCGTACCACTAATAAATAAATAACCAAAAAAAAAAAAAAAAAGGGGGGAATGTTTCTAGTTTTCTCCCATCATGCTAGCTTTGGGTGGATAAATATATGATCATATCAAGAAAGGAAAAATTAAAAAAGAAAGAACACAGGCTTCGGAGCCAGGCTGCCGAAGTTCAAACTCCAGCTCTTCCATTTCCCAGCTGTGTGATCTCTGTGCTCCATACTTGTCATCTGTAAAATGAGGACTTCTAATCTCAACTTCTGCCTTACAGGTTGAACGAGGGTTGAAATGAATCAATAAATAGAAAGCCCTTAACAGGGTGCCGGCCGCAAAGCGAGACCTCCACGTTTGCTGCCAGCTCCGGGCACAGCTAGGAGCTTTATGACTGAATCCCCCATGGCGGGGGTCCGGAAGCGAAACAAACCAGAACTGAAAAGGGGTTGCTGAGCAGAGTCAGTGCTCCGGGTCCCACCTATGCGCTAAAGCTGCAGACCATTCATTTGCAGCAGAACTCAGCAGTTATTGCTTGGTTTTCTCGGCAGAATCCTGGAGGGGGCCGAAGCAAAGGTAGGGCATTAGCAAGGGAGTGGCATGGAAGGGCAAGGCGCCCGGAGAATTCCAGGTTCTCAGGACTTTTCGTTAAGTGGTCCGGCTTTGGTCCGGGCTGGGGCTGATAAATTGGGAGACTAGGGAGCCTTGAGGCGCCTGAACCCCGAGGCAGGCCCGGGAGGAGGTATACTAGCTGTGAAGGAGGTGGAAAGGTAGCAGGCGAGAGACTGACTGGTAGCAAGAGAATTAACCGCCATAAGCACGGTGAAGGCTGCAGGCTCGGGGTTTATGTCACAAGGCCAGTCGTTTTCAGACTCAGGGGAGGAGGCCCGCAGGCTCCTCAGAGATGCCTCAGGGACAATTCTGCAGTCGGGGCCGGGGCGGTATGTGCGTGTGTTGGAAGGAATGGGAGTGGGAGGGATAAACTTTCTTTGCAAATGGTCATTAAAAAAAAACGACGGTCTTTCTTATTATTTGTTTTTGGTTTGAAAACCGCCACCACTTGGTGGAATGAACTTGAGTCTGGTGATGAGGGGACAAAGACTTTGATCATGCCTCTGACAATCGAAAGGTGCTTTGGGGTGGGGGTGGGGGTGTCCTCGCCTTCTCCGGGTCTTGGTTCTCTCCTTTGTCAAGCAGGCGCTGCACTCGAGGAACCTTTTTGTCGGCTGGCTGAGCGCTTGTGTATGTCTGCCAGCGCCACCCGGTGGTCACAGTGGATGTTGCAGCCAACGGGCTCAGTAAGACCCAAGGGGGAGGACACAAGCAGCTTTCCATCCAGGTGGGATTTATTTTACTTTTGGAGGAAAATCGCTAGAGGGACAAGGGCTCTATCCACGGCAAGAGTATTGTTTTGTTGGAATAAATTGGTATAAGATGGACGTAGCGCAGTAGCTCAAATCTCATCATGACAACCGAATAACTCATCAACTTATATGAATAATGTATGGCGTGCTCAGCCTGTTGGAGAGAGGCCAGTAACTCCAGCCAGCACGTACTTGGAATCCGCTCACTTCAATTAGATTTTTCTTTATTGGAATGGTGACCTTGAAAATGACTCCTTCTTCATATCCAGGCCTATCTCGCTTGTTTCCTAGGATAATTATACAGCTAATCTGATGTGTGTACTGTTTATGTAATGGTACTTGTACAGCAGGGATGAAGCCAGGCTCATTAGACAATGGGCCACAACAGTCTTTTTTTTGCCTCTAAAGGGTTTTTAAAATGACTGATTAATAATATTGGAGAGCCAGGTGTATGATTCAGAAAGGTTGTTGGAACAAAATCTTCTGGAAATGGCCTTAGATTATGAATTTCCTACCCATGTGTATAGAGGGTATCTGCAACAAAGGCTGCCATGAAATACAATAAAATGATAATAGAGCAAAAGTGGGAGGAAGTTTTCCTGTCATTGGGTTTATCTTTGAATGTCTCTGGCTTTTAACTGCAGATACCATGTTCCTGTGTGTACCCCTACTTTATTTTTAAAGTAAAGCTTCAGACTAAAATTTTACCCACCAAAGAGATAGACTCACAGCTTCAAAGATGTTGGAAAGAGCTCCTGTTACTTTTTGTTAGGGTCATTTTATTTCGTCTATGAGGAAATCTGTAGATTAAAAACTATAGAATCCGAAATGTTATAGGCTGTTATTAAACCAGTCATCCACTTTTTGTAATTTGATCTTCACAATCAAAAGTTGTCTTTTTTAAAAAACATTTTTTATTGTGAAATATATGTATAGATACAAAAAAGCAATAATTTCAAAGTAGTTTTAGAACAAATTTCAAAGTATGGAAACTGAATTATAATCCAAACTATGGATTATAGTTCCACCATTTCAGGTATTTCCTTCTAGCTGCTCTAAGACATTGGAAACTAAAAAGAAATATCAATATAATGATTCAGTAATCATAGTCATATGTTAAATCCTATCTTCTTTGATACAACTCCTCCTTTGATCCTCCTCCCACTCTTTAGGAATCTTTGGGCAATGGCCATTCTAACTTCTTCATTTTGAAAAGGGGTGTCGACATTATGAGGCATGCAGCTGGTTGACACTCTTGGCAAGACTAGTAACTCTGAGTCACCCACTTTTACAATTTTCTACGTCAGCCTTGCCATCCTACCCTCCAACTCTTTGCCCTTCATTCTCAGATCTAACTTTCTAGGGCAAATATTGTACACCATGAAACATTCAAATTTTCTGCTACTATCCTGAAATGTTTCCTGCATTTATCCATTCTTATTTCTTTGTCATTTCACATCAGGTAATGTTCTAGAATCTCTGGGTTCTTTCCTACCTTCTATATCAATTGTCATCTCACTTTTACACTTCAAACTTCTCTTACTGAGCAGATAGTTCTTCTTAAGTGGCTCCCATCTTTAAACAAGGAAATTAACTTGATCTTGTTAATACTCACTACCCGAGATCTCCTCTTTCTGCCTGAGCCAAGCCTCTTCGCAGAGCAGGGCACACTCTCTATCTCCATTCCTACATCTCACAACAGTTTTCCAAGTGGTAGCAGGAAAGCTTTCCACCCATCCACACTACTGAAACCACTTTTGCTACCATTGCCAAATTCAGTGGATACTTTCCTGGATCTAATTTCTCTCGCTGTGGCATTTAATATCACAAACCACCTTCATCTTTTAACTCTCTCCACAGTCAGCCTTGGACACATGATCACTCTCTTGACTCTTCCTTCCTCTGTAAAAGCTCATTCTCAATTTCCTTTTTATGCATGTGCTTGCCATTCAATGAATGCTGACAAAGTGCCAGGCACTGTAAAAGTTTGTCTATACTGTCTTATTTAATCCTCAGGATAACCTTGTGAGATAGACATTTTTAATCATACAAAGAACCCAAGGCTCAGAGAGGATGAGTAACTTGCCTAAGTTACACAGCAAGTTAACAGACGTAGACCTGGGAACAACAGTCTTCAAGGGTTAAGTTCTTACCATTTGATGTTATACTGTTTCTTTATCAAGCCTCTTAAAACTTAGTCTTCCTGAAGGCACTGGTCAGTGTTCTTCTCTACTTACTTTCTCTAGGGAGTGTCACTCTCAGGTAATCAGGGAATAAATTTTTATCCTGATTTATGTGACATCACTGGGTGTACCATCATTCTACCTAAGTAACTGCCCACTGAGTGTGCCAGTAACTGGCATCTCAATCCCAACTTGTCCAAAGCCTTTATCAAGACTCACAGGGCCCGAAAGGAAGGACACTTCACCAATTGCCAACTGAAGTAGGAGGTCTTATAAAGATAACCTGGTAGTCACAGAAGCCAGAAAAAAATGAGGATATTACCATGTGATGGAAGGCAGAAAGAGAAGCCAAGGAATCCCAGGGATTGCCAGCAGCCAACACCAAAATGCTAGACTCAGGAGAAGGCAAGCCTTGCCTTGATTTTGATTTTGAATTTCTTCTAATCTCAAAATAGTGAACCAACTGATTACTGTTTAAGCCAAACTGGTTTGTGGTGTTTGTGATAGCAACTCAAGAAAACTAAGACACTGACTATTTTATCTATAGACATGTTTCCCACTTTAATTTTTCTTGATTACATCATCTTCCTTCATTATCTTTTTTGCTTTGTTATTGTTCTAGTTTGCTGGCTGCCGAAATGCAATATACCAGAAACAGAATGGCTTTTAAAAGAAGGGATTTATTGAGTTTCAAGTTTACGGTTCTAAGGCTGAGAAAATGTCCCCATTAAGCAAGTCTATAAGAGTGTCCAAATTAAGACACCAACAAGGGGTTACCTTCACTCAAGAAGGGCTCATGAAGTTCAGGGTTTCTCTCTCAACTGGAAAGGCACATGGTGAACATGGTGGCATCTGCTAGCCTTCTCTCCAGGCTTCCCATTCCATGAAGCTCTCTCAGGGACTTCCTTCTTCATCGAATCAAGTTTAATACCCTTTAATACCCTGTTCCTTCTTCATCGAATCAAGTTTAATACCCACAATTGGGTGAGTCACATCTCCATGGAGATAGCCTAATCAAGTTTCCAACATACGGTACTGAATAGGGATGAAAAGAAATGGTTGCTCCTACAAGATTGACTAGGATTAAAACATGGCTTTTCTACGGCACATAAATCCTTTCAAACCACACAGTTACCCTCTGTCTACTCCCGCTAAAAGACAGGGCTCTTAAAGTCAAGTCATTTGGCCAGGGCCACCATAAACCCATGTTCAAGTTGTGCACCAGACAAGGGTGCTGTGGGGGTGAGTGGGCTAAAATCTAGTTTGCCTCTCCTTTCCCACAGAACGACTGTCTTTAAAAAAAAAAAAATCACACAGTGATATCATCCAGGCTGCAGAGACATGAGCTTGTCTGTCTTATTTAACAGTTTATTTCCAGGGCCTTGAACAGTACATAATAAACTCTCATAAAATATTTATTGAGTGAATGAAAGGGAGTAATGTAGCTGCCAGGCAGATTTATACTAGAAAACAATCAAGAAGTCCTTAGCATTTAAAAATCCTCCAGTGGTTTTCATTGCATGGAAGGTAAAATGTAAATCCTTTACTTGGCCCTTTGGGTTGGGCCCCATTTGCCTCCATCCTTTATCTGCAGTCTCATTTCATGCACTTTCACCTTTCATGGTAATGTTAAATTGCTATAGTTCTGACCCACTTCACAAAAGACAAAATTAAATCAAGACCTGATCACAGGTCCAGAGCCCACAAACACAAGGACTGCTGTGTCTTGATGTGCCTCAGTTTATATGAAGGGGTAGGTTGTATCTTCAGATTCAAGTGAAGATGCTTTGAACACTTGAAATTTTTCCCTATCTTAAGATTGTTTCTGTTTTATTTGCTAAATCTACCAGAATGTAATATACAGGAAATGGTTGGCTTTTATAAAGGGGATGTATTAAGTTACAAGTTTACAGTTCTAAGACCATATGAATGTAAAAACTAAGGCATCTGGAGAAAGATATCTTGACTCTGAAGAAAAGGTCAATGGCATTCCGGGTTTCTCTGTTATATGGGAAGGCTTGTGGTGTCTTCTGTTGGATTTCTCTCCTGGCTTCTGGTTTCAAATGGTTTCCCTGGGGGCATTTTCTTTCTACATCTCCAAACATCTCTGTCTCTGTCAGCCCTGAGCTTTTTCCAAAATGGTTCCCTCTTAAAGGGCTCCAGTAAGTGGATTAAGACCCCCCTTGAATGGGCAGAGACATGTCTCCATGGAAACCACCTAATGAAAAGATTCCACTAACAGCTGGGTGGATCACATCTCCATGGAAACAATAAGAAAGATCCCACCCAAAAATAGATTTGGCCCCCCAAAATTGGATTAGGATAAAGACCATGGCTTTTCTGGAGTACATAACAGTTTCAAATCAGCAGTTTCTGATGCGATTTTCCCAGAAAACTGCCTACATAACATTACATCATATGACCCCAAACAAATTTCTCAGTGAATTTGACCTTATCAAAATTTTTAAAACTTTTTTTTTATTGTATAGTATAACGTATATACAAAGCAAAGAAATAAAAAAGCAATAGTTTTCAAAGCACTCTTTAAAAAGTGGTTACAGGATATATCCTAGAGTTTGTCATGGGCTATCATACACTCCTCTCAGATTTTTCCTTCTAGCTGCTCCAGAACACAGGAGGCTAGAGGGCTTAAATACTTTTTTATCATCACAATCGACTTTTTTTTCCTTCTTCTTCTTTTTTTTTTTGTGTGAACGATAACATACATACAAAAAAGCTATAAATTTTCAAGCACAGAATCACAGTTAGTTGTAGAACACATTTCTGACTTTGACATGGGTAACAATTTCACAATTTTAGTTTTTTACTTCTAGCTTCTCTAAAATACTGGAGACTAAAAGAGATAACAATTTAATGATTCAGCATTCATATTCATTTGTTAAGTCCTATCTTCTATGTATAATTCTACCATCACCTTTGATCTTTCCATATCTCTCCTTGGGGTTGTTTGGGGCTATGGCAACTCTAAATTTTTGATATTGGGAGGGTCTGTCACTAACATGGGGTAGGGAGATGGAACTATCTGATGTTCTGGAGAGGCTAGGCTGGGTTTTGGGACGTCCTTATCAATTTTTATTTTTATTTTTAAACATTAAAAAAATTTTTTTTTTAGATGCATTTATCGCTTTTATTTCGCTATGCTGAAATGCACATTCACCATGGACTGCAATGCACTGACAGTGGAATGGAGAATATAAGATTTTCTTGAAGGCTATTTATAACTAAACATGGAATAGTTTAATTACAGTGGAAATTCTGTACAGTTTAAGGCTTGGCTCCGAACTAGTTTGTAAATATGGACCAGATTTGGAAAGAAAACATTCTTTTCAAGTAACATAAGAGAATTTTTAACATTTTTCTTAACATTTTTCTTGTTGTGAATTATAGCCTATATTCAAAAAGCCAATAAATTTCCAAGTACATTTTAACAAGTAGTTAAATGTACTTAAACAGATTTTAAAGTTTGGTAAGGGTTATAGTTCCACAATTTTTCGTTTTTTCTTCTAACTACGCCAAGACACTGGAGACCAATAGAAATATCAAATAATGGTTCACCAGTCATACTCATTTGTTAAATCTTATCTTCTTTGTTATACTCCTCCTTCTCTTTAAATAACGTATATACATAAAAGCAATAAATTTCAAAGTACATCACAACAATTAGTTGTGGAACAGATTTCAGAGTTTGGTATGGTTTATAATTCCACACTTCTAGGTGTTTATTTCTAGCTGCTCTAAGGTACTGGAGGCTAAAAGAAATATCAGCATAATGATTCGGCACTCATACTCATTTGTTAACCCTGACCTCCTCTGTATAACTCCACCATCACCTTTGATCTTTCTTCTACTCTTTAGGAATATTTGGGCTCTGTCCACTCTAACTTTTTCATGTTGGAAGGGGCTGCCATTAATATGGGATGGGGGATGGAACTAGTTGATTTTCTGGAAAGGCTGGCCCCTCTGCATTTTAGGACTTATCTAGTCCAGGTACCCATCTGGAGTTTGTAGGTTTTGCAGTTACCCTAGTGTGTGTAATCTTTGTAGAATCTTATACAATGCCCTAGAATTCTTTAGGATTGGCAGGAATGGTTTTGGTTGTGGTTTGGCAAGTTATGATAAGTAGCAACATCTAACTGAAGCATGCACAAGAGTGACCTCCAGTGTAGCCACTTGACTCTATTTGAACTCTCTGAGCCACTGATACCTTATTTGTTACACTTCTTTCCCCTCTTTTGGTCAGGATGGCATTGTTGATCCCACAGTGCCAGGGCCAGGCTCATCCCTGGGAATCATCTCCCACACCACCAGGGAGACTTTCATCCCTGGATGTCATGTCCCACGTAGAAGGGAGGGCAATGGTTTCATTTGCAGAGTTGGGCTTAGAGAGAGTGAGGCAACATCTCGAGCAATAAAAGAGGTCCTCCAGAAGTAACTCTTAGGCATACCTGTATTAGGCTAAGCTTCTCCACTACATACATAAGCTTCACAAGAGCAAGCCTCAAGATCAAGGGCTTGGCCCATTGATTTGGGTGTCCCTAATGTTTGACACAGTCTCCAGGTTTCCACAGTGGTAAAGTTTGATAGTTCTATAATTTTTCTCCCATTCCTCAAGAGACTTTGCCAATCCTTATTTTTTGGGGGGATGTGGGGGTGGGGCATGGTCCAGAAATTGAACCCAGGTCTCCCGTATGGAAGGTGAGCATTCTACCACTGAACCACCTATGTACCCCTATGCCAATACTTTTTGATTATCTTATTAATGTACTCTGGGATGTATCCAGGCACTACAATAATCTATACAGGATTAAAGGCTCTTATTCTTATTCCGGGCTCCCTGTGCTTGGATTGTTTAAATGAGCTATCCAGACAGGTTGAGTTAGATTATGTGCTACAGAAAATTTAGGCTCTGGGCATAATAAAACTTTCTTCCTTTAGTCTCAAAGAGTAGATAAAGTTCTAAAATACAGGTGATGTCTTCCTTACCCCTGTATTCTGAATTACCTTAATCCCAACCTGATTGGCTTCATTCTTATCTCTAAATACCAGGGTATACATATATAAAACAGCCCCTCAAAATCCAGAAATAACAATTACCACTCTGGACTAAATGCGACTGCTGTAAGAGCTTAAAATCTAGGTCCCAGTTTTCTTATAAGTAGCCAATTTTTATTTGAATATCCATTTGAATAGGAATTCTGCACTAATACTGGAATCTTTTTTTACATGTTCATTGATAGCTATCTTTAATCACCTTTAAGGGTAAAGTAATTCCTCCTTAGATTTCCCTCATTTGATTCCTCTTTGCTTATGATCCAGCCCTTCTAGTAAATTCTCACCCTCACTTAATTCCATTTCACCAGTTGTATAACGATGAGCCTCTGGCTGGCTTCTTCTCATGTCCTTTCTCCTTTTCATTTTTACAAGAGTTGCCCTCTAGCCCAGGTGAGGCGAACGCTTCTGTGTTAGTTTACTAGCTGCCGGAATGCAATATACTGAAACTGGAACGGCTTTTCAAAAGAGGAATTTAATATTTTCAAACCAGCACTGGTTCCACCCCCTGGACTCCCCAAAAGACATTTGTTTCTCTACACAAAATACATTCATTCCATTACAATATCACAAAAGCCTTAAAACATTTCAATACAAACACAATACAAAGTTAAACCAGCACAAAATCTCATCCATGTCTGTTACTGGCATGCCCTACTCTAAGGCAAAGATTTTCTTCTGGCTCTGGACCTGTGAAACTCAGAACAAGTTATCTGCTTCCAGTATACAAAGAAGGGACAGTCATAGGATGCACGTTTCCATTGCCATTGGGAGAAATTAAAGGGAAAACAGGGGTCACTGGACCCAAATAGTTCTGGAAACCTTTAGGGCAAATTCCATTAGATTTCAAAGTCTAAGAGTCATTTATCCTCGGAGCTTTAGAAAGCCACAGTCCCACCCTTTCCCGGGGCCTTTGTATGGCCTTGCTCTTTCCAAATGCTGGCATGGAGTCTGCAACCTTGGGGGACATTGAGGAGACCACCTTTTCTCAGCTCCACCCTCTCCAAGAATTAGGGCTGCACCTGGGCTCTCTGCCATCTCTGGGGCACACTCTCAACCCCTTAGACCAGAAGCAGCCAGGCCCCCATTCCACATCCCTGGTTTATGTGCTCCACCCTCTCTGAGGCCTGAGGTGGCACAACTCTTCCTGGACAATGAAGACATTGTCCTGGACACCCTTTGCTTCTAGGGCAAACTCACCCTCTCCGTGTGTATGGGTCGGTCTGCTCTCTTGGCCTGAGGTTTACTGGCTCCAGACCTTAAATCCTTTTTGGATAACTCAGTGTCTAATCCTGGCTTTTTCTGAACTGGCTGGCTGCTTCCATGTTTGCTTAAATCCCCATGTGGGACCCTATTCATTGGGTTCTCTTTCTGGAAGCCCAGAGTTTTCCTGACCATCTATTTCTGTTTTCTTTGTATCCAAGAGTTCAATTCTCAACTTTTCTCTTTCCTCTCGCATTTTACTATAAGTTGCAAGGAGAAGCCAGACTGCATTTTCCACATTTAATTTCTTCTGCTAAATATCCAAGTTCAACACTCTCAAATTCTGCCTTTCATCTACAAAGAATGCCTTCCTTCCAGTTTGGAATGGCATGTTCATCATTTCTGTCTAAAGCCTCATCAAAGGTATCTTCAGAGTCTACATTTCTACTAACAGTCTCTTCAGAGCTTTCTAGACCTTCTCTATCAAGATCCTCACAGCTCCTCCAAAATATTACCCTTATCCATTTAAAAACCAGTTCCAGGGCGGGCCGCGGTGGCTCAGCGGGCAAAGTGCTTGCCTGCTATGCCGGAGGACCTCGGTTCGATTCCCGGCCCCAGCCCATGTAACAAAAACGGAGAAACAGAATACAATAAAACAAGAAAATGTTTAAAAGATGTTTCCCTTTCTTCCTTTCTTCCTTCCTTCTATCCTTCCTTCCTTCTCTCTGTCTTTCCTTTAAAAAAAAAAAAAAAAAAACCAGTTCCAACATGTTTGGTATTTGCAAACCACAGCTGTACTTCACTTTTGGTACCAAATCTGTGTCAGTTTGCAAGCTGCCAGAATGCAATATACTGGAACGGAAATGCCTTTTATAAAGGGGATGTGCTGATTTGAGGCTATTATGTCCATCAGAAAAGCCATGTCCTTTAATCCTCTTTCAATATTGCTAGGTGAAAGCTTTTTGATTGCTTTCATGGAAATGTGACCCACCCAAATTGTGGGTGGTAACTTTTGATTAGATGATTTCCATGGAAATGTGTCTCCACCTATTCAAGGTGGGGTTAGTTACTGGAGCCTTTCAAGAGGGAACCATTTTGGAAAAAGCTTTAGAGCCACCAGAACTGACAGAGCCAAAAGAATGGACAGAGCACCAGGGAAGCTGTTGAAGATTCCTGGAGAGAAATGCTAGCAGATGTTGCCATGTGCCTTTCCAGCTGCGAGAGAAACCCTGAATATCTTTGGCTTTCTTGAACCAAGGTATCTTTACATGGATGCCTTAATTTGGACATCTTTATAGCCTTGTCTTAATTTGAACATTTTCATAGCCTTAGAACTGTAAACTTGCCACTTAATAAATTCCCCTTTTAAAAGCTGTTCAGTTTCTTGTATATTGCATTCCAGCAGCTTGCAAACTAGAACAGGGGAATTTAGTAAGTTACTAGTTTACAGTTCTAAGTAAGTGAAGGTGTCCAAATTAAGGCATCCAGAGAAAGATACCTTAATTCAAGGAAGGTCGGTGGGTCAGTAACACCTCTGTCAGCTGGGAAGGCACACTGGTCCCTTGTTCCTGGGCTCCATTGCTTTTAGCCTCTGTTCCTTTGGAGGTTCCTCACTTTACTTTTATGGTGATGAAAATCTCTTGGCTTCCTTTGGCTCTCTCCAGGTTCTGGCTTGCTTAATATCTAATGGCAACATCTGCTGGGCTCCAAGCATCTTCACACATCCACATCTCTGTTCTCCATGTGTCTGCATCTGTGCCAGATCTGCTGTGAAGTTTCTGTCGGTTCTGAGGTTTCTGTCATTTCTCTAGGTGCTGCTCTGAAGTTTCTGTGACTGTCTATCATTCCCATCAACTCTGTCACTTCTGACTCTCTCCACAATGTTTCCTCTTTTAAAGGATCCCGGTAAACTAATGAAGATCCACCTGGAATGGGTGGCTCCATCTTAATCAAAAGTTAATACCCACAACTGGGTGCATCACATCTCCATGGAGATAATCAAAATATTTCAACCTACATTCCTGAATCTGGATTAAAAGAAAGGTCTGCTTCCACAAGTTGGAATCAGGATTAAAACATGACTTTTCTGCAGTACATAATAGCTTCAAACCAGCACAACTTCCAATCCCACTGGTCAAAGTTTTGCAGCAACTGAAGAAACATTTCTTTTCAAGATTCCCAAACAAATGGTGGGATTTTTTTCCTTATCCTTTGGATGTGTATTAGTCAGGGTTCTCCAGAAAAGAAGAACTGACAAGACTATATATGTATATATATATAAATATAATTTATACATAAAATAATATATAAAATAATAAAGATTATATATGTATATAATATGTATATATAATCTTTATTATTTTATATATAATTTTATACAAAATTATATTTGTATTTTATATATAAAATTTTATTTTAAAGATATATTTTATAATATATATACAATATATATATATATATATATATAGAGAGAGAGAGAGAGAGAGAGAGAGGTTTATTATAGATTGGCTCATGTGACCATGGGGATTGGCAAATCCAATTATGTGGGAAGGGCCATAAATTGGAAACTCTAATGAAGATGATGTTGAATTCCCAGGGGAAGCTAGTTGGCTGAAGTAGAGACAGAAGTCTTCTTTCTGTATTCTGAAATTTCCAGTTATGGCTTTAATACTGCCAACCGATTAGATGAGGAGATTCCCCTCATTGCTGTAGACAATCTCCTTTGTTGATTGTAGATGCACATCAACCGACTATGGATATAAATCTATCTATGAATGAACACCCCTCACAGTAACAATCAGGCCAGAGCTTGCTTGACCAAACATAACTTGGCCAAGTTGACACATGAAATTAACCATCACAGTGTGATTGGGAGTTCATTTCCTAAGGACTAAACTTCCTTTACTGGGCTATGAATGGAGGGGAAGCAAATATAAAGATCCTGACCTCCTCAACTTCCTCTTGGACTTTAGCAAGAGCTGTTTACAAAGAAACACTTTCAGAAAATCAAATCAAACAAAAATAATATCCCAAGGCCAAAGTTTTAGGCTCTTCCTTGGTCACTATTCTGGAAAGGTAAGTGTGGGGGTATGTGTGTGTAATGTCTTGATGACCTTAGTGAACAACAGGGAGGTATTATTTCTCCTAGTCCAGATTTCTGATTAGTCCAGTTTTGCCTGTACTGACATATGCGTTCCTCTTACTGCTTTGCATTTAGAACCCTCGAGTCTCTGGAACAAAGGTGACAACCTCTGAAGCCCTCATTAGCTTGCTTGATAATTTCCGGAAACTTGAGCCCCAGGATTGGAATTGGAGCAATCTGAGCCTCAACCACAGGAAGCCTGATGGGGGAAGATTGCTTTCCCATGGGCCATTTTTTCTGGGAATACTTGCCTGAACCAACCGGAAAACATCTGGTCAAATGAATTTATCATCACAACCTAATAACACTGCCTATTAGCATGTAGATTAAGCCTGGGAAGGATTTCACTTACATTTCTTAGTAAAGAGCTAGCGTTTTAAAAAAAATAGACAATTTACTAATCAGCCATTACATACTTATTTCATTTTGAGATAGATATTTTAGACCACATTTAAAATGATCATTTTCCTCTTAAATATATTCTACCCCTCAATATTATTGCATTTTGAAAGTGCATCTGACTATCCTTAACTCAAAGAGCAAGATAATGATTATATAAAACCGTTATTAAAAAGTGAGCATTTTTCCAATTCCATGAGTAATTTTCCACCCAAAGCATTTTTGGCATAGGATTCCATTTTATCTAGTAACACATTTTAGACAGTTTGGAAGCAGCTAGATTGCTCAATGTCATAATAATAACTATCATTTATTAAGCACACACCATTGCCCTGCTAAATATATATGCTGAGCATATTATACACACTATATCTCATTTGATCTGCACAATGTAAGTCCAATATAATGATCAATTTAATTTTGCAGATAAAAACACTAAAACCTAGAGGGATTAACTAACTTGCCCAAGACAAGATGGTTGGTAAGCAGCGAAATGGGACCTAAGCAAGGTCTATCTGATGCCAAAACATTTACTCTGGGTGTTTTGTTTACAGTAGAGCTGACCATGCCTATTTTATTTCTTGATTAAAAACTGCCAAGGAATTAAACTATCCTAAACTGGTGAGCTCACTCCTCCAAACGCAACTTAGATGAAATCACGCACAAACTTACTAAGTTCCACTCCTTTTACAGAACAACTTCCTATTCTGGGAAATTTGGGTTATCATGAAATGCTTTGAGCATAGCTGTATCCCAGAGTTTTTGAATCGACAAAACTTGAGGCTGTGCTTCTGACCCTCCCATCTTCCTCCCTCTACCCTGACCACCTTGAAACTAACCTGGCAGCACTCAGGCTGCAGGATACCCCCCCATAGCCTTAGACACTAGATTTTCCATGTCAAACACACCCTCACCTCCCTCTCCTTTCTTTCCATCAGAGGACCCTCTAGTACTTTTCCACTTGCCTTGCCCTGACTATAACACTCAACCAACCCTCCCTTCCTCAGAGTTTAATTCTACTCTCTTTCCTACTCTATACATAAAATCATCCTTGCCTGTTTAACATTGCCTGGAGTCTTTCTTTTTTCTTTGAGAGTTGTTAGGATAATATTATTTGCATATTTAGACTACTGACTGTTACTTGTGGCCAACGCTACCCAAGAGGAATTTCAAAAATACAAGTCTTTTTGTCAACTTTAGAGTCCTTATCTTCCTTCCACTATCTTTCTGCATTTGGTAGATTCCACAGTTCATTTTAGCTAGAATTTGGAGAATTCATCGACTTAAAAATAATAATGAATTAAAGCAAAATAAAGTTAAAAATCCATGGAAAGAGTTCTCCAATAGCCAGAATTGTTTCAATTATAGTATATATTAGTCGGGACTCTTCTAGTATTGATGGCAGATACTTAATTCAAAAAAGTCATTTAAAGGCTCGTGCAGCTGGGAAGGATTCTGAGCTGGTTTCCAGAATTAAAAGTAGAAGATGCAGGAGGAACTGGAGACTGGGTGTAGCTCTCTCTCCATTGACTCTTTCTCCATTGACTGTCTCTCCATTGCTGCATTCTGCAGACAGATTCCTCCCACATGATGAGAAAGGGGGCCGCTGGAAGCTTCGGCTTCACTCCAAGCTTAGCAACCCCAGGGAACGATACTGAACTGCCTTGTGCATGTCTCTTCTGTGGAGATAAACGAAGAATACTCAGATGAGCACAAAGTTTATTCATTCAGAGCTTGCTATAGCAAGGGAGTCAGCCACCATCACTTGCATTTGAGAGACTCAGATGCAGGCAGAGGAGCTTTATAGTGGAAAAAGGAAGCTCTGTAGAGGAAAAAAGGTAAGATTTCAGATATGCCCTGATTGGAGGCTGTGGGGTTGGGGAAGCTGGAGGCAGGCTAACTAGAAGCAGGGCATTCTATGTGATTGGTTAAGAGAACATATTTGGCTTTCTCCAATTGGTCCTAAATTGGAAGTGGGGCAAAAATTAGGGAAGCTGTCATTTATTGACCAAGCCCTGGCTACTTTGGGTCAATTGTTACAGGGATTGTGGTTTGACTTCCTGGGTAAGTTACTGTAGATAGAGGCCAGCTTCCTGGACCTGTTGCTGCAGGTCATGGGTCAGTTTCCTGGTCTTGTTATTGCTGAGAGTGAGTTAGAGTTACTTGATCATTGTCCATTGCATATTCAATCTCTCACCTCCCATCACTGTGTCCAGCTTCTCAAATGGACTAGGCTTGTGAAACGTGCCCATCCCTGGATTAGCGATGGGGTGGAGGACAGTTATTTGATGCAGAGAAATGGGGAAAAATACGCTGGACAGCTGAAGTAAGAACTTCCACAGCCCTTTATATGTCCTGTATGTCAAACTAACCAATCTAGCTAATCAGGCATGATTCCTTCAGGGTGGTATCCAAGTATCATCTATCTTTGTACTAGTCATCTTAGATTACATTATGCTTCAAAATCTTGGTGGCTTACAACATTGAAGATTTATTTTTCCCTCGTTTTACATGTGGGTGTGGCTCAGTTGTGACTCTGATCCAGGTCCCCTTCATTCCAGGTTCAAGGCTGAAGGCGCAGTCCCTCTCTGGAGTGGTGAAAGAGGAAAAGAACAAGGTGGAGCCACATGTTGACTCTTGAAGCGTATGCTTGGAAATGGAATATTTACTTCTACTCACATTTCATTGTCTCGGATAAGTCACATGGCCAAGTCGGATGTCAGTGAGGTGGGGGATAGTGAGGGGCAATAAATATTTTGAACTGATGATATAATATACAGTCTGTTTTCATTATTTGTGGTATTTATGTACTATTAAGTCCCAGCAACGCTGAGTTAGTGAATACTGAACCACTGCCTCTAGGAAAAAGCAGGTTTGGGGTCCTACCAGCCTCTTGGCACAACATTTTCATTAACTAATCAATTTGTAAACTTGCTTCATGTGTTCCTCTGGTTAAAGATGCCTTACTTAATACATATTGTCGATGCATTTACATTGAACTCACAGCCAAATGTACTGTAACTCATTACTGTACAAAGCTTATCAAATGCATATTTTCTCCATAAGGCACAGCACACCTTTTTGTGCTGAGGGACACTAGACAGCTCTTCAGCATTACACTTGAGGGACATTTTAAACAATGAATCACCAACAAAAAGCACACACAAAAAATGTAAAAAACATGGCACAAATATGCGGTGAAAAGGACACTTGTTTGCAGTATGAGAAATGAAAGAAGAAGACTCAGTCTCACTTTGGCCTCAGCTGGGAACAGATTCATCAGAAAACTCAATTTTTTTCCCGCTCTGCACATGTCTGCAAAGGACAGGGAAAAGATCCAGATTTGGGGGCTACAGATAAATTTTAGAGAGTAGGTGAATTTGCAATAAGACATCCACAAATGATGAGGATTGAGTGGACCACACCCTTCTTTAACAAAAGGTAAATCTATATCACTGAAATGAAATTTTGTTGGTTTGATAAATCTTTTCAAAATTCTCTACGAGTTCTCTTCTTTGTGGAGAATCGGAACTCATATTAGGTGCCTACAACATGCCAATTGCTTTATATATGCCAAATTATATCATTATAATGATTATATAAGGTGTGAATTAATAACAGCATTTTACAGTTATGGAGACTGAGTCTGAAATTTAAATTGTCACATAATTGTCGATTGAATCAGATATAATTCCAGGGTCTATCAGATTCTAAAGCATCTTCCTAGGATTGTTAGAAATATATAATCTCAGGCCCTACCCTAGATATCCTGATAGAATCTGCATTTTAACAGATTAATATGATTAGTCATTTACATTCAATGTTCACACATTGGTATTGGAGCAGTGTGGAACTGTATTACAGAGATTTCTGAAGCTATCTGAGGACCTGTTTCCTGTTTTTTTTTCTTTCCAAACCTGGAAAATAATCTAGGAGTAGATTGTAAACTCTTACATCAGTCACGTCTATTCCAGAGTTGCAACTATTATTTCTAAACTCTGAGATGCTGTGGTGTTTGTGAAAAACCTGTTCATTACCCAGAATTTTTGTGGGTTTGTGCACCAGATGAGACTCAGAGTTAAAGCTCTGAAGCTATGAAAGTCAGCATTACTTCATAGAGTAACTGTTTAAAAAGTTGAAAAAGTGATCAGACTTTAGCCAGACATATGAATGGAGCTGATCTGGATAGGATCAGAATACAGGGTAAAGGATGATGTGCTCTTTATTTTAAAACTTCACCTTCTGTGTAAGACCAAAGGAAGATGTTTATTTGGTGCGAAATTTATATACTTGGTAGTTCACTATCTAATTTAACTTGTATGGTCAGTTTATTCAAACACTGTAATTACATGGGCTCTTGAATAAGGTGTGAGATCCTGTTGGTACGTATAGGTTAGTGTGATGCCCCAATGCATCCCAGAGTAATTTGGGCAAAGAATAAAAAAGTATTTGCTAAGTTCCTTTGGAGGACAGGGGCAAAAAGAGGAAATATTAAGTTTTCCAACATGGGAATTCCTGATATGCTCGCAAGCATTGGGGGCAACCAATTTAATAGGCCAAGCCCTTGATCTTGGGGCTCACCCCTATGAAATGTATTCCTGCAAGGAGAAGCTAAACCTACTTATAATTATGACTAAAAGTCACTCTCGGAGAACCTCTTTTGTTGCTCAGATGTGGACTCTCTCTGTAAGCCAATTCCACAGGTGAACCCACTGTCCTCCCCACTACATTGAATATGACTCTCAGGAGTGTAAATCTCCCTGGCAATGTGGGACAGGGCTTCCGGGGATGTGTCAGGACCTGGCATCATAGAATTGAGAAGGTCTTCTTGACCAAAAGGGGGAAGAGATAAATGAGACAAAATAAAGTTTCAGTGGATGAGAGTTTTCAAACAGAGTCGAAAGGTTATCCTGGAGGTTATTCTTATGCATTATTGTCATGGTTAGGGACAGGTGTCAACTTGGCCAAGTTGTGGTACCTGTTCATCTGATTGGGCAAGCGCTGGCCTGTCTGTTGCAATGAGGACATTTCATAGGATTAGGTCATGATCACGTCAGCTACATCCACAGCTGATTCCATTTGTAATCAGCCAAAGGGGAGTGTCTTCTGCAATTAGTGATGCTAAATCCAATCATGGGAAGCCTTTTAAGGAGGACTCAGAGGAGACAGGTGGCATTCCTGCTTTGGCTTGTGAGCCTCTCCTGTGGAGTTCATCCAGGCCATCCATTGGAGTCATCGGCTTCGCAGCCTGCCCTGTGGATTTTGGACTCTGCGTTCCTACGGTCACGTGAGACACTTTCATAAATTTTATATTTGCAAGTGTTCCCTGTTGATTCTGTTTCTCTAGAGAACCCTAACTAATACAATTATATAGATATTCCCTTTTAGTTTATGGTGTATTGAAGTGGCTGGAGGGAAGTACCTAAAGTTGTTAACTGTATTCCAATAGCCTTGATTCTTGAAGACGTTTGTATAACTATGTAGCTTTTACAATGTGATCAAGTAATTGTGAAAACCTTGTGGCTAATGCTCCCTTTATCCAGGGTATGGACAGATGAGTAGAAAAATAAGGACCAAAAAAAAAAATAATAAAATAATAGTGCAGGGGATAAGAGGTAAAAAAAATAGGTAGATTGAAATACTAGTGGTCAATGAGAGTGAGGCATAAGGGGTATAGGATATGTTTTTTTTTTTTTCCTCTTTTCTTTTTCTTTTTTTTTCTGGAGTGATGCAAATGTTCTAAAAATGATCATGATGATGAATACACAACTAGGTGATGATATTGTAAGCCACTGATTATATATATAGTTTAGATGGACTGAATAGTCCATATATAGTTTAGATGGACTGTATAGTACATGAAGATATCTCAAGAAAAATACTAAAACAACAACAAAAAAGGAAAGAAAATGCTGCCCCAATTCTCCCTGCTGTTACAAGGGGCTGACAAGGGACACTCCTCCATCAATGGCAGTACAGAGATGTGTTTTTGGAAATTTTTTTTTTTAAGTTTATAGTAAAAACTTGAGTGATATTTACTCTTCAAAATTCAAATGATTTCCAGATGTTTTGAGAACTCTGTTTTTCAGGAGTGAAATAAAAACACAAACCATAAAAACAAAACAAAACAAAGCAAACCCTAGGGAAAAGTATCTGTGTAGATGCTGTCAGTCATCAATACTTCATAACATGATCTCAAGTGAGCCTCTAAGGCCAGGACTGTCAACCCCACATTACAGGCTTTTGAGAGATCTCAGGGCTCATGTAGAAATTGGAAAAGATGCAAAATTATATTTTCCAGATGAAGTTTAAATTCAAAATCGCACAAAATATTGCTGCTTTTGGCTTTCCTTTTAATTAATATTTAATAATCAAATATAGTGAATAACAATTATAACTGTTGAATGGTCACAAGTTGCTGAGACCCATCCAAATGCTTTATTTGTTTATCTAATTAAATATGTAAAACTATTAAATAAACCGGACTTATTGTGTCTGACCATAACCAGTAGAAATTTAAATATCAGGTAATCATTTGGCTTGTTCATCATGAACAAATGGCTTTAAAAAATAAGGCATTTTACCTGTTGATTGACTTCTATCAGCAAGAACATCTCACTGTCAGGACAGCGATTCTCAGTCAAATTTGGCTGTGCCCTCCAGGGGACATTTGGAATCATATAGGGGCCTTTTTAGATTGTCACATGGAATGGGGAAGTGCTACTAGCATTTAGCAGCTTGGAACCTGGGATGCTAAATGCTCTGCTAAATATGGGGCCAGCACAACCAAATATTGTCCCTCCCTAAATGCCAGTGACATCTTCTGGAGAAACAGAGGACTTTGCCCAAATCTTTGTATTTAGAAAACAAATTCCAGTCTTTAAGTGAACACCAACTATTCCTACACCCAAGAGTTAAGACATACAGCTACTGAATCAATCTGTTAAACCTACTAGGACACAGATTTACCAAAAACCCATGGCCTTGGAGGCAATCAGGAATCCTTTAAAGGTCAAGGGGACTGCTCTTCTCCCTGACTTCCTAGAAGTCCACATGACTCACAGATGAGGAAATTTCCTTCTCTTGCTGCAGCCAGTGTTGGAAGAGGCAGGTCCCAACCTCTCTTTTTCTCTCTTCTTCTTTCTGGGAAGAGGAGTGTCAAGTCTGATGCTGAGGTCAGAATAGTCACTGAGGCAGGTTGTGCTTGTGGGAGAGGTTATTGTGCCTCAAAGCTTCACCCTTCCTCTTCACTTCCTACTTAAGGGAGCTTGGCCTGGGTTCCTGCTGGGGTCCCAGGCTAAACGACAAAGGGCCCCTTGGAGCTGGGGACCTAGGGCCCCTGGGGAAAGGGTTTTGGCTCCTGCGGGCTATTCGGGGGTTTGCTCTGACAGTACTGAGTGTTTGGGGTTGGCCTTCCTTACGTGGAAATAGTAATATCTCTCCTTGGATTGAGAGGTGAAATGGGCAGGTATTTATGGGGAAAGCTATCAGAGGCGCCACTTGATTCTCAGGGCAAAGTCTTTCCCCAGCTCAGCCTGTAACAGGGTTTATACGTTCAGGACTTGCTTAGCTATTAACAAAGAGCAGCTTTGCCTTTTCTTGTTTGTTCCTTCACAGCGTGGGTGCTGCTATCAGTCACACTCTCGAAAGGAGAGAGAGGTAGATGCTGAATCCAGACTTTTAAAGATGTGGAGGTAGAAACTTTGAGATATTAGTAACTTGCAAGGTTACTTAATCATTAGATAATAGAGATGGAATTAAAACAGTTCATATGGACTCCAAAAGACTGTACTTCTAACATTTTTAAGGATAAAGTAGTTTCTACCATAGTTTATGGTACAGCTTTATTAACAAAGAACTTTTTTGAATCTATGAGTAAATACAAAAGTATTTTTTCTCTATTTTTGAGGTAAGAAAAAAGTTGGTTTGGGTAGCACCCTTGAGGGAATATAATGCTTTGCTTCTGGTGAGGATATAAAATATAAATCTTAAATTTTCCCAACACTTTCAATGCAGCCATCTGCATGTCTAGGATCTAAAACATATGTATTTTCCTTTGTCCAACAACACAGAAGCCTGGCATTTTAGGCACTTGTCACCCTGAATTGATTTAGCACTTGCCAGAAGTTTCTTTGCAACATCTGATGTGAGAGTGAAAGGAAGAATGTGAAAGAAGATTTGTGGGAATTATATCTATCTATTCTTCCAAGATCTTTAAGTTACTTGACTATTTTATATTAAGTGATCAGAAAACAATGTTCTTGATTCTCTCTCCCTCTGTGTCTGTATGAGTATAATCATGGTTTTCTCAGAAATATCTTTATAAGAATTTGAAAAATATGCTGATGGTTTTAAATGGGGCATAAGAACTGTGGTGGATTGAAGCTGTATGTCCTCAGAAAAATATGTTATTAAATCTAATCCACTCCTGTGGGTACAAAACCACTGTAAGTAGGACCTTTCTGATGAGGCTACTTTAGTTAAGGTGTGACCCACCTCAATTAGAATGAGTCTTACTGCTCTTACTGGAGTCCTTTATAAGAGAATGAAATTCAGGCAAAGAGAGAAAGCCACAGAAACAAGAAGCTGAAATAAATGAAATGCAGAACAGAAGTGAGAGACCAGCTGATGCTGCCAAGTGGCAGAGGAGCCGAAGAGCAGCCAGTCTTTGGGAAGAAAGCATTGCCTTGGCGATGCCTTGATTTGGATATTTTCTTGCTCTCAAAATTGTAAGTTAATACATTCCCATTGTTCAACCTGAACCATTTCATAGTATTTGCTTTGAGCAGCCCAGGAAACTAAAACAGATGTTGGTACCAGGATAGTGAGGTGCTGCTATTGCAAATACCAAAAATGTGGAAACAGCCTTGGAATTGGGCAATGGCTAAAGGCTGGAAGAATTGTGAAGTGTTTGATGGAAAAAGCCTACATTGCTTTGAAGTGACTGTTGGTAAAAATGTGGATACTATCGGCAATCCAATGAGGCCTTAGATGGAAATGATGATTGTGTTATTTGAAACTGGAAGAAAGGTGATTTTTGTTTTAAAGTGGCAGAGAACTTGGCAAAATTGAGTTCTAATGTCAGATGGAAGCCAAAATTTGAAGTTGATGAGCTTGGATATTTAGCTGAGGAGATTTCCAAGGTAAGTGTGGAAAGTAAGGCCTTGCTTCTCCTTGCAGCTATAGGAAAATGCAAGAGGAAAGGGATAAACTGATAACCGAACACCTGGGCCCAAAGAAACCAGAAATTGATGGTTTGGAAAATTCTGAGCTTTTGGAAAGTGAGTCCCTACAGAGTAGCGCTCCATGTAAGGGTTTAACTAGACATGGAACCAGTCAGCAATTTCTGGGGAAGTCTGTCTTGGAAATGCAGTTATCCAGGTAGGATTTGTAGAAAGTTCTTTTGTTTGATAATTTGGACCCCTGTATACTTCATGCAAAACTGACAAGTGTTTTGCAGTATGAATGGAACCACTGCCAGGCTGGACTTAAAAGGACAGAAAGGGGATGGATTGAAGGAAAAATCAAGGGCAGGACCATGGAAGGGCAGGCTGAGGTGTGGACTGAAGACATCTTCTCGGGCCAGGAAAGCAGGCTCACCCATATGTGTGGAAAAGGTGATGTATTCTGGTGCTTGGAGGAGGTTGGACTTCCATACTGTTTTTCAGAGAGAATGCTGCCATCCTAGTCTTTGTCTCGTTTTCTCAACCTCAAAACTTTAATCTAATAAATCCCATTGTTTGAGCCAAACCATTTGTGTTAGTTAGATTCAGTTGTCAACTTGGCCAGGTGAGCATACCTAGTCTTGTTGTTGCAGACATAAGCCAATGTCTGTTGCTAATTACATCTGCAGTTGGCTAGGAGGTGTGTCTGCTGCAATGAGTGATGTTTGACTTAATTGGCTGGTGCTTAAACGAGAGATCACAACGTAGCACAGCCTAGCAGCTCGACATTCCTCATCTCAGCACTAGCAGCTCAGCCCAGGCCTTTGGAGATGCAGAAAGAAGTCACCCCGGGGAAAGTTGTTGGAACCCAGGGGCCTGGAGAGAAGACCAGCAGAGACCATCTTGTGCCTTCCTCTGAAGAAAGAACCTCAGTGGAAAGTTAGCTGCCTTTCCTCTGAAGAACCGACAAAATAAATCCCCTTTTATTAAAAGCCAATCCATCTCTGGTGTGTTGCATTCCGTCAGCTAGCAAACTGGAACACCATTTTACGGTATTTGCTTTAAGCAGCTTAGGAAACTAAAACAAGATGTATCAATTTAAAGAATGATTCTTTATCATTTTCTACAAAACCATAATGGAAGACAGAACTGTTAGGCTAAACTGCTAGTAAAATCTGTCATCTTACTAATTTCTAGGGCTGCCTCAACTGGTATTGCCAGAATGACAGACGTTCCCATCTTTTCTCACTCTTCAGTGTCTGTCTCATGAAATTGAATGCTTGGCAGAGAAGGACTTTCTTTTCAGATACAGAAGTCTGATTCCTCTGTCTTCTGTGCTTTCATACTCATCAAAAATAATGTGAGAAGTTCTTGCTGGAGTCTAATTCACATTTATGGAAGAATCTATGTGCCTATTCCTTTGGAAGCAAGAATTTTAACTGAACAGCTTTCTTTTTATTGTTTTGGTTACCAGAAAACTCAGGGCTAAACGAATGCTCAGTTGTACTGCTTAATCATCCCAGATGCTAAGTATACATATTGCTCTTTAAAATATTATATTTTTAATTTGAAATGTCACATTGTGTCTTAATATTTTGTAAATGATCTAAAACACCACATCTCGATTTTTAATTTTTGGCAATAAGCATGGAATTGCCTCACAGATTAATTGCTAATTGCAAAGGTACCTTAAAATAGAAAGATCTGGGTATTCCCACCCTAACATGATTAATTTTAGAATTATTAATAGGAGGACAATCAGACATTATGTATATGCAACATGAGGCATAAAATGTTTTTTGCCAAAAATGTTGATGTGGACATAACCAACTCTTTAGATCCTACTTCCAGTTCCAGAAATATGTGGGATAAAGGAACACGTTAAAATAACAAGTCAAATCTAGGATGTGGGAAATTGTACAATATAACTGGCCAGGTCTATTAAAAATTTTAATTTCATTTAAAAGACTGAGGAGGTGAAACCTGTTTTAGATTGAAAAGGACTTAAGAAATAGAACAACTATTGCTGTAAGTATTTCTTTGTAGAACAATTGGTGAAATCTGAATACAGATGGGCTATTAATGATATTAGGAAATCATTGCTAATTTTATTAGGTGTGAAAATGATGCTTATGTAAGACAGTGTCCTTATTTTTTGGAGCTGGATATTGAGTAATTTCAGGGTAAAGTATTATGATGTCTGGAAGCTATTTAAAAATGGTCCATCAAATATATATATTTATATGCATGCCCATGCACATTATAGGTAAAGGCAGTTCAGTGGAGTAAAGGATAATCTTTTCAACAAATAATGCTGGGACAATTGCAAAAAGATGAGTTTAAATTCTTACTTCACACTACACAAAAAAGCTAATTCAAAATGGATCATAGGCCTGTATGTAAGAGCTAAGACTATTAAACTTTTAGGAGAAAACCTAGGAGAAAATTTTCACGACTTCGAGTTGGCAGATAGTTCTTAGATTTGACACTAGACGTTTGATCTATAGAACAAAATGGATAAATCTGACTGCATCACAGTTAAAAACTTTTGTGATTCAAAATGGTATTGAGAAAATGGAAAGTTAAGTCACAGATTGAAGGAAACTATTTTCAAATGATATATTCTATAATGGACTTGGATCTGGAAGTGTTTTTACAACTCAATAATATGAAGACAAAATAACAAAACAACCTAAATTAAAAATGGGCAAATGACTCGATTAGGCATTTCACACCCATTGGGATGGCTAGAACAAAAATGACAGACAATGACAAGTCTTGGTGGGTGCATAGAAACTAGAATGACATTCATTGTTCACAGGAATGAAAAATGGTGCAGGTACTTTGGAAAAAAGTTTGGTGGTTTCTTAACAAGTTAAATGTAAATTTATTATTTGATCCAGCCATTCCACTCTTAGGTATCTACCCAAGAGAAAACACAGATTCACACAAACCTTAAGGACTTGTACATGAATGTCCAAGGGAGCATTATTCTTAATGGCCCCAAATTGGAAACAATAAAAATGTCCATCAACTGGAGAATGAATAAACCAGATAGGATCCATTTACACAATGGAATATTATTCAGCCCTTGTTTTGGCTTGCTCAAGCTGATGAAATGCAATATACCACAAATGGGTTGGCTTTTAACAATGGGGATTTATTAACTTACAATTTACGGATCTAAGGCCGTGAAAATGTCCAAATTAAGGCATGATAGGACAATACCTTCTCTGAAGAAAGACTGCTGGTGATCTGGACTCCTCTGTCACGTAGCCAGGCACATGGAGACGTCTGCTGGTCCTTCTCTGCCGGGTTTCATTGCTTCAGCTTCTGGCTTCTCCATCTATCAGCTTCCTCTGTTTTCTGTGGTTCCTCTCTTAGCTTCTCTGGGTCTTTGCTCTGTGAGCATCTCTTAATTTCATTTCTCTATTATGTATGTGTTTTATCCCCTTATAAAGGAACCCCGCAAGAGGATCAAAGCCCACACTGAATGAGGCAGGTCATATCTCAACAGAAATAACCCAATCAAAAGGTCCTGCCCGGGCAGTGCAAGGAAGGCTCCATGGTAGAATTCTCACCTGCCACGTGGGAAACTTGGGTTCAATTCCTGAAGCCTGCCTATGCCAAAAAAGAAAAAAAAGTTCCCACCCATAATAGCTCTGTACCCACTGGAGTGGATTAAACAAACAAGGCTTTTTCTGGGGTACACAACAGCTTCAAACTACCACGGCTTTAAAAATGAACAAAATGAACTTCCAAAACGTTACGCTCAGTAAAAGAAACCAGATGCAAAAGATCACATACTGTATGATTCCATTTGTATGAAATATCCAGAAAAGACAAATCTATCGAATCAGAGAGCACATTTGTGGTTGCCTGGGATGTGGGGTAGGAACAGAAATTTACTACAAATGGACAAGAGGGATCTTTTTGGGGTGAAGAAAATGTTTAAAGCTGGATTATGATGACAGTTGTGTATTTACTAAATTTACTAAAAATTACTGAATTGTATACTTAATGTGAGTGAATTTTATAGTACATTAATTATATCTCAATAAAACAAATTTTTTAAAAAGAATATGATATGATGTTGTGTGAGCCGAAGCCTCAGGACACCTTCCAGCTTTCACCCTTAGCAACCTGCCCCAAGACTGCTGTGCAGGGAACTGAGACACCCAGCCAATGGCCGGCACCAACACTGCTTCTAGGAGGGAGTGTGTTGCAGTTTGCAATAAAGTTGCTGATATATATGCAGTATACCAGAAATGGGCTGCCTCTTAACATTGGGGATTTACTGTGCACAAGCTTACAGCTCAAAGGCTGCAAAAATGTCAAAATCAAGACATCGGCAGGCAATCTGAAAATCCTGGACTCCTGTGTCACACAGCAAGGCACATGGCGGCAGCTGCGGGTTCTTCTCTCCTGGGTTTCTGGTTTCGTTGCTTTCAGCTTCTGGTTGCTCCATCAGTGGCTTTCTTTTTGAGCTTCTGTTTGTGCCCTTTTCTCTCAGCTTCTGCACCTTCTTTCTATTTCATGCTCTTTTAAAGAGCTCCAGTAAGAGAATTAAGACCCACCTGGGGCAGCTCTCAACTGAAATAACCTAACCAAAAGGCTCAACTCACTATAGGTCTACTCCCATAGGAATGCATTAGTTTTAAGAACTTGACCTTTTCTGGGGTCCATAAAACCTCCAAATCATCACAGAGTGAGCCCATCCTGGACCTTCCAGTCCAGTTAGCTTTCTAGATGACTTCTGCTACATGAGTGAGCCCAGGTGAGGCCAGCGGAACCACCAAGTCAATCCAGAGAATCATGAGAAATAATCAATTCTTGTTTTATGCCATTGAAAACACACACACACACATATATGTATAGGTGAAGTAATATAGCAAAAGGTCAGTGATCAATGAATTTAGATTGTGGATGTATGATTATTAACTTTGCTATCTCTGTTTTCTACATTTTTGAAAAACTCATAATAAAAAGTTAAAGCAAAATAGGCATATTTGAGAAATCATGTCTGGAAAGGGAAATGGCCATTTGGGATAGTTACAAATTCTTCTTTAAATTCCTTTCTGCACTTCCGCCCATGCAGCTCTTGGCCTTGAGGGGTTAGTTCCTGCAGGAGAGAGTGGCAGAAGAGGGAAGAGCATATGTAGCTGCACAATTTGATGCTGAAGTGTATACGAAAGTGTCATGGCCCAAGAAAAGCAAAGATATACCTGAAGATAAAAAAATGTGGGGGACCTGTGCTGCCAGTTATCAAGCTATAGAGGTAGAAAGCTATGAAGTTCAGATAGTGTGGAATTAGCATAGAGATGGACAAATTGACAAAGCAATGACAGAGAGAGTGCAGAAGCAGCCCTGTGCATTTGTGGAACTGGGGTCCAGAGAACCTTTTTAGTAGGATAGCCTGGGAAAACTGGTTATCAATGTGAAAATCAAGAAATTGGATTTATACCCCATACTATAAACAAAATCAGTTTTAGTTTGAAAAAAGGCTTTAAAGCATCACCGTGCTTTTAGA
Organism: Tamandua tetradactyla; assembly: GCF_023851605.1. Taxonomy (NCBI): domain Eukaryota; kingdom Metazoa; phylum Chordata; class Mammalia; order Pilosa; family Myrmecophagidae; genus Tamandua; species Tamandua tetradactyla. Next base: position 63,852,918 of record NC_135344.1, read on the forward strand.
AGAAAATATAGAATGATGTATTTATGATCTCAGGGTAAGGAGGATTACTTAAAACATAAACAGCACAGACCCTGGAAGAAACACTTGAGACGTCTTTTACATTGAAATGCAAACAGCTCTTTTTATTAAAAGATGCCATAAAAATGTTAAAAGATAAGCTATAAGTGGAATAAGATACAGTCAATGGGGTTGTATATTGAAAACTTCCAAAAGGAAAATACAAATAACACAGTATTAAAATGGGTAAAATATTAAATACAGAATTACTCAAAAATGAAATACAGAGTTATCATTTGAACTGGCAATCCCATTGTAGGTATAGACCTAAAGAGAGAGAAAACAGGGTTACAAACAGCAACTGGTACACCAAATTTTACAGCAGCATTATTCACAATAGTTCAAATCTGGAAACAATTCAAGTGTCCATCAACAGGTGAATGAACAAACAAAATGGGGTGCACATATACAATGGAATATTCTTTGGCCATAAGAAAAAAAATAAAGTTATGCAGCCATGTTGCAACATGGAAGATACTTAAAAACATTATGCTCAGTGAAATAAGCAAAACACAAGGACAAAAAGTCTATGATATCACTGATAAGAGATGAGTAGAAATAGCAAATTTGCAGAGCAGAAAGCAAACTAGAGGCTACCAGGAGATGGGGGATATAGAGGAAGAGGGAAGGGAAGTGTTAGAGCAAATTTAAAAAAAAATTGTGATGTGTAGGGTCTTTCAGGAAAAAAAAGAGTAGAGGAGAGAAAATGGGAGACAGAATTAGTTATCTAAGTGTCGCTGGAAGTTCTGTCTACCATTGTTTTCCATTAGAATATGTTCTATGGTCAGTGTGAAGGAACAAACATGGGCAAAATACGTAAACAGGTGTATTTCAGAGAGGGTAACTTGAATGGCCCATAAACATAAGAAAATTAATTTGTATGCAGGGAAATGTAAAGTAAAGCAACAAATGTTAAGAAATTAAGAAAACTTAAGACATCTTGCAATACTAGATATATATAGTGCTGTGAATGTGGAAACATACGCTGGTGGTCAGAGTATCAATCGATATGATTTGTTAATTTATCATTTTCTTATAAAATAGAACAAGTACATAAGCTGTCACTTGGCAATTCTATTCTGTGCTGGTTTGAAATGATGTATGGATCCTAGAAAAGCCATGTTTTAATCCTAATCCCATTTTGTAAAGGCAGCCGTTTCTTCTAATCCCTATTCAGTATTGTATGTTTGAAATTGCAATTAGATCATCTCGCTGGAGATGTGATTTAATCAAGAGTGGTTGTTAAACTGCATTAGGTGGAGGCATGTCTCCACCCATTTGGGTGGGTCTTGATTAGCTTACTGGAATCCTATAAAAGAGGAAACATTTTGGAGAAAGCCAGAGATTCTGAGAGAGCAGAGAATGACATAGCCATGAGAAGCAGAGAGTTTACCAGCCAGGGACCTTGGCGATGAAGAAGGAGAAACATCTCCTGGGGAGCTTCATGAAACAGGAAGCCAGGAGAGAAAGCTAGCAGATGATGCTGTGTTCGCCATATGCCTTTCCAGATGAGAGAGAAGCCCTGACCGTGTTCACCATGTGCCTTCTCATTGAGAGAGAAACCCTGAACTTCATTGGTCTTCTTGAACCAAGGTATCTTTCCCTGGATGACTTAGATTGGACATTTCTATAGACTTATTTTAATTGGGACATTTTCTCGGCCTTAGAACTGTAAACTAGCAACTTATTAAATTCCCCTTTTTAAAAGCCATTCTGTTTCTGGTATATTGCATTCCAGCAGCTAGCAAACTAGAACATACTCCTAGATGTATACCTTAGAGACACTCTAGTACCTGTGCACCAGAAGATATCTATAAACATAGTCATTGTGGCACTGTACACTTGTACACTTACAAGATTTACAAGACACTGGTAATCTCTCCACCTGACAAGAGTCTGGATACATCGTGACATTTTCACACAGTGGAATATTATTACACAGAGATAATAAATGAATGAGCTTTAATATGGATGAATCATGGAAACTTAACCCAGAGTGAAAAAAGATCAAGTTACAGATGACCATATAGAATACATTCCATATTTATAAAGCTGTAAGCAAACCATAGATAGATTAGAGGTAATTGCTCTAATTGTCTAAACTGTGTAGTTGCCCCCCAAAATTGTGGCTTAAAATGGCAACATTTATCCTCTTCAGAATTCAGCAATTTTGGCAGGGGTGGGCAGGAAGAGCCCACTTTTGTTTCACTTGGCATCAGTGGGTGGGGGGCTTGCAAAGGCCTGGGGACTAGAAGCTTCTGAAGCTTGTATCAAATCACTGGGGTGGAAGGGTGGGGGTCTGGGCATCTCCCTCTATCTCTGTGGCTTCCTCATTTGGTCTCTCTAGCACTGTGCCAGTTTGAAGCTATTATGTATCCCAGCAAATCCACAAACTTTAATCCTCATTCAGTATTGCTGGGTGGAATCTTTTTGATTGTTTTCAAGGAGATGTGACCCACACAATTGTGGCTGGTAACTTTTTGTTTTGTTTTGTTTTTCGTATATATATGTATTTATTTTATTTTTTTATTACTTAAAATTTTTTTGACTTTTTTATTAATTAAAAAAATTAACAACAAACAAACAAAACAATAAGATATCATTCCATTCTACATATATAATCAGTAATTCACAATATCATCACGTGGTTGTATATTCATCATCATGATCATTTCTTGGAACATTTGCATCTATTCAGAAAAAGAAATAAAAAGAAAACAGAAAAAAATTCATACATACCATTACCTCCACCCCTCCCCCTCACCGATCACGAGCATTTCACTCTAAATTTAACATTTGTTCCCCCTATTATTCATCTTTATTCCATATGTTTTACTCGTCTGTTGATAAGGTAGATGAAAGGAGCATCAGGCACAAGGTTTTCACAATCACACAGTCACATTGTGAAAGCTATATCTTTATACAATCATCTTCAAAAAACGTGGCTATTGGAACACAGCTCCACATTTTCAGACAGTTCCCTCCAGCCTCTCCACTATACCTTGACTAACAAGGTGATATCTATTTAATGCATAAGAATAACCTCCAGGATAACCTCTCGACTCTGTTTGGAATCTCTCAGCCATTGACACTTCATTTGTCTCACTTCACTCTTCCCCCTTTTGGTAGAGAGGGTTTTCTCAATCCCTTGATGCTGAGTCTCAGCTCATTCCAGGATTTCTGTCCCACATTGCCAGGAAGGACACCCCTGGGAGTCATGTCCCATGTAGACAGGGGGAGGGTGGTGAGTTTGCTTGTTGTGTTGACTGGAGAGAGAGGCCACATCTGAGCAACAAAAGAGGTTCTCTTGGGGGTGACTCTTAGGCCTAATTTTAAGTAGGCTTGACCTATCCTGTGTGGGGTTAAGTTTCATATGAACGAACCCCAAGATTGGGGGCTCAGTGGCTGGTAACTTTTGATTAGGTGGTTTCCATGGAAATGGGTCTCCACCCAGTCAAGGTGGGGTTGCTTACTGGAGCCCTTTAAGAGGGAACCATTTTTGGAAAGAGCGAACAGAATGGAAGCTGTTGAAAATTCCTGGAAAGAAACCTAGCAGATGTCACCATGTGCCTTTCCAGCTGAGAGAGAAACCCTGAACATCATCAGCCTTCTTGAACCAAGGTATCTTTCCCTGGACGCTTAATTTGGACACTCTTATGGGCTTGCCTTAATTTGGACATTCTCATGGCCTTAGAACTATAAACTTGCAACTTCATAAATTCCCCTTTTAAAAAGCTGTTCCATTTCAGGTATATCACATTCTGGCGTCTTTTAAATTAGAATAAGCACCATGTTTTCAGAGTAGCCAGATTTCTTAATGTTGGCTCTGAACTCCCAAGGCAGAAGACATGCCTAAGGGAGGGTGAGAGAGTGCTGGAAAGAATTCCAGAGAAGCCAGGAGGGGTCAGGATAAAGTCAGGAGTTCTGCACCTTCTCCTGCTGGGACTGAGGAAGGACGTCAATACACACTGTATCCAACATTTGGCTGTCCTCTTAATTACACAGAAGTATAACTTCTCATGAGGGTTCCCCATTCAAAGTTGAATATGTCTTCATTCTTTTGTTAGTTAGATTCAGTTGTCAACTTGGCCAGGTGAGCATACCTAATCTTGTTGCTGCGGACATAAGCCAACGGTACATGAACCTCCTCTGTTGCCAATTACATCTGCAGTCGGCTAGGAGGCGTGTCTGCTGCAATGAGTGACGTTTGACTTAATTGGCTGGTGCTTAAATGAGAGAACGCAACGTAGCACAGCCTAAGCAGCTCGGCATTCCTCATCTCAGCACTAGCAGCTCAGCCCTGGCCTTTGGAGATGCAGAAAGAAGTCACCCCAGGGGAAAGTTGTTGGAACCCAGGGGTCTGGAGAGAAGACCAGCAGAGACCATCCTGTGCCTTCCCACATAAGAAAGAACCTCAGTGGAAAGTTAGCTGCCTTTCCTCTGAAGAACCAACAAAATAAATCCCCTTTTATTAAAAGCCAATCCGTCTCTGGTGTGTTGCATTCTGGCAGCTAGCAACCAGAACAATTCTCTTTAAGGTGTTTTGCACGTTAGATTTCTGAGTTATTTTATAACAATTGAAATTAGTTACTTTAAATGATGACTGGTAAAAGGAAGATAAATCCTCACTCACAGAATCTTGACTAGGAAAAGTAATTTCGGTGTTCCTTCAGGAGAGCACTTTTGGGCAAAATTTATGCATAGAGTCCCCGTGATATTGCTTCAAATATGAACCTGGGCTGAAAGAAACAAGATTCATTGTTTTTACATTTGAGATTGGTATACTTGAGGCATAGGGACTGTTCAATTTGTTTGTAATACCACAAATTCTGCATTGAATTAACGTTTGCTGGCAACTTATTTTCTCATTTATTAACTTAATGAGTACAGTTCTTCAAAGTGAGGTGGGATATTATAAGTAACACAGTAATAGTGAGGATGAAGCAAGCCGATTCATCCTGGGCCAAGTGAGAACGCCTTCGTTTTTATGATTTAGAGCATGATCCCTTTTCTATAGAGATTGAGCTAAATGCCCGCTTCCTGTATTTCCCTAGAGAGCTTATTGGGATGGTTGGTTAAAGAGGAAACATTTTGTATTTGGCTGAAACTAGCAATTTAGAAAAAAAATCTCAGGAAAGTTTTAGGGATTGAGGGAATGAATTGGTTTCATGCTTCTTTGAATTTACAAATGAGCTAACTGGAAATGAAAAAAAGCGATAGAGATTATTTCTCAATAAAAATAAAATGAGTTAGTGTCACCAAAAATTTAGAAACTAGTTATGATAGTGTATACGGTATATATAAAATAAAAAAATATGTTCCAGCTCTGACTCTAGTATCTATAAGGATAGAACTAACTGTAAGAAATATACCTAATTCACAGTGAAGCCATGAATCTCTGGCTTTTGTGAAAAGTAAAATTCATCAATAAGCATTAAAAGAAAGGAAAGCATGCTCCTGTTGGATCCATTAGTATAAAAATAGCACCTAATGCACCTGTTGAAAATATAGTTGTTTGCTGAAATTTTGTCTTTAAGAGAAATCACTGGGGATTTATTTCTGGGAGGATTAAGCATAATTTGAATAAGTTTCACCTCAACAGATCAATCGTATATGGAAACTTGTAGGAAGAGTGACTTCTTTGAAAAAAGTCTGAAACCCAAGTTGGTTTGTTCTCGTTCTCAATAGTTCCTGCTCTGTTGGATTGCTGTTCTCTGGTATCATAACTTGCATTTTAAATAAAAACAGGAAATAGAGGCTTTGTTTTGTATGAAATCCTTTGATTTTTAAATGTTGGTTCGATTTTTATAAAAAGTGTCATTTGACTTCAAATAAACCTGCCTGTATCCCATTGGAGGCTGGACTGAGAGGTGCCAGTATAGGGTATGGTGTTGATGTGGACGCAACAAAGAGGGTGGGCACTTGGCCATGTGCTCCTGACCAGCTCTCTCAGTTTCCTAGGACCGTGTTTAGGTTGCTAGCTGCTGGAATGTGATATACCAGAAATGGAAGGGCTTTTAAAATGGGGAATTTATTAAGTTGCAAGTTAACAATTCTAAGACTGTGAAAATGTCTAAATTAAGGCAAGGCTATGAAAGTGCCCCATCTAAGCCATCCAGGGAAAGATACCTTGGTTCAAGAAGGCTGATGATGTTCAGGGTTTCTCTCTCAGCTGGAAAGGCACATGGCGACGTCTGCTAGCTTTCTCTCCAGGCTTCTTCAATGGTTTTCCCGGGGCTCTGTCCATTCCATTGGCTCTGTTCTCGTGGCTCTAAAGCTTTTTCCAAATGGTTCCCAATAAAGGGCGCTAGCAAGTAACCCCACCTTGAATGGGTGGAGACACATCTCCATGGAAATTATCTAATCAAAAGTTACCACCCTCATCTGGGTGGGTCACATCCTCATGAAAACAATAAAAAAGGTCCCACCCAGCAATACTGAATGAGGATTAAAGAACTTGACTTTTCTGGGATACACAACAGCTTCAAACCAGTACAGGCTGCCAGATCAAAATACTGCAAACTGAATGGTTTAAAACAGCAGAAATTATTGTCTTATAGTTCTGGAAGTTCAGAGTCCTGAAACCAACGTGTTGGCAGGGCCACGTTCCCTCAAAATCTGCTTCTCTTCTAGCTTCCGGCATGGCCAGCAATCCTTGGTGTTTCCTTCAGTCTCTGTTTCTGTTGTCGCAGGTCATTTTCTCTCAGCTTCTGGCTGTGTTTTTTCTCTTCTTCTTAGGTGCACACCATTCATTTGGATTAAGGGCCCATCCTACCCTAGTGTGACCTCATCTAAACTTGCCTAATTCCATCTGTAATAATTCTATTTCCAAATAGCATCACATTCTGAGATCCTGAAGACTAGCGCTTCACCATACTTTTTTGGGGGGGACATGACAGCAGCCTCCCCACCTGGGACAAGTCTCCTCATTTTTCCAACTGTGGCTTCCATTCATACAAAAGGGAATCAGATAATATGCTCTCTAAAGCGCCCTTCTCTAAAATTGCTGTAATTTGAAGAATTAATTTTAGTTTTTCCATTTTGTACCGGTGACATATTGTTCGGTGTGTTTCCTGATGAACCTTTTATTTAAAACATGAAATTAGGGTGGTGCAACAGTGGCTCAGTGGCAGAATTCTCACCTGCCATGCCAGAGACCTGGGTTCGACTCCCAGAGCCTGCCCATGCAAAAATAAACAAACAAACAAACAAATGAAAACATGAAATTAATGAGCTACTTGATTTCTCACTTATTTAGACATTCTCAGAGCAGTGGCATGCTCTGGACTGATTGTAGCTTATTACTCTTATTTTGACATCTTAAGCCTTTCAAAGATTAATTCATTAAGTTTTAGTCCAAGAAATAAAGCCCTTATAATTTATAAATGTAAAGAGAAATAATTATTTTCTCTCCTCCTCCCTTTCCTTTCATTATGGAATTATCTCTAAGGTCACTATTAGGTGGCAGAAAATGAAGCTAACGTTAGCAGATATTTAATGAAATTGAGCCGTCAATCTGGATAATTCAAGCAGTCGATCTGGCTAACAGTTCCAATTTCTACTTCACTTTTACCTGTGTACAAATTCTAAACATTCTAGCACCAGCTTTAATAATTCCAGCTTTGTAGGTTAGGCTGCAGATTTTGATTTTTTTTTTTATTAAGATGGATTACTTAGGTTGTTGGACTTATATTTGAAAAGTCAGGACTCGTTATGCCATTTAAAAGTGTTATTCATTTAAGAAAAACAGTAAGAAACAGACAGCTTCATTGTCAAATTCTGTGCAGAGCCCCGAACCTAAATCAAGGCCTCTCTACTTTACATATTTGTTTTGAAAAGGTATCCTTAGCAACCAAGATCATTGGCTTGCTATATAAAAGACGACCCCAGATTGTTCTTCTAACTTGTAAAGGTTCAGCTGCTTGACACTGGATTTGATTTTCCTTCCCGATGATAATAAGCAGGCAGATGGCAAGACCCGACAGCAAAAACACACAGGGTTCCAGCATTTGAATAAAAAGTGAAATGGGCTCCAGGCCATGCGTTTAGAGGTCTCAGCTTCTCAGCAATCTTTTCTTATCTTTCGGCAGGTTTTTTTTTTTTTTTTTTTAGCAGGGCTGCCCATCCAAAGGAAACCTGGTAATTCATTATGACAGCACCAGGGAAAATGAAGGGGAAATAAAATGTTTATAGAGTATTTTAACAATTAAAAAGGAAAACAGTCATGCTGAGTTCCACCTGAGACAAAATGTACATCCTTTCAAACAGTCATTATTGAAGAAAGAATGACAATGAGAAAAACAGCTTTTTAGCTCCTAACGTGATGATATTTGGGAGTATTAGAATAGTTAACATGGAAGCCACTTTCTAATTTTTATTCTGAAGCTAGTGATTTTTCCAATAAAAGACAGTTGTCCTTCTCAGAGGGATCTTTTTTTCATAAAGTAGGTTGAAGTTATTTTCATAAAGTTATTTTCTAAATTCCTTTTAGATACTAAATGTCCTTCCCTTTGTGTGTGTGTGTGTGTAGGAAACTGCAAACCAACATCTCAATGTGAAGCCTGGAGAAAAGCAGAGTTCCTGAGCATACGCAGAGGGGATACTAGTTAATTCCCAACTGGGTAGAACTATACTAAGTCTATGAATAAGAAAAATAGGAGAGGGAGATAAATGGTAAAAAATTAAAATGCTTCTTTTTGGGCCCTGATGTTTTGGAAAGTTATTTCCCCAACTGCTTTGGTTCTCTTTAGCAACTTTGAAACTACAGAAACTTGTCTTAGAATTGGTTTTTGACACTCATCTTAGAAACTTCTGTGCTGACAGGTTAAGTTTTTTCTTTCTTTTCTTGACTGACCCACTGTTGAATGACTTACAATTCAGGCAATGCTTTGGATTTCTGACCTATCACTTTCTAAGTAGAATAAGGATGAGTAGCTTGGGGAATCGCATTCTGAACGAGGTTACACGAGCTCATAGAGAACACCTTGTTCCTTTAGGAAATGGAAAAGTAAATTAGCCCAAGATGTGCAAGGGAGTTTCTCAGACATTTTCCCCTTCTGGAAATTCAGATCCAGTTTCATACTCTTCCGGTTTCTGAAAATATAAGGTGACTTTCAACATGAGGGATCTTGGCATAATCAAATAATTGTTGACAATGGTCTGAAAGAATCGTACACAACCTGGGAAGTGGGACACCCTCAGATGGCAGCATGGGTGATTGCACCCATGGCTTTTGTGTTATAAACTCAAACCCAGTTCTTTGGGCTTCTTTCTTATTAAGGAATTACCCCAAACTCAAGCAGCTCTATTATTATTCTGTCTAAAATGACCAAATTTACTTTTACATTAACCCAATAAAACATTGTTATAAATGACCTTTATGATCTTTTGGAGTAGAAAATCACTTCTTAGAGTGCCAAACTTCTCTCACGTGGAGCAGCATACATGAACCACCAAGGAGCTAAAGAAGTTTGACTGTAGAGTTAAGACAGACGGTCCAGTGAAGACTCCTTCAGCTTGATCTCTCAAGAACCAGTCCTTCAGGGCAAGGGATTCTCTTTCTTAAAATTTTATTTTGCCTCACATGAAAAGTACATGAACGGAAGAAACCACACTAAATCAAGTGTTATCAAGATTCAAGGTCAGCACCCCATTAGCAGTCAAATAAACCTGGAAAAAATACCTGATTTTCACTCTCTCCAGTTATCTTCAGAGATAATAAGTGCCTCCTCATATATATATATATCACACACACTATAATATAATGTTTATTATCATTGTATTGTGTATAATAAATGCAGTATTTCCCCATGTCATTTTTGCATTCTTTTTTCCATCTCATTAACGATTTCTGTAAAATGGTGCATTCTAAATTCCTACTGCCAATTTCAGTTTTGCCTCCTTTTACGCAGTCAGCAGATAGAACAAAAAGAGTACAATTAAAAATTTTGCGATATTTCTTTAGAGTGAAAGATATGAAAACGGAGGTTTTGTAATATGGTTCATGTTTGCCAGACAGATTGAGATCTGTGAATTAGAGGGTTTCCTTTAATAAATAAAAGTACTTGCAAGACCACATCTTGGTTCTGAGGCTCCTAGAGTAAGAATCACCAACCCAGAAATGCCAAGGGTAGCGGATTTCGAAACGAGAAAAGAGTTCTCCAAAAGGAGCACTAGGTGGCGCTGCCGCACCGTGAGTGCTGAAGGCTGCTTGCCCTCTGCCAAGTCCAGGATAGGGAAATATTTCTGTAGAGAGAACTTTAGTCGTTGATGTTTAGCCCAAGCCGAGGTGACCTTTATATATGATAAATCTTGTGATCACAATTTCTAATAAGCTTTTGTTGAGGCTGTAATTCGTTAACTCGACAAACTGTTGTGTGTATGTTGTGAGGCAATGATGGCTTTTTATTTTTTTTTGGAAAAATTGTAAAGAACCTGTAAAGACAGAATTCAGAATGTGTACAAGATTACAAGTAAATTTTATATTTGACATTAATTTATGGTCACCACTGGATGCTTAGGTAAATTAAAAAAAAAATTTTTTTTAACCTAAAGCTGAAGACTCTTGCAGCTAGAGAACTGGCATCAGGTGGTCTGAAGCACACAGCAGGTTCCAGATGAGCTCTGAGGTGGCTGGAGAGGCTCGTGGGTCTCTCCTCCCCTGCCATAGGAAAGATCTGGGCTGTTCTAATGGTCTGTAATGATCTGATTTTAAGCAGTTGCAAGATGGCCAAGTGTAGAAGACCCTGAAAGCCATCTAGATTTATTCAAATTTATTGTAAAGGCATGCAAATGCTCATAATATGGATTATGGCATAATGCTCTTGTTCACTGTCACAAGCGATTTTCGTTCCTGAAATTCCAAGATGCCTAATGAAAACCTTGAAGTTTTAGGTCAAGAGATGATGGGATCATTTATTATATCATCTTAGTGCTTTATCTTTGAGATGAATGTTTTAGAAACCATTGGGTTTTATTTGCTACGTTTAAAAGCACATTTAAAACTTCTGGATCCTCAATGTGACATTAAAGGGCTCAATATAAAATTTTTACCTGGAGACATGATATATTTTGTGTGTTATCGATTATAGTCTCTTTAAATGAACTAATTCATTAATTTCTTCAAAATAATTTGTTCATTTATTGAGGGAACCCGTAACGGGCTCTCCCTTCAAGAAATTTACATTTTTTTCCCGGGGTCAGACAATTAACTGGACAATTAATTACAAGAATATGTGGTAAGTGAATCAACTGTAGAAATACAAGATTCTATAAGAGAACATCGCAATAGAGATAAAAATTGTTATCCATAGCAACTTCACAAGGAAACTCAGAACCTCGGATTAGACTGTACATGGATGTTTGAGGAAAAATCATCCGTTAGCAGAGGGAACAGAAAAAAGTATTGTGCAGCTGTGTTAAATCATTTTTTTTCTTTACAAAATCTGGAAGTATACATGAAATTCTTTGAACATGTAATCATGTTCAAAACTAAATGCTAGGGGAATGTTTTTCTTTTAAATAGCTTTAAAGGTATCAACAGGCTTCCTATCCTCTGTGAAATTTCATTTCACTGTTATTCATGGAGGATTAGGAGACTTATGAACCCCTAGGAGAATGCATAGTTACCCCGAAGTTGAAATAAAAAAACAGCAGGTATTATTTGCATTATAGACCATTTCATATTAATGGCAATGTTTGCTTATGGAAGAAATAAATACACTGAAATCTGTCATTTGTACTGTGAATAAAACAAGGGAGAAATATTCATTTAGGCCCAGTAATTCACAGTTATTTTTGTTGGGTGAAAAACCATCTCTTGGGGGGATACCAGTTCAATGAACAAATGCCACAGTGCATAGGATGACAAGCTATACTCGCAACTGAATGGAGGAGGAAAAAAGTTTTTTTATAAGGACAGTTTTGATGCAATCGAAATATTACGTTTGCAAAATCTTACTCATTGTTGGTGAGTAATCTGATTTTAATGATGATTCTTTGAAATATATAATATTCTGACAACTAATTCCTCTCTTCACCCTCCAAATAGGATGTTTGAAATTTGATATTCTTTATTTATGTTTTCTCTATTACTTCCCTCACATTGAGTCCTTTTAAGTGTCCCATCCAAGTCTAGCAAACAGGATGCCCGAATACCCCCTCTCCCACGGTGTTTTTATTGAATCAAAGAATGTTTAAGGTGACCATGTCTTTAGAGATCACCTGATCCCTTACATTATAGATGGAAAATCTAGGCGTGAGAAGTTTAGTTACATGTCTGGTAGGTCGAAGAGCTCGAATTGGGGCTTAGGGAAGAAGAAAATGCAAAGAAATTTGCATCTGTGAAGAACTTACTGTGATAATATTTAATTTTAATCCTCCCAGTAATTCTATGCCATGGGCAAATCTTTATTTTTGGTTGAAGAGACTAAGGCTAGAAAGAAAAGGATAGCAGTCCAGATCTGAGTTTGTGGACTCTTCACTCACTCTCTCAAAGAGATTGGTTGAGAGGATGCCTGACTGTCCTGGGGGTACAAAAGAATGCAAACATGGGTGGAATCCAATCTCAAGTTGCTTATGATTTAGCTGCAGAGACAGATGTTAATTACACAACCACACAAGAAAGATGTAAGATCGCACTGTCAGGACTAGGAGGGACATGACAAGAATTTTGTACTAGGTCATGATGTTAAGCAGGAAGAGGGTTCTGCATGAGTGTGGTCCTTGCAGAGGCTTGGCTGACCAAGGGTCAATCTCCTGGGCAGCCAGTTTGTGGGAGAGGCTGGTCCAGGGGGTAGGATGAGAGCGCACGGACAAGGCAGCACCTTTTGACTAAATTCTCTGGTCTTGCTTTCACACTGCTTCCTCCAGTGATTTTTTTCCATCATAGTTTTAACCATAGCTGTGCCAACATATTTTTGTTAAAAAAATGTAGAAAAGGCTTTACTTTGGGAAATTGTACTCAGAAAGCACACTACCTAGCTACACTTCTGAGTCTCGGAGAAACTCCATGGAAATTTACTGTGACGTCGACAGCAACTTCTTTCTATAAATTATGATTCCTGCAAATTGTCTGCCTGCCTATTTATTGGTAAATGTTTGCCCATCCATCCATTCGTCCATCCGTCCATCCATTCCTTTCTTTTAGTGGTTGTTGCATTTCTGACACAGATGATTTGGAAAATGTTCACCGTGATGGCAAAGGCAGATTTTCTTTGTATATAGACACAAAACAAAGGAAAAATGGTAAATGAAAAGATTTTCTCTTGACAAAATAGCAGAACACTAAATGGGCTGTTATCTTTCTGTATTTCTACTGTCGTCATTATTTAGTTTGTGTCATGATTTTTTTCTTTTTAATGTTTTTTTTTAAAATTGTGAAATATAACATTTAAACAAAAAAAAGCAATAAGTTTCCAAGAACATTTTGACAAGTAGTTGCAGAAGAGATTTTAAAGTTTGGCATGGGTTACAGTTTCATGATTTTTCGGTTTTTCTTCTAGCTGCTCCAAGAGACTGGAGACCAAAAGAAATATCAGTATAATGATTCAGCAGCCATACTCATTGTTAAATTGTATTTTCTCTGTTATACTCCTCCGTCTCTCTCTCCCCCCTTTTTTTGTGAAAAATAACATATATACAAAAAAGCAATAAATTTCAGAGTACATTGCAACAATTAGTTGTAGAACAGATTTCAGAATTTGGTATGGGTTATAATTACACAATTTTGGGTTTTTATTTCTATCTGCTCTAAGGTTCTGGAGAATGAAAGAAATATCAATATAACGATTCAGCACTCATATTCATTTGTTAAAACTTACCTTCTCTATATAACTCCACCATCAACTTTGATCTTTCTCCCATCCATTAAGGGTATTTGGGCTACGCCCATTCTAACTTCTTCATGTTGGAATGGGCTGTTGATAACATAGGATGAGGGGTGGAACTAGTTGATGTTCTGGAGAGGTTGGCCCCTCTGCATTTCAGGACTTATCTGGTCCAGGGACCCATCTGGAGGTTTAGGTGTATGGAAAGTTACCCTAGTGCCTGGAACCTTTGTAGAATCTTATATAATGCCCTAGGCATTCTTTAGGATTGGTAAGAATGGTTTTTGTTGGAGTTTGGCACGTTATGATAGGTAGCAATGTCTAACTGAGGCTTGCATAAGAGTAACCTCCATAGTAGCCTCTTGAGTATTTGAACTCTCCCAGCCATTGATACCTTATTTGTTACACTTCTTTCCTCCCTTTTGGTCAGGATGGCATTGTTGATCCCAAGGTGCCAGGGCCGGGCTCATCCCTGGGAGTCATCTCCTGTGTACCAGGGAGACTTTCACCTCTGGATGTCATGTCCCACATAGGGGGGAGGGCAATTATTTTACTTACAGAGTTGGGCTTAGAGAGAGGGAGGCCACATATGAGCAACAAAAGAGGTCCTCTGGATGTCATAATATTTTTGGTTTCTTGTTTGGTGCTGTATTTTCAGATATGTTTCCTTGCACATATATACATACACTTATGACTTTTTATGAATATGAGGTTATAATCTATAAACATTTTGTGGGCTTTTTTCCCTCTTCACAGTAGATCATGACCTTTAAAACAATTCAATTAATATAGATCTTTGTAACAATTTTAATGACTGTATAGTCTCCCATTGTAAGAAGTTGCCCTGGTACGTTGAATTATGCACTGAAGATAAAAAAAAGTTCTCTTAATCTTAATCCCATTTGTGTGGGTGTGATTTCATTGTAAATAGGAACTTTTGAAGATGTTCTTTTTAGTTAAGGTGTGGTCAACCAAATCAGGATGGCTTTTAATCCTATTGCCCAGGGCCTAATGAAGAGAAAGCCACAGAGAGGCACTTGAAGCTGGAACCTGGAGGAGAAAGGAAAGGACATCATCATGTGACCAGAAAGCTAAGGAACCCCAAGGGATTTTCAGCCCACTAGAATGCTACTGACCCCAGGAAGAAGCAAGTTTTTCAGCCTCCAAAATCATGAGACCATACATTCCCCTTGTTGAAGCCATCCACTGTGGGTTACTGTCATAGCAATGGAAAACTAAGATGTGCCATAATTTATTTAAACAATCTCCTTTTTCTTGGACAAAAAGAAAACAAGTTGAGGGAAGGTATGGCAAAAGAGATGAAAACTATAAAGAAGGCATTGGGTGAACATAAAGAAGAACTCAAAAGTTTGAAAAAACAAATCACAGAACTTATGGGAATAAAAGGTACACTAGAAGAAATGAAAATGACGATGAAGATCTATGACAGTATATTTGAAAAAGCAAAAGAAAGGATTAGTGATCTAAAGAACAGGACATCTGAAATCTTGCACACAAAAGAAAATATAGGGAAAAGAATTGAAAAATATAAGCAGGGTCTCAGAGAATTGAATGACAACATGAAGTGCATGAATATATGTGCTGTGGGTGTCCCAGAAGGAAAAGAGAAGGGAAAAGGGGCAGAAAGACTAAAGGAGGAAATAAAAACTGAAAATTTCCCATTTCTTATGACAGACATAAAATTATAGACCCAAGAAGTGCAGCAACCCTAAAACAGAATATATCCAAATAGACATACTCCCAGACACTTACTAATCAGACTGTCAAATGTCAAAGACAGAGAATTTTGAAAGTAGTATGAGAAAAGCAATCCATCATAGACAAGGGAAGCTCAATAACATTATGTGTGGATTTCTCAGCAGAAACCATGGAGGTGAGAAGGCAGTGGTATGATATATTTATGATTCTGAAAGAGAAAAACTGCCAACCAAGAATTCTACACCCAGCAAAACTGTCCTTCAAAAATGAAGGGGAGATTAAAACATTATTAGACAGTCACTGAGAGAATTTGTGACTAAGACTGGCTTTACAGGGTACTAAAGGCAGCACTGCAAGGTACTAAAGGGAGCACTACAAGCATATAAGAAAAGACAGGAAAGAAATGTCTGGAGAACAGTGTAGGTAAAGGTAAAAAGAGTAAAAAAGTAAAAGTAAAAAGGAGGCAAAAAAACAAAATCATATAAATCCAAAAAACAAAATGGTAAAAGAAAGTACTGCTTTATAGTAATAACAATAAGTGTTAAAGGATTACACTCACCAATCAAATGACATAGACTGGCAGAATGGATTAAAAAACAGGACTCCTCTATATGCTGTCTATTGGAGACTCATTTTAGACTCAAAGACAAAACAGATCGAAAGTGAAAGGTTGAGAAAAGACATCTCATTCAAACAACAACCAGAAAAGAGCAGGGGCAGCTATACAAATATCCAACAAATTAGACTTCAAATATAAAACAATTAAAAGAGACAAAGAAGGACATTATATGTTAATAAAATGAACACTTTAGCAAGAATATGTAACAATTATAAATATTTATGCACCAAGCCAGAGCTCTCCAAAATATATGAGGCAAACACTGACCACACTGAAAGGATATGTAGATACCTCTACCATATAGTTGGAGACTTCTATTCTCCACTCATCAATGGATAGAACATTGAAACAGAGGATCAGTAAGGAAACAGAGATTTGAATATATGATAAATGAACTAGATTTAACAGACCTTTATAGAACATTACACCTCACAGCAGCAGGATACACATTTTTCTCAAGTGCTCATGCATCATTCTCAAGGGTAGACCATATGCTGCATCTCAAAGGAAGTCTCAATAAATTAAAAAGATTGAAATTATACAAAACACTTTCTTGGATCATAATGGAATGAAGTTGGAAATCAATAACAGGCTGAGGGCCAGAAAATTCACAAATATATGGAAACTAAACAACACACTCTTAAACAACCAGTGGGTCAAGGAAAAAATTACAAGAGAAATTAGTAAATATATCGAGGCAAATGAAAATGAAAGTACAATATATAAAAATTTATAGGATGCAGCAAAGGCAGTGCTTGAGAGGGAAATTGATTGCCTTAAATGCCTAAATTAAAAAAGAAGAAAGAAGACTTCTGGGTCAAGATGGCGGCTTAACAACGTGCGCGTTTTAGTTCGTCCTCCAGAACAACTGCTAAATAACCAGAAACAGTACAGAACAGCTCCTGGGGCCACGTCAGTGAGAAGACACACAGTGTACCCCAGTCTGGACCAGCTGGACTGACTGTGAGCACCCCCCAGAACCGTGAGTTCCCAAAGCTGAGGCAGTCAGCGCCCCTCCCCCACAGGCCCCTTCCCAGAGGGGAAAGGAAAGGACTTTACCAGCAGCAGGGACTGGGCACAAACAAATGCCAATTGTGGAACTAATTAACAAATTCTGACTACTAAAAATAGGCCCCCAGCTTAGGTGAACCTGATCAAAACAGAGGTTGCTCATTTTTGCCCTGGCACCAAGGGGGCAGGATTGACAGAAAAAGGGGGGGGGGGGAAAAGAAGGAAACAGAGGTTTTTGTGGCTGTGTATCTACAAAGGCTTGACTGCCTCTGGATACAGTGGCAGGACTTTTCAGGCTGCAACTGCCCCAGGCATAGGCAGAAGTGAGCTCTTTTGGGGGCTTATCTGGAGCCTGTACCTTCCCCAGGGGAGGGGTGAAGCCCCACCCAGGTGGAATCCCTCCATCAAGGAATTCAGACACCAGGGCTTGGTAATTTGAAGCCATTAAAACCAGCCTACAACCTCTCGTCTGTCTCCACCACACCCCCAGGAGGGAGAGCCTGCCAAAGTTAAAGGTACTGCATCATCTTATGCTGGTGGGACCTGCAGTCAGACAAGCACCACACACAGGGCAGGATAAGAAAAACAGAGTCCAGAGACTTCACAGGAAAGTCTTTCAACCTGCTGGGTCTCACCTTCAGGGAAAACCGATGGAGGTGACTCTTTCCTCCTGATAGGAGGCCAGTTTGGTCTGGGAAAATCTGGCTGGGGTATATAATATCTAAGTAGACCCTCCTAAGTGTGTGTGTGTGGGGAGGCACCACACAAGCAGGGCAAGAAACAAGAAAACAAGAACTGAAAAAATCTCCTCTTTTAAACAAAACTTAAGCTAAAGGTCCAGATAAAGCTGAACGGAATGTCAAAGAACAGATAGACAACAAATTCATCCAGCAAGAAAACCCTAGATAAAAGAAGTGAAAGCAATCTCCAGAATAAACTAATTAAGGTAATTAAATGCCTAGACACCAGCAAAAAGTAACAAATCACACTAGGAAAATAGAAGATATGGCCCAGTCAAAGAACAAACCAACAATTCAAATGACATACGGGAGCTGAAACAATTAATTCAGAATGTACGAACAGACATGGAAAACCTCATCAAAAACCAAATCAATGAATTGAGGGAGGATATAAAGAAGGCAAGGAAAGAACAAAAAGAAGAAACTGAAAGTCTGAAAAAACAAATCACAGAACTTATGGGAATGAAAGACAGAGTAGAAGAGATGAAAAAAACAATGGAAACCTACAATGGTAGATTTCGAGAGACAGAACATAGGATTTCTGAACTAGAGGACAGAACATCTGAAATCTGACAAGAAACAGAAACTATAGGAAAAAAAATGGAAAAATATGAGTAGGGACTCGGGAATTGAAAGACAATATGAAGCGCATGAATATACATGTTGTGGATGTCCCAGAAGGAGAAAAGAAGGGAAAAAGAGGAGAAAAACTAATGGAGGAAATTATCACTGAAAATTTCCCAACTCTTATGAAAGACTTAAAATTACAGATCAAAGAAGTGCAGCGTACCCCAAACAGAATAGATCCAAATAGACATACTCCAAGACATTTAATAACCAGAACGTCAGAGGTCAAAGAGAAAGAGAGGATCTTGAAAGAAGCAAGAGAAAAGCAATCCATCACATACAAGGGAAGCCCAATAAGACCATGTGCAGCTCTCTCAGCAGAAACCATGGAGGCGAGAAGACAGTGGGATAATATATTTAAATTATTAAAAGAGAAAAACTGCCAACCAAGAATTCTATATCCAGCAAAATTGTCCTTCAAAAATGAGGGAGAAATTAAAACATTTTCAGACAAAAAATCACTGAGAGAATTTGTGACCAAGAGACCAGCTCTGCAAGAAATACTAAAGGGAATACTAGAGACAGATACGAAGACAGAAGAGAGAGGTGTGGAGAAGAGTGTAGAAAGGAAGACTATGAGTAAAGGTAAAAAGAATGAAAATTAGATGTGACATATAAAATCTAGAAGGCAAAATAGTAGAAGAAAGTACTACCCATGCAGTAATAACACTGAATGTTAATGGATTAAACTCTCCAATCAAAAGACATAGTCTGGCAGAATGGATTAAAAAACAGGACCCATCTATATGCTGTCTCTACTGAAAGGACACGAGGCCAAGGACACAAATGGGCATTTACATACCAATGTTTATAGCAGCATTATTAACAATTACCAAGAGATGGAAACAGCCAAAATGTCCATCAACAGATAGTTGACTAAACAAACTGTGACATTTACATAAGATGGAATATTATGCAGCTATAAGACAGAATAAAGTTATGAAGTATGTAACAACATGGATGGAACTTGAGAACATTATGCTGAGTGAGACTAGCCAGAAACAAAAGGACAAATACTGTATGGTCTCACTGACATGAACTTACATTAGTGAATAAACTTGGAATATGTTGTTAATAACAGAGACCATCAGGAGATAGAAATAGGGTGAGATATTGGGTAATTGGAGCTGAAGGGATACAGATTGTGCAACAGGACCGAATATAAAAACTCAGAAATGGACAGCACAATACTACCTAACTGTAATGTTATTATGTTAAAACACTGAATGAAGCTGCATGTGAGAATGATAGAGGGAGGAGGGCTGGAGGCGTAAATGAAATCAGAAAGAACGATAGATGGTAAAGATCAAGATGATATAATCTAGGAATGCCTAGAGTGTATAATAATAGTGAAATGTACAATGTACAAATTTTAAAAATGTTTTTGCATGAGGAAGAACAAAGGAATGTCATTATTGCAGGGTGCTGAAAATAAATTATAATTAATACTTTAAAATGTCACCTTATGCGTGAGACTAAAGCAAAAAATGTTTATTTGTTACAAAATTTATATTTTGACTAAAGCATTTCCTAATATAACTCATGTAGATAGTTTGATTGAATGTCATAAGTACTTGGAATCTCAGGTAGCACATGAGATTTTGTTGGTTTGTCCAGAATGATGCCCCGATGAATCCCAGAGTGATTTGATCAGTGACTGGAAAAGTATTTGCAAGCCCCCTTCAGGGAATGGTGAGAGTGGGGAGAAATTCAACTTCCCCAAGTTGAATTCTTGATATTCTCACAAGCAGTGTGGACAACCAAAGCTATAGGCTGAGCCCCCAGTCTTGGGGTTTGTTCACATGAAACTTAACCCCACAAAGGATAGGTCAAGTCTACTTAAAATTTAGGCCTAAGAGTCACTCCCAAGAGAGCCTCTTTTGTTGCTCAGATGTGGCCTCTCTCTCCAGTCAACATGACGAGCAGTCTCACCACCCTCCCCCTCTCTGTGTGGGATATGACTCCCAGGGGTGTGGACCTTCCTGGCAACGTGGGACAGAGATCCTGGAATGAGCTGAGACTCAGCATCAAGGGACTGAGGAAAACCCTAGAATGAACTGAGAATTAACATCAAGGGATTGAGAGAACCTTCTAGACCAAAGGGGGAAGAGTGAAATGAGACTAAATGTCAATGGCTGAGAGATTCCAAACAGAGTTGAGAGGTTATCCTGGAGGTTATTCTTATGCATTAAGTATATATCACCTTGTTGTTCAAGATGTAGCGGAGAGGCTGGAGGGAACTGCCTGAAAATGTAGAGCTGTGTTCCAGTAGCCATGTTTCTTGAGGATGATTGAACAATGATATAGCTTTCACAATGAGACTCTGTGAATGTGAAAACCTTGTGTCTGATGCTCCTTTTAGTTACTATATCAACAGAAGAGTAGAACATATGGAATAAAAATAAATAATAGGGGGAACAAATGTTAAAATAAATTTAGTTTGAAATGCTAGTGGTAAATGAAAGCGAGGGTAAGGGGTATGGTATGTATAATCTTTTTTTTTCTCTGTTATCATTTTATTTCTTTTTCTGTTGTCTTTTTATTTCTTTTTCTAAATCGATGCAAACGTCCTAAGAAATGATGAATATGCAACTATGTGATGTTATTAAGAATTACTGATTGTATATGTAGAATGGAATCATATCTTAATGTTTTGTTTAATTTTTTTTAATTAATAAAATAAGTTAAAAAAAAGAAGAAAGAGCAAAAATCAAAGAAATAAATGTTCACCTGGAAAAACTAGAGAAAGAACAGCAAACTAACCCCAAAGCAAACAAAAGGAAAGAAATAATAAAGATTAGAGCAGAAATAAATGGTATTGAAAACATGAAAACAATTGAGAAAATCAACAAAACCAGAAATTGGTTCTTTGAGAAAATCAGTAAAATCGATGGACCCTTAGCTAGGCTGAAAAAAAAGAGGATGCAAATAAATAAAATCAGAAATGAAAGAGGAGACATAACCACTGACCCCCTAGAAATAAAGGAGGTAATGAGAGGATAGTATTGCAATTATATGCTAATAAACTAGACAACATAGATGAATTAGACAACTTCCTAGAAAGGCATGAACAACCAACGTTGACTCAAGAAGAAATAGACAACCTCAACAAACCAATCACCAGTAAGGACGTTGAATCAGTCATTAGGAAGCTCCCCCCAAAAGAAAAGTCCAGGACCAGATGGCTTCACAGGGGAATTTTACCAAGCATTCAAGAAAGAGTTAGTACCAATCTTGCTCAAACTCTTCAAAATAAAAAAAAGGGTAGAGAGAAAATTAATTGTCTCATTCTTTGAGCCAACATCACCCTAATACCAAAGCCAGACTATTACCACAAGAAAAGAAAATACCAGACCAATCTCTTTAATGAATATATATGCAAAAATTGTAACTGCGAATTGGGATTTAAGGGATGATTTTTTTTTTTTAACATGGGCAGGCACTGGGACTTGAACCCGGGTCTCCGGCATAGCAGGCAAGAATTCTGCCACTGAGCCACCATTGCACCACCCAAGGGATGATTTTAACGACTGAATTATTATATAGATGTTCCTTTTGCTTTCTGGGATTTTGAGGTTGACGAAGAAGAGTACCTGGAAGCCCTAAACTATAATTAAGTTGTTTGGACATCTAGAAGGATTGTAAGAGCCCTTATCTTTTATCTAGTGCCTGTGTAACTGTAAGAGCTGTTATAGCCTTTATCTGGTTATTTTCTTATGGTCCTTAACACTGAGGAAAAAGTCATTAACTAGCCTCAGTCCCTTACATTTGTTAACCATCCGCTAAGCTCTGCCATTGAAAGATAGATAGCTCTGCCTCCTTTCCTTTCAATTTATGTTAACTTCTGTTAACAACGTTTAACAATGTTTTCTTTTCTGTTTTAAACTTACTATTTGCTCTGTTTTCTAGTCTGCCCTGAATTTACTATCTGAATTGACTTCATCTCCCCTTGCTAGAATTCTTAAAAAACCTCAAATCTCCTTTGTTCAGAGAGACAGATTTTGGGCTGTTAGGCTGTTTACTCTCCTACTACATGTGTAATAATAAACTCTTTTTCTTTTTGAAATCCTGGTGTCTCAGAAATTGGTTATTGAGTGCGTCGGGTAGAAGAATCCATGGACTTTGTCGGGTAACAGAATCCTCAACAAAATACTTGCAAATTGAATCCAGCAGCACACTAAAAGAATTATATACCAGGCTCAAGTGGGATTTATTACATGTATGCAAGGCTGCTTCAGTGCAAGAAAATCAATTAATGTAATATACCATTATCAATAAGTTAAAGCGAAAAAACGACATGATCATCTTGATTGATGCAGAAAAGGCATTTGATAAAATTCTACATCCTTTCTTGATGAAAACACTTTAAAGA
This sequence comes from Tamandua tetradactyla, assembly GCF_023851605.1. NCBI lineage: Eukaryota > Metazoa > Chordata > Mammalia > Pilosa > Myrmecophagidae > Tamandua > Tamandua tetradactyla. The sequence continues at coordinate 63,875,889 of NC_135344.1, forward strand.
CTAAGAATAGAAGGAAATTTCCTCCATACGATAAAGGGAATATTTGAAAAACCCACAGCTAACATCATCCTCAATGGGGAAAGACTGAAAGCTTTCCCTCTAAGTTCAGGAACAAGACAGGGATGTCCACCGTCACCATTGCTATATAACATTGTGCTGGAAGTTCTAGCCAGAGCAATTAGACAAGAAAAAGAAATAAAATCATCAAACTGGAAAGGAAGAAGTAAAACTCTTGCTGTTTGCAGATGACATAATTCTATATGTTGAAAATCCCAAAAAACCTACAGCAAAACTATTAGAGCTTATAAATGAATACAGCAATGTGGGAGGGTACAAGATCAACATCCCAAAGTTGGTAGTGTTTCTATAGACTAGTGATGAGAAATAAGAGGAGGAAATCAAGAAAAAAATTCCATTTACAATAGCAACGAAAATAATAAAATATTTAAGTATAAATAAATTTAAGAACTAAGGAACCAAAAGACCTATACTCAGAAAACTATAAGAAACTGCTAAAAGAAATCATGGACGATCTAAATAAATGGAAGGGCATACTGTTTCATGGATTAGAAGACTAAATATAGTTAAGATGTCAATTCTACTCAAATTGACTTATAGATTCAATGCAACACCAACTAAAATCCCAAAAACTTAATTTTCAGAAATAGAAAACCAATGACCAAATTTATTTGGAAGGGATACAGTATGGTCTCACAAATATAAACTAATATTTTGAGAGAACTTTGAGAGTTAACGTCAAGAACACAGGTTATCAGGAAATAGAAAGAGGGTCAAGATTGGGTATTTGGTGCTGAAGGAACAGATAGTGAAATAGACTGATTGTGAAAATTCAGAAATGGATAGCACAATACTACCTGATTGAAGCATGATAATATAAGACAACTGAATGAAGTTGAATGTAAGTATTTTTTTTGGGAGAAGGGCTGGGTTCACATATGGCACCAGAAAGAAAGATAGAGGATAAAGTCTGAGACAGTGTAACTGAGGAATAAATAGGGTGGACATTGATGATGATTAAATGTACAAATATAAGAGTGTTTTGCATGAGGGGAACAAATGAACATCAACATTGCAAGGTGTTGAAAATGGGATGGTATACATGAAAAAATATAATCAATGCAAGCTAGGGTCTATAGACGACAGTAACATTGTAATATGCATCCACTGAATGTAATAAAAGTATTATGCCAAAATTGAATGTCAAGAAGTGGGGGATCTGGGGGAGGGTTCTGGGATTCTTTCAGAACAAAAGGAAATGTCTTCATATAGACAGTCATGGCAAAGGCATGGTGTGCTGGTTTGAAAGGCTGTATGTCCCCCAGAAAAGCCATGTTTTAATCTAAATCCCATTTCGAAAATGGCAGAATAATCCCTATTCAATACTGTATGTTTGAAACTCTAATCAGATCATCTCCGTGGAGATGTGATTTAATCAAGAGTGGTTGTTAAGCTGGATTAGGTGATGACATGTCTCCACCCATTTGGGTGGGTCTTGATAAGTTTCTGGAGTCTTATAAAAGAGGAAACATTTTGGAGAATGGAGGAGATTCAGAGAGAGCAGAGAATGCTGCAGCACCATGAAGCAGAGAGTCCACGAGAGAGCAACCTTTGGAGATGAAGAAGGAAAATGCTTCCCGGGGAGCTTCATGAAACCAGAAGCCAGGAGAGAAAGCTAGCAGATGATGCTGTGTTCACCATGTGCCTTTCCAGCTGAGAGAGAAGCCCTGACTGTGTTCGCCATGTGCCTTCTCACTTGAGAGAGAAACTCTGAACGTCACCGGCCTTCTTGAACCAAGGTATCTTTCCCTGGGTGGAAGCCTTTGATTGAACATTTCTATAGACTTGTTTTAATTGGGACATTTTCTTGGTCTTAGAACTGTAAACTAGCCACTTATTAAATTCCCCTTTTTAAAAGCCACTCTGTTTCTGGTATATTGCATTCAGGCAGCTAGCAAACTAGAACACATAGTTATATGATTATACCGGGAACCCTTGATTTTTTACCTAGGTTGGATTGTGTGAGTGCAAATGAAACTATTTAAAAATGAAAAAAATGTTGGTTAGTAATATTTTCCTCATTACCCTTCTTCTTACATTTTTTCCCCTAGACTTTCTGTATGTCTAGGAAAAGATCTTTTCTGATAAATCTGGGAATAATTTGGTTATGTTCTTCTTTCTAATTTCAAATGCTCTGGAGATGTTGAATTATGCATTAATTTTGGCAGAATTGTTATCATTACAATATTGAGACTTCCCATTCAATATTATGACTTTCCTCTCTTATTCAGGTTTACATGATCAGGCTCTCAGTAGAGTTTTGAGCCTGTTACTACAGTTTCTTTTTTGTTAAGACTGTTCTTAGGTATTTTATAATTTTTGTGGTTATTTTAAGGTGATTTTTCCATGTTATTTTCTACTGCTTACTGTTCATATATAATTTTGCTACTGACTGCATACTTGAATAGTATTTATATGATGAAGTCTAATATGTTAATGTGCTTGGGATTCTCTCTGCATGGATTGCTTCTGAATCTGCTGGATACATAATTAACAGGAAGAACATGTACTTTAAAAGATTAAATTATTGCTGTACTCCAGTATTATAGGGAATAGCAGCATTTGTCTTAGGAAAACCCTTAGTGGCTCTTTTGGTTGTGAAATTCCTAGATGGGTGAAAGTTGAAAAAAAGGTAAATGGTACTGTTCTGCCTTATTAAATAACAGGAAAAGGCCTACATTTTGCTGAAGAGGAAGGAGGGTGGATCCCTAAGAATGAGAAAGGAAGAGACCATGCAGAATAATGACCTCAGTGGGGAAGAGACACCCCTCCCCCCACAGATGTAGCTACTAAAATTCCCTGTAAGGGGAGGGCTGAGGGATGGTGACATCTACTGTTAAATTCTTAGTGGATTTCTATTCTGTGTCCTGTAGTGATCCTTCTCAGCTTCCCTAAACCTGTAAATTTCTATTATATGCAGCTATCTTCATTAATGGTAGTTTGGGGAACAAAAGAAACAGGGCTATTTTCCATGTTGCAGATATTGCACAGGAAGTGAGTAGAGTAGGAAATCAAAGTAAGAGGAAACAAGAGAAAGGCAAACACTCCTCACCAATAATTCTCAGAGATACCAAAGAGGGCGAAGGACCTCAAGTTCAATGGAGAGGACAGTCAACTTTTTTGGAAAGTAAATTGCTCATGACATTGGAGGAGTTGCAAAGCCCCAGGTGCAGGGCCTTGCAATTGGATGGCAGGATTTCTAGTTTCTCAGGCTTTGGAGGTATTAGGGCATGGCATGAGGTCAGTTCTGTTCCAAGAGGAGGGCTCTTTTATGAAAGAGAGTCTTAGGGCTTTGGAGAGTCATGTTCATGGATTTTGGTATTCTAATGAAAGTGATGCATTTGCTCCCCATAAAAATGGAGATTTTTATTTTATTTTTCATTTCAGGGTTTACCAAAAGCCCTAGAGCCCATCCATGGATGCTGGTCCATGAACCTTAGGTATATGAAATATCTCTGCTTTAGAAGGCACAGTAAATGAAATGACCAGCTTCCCCCAAGAGTAACTGCTGCCAGATTTGGGCTTCTAGGTTCTTGGCTATGTCACGAGAAAGAATTCAAGGGCACAGTACAGATTAAGCAAGCAGGTAGAGAATGTATTTAATATACACATGAGAAGAATGCACAGATGTTCTTGCAAGAGGAAAGAGGCAAGAGGCTTTGATACTGTGGGAAGGGTTTATATATATATATATATATAGTTTTTCTGTTCTTTTTGTAATTTTGTACTAGTTGTTTTATTGCTTTCCCCCCCTTCCTTCTTAGCTGAAGTCTGATCCTGGATAACTCTTTCACGCACCCAGCGCTGTTTACTGCTGCCAGTACTTGTTTATTGCCATCAAAGGGTGTTTACCGCTGTTTTCCTCAGAGATGTCTTTCTCCTTATGGCCTGACTGCTCTCTGGAATTTGCCTTTTGCTCAACAGCCAGCCATTGCCCTAATTCTAACCCTGCCTCAGTGACATCTGATGTAATTCTAGTGCAGTGTAATAATAGACAAGAAATGAGCACTATGGGTTCTTCTTAAATTGCTTGCAACACTCCTGAGCCAATTTTATCCATCTTCCGTACCACCATATGTTAATGAGATAACTATTTTTTTGTTTTTAGCCAGTCAGTTCTACTGTTTGGGTCCTTACCTATAATGTAGTATAAAATCAGATCTACTTAGAATGATAGAGGTATGACTTTTATGGTAAATGCCAGGACAGTTTTCTAGTATTTGTTATTAAGGACTTAACAATTTCTCTCTATCTTCAATAGTGTTAAGGATGCATTTTCATATTCTGTTTTATCTCAAATTGTGGATCAAACCAGAGAGTCTGGTTCTTTTCAGTTCTGGGCAGAAATGAAGAAATATAGCTACCAAAGGGGAGATATTTCTTAAAGTTACTGAAAAGTTTTCTGAATAATTCAAGAGATGCAAAAGTCCTGTAATGGAATAACGAAAGACTGATTGACATTTTTCTTACAATTTTAATAAGAGGTAATTTGATAATTTACTGCTGGCTAGCATCTACCTTGGGGACACGAATTAGAAGTAGTTTCACTGCTAAAATGATACCTAGAGGGCTAAAACAAAGCAATTGATAAGGGTTTCAAAATATCTTCACAATAGTCAAACTATCTTCAAAAATCATCCTGAATAAGTGATTATTTTACCACTATTATCCTGCCACTATTATATTGACAGAGAAAATTAGGTTTTAAACGATAGTTTATGGTGAGATGGTGCCAACTAGGATTTTCAAATTTAACCCAACTAGATTAGGGAGCCAACATTTTTGGGGGAGAACAAGGTTTATTCTGTTTCACTCTCACAATAATCCCATAAGATAGGCATGGAAGATAAGAAAAATGAGTTTCAAAGAGATAAGTAATTTATCCTTAGAGAGAACATAATGGAACCAGCAATCGAATACAAGCCCGTTAGACCCAAACCAAGGAAGTGCTTTCCACCAGATGTGCTTTTGCCATCGTGGAGTCATAACGGATTCTCTGTTAGAACATTATGAATACGGGGGCATGAAAGACTGAATCAAGGTTCCCTCTGCTATTTCTTTTTTTTTTTGTCCAAACTCTACAAACTCTACACTCAATACACCAGTGGAACTTTGTTGCTTCTGGGAAGGGATGATACAACCAAAAAAAAAAAAAAAGAAGAAGAGAAGGCTGTGAGTGCTAAGAGGGAAGTGTCTCCACATGTACCTCCAAGAAGGTGAGGTAGTGGGGAAATATATATTTCTTTCAGTGATAGCAGAGAACAGAATTGACCCCTGGTGAAAGGGGTACCAGTGTCCTGGCTCCCCAGCCTGGGCTGTGTCTGTGCCTATGTGTCTACTGAAAGTATACTCCAGGTAGGCTGGGGGTGTATGACTGCCTCACTTTCCAGCGAAGGCTTGGGAAGAGACCTAAGGTTTGTAGAGAAGCTTCTTCCCACCAAAGAATGGTGCAGTAGTGGAGATACCACAGGAGAGGTCTGGGCAGAGGGTGATGATGCCTGCCCCCCGATTCACCTGGGGGTGCCAGAGGAGGGCAGGAGAGCATTAGAATGTTTTCGATGCCCTCAAGAGAGGCGCGGGTTGGCTGAGAGAAGATTAATGGATCAGAAGTGGCCTCCAGGTCAAGACGAAGGGAAGTAAGAGGCAGTTGCTGTATGTAGCATTGGAATGAGAAACCACAGTTGGATCAGATGCTCACCCTAAAGACACAGCAATAGGAGTTACCTCTCTGTGGAGACTGGTGGATGGAAGAGAGCCCCCAAGAACCAGATACCTCATCCCCTGAAGGAAAGAACTTTCCAGAGTCCCTGGGTAATAGTGGAACAGAGGGTCCCTGGATTTTCCTAGGGAAAATTCCTGAATAGTCATGAAAAACATGAGTGATCATTGATTTGACTGAGTTCACCTGGAAAGTATTAGATGAAACTTTCTGCTCTTAAGCAGAAATATAAGTTGGAACAAAATTAAATTCAGATAAAGGAGAGTAAAATACATTTGTGCATATTTGAGTTTATGACTGTAAAAATCCATTCCCCACTATATAATAATACAAAACAAATCAGAGTATTTCCTGCCTGCCCCCAAGTTTTCTACAGTTTTCTATCGATTTCTCCCTTATTTCCTCCCACACGCTGAATTGCTAGGCTATCCTTGTCAGCTCTGTTGGATTTAAAGGGCAGAAGCTCCAGGAGGTTCAGAAGATGTCAAGTTGTTAGTTATTATTGTAATAACTGTTCAGTTAAATAAAAGCTCTATGAATTTGTATATTGAAAAATTTGGGATAGTTCCTATTTATTTTGGCTTTGTTATTTGTGCAATACAAGCTTTCTCTTTAATTATTAATTTAGCTGTTTTTTCTAGCAATTCTTGGCTATAAATAAGTGTTTTCAAAGCATTATCCACAAACCACTAAGGATTTTTTCCTAGCATGAGAGCTGTTATATATGAAACTGTTGACTCTATAAGTAGTGTTTGACCATGAATAAATACTGATAGTGTGTATTAAATGTATATGATAGTTATTTCACGATTTGGGGAGGAGTGCTGAGAACAAAGAATATGGGTTAGAGAAGACTGGTATATCTTATTGTGATTGAATAACCAAAGGAATTACATTGTTTGCTAATTATAATGGAAACAGAAATTATTATTGGAGATTGTATAATTTAAAAATAATTTTGCTTGCTATAAAACAGTTGCAATTCAATTTACAAATATTCTTGACCACTTAATATATTTAAAATACTCTAACAATTATGTCTCTAAGACTTTAGTGTTGAACCCATTTGATTTCTTTCTCTTCATTACTATTTTGGCTAGCAGTTTTAATGATAACATAACTTCAAGACAACAAATGCTAGTTTTTCCCACAAAGGCACAAAAAATTATTCTAAAATACGTCACTCACAATGAAGTTGTTTTGTCAGCCTGGTACCCTAAATGCAGCTGAGCTGATCATACAACATCCTGGAAGCTCTTCCAAGGACTGTGGTGAAGACAAATAGGGACCAGGAGGCCAGCTCTATAGAGGTGGCCAGTCCCATGGGGATGGGGGTTGGGAAAAACCAGTCCCTCATTATAAGTCCCAAAGGCCTGAGTTAGATTCTAGTTTAATGAATCAGAGTTGTAATTGGAGGGAATTAGATGAAAGACAACATCAGGATTAGTGAGTAGCAATCTTTAGTGGTCCTGAAGATCAGGTTCTTCTATTGGTTATAGTAGAAGAAAGAGGAGGGGGTCATGTCTGAGTGGGTATTCAGAGTTTGTCATGGGCTACCATACCATCCTCTCTTCTAGCTGCTCCAGAACATGGGAGGTTAGAAGGGATAAATATTTTTTATCATCACAATTGACTTCTTTTCTGTGAAAAATAGTATGTACAAAATAGCAATGAGTTTCAAGGCATAGCACAACAATTTGTGTAGAATAGATTTCAGAGTTTGGTATGGGTTACAATTCCACAATTTTAGGTTTTTACTTCTAGTTGCTCGAAGATACTGGAGACTAAAGAAATGATCAATTTAGTGATTCAGCAATCATATTTGTTTGTTAAATCCTACCTTCTCTGTATAACTCCACCATCACCTTTGATCTTCCCATCCCTCTCTTTTGGGGTGTTTAAGCTATGGCCATTCTAGCTTTTTCACGTTGGAAGGGGCTGTCAATAATATGGGATAGGGAGATGGAACTAGCTGGTGTTCTGGAGAGGCTGGGCCCTCTAGGTTTCAGGACTTATCTGGTCCAAGGACCCATCTGGAGGTTGTAGGTTTCTGGAAAGTTACCCTAGTGCAGGGAACCTTTGTAGAATCTTATATATTGCCATAGGTGTTCTTTAGGATTGGCAGGAATGGTTTTGGCTGGGGTCTGACGAGTTATGCAAGATATGGATGAGAATTTTATAGGCCTCTCTTAAATGTTGTCAACACTTTCTTCAGGCACTTCAGGAATGGATCCCATGGGCCCAGACCCTGGTTCAGACCAGGGTTTGCAGTATTTATTGTCAACTGGATCAAAGTTGGGATAGGTTGGGACTGATGGGGCCTGGGATTATAGGAGGGTATTTTTTCCTGTTTATTGCCAATCTATAATGTTGCTATGTTGTCTTTAAAATATCAACATTTTGGTAGAAGACATTATTTGCAGGGTACAGAAGTAGTTGACATGTATATTTTACATGCAATTTGGTCATTTGCAAAAGCACTTCTATAAATACGCAGGCTATGAAATTCTACAGATGTTGGAAGATGGTGGGAGTGTACATCTGCCAGAACTGAGTGTGAGTGTTCCTGGGACTTGAAAAGAGCTGCCATAGAAGAGGTCTAGGCCCAGAATGACAAATAAATCTCATTTGATGGGATGCTGATGGATTTCATATGGCTGGAATGTTGTATTGAGAAGAGCTATTTTGAGACAAGGCTCAAAAGAGAAGAATGCCTTAATTAATCACCTATGTCTACCATGGGATGGTGAGAGGAGAGGATATGTTAGTCATGAACTTAGTAGTATTTGAAATTCTCTTGTTTATTTATTTGCTGACTTGTTTACCTTCTGCCTCATCACTTCTAGAATATAAACATCATGAGAGCATGCACCTTGCCTGTGTTGTCTTTGGATCCATCTCCCGGACCCAGAGTAGTGTCTGCAACATTGCAGATATTCAAAGAATATTTGTTGAATGTATTTTCTATTTTTCACTTGGCCTATGAAGATTTTAATAAGGTATTTAAAGAAAAGCCAATACTTTGGAAACTCTGGCTCAAATTGAGAAATGCTGTCAGAATAAAATACACAATGGAGTTTGAAGAGTTCATAGAAAAAAAATGTAGCCCATCTCAATTTTCCATATTTATTACATGTTGAAAGAATGTTTGTTTGGACATCGTGATTAAAATTGATTTCACTTATTTATTTTTTAAATAAGGCTACTAGAAAGTTTAAAATGACATACGGGATTTCTACCTTCTTCCTTTGGGATGCTGCTGGACTAGATCGTGTTCTGCTCTGCATGCCGAGAAAGCTGATGCTCTATCCTACAAGCATTGGGAAGCCCTAGGAGGACTTTCAACAGAGGCACACCCAGACAAGATTTGAATCTGTGCGGCTAATGCAGGGGACCTTGTGGAGGACATCTGGGAGGGAAGTGGGACTGCAGGCAGTTAGGGAACTGCTGCAAGGATCCAGGTGAGGCATGAAAAGGGTCTGAAGTAAGGTGGTGGAAGTGTGAGTGGTGAATAGAGGACTCAGCACTGTGTGTCTCTTGAAGTTCTAGATTTTATTTCAGTGTAAATGAAGGTTGCCTGGGCTAGCATATTGGTGTTGGTTCTGCTGAGAATGGCCCCTGAATTTTTCACAGCAGTGGACCAACTTCAAGGGGATGTCTTTTTTTCCAAGTTTATCATGGTAGGAATGGAGAAAGTTGGGCCCTGGGAGTCTGAGCTATATCTGTTTCAATGCTTTATGCTTTTCCTGTGAAGGTGAGAAGTCAGAATGGTATTCTCTCCCAAGTTGACCTCCCTACTTGGTCCTGGCTTTAGTTTCTGTGCTGCTAAAGCAAATGCCATGCAATGGATTGGCTTAAGCAACAGGAATTTATTGAGATTAGGTGGAGTTCAAAAAGGCATCATCAAGGCAATGCTTTCTCGCCGAAGACTGTGACATTCTGGAACTGGCTGCCAGTGAGCCTTGGTCGTGGGCTTCTCTGTCACATGGTAATGCACACGGAGCTCCTCCTGGCCTCTCCTTTCTCTTCTGGGTTCCATTGACTTTCAGCTTCTTGCTTCCCGTGGTTTTCTCTCTTTCTATCTGAGTTTCAATTCCACTTATAAAGGACTCCATTAATAGGATTAAGACCCATCCTGATTGCGGTGGGTCACACCTTCACTGCAGGAGCCTCATCAAGAGGTCTTATGTACAATGAGTTCATACCCACAGGAATGGATTAAGTTTAAAAACATGTTTTCCTGGGGTACATATGGCTCCAAACCACTTCAGTCCCATGATGGCTATTTCTATTTGTCCTGCTGCTGAATTCAGGGATCTCATACTTAAAAACATTATTAATTCTTATTAATCTATAAATTATTACTGTGTAAGTTAATACATTATTGCTTTGCTTAATGTTGAGCCATATATGGATGTACTTAACAAGAACAACCAAAAAAGTATTGTGATAGAAGTTATAGTAAAGTGTACAAATCATAATCTTGATCATTTTTACCTTTGTATGCATCCACATGCCTATCACCTAGATTAGGCATAGCACATTTCCAGAATGCTCCCTCCTGCTCCTATCTGGTCAATATACCTTCTCCAAAGATGACCACTAAAACTCTGTCATCATAGGCAAAACTAACAGGCATAATTTCAGTGAATTTTTAGTATTATAAATGTCTTTGTATCTGGCCACTTGCATTTTTTTTTCTTTTTTTCAGAGTGGGATTGCAAGCCAGGAAACAGCAGTCAAAAATTTTTTAATTCAGTGTATGTGTTCATGCTCTATGAGATCTTGGGGCAAATACAAAAGAAATGAAGTTGCATCTGCCTCCTTTAAGTATTTTAATTTAACTGTTCATTTACTGGGCAGAATCTTCTATGGGCTGTGAGAGCAAGGTAAATGTGGGTGTATGTCTGTGCAGTAAATTTGTGGGATGAGAAAGGAGAGTAGCTTAGGTAAAATCTGGGTTAGGAGAGTGTAAATTCTGCAGGCCAGATACAGTCTCTGTAAACATAGTGATGTATCAAAAAAATTTGCAAAGCTACCACACCTCACGTGCATGCCTGTTGTTGCAGGTACTTGCCCGACAATTAACCACTGAGAGTGGCAGTACCTTACCTGCTGAACCCATCTTCTTTGACTGAGATATTTGTTGGAGGTTTCAAAAGCTAGACATTTGTGTCAGTTTGTGCACCTGCAGATGTTTTTTTGAGTGAGAACAGTAGTGGACAAGTAGAGAGAATTTGACTTTAGGAACTCAATTGAAAATTTTCTGAAAATGCCTTTTGAGTTCAGTTATTTCAACTGTAAACTTGATGGCAGAGCATTTATGTCTTATGTTTCTTTTCCAGCCCCTCTGATACAGGACCTCATTCATTTTGGTGATATTCTTATTTTGTCCTGGTTTCAGAAGATATGGTAGATCCATTGACTTTAGTTGCACATATAATGCTACACTGTTGACCTCAAAGTTCCTGTTGTTTTCTGAGCAGCTCCACATGGTATTACTACGTTTAGATTTTTAGATAATTCTGGGCTCCTTTGACTCAATATTTGGGACTTATGGTAGGTGAAAAATATTTTCAGCTCCAAAACATAGTTTTATCTCCATAGCAGCGACATTTGGAGAGGAAAGATGAACGGCCCTCCCTTCCGAACCAGTCTCACATTTTTAGAGTAGTGTCTTTTGCTGAATCCAGACGTTAAACATCTCAAGGCGCTTAGGTCCTCCATCCAAAATGTGCTGTGTTCTCTTTTTTTGGTTCTCGTCCTATTACTCTGAGTCATTTAGTTCCCTTAAAGAGATTTGATATATTTAGCAAAACATTTGCCTTCCTGGGACAGCCTTATTTGCTAGGTATGTGTTAGGTGAACCTCTGGGGAAGACCATCACGTGGTGCTACCCTGGTGTACATAAACCACACAGACAGCTCAAAACAGGTCATTTAGTCTGTGTGCTGGAGAATGAGCTGGCACAGTTTGCTGTTTTAACAGACTAGTGAAGCATCATGAGATAGCAAACCATTTAAAAAGCATTAGGCAGAGTTAACAATTGCCTTAATCTATCAGGCTCTGTAGGCATCCTGTTCAGTGTATTCATTACAGTTGTCAACTCACCTAGCTCTGTTTCATTTATCTGCTCCCTTTCTTCACAAAGTGCTTCTGAATATATTTTTAAAGACTTTAATTTTGAGATGATTTCAAACTTACAGGACAGTTGTAAAAATAATACAAACCCTATACAGAGAACTTCAACATACCTCCACCCCCAGATGGCCAGATCAACCAATTTTAACATTTTGCCACATTTACCATACTGTTCTATCATCTATCTATCTATCTATCTATCTATCTATCTATCTATCTATCTATCTATCTGTCTGTCTGTCTGTCTGTCTGTCTGTCTGTCTGTCTGTCCGTCCGTCCGTCCGTCCGTCCGTCCATCCATCTAACCATCCATCCATCCATCTAATCATCTATCTATCTAATCTATTTTCTGGACATTTGGGAGCAGGTTGCACACATCATAGTCCCTGGACACATAATACTTCCACGTACATTTCCTTCAAACAAGGATATTCACTTATGCAATCAGGTTAAGTACAGTTATCAAGTTCAAGAAATTTACATTGACATAAAGCTTACTTTTTATAATCCCAGTTTTTTCTTATGTCTCAAATATGTCCTTATGAGTCTTTTCTCCTTCATTCTTAGGTCCCATCCAGTATCATATATTGCATTTAACTGGCATTTTTCTCTTTAGTTTCTCTTTTTTTTGAAATTGTGGGGCTATATATACAATATAAATCTTCCCATCCCAACCCCTCTAGGTATATCATCAGTGGGATTAATCACATTCATGATGTTGAAGGAGCCTCACTGCCGTCCATTACTAGAACTTTCCCTTTACCCAAATGGAAACTCTATACTCATTTTGCATTCACTCCCCAAAGTCCCTGCCCCCTACCCCTGGTAATCTATATTCTACTTTCTGTCTTTGTGTCTGGTATTTTCTTTGAGGTTACCATTGGGATTAAATTTAACATCACAAATCTATAGCAATCTAATTTGCTTTGACACCAACTTAATAACTTCAATAGCATACACAAACTATGTTCTTTTACCCCTCCAACCCTCCATTCTTATGTAGTTCTTGTCATAAATTACATATTTATGCATTATGAGTCTAAAACCATTGATTTTTGTTACATTTTATGCATTTTCCTTTTAGATCTTGTAGGAAGTAAAAAGTCACCAAAATGACAACACTACTGGTATTTATATTTAGCCATATCATTATCTTTACCAGACACCTTTATTTCTTCACATGGATTTAGTCAATTGTCCAATATCCTTTCCTTTCAACCTGTAGAATTTCCATTAGCATTTCTTGCAGGGCCAGTCCAGTGGTGACAAGGTCCCTCAGCTTTTGTTTATGTGGGAATGTTTTCATTCCACCTTCATTTCTTTGTGTGTGTGTGTGTGTGTGCGCTGTATGGTGGGGTCACATTTCATTCTTTTTCCATGTGAGTTTCCCGTTATTGCAGCACCATTTGTTGAATTTTTGTTTGATTGCTTGTTTGTTTTTGAAAAGTGCATGGGCCTGGAATTGAACCCGGGTCTCCTGCATGGCAGGCGAGAATTCTACCACTGCGCTACCCTTACACACCCTACACCTTCATTTTTGAAAGACATTTTGTCGCAGTTTAAAAAATATTTATTTTTATTGACAAGTCTTCTCATACATACAGTCCATACATGGTATACAAACAGTGGCTCACAATATCATCACATAGTTGTATATTCATCACCATGTCATTTTTAGAACATTTGCATCATTCCAGTAAAAGAAATACGAGGAAAAATACATCCCATACCCCTTTCCCCTCCCTCTCATTGACGACCAGAATTTTTCAAAATTTTGTACCAAATAAACATTTTTTGCTTTAGTCTCATACATAAGTTAAAATTTTAAAATATCAATTACCATCTATTTTCAGCACTCTGCAGTATTGACATTCCTTTGTTCTTCCTCATGAGAAAACATTTTTTAAATTTGTACATTTAGTCACTATCATTATATACTCCAGGCATTCCTAGATTATACCATCTCGGTCTTTATCGTCTATCTTTCTTTCTGATATAATTTGTGCCCCTAGCCCTCCTCCCTTTATCATTCTCACATTCAGCTTCATTCAATGTTTTAACACAATTGTATTACCATTAGGTAGTATTGTGCTGTCCATTTCTGAGTTTTTACATTCAGTCTTGTTGCACAGTTTGTATCCCTTCAGTTCCAATTACCCAATATCTTACCCTATTTCTATCTCCCGATGGTCGCTGTTACCAGTGAAATTCTCCAAATTCATTCACTAATATCAGTTCATATCAGTGAGACCATACAGCATTTGTCCTTTCGTTTCTGGCTAACCTCACTCAGCATAATGTCCTTAAGGTTCATTCATGCTGTTACATACTTCTTAACTTTATTTTGTCTTTACAGCTGCATAATATTCTATCATATATATATACCACAGCTTGTTCAGCCACTCGTCTGTTGATGGACATTTGGGCTGTTTCCAGCTCTTCGCGATTGTAAATAATGCTGCTATAAACATTGGCATGCAAATGTCAATTTGTGTTCTTACCCTCATGTCCTCTGAGTAGATATCTAGCAATGGTATTGCCGGGTCATATAGCAATTCTATATTTAGCTTTTTGAGGAACCACCAAATTGTTTTCCACAGTGGTTGTACCATTTGACATTCCCACCAACAGGACCACCAGAATTTCAATCTACCCAATTTACTTTGCCCCTTGCCCCTCTATTGTTTATTTATTTATTTTATTTTTCTGTCTCTACCTTTACTTTTATTAATGTCGCTGTGAATACAAATGCCCGTACGTCAAAAGAACATGCAGAAAAGAAAAGCTCATTCAGTTCTAGTAAGTTATAACTGCAGTACTTCAGCATGTGGTTTGACATACAGGTTTTGTTCGTTATACGCATTTTTCTGCTTTTTTTCAACCGCTGTATTAGCCTTGCCTAAACAAGGCCTCAAAAAATTGGTTTAAGACTCAGAGTTGTTTCTCTCCACGGAAACCTTTAGTAAAAGGCGAAAGATTTATACGATCTGAAGAGAAACCAGAGTATGTTTATTTATTTTTTATCCATATTTTTTTACTTATCTGTCCATACCCTGGATGAAAGGAGCATCAGACACAAGGTTTTCACAATCACACAGTCATACTATAAAAGTTATATCATTCTACAATAGTCTTCAAGAGTCAAAGCTACTGGAACACAGCTCAACAGTTTCAGGTACTTCCCCTCAGCCACTTCAATAACCATTGTTTTAGTTTGCTAGCTGCCAGAATGCAGTATACCAGGAACAGAATGGCTTTTAAAAAGGGGAATTTAATAAGTTGTTAGTTTACAGTTCTAAGGCCAAGAAAATGTTCCAATTAAAACAAGTCTATAGAAATGTCCAATTTAAAGCATCTGGGGAAAGATAACTTGGTTCAAGAAGGCCGATGACGATCAACGTTTCTCTCTCTGCTGGAAGGGCACATGGCGAACATGGCGGCGTCTGCTGGCTTTCTCGTTGCTCTACCAAAAGGGACTCTCTCCAAAATGTTTCCTTTTTCAAAGGATTCCAGTAAGCAATGCCACCTTCACTGGGTGGAGACATACCTTCATGGAAATCATCTAATCAAAAGTTACCACCCACAACTGAGTGGGTCACATCTCCATGGAAACAATCAAAATGCTCCCACACAGCAATAGTGAATGAGAATTAAAGGACATGGCTTTTCTGGGGTCCACCACAGATTCAAACCAGCACAACCATAAACTAAAAAGGGACATCTGTATAATGCATAAGAATAACCACCAGAATAATCTCTTGACTCTGTTTGAAATCTCTTAGTCACTGAAACTTTATTTTGTCTCATTTCTTTCTTCCCCCTTTTGGTCAGGAAGGCTTTGTCAATCACATGATGCTGAGTCCTGGCTCATCCCGGGAGTTCTGTCCCACATCGTGAGGGAGATTTACACCCCTGAGAGTCATGTCCCACATGGCAGAGGCCAGTGATTGGCTTAGAGAGGCCACATCTGAGCCACAAAAGAGGTTCTCTGGGGGGGGGGGGGGACTCTTAGGCTTAATTTTAAGTTGGCTTAGCCTATCCTTTGCAGGCATAGGTTTCATAGGGATGAACCCCAAGACTGAGGGCTCAGCTTATTGATTTGGTTGTCCCCACTGCTTGCAAGGATATCAGAAATTCTCCAAATGGGGAAGTTTAATATTTCCTCCTTTCTCCCCAGTCCCCTAATGGGACTTTGCAAATACTTTATTCACTGCTCAAATTACTCTGGGATATATTGGGGCATTACACAAACTTGGGCAAAACAACAAGATCTGATGCCCTATTCAAGATTCCATGTAGCTATGGTGTTTATCTGAATTGACCATAAAACTTAAATTAGATAATGTGCTACCCCAAATATAAATTGTGCACCAAATAAACATCTTTTCCTTTGCTCTCTCATACAGAGGTTGAAGTTTTAAAATATGGACGATATCATCCTTTACCCAGTATTCTGATCTACCCCAGTTCTATCCAGATCAGTTTTATTCATATGTCTAGGTGAAATCTTTTTCAACTTTTTAAACAGTTCCTGAATGGAGTATTGCTATCTTTCATACTTCAGAGCTCTAACTCTGAGTCTCAGATGCTCCATAAATACCTAAAGTTTCTAGGAATGTCCAGGTTATATACTAACAGCTCAGTATCTCAGAATTTAGAAATAACAGTTATAGGGTCCTGATTATATGTGACTGCTATAACAGCTTATAATCTAGGACCCTTTACAACCTGATAAACCAGGCTCTTGACTTTTGTTCACCAAGTTTTTATATTCTAGTTAGTCCATATGAGTGAGGCATGTTAATATTTGTCTTTTCATTTCTGACATTTCATTCAACATATAGTCCTTAAGGTTCATTCACCCAGTTGCATGCCTCACAACTTCATTTCTTCTTGCTGCTGTTCAGTGGTCCATTGTATGTGCACATCAGAGATCCCCCTTCCATTCCTCAGTCACTGTACTCTTAGGTCACCTCCGTCCATGGTGCATCAGGAACACTGCTGCCATAAACACCAGTGTGCAAATGTCCATTCCAGTCTCCACACGCAGTTCCTCCAGGTATACTGAGCCACACGTTGCAAAATCATATGGCAACCCCACCCCTAGCCTCCTGTGGAACCACCACACTGCCCTCCAAGGGGCTGCATCTCTGTTTCCCTACTGGCAGTAAATAGGTACATCTCTTTCTCTGCATTTTCTCTAGCATTTGTTTCTCTGCATTCACTTTTTTAAAAAATTAATTAAAATTTTTTTTTAAATATCAAAAAACACCAAACAAACCCAAACATTCTTTTGATTATTCCGTTCTACATATATAATCAGTAATTCACAATATCATCACATAGTTGCATATTTATCATCATGATCATTTCTTGGAACATTTGCATCTATTCAGAAAAAGAAATAAAAAGACAACAGAAAAAAATTCATGCATACCCTACCCCTTACCCCTCCCTTTCATTGATCACTAGCACTTCAATCTAAATTTATTTTAACATCTGTTCCTCCTATTATTCATTTTTATTCCATGTGTTTTACTCATCTGTTGATAAGGTAGATAAAAGGAGCATCAGACACAAGGTTTTCACAATCACACAGTCACATTGTGAAAGCTATATCATTATACAATCATCTTCAAGAAACATGGCTACTGGAACACAGCTCTACATTTTCAGGCAGTTCCCTCCACCTCTCCATTTCTGTGTTCACTTTTAACCAATTTTGTTCACACATCATACAATCCAACCTAAGTAAATAGACATGCCTTTGCCACCACCCTCTACATGAAGACATTTCCTTTTCTTCCACAAAGAATCTATACCCTTCCCTGGCCTATTGACATTTAGTCTTGGCATAATGCCTTTGTTGCATTCAGTGGAAGCATATTACAATGTTACTGTTGACTATAGATCCTAGTTTGCATTGATTGTATTTTTTCCTGTATGCCATCCATTTTTGACACCTTGCAA
Source organism: Tamandua tetradactyla (assembly GCF_023851605.1). Lineage (NCBI taxonomy): Eukaryota > Metazoa > Chordata > Mammalia > Pilosa > Myrmecophagidae > Tamandua > Tamandua tetradactyla. The sequence continues at coordinate 63,893,797 of NC_135344.1, forward strand.
TGTGGACATTGACTTGTTCTCCTTCATGCAAAAACATTTTTATATTTGTACACTTAATCACCATCATTGTCCACTCTAGGCATTCCTAAATTATACCATCTCAGTATTTATCCTCTTTCTTTCCTTCTGGTTTCATACTTGACCCCAGCTCTTCTCTCTCAATCATACTCACGTTCAGCTTCATTCAGTGTACTTATATTATTGTGTTACAATCAGGTAGTATTGTGCTATCCATTTCTAAATTTTTTACAATCAGTGCTGTTTTACAATCAGTACTCCTCCAGCACCAAATGCCCACTCTCTACCCTATTTCTATCTCCTGATAATCTGTGTTCTTAACTTTAACTCTCAGAGTTCACTCATAAATGTTAATTCATACTAATGAGACCACAGAGTTTTCGGCCTTTTGTTTCTGGCTAATTTCACTAAGTTTAATGTCCTCAAGTTTCATCCACGTTGTTACATGCCTCATGACTTTATTCTGTCTTACAGCTGTGTGATATTCCTGTCAGAATTTTTTTGCTTTCAGTCCTAGTGTCTTCCTATTTTCGTCTTGCCTCCCTGGTTTCTGATGAGAAATCAACATTGAGTCTTATTGAGTCTCGTCGTATGTGACACGTCGATTCTCTCTTGGAGCTTTCAGGACGCTCTGTCTTTCACATTCGATAGCACGATGACAAGATGGCACAGTGTGGATCTCTTTGGGTTTATCCTGTTTGGAATTTATTGACTTTTTTGGATGTTTACATTCATCTCTTTTCTTAAATTCGGGAAGATTTCATCTATGATTTCTTTGGATATTGTCTCTGCCCCTTTCTAATCTTTCTTCTCTGTCTAGGGTTCCCATATGCACCTATTGTTTTGTTTGATCCTGTGTCACAGGTTTCTCAGGCTCTCTTCACATTTCTTCAAGCTGTCCTCTTCCTGCTCTTCAGAATGGTTGATTTCGATTGTCTTCTCTTCATATTCATTGATTCTTTCTTCTGTCAGCTCCAATAAGCTGGTGAATCTCTCTAGGGAATTTTTAATTCCTGTTACTGTGGTATTCAGTTCTCTTTGGTTCCTTTTGATAACTTCCATCTCTCTATTTTTTTTTTTTATTTTTTAATTTTATACACATTCTTTATTTACTGTGCCACACACATAATATACTGACTTAAGCAAGGTGCAGAAACATTTATTACAACCCCTGTTGTAAGAGGAGCTCTGCTCCCACAAACACTTCATTGTCTAAGATGACAGAGAACAATATTAGACAAGATGACTAATTAAAATCCATTAAAAAAATGTACTTTAGATTATAAACTCTTCTCTAGCCACAACTGTAACCAGTAACAAAGTCACTTTTATCAGGGTTTCCTTTTTTTTTTTTTTTTTTTAATTTTTTTATTAATCAAAAAAAAGAAAAGAAATTAACACAACATTTAGAAATCATTCCATTCTACAAATGCACTCAGTAATTCTTAGTATCATCACATAGATGTATGATCATCATTTCTTAGTACATTTGCATCGATTTAGGAAAAGAACTAGCAAAACAGCAGAAAAAAATATAGAATGTTAATATAGAGAAGAGAATTAAAATAATAATACTAATAATATATATATATATATAAAAAGAAAAAAGAAAAAACAAAAACAAAAGATACAAACACACAAACAAACAAACAAAAAACCATATTTCAGGTGCAGCTTCATTCAGTGTTCCAACATAGTTACATTACACTTAGGTATTATTGTGCTGTCCATTTTTGAGTTTTTGTATCTAGTCCTGTTGCACAGTCTGTATCCCTTCAGCTCCAATTACCCATTATCTTACCCTGTTTCTAACTCCTGCTGGTCTCTGTTACCAATGATATATTCCAAGCTGATTCTCAAATGTCGGTTCACATCAGTGGGACCTTACAGTATTTGTCCTTTAGTTTTGGGCTAGACTCACTCAGCATAATGTTCTCTAGGTCCATCTATGTTATTACATGCTTCATAAGTTTAGTCTGTCTTAAAGTTGCATAATATTCCATTGTAGGTATACGCCACAGTTTGTTTAGCCACTCGTCTGTTGATGAACATTTTGGCTGTTTCCATCTCTTTGCAATTGTAGATAATGCTGCTATAAACACTGGTGTGCAAATGTCCGTCTGTGTCTTTGCCCTTAAGTCCCTTGAGTAGATACCTAGCTGTGGTATTGCTGGGTCGTAATCCATTCTGCCATTCTATGTCTTTTGATTGGGAAATTCAGTCCATTAACTTTTAGTATTATTACTGTTTGGATAATATTTTCCTCTACCATTTTGGCTTTTGTATTATATATATCACATCTGATTTTCCTTCTTTCTACACTTTACTCCATACCTCTCTCTTCTGTCTTTTCGTATCTGACTCTAGTGCTCCCTTTAGTATTTCTTGCAGAGCTGGTCTCTTGGTCACAAATTCTCTCAGTGACTTTTTGTCTATAAATGTTTTGCTAATTTCTCCTTCATTTTTGAAGGACAATTTTGCTGGATATAGGAGTCTTGGTTGGCAGTTTTTCTCTTTTAGTAATTTAAATATATCATCCCACTGTCTTCTAGCTTCCATGGTTTCTGCTGAGAAATCTACACATAGTCTTATTGGGTTTCCCTTGTATGTGACAGATTGTTTTTCTCTTGCTGCTTTCAAGATCCTCTCTTTCTCTTTGACCTCTGACATTCTAACCAGTAAGTGTCTTGGAGAACGCCTATTTGGGTCTATTCTCTTTGGGGTGCGCTGCACTTCTTGGATCTGTAAATTTAGGTCTTTCATAAGAGTTGGGAAATTTTCAGTGATAATTTCTTCCATTAGTTTTTCTCCTCCTTTTCCCTTCTCTTCTCCTTCTGGGACACCCACAATACGTATATTTGTGCGCTTCATATTGTCATTCAGTTCCCTGATCCCCTGCTCAAGTTTTTCCATTCTTTTCCCTATAGTTTCTGTTTCTTTTTGGAATTCAGATGTTCCATCCTCCAGTTCACTAATTGTAGCTTCTGTCTCTTTAGATCTACCATTGTAGGTACCCATTGTTTTTTCCATTTTTTCTTCTTTGTCCTTCACTCCCATAAGTTCTGTGATTTGTTTTTTCAGATTTTCTATTTCTTCTTTTTGTTCTGCCCATGTCTTCTTCATGTCCTCCCTCAATTTATTGATTTGGTTTTTGAAGAATTTTTCCATTTCTGTTCGTATACTCAGCATTAGTTGTCTCAGCTCCTGTATCTCGTTTGAACTATTGGTTTGTTCCTTTGACTGGGCCATATCTTCAATTTTCCGAGCGTCATCCATTATTTTCTGCTGGTGTCTGGGCATTTGATCAGATTTCCCTGGGTGTGGGACCCAGCTGGTTGAAAGCTTTTTCTGTGAAATCTCTGGGCTCTGTTTTTCTTTTCCTGCCCAGTAGGTGGCGCTCGTGGCACTCGTCTGTCTGCACGGCAGTCGGCCCGGGAAACCGCGCGTGGAGGCAGGGGTCGCTGGCCGCCGCGGCTTGGGAGAGTGCCGGTCCTAATTGCCCAGCTGGCCCGAAACGCCAAGCGTGACGGGAGGGCCCCGCTATCCAACGTTCCCAGTCAGACCGGGGAGCCACGTGCGTGGAGGGGACCCCAGTTGCCAGCCGCCCCGGCCGGGAAAACGCGCGCCCCTCGGGTATCTCACCGCAGCAGATTCTCCCTGCCCGTTCAGCTGTTCCAGAATGGGGTACGCTGTCTTTTTGGTCTCTGTGGTGACTCCGGGAGCTGTTTCGTATTGTTTCTGTTTCTTTAGTTGCTTTTCTGGAGGAGGAACTAAGACCTGCGCGTCTTACTAAGCCGCCATCTTCTCCGGAAGTCCCCATCTCTCTATTGATGCTCTCCTTGTGTTCATCTATCATTTTCCCAATTCCTTTAGTTCTTTGAACACATGTAGGACCATTTTTTAAAAAGTATTTGTTGGTAATATCCCAGGTCTGGTTCTCCTCATTGACAGTTTTTAATGCTTTAATTTTCTTTGCCTGGAATATCACTTCCTACTTTTTTGTGTCTTTCGTGGAAATCTGGACAAAAGGTTGGAGAATAGCTCCAAACATTGATCCTTTCTACACACGCATCTGATCTTGGAATTCCATTTACATAGATATGAATGTCTCTAAGCAATAGTTTCTCATGCACTGTACTGTGTGTCCTGAAGCCAGCAGTCCCTTGCCCCAGGCATCCACTTAACCGCTCTCTCACAGTGTTATGTAGTACAGCTGGGTGAGCTGCCTTTACATGCAGGGCTAGTTTTGGGACATTGAGTTCCTCAGGCCACAACCAGATAGCTTGGGCCAGACATACAAGCAACCAGCATGTGCATGAGGGTTATTCTGCTGTCTCTGGAACTGGGACCAGGGATTTGCGCTAAGAGCATGGTTTGGCTCTGTGCTGAGCTGGTGATGGGTAGGGCCAGTCAGAGAGCCAAGAATTCCACAGGCTTTTTTTTTTTGCCTGGGCAGGCAGCGAGAATCGAACCCAGGTCTCTGGCGTGGCAGGAAGGAATTCTGCCACTCAGCCACCATCGCATCGCCCTCCACTGGCTTTTAAGTGGCCTTTTGCTTGAATTGGTGCATGCCCTCCTACAGTAATCCTTTCACTGTTCTCTGGAGCTTTTAGAAAAATGTTCCTGCCAGTTCTTTCTTGCTGGCTGTTCAAAGCTTCTGCAGGGTGATGGAGCCCTGAAGGGTCTCTCTCTGATATTCTAATGGACGGGGTCCCCCTAATACTTTTTAAGATTTAATTTTGTGCAGTAATACTGTGAGGAAGACTAGTGTTTTATCTCAATTTAAAGAGGAAAAGCGATGGCAGAATGGAAGTTGAGGGTTAGGATGTATGTACAAAACAGGCAGAGGTTTTGCCTCCCACCTGGGCAGAAACAGGTCCTCAGCTCTTTAAGATCAGCTTAGTAGCAGTCAGACAGGCCAGATATGGTCGAGGGCACTGGAGCCCCTCTCACTCCCCCTGGAAATTGCCTGTACTGGGCTATACCACCTCTTGACAATTCTGACACAGCGTCTGACCAAAGCTTACTTGACAGACATCGTTTAGCCCTAACCCTAACTACCCCTAAACCCTGATACAGAGGGAAGGGTGGGGTCAGGAGACCCTAATCAGGTGTCTGGACCTGCTTGGATTTCACAAACATGACAACAGAATTGGATCATAAAGGCAGCAAACTCAGAATCAATCACAGGCTAGATGATCCACCTCTGAATAATCGAGGACAAACTATACTTCCAAGATACAGCTCAACCTCATTCAGCACAAATTTGATTTAACACATTCAATTAATCTTATCAGCAATGACTTACCCATGAGATGATTCAATATATACACTGGAAACTGCCACTGCTGAGGGCTGTGTTGCTTCGTTCGCCCCTCTGCTATGCTGTTTCATGCACCTGCCTTCTCTAAGCCTGCTGCCTTAATACGTTGGTTTGCATCTATTCTCCTGACCAGGCTTGCTTTTATCTTTCCATATACATGGCTGTCAAAGATCAGCATGATGGGAGGAATTAAACAGATGTTCAGCTCAGTATAAGATGAAAGAAATTTTAAGAAAAAGGAAGTATGGCTTTTTTTTTGAAATGTAATTTAAAAAAGTCATGCATTATATTAAAAAACTAATCACTTATGTTTTTCTCTTACTATAAAAATGTTAATTGATTTGAGATACTTTAAGAGAAAATGGATAAGCACAGAAAGAAAATAAAGACAATCCACAATGCCCTCTGTAATTCCACTACTGGTGATGACCTTTGTTAATGTTTTATTATATATCTTTCTGGATGCACATGTATAAATATTTTAATTTTGCAAAATTGATAGTATATTGCACATGGGTATTTACAACCTTTTCTCTCCCTTTTTAACAGCATATTGTAAGCGCTGTCTTGTGTCTTAAGGATTTTTCAACAGCATCTCCTTATGTTCCGCTGTAGGACTAGACTAAAATAAATTTAATTAACTCCCTATTATGGGAAATTTATGGTTATTTTCAAATGTTCCTTATTATAATCAATGGTGCTACAAATTGGTTTGAAGTTCATCTTTGCACAGATCCATGCTTATTTTCTCAGCATAAATTCATACAAGTAAAATCGTTGGGTCAGAATGTATGCATAAATGACAAATGCCCTCTGGAAAAGTTGGATCAATTTACACTCCTGCCAGCAGTGCTTGAGAGCATATGTTGTCCAGCACGTTTGGCAATACAGCAGTAGAAGGTAAAATAAAAATTATCCCAATTTGGTAGATAAAAAAAATGACATTCTAATTTGCTTTTGTATGACCATTTGAGAGGGCGAAGTTTTTTTTTTTTTTTGCAAATTCATTGGCCATTCATATTTCTAATTTTATGAAATTTCATTTATGCTTTTCAAAAATTTTACATTTAGGTATGATAGTCTTTTCTTTATTGATTTACAAGTGTTCTTTATATTTTGAAAATTTGAATGCTTTATTTTTCATAAATGATGCCAGCATTTCCCACAGATTCTCAGGTGTCATTTGACTTTATGGATTTTCTTTGAACATAAAGATATTTAAAAAATATTTGACCAGAGTCCAAGGAACCCCCAGGGGAGTGAAGGCAGTTGCTTCAAAATTCATTTCATAATTTCCTATATATGAATCTTTGAGTAAATTATTTGCTCTCTCTGAGCTTAAGTTTATTCATCTGTAAAATGGGACTAAATAATAGCTATTTTATGGTGAAATAGTGCGTACTATAGATGCATTAATAGTTAACGTCTGCATTCCGCATCAGTACAAACTATGTATGCCTCACATTGTAGCTAAAACAAAACAAAACAAAAATGTGCTCTAAAATCTTGGTTGAGAGTGTAATGCAGCCAGTTTAGTATAAAGGAGGACTGTAATTTAGGAGCTAGGCACTAGAATACTCCATTTGCAGTTTAAGACTTTGGATGAGGAAGCAGCACAGAAAACCAGGGGGAAAGAATGCAAGGCCTTTATAAAAAGTATCTTAGTCAATTTATCAATCTCTTTTAAGTTGAAGGTCTTTTAAAATTTCTTTCAAATTGTCATGTCAGTCTTTTAAAATTTCCTTTCCAATTCTAAAATTATTTATATATTTCTTTCAAGCATTTTTATGATTTTTCTTTTATATTTAGATCTTTAATTCATTTGGATGTACTCGATAGTGTTGTAGGATATGAAATAGCAATCTAATATTTCTCTTTTCCAAATGGCTAGTGCATTGTCCCAGTATCATACTCTTTCCATTGAAAATTGCCTAATAGTGCTTATTTCTTTATATTTATATAATGTATACTTATTCCTTTGATTTCTTATTTCACCAGCACCCCACTTTTTAAATTGCAGTAGCTTTCGAACATTTTTTAATTCTCAGGAGAACAATCTTGCTCATTACTTATCTTTTTTTAAATGTTCTTGGAAGTGGTATTTACAGTATATTGAATTACTTCCCACAGATTTTCATGTGTCATTTGGTTTTACGGATTTTCTTTGAATATAGAGACATTAAAAATTAAAAAAAAAATATTTTCCCTTATTTAAAATTATCAGGCAAAAGCAAGAATAGCGTGAAGTACTGCTTTTAAAATGATGTTTTATTAAAGAAACACTGTGATTTTAGAAAAAAACTGATGCTTCTTTCCCCTTTTACTAATAATGGCAGTTTAGAGCAATTAACAGGGAAGCCAAATGGTAATGAAAAAACTCTGTCTTTGAGAAGAACCAGTCCTGGTTTGAAACCTGACTTTGTCATTTTCAAAGGACACACCTGATTCTGTGTAGCCTTGGGTTAGTTAATTAACCTTTAAGGGTCTCTGCTTAACCTTCAGTAAAACTAGGGATTTTATACCATCTCTACTTCACAGGGTAGTAAGAGATTAAATGAGATATTTGCTAACACAGAACATATGTCTGGCATCAAAGAAGTTGCTCAATAAATGTTCATTTCCTTTCCCTTCTGCTGGCCTAGGATTTATTGTTTGCAAAACATTTTTATATAAATCATCTCATTTGACTCACAGAGATCTTGACTCACTGGTAATTGTTTGGTTTCTGTGGTATTGAATTACATGTAGCTTATTAAATGATGATTTTAGAAAATGTTTTTTCTTTTTTTAACTTAAACGCATCACTGAAACTTTTGCTGCATTCTTAAGTACGAAATTACTTTACAGGATGACTTGGGGGTGGCAATATGTTTTACCTTTTCAACCATTTGATATACATAAATAAAACATATGGTGCACTATTAATGTGCATATTTTCTGAAACATATCTCTTCTGTGAAGCAGAGCTTGTAAGTATGTTATGTTTGTAGACCAACTTAATCAGTTGGAAAGAATCTGACTTTCTTCTCAGTTGAGTTCAGTTACAGATTATGGCTGATGTTAAATTAGAAATTTGTATTTATAACAACTCTAGAGAAAATAAATATGTAAGCCTTAATAAGTATCATGTAGACACTAAGATTGGGGTCAATGGGACTTGAATTCATATCTCTGTATTACAACATAGCAGCTCTCTGACTTTGGGGATAGTTCCTCGACCTCTTTGAGCATCAATTTCTCATCTGTAAAATGGAAATAGTAACTGAATTTACAAAGAAGCTTTTTGTGAGGGAAACGGGAAAAAACAAAAACAAAAACAAAACACTAGCCAAACAGCACAGCAATTGTTTCAGTAACTAGTTATTATTGTTGTTGTTTGCTGGTGTAATTATCTAGTGAGTAGGAAAACCATGCAACCCCTTCCGAAGGAAGCATTTAAAAGAATTTGAAGAAATAATAACCAGAGTTTGAAAATAGCAAACCAATGGCAAATATAATTGCATTCCAAGCATGTGATTAAAAAAAAATTGTCATGCCTGTTTATTATTTGGGTAGAGAGAAAAGATCAGTTAAACAGTACCTGCAAGGTTATTATTACCATACAGTGTTAGATGATAGGGATCATGAAAAGCAAAGGCTCCAAAATTATCACACATAGAGACATATTCACAGATAGATAAGGCTGATTCAGAGCCCACAAGGCAGAGGTCTGAGATCCTATGAAATCACAGAGCAATATCCTCTTTTGATTTACACACAAAAATCTTGCTTCCTTCCAACACTTTCAGAAGCTGAAATAAAACTCTATTAGGCTTCTGGGCTTCCTGGATGCTCTCCAAGTCCCCCCCCCCCCCCACCACCGCATTTAAGCCTTATATGAGCAGAGGAATTAGACTGAAGCAGAGAGAGAAGACTTTTTTCTTTTTGGTTTTTAACAGGATATGTTTTGGAAACCTCACTAGAATTTGGCAGATCCTGCACAGTGAATTTTGGGGTATGCATTTTTGGTACCCAGTTAACTAACGTTCAGAGAACAAGGCTTTGGAAGAGCCATACAAGGGAGATAGTAGACATTGCTCAAATCTGCAGAAAGGCTATATTCTGGTTTTGCTTCTTGGGTGTCTGCTTTGTGTCTTAAAGGGAGGGGACCAACTTTCTTGACCCTGGGAATACGTGATGCTGTTTTGGGATTAGAGAGAGATGCTTTGCTTGTGTGGTCTGGAAAAAGTCTCCTTTGCTAGTGGTTTTCAGAGAGTGAGAAGCACCTGATTCTGAAGGTCAGAGGAGTCATGACACGCAGTGGGCGTGCTCGTCAGCTCCTTCCCTCACAGTGAGTTCAGAAGGGTCTGATGCAGGCAGTCCAGTAAGTGACGGTCATGATATTCTGCAGCATAACATTTGGGTTTCCCTCCAGGTATCATCATTCTGAAGTGAGTCATCCGTCACCACACTTTCTGGAAGAGTCAGAAGAGAGAATGTTTAGAGTGAAATTGAATACAGGATTGTAATTCACTTTTGTCACTCATATGAGAGGATAATGTTTTACGTCAAGTTTGTTGGCTGAAAAAGCTCAACAAACTTGGTTGTTATGCTAACTACTGACCGGAAAAGAACAGAAAAGGAATGTAAGACTTCTTTTAATCTTGATTCATTATTATTTATCCTAGTAATGTGTGCAGAGGTTGAGTGCAAACATACCCTTTCTTATGGCTAAAAATATTTGATGGGATGGGAAATAGGGGTGTAAAGGGCACTAGGGAGAGCTACATAGCCCAAGGAAAAGAATGTGAACACACGGAAATTATGTATAAATATGGGTAACTAAGCTGGAAGAGAGTAGAAATATCCTTACCCTAGGGAATTGAGCCCCACTTCATTGGTCTGCATAAGGGCAAAAATGCGTTTAGCTCACCCCTAATTTGCAAGCTTCTTTTGCTAGCCTTCTGAGGCTGTGATGGAGCAAGAGTACAAACTTTTTTTTATAAGGTATTGAAGATTCCCATGCAATAGAAGGAAAGCAGATTTCTGAAGTGGTGATGGTTCAAAAACCAGAAACTAGCAATGACAAGAGAATTCAAATACCATAGTATTAATTTTTGTGAAACATCTGTGAATTCAAAGTCTCTAGCAAATATGCTAGACATATTCTTCCTGTTTGAATACAAGGCTCCACTTTGTCAAGGACTAAAGATTCTTTAAATTGAATATTGAGCAAGTATTCAATAATTGAGTGTTCAAGGCTTGAAATTTCAAGGAGGGTGGATGCATTAACGACCAGGAAAAAAAAAATCAGGGAAGCTTTAGTCTGACTTTTAGCTAGCATTCACTATTTCAGACCAAAACAATAATGTATATCTATGTTTTCATGTCTGAAGGACAAATGGGATAAAAAGGAATTGATAAATTAGAAGCTTGACATTCAGAGTCTTTTATAATCTCCAACAAGTATTTCCAAACAACCTCTTCTGATTAAGTCACAGCTTAGCCAGAGACTAACCCTTCAGTTTCCTCGGCCTCACCGAGAAAACAGGTGACACCTTCTACTTCTAAATTTTCTAACTGAGCATGCTTCCAGTTATATGCCATTCACTTTCACAGCCTGAAATGAAATTTTGCCAACCTGGGACTTCTAACTTAGTCTGGCAAAGGTTGGCAGGAAGGGTGGGGGTATTGAAAAGAATATTTGAAACTCCTTCGTGGAACCGGTAAATAGAAAGTCCTGACTATTCGGTGGTCCCTTCTTCGTTCTTCCCCTCCCACCTCTGAACTCCACCCCTATCCCTCTGCTATTTTCAATTTATACCTAGGAACTCTGAAAGTTTTTTTTTTTTTTGCGCTCTTAACCTCAGCTACCTTGGGAGGATGCAAAACTTGCTTTGGAAGAAAAAAATCGGGTAGGAGCAGATTAAAAACTTGAGGGCTCTTCCCCTCCCCAATTCTCCTCTCACTCCCACAAAGGGCGCTTTGGGGTCGGACCCGGGCCCAGGCCCCCCGCCCCACACCTTAAGCCTGGCGCGCTTCTGCTTTGGGGATTCGCGAGTCCGCGCCCCGCCGGGCTGTCCCACCCGCTCGGGCCGGCCCAGCTGTTCAGCGTGGGTCGCCGAGCTCTGTGGCCCCTCGCCGCGCCCCAAAGCTCCCAGGCACGAAGGCCCCCTGAATGCAGCGTTAACGCTCGAGTGGGGGGCATCCCCGAGATGAGAGGGGTTTGGGGGTAGTTTTGGTCTCTGGGACTTCACTCGCCCCATCCTTTCTGCAGGAAGGGCCCACCCACGCGCACGCCAACCGATCTGGCGAAACAGGAGCGCAGCCCCAACCTCTGGAAGGGCTCAGACCCCTCGGAACCTGGTCCAGCTTTTTCTTTCCTCCCCTCCCTCAGCCTTCCCCGCCCCCTCTGCGACCCCGGGGCCCAGGGCCAGAGACGAAAGCTCCCTTTTGCCCGCAGGACACCGAAGCCGCCCAATCAGAGGCTGTCACTGGCAACTTAAGTTAAGAAATCTGGGAGATCTCGTCGGGGGTTCCCAGCTGGGGAGGGATTGCAGGTTGTGCTGCGCAACGGGTGGGTCTCGGGAGCTCGGTTTTCTGCAGTTCGGAGACCAAGCATCTCCGACAAAGTTCCTTGCTTAGTTTGCCACTCCAACGCGAACCGGGGTCAGGGCTCGAGGCGGGTGATCTGGGTGAGCGCTAGCTCCGAGTCCGGCGCCGAGAGCCCCCGAGCTGAGAAGAGGGGATGGGGGTGGGCACAGCCTTTGTAAGCCAGAGGCGTGGCACTCCCGGGGCCTTGGAGCCCGCAACTCCGTCCCCCGCCCCACAAAGTTGTACGGCGTTAGTGCTTTTTTGCCCCCTTTAAGAGGCCGTGAAGTCAACAAACTCCCCACATGGTGGCTCCCTTTACTAAAGTTGAGTAGTGAACTTGTTCAAGGAGTCTTGGAAATTTTCAGATTTCCGCAGATTAAAATTCATTTCAGAATCCGCGTGGGAGGAAAGAGTAAGGATTTCAATCGGGTTCACCTTTGACGTGAAGCCGTTGTAGAAGGCAGGAAAGCCGCAGTCGCTAAATAGCTTTGGGCGCTTTAGAGAGAAAGACTTTTCCGCTTGATTTTCCCGTCGTGTTCACCGCGGGCTCTTTGTGTGCGGGCTTCCTCCAGAGGCAGAGCTGAACACCGAACACACGCATGTAAACATTCGAACATAAATCAGCGAACACATGCAGCAGAGACAAAGAAATACATCCCGATGTAGATGTGGTTTGAAGCTTTATTCCAGGCAGGCAATCTGGAGCATCGCCAGGAATAAACTAAGAGGACGTGGGCTGTACCCGGACAGAAATAAGGGAAACTTTGGAGAAAGTATTAGATCTCAAATAAGAAAGAGGAAACAGCATTGACAGTGAGAAGCATTATGATTTTGTCTTAGAAAACGCATGAGAACTAATATCGCTCATTTAAATGTTACTTCCAAATCATTGTAACAGGAAACAATCTCACTAAATTGTATTTCCTCTATTCTTTGTTTAAGACTCAAATAATTAAAATGCACGCTAATGTTATTGATGGCTCTATTTCCTTTTGAAAAGAAATAGAATTCGAGTTCTTTTACTGGAGTAGAAATTTACGAATCTTCTTACTCAGGGACTGGGAAGCCCTCGGATGGATGTGGTCTCCCTTCTTGCTTTTCCCTCCCCACGTCATTTTCAGTAAAAAAAAAAGAAAAAAAATGAACCGTTCCCAGCGGAGGGATTCCCGTCAGAACCCCCCCTAGCACGTAAAACTGTACTGGCAATTCTCGTGCTTTTCCAGTCTTCTTCCCAAATAGAAGTCAAGTTTTAAATAAAGTGGAAAAAAGCCATATTTCTAATTCTCAAATTTTCAGTTTTTGAGTAAAATAGAATTTCAATTTTTAAAAACAGTACAAACCACATAAAGTGTGAAGGTATTCAAATAGGCAGGCAGGCAGTCTAGACATAAAAAAAAAAAAAAAAAAATAGGACTAACCGAAACGGAGAATGTTCTCTCAAATCCAGGCAGGGATCAGGGACCCTTTTTACCAGGGGCATTCATGAACACTGCAGCGGGGTGATTTGGACAATGTAAACGGCCACTTTAATACTACCACTGCCAAATCATGAGATTTAGAGGGTCTGTTGAAAAGTAAAACAATTTTCGATTGTAGCATCTGCGACTCAGTAGTTCAGCACCCAAGTCAGGGATAGCTCTACTAGTTCAGCTGGCTTGCAATCTCAGCTCTACTCATCTCTTGGCTCAGGCCAGACTGTCAAGGGTAGCCAGACTCATTAGAAATTTACTGCAAATTCTCCAAAATTTCCCTTTAAAGGCAAAAGGATGTCCACATGTAATTGTCTATATGAAAGGACATACACACTAAATGAGGAGACCTAAATTAAATTAATTCCAGAGACCAGAGCTCTGGGTGCAGCTTGAAGGCCAGTAAAGAGAACTAGTAGGAACACAGTTAAAAACATGACTTTCACCATCCTCAAAAGTCTATGATTTCTTTTCCCATCCTCAGGACATGGGTGAAACTGGGTAACTGTCAAAATAATTGGACTTCTTAAAAATTGGATTGTATGAGTGAAAGGTGTTTATGAGAAGTCGATGACTCCGGATCTTATCATCCAAGAGGACAGCACAGAATAGTTAATATGTTCCTTGAGGGACTAGGATGCTGACGTCTTTTTCTGATACCCGATCATTACGTGACTGGGAAAAAAAAATGAGGAAGTCATTTCATGAATAAAAATCCGAGCGTAAGAGTGCCTGTATTTAAAAGCAATAGGCAGGCAGATGTTGACAAAGAGGGCTCTCCTAAAACCACGTTCGGATAGATTTTTGCTAACTGCACTTATAAATACGAGCAGAAGGCCGGTCACCTCTGTAGCTACCGGGAGAAGCAAAAGCTGCAGCTTCAGACGCAGCCAGAGGGACCTCAGAGCAGAGAAGGCGCCGCCGACTCGCGCAGCTGCCTGACCTGGCGGATCCCACCGACGTCGGCTGCGCTGCGGCCCTCCCTGTCTCCTTCTTCGACTTTCCCTCTTTTCCTTAAGCACTTGCTTCTACCTCCCGGTGGACCGAGGGCCACTTTAACCCCCTCCCCCTGCCAGCTCATCGCCTCCTCTCTCTTCATCTCTGTCTTCGCCCCCTTCTCCCAGTGTCAGCTCCCTCCTAGTTCTGTGCGTCTTCAAACTTTTGAACAGAATACTGGCCTCAGCAAACAAGTCCTCCAGCTCCTCCTGCTGCTTCTGCTCGTTCCTGCGGCTTCTCAGACACCAACGCCAGAAGGGGATGCTTCTTGGGTTGTGACTCCAGCGTGCAAACTTGGAAGAGCCCTTTGCTTGCCGTCCTACCTGGGCAACAAACCCTCTCCTCATAACGGTAAGAGTTGAATGATAAAGGGGGAAAAAATCTTACCAAACGATTCATCCGGCTGCTGATTCTTTCGCCGGCATCAGGGTCCGGATTGACTTCTTCGCACCAGGTCTGGCGAGTTATGGGGCACTGGGTGTAGACATATGCGTGTGTGTGTGCATTCTAACTACAAGAGACGAGTGTCACTTAGCGGTATTCAACGCAGGCAGCCGGAGCTTCTATCCGCACTTCCCCCAGCTTTGGGAGTTTCTATGGGGTCGGAGGGTGGAAGGCTAGGGGCGCTCTGACAGCTATGTGCCCTCTTTCCCGTACTGCCCAGAGTGACCATGTGTAACGGAGCGAGCCTGGCCTTGCTGGTCTACGGGATAATAATGCACAGCAGCGTCTACTGCTCACCTGCCGCCGCCGGACTGCTGTTCCCCGGGATCAGGTAGGTGCTCGCCGCTGGGGCTGGGCTGGGGCTTCCCTCCCCCGGACGCCTCCTTGTGGTCGTCCTCCTGCAGCTCTCCGGGTCTTTCCCCCTACTCCCCAGACCCCCGTCCCCCCCCCCCCCAGCCCCCCCCCCCCCGCCAGGGTCGCAGGTGCTAGCGCCGGGTCTCAGCCCCAAGGCCAAGCAGGCTCTCCGCGGCCGCGCCGGGGCCTGGGTAGGGCCAGTGCATCGAGGCCGGCGAGAGAAGACTCCCCTCCCCCAAGCGCCGCCCGCGGGCGGGGGCAGGGCCGGGCACAGAGCCTGGCTTCTTTTTCCTACTCTTAGGATGAGCTAGGAGAACTTCCCAGAGCCAGGCCTGGAAGGGGGGTAGGGTGTGTGTTTGAGAGTGAAGCTTGCGCGGACTTTGCTTTGTTACATCTTGTTCTGGATTATCCGGGCGGGGTCTCCCTTTCTCTCCTCGATCCTCCCTCGTCGTTTCAATCCGAATTCTTCCACCAACCCTTCCACTCCCGCCCCGAGGAGCTTTCTCTCAAGTGATCCGTGTTCTAAATGCACTTTAGGTCTCAGACTGTCTTGGGGAGGGGGGTGTTGGCTGAGCTTGGTGGAGGGGAAGCTTCTTTACAAGGAGGAGAAAGAGTCCCTTCTCTTCTTTCTCCCCTTCTTTACAAGGGGAGAAACAGATGCAAAGGAGAAAGAGAAAGCAGGTGGGCAAGTAGAACGAGGACAGCTGTGCCTGCCCCAGACTGGAGAAATCCTAGCTTTTTTTTTTTTTTTCCTTATTCCCTGGTTTCCAACCGGTCGGAGCTGACCAGGCTCCCCGCGGCAGCGCCAGTGCCCGGCTGGTCAGCTCTGGCGTGGAAGCGCGCTTTGCTGCGCAGCGTTCGCACCCCGCAGTGCTCGGGATCCGGGACTCAGAGGAGCCGGCCCTTTGGCTGCAAAGCTGCTCTTCCAAGCTGCGTCCAGAACGTTCGCCGTAAGGGCAGCTGACCATTGATTTGGCGGGAGACTTGGGATCTAGCTTCAGTGTTATGATTTTGCATCCGGGCGCGGGGAAGTATAGGAAGTGATCAGAAAGACCCTGGAACTCCGGGCCCTCCGGCCAGGGCCGAGGTGCATCCCCAGCAAAGGCTGGGTGCGGAGAGAGCGGAAGGATGCGCCTGTCTTGCCCTCGCCTCCTCGGGTATGGGGAGAAAAAGCGAGCGGAGCAGCAATCCCAACGAAGTAGGGACTCCAACCCTGCCTAGACCTCCGGCCGAATCCCGGCGAGTCTCTTAGGCCAGCCGAAGTGGGCTGGGTGGAGGGGGGGGGGGGGCGGTTGTATTTAACCCATTCGTCTCCGTCCTGGATCAAGGATGGAGGCGGTTGGCGAGGGCGTCTTCGAGACCGCCGCACGCTTCAGCTGGCTCTCGGTCCCTTGTTGGCCCAACTCTCTGCCTCAATCCCTGTACCCCGGTAAAGGTGGGGGACCCACCGGCCCGCTATCACCCAGATTTAGCCAGAACTATTTATTTAGTGCATTTAAAGCTGCCTTTTTCGCCCCCAGCCATTTTCAAAGTCCTGTGTGCCTAGCACTTTCCCTAGACAAGAGGGCAGCCGCCGCCAAACTAGCTAAGTTTAGGGGCATCTATTATTCATGTTCCTGCCAGTTCCTCTCCCGCCCAAAATAGAAGCCGGAGCTTCTCTGTGACCTACATCTGCGCGGGGAAGGGCTCCCTTGGGCTCAAAGGCTCGCGCGGGGGTGGCTGCCGCACTTGGCGGCCTCACATCGCACCGATCCATTCTCTCCGTGCATCCCCAGGCCTCCCCCTTCGGGACTTCGCGGTATCCAAAGCCCTGCCCCGTAGGGATTCTGTGATTCCCGCCTGTCGCTGCCTGGGGAGGGGAGTGGGGAAGGGGGCGACCCTTTCAGGTGGCCAGGTGTGCGCGGTCGGAGTTTCCCAGTGCTGGTTGAGGCCGCAGCCTGCAGGACGACCCTTTACCCGCCAAAGGGGATTGTCATCCCTGGTGGATGAGGGTCCCCTTCCTTATCTCTACACCCTCCCCTGTCCCGGAGAAAAAGACAAGTCTTCGTGGGGCCCTTTAAGAAGAAGGAAATTCAGCACCAGCGCCACGCGCCCTAGGTCTCTGCAGAGACGGGGAGGGGCTGGTGCTGACCACTCCTTGCCCTCGGCTACCCTCGCAGGCCGGAGGACGAGGTGTACGATAAGGACGGAAACCAGCTGCCGGACTTCTACGACTCGGACCCGCCAGGCCCCGGGGGCCCCGCCTCCGCGCTGCGCGGCGCGTACGCGCTCTACGACCCCGCGGAGAGGAGGTACGTCCCGCGTGGCCCCGCAGCCGGGGTGGAGCTCCTAGGACCCAGACTGGTGGGAAGGGGAGGGTGGCGAGCCACCGAGGAGTTTCTTTTTCACAAAAGGCCTCATGCAGCTCTTCACCATGCAGTTCCCACGTAAGCGACTGAAAGTTAGTAGTGGGCGGGCCTGTGGGAACGGGAGGGCCTGCGTGGGGACCGAAAAATTCGGGGCCCAAAGAGTGAGGGTGAGTGCGCGGCCGGTCCGGAGGAGCGCTCAGACTCCACACCTCCCATCCTCCGAGGCCAGGACGGACTCACTTCCTAGCATTCCGTCTTGGAAATATCCTAAGAGAGTTACACGCGAGTTGTGTGTTTGTGTGTGTGTGTGTGTGGGGGTGGGGGGGTGGGGTTCTCTGCCCGGCGAAGTGACTCCGAGCGCGCACTTTGCCTCCCCAATAGAGATGTCGCCCACGGGATTCTTAGCAAGGCCCGTCGCACCGTGCTGGATCAGCTGTTCGCCGGGAAGTACCTGCAGTCGTTCCTAGCAGAGGGCTTGGGGTAAGAGTTTGCGAAAGAGTTAACCGGCGCGTGACGGTGCGCGCTGGGGGTGGGTGTCTGTGCGGAGCGCGCGGAGCGGTGGTGCGGCTTTTACGTCCGTGCGTGCACGTGGGCCGAGTGTGCGTCTGTGCCCCGGGATTTGCGGGTCTCCGTGGCCTCGCATGGGGGCCCCGGGCCACGTTCGTAGGTTCAGAGGCTGCACCTTAAGGTTGAAGAGGAAGTTCGTGATCCTGGGCGAGGGGCCGAGGGGGCGGGAGAATTAGATACTTTGATCCGTTTTGGGTCAAAAGAGAGAGCGAATTGAAAGCCCCCAGTAACTAAAAATCTTTAAGCTTCGTGGAAGAATTTCCAGTAAGCAAGACTTTATACACACACACACGTATGTATATATCTATGTGTTTTTTTTTCACTTTAAATTCAAATAGAAACATCTCCAAATTTAGACGCTTAGAGAAACGAGCAGTTTTTGACGGTGCCAGACTAGCCCAGAGCAAAGGGCTTGCGCGGAGCACACCGCAGCAGAAGGCAACGTTTTAATGAAGCCCGTGGGAAGACAGATTACATTTTCGCAATGAATAATTCATGTGATGAAAAATATTGCCTGCAGCCTGTCGACTTATATTATTATCACGTTTTTCAACTTAGCGTGCGGGTGGAGAGTACTAGGGTCTGGCTAGGAATTGCGGGATCTATGTGAACTTCATTGCAGCAGCCAGCGCGGCACTTAGGGATCTTGGTTTATTTTCTTTCTCTGTGTGTGTGTGTGTGTGTGTGTGTGTGTGTGTGTGTGTGTGGTGTGTGAATGTGTGTGTGTAGAGGAACAGTTTGGTCAATTCAGCGCAAACACAGGGGTGGTCAACTCTCAAAAAGGTAGCGTTTTGAGAAAAGCTTGGCTTAAGTCGCGTGCCGTTTTCTCGGACCTCATCCCGGGGCCCCTTCTGTTAGGACTTGGTGCCAAGAAATTCTCGGCGGGGAAGAGGAACCGAATGGTTTCCATCTCGGCTCTTCCTCCAGCCGCTTACTGGCAGAGAAAGGAGCCGCGGTGGCAGGGAGGAGGCCCTGAAGGCCCCCGCGTGGGGTGGGGCCCGCCTGCACCTGGCTACTATTGAATCTGTATCTCCCGCCCCGCCACCCTCTCCCCGACCCGTGTCCTTGCAGTGGGAACCTCGGCAGCGGCGCCACGGAGGACAACTCCCTGCCGCTCTCCAAGCGCCACTCGGACGGAATCTTCACCGACAGCTACAGCCGCTACCGGAAACAAATGGCTGTCAAGAAATACTTGGCGGCGGTCCTAGGGAAAAGGTATAAACAAAGGGTTAAAAACAAAGGACGCCGAACAGCATCTTTGTAGCGATGAGTTCGTTACCAGCTACCCTGTGTATACAACCCTAACAATGAAAAGTCATTTTCAAAACTGACTCAAGTCATCGCTCGTGTTCTATCCAAACATGTATTTATGTATGAAGTAAAGCCATTAAATGAATATTTTGATAATAATATTGTTTTTCTTTTGTACAAAGCACTAGAGAATGCACAGATATACTTTGTGGACCAACCATTGAGATATATATATATATATATATATAATATATATATTATGAATATATGTAAGTATAATAGAGAGCAATTCGTATAAAGAGTGCACAAGGACTGAAAATTTGCCTGAGCTGTTTATGTTTTTATATAAAATAAATAGGGAAAATAGACAATCATTGTTTTGCATATTACTCCTATTTTTGTAAACTGGAATTAAAAGGATAGTATTTTTATCCACAACAGGCGTGAAGATATTACTTCTGACCATTTGCTAC
This sequence comes from Tamandua tetradactyla, assembly GCF_023851605.1. Taxonomy (NCBI): domain Eukaryota; kingdom Metazoa; phylum Chordata; class Mammalia; order Pilosa; family Myrmecophagidae; genus Tamandua; species Tamandua tetradactyla. Next base: position 63,913,613 of record NC_135344.1, read on the forward strand.
TGTACATACTATGCTTGCCCCTGTTCCAGGGGGATTGTGAGGTGATGATTTGGGAGAATTGCTAAAGGCTGTTCTTTCCGGGATGAGTCTCTGGGACAGGCTGCGTCAGTCCCAGCCTAACTCAGCAGGACAGTATCTTCCTTGCTGGGTGGCAATTCCAATACTTCTGCTATCTTTGATGCCATTTTTATGTGTATTTGTCTCTCAGCCCGGAAGGAAATTCTCCTGATGAAACAACAGCTCAATCCAAATTATGCTGCTCCCCAGAATTCACGCCAAATCCGATTTGGGGAATTGAATAGAAGGAAGGCTTGAGTCCAAATCCCCCCTTTTTGTACTTCCCGATTCATCAGGGAACCTGATATTCCAAGGCTAGGGCAATTGGAACAAAGTGAAGGAAATGTAGGTATATTGGAAGAAGCAGTAGGAGTAGAACCCACAAGAGACCGTAGGTCTGCTCCCTAACTGATTTTTGGGCGCTGGGTATTGGAAATGGATACAAAGTACAATGTGTTTTTCTCCAGTGCTGTCCATGCTTCTCATCTTGTGAAATGGCCAGGATCCTCCCCTTTGAACTCTGCTGTGTAGGAACCACCCTTTTCCTTCGTGGTTTTCTGGTGACCCTTCCTTCCTACTTCCTGCACTGTTTAAGTACCATTGACCATTTTTCATTCACTTCTCTTAAACTTGTGAATGCTTCTCACTTTTTTGTTCTGTTTGATGCAAGCACTTATTGTAAAGTTTAGGAACCCCTGTGTAGTTACCACTAAGTAATTATGCACTAAATATGAACCTTCTGTTTCTTGTTTATTGAGTTTGTAGGTAAAATGTATTTTTCTACATTATGGCTTATTGCTTAGTAAAATTTATTTCATAAAACCAACCTTTGTCATATTAGAATGTGTAGTTTTCCTAACTGATAAATCATTTGAACCTCATCATCATATGTATGAGTACTATCTTATATTTATATTTGTGGTCAAGAGTGAGGTAAGCAAGCTCCAACAGATCCTGAGAATTTGCCCTTGTAATCCTGTCTTGGCTAAGGAAAGCATTCCTGTCTGTTTCCTATCAATTCCTTGAACATATAGAGTAATCTCTATAAACAAAAGAATCTTCACCCAGCAACCAGATCAACCACAACAGACAAACCAGTCAGCCAATCCCCCAAATTTCAGGCACCAATTAATTTATTCTTTTGAAAACAACGACAAAAAGAAAAGATTAAATATTAGCTTTTAAAGGACCTTTCCTTTTCCTTTACTGATTTGATCAGTATGAAGTCATAAATCAAAGAAAACAGAATTGGATTTGCATTCCCAGGCGGGATGGATGCTGCCAGGAGATCACATTGCAAACAGAGAGAACACAGAGGCATTTCGCTCTATGCCTGAATCCTGTGTATTGGATCAATCTTTCTTTAATTCTGCAGTCTCCTCAGGCAATGTGACACGGGATGCAGTTTGCAGCTTTAGTGCCTTTCTTCGCCTTTTAAATCGCCACGAATCACAGATGGCTATTTAGTGGCCCTACAATGCTGCAACACATCAGCTTGCATTTTAGTCTTAATTATTTGTTTCTTGGATAATGGGCAGCGTTTTCTGTATTTTGTGTCAGCTGTTAGTGGTGAAATAGGACTCTAGTTAACCTTTTATTTATGAAGTCTAATTTAGTGTTCCCGTGGCTAGTTGCAAGCATTTTACAGTGATCACCCAGTTTAATCTTTTGTATACTTTTTAGAAATGCCAAGAGCCTTACTAAACTGGAGCAGATTTATGCTATAGTGATTATCTAGGTAGATGTTAGTCTTGAAGCTCTTATTTTGTGTTAAAAACATATTAATCAAGTATTATTACACACATGATATCTATAACTAGGACTTTGATAAATGTTATATAAAGTGTGTAAAATTTGTATGAATAAATTTTTGTAAACAATGCAACTTCGTCTAATGTTTGGAGAGAAAAAGTAAAAAAGACATCCAGGAAATAACTACTTTAAAATCTTTCAAAGTATTATATTTTTTCTAGCAACCATAAGATTTTTCATGTCTGGAGTATATATCTATCTAAACTTCCATGTATTTTTGTAAACTGTACTTTAATATTTGCTTGATGGGTTACTGGATTCAAGTAAAAATTTAAAGTAGCTCCTCAGATGGAGATGCGTAAGAAGCACATAAATAGGCACAGATGTTGGAATATTTATAAAATGCACAATTGAGATTGATTTCCATCCCCTCGTGTGTGTATACATTGCTCAGCATTCAGAAAGTTACTAGGCAGTGGTGGGAAAACAGTACCTAAGTATTAGTTAATACTTCTAAACTAGCAATCTAATATTGTTTTTTTCTACAAGTAATTCTGCAGACTAAATTGGTCTTGACAACGTTTTATATAAAAATGATTTAAATAGTTTGGGATATTTAAAAATGTGTTTAGAGATGATATGGACAACTGTCTCTGATAAAAATGCTTTGCTTGAGTAGAGGAAGAAGAACAGGGGTGAGCAAAGAGTTAATTAGATACCTTTAAAAGGAAATGTACTTTGAAGCCTAGGACAAAATGTGAAAAGACATTTGTGGATTATATATTTTAGTAATTCAGATTAATCACCCCAACACTTAAAGTCTTCGTATGACTCTCCATAAATTTCCCAGTGTTTTTTCTCTTCTTTTTGCCCTTAACTATTTTTGAGTTAAAAAAAATATTTTTGTATTGAAAGTCACAGTAAGTTATACACTATTGGAAATAGCCAGATTTTCATCCTAAAGGTTTTCAATTAATAAATCAATAAATAAAGCACAATGGTATTAAAAGACAGCAGGGGTTAAGAAGTTCACTTCAGATTTTAGCTGAGTATCTAAGGCTCAGAATCATATAGGGAGGAACCTACAACCTAGAAATTCTATTTGTAGTAAACTAGAAAAAATACGAGTACAGTACAGTTTCATGGGTACATTGGATTTTATTGGATAAGGAATTTTTCTTAGCTATCTTTAAAATTCCCAGTGGAGTTGTTGAGTAGCTATATATAGGTATTGGTTTTTTTTTTGTTGTTGTTTGTGTGCTAAATGCAAAAGTGAAGGAAGATAATCTGACTGGGTTAGGGGTTAAGGACTCTTCAAGCAAGGAGAGGTAAGCCCTAGACGTGGCTGATTTCAGGTCAAGTTCATGCATTTAGCAATTTGCTACATTCTCTTATGAGGGTAAATTCAAATGATGGCTTTTCTTAGGAAGACTTGATATATTTAGGTGTTCAAGGAGCCATGACAAGTGCCTTGTTGCTAATAGGGCTGGTAATATACTGATTCAATACAATACGTGTTTATTAAGCACCTAAGATGGGCCAGGGATACTGGTTGAGAGAACATAGCACCTGGGAATTAAGGCGGTATTTTTCCAAAGAGTGATTTTCTGTAACAGGAACACCTGGGGACTTCTTTTTTAAAAAAATATTTTTATTGAGAAAGCTTCATACACTTAAAATCCATGGTTGACTGTAAACCATGTGGTATCCGTGGTTTACAGTCAATGGTTCCAGAAAAAGAAATAAAAAGAAAAAAGAACTCCCGCTCTTGTTGACCACTAGTATTTCAATCAACCTCATTTTTTAACCATTTATTTATTTATTTATTTCTGCTTAATATTTTACTCATCTGCCCTGAGTACTTCTTAATAATGCAGGTTGCAGGGCTGCATGCTGACAATCAGTAAAACAGTCTTGGGGGGTGGAGGTGGGGTGGAGAGGCAGGAAACTACTTTATGTAAAAACCCTAGAAAACATGCATTAGAGTTTGAGGCTTCCTAGGGTTAGAAATTTGGTGATGTGTAGTGATGCTGGGTGTTTTTTTAAAAAATATTAAATAAACAACATCATGCTGCACACAGTAATAAATGCATCAATAAAGATGGACATTAGACTTCAAAAATTGCAGTTATTTCCTTTAGGTCACTAAGGCCACAGATTAGCATTACTTGCACATTCTGGTTGGTCCTCTTTGTTAAAGCTCTTCTCGAAAGGAGGGTAACGTAAGGAGAGCCCCCAAAATTCAACCAGTGACTGAGAGATTAATGAAATAATGGGGCAGACCTGTGCGGCCAGCTGGTGGGGAATTCTGGGAATCTAGAAGTCAATTGCCAATTGCATTATAGCCAAATTTAGCTTTAATATGTCCTTTACAAGATGATTTCACTTAGATGCTCCACTGTGATCTCAAAGACAGACCTACTCTACACAGTTACAAGAGTGAAAACCAAGAGAAAGTCACAACCCTTTCGCTTTCATTTTAATCCTTCAAGAAGGGAGAAGCCCCTTCTCTTGCAATTGCCCTCTGCCTCACCACTGGATTTCCATATTGGTTTGTAACTCGTCACCCTGCCCTTGGCCACTTCAGTGTCAACCAGATAGTTTTAGCTCCCTGTTTAAATCACATCGCCGGGTCAGATATCCCTGAGAAGTCCCCTCTGCCACAGGACTCAAAGATCTTCAAACTCGGTGCTCACACACATACCAAATAATCATCCAAATCATACAACCAGGGCTTCACAGCATCATTATAAAACTGCGTATTCATCATCACATTAGATTTTTGAACATTTTCATTACTCCAAGAAAATAAAAATGTGCAAGAACACCCATATCATACCATAACTGCCCTCCCTCTATTATTTATTTCTTTTTTTTTTCTTACTGATCTGCCCGTACATTGGATAAAGGGAGTGTCAGTTACAAGCTTCTCACAATCACACGGTCACATCTTAAAAGCTCTATAGTTACTCAGTCATCTTCAAGAACCAAGGCTATTGGATTATAGTTCAACAGTTTCAGGTATTCCCCTCTAGCTACTTCAACACATCGCTGAAAGGAAATACCTATATACTGCAGGTAAACTTTTAGCAGAGAGTGTGATGTCTTTGGAACACTGCATACTGGAACTTGTAAAACTTCCTATTGAATGGAACTCCCACAGACTGCTATTAAGACTCTCTTCTGTGTTCTAAGAAAAGATACTAAGCCATTTTGAGTTAAATCCAACCGTTATTTGCAACATGAGTCCTAACTAACTCAACAAAACAAAACAACAACAGCAACTGGCTTTTAAACAAAGTAGGGGAGTTACTGACTTATTTAACAGGAAAGTCCAGTGCTAGTTCCAGCCTCAGGTTTGGTTTGATTCAGGGGCTCAAAGGTGTCAGGGCACATTTCTTCCTGTCACGTCTCTGTCTTCCTTGGTGTCAGCTCCACTCTGAGACTAGCTTCTTATATAGAGGGAATTCAGAAGGAATTCCATGTCATTCAGAAAGAGAGACCTTCTATCCCAGAAGCTTCCAGATTGGGAGGTGGGGGAAAGGATTATTTTGTAATCCCACTATCCAAAATGGACCACATGCCAAGCCCTGAACTAGTCAGAAGCTGCAATTATCTGGTTGGTTTAGTCCTACGTATCTGTATGAGTGGAGTTAGCTTCCCACAAAATCCATGTGCTGCATGAGAAAGGTACAGATAACCAAGCAAAAATCAGAGGAGGGGAAAATGCATACTGTCAAATATTATCTTATAGGTAATATTCCTCTTTGAATCAGGATTCTATAATGTATAGCAAAGATACAGCTAAGAAGAAAATAAACTTAAACCAGCTGATTTCACCTACAAACAGTGCTACACTGTTAAAAATTATATAAATATATATATCATTATGTCCACTTTCCTATTATGAACTCATGTTTCAAATTACATTTCAGTTGGAGAAAGTTTCTTTGACAGCTGCAGATGACTGCTCTGTTAATGATCACTTTAAGGGCATTCCAGTTGCCCAGTCTGCAGCTCAAAAAATCCCTGTTCCTTTATGCTAGAAAAAGATATTACTGTCTTGAGGCATAGGGTGAATTCTCTTTAGTTTGAAAATGCACTCCTTCTTTTCTTTATCAAAATAAAAAGTATTAAATAAAGGCCTTTTGGTTTGAGCAGCCTTTTCCCTCTATGTGAATTTACGGTTGACTTTATCTTATGGCAGAAACATACCTAATTAATTTGGCATTTTTTTCTCTAGCTTTTTCTGGAGGGAGAACTAGTTTGATTTATGATGAACACCTTATTAATAAGTTTATTTCACTTCCTATATATGCTTTGCAGCTCTCCTTTTAGAATAAGGGGAAAATGCCATGGTGAACTCTGCATGAAATGCTAACTTTTATTACTCAAGAGATATTTATTACATTGTCACAAGTGTATAGGGTATTAAGGTGCAATGTGTCATCCGTACCCTCCAGAAGTTTATCTAGCTGGATAGACAAGCCATGTACTCACAACAGTTAAGCAACAGGGCAGAGCGGTTTGGAATTAAAGATCAGAAGCAGTAATGCAAAGAATAAGGCTCACAGGAAATCAGTTCAGGGTGGGACATGGGGGAATGAAGATGAAGGTGATTCTGAGTGGCTGAGCAGATTCTTAGAAGAGAACTTGAGTTGGGCTTTACAGAATATTTAGACTGAGTAGGTAGAGAAAAGATATTCCAGGCAAGGGGGACTGCTGGGAGTAGAAAAGGAGCATTCATGTGTCAAAGACTGATAAGAATGCACCGAGTCCAAAGAAACTGGCCTGAGGACAGTATGTTGAATGAAATAAGCCAGAAACAAAAAGACAAGTATTGTAACGCCTCATTAATAAGTCCTAACTATGATGTGTAAACTCTGAGAATTGAATTCAAGAGCACAGGTTATCAGGTGAAGGCCTTTTGTAAAGGTTCCTAGATTGTAAACTCTTACTGCAGTCATATCTATTCTGGAGTTGCAGCTGTTATTTCTAGATTCTGAGATGCTGACTTCTTTGTGTATTACCTGGTCATTCCCTGAAACTGCATTTGTGTGACACCTGAGACTCACAGCAAGAGTCCTGCAGCTGTGAAAGTCAACATTACTCCACACAGCAACTGTTAAAGGCACTGAAAAAGTGATCAGATTTCAATTAGAGATATGAATGAAGTTGATCCAGGTAGGACAAAGTTAAAGCAGACTGAAGGGTCAAGGATGATACTGACTGTGAGAGTCTCTGTGAGACCAAAGGAAGAGATGTTTATTTGATGCAAAATTTTTATTTTTGGTAGCACACTATCTAACTTGTATGGTCAGCTTATTTGAACACTATGATTACATGGAACCTTAAATAGGTAGTGGTTTGGTTTGTACAGGTTGGTGTGATGCCCTGTTACATTACAGAGTAATCTGGGCCAAAGATTAAAAAGTATTTGCAAAGTCCCCTTGAGGGAGTGGAGGAAAAGGGGAAATACTAAACTTCTCCACCTGGGGAAGACCTGATATTCTCGCAATCATCGGGGACTGCCAATTTGATGGGCCAGGCGCTTGAACTTGGGGCTTGCCTTTATGAAACTAATTTCTGCAAAGAAGTTAAGCCTACTTATGATTATGCCTAAGAGTCACCCCCAGAGACTTAAATATGGCCCCTATCTCTAAGCCAGCTCCACAGGTGAGCTCATTGGCTTCCCTCCCTAAGTGGTTCATGACTCCTAGAGCTGTAAAGCTCCCTGGCGATGTGGGAAATGACTCCCGGAGAGCCTGGCCTTGGCATCGTGGTAGTGGGAAAGTCTTCTTGACCAAAAGGGGGAAGAGAATTGAAACAAATTAAAGTTTCAGTGACTGAGAGATCTCAAATACAGCCAATAGGTCATTCTGGAGGTATGCAGTTCTTAGCAGTGTGTATTTCCTTTAACACTTTATTAACATTTTTGTACCATGATTGCCAAATCTATTACCTTCATAGTCCCCATGTCTTTCATTCCTAAAACTCTGTTCTCACTTGGTTTCAGGGACTACACTCTTCTGTTTTGTTTTTTAAAAATTTATTATAATTATTTAGAAATTTTTGCTGTGGTAACATATATACAACATAAAGTTTCCCATTTTAAATACTTTCAAGTATGTAATTGGGTATTAATTACATTCACAATATTGTGCTACCATAATCACCCATCTACTTTCTGTCTATGATTTTGCGTACTTCAGGTATTTAATATAAGTGAACTCCCAAATATCTGCCATTTTGTATCTGGCTTATTTCACTCAACATGATGTCTTCAAGGCTTAATGTAGCATGCATTAGAACTTTATTCCTTTTTATGGCTGACCATTGAATCTATATGACACATTTTATTTATCAATTCTATGTTCGTGGACACTTGGGTGGCTTCCATCTTTTGGCTATTGTAAATAATTCTGCTGTGAACATTGTGTGCAAATATCTGTTTGAGTCCCTGTTTTCAATTCTTTTGAATATATACCTAAAAATTGGAATTTCTGGGTCATATGGTAATTCAAAATTTAATTTTCTGAAGAACCACCAAACTGTTTTTCACCATTTTACATTCCGACCATCGATGGATAAGGGTTCTATTTCTCCACGTTCTTGACAACACTTGTTATTTCCTGCTTGTTTTTTTTTTTTTTAATTTTAACCATTCTAGTGGGTGTGAAATGATATCTTTGATTTGCATTTCCCTAATGGCTAATAATGATGAACATCTTTTCATGTGCTCATGCACCATTTGTATATCTTTGTCGTAGAAATGTCTGTTTAAATCTGTCACTCTTTTTTTTTTTCCCAATTGGGGTGTTTGTCTTTTTGTTGTTGAATTGTAGAATTTCTTTATATATTCTGGATATTAAATCCTTTTGAGATATATGCTTTCCAAATATTTCTTGCATTCTTTGGGTTGTGTTTTCTCTTTTTTGGTAATGTCTTTTGATGCATAAAGGTTTGATTTTGGCAAAGTTCCATTTATCTATTTTTTTCTTTTGCTGCCCATGCTTTTGGTGTAAATTATAAGAATAAATTTCTTATATTTGTTGGCTACTACTAGGTTCTGAGGTTATTGCCCTGTGTTTCTTCTAAGAAGTTTTTAGTTATAGCTATTATATTTAGGTTGTTGATCCATTTTGGGTTAATTTTTATATATTGTGGGGGGCAGAGGTCCACTTTCATTCTTTTCCATGTGGATATCCAGTCTTCCCAGCATCACTGTTGAAAAGGCTTTTTTGGGATGGATTTGGCACCCTTGTCAAAAATCAGTTGGCCATAGATGTGGGTGTATTTCTGAAATCTCAATTCTATTCCATTGGTATATATGTCTGTTCTCATATAGAATACCATATTCTTTTGATTACTGTGGATTTGTAAATAAATTTTGAAATGAGGAAATGAGAATACTCCAACTTTGTTCTTTTTTCAAGATGGTTTTGGCTATTCAGGGTCCCTTGTACTTCCATATGAATTAAGCGATTTGCTTTTCCATTTCTCCGAAAAAGGTTGTTAGAATTTTGATTGGGATTGTGTAGACTCTATAATTTGCTTTGCGTGCTATTGACATCTTAACAATATTAAGTCTTCTGATCCATGAAGATGGGGTGTCTTCCCATTAATTTAGGTCTTCTTGAATTTCTTTTGCAATGTTTTGTAATGCACAAGATTTTTTACATCCTCTTTTGAATGTATTCCTATATGTTTTATTCTTTTAATTGCTATTGTAAAGGCTTTGTTTTTTGATTTCCTTTTTAGATTGTTTATTTCTCATGTATGATTTTTGCATATTGATCTTGTACTTCATCAAGTTCAATTTTTTTAAATTTTTTTTATTAATCAAAAAAAAGAAAAGAAATTAACACAACATTTAGAAATCATTCCATTCTACAAATGCACTCAGTAATTCTTAGTATCATCACATAGATGTATGATCATCATTTCTTAGTACATTTGCATCGATTTAGGAAAAGAACTAGCAAAACAGCAGAAAAAGATATAGAATGTTAATATAGAGAAGAGAATTAAAATAATAATACTAATAATATATATATATAAAAAGGAAAAAGAAAAAAAAAACAAAAGATACAAACACACACACAAACAAACAAAAAACCATATTTCAGGTGCAGCTTCATTCAGTGTTCCAACCTAGTTACATTACACTTAGGTATTATTGTGCTGTCCATTTTTGAGTTTTTGTATCTAGTCCTGTTGCACAGTCTGTATCCCTTCAGCTCCAATTACCCATTATCTTACCCTGTTTCTAACTCCTGCTGGTCTCTGTTACCAATGATATAGTCCAAGCTGATTCTCGAATGTCGGTTCACATCAGTGGGACCTTACAGTATTTGTCCTTTAGTTTTGGGCTAGACTCACTCAGCATAATGTTCTCTAGGTCCATCCATGTTATTACATGCTTCATAAGTTTAGTCTGTCTTAAATCTGCATAATATTCCATCGTAGGTATACGCCACAGTTTGTTTAGCCACTCGTCTGTTGATGAACATTTTGGCTGTTTCCATCTCTTTGCAATTGTAGATAATGCTGCTATAAACACTGGTGTGCAAATGTCCGTCTGTGTCTTTGCCCTTAAGTCCTTTGAGTAGATACCTAGCAGTGGTATTGCTGGGTCGTAATCCATTCTGCCATTCTATGTCTTTTGATTGGGAAATTCAGTCCATTAACTTTTAGTATTATTACTGTTTGGATAATATTTTCCTCTACCATTTTGGCTTTTGTATTATATATATCATATCTGATTTTCCTTCTTTCTACACTTTACTCCATACCTCTCTCTTCTGTCTTTTCGTATCTGACTCTAGTGCTCCCTTTAGTATTTCTTGCAGAGCTGGTCTCTTGGTCACAAATTCTCTCAGTGACTTTTTGTCTATAAATGTTTTAATTTCTCCTTCATTTTTGAAGGACAATTTTGCTGGATATAGGAGTCTTGGTTGGCAGTTTTTCTCTTTTAGTAATTTAAATATATCATCCCACTGTCTTCTAGCTTCCATGGTTTCTGCTGAGAAATCTACACATAGTCTTATTGGGTTTCCCTTGTATGTGACAGATTGTTTTTCTCTTGCTGCTTTCAAGATCCTCTCTTTCTCTTTGACCTCTGACATTCTAACTAGTAAGTGTCTTGGAGAACGCCTATTTGGGTCTATTCTCTTTGGGGTGCGCTGCACTTCTTGGATCTGCAAATTTAGGTCTCTCATAAGAGTTGGGAAATTTTCAGTGATAATTTCTTCCATTAGTTTTTCTCCTCCTTTTCCCTTCTCTTCTCCTTCTGGGACACCCACAACACGTATATTTGTGCGCTTCATATTGTCATTCAGTTCCCTGATCCCCTGCTCAAGTTTTTCCATTCTTTTCCCTATAGTTTCTGTTTCTTTTTGGAATTCAGATGTTCCATCCTCCAGTTCACTAATTGTAGCTTCTGTCTCTTTAGATCTACCATTGTAGGTATCCATTGTTTTTTCCATTTTTTCTTCTTTGTCCTTCACTCCCATAAGTTCTGTGATTTGTTTTTTCAGATTTTCTATTTCTTCTTTTTGTTCAGCCCATGTCTTCCTCATGTCCTCCCTCAATTTATTGATTTGGTTTTTGAAGAGTTTTTCCATTTCTGTTCGTATATTCAGCATTAGTTGTCTCAGCTCCTGTATCTCATTTGAACTATTGGTTTGTTCCTTTGACTGGGCCATATCTTCAATTTTCCGAGCGTCATCCATTATTTTCTGCTGGTGTCTGGGCATTTGATCAGATTTCCCTGGGTGTGGGACCCAGCTGGTTGAAAGCTTTTTCTGTGAAATCTCTGGGCTCTGTTTTTCTTTTCCTGCCCAGTAGGTGGCGCTCGTGGCGCTCGTCTGTCTGCATGGCAGTCGGCCCGGGAAACCACGCGTGGAGGCGGGGGTCGCTGGCCACCGCAGCTTGGGAGAGTGCCAGTCCTAATTGCCCAGCTGGCCCGAAATGCCAAGCGTGACGGGAGGGCCCCGCTATCCAACGTTCCCAGTCAGACGGGGGAGCCACGTGCGTGGAGGGGACCCCAGTCGCCAGCCGCCCCGGCCGGGAAAACGCGCGCCCCTTGGGTATCTCACCGCAGCAGATTCTCCCTGCCCGTTCAGCTGTTCCAGAATAGGGTACGCTGTCTTTTTGGTCTCTGTTGTGACTCCGGGAGCTGTTTCGTATTAGTTTCTGTTTCTTTAGTTGCTTTTCTGGAGGAGGAACTAAGACCCGCGCGTCTTACTAAGCCGCCATCTTCTCCGGAAGACAAGTTCAATTTTTTTTTAGTGTTGGTACCTTTCTTGTAGATTCTTTGGAAGTTTCTGTGTAAGTTCATGTCACCTGCAAATAGAGATAGTTTTATTTCTTCCTTTCCAATTAGTCTTTTATTTCTTTCTCTTGCCTAATTGCTTTGGCTAGAACTTCCAGTACAGTATTGAATAACTATGGCGACTATGGCATCCTAATCTTGTTCTTGATTTTTGGGGGAAAGCTTTCAGTCTTTCATTATTGATGTTAGCAGTGGGTTTTTTTTTTTATTATGCCCTTTTTCATGTTTTGGAAGTTTCCTTCTATTCCTATTTTTCTTAGAGTTTTTATTAAGAACGATGCTAGATTTTGTCAAATACCTTTTCTATGTCAATTGAGATGATCATCTTTTTTTTTCTTCTTTCTGTTAATATAGGGTATTATATTAATTGATTTTCTTATGTTAAACCATCCATGCATACCTGGGATAAATCACACTTGATCATGGTGTTTAATTCTTTGAATTGCCCTTGGATCTGGTTTGCTAGTATTTTGTTGAGGATTTTTGCATGCATATTCGTGTGGGATATTGGTCTGTAATTTTCTTTCCTTGTGGTACCTTTATCTGGCTTTTGCATTTGGGTGATGTTGGCCTCATAGAATGAATTAGGGAATGTTCCCTCCTCTTCACATATTTTGGAAGAGTTTGAGCAGGACTGGTAGTAAACCTTGGAATCCTTGTTAAAATTCACCTATGGAGTCATCTGATCATGTTGAGAGGTTTCTGATGACTGATTCAATTTCTTTTTATGTTTTGGGCTATTGAAGTCTTCCATTTCTTCTCGGTCATGTTAGGTAGTTTGTGTGTTTCTAGGAGTTATCCACTTCACCTTGGTTATTTATTTTGTTGTTGTACAGTTGTCCTAGTATCTTCTTATAATCCTTTTTATTTCTGTGGGATCAGTAGTAATGTTCTCCTTTCACTTCTGAATATTTATTTATGCTCTTCTCTTTTTTTCTTTGTTACCCTAGCTAAGTGTGTGTTGATTTTGTTGATCTTTTCAAAACACCAACTTTTGGTTTTGTTGAATCTCTCTATTGCTTTTTAAAAATTATCTATTTCATTTATCTCCACTTAATCTTTGTTATTTCCTTCTTTCTGCTCCCTTTGGGTTTAGTTTGCTGTTCTTTTTCTAGATCCTCCAGTTGTGAATTTAAGTCTCTGATTTGAGATCCTTCTTTTTCAATGTAAGCATTTAGAGGTATAAGTTCCCCTCTCAGTACTGCCTTTGATGAACTCCATAAGTTTCGGTAAGTTGCACTTCCTTTCATTCTCCTCAAAGTACTTCCTAAATTCTTTTGTCATTTCTTCTCTGACCTATTGGTTGTTTAAGAGTACATTATTTAATTTCCACATTTATGTGAATTTTCCATTTCTCTCTCTTATTGACTTCAAGCTTTGTGATTTAAAAATATACATCGTATGATTTCAGTATTTTTGAATATATTGAGACTTGTTTTGTGACCTAGCATGTGGTCTGTTCTGGAGAATGATTTAAGTGCACTAGAGATGAATATGCGTTCTTCTGTTGTTATTGGATGAAATGTTCTATATATGTCTTTTAGGTCTAGTTGGTTTAATGTATCATTGAGGTCTTCTATTCCTTATTCTAGGTGAAGAAAATAAGACCTTTACTGAAAGTAGTATACTGAAGTGTCTCCTATGGTTAATGTAGAACCATCTATTTTCCCCTTCAAATCTGTCAATATTTGCTTTTATATTTTGGGGATTTGCCATTAGATGCATATATATTTATAATTGTTATGTCTTCTTGATGAATTGAGCCCTTTATTAGCACGTAGTGACCTTTGTCCCTTGCAAAAGTTTTTGACTTGAGTCTACTTTTTGATATTAGTAACTTATATTAATAATAACTGTACTCTCTCTTTTGTTTTTTTTCATGATAAATTTTTTTCATCCTTTCCCTTCCCACCTACTTGTGTCTTTGAACTTATGGTGAGTCTCTTGTAAGCAGCATAAGTTGGGTCATGCTTTTTTATCCATTCTGCCATTCTCTGTCCTTGTTGGGCTTCTTGAAATTGTATATTCATGTCTTTCATTAAATTGGGATGTTTTCTGCCATTACTTCTTTGAATATTCTTTCTGCTCCATTCTCTCTTCCTTGTCCTTCTGGGACTCCCATAACTTATATATAGGTATGCTTGATGGTGTCCTATGGGTGTCAGGCTGTGTTCACTTTTTTCACTCATTTTTTTCCTGGTCCTCTGCCTGAATCAGTTCAATTATCTTTTAGATCTCAGATTCTTTTTACTTTTAGCTCCAGTCTGCTGTTGAAACCCTCTAGGGCATTTTTCTTTTCAGTTATCGTGGTTTTCAACTCTAGTGTTTTTGTCTGGTTCCTTTAAAAAATCTGTCTCTATTGAGCTTCTCATATTGTTCATTCCTTGGTTTCCTAAAATCATTTATTTCTTACTCTGTTTTTTCCTTTATCTCCTTCGGCAAATTGAGGATCATTTTTAAAAAGCCTCTGTTTGGCATTTCCAAAGTCTAGTCTTCTTCATTTATGATTTCTGGATTTTTACCTGGTTCCTTTGGAAGGGCCACCATTTCCTATTTCTTTTCCTTGTAATCTTTTGTTGCACATTGTATATTTTAATATTTTATAGTATTAGTTCTGGAATTTAGTCTGTGAGCTGTCTGTTCCTTAAATTTGTATCCAACTAGCCATATGACAGAGATTTCCTTGAGTGCCACGAGGTAACAAAAACTGAAACCAAATAAATGCAGAAAACTCCTTTCACAGTCTTTGCAAATTGGCTCTGCATTGGGTGATACTCTCTTTCAGAGTTTAGCCAATCTATCAAGAAGATTAGCCCAAGGTAAGAGTGAAGTGAAGAGTCCTCTACATCTTTTTGAGCCTGTGTTTTGTCCTGCTGAGCCTGTGTTTTGTCCTGGGCTTGTGCTTGTTCATGGCCTTAGGAATTCTCCTGTGTACAAAAATTGAACTGTCCCCTCTATACTATATAGTAGTATATATGTATTTCACTTCCTGGGTGCTCTATTGTATGTGTTAAAGTAGGTAATCTTTTGCTACAGGCTGCTTTGACTTAATAGTTTCTTATGTTGCATCAGCTGTTGGCAAGCTAATTATGCCTGTAGGTCAAATTCTGGGTGCCACGAGCTTCTCCTGTTTTTAAAACTGCATTTTTTTTTTATTTGGCACTCACCCATTCACTGCAACCCCTTAATTGCTTCCAGAGTTTTCGGAAACATAGCTCTGTCAGATGTATGGGGAAATGGCATCCTGATGTGTCTTTTACTTTCATGTTTGTTGACCTCAACATCTCTAATAATTTTTTTTTTAATTTCAAATATTGTGGTTTTCAACTCCATAATTTCTCTTTGGTCCTGTTTATGATTTATCTCTTTATTGAAGTTCTCATTTTTTTCATATATTGTTTTTCTAGTATCCTTTAGTTCTTTGTTCATGTGCTTTCCTTTAGCTCTTTGAGCATATTTAAGATGGTTATTAAAAAGTCTTTGGTATATTCAAAGTGTGGGTTTCCTCATTGTGGGTTCTGACAACTTATTTTTTTCTTTGAATGGGCCATCATTTCTTGTTTCTTTGTTTGGTGTTTTTTGTTGTTGTGGTTGTAAACTGGACGTTTTAATATTTTAATGTGCTGTTCTGGTTTGCTAGCTGTGGAAATGCAATGACCTTTAAAAGGGGGAATTTAATGAGTTGTTAGTTTACAGCTCTAAGGCCGAGAAAATGTCTAAACAATTCTATAGAAATGTCCCATCAAAGACATCCAGGAAAAGATACCTTGGTTCAAGAAGGCTAATGAAGTTCAGGGTCTCTCTCTTAAGGGAGAAGGCACATGGTGAACACAGTCACAGTTTCTCTTTCATCTGGAAAGGCACATAGTGAACACAGTCAGGGTTCCTCTCTCATCTGGAAGGCACATGGCGAACATGGTGTCATCTGCTAGCTTCTTCACCTGGCTTCTGGTTTCATGAAGCTCCCTCGAAGGCATTTTCCTTCTTCACCTCCAAAAGTCGCTGGCTCATGGACTCTCTGCTTCGTGGTGCTGCAGCGTTCTCTACTCTCTCTGAATCTCCCATTCTCCAAAATGTTTCTTCTTTTATAGGACTCCAGAAACTTCTCAAGACCCATCCGAATGGGTGGAGACATGTCATCACCTAATCCAGTTTAACAACCACTATTGATTAAATCACACCTCCAGGGAGATGATCTGATTACAGTTTCAAACATACCGTATTGAATGGGAATTATTCTGCCTTTATGAAATGGGATTTAGATTAAAACATGGCTTTTTTTCTAAACCAGCACATGTCCTAACTCTGGAATTTAATCATTGAAGTGTCTGTTCCTTAATCGTGTATCCAGCTATTGTTACTACAGAGATTTTACTTGAATTCTAGTAACAACAACAACAAAAGCAAGCAAAAACTTAAGAAAATACTTTTGCCAGTCTTTATTGATTGGCTCTATGAGAGTGCCAATCCTAATAATAGCTTGCCCACTCTAACAATAAATTTAAAGAACAGTGAAAGACACAAGCATAGAGTCTGCTTTAGTCTTTTCTGAGTAGGCATCTTGTGCTGAGCATATTTGTGTGGCCTTATGGATTTCTCCATTTGCATAGACACTCCAAATTCAGCCCTTCCTCAGTCCCAACACTATATTGTATGTCTTAAAGCTTATAATCCTTGTTCCAGGCAGCTGTGATTTGTTTTAGCTGCTCTTGAAGTTGCTTCAGTGTCCAGAGCAAGTTCTGGAAATGGTGATTCAGTAATGAATATTCTGGTTCAGTCTTTCAGGCTGCCAGTAGATAGACTGGTATATACCTACATGTACCCTGATATGTTCAGGAGGTTATTACGCTCCCTGTAAAACTAGGACTAGGGACCTCCCCTAAGAGATGGGCTTTCTCTGCACTGAACCAGAGAGAGGGGTGGTGAAAGTTCTTCCCATTTTTAAATTGCTGTTGACTTGATTTGGCACTGACTCAGTTATTGCTACCCTTTAACTGTTTCCCAGAGCTCTATGGAAGATAGTTATGCTTTTTTTTTTTTAATTTTTTAATTTTTTATTTGTTTTTATTTGTACATGGGCAGGCACCGGGAATTGAACCCGGGTCCTCTGGCATGGCAGGCAAGCATGCTTGCCTGCTGAGCCACCATGGCTCACCCTATGCTTGTTTTTGATTGTTGTTTAAAAATTCTGTGTGGGGATGGAACCCTAGAGTATCTCTCTCTGCCATCTTGGTGACATCACTTTGTCCCCCTCCCCACCTTCCTGCCTCTTTTGCAGACTTTTACATTGCCTTTTCTACCTTTTTAAATGTGAGTTGCCTCAAATTCTGTCCTTCCTTCTAGGGATATACTTTTGCCTAGGATGATCTCATTTAATATGGTCTGATGATCTGATGAGTCTCAATCCTACTTGTGAAGGAGTTCACAATGCCTGATTGACATGTTCACCTGGATGTCTAATGGGTCCCTCAAACTAATTATGTTCCTAAGTAAAATAATCACTATACTTTATCCACATTCCTCCTCTCTGTTGTTGGCTTTCTGGCATACTGCCCAATCTAAAGGTTTCGGAGTATTCTCCTTCTCGTTCTTTTCCTTACTCTGTTCACCAAGTCTTAGGGATTTTTCCATTATCTTTTCTGCAGTCCCCTATGTTTTTAAATAATCCTTTTTCTGTTTTTGCAATAGTCCCCTAACACCTGGGCTCTTTATGCCCTCTTAATTATTCTACACTGCCTCCAGAATGAGCTGTCTAAAATAAGACAGTGGTCATGTTACCTCCCTACAGTGGCTTTTAAACTTTTTATCGCTTCCTGTGGCCCATTGAATAGAGTCCAAAGTCTTTAGCATGTCTTTAATATTTCCCCTTTCAATCTACTATTCTCTTCTCTTCAATTACCTTCCCTCTCCCTGGAATGCTCCTCTGTTCTTTTTCGTCCTAGTGAAAAGCTTATAATCTTTCAAGGAAGGGCCACCTTCTTTCTCTGTTCACCCGCTGCATTCTTACATGCTGTTATTTTAGTGTTTAGTTGTCTTTTGCTCATAGGCTAAGAACCTAAGGATGTTCTTTATTCAACTTCCCATCATTAGGATCTATATTTTCTCGCACACAATGGACACTCAGTCACTTTTTGTTGAATTGAAATTAATTCATGGAAGTTGGTGAACAATTGTTCTCTATGCAGACAGTAGGAAACATAAATATAATTTAAGGTATGGTATAAAGGAATTTGGTTAGATATTAGGGAGGATCTGCAACAAATACCTTTCGAATGATTGGAGTCAACGCTTCTTCCTTTGATTACCCAGAGTCTTCTGGGGTTGCCTCAGTGCTACCTCATTGCTTGCCTCTTCATTTTTTTTGTTCCCTTCTGATCCAAGTGGGTGATAAATCTCATACTTTCAGGTGAGACAGGTGCGAATGGTAATATAGAACTTTCATATAGTAGGTGTGCCCCAAAAGTTGTAGATTGACCAAATGAATTAATTTTCTAGGGAAATATAGACTCCCAGTTCCTTGGAGTTGCTCAAAGTTCCCAACTGTAGTTGACCTTGTGAATTGACTTGGGTAGTTCCACAATTTAAGCGTTGATGTGAAATGAAAAAAAAGGAAGGCATTTAAACAATAGACATGAGAGTTTTTTGAGTGGTTGGGAATTTTCCATCTCACTCGTAGATGGAGATACAGATGTTCTTGAATGATCCCCTGCTAAGAGCTCTTCTGGCTATTCCACTTGAGTGTAAATAGGGATAATCAGAGTAAGACGGTCTGACTTGTTTATTATTATATGCTTTCTTGTATGTGGAAGCCAGATGCTTGGTCCTACTGTGATCTGGGGAAATAAATGATGCTTTTGGCATTAACTAGGTAGACACCACTGTAGGACTGTAATTTTACCAAACACATCTTGCTCATACAATTTTCATAATTATATAAGGAGTTGATGATCCCATTTGCAGATTCTGCCTTCTGATCACTAGATTGTTTATTGTTCTTCAATTAGAGAGAGGGAAGGAAAAGAAGCAAAATGCTAATAGGTTAGATTTGCTGATTGCTAGGCATCCTGGTGGTAAAGCTGGTGAAAAAAGATATTGAAATTGCTGAAGCAAGGCCTCTAGATTTTCCATTTATTTAATCCCCACATGCTCTTCTTTATTACCATCAGTATTGGTGAGAGAATCCTGTCTTTTCTTTTTTGCACCTTTGTTAGAGATGTAATAAGGGAGAACCTCTATTTTTTTTTTTAAACAGCTTACAGTTGACAATTAGTTTCTCTTATGATTAGCTTATATCCCTGGCATTACTATGAATGTAATCCTGCTATAGCAGGGGCAAATAAACAAACTTGTGGAATACATGTTTGATTATACCTTGAAATAAATAATTTTTAGTCATTTTAAATAAATCATCTTTGTGTAGACTAAAGTCATTTAGTTGAGACTTAAGTTTCTCTTTTCACTAAAGTTGTCTAAAATCTCCTAGCAACCCGATCGCCTGATTGTGGCAAGTATATTCAAGTCTCTGAAAGTATGAATTTCTCCTGGCTCCTTTTGATGTCCCTGAAGAAACCCTTTAGAGAACTGAGCTGGAGTCTTGGTGAAAATGAGCACTTGAACACCTCCATGTTCTAGAAGTTTCCATTTCAGTGATGAGCACAGGGGATCCATTTTTAGCAAAGGATATCAGACCAAGTGGAGGAGATTTGATGTGCATGAACCAGATCATGAGGCACGCCTCCCAGTTCCTTGTGGGAGGTGTGCTTGGGAGATAGCAGTAGAAATTTGCCTTCCCTGGGGTAGGCCCTACCAGGTAGAGAGAAGCCCAAAGGAAGAGATTCCCAAATCTCTTTTACTCCCAACTGCAGTGCCCTAAACACCCAGCTTAATTACTTTGTATGGTTATAAAAGCTACCTCAGCATATTATATTATATGTAATATCCTGACATATTTCTTATTTTACAACGTTTGCCCCATTGTACACAGATCATATAACAGTGATTGGACACCCCCAATATACCCTCATGCTGAATGAACTTTCTGAGGGTGACCAGTCTGAAAACAGACACAGCCAGTTGTGGGCAGAACCAGCCATATAACTTGTGGGGCCCAGTGCAAAATGAAAATGTGGAGCCCCTGATTCAAAAAATTATTAAGAATTTCTAGATGATGACAGCAGGGTGTTAGACTAAGTGTGAGGTCCTTCTGCACATGAGGCCCTTCTGGTTATGGGGCCCAGTGTGGCTGAGCTGGTGTCCTGCCCATAAACCAGCCCTGGGCCCAGGGCTACTAGAATGCTGAGCATAACTGGCCTGGCCAGAGCCTGCACCAGAACCCTGCCCTTACTTGTTTTTAAATGCTCTATCCTCATTATGCTTTAACTTGTCTAAACAACACTGATAAATAACCGTGAATCCTTTTTAAAAACAGGGTTCAACTTGTAAGTGAATATAATAAGGTTGCTTTTATTGGTTTTGCAGGTACCCTCCAGTGAAATGATTTGGTTGTCCAGATTGCCAGTCAAGCCAACATTCCAGAGACCTAAACTTATCTGATGGGGGTTGACGTGGGGGTCACAAAATGGCCAGAGCCCAATTCTGGATGCTCTGTGACTGTCAGTGGCCCATGGTGCTATCTCCCTGGCCTCTGCAGAGCTGTATTTCATCAGCAGAGTAAAGGAAAATTTCACTCGGGAAGGGATGCTTTGAGATGGAATAAATGTTTGTCTGCAGCGCCCCAGCCTCTCCAGACAGACAGGCTGGGGCTATTCGGTTTTGAGGATGTCTCAGCAGCTAAAGCTTGGGTGTGCTAAGGCTTGGGTGTGCTAAGGCTTGGATGTGCTGGCAATACCACGGCAGCAGCAGCAGGCTGTTTGCTGATTCTGGAATCTGTTTTCTTATTTGCCTAAATTGCAGTTGTTGGAGATTTTGTTCTCATTCTTGATTAGAATGTTTCTGGGTCTTTTACTTACTCAATCTTGGTTTGCTTCAGGGAGAAAAATGGGAAAGTTCAGGTTGCAGCAGTTTCTCCTTTGTGAAGAACAAAGAGCTTGGTTTAACATGCAGGTGGAAAGGGAAAAATAAGGGAGAAAACCGGCTGGGTGATTGTTGGGCTTGCCTTGATACATTTTCTAACAAGCTACAGGTAACTTCTGGCTTTCTCTCAGAGTCTCTTTGCTTTTAAAAACTTAGAGCTGGTGAATGAGGATAATGTTCACCTCTCTATAGACAGACCTAGTGTATAAATCACCTACAGATTTTCTTAGGTTGTTTGTACCCAAAGAATCTTTATTGAGCCTGTACATATTGTGGATTCCTTCTTCCCTGTCTTGGTGCTAGATTGTACATTCCTTTTGTTCTAAAAGTCTGTGTCTTCTCCAGTCATCTGTGATAATGAGAAGTGTCTGCTCTTATATTTTAAACTTGTGAGCTGCCCTGGATTTCTTTTCTGTGGCAACGATGCTCAGGAAGGGGGAGTGTGGGGTTCTGAGCAGGAGCACTCAGTCCTGACCACAGAGACTCGGTTGGGGAAGGAGGGCACGGCCCCAGGGAAGTGGACGGCAAATGGCCTACATGGAGAGTGAATCAGCAAAGCAGTGCTGTTTACTTATTAGTGATATTTTGACATGAACTTGACCCTGGCTTTTATTACGTCCTCTTCTTTCAGAAGCTAGGAAACCAGCCTTTTATTGGTCTGTCCCTTAGAGTGCTGCATCCAAAACAGTACTGTGTTTTGGTCTTCCCGACCTAAGGTGAGCATGGTAAAATTGAGAAGGGACCACACACGAGCAATGGAATTGATTAGAGGGATGAAAAATAGGACTTCTGACTGTCAGAGGAGTTGTGACCATTTCACTGGAGGAAAAAATACTGCAGGGATTCTTGAGAGGCTTTGAGATACTTACAGTATTATTTAAATGGCATTGATTACCGCTTCTTGAGCAGACCTAGGATGGGTGATGGAAGACATTTAGATTTGACATGAAAGGAAACCTTTACAATAAGAAAGATGACTGAATGTGGAAATGGGGTTTGTAAGAAAATTTAAGAATTAAAAAAAAACAAACCTATTTAAGGACAGGCCAGGTGATGACAGGGGTGGGTAGTTCAGGTGAGGCCTGCCTAGAGGCAGGAGGTACCCTCAGAATTCCCCCAAATTTATATTCTGTGGTCCCAAGCCTCCTCCTCCTCCTCTTCCTCCCCTTTGTCTTCTTCTTCCTTTTCCTTCTTCTTTGCCTCCTCTTCTTTTTTTCTTTTAATATTGCAAAATTCATATCACTAGCAATTTCAAAGTGTGCTTTAAAGTGTATTCAGTGGTATTGAATATATTTACTAAGATCTTTTGACCCTGTCAGAGGAAGATGCTAGCAGCATATTCTCCAGGTTTAGAGGAGCTTGGGACAACTTCCTTACTAATAGCATTGGCCCCCCTCCTAGAGTTTCTCCTTTGGCCATTTCCCCCGTGTTTCGGGGTAAGCCAGCCCTCCTGATGCGGGCACCCTGGTCGACTATTGCGAGGAGCTTGGTTAGTTCTGGCCATAGGAGGTGGACACCCTGCACTGGAGTAAACCACAGTCTGTGCACACGGTGGGAGACAGAATCAGGTAGCACAGTCATGCTTGGCCCAACCAGCCTCATCTGGGGAGGGACTCACTATTCAGGAAGGTATAACAAAAAGACTTGCTGGATTTTGAAGACCACAGTTTGCAGCCCGATTCTGCCATATACTGAGTGAGTGACTTTGGGTGAGCCACTCGATCTTTCCAAAGCTCACACACTTCATCTATCAAATGAGAATGAAAATAGTACCCAATTCAGTGGCCTTTTATGAGATTCGAATGAGATGGGTGACAGGTCTTGGTAAGTGGTAAATGCAGCCATCAGTCTTGATTGCTGGTTAGTCTTGTGCACACACTTACCTGGCTTCCAGCGTCCCTGTTATTCTCTTCGGCCACTTGTTCACTGATGTCTAGGACCCTTGTGTAGCTGCTGGACTATTCAGGGTTCTGATTTCCTCCTTCCAAGCAGGATTCAAGGGGTCTCAAGTCTCGGAATGTAACCTTCCTATCCCTCGTTTTTTCGGGTTCCTAATCTCATAGAGGTGGGAACAGGTGGGTGATAGTGGATTGATCAGCTAAACTAACGTCTTCAATTGCTTGGATTCCAAGTAGGCAAACTTTGCCAGATATTATAGCATATAGATCCAGGTAAAATGCGCAAGCTTTTTACGAAGCCTCTTGAAGAATGAAGGTCGCTGGTAATGACTGATATCTCAAGGTTCTCTGAGAACCTGCAGGAGAATATTTCTTTTTGTCCAGAGACCCTGTTTCTCCCCTAGTTACAGTGGGGGCATCTGCTGCAAAGTTCAGCATGGATAGCACTGTCCCTGGAGAGGCCAGGGGCTGGGCGGAGGGGCATGTCTTCCTGTCTCCCCCCAAAACACACACTTACACACTCACACACAGCCTCTCAGGCAAGAGCAATCAATTAATAGAGGTTAGGCTGGGGGCATGTCAGAGAGCTAAATTCTGAACATTTGTCAGTATAATAATGCTGCCTCCTAAAACAGCTTGATGAGGATTCTGTGTAAGGTATTTTCATATATGTAAGTATATATATATATATATATATATATATATATAACCTATGTCTATGCACAAGATATATCTTAGCTGCAGTATGTATATAAACACATATTTGAGCACATGTCCAAATATAAGTCATAAGACAACAATGATTGAACGCACATAAGTTACAATGTTTATGTCCTGTGGATGGCTAAACTTAGCTACAACATCTAATTTGCAGTGACGTCTTTCTTTAACAAGTTTTATAAGGAGGGATGATTTAAGTCAAAGAAGAGCAGTGACTCATCCACATGGTGGGCCAGTGGCTGAGCTAAGTTTAGAATAGAAGGGATGCTAGGATCTTCTAGGGCTTAGATTTTTACTAAGTCATTTTGCAATTCCACATAGCTTTTTTTTTTTTTTTTAATCATTATTAAGGTAAAACCAGGAACTTGTAATGCAATAGCAAAATTCTCGTTTTCCTTATTTCATTAGTTCACTTTATATAGCTCTCAGTTTTAGATTCTATTTTGGGGGACTCTATTCGGATAGTTTGGGCCTATATTTTAAGTTGTTTTTCACTTCATGGTATGACATTTTACCGAGTTGATTTTTACCTGGCAATTGTGATAAAGGTAAAGGTCTTCAGCAAGTAGATATGAAAGTGGAGAGACATCTGGGAAAAGTAAGAATTCTTCTTCCCAAAAGGGAGGAGTCAAAGATCTAAATTATATATTGTTCAACATGATACATGAAATTTCTGGAACAAAACAAATCACCTTCATTTAATACCTGAACTAGGATCTAGGTTTATAAGGAGGAGAAAATGTTCCCTCTTGGAGCTCACATTATTCTGTGAAGAAGGAGGAATGCACACAAGTAATTACAATGTTGAGGAAGTGTAGTAAGAAAGGTGTAGTTCGAAAAGCTACTGTGTAGGTCAAGAGAAGCAACTGACCAAGTGTGAGCTGAGAGGTGAGGATCTAGACAGAGAGAGGAGAGGATTGAGGCCTTGTAGAGGCCATTCCAGGGAGGGAAGGGCCTTCCAGGCTGGTGGATACATGCAAAGGCTTGGAGACAATGCTGTGTGGAGAAGCAAGTGGTAAGTGAGTCTCCTTTGGATTTTTGTAGCTAGGGCTGTCTAAATGCAAAAGGTTGCATCTAGTTAGAACTGCTCCAAGGAAGACAGCAAATGTTGCAGAGGGAGGTGTTCTGGATGCCACAACCTTTAAAGATTCTTTAAATTCCACTCTAATTGAGTCTCTAAAGATGAGGATACAGATATTCTTGGTTCTGGGAAGGTGAAGGGTAGGTCATACCTTTGCACACAGCTGGGGTACCATGATGTAGGGCAGTGGGTTGCAGTCCTGACTGTACCATAGACCAATTAATCAGAACATCAGGGTTGGGGAGGACCCAGGTGTCAGTGGTTTTAGAGTTCTCCATATGATTCCAATGTACAGCCAAGACTGAGAATCAATGATATGGGGTATTGGTGTGCAAAGGGTGGTCTCTGGATCAGCAGTGTTAGTATAACCATCCTGGTTCCCACCTGAGGCCTACACCTACTGAATCAAAATCTCTGAACTTGGTCCAACAATCTTTCTTAACAAGTCCTCCAGAAAATCACGCTATAGTTTGAGAATCATTGGTCTGAGATAATTAGTTCCAGGAATTTCACTTTCCTAATTGCCTCAGCCATGCCAATCTTCACTCATTTTCTGTCTGCTACCATTACCTCACCTGGGCAAGAGAAAGCCCCTCTCTTCATGGCTCCCTGGGTAAGTCAGGAATTTCTTACTTCATTCTAGTCTGGTCTGGTTGGAATTTTCGAAAGGACCTTGAATGAAGGAAAGCAAAAAGGGAACAAATTCTGGTCAAAAGCATTAAAAAATTGTTTAGTATACTGGTAATTAAAAGTTAACTAAAACCCCACTCACATATTAATTCTTTTACCAAATGTACATGGAACACCAGAGATACAAAGATAAATTATGAGCATCTCTAATGCAAAGGGGCTCAGGGTTCTAGGGAAAGACCAGTATGTAAATAAATGTGTGTAGTGAAGTGTTTAAGGTGCCATGATGGAATCTCTTCTTCACAGAATTTATCACCAGAGAAGGGGCCGTTGCAAGAAGAGAATATGGAATTATGGAATTATGAATAAAAAAATAGGTATAGGCCTTGAGATGGGGCCTGAAGCTGGAGCTTCATCAACCTACTGATCAATGAGCTTCCGTTCACCACGGTTTAGGGGATACCTTCTTCAGGCCAGACTTGTGTTATTCTTTTTCACTGCCATATCCTCTGCATCTAACAAAGTGTCCTGGACTTAAAAGGGGCTCAGTAAATATTTGTTTAAAAAGAGGATGAATCTAAACAGGTTAAGGAGAAGGCGTGTGCGAGTCTGTCCATACCCAGCCTAAGAAACCCCTAACTGCAATAACTTTGGGTTGACTCTGGACTTGTGGAAGGCCTGGAGAGATCCCTTCCTTTCAGAGCCCACTCTTCCCTATGGGGCAGTTCCCGTGAGACCTGGATTGTCTATACAAATGCTATTGCTGGCTCATTGCCCATCAAGGCCTGGACCATTGGGTGAGAAAGGCCCACCCACACCTAGCTTCAAGAACCCTTCTCTGAGTATTAGGTTTGGTTGTTGGAATGTTGCTGATGCATCTTTCATTTCTCTAGAAGATCCTTTGCCCTGGCCTCTGAAACTTTTTCATTTGCCCTTGATCTCTGTGTCAATGCCATGTTCAATCTAGCAATGCTTATTCATAAACCAGGTGGGAGTCGTTGATGACACCAGTGGGTTCGACCTGGCTTTTGCATTAGTATCTTTGACTCTGACTTGGCTCATGTTAATGTTCACTGTTCCATTCAAAATGGTGGACTCATCTTTTCTCAGCATGGGGGACTTACATCTCTATTTTCTGTCCTCTGTCAGAAGCAGACCCTTACCTGCTTCTCCCCTTTGGTGACTGCTCACTTTCAGTGTTTGGCTTAGGGAGCACATCAGTCTAACCATGGTGCTAATTTGCACAGCCATGGTGTATGACCTAATCCAGCCCAATTCATACTCAATGCCTGCGTCTATGATTCTTCCAGGGGATTCTAATAAAGGCCGCTCTCTGTAGTCTCTCCTTCCCTTAGCCCCACCTCTAGTAGTACAGCCCTACAGTGGAAGGAAAGGTTGCTCTCTTGCAAGTTTATAACCATGGTCTAGAGGGCCCTTTATATTTACAGTTTTTTTTTGTCATTGCCTCTAGGATTCTTAGATGGCTTTGTTAAATTGCTTAAAATTTGTTTGCCCCACTTTAAAATTCTCCCTATTGGTCTCTGTTTCTACTTTTAAAAAAAGTTGTTACATTCTGGGGTGCTGGTAATAATCTACTTCTTTGTTTGGGTTAACAGTTACATAGGTGGGTTCAGTTTGTGAATATGTACTAACCTGTACACTTATGAAATGTGTACTTCTCTGTAAGTGTGCTGTACTTTAATGAAAAAGTAAAAAGCCTATTATTAAATATTATCACGGTGCACATATTTGGGCACTTATTTTTCAATTCCAGTTTTCTAGGCATAAAATCACTGGATTATAAACCTTTTAAAACACTCTTTGCTATATTGCTTTCAAAAAAATCTGTGGCTTACATTCCCACCATCACTACTAAATAGTCTTACTTAAGATAATATATAAGTAAAACTGTTTCATTGTTCCCATTTAAATTTAAGTGTTCATACAGTTGAACATGGCCCAATTTAGAAACTTTAAATTATAAAAGTAATCTCCATATATACACATATACATACACATAAATATATATTTATATACACATGATGTGCGTATATATATCCATATATATATAAAAAATGTAAGCATGTATGCCATATATATATATATTCATATCTCCATTGTGAAAAATAGGGAAATGTAGAAAGCTAGAAAAACAATTGGGCTAAATGATCTGTAAGCTCTGAATGCTATGACCATAATATTAGAAATATTGAATATATTGTATAGCAAAAGTCATGGGAAGGAAAATTGGTCACAAAATCATCTCTACTTAGAACTGCCTTATTTTTCATTCTTAAGTAAAAATCCAGGTACATTTCATTGTGATAGAAAGCCATCCTGAAATACATAGACAAGTTGTGTCTGTGAAGAATTATTGCTGTAAGGACAAAGAGATTTTCTTAGAGTTGCACTAAACATTCAAATGACGAATATTCCACTCATACTTTTAATTGTATTTCACTTAAAAGGTTACAATTTCTTTGTTGCTCTGAGCAGTTCAGAAAGCTTCGCTTATTCTGGCACACTGTGAATTTTGTTCAGAAAGCATTTCATTTGGGAACAAGCAGCAATGGAAAATCTGATGCCTGTAATTCAGGAGTAATTGCTGCTCAGAAGGTGCGTCTTGTTCCACAATGTCTCCCTGTGTTTATCCTTCTCCACTCTAATAGCTCTCCATATTTCACATGGAAGGACAAAACCCCTATTACTACTCTTTCAAATTCTCAGAGAATACTGAAGCTGTATGTGCCAAGCCAAGCCGTGCTAAGACAGAATTTTCTCACCCCAAGTGTTTCTTTCTAACTATACTTTTAGAGCAGGTAATTAGGCCTGTTGACACTAGCCTGCCTTAGATTGGCTTCTCAGAAGGCTTGCACCCTGAGGCTTCTTGTGCAATTGAAGTGTCCCCTGGAAGGGGAGGTGGGGAGTGGAAGTTGGCAGGGAAAGAGGCCAAGCAAGGGTGTGGTAGCAAGCAAGGTCCTCCAAGGGTGACCTCTCAGAGTTGTCTCTGTTAGGTCACGGAAAAGCTTGAATTTTGTTGTCTGTGCCTGTCAATCATTGGGGCTGCTTGCTAAGGGACATAAGTTCCCAGGCACATGTGACAATTTCTGCAGGCAGCAGAGTAGGTTCAGACAGCTGGAGGGCAATCCTTAAAAAAGGAGGTACAGGAACGGGAGGTCCTGACAGTTGGGAGTGAAGTACACCGGGAACAAGTGCACATGAAAATGGTAAAGGGATTCTAATGGATTGTTGACGGTGTTTATTGCATCAGTCCAACAAACAGTCCATCAGTGAGGGGAAGGAGCTGGGTCAAGCCAGGCAGAGAAAATAGACATTTTTATCCAGTTGTGCTTATGCTCCTTAATTTTACTTTTGTATTTTTAAGGCCACCTTTCCCCATGTCATCACAGTCAAGGTCTGGGAGGGCTTTGGGTGTGGGTGGGAGGGAAATAATGACTGTGATAAAATAATTGAGAACTCGTATTTATGTTATGGGTCAGATGTAGTTAAGAACTTTACACTTATTTCTTTATTTGACGAAGCGCTTAGATTTTTAAGTGGCTTGTCTCAGGTCACACAATTAGAGAGTAGCAGAGCTGGTTCTTAAATAGTGGACCAAGAGGAAGTCCATGTTTTTGATCATTGTATAAAGCGGTTTCCTGGGCACGTGATCTCAGACCTGTGCAGTAGGTGCTGCATTTACTTTGCAAGTGAGGGGAATCCATAGGACAGAATTTTTAATGAGGATGCAGCCCCTGAATTCTTTCTTGGGGCACCATTTCCTTAACCACACTTGCCACAACCTGCAGTTGTATATATATATTTATGTTGACTTGTCTACGGTCTGAATTGTCTCCCTGTGTAAGCACAAGAGCAGGCCCAAACTGTTTGCTCAGCGGTGATTAGTAGGTAGCAGACGAATGAGTGGACTGCTCAGCATCTCCCATCCCTGCCCCTACCGCCCCGTGGACGGGGGTGGACCATAAAGATGGTTCCTCCTTTTAGTTAAGTGAATTCGAAGATTGGATTTGTCATGCAATGGTTATATGAACCTATTTAACTATTTAACCTCTTTGAGCATCGGTTTTCCTGGTAGGAATTGGGGATAATTGCACCTGCTTCAAAAAGATGATGAGAAGTTTTAAATATGATAATGATGTGGTGAGCCTAGCATACACCAGAACTCAGGAATATTGTGTGGAGTCAGGTGCAAAAATGCAACTGCTGTGAAGGTGGCTGGGAGAGGGGCTTTCTCTTTCCTTTGAGTTATAACCAGGGGTTCAGACTCTACAAAGCATTCTTGACTTTATCTCCAGGAAGTCCGTTCATGCTTTGCTTGTAGGCCATCCTTCAGTGGGGCTGTACACCTGCCTGAGGTCCCCACGCAGAGTTGCAGAGCTCCTGTGTCCTGGCCACTGCTGAGTGTTGATGGAGGGCTCCCTGTGAGCCCCCGCTGCTGCCATCCACCATCCAGTTGGATTGAATGTGCTGTCCCCTCACCACTAAACTGAAATCCTGTGGAGAATCAGGTTCCTAAAGACACATCTATTAACCACTTAATATGTTCAAGAGCCAGTAATATCGGAAGCATTGTGCTATTAACAAGGAAGTATTTCTGAAGCAGGTTGAAACATCTTTGTTTCTCTGCCCTTCCAGTCCATTCAGAGCAGGTGCCTGTTGTCATGGTAACAGAAACAAGAACAAGTAAGAGTTTTTGAGTGGCCTAGACACTTTTGTACAAGAGGGGTGAGGTTGAACTGAAATGTGGACTTAAGTAGAAATAGCATTTTCATCTCTCTCTCTCTCTGTGGAGGGCAAATGTCATGATTGTGCCTCAGTCTGTTCCCCAGAAATTAACATATTCAGTCACTGTATTTGAAGATGAAAGACAAGAGAGAAAGGGAGATGGAGAGAAAGAAGCTCTCTTCTTTTACCTTTGCTCCTTCCCAAGGTGTTTTATCCAGAGATATACTTCTGGGAACATTTTGTCTCCCTCTTGGGTGGTGTAATTCTAACCACAACACACATCAGTTTGGAGAAAATTTACATTTTTTTCCCTTGGTCTCTATGCATAGGCTAGGTTCTATTTCTTTTTTAAAACATAGGTCTGATTTAACTAAACGACAACAATACAACAAAACAACAGAGAAATAATTGAATTTGGTCTGGAGTTTAATGAAGAAGAGTGAATTTTACTTATTTATTCAGTCTGACCGAAACAGTGCTCCCTTTCCCAGCAGATTCTCCTTCAGTTCCTTTGATACTAAGGCTCATATCTGCACATCTTCTCAGTTCTCTTCTTCACCATTCTTTCTTTTTCAAGGTGCACCTTTTTCACCCAACAACATTCTGTTGAAGTCAAGTAGCCATCTCCCAGCCCCCCTTTTGCCCTCTTGCTGCTTTGTGTGCAGGTGTTTGTAATATTTCCATTTGTGTCTGTTTTCCTGCAAGTGTTGTTATGTTTCTATTTTGCAAGAACCCATAGGGAAGCTGTTAAATCCTAATCAGCCCAGCTGCTTGCCGGGCCATAATGATTGCTCATTGGCGGAGCCCTGTCTCCCCGGAAAGCATAAAAGCCTATCACTTGGGCAGTTCAGGAGTCCCTCATCTCTGACAAAGAGAGGCCTGCAGAGCTGCAGTCCACCAACCCTGACCGGAGCAGTAGGCCTCCCTAGGGACTTGCCACAGTGGGATCACTTCCCCTACTCTTTTGGATCCTTTGTGCTCTATAAGCAGCAACATGATCATTTGTTGAAAGTCACTGCTGCGAAAAGCCTGTGTTCCCAAAGCCCACCATTGCAGCACCTTGATCCGCATCCTCTGCCTGGCATACTTTTGTCGTTGTCATCCACCTTATCTGCGTGACACTCCGCACTCTCACTCGACATTGTTAGGTCCGGGGAACGGAGAAGGACACTGCAACTGGAGCTGCGGAGGCTGTGTGGACCCTCCCAACCTGACTTCGGAACCGCCCCTTCCAGACGTCACCTGACCCCCTTGCTTAAAAACTGCATGCGCCATCACCCAGGCGCTGACTCACCTCCCTCCATCTAGGATTTGGCGAGCTCAGCCGGGGAGCGCAGAAATAAACCCGCCTGCTTTAAATTTCCCAGTCTACCTTCCTTCTTTCTCACCCTTTCGCCTCCTAAACCTTTCAGACATCACTCCCTCTGGAATTTCCATTACTAAGTACCAGCTCTCCTTCTCCATTATAAGGCATAGACTTCCAGATTCAAGTTGTCCCCCTAATTCCAGCATACCTTTCCTTTCCTCTGTGTGTTGAAAGGCACCAGTTCCCCAAAGTAATTTCAGGAGTCAACAGAATAATCAGTTGCCATGAGAGGTCTGAAGTTGGTGTCCTGAGGTCTGGAGTCTGGGTGGTTGGGCAAAGGTGAGGATAGGAGGAGCCTATGAAAGAGAGCAGATAGAGTTGAGTGGAGTGGTCTGCAGTCCGCCCAGCTCAGCTGGCATCCGGGATGTCCTTCTTTCTTGCTGTGGATCTTGGGAAAGTTATTGAACTGCTCTAAGCCTCAGTTTCCACATCTATAAAATAAACTAATAATAGTTCCTGCCTTCGATTTGTGGTAAGGATTGGATGGAATAAGGCATGCAAATATTCAGTGCTGTACCTGCTTCATACTAAATGCTCCATAAACTTTATTTATTATTATTTGCTAATATTGCCATCACTAGAGTTTAACTTTGTTGATGTCCATAGACTGCCTTTCAAGAGAACGTGCTCATCTGAACCAAAAATTTCTCCCGGTAATGTTTGAGAACATACGAAGTCTCAAAGATTAAAAGTGGGCAGGTTCTCACTTGTGATACTTTATTATACATACTCAGGACTTGGATATTTATAGTTCAAGAGAAGAATTTGAAGGAAACATTACTAATATTTGCAAGGCAGGGACAAGTATATAATGGGAGTCCCACAAGTCCTTTATCTGTATACCTAGAAATTGGACATCAAGCTACCAAACTGTAACCTGTCATCACTTCCCATGATGACAACCTGGAAGGCAGCTTTAGATTTGGGGTTCTGGACCTCCTTGGCATTCTGCACTGGAGCAGGTAGGCCCAGGGAGAGCTAGGCCAGGTCCCTGGCCTGAAGCTTGTCTCTCCTTCTTCCATTCTGCATATACTTGTGTGGCATCCCTTCCCTGCACATCTGAGCTCTGCCTATCTCCACCCCCTGAGGCTGAAGGGTGAGCACCCTAGTGGAAGGGTCTACCCTCTGGGGGATGGGCCCTGAGAAGCTCTGCTGGGAGCTGACTTGGGATCATTTGACCTGGGAACTGCTGCGACCTGAATACTCAGAGCCTGGTCTAGAAAAGGAGGTGTGGACTGCGGGGTTGCATGTCCCTTTGGCCCTGCAGATTCGACAAACCATGGAGAGGGATGCAGCTGGACAATGGCCAGAGTGGAAACCCAGGCCAGTAGCCTATCTTGCCTGGGCCTTTGATACTTCTCTACTGCTAGTGAGAAAAGAGAAATCTGGTAAGAAACATTGAAAATTCCTGCACAAATTTAATGAAGGGCTGATTAAAGCATATTAGTAGTCTGTATTTCACAAATAAGTCTAGTAATGCATTACTGTAATTACATTCTGGTGGCAGAATTACCTTTAAAGTATCAGTTTCTCAGTGTTTGCTTATAGTGTAATAAAACACATTTGGAATCAATACCGTATGTTGCTGAATTAACTAAAAACACCATTTGTATTTTTGCTGTCTAAAATATGCATCACAGATTTTACCTCTTCATTCATTCAGAAATCAAATATTTATTGAGTGCCTACTGCTAGCCAGATACAATGCTAGGTACTACTATTGATAATCAAATAAAGAATGAACTGGACCTGCATTTTATAAACAGTTGACACAAGGCATTAAATTGGGGATTCAGGCTTAGAGAGGGAAAAGACCAGGATTTTGCTGGATAGGACAGGGTGAATATCTGGCTGGAAAATATTTCTCAATTCATCATATGTTCTTTTTTTTTGCATGGGTAGGCACCAGGAATCGAACCCAGGTCTCTGGCATGGCAGGCGAGAATTCTGCCTGCTGAGCCATGGTGGCCTGCCCTCATCATATGTTTTATTCTCCCATACCACCACTTGATTTTTACTTGCTTAAGAATATGGGAATTATGGAATTTAGAAGCAATCTTATAAAGGACTCTTTTCAGTGAGTCCTGCCTTCATCACTTATCTTATGTCTCTCTGGCTCATGATCTCACCATGTAGACCTAGGATGACTCCCCTGTATAGTCCCTGACCAGACTGTGGGGTGCCGGGGGCCTAGGAGGAATGTATAATATTGACCTGATCAAAGACATTTAAATGAATCCAGGGATGAGGAAACTGGGACATGGCAATCTCTCTGAGGGTGGATCTCAATACTTGACACTTAGTAGATGCTTACCACGGGTTGGTTGGGTATTGTAATCCCACCATGGTGCCAGAGATTTGGCCGTCGAGACTGAGTCCTCTATTAACGATGGCACCAGGGCACCAAGGTTCTAATGACCTTATATCTACTTCCTACCCTGTGGTGCTCTATGTATATGCCAGATAATAGAAGTGGAAGAAAAAAGTTGTTCTCTTACAAAGAATGAGTATGTGGAGCTGGGAAGACTGTGGCTATCTGATCTCCCTTTAGAGTTCTAGCTGAGTTAGGATTCTTTCCTCATTTATTTGAACATCAGTCTTTAGACAGCATTTTGGTATGACATAAAATATTAACCTGCATAAATATATGTCTATAATTTATTGAAATCTTGTTAACGTAAAACCAGGAGGAAAAGGCATGAAGCTAAAACCATCTCTGACCAAGGAGTCATCATCACAATAGCGTTTCCTGGGAGCTACGAGGTCAACAGCCACAGATCTATTACAATGAATGGACCGCAGGTACCTTGTTTAAGAAATGATAATAATGTCCCTCCACTGGAATCCCACTACTGGAATTCTTTGATTTCCTTGGGGTACACAGGCTGAAATCCATATTTCATCTATTAGGAATTTATTTGTGCAAAAAAGCTCTATTTTTAAAATATGGCTACCCTGGAAAACTGACCTTAGAATGGGTGCTTTTAATCCTTTGCTTTCTTTTGGATCCCTGCCTGAGCCAGCCACGCTGAGAGATGCAGAGTTGTGGGAGGAAGGGAGAAAATTTGGGCCACGTGGTAAGAGGGACCCAGACCCAGCGGTGGTCCTGAGCTCAGGTTCCTGGGAGTGAACAGGACAACTGAAGGGAGATTAAGTGAGAGAGGACTGGAAAAAGTGAAGGAGGATGGGGTGAATTTTTTTCCAATTATTTTGCCTCAGACTGAATTATCTAAGGGAGCTTAAAAACCACTTAATAATTTCTTTTCCGCATAGGGGAGGCATATGAATTCAATAGAACGATGCTACTATTGGAAGCATGTACTTTTTTTTGTTTTTTTTTTTTTTAACCTTTTTCTGAGTGTAGATTGCAGTGGTCTTTTTCTATAAAGAACAAAGTAAGCAACAAAAAGATTTTGTGACTGAACCCAAAGCCACTCAGCTGGCGAGGCCATCCGGGGCCTTGGATTCTTCTTGTCTTTCCACTCTGCTGACTTTTCATCTCTGTCACTTGACTCTGAGCAAACAGAGTGGAAACTGGATCGATGTGACATTGTCGTAATTTGTGTAAAAAACTTAGGCCTGTTACTGCGTTCCCTGAAACGCAGGTCTTTTTGTTCATTTTCAGTTTGCGTGTTGTTGAAGTTTCTGGGTTATTGCTTTAAGTTTCTATTGGTAGTTATGTCCTATACCAGGTTGTTATTTTCATTATTATTTCTAATGAGAATGGAAAGTATTTGCTCACAGGGAAGCTGGTATCACCTTCCTACACTTTCCAGAATTGGCAAAGAAATGCCTAACCTGAGAATTAATGAGGTTTTCCAAATCTTTGCCATTTCAGTTAGTTTCCTGGGATGAGCAAAAGGTGTATGTCCACTGCCCTCCCTCCTCTCTCTTTCCCCAGGCTGATGCTGTGCAGGATAGAAGGGAGAGTTTGTAGTTATTTCCTGAATTTGAGAACTGCAGAGAGCTATGTCCATGGACTTGGATTACTGAACTTAAAAAAATCCCAACTTTTTAATGAAGCATCACCCGCACACAGAAAGGTGTGCAAATTATACGTGTACAATTTAGGGACTTGTCACTGAGTCCATTTAGCCATATCCAAGATGAAGAAAGAAGAACCCCCCACTCCACTATCTTCTTGCAAAGGTAGCTCTGACTTCTAAAAACCATAGATTATTTTGCATGCTTTTGAAATTTATATAAACAGAAGCACAGAAAATATGCTCATTTGTGCCCTTTTTCCTTTGCTTAATATTATATTTGTGAGAGTCACCCGTGTTGTTGCACATAGCAATGGTTTGTTCTGAATCATTGAATTTTCAAGATGGCAGAGACCCTCGAGATTCTCCAATAAACCACCCTCATTTACTAGAAAAGGGAAGGGAGGGCCAGAGAGGTGAATTGATGATGTGCTCAAATTTACAGGACTGGTCAAAGCAGAGATGTGATTAGATTCCAAGTCTGCCAATGTCAGAGTAGCAGTCACCTACCCTGTTCAAATTCACAGCTCGGTTATTATGTAGTTTTCACATTCTGTATCTGGATGTAAAAAAAAAAAAAAAAAAGAGGTGAGGGTAAACCAACCTCAGTATTGTGGACATGTACAAACTATAGAGTTGGTGATTCTACCATCACCTTTGGGTCTGATTCTCTCCTATGTGCCTCCTTTACATGAAAATATCTAGATTGATCTGTTGGCCTAGGTGTTCTCAAGGTGTGAATCAAGTGTACAACTTAGAGTTTCTGGGCTAGGAGTGGATGGTTGGAAATACCTTACTGAAACCTTTATATTGATGAAATGTTGTTTCATTTAAAAAAAAACTTTCAAAGGAGATTCTGAAATTTCTGCTAATTTTAATAATTATGAATTAGCTTTTGGCCTTTTCGTTTGTTTGTTTTACTCTAAAGGCACTTTGTTAACTGTGTGCTCTTAGGCAAGTTACTTAACTGCTCTGAATCTCAGTTTCCTCATCTGCAAAATGACAATAGCAGTATTACTTGATGGGTTATTACTGGCTATTATTATTAATTATAATTACTATTTCGCTACTAATTAGTGAAATGATATGTGCAAAACACTTCATATAGTCCCAGGCACATAGAAGGTGCTTGCAACTGTTAGTCTCCCTAGCAAATTTTTAGCAAGTGGGTGAAATGTTCCTTTATGCATAGAAGATGACATTGTTACTTGTATTTGTAGTAATCCAAGTCTTTTCAGCTCCTAGGATTCAGGAAGCATGCTTGACAACCTTGTGTTCCATTCAAGTGTATAACTGCACAAACCACTCAGTTATAAGGTATTTATTGAACTCATCCTATGAGCACTGGCTTGCTTCAACAAGGATTTTGTTGATGATGCTAAAGCTGTAAAGGTGTGGGTGTATTTAGGATACTTCTATGGGTATATATAAACATGCGTTTGGGGTTTGGAGGGTAGATCTAATATTTACATATTCTGCCCATTGTCCAAATTTGACATGTCCTTATTTTTAAATCAAAAACATAGTTTATCATATGTGAATTGCTGTTTTGTCAAATGTCATCTTTATGCTCCCCTCTAGTAATTAGCTCAAACTGTGCTAAATATAAGTGCTAGATTAGGTCAGGAAACTGGGCTGTGGAACTGGCACCCTGAGGAAACAGCAAATAACATATGTATATACATGCACACGCACCACACACACACACACACACCAAATAGCTATGTGACTGCTTACAGGAAAGAGGACTTATGGTCTGGAATTTATGGTTCTGGATAGGTCTAACTGTTGTCCTGGGTTTTAGTTTCCCATCTTCAATTCAAGGAGAAGGACCAAGCTGTGGTGGTTTACATTAGTAAAATAAGAAAGGTATTTTATGATCTTCAGAAGGGAAAAAGATGTAACACCCAGAGCCAGTTTTTTTTAAATTACTATGAGAGTGCGTTGGAGACTGGAAACACTCAATTTTGACTCTAGGTCTTATATTAGGAATTATCAAATGAGCAATAGACTTAATAAACCAAACACGTTTTGTTACTTTAGGAAATGAGCAGCAAATCACGCATTGCCTTCTTGTGCCCATTTGGAAAAGGGGCTTTTACTTCTCTTTGGTTTAAGCAAAGGGGTTAACACTGGGCCGGGTTTGTGGGCTTCTGACAATGCCTTAGTGCAGCCTCTGAGCGGGAAAAGGAGGAAGCACCTTGGATCAATAGGGTTAACAAGGCGAGCGCATCACCTGGAAAAGAAAAAATATCTAGTCAATTGCATCCACAAACACTTATGGGAGTGATTCCATGATTTTCTCCCCCACATACTTGCTTGCTATAGTTATCATTTCAGCTTCTCTGCCTCCAATAATGTGAAAAAGGAAAGTTTCGGAGTCTAGGAAATCAGATATCTTTTTCTGTTTCCCACATTTACACCCCTGGACACTTGAACACCTGAGCTGTGGCCTTCTGGAGTCCTCTGTGCTTCGGAGCTGGGCCCCATATGGTATTGCTGTGTAACTAATTACTGATTTGGCCACATGCATAATATCAGCGAGAGATAGTACGTGTGCTAGGAAGCCCACAAGACCACTTCCAGCTTCAGTGACTCAGGAGGCGGACTTCCAGGACTTGGCATATAGCCATACTCATGGCTGTGATTTATTCCAGCCAAAGGATAAAAAGCAAAATCAGCAAAGGGAAAAGGGGCATGGGGTGAAGTCTGGGGGAAAGCAGGTGCAAGCTTCTTAGAGTCCTCTCCCTGTCGAGTCGCATAGGCTGTGCTTCATGTTCCCAGCTATTGGTTGTGACAATACACGTGAAATGTTGCTGACCAGGGAAGCTTGTTAGACACTCAGTGCCTGCGGTTTTGGTGGAGGCTAGTCCCGTAGACAACCTCTGCCTGATGCTAAACCAAATTCCAGACTCCCAGAGGGAAGGAGGGGTTCAGCATCAACCAGATTGTTTATACAAACAGCTTGGGCATAGTGAGCCACTGTGATGGGTTCTGGGAACGGTAGGAATGCTCTTGAGACCCAGACTCCCAGATGCCAGCTTTGGATGCAGACTTTTCAAAGGACAGCAGTTTCAGGTCTGCTGTGTGAACTCTTTCCTGTAAAGGATCCAGAAAACAGTAGTTCTACTGTGCTGTTCTCCCCACAAAATCTGTGGACTCACTTTCAGGGTCATGCATATCAGAAGACTGTGTTTTCTTCTTTCCTAACAGTGTCTCCAGTAGATATAGTTGGGGTCTGTCTGTCCAGGCAGGTGGGCGATCTGTTTACACACAGCCTGAGTTCTGGTTGAGGTGGTTGGAAGTTCTGGTCTCAGAGATTCAATGATAAAGATGCCTCTTGTGGATTTTCATCAAAGAGTGTGTTCCTCACATTTATTTGTATTATTTTACAAGCGTCGATCTTTAATGTCTTATAAAGAGCTCCAGAGCTTTTATTTGAGACAAGAGATATTCAATGGAAGTTTCTGCAATGTGGAGATGTTTGCGTTCTGTGCTGCCCAGTATGGGAGCAGCCAGCCACATGTGGCTGTTGAGCATCTGCAATGTGACTAGTGTGACTGAGGAACTGAATTTTCAATTTTATTCCATTTTAATTCATATAAAATTCAATTTAAATAGCCACATGCAACTGGCTAGTGGCTACTCTAATTCGACGGTGCTGTTCTAGTTTGTCAAATTTCTGATGCAGTGATCTGTGGTTAAGGATAAGTGATAATCATCAGGATGATAGAACTAATTGAGGTCATTTTTCACAAAATTCTCTATATTTTCCCAAACCCTCCTTCTCTTCACTTGGACTCAAATCATTCTTCTAGCCCATGGTCCAACCTGCCATTCAGCATCTCCTGCATTCAAAGGAAGCTTATTGTCCTCAAGTCTTTTTATCCCTTGAATATCAATAACAGGGCCTGGAGATTTCTTACACAATAACCTGCTTCAGTATTTCGGGCGAGGTGGAGGTGTTTGGAACTTCCAACTATAGACTGTCTGGTAAAACAAATTCCTTTTTAGAGAAAAGTCTTCAGGACAGCATTTGTCATAATAGCAGGTGTGCTGTATAAAATTATATGTTAAAAATGTAGAAAGGAACGAAGTAGTGAGGCATGCAATACTGTGAATGAACCTGTGGGATATTTGGTGAGGCAACGTAAGCCAGAAACAAAAGAGC
Source organism: Tamandua tetradactyla (assembly GCF_023851605.1). Classification (NCBI taxonomy): domain Eukaryota; kingdom Metazoa; phylum Chordata; class Mammalia; order Pilosa; family Myrmecophagidae; genus Tamandua; species Tamandua tetradactyla. The sequence goes on from NC_135344.1 coordinate 63,953,386, forward strand.
AATTATGGTATGGTCTCATTTAGGAAATGCTTATAAGAAGACAGGGGCCTAGATTTAAGCACTTGTAGCAGTCACATTTTGTCTGGAGTGGTAATGAACATTTCTGGGCTTTTAGAGGCTATATATATATATATATATAAAATATATATATAGCATCTATATATATATATATAAAATATATATATATATATATAAAACCTTGTATTCAGAGATAAAAATGAAGGCAATTAGGTCAGGATTAAGGTAATTCAGAACGTAGTGGTAAGGAAGACATTATGTATATTTTAGAACCTCACCTACTCTTTGAGACCAAGGGAAGAAAGTTTTATCTTGTCCAGAATCTTAATTTTCTGTAGCACATAATTTAACTCAACTTGTCTAGGTAGCTCATTTAAACAATTGAAACATAGGGAGCCCAGAGTAAAAATGAGGGCCTTTCATCCTGTATAGCTTAATGTAATGCCTGGATATATCCCAGAATATATTAAGCCAATAATCAAAAAGTATTGGCGAAGTTCCTTGAGGGATGGGAGAAAAAATATGGAACTATTAAACTTTACCACTGGAGAAACCCCTGATACTGTGTAAACATTAGGGACACCCAGATCAATAGGCTAAGCCCTTGATCTTGAGGTTTGCTCTTGTGAAGCTTAGGTATGTAGCAGAGAAGCTTAGCCTACCTGTAGGTATGCCTAAGAGTTACTTCTGCAGAAGCTCTTTTGTTGCTCAGATGTGTTTTCACTGTCTCTGTCCAACTCTGCAACTGAAACTATTGCCGTCCCTGCTAGGTGGTACATGACTACCACGGGTGAAAGTCTCCCTGGCAGCGTGGGAGAGGACTTTCAGTGTCTGGCCCTGGCACCGTGGAATCAACAATGCCATCCTGACCAAAAGCGGGAAAAGAAGTATAATAAATAAGGTTATCAGTGGCTGAGAGAGTTCAAACAGGGTATAGAGGCTACTCTGGATGTTGGTCTTAGGCAAACTTCCGTTAGACATTGCTACCTAGCATAACTTGCCAACCCCCAACCAAAACCATTCCAGCCAATCCTAAAGAATACCCAGAGCAATATAAAAGATTCTACAAAGATTCTATGCACTAGGGTAACTTCCCAGAAACCTACAACCTCCAGATGGGTCCCTGGACCAGATAAGTCCTGAAACCTAGAGGGGCCAGCCTCTCCAGAACATCAGTTAGTTCTATCTCCCTATCCCTTATTACTGACAGTCCTTCCAACATGAAAAAGTTAGAATGGGCATAGCTCAAATACCCCTAAAGAGTAAGAGAAAGAGCAGCTAGAAGTAAAAACCTAAAATTGTGGAATTGTAACCCATACCAAACTCTGAAATCTGTTCTACAACTAATTGTGGTGTGCTGTGCTTTGAAATTTATTGCTTTTTTGCATATATGTTATTTTTCACAAAAAAGAAAGAAAAACAGTCAATTGTGGTGGTAAAAATTATTTATTCCTTCTAGCCTCCTATATTCTGGAGCAAGTAGAAGGAAAAATCTGAGAAGATCATATAGTAGCCCATGACCAACTCCGGGATCTGCCGGTAACTATTTGTTGAAGAGTGCTTTGAAAACTATTGCTTTTTTATTTCTTTGCTTTGTATATATGTTATACTGTACAATAAAAAGTTTTTAAAAAAAGCATTTACACTTAAAAAAATGGGATGAGGTTGGATTTCAGTCTCTTCCTTAAAAATGTTTCTTCTAGAGCTACCAAAAAAATTGCATTTACAAAATAGTTGTAAAAAGAAGGGAGTTGTACAAGAAGGGAGAAACAGGAACCACTGATAAGACATGGTATAAGAAGTAATCTGGCTTCATTAGAGGCTGGACTTTCTCCCTTTTAGGTTCTCAGTTTTCTGCAGGTAAATCTTTAGTTTCTTGGTTAGCCACTTCAGCTTGTTTTCCCTTTAGGTTGGACTTTTTTTGTCTGAAGACATCCTTTCCCGCTGCCTTTTGGCTTTATTTCCACTTTCGCAGGAGCAGGTTTAGCTGACATTCTCACGGACCTCTGCCTGGGGCCCTCTTTCCCCGCTTTTGGTCGAGCTGACTATCTTGGCGATGGACAGGGAGCGTGCCGTGTCGGGTGCTGTGAGATGCGGGGCACCGAGAGCCTTCGCGAAGCTGGGCTGCTGGCCTCTGCAGCTTCTCCCGCCGCTGCCGGGGCTGCCGGGACCCATGGTGGGGGCCTTGGGAGAACCGGATGGAAGCGGATTCTGTAGAATCTTATATAATGCCCTAGGGTATTCGTTAGGATTAGCAAGAATGGTTTTGGTTGGGGGTTGGCAGGTTATCATAGGTAGCAATGTCTAACTGAAACTTGCGTAAGAGTGACCTCCAGAGTAGCCTCTTGACTCTATTTGAACTCTCTCAGCCGTGATACCTTATTTGTTATACTTCTTTCTCCCCTTTTGGTGAAGATGTCATTGTTGATCCCACAGTGTCAGGGGCCAGTCTCACTCCTGGATGTCATGTCCCATGCCATCAGGGAAACTTTCATCCCTGGATGTCATGTCCTACGTAGTGGGGAGGGCAATGCTTTCACTTGCAGAGTTGAGCTTAGAGAGTGAGAGAGAGGCAACATCTGAGCAACTAAAGAGGTCCTCCAGAAGTAACTATTACTTAGGCATAACTATAGGTAGGCTAAGCATCTCTGCTGCACACATAAGCTTCACAAGAGCAAGCCTCAAGATCAAGGGGGTTGGCCTATTGATTTGAGTATCCCTAATGTTTGACACATTCTCAGGGGTTTGCCTGGTGGTAAAGTTTAGTAGTTTCTTACTTTTTCTCCCACCCCTTAAGGGACTTTGCCAATATGTTTTGATTATCCGCTTCATATACTCTGGGATGTATCCAGGCATTACATTAAGCTATTCAGAATTAAAGGCCCTCATTCTTACTCTGGGCTCCTTGTGTTTTGAGTGTTTGAATGAGCTATCCAGGCAGGTTGAGTTAGACTATGTGCTACAGAAATTTAGGTTCTGGGCAAAATAAACCTTTCTTCCTTTGATCTCAAAGAATAGGTGAGGTTCTGAAATATAGACAATGTCTTCCTTACCCCTGTATTCTGAATTACCCTAACCCTGACCTGATGGGCTTCATTCTTACCTCTAAATAGCAGGTTATACGTACATAAAACAGCCTCTCAAAGTCCAGAAATAACCATTACTCTCTGGACTAAATGTGACTGCTATAACAGCTTACAATCTAGGCCCCTGTTTTCTTATAAGTATTTTCTGAATGAGACTATACCATAATTATTCTTTTGTTTCTGGCTTAATTTGCCTTACCAAATGTCCCACAGTTTCATTCACAATATTGCATGCCTCACAACTATGTTACTTTTTTTAGTAGCACAATATTCGATCATATGTATACGCCATTGTTCATCAGTCTACTCCGTCAGTGCATCCTGCAGCCACCTCCATTCATCATGTATAATGTCCAAAGTCAGCAGTCCATCAGCACTCTCAATTTTAGATACTTTCATTCTTCCCAAGAGAAAGATAACCAATAAACACACTCTCATGAAATAGAAAATCCAAACCTCCCCATAACTTTTGTCCCTCCCCCCATTATTTATCCCTGGTGTTCCTTGGTACTGTTGATGCTTTTCTGTTAAGCATAGCCCATAGCATGCAATAGCGGTTTTCCCCCATACCTCAAATGTGTATGCTCTTTATACAAGATTCATATCTCTGCAGTAGTTCATGCAAGAACTTATTTATATTTGTAGTGTTAATCAGTGGGACACATGACTCTATACAACCCCTTTCAATCATGTTCACGTTCCATGTGGTAATAGTTTTTATAGACTCACTGGTAAACCGCCTTCACTTCTATCGATTCTCTTATGTTTGATTTCAGTCTCATTAGCTACCTGTTCACCAATCTCTAGCTTTCGTGTATCTCTAGGTCTCCTATATTCTGTATTATAAGCCTCTGATTTTACCTTTACCATGGTCATAAAAGTGAAATCATACAGTATCTATCCTTTTGTATCTGGCTTATTTCATTCAGCATTATGTCCTCAAGGCTCATCCATCTTGTCATGTGCTTCAGGACATCATTTCATCTTACTGCTGCATAATATTCCATCGTATGTTGTTCTAGTTTGCTAACTGCCGGAATGCAACACACCAGAGACGGATTGGCTTTTAATAAAAGGGGATTTATTTTGTTAATTCTTCAGAGGAAAGGCAGCTAACTTTCCACTGAGGTTCTTTCTTACGTGGAAGGCACAGGATGGTCTCTGCTGGTCTTCTCTCCAGGCCTCTGGATTCCAACAGCCTTCCCCGGGGTGACTTCTTTCTGCATCTCCAAAGGCCTGGGCTGAGCTGCGAGTGCTAAGATGAGAAATGCTGAGCTGCTTAGCTGTGCTACGTTGCCATCTCTCATTTAAGCACCAGCCAATTAAGTCAAACGTCACTCATTGCAGCAGACACGCCTCCTAGCCGACTGCAGATGTAATTGGCAACAGATGAGGTTCATGTATCGTTGGCTTATGTCCGCAGCAACGAGATTAGGTATGCTCACCTGGCCAAGTTGACAACCGAATCTAACTAACACATATGTATATACCACATTTTGTTAATCCAGTTGTCTCTGGATGGGCACTTGGATTGTTTCCATCTTTTGGCTGTTGTGAATAATGCTGCTATGAGCATCAGTGTGAAAATGTCTGTTTGTGTCACTGCTTTCAGCTCTTCTGGGTATATACTGAGTAGTGCTATTGCCAGGTCATAGGACAATTTGGTATTTAGTTTCCTAAGGACCCACCAAACAGTTTTCCATAGTGACTGCACCATTATACATTGTGCACCAGCAGTGCATCAGTGTCCACATCCTCTCCAACATTTGTAGTTTCCTGTTTGTTTAATAGCAGTCATTCTTATAGGTGTGAGGTGGTATCTCATTATAATCTTGATCTACATTTCCTTTACAGCCAATGAAAATGAGCATTTCTTTATGTTCTTTTGGGCCATCTGCATTTGCTCTTCAGAAAAATGCCTATTCAAATCTTTAGCCCATTTTAAATTGGGTAGTTTGTTCTTTTGTTGTTGAGTTGTATCATTTCTTTGTGTATACAGGATGCCAAACCTTTGTCTGATGTGTGATTTCTGAATATTTTCTCCCATTGAGTTGGCTGCCTCTCCACCTTTTTGACAAAGCCTTTTGAGGTGCAAAAGCATTTGATTTTGAGGAGTTTGCATTTATCCATTTTTTTCTTTTGTTGCTTGTGCTTTGGATCAAGACCTACTATTACTAGGTCTTGAAGATGTATCCCTACATTTTCTTCTAGCAGCTTTATGGAACTAGTTCTTATATTTAGGTGTTTGATCCAAACTTTGAGGTAATTTTTGTATAGGGTGTGAGGTAAGGGTCCTCTTTTGTTCTTTTGGCTATTGATATCCAGTGTTCCCATGCCCATTTATTGAAAAGACTATATTATCCCAGTTCAGTGGATTTGAGGGCCTTGTCAGAAATCGGTTGATCATAGATTTGGTGGTTTGTTTCTGCACTCTCAATTTGATTCCATTGCTCAATGCTTCTATCTTTGTGCCAGTACCATGCTGTTTTGACCACTGTGGCTTTAAAATAAGTTTTCAAGTTAGGAAGTGTTAATCTTCTCACGTCATTCTTCTTTTTAAGGATGCTTTTAGCCATTTGGGGTCTCTTTCCCTTCCAGATGCATTTGGTAACTAGCTTTTCCAAGTCTTTAAAGTAGGTTATTGGAATTTTGATTGGTACTGTGTTGAATCTGTAGATTAATTTGGGTAGAATTGTCATCTTAACTATATTTGGCCTACCCTATCCATGAGCAAGGAATGCCTTTCCACCTAATTAGATCTTTGATTTCTTTTATAACAATATTATGTAGTTTTCTGTGTACAAGTCCTTTATGCCCCTGGTTTATTTCATTCCTAGGTATTTAATTCTTTTAGTTGCTATTTTGAATGAAAATTTTTCCTTAACTGACTTCTCAGTTAGGCCATTTCTTGTGTATAGAAATGTTACTGATTTGTACATTAATTTTATATGCCACCACCTTGTTGAATTTGTTTCTGAGCTCCAGTAACTTTGTTGTAGATTTCTCAGGATTTTTGAAATATAGTATCATGTCATCTGCAAATAATGAAAGTTTTAATTCTTCCTTTCCAATCTGGATGCCTTTTATTATTTGTCCTGCCTGATTGCTCTCACTAGAACTTCTAGTACAATGTTGAATAATAGTGGTGACAGTGAGCATCCTTGTCTCATTCCTGATCTTAGGGGAAAAGATTTCAGTCTCTCTCCATTGAGTGAGATGCTGGCTATTGATTTCTCATATATGCCCTTTATCATTTTGAGGAAGTTTTAAAGTGTTTTTATCAGAAAAGGATGTGGAATTTTGTCAGATGCTTTTTCAGCATCAATTGAGATGATCGTGTGATTTTTCCCTTTCAATTTGTTAATGTGCTGTATTACATTAATTGATTCTCTTGTGTTGGATCATCCTTGCATTCCTGGTATAAACCCCACTTGGTCACAGTGTATAATTCTTTTAGTATGTTGTTGGATTCGATTTACTAATATTTTGTTGAGAATTTTTACATCTATGTTCATTAGGGAGATTGGTCTGTAGCTTTCATTTCTTATAGCATTTTTACCCAGTTTTGGTATCAAAGTGATGTTAGCTTCAGAAAATGAGTTAGGTAACATTCCTTTTTCTTCAATTTTTTGGAAAAGTTTGAGTGGGATTGGTATTAGTTCTTTTTGACAGGTTTGATAAAATTCCCCTGTGAAGCCATCTGGCCCTGGGCTTTTCTTTGTAGAAAGTTTTTTTTTTTTTTTAGTTTTAGGATACCTTCTATACGTGGTGTACCATTGATGGCTCACAATATCGTTACATAGTTGTGTATTCATTAATTCATTAACATGATCATTTTTTAGAACATTTGCATAACTCTAGAAAACGAAATAAAAAGAAAAAAGAAAAAACTTGGGTGGGTGATGGTGATGCAGTAGCAAGGTTCTCGCCTGCCATGCTGGAGACCTGGGTTTGTTTCCCGGTGCCTGCCCATGTGAAAAACAAAAAGAAAGAAAAAAAGAAAAAAAAAATGTACACATACTATACCCCTTAACCCTCTCTTTCATTGATCACTAGTGTTTCCACCTACCCAATTTATTTTACCCTTTGTCCCATCTATTATTTATGTATTTATTAGCCATATTTTTTACTCATCTGTACATACCCTGGACATAAGGAGCATCAAACACAAGGTTTTCACAGGCACACCGTCACATTGTAAATCTTATATCTTTATATAATTGTTTTCAAGAATCTAGGCTACTGGAACACAACAACATTTTCAGGTGTTTCCTTCTAGCCACTCCATTACACCATAAACTAGAAATAAATAAGAAAAATTATTCTTATAATGCATAAGAATAACCTCCAGGATAAACTCTTGACTCTTTGAAATCTCTCAGCCACTGAAACTTTGTTTTGCCTCATTTCTCTCCTCCTGCTTTTAGTCAAGAGGCTTTCTGAGTCCCATGATGCTAGGTCCTGACTTATTCCAGGCTTTCTGTCCCACGTTGCCTGTGGGATTTACACCCCTGGGAGTCATGTCCCACGTAGGAGGGAGGGCAGTGAGTTCACCTGCTGAATTGGCTTAGAGAGAGAGAGAGGCCACATTTGACCAAGAAAAGAGGTTCTCTGGGAGTGACTGTTAGGACTAATTTTAACTAGGCTTAGCCTAACCTTTGCAGAAGTAAGTTTCATAGGGATGAATCCCAAGATTGAGGGCTCAGCCTATTGATTGAGTGTTCCCACTGCTTGCGAGAATATCAGAAATTCTCCGAAAGTTGAATAGTTCCTCATTTCTCCCCATCCCCCCAAGGGGACTTTGCAAATAGCTCTTTATTCACTGCCCACATCACTCTTGAATTTACTGGGGCATCACACTAACCTGGAAGAACCAACAAAATCTCACACCGTATTCAAGATTCCATGTACTTATGGTGTTCAACTAAACTGACCATACAAGTTTAATTAGGAAATGTACTACCCAAAGTATAAATTTTGCACCAAATAAACCCTCTCCCTTTATTCTCACACAGAAGTTGAAGTTTTAAAATGTGGATGATATCATCCTTTATCCAGTCTTCTGATATACCTTTAGTCCTATCCAGATCAGCTCTATTCATATCTCTACTGGATGTCTGATCACTTTTTCAACTTTTTAAACAGTTCCTGTATGGGGTGCTGCTTGCTTTCATAACTTGTAGAAAGGTTTTTGATGACTGAATCTCTTTGCGATTGGTTTGTTGATAGCTTCTGTTTCTTCTTGAGTTAATGTGGCTTGTTTGTGTGTTTCCAGGAATTTGTCCATTTCATTGAAGTTTTCTAGTTTGTTAGTGTATAGTTGTTCATAGTATCCTCTTATGATCTATTTTATTTCCTCAGGGTCTGTTATAATGACCCCTTCTCATTTCTGATTTTATTTATTTGCATGCTCTCTTTTTTCCTTTGTCAGCCTTGATTTTATTGATTTTCTCAGAGAACCAACTTTTGGTTTTATTGATTCTATCTGTTGCTCTTTTGTTTCTCATTTAACTTTGCTTTAATCTTTGCTATTTCTCTTTTTCTGTTTCCTTTGCAGTTAGTGTGCTGTCTTTCTCAAATTCCTCCTTTTGACCAGTTAAGTCCTCGATTCTTGCTCTTTCTTTTTTTTTTTAATATACGCATTTAGGGCAATACATTTCCTTCTCAGCACAGCCTTTGCCCCATCCCATAAGTTCTGATATGTTGTATTCTCATTTTCATTCATCTCCAGATAGCTACCAATTTCTCTAGCCATTTCTTCTTTGAGCTACTGGTTGTTTAACACTGTGTTATTTGATCTCTACATATTTGTGAAAGTTCTTTTTCTTAGGTGATTATTGATTTCCAGCTTCATTCCGTTGTGATCAGAGAAAGTGCTTTGAATAATTTCAGTGTGTTTAAATTTATAAAGACCTGTATTGTGTCCCAGCATATGATCTATCCTGGAGAATGTTCCATGAGCACTAGAGAAGAATGTATATCCTGGTGTTTTGGGGTGTAATGACCTATGTATGTCTGTTAGGTCTAATTCATTTATCAAATTGTTTAACATCTCTATTTCCTTGCTGATCCTCTGTCTGAGTGTTCTATCTATAGAGGAGAGTGGTGTATTGATGTTTCCTACTATTATTGTTGAAACATCTATCGCTCCCTTCAGTTTTGCTAATGTTTGTCTCATGTACTTTGGGGCTCCTTGACTGGGAGCATAAATATTTATGATTGTTATTTCTTCTTGGTTAATTGTTTCTTTTATCAATGTATAGTGTCCTTCTTTGTCTCTTATGATGTCTTTACATTTAAAGTGTATTTTGTCTGATATTAGTATAGCTACTCCTGCTTTCTTTTGGTTACAGCTTGTGAGGGACATCTTTCTCCATCCTTTCACTTTCAGTCTATTTGTGTCCTTGTGACTAGGATGAGTCTCTTGTAAGCAGCATATAGCTGGATTATATTTCTTAAACCATTCTGCCAATATGTATCTTTTAATTAAGTTTAGTCCGTTAATGTTCAAAGTTATTACTGTAATCCATCATCTTATCCTTTGGATTCGTTTTTCCATTTTTTTAAAAAACTTTTTTATTGTGAAATATAACACATATTAAAAAAAAAGCAATAAATTTCCAAGTACACGTTAACAAGTAGTTATAGTATAACTATATTGTTTACGGGGAAAACATGTCTTTTTTTAGGGTCCAGAGAGTAGAATGTGCTGGTTTGAAATGATGTGTGTAGCCTAGAAAAGCCATGTTTTAATCAAAATCCCATTTTTTAAAGGCAGCTGTTTCTTCTAATCCCTATTCAGCATTGTATGCTTGAAACTGTAATTAGATCATCTCCCTGGAGATGTGATTTAATCAAGAGTGGTTCTTAAACTGGATTATCTGGAGGCATGTCTCCACCCATTTGGATGGGTCTTGATAAGTTTCTGGAGTCCTATAAAGGAGGAAACGTTTTGGAGAATGAAGGAGATTCAGAGAGAGCAGAGCAGAACAACATAGCCATGAGAAGCAGAGTTCACCAGTCAGCGACCTTTGGAGATGAAGAAGGAAAATGCCTCCCAGGGAGCTTCATGAAACAGGAAGCCAGGAGATGAAGCTGGCAGATGATGCCGTGTTTGCCATGTGCCCTTCCAGATGAGAGAGAAGCCCTGACTGTGTTCACCATGTGCCTTCTCACTTGAGAGAGAAACCCTGAACTTCATCGGCCTTCTTGAACCAAAGTATCTTTCCCTGGATGCCTTTGATTGGACATTTCTATAGACTTGCTTTAACTGGGGCATTTTCTTGGTCTTAGAACTGTAAACTAGCAACTCATTAAATTCCCTTTTAAAAAGCCATTCTGGTTCTGGTATATTGCATTCCAGCAGCTAGCAAACTAGAACAGTGATCTTCTGTTTCCTTTGAGGCATGTAAATATCTTGATAGGGTCACTTTGGATGTTTATTTCCTTCAGTAGTCTAAAGTGTTGTGTTTGCGGGGTGGATGTGGAGCAGCATGACGCATACAGGGCAGGACACAGCAGCGTGGGGTTGGGCTGCAGTGCAGGTGTAGGCACAGATTGGGGGCTGCTACACTGGTGCCTGTGAATGTGGGATATGGGTATGGGACTGTGGAGGTGCAGTGCGGGAACCGTGGTGGCGAGGTGCAGCTTAGGCAGGCCTTGGAGCACGGGAACAGGGTGCGGCATGGGGGACACAGAGGTAGGGCGTGGCAGGAGACAGATGGGGGGCTGTGTGGATGCACAGTGGCTGGTACACAGGCAGGATGTGGATGGGCACGTGGAACATGGGGGCTGTGGGTATCAGTGTATGGACTAAGTGGTACAGAAGTGGGGGCACAGGGATGGAGGGTGTACATGTGTCCTTGAACAGGGGGAGGGATCCAGAGGGCCTGGGGTGCGATGTGCAAATATGTAGAGGTGGGGCACAGGTCGGGGGTTGTAAGACCTGGGTCAGGGGCAGCAGCGTAGGGTTAACAGGGCCCTGGTGTAGGTGCAGAGGTATGGGGGGGCGGAGCAGGGATGCACACGTTCACATGTGAGCACCTTCCAGGTGTGGGAGTAGGGGGCTTGTGTCTGGCTGGTGGAGCAATGGTGCGCACGTGTGTGGATCCTGGAGGGCTGTAAGCAAAGCTAACGGGGGTGGGAGAGGGGGGAGGAGCAGAATTGTGGGTCTGGGACTGTATGGGCTGGGGGTGGGGGTAGCCCAGCTATGAACATGAGCACCTGTAGCCTTGATGTGCCGGTGACCGCCTGCAGGGGACAGGGAGGGGTGGGTGAGGTGGACGAGCTGGGTGTGGGTGAGGTGAATTGGGCTGCGGCAGGCATGTGCCTGTGCTGGGCAGGGGTGTGGGGCAGGGACGTGCATGGGGGGGTCAGGTGTGGGGCAGGGAGTGCAGTGGGGGTGTGTGTGATGGGGTTCCAGCGCGTGGGATGTTGCACGAACTGCCGGGAGGGCACGGGGGCTGCATGCATGAGGGCAGCATGTTCAAGGAAGGCGCTTGGCTTACTTCCTTGTCCCTGTCTCCCTGTCTGTGCACTGCTGAGGGCTCCGGGTTTCTAATTCGAAAGGGGCCCGTTAGGCTGTCTGAACTAGCTGGACGGTCTCCAGTTCTCTGTATCTCAAGTGTTCAGCTTTTGCAACCAGGGCCTCCCTGTGTGGCGTGGAAGACCCTCCCAGGCCACTTACCCCCTCAGTCACTGTTCCAGTCACCTTCCCATCCCTTCCCTTCTCTAGTTGTTCCTTGAAGCAGGGGTGAACTCGACCTATCCTATTCCACCATCTTCCCAGAACTCCCTCCAAGGTATTCTTTTACATCTCCATTTTGTCAACCAGAAATTGAGGCTAATGCTTCCTATTTTGTAAGGATTGTTGTGGGTGTATGGAAAGCACTTAGCACAAGGCCGCTAAACGGTTGCTGCTTTTAAAGATTCTAGGAATTTTATAAAGACAGGACTTTGGGGTATAAGCATTTCCCGCTGGATAGGGGAAAATGTTTTTGGCAACACAGGATGAAAAAGAGCTCACTCTTGAAGCATGTTTTGACCTGTTCTGCCCTTCTGCTAACCTTTTCCTCTCCTCTGGCAGAAGGTTTCAGAATTGGGATAAACTAAATTGGCATATTCAGCAAGTGAGAACAGGTAGGACTGGCTGCTGCTGTGACTGCATCCAAGGAGGAGAGACTCAACTCAGAGAACTTGATCTTTGGCTCAAGAGGGAATAAACCCAGAAAATCACAAGAGGATTGCTCATTTGTGTTTGGGTTAATGAGACTGCCCTTTAGGGATTTCTTGACAGGTTTTCTCCACAGATACACCCTCCCTCCCTCAGTTCCTAATGCGGTTTCTGTAGTCTGTGTACAGCGTAAGCATAATCCTTTTCCACGTGCAAGCACTCCTCAAATATTAACGAAGTAATTCAATTCATAAAAGAAGAGTTTTTCGGTTCAGGCTTGGCAGCCTGACTCTTCAGTCTTGATAACAGGCATTTGCATGAACTGTATCAGCGCACTTTTTCACGCTGCAGTTCCAGATGAAGGAAGAAATAGCTGCCAAACCCAGCCCACGCCAATGGACCCCACGTCCGGGGCGTCCTGTCTTTGCTTTTGGAAGGTTCGATGCCTCTTCATCTCATTCCATTAGCAAAGCATCGTGATACAAAGCAGGGCATCCCAGACCTGGATTTTAAAAACTATAGATCTTAGAAAGAAAAATTAGTTTTCTAAAGAGGGGACATCCTAAAGCCCTCTAACCACTTTTATCACCAACATGTCATACAAAGGAAAGACGTTTTAACACAATAAAATCAGGAAGATTGTTTTGGGAAAAAGGACACTTTAAAATTGAGTACCTCCGATTTCACAGAATTTTTCACTATATTTCTCACCCTTTGCCTTCAGCAGGTGCATGCATCGTCACAGACGGGTCCGCTATGTGGACCAGGCATGGACTATCCGTAAAGAAACAAACCCTGGCCTGGCCATTGGGATTCTGGTTCTAGCACCTGTTTAACCTCAGAAGGGTAGGGACCTGCTCTGTTTTCATTTATTACTGTACCTGGTGCTTAGGGCAATGCTTAGCATATATTAGGCACTCAATAATATATATGCCTAGCATATAATGTATACTTAACATATATTAGACTCTCGATAAACATTTGTTGAATAATGTAATGAAAATTATTATTTTACTGGGGTCTTGGCCAAGTTACAGCATCTCTGGGACTCTGAGTGTCACAATTACATCTGTACAATCAGATCTTTATTATCTGTACAATTGGAAAGTCACATGAGCTGCCTTCCAAATTTCCTTCCATTTAAACAAACAAAACCACAAAACTAGGATTGAAAAGGAGTTGTAGATTTTTTTTTGTTGTTCCTTTTTAATTTTTAAGTATAATTCAGCTTTTTGGGTCACAGGGACTTTTTCAGAGGTTTGTTGCAATGTTTATCTCCTGAATGAACGTGTTTATTCTTTATTGGTCCCAGTCGAAGAAGAAATTCTTGCAGTTATTACTTTAAGAATTAAGTGTTCGGGATTGGGAAAGCTTGCTACAAGTTTTATTTAGAGGCCTAGAAATTAACTTTCAGCAACTGTTCTCTGTTTTTCCTTTTCTTAGACAGCGTTTTTAAAAAAGACCTATTTTATTATGCATTTCATTATTATTGTTATTTTAAAACATTATTTTGAAGCATTCCATGGTCACTATGTGTAATTGAGTTTAAAGGTTTGATACATCTTTGATGAATAATACAACAGTCACCTTAGCTTATGCATATTTCAAAGCCAGTTAAATCCCAGGAGTTGGTAACAGATAGAGGGTTGAATACACAATATGTGTCTCTTTCCACATTCCTACCCAATCCTGTTTCTTCAGGGGAAAGCTTCCTTTTGTCAGAATCAGCCAGAGTTGAGGAATGCAAGAGAAATGGATTTTCATTAAGAATAGAGGCTTTGTATAAAATTTCTTCGTTTGTCTGAACATCTGATAGGAGCAGGGCTTTGAAAATGATCTCAGATTGGATTGTATCTACATTTTGATTTTTGAATGTTGCTGAGTTATGCAGACATTTTCCTTTATTATGGCAAATGCTTAATTGAAAAAAGAATCCTTAGACAACATATTAGTATGGATTGTCTGCCTCCTAAAACAATAACCGTGGTCTGTATTCTGTGTGTTTCTTTGGGATATAGAACATTCATTTTCCAGTGAGGAATTTCATAAAAATTAAGGTATTTTTTTTTCTATGAAAACATTAATACATATTTTTTTCATTAAAATTTCATTGCAATGTTTCTAAGCTCAGACATGGCTAGAACATAATTATACTATTATTTGGCATTAGGAAAGTTAACTAGATAATATGATAGCTTCAGCCTATTGCTTCAAGTGGAGGTGGTGTTTGGATGCTGATAAACTGAGAATTTAAAAAGAAGTGATGTTATTTTCAGTACTATGTCTTTAAGTGGAATGAGACTTCCAGTCCAGTGTGAGCGCCCAAGCTGTCTCCTGTGTCCTTGTACTTCCAGCAGAAGTCTTGGGACCTTTGTTTTGTTCCATCCTTTGTTGCCCTCGCTTTACTTGGTGCTAAACTACTCTTGGCCTCATTTTTTTTTTTTTTTTAAGTTGTGGTAACATATTATGGTAGATTGAGTTAGATACCTCAGTTTAGATATGTTCTTAACTCTTAACCCACATTCCAGTGGCTGTGAGCCTGTTGTAAATAGGGTATCTGGGAGATGGTATTTTAAATTAAGGTATGGCCCAACGGAATGAGGGGGGGTCTTCACTCGTAATACTGGAGGCTTTAGAAACAAGCCGGAAGCCAAGGTCAGAGAAAGCCGCAGGGAGGAGCCAGCACAGGAAGTCACTGGAACCCAGAAGAGAAAGGAGAGTTCATTGCTGTGATATGGGAAAACCAAGGAACTGCGAAGACCGCTGGTAGCCAGTCCAACAACTTACAGACTTTGGAAAGAAAGCATTGCTTAGCTGACACGTGGATTTTGGACTTCTCCTAGCCTCAAAACCCTAAGTCAATCAATTCCCATTGTTTCAATCAACCCACTGTGGTATTTGCACAGCAGCCTGGAAATCGAAGACAATGTATATAAAATTATTAAAGTAATTAATGCCACTGAATTGTACATGTACATTTACATAAAATGTATACATAAATGTTTTAAAAGTGGTTAAAATGGCAAATTTGAATTGCTTATACGACGTTGTGCTACCGTCACCACTTTTTATTAAGTAAATCTTTTTCATCACTCTACATGGAAACTCTGTACCCCTTAAGCAATAATGCCCCATCCTCCCTCTCCCTAGCACTTCTTATCTACTTTTTGTCTCTATGAATTTGCTTATTCTAGATATTCATATGAATGAAATCTGACACTCTTTGTCTTAGACTCTTTTTTCTAGAGCTGAGATGAGAATCTGACCTCTCTCTACCCAGTGTCACCATAGAGCTTGATCTATGTGGATTTTGTGAATGCAAAGAAATTCAGAAACCTCTGAACAGCCACCTTCCCACCCAGAGCCTCCCCACTCTGCTTTCAGAGTTGAGCGAGGTGGTTTGGGAAGACTGGGGTCCTTGTCGTTGCAGCAGGGGTTTGTGAATACCAGAGGAGCTCCTTGATTTGAGTCCCAGAGTGTGCCCCAGTATCTTGTAGCTTTGTGGCCTTAAACAAATTGGTTAGCTATTCTGAATTCTAACCTTGTTGTCTGTGAAAATGGGGATAACCACGAAGTATTTATAGGATGAGGGTTAGGGACTTCATAGGATGAGAGTAACTCACATAAAGCACCTAGAGGAGTGATGGGCCCGCAGCTCTTTTACTACATGGCTGCTTATTTTCATGAACTGGTACCTTAATCAGAACCAGGATCACCTGTGTTTTCACGGCTCTGAGAAATCCCTTTTCCCACTTGTCTACGCTAACCCTCAAATGAAGGTCAGCCTCAAGACCGCGGGTAGCTGGGTCTGTGGGGACCCACCACCGAGGGACCTGGGGACTGCATGTTAGAATTAGGGCAGCCCAGGAGGAGGATGGGTTGTTTAAAATGCCCACGTCTAGGTCACTCTAATTTCACTTACAGCCTGCACAGGCAGTCTGGTATTTGGAGAAACCTCCTCTGTACTAAAAGAGCTCCACATTTACCCCTACCTCCAAGCAGAAGGAAAATTCTGCATTATATCTCCCTTGCTTCTGTGGAGCTAGAAACAGGAATGAGTGGGAATAGACAGAGAAGAAAATAAAAGCAGGAAGTGCTGTCCTCTCAATATGTAGCCAGGATTAGGTTTCTGGCATCCCAGCTTTCCCTCTGCCTCGCCTACCTCTCTACTTTTAGGTTTCTTGCCATGGTGGGTGGAATTCTCCCCAGCCCCCTTCACCATGCATTCCGGCAGAGCCGAGGACAAACAGTCCAGGGCTGAGGCAGGTAGGTACAGGAAATCGCCTTTTTTTTTTTTTTTAAAGCAAAAACTTAGAACCAGGTCACATTTTTAAGGCTGTGAAATAATTAATTGAAAGCTCTTTGGAATTCCTTTTGGTATTGTCAAATAAAACAAATCTGGACTTGATAAAGAAAGACTCTATTCAAAAGGACTCTGCAATGGGGTGAAAAGGGACAATTTCAATAAGGAGAGGGAGATATTGCAATACGGAGAGCCCTCCGACCTTAAGGTCTGCAGGTGTCTCAAGAATTAGGCAAAAAGAATTTTTCTGTAGGCTGAATACCTCAAGTTCAGGAGTCTGAGGGAAAGTAAAAATCTTAACCAGTGTTTGGGTAACAGGCATTTTGAGTCAATTGATCAGTGGGGACAAACAGTTCAGTAATCATTTATGAGGTGAAGCATGAAGCATGGGAATTTGGAGGGTCTTTAACCTTATTCGAGGTAAACAGGGGGCACCTATGAGTCTTATCTAAGTCATATGGGGAAGGGGGTCCTTTGCAGTCAGCTGCTTTCCAGAACATAAACAGAAAGAGATTTCTTCCTGTTTTTTAGGATCACAGGGCTCAGGTAATATTCAGCATTGTCAGCATTTCATGAAAAAATGATGAAGGGCCAAAATTTTATTCACATCTGACTTCATAGATACAATATTTATGTTTATTATAGTTTTTTTTTTTTGCATTTATTTTGAAATGGTCACTAGCCTTTACTGCACAGGACATGATAGCATGGAATTAACTCCGTATCCCTGAGCCTGTACCCATTATTTGGGTTGCTGTAGTTGGAAATGGAGCTCTAAGGTATCTCTTGATTTCTCAGACAGATTTTGTGTTTTGAGTCCTAGGACTTTGAATGGGCTGGATGGCTTCAGTGAGGGAAGTAGCTTTTTGGTCTTCGCAGCGTGCTGGGTGTTTCCTCTGAGATGAAGTCATCTTGACAATGGTGTCTTTTTTTAATGTAACAAGCAAAAATAATAACTACGAGTTTCAGTGGCTAAATATAATAGTAGTTAATAGTGCTTTCTTTGTGCTAGACACTCTGCAATGTGTGCTACGTGTATAATTCATTTAATTCTCCTAGTAACTCTTTTTTTTCCGTTTCACAAAGGGGGCACCGTAGGCTTGGAGAGTTAAGTAATTTACCTGTGATCATACCACCAGTGAGGGACAGAGATTAGAGTTCTAAGAGTCTGGTACTAAGCCTGCATTCTTTAACTACTCTTGGGTTTCCAGCTGTCTGATGTACTCTAAGTCTTGAATTAATTTGCCCTAAATTTGTTTGAATTTTAGCCATTTAGCTAAATTTTATGCATGTTCCTCACAGTTTTTCTGAAGTTCAACACCTTGACTCTGAAATGGCATTCTTATGTATAGAAGAATGGCTTGATCTCTTGTCTCAGTCATACCAATAGAAATATGATTTTCAAAAGTTTTTTTAATCATAGTCTATAGTACAAATTACATTTTTACATTATGACTCAGTACACACATGCATGCAATATGTGATTGAAACATGGCCTAATTGAAAGTCTCTCTGACAATGTGAGATATGACTCCCAGGGATGAGCCTAGCCCTGGCACCACGGGATCAACAACACCTTCCTGACCAAAAGGGGGACAAGAAATGTAACAAAAGAAGGTATCAGTGGGTAAGCGAGGCTATTGTGGAGGCTACTTTTGTGCAAGCTTCAGCTAGATATTGCTAATTAACATGGTTCCTCAAACCCCAACCATTCCTGTTAACCCTAAAGATCACTTAGGTTAGGGCTCTATCTGAGATTCTACAAAAGTTTCATGCACTAAGATTACTTTCCAGAAACCTACAACCTGCAGGTGGTTCCTAGGCCAGATAAGTCCTGAAATGCAGAGGGCCCAACCTCTCCAGAACATCAACTAGTTCCATCCCTCTCACCCATATTATCGACAGCCCCTTCCAACATGAAAAAGTTAGAATGGGCATAGTCCAAATACCCCTAAAGATTGGGAGAAAGATCGAAGGAGAAGGAGGAGTTATAATAGAGAAGATAGGATTTAACCAATGAGTATGACTCCTGAATCATTATATTGATGTTTTATTAGTTTCCAGTGTCTTGGAGTAGTTTGAAGGAGAAACCTGAAACTGTGGAACTGTAACCCATACCAGACTCTGAAATCTGTTCTATAACTACTTGTTAACAGTGTACTTCAAAATTTATTGCTTTTTTTGTATATATGTTATATTTCACAATAAAAAGTGTTTAGAAAGAAACATGACCTAGTACTTAACCCTTATTACTTGGAACATATTCTGATATTGTCTTGTCCTATTCTATTCTGCTCTGTTCTGTTCTATCCTATCCTACCTTATCCTAATCCATTTCTCTGTTTTGTTTTATTAAAAACAGGCCTCTTGAGACCAATTAAACTCACTTCTCACTAATGGGTCAGAACCTACATTTTTGGAAAAAGGTCCTTTAGCTGAATATTTCTTTCCATCTGACATCAGTATCAGAGGACCCTGAAGAAGCTGATGCTCTCTCTTTCTGAAAGAGGTCAGCCCTATCAATTCAGCTTTCCTTGGAACACTGCAAATCCACCTCAAAACCTGGGTCCCAGCAGGATAACATCTGGCCTGGCACAAAGAGCAACTAGCCAGGAAATAAAGACTGGAGAGCCTGACCAACTCACTAGGCTCTCTTCAGGAAGCCTGGTGGCCACAGTGGACCGTTATATGGAGGCTCTGGCAAAGCTCAGGCACAGGAGATGTGGGTGACAGGGGATGGGAAATAGGTTGGAACCAGGAAGGCTGTGGGTGGCATCTGGGAGGGCCGGGCAGCCTGGAGCTGAGTCCAGCCTTGGGCCAAGATTCTGAGACTGGACCTTAGCTTCCAGCAGGCCTTACAGAGGCAGGGAGAGCTCCATGAAAGAGGAAATGAGCAAAAATGGAAAAGTGTCAAAATATTGACCTATGGGTCCTTCAAATTCCCTTTGAATAAATACAGAATTGGCCAAGAATTCAGCCCAAGCTTAGAGACCAAGAGCTAAGTAGATCTAGGTGTGGGAATGGGGCTCTTCAGATATAGCAGGCTGAGTTGTCATTATGTAAGGAATGGCAGCACGCATACATGGCTTTCTCCAAATAGGCGTTTCTGCTGTGCAGAATGCACCAGAAGGCAAGGTTAAATGTTAAAAATGAAAATGCTACAAAAGAAAAAAAAAACCCTCAGTAGTTTCTGTCTTTGTATTTTTTTCTTCTAAAAGAATAGCATTGTCCGGGTAGGGACTGGGAGCTAATTACGTGTGTGAGTTGGGGATTGGGGGGTTGTGTGGGGTTGGAGGTTGGGTGGTGAGGGGGAATGTAAGGGTCTGGAAAAACTGTTAAGAAATTTCCCTAAATGACAGCCTCCAGACTGTTTGAAAGTGATTTAAGAATCATTAATTTTAAGCATATCCAATGAATGCAGAAAATTCAGTTATTTTAAGAGATTAGAAATTATTTCAGCTGATTTGGAAGTTTTGTGTTTTCTTCAGTGGCCTAAGGCAAATGACTATGCAAACTCCCGCAGTAGCCCTTTGAAAAGGAAATAGATGACTGTAAATTGATGATTGATACTAAGCTCTTTGGCTCACCATTAAGTGCTTTCTCTTTCCGGCTGGAGGGGGTTGCTTCCTTAGCTTGTTATTCAGACTCTTTGGAGGAGATCCTTGATGGACCATTTCTACGGTGGAGAAGATTCCATCTACAGTAGTTTTCACTTGTTCTCTTTTTTAAAATTTTTTTCCCAAGAAGATGGCCACACACAGAGAGGACCACGCTTTTAATTTGTAGAGGAACATTACCATCTGGATGAGAGATCACATTCTGAAGTCTCAATAAGTGAGTCTCATTTCCAACTTTGCTGGTGACTCACTCCCTGGAAGGTGCTTTTTCTACATCTGTGAAATGGAACCATTACTCTCCACCTGCGTCATAGTAGCGTTAGGAACATGAGTTGCAAAATGCCTGTAGTCTGCTTTGAGCTTCTTTTGGAGAGATATAAAATATTGCTATTGTGTGAGAATGGTCAAGTTTAGTATGAGTATGCATTTTTTATAGCACTAGCACAGAATAAAAGGGAAGTGGAATGGCCAAATTTGGATTACAATATGTAACATATACCGACAAAGATTCCTGGATAATGAAATAGACTCCCAAAAGCAGAGAAGAAGAATAATCTCAAAATCAAGAACAAAATAAAAATAAGTATTTAAATACAGCATTTACAGATTCTTAAATCTTCTTGGGGCTAACTAAAACTGTAGGCCAGCGTTTTTTGAACTGGGTTTATAACTTGTTATTTTTATTATTGTTTTATGATATATTTCACGAGTAAATATAAGAAACGTTAGATGAAACAAACAGAATTAAACAGCTCTCTTTCTGTGTGTTGGGGGCTTCTAAAGGAGGGAAATGAGTTGACCAGGGACCAACCATAGTTTGGAAAATGTTGTTATGAGCCGGAAACAAATTTAAATAAAGCTTAAGTGCAAAATGCCTGTGCAGTTTTTAGTTGCTAAAATGTCCTCCGTAATTAGTAATATAGATATTAAATTATTTTCTACTTTTGTTTACTTGCTGAGTTAGAAGACTTTAAAAATAATAGATTAATATCCGTTCTGTAGGATTTTAACAGCCTGCCTATTACATTAGATATGTAAATATACCTCATATATAATACATGTTTCTGTTTTATACCTATACAGACAGCAAAGACTCCCTCTATTAGAACTGCTTTCTGGACCTTATCTAAATCATCCTTCTCTTGATGTTTTTCTAAATTGTATAGAAATGAAATATAGATGATTTTAAAAGAAGAAGCAATAGCTATTATTAATAGATGCCTCATAAGTCATGCGAGGTATGTGGATTACTTAGATGTGAGAATTGCTTTTGGCTCCTTGAAAATTAACAGAAAGAATCTTTTTTTTAAGGCTACGATAAGGAAAGTTGTCTGGGGATATCAAGACCTTGAAATATTCTCTTAATAGATGTTGCCTACATTTGGCTAAAGTATAGATGTTCTGTCTGGTGAATTTGTTTTTGATGTGGCTCCTTAGAGACTGGCTGGTTGGAGAAGCAGCTATGAAATTTAACAGTGACCCTTGGAAGCTGGAGTACGTTGTAGCACTGGCATAATTTTGTCATTGTTTTGAATTTTTTTCATTAAAGAAAGAAAGACCTCTTTGTCTGTCTCCTTGCTAGAGGCACAGGGTGCAGCTGCTGTGCTGTGTGACCCAGTCCCTAGTTTTCTGTTGCGGCTTGGAGGTCCTTCTTCTCAGGACAATAAAGACACCCCAAAATAGTTCCATTTGATGTTTGCGTGGCTCGAATCTCTTGGGTTATATATAGGGATTGTTTTGAAGAGGCTGAGAAAGTTCTGTCTTTCCAATGAACACTCTTTAATGAGAAAGCGATCAACATTTTAAAATCTCTCTTGGGGAAGGAACTGAGAAGAAAACATTTCCTCTGGAGTTTTCTGACTTACACACCAGGAAGAAACAACGATGTAAAATGTGGGAGACACCCCAGTGTCTCACTCCCAAGGGCATGCCTGAGGCCTGCATTTTGGAAAGACATTTTCCACATGTCACTTATGTGCTATTCCAGTTTTCGCACTTCAAGACATGAGCTGAGAAATGGTTTGGACCAGAGCCACTGCCACTGACCCCACAGAGAGCTCTTTACTACAAACGAAACGTATTATTTTTGGTAACATTTTGGACTGTGGTCATCCAGAGGAGATAAACACTAAATGATTCCTCTCCAAATATATTAGGTATCTATTCAAGTCAAACATCATATATCACAAGAAGAATATGAAGAAAAAACAATTAAGGTTTTAAAAGATTTTCATTCTCAGTTTGGGGTGTCGAGCTCTATAATTGTGGCCCTCTTGAGGACCGCATGGACGGGGGCCCTGCCTGGCTCAGTCATTTACTATCTGAAAACCTTGAATAAGGTCATTTGTGTTCTCTGTTACCTGTAAAACGGGGATGAAAATTTATGTCCAGCCCCCCCACTATAGAATTCTCACATTAAAAAAAAAATTAATGGGATAAACCATGTACATGTATGGAAATCAGGTAAAGAGCTAAACCAATGTGAGGTTGTATTGCTGGGTTTTTGTTTTTGTTTTTTTAATACTTTTGATACCGTAGAAATAGACTTGGTTTCTGCTGACTTAGGCAACAGCAATTAAGTTGAACAGTGAAAAAAAGGAGAAGGATTTATGCTTCTGGGAACTAGCATACAGGCAATTTGAAGCTGTGGCTTCCACTTCATTGTCTTTGCTGATGAAAGGGGACCTTGCACCTGGCAAGAGAGCAGTACTGGGGTACTACAGGGTATCTTAAAGACCTTTCTGATCACATTGCTAGAGAGTAGCACCTGGTTTGAGATCTGCACTGAACAGAATTAAAATTTAGGAAACCTGAGTAGCCATTACTGGCAGAGGACAGGTATCTGTTTTAAGGAGTCAGATGTGGGGATGGAGTAGGGCTGGTGCCTTGAGGTGTCAGCAAGTGCTGGAGAGTACCAAACTGACAGTAGAATGGGAAGTGCACTTTGTGAGACCCCTCATGAAACAAACAGCCTCTCCTTTTGCTTCCTGATACAAGACTGCAAACGAATAAAATCCCACTGTATTTAAACAGCTGTCCATTCTATAGTATAAAGCATCTTTGAATTTATAGAACAAGTAAAGAAAAACAGATTTTAAAAAATAGCAGCAAGCTGCCAAATTTCCTTTTCTATCTGAATAGCTAGTGCTGCTGCCAAAGTGAGACACAATTCTTAACTGTTGGCTAAGCAGGAATTCAGCTCAATTGGGTAAGAAAGAGGAAGTTATCCAGTAGACGATTTCTTCCTTGCCTGGCAACTGATCCATATTTGCCCACATTTTACAAAAGAGTTTTGAGGGTCTGGGCACATTCCTTGATAGATATTAAACCCTCAATGCATGCTTATTAGCAACATTAATATTATCAGTATTTGTCATCATCTTCAATGCTAATAACTCTACGTGGAAAGGGCAGAGTGGAGCTGGTCTTAGGACACTGTATCCAGGGTCTCAAACATCATCATAATGTGTTTTTTTTCCACTTAAAATATTTTTATTGAGATATCTTCATGTACACACAATCCATCCAAAGTAAAATCAGTGGCTCACAATATCATCACATGGTTGTGTATTCATCACCATGACTATTTTTAGAACATTTGCATCACTCCAGAATAAGAAATAAAAAGAAAAAAGAAAAGCATTCATACATCTCATACCCCTTACTGTTCCCTCTTATTGACCACTAGTATTACAATCTATCCATTTTTCAATCCCTTAAACCCCACCCCCCCATTATTGATTTTTTTACCAATCTGTCCATCCCCAGATAACCCATCAGTCACAAGGTTTTCACAATCACATGGTCACCTTGTGAAAGCTATATAGTTATGCAGTCTTCTTCAAGAATCAGGGCTACTGGAATGCAGCTCAACAGTCTCACGTATTTCCCTCTAGCCACTCCAATACCCCATAAACTAAAAAGGAATATCTGTGTAACACATAAGAATAACCTCCAGTATAACCTCTTGATTCTGTTTGAAATCTTGCAGCCCCTGAAACTTTATTTTGTGAGTCTCTCTTCCTCCTTTTGGTCAAGAAGGCTTCCTTGGTCCCATGATGCCAGGGCCCAGCTCATGTCTGGGAGTCATGTCCTATGTAGTAGCCCTACAATAGGCCCAAACTGATAATCCATTTACCTGCTGAGTTGGCTTAGAGAGGCCACATCTGAGCAACAAAAGAGGTTCTCTGGGAGTGACTCAGATATTTATAAGCAGGCTTAGCTTCTCCTTGTAGAAATAAATTTCAGAGGGGTGAACCCCAAGTTTGAGGGCTCAGCCTATTATATTGGTTGTCCCACTGCTTGCAAGAATATCAGGAATTCCCCTGATGGGGAAGTTTAATATTTCCTCCTTTCTCCCCAGGTCCTCCAAGGGGATTTTACAAATATTTTTTTATTCACTGCCCAAATTACTCTGGGATGTATCAGGGCATCACAATAACCTGTACAAACCAACAAAATCTCACCCCCTATTCAGGATTCCTTGTAATTATGGTGTTCTAATAACAGACCATACAAGTTAAGTAATGCACTACCCAAAATATAAATTTGATACCAAATAAACATTTTTTCCTTTGGTCTCACACAGAAGTTAAAGCTTTAAAATAGAGGTCATATCATCATTTACCCTGTATTCTGATCAGCTTCATTCATATGTCTAGTCAAAGTCTGATCACTTTTTCAACTTTTTAAACAGTTGCTGAAGGGGGTAATGCTGAGTTCATAGCTTCAGCGCTCTAACTCTGAGTCTCAGGTGTCACATAAATACCTGAAGTTTCCGGGAACCACCAGGTTATACACAAATAGCTCAGTAACTCAGAATTTAGAAATACTCCAGAATAGATGTGACTGCTGTAATAGTTTACAATCTAGGAACCTTTACAGTAGGGCCAAACTGATAATCCATGCTCTCGACTTCACTTGTATAATATAGTTAGTCCATGTGAGTGAGGCATGATAATATTTGTTTTTTTGTTTCTGACATTTCATTCAACATACTGTCCTCAAGGTTCATAAACCTAGTTGCATGCCTCACGACTTCATTTCTTCTTGCAGCCACTCAGTGGTAGGTTGTATGTATACTCCACAGTTCCCCTTTCCATTTCTCAGTCATTGTACCCTTGGGCCCCTCCATGCATTGCAAATCCCGACACTACCGCCAGAAACACCAGTGTGGAAATGCCCATTCATGTCCCCACTCTCAGTTCCTCCAGGTATGTTCCTAGCAATGGGGTTGCAGGATCATATGCCAAACCCACCCCTAGCCTCCTTTGGAACCACCACACTGCCCTCCAGGGCTATTTCTCTCAACTTCCCTACCAACAGTGAGTAGATACATCTCTTTGTTCACATTTTCTCTAGCACTAGTTTCTCTCTGTTCATTTTTAAACAGTTTTACTTGCATATTGTATCCAACCTAAGTAAAAAACTCAAGGGCTCCTGGTATAATCACATAGCCATGTCTTCACCATCACAATCAATATGGAGACGTTTCCTTTTCACCTGAAAAGAATCTCAGACCCCTCTGCCACCTGCTTGTTGACATTTGGTTTTGACATAATGCCTTTGTTACATTCAGTGGAGGCATATTACAGTGTTAGTGTTGACTGCAAACCCTAGTTTGCATTGACTGTATTTTTTCTTGTATCCCTTTTCAACCCCTTGCAATGTTGACATTCATTTGTTGTCCCTCATGCAAAAACATTCTTATATTTGTACAGTTAATCACCATCATGTACACTCTAGGCATCCCTAAATTATATCATCTTTTTTATCTTCTGTTTTTCCTTCTGGTGTCATACATGTCCCCAGCATTTCTTCCTCAGCCATTCTCACATTCAGCTTCATTCAGTGGACTTAGATTATTGTGCTACCAATCAGGTAGTATTGCGCTGTCCATTTCTGAATCTTTACTATGAGTCCTGTTGCATGTTCTGTACTCCAGCACCAAATGCCCCATCTCAACCCTTTATCAATCTTCTGAAAACCTGTGTTCTTAACTTTAAGAAGTTCACCTATTAATATTAGTTCATATTAGTAAGAACGTATAGTATTCGTCCTTTTGTTCTGCTAATTTCACTCAGTATAATGTCCTCAAGGTTCATCCACATTGTTACATGCTTCATGACTTTATTCTGTCTTATAGCTGCGTAATATTCCATTGTATGTATATATCAGAGCTTGTTTATCCACTTGTCCATTGATGGACTTTTGGGCTGTTTCCATTTCTTGGCAATCATGAATAACGCTGCCATAAATATCAGTGGGAAAATGTCTGTTTTTGTCTTTGCCTGCAGTTCCTCTGAATATATACTTAGTATATATTCAAAGTATCTATACTTTGCTTCCTGAGGAACCGTCAAACTGCCTTCCAGAGAGGTTGCACCATTTTACATTTCCACCAATATGGATAAGTGTGCCTCTTTCTCTGCATCCTCTCCAGCACTTGTAGTTTTCTGTTTTTTTTTTTTTTTGATAATGGCCATTCTAGTGGGTGTGAGATGTTATCTCATTGTGGTTTTGATTTGTATTTCTGTAATAGACAGTGAAATTGAGCATCTTTTCGTATGCCTTTAGCAATTTGCATTTCTTCTTCTGAGAAGTGTCTTTTCACGTCCTTTGAGCATTTTTAATTGGTTGTCATTTTGCTGATAAATTGTAGAATCTGTATATATTCTGTATGTTAAACCCTTATCTTATTTGTGATTTCCAAATATTGTCTCCCATTTTGTAGGCTGCCTTTTTACTTTCTTTTTTTTAAAATTTTTTTATTAATCAAAAAAAAGAAAAGAAATTAACAGAACATTTAGAAATCATTCCATTCTACACATGCACTCAGTAATTCTTAGTATCATCACATAGATGTATGATCATCATTTCTTAGTACATTTGCATCGATTTAGGAAAAGAACTAGCAAAACAGCAGAAAAAGATATAGAATGTTAATATAGAGAAGAGAATTAAAATAATAATACTAATAATATATATATATATAAAGGAAAAAGAAAAAAACAAAAACAAAAGATACAAACACACAAACAAACAAACAAAAAACCATATTTCAGGTGCAGCTTCATTCAGTGTTCCAACCTAGTTACATTACACTTAGGTATTATTGTGCTGTCCATTTTTGAGTTTTTGTATCTAGTCCTGTTGCACAGTCTGTATCCCTTCAGCTCCAATTACCCATTATCTTACCCTGTTTCTAACTCCTGCTGGTCTCTGTTACCAATGATATATTCCAAGCTGATTCTCGAATGTCGGTTCACATCAGTGGGACCTTACAGTATTTGTCCTTTAGTTTTGGGCTAGACTCACTCAGCATAATGTTCTCTAGGTCCATCCATGTTATTACATGCTTCATAAGTTTAGTCTGTCTTAAAGCTGCATAATATTCCATCGTAGGTATACGCCACAGTTTGTTTAGCCACTCGTCTGTTGATGAACATTTTGGCTGTTTCCATCTCTTTGCAATTGTAGATAATGCTGCTATAAACACTGGTGTGCAAATGTCCATCTGTGTCTTTGCCCTTAAGTCCTTTGAGTAGATACCTAGCAGTGGTATTGCTGTGTCGTAATCCATTCTGCCATTCTATGTCTTTTGATTGGGAAATTCAGTCCATTAACTTTTAGTGTTATTACTGTTTGGATAATATTTTCCTCTACCATTTTGGCTTTTGTATTATATATATCATATCTGATTTTCCTTCTTTCTACACTTTACTCCATACCTCTCTCTTCTGTCTTTTCGTATGTGACCCTAGTGCTCCCTTTAGTATTTCTTGCAGAGCTGGTCTCTTGGTCACAAATTCTCTCAGTGACTTTTTGTCTATAAATGTTTTAATTTCTCCTTCATTTTTGAAGGACAATTTTGCTGGATATAGGAGTCTTGGTTGGCAGTTTTTCTCTTTTAGTAATTTAAATATATCATCCCACTGTCTTCTAGCTTCCATGGTTTCTGCTGAGAAATCTACACATAGTCTTATTGGGTTTCCCTTGTATGTGACAGATTGTTTTTCTCTTGCTGCTTTCAAGATCCTCTCTTTCTCTTTGACCTCTGACATTCTAACTAGTAAGTGTCTTGGAGAACGCCTATTTGGGTCTATTCTCTTTGGGGTGCGCTGCACTTCTTGGATCTGCAAATTTAGGTCTCTCATAAGAGTTGGGAAATTTTCAGTGATAATTTCTTCCATTAGTTTTTCTCCTCCTTTTCCCTTCTCTTCTCCTTCTGGGACACCCACAACACGTATATTTGTGCGCTTCATATTGTCATTCAGTTCCCTGATCCCCTGCTCAAGTTTTTCCATTCTTTTCCCTATAGTTTCTGTTTCTTTTTGGAATTCAGATGTTCCATCCTCCAGTTCACTAATTGTAGCTTCTGTCTCTTTAGATCTACCATTGTAGGTATCCATTGTTTTTTCCATTTTTTCTTCTTTGTCCTTCACTCCCATAAGTTCTGTGATTTGTTTTTTCAGATTTTCTATTTCTTCTTTTTGTTCAGCCCATGTCTTCTTCATGTCCTCCCTCAATGTATTGATTTGGTTTTTGAAGAGTTTTTCCATTTCTGTTCGTATATTCAGCATTAGTTGTCTCAGCTCCTGTATCTCATTTGAACTATTGGTTTGTTCCTTTGACTGGGCCATATCTTCAATTTTCCGAGCGTCATCCATTATTTTCTGCTGGTGTCTGGGCATTTGATCAGATTTCCCTGGGTGTGGGACCCAGCTGGTTGAAAGCTTTTTCTGTGGAATCTCTGGGCTCTGTTTTTCTTTTCCTGCCCAGTAGGTGGCGCTCGTGGCGCTCGTCTGTCTGCACGGCAGTTGGCCCGGGAAACCGCGCGTGGAGGCGGGGGTCGCTGGCTGCCGCGGCTTGGGAGAGTGCCGGTCCTAATTGCCCAGCTGGCCCGAAACGCCAAGCGTGACAGGAGGGCCCCACTATCCAACGTTCCCAGTCAGACCGGGGAGCCACGTGCGTGGAGGGGACCCCAGTCGCCAGCCGCCCCGGCCGGGAAAACGCGCGCCCCCCGGGTATCTCACCGCAGCAGATTCTCCCTGCCCGTTCAGCTGTTCCAGAATGGGGTACGCTGTCTTTTTGGTCTCTGTCGTGACTCCGGGAGCTGTTTCGTATTGTTTCTGTTTCTTTAGTTGCTTTTCTGGAGGAGGAACTAAGACCCGCGCGTCTTACTAAGCCGTCATCTTCTCCGGAAGTCCCGCCATCTTCTCCGGAAGTCGTTTTTACTTTCTTGACAAAGTTCTGTGCCTCTTTTTGCCTGGCAGCCTCATTCTTTCATAACAACTTCGTCCCCACTCACCTGCTCAGTTGGGCATGGGATAGTAGGCAGCTCTGTTCTCCTGCCTTTGTAGCTCCTGCCCAGAGAGATAAAAGCGCTCTTCTCCACCAACTCAAATTTAAAAATCCTCGGGGAAGGACCCTGATTGGTCTTGTGTGGCTCTATACCCACACTTTGGACCAATTACTGTCATCCATTTTCAATAAGTGAGATTATAAATATTAAAATATTTTGTAATGACATATGGAAACACATGACATTATAATTATAAACATAATTAAAAAATCATTTTCTCCTTTTACTTGTTCTTCAAAATTCAGTACAGATGTGGCCTTTTAAAAAACTTAAAAAAGGCCTTTTAAAAAAGGCCCCCCAACATTATTAACACCTTGCAATGGTGTGGTACTTTTGTTTCAGTTGATGAAAGCATAGTAGTATAATTGTACTGTTAGCTATAGTCCAAGGTTTACATTAAGTTCCCTATTTGTGTTGTCCTATATTTTGGTTTTTTTTTTTAAATTTTTAAAAATTTTATTCTAGGAACATTTATACCACCTAAAATTTTCCCCTTATAACCACAGTCAACTGTATAATTCAGTGATGATAATTATGTCCCCATGGTTGTGCTACCATCACTACAATCCATTACCAATACTTTTCCATCAGCCCAAATAGAAACTCTGAACAATTTAAGGATTAACTCCTACTTCCCCACCCCACACACCAACCCCTGGTAACCTGTGTTCTGACTCTATGAATTTACTTTTCAATTATTTCATATCAGTGAGATCATAAATATTTGTCCTGTTGTGTCTGGCTTATTTCATTCAGTGTGATGTCTTCAGGGTTCATCCGTGTTGTCGCATGTATAGCTTTTATAGCTGAGTAATATTTCATTATATGTATAGTCCACATTTTGTTTATCTGTTCCGTGGTTGATGGACACTTGTGTCACTTCCCAAGTGTGCCTGACCTCCCTTGCCCCTCTCAGTTGGGCTATATACCCCTTCTTTGTTTTCCCATAATATTTTGTGTTTTCCTGTCAAGTACTTAATGGGCTGGAGTCCCCCTAGAGTGTGAGTCCCAAGAAAGAAGAGTCTATACCCTTTATCTGTGTCTTTTAGCGCATAGTGGGTCCTTCATACATATTTTTTGAGTAAATTATTATTAATTCTATAGATGAAGAAATATTGAGCTAAATATACCTTGAATCCAGGATGAACGTCAAAAGTTGTTTTTTAAAAATCCACGATCTGTTTGCTTCCTTATGATTTGTCTCAGTCTTATGATTTTAAACCAGCATCAGTGAAACAAAATTATTTGAAGAAAATAGCAAGAGTTAACTTTTGTTGAACATTTAACTGTGTATCAGACACTTTTCTAAGTTCTTTCATGTGTTAACTCACACAATCATCTCAAAAATGTATTAGCTACTATTATCCCCTTTTACAGATGAGGAAACCGAGGTCCCATGAAATTAAGGTCACACAGCTAATAAAGGAGTGGTGAGAATGGGTTTCAAGTTTCCATAGTTTAATTCCAGAGCTTATTCTCTGAATTGTAGGCTGCTAGTTGGTAGTGATCTGCATCAATGAGTTTTAATCATATAACACGTTCATTCGAGCACACCTTTTTGTTGGTATAGAGGGAACAAACAAAGCCTTTCGTGTGCTTTTGCTAGTCAGTAGCAATCACCCTCCCACACTATTCACAGCAACAACACTGTCAAAAGAAATCTACTGAGCTCGCCCATTAAGTGCAGGATACAGTACTAGTTGCAGGCTCACCAGGGGGTTTGCAACTTCATCTGTACCTTCAAGGAGCTGAGAATGCAGTAAGAAATACGTAGGAAAATGCAATTAGAAATACAGCAGTTAGGAATATGTAGGAAAATGCAGTTAGAAATATAGCACTTAGGAATATGTAGGAAAATGCAGTTAGAAATACATAGGAGGATAAATAACCATCCTGGGCAGTCTGTGCTAAGCCCCAGAAGAATAATTCAGACCATAGTGCTTTATGGTAGTTACATTATTTTAAAAGTTACAGGAAAATCGTGTTTGAACCCCATTAAATGAGGCACTCCTTGGTGGTCTGTCAGTTGCTCAAGGTTTGGTACAATTTCTTAGTCATCTTGGGATTCAAGATGACTCAGCTACCTTGTGTTACTTACCATTTTACTTCTCACTTGAATGTGGGCAAGTCAGCTATCTGCCTCAATTTACCCATATTCCTTACCTCGCTGTGCTAGTTATGAAGAATAAATGAGATGACCTTTGTGAAAGCTTGTAGCAGAGCCCCTAGACCTTCAGGAATGGGGGCCCTCACTAAATGTCTGTCCAGGATAAATCTAGGGGTTCTGGAAAGGGGATTGTTGTGGTCTGGTTCAGATGGTTTTGTGAAGTAATCCTGTAGACGTTTACTGAAGAGCATAATATTTAGGACTTTTCCTTGGAAGCTGCAGTGTGGCTTAACTGAGTGTAATGTCTCTAGTGAGAAACTTCTCCACAGGGAGACTTGTGGTTGCAGTTGCTGATTCACCTGGGAGCTGGACGGCCCCAGAGATGTAAACTGCCGTAGTGAACCCAAACTTATGCTGAAAACAAGCCTTCCTAAGTCAGCTGTGATTTCTTCATGCTTCTCCAGGCTGAGCAAAGCATTTCACTGAAAAGTTGGCTCATAAAAATTTCTGAGGAATCTCAGTGGGTTTATAAGTTGTATGTGTGACCGAAACCAAGAACATTTCCTGTTCTCTTAAACATTGTTTCCTAAGGACCCCGCAGATCTGTTTTCCTTTTTTCTTACGTTGTTGAAGCTACTACACCCACCTCTTTTCACTGCAGGAGATCCTATTGTCATCATCCATTGGAGTCCGGAGTCATGATTAGTGACAGAAAACAGAATTAGCACATCTGTGAGCTTCCTGTCACTTTGTGGGAAGGGAGCAGGAGGGAGGAATGTGTTCTCTTTCTGGGCTGGAGCCCACTGATTGATAATTTCAGCACCTTGGACCTCAACCTCCCCTGTTCCACCGGTCAAGTTCACAAGGAGTCTGAAGCAACTAAAGGTACCCAACTTAACCCTCATGTTTCTGTTGAAACTCAACCCAATTTCTGACACCTCTGCTCTATGCTTGGCAGAGTTGCTGTCTTTTCTGCTTCCTCTGTTGATTATAACTGCAGATAGTTGATAAGGACGGAAAGAAAAAAGAATGAGTTCTGAATCCTGGCAGACAGGGCTACTTCTGCTAAATTGTGTCTCATATTTCCATTTATTTTTCTTCTGGGAAGCAGTGTTGTGTGTAATGGTTAAGCACTAGAACTGCAGAGCCCAAGAGATGAGGTTCAAATCCTGCCTCCATTTACTGGGAGTACCTCTGTGCTTCTGACTTTCATATGTAAAATGGGGACAGTAATAGAGTATATTTGGTATGATATTTTGAGAATTATATGAGATAAGTTCTTTCAAGAGCTCAGTATAGTGCCTGGCACATAGAACACATTCAATGAGTGCTTTTATTGCCACTGAGCCAATAAAACTTAGAGTCTGTAAACCAGATCACAGAGACCCTGGTATCTCCCTTAGGGTGGGGTGTGAGCAGCCTGGTAAAGATATAGGAGGAGACGGATCCAAAGTGGTGGCTGCCGGTGAGTTACTGCTCAGTTGTCTTGCTCCAGCCAGTCCCTCTGACTTCTCCCAGTCTCTGTATGGCCTTGACCACCATTTACCTTCCATCCTTTTTGAAAGGACACACCTGAAGCCTCACCAACACACAGGCCTGCCATAAGGAAACGGTCAGTGCAGGGAATTACTGACAGCCTCCGGAACACTGCAACAAGCAACTGCCTCTTTCCCCTTGACATCCTGAAAGATAAAAAAGGAAAAGAGGCATTTTAATGATGTCTTAAAGGAAAGTTGTATTGAGTCTGTAGATTGCAGCCTCTTAGAAGTATGTGAAGCAACCACATTGCAGGGTAGTTGGCATGTTTCATCAGCACATAGCGCGGTGATGATGGATTAAATTGGGATGATGTTTGGACCTCCCTGTGTCCACATCTTTGCCACTGTACAGCCTGGAACTATGCATGCACGGATTCATGGAGTTGGCTTGGGAGACAGACGGCTTCCAGCTCTCCTGCTGTCGTTCTAGGACCGATGACAGCGAGGGAAACCTCTGTAGGTTAACAGACTGTAACACCAGTCACCATCATGGAATAGCTCTGTAGCTTCTAGCACTTGGTAGTTGGAAGAGGAATGAAGTGAAAATTGATTGAATAAGTGACATATGTAAGTAATGCACTGTAGTCATCTTCCTGAGAAATGGAGACGTTTGGTGGGTTTTCTGCAGAGAGAGACTGACCCAAGCATAGATGAGTTCTAACATAGCCCTTGTGTACTGAATTGGGCCAGTCTGAACTCTCAGATTTCACAAATCGTCATTTTAAGGTACACACCTTCATCTGAGGCCCTCACTCCTCTGGTTCAATGGTGGGCTCTCTTATCCCTTCCACATTTCTTTTTTTTTTTCTTTTAATACCTAGAAGTTGCAAAATTGAAAAACTGGGAGAATGGGGGAGAGAGTCATATTAAGGGAGAACCTCTGTTCTTTTTCTCTGTTCTTGAGTCCTGAGGGAGAGATGAAGACTAAACGCTGAGAACTGGAGAATTCCATGCCAGTGTGAAATTGCACTGCTCTCTCCAGGCCTGTGGCTGCCTGTAGAACCAAGACCATCTGTATAAGGTCAGATGCGTGTTTAATCACTTTACTATTCCATAAGACAGATGGTCCATATTTCTCACCTATTCTTAAGAGCCTGGGGAGATAGGGAACTGACAATTAGAGGAGCCCTTCAGTCTTTCTCCATTGCATTAGACTCAGTGGGTAAGGGAGTGTCCTTGGGATTCGGTTAGTCTGGATGTCTTCCTTCTTCCAGTTCAACAAATATTTATTGAGCAACTACTATGTTAGGTACTCGGGGGAGACAAAGATAAATGTGCTTTCACAAACTTGTATAGTAGGAGTTGAGAGAGTGAGAGAGAGTGAGAGGCACACACACTGAGACACAGAGAAACCCAGAGGGAC
Organism: Tamandua tetradactyla; assembly: GCF_023851605.1. Classification (NCBI taxonomy): domain Eukaryota; kingdom Metazoa; phylum Chordata; class Mammalia; order Pilosa; family Myrmecophagidae; genus Tamandua; species Tamandua tetradactyla. The sequence continues at coordinate 63,987,954 of NC_135344.1, forward strand.
GTGGAGAGCAGAGACACACACCAGTTATTTTCTCAAGGACTCGGATGAAATGATCAGCCTCACCTGGATGTGACAGTCTGCCCTAATGGTCATCATTTCGTTATTAGTCCATAGAATAATGGCTTCTCCCAAGATCCTTCTAGATATAAAATTACCATCACATCCTGTCGACATAACGAGGTCTCAGGAACATTCCAATCAGTGTAATCTCTTCAGTTTATGGCCATAGCTCTGCCATTTACAAGATGCGTGACTAATGCAAGTTACTTTTCCTCATCTGCAAAATGGGAATAATAATATTTACTAGTTATTGTAAAGTAATGTATATAAAGTACTTAGCACAGGGTTGGTAAGCAACCAAAACAATTTTTATTTATTGTTATGGTTATACATTCCCTGAGGTGCTCTCAGGTAGAGCCAATGTTTTCCCTTTCATATTAAATTTATTTTAGAAATAAGCAAGGGGGTAGGTGTCTTCCTTCTTCCCTAAATAAATGTTTAGACCATAAATACCCTCTCAGTTGATAGAAATTCCTGGTCCAGTGAGGTTCAACCCACCTGGCTGTACCACTCTTATTCTCCTCTCTGTGTAATTTACTCTTTGGGAAGTAATTCTCTTTGGTATTGTGTTAGCTTCCTGGGGCTGCCACGGCAAAGTAACACATATCGGGTGACTTAAACCAACAGAAATTTATTGTCTCAGAGTTCTAGAGAGTAGACATCCAAAAATCAAAGAGTTAACAGACCATGTTCTTCTGAAACCTATAAGGAACTCCTTCCCTTCCATTTCCTAGCTTCTGGTGTTTGCTGGCAAATCTTGGCAGCATCATTCTAATCTCTGCTTCCATCTTCTCCCCTCCATGTCCATCCCTGTGCCCAAATTTCCCTTTTCTTATAAGGACACTGGCCATACTGAATTTGGGGACCACCCCAATCTAGTATGGCCACATCTTAACTTGATTACATCAGCAGAGATCCTAATTGTCAAATAAAGTCACCTTCACAGGTCCCAAAGGTTAGGGCTTGAATGTTTCTTTTTTCTGTGGCAGACACAGTTCAACCCACAGCAGGTACTTTCTCTCTCACTAAAGACTTTATAATATTTTTCTCAATCTTTCTGTCCACCTCAACTTCTGCTGTCATTCTAGGTGAGCCAGATGTTCAGTTAATATTTTGAGTATTCTGACCTTTCAGGTCACTTGTACTTTCCTTCATCTCAACGGCTTTCTCCTCCATTCTTTTGTTAAGCACACCTCTCCGATGGCTACACTCTGACTACTGAGATGGCTTGAGGGCTCCACTCCCCCATCTGTAGAATCTCTAATGCACACCCCCTGAGAGCAGCTCATTTGTGTCTTTCTGAGTCACTTGCTTGCATCCCCTCTTGCATCTCTAGTCCATGGACCCATTGGTCTCTCTTCCCATCGATCTCTTTGGTTTTCATGTTCTTTTTTCCAGATCAGACTTCACAACAATCCCTTTGTTGCAAATACTCTCATGTTTCTTCCTCTTTCTGTCCCTCCCATCTGACGAAACCCCAGCCCTTGATCAACCCAACCATCAACCTTTTCCACGTCTACTCTTGAATGGTTTGGCATTATTGGAAAATATCACACAATCTCATCTCTCCCCATGCATGGGAAACTTAGTGCTACTCTTTTTAGTAAGCTTTATCCCACTCTCCGCAAGGAATATTTCATAACTTTTCCATTTTCCCCAAAACTTGCCATTCTCCCTTGGTCTCAGAAGATGACTGTACCTCACATTTAAGGTAGAGGCTCTCAAGGAAACTCCCTCACATTCCCTTCACACACATTGCACACCAGCCTGCATCTTCACCCCTCTTTTTCTCAACAGTTATGATAGAAGACATACCCCCACTTATCCAAGGCCAGTTTCTCCACTTGTCTTTTGAATTCTATTCCCTCTAGCCTTTCCCGTCTCTTGATCTATCTGATCAGTATGACAATATGTTGTAGTATCTCCCATCAGCAATGAGGACAACAACCACCCTTCTTTGGTCCCGAATTTCCCTCCCATTACTGTATTTTCTCTGCCACACTTCTCCAAAGAGTTAAGTCTTAAGCAATTCCTGACCTCTGTCTTTTCAATCCACTCTGGTCTGTCTTTAGCCCTCACAACCCATGAAATTTTTATTGATTAAAGTCACTTGCATATTGCTAACGCCAATGGACCCACTTGCATTCTCATTTTACTTCATTGCTTTATTGAAATGCTTTCTTCTACTTGTGCTCCCTAGCACCAAGCACTCTCAGTTTTCTTCCCTTTTTCCCTGGCTTCTCCTTCCCAGTTTCCTTTACTTGAGAAATGCGGGAATTCTTAGGGCTTCTTCCTCTACTCTTTCTCTGGGAAATGTCAGCCACTCTTGTGGTTTTAAATACTGCCTGTATATATCTGTGAATTTTGAATTTATATCTCCAGCTCTGATGTCTTCTTTTGAGCTCTAGATGCATACAGCTGTATTCTAAGCATGTACAGTTTGGCGGTCACAGACATTCTAAACTTGATTGTCCAAAATTAACCTTTTGATCTTCTCCCACTGCCCCCTTCCACCCCATCCGCTCTTATTCTGGTATACCCCATTTAGTAGGTGGTTAACACTATCTACCCTGTTACCCAAGCCACTGCTAATTTTATTTCAAAATTTCAATTCTACCTCAAAAGAACTTGTTGAATTCATCTCCACATCCCAGTGTAAGTAAGCCATTACCATCTTTTGATTTGCTGTAACGCCGTCCCCATTCAGCACACTGTGGTTAGAATGATTTCTTTTTAAAGCGAAAATTTGATTAAGCATTGTTTCCCATTGCATTTATGATAAAATACAAAATCATTCACTTGGCCGATCAGATTCAGCCAGACTCAGCTACTGCGAACTCCCGCCAGAATCCCCTTCATTTACTGTATTCCAGTTTTCAGAATGCCCCAAGCACTCCCCTGCCTCAGGGACTTACCACATGCTGTTCCCTCTGTCTGTAAGTCTTTCCCATTCTACCTGCTAAGTCCTACGCTTACCCGGGTCTCAGAATTTGGCTTCCTATGGTATAAATACTTCTTTACAGCATTCCATACATTTCCATCCTAGCACTTACCACGATTTGTACCTTTATATATCCGATTATTTATTTCTCTGTCTCCCTACTAGACTGTGAACTTTGGGAAGGCAAAGGTCATGTCTATCTCTCCCCCCCAAGTGTCATCAATGCCTAGCACGTGACCTGTGCCCAGGATATTGGCTGAATCAATAAATGATTCATAAAAAGAGTGGAACATCTCTAGGTGGTTCCATAAGGAAATACTTGTTCATTCATTCATTCATTCATTCCTTTATTCAGCAAATACTTAGGTATTTTTGAGTACAAGGCAAAAGTTAATGACTCTACTAAACTCCCCTTGACTCTACCATATCTGAATTCCCCTGAGCAAGTTTTATCTAGCTTCCTGGGGACCCAGCCCCTGGCAGTGGCCACCCTTGACGCGTCTGCATGGCTGTCAGGATATATCCCGTTCCAGGAAAGCATTTTCGTTTCGCTACATACTGAATGCTCTGAATCTTTTTAATTCTCTCACAAATAATATGAATTCATCCACCAAATACGAGTTCAGGTAGGTTTAGAAAATCATCTCTATCATCTGTTTTTGTTTTGTTTCTAACAAGTATTTATTGGATGACAGTTATGTGCCAGGCTTCACAGACTTTTTTCAATATAATTCTTTCAACGACCTTTTACAGTCAGTTTTACACTTCCTATTTTATCGGTGAGGAAATTGAGGCTCAGGGAATTGAATTGCTCCAATCCAGAGATAAAATGCTTTCTTTTATTCCAGAATATTATTTAGGCACGATATTTGCATTTGTCAAAATCATGAATATATGTTTAAAAATGAGTGCAGCCAAAGGTTGAGTTATGCCTGGTAATTCTTCCAGAGGTCTTCAGTACATACCTTAAGGGATTCTGTTTTATGGTAGTGAGATGCTAGTGACCCAGAGAGGCTGGAATTGTCCAGAATTTAACCAAGCCCTGTGCTTCGGAGAGAAATGCGCTTGATTCACTCTGTACCAAGTCAGGCAGAAAGATAGTCCTGCCCTTCTAGACAGACATCTGTTCAAATATAAATTTCCTGTTTATTGAGGCTTCTGCTGTATTGAAGCAAAGGTCTCGATACGGCTGAACAAGTCAATCATTATAAACCTTGTTAGTGTGACAACCCCCTGTGTATTGTTTAACTGGAAATGAAACACAAATACACCAAACCCCTGCAGTATCCGCTTCACGGTGCATAAATCTTCCGTGCATCACGTCACTTGAAATTTGATGGCAATCTACCAAATGGCAGAAAAGACTTTATCTCCAGAGGGCTATGCAAACGAGGCCAGGCTCCCAACAATGGGATGGAGGACGCAGCCTTTCCTTTGCCCCCCTCCTCCGGATCCTGCCCAGAAAACGTTCCCTAGGGTAATTTCTTAGTGGCAACTGGTGAATTATCCAAATACAAATGACCAGTGTTCGGTTCCACACGCAGATCTGGCTTCAGATGTTCTAAATAGGATTGAAATGTTTTTCCTGCTTTCTACTATCCGAGCTGTATTATTGCTTGCAGCAAAACCTTCTCAGACCCTTATTAAGCCTTCTTAATTGCTTTCCACAGCTTTCTTTCCCTTTTATTCAAACCTCAGAGGTGAGGGATAATCTGCTTTTAGTTATGCTCAGAAAAAAGATGCTCATCTCTCCCCCACCCCCCACTCCAATACCCCCCGCCCCCCTCCCCTTGTCACATATCCTTGCCTGCATTTTGGAAAGGACTAAATGAGTCTGCTAATAATAGTAGGCCTGGAGTGAGAGGTTAAATAATTTCACCACCAGGCATATTTTCTTTGTCTGGGTTTTAAATGGAGAGTATTTAGCTATCTAGCTCTATGGGGAAGATTTATTCATAAATTGTTAGAATTAGAGCCGGAAATCTCCAGGTATCATTTGTTCCAGTTGCTAGCCTTCAGAAGATTAATGCATGCGGGGCAAGCAAGGAGGTTGGCCGAGTCGGCCCTTCTGGGTCCTGGCCCCACCCTGTCGGGGCTGTCCCGGAGGGCAGGACCCAGGTGTGGGGAGGCTGGAGCAGGCCACGGTGGGCCCATTAGCAGTTCACGGGGGACACCAGCCGGCTGACGTCTAGGGAAGGTCGGGTCCTGGGAGGGAACATAAATGGGCAAGCCAGGCCGAGCCTGCCGAGCAGCAGAAGGCTGGAGGAAGATGCAAGAGTTGGGAATGAAGGCGAGATTAGGGAAAGCCTGCATCCAATAAAGCCATAGTTTACTTATTTTTTCTTTTAGGAGCATCTAAGGGAAGCTGTGAGTCTCTTAAAAGGCGGAACATAGGTGACGATCTTGTCTCTGTTCAGTCCCTTTCTTGGAAACATTTAATGGTCTTTTTTTTTCCCTTGTCCAATCTACCCTCCCCTTTACCATTACATACCTCATTTTTGAGCAAAGGAAGAATTTATTAAATTTTATAACCAAATGTCTTAACTGTTCTTCCCTGAGAAGCTATCAATGCAGCTTCTGGAGGGGATAAACCATGGAAAAATACATTCCATGCTACTCAGATTATATTTTAAAATTTATTCTAATAAATTCTTGAAATAGCCAAGCAATCTACGGAAACATTCTTTAACCAGTTTAGGTTAAATGTACCTTAGGAGTTAAAAAGCAGCAGGTTCTGTCTCTTGTTGATGAAAATAGTCTCCTTTTGGAAGGCAAATGATTTTTGTCCTGGGAGAACATTTGGTTCCTTAGGAAAGCTGTTGATTTCCTACAGGAAATGCAGTTTATTTTCTCATCTCAGGAGGAGGAAATTGTTTAAAGAATATTTGTATGGTTTGGGAATAGATAAATCTCTGTGGCTTTCGAAACTACGGTGTTCTATAGGAACCTATCTATACGTACATTTTTATAATGCCAAGAGAGTTTAAAAACTTAGTAATTTTTTCATTGCTTCTGGGGCCAGAAAATGTGTTGCTTCAAGTTTAGACTGAGTTTTCATTAAGGAGAGAGAAGAGCAAAAGTTTAAGCTTTCTGTTTTGAGAATAGAGCAAGATAACCTCAATCACAATAATCATTTCTCTGTTTTAGGGAAATCTCAGGCTCAGAGAGGTCCAGTGCTTTGCCCAGGGTTACCCAGCTAATACATGTGCCCTAAAGGGGAATCTGGCTGGGTCTCACTCCAAGCCTGGTCTCTTGCCTGTGACTGTATCACCAGAGGCAGCCATTGCATGTGTCTCATTTTACTACCTTAGTCTTCATCATCGAGGAGATTGTCTGGTAGATAGCAGGTACTCAAGGAAGGTTTAGAGATTGACCACTGCTAAGGCACAATAGGAGTATTTCTGTTCTAAAGCTGTAAACTCACCATTGAATTTAATTTGTTCTCACCCCAGTAGCCTTTATATGGTGTGGTTCAAGATTTTTTTTCCTCCTTCGCCTATGGTTCTGATTTCTCCGTTAGCGTCTTGATCTGCCCCTGCCTTTAGCAAGCCACTGTGGGCAGTTCCGGGCTTAGCGAGGGCAGTATTTTGGCAGTCCCGACTGAGCACCCCCAGCTCTGCAGATCCACCGAAGCCCAGCTCTGCAGACCTTGGCTGCAGTGGGACTGGGGGTGCCATTCTCAGGGCGCCTGACCCCCTCAGAGGCTCTAGTGTGGCGGGGGTGGAGGGAGAGCTCTCTTCTCTGAGCCAGAGAATTTGCTCTGCTTGTGTCTTCCTGAGCTCAGACTGGGAAATGCAACTTATTATCCTTCATTAGGAGATCACTCTAATTTACAGACCTTAGAATGAGGTTATGTGCATGATGCACTTTTGAACTCCTTACTGAGTATATTAAATCATATCAAAGCACTGTTCCTGCAGCAGGTGTACTGGTGGCTCTGCGCTCAGACAGGGCCTTGGGTATGAAATGTCAGTCTGGCAACATTATTCCCTCTTCTTCTATTGTCACATTCCTCCCCCAATTTGGAACATCTGTTCATATTTGTTTATTGAGCCCTGGGGGCTCACTTATCCAAAACCATGCTTAACATCATGAAATTGCCCTTTTTAAAGACAGTTTTCTTCCATTCTGCTAGAGAAAGAAGAAGAGCAAACAGTGAAACAGAGTGGGGGTGGAAGGGTTTGTGGCACTGTAGTCCCTTTTCATTTGCTGTCGATGATCAGAGAACACTCGCGGCTCTCACAGAGGGAAGGTCATCTTGGAGGCTTGTGGGTTTGGGTGGTGTCTGGTGACTGGCTGGATTTAGAATGTAGGTTATAAACTTAACCCAGGATAGAGGGAAGAAACCCCAGGCAATGGTAGAGATGGCAGAGCGTGGAGAGGGCTGCTTCTGTTGCTGCTGGGTGGTGGGTGAACGAATAAACTCCTTTTTTTTTGGAAAAAAAAATTACATAATGAGTCCCTTTCTGTGCCTGGCACTGGATGCAATGGATGTGTCCTCGGCAGATTCTGTTGACATCGTTCTGATATCTCCTGTTCTCATAGGATTTGTCAATTTATAGAGAAAGCTCCTCTCCCATCCTCCAGCCTCCTCTGGGGCTGCAGGCTGGTCCTTCCCTGGGGCCCTTGCCATCAGTGGGGGGTACATGAGCAGATTTGGGGCACTTACAGTGGGCACTGTACCGTGGTTCGAGACTGAGTAGGTAGAGTCTGTATTCACTCAGTTGGGCCATTGATCTTCATCAACCATAATTGTTTTTCTTCTAAATAAGTTCTCTAACAGCTGGCAAAACCCAACACAGGGTATAGGAAGTTCACTTCTCTGCAAATCATGGAAAATTGGCTATCATCCACAGTAATCTTTCAGTAAAAAAGGTTGGCGTTTGCTGATTAGCACAGCATCGTGTGCAAAGATATGCTTAAAAAACGCTTTGCTAGGATTTAACTTATTCCTGAGACATACATTGGGTCCATTAATTTATGAGTCTCTGCTCTGCATAGGTCACTAGGGAATACATAATATGATATGGAATTTATAAGATGGTCCAATCTCATATTCAGGGCCGGAATTCCTTCTGTGATACCTCTGAAGAAACTACACTCTGGTAATCACTGAATTAAGGAACTTGCTGCCTGAATAAAGAATTTATTTCCATAGGTGGCATGTCTATTTCCAAAAATGGAAAGTACTTTAAAAAGTTGAACCAAAATCTATTTTCATATAATAACATAATGTCTCTCTAATCATTCTAATTTTTAGGAGCATTCATTTCTCATTGAAATATAATTCAGATGCAGTAAAATTCACTCTTTGAAAGTATAAAGTTCAATGATTTTCAATATATTAACAAGATTGCACAACCATTACCACTATCCAATTCCAGAACATATTCATACCTCAGGAAGCAGCCCTTTGTCCCTTAGCAGTCATTCTCCTTTCTAACCTTCCCGCAGCTCTAGGCAATCACAAGTCTATCTGTCTCCATTTGGCTATTGTGGTTATTTCATATAAATGGAATCCTAAAATATGTGACCTTTTGTTTTCTGGCTTTTTTCACTTAGCATAATATTTCCAGGGTTCATCCACTTTGTTATATGTATCTGTGCTTCGTTCTTTTTTACTGCTGAATAATAACGCATTGCATAGATGTACCACGCTCTGTATATTCATTCATTAGTTTGTGGACATTTGGGTTGCTTCAACTTTTTGTTGATTACGAATAATGCTACTGTGAACATGTACAAGTTTTTGTGTGGATGTGTATTTTCAATTCTTTTGGAGTATACATCTCCAACTCCTTTTGTAAAGTATATTTCCATTACTACCTAGGAGTAGAATTGCTGGGTCCTATAATTTCTCCATATGAGGGACTAACAAACTGTTTGCTAAAGTGGGGCATCTTTTTTACATTCCTACTGGCAATATATGCATGTTCTATTTCTCCACATTCCTGCCAACACTTATGTTTGCTTATAGCCATCTTAGTGGGTGAGAAGTTGTATCTCATTGTAGTTTTGATTTGCATTTCACTAATAACTAATGTTGAACATTTTTTCCTGTACTTATGACCAATTGTATATCTTGTTTGGAGAAGTGCCATTGTCCTAATTTTGCATTTTGGAAAAACATTTCCTTGTTCATATATTTAGTAAACATTTGTTGAGAAAACATTTATGTACCAGGCATGTGTAAATGGTAGGAACACAAACATGCCTGGGAGAAATTTTGGACTGAACAGTGGAGTAGCCTGGGATCTATTTGCCTGAAGGATTCATCCTAAACCTTGACAGTCCCAAAGCTTCAGGTGCGAGGACTATTCTGAGTACAGTGGGGCTATTCTGGGAATCATTTGGCTTCTGGTTTAATGCTCCATGGATTTGGGTTTTCACACAGAGGACAAAGCTGGGAGCCTCAATGACTTAGCGTCATTTAACCAAAATCTCAAGGAAGAGCCCACAGCAGTGTTGCCTATGTAAGGCTAATGGGGATGAAGGGTTCAGTTCTCATTACTGTTGGAGCTCAGTAGCTCATGCCCAGAGCATATGCAGAGGCTTGAGCAGAGGGCTGGGCCAGCAGGAACATACAGCTTGACTGGTGTTGGCTCCTCTGATGTGGTCTAGAGATAATCAAGGGGGTAACTTCAATGCACCGTGCTGGTGCTGTGATTTAGCATTGTAGGAAGGGAGGGTCTCAGGGGAATTATCATCTACAGAAGCCCTCCCTCCTTTGAGCTGGGGTAGGATGAAAAGAGAAGGAAAATGGCAAGTAGATAGCACATGGTGGCTGAGAGGATGAGTTGATTGCTCCTAGGGGACTCGTCAGTTAGGAAGAATTATTTTGCGTGTTAATTTCACTCTAATCACTTCTACACTTGTGTGGCTTGGGGAAGTGTAGGTGACAGATAAAGAAGACATGGTATTTTCCTTGGACAAGCTTCTAGAATAGAGGGGGAAACAAATAGGCAACAAGTAATTTCAGCACAGTGAGATAACTGTCAAGAGAGTATAAATAAAGTGTCCATTAATCGGTGCCTTCACCAGTTCCCTGTTTCCACATATCCGAGTCTAAAGTTACCCCCCCCCCCACTCTCCAAATTGGCTCAGATAATTTATCCATGCTCATGCTTCACTTCAGATTTTGGTCCTCTCATTTTTTCTCCCATTTCCATTCCGTTGGCTTTCATCCAAACTTTCTGTCTGGTTCCATGACTGTGAAGTTCCCCTTTACATAGATTATATGACTTTTTGAATTTTGTTTCTGTGATTTCTTTCGGGAGCCTCTCCGCTGCAGTGCCTGCCCTGTGTCCCTGCATGACACAGTGTCATGAAATGCTTTACAGATAGAGTATACAGGTGTCCCCCGGGTCTTTACTGACTGGGAGTGCAGAGCTTTGGAAGCTCCAAGGATGGGGGTGACTTTTGAGAGGAAATTTAAGGAAATGTTTTTCTTTTCACAGGGGTATAGAGTGAGAAGGTAGAGAGACACACAGATGCTTGCACCGATTTGGCATGTTTTGAAGAGCCAGCAAGTAGTTTGGTATAAGTACTGAGTAGTACTGGAAAAGTGATGATGATGGAAACAACGGACAGGGCCAAATTGTGAAAAGTTGAGAATTTTGGGTTTTACTCTGAGGATAAGTAGAGGACGTTGAAGGACTTTAGGGATTTTAAGCAGGGGAGAAATTTTATGAGATTTGATTTTTTAGAAAGTACGTAATTGGAGACAGTGGTGGAAGCTGTACTGGGGAGCAGTGAGACAGAGGGACAAGACCTATTGGGAGGCTGTCACAATGGTCCAGGTAAGAGATGGTGGTGGCCAAAGAGAAGTGGAGGGATTGGAGAGACCCCTGTATCTATATACCCAAACTCTATCTTATAGATTAAAATACCAAGCTTGGTAATTTAATGGATATGGGGGTCAAGTGAGAGGAGGGGAGGAGTCTGAAATTTTGCTCAGGTGTCTGACATTGGCAATTAGGTGAATGATGTATTGCAGAGATAGAGAATGGGAGAGGAGAGATTTTGTGATAAAGTGAGGCAGGATATTTTGTTCTCTTGTCTATATTGTATTTAAAACCCTTGGATATTTGAATCAGCTGCCATGATTCCATTTATCTTTTATCACCCAGCTTAAAAATAGTTCATCTAATTCCTTCAAATGTATCTTTGCTTATAGTCTTCATCGTTTTAATTGCTATTTATACTTCACTTGTTTATAGTGCCTTCCAAAATATCATACTCTGACCTGAAGAAAAACTACTAAACAGGATCAGACCAAGGACTATCAGAGGGGACTCCATTCTCCACGACAGCCCAATGCCATGATTTACATGATACATACATATGTAGTCTAAGACTTTTTTTCTGCTAGTTTTAGAAGCCTTACCAAACTTTTTTGGTCAATTTCAAATACTTAAATCATTTTCTAATTCCTTTAATGTTGATAAATATATCAGGATGGCCTCCGTTAATAGTTACTCAAACCATAAGGATATTTATTACTTACTTAATAGGAAGCCTGGAGGAGAGTGGTCTCGAGTTAATTTGGTGAATAAATGATGTTTTTCCTAGGTTCTTTTCTTCTTTTTACTTGGTTATTTGTAGAGAATTTCATATTCATATTCATGCTATGGTCTCATGTTCTGAAGATGGTTGTCACAACTCTGAGTATTGGGTTCTCCCATATAAATATCCACAGCAGGAGTAGGAGCTAAAAGGACTATCTCTTTGCACGTCTTTCTCATTTTAGGGAGGAAAATCTTTTCCAGCAGTGTCCAGAAGACTTCCCTTTATGTCTCATTCACCAAAAACTAGACCAAAAGGATTGGGATTACTATGGTTGGTTTAGAACAGTCAGTAAGATCATTGCCTAAGATTGCAGATATTAGTGCCTAAACAATCACTGTTTTGTTACTAAGGAAAAAGGATACTTGGCTGTGGAGTGGGCAGTCAACAGTATTTGCCCATTAGAAGCCTAATAAATGATTCAGCAAATATAGGAACAGAATGTATCAGTTTTAGTTTGGAGTGGTCTTCAATCTCTCCTTCTCTCTCTATCTCTCTCTCAATCTACAATCCTGGTTCTACAAGTTTCAATCCATACAATTCTATGGCTGCCTAACTTGTATTTTACCATTTTACCCACAAATATCACAGGGAATTTATTAAGTACTTTGTTAAGAAATAAAATTAGATTAATTTGCCATAATATTATTAGTGACTTAGTGTGATGGTTTAAATTATATACCTCAATATACCTATTCTTGTAGTGTGAACCCAAATAGGAGTTCTTGAAATTGTTATTTTAGCTAAGGTGTGGTTGAACTGAAGGAGACTGGGCCTTAATCTGGACTACCAGAGCCCTTTATATGGAGAAGGATTTCAGACAGAAGGAAAACTGCAGGAAGTAACTGGAATTCAATGGGAACCTAGAAAAGAAATAACCACGTGACAGGAAAGCCAAGGAACCCAAGGATTGCCAACCAGCCAGAATACCACTGACTCCAGAAGGAAGTCAACAGTCCAGCCTCCCAGACTGTGAGCTACTGAATTCCTGTCGTTTAAGTCATAGTAGCTCAGACCACCAAGACACCTTGCAATGATTTTAGAGATCACCATATTATTTTCTGTATATTCATGAAGCTGTTGTTTCATAAATAGGTCTGAAATGTTTCTGGGATCTGTCCTTTACCCATTTTGGAAAGTTTGGAGAAATGATCTCTCTCTCTCTCTCTCTTTTTTTTAAAGGATTATTCTTCAAAAGATATCTTCAGTAGTACAGAGATAAAATCTGGATGTATTTCCACCCTTTTAGTGTAGAATTTGTTCCTCAAAGCTTGAATTTATTTTAAATGATCAGATCCTGATTTACTTTCATGATATTTACCTTGGGCTGCTTGTTCATCTTCCACCTTGTTTGTTCTTTCCGGCACTCTCTCATTCTCTTTCTTGATACATACCTACACATACTTACACACAAACTAGGAATTGTTTAAAATAATTCTTTGTGCTACCTATTAACAGTCACCATTTTTTTCTAAGCTGTGTACTTATCTTCCCTCTTCATTTTTACTTCTGGCTTCAGAAGACATTTTTAGCCCTGGTCCTTAGGGCACTCTCCATGAATATGCTTTCTCTTTCCTGATTGTTCTACTCAGTGTTGCACTGAAGATAGAATGAACGGGGATCAAATGGCTGTATTTGCTTGCTGGGGGATGGTAATATCTCAGTCAAAAGACTCCTTGACCCTGCTAGGTAAAAATTCTCAATTTGTATATATATCGGCTGAAATATTATATTTGGTTTTCACTTCAAATCATCTCTAGTTATGTTTTTATTTATGTAATTTCAAATACTAAACGCCATCATATTCTAAAGTTTAATGTAAGGCGTCTCGGTTCATGCTGAGTTATAGAAATGACACCGTCAGTTTTATTTTCATTTCAGAGCACCTGATTTTTTCCTTTAATATGATTACTCTACAGACACTGGATTCAGGATGGTGGTTATGGAAGGTAAGGGAAGAGAGTACAAGGAATGTTCCAACCAAGAAAGGTGTTACCTAATGTTTATTATTTAAGTGTTTATACATTTTATGTGTATTTAAAATTGCATAATAATTTAAAATAAAAAGCATATTGGCTGAGTAATCTTACTGATTGTATTAAAAAGGCAGTTTTAATTGGCTATTCCTGAAAGATTCCTGTATTCTTTTATTCACTCACCCGTTCAACACTTATTGGGCACTTACTGTGTACTTGGCACTGTGCTGTGTGATGAAGCTATGTAGTAGTAAAAGATGGCTCCAGATTCTAGCAGATCTCCCATTGTAGTGGGGAAACATACATACAAACAAATAATTATGTGATAGTGTGCTGCTTTGAAAGGATATATGTCCCCTAGGAAAGCCATCTAAATCCCATTTCATAAAGGCAGAATAATTCCTATTCAATACTGTATGTTTGAAACTCTAATCAGATCATCTCCCTGGAGATGTGATTTAATCAAGAGCAGTTGTTAAACTGGATTAGGTGACGACATGTCTCCACCCATTTGGGTGGGTCTTGATTAGTTTCTCGAGTCCTATAAAAAAGGGAACATTTTGGAGAATGAAAGAGATTGGGAGAGAGCAGCGAATGCTGCAGCACCATGAAGCAGGGAGTCCATGAGACAGCAACCTTTGTAAATGAAGAAGGAAAACGCCTCCCAGGATGCTTCATGAAACCGGAAGCCAGGAGAGAAAGCTAGCAGATGACACCATGCTCACCATGTGCCCTTCCAGCTGAGAGAGAAACTCTGACTGTGTTCACCGTGTGCCTTCTCACTTGAGAGAGAAACCCCGAACTTCCTCGGCCTTCTTGATCCAAGGTATCTTTCCCTGGATGGATGCCTTTGATTGGACATTCTATAGACTTGCTTTAATGGGAACATTTTCTTGGCCTTAGAACTGTAAACTAGCAATTTATTTAATTCCCCTTTTTAAAAGCCATTCTGTTTCTGGTATATTGCATTCTGGCAGCTAGCACACTAGAACAGATAGCATGAACTATAAGAAACGCGCTGTGGTTGTTCATGGGCGCTGTGCATGTCTGTGTGCACATGTGCAGCTAAGCATTTAGGGGCACTATGGTGGGCTTCACAGAAAGGAGCTGTTAAGCCTCTCTTTTCCTTAATTATATTAAAATCATTCTCCCTAGGAGCTTCATTCTCTGCATGGGGAGCTTATGGGAACTATTTATCCTGAGGCCCTGAGAATTGATGGGAGAAGAGATCTTAAAGGTAGCAAGGAGGCTAGTCTTGTTTATGCCCTTCTGAGTGCCTCTGAAGCTTCTTTTTTGATACATCTTCTTGTACATTTCTTTCCAGTTAAGGAGGAGAGCTTTATTCAACTCATCCTGTAGGTTCACAGAGGGCAGTCACTGCTAATCTGGGCTCCCTGAAGAGGGAATGTGGGCCCCCGCGATTGATTCCTGCCTTGCCACGTTTCTACTTTTTTTCTTTTGGTTTAGAAATATAGAGAGTTGTGGAGGGTGGAGGAAAGGGGAAATCAGTTTAGGAATTCAGATAGCCATATCACGTCATTCGGACGTGACTGGCCTCCAAAATGTCATCTGGAATATTTTCACTAGAAAAGGCAACCTGGGGAGTTTTATGAATTGAATTTGGTGCTGTTGAAAGACCTGACTTGGAATTTTAGAATCTTGGTGTTAAACTGACTCCCTGGAGGCAGAGCTGGCCAAAGGGCGGCTGTGAAAGAATAAATCAAGCAGGTTGAGTGCCCTGGGCCCAAGGTCCCAAGGATTTAATGAATGTCCTACAGATCTTCAGAGTTGGGGCTGCATTTAAAACTTTATTTACAAGAAGATAGGGAGAGGGAGGTGAGCTGTTCAAGATAGTGAATCTGAAAATAGTTACTCCTGCTCCCCTAACATGGCTCACACGTTTCTTCTGATTTTCATTAGGCTTGTCTATTTATCTGTCTACCTATCATTGGATGCATTCCTCATTGCCTTTCCAGGGGTCTCTAGGTTGCAGAGTGGTTTGGGACCTCATTAAGTGTCTAAATTTTTATTTTTATTTTTATTTTTTTAAGTGTCTAAAATTTAAGTTATTTAGACCCTTGACTGGAATGGGTTTGAAGAAGTAAAGTTGATGGTAATTTGAAATGTTTCCACTGTGAAATACTCAGGACCTTATCTCATTCTTAGTAAGTATCCCCAATTTTTCTTATCTTCTCTTTTCCTTGACTCACTAATAATTTTCCCAGAAAGACTATCAATTGATTTCGCTTTGTATCTTATAACTGTCATGAAATAACAAGTGATCATTCTCAGCAATTACTTATTTATTTGTTTTTGCATGGGCAGGCACCGGGAAACAAACCTGGGTCTCTGGCATGGCAGGTGAGAACTCTGCCATTGAGCCACCATGACCCACCCATTCTTAGCAATTTAATTGATAAGTCGATGCCTTTTCTCCTCTAAGACAGATGAAATTTGAGGTACAGCTCCAAGTTACACCTTCAGAGTTGAAGTGCAGTAAGGTTAAGAGGCATATATCTAGGCACTTAAGTAAAATCAATAGTGAGAAAAATGCCTCATTACTTTTTCCACCTTCCATTCATTCATTTAAGAAATATTTATCAAGTAACTACTAAGTGCCAAGGATAAAATGGTGTACAAATATAAGTCTTAGTGCTTATAAAGCTTACCTGGTGGTGAATTAAATAACCACGTATATTTGGTATTATAAACCATAATAAATGCTGCAAAGACAATATATGAGTAACTATGACAACTTATTATAGGAAGATCTGATTTAGCCTGTGGATCAGAATAGGATTCTCTGAGAAAATGGTTTTTGAGCTGAGGTTTGAAGGAAAGGTAAGAATTACCTAGCAAAGAAAGAGTGAAAAGCTCTTCAGCAATGGAACAGCAGGTGCAAAAGTCCTGAGGTGGGAGGGAACACATGAATTCAAAGAAGTCAAGGAAGGTCCAGGTGGCTGAGCTCCTACGAGGAACAGAGCACTGCCTTATGAAGCTGGTGAGACAGGCAGGGGCTAGATCTCCTGGGTCTTGTCGTAAGAATTAAGCATTTTGTGTTTATCCTAATAGAATGGGGGAGCCATGTAAGGGTTTTAAGCAGAGGACTGGCATGATCATATTTGCATTTCAAAACATCACTGTAATGAGAAGAATGGGTTGGATTGGGGGGGTCAAGAGAGGATGTTGGGGGGCCTGTGGGGAGGCTATTGCATAGTAGAAGTGAGACTTTGTGGAGGTGGAGATAAGTGGATGGTTTGAGTTAGTGATGAAATTGAAAGAACTTCAATTTGTAAGTTTCATATCTGGTTGAATTACTGTTTTTCCACCTGAAATTAATCTACTTATATAGATTCATATAATTCTAGTCTTGGAAAGGACATAAATATTTTTTTATCTCAGTGCCATGTCAGGTTCATAAGGAAGAGAAGAGTTAAACCCCACGGTTCCCTTGCCCTTGCCTAGAAAGTAATGGTTCCACAGGACTTAAGTTAGCTGCTGATAAACCTAGGATGGGACAATATAGGAGAACTGCCAGGAGAGAATGAATGGATGCAATGGAAGAGAGTGATGCTGTACTTTCTATTTCCCTAGGACAGCCAAGATGGAAGACCTTAGAGCAAGGAACTACCAGAAATCACAAGGGATGGTCTGATCTACAAGCAACTTGATAGTGGAAAGGGCTGACCCACTGGAATTGTAATTCTCTTTTTGGCAGTTTCTCATTTTCAAAGCAAGAATGAATCAGGGATTTTTTCAGAGGTTGGTAGTGAATCATCTTTGAGGAAAAAGTCTAATTTGGGACCGTGTTAGTAAAAGGAATTCTGACCCTTACAGTAAGTAGTGTCTCATCAATACCACTGGAAAGGTATAGCATGATTATATTGAATAAAAATAGCCTATGATCGGCTCAATTCTATTTTTTCTTGGTCTATTAGTTGATGATGATGCAGGCAAACTGGACAGTAAATGTTTCAGTGTTTATCAAGTACCATTTAAAGGAGAAAATTTACCTGGCAGACACAAATACTTTTGGTGCCTATATTTTGGTGATTATCATAAAGGTTGAATTCCCTGGGAAGTAAAATTTGAGATGAAGAATAATAATCAGAAGAATTATTAGGAAGAATTATTTTTGGGATCAACATTTGTGAAAGGGAAGGAAGCAGAGATGCACAGAGGATAAAGTTGAGCTGTGATACAGTCTCAATTGAGGCCCCAGCCAGCTGTATGGGGAGCTCTGAAGACCCTTCATAGTTGTCCTGAGTTGGGCCAGGGACCAGGATGTTATGCTTCTGTGTCGAACAGTCATTAGATGTTAGGCATCCTAGGAAGGAGGTGTGACCTTGGGTAAAGCAGTTCTCTTCAGCCAAGGCAATCCCCATAGGAGGTTGAGAGCTGAGGGCTTCTGCTTGCAGCACTTCCAGAAACTGGGGGGAGTAAGTCCTTCATTCCTGAAGGGGAGTCTGGCAGCATATCACTGTATTCACCACTGGCCATCCCTTCTGCCATTTTTAATCCACATCTTTGTGTAGGTTCTGGAAACAGCACCTCTAGGATTCCAGTGGGCTTCTCTCTAATGCAAATTTAGAAGAAAAAGGTAAAGTTGGACAAACTATTGCCCCTGCATTTGCAGCTTGTTTAAGGTCTAGTGACCCTTATCTACTATTCATTCTAGATCCCTCTTACTCTCAGCTAACCCCTCTGCTGTTTTCTCCCTCTCTTTCTCTTTTTAATGAGAAGCTGCCAGTTTACAGAAAAATTGTGCAGAAAGTACAGCATTCTATAAATCTGCAGTTCTCCACAGTATTCCTTATTATTAAATTTTTTTTTTTTTGCATGGGCAGGCACCGGGAATCAAACCGGGGTCTCCGGCATGGCAATGGAGAACTCTCCCACTGAGCCACCGTTGCACTGGCCAGTATTCCTTATTATTAACATTTTGCATTAGTGTGGTAACTTTGTTACAATTGATGAGGCAATATTATTATAATTACACAATTATCCATAGTCCACACTTTACCTTAGTATTCAATCTTTATTGTGCAGGTCTATGGTTTTAAAAACTTAAAATTTCCCCTTTTAACCATATTCCAGTATGCAATTCAGTGGTCTTATTGCATCCTCAGTGTTGTGTACCTTCACCATCATCCATTACCAAAACTTGTCCATCATCCGAAATAAGAAGCTCTGTACTAGTTAAGCATTAAGTCTCCATTCCTTACTCTGTTCTGGCCCCTGGTAACCTGTTTTCTAGTTTCTGACTCTGAATCTGCATAGCTTTCAGATAAGTAATATCACACTACATTTCCCCTTTTGTGTCTGGCTTATTTCACTTTAAATTATATCTTCAAGATTCATGCATGTTGTAACCTGTGTCAGAACTTCATTCATTTTTTATTGCTAAATAATATTTCATAGTATGTGTATGCCACATTTTGTTTATCCATTCATTTGTAGCCACTTGAACTGCTTCCTTCTTTTGGTGGTTGTGAATAATGCTGCTGTTAGCATTGGTGTACAAATACCTGTTTGAATCCCTGCTTTCAGTTCTTTTGGGTATATATGTAGATGTGGGATTGCTGGGTCATATGGTAATTCTATACTTAAGTTTCTGAGGGACCACTAAATTAATTTTCACCAGAGCTGCACTATTTTACATTCCCAGCAACAATGGACAAATGTTCCTATTTCCCCACGTTCTCTCCAATACCTGTTATTTTCCATTTTTAAAAGATAGTAGCCAGCCTAGTGGGTATGAGATAGTATCTCAATGTGGTCTTAATTTTCATTTCCTTAAGGGCTAATGATACTGAGCATCTTTTCACGTGCTTATTGGCTATTTGTATATTCTTTGGAGAAATGCTTCTTCAAGTTTTTTTTGCCCAGTTTTTAATAGTGTTATTTGTCTTGTTTTTTGTTGAGTTGAAGGATTTCTTTATATATTCTGCATATTAAACCCTCGTCATATATTTAGTTTTCAAATATTTTCTCCCATTCTGTACGTTTTACTTTAACTTTTATGATAAAGTTTTTTGATGTGCAAAATTTTAAAACTTGACAAAGCACCATTTGTCTGTTTTTTTCTTTCATTGCCCAAAGTTTTGGTGTCAAGTCTAAGTAGCCATTACTTAACATAAGGGTCTAAAGATATTTCCTTATATTTCATTCCATGAGTTTTACAGTTTTGGTTCTTATATTTAGGTTTTGAATGCATTTTGAGTTAGTTTTTGAATCCACCTTCATTCTTTTGCATGTGGATATCCAGTTTTCTCAGCACCATTTGTTGAAAAAGCTGTTCTTTCCCCATTGGGTGGACCTGGTACCCTTGTCAAAGATTTCTGTTTGGGGTAGTGGGTAAGTTTTGGTTGTCAGTGGTGGTGATGGTAGCACAATGTTGTGAGCATATGGTGCAATCCATGATGGCAATGGATTATATAATTAAATGTGGTTATAGAGGAAATTTTAGGTTACTCTATATATGTTAATTGAAAAAAAATCCATGTAATTACACAACACAGTGAACCTTAAATCAGTCCCATGGAATACAGTTAATAGTGAAATTATAAAAATGTGCCTTCAGTAACAAACATATCACACTAATGCAAGGTGCTAATAATAGGGTGGTATATGAGATTCCTGGATTTTGTGTATGACTGCCCTGTAATCTCGCCACTTCTCTAATAAATAAAATCCACTCAATTGGCTATACATCAGAAGGTTTATTTTGAACTGTCCATTCAATCCCATTTGTCTATATATCTGTTTTTGTCCTAGTATCAAGCTGTCTTGGTAATGGTGTCTTTGCAATAAGTTCAAATTGGGAAATATGAGTACTTCCGCTTCATTCTTCTTTTTCAAGAAGGTTTTGGGTGTTGGTGCCCTTTATTCCTCTCTCTATATATATGTATTAACTTTTTTATCGTATAATATGACATATATACAAAGCAAAGGAAGAAAAAAGCAATAGTTTTCAAAGCACTCTTCAACAAGTAGTTACAGGACAGATCCCAGAGTTTGTTGTGGGCTACCATACCATCCTCTCAGATTTTTCCTTCTTCACTGCTCCAGAATATAGGAGGCTAGAAGGAAAAAATATTTTTATCATCACAATTGACTTTTTTCTTTTTTTTGTGAAAAATAACATATTTATATATTTGTTGATTTTGTTTTCCATTTCTGTAAAGAAGGCTATTGATATTTTTAAATGCTATTTTATTGAGATATATTCACATACCATATAATCATTCAAAGTGTTAAATTGATGGTTCAATTCAGTGTCATATAGTTGTGCATTCATCACTACAATTTTTCAACATTTTCATTAATTCAAACAAATAAAAATAAG
This sequence comes from Tamandua tetradactyla, assembly GCF_023851605.1. Classification (NCBI taxonomy): domain Eukaryota; kingdom Metazoa; phylum Chordata; class Mammalia; order Pilosa; family Myrmecophagidae; genus Tamandua; species Tamandua tetradactyla. The sequence continues at coordinate 64,008,844 of NC_135344.1, forward strand.
ATTAAAAATAACACCCAAAACATCCCACGTACCTTATCTCCCCTATTTATTTATTTGTCTTTATTTTCTTACTCATGTCCATACCCAGGATAAAGAGAGTGTCAGTCACAAGGTTTTCACAATCACATAGTCACACTGTGAAAGCTGTATAGTTATACAATCATCTTCAAGAATCAAGGATACTGTATTACAGTTAACAGTTTCAGGTATTTCCTTTTAGCTAATCTAATGCATCAAAAACTAAAAAGAGATAACTATATAATGGATAAGAATAACCTCCAGAATGACCTCTCAACTCTTATTGAAAATCTCTCAGTCACTGAAACTTAATTTTGTTTCATTTCTCTTCCCCATCTTGGTCAAGAAAGCTTTCTCAATCTTACAATGCCAGGTCCAAACTCATCCCTGGGAGTCATGTCCCACCTTGCCAGGGAGATTTACACACCTGAGAGTCATACCCCACGTAAGGTGGGGGGAGGTTAGTGGGTTTACATGCAGAGTTGGCTTAGAGAGAGGTCACATCTGAGCAACAAAAGAGGCCCTCAGGGAATAACTCCTAGGCATAATTATAAGTAATCTTAGCTTCTCCTTTGATGGAGTAAGTTTCATAAGGGCAAGCCTCAAGATGAAGGGCTTGGCCTATTAAATTGGTAGTCTCCAAAATTTATGAGAATATCAGGAATTCCCCAGGTGGGGAAGTTTAATATTTCCACTTTTTTCCCCCCAAGTCCTTTAAGGGAACTTGGCAAACACTTTGTAGTTTTCTGCCCAGATTACTCTAGGACATATTATGACACCACACTAACCTGTACAAATAACAGACTCTCACTTCCTATTCAAGGTTCCATGTGATTACGGTGTTCAAATAAGCTGATCATACAAATTAAATTGGAGAGTGTGATACAGAAAATATAAATTTTTCATCAAGTAAACATCTCTTCCTTTAGTCTCACACAGAAGTGATGTCACAAAGCATAATCAATATCATCATTTACCCTCTCATCTGATTTACCTTAGTTTTAAGATCAGCTTCCTTTATCACTAATTGAAGTCTGATCTTTTTTTTTTTTTAAGTTGCATTATGGGGTAATGCTGGTTTTCATAGCTGCAGAACTCTACCTCCGAGTCTTAGGTGTCACACTAATATCCAAAATTCCAGAAACCAATCAGGTTATACACAAACAGCTCAGCATCTCAGAATTTAGAAATAACTGTTACAACTCAGGAATAAATGTGATTGCTCTAAGAGTTTACACTCGGGGAATCTTTACAATAAGCCTTCCTCTGATGACCTATTCTCTTGGATTCACTTCTCAGAGATTGCTTGTCATAATAGTCCATATTAGTGAGGTATAATAATATTTTCTTTTCATTTCCAGCTTATTTTACTTAAGGTAAAGTTCTCAAGCTTCTTTCTTCTAGTTGCATGCCTCACAACTTCATTCCTTCTTGCAGCTGCTCAAAATTCGATCGTATGTATACACCATAATTTGCCCTTCCTGTCATCAGCTGATGTACCCTTAGGCCACCTGCATCAATGCAAATTGTGAATAATGCTGCAGTGAACACCAGTGTGCAAATGTCCATTTGTGTTCTTGCTTTCATTTCTTCCAACTCTATACCTAATAAATGGGCTTGCAAGATGATATGGCAACCCTATATTTAGCCTCTGGTGGAACTACCACACTGCCCTCCAGAGGCTGCACCATTCTACTTCCCTACCAACAGTGAGTAGGTTCAACTCTCTCTCCATATTTTCTCCAACACTGGTATCTTTCTGTTTATTTTTTAAACAGTTTTATTCACATACCATACAATTCATCCTTACTAAATAATCAGTGGCTCTCAGTATAATCACACAGTTATACATTCACCACCACAATCTATATGAGGGCATATCCGTGTCTTCCATAAAGAAAGAAGAGGAGGAAAAAAACTAAGAATAAAAAATAAAAATACAAAAATAAAATGAAAAGGAGAAACAACAATAACACCAAGAATCTCATCCCCTCCCTTATATCCCTCTCTTATTGACATTTACCTTTGTTTAATGGAAGCATATTACAATGTTACTGTTAACTGTAGACCCTAGTTTGCACTGACTGTATTTTTTCCATATACTATCCCATTTTTCAACACCTTGCAATGTTGACATTCATTTGTACCACCTCATGTAGAAACATTATTATATTTGCACATTGAATGATCATCATTGTCCACTCTAGGTTTTGCTCAGTTATAAAGTCCCAGCTTTTATCTTCTATCTTTCCTTCTAACATCATATATCTCCTTAGCCTTCCTCTTTCAACTGTACTTACACACATCTGTGTTCAGTGTACTTAGAATACTGTGTTACCATCAGATAATATTGTGCTATATATTTCTGGATATTTACAATCAATTCTATTGAACATTCTGTACTCCTTCAGCATCAAATGCCTAATCCCTACCTTCTATCTCCTGATAACCTGTATTCTCAACTTTAACTGTAAAAGTTCACTCATTAATGTGAGTCCATATTAGTGAGACCACACAGTATTTGTACTTTATATTATAGCTAATTTCCTTCAACATAATGTCCTCAGGGTTCATCCACATTGTTGTACGCATTATGACTTTACTCTGTTTTACAGCTGCATAATGTTCCAATATATGCGTATACCACAGTTTGTTTATCCACTTGTCTGCTGATGGACATTTGGCCTATTTTCACCTCTTGGCAATCCTGAATAATGCTGCTTTAAATATCGGTGTGCAAATGTCCATTCATGGCACTACCTTCAGTTCCTCTGAATATATATACCTAGTAATGGGATTCCTGGATCACATGGCAATTCTAATCTTAGCTTCCTGAGGAACCTTTTAACTGCCTTCCAGAGTGATTGCATTCTACATTCCCACCAATAGTGAATGTAGCTCTTTCTCCACATCCTCCTTAGCACTTGTAGTTCTCTGTGGTTTTTTTTTTTTTATAATGGCCATTCTAGTAGGCATGAGATAATATCTCATTGTGGTTTTAATTTGTATTTCTCTAATAGCCAGTGAAGTTGAGCACCTTTTCATGTTTTAGAGCCATTTGTATTTCCTCTTCTGAGAAGTGTCTGTCAATGTCTTTTGCCCATTAAAAAAATTATTGAGAAATATCCACACACGTACAGTTCAATGATATTATACAATCAGTGGCTCAAAATATCGTCACATAGTTGTGTATTCATCACCATGATCATTTTTAGAACATTTGCATTACTCCAGAAAAAGAAATAAAAAGAAAAAAAAAGAACTCGTACATCCCATTCTCCTACCCTTCCCTCACATTCACCCGCAGTATTTCAGTCTACCCAATTTTTACTCTTTATCTCCCCCTCTTATTTGCTTATTTTTACCCTTATTATTATTATTTTTTACTCATCTGTCCATACCCTGGATAAAAGAAGCATCAAATACTAGGTTTTCACAATCACACAGTCACATTGTAAAAGCTATATAGTTATACAATCATTTTCAAGGATCAAGGCTACTGGAACACAGCTCAACAGTTTCAGGTACTTCCCTCTAGCCACTCCAATACATCATAAACTAAAAAGGGATATCTATATAATGCATAAGAATGACCTCCATGTATTTACCTCTTGACTCGGAAATCTCTCAGCCACTGAGACTTTATTTTGGCTCGCTTCTCTCTTATCCCATTTGGTTAATCAGCTTTCTCATTCCCATGATGCTGGGTCCTGGCTCATCCCCAAGAATCAGGTTCCATGTTGTCAGGGACATTTATACCCTGGGAATCATGTCCCACATAGGAGGTAGGGCAGTGAGTAGGAATGAAGTTGAGAGGCATGCAACTAGGTGAATGAACCTTAAGGGCGGTATGTTGAATAAAATGTCAGAAACCAAAAGACAAATATTATCATGCCTCAGTCATATGGATTGACTATAATATACAAACTCAGGGAATTGAAGTCGAGAGCATGGGTTATAAGGTTGGGGCTTATGGCAAAAGTTGGCTTAGAGAGAGAGAGACCATAGCTGAGTCTCCGGGGGTGACTCTTAGGCATAATTATCAGTAAGCTTAGCCTCTCCTTTGCAGGAATAAGCTTCACAGTGGCAAGCCTGAAGATTAAGGGCTCAGCTTATTGAATTGGTTGTCCCCACTGCGTGTGAGAATATCAGGAATTCCCCAGATGGGGAAGCTTAATATTTTCTCCTTTCTCCCAGTCCCCAAGGGGACTTTGTAAATATTTTTTTATTCTCTGCCTAAATTACTCTGGGATATATCAGGGCATCCCACTAACCTGTACAAATCAACAATATCTCATGTCCTATTCAAGATTCCACGTAATTATGGAGTTCAGTAAACTGACCATACAAGTTAAATCAGGAAATGCACTACCCAAAATATAAACTTCACACCAAATAAACCTCTTTCCCTTTGATCTCACACAGAAGTTGAAGTTTGAAAATATAGACCATATCATCCTTTACCCAGTATTCTGATTTACCTTAGTCCTATCCAGATCAGCTTCATTCATATCTCTAGATGATCATTTTTCAACTTTTTAAACAGTTGCTGAATGGGGTGATGCTGACTTTCAAAGTTTCAGTGCTCTAACTCTGAGTCTCAGGTGTCACATAAATACCTGAAGTTTCAGGGAATGACCAAGTTATATACAAATAAGTCAATATCTCAGACTTTAGAAATATCAGTTACAACCCCTAAATATATGCGACTGCTGTAAGAGCTTACAATTTAAGACCTTTTACCATAAGCACCAACCTTATAACCCATGCTCTCGACTTCAATTCTCTGAGTTTGTATATTATAGTTAATCCATATGACTGAGGCATGATAACATTTGTCTTTTTGTTTCTGACATTTTATTTAACATGCTGTCCTTAAGGTTCATTCACCTAGTTGCATGCCTCACAACTTCATTTCTTCTTGCAGCTGCTCAGTAGTCATTTTATGTAATATCACAGTTCCCCCCTTCATTCCTCAGTTATTGTACCCTTAGGCTACCTCCATCCATTGGGAATCTCAAACTCTGCTGTCATAAATACCAGTGTGAAAATGTGCATTCCTGTCCCCACTCTCAGTTCCTCCAGGTATATACCTATCCGTGGGGTTGCAAGATAATATGGCAGCCCCACCCCTAGCCTCCTGTGGAACCACCACACTGCCATCCTTTGGGACTGCACCTCTCAGCTTCCCTCCCAACAGTGAATAGGTACATCTCTCTCTACATTTTCTCTAACACTTTTTTCTCTCTGTTCATTTTTAACCAATTTTATTTGCGCATTATATAGTCTAACCTAAGCAAATAGACATGCCTTCACCATCATAATCTCTATATGAAGACATTTCCTTTTATTCCACCTAGAATCCATACCCTTTCTCCATGACCCCCACTGTTGACATTTAGTTTTGGCGTAATGGCTTTGTTATATGCACTGGAAGCGTATTGCAGTGATACTGTTGACTATAGACCCTAGCTTGCATTGATTGTACATTTTCCTGTATACTATCCATTTCAACACCTTGCAATGTTGACATTCTCCCTCATGCAAAAACATTTTTATATTTATACATTTAATGACCATCCTTCTCCACTCTAGGCATCCTATGTTATACTGTCTCAGTCTATCCTATATTTTTCCTTTTGGTTTCATATGTGCCTCCAGCCTTTCTCCCTCAACCATACTCACATTCAGCTTCATTCAGTGTATTTATATTATTATGCTACCAATCAAGTAGTATTGTGCTATTCATTTCCGAATTTTTACAGTCAGTCCTTCAGCACCAAATGCCCAATCTTGACCATCTTTCTATCTCCTGATAACCTGTGTGCTTAACTTTAACTCTCAAAGTTCACTCATTAATATTAGTTCATATTAGTGAGACCATACACTCTTTGTCCTTCTGTTTCTGGCTAATTTCACTCAGCATAATGTCCTCAAGGTTCATTCATGTTGTTACCTGCTTCATGACTATTCTGTCTCATGGCTGCATAGTATTTACTGTATGTATATACCACAGCTTGTTTAGCCACTTGTCTGTTGATGGACATTTGTGCTCTTTCCATCACTTGGCATTTAGTTTTGGCATAATGCTGCTATAAACATCAGTGTGCAAATGTCTCTTTGTATCCTTATCTTCAGTTCTTCTGAAAATATACCTAGTAATGGAATTGCTGGATCATATGGCAATTCTATACTTCCACAGTGGTCGTACCATTTTACACTCCCACCAACAGTGGGTAAGTGTGCTTCTTTCTCCACATCCTCTACAGCGCTTGTCGTTTTCTGTTTTTGTTTTATTTTGTTTTGATAATGGCCATTCTAGTGAAAATGATATCTCATTGTGGTTTTGGTTTGCATTTCCCTAATAGCCAGTGAAATTGAGTATCTTTTCATGTGCCTTTTAGCTATTTGTATTTCCTCTTCTGAAAAGTGTCTGTTCATGTCTTTTGCCCATTTTTTAATTGAGTTGTTTGTCTTTTTGTTGTTGAGTTGAAGAATTTAACCCCTATCTGATATGTGGTTTTCAAATATTGTCTCCTATTAAGTAGTCTGTCTTTTTACTTTCCTGTCAGTGTTCTGTGAGGCACAAAAGTATTTAACTTTGATGAGATCCCATTTATCTATTTTTTTCCAATGCTTGTACTTTGGGTGTAAAGTCTAGGAAAATACCTCCTATTACAAGATTTATAAGATATTTCCCTAAATTTTCTTCTAACAGCCAGGTGGGCTGACTTGATCAACTGTCCATGGATGAGAGGGTCGGTTTCTGAACACTCAATTCGATTCCATTGGTCAGTATATCTATCTTTATGCCATGCTGTTTTGACTACTGTAGCTTTGTAATATGCTTTAAAGTCAGGTAGAAGGAGATCTTGCACTTCATTTTCTTTCTCAAGATATTTTTAGCTATTCAGGGCATGCTGCTCTTTCAAATAAATTTGGTTATTGGTTTTTCTATTTTTGCAAAGTAAGTTGTTGGGGTTTTAAGTGGTATTGCTTTGAATTTATAAATCAATTTGGGTAGAAGTGACATCTTAACTATATTTAGTCTTCCAGACCATGAACACTGTACGCCTTTCCATTTATTTAGGTCTTCTATGATTTTTTAAAAGCAATTTCTTGTAGTTCTCTTGGTATAGGCCTTTCATATTCTAAGAAAAAAAAAAAGAAAAAAAAAAGAGGAATAGAAATTTTTGGGTGGGCCATGGTGGCTCAGCAGGCAGACTTCTCACTTGCCATGCTGAAGACCTGAGTTGCCAGTGCTGCCCATGCAATAAATAAATAAATAAATAAATGAATAAATAAATAAAAAAAGAGGAATAGGTCTTTTATATTCTTAAATTTATTCTTAAATATTTAAGTCTTTTGTTGCTATTGTAAATGGATTTTTTTTCTTGATTCTCTCTTCAGATTGTTCATCAATAGTGTATAGAAACATTACTAATGTTTGGGCATTGATTTTGTACCCTGCCACTTTGTTGTATTCATTTGTTTGCTCTACTAGTTTTGCTGTGGATTTTTCAGGATTTTTGACATATAGAATGATGCCATTTGCAAACAGTGAAAATTTTACTTCTTCCTTTCCAATTTGGATGACTTTTATTTCTTTTCCTTGTTTATTTGCTCTATCTAGAATTTTTAGCACAATGTTGAATAACAGTGGTGACAGTGGGCATCCTTGTCTTGTTCCTGATCTTAGAGGGAAAGCTTTTAGTCTTTCTCCATTGAACATGTTGTTAGCTGTGGGTTTTCATATATTCCCTTTATCATATTATGGAAGTTTCCTTCTATTCCTATACTTTGAAGCGTTTTCATCATGAAAGGATTTTGAATTTTGTCAAATGCCTTTTCTGCATCAATGGAGATGATAATACGGTTTTCCCACTTTGATTTATTGATGTGGTGTATTACATTAATTAATTTTTGTATTAAACAAGCCTTGCATACCTGGAATAAATCCCACTTGGTCATTGTATATCATTCTTTTAATATACTGCTGAATTTAATTTGTGAGTATTTTGTTGAGGATTTTTGCATCTATGTTGATTAAAGAGATAGCTCTATAATTTTCTTTTCTTGTGTGTCTTTGTCTGGTTTTGGTGTTAGGGTGATGTTGGCTTCATAGAATGGATTAGGTAGCTTTCCCTCCTCTTCAATTTTTTTGAAGAGTTTAAGCAGTATTGGTACTAATTTTTTCTTGAATGCTTGGTAGAATTCACACGTGAAGCAATCTGGTCCTGGGATTTTCTTTTTTGGGGAGCTTCTTGATGACTGATTCAATCTCTTTACTTGTGATTGGTTTGTTGAAGTCTTCTATTTCTTCTCAAATCAATGTTGGTTGTTCATGCTTTTCTAGGAAGTTGTCTGTTTCATCTATGTTTTCTATTTATAGCATGTAGTTGCTCATCATACCCTCTCGTTATCTACTTTATTTCTGTGGGGTCAGTAGTTTTGTCTCTCTCCTATTTCTGATTTTATTTGTATCCTCTCTGTTTCTTTGTCAGCCTAGTGATGGCCCACTGATCTTATTGATTTTGTTAAAGAACCAACTTCTGGATTTATTGATTTTTCTGTTGTCTTCATGGTCTAAATTTCATTTATTTCTGCTCTAATTTTCATTCTTTTTTACTTTTGCTTGTTTTGCTTGTCAGTTTGCTGTTCTTTCTTTAGTTCTTTCTGGGGAACAGTGAGTTCCTCACTTTTTGCTCTTTTTTTTTGTATGTTGTATGACAGGGTCACATTTTATTCTTTTTCCATGTGAGTATCCTGTTATTGCAGTACCACTTGTTAAATTTTTGTTTGTTTGGTTTTTGTTTGTTTGTTTTGCTTGTTTGTTTGTTTTTTGGGGTATTGCCTGGATTGGGAATTGGCTCAGGTCTCCTGCATGGCAGGTGAGAATTCTACCACTGAACTACCCTTGCACTCCCCTTCTTTTTTAGTATATGCATTTAGGGCAATCAGTTCCCTTCTCGGCACATCCTTTACTGTATCCCATAAGTTTTGATATGTTATGTTTTCATTTTTACTTGCCTCTAGATATTTACTGATTGCCCTTCTAATGTCTTCCTCAGCTCACTCGTTGTTTATGTGTATGTTGTTTGACCTCCATATATTTGGGAATTTTCTGGCCTTCCAGTTGTTATTAATTTCTAACTTCATTCCATTTTGATCCAAGAAGGAGTTCTTTTCCAGCATTCTGAGCCTGGCTGGCTCCAAAAGTCTCCCCGCCTCCCCATTAACCTTTCCTCCTCTCTGCTATGAAAGACCTCAGGGTTCCTTTCCTGCATACTGGGTTTGTCTGTGTTTGGAGCTTTATTCAGCATTTCAGATTTGTTAATTCAAACCTCAGTTGGATTTTAAATATAACAACAAACAAACCTCAGTTGAACCATTGTTGAGCTCCCTTCCCTTGCTTCTTGTAGAGACTGCTTTTTCCCATGGGGATGCATCTCCAACACAGCCTGCTGTGCCACTGGAGGAGGGGTGCTAGCCTCCACTATTTGGGGGCTCTACTTACATTTCTGCACTGTGATCTCTACCCTTCCATTCCAGACTGGTGTATAATGTGTGTCTTGTCATGGATATCCCCCAAAGAGTTGTTCCAGACATGGCTAGAATGGTTTTGGTTGGGGTTTGAGAAGTTATGACAGGTAGCAATGTCTAATTGAAGCTTGTATAAGAGTGACCTCCAGAGTAGCCTCTTGACTCTATTTGAACTCCCTCAGCTACTGATACCTTATTTGTTACCCTTCTTTTCCCCCTTTTGGTCAGGATGGCATTGTTGATCCCAAGATGCTAGAGTAAGGCTCATCCCTGGGAGTTATAACTGTTGGTAGTTTTTGATTACTGATTCAAGCACTTTACTTGTTATTGGTCTGTTGTGATCTTTTTCTTCCTGAGTTGGTGTAGGTGGTTTGTGCATTTCTGGGTATTTTTCCATTTCATCTAGGTTGTCTAATTTGTTGGCATACAGTTGCTCATAGTATCATCTTATAATTCTTTTTTCTCTGTAGGGTCAGTTCAATGTCCTCCTTTTTCATTTCTGATTATAGTTATTTGTCTTCTTTTTCTTTTTTTTTTCTTTTTCTGTCTAGCTGAAGGTTTGTTGATCTTGTTGTTCTTTTCAAAGAACCATAATTTGGTTTTGTAGATTCTTTATATTGTTTTTTTATTCTCTATTTCATTTATCTCCACTCAAATCCTTTTTATTTCCTACCTTCTGTTTACTTTGGGTTTTGCTTGCTCTTCTTTCTCTAAATCTTCTAGACATTAGGTTAGATTTCTCATTTGATGTAAGTATTTGAGCTATATATTTCTTTCTTAGCACTGTCTTTGTTTTCCCATAAACTTTGATATGTTGTATTTTTGTTTTCATTTGCCTCAAGATATTTCATAATTTTCCTTATGATTTTTTCCTTGACCTAATGGTTTAAAATTATGTTGTTTAATTTCCACATATTTGTGAATTTTCCAGTTCTGTTGTTAATTTTTATCTTCATTCTGTTGTGGTTGGAAAAGATATATTGTATGATTTCAGTATTTTAAAATTTATTGAGACTTGTTCTGTGTCCTGATATGTCATCTATCCTGAATGACTCATGTACACTAGAGAAAAATGTGTATTCTGCCACTGTCATGTGAAGTGGTTTATATATATGTGTCAGATCCAGTTGGTTTATAGTATCTTCTGAAACCATGTGATTGTGCTAGTTTGAAGTTATGTACCCCAGAAAATACCATGTTCTTTTAATCTATTCCTGTAGGTGCAGACTTTTTGTGGGTGGGAGCTTTTGATTAAGTTGTTTCAATGGAGATGTGACCCACTTCATTCAATATAGATCTTATTCCTCTTACTGGGGTCCTTTAAAAGAGGATAAAGGACACACAGAAAAATCCTTGTGCAAAAAAAAAAAATCCTTGTGCTTTGACTGCCATTAAAAACAATAATTTTTTTTCTGTATACCCTCACTAAGAGCTGGAAACCTGCCATAAGTATTGGGGCAATATCCTGAGGTATGGAATATTCTGCCTCCAGAACCCAAAGAAGCCTACCAAGTATTATGCTCCCTTCTTCATGATGGGGGATGCAAATTATAATGTTTGTCCTTTACTTTGGAGGATATGTCCTGCACATACTCCAGTCTGTTAGAGTTCTAAAACTTTTACTGATATGTTAGGTCCCTGACACTTCATTGAACATATCTCCCATGCTCTGGAGTCTTGCATCTCACAATTGTTCCAGTTTCAATTGCTATAGTGTCATCAATATAGTGGACCAATGTGATGTTTTGCAAGATGTCCAGTTAGTGCGCTTCTTTCTGGATTATAACAGAGAGTGGCAGAGTTTACATAGTACTGGGCCAAGACTATAACTGTATACTGTTGTTTATTTCAGGTGAATGTAAACTGTTTCTGATCTTTTTTGCTGACAGGGATGTAAAACAATTCATATGGCAGATCCTTGGCCACATCCCATGTTCCTGAAGCTTCTCTAGCAAAGATGTGACATGTGGCACAGAGACTGCACTTGGGCCACTTGGTTGAATTTGTAGTAATCTGTGTCATGCTCTGAGATACTTCTAGTTTTTTGCAGGGACCAGAATGTGTCAACTAAATGAATAGATGATGATCATCACCTTTTCATCTTTTAATTCTTAAATATGATGCTAATCTCTGCCATGCTCCCTGGGATGCAAATTTGTTTTGATTCACTATCTTGGGAAGGGGTGGGTATCATTTAGGGCATCATCACTTGGCCTTCCACAATGTTATAGCTCATTCCCCATAGGCCGAAGAACCAATGCAGCATTTCTGCCAATTTCCAAGTGTGCCTATACCAATTATACATTTGGGGACCAGGAAAATGGCCCCCAGGTGGGCAATGGACCTAGTGTGGCCCCTGTGAACTGAACCTGGGCCAGGACTCCATTAATTACCTAGTCCCCACATTCCTCTATTCTAACAATGGACGTGATCTTACTTTAGTTTTCTGGATTTCCATGTCAGCTTGGACCTTGTGTCTAACAGTTCTTGAAATATTTGGGAAACCCCCTTTTCCCCAGCATTCAATTGCCCTGATGAATTACCATGGTTGCCCATGGGAAAGAACTAGGGGAATCATTATCATGTAGACTTGCCATGGTTTTACAGGATTCTTTCTCCTGGGAACTTGGTCTTTTCTTTCATCAATGGAGTCTGGGTTCAAACACTGGCTCAGGTCTGGAAACCAGACAAAGGATCATGAGATTTTACTGGGCCATGGCCATCAGCTTTCTTGATTGCTTTTAATTGAACAGATTGAATAGCTTGTTGGGTGCCCATCTGTTTTGACTTTAGGGATGCTGTGTTCTACTAACCATTCCAGTAATTATTTGAGGGTCATAGTCTCTGACTGCCAGTGTTATTCCTTGCTGATTTGGTGAATGGTGTGTCCTCTGGGTCCTTCCTTGGAATACAGTTCTCCAGTGGGTTTTTGGCCTTACATAGTCTATCAACTCTAGCAGGTCCACTTCTCTGAGCCTTTTAATCCCTTTCTCCTCCACCTGTCCTGGCAATTTTGACATGTCTGACTCACTTAGTGTGAGTCATCATTTTTTCCCCAGAGTTCTTGGAGCCTAGGATACCCTAGTAGCCTGTTAACATCATCTCTTGAGATCCTTGCCAAGATGTTAAATCCTGGATGCTGGGAGAGGGAGAGTGCTCCCAAAGTGATAACCTCTCCTTTGTACAACCTAAATGTTAAGCGCCTTTGATCAAGGACCCTAAGAATACAGATCCAACATGTAATCTCCTGTTCTTGCCAGTACATGCTGACTGGTTGAGCAGCTTGTTTGGGATAAAGTCTCTTTCTTTCCTTGTCAGGCGTGGCATGATTCCAGTGGGGTTTTGTTATGACTTAACCCTAGTTAATGGTCTAGTGCCCAGGATGGGGTGGGAGAGTAAATCCTGAAGGGGCACAAATTAGCTGTTGGGAAGAAGCTTCTGCATCATCTTTAGGCCAGAAAGAAGTGCCAACCCTTCCTAGGAGCAGAGGGCCCTTTGTGCAGACTTACAGGATAATGGGGAATCAACCCTGATATCCCTTTTCCATATGCCAAGGTCCCATTCTTTCCCAACTAGGACCCTACCTCGACTGGGAGTAAACTTCTTTGGTTTGCTCTATTAATTAAGTTTTTTTCTCCTTCTCATCTTTCTCTGCTCTCTCACTGAAGGAGATGAGAACTTCTTCATATGCTATCAAGTTGACCTTCTGGATTTCTCACATAGCTTTTTTTCCTTTCCTTTCTTTTTTTTTTAATACATGAGCAGACATTTGGAATTGAACCCGGCTCTCTGGCATGGCAGGCGAGAACTCTGCCAGTGAGCCACTGTGGCCTGCCCTCTCACATGGTTTTTAATAGCTGATTGATCACTTTCCAGAATGTAAAGAGGTTTGCAACAGCACACTGTCCTTGTAGCTACTTTCCTCTCATATTTCTCAGATTCTTCATGTATGAAGCTAGCTAATGTATTCCCTTCCATTGATATACCATCACAGTTCGCTATGATGAGAGTTTAACAATTGCATTGCCACTGTTTTAGTTTCCCTAGCTGCTTGAACAAGTACCATGCAGTAGGTTGGCTTAAGCAATAGAATTGTCTTGGCCTGCAGGTGAGGCTAGGAGAATTCCAAAACTGAGATGTCAGTCACATGATGCTTTCTCCCAAAACTGGCATTCTGGAGCTGGCTGCTGGTGAGCCTTGATCCAGGGCTTCTCTGTCACATGGCAGTGCACATGGCAGCCTCTGCTGATCAGTGCCTTCTCTTCTGGATTCTGTTGGTGTTCAGCTTCTGGTTGCTTCCTCTAGTTTTCTTTCTCTGTCTGAATTTTATTTTACTTGTAAAGGACTCCAATAATAGGATTAAGACCCATCCTGATTGAGTTGAGTTACACTTAATTGAAGTATCCTCATAAAAAAGTCCTATTTACAATGGGTTCATGCCCACAGGAACGGATTAAGTTTAAGAACATGCTTTTCTGGGGTACATGGTTCTAAACCACCATAGCTACCATGTGTCATGGGCTATCTCTGCTCTCTGAATCACCAGTGATGGAATCCTCATTGTCAACTCCAAAATCCCATCCCTGTGCCTTTTTATATGGACCACTCCTGTCAACTTACTGTTGCAAATTAGTAGGTCTGGGAGGCAGACTCTGAGATGGGTGTTATCAGTAGAAGGTTTATTAGGAAGTGCTCTTGAGAGCAATACCTGAGTAAGGGAAGGGAGGGAGCAGAATTGAGAAGGTGAAATTGAAGTGTGGTAGCTTTGTCAATCTTACGAAGAAATCTAAAGCTAGGATGACCCTTCAGAGTCATCTTGAGGTGGGGCAAGAGGGTGAACCTAATAGGATGTTCCAGAAAGGGGTGTGAACTTGCTTACAGAGAAAGCCCTCTAGGGGCTTGGCAGCTGAGGGAAGATGCAGCACTTCTAGATGGGGGGAGTAAGCTCCTCATTCCTGAATGGGAAGCTGGGCTGTGTTTCCCAGTGTTCACCCCAGTCCCCATCTCTACTACAGGCCCTAATCCTCCATCCCAACTATTGCACCTGTGTCCTGTCTGAGTCATGTTTACTGTGGAGCTAGTGAAGCTACCTTCGGTGTCCCTCACATGCATGGGCCACTTCCAAGACCAGGTATTCCTGATTCTGCATTCTTTTTCTTGAAAAAAGTCCCCTACAGTAGAAGCTTCACAAAATCTGAATCTTCCTCTGATTCTGCTCTAATTACTCTTTGTTTGGGAAGCGGAAGAGAAAGGACAATGGCATTTGGATGCCTACTTCATGCCAAACATCATGCTTGGTGGTTTACATGTATTACATCATTTAAGTTTGGGAAAGTTACTTGTTTGCTCCAGTGTTCATAATCTTTGATTTCTCAGTGTCTTGTTTCCACATGCTTTCGTTTTTGCGTGGAAGGTCTTTCCTCACTTTGCTTGTTTGCAAAAGCCTTTCTCATCCTCTTGTATTTAACTCAAGCACATCTTGGGCCCTTGTTGATCCTTGAGGAAGGGTTGGGTATGTTCTACTGCACTTTATATGTTCCCGGGCTAAGCTTCGGATCACGGCTGCAGTTCACACTGCATATTCCGCGCTCCTCTCTGAGTTCTGAAACTGCAGATTCTGTGCTGTTCGCCTTTGTGTCCTTGGGGTCAAGAACAATCTGTGCCATGGAGTAGGAGCACATTAAATATTGGTTGACCGTGTGAACTGGAATTGATTCTCCAGTCTGGAAAAAAATCTCAAGAGCATCAAATTCTCTTCTTTTTGTGGACTCAGCTCATGAAGCAAATTCTGATTAACAAACCTGATTCTTAATTTCTTAGTAACAGGGTGAAGTGTTCTTGGAGAAAAGAAACAGGTATTCCAGGTAATAGAAGGTATATTTTCATTGCAAATGAACAAATCAGCATTCTAGTTCATCAACCAGTCTCTTGAGAATACTGTAGCTGGGGTCAGTCCCTAAGGTTTGAATGCTTCTAAGTGAATGCAAAAAATTGAATCTTAGAAGCTGTAAAAAGGCGTGAATCTGGACTCGTGGGGACCCACTAAGTTGTGGGAGCCCCAGAGTCTCTGTCTAGAATAACTTTTGAAGTTTCCAGGTATAAGTCCCAAGGATTTAAGTTCTAATTCCTATGGGTGTATCACTTATAAGAGAGTAAAACTTCTAATCCTTATTTTTTTTCTACATACCTCTATTTGTTTTAAAAAATATGCTTTAAAAATCTTTAAAAACTATACGAGTAATACCTGTTCTTTAAGGAAAAGTTAGACAGTACTGATCTAATAAGCATGAAAACAAAAATAAAAATTACCCATCACCCACAGTAATCAGGGTTATCTTTAGTATAGATTTGCATATTAATCAGATATTTTTCTTACAAAGATGGGCTCATCCTGTCTATCTGAGTTTGCAAATTCCATGTCAATCAATAAATAAACATTTGTAGCATCATTCTTTTTTATTTTTAAAAATGTTTACTATTTTAAAATATATTTTATTGTATAATATATATATATGTGAAGAAATAAAAAAGTAATAATTTTTAAATCACACTTCAACAAGTAGTTACAGGACAGATCCCAGAGTTTGTCATGGGCTACGATTCCATCATCTCAGATTTTTCTTTTGAGCTGCTCCAAAACACTGTAGGCTAGAAGGAATATTAGTATAGTGATTCAGCAACCATAGTCATTTGTTAAATCCCGTCTTCTCTGTAATACCTCCCCCTTCTCCTTTAATCTTTCTCCCAATCTATAGGGATCTTTGAGAAATACTTCTGACTTTTTCATGTTCAGAAGAGGTGTTCACATGGAAGGATGGCGGATGAAATTGATTGATAAGCCTGGAGAGGTTGGTTCTTCTGGGTTTCAGGATTTATCTGACCTGGGAACCCTCTGGGAATTATAAGTTCCAGGAAATGCGCTCAGAGCATGGGACCTTTATAGAGTCTCAGTTTGAGTCCTAGATAGTCTTAAGAGAGAACAGGAGTGATGTTGTTTGGGGTTTAGCAAACCATGACAGTTAGCACTATCTAACCGAAGCTTGCATAAGAGCAATCTCCAGGATAGCCTCTTGACTCCATTTGATCTCTCTTGGCCGTTGGTGCCTTATTTTATGACACTTCTTTTCCCTTTTTGGTCAGGAAGGTGTTGTTGATCCCACAGTGTCACAGCCAGACTCATTCCCGGGAGTCATGCCCCATATTGTCAGGGAAATTTTCATCCTGACTAGCTTGTACCATGTAGTGGGGAGGGCAGTGAAAATGGCCTAAAATTGAGAGTGCTGCTGCCTGTGCAACCAAATGAATCTATTATAAGACCTGGTTTGCTTATTTTTAACTTTATCCATGATGCCCAATAGATAGAGAGAGTTGAAGGAATCAATGACTGAGAAATACAATGGCAAATGGTGATACATTTATATGATGGAATTTGGTGTGGCTACAAAAAAAGGAGGGATGAAGAGGGACACACGAATTGAATAAACCTTGGGGACAATGGGTTGGGCAGAATGGGCCAGAAACAAAGGAACAAATATGCTAAAGTCTCTCTTAGAAAACACTTATAAAAAAAATGAGAGCTTGGATTGTGGGTCCTTATAGCAACCACATTTGGTCTGAAGTTATGGATGTATTTCTGCATTCTAAGACACTGAACTGTATGTTTATCAGGTGATATTTCCCTGGAACTTTGAGTAGCTCTATGACACATGAGTGCTAGTGCTGCAGACCTGAAAGTTAGCATAGTTATATATAATAGGTGAAGTAACTGAGAAAGTGATCAGGCCTCAGTTAGAATTTATAACAAAGCCAATTTGGCTGGGTGTAAGGTAAATTAGAAAGCAGGGTAAAAGATGATAATATATGTACTCTAGACCTTCAACTGCTGTATGGGAACAAAGGTGGAGAGGTTTATTATGTTTAGAACCTAAATTTTCTGTAATGCATAGACTGAATCAGACTTAGTAGATAGACAGCTCATTTAGACAGCCCAGACTCCTGGAGTCCAGAACGGGAACGAGGCCTTGTAATTGTCTATGGCTTGGTGCTTATACAGCATCATTGTTTATCTGTGAATAGCATCTAATCATATAAATGCGCCAGAACTTATTTAACCAATCTGTTAAAAAATTTTAGGTTGTTTCTAAGTGTTTTGCCATTACAAACTAAATGCCAGTGAATGTCATTATGCATAATCTTTAGGCCACAGATCTAATCATTATAGATAAAATTTCCAAAGATGGAACTGCTTGGTCAAAGAGTATAACTATTTTTAAATATATATATATATATGTATATATATATATGTATGTATACACAAATATGGATGTGGGTAAATATATTTATTTTATTTATATATTTATTTATTTGTTTTACTACCTTAGCAGGGCCTGCTGTCTAAAACACTCCATCAAAGTGTACATTTATTGCTGGGAAGCAGGTGCTTCCAGCTCCCCTTGCACTTCAGTGGGATCACGTGCTTGGTGCGCATCCATAGGCTGGGAGCAGAAATAATGAGTGTCACTTCCTGGCCAAGGTCATTGTGAAGTGCCTGTGCCTTGTCTGCGGCCTCCTCCTTCTGCCGTCTGTCAGCATCTGCGCATGTCTGGTGTGATTCCGGAAGCCACTCTGAAGGTTGTGAAGACTGTTAATTAGGGCTTAGAAGGACTGAAAGGATGAGAGACCCCATCCCCCTTTGCCAATGAAGATTATCTGTTTCAGACTGTATGTAAGTAAGAAATGAGCTTATTGTGTGAGGCTACTGACATTTTTGTGGTTCATCTGTTGCAGCAGCCAGTGTCTCCTTATTGAATATGTCTAACTTGATCTCCAGGAAGATCGTTCTCTCATCAGCAGCATAAGGGAGCCTTGTTCCCTTCAGTCTCATGCACTTTCATGGTATTAAAAGTAGGCAATTTCGTAGCCAATAAGTGGTTGACTTTCCATTGAATTTGCATTTCTCTGAGTCTTAATAAATCAACATGTTTATTGATTACCTGCTTTTTTCTTCTTACTCCAGAGATCTGAGACTTCTTGAATTCTTGGGAGGCCCAATTATAAAAGCTCTGCTACACATGTATTTATGAACACTTGAAGATAATGTCTTTAAGCCAAAAAACCAAGCCAAAGGAACAGAAGTAAGATAGTAATTTCAATATAGTTTATTGGGGTCTACCAAGAGCATCTCAGTCATTGGGGCTGGGAGCCAGTCTGATGGAGTGTTTTTGAAGAGAAGGGAAAAAATCAGCGGAAGTAGTTCAGTTGTTTTAATGAGTCTTGAATCCACTGGACTAAGTGAAAATTCGTCTGATTTAATTGAGTGACACTAATTGGTAAAGGGAAGGCAATCAAATAGGCTGTGCAGTGTGATTATTGAAAGTTCACGTTTTTTTTTTTTTTCTTCTAATTTATCTTTGATGCATTCCTCTTCTTGCTTTTTGCTTTGTGGGCAGAGACTAAAACATATTTACTGGAATATACCACAACAAATTAGGGAAACACTCTGTGTATTTGCTTTTTTGTTTTTTAAACCAAGGGTTAAGTCATTCTGTTCTTTGAGTAGGGTCATGGAATGCAGAAACAGCCTGTGATACATGGAAATATTTGTTGCTAACAACCCAAGGCCATAGGAGAATGAGATGTTTTGCAGTGTTGATATATGAAAGGGGGGTTTACTGGAAGGAGCAAACTGGCTGGGAAGGAGTTGGAGGGAGGGATGCGCTTTTCCTAGACTGAATACATGATGTTTCCAGGTGGGCTTTGTGGGTCTGGAAGCAGTGAGGACCCAGGCTGTCTTCACGGTGGTACCTGGAGAGGCAGCAAGATCCCAAAGAAGAATGGCTGCACATGAAAGGTGGAGCATAGACTCCACAAGGGGTTTCTAGGTCTGAAAAGACCACATAGTGTGGTTCTGTGAGATCTTGGCAATAGCTTATGAAGACAGATGACCTTGACATGATCCTGGAAGAAGCTCATGCACCCCCCCCCCCCCACCAAGCCACAGGATGGGGGCCCAACCAGAGATTACGTTTATTCATTAAAAATTGGATTATACTGCACACCTGAGTCTGTGAACAGAGATTAATTTCTACTCTAACCACATTTCCTGGGGTCAAACGTCTTATGTGCTCACAAGGAACCATAGTTTTATTTAATCGTATTTGTTCATTTACTATAATTTGATAATATTTCCTAAGAGCACACATTTAAATAATTATTCAACTAAAATAATGTTTACGGAGTTGGCCTTGTAAAGGGGTTTGGAAATCAGAATATACCAGTAATATATTATGTTCCTTTAGCATGTGATTTAGATCTGAATTTCCTCATGACTTAGCAGAAACAAGAGTAGGTTTATTGTGTATATTTCACTGTGGGTGGACCTATACGCTTCCTAAAAATCATCAAAAGTAGCCCCAAATTTTATTGTGCTTTGGCCATGGGACACTGGATCCCAAATTTTAGAAGGGGACTCCAGAGTTTCCCTCTGTATCTTTGCTTGGGAGCACTTGAGATTTCAGTTACTGTAGTAAGCTTCTAGTTACCCTGTAAAGGAGACATTAGAGGGACATCCCTGGAAGGAGTGTGACTGGTCCTGGCTGCAGGGCAGAAGCCTTGGTTCTGGAATGCTGGGATCCTTGTCATAGAGAAAGGACCTTCCCACCAAGTCATCCACAATATTTGTTTGGTTTGAGAGCTGGAACCACATTGGTATCTATTTCTGATCTGCTGCCTTCCTTCCTGTGCACGCACATGTTGATGAATATTTGGGGATTGATTTTATTATAATGCAGATTTCATTGCTGGGCTGGCAGGACAAATCAATCCCTGTTTGGTTTGGACCACTGTTAAAAAGCTGTGACATGTTCAGAGAGTCATGGCTGGCAATGACGTAGCCTCAGAGGGAGGATAGCTGAAAAACGGACTGAGCTGAGTCCATGCAGACTCACCTCTTAAACCACCTTGATGTGGGGACCATATGCATTTGCTATTTTTGTCAGGTCACAGTTCTGCTGAGGGGCTTGAAGTCCAGCCTCAGTGTGTCTTGGCCACGCTTTTCTTGCTTATCTGAACTGGGGTTCCTTCACTTAGTTTATCACCCAGCAGCTGCCTGGGTGTTGCCTGCCTAATGTGCTGGCTCTGCTTGGCAGGGTTGGGTTGCAGCATACAGCACAGCTGCACAGAAGACCTCCTTGTAGACAGCGCTTGGTAAGAGATGAGCATATTTGAGCCCTATGTTCTGAGTCCTGAGGTAGGCATGGGGAACTCACCTTTGTGCAGGGGGCAATGGCAATTCTGTTCACCTCCAATCTGAAGGGGGAGACTTAGCTGATGGTGTCTTATTACATCTACTGTGGAATTGAGGATTTTGAACAGACCCTGACACGGACCAGGTCTGATCTGGAGCAGCCCTAAACATCTTCTCAGGTCCTAGAACTACGATTTTGGGACTTCATAGGAACCTTTCTCTTTTCTACATTTTCTCTCTTTTTTTTTTTTTTCAGCCTATGGATTGAGATAAGACAGGATTTTACTCCTAATTTTTTTTTTTAACAATGTTTTGGTAGGTAACATCAAAAGCACATAATCCAATAATACTTTAGACCCCCACTTCTGAGGGAGTCTTTGGAGGGAGTGGGCCAGTGAGAGAGGAGCTCCTGTTTTTGATGGAATAGGTTTGGGTGAGAAGCACCAGCAGGGAACTGTCCCTGTTCTAATAGTCAGGAGCAGGAAGTGGTAGGGTTGGGATGAAGAGAGATTAGTCAGGATCAGCCAAATCATGCTTCAGTGACACGTTAACCTTGAAATCTTGGTGACTTAATGCAGCAAATAATTATTTCTCAGTTATGCAAAGCATACTATGGGCTCTGCTGCTCTACTGGGTAGCTGCATCCCAAGTGATGATTTAGGAATCCAATCTTCTTCCTAATATCTCTATTATCACAATGTATGGATTCCAGTACACAGTGGCAAGGGAGACAGAGCTAGAGGATGGTGCAGGACATTTTCACTGTCTTAGCCTGGGAGTGGACATACTACTTCTACTTAGAGTTCTTTGGCCAGAATAGTTCAGCAAACCCTTCTGACTTCAGAGAGGCTGGGAAGAGTAACCCTGTTCCAGGAATGAGAGTAGACCCTTGTATTTGTGGTCAATAGTAACTTTTACACAGTGGGCAGTGCACTACCAAAGGACTGAGTCTCCTGTCATGAGACTGGGCTGCTGAGCCTGGCATTTTCCTACAGTTTTCTCCCCAGAAGGAACCATATTGCAGATTTAAGAGAGCCCAAACATGCTGTCCTCTTACAATGAGAGCTGTATCTCTTCCTGAGAGTTTCTGGTAACTGGGCTTCATTTAGAGAGAGTAGTAGGAGGGCAACATTTGGCACAGCTTTTTATTTGTCCCCTGCACTCAATAAGGTCTTTTCCTATTTTTAAGACTTGTTAAAAGTACTCATTTAGCTTTGCCCATGTGGGTGGATAAGTAGGATTCTGAAAATCTACTATTGGATCCTCTGGCTCATTTAGGAGCCATCTGGAGAAGGCCTGCAGGCCAAGGTAGATGCACTGTCTCCCCAGCCTCTGAGAGCAGCCTGAGTCCTAAGCTGTCTTTGGGGACTGAAGATTCACACTTAGACTGTAAGTCACTTCTCTCATTGGTGTTGAATTAACTTTTATGCCTTCGAAATTCCTAAACTAGCAGATAGCAGATTCCTGGGTGCTCAGTGCTGATGAAATGGAAACTGTATTTATTGCAGGATCTAATCCATGCACTATTAGAGTCAGCAGTGGTTCCCAAATGCTGCTTTGTGGACTGGCTGACTCAGAATCACCTGGGACCCAAGGGAAATACAGATTCCCAAGCCCTATCCTAGACTTAAGAATCAGCATCTCCCAGACTGAGTCACAGGAATCTTTATTTGAATAAGCGATGTGGTAGTTAGAGAGTCTGAGTCTGGTTTCCAGTTTCAGCTCTGGAGGAGCTATAACTCTGCGGTCCTTGATGAGCACTTAACTTTTCTGGTCTCAGTTTTGTCATCTTCATCATGGTGGGATTGAACATGTTTTTTTTTCCCAAATGAAATATTACCCCATGTCCTAATATGTAAAATATGTAAGAATGAGTAAGGTGGCTCTGATTGAAGCAGAGGGAAATGAACCTTCAATTCCTAAAGTGGCCTCTAAGGGCTGCCAAAGAATTATAGGGACTCTTGGGACACAGTTTGAAGCCAGTCTGGTGAGTGACCATTAAGGGTCTTTTCAGTCTTGTGAGTCTTTGAATCTTGGCCATGGGATGGGGATGTGGGGATGAGATGGGCGTGAAAATCAATAAAAAATAATAATCGAAGAAGGATTCAAATTCATTCTTATCTTTTCTCTCTGTCCTTCTCTACTAGAACAGGTGAAAGCACAGATAGTATTTATCTCAAATTCTTGGGAAAATGTGGTGGAGATTTGGGAGGTAGGGTGGGATATCTGAAACTCATCTGAAGGTGCAAAGTTGTTCTTGCCTGTAGATTTATTTTTTACTTCTAATGGAATTTTCAGGTTCAGATAACAATATTTTGAAGTTGAATTTCTTGGCTTAAGGTTTTAACATTTCCTAATATATTTGGTAAAAGTTCTGGCAGGCAAATCAAGCACGTATTCAAAATGCCTGATATATGATGTAGACATGTAAGCAGGCTTTTGTTTTCTTATTGCACTTGACCATTCAAACATTCTCTGGAGTCCTGACTATTTTTGTGTGTGGGATGTCAGGTATTTATTATACTAGAATTATATGAGATTAGGCATGACAGAACTCCTTTGGGAAAAAGACACCTTAATTAGTTTCCAGAATTGGCCTCCTTTAGTATAGGACTGGATCCTACAAAATCCAAATTTAGTACATTATTTAAGTTTTATTTTAAATATAAAGCCAATATTTCCAACAGCAACAATAGTGGCGACTACCATATGTCTTCTAGGTTTCTTCATATTTTTACTCCTAAATAGTACAGCACTTATTTCCTAAGAACAAGGACATTCTAACACAACCCCAATGCAATTATAGCATTCAGGAAATTTATATTAATACAATGCTATTGTCAAATATTCATCCCCTTGTCATCTTTCACCAATTTCTATTCACTTTTTGATAACGATATTGATATGAATTTTTATATTCCCCTTTGAGCTCGTATATGAGCTATAGTTGTAGCATGAATAAAGCTACAGGAAAATTAATCTATATATACTCTCATCCAACAGTAAAATAATGTTTAGGGGTATAGATGAAACATTCTTTACCCCAAATATCTCTTAGTGCAGTGGTACACGTGGCAAGTACACAAAACATAAAAATCACAAATAGTGCCATTCATGTTATGATAGAGAAAATCACAGGGTAATATACAATGAATGGGTACCATTACTAGAAACTGGGAAATCAGGAGAAAGGATGGTCTATGGATGCTGAATTAGAACATGCTTAGTTTAACACTGGTGGTATCTAAAACAGATGGGACATCTGGTGGGTACTCGGATCTGTGGATCTGGGGAGAGAGTAAGGCTAGTGTCACAGACAGGGGAAGGATGAAGTCTTGGAGGCGATATATTTTTTAAAGAGGAAAATATAAAAAAATTGAGGACAGACAGTTGGAAGGAAGGTGAACATCCAGAAAGTTCCAACAAACACTCTCATATGAAAAGTACTTTTCTCATCAAATATTTTATCAGGTTATTTGCTAGAGGATTAGGTCACTGTAATTCATATTTTGATAAGCCTGAAAACTCTGTAATCTAATTGCTTCATTGGATTAGAGGATGAAGAAAACGGTGTACATAGAAGTTTAAATAGAAAGTTAAAATTTCAAATAGGCCTTTTTCTGTTGAAAGTATGCTATGAATTACTATTATTTGAGGAGCATTTTGTTTATGTTTGCTAAAATAGGTAGCATCCTGTAGATTTACCTCTAACTAGTCTATTAATTGAACTGCTGGCATGTTTATGTTTTGAGATCTCTTCTAGCACTATTAGATTCTCCAGATGAAAAACTCAAAAACCAGTTCAACCTAGGAGATAATCAATTTTTCATGCTCATTATCATTTAGATGAGTCTCTTATAAGGGAATGGTTTCAGCATGATGCATTTTAATGCTGAGTAACGCCTCATTCCTTTAGGTAGCTAAAAAGAAGACTCATATGCTCCAAGTGAAAATGTTGTCTTACATTTCAGAGTAAAAGAGAAAGTCAAAGGGAAATTTGTGGAAACAAAATCAGAGCCCATGAACCTATAGTATTTATTGCCAGAAAATATTTCTGTATCATCAGTATTTTCAGAGTGGCTTAACTTTTTTCATTTTTTTGTATGCCCTCTGACTGCCCTTGACAGAAAAAGGAAAATTTTTATTGCTTAACATCTTATTAAACCTTTTATATTTTGATACCATTTTGGTACCATTTAATATTTCATATTGAAAAAAAAGACCTTTCCGTTCTCTTTGAGAAATTAAAATAAAAACAGAAGGCCGGTTGCACTGTCTTTGGCAGTCTTGGCCCAATGTGGAACATTTGACAGCCTGACTACATGTATGCAACTAGGGAGTTAACTCAAAGAGACCAGGTTATTGGGAGGGGACAGGGTCCTATGTTCTGGTCTTATCATTAAAGTGGACGTGTGTCAATTCATTAACACTTATGAAATATTACACTTAAAATGGTAATATGCCAATGAATTTCCCCTTCTTTTATTCAAAAGCATTTAAGAAAAGTAACACATCATGGGTCCACTGCCCAGGGAGTTTAAGTTTATTTAGAAAGTGTTTTAGTTTGCTAAAGCTGCCAAAATGCAAAATGCAACATACCAGAATTGGGCTGTCTTTTTTTTTTTTTTAGGTACATGACCCGGGAATCGAACCTGGGTCTCCCGCATGGAAGGCGAGCATTCTACCCCTGAACCACCTGTGCACCCAGGCTGACTGTGAACAGCGGGAATCTGTTGGTTTACAAGCTTCTAGTTCTGAGGCTGTGAGAATGTCCAAATCTAGGCATCATCAGGACGATACCTTATTCCTAAAGACAGGCTGCTGGCCATCCTGAACTCCTCTGTCAGATGACAAGGCACATGGCCGTGTCAGCTGGTCTCTCCCCTCCATTCCTGTGGGGTGTGGACCATTGTAAGTAGGATCTTTTGGTGAGCAGGATCTTAAGATGTGACCCACCTCATTCCAGGTGGGTCTTAATCTTCTTACTGGAGACCTTTAAAAGGGTCACAGTGGCTATTCCTATGCAAGGAAAGATGTGCAGAACAATATGTGAGTGCTTAGAAATGTGAGGACTGAAATGGGGGAACAGAGAAACACTGCTGCTTTCCCCTGGGTATCACATTGCATCTTTCTTTTAAGTGTAGAAACTTCATTCTTTTCAACATAAAAACACCCAGCAGA
Organism: Tamandua tetradactyla; assembly: GCF_023851605.1. Classification (NCBI taxonomy): domain Eukaryota; kingdom Metazoa; phylum Chordata; class Mammalia; order Pilosa; family Myrmecophagidae; genus Tamandua; species Tamandua tetradactyla. The sequence continues at coordinate 64,034,831 of NC_135344.1, forward strand.
GATATGCCTGATTTCCAAGACCGTACATAGCAGCAGAAGAGCTCCAGCTAATGGGCATGGCTTTGGTTTAAGCATTGCTCATTAGGACAACAATGCAAACCAGCTGTCCCCTGGTGTTTGGCGAAGAAAGATCCAATTAACTGGCCCTCATCCACCTGGTTCCAGATTTAGCCTTCTCGTTATGAGCCTGTAGGAACAGCCAGTTTGCATGAATTCTAGTTATTAAATGCAATCCAGGGGGTGAGGGGAGATGGGGAAAGCCAGGTATTCTGTGAACTGCTGTGGGGTGAAAAATGTAACAAGGCCATCCATGGATTAGGTATTGGGAAAAGCAGCAACTGAATGAATTTAACAAGGTATTGACTTTAAAACTGTTCCTTATTTTGTATATGGTGATGTGAAAGACAGAAATACATTCTGTTTTCATGAATATAAATACAAAACCATTTTGGGGTACAATGCATTTGCTTAGACTGTTTTCTCTTTAGTAATAGTTACACTTGAAGTGTGGATGACACATCTATATTGTAATTAGTCATATACATATACTGGAAGATTTAGATTTTACTGGAACTCCTCACTATGGCATCCCTTTGTGGAGTTGCCATAATATCATGATTAACTCATAAATAAAAGCAGTGACCAGAGTCTGTACGTGATCATTATTCCCTCTTTTTGAGTAATGCGCATAATTGGCATCTTACCATTTAGGCCCTGGAATAAAACATCCAGTGAGATGGCTCTTTGGAAATGTTACAGACTTCCGTCCTTCTTGAGTAATATGACATTCTCAAATAGAGCAGTCAATACACAATCATTTCTCAGTCCTGAAGACAGAAAAACCTGTTGTATAACGCTTTCCAATCTCCTCAAAATCACATTTTGAAAATCCATTTTGTTGCAAGATGACCAGTCTCGTCTGATTTATATAAGTTGTGGCCTCAGAGGAAATACGAATGTTTGGAGATGAAGCCGCAGAACAAATGTACCCATCTGGAAGCTAACACCTCCTACATCTTGAGCCGCTTCTGGGATGTATTTTAGACCGTGCCAGTTTACAATTTTTAAGGTGTGCAGCCAATGAGACTTTCTTTGGCAGCCTGAGTACTATGTCTATTTTCCCTTAGAGGCTTATGTTGTGTTTTTCTGTAGACACACACTTTTTATCTAGTTGAGAAAGCATACATGTTAATGATTGTGTTTATGTAAATCTCCTTTCTTTCCATATCTTATTTTAAAGGAATTGTGTGAATTTTCACTTTTTAAACTGTCATGTGAACCTTAAAATGGTTTCATTTCAGATGGGAGGTTAGCTTTCATCTCACGCATCACTCTCAGGAATGAGGCAATACATTTTAGAAACATTTCAGGGTCCTTCTGACCAGAAGTTGCTGCAGCCTGGCTTCACAAAGTTGGGGGTTGGGGGGCTCTTCATGACATATGCTTAGTGGCATTTCTGCATAGGATTGTGTATTTTAACCCCTATGCTTTTTCTAAGTTAGATATTTATATCCTATGCACTCCCTGGAACAGCAATAACAAAAAAAAACTTGTTGATCTTGGGTTGCTATGACCTTAAGTAAAAACCAAGTAAAGAAAATGAAGCTTCCCAAACTCCAGTCACAGTCTTAATGTTTGAAGTTCATTTCAGGAATGGTTTGTCATCGTGAATTGATTGGACAACAATTGATTTGAGTGGAGCCGATCAATATCTCGAACACTTTTGGTGATTCTCAGTACACTTTTCCCTTCCCATCCTCATCTCTTACATCAACCTCCTGAGCCTCAAGATTTCCCCCTCACAGTTCTCAGTGACTTCAGCATCTATCTTAAAGTTACCCTCTTCTTTCTTTCCTCAATCCTCTTCAGTGACTCTGATTTCTTTGGGGTCAACCCTTCTAAAACCAGGACTTCGTCATTTCATTTTCTTGATGTTTGTAGCTCTAGTCACCTTTGAGCTTCTCAATGAAAATTATTCTGAAGCTTGGGCCCTAAAGTCTGAAAATTCTTTTTGTGGTAATAGTTTTCTCACCTTTTAAAATTACTTTTAATTACTTTAATTATTCCTTTTCATTGAATCACTTCTGCCAGTGGTGACAGTCGGAAATTTATGTTTGTGCTTTACGGGTTGTCCCGATCCCCGGTTATCCTTTACAATGATGGCCTCACCAGAACCTAAGATTCCTCGACTCACTTCACCAATCTTTTATGTACTTGAGTGTGTTTGATGCTTATCAAAGATTGGTAGAGAAAGGCAAGATGTTATGCTGAGTAAACTCACTTATTTCTGACAGGATAAAGACTACAAGACTCTGTGAGGTGGCCTGATATTCTGCTATCCTAATATCCCACTGACCCCCCCCTTACCTTTCTGCTTTGGCCATGATGGCCTTCTTTCAGTTCCTCAAGTACGCTACTCTTCCCCTTGGTGAGGGGCCATTGAACAGGCAGTACCCTTTGCTTAATGATTGTGCTTATATAGATCCCTTTTCTTGCCATTTCTTATTTTAAAAGAATTTTGCTTAGATCTGTCCCTCTTTATCTTCTCCCAGTGAACTCTTACTCCACCATTAGACGTCAACCTACAAAATACTTTCTTGGGGAAAATCGTAGCTTGGATTAAACCCCAGTCCCGCCTCTCTCCCTCTGATATATCATAGAACATGTACCTCTATCACAATCCCAATTTTCCACTTACCTCTGTGATTATATATTTGATGCTTACTTGATGAAGACCTGGGCTAGAAGTATTAGTGGGTCTCTTTGAACCCTCAACATCTGATACTGTGTTCAATAAATTTCTTCTGTTGAGTAAGCATATTAAATACTTCAGATTATTTGTAATAACTCTTGAAGCAAATGGTATATCCAGATACTAGAAATGTTTTCTTTATATCAAATGCTTTCTATATCTCAAAGTGAAATATTTTTTCCTAATTCTTTTCCTTGGTGCTGTATGAATTCCAGCACAATGCAGTCAAATGCAGTGTGTTGTAGTAGAAAAGCGCTTTGCTCTAGAGTAAGAACTGAATTGTAGCTCCTGTTTTTGGGGGCTTATTTTGTGCCACACATGTGTTCATCTGTAAAGTGGGAATAATAATAATTACTCTCCCCACTTCAGTTTACAAAGAATTTGCTGAATACCTGATATGTCCCATACTCTGTATTAATATTTGGAGGAAAAGATGATTGACATATTTACTGTATTTGAGTTTATAGTCTATTACAGAAATGCAAGAAAAAATCTTAAGTGGATTTCTTGTTAGGAATATGGTTTGCCTGAGGAGCTGACTTTTTGTTGTTGTTTTAAACTTTTATTAGAGCAGCTATGGGTTTTCAGAAATTTCATGCAGAGAATAGAGTTCCTATATAATCCCCCCAACAATTTTCCCAAGTTTTAACACTTTGCATTAGTGTGGTAACTTTGTTACAATTAGTAAAACAATATTGTTATTATATTATTAACTATAATTTTTTTTTATTATGGTAACATATATACAACCTAAAATTTTTCATTTTAACCACTTTCAAGTATATAATTCAATGGTGTTAATTACTTTCACAATGTTGTGCTACCATCAACACCATCCATTATCAATACTTTTCCATAGCCTAAATAGAAACTCTGTACCTATTAAGCATTGACTCCCCATTCCCACCTCTGCTTCTTGGTAACCTGTATTCTGTTTTCTGACTATACATACACATAGTCTAATTACTTCATATCAGTGAGATCATACAATATTTGCCTTTTTGTCTCTGGTTATTTTACTTAACATGTCTTCAAGGTTCATCCATATTGTCACATGGATGAACATGTGACATTAGGTTCATCAGAACTTAAAGGAATTGACTTGATTTTCCCCCTTCTCACAGTAATAGTAAATGCTCAGGAATGTGTTGGGATTTGGATTATTTCCAATTACTAGCACTAAGTGAGCAACCAAGCATTAACTGAAATTTCCAGAAAAGCTGTGGTCCAGGAATGTATGGAGAGCTGCTGGGAATGGGATAGGTAGAGGAAATTTTTGGAAGAATCTTAAGTGGTGTGATTGGCGTCTGGGATCCTTTGTGGGGACTGAAGGATGGGGAAGCTTTTTGACCCCTCCCTTTCTCAGCCTGGAACTGTACCGTGTTTTCTGTTCTATGTACAGATGATTTGCTTTCCTTCACCTAAATAGGCTAATTTGTATCCTTTGCTATGTCTGATAGTCTTTCCATCATTTCCATCACCTTTGAATTAACCATATAAGGAGACCCACATGCACATTGTTCATTTAAATAGAGTGAAGTGAGTGCTATGATAGGGGGTTCTCAGGGTATTGTGGAAGTCCAGTGGGGCATACTTAGGAGAGTGGGGGGTGAATATGGGTGCCAAAAGTAGCAGTGGAGTAGAAGGTGGATAGGTGTTTTGGGGAAAGTGGTGAAGGTTCAAAGTGGTTTCTCAAGGAGCTGATCCTGAGAGTCAGCTGACCCTCGGAGCACAGGGCCTAGGAAATCTTCAGTGATTTAAATCCCTTTTCTCGCCATCCCTCCGGATTGCGCTTCAACTATGGAAGACATTGACCCTTATAGCTAGCATGTATTGAGTGTTAATTAGTGCCTTGTACTTTGTTAAGAGCTTTATGTATATCATCTTTTTTGAAACTCACAGAAATCTTGGGAGGTAGATACTATTATTGTTTCCACTTTATAAATTAAGATATAGAAACTTAAAGAAGGTTAATTCAGTTGAGAAATGGTGGAGACAGGTTTCGAACCCCATGTCTGTCTGTCTGACTCCCAGGATAAATCCTGAATTCTTTTCATTGTTTCTTCTCTATTGAGGCTATTCCATCCTTGACGTTTGTGATTACTCCTCTGAGCTCCAATTTAAATATCTTTTAAGAAAATATTTTCCATAATTTAACACCATACTGTATGTGTAAACTTCTGAGTCAGAGTATAATTAAATTATCACCTCCTTCAATTTTGATGCTATACTTCTATGAAGGCAACTTTACATTGCTTTAGATCTTTTGGTACTCCAACCCAAATTAATCTAGTTATTTAGCCAAGCAAAAAATAGCTGGTGTAATTTTAGTCCATTTTTAAAAATGATTGAAAAATCATGATATTAAGAATGATTAACATATGCAGAAATATTAGGAAATTTCAGCAGTCTACAAACAAAATGGTAACATCCAAAGGCAGGCAATAGGACTAAATATCAAAGTGTAAAACATTTTCATATAATAAATGAAGTGAAAGTGTATAAGATTTCTGGTGCAAGAACAGACAGACTGACTAAATGGAATAAGGTACAGAGTCTCTTATATATTTCTCTTTCTATCCCTATCTCTATGTAGAGCCACCTGACATATGACCAAGATTTCTCAGCAGTGCAGATGTCAAGTGTAGTCTTTTCAACAAATTCTGTTAGGCCAACTGGATAGCTATATGGAAAAAACTGTATTTTAACCCTTAGCTTATATCTTATACAAGAGGCAACTCTGTATTGCAGATACAAATGTGAAACGTAAAACTATAAAGAGGAAAATATCTTCGTGATTTGGAGGCAAAGTTTTCTAAAACAGGTAACATGAAGCACTAACAATAAAAGAAAAAAGTTAGTAAATTGGATTATATTAAAATTAAGAATTTATTTATAATCAACAAAAGGTAGCATTAAGAGGGTCAAAAGGCACCCTACAGATTGGGAGAAGATATTGGCAATACATATTTTGATAAAGAATTCATTTTGATATGTATAAAAGACTTGCAAAATACTAGGAGAAAAAACCCCAAACTAATTGAAAAATGGGCAACAAATATTTCAAATGACACTTTGCAAAAGTGGATGTCCAAATTGACTATTTCTGTATGAAAATGTGCTTAACTTCATTAGTTATTAGCAAAACACAATTAAAACCTAAATGAGATACTGCTAAATACTCCTCACTTAATACTCACAACAGACTCAGAACAAATAAAAAAGATGGGACACCTAAGCCTAAGAACTAGCACCATAAAGCTTCTAGAAGAAAATGTAGGGAAACATCTTCAAGACCTAGTAATAAGAGGTAGCTTTCTCAACTTTACACCCAAAGCCCAGGCAACAAAAGAAAAAATAGATAAATGGGAACTCCTCAAAATCAAATGCTTCTGCACCTCAAAAAACTTTGTCAATAAGATGAAGAGGCAGCCAACTCAAGGGAGGAAAATATTTGGAAATCACAGATCAGCCAAAACTTTGATTTCGTGTATATACAAAGAAATCATACACCTTAACAACAAAAGAACAAACAATCCAATTGTAAAATGGGTTAAAGATATGAATAGGCGTTTTTCTGAAGAGCAAATACAGATGGTTCAAAAGCACATGAAGAGATGCTCGTTTTCACTGGCTATAAGGGAAATGCAGATCAAGACCACAATGAGATACCACCTCACACCTATAAGAATGGCTGCTATTGAACAAACAGGAAACTATAAATGTTGGAGAGGATGTGGAGAAACTGGGACAGTTATGCACTGCTGGTGGGAATGTATAATGGTGCAGCCACTATGGAAGACTGTTTGATGGTTCCTTAGGAAACTAAGTATCGAGTTACCCTATGACCCAGCAATAGCATGACTTGGTGTATACCCAGAGGAGCTGAAAGCAACGACACAAACAGACATTTGTACACCAGTGCTCATAGCAGTATTATTTACAATCGCCAAAAGATGGAAACAAATGAAATGCCCTTCAACAGATGAGTCAACCAACAAAATGTGGTATATACCTATGATGGAATATTATGCAGCAGTAAGGCAAAATGACGTCCTGAAGCACATGACAAGATGGATGAGCCTTGACGTCATAATACTCACTGAAATTAGCCAGACACAAAAGGAAGATACTGTATGATTCCACTTTTATGATCAGTGTAAAGATATAATCAGAGGCTTATAATACAGAATATAGGGGCCTTAGAGATACATAGAAGCTAGAGATGGGTGAACCATTAGCTAATGAGGTTGAACTCCAATGTAAGGAAATAGATAGGAGTGAAGGTGATTCTCTAGTGGGTCTATAAATAATATTACCATATTGAAGATGAACGAGATTGAAAGGGGTTGTATAGAGCTATGTGTCCCACTGATTCATACTCAAAATATGAATGAGTTCTCATAAGAATTACTTCAAAGATATGATTCTTGTATAGAGAGTGTTAAAGTCCAGGGTACCAGGGGAATACTGCTATTACATGGTATGAGCTATATTCAAAAGTAAACCATCAGTACTACCACAGCAACAGCAAATGGGGTGAGGGACAAGAGTTAAGAGGAAGTTTAGATTTCCTATTTGGAGAGGGTGTGTTTATTGGTTTTCTTTCTCGTGGGAACAATGACATTTTCTAAAATTGAGAATGTTGAGCAACTGTGGACTTTGGACCTTCTACGTGATGCCCGATGAATGCAGGTGGCTGATGGATGCACTGATGGAGAAGTAGATTGGTGAACAATGGGGTATAATTAAGAATGAAGGTTGTGCTGTTATAAAAAGGAACAATGTGAAGCATGCAACGATGTGAATGAACATGTGGGACATTTGGAGAGACGAAATAAGTCAGAAACTAAAGAACAAGAATGTATGGTCACCTTTAGAAAATACTTATAAGAAAACAGGAGCCTAGATTATAAGCTTTTAGAGCAGACACATTAAGTCCAGAGTGGTGATTATTATTTCTGGAGTTTGAGAGGCTGTTTTAGATATATTTCCTGATATTTAGAGATAAGAACGAAGCTGAACAGGTTGGGGTTAAAGTAATTCTGAACATAGGGGTAAGGAAGACAGTGTCTATATTTTAGAACCACACATACTCTTTGAGACCAATGGAAGGAAAGCTTATTTGATCTGGAACTGAAATTTTCTGTAGTGCATAATCTAATTCAGTCTATCTGTATAGCTCTTTTGAACAATTGAAACAGAGGAAGCACAGAATAAGAAAGAATTCCTTTAATCCTATATAGATTATTGTAATGCCTGGAAACATCGTAGAGTTTATTAGGCAGATAATCAAAAAGTATTGGCAAAGTCACCTGAGGGAGGGGAGAAAGAATATGGAACTATTAAACCTTACCATCAGGGAGTCCCCTGATACTGTGTCAAACTTTAGGGACACACAAATCAATAGGCCATGCCCTCGATTATGAGGATTACTCTTGTGAAATTTATGTGGGTGGTGGAGAAGCTTAGACTACCTATAGGCATGCCTAAGAGTTACTTCTGGATAACCTCTGTTGTTTCTCAGATGTGGCGTCAGTCTCTCTAAGCCCAGCTCTGCAAGTGAAATCATTGCCCTCCGCCCTATGTGGGACATGACATCCAGGGGTGAAAGTCTCCTAGTTGATGTGGGAGATGACGCTCAGGGATGAATCCAGCCTTGGTACCATGGGGTCAACAATTCCATGCTGACCAAAAAAGGGGGGAAAGGAGTGTAATTGAAAAAGTTATCAGTGGCAGAGAGAGTTCAAACAGAGTCAAGAGGCTACTCTGGAGGTTGTGCTTACACAAGCTTCGGGTAGACCTGGCTACCTATCATAACCTGTCAGACCCCAACCAGGACCATTCCAGCCAATCCTGAAGAGCACCTAAGGCAATATATAAGATTCCACAAGGGTTCCTGACACTAGGGTAACTTTCCAGAAACCTATAACATCCAGATGCGTCCCTGGTCCAGATAAGTCCTGAAACCTAGCCCAGCCTCTCCAGAACACCAGATAGTTCCATCTCCTTACCCCATATTAGTGACAGATCCTTCCAATATTAAAAATTTATAATTGCCATAGCCCAAACACCCCTAAAGAGAGGGATGGAAAGATCAAAGGTGATAGTGGAGTTATACAGTGAAGATAGGATTTGACAAATGAATATGAATGCTGAATCATTAAATTGGTATCTCTTTCAGTCTCCAGTATTTTCGAGCAGCTAGAAGTAAAAACCTAGAATTGTGGAATTGTAACCCATGTCAAAGTCTGAAATATGTTCTGCAACTAATTGTGGTGCTGCGCTTTGAAATTTATAGCTTCTTTGTATATGTGTTATTTTTCACACACAAAAAAGAGAAGTTGATTGTGATGATGAAAAAGTATTTAAGCTCTCTAGCCTCCTATATTCTGGAGCAGCTAGAAGGAAAAATAGGAGAGGATCGTATGGTAGCCCATGACAAATTCTGGGATCTGTCCTGTAACCACATGTTGAAGAGTGCTTTGAAAACTATTGCTTTTTTTATTTCTTTGCTTTGTATATGTGTTACACTATACAATAAAAAAAAGTTAGAAAAAAAAAGATGAAAAATTCCATGTGTTGAGGAGGCTGTGGATCAACTAGCATTCTCATGTGCTGCATGTGGGAGCACAACCTCTTTTGAAAACTCATGTTACCTATGAAGGCTGACGCTGTATTTCCTATATATCCTATGACTCTATTTCTACACTTAGCTCTATATCTGTTTTAGTTTCCTAGGCTGCTCCAGCAAATATCATGAAATGGGTTGGCATAAACAATGGGAATTTACTAGCTTACAGTTTTAAGGCTGCAAAAATGTTCAGATCAGGGCATCATCAGGGCAATGTTTTCATCCTGAAGGCTGGCTGCTGGTAATCCTTGGCTCTTCTGTCACGTGGCTGTGCCCCCTGGTTGTTCCCTTCTCTTCCAGGTTTCATTAAGTTTAGCTTTATGCCTTCTCTCTCTCTCTTCATTCTGTTTATAAAGGACTCCAGTAAGAGGATTTAGGTCCATCCTGAATGAGGTGGGTCACACCTTAACTGAAGTAACCTCATCAAACGTTTTGGCTTACAATGGGTTCACACTCACAGGAACAGATTAGATTTAAGCATATGTTTTTCTGGGGGTGCATACAGCTTCAAACCACCATAATAACCACAAAAATGTGAACATGTTTGCAAAAGAAATGTACCAGAATGTTCATAGAAGCACTGTCCATTATAGGTCTGAAGTAGAAACTTTGAAATGTCCATCAACAGTAGACTTGATTAATTGGGTTGTAGTCATACACTGGAATATCAAACAGCGGTGGTTGATTACAACAACAAACAACAATATGAATGGCTGTCACCAACACAAAGTACAAAAACAGGCCAAAGAAACCTAGGGGTAAGAAGTCAGGATAGTAACTATCCTTGTTGGGGCTAGTTCCTAGAAGAGACCACAGGGTGGAAATCTTGGGGGCTGATAATATCCTGCTTCTTGATATAGGTCCTAGTTAGTTTGTAAATATTTTTCAGCTTCACATTTATGACTTGTGCACTTATTTGTATGTGAGCTTATATTCGAATATAAAGTGTAAAAAGAGTTGGCTCTATCAATAAGAAAAAATCCTTTTTTCTTCTTTAAAATGTAGCTTGGGTTATATGAGTAAAATATGGAAAATTACCATCTAGGAAAGGATCTGTCGTGTTACACATTGAAATTGGCACTTGGCTTGAAAAGCAATCATCAAGCTAGTAGGGGGTATCTGAACTGGTGTACCAATAATTGCTGAACCCTTGAGATGAACTGACTTGGAATCTAGTTACCTATTTTATCCTTGTTAAGAGTTGCTATTTTTTCTTTAAATGGATCTGCTGATTTTAAAGGTTAAATATTTCCATTTTTATTTTGTAAAGTGCTCCTAAAAATGGCAGCCTGCTACAGAATTGATATTACTGCAGAAATTTGCTGACTGTTCCTTGAAAATTCTGTAAATAGACCAGTACCTTGTTAATACTGTTAATGACCAGTACTTGGGCAAAAGGGGTCCCTGCCCAGGGCCCTGGTTTGGCTCACCACTGGATACTATGGGATAAGGAATCCTCAGGGCGAAGGAGCCTGTGGTTCCTTTTTCTAGAACATGTTCCAGGTACAGGAGACCATGGTATTCCTAGCACAAAAGCTCCAAGCCCACTCTGGAGCCTGCAGTGCTCCTCCCCAGGCTTGTTCTCCTCTAGGCAGATTGTCACTGCTTTGTGTACTCCTAACCAAAGGAAGCAGGAACAACTGTTTTCCTGGGGTGGGGGTGCTGTGGCCTAAGCTTGGATGTTCAGGCTGTGAAGTCCATAGACTTGTGTTCAGGGCCCCTTGATGATCCAGGGGTGAAAAGAGAAAGGGGAAAGGCCTGGTGATGGGTTGTTTGGGGGTCAGGGGCTGGCTCTCACTTTACCACCACTTCTCATTGAGCAACTCCAAGGAACTATAGAATTTGTGTTCTAATCTGACTTTCTAAGATGTTGTGAAGTTATGTTCATCAAAGGAGAAGAGTGGAACATATTTTATTTAATTTTGTTAGTTTGGATAATGGCATGCATATATTAGACATCTGGTATAGACATATGGTATGGACCTCATTTGTTCTCTTGTCCTGTCCTGAAAGTTATGCATGGGCCTGCCTTGGACATAAATGACTCATGAACTAAAGGAGAAACACTTTCAAAGTCCACACTCCACAGTGAATTTCCATAACAAATGCATGTCCTATTTCAATAACTTAGAGAAATTTTAATGATTCAAAATGTGCACCTGTATTGATTTGATCAATTAATATTGCTATGACCTAGAACTTTGACAGAGTTAACTGGCCTCCTGTGTGGGTAATCAGCTCCCTTGGCCTAACTGAACAAGGGTATTTCAGTTAATCTGGTTGAACAAAAGACTGTTGAAAACAGATCTTCACTAAGATAGTGAAACATTTCACCAAATGCTTTTCCAAGTTGAAACCGGAAGGGATTATCACTCATGATGTCATTTCATTCATGTCATCATCATTCAACAATATATTGAATGCCTACTCCATACCAGGCACTGAGAGCCAATGATGAACTGGTCCTCGGGTCTCAAAACACTCCCAGCCTCTTGGAGGAAGCTGTGTGGCGAGCAGCATGCTGATGGCTATGAAAGGAACACACACCTCATGTCAGGGCTGTGTTCCATCATTGCTGTGTGCTACGTGTGCTTTGGAATGTTATGTTCTGTGCATCATTCATAAGATTGAGGGCAAAATACAAAAACTCTGTGTCAATAATTTGTTAGAGTAGCAGCTTTATTTAAAAATCACATTCTGTTTCTTTGTTTAGAAATTTCTTGTTCTACATCAGTCAGGCTTTTAATTGGAATCTTCCCTTCCCTTTTATCAGAAGGACATAATGTTGGGTAAATGTATTTCTTTCTCCATTAATTTCACCTTTGTGGTTATGATGCTTGAATGGTCAGAACAAGTAGATGGTTTCAAAAGCATACATTCAGCTTATCAATGCTTAATCAACTTCTTAACCTTGAATAAAATGTAACATGACCAATCTATTACCAATGTTATCTCGTTGCCCAGATAAGCAATTGGGTAATGGGTAAATTCAGAATGTGCACAAAGAATACAGTATATTCTCCACATTTAGAGTTCTCAGAATGTTATACCTATGACAGTTGATGCAATTTTCCTCCCTAATTTTCTTATCTTTCCTATAGAGAAGGAACTAACAGGCAGTTTGTTTTACATGGATTTGAGTGCTTGTCACTCTCAGGAAGTCGTGATAGTTTGCCAGTGAGAATTTACGTCCTCTGACTTTAGGGCTAATGACTCTGATGAATGTATTGTCTGACTGAAAAGAATTAGATTGCAGAATGGGGAATTACTTCCTTTATCAATTTTTTACTGTTTTGAGAATATCTGGGGATACGATGCCACTATTCCAGAAAAGGCTGTGTCACAAGTAAGAAAGAGGCTAGTATGCCATTTGAGGATGCGGCAGTAAGGAAGATCATATCTGAAAGTCGTCATTCTTTCTCTCCATTTCTCTTTTATGCTTTTTTTTTGCTCTTTATTTCTTAGGAGATTACATTTTCCTGCCCTTCTGCAAAATATCCAATTTTTGAACAGCAATTTTGGCTTTAAAAAAGCACTTTCACGAAAAGCAAGTTCTTACTGGTGCCTCATAAAACTCTGTCTACTAAATAACAATACTATTATTTATTCCCAGTTTACCAATGAGAACACTGAAGCACATAGGGTTTAAAACTATGTGCTTAGCAGTTTAGGAACTGCTCAAGTTCCTAAAGCTGGTAAATGGTGGAGCCACTGGCTCACAAACCTCACATGTGGTCACTAGTATCTCTGTTTCATTATAGGAATGCGATGTTATCTTTTTGATAAATCCCAACAACTTTGTTGAATCACAAATAAATATTACAGTGTAAATAAAAAACATTAGAAATATAATGTTGATACTTAACACCTGTCATAGCATTTTAAAGACTATGAAATATTTAAGATGTATAAAATATAAGAGAATGCTATAGTGAATAGCCAAGCAGTCACTACTCAGTGTAAGAAAGAAAACACCACAAATACTGTTGAAAACCCCTTATGAGTTTTCCTCTCACCAAGTAGACCTTGAGTTTTTGTTTCTACTCTTCCTTAAAGAATGATTGATCTAAAAGCCTAATCAATATCTACTCTCTTACAGAACCTAGGACCTTATAAGGCTTTAAAGATTTTACATGTTATTTTTGCACATTGCTTTGTTGTTTTTTAAAAGTCATCAGAATTAGTAATTATTGTTGGATTTTTATAAGTAGTTTAATCATGTTTAGCTGTTTTTTATTCATCTCTCTTGCAACTGAGTCTTTCCTTTTAAATTCAATTTCTTTGTTCCCCTAATACCTCATTCAGTAGTACTTCCAGTGGGTTTTATTAGACTATTTCCTGTTTTTGTTTGTCTAAAAATGTCTTCATTTGTACTCATTTTTGAATGATACCTTTGCTGCATATAGAATTGTAGATGGAGATTTATTTACTTTTTAAAAACATATTTTTATTGAGAAATATTTGCACACATAGGGTCCAAATATATTGTACAATCAATGGCTCATAATATCACAAAGTTGTGTATTCTTCACCATGGTCATTTTTAGAACACTTGCATCACTCCAGAAAAAGAAATAAATAAAAAAAAGAACACATAACATCTCATACCCCTTACCCTCCCTCTCATTGACTCACAGTATTTCAATCTACCCAGTTTTTACCCTTTATCTACCCCTATTATTTATTTATTTTATCCTTATTTATTTATTTATTTTATTCATCTATCCATACCCTGGATAAAAGAAGCATCAGACGCAAGGTTTTCACAATCCCACAGTCATATTGTAAAAGCTATATAGTTATACAGTCGTTTCAAGAATCAAGGCTACTGGAACACAGCTCAACAGTTTCTGGTACTTCCCTCTAGTCACTCCAATACACTAAAAAGGGATGTCTAAGAATAACTCCCAGGATAACTTTTTGACTCCGTTTGAAATCTCTTAGCCACTGAGAATTTATTTTGTCTCATTTCTCTCTTCCCCCTTTTGGTCAAAAATGTTTTCTCATTCCCATGATACTGGGTCCCAGCTCATCCCTGGGAGTCAGGTCCTATGTTTCCGGGGGGATTTACACCCCTAGGAGTCATGTCCCACGCAGTGGGGAGGGCAGTGAGTTCAACCACCAAGTTGGCTTAGAGAGAGAGGCCATGTGTGTGCAACAAAAGAGGCCTTCCCCGGGTAACTTTTAGGCATGACTATCAGTAAGCTTAGCCTCTCTTTTGCAGGAATAAACTACATAGGGGCAAGCCCCAAGATTGAGGGCTCAACCTAATGAGTTATTTGTTCCCACTGCTTGTGAGAATATTAGGAATTCCCAAGATATAGAAGTTTAATAGTTCCTCCTTCCCCCACTAGCCCCCTAAGAGGAATTTGCAAATACTTTTTTATTTTCTGCCCAAATTACTCTGACATATATCAGGGTATCACACTCACATGTATAAACCAAGAAGATCTCACACCCTATTCAAGATTCCATGTAATTATGGTGTTCAAATAAACTTACCATACAAATTAAATTGGATAATGTGCTACTCCAAATATAAATTCTGCACCAAATAAATATCTCTCCCTTTGGCCTCACACAGAAGTTGAAATTTGGAAACATAGGCCATATCATGTTTTTACCCAGTATTCTGATTTACCTTAGTCCTATCCAGATCAGCTTCATTCATATCTCTAGAAGAAGTCTGATCACTTTTTCAGGTTTTTACACAGTTGCTGAGGGGGTAATGCCGACAACTGTCATAGCTTCACTTGCTCTAATTCTGAGTCTCAGGTGTCACGTAATACCTGAAGACTTCGGGAACAACCAGTCATATACAAACAGCTCAGTATCTCAGAATTTAGAAATAACAGTTACAATTCCTAAATATATGTGACTTCTGTAAGAGCTTACAATCTAGGAACCTTTACAATAAGCCCCAACCTAATAACTCATGCTCTTAACTTCAATTCTCTGAGTTTGTATATCATAGTTAATCCATAGAGTGAGGCATGATAATATTTGTCTTTTGTTTCTGACATTTTATTCAACATACTGTCTTTAAGTTTCATTCACCTAGATAGATGCCTCACATGTTGCAGCCACTTAGTAAGTAGCCCATTATATGTAACTTGAGTTACTTGCAGTCACTCAGTAAGTAACCCATTATATGTAAACACGACCACTCCCCTTCCATTTCTCAATCATTGTACCCTTAGGCCACTTCCATCCATTGTGGAACACTGCCATCATAAATACCAGTGTGCAAATGTCCATTCTTGTCCCCACTCTCAGTTCCTCCCCATGGATTTCAGGACCATATGGCAGCCCCACCCCTAGCCTGCTGTAGATCCACCACGCTGCCCTCCAGTGGGGCTGGGATGCTCAGCTTCCCTACCAATAGTGACTCGGCACATCTCTCTCCACATTTTCTCTCTGTTCATTTTTAACCAATTTTATTTGCACATCATACAGTCCAACCTAAGTAAATAGACATGCCTTCACCACCATACTTTATATCAAGACATTTCCTTTTCTTTCCCATAGAATCCCTATTCCTGCCCCATGCTCCCCGCTTGTTGACATTTAGAAGCATATTACAATGTTACTGTATAAACCCTAGCTTTCATTGATTGTACATTTTCCTGTATACCATCCATTTTCAGCCCCTTGCAATGTTGACATTCATTGGTTCTCCCTCATGCAAGAGCAGTTGTAAATTTGTACATTTAATCACCATCATTGTCCACTCTAAGCACTCCTAAATTATACCGTCTGTCATTATCCTTTATCTTTCCTTCTGGTGCCATATATGCCCACAGCCTTTCTCCCTCAACCATTCTCACATTCAGCTTCATTCAGTGTAGTTATTTTGTTGTGCTACCATCTGGTAGTCTTGTGCTATCCATTTCTGAATTTTTACAATCTGTACTGTTGAGCAATCTGTGTTACTTCAGCGCCAAATGACCAATCTCAATCCTCTTTCTATCTTCTGATAACCTGTGCTCTAAATTTTAACTCTCAAAGTTCAGTCATTAATGTTAGTTCATATTTAGTGAGTCCATACAGTATTTGTCCTTATGTTTCTGGCTAACTTCACTCAGCATAGTGTCCTCAAGGTTCATCCACATTGTTACATGCTTCATGACTTTATTCTGTCCTACAGTTGCATAGTATTCCATCGTATATATGTATGACACAGCTTGTTTAGCCACTTGTCTGTTGAGGACATTTGTGCTGTTTCCATCTCTTGGCAATTATAAATAATGCTGCTGTAAACATTGATATGCAAATGTCGGTTCATGTCCTTCCCTTCAGTTCCTTTGAATATATACCTAGTAATAGGATTGAGGGATCATATGCAATTCTCCACTTAGTTTCCTGAGGAACAGCCAAACTGCCTTCCAGAGCAGTTGTACCATTTTATATTCCCATCAACAGTGGATAAATGTCCCTCTTTCTCCACATCCTCTCCAGCACTTGTCATTTTCTGTATTTTTTTTTTTTTTTGATAATGGCCATTCTAGAGGGTGTGAAATGATGTCTTATTGTGGTTTTGATTTGCATTTCCTTAATAGCCAGTGAAAACAGCATCTTTTCATGTGTATCTTAGCCATTTGTATTTACTCTTCTGAAAAGTGTCTGTTCATATCTTTTACACATTAAAAAAAATATTTTTGACAAATCTTCATACACATAAATGGTGTACAATCAGTGGCTCACAATATCATCACATAGTTGTGTATTCATCACCATGACCATTTTTAGAACATTTGTATCACTCCAGAAAAGGAAATAAAATGAAAAAAGAAAAAACTTATACACCTCATACCCCTTACCTCTCCCTCTCATTGAGCACTGATATTTCAATCTACCCAATATATTTTGCCCTGTATCCCACTGTTATTTATTTTTATTATTTTATTTTATTTTTATTGATATATATTATATATTTATATACCATGTAATCCTCCAAAGTATGCAATCAGTGGTTCACAATATCATCATATAGCTGTGCATTTATCATCAAAATAGACTTAAAATTTTTTTATGTGAAAAATAACATATATACAAAAAAGCAATAAATTTCAAAGCATATCACAACACTTAGTTGCATAACAGATTTCAGAGTTTGGTATGGGTTACAATTCCACAATTTTAGGTTTTTACTTTTAGCTGCTCTAAGTTACTGGAGACTAAAATAAAAATCAATATAATTACTAAGCACTCATACTCATTTCTTAAATCCTATCTTCTCTGTATAACTCCACCATCATATTTGATCTTTCTCCCACTCCTTAAGTGTATATAGGCTAGGCCCATTCTAAATTTTTCATGTTGAAAGGGGCTGTTGATAATGTGGGATAAGGGTATGGAACTAGTTGATGTTCTGGAGAGGCTGGTCCCTCTGCATTTCAGGACTTATCTGGTCCTGGGACCCATCTAGAGGTTGTAGGTTTCTGGAAAGTTACCCCAGTGCATGGAACCTTTGTAGAATCTTATATAATGCCTTCAGGGTTCTTAAGGATTGTCAGGGATGGTTTTGGTTGGGATTTGGCAAGCTATGATAAGTAGCAATGTTTAATCGAAGCTTGCATAAGAGTGACCTCCAGAGTAGCCTCTCGACTCAATTTGAACCATGCCAGGCACTGATACTTTATTTATTACACTTTTCCCCCCTTCTGGTCAGGATGGCATTGTTTATCCCACAGTGCCAGGGCTGTGGTCATCCCTGGGAGTCATCTCCCATGCCACCAGGGAGACTTTCACCCCTGGATATCATGTCCCACTTAGATGGGAGGGCAATGATTTCAGTTGCAGAATTGGGCTTAGAGAGAGAGGGGCCATATCTGAGCAACAAAATAGGTCTTCCAGAAATAACTCTTAGTCATGCCTACAGGTAGACTAAGCTTCTCAGCTACATACCTAAGCTTCACAAGAGCAAGCTTCAAGATCAAGGGCTTAGCCTATGTTTGACCCAACATCTTGGGTTTCCCCGATGATAAGGTTTAGTACTTTGATAATTTTTCTTCCATTTCTCAAGGGACTTTGCCAATACTTGATTATCTGCTTAATATACTTAGGGATGTATCCAAGTATTACATGAAGGTATACAGGATTAAAGGCCCTTATCCTTATTCTGGGCTCCTTATGTTTGGACTGTTTAAATGATCTATCCAGACAGGTTGAGTTAGGTTATGTTCTACAGAAAATTTAAGTTCTGGGAAAAATAAACCTTTCTTCCTTTGGTCTCAAAGAATAGATGAGGTTCTAAAGCATAGACAATGTCTTCCTTACCCCTGCATTCTGAATTACCTAATCCTGACCTGACTGGCCTCATTCTTATCTCTAAGTACCAGGTTGTACATATATGAAACATCCTCTCAAACTCCAGAAATAATAATTACTGCTCTGGACTAAATATGACTGCTGTAAGAGCTTATGATCCAGGCCCCTGTTTTTCTTACAAGTTTTTTTTTCTAAATGAGATCATACAATATTTGCTCTTTTGTTTCTAGCTTATTTTGCCTCACCAAATGTGCCACAGATTCATGCACAATGTTGCATGCCTCACAATTTTTGTTCCTTTTTGTAGTAGCACAATATTCAATCATATGTATACACCATTGTTCGCCAATCTACTTCTTACTCAGTGCCTCCTTCAGCCATCTCCATTCATTGGGCATCATGTATAATGTCCAAAGTCAAGAGTCCATCAACACTCTCAATGTTAGATAATTTCATTGTTCCCAAGAGAAAGATGTCTAATAAACATACCCTCACCAATCCTCCTCCTCATTATTTATCCTTGGTGTTACTGTGGTACTATTGGTGCTTTCCTGTTAAATTTATCCTACAGCATGCAATAGCAGTTTTCCCCCTATACCCCCAAATTACACCCTCTTTGTACAAGATTAGTACCTTTGCAGTAAGTAGTTCATGCAAGAACTTATTTACATTTGTAGTGTTAATCAGTGGAACCCAGAGGTCTATAAAACTCCTCTTAATCATGCTCACCTTCAATATGGTAATACTACTTGTAGACCCACTAGCGAACCACCTTCACTTCTATCTGTTCCCTTACATTTGAGTTCATCCTTGTTAGCTAATGGTTCACCCAACTCTAACTTCCATGTATCTCTAGGTCCCCTATATTCTGTATTATAAGCCTCTGATTTTACCTTTACTTTGGGCATAAAAATGGAATCATACCGTATCTATCCTTTTGTGTCTGGCTTATTTCACTTAGCATTATGTCCTCAGGGCTCATCAATCTTGTCATGTGCTTCAGGACATCATTTTGTCTTACTGCTGCATAATATTCCATCATATGTATATACCACATTTTGTTAACTCACTCATCTCTTGATGGGCACTTGGATTATTTCCATCTTTTGGAGGTTGTGAATAAGGCTGCTATGAACATTGGTGTGCAAATGTCTGTTTGTGTCCTTGCTTTCAGCTCTTCTGTGTATATACTGAGTAGTGCTATTGCCAGGTCATAGGGCAACACGATATTTAGTTTCCTAAGGAACCACCAAACTGTCTTCCATAGTGGCTGAACCATTATACATTCCCATCAGCAGTGTATATGTGTCCCAATTTCCACATCCTCTCCAGCATTTGTAGTTTCATATTTGTTTAATAGCAGCCATTCTTATAGGTGTGAGGTGGTATCTTATTGTGGTCTTGATCTACATTTCTTTTATCACTAATGAAAATGAGGATCTCTTACTGTGCTTTGTACCATCTGTATTTGCTCTTCAGAAAAATGCTTATTCATATTTTTAGCTCATTTTATAATTGGGCTTTTTTCTCTTTTGTTGTTGAGTTGTAAGATTTCTTTATGCATTGTGGTAGATAGATTCAGGTGTCAACTAGGCTAGGTAAAAGAGCCTAGTTCTATTGCTGTGGACTTGAGCCAAGGGCATGTGAACCTCATCTGCTGTTGATTACATCTGCAGTCGGCTAGGAGGCCTGCCTGCTGCAATGGATGATGTTTGATTTAACCGGTTGGTGCTTAAATGAGAGAGCTCAATGTAGCATAGCCCAAGCAGCTCAGCATACCTCATCTCAGCACTTGCAGCTCAGTCCAGGCCTTTGGCAATGCAGAAAGGAATCATCCCGGGGAAAGTTGTTGGAACCCAGAGGCCTGGAGAGAAGGCCAGGAGAGATCACCCTGTGCCTTCCCACGTAAGAAAGAATCTTAGTTGAAAGTTAGCTGCCTTTCCTCTGAAGAACTATATGTTAACTAAATAAATCCCCTTTTATTGAAAGCCAGTCTGTCTCTGGTGTGCTGCATTCTGGCAGCTAGCAAACTAGAGCATGTATATAGGATATCAAACCTTTATCTAATGTGTGATTTCCAAATATATTCTCCCATTGAATTGGCTGCCTCTTTAGCTTTTTGCCAAAGTCTTTTGAGGTGTAAAAGCATTTGATTTTGAGGCACTCCCATTTATGTATTTTTTCTTTTGTGGCTTGTGCTTTGGGTGTAAAGTTCAGGAAGCTACCTCCTATCATTAGGTCTTGAGGATGTTTCCCTGTATTTTCTTCTTGTGGTTTTATGGTACTAGTTCTAATATTTCATTGTTTAATCCACTTTGAGTTAATTATTATTATTATTTTTTTGGCATGGGCAGGCTCTAGGAATTTAACCTGGGTCTCCAGCACAGCAGGAGAGAATTCTGCCACTGAGCCACTGTTGCACCACCCTTGAGTTAATTTGTTATAGGGTGTAAGTTAAGGGTCCTCTTTCTTTCTTTTAGCTATCGATATTGAGTTCTTCCTTGCCCATTTATTGAAAAGACTATTTTGTCCTAGTTCAATGGATTTGGGGGCCTTGTCAAAGATTACATGACTGTAGATTTGGTGATCTATTTCTGCACTTTTTATTCAATTCCATTGGTCAATACATCTGTTGTTTTGCCAGTACCATGCTGTTTTGACCACTGTGGCTTTATAGTAAGTCTTAAAATCATCCTCCCACTTTGTTATTCTTTTTTAGGATACTTTCAGCTTTTCGTGGTCTCTTTCCCTGCCAGATAAATTTGGTAACTAGCTTTTCCAAGTCTTCAAAGTAGGTTGTTGGAATTTTGATTGGTACTGTGTGGAATCTGCAGATCAATTTGGGGAGAATTGACATCTTAACTACATTTAACTTTTGTATCCATGAGCAGGGAATGTCTATTTAGATCTTCTTTGATTTCTTTTAGCAATGTTATGTAATTCTCTGTGTATAAGTCCTTTACATCCCTAGTTTAGTTCATTCCTAGGTACTTGATTCTTTTAGTTGCGATTTTGAATGGAATTTTTCCTAAATTGATTCCTCAGTTAGGTCATTGCTTGTGTATAGAAACATTTGCACATTAATTTTATATCCTGTCACTTTGCTGAAATTGTTTATTAGCTCCAGTTACTTTGTTGTAGATTTCTCAGGATTTTCCAGGTATATATCATGTCATCTGCAAATAATGAAAGTTTTACTTCTTCCTTTCCAGTTTGGATAAGTTTCTTTCTTTCTCCTGCCTGATTAATCTAGCTAGAACTTATAGTACAATGTTGAATAACAGTGGTAAGAGGGCATCCTTGTCTCCTTCCCGGTCTTAGTGGAAAGCTTTCAGTCTCTCACCTTTGCATATGATGCTGGCTATAGGTTTTTCATAAATGCCTTTTGTTATATTGAGGAAATTATCTTTGATTCCCATTTTTTTGAGGTGTTTTTTTTTGATCAGAATATGATGTTGAATTTTGTCGAATGCTTTTTCAGCATCATTTGAGATAATCTTGTGATTTTTCCCTTTTGTTTGTTAATGTTCTGTATTACATTAATTGATTTTCTTGTGTTGAACTATTCTTGCATTTGTGGTATAAACCCCACTTGCTTATGGTGTATATTTCTTTTAAAGTGTTGTTGGATGCAGTTTGCTAGGATTTTGTTGAGAATTTTTGCACCTATGTTCATTAGGGAGATTGGCTGTACTTTTCCTTTTTTATAGTATCTTTACCTGGTTTTGGTGATGTTAGCTTCATAAAGATGAGTTAGGTAATGTTCCCATTTCCTTAATTTTTTTTAGAAAGGTTTGAGCAGGATAGGTGTTAGTTCTTTTTGGAATGTTTGATAAAATTCCCCTGGAAAACCATCTGGCCCTGGGTTTTTCTTTGTAGGAAGATTTTTGATGACTGATTATATCTCTTTATTTGTGATTGGTTTGTTGAGATCTTCTATTTCTTTTTGAGTCATTGTAGCTTCTTCCTGTGTTTCCAGGAATTTGTTCATTTCATCTAAGTTTTCTAGTTTGTTGGCGTATAATTGTTCATAGTGTCCTTTTTATGATTTCTTTTATTTCTTCAGGGTCTGTGGTAATGACCCCCCTCTCATTTCTGATTTTGTTTATTTCCATCTCTCTCTTCTTTTCTTTGTCAGCAGAATTAGTGGTCCATTGAGTTTATTAATTTTCTCAAATAACCAACTTTTGGCCTATCGATTTTACTGATTTTCTCAAAGAAACAAGTTTTGGTTTTATTGATTCTTTCAGTTGTTCTTTTGTTCTCCCATTCATTTAACTCTGCCTTAATCATTGTTGTTTCCAAGATGAGCAGTGAAGTCCTCTATTTTTGCCCTTCCTTCTTTTTTTAAAATTTATTTTAGTTTTTTTTGGGACATGTTCAGGGAATCAAACCCAGGTCTCCCGATTGAAAGGCACGCATTCTACCACTGAACCACCCTTGCATCCCCTCCTTTTTTAATATAGGCATTTAGGGCAATAAATTTCCTTCTCAGCACAGCCTTTGTGGCATTTCATAAGTTCTGGTATGTTGTATTCTCAATTCCATTTTTCTGCAAATAGCTACCAATTTCTCTAGCAATTTCTTCTCTGACCCACTGGTTATTTGAGAGTGTGTTATTTAATCTCCATATATTTGTGAAAGTTCTTGTTCTTTGGTGGCTATTGATTTCTAGCTTCATTCCATTGTGATCAGAGAAAGTGCTTTGAAAGATTTCAATGTTTTTGAATTTATAAAGGCCTGTTTTGTGTCCCAGCATATGATCTATTCTGGAAAGTGTTCCATGAACACTAGAGAAGATTGTACATCCTGGTGTTTTGGAGTGTAATGACCTATATGTCTGGTAGGTCTAAATCATTTACCAATTTTTTTTAAAGATCTCTATTTCCTTGTTGAGTCTCTGGTTGTTTTACCTATAGTGGAGACTGGTGTTTTGAAGTCTCCTACAATTATTGTTCAAACAGCTATTGCTCCTTTCAGTTTTGCTAATGTTTTTTGTCTCTTGTACTTTGGAGCTCCTTGTTTGGGAGTGTAAACATTTATAATTGTTATTTCTTCTTGGTTAATTGTTCCTTTTATTAATATATAATATTCTTCTTTGTTTCTTATGATGTCTTTACATCTAATGTTCATTTTGTTTGATACTAGTATAGCTACTCCTGTTTTCTTTTAGTTACAGCTTGTGAAACACTTTTTTCCATCCTTTCACTTTTAATCTATTTGCATTCTTGTGTCTAAGATGAGTCTCTTATAAGCAGCACATAGCTGGATAATATATATATATATATATATATATATATATTTTTTTTTTTTTTTTTTTTTACATGGGCAAGAACCGGGAAACGAACCCGGGTCCTCTGGCCTGGCAGGCAAGCATTCTTGCCTGCTGAGCCACTGTGGCCTGCCCTGGATTATATTTCTTAATCCATTCTGCTAATCTGTATCTTTTAATTGATAAATTTATTCCATTAATATTTAAAGTTATTACTGTGAAGGCATTTTTTGCATCCAGCATCTTATCCTTTGGATTTTGTTTGTCAGATCTATATATTCTTTTCCATTTTTCTCTTTTAGGTTGTCCTTACTGGTACTCTTCAATCCTGTGCCCATCTTCAGACCTCCCTCTCCTGTCTTTTTTTTTCAACTGGTAGGACTCCCTTTTGTATTTCTTGTAGGGCTAATCTCTTTTTGACAAATTCTCTCAGCATTTGTTTGCCTGTGAAAATTTAAATCTGTTTCAGCTTTTTATTTTTAACTTTTTATCTTGAAATGATTTCAGACTTACAGGAAGTTGCAAAAATAATACAATACCCCTACAGAGAATTTCAACATACCCTACTCCCCACCTAGATACCCAGATATAACAACTCAATACTTTGTCACACTGGCTATCCCATCATCTATCTATGTATCTCTCTATCTCTATCTATATATACCATCTGTCTATTTTCTAAGCATTTGAGAATAGGTTATACACAACATGCTCCTTGAACATTTAATACTTCCATGTATATTCCCTTAGAATAAATATGTTCACTTATGTGACCCATTTAAGTATAGACAAGTTCAAGAAATTTAACACTAATAAAAAGCTTACAGTCTATAATCCATTTTTTTCCTTATGTCCTAATAATGTCCTTTGGCATTTTCGTCTCCATTATTAGTTCAGGATCATGCATTATACATTATTGTCATTGATTTTTTTTTATTTTTAACTTTTTTTATTGTATGGTATAAGCATATATACAAAGCAAAGAAATAAAAAGGAATAGTTTTCAAAGCACTCTTCTACAAGTAGTTACAGTACAGATCCCAGAGTTTGTCATGGGCTATCATATGATCCTCTCATATTTTTCCTTCTAGCTGCTCCAGAATATAGGAGGTTAGAAGGCTTAAATTTTTTTTAATCATTACAATTGACTTTTTTTCCTTCTTGTTGAAAATAACATATATACAAAAAAGCTATAAATTTCAATGCACAGCACCAGAATTAGTTGTAGAACATATTTCTGAGTTTGACATGGGTTACAATTCTACAATTTTAGGTTTTTACTTCTAGCTGTTTGAAAATACTGGAGACCAAAAGAGATATCAATTTAATGATCCAGAATTCATATTCATTTGCTAAATCCTATCTTCTCTGTATAACTCCACCATCACCTTTGATCTTTCTGTTCCTCTCTTTAGGGGTGTTTGGGCTGTGGCCCTTCTATATTTATGCTATTGGAAGAGTCTGTCACTAATATGGGGTGGGGGGGGGTGGAACTGTCTGATGTTCTGGAGAGGCTGGGCTAGGTTTCAGGACTTATCTGGACCAGGGACCCATCTGGAGGTTGTAGGTTCCTGGAAAGTTACTCTAGTGAATGGAACCCTTGTGGAATCTCATACATTGCCCTAGGTGCTCTTTAGGATTGGCTGGAATGGTCCTGGTTGGGGTTTGGCAGACATTGATAGGTAGCAATATCTAACTGATGCTTGCATAAGAGAAACCTCCAGAGTAGCCTCTTGACTCTATATGAACTCTCTGTGGCACTGGTACTTTATTAGTTACACATCTTTTCCCCCTTTTTGGTCAGGATGGAGTTGTTGATCCCATGGTGCCAGGACCAGATTCATCCCTGGGAGTCATCTCCCACGTTGCCAGGGAGACTTTCACCCCTGGATGTTATGTCCCATGTAGGGGGTAGGGCAATATTTCACTTGCAGAGATGGGCTTAGAGAGACTGAGGCCACATCTGAGCAACAACAGAGGTCCTCCAGAAGTAACTCTGAGATATGCCTATAGGTATTCTAAGCTTCTCTGCTACTGTGGTAGTTAGATTCAGTTGTCAACTTGGCTAGGTGAAGGCACCTAGTTCTGTTGCTGTGGAATGAGCCAAAGGTATGTGAACCTCATCTGTTGTTGATCACATCTGCAGTCAACTAGGAGGCCTGCCTGCTGCAATGAGTGATGTTTGACTTAATCGGCTGGTGCTTAAATGAGAGAGCTCAATGTAGCACAGCCCAAGCAGCTCGGCATGCCTCAGCACTTGCAGCTCAGCCAGGCCTTTAGAGATGCAAAAAGGAATCACCCTGGGGAAAGTTGTTGTAACCCAGAGGCCTGGAGAAAAGGCTAGCAGAGATTATCCTGAGCCTTCCCACTTAAAAAAGAACCTCAGATGAAAGTTAGCTGCCTTTCCTCTGAAGAACTAATGAAATAAATCCCCTTTTATTAAAAGCCAATTGATCTCTGTTGTGTTGCATTCCAGCAGTTGGCAAACTAGAACAGCTATCTACATAAACTTCATAAGAGTAGGCCTCATGATCGAGGGCATGGCCTATTGATTTGTGTGTCCCTAAAGTTTGACACTGTATCAGGGGATTCCCTGATGGTAAGGTTTAATAGTTGCATATTCTTTCTCCCCTCCCTCAGGGGACTTTGGCAATACTTTTTTATTATCTGCCTAATATACTCTAGGGTGTATCCAGGCATTACAATAATCTACACAGGATTAAAGAACCTCTTTCTTATTCTGAGCTCCCTGTGTTTCAGTTGTTCAAAAGAGCTATACAGATAGGTTGAATTAGATTAGGCACTTCAGAAAATCTCAGTTCCAGACCAAATTAACCTTTCTTCCATTGGTCTCAAAGAGTGTGTGTGGTTCTAAAATACAGACACTGTCTTCCTTACCCCCATGTTTTGCTTTATTTTAACACCAACCTATTTAACTTCATTCTTATCTCTACATACCAGATTTTATATCTAAAACAGCCTCTCAATATCCAGAAATAATTGCTACTCTGGGCTTAATGTGTCTGCTCTAAAAGCTTACAGTCCAGGCCCCTATTTGCTTATAAGCATTTTCTAAAGGTGACCGTACCATTCTTGTTCTTTTGTTTTTTCTGGCTTATTTTGTCTCTCCAAATGTCCCACATGTTCATTCACATCATTGCATGCCTCATAATTTTGTCCTTTTTGTAGCACCACAACCTTCATCCATAAATATACACTATCGTTCGCCATTCTACTTCTCCATCAGTGCATCCTTCAGCCACCTGCATTCATGGGGCATCATGTATAAGGCCCAAAGTCTACAGTCCATCAACATTCTCAATTTTAGATAATTTCATTGCTAACAAGAGAAAGAAAATCAATAAATACACCCTCACCAAATAGGAAATCTAAACCTCCTCTTTACTCTTGTGCCTCCATGCATTATTTACCTCTGCTGTTGCTGTGGTAGTGCTGATGGTTCCCTTTTGAACATAACTCATAGCATGCAATAGCAGTTTTCCCCCTGTACCCTGGACTTAAACACTGTACAATAATTATATGTTTGAGGTAATTCTTGTGAAGAGTAATTCATATTTCTAGGGTTAATTGTGGGATCTGTAGGTCTATGCAACCTCATTAGCTAACGGTTCACCCATCTATAGCTTCTATGTATTTCTAAATCCCTTATATTCTATATTATAAGCCTCTGCTCATACCTTTATGCTGGTCATAAAAGTGGAATCATACAGTATCTATCTTTTTGTGTCTGACTAATTTTACTCAGCATTATGTGCTCCAGGCTTATCCATCTTGTTAGGTGCTTCAGGACATCATTTTGTTTTACTGCTACATAATATTGCATCATATGTATATACCACATTTTCTTGATCCACTCGTCTGTTGATGGGCATTTAAATTATTTCCATCTTTTGGCAATTGTGAATAATGCTGCCATGAACATCTGTGTGCAAATGTCTGTTTGTGACATTGCTTTCAGCTCTTCGGGGTATATACCTAGTTGTGCAATTGCTGGGTCATAGGGCAACTCGATATTTAGTTTCCTAAGGAACGGCCAAACAGTCTCCATAGTGGCTGCACCATTAACATTCCCACCAGCAGTGCCTAAGTGTCCCAGTTTCTCCACATCCTCTCCAACATTTATAGTTTCCTGTTTGTTTAATAGCAGCCATTCTTATAGGTGTGAGATGATATCCCATTGTAGTCTTAATCTTCATTTCCTTTATAGCCAATGAAAATGAGCATCTCTTCATGTGCTTTTGAGCCATCTGTGTTTATTCTTCAGAAAAATGCCTATTCATATGTTTAGCACATTTTATAATTGGGTTTTTTTGTTGCTGTTGTTGAGTTGTATCATTTCTTTTTATATATAAGAAATCAAACCCTTGTCTGATATGTGATTTCCTAATATTTTCTCCCATTGAATTGGCTGCCTCTTCAGCTTTTTGATGATGTCTTTTGAGGTGTAGAAGCATTTTGAGGCATTCCCATTCATCTGTTTCTACTTTTGTTGCTTGTGCTTTGGGTGTAAAGTTTAGGAAGCTACCTTCTATTATTAGGTTTTGAAGGTGTTTCTCTACATTTTCATCTAGAAGTTTTTTTTTTTTTGTTTTTTTTTTTTTTTTTTTTTTTTAAAGGAAAGACAGAGAGAAGGAAGGAAGGAAGGAAGGAAGAAAGGGAAACATCTTTAAACATTTTCTGGTTTTATTGTATTCTGTTTCTCCGTTTTTGTTACATGGGCTGGGGCCGGGAATCGAACCGAGGTCCTCCGGCATAGCAGGCAAGCACTTTGCCCGCTGAGCCACCGCGGCCCGCCCTCATCTAGAAGTTTTATAATGCGAGTTCTTATATTTAGGTGTTTGATTCACTTTGAGTTAATTTTTGTGTAGGGTGTTAGATAGGGGTTGTCTTTCATTCTCTTGGCTATTGATATCCTGTTCTTCCCTGCCCAATTATTGAAAAGACTTTTATCACAGTTCAAAAGATTGGGGGACCTTGTCAACAATCAGTTGACCATAGATTTGGTGGTCTATTTCTGCACTGTTCATTTGATTCCATTGGTCAATGCTTCTATCTCTGTGCCAGTTCCATGCTGTTTTGACCACTCTGTGGCTTTATAGTAGGTTTTAAAGTCAAGGACTGTTAATCCTCCAACTTCATTCTTCTTTTTCAGGATGCTTTCAGCTATTCAGGGTCTCTTTCCCTGCCAGATGAATTTGGTAATCAGCTTTTCCAAATCTTCAAAATAGGTTGTTGGAATTTTGTTTGGTACTGTGTTGAATCTGTAGATCAATTTGGGGAGAACTGACATCTTAACTATATTTAGCCTTTCTATCCACGAGCAAGGAATGTCTTTCCACTTATTTATATCTCCTTTGATTTCTTTTGTCAATGTTATATAGTTTTGCGTGTACAAATCCCTTACGTGCCTAGTTAGGTTCATTCATAAGTACCTGATTCTTTTAGTTGCTATTTTGAATGGAATGTTTTCCTTAACTGACTTCTCAGCTAGTTCGTTGTTTGTGTATATAAATGTTACTGATTTTTGCATATTAATTTTATATCCTGCCACTGTGCTTAATTTGTTTATTAGCTCAAGTAACTTCTCAGGATCTTCCAAGTATAGTATATTTCTCAGGATCTTCCAAGTATAGTATCATATCACCTGCAAATAATGAGAGTTTTACTTCTTCCTTTCCAGTTTGGATGCCATTTATTTCTTTGTCCTGCCTGATTGCTCTAGCTAGCACTTCTAGCACTATGTTGAATAATAGTGGTGACAGTGGGCATCCTTGTCTTGAACTTGATCTCAGAGGGAAGGCTTTCATTCTCTCTCCATTGAGTATGATGCTAGCTATTCGTTTTTCATATATTCCCTTTATCATATTGAGGTAGTTAACTTTGATTCCTGTCTTTTGGAATTTTTTTAAATCAGAAAAAGATGCTGAATTTTTTCGAATGCTTTTTCAGCATCAATCGAGATGCTCATGTGATTTTTCCCTTTCTATTTGTAAATATGCTGTATTACGTTAATTGATTTTCTTGTGTTGAACCATACTTGCATTCCTGGTATAGATCCCACTTGGCCATGGTGTATAATTCTTCTAATGCACTGTTGGATTAGATTTGCTAGTATTTTATTGAGAATTTTTGCATCTATATTCAATAGGGAGATTGGCTGTAGTTTTCCCTTCTTATAGCATCTTTACCCGGTTTTGGTATTAAAATAATATTAGCTTCAGAAAATGAGTTAGGTAGAGTTCCTTTTCCCACAATATTTTGGAAAAGTTTGAACAGGACTGGTGTTAGTTCTTTCTAGAATGTGTGATAAAATTCCCCTGTGAAGCCATCTGGCCATGGGCTTTTCTTTGTAGGAAAATTTTTGATGAGTGATTGAATCTCTTTCCTTGTGATTGGTTTGTTGAGATCTTTCTTCCTGAGTCAGTGTAGCTTGTTTGTGTGTCTCCAGGAACTTGTCCATTTCATCTAAGTTGTCTAGTTTGTTGGTGTATAGTTTTTCATAGTATCCTTTTTTGATTTCTTTTACTTCTTCAGGGTCTGTGGTAATGCACCCCTTCTCATTTTTGATTTTGTTTATTTGCATCCTTTCTCTCTTTTTTCTTTGTTAGTCTCGCTAGTGGCCCATCAATTTTATTGACTTTCTCAAAGAACCAAGTTTTGGTTTTATTGATTCTTTCTCTAGTTCTTTTGTTTTCCCATTCATTTATCTCTGCTTTTATCTTTGTTTTTTTTCTTCTATTTGCTTTGGGGTTAGTTTGCTGTTCTTTCTTAAGTTCTTCCAGGTGTGCTGTTAAATCCTTGATTTTTGCTCTTTCTTATTTTTTAAATATAGGCATTTAGGACAATAAACTTGCATTTTAGCACAGCCTTTGCTACATCCCTTAAGTTCTGATATGCTGTATTCTCATTTTCATTCATCTCCAGATAGCTATTGATTTTGCAAGCAATTCCTTCTTTGACTTACTTGTTGTTTAAGAATGTGTTATTTAATCTCCATATATTTGTGAATGTTCTCATTCTTTAGTGGTTATTGAGATATAACTTCATCCCATTGTGATCAGAGAAAGTGCCTTGAATAATTTGAATGTTTTAAATTTATAAAGACCTGTTTTGTGCCCCAGTATATGATCTGTCCTGGAGAATGTTCCATGATCACTAGAGAAGAATGTATGTACATCCTTGTGCATTGGGGTGCGATGACCTATATATGCCTGTTAGGTCTAATTCATTTATCAAGTTATTTAACTTCTCTATTTCCTTGTTGATCTTCTGTCTGGTTGTTCTGTTTATAAAGAAAAGTGGTGTATTGACGTCTCCTACTGTTACTGTTGAAACATCTATTGCTCCCTTCAGTTTTGCCAATGTGTCTTATGTCCTTTGGAGCTCTTTGATTTGGAGCATAAACATTTATGATTGTTATATCTTCTTGGTGAATTGACCCTTTAGTTAGTATACAGTGTCTTTCTTTGTTTGCTACAATGTCTTTACATTTAAAGTCTATTTTGTCTGATATTAGTATAGCTACTCCTGCTTTCTTTTGGTTACAAGTTGGGTGGAAAATCATTTTCCATTCTTTCACTTTTGTTCTATTTGTATCCTTTGTGTCTAAGATGAGTTTCTTGTAAGTAGCATATAGCTGAAGTATGTTTCATAATCCATCCCACCCATCTGTATCTTTTAATTGGTATATTTAAAGTGTTGACATTCAAAGTTATTACTGAAAAAGAATTTCTTGAATCCACCATCTTATCTTTTTAATTTTATTTGTCAGATCTCTATATTGTCTTTCCTCTTTCTCTTTGTATTCTTTAAATTATCCTTAGTGGTACTCTTCAATTCTGTGCCCTCTTTCAGCCCTCCCTCTCCTGTCTTTTTTTTCAGCAGGCAAAACTCCTTTTAATATTTCTTGTAGGGGCAGTCTCTTGTTGACAGATTCTTTCAGGACTTCTTTGACTGTGAAAACTTTAGCCTCTCCCTCAGTTTTGAAGGACAATTTGGCTGGATACAGAATTCTTGGCTGGAAGTCTTTCTCTTTCAGGATCTTGAATATATCATACTACTGCCTTCTTGCCCCAGGGTGCCAGTTGAGTAGTCTGAACTCAGTCTTATTTGCTTTCCCTCATATTTAGTAGATTGTTTTTCTCTTGCTGCTTTCAGGATTTTCTGCTTCCTTTCAACATTTGACAGACTAATTAGTATGTGTCTTGGTGAAGGCCTATTTGGATTTATTCTGTTTGGAGTTTGTCAGGCTTCTTTGACTTGTATATTTATATCCTTTATGAGGGTTGGGAAGTTTTCCCCCATTATATCCACAACTACTCTTCCTAGCCCTTTACTTCTCTTTTCTCCTTCTGGGACATCAATGATTCTTATATTTGTGTGCTTTGTCTTGTCTATCATTTCTTTGAGATCCTATCCAAATTTTTTCAGCTTTTTTTGCCATTTGCTATTTTGAGTCTTTAAAGTCAGTGATCCTGCCCTCTATATCTTTTATTCTTTCTTCCGTCTCTTCAAATCTGGTGTTTTGTGCCCCTAGTGTGTTTTTTAATTTGGTCAACAGAGTCTTTAATCTCTGTGATACTTGCTATTTTTCTATTTGTTCTTTCAAATTCTTCTTTATGCTCTTCTCCTGTCTTCTTGATCCTCTTTATGTCATTTGCTATCCCACTTATTTTACTAAGTAGAGTTGTATGAACATCTTTGATTAGTTGTTCCAACATCTGTTTCTCCTCTGCAGGGCTGTATCTGTCTGCATTGCGATATGCTTAGTGATCTTCTGCTGCCTTTGTGGCATGTAAATATCTTGATTTATTTACTTTGGGAGTTGATTTCTTTCAGTAACCTAAGGCCCTATGTTTGTAGAATGGTTGTATAAGAGGGAGCAGGGCATGGGGTGGGCCACTCAGTGTGGTGATTTGTTTCAGGGCAGATTTAGGGGAAGGTTGTGGATGTTATGCTGATGCTTGTGAATGTGGGCACCCAGCGGCCAGGGAGGCCGCTGGTCTAAGGCACAGGACCCTTTGTGCACATGTGTAGAGCTGTGGCAGCAGGTTGGCATTATGCCTTCATCGACTGGGGGCAGATATGACCTGGCTGCGTAGTAAGCACTTCCTCAGAGCTGGGAAGTGGGGCTGAGGGTTGTGCACATGCATAGTTCTTAGACTGCTATAAACTGAGCTTCCCAGAGCTGAATGACATGATTAGGGGCCCATTCGCACGCATGGGCCTAGGTGTTCCATAAACTGATGCGCAGAGCTCAGGAGGAGTGGGGTGAGGCTGTGTGACACTATGGTCCGTGCAGCAAGGGTAGCCTGGATATGGAGGTTAGTGCCCGCAGCCTTTATGCAGTGGCAACAGCCTTCAAGGACCAGGGAGGGAGAGGTAGTGTTCGGGAGGTGTGCAGGAGAGGAGGGTTGGGCTGCACTTGGTGTGAGGGTGGAGGGCAGGTACGTGAACTGGGGGCTGGTGGGGTGGGGGCACCTTGAGCATGGGGAATGGGCGTGGGTGATGGGGTTCGGGAGCTTGGGATGTGGGGTGATTTGCTGGTCATTGGGCTGCACTGGTGAGCATAGTGCACCCAAGGAATGTGGCCCGGCTTACGTCCTAATCCTTGGCTCCCGTCTGTGCCCTCCCATGGGCTCTGTGCCTCCAAGCCAGGCTCCAGCTTTCTGCCTCTCAGTTCCTTGGCCTCTGCAAATAAGGCTGCCCTGGTGGTGGTGGTGTAACCTCCGGCTAGCTCTCTTCTTTAAGAGGTGTGGAAGCATCAAAAAAGGAAGAGGCAACAGAACAGTGTGCTCCAGATTCTGCTGATGCGACCTGGAGTAGGGGTGGGGGAGCAGGGCAAAGCAGACACTGCAGAACAGATGGGGGCAACAGAGGCTGCAGTAGCACCACCCCTCAGTTTTTTTTTTTTTAACTTTTTTGTTGTATAGTATAACATTCATACAAAGCAAAGAAATAAAAAGCAATAGTTTTCAAAGCACTTTTCAACATGTAGTTACAGGACAGAGCCCAGTGTCTGTCATGGACTACCATATGATCCTCTCATATTTTTCCTTCTAGCTGTTCCAGAATATAGGAGGCTAGAAGGCTTAATTTTTTTTTTATCATCACAATTGACTATTTTTTAAAAAATACCATGTATACAAAAAAGTGATAAATTTCAAAGCACAGCACCACAGTTAGTTGTAGAACATAGTTCAGAGCTTAAATGGGTTACAATTCCACAATTTCAGGTTTTTACTTCGAGCTGCTCTAAGATACTGGAGACAAAAAGAGATAGCAATTTAATGATTCAGCATTCATATTCATTTGTTAAATCCGATCTTCTCTGTATAACTCCACCATCACCTTTGATCTTTCTATCCCTCTCTTTAGGGGTGTTTGGGCTATGGTCATTCCAAATTTTTCATATTGGAAGGGTCTGTCACTAATATGGGATAGGGAGGATGGAACTATCTGATGTTCTGGAGAGGCTGGGCCCTCTAGGTTTCAGGACTTATTTGGACCAGGGACCCATCTGGAGGTTGTAGGTTTCTGAAAAGTTACTCTAGTGAATGGAACCCTTATGGAATCTTATATATATTGCCCTAGGTATTCTTTAGAATTGACTGGAATGGTCCTTAGCAAGGTCTAACTGAAACTTGTGTAAGAGCAACCTCCAGGGTAACCTCTTGACTCTATTTGAACTCTCTGTGCCACTGATACTTTGTTACACTTCTTTTTCCCCTTTTGGTCAGGATGGAATTGTTGATCCCACAGTGCTAGGGCTAGATTCATCCCTGGGAGTCATCTCCCACATTGCCCCAAGGGGGACTTTCAGCCCTGGATGTCATGTCCCATACAGTGGGAAGGGCAATGATTTCACTTGCAGAGTTGGCTTAGAGAGAGTGGGTCCCTCAGTTTTGAAAGACAATTTGGTTGGGTACAGTATTCCTGGCTGGAAGCGTTTCTCTTTCAGGGTCTTAAATATATCATACCATTGCTTTCTTGTCTCCATAGTGCTAGTTGAGTAGTTCCTTTTGTATGTAGAAGATTGTTTTTCTCTTGCACTTTCAGGATTTTCTGCTTCTCTTCAACATTTGAGATCCCCATTGAGATGCTGTTAGCTGTGGTTTTTTTTTTTTTCATATATTCCCTTTATCATGTTGAGGAAGTTCCCCTCTATTCCTATTCTTTGAAGTGTTTTCATCAAGAAAGAAAGTCAGTTGCCTTTTCTGCATCAATCAAGATGATCATGTGGTGTTCCCACTCTGACTTATTGATATGGGGTATTACATGAATTGATTTTCTTGTGTTGAAACAGCCTTGCATACCTTGAATAAATCCCACTTGGTCAACATGTATAGTTCTTTTAATGTGGTGTTGCATGTGATTTGCAGGTATTCTGTTGTGGATTTTTGTGGCTATATTCATAAAGAAATAGATGTGTGATTGTCTTGGTTTGGTATTAGGGTGAGGGTCTCTTCATAGAATGGATTAGGTAGCTTTCCTTCTTATTCAATATTTTTGATAAATTTGAGCAGGATTGGTACTAATTCTTTCTTGAATGCTTGGTAGCATTCACCTTCTTTTTTGGGAGCTTCTTCTTTCTTTCTTTTTTTGCATGAGCAGGCACCAGGAATTGTACCCAGGTCTCCTGAATGGCAGGCAAGAACTCTGCTTGCTGAGCCACTGTGACCCATCCTTTGGAAGCTTCTTGATGACTGATTCAATTTCTTTACTTGTGATTGGTTTGTTGAGGTTGTCTATTTCTTCTTGAGTCTGATGGTTGTTCATGCCATTCTAGATAGTTGACCATTTCAACTACATTATCTACTTTATTAGCATATGGTTGCTAATAGTGTCCTCTCTTTTATTTCTGTGGTGTCAGTGGTTATGTCCCTTCTTCCATTTCTGTTTATTTATTTGCATCCTCTCTCTTTTTTTTTTGTCATCCTATCTAAGGGTCCACCAATTTTATTGATTTTTTCAAAGAACCAATTTCTTGTTTTGTTGATTTTCTTGATTGTTTCCATATTCTCAATTTCACTTATTTCTGCTATGATCCTCATAATTTCTTTTCTTTTGTTTGCTTTGGGATTTGTTTGCTGTTCTTTCTCTAGTTCTTCCAAGTGAACAGTTAATTCCTCAATTATTTTCTCTTTCTTTTTTTTAATATAGGCATTTAAGGCAATACTGTTCCCTCTCAGCACTGCCTTTGCTGCATCCCATAAATTTTGATGTGTTGTGTTTTCGTTTTCATTTGCCCAAAGGATATTTAATGATTTCTCTTGTGATTTCTTCCTTGAACCACTGGTTGTTTAAGATGTGTTGTTTAGCCTCCATGTATTTGTGAATTTTCTGGTCCTCTGCCTATTATTGATTTACAAATTCATTTCATTATGATCTGAGAAAGTGTTTTATTTAATTTTAATCTTTTAAAATTTATTGAGACTTGCTTTGTGACCCAGCATATGGCTTATTCTTGAGAATGACCTATGAGCAGCTGAGAAAAATGTGTACCCTGGTGTTGTGGGGTATAAAGTGCTGTAAGTGTCTGTTAAGTCCAGTTCATTTATCATATTTTTCAAAGTCTCTGTTTCCTTATTGATCTTCTGTGTAGATGTTCTATCCATTGATGAAAGCAGAGAATTGAAGTTCCAACTGTTATGGTAGAGGTGTCTACTTCTCCCTTCAGTGTTGTTAATGTTTGCCTCATGTATTTTTGAGCACTCTGGCTTAGTGCATAAATATTTATGATTGTTATGTCTTCTTGTTGAATTGTTCCTATTATTAATACATTATGTTCTTCTTTGTCTCTTTCAATTGTTTTACATTTGATGTCCAATTTGTTGTCTAATTGTTTTACATTTGAAGTCTAGCTAACGCTGCTCTTTTCTGGTTGATGTATGAATGAAATATCTTTTCCCAACCTTTCAGTTTCAACCTATTTTTGCTTTGGGCCTCAAGTGAGTCTCCTGTAGACAGCATATAGATGGGTCCTGTTTTTTAGTCCAATCTGCCAGTCTGTGTCTTTTAACTGGGGAGACTAATTCCTGAACAGTTAATGTTATTACTGTAAAGGCAGTACTTTTTGCTACCATTTTGTCTTTTGGAATTTATATGTCATTTCTATTTTTTTCTCTTTTTACCTTTACTGATTGTCTTCATTTTGACACTCTTTTCCAGACCTCTCTTTCCTGACTTTTTGTATCTGCCCATAGTGTTTCTCTTAGTGTTTCTTGTAGAGCCAGTCTCTTAGTCACAGATTCTCTCAGTGATTGTTAGTCTGAAAATATTTTTATCTTCCCCTCATTTTTGAAGGAAAGTTTTACTGGGCATTATATTCTTGTTTGACAATTTTTCTCTTTTAGAATCTTAAATATATCATACCACTACCTTTTCACCTCCATGGTTCCTGCTGAGAAATCCACACATAGTTTTACTGAACTTCCCTTGTATGTGATAGATTATTTTCCTTTTGGTGCTTTCAAAATTCTCTCTTTGTCTTTGACATTTGACGATCTGATTAGTAACTGTCATGGAATATGTCTATTTAGATCTATTCTGTTTGGGGTGGGTATGCTGTAATTCTTGGGTCTGTAATTTTATGTCTTTTATAAGAGATGGGACATTTTCAGTGATTATTTCCTTTGGCAGTCTTCATGTTGTCATTCAACTCCCTGAGACTCTGCTCATATTTTTCATTCTTTTTCTTATATTTACTTTTGTGTGTAGGATTTCAGATGTCCAGTCCTCTAGTTCACTAATCTTTTCTTCTGCTTCTTCAAATCTATTGTTATAAGTTTCCATTTTTTAAAAATCTCTTCTATTGTGCCTTTCATTCCCATAAGTTCTGCACTTTGAATTTTCAAACATTTGAGTTCTTCTTTATGTTCACCCAATGTCTTCTTTATATCTCCCCTCTACTCAATTTGATTTTTGATGAGATTTCACATGTCTGTTTGAACATCCTGAATCAGGTGTTTCAACTCCTGTACTTCCTTTGAAGTGTTGGTTTGTTCTTTTGGGCTATATCTTCGATTTTCCTAGTATGACTCATTACTTTTTGTTGGCATCTAGGCATTTGATTTCCTTAATTATTCTGGGGTTGTTTTCACTCTTTTACTTAAGGCTTTCTTGATGAATGGCTTTGTTCTCTGTCTGTTCTTTGACATTCACTTCAACTTATTCTAGACCTCTAGCTTAGGTTCTGTTTAGCTGATCATAATTTTTCAGTTTTTATTTTTCTTTCTCTTGCCTTGCCAATATGGGGCTTTTTTTTAGGATGGTATCCTCAGATAAAATAGACCCCACTCAGATTTTCCTGGACTGGATAGGCCCATGTCTCATGAGGAGAGAATAGGTAGCATCATTTTCCCTGAGGTTGAGACCGAACATGTTGTTAAAATTTTCTATGAAACCTCTAGACTCTGTGCTTTTCCTATCCTGCCCAGCATATGTCCCTTGTCTGCCCATGGCTTTCCACCAGTTTAAGGTGATGCGGTACCTTTAATTTCAGCAGACTCTCCCTGCCAGAGGCATGGTTGAGACAGAGGTAAGGCAGTAGGGGTTCTTTGATTGCTTCTGTTTTCCAGTCCTTGTGGTCTGAATTCCTTGAGGGAGGGATTCCCCTTGAACCATGCCCTGCCAGCTTTTTCTCAGGAATGCCTTTTAGGAAATTAATCTCCTTCACCTGAATAGTTTCTGAGTCTTTCATACATGCCTTTATTCCACCCTTGCCTGTAGCAGTGCTGGTTTCTGAGAGTGCTTGTAGATCTATCAAATGAGGTGTTTAAGAAGCAAAAAAAAAATAAGAAAGCAAAAAAGCCTTTTCAGAGCCAGACTATTGCTCCTCGGGTTTGCCAATCAAGAGCTTGAGTTGGTACGTGGCTATATGTAGGTTCTATGTGTCCCCTTTTCTTGGGTCCAGCCCTTTTCCAGTATTTTATGCTCTCCAACTCAAAAAGCCTTTTTTTCTTTTCCGCCAGCCCTGCCCCCTCTCTGCTGGGGCAAAAACTTCTGGTTCCTTTAGTGCTTATTCCAGGTTTATCTGTGCTGGGGGCCTGTTTTCAGTAGTCAGAATTTGTTAATTAATTCTGTAATTGGAGCTTGGTAGAGCTAAGCTCTTGGTACTTGCAAAGTCTGTTTCCTTTCCCCACAGGGAACCAGGCTTCTCTGCCTGTCAGGGAAGGGTGCTCGCCTCCATGACTTGGGGAACTTATAGTTGTGTGTGGGATCTCAGCTGTTCCACCTGGTTCAGATTGGTGTACACTGTGTGTCTGGTCACTGGTGTTCTGCCAGCGGTTGGTTCTATACTGCTTGGGTGTATTTACTAGCTGCTCTGGAGGACAAACTAATTTCCAGACCTCACTATGCAGCCATTTTGCCCCAATCTCTATTTACTTTTTTAAAAGCAGTTTCATTGAGATATATTCATGCTTCATACAATCCATCCAAAGTGTACAATCGATGGCTTACAGTATATTTATATAGGTCTGTATTCATAACTAGAGTCAATTTTAAAACATTTTCTTTTCTCCAAAAAGAAAAATCCCATGCACCTTATACTCCTGTGTTGGTTTGAAAGAATTATGTGCCCTAGAAAAGCCATGTTTTAATCCTGACCCACTTGTAGAGGCAGCCTTTAATCTCTATTCAGCACTGCAGTTTGGAAACTTTATTAGAATATCTCCAAGGAGATGTGACACACCAATTGCAGGTATTAATTTGATTAGATGGAGATGTGACTCCACTCATTCCAGGTGGGTCTTGATTAGTCTACTGGAATCCTTTAAAAGAGGAAACATTTTGGAGAAAGCATGAGAGAGTCACTAGAGAGCCATGAGACCAAGCAGAGCCCAGGCAGCCAGAGACCTTTGTAAATGAAGAAGGAAAATGACCCTGGGGGAGCTTCATGAAATAAGAAGCCTGGAGAGACAGCTAGCAGATGTTGCCATGTTTTCTATGTGTCTTTCCAGTTGAGAGAGAAACTCTGAATGTCATCGGCCTTTCTTGAGTGAAGGTAACCTCTTTTTGGGGCCTTAATTTGGACATTTTTCTAGTCTTACTTTAATAGGGACAATTTCACGGCTTTAGGATTATAAACTTGCAGCTTAAAAAAATCCCCCTGTTAAAAGCCACTCCATTTCTAATATATTGCATTCTGACAGTTAGCAAACTAGAAGAGATTTTGGTGCTGGAGAAATGGGATGCTGCTGTGGTTTGCAAATGTCAAACATGTTGGAATGGCTTTTTAAATGGATAAGAGGAAGATTTGGAAGAGTTGTGAGAAGCTTGATAGAGAAGGCCTAAAATACTCTGAATAAACTGTTGGTAGAAATGTAGACTCTAGGGATGCCTCTGGCAAGGCTCTAGACAGAAAATGTGAGGCATGTGTTATTATTGCAAACTGAAAGGGAGGCAATCCTTGTTTTAAAATGGCAGATAATCTGACAAAATTGACTAGTGGCTTTGGCTGGAAGGCAGTTTTTAAAAGCAATGAACTTGGATATTTAGCAGAAGAGATTTCCAAATTAAATGTGTAAAGTGCAGTCTGGTTTCTCCCTGCAGCTTATAGTGAAATGCAGCAGGAAAGAGATAAGCTGAGAACTGAACTCTTGGGTACAAAGAAACCAGAAATTAATGTTCTGGAAAATTCTGGTCTTCTAGGAAGGGAGACCCCAGAGAATAGTGCCCCAAGTGAGGATTTAACCAAATGTAGAACCAGTCAGCCACTTCAGAAAAAGCCAGGATTAGAAATGGAGTTATCCAGGAAGGATTTGTGGAAACTCCTTTTATCTGATGGGCACAATCGTTGCTTACTACATAAAAAGCCAACAAGAGTGTTGTGGAATCTGTATAAACACAATGACTGCCAGTCTGGGCTGAGAGGAACAGAAGAG
Source organism: Tamandua tetradactyla (assembly GCF_023851605.1). Classification (NCBI taxonomy): domain Eukaryota; kingdom Metazoa; phylum Chordata; class Mammalia; order Pilosa; family Myrmecophagidae; genus Tamandua; species Tamandua tetradactyla. The sequence goes on from NC_135344.1 coordinate 64,075,666, forward strand.
GGACCCATTGGAGGAAAATCACTTCAGAGACAAAACTATGGAAGCTAAAGTTTAAAGTCAATAAGCTTTGGGCCAGAAGAACAGATCCACCCAAGCACTTGTAGAGGGTGAATTTGCCCCAAAGGCAGAGGATAGATCTTCCATATCATTGCATCGGAAGAGTTGTGCCACTTCAGGCATTGGAGAGGGTGGAGTACATTCCTTGGGGGTTGGGGAGAGACTGGCTGCCACCCATGGTGGGGTTGAGTGTGTGCCCCAGAAGTGGCAGAGAACCCTAGCCCCAATTCTTGGAGAGGGTGGAGCTAAAAAAAAAGGTTGTCTCCCCAATATCCCCCTAGGTTGCATTCAGTTTGTGCCAGTTTGAAAGGATTATGTACCTTAGAGAAGCCATATTTTAATCCTGATCCAATCTTGTGGGACCAACAGTTTCTTTTAATCCCTATTCAATGATGTAGGTTAGAAGGTTTTAATTAGATTATCTCTGTGGAGATGTGACACACCCAATTGTAGGTATTAACTTTTGATTAGATGGAGATGTGACTTCACCCATTCTAGGTGGGTCTTGATTAGTTTACTGGAATTCTTTTAAAGAGGAGACATTTTTGGAGAGAGTCTCAAGACAGAGCTGCAAGAGAGCCATGAGACCTAAGAGTCCACAAAGCCAGATACCTTTAGAGATGAAGAAGGAAAACACCCCTGGGAGGGGCTTTATGAAACAAAAAGCCTGGAGAGAAGGCTAGCAGAAATCACCATGTTTGTCATGGCCTTTTCAGTTCGTAGAAAAACTCTGAACATCACTGGCCTTTCTTAAGTGAAGATAACATCTTGTTGGTGCCTTAATTTGGACATTTTTATAGAATTGCTTTAATTTTAATTACTTTGATTTCACAGCTTGAGGACTGTAAACTTGCAACTTAAAAAATTCCCCCTTTTAAAAGCCATTCCATTTCTGGTATTGCATTCTGGCAATTAGCAAACTGGAACACCCTCTTGTTATTGGCACTGAGCATTAGTTTTGTACTTTTTACAAAAAATGGAAGAATATTCAAATATTACTGTTAACTACAGCCCATAGTTTGCATTATGTGTATTTTGCCATATACCACCCTATTCTTAACACCTTATAATAGTTTAGATGTTGTAGTTATGAAAGAACAATCTTATATGTGCACTATTAACCAAAAGAATTGTCCACAATAAATTAACTACGTTATCTATGTTTCATCCTCTGTCTTTCCTTCTAATAACATACACAACCCAAAACTTCCCTTTTCAGTCACAATCACATACAAAATTCAGTGCTGTCAGTTATACTCACATTGTGCTGCTATCACCTTTATCCATCTCCAAACATTTACAATCAACCTACTTAAAAGTTCTGCACAAATTAAGCATGAACTCCCCATTCTCTACTATCATCCTGTCTCCTGGTAACCTATATTCTAGATTTTAACTCTGTGAGTTTGCTTATTATAATTTGATCATATTAGTGAGATCATGTCATATTTGACCCTCATGTCTGGTTTATTTCACTTAACATGATGTCCTCAAGATTCATCTTGTTGCCACATGCATTAGGATGTCATTCTTTCTTACAGCTGAATAATGTTCCATCATATCTATGTACCACATTTTGTTTATCAGTTGTTGGACATTTGGGTTGCTTCCATCTTTCAGCAATTGTGAACCATGCCACTATGAGCATCAGCATGCAAATGTCTGTTCAAGTCCTGATTTCACTTTTTATGGGTATATACATGGCAGCATGATTGCTAGATCATGTGACAATTCTATACTTAGCTTCCTGACAGTATTCCTGTAAAATAGCTGTGCAATTTTACATTCCCACCAGCACCAGCATTCCTATTTCTCCATTCCTCTCCAGCACTTGTAGTTTTCTGTGTGTTTTTTAAAATAGTGGCCATTCTATAGATATGGAATATCTCATTGTGGCTTTGATTTGCATTTCTCCAACTGCTAATGATTTTGAGCATCTTCTTATGTGCTTTTTGGCCATTTGTTTGTGTTCTTTGGAAAAATGTCTATTCAAGACTGTTGCCCAATTTTAATGGCTTGTTTGTCTTTTTATTTTGAGTTGTAGGATTTCTTTATATATTTTGGATATTAAACCCTTATCAGATTTGTGGTTTCTAAATATTTTCTCCCATTCAGTAGACTGCCTTTTCATTTACTTGACAACATCCCTTGAAGCTTGAAGTATTTAATTTTGAGAAAGTCCAATTTATCTAATTTTTCATTTGTTTTGGTATATGTTTTGGGTATAAAGCCTAAGAAATAGTTGCCTACCACAAGATCTTGAAGATGCTTCCCTACATTTTCTTCTAGAATTTTTATGGTCCTGGCTCTTATATTTAGTTCTTTGATCCATTTTGAGTTAATTTTTGTATAAAGTGTGAAGTAGGGGGCCCTCTTTCATTCCTTTGGATATGGATCATATCATATCCACTGGCTGAAGAGAATATTCTGTCTCAGTCAAGTGGACTTGCCAGCCTTTTCAAAAACCAATTGACCAAACACACACTCACACACACACACACACACACACACACACAATCAATTGACCATACCTATGAGAACCTCTTTCTGAATTCTCAATTCAATTCTATTGGTCAATATATCTATCTTTATCCCAGTACCATGCTGTTTTGACCACTTTAGTTTTGTAATATGCTTTAAAATCTGGAAATGCGAACTCCCAACTTCTTTCTTTCTAAAAATGTTTTTGGATATTCAGGGCCCCTTATGCTTCCAAATAAATTTGATGATTGGTATTTTCATTTCTGCAAAGTAGGCTGTTGGAACTTTGACTTGGATTTTCTTGAATCTGTACATCAATTTGGGTACATTTGACATCTTAATGATATTTAGTCTTCCCATCCATGAACTTGGAATGCTCTTTTATTTATTTAGTTCTACTTTGACTTATTTTAGTAATGTTTTGTAGTTTTTTTGTGTACAGGTCCTTTACATCCTTGGTTAAATTTATTTATTTGCTACTATAAGGGGAATTTTTCTTGAAATTCTTCAGGTTGCTGATTACTAATGTATAGAGACCCTACTGATTTTTCTGTGTTGATCTTGTATGCCATTGGTTTGCTGAACTTGTTCATTAGCTTTAGTAGCTCTGTTATAGATTTTTTTAAAAAATAATTTTGTAATTTTATTTTTTTAAATACCAAAAAAAAACCACCAAGCAAATGCAAACATTCCTATTTTGATCATTCCATTCTACATATATAATCAGTAATTAACCATATCATCACATAGTTTCATATTCATTATCACGATCATTCTTGGAACATTTGCATCTATTCAGAAAAGGAAATAAAACGAAAACAGAAAAAAAAATTATACATACCATACCCCTTACCCCTCCCTTCCACTGATCACTAGCATTTCAAATTAAATTTGTTTTAATGTTTGTTCCCTCTATTATTTTTATTCCATATGTTCTACTCATCTATTGACAAGTAGATAAAAAGAGCATCAGAGATTTTTTGGGACTTCCTATATAATTTCATCTGTAAATAATGAAAGTTTACTTCTTCATTTCTAATTTGCATGCCTTTTCTTTCTTTTATTTTTGATTAATTGCTCTAGCTGGAACTTTTAGCACAATGTTGTATAACAGTGGTGACCATGGGCATCCTTGTCTTGTTTCAGATCTTACAGGAAAATTTCAGTCTTTCACTATGGATTATGATGTTGGGTTTTCTTCTATGCCTTTTATCATGTTGAGGAAATTTCCTTCTATTCCTATATCTTGAAGTGTTTTTAGCAAGAAAGGATGCTGCATTTTTTCAAGTACCTTTTCCACATCAATTGAGATTTGCTACGTGGTTTCTCCCCTTTGATTTGTTTATGGGGTATATATTAGTTTGTTAAGCTGCTGGAATGCAGTATGCCAGAAACAGAATAGCTTTTATAAAGGGAATTTATTACATTACAAGATTGCAGTTCTAAGGCTAGAAAATGTCCAAATTAAGGCACCAACAAGAGGTTACTTTCACTCAAGAAAGGCTGACGTCATCTGGAATACCTCTGTCAGCTGGGAAGGCATGTGGCTGACATCTGCATGTGGCTGGCATCTGCTGGTCCTTTGCTCCTGGGCTGTAGTGTTTTCAGCCTCTATTTCCTGTGGTTTCCTCTCTAAGCATCTGTGGGTATTCACTTAGCTCCTCTGGGACACAACTCTGGGTTCTGGCTTGCTTAGCCTCTCATGGAAGGCACATGGCAATGTCTGCTGGGCCCTGCCTGTGTCTAGGCAACTGTTGTCCCTGTTGACACTCCAGCCATCTCCAAACAATCATGTCTCTGTAAGCTTCGAAGCAACAGTTCTCCAAGTGTCTGCATCTCTAAGCGTCTCTATCATTTCTGAGGTTTCTCCAAAATGTTTCCCATTAAAGACTCCAGTAAACTAACCAAGACCCACCCTGAGTGGGCAGAGTCACATCTCCATCTAATCAAAAGGTCCCACCCACAATTGTCACATCTCTGTGGAGATAATCTCAACAAAAGGGTTTCCACCCTATGGTATTGAATGAGGATTAAAGAAATATGGCTGCCCCCCATAAGACTGGATCTGGAAAAAGACATGGCTCTTTTGGGGTACACAACAACTTCAAACTGGCCAAGGGTGTATCACATTGATTGATTTTCTTGTGTTGAACTACACTTGCATATCTGTAATAAAACCCACTTGATCATGATTTATAATTCTTTTAATGTGCTATTGGATTCAGTTTGCTAGTATTTTGTTGAGGATTTTGTGCATGTATATTCATGAGGAATATTTGTCTGTAGTATCTTTATCTGGCTTTGGCATTAGGGTGATGTTGGCTTCATAGACTAAGTTAGGTCATGCTTCCTCCTCTTCAACTTTTTGGAAGAGTTTGAGTAGGATTGGTTTTATTTCTTCTTGGAATGATTGATAGAATTTAGCTGTGAAGCCATCTGGTCCTGGGCTTTGCTTTTTTTGGGAAACTTTTTTGATGACCAATTCAGTCTCTTTATTTGTAATTGAGCTGTTGAGGTCTTCTGTTTCCTCTCAAGTCAGTGTAGATTGTTCCTGTGTTTCTGAAAATTTGTCCATTTCATCTAAGTTGTCTTATTTGTTGGCATACTTTGTTCATTTTATCCTCTTATGATCCTTTATATTTCTGTGGGGTCAGTAGTAATGTCCCCCTCTCATTCTGATTTTGTTTATTTGTATCGTCTCTCTTTTATCCTTTGTCAGTTTAGCTAAGGGCTCATCAACTTGGTTGGTGATCTCAGATAACCAACTTTTGGTTTTCTTGATTCTCTCTATTGTTTTTTTTTTAATTGTCAGTTTCATTTATTTCTGCTCTAATTTTTATTATTTCTTTCCTTTAGTTTAGTTTGCTGTTCTTTTCCTAGTTTCTCCATATATACAGTTGGTTCTTTGGTTTTAGTTCTTTCATTTTTTTTTTTTAATGTAGGCATTCAGGACTATATATTTCTGTCTCAGAACTGCATTCACTACATCCTATAAGCTTTGTGTTGTGTTCTCATTTTCATTCATCTTGAGATATTTACTGATTTCTCTTCGTAATTTCTTCTTTGACCCACTGATTGTTTGATAGTGTGCTGTTTAATTGCCATACATTTGTGAATTTTCTCATTCTCTGCCTTTATTGATTTACAGCTTCATTCTATTATGGTCAGAGAGAGTGCTTTGTAAAATTTCAATCTTTTTACAGTATTGAAACTTGTTTTGTGACCCAACATGTACTCTATCCTGGAGAATGATCCATGAACAATTGAGAAGAATATATATCCTGGTGTTTTGGGGTGCAGTGTTCTGCATATATTTTTAGCTCTAGTTAATGTATCATATTATTCAACTTCTCTGTTTCCTTATTGCTTCTCTGAGTGTTGTATCTATTGATGAGAGTGGTGTGCTGAAGTCTCCAACTATTATTATAGAGATATTTCTTTTTCCCTTCAGTTTTTTCAGTGTTTGCGTGTGTATTTTGGGGCACCTTGGTTAGCTGCACACTTATTTATGATTGTTATTTATTCTTTTGTAGACTGTGTCTTTTATTAATACATAGTTTACTTCTTTGATTCATAACAGTTTTGAATTTAAAGTCTGTTTTATCTGATATTAGTATAGCTACCCAGCTCTCTTTTTGGTTACTGTTTGCATAGGTTATCTTTTTCCAAACTCTTACTTGCAACCTACTTGTGTCCTTGAGTTTAAGGTGTGTCTTTTGTGGAGAGCATAAGATGGATCATACTTTTTGTTTTATCCACTCTGCCAATCTATGCCTTTTTATTGAAAGAATTTAAGCCATTCATATTCAATGACATTACTGTATCAGCAGTACTTATTTCAACTATTTTATCCTTTGATTTTTCGTATGTCATATCTTATTTTTGCCTCTCTTTTTTTGCCTTTTTAGTTACCCTTATTAATAATCTTCATTTCTACCCTCTTTTCCAAATCTTTCTCTTTGTCCTTTCCTTTTAGCCTGAAGAACTTACATTAGTATTTCTTGTAGAGCAAGTCTCTCATTAATAAACTCTCTTAGTTTCTGTTTATCTATGAATATTTTAGACTTTTCCTCATTAAAAAGTTTTTTTTTTTGGTTTTCTTTTTTTCCTCTCTCATTTTTGAAGGAAAGTTTTACTAGATAAACCTTTTGGGCTGGCAGGTTTTCTCTTCCAGTATCTTAAATGTCTCTTACCACTGCCTTCTTGCCTCCAGGGTTTCTGCTTAGAAATCCATAGCCTCATTGTGTTTCTCTTGTATGTGATGAATCACTTTACTCTTGCTACTTCCTGGATTCTCTCCTTATCTTTGGTGATTGACATTCTGATTTGTGTGTGTTTTGGAGTTGGCCTCTTAGGATTTGTTCAGTTTGGAGGACATGGCCCTTCTTTAACGTGTATATTTTTGTCCTTCATAATGGTGAGGAAATTTTCGGCTATTATTTCCTCAGAGATTCATCCTGTACCTGTTCCCTTTTCTTCTCCTTTTGGGCCACCCATGATGTTTGTGCACTCTGTGCTGTCATTCATATCCTTGAAACCTTGATCAATGTTTACCATTCTCTTCTCTATCTGTTCTCCTGTCTGTAGAATTTTTTAAATTAAAAACTTTTTTTTTAACATGAGCAAGTACTGGGAACCGAACCTAGGTCTCCGGCATGGCAGATGAGAACTCTGCCACTGAGCCGCCATGGCCCGCCCTGTCTGTAAAATTTTAACTGTCCTATCTTTTAGGTCACGGATTCTTTCTTCCGCTTGTTCAAATCTCTGTTGCTCACCTCTAGTGTATTTTTAATCTCTTCTATTGTGTCTTTCATTCCCATCGTTTTTATGTTTCTTTTTATGTTTTCATATTTTTCTTTGTACTCACACACTGTCTTCTTAATGTATATATTTTTTATTTCTTAAGCCACATTTCTTTCATCTCTTTGAATTATTTAGGAGATTTGTTTGAACATCTTTGATTAGTTGTTTCAAATTCTGTGTTTCCTCTGAAGTTTTAAATTGTTACTTTGACTGTGCCCTATCTTCTAGTTTCTTAGTATGGCTTGTAATTTTTTGCCGGTGATCAGATTTTTTCAGATCTTATTCATCTGATTCTTGCCCTGGTTATGTGTTGTACCAGTTTGAAACTGTGTGTGTCCCAGAAAAGCCATATTCTTTAATCCTGATTTAATATTGTAAATGGAATTGATTACATGGAGATATAACCCACTTAATTGTGGGTGGGACCTTTTGATTAGGTGATTTCCAAGGGATATATGTCTCTGTCCATTCAAGAAGGATCTTCATTCATTTACTGGAGTCCTTTCAGAGAGGATCATTTTGGAAAAAGCTTCAGAAGAGAAGCATCAATTGAAATAATCATGTGCTTTTAAATTTTTCTTTATTAATTGCATTCATTATTTTCTTATGTTGAACAATATAGTTTAATGTACTGTTGAATTTGGTTTGCTAGTATTTTGCTGAGAATTTTGCATCTATGTTCATGAGAGATATTGACCACAGATTCAGGATTCTCAGCAAACATCAAGCAGGATAAATACCAAAAAACTACATTTAGACATATCATATTCAAACTGTACTTGTTTCATAACTGGTGTTCTCAGATTTACAAGATAAGCATCTTCAAATTCGTTGTTATTAACATCATGTATCCTTTTCTATCACTCTTTGTTTTGTTTCTACCTTTGTTCTATCATCATATCTTTGAATTATAAGTATATAATTAAAAAATGGTCTTATTTGCCTTATAGTTCAGGATTTATATAGAATTACTATAATTTTCAGGTGGGAATATTGACAAAAAAGGTTGCTCCTTGTTCATCAACTGCATTTGCAGATTACTTCATCTTTCAGAGCCTTGTCTGAATGAACCAGTTATTGTTTCATCCTGTTCAGTCCAACTTTCCTTGGGAGGAGCTAGAGTAACAGTAAAGTTAAAAAATAGGGAAATACTGATGCTGCTAACTGTTTTCTCTGCATGGGTCCTTCTCCAAGAGGTTTTCCTGTCACTGAAACTGGAGTAAAGCCTTCAAAACACAGATCTTAACTCATAACCCCCATTGCTAAGAAAGTGCCAATGGACTCCATTTCTTTTAAGGTAAGGACCATGGCCTCCACTACCCCATATATGTAATTAACTGCCAATCTCTGATCTTCAACTTAAAAAATGTTCATTTAAATCTTTACTAGTCAATTAATGAAAATTGTTACTCATGCTGACTTAAAACATAAAATACTACTCTTTTCTATAACTGGAAGTCTGGAGCTTTGCCAGGGCCAGTCATGGTGAGGAAACTGGCTTAGTGATGCAAGAATGTCCATGGTTCTTTTAGTGTCTCTTTTCTGCCACCCTCAGCATTTGCTTTCTCCTGAACTTGCGTCCCCTTATGCCTGCAAGATGGCAGCTAATGGCAATCAGAGCCATGCATTTCCTGGTTCATGTCTAGCAAAATTAAACATAGAATACAAGGCTTTTCCTTCAGTCTGATGGTACCAACTTAGGTGACATTCCCACTCTATCCGTAATAGTCATCGGGGGAGTGCTCTGCATTGACTGGTTTAGAAACTAATCAAGATCTCTTCTGGAGTTGGGGGTGGATGTTACTGGAACAAAGTCAAGGTTGTATTAGGATGGAGGAAGGAGGCGGTGGAATTCAGGTGGGCAACTAACAGTGTCCATTACTGATAAATACTGTAGGCAAAGGGCTTGGCGTGATAGCAAGAGGAAAAGATGAACAAAACCTCTATAATCTCATAGAGATTATAGAATAAATAAGCACAATAAGAAGGCATGAATGTTAAACAGAAGTATAAACCATGAGGAATATTTTCCTTTTTGGTGATGGGGGTTGGAAGGGCAAAAGTATCAGTTTTGCTGGCTGTCTTCTTTTGTGGTTTGTGCTCCTTGCTGCTCAGTGGCCCTCAATGAAGAGGCTGATTAGATGACGTTGGGCAGGGAAGTTTTATCTTCCCTGCCTTGGAAGCTTCCTCCCCTGCCTTCCCTGATAAACCTAGATGTAAACTTCTTCCATATACTTGAACGAAAATATAGGTAGTTCTTTACAAAATGGTCCAGATAAAATATTCCTAAAGTTATACTGAACTGCGGAGAATGTCAGCTTTAGCTTCAATTCCACTGTGTCCTACAAAATGAGACCCATTACCTAAACCTGGAAGGCTGTCCCACATGGATGCCCCCCTGTTTCCTAACTCTTCCTTTTCTTTCTCAAATTTTCTTCATTTTTTTCCCCTGTAGGTTTCACTGTGCCTTTCTATTGTCCTGGCCATATCTTGGGATGTTTTCTATATATCCCTTCCATCTCTTCAAATATTTGAATATCCCTTTATTTATTCCCTCCTGGTGTTTTCTTAATCCCACTGCCTCCATTATCCAGCAAATGCTAGAGCTTTCTCTTCTGCTCAGTATCGTTGGTCTTGCAGAGGGAGGGCTGAGGATGATCCCAGGCATGGATATAATGTGGGGGGGCGGGGGGAGACAACTCATAAGAGGTTAGCTTTTACTCTATTTCACAACTGGCTTTCTCCTGCAGTATGAAATTGGTGTCTCTCTACCAGCGAATGGGTTTTTTATTCCACATCAAATCAGGAATTAGTATTTTTTTCTAATACTGAGACAGCACTTACCTTCCTTCTTGCTCTGACTTGTATTATAAGACACCATCTTGTATGCTGTTAATAAATGGCAACATACTCAATTTACTCTTGAATCCCTAGGTTTTATCTATGACCAGTGAGGTGAAGGATTGGACTGGGTACTAGAAAGAAAGGCCTGTGATCTCGTGCTACAGGAAAGAAATGTGCTACAGGACTGGACTTCAGAGATGAGATGTGTGGTTAGTAAGGAAAGGGGGGGATGGGAAATTCTAGGGCTGAGGGAAGAGTTTGTATCTTAGTTTCTTAGGGCTTCTATCACAAAGTATCTCAAACTGGATGGCTTAAAATAACATATTTACTGTCTGAGTTCTCGAGGCTAAACTTTTGGAATCAAGGTGTCAGAAGGGCCATGCATCTCTGAAGTCTGTCTGGAAGAATCTGTTCCATTCACCTATCCTGGCTTTTGCATCACTGCTGGCAGTCCTTTGTGTTCCTTGGCTTGTGACATAACTTAGTCTTTGCGTTTGTGGTCACAGGGCCATCTTCTCATTCTGTGTCTGTCTCTAAACATGGCATTTCCTCCTTCTGTCTCTGTCTGTGTCTGCTCTCCCCTCCTATAAACGTCCAGTTTACTCCACTATGAGCTCATTTCAACTTGCCTAATTCTGTCTATAACCACCCTATTTCCAAATTAGGTCACACTCTGAGGCACTGGGCTTTAGGACTTCAATATGTCATTTTTTGGGGTACAATTCCACCCATAGCAGTTGGATATAACAGGGAGCCATGAAAGTTATCCATGCAGAAAAGTTATCCTTGAAAGACTAAACTATAGTTTGTCAATTTGTTAATACAAGGATACTTAAATCTCTCTTGTCTTTTTTATTCTGGTATAAAATACTTACGCATGAAAATATTTTTAACTGAGTCTAGCAGGGAAGGATTTCCCCAATCTTAGTTTTAATTCTTGACTTGACTCCTTCATAGGCAGAAGTGACAAATGAATCTGGTTTTAATTACATTAATTCTTTCAGTTTAAAAATAGAGATAGATGATGATGCCATGTTCTTAATCAACAGCTCAGAGTGGAGATAGCGGTTAGTGGGTGAGAGTACAAAGAATTTTGTTGAAGAGAATTATCGCTAATAAAGTGTATTTGATTTTAGTTATGTCTTAATTTTTCATGTGCCAAATTAAAGTTCTAGGCTAAGGAACTAATTTCATATCCTGATGATTTCCCCAAAGTATAAATCATTATATGAGAATTCTCCTAAAGCCTAGTAATATAAAACTTCGAGCCATACAAATTCTGCATATTAAAATGATTGCACTTCTTTACTGCCTCTCATCCTTCTCTCTTGCCTATCTGACACTTTACTGCTAAATGAAATTAAAGGAGCTCTCAGACACCTTGACCTTACATTTCATGGAAAGATAATTAAAATGCCTGTGGAAAATTTGTTACAACCCTTGGTTAGGTTTGGGGACAGTTGAATATGTGCTCCTCTGGCCTGCCTTTTGATGATAATAAAATATTTAAAATAAGTGTACCTAAAATAAAAAGGACCATTGCCTTAGTCCAGAAGAGTTCCTTGGTTGCATATTTTGTGACTGAAGCATCCTGTTGTGGAGGGAGATACCAGAAATGGTGTTGTCTGTAGGCATTTGTGGTCAATCAAAGCCAATATCAGCTTACTGTTCTCTGAGATCTTCAAAGGAAAGTCTATCAAATTATGTCAGGGAATAGTGTCTTTCCCCTTGACCGCCTGCCTTAAATCTTGTAAAAATGTGTTTATGTCCTAGATTTATTAAGAGAGTATGTTAAATGACAGATTCATCAAATATTACATTTGGAAGATGTCTTGGATATCAATTAGTCCAATTCTGTGTTTTGTTCATGAGACAAGTTAGAGAGCTTGGAGTCAGATTGCATTTCCTTTTTTTTTTTCTTGTAGCCAAATAGTTTAATAAGCCAGAGAGCCCCAGGAGTTCTAGGTTGGATGCCACCGAGCTCCAGGAATTCTCAGCTGGATGCTGGATAGCCCTGGGAATTCTCTGCTGGATGCCAGAGATCCCCAGTAATTCTCAGAGAACCTGAGGCTTCAAGCAGGGGATGGTGCCATGAAAGTTCTTGACTCAGCTGCAGGAAAGGACTTGTAAACTAGTCAGTGGGTACAGCCAAAGAATCCTAGGACTAGCTAGTGCATACAGCTCAAAACTTTAATGTGTAGTGAAAGTATATGCTTGAATAATAAGTGTGGGCATTCTCCAAAGGAGAAGAAGCTTCAGATTAAATTTTGAGGAATGGATTTAAAAAACAAAACAAAACAGAAGTTAGGGAATAGAACGTGGTTATGAGTTGCTCTCAGTACAAAGAAAGGCTTAGATTTGAAAAGTTAAAAGGGCAGCAGGGAGACCTGCAGGCTGAAGAAGTCTAAAAGAACATCGTTGAAGCTTGTAAATGTTAAATTTCAATTTAGAACATGTCCTTAGAAGTGTCAGGTTGGGTACTTGATATCCTAATTTGGGAGAAAATCACCGGCAGTAGTGATTAGGGCAAGGGTGGAAGTTAGTCTTCAGGAATATTCATCTTTTCACAGTGTTACTTAATCCACACCACTTCTGAAATTCAAGAATGTCTAATCCTTTATTTAAAATGATGGCTGTATTCAGGTATGCCTTAGTTCCCCTGCAACTGGCTATAAAACAAATTCCACATCATGAAATTATTTTCTTACTGATTGGCATAATGAGATTGGACTTGTTCTCCCAGGGAAATATTTTGGTTTCAATATTAAATACAAAGCAAGCCCCCTGACAAAACTCTAAACATAAAATATTCTATTGCTTTTTAGAATCTTATATTACATAGAACTAAAAATCACGTAAAATGTTAATGACCTCAAGTCTGAAAACACGGATACCTAACTAGAAATTTTTATTTCTGGCAGATTTCTGGGACTAGAGTTGTTTGAAGGAAATATAACTTTTAAATGACCTGCCTTCCCAGGCAGTTTTTACTGACAGAAAAGTATTAAGGAATATATGACTTTTATTACCACATAAAAATTAATATAAACCCATGGGTTAAAACAATACCCATTCATTATCTCAAAGTTCTGTGGGTTGAGAAGTTGAGGCGGGCTTCTCTGCTCATGGTGGGTCTCACAAGGCTGAAATCAAGATGTTGGCTGGGCTGGGCTCTTGTGGAAGCACTGGATAAGAATCTGTGCCCAAGCTCATTGTTGTTGGCAGAATCCAGTTACTTGCACTTGTACGTCTGAGGTTCTCATTTTCTTACTGGCTTCAGCTGTGGGCTGCTCTCCTTCTCACATGGCTTACTCCATCGTCAAGCCCAGGGTGCATCAAGTCTTCTCATCCTTTGACTCTCTGGCATTCCTTCCTGCTACCAGCTGGAGAAAACCCTTTGCTTTAAAGGGCTCATGTGATTTAGGTTAAACTCCCTTTTGTCTTAGAAGATAACACTTGTGGTATGTTCACAGATCCCACTCAACAGTCAGCAGAGAAGAGACTATACAAGGACAAGTCTCTTTGAAGGTTGTAGATTCTGCTTCCAACCTCAAGGGATCCACTTGGATCTCTAGAACCCTCAAAATATTTGCCTTTAAAAACCCATGGTCACGAACTAAAACTTGTACAGATGTTAGTTTCTACATTGTTTCCTTAGCTAAGGCATTTTCAATTGGTCTATTTGATCAGTATTGCAAAGAGTTTTAAACTGTTTAATGCTTAGCTCAATTTAATGCTTAGTTTAATATTTATTGCTTTCTGACTACAAATGAACTTTAATCATATATACCATACCTATGTAAATACATAATACATAATCTAAGTGACAAATAATTGCTACTGATACTTTTGGCATATTTTCTTTCAATATTTTTTACACGCGTGTGTATGTCATATATTTAGTTTCAGTCAATCTTAGGGTCACATCATCCTTATTTTACATTCTTAGTTTTCATTATTTTTATATCATAGCCACTCCTTATGCCATTTAAAACTCTTGATAGGCATTCTATTAATAGATGGATAATAAATGCTGCCTATTAATCCTTTTAATTTGTTTTCTTCTTGACTCTGATGATACTAACTTTCCATAAGATGGAAAATAGCCACTATAATTTAAAGATTCATGCATATAAATTATTATCTCCGTGAAAGGGAAGTTTTACAAACTGAATTTTCTTTAAATGGATGCATACAACTACTTTGATGAGAATGTATCTGTGCAGATGGTAGGAAATTCCCAAATGAATATTTAAACCTTTTCCTTTAAAGATTTTCATTATTTTTTTCTTTAGAATGTTGAGGTTAAATTTGAATCAACCTTTGATCACTCCTTGAATGAAACAGATCCATCTAATAATAGCACACAGAAGCATTTGGTTTAAAGTAATCTCTACTTCTACTGCAAACAAAAAAAGACTTAAGGGGTCCTTAGGAACAAAAAGAATTATTCTACATTAAGTAGCATTGCTGTTAAAGCATAATTATCTTTGCATTATGATCATATTCTATCTTATTTAGAAATCTCAGGCATATTTGTTTCAGTAATGTGGAATTTCTATTGCCAAAGTGACTATTATTTATTTGTTTAACCCTATCATTATTAGCCTTGAGCAAATGCATTGCTTTTGTCATGGAAAATAGTTACTTATCATGAGATAGTTGAATTTTTGCTTTTAAAAGATCTCATGCTTCACATTTAATTTTGAAAATACTATAATTCAATAACTAATGTTGTTGATTATTTCATTAATTTGATAATTGTTAGTCTAAAAATTTGGTAGTTTTTCAACATCATGGGTCCTATAGTTGATTCAGAAAATTTTGTGGAATCACAATGTTAATTGGACTACTGGTCTTATTCCATTTTCACTTCAGATTTGACTTGCTCTGATCTTAAATTACTTAGATCAGCAGGTTAAGAGAGTATAAGTATAGTATAAGTAAACTTCCAATCCACTGTGACTTCAGTCCCCAATTTGATTTCTAGTGAAAAATGGGAGAAAATCATGTGTTTCTTTTCTATGCTTTTCAGTGCTTTTAGGGACTGCAAAAGTTCTGTTTTGTCCATGTGGTTGATTTGAAGCATATTATACTTTCAAAATCTCTTGAAATATTTACAGATGATGAATCTGCAGCCAAAACCACTGAAAACCAGCACCTGCAGAATTTAGGCTTTTTCTAAGTTTGGAAAGCAGAATTGAGGATTGGTAATTTGAATGGGTCTAGGGATTATGACGTTTGGAAGAGAATTTTAAAAATTTGAAACGCTTAAATCATATTTACAACCTAACTGCTAGATTTCTACTTATACAGTATATTTATCAATTCATTATAGTTATAATTTTTAAAAATGCAACAGGTCAGTTTGCCAGTCTTTTTGGTAATAAAAGTATTCTGTAGATGTTATAAATTTGCAGGTCTGTACCTTTAAGTTAACATGGAACTGAAAGTAAGTTTCCCTTGTACTGAAAACCCATCATGGTTGGTCTTGGCCTCTGGTAGTTTCATCCTCTATCCACTGGTTTGTTTAACAACTGGCTCTCCAAAAATAAGTAAGTAAATAAATAATGGGCTGATTTGTAGCACTGGCTGATTTCCTTGCAAATACCCCCTTTTGGGCAGGTTTCAAGGTACTGAAAGTTTAACTGCTGGCTTGCAAGATTTCTGAAAATTTAATGGTCGACTCTCATGAGCTGGTATATGTTTGCTGCAGGTACACCATAGCCTGGTTCTGTGTTATCAGTTGCATTCACTTGTCTGTCTCAGGCATCTACCGTTCAAGAGGTTTCATACATACATATCTTGGCATTTGTTCCGTGATACTGTTAAATTAGATCCACGGAAAAGCTGAAACTTACAGAAGATTCTTACTCTTTTAACTGGCAACCAACAAAATTTTCAGTAGGAACTACCTGCAAATACATTTGCATGGTTCCTTTCTGTTGAGAACAAGGAATCCAAATTATAGAAAGAAAATAAGGTTCATTATCTTTCCCTCCCCAAAAGATGCAAATGAAAATGAATGTGTGCAAGTGTTGAGGGGAAGGGGCAGAAGGGAAGAGAAATTTTAATGAGAAGATAAAATTTAGTCTAATGTTGTTTATTTCTCTCTAAGGCATTTATATTATCTTCTGAAGTGCGGGTACTTTATATCATGGCAAAGAGTAGGTTCTCAGCAAAGTTTGCTGAAGGAATGAGGAAGCTGATTGTCTAGCTTGGGGAAGTGGGGTCGTTTAGGTTCTTCTAGAAATTGAGAAACTCTCTGAGGTGACTTTACTGAGACATCTTAAGATAGAGAAACAGAATAAGAGAAAGGAAATGCTGGAAAAATGGCCTGTCAGCTCTTTTTCATCCTGTGCTTTCCCACTCCTTTTGTAAGGAACTAGATCTCCAAGAGTTTTGGGGTTTCAATCCTTAACTATGGAAAATCAGGCCAGTCTGCAGATTTGATAGTGGGTGAGAACTGAGTCAGGGTTCTAGGAACAAAGCTTTCTTTCCCTTGGCTTTCTCAACATGTCATTTATTTACTAGTATTTATTTGGGTGATTGTGACTTAACTGACTTGGGCTTCTAGAGACAAATGGTTCTATTGCAATTACATCTTCAAGAACCTTAAGGGATATCAGTGATTATTAAAGCCATAGATAACTCTTAAAATAATGAAAATTAGGATCCACTTTGATTATATTCCCTTAGGAAGACAAAACAATTATTCTTGGGAATACAGGCAACTCAGATGTTTGCTTAAGCTAGGCTTTAACATGACCATCTATTTTATTTTCGTGAATTACTATTCAAAGAGAATTGACTTTCTGTGCACTTAGTTTCATTTGGAGAAACTTGGAGTTATGTTGTCATGAAAAATTTTAGAAACTTTTATAATTTCCTTATTTCTACAAGCAGTTGCAGCTATCAATAGAATTGGATTGATTCTTGATTCTTGATGCATGAAAATAGTTTTTGTTAATTTCTCTATCTCCAGGGAGGAATACAGAGTTATCACTTCAAGCCAAAGCAAAGCATTCTAATTAAATCTGAGGTAATAATTAGGTTGAATTGTAACTGAGTTAGTAAAGGTTGAAAACAGTTTTAATAGAAATTTAATCATATGGGAGAATCAAGTCATCAAAATGTTCATAATATTCTTAAACTTAGAATGAATCACATATTTAAAATTCATAAAAATGATGTTGGGGATTGAATCGTGTACTCCCCAAAAGGCATGGTCAAGTCCCAACCCTGGCCCTGTGGCATGAACCCATTTGTAAATAAGACCTTTGAAGATGTTACTAGTTAAGGTTTGGCCAAACTGAATGAGGATGGTCCTTAATCCTATATGGCTGAAGTCCTTATAAGCAAAGGAAATTGGACACTGAAAGAGAAGCTACAGGGAACAGCCAGAAGCTGGCAGTCAATGGAATCTGGAAGAGCAAGGGGAAGATGCTGCCATGTGCAATGCCATGTGATGGAAAAGCCAAGAAACCCCAAAGATTGCAGGCCAGCCAGATGATACTGATGCTGAGAAAGAAGTAAGCCTTCTGACTTCTGAAATGGTGAGCAAATATATACCTGTTAACCAGCCCATTAGCAGTCAGGAAGCTAAATAAAAAAGGATATTCACTTTTCAACAGATTTATTGAGAAATATTTGACATGTAATAAAGTATACATATTTAAAGGATACAATGTGATAAAAACCCTCCCCTAACCACCATGGAGGTTTGAATCTTCTGGAATTTTATATAAATTAAATACTATAATCTGTACTCTTTTTTTTTTTGCCTGCACACTTTCACTCAGCATAGTTATGTTGAGATTCATCCATGTTGAGTGTGTGTCTCATAATTCATTCTTTTTTTTTTAATTGCTAAATAGTACTCCATGATATGGATTTACCACAATTAGTTTATGTATTCTCCTGTTAATGGACATCTGGATTGTTTCCAAGTTTGGCTATTATTAAAAACAGCTGCTATGAAAATTTGTGGAATGGTTAGGGTGTATGGTTCAGTTGCTTTCATTTTTTGACAATTGTGAATAATGCTGTAATATTTGCAATGGTATGCAAATATCTGTCTAGTCCTTGCTTTCAATTCTTTTTGGTGTATACCTAGAAGTGGATGTGCTGGTTTGAAACTGTGGTGTACCCCAGAAAAGCCATGTTCTTTAATCCTGATTCAATATTGTTGGGTGAGATTTTTTTGATTAAGTTGCTTCCATGGAGATGTGACCCACCCAGTTACGAATGGGACATTTTGATTAGGTGGCTTCCATGGAGATGTGTCTCCACCCATTCAGGATGGAGTCCCTTACTGGGTCCTTTAAGAGGGAACCATTTTGGAAAAAGATTCAGAGCTGACAGACAAAGACATTTGGAGATGCAGAAAGAAAACACCCCCAAGGAAGCCATTTTTTGAAGTGAGAAGCCAGGAGACAAAGCAAGCAGATGTGATCATATGCCTTCAAAACCGACAGAGAAACCCTGAATGTCATCAGCTCTTTCTTGAGTCAAGGTATCTTTCTCTGGATGCCTAAGTTTGGACATTTTTATGGCCTTAGAACTGTAAACTTGTAACTTAATAAAAGCCAACCCCATTTCTGATATATTGCATTTCTGGCAGCATTAACAAACCAAAACAGTAGGATTACCAGATCATATGATAAGTCTATATTTAATTTTCTGAGGAACCACCAAACTGTTTTCATAGTGCCATATTCTAATCCTAACAACACCCACTAATAAGTGTTGCTATTCCTGTACATCCTCTCCAACACGATTTTTTAAAATAGTTTCCATTCTAATGGGTATGAAATAATATCTCATTGTGGTTTTTTTTTTTTTAACAAACAAAAAACTATATTTCAGGTGCAGCTTCATTCAGTGTTCCAACATAGTTACATTACACTTAGGTATTATTGTGCTGTCCATTTTTGAGTTTTTGTATCTAGTCCTGTTGCACAGTCTGTATCCCTTCAGCTCCAATTACCCATTATCTTACCCTGTTTCTAACTCCTGCTGGTCTCTGTTACCAATGATATATTCCAAGCTGATTCTCGAATGTCGGTTCACATCAGTGGGACCATACAGTATTTGTCCTTTAGTTTTTGGCTAGACTCACTCAGCATAATGTTCTCTAGGTCCATCCATGTTATTACATGCTTCATAAGTTTAGTCTGTCTTAAAGCTGCATAATATTCCATCGTAGGTATATGCCACAATTTGTTTAGCCACTCTTCTGTTGATGGACATTTTGGCTGTTTCCATCTCTTTGCAATTGTAGATAATGCGGCTATAAACACTGGTGTGCAAATGTCTGTCTGTGTCTTTGCCCTTAAGTCCTTTGAGTAGATACCTAGCAGTGGTATTGCTGGGTCATAATCCATTCTGCCATTCTATGTCTTTTGATTGGGAAATTCAGTCCATTAACTTTTAGTGTTATTACTGTTTGGATAATATTTTCCTCTACCATTTTGGCTTTTGTATTATATATATCATATCTGATTTTCCTTCTTTCTACACTTTACTCCATACCTCTCTCTTCTGTCTTTTCGTATCTGACCCTAGTGCTCCCTTTAGTATTTCTTGCAGAGCTGGTCTCTTGGTTACAAATTCTCTCAGTGACTTTTTGTCTATAAATGTTTTAATTTCTCCTTCATTTTTGAAGGACAATTTTGCTGGATATAGGAGTCTTGGTTGGCAGTTTTTCTCTTTTAGTAATTTAAATATATCATCCCACTGTCTTCTAGCTTCCATGGTTTCTGCTGAGAAATCTACACATAGTCTTATTGTTCCCTTGTATGTGACAGATTGTTTTTCTCTTGCTGCTTTCAAGATCCTCTCTTTCTCTTTGACCTCTGACATTCTAACTAGTAAGTGTCTTGGAGAATGCCTATTTGGGTCTATTCTCTTTGGGGTGTGCTGCACTTCTTGGATCTGTAAATTTAGGTCTTTCATAAGAGTTGGGAAATTTTCAGTGATAATTTCTTCCATTAGTTTTTCTCCTCCTTTTCCCTTCTCTTCTCCTTCTGGGACACCCACAACACGTATATTTGTGTGCTTCATATTATCATTCAGTTCCCTGATCCCCTGCTCAAGTTTTTCCATTCTTTTCCCTATAGTTTCTGTTTCTTTTTGGAATTCAGATGTTCCATCCTCCAGCTCACTAATTGTAGCTTCTGTCTCTTTAGATCTACCATTGTAGGTATCCATTGTTTTTTCCATTTTTTCTTCTTTGTCCTTCACTCCCATAAGTTCTGTGATTTGTTTTTTCAGATTTTCTATTTCTTCTTTTTGTTCATCCCATGTCTTCTTCATGTCCTCCCTCAATTTATTGATTTGGTTTTTGAAGAGGTTTTCCATTTCTGTTCGTATATTCAGCATTAGTTGTCTCAGCTCCTGTATCTCATTTGAACTATTGGTTTGTTCCTTTGAGTGGGCCATATCTTCAATTTTCTGAGCATGATCCATTATTTTCTGCTGGTGTCTGAGCATTTGATCAGATTTCCCTGGGTGTGGGACCCGGCTGGTTGAAAGGTTTTTCTGTGAAATCTCTGGACTTTGTTTTTCATTTCCTGCCCAGTAGGTGGCACTCATGGCGCTCGTCTGTCTGCGGGTCCCACCAGTAAAAGATGCTGTGGCTCCTTTAACTTGCCAATCCAAATCTCGCAGTCGGCCCGGGAAACCGCGCGTGGAGGGGGGGTCGCCGGCCGTCGCGGCTTGGGGGAGTGCCGGTGCAAATTGCCCAGCTGGCCCGAGACGCCAAGCGTGGCGGGAGGCCCCGCTATCCAACGTTCCCAGTCAGACCGGGGAGCCACGTGCGTGGAGGGGACCCTAGTCACCAGCTGCCCCAGCTGGGAAAATGCGCGCCCCTCGGGTATCTCACCGCAGCGGATTCTCCCTGCCCGTTCAGCCATTCCAGAATGGGGTACGCTGTCTTTTTGGTCTTTGTTGTGGCTCCGGGAGCTGTTTCATATTGTTTCTGTTTCTTTAGTTGCTGTTCTGGAGGAGGAACTAAGACCCGCGCATCTTACTAAGCCGCCATCTTCTCCGGAAGTCTCTCTCATTGTGGTTTTCATTTGCATTTCCTTAGTGGCTAATGATGTTGTCCATCTTCATGTGCTTTTTTGCCCATTTGTATATCTTCTTTGGAGAAATGTCTATTCACATCTTTTGCCCATTTCTAAATTGAGTAGTTTGTCTTTTTTGTGGTTGAATTGTAGGATTTCTTTATATCTTCTGGCTATTAAACCCTTATTGGATATGTGGTTTCCTAATATTTTCTCCCACTGACTATGCTCACATTTTATTTTCATGATAAAGTCCTTTGATGCACAAAAGTTTTTAATTTTAATTAGGTCCTATTTATCTTTTTTTTTTTTTGCTTGTGCTTTTGATGTAAAGTCTAAGAAATCATTCCTAATGTAAAGTATGACAGAAGATATCCTATCTTTCCTTCCAAGAGTTTTATAATTTTGGTTCTTATTTTTAAAACTTTAATCCAGTTTGAGTTAATTTTTTTTTTTTGGCACAGCAGGCTCTTGGAATCGAACCTATGTCTCTGGCATGGCAGGCCAGAACTCGGCCACTGAGCCACTGTTGCCAACCCCAGTTTGAGTTAATTTTGTATGTGGTGTGAAGTAGGGGTCCATCTTCATTCTTTTGCATATGAAGATCTAGTTTTCACAGCACCATTTGTTGAAGAGACTATTCTTTCTTCATGGAGTGGACCTGCCACCCTGGTCAAAAAACAGTTAGCCATAAGTATGAGGCTTTAATTCTGAAATCTCATTTCAATTCCACACTTTTCTGATTACTATGACTTTGTAATAAGTTTTAAAATGGAAAAATATGGTTCTCCAACTTTGTTCTTCTTTTTCAATATGGTTCTGGCAATTAGGGGCCCTTTTCCCTTCCATATAAATTTAATGATTAGACTTTCCACTTCTGCAAAGAAGGTTGTTGGAATTATGTTTGGGATTGCATTTAATCTGTAAATTGTTAAGGGTAGAATTGATATCTTAATTATATTTAGTCTTCCAATCCATGAACACAGAATATTCTTTCACTTATTTAGTTTTTCTTTGATTTATTTTAGCAGTGTTTGTAGTTTACTATATATAAATCCTTTACATTTGCTTTAATTTGCCAGCTGCTAAAACAAATACTATACAAGGGGGTTGTTTAAATAATGGGAATGGGAGTTCTGGGAAGACAGCAGAATAGGATAGCTTGAGTTCAACTCTGCTCCAGGGAGCAGCTGGAGAGGGGACGGGAGGGTGACTGAAATGGTGATTCCAGGGTGTAAGTGACCTGGGAGAGTCTTCTGCACCACATAGGGTGGCCCTGGTTGCAGAAGTTGAGGAACTGAGAAGCAGAGAACTGAAAACCCTAACACAGAAGCCCAGAGTCCTCAGGAGTGCATGGAAGGGGAGACAGGGACTAGGAAGTAAACCAAACCCTGTTCCTTGAATGCACTACCCTCACCACAACAGACCTCTGACTCACCCCACACCCCATGCACCTGAACCCTGTCACCTGCCTTCCCTCCCCACGCTCCAAGTTCCCCCGCTCCATCAACTCCTCTGTGTGTCCCTGCCCCAAAACCCCACCCCAAGTGTGCACATGCCTGCCCTGGCCAAACCCACCTCTCCAACAAAACTGCAGTCTCGCCTTGTCCCTCTGAAACCCTACCCTGCCCTCTCTGCCCCTTGCAGGCAGTTGCCAGTGCATAAAAGCTACAGGCTACTCCCCCCCACTCCCAGCCCATACAGTCGTGCAAAACCCCCTCCTTGCTCCCTCCCCCAAACTCTGTGCACATGTACATCAGTGTATGGCCCTTCCAGCTCTGGGCAAGCACTGACCTGTGCAGTTGGGACACATCTGTCCTCAGCCCATGCAGGTGCAACACTGACCTGCTGCTCTGAGCTCTGCACATGTGCACAAAGAGCCCTGTGCCCTAGACCAGTGCACACCAGGGCACCACCCCCCAGACCCATGCACCCACACAGCCACATCTCCCTGCTGCTGGGCGCCCATGCTCAGAAACACCAGTGTAGTATCCCCAACCTGCGCCTATACCTGTGCTGCAGTGCATCACTACACTGTTGTGCCCTGCATCCTGTTCCATATCCCTCCTAAAGTACAAGGCTTTAGACGACTGGAGGAAATCAACTTCTAAAGTAAACCATTCAAGATATTTACATGCCACATAGCCAGCAGAATATCACTAAATTGGAATACACTAGTTCATGGTTTTAAAGCGAGAAGTCCAAAATCAATGCATCAGTGAGGCCCCCATAGTTTTAGATGAGAAATCAGCATTTAATTTTATTTGGTATCCCTTGTTCAAGCACATTGTTTTTGTTCTTGAGTTTTCAGAGCTTTCTCCTTGTCCTTGGCTTCAACTGTTTGTCTACCTGTGTCTGAATATACTTCTTTTCAAGTTTATCTGTTTGGGGTTTGTTGGGATTCTTGAATGTGCATATTAATGCTTTTCATTAATTTTTGGTTAGTTTTCTGCCATTATTTATTTGAATATTCCTTCTGCCCTTTTCTCTCTTCTAGGATTCCCATAATGCATATATACCTATGCTTGATGGTGTTCCACAGGGTTTAGACTCTTTTTGCTTTTTTTTGGGCCTTTATCTTTCTGTTCCTCAGCCTGAATAATTTCAATTGTCTTGTCTTCAAATTCATTCTTTTCTCTGCCAGTTCCATTCTGCTGTTGAAACCCTCCAGGGACTTTTCCATTTTGGTTATTGTGGTCTCCAACTTCAGTATTTCTGCTTGGTACCTTATTAAAATTTCTAGGTCTTTATTACAAATCTCATTTTGGTCATTCTTTGTTTTCTTGGCACCCTCTATTTCTTTGTATTTTCTTATATATTCTTGAGCTTATGAATATTATTAAAAAAAAAAAGGCTTTATCTGCTATACCCAAAGTTTGGTTTTTTTCATTGATGGTTTCTGGTTCTCTTGTTCCTTTAGATTGGTCCTCATTTTCTGAATCTTTGATTTATAATCTTTTGTTGCATACAGTACATTTTAATATTTTAAGGTGTTAACTCAAGGATTTAGTCTGTGAATTGTCTGTTCCTTAAGTTTGTAACAAGCTAGTGGTTAAGATCGAGATGTCCCTGACTGCCAGGAGCTAACAAAAAAAAACACTTCAATGCAAAAAACATCTTTCAGACTCTGTGAAAACTGGCTCTGCCTTGGCTGGTGCGCTCCCTCAGAGGTTAGTCCTCCTGTTAAGAAGATCAGCTAGAGGCAGATGCAAAGTAAAAAGCCCTTGGTGTCTTTTCTGAGCCCTGTGTTTTAGTCTGGGCTTTTGCTTGCTTGTGGCCTTAGGAATTCCTCTGTTTACAGGAATTTGAATGCCCCCTCCACCTCTTATGAAATAGACCTTCTCTGTTTCCTGTGTGCTCTGCTGTATGACTTAAGGCAGGTATTCCTTACCTAGACTGCTTTGCCTAATTGTTCTTACATTGCTTTAATTATCCAGAAGTTGCTTCTGCCTGCAAGGTAAGTTCTCAAGGGTGAGTAGGAACACATTTCCTGGATCAGTCTTTCAAGCTGCTGCTTAACAGTTTGACATGGACATACAAGCACCATATATGCACAAAGAAGTTACTCTACTCCTTCTGGAGCAGGGCCAGAAATCCACAACGGGAGAGGAAGCTGCCTCCACACTACCCTGGGGAGGGGCCGGGGTAGTAGGGCTTTTCCTACTATTTATTTATTTATTGTGAAAAATAGCATATATATATATAAAAGCAATGCATTTTTAAGCTCACTGCAACAATTAGTCGTAGAATATATTTCAGAGTTTGGTATGGCTTACAATTCCACAATTTTAGGTTTTTTTTTAGCTGCTCCAAGACCCTGAAGACCTAAAGAAATATTAATATAATAATTCAGCAGTCATACTCATTTGTTAAATCTTATCTTTTCTGTATAACTCCACCTTCTCCTTTGATGTTTCCCTCAACCTGTAGGGGTATTTGGGCTATGCCCATTCTAACTTTTCATGTTGGAAAGGGCTGTTGATAGTATGGGATATGGGGATGGAACTAGTTGATGTTCTGGAGAGGCTGGCCTCTCTGGGCTTGAGGATTTATCTGGATTAGGAACCTCTCTAGAGGTTGTAGATTTCTGAAAAGTAATCATAGTGCATGGACCCTTGTAGAATCTCAGATAAAGCCCTAGGTGTTCTTTAGGGTTGGCAGGAATGGTTTTGGTTAGGGTTTGGCCGATCATGATAAGTAGCAATGTCTAGCTGAAGCGTGCATAAAAGTAGCCTCCAGATTAGCCTCTTGACTATTTAAACTCTCAGCCATGATACCTTATTCGTAACAATTCTTTTCAGCCTTTTAGTCAGGAAGGCATTATTGATCCCATAGTGCCAGGGTCAGTCTTATCCCTGGGAGTCATCTTCCATGCCACCAGGGAGACTTTCACCCCTGGATGTCATGTCCCACATAGTGGAGTGGGTCGTTGACTTCACCTGCAGAGTTGGGTTTAGAGAGAGAGAGGCCACATTTAAATAATAAAAGAGGTCCTCTGGAAGTAACTCTTAGGCATAACTATAGTTAGGCTAAGCATCTCTGCTACATAAATAAGCTTCAAAGCAACCCTCCAGATTGAGGGCTTGACCTATTAACTTGGAGTCCCTAATGTTTGAAGTGGTATCAAGGGTTTCCCCAGTGATAAAGTTCAATAGCTCCGTATTTATTCTCCCATTCCTCAAGGAACTTTGCCAATATTTTAAAATTATTTGCTCCATATACTCTGGGCTGTATCCAGGCATTACATTAAGCTATACAGACATCCAAGCCCTCATTCCCATTCTGGGCTCCCCTGTGTTTGGATTGTTTAAATGATCCACCCAGACAGGTTGAATTAGATTATGTGCTACAGAAAATTTAGGTTCTCGATAAAATAAACCTCTCGTCGTTTGATCTTATAGAGTAGGTGAATTTCTAAAATACAGACAATGTCTTCCTTACCCCTATATTCTGAGTTACCTTAGTCCCAACCTGATTGGCTTCATTCTTACCTATAATTAAAGCCTGGTCTCTTTTTCAATTTTTTTTTTTTATTAATTAAAAAAAAAATTAACAAAACAATTAGAAATCATTCCAATCTACATGTACAATCAGTAATTCTTAATAACATCACATAGTTGCATATTCATCATTTCTTAGTACATTTGCATCGATTTAGAAAAAGAAATAAAAAGACAACAGAATAAGAATTAAAACAATAATAGAAAGAAAAAAAAACAAAAAAAACAAAAACAAAAAACCTATACCTCACATGCAGCTTCATTCAGTGTTTTAACATAATTGCATTACAATTGGGTAGTATTGTGCTGTCCATTTCTGAGTTTTTATATCCAGTCCTGTTGTACAGTCTGTATCCCTTCAGCTCCAATTATCCCTTCTCTCTTTTTTTTTTTTTTTTTAATTAACGGAAAAAAAGAAATTAACCCAACATTTAGAGATCATACCATTCTACATATGCAATCATTAATTCTTAACATCATCACATAGATGCATGATCATCATTTCTTAGTACATTTGCATTGGTTTAGAAGAACTAGCAACATAACCGAAAAAGATATAGAATGTTAATATAGAGAAAAAAATAAAAGTAATAATAGTAAAATCAAAACAAAACAAAACAAAAACCTATAGCTCAGATGCAGCTTCATTCAGTGTTTTAACATGATTACTTTACAATTAGGTATTATTGTGCTGTCCATTTTTGAGTTTTTGTATCTAGTCCTGTTGCACAGTCTGTATCCCTTCAGCTTCAATTACCCATTGTCTTACCCTGTTTCTAACTCCTGCTGAACTCTGTTACCAATGACATATTTCAAGTTTATTCTCGAATGTCCGTTCACATCAGTGGGACCATACAGTATTTGTCCTTTAGTTTTTGGCTGGATTCACTCAGCATAATATTCTCTAGGTCCATCCATGTTATTACATGGTTCATAAGTTTATCTTGTCTTAAAGCTGCATAATATTCTGTCGTATGTATATACCACAGTTTGTTTAGCCACTCTTCTGTTGATGGAGATTTTGGCTGTTTCCATCTCTTTGCAATTGTAAATAATGCTGCTATAAACATTGGTGTGCAAATGTCCGTTTGTGTCTTTGCCCTTAAGTCCTTTGAGTAGATACCTAGCAATGGTATTGCTGGGTCGTATGGCAATTCTATATTCAGCTTTTTGAGGAACCGCCAAACTGCCTTCCACAGTGGTTGCACCCTTTGACATTCCCACCAGCAGTGGATAAGTGTGCCTCTTTCACCGCATCCTCTCCAGCACTTGTCATTTTCTGTTTTGTTGATAATGGCCATTCTGGTGGGTGTGAGATGATATCTCATTGTGGTTTTGATTTGCATTTCTCTAATGGCCAGGGACATTGAGCATCTCTTCATGTGCCTCTTGGCCATCCGTATTTCCTCTTCTGAGAGGTGTCTGTTCAAGTCTTTTTCCCATTTTGTAATTGGGTTGGCTGTCTTTTTGTTGTTGAGATGAACAATCTCTTTATAAATTCTGGATACTAGACCTTTATCTGATATATCATTTCCAAATATTGTCTCCCATTGTGAAGGCTGTCTTTCTACTTTCTTGATGAAGTTCTTTGATGCACAAAAGTGTTTAATTTTGAGGAGTTCCCATTTATTTATTTCCTTCTTCAGTGCTCTTGCTTTAGGTTTAAGGTCCATAAAACCGCCTCCAGTTGTAAGATCCATAAGATATCTCCCAACATTTTCCTCTAACTGTTTTATGGTCTTAGACCTAATGTTTAGATCTTTGATCCATTTTGAGTTAACTTTTGTATAGGGTGTGAGAGATGGGTCTTCTTTCATTCTTTTGCATATGGATATCCAGTTCTCTAGGCACCATTTATTGAAGAGACTGCTCTGTCCCAGGTGAGTTGGCTTGACTGCCTTATCAAAGATCAAATGTCCATAGATGAGAGGGTCTATATCTGAGCACTCTATTCGATTCCATTGGTCGATATATCTATCTTTATGCCAATACCATGCTGTTTTGACCACTGTGGCTTCATAATATGCTTTAAAGTCAGGCAGCGCGAGACCTCCAGCTTCGTTTTTTTTCCTCAAGATGTTTTTAGCAATTCGGGGCACCCTGCCCTTCCAGATAAATTTGCTTATTGGTTTTTCTATTTCTGAAAAATAAGTTGTTGGGATTTTGATTGGTATTGCATTGAATCTGTAAATCAATTTAGGTAGGATTGACATCTTAACTATATTTAGTCTTCCAATCCATGAACACGGTATGCCCTTCCATCTATTTAGGTCTTCTGTGATTTCTTTTAGCAGTTTTTTGTAGTTTTCTTTATATAGGTTTTTTGTCTCTTTAGTTAAATTTATTCCTAGGTATTTTATTCTTTTAGTTGCAATTGTAAATGGAATTCGTTTCTTGATTTCCCCCTCAGCTTGTTTATTACTAGTGTATAGAAATGCTACAGATTTTTGAATGTTGATCTTGTAACCTGCTACTTTGCTGTACTCATTTATTAGCTCTAGTAGTTTTGTTGTGGATTTTTCCGGGTTTTCGACGTATAGTATCATATTGTCTGCAAACAGTGATAGTTTTACTTCTTCCTTTCCAATTTTGATGCCTTGTATTTCTTTTTCTTGTCTAATTGCTTTGGCTAGAACCTCCAACACAATGTTGAATAATAGTGGTGATAGTGGACATCCTTGTCTTGTTCCTGATCTTAGGGGGAAAGTTTTCAATTTTTCCCCATTGAGGATGATATTAGCTGTGGGTTTTTCATATATTCCCTCTATCATTTTAAGGAAGTTCCCTTGTATTCCTATCTTTTGAAGTGTTTTCAACAGGAAAGGATGTTGAATCTTGTCGAATGCCTTCTCTGCATCAATTGAGATGATCATGTGATTTTTCTGCTTTGATTTGTTGATATGGTGTATTACATCAATTGATTTTCTTATGTTGAACCATCCTTGCATACCTGGGATGAATCCTACTTGGTCATGATGTATAATTCTTTTAATGTGTTGTTGGATACGATTTGCTAGAATTTTATTGAGGATTTTTGCATCTGTATTCATTAGAGAGATTGGTCTGTAGTTTTCTTTTTTTGTAATATCTTTGCCTGGTTTTGGTATGAGGGTGATGTTGGCTTCATAGAATGAATTAGGTAGTTTTCCCTCCACTTCGATTTTTTTGAAGAGTTTGAAGAGAATTGGTACTAATTCTTTCTGGAACGTTTGGTAGAATTCACATGTGAAGCCATCTGGTCCTGGACTTTTCTTTTTAGGAAGCTTTTGAATGACTAATTCAATTTCTTTACTTGTGATTGGTTTGTTGAGGTCATCTATGTCTTCTTGAGTCAAAGTTGGTTGTTCATGTCTTTCCAGGAACCCGTCCATTTCCTCTAAATTGTTGTATTTATTAGCGTAAAGTTGTTCATAGTATCCTGTTATTACCTCCTTTATTTCTGTGAGGTCAGTAGTTATGTCTCCTCCTCCATTTCTGATCTTATTTATTTGCATCCTCTCTCTTCTTTTTGTCAATCTTGATAGGGGCCCATCAATCTTATTGATTTTCTCATAGAACCAACTTCTGGTCTTATTGATTTTCTCTACTGTTTTCATATTTTCAATTTCATTTATTTCTGCTCTGATCTTTGTTATTTCTTTCCTTTTGCTTGCTTTGGGATTAGTTTGCTGTTCTTTCTCCAGTTCTTCCAATTGAACAGTTAATTCCTGCATTTTTGCCTTTTCTTCTTTTCTGATATAGGCATTTAGGGCAATAAATTTCCCTCTTAGCACTGCCTTTGCTGCATCCCATAAGTTTTGATATGTTGTGTTTTCATTTTCATTTGCCTCGAGGTATTTACTAATTTCTCTTGCAATTTCTTCTTTGACCCACTCGTTGTTTAAGAGTGTGTTGTTGAGCCTCCAGGTATTTGTGAATTTTCTGGCATTCTGCCTATTATTGATTTCCAACTTCATTCCTTTATGATCCGAGAAAGTGTTGTGCATGATTTCAATCTTTTTAAATTTGTTAAGACTTGCTTTGTGACCCAGCATATGGTCTATCTTTGAGAATGATCCATGAGCACTTGAGAAAAAGGTGTATCCTGCTGTTGTGGGATGTAATGTCCTATAAATGTCTGTTAAGTCTAGCTCATTTATGGTAATATTCAGATTCTCTATTTCTTTATTGATCCTCTGTCTAGATGTTCTGTCCATTGATGAGAGTGGGGAATTGAAGTCTCCAACTATTATGGTATTTGTGTCTATTTCCCTTTTCAGTGTTTGCAGTGTATTCCTCACGTATTTTGGGGCATTCTGGTTCGGTGCATAAATATTTATGATTGTTATGTCTTCTTGTTTAATTGTTCCTTTTATTAGTATATAGTGTCCTTCTTTGTCTCTTTTAACTGTTTTACATTTGAAGTCTAACTTGTTGGATATTAGTATAGCCACTCCTGTTATTTTCTGGTTGTTATTTGCATGAAATATCTTTTCCCAACCTTTTACTTTCAACCTATGTTTATCTTTGGGTCTAAGATGTGTTTCCTGTAGACAGCATATAGAAGGATCTTGTTTTTTAATCCATTCTGCCAATCTATGTCTTTTGATTGGGGAATTCAGTCCATTAACATTTAGTGTTATTACTGTTTGGATAATATTTTCCTCTAACATTTTGCCTTTTGTATTATATATATATCATATTGACTTTCCTTCTTTCTATACTCTTCTCCATACCTCTCTCTTCTGTCTTTTTGGTTCTGACTCTAGTGCTCCCTTTAGTATTTCTTGCAGAGCTGGTCTCTTGGTCACAAATTCTCTCAGTGACTTTTTGTCTGAGAATGTTTTAATTTCTCCCTCATTTTTGAAGGACAATTTTGCTGGATATAGGAGTCTTGGTTGGCAGTTTTTCTCTTTTAGTAATTTAAATATATCATCCCACTGTCTTCTAGCCTCCATGGTTTCTGCTGAGAAATCTACACATAGCCTTATTGGGTTTCCCTTGTATGTGATGGATTGTTTTTCTCTTGCTGCTTTCAAGATCCTCTCTTTCTCTTTGACCTCTGACATTCTAACTAGTAAGTGTCTTGGAGAATGCCTATTTGGGTCTAATCTCTTTGGGGTGCGCTGCACTTCTTGGATCTGTAATTTTAGGTCTTTCATAAGAGTTGGGAAATTTTCAGTGAAAATTTCTTCCATTAGTTTTTCTCCTCCTTTTCCCTTCTCTTCTCCTTCTGGGACACCCACAACACGTATATTTGTGTGGTTCATATTGTCCTTGAGTTCCCTGATACCCTGTTCAAATTTTTCCATTCTTTTCCCGATAGTTTCTGTTTCTTTTTGGAATTCAGATGTTCCATCCTTCAAATCACTAATTCTATCTTCTGTCTCTTTGAATCTATCATTGTAGGTATCCATTGTTTTTTCTATCTTTTCTACTTTGTCCTTCACTTCCATAAGTTCTGTGATTTGCTTTTTCAGTTTTTCTATTTCTTCTTTATGTTCAGCCCATGTCTTCTTCATGTCCTCCCTCAATTTATCGATTTCGTTTTTGAAGAGGTTTTCCATTTCTGTTCGTATATTCAGCATTAGTTGTCTCAGCTCCTGTATCTCATTTGAACTATTGGTTTGTTCCTTTGACTGGGCCATATTTTCAATTATTTGAGCGTGATCCATTATCTTCTTTTGGCGTCTGCGCATTTAGACAGATTTCCCTGGGTATTGGATCCAAAAGTTTGGAAGATTTTTCTGTGAAATCTCTGGGTTCTGTTTTTCTTATCCTGCCCAGTAGGTGGCGCTCGTGGCACACGTTTGTCTGCGGGTCCCACCAGTAAAAGGTGCTGTGGGACCTTAAACTTTGGAAAACTCTCGCCATCCTGGGGGTTCGCTAGCCGACACGGCTTGAGCTGGCCCGGGGTCCGAACGCAGGGAGGGTTGCTGGTCGCAGCAGCCAGGGAAAGAGCCCGTCCGAATTTCCTAGTCGGCCCTGGGCAACAAGCGTGGCGGGAGGGCGCCAGCGGCAGCGGCCCGCCCGATAGAGTGCACGTTCCCCAGGAGTCACGGGTTTGGAAGGGGCCTCCCGCACCCGTCACCGTTCTCCGCGGCCTGGGGGTTTCCGATCCAATTCTCTCAGTTGGTCCGGGGGCTGCGCGTGGTGTGGGCGCCAGCCGCCTTGGTTTCAGGGGACCACCTCTCCAATTCTCCCAGCCGGCCCGGGAAGGGGGAAGGGAGTAACTCCGGCCGCTTGCCACCCCGCCCGGTAAGGCCCGCGCGCCTCGGCGATCTCACCCGAGCTGCTTCTCTCAGCCAGCCAGCCGTTCCAGGATGGGGTACGCTGTCTTTTTTATCTCTGTTGTGGCTTTGGGCGCTTTCTGTATCGTTTCTACTCCCCTAGTAGGTGTCCTGGAGAAGAAACTAAGATCCGCGCGTCTTACTAAGCCGCCATCTTCCAGGAAGTCTTCAATTTTTTTTTTAACAGTTATTGTGTGTGCCAATGTTGACCTTCATAACAGCAGAACTCCTACCCTGAGTCTTAGATGTCACATACATACCCAAAATTCCAGGGAAATACTAGGTTATACATACATAGCATAACTTCTCAAGATCTAGAAATAACAATTACTGCTCTGTACTGAATGTGACTGCTATGAGAGCTTACACTGTAGGCCTCAACTTTCTTATAAATATTTTCAAAATGAGACCATACAATATTTGCTCTTTTATTTCTGGCTTATTTTGCATCACATAATGTTTCATAGGTTCATTCACAATGTGGCATGCCTTGTGACTTTGTTCCTTTCGCAGCAGCACACTATTCAATCATACGTATACACCATGGTTCACCAGTCTACTTCTCAGTCAGCGCATCTTTCAGCCACCTCTATCCACTGGGCACCATGTATAATGTCCAAAGTCAACAGTCCATCAACACTTTCAATTTTAGGCAATTTTCACTGCTCCCAAGAGAAAAATAACTGATAAACACACCCTCACCAAATAGAAAATTCAAACCTCCCCTCAACTCTGGTCTCCCCATACCCCCCATTATTTACCTCTGGTATTGTTGTGGTACTTTTGATGTCTTTCAGTTAACATAATCCGTAACATGCAATAGAAGCTTTTCCCATACTCTAATACTATAAACTTTTTGTACAAGATTCATACCTTTGAAATAGTTCATGCAAGAACTTATTATATTTGGAGTGTTAATTGGTGTGATATATGGCTATATACAACCCTTTTCAATCATGTTTGCCTTCAGTATGACAATATTACTTATATTGTCATATATAAGTGAACTGCCTTCACTTTTATCCATTCCCTTACATTTAAGTTCATCCTCATGAGCTAGCCATTTACCCATCTCTAGCTTTCATGCTAGGTCCCCTATATTCAGTATTATAAGCTTCTGAGTTTACCTTTACCATGGTCCTAAAAGTGAAATCATACAGTGCCTACCCTTTTGTGTCTGGCTTATTTCACCCAATATTATGTCCTCAAGGTTCATCCATCTTGTCATGTGTTTCAGGACATCATTTCGTCTTACTTCTGTATAATACTCCATTGTATGTATATACTGCATCTGTTAATCCACTTGTCTGTCGATGGGCACTTGGATTGTTTCCGTCTTTTGGTGATTGTGAATAATGCTGCTGTGAACATTGGTGTGCAAGTGTCTGTTTGTGTTGTTGCTCTCAGCTTTTCTGGGTATATACCGAGTAATGGTGTTGCTGGGTCATAGGGCAACTCAATATTTAGTTTTCTAAGGAACCACCAAACAGTCTTCCATAGTGGCTGTACCATTATACATTCCCACCAGCAGTGCATAAATGTTCCAATTTCTCCATATCCTCTCCAACATTTGTATGTTTGTTTAATAGCAGCCATTCTTATAAGTTTGAGATGGTATCTGCTTTTCCCTTGCAGCTACTAAAAATAAATATCTCTTCATGTGCTTTTTAGCCATCTGTATTTGCTGTTTGGAAAAATACTTATATCTTTAGCCCATTTTATAGTTGGGCTGTTTGTTTTTGTTGTTGAGTTATATGATTTCTTTATATGTACAGCATATCAAACCTTTATCCAATATGTGATTTCTAAATATTTGCTTCCATTGAATTGGCTGCCCCTTCACCTTTTTGACAAAGTCTTTTGAGGCACAAATGCCTCAAATGTTTTTGAGGAGTTCCTATTTATCTATTTTTTCTTTGATTGCTATGCTTTGGTTGTAAAGTTTAGGAAGGTATCTTCTATTACTAGGTCTTGAAGATTTTTCCCTATCTTTTATTCTAGGAGTTTTATGGTATTGGTTCTTATATGTAGGTTTTTGATCCACTTAGAGTTCTATAGGGTGTAAGGTAGGGATCCTCTTTCATTCTTTTGGCTATTGATATCCAGTTCTCTCATGCCCATTTATTGAAAAGACTATTGTGATAGTTAGTTCTGGTGCCAAGTTGGCTAAATGATTATGCTCAGTCGTCTGGTCAGACAAGGACTGGCCTGACTGTTGCTGAAAGGATATTCCACGGCTGTTTGATGAACCAGAAGGCTTGCTTATTAAGTCATCAGTTAGTTGGTAGCATCTGTGACTAATTGTTGTCTGTGATCAACTAAGGCACATCTCCCACAATGAGGTGATAATCCAATCAGTTGAAGGCTTTTATGGGAAGAAGAGAGACTGTTTCACTGCTTCTTTAGCCAGTGAGCCTCTCCTGTAAAGTTCATCCAGACCCTTCACCAGAGCCACCAGCTTCACAACCTGTCCTCTGGAGTCTAGACTCTTCCATTCCCATGGTTGCATGAGATACCTTTATAAATCTCATATTTACAGATCTTTTCTGTGGGTTCTGTTTTTCTAGAGAACCCTAACTAACACAGTTGGTACCAGGAGTGGGGACTTGAGAAACAGAATCTTAAAAATAGGTTTTTGCTATTGATTTTCTACTCTGACTAGACTCAGAGGCACTAATGACTCTGCTTCCAGTAATCAAGACGGTACTGATAGTCCATGAGGTGAGTTGGCAAAAGAGATACTCAAAATATCACTATTACATTCTGCTGATTGTAACTTATATGAGGTAAAGCTCTGGGTGGTAATGTTTTTGGTACCTTTACAGAGTTTTGCAGAATAATGATTGTATCTGGTTGTTGTTAGATATGCTGGATACAATGATGAGGGAAAAGGATGAGCTGAAGACTTCAAATTTGAAACTTCAGTGCAGTATGAACAATGTAAAAGTTTCCCATGTGTGTCCTGAAAGAAAATCTTGTTTCCTGTGGTCTCAGACTTGAGATCTCTGAAAATCAGACACAAAGCCTCTTTGTGTGAGTAGCTGATTTACAAAGTAAACTAAAATCTCAACTTTGCAGGATGTCCGCTGTTAAAGGAAGGACTTTGATTGGAAAAGAATGAGATCCTGAAACATGGGATGGTGATATACGGCTTGATAATGATGGTGATGGGGAGACAAGATCCCTGAAATCTGCTGAGCCTTTGCTAGATAGATCTGTATTGGACTGCCCTGAGGAAAGAGCTTTCTGACCTCCAGTTGCCTTGAAGAAACAGCTTCCCAGCCTCTAGTGTCCTCAGAGGAGTCTGCCGTCCAACCTCCACATAACAGGATTAACCCTTCACTACTTGCTAACCCTGTAACTAGCTCCTCTGGGGTAACAGCTCTCACTCCTCTGTCTGACTAATCCTATTTCACCAGATGAAACTGCAACAGAATGCCCTGAGTTAATTGGCCTGAAAGACACTTCTGTTTCTTTTAATTACCCACCCCCACCACCTTCTTTTCTTCAGGACCTGTAACTAGACTAAAGTCCCAACAGGCCCTGAAAAGTGAAGTACAAAGTGTACTTCATGAGGAGATATAATATATCCCATGAGGAGATATAATATACACCAAAAGAACTGCATGAGTTTTGCAATCTGTATAGAGAGAAATCAGGGGAATATGTGTGGGAATAGATATTAAGGGTGTGGGATAATGGTGGAAGGAACATAAAGTTGGATCAAGCTGAATTTACTGATATGGGCCCCCTAAGCAGAGATTCCATATTCGATGTTGTAGCTTGAGGGGTTAGAAAAGGCATTAATAGTTTGTTTGGATGATAGGCTGAAACATGGATCAAAAGGTGGCTGACATCACCTGAAGTTGAAATGCCAGAATTGCCCAGGTATGATGTAGATGAGGGGATCCAGAGGCTTAGAGAGATGAGGATGTTAGAGTGGATTTATCATGAAGACCTGTTCACACATCCCAGGAATGTCCAGAGGCCACATCTTTCCCCAGAACATTGAGAAGTAAATTTGTGAGAGTAGCTCATCATCCCCAAAGAATTCTGTAGTTGCCTTTCTCTGTAGATAAGATATTACCATGGGAGCTGCTGTCACTGAGCTGGAATCCTCAAACACAATGGGAATGATCAGGTCCTGAGTTGGCGGAAACCATGTGGCAACAGTTCATCACCATAAACAAGGCGGGAGGTGGGGGGTGTGGCATGGCCACCATAATGGACAGCAGAATCAAAGCAGCAGTCAAAATAATCTGACTTGCAGAGACTTGTGGTACTGGCTAGTAAATCATGGGGTACCTAGAAGTAAAAGAGATAAGAGGTTTACTAAATTCTTGCTTGAGCTGTATTAGCAGAAGAATTCTAGGTCAAGTGAGCAGAAGTCAAATTTGAATTACAAAAGCAGAGAATCATGCCCCTTAATCAATTTCCAGACTTGAGCCAGTTTACAGACCAGAGCTCCCCAAATGAGGAGATGGCCAGGTATCTTTGGGGAAAGACCATTTTATACTGCCCAAAATTTACACTGTTAACCTTCCTCCCAGCTTTCCCCAAGGAGACCTATGGCCTTTTACCAGAGTGACTGTGCACTATGGAAAAATAAATGATCAGATATTTTGGGGATTAATAGACTCTGGCTCAGAAGTGAAACTAATTCCAGGAGACCCAAAAAGTCACTCTGGCCCAACAGTCAGAGTAGGAGCTTAGGGAGGTCAAGTGATTGATCAATTTTTAGCTCAGGTCCATCTCACAGTGGGTCCAGCGGGTCCCCAGACCCATTCTATGGTCATTTCCTCAGTTCCAGAATGCATAATTGTAATTGACATGCTCAGCAACTGGCAGAATCCCCACATTGGTTCTCTGATCCAAGGAATAAGGGCTATGCTGGTAGGAAAGGCCAAGTGGAAGCTACTAGAACTGTTCATACCTAGCAAAATAGTGAATCAGAAGCAACACTTTATTCTTAGGGGGGTTGCAGAGATTAGTGTCACTCTTATGGACTTGAAGGATGCAGAGGTCGTGATTCCTGCTGCATCCCTATTTAGTTCTCCTATTTGGCCTCTTCAGAGAACAGAGGGTCTTGGAAGATGACAGTGGATTGTTGTAAACTTAAACAGGTGGTTACTGTAATTGCAACTGCTGTCCCAGATATGGTATCATTTGCTTGAGCAAACCAACACATTGCCTGGTACTTGGTATGCAGCTATTGATCTGGCAGATGCTTTTTTCTCAATAGCTGTCAGTAAGGGCCACCAGAAACAGTTTGTATTCAGCAGGCAAGGCCAGCAGTATACCTTCAATGTCCTGCCTCACAGGTATATCAACTCTCTAGTCCTATGTCACAATCTTGTCCTTAGGGACCTTGATCATTTTTCCCTCCCACAAGACATCACACTGGTCCACTGTATTGACGATATCATGCTGCTGGGACCTAGTGATCATGAAGTAGCAACTGCTCTAGGCTGATTGATATGGCATTGGTGTGTCAGGGGATACAAGATAAATCCAACAAGAATGCAGGGGACTTCCACCTCAGTGAAATTTCTAGGTGTCCAGAGGTGTGGATCACGTTTTCTAAGGTGAAGGATAAGATGTTGCATCTGACCCCTCCTATGACCAAAAAGAGGCATAATACCTAATTGACCTCTTTGGATTTTGGAGACAACATATTCTTTATGGAGTGTGCTACTCTGGTCCATTCACTGAGTGACCAGAAAAGCTGCCAGTTTTGAGTGGGGACCGGAACAAGAGGCAGCTCTATGACAGGTCCAGGCTGCTGTGCAAACTGCTCTGCCACTTGGACCGTATGATCCAGGAGATCCAATGGTGCTGAAAGTGTCAGTGGCAAATAGGGATGCTATATAGCGCCTGTGGCAGGCCCCTACAGGGGAATCACAAGGCAGACCCTTAGGATTTTGGAGTAGAGCCTTATCATCCACTGCAGATAACTACTCTCCTTTGGAGAAAGAGCTTTGCCTGCCACTGGGCCTTAGTAGAGACTAAACTCTTAACCATGGCCCACCAAGTTACCAGGAGACCTGAGTTGCCTATCATGAACTGGGTGTTGTCTGACCTGCCAAGCCACAAAGTTGGGCATGCACAGTAGCACTCCCTAATAAAATGGAAATGGTATATTAGAGATAGGGTTAGAGATTAGAGCAAGTCCAGAAGGCACAAATAAGTTACATGAGGAAGTGGCCCAAATGCCCAGGGCCCCCACTCCTGCCACATTACCTTCTCTTACCAAGACTAGGGCCAGGGCCTCTTGGGGAGTTCTTTACAGTAAGTTGACTGAGGAAAAGAAATATTGGGCCTGATTTAAAGATGGTTCTGCACGATATGCAGGGACCACTTGGAAATGGACAGCTACAGTACTACAACCCCATTCTGGGATGTCCTTAAAGGACAGTGGTGAGGAGACATCCTCCCAGTGGGTGGAACTTTGAGCAGTGAGCCTGGTGGTTCATTTTGCTTGGAAGGAGAACTGGCCAGAGGTGCATTTGTATATTGACTCAAAGGCTGTTGCTATTGGTTTGGCTGGATGGTCAGGGACTTGAAAGGAGTATGATTGGAAAATTAGTGACAAAGAGGTCTGGGGACGAGGTATGTGGATAGACCTTTCTAAGTTAGCAAAGAACTTGTGTCCATGTGAATGGTTACCAGAGGGTAACTTCAGTAGAGGAAGGTTTTAATAATCAAGTGTATATAGAAGACCCCTCCTGTGGATACAAGTCATCCTCTTTCCTCAGCCACTCTGGCCATTGCCTAATGGGCTCATGAACAAAGTGGGCATGGTGGTAGGGATGGAGGTTATGCATTGGCTCAGCAACATGGACTTCCATTCACTCTGGCCAACCTGGCTACAGCCACTGCTGTATGGCACTGTTTGGCACTGTTTCTCCCATAGCCAGGACTCATGGATCCAGAAATCAAGGGGTGGAAATGGGAATGGCATTACTCACTATCACTTCTCATGATCCACTAAGAAAATTTTTGCTTCCTGTCCCTGATACCTTAAGCTGTTGGTCTACACATCTTTGTTCCAAAAGGAGGAGGGCTCCTTCTGGGAGACACCAATAATTCCATTGAACTGGAAATTAAGACTGGCCACTTTGAGCTTCTCATGTCACTGAATCAATAGGCATGAAAGGGAATTACTGTTCTATCTGGGGTGATTGATCCTGATTATCATGGGGAAATAGGACTGCAACTATGGAATGGAGGTAAAGAAGAGTTTCCCTGGAATACAGGAGATCCCCTATGGCATCTCTTAGTATTACCATGCCCTGTGATTAAAGTCAATGGAAAATTGAAACAACCCAATCCAGGCAGGACTATAGCCCAGAAACTTCAGGAATGAAGGTCTGAGTCACACCACCTGGCAAAGAACCATGGCTAATGGAAGTGCTT
The DNA here is from genome assembly GCF_023851605.1 of Tamandua tetradactyla. Classification (NCBI taxonomy): domain Eukaryota; kingdom Metazoa; phylum Chordata; class Mammalia; order Pilosa; family Myrmecophagidae; genus Tamandua; species Tamandua tetradactyla. Next base: position 64,115,605 of record NC_135344.1, read on the forward strand.
GCTCAGGAGAAAGGGTATGTGGAATGGGTAGTAGAAGATGGTAGTTACAAATATGAGCTACAGCCATGTGACCAGTTACACAAACAAAGACTGTAATTGTATGAATATTTCCTCCCTGTTTTGTTATGAGTATACTTGCATTTTCACATAAGCAAATATCTTGTTTTCCTCTTATCATATGACATCAGTTGCATTGTTTATTTATAGTATTTAAGTCATAGGATATGAAGTTTAAAAGTGAATGTTACCTATGGATTTGCACCCTATTCTGGAGAAACGTAATGCATTTCTGGTTGTATGCAGGACAGTTAAGTATTGTTAGGCAAAACATGTCTGTTATTGTGTTCTATTTGAAATTAAGTGTGCTTCAAGGTGATGCATTTAGCTGCCACGTTAATAAGGAGTGAACTGTGATGGTCAGCTCTGATGTCAATTTGGCCAAATGATTATGTCCAGTTGTCTGGTCAGGCAAGCACTGGCCTGACTGTTGCTGCAAGGATATTTTATGGCTGGTTGATAAGCTAGAAGGCTTGTGTATAAAGTCACCAGTCATTTGATTGCATCTGTGGTTGATTACATCGGCAATCAAATAAGGCATACCTCCCAAAACAAGATAATCCAATCCATTGTGAGCTTTTAAGGAAGAAGAAACTCTTTCACTGCTTCTTTGCTAGTGACCCTCTCCTGTGGAGCTCGTGCAGGCCCTTCATTGGAGCTGCCAGCCTCACAGCCTGCCCTGTGCATTTTGGACGCTTACATTCCCATGGTTGCATGACACACCTTTGTAAATCTCTTATTTACAGATCTCTCCTATTAGTTCTGTTTTCTAGAGAACCCTGACTAACACAACAATTCAGTCCAGTTTAGTGGATTTCAGGGCCTTATCAAAAATCAATTGACTATAGATTTGGTGGTCTATTTCTATGCTCTCAATTTAATTCTTTTGGTCAATACTTCTATTTTTGTGCCAGTAACCTCCTCTTTTTACTACTGCGGCTTTATAGTAAGCTGTAATGTCAGGAAGTGTTAGTCCTTCCATTTCATTCTTTTAAAGGATATTTTTAGCTATTTGAGTTCTCTTTCCCTTCCAAATAAATTTGACAACCAACTTTTCCATGTTTTTAAAGTAGGTTGTTGGAATTTCGATTGTTATTGCATTGACTCTGTAGATCCATTTGGGTAGAAATGACATCTTGACAACACTCAACTTTCCTATCCATGAGCACAGAATATCTTTCCATCCATTTTTTTCCTTCTTTTTTGGTGAACAATAACATATATACAAAAAAGCTATACATTTCAAAGCAAAGCACCATAATTAGTTATGGAACATATTTCAGACTTTGATGTGGGTTACAATTTCACAATTTTAGATTTTTACTTCTAGCTGCTCAAAAATACTGGAGACTAAAAGAGATATCAATTTAATGATTCAACATTCATATTCATTTGTTAAGTCCTATCTTCTGTATATAATTCCACCTCACCTTTGATCTTTCCATACCTCTCTTTAAGATTGTTTGAGCTATGGCAATTCAAAATTTTTGCTATTGGAAGGGTCTGTCACTAATATGGGGTAGGGAGATGGAACTATCTGATATTCTGGAGAGTTGGGCAAATTTCAGGACTTATCTGGACCAGGGACCCATCTGGAGGCTGTAGGTTTCTGGAAAGTTACTCTAGTGCCTGGAACCCTTGTGGAATCCTATATATTGCCCTAGGTGTTCTTTCGGATTGGCTGGAATGGTCCTGGTTGGGTATTGGCAGGTTATGACAAGTAGCAAGTTCTACCTGAAGCTTGCATAAGAGCCTTTAGAGTAGCCTCTCGACTCTATTTCAATCTTTGCCACAGATACTTTATTAATTATACTTCTTTTCCCCTTTTTGGTCAGGATGGAATTGTTGATCCCATGGTGCCAGCTGTGGATTTATCCCTGGGAGTTTTCTCTCACATTGCCAGGGAGACTTTCACCCCTGGATGTCATGTCTCATATAGTGGGGAGGGCAATGATTTCATTTGCAGAGTTGGGCTTAGAGAAACCAAGGCCACGTTTGAGTGACAACACAGATCCTCCAGAAGTAACTCTTAGGGATGCCTATAGGTAGTCTAAGCTTCTCTGCTACCTACATAAGCTTCCCAAGAGTAGGCCTCATGATCGAGGGCATGGCCTATTGATTTAGGTATCCCTAAGGTTTAATACAGTATCAGGGGATTCCCTGATGGTAAGGTTTAATAGGTCCATAGTCTTTCTCCTCTCCCTCAGGGGACTTTGCCAATTATTTTTTATTATCTGCTTAATGTACTATAGGATGTTTCCAGGCATTGCAAAAATCTATACACAATTAAAGGACCTCTTTCTTATTCTGTGCTTCCTGTATTTCAGTTGTTCAAATGAGCTATACAGATAGGTTGAATTAGATTATGCAGTACAGAAAATTTCAGTTCCAGATCAAATAAACCTTTCTTCCATTGGTCTCAAAGAGTATGTGTAGTTCTAAAATATAGACACTGTCTTCCTTACCCCTAAGTTCTGAATTACTTTAACCCCAACCTGTTCAGCTTCATTCTTATCTCTAAATACCAGGTTATATGTATAAAACAGCATCTCAAAATCCAAAAATAATAATCACCACTCTGGACTTACTGCTCTAAAAGCTTACAATCTAGGCCCCTGTTTTCTCATAAGCATTTTCTAAAGGTGACCATACCATTGTTATTTTTTGGTTTCTGGCTTATTTTGTCTCATCAAATGTCCCACATGTTCATTCACATCGTTGCATGCCTTGCAATTTTGTTCCTTTTTGTTGCAGAACAACTTTGTTCATAAGTACACACTATTATTTGCCTATCTACTTCTCCATCAGTGCTCCTTCAGTCACCCTCATTCATCAGGCATCATGTAGAGGACTCAAAGTCCACAGTCCATCAACATTCTCAATTTTAGATAATTTCATTATTCCCAAGAGACAGAGAACCAATAAATACACCCTCACCAAATAGGAAATCTAAACCTGCTCTTAACTTTAGTCCCTCCCCCTATTATTTACCTCTGCTGTTGCTGTGGTAGTGCTGATGGTTTCCTTTTGAACACAGCTCACAGCATGAAATAGCAGTTTTACCCTTGTACCCTGGACTTAAACACTTTTTAAACAAGAATCATATCTTTGAAGTAATTCTTATGAGAACTCATTCATGTTTATAGTGTGAGTCAGTGGAGCATGTAAGCCTGTAGAACCCCTTTCAATCTTATTCATCTTCAATATGGTAATTATATTACCATATGTAGACCCATTAGAGAACCACCTTCACTCCTGTCTATTCTCTTACACTGGAGTTCAACCTCATTAGCTAATGGCTCACCCATCTCTTACTTCTATGTGTCTCTAAATCCCCTATATTCTGTATTATAAGCCTCTGCTCATACTTTACGCTGGTCATAAAAGTGGAATCATACAGCATCTATCCTTTTGTTCTGACTAATTTCACTCAGCGTTATGTCCTTCAAGCCCTTCCATCTTGTTATGTGCTTCAGGAAGTCATTTTGTCTTACTGCTGCATAATATTCCATTGTATGTAAGTACCACATTTTGTTGATCCACTCGTCTGTTGATGGGCATTTGGTTTGTTTCCATCTTTTGGTGATTGTGAATAATGCTACTATGAACATCGTTGTGCAAATGCCTGTTTGTCCCATTGTTTTAAACTCTTCTGGGTATATACCAAGTAATACTATTGCTGGGTCATAGGGCGACAAAATATTTAGTTTCCTAAGGAACCGCCAAACAGTCTTCCATAGTGGCTGCACCATTATACATTCCCACCAGCGGTGTATAAGTGTCTCAGTTTCTATACATCCTCTCCAACATTCATAGTTTCCTGTTTGTTTAATAGCAGCCATTCTTATAGGTGTGCGGTGGTATCTCATTGTAATCTTGATCTTCATTTCCCTTATAACCAATGAAAATGAGCATCTCATCATGTGCTTTTGAGCCATCTGTATTTGCTCTTCAGAAAAAATGCCTATTCATTCTTTAGCCCATTTTATAATTGTGTTGTTTGTTCTTTTGTTGTTGAGTTGTATGATTTCTTTGTATATACAGGAAATCAAACCTTTGTCTGATTGTGATTTCCAAATATTTTCTCCCATTGACTTGGCTGCCTCTTCATCTTTTTGACAAAGTCTTTTGAGGTGCAGAAGCATTTGATTTTGAGGAGTTCCCATTTATCTATTTTCTCTTTTGTTGCTTGTGCTTTGGGTGTAAAGTTCAGGAAACTGCCTCCTTTTACTAGGTCTTGAAGATGTTTTCCTACATTTTCTTCTAGAAGATTTATGGTGCTAGTTCTTATATTTAGGTGTCTGATCCACTTTGAATTAATTTTTGTGTAAGGTGTAAGATAGGGATCCTCTTTTGTTCTCTTGGCTGTTGATATCCAGTTCTTCCATGCCCAATTATTGAAAAGATTGTTTTGTCCCAGTTTAGATAATTTGGGGGCCTTGTCAAAAATCAGTTAACCATAGATTTGGTGATCTTTATCTGCAGTCTTGATTCAATTCCATTGGTCAATGCTTTTGTCTTTGTGCCAGTACCATGCTCTTTTGACCACCATGGCTTTATAATAGGTTTTAAAGTCAGGGAATGTTAATCCTCCCACTTCGTTCTTCTTTTTAAGGATGCTTTCAGCAATTCGGGGTTTCTTTCCCTTCCACATGAATTTCGTAGTTAGCTTTTCCAAATCTTCAGAGTAGGTTGTTGGAATTTTGATTGGTAGTGTTGTGAATCTGTAGATCAATTTGGGGAGAATTGACATCTTAGCTATATTTATTCTTCCTGTCCATGATCAGGGAATGTTTTTTCACCTATTTAGATCTCCTTTGATTTCTTTTAGCAATGTTATATAGTTTTCTGTGTAAAAGTCCTTTATGTCCCTAGTTAAGTTCATCCCTAAGTACTTGATTCTTTTAGTTGCTATTTTGAATGGAATTTTGTCCTTAACTGACTCCTCAACTCACTCAGTGCTTGTGTATAGCAATGTTACTGATTTTTGCACATTAATTTTATATCCCACCACTTTGCTGAATTTATTAGCTCAAGTAACTTTGGTGTAGATTTCTCAGGATCTTCCAAGTATGGTATCATAACATCTGCAAATAATGAGAGTTTTACTTCTTCCTTTCCAGTTTGGGAGCCTTTAAGTTTTTGTTCTGCCTGGTTGCTCTAGCTAGAACTTCTAGCACAATGTTGAATAACAGTGGTGACAGTGGGCATCCTTGGCTTGTACCTGATCTTAGGGGGAAGGATTTCTGTCTCTCTCCTTTGAGTATGATGCTGGGTATCGGTTTTTCTTATATTCCCTTTATCATAATTGAGGTAATTACCTTTGATTTCTATCTTTTGGAGTTTTTCATCAGAAAAGGCTGCTGAACTTTGTCAAATGCTTTTTCAGCATCAATCGAGATGACAAGGTGATTTTTTCCCTTTTGATATGTTGATGTGCTGTATTATATTAATTGACTTTCTTGGGTTGAACTATCCTTGCATTCCTGGTGTAAACCCCATTTGGTCATGGTGTATGATTCTTCTAATGCACTGTTGGATTCGATTTGCTAGTATTTTATTGAGGTTTTTGCATCTATGTTCATTAGGAAGATTGGCCTGTAGTTTTCCTTTCTTATAGTATCTTTACCCAGTTTTGATAGTAAAATGATATTGGCTTCAGAAAATGAGTTAGGTAGAGTTCCTTTTCCCTCAATTTTTTGGAAAATTTTGGATAGGATTGGTGTTAGTTCTTTCTGGAATGTTTGATAAAATTCCTTTGGGCTTTTCTCTGTAGAAAGATTTTTGATGAATGATTGAATCTCTTTCCTTGTGATTGGTTTGTTGAGATTCTCTATTTCTTCCTGAGTCAGTGTAGCTTGTTTGTGTATCTCCAGGGATTTGTCCATTTCATATAAGTTGTCTAGTTTGTTGGTGTATAGTTGTTCATATACGGTACCACCACTGGCCATCCCATTGGGAACCATGTGCAGTGAAAAGGATACTGTTTTTATTTCACCACTTTTTCAGTATCAATAGATATGATCAGATGACTTTTTTCTCTTTTGATTTGTTAATGTGCTATATTATGTTGATTGATTTTCTTATGTTGAATTCTTGGTATAAACCCCACTTGGTTGGGATGTATAGTTCTTTTAATGTGTCATTGGATTTGATTTGCTAGTATTTTGTTGAGAATTTTTGCGTCTATGTTCATTAGGGAGGTTGGCCTGTAGTTTTCCTTTCTTGCAGCGTCTTTATCTGGTTTTGGTATTAGAGTAATGTTAATTTCATAAAATAGATTAGATAATATTTCTTCTTCCCCAGTTTTTTTGAAGCATTTGAGCAGGATTGGTGTTAGTTCTTTTTGGAATATTTGATAAAATTCCCTGTGAAGCCATCCGGTCTCGGGATTTTCTTTGTAGGAAGCTTTTTGATGACTGATTAAATCTCTTTACTTGTAATAGGTTTGTTGAGATCTTCTATTCCTTCTTCAGGCAGTGTAGGTAGTTTGTATGTTTCTAGGAATTTGTCCTTTTCATCTAAGTTGTCTGGTTTGTTGACATATAGTTGTTCAGAAAAGTCTTGTGACTTTTAAAATTTCTTCAAGATCCATAGTAATGATCCCTCTGTTGTTTCTGATGTTGTTTATTTTCATCCACTCTCTTTTTTACTTTGTCAGCTGAGCTAGGGGATCCATTGGTTTTATTGTTTTACTCAAAGAACCAACTTTTAGTTTGTTGATTCTTTCTTTTTTTGTTCTCCAGTTTGTTTATTTCTGCTTTAGTCTTTGTTATTACTCTTTGTCTATTTGCTTTGGGCTTAGTTTGCTGTTCTTTGTCTAATTTGTCTAGGTGAGCAGTTAAGTCCTCAACTTTTGCTCATTCTTGTATTTTTTATTTTTGTTTTTTTATGGGCCATCTCTGGGAATCAAACCTGGGTCTCTGGCATGCAGGTGAGAATTCTGCTACTGAGTCACCATTGCACTGCCCACATTCTTATTTTTTAATATAGGAATTTAGGGGAATATATTTCCCTCTCAGCACTGCCTTAGCCTCATCCTATAAGTTTTGATATGTTGTAACCTCATTTTCATTTTTCTCCAGATATTTATTGATTTCTCTAGCAATTTCTACTTTAACCCACTGACTATTTAAGAGTGTGTTGTTTGATCTCCATATATTTGTGAAAGTTCTGGTTCTTTAGTGATTATTAATTTCCATCTTTATTCCACTGAGGTCAGAGAAAGGGTTTTGGATAATTTCAATCTTATTAAATTTATAAAGACATGTTCTGGGGCAGAGCATATGGTCTATCCTGGAGAATGTAACATGAGCACTAGAGAAGAATGTGTACCCAGTTTTTTTTGGGTGTAATTATCTGTATATGTCTATTAGGTCTAATTCATTTATCACATTTTTAAAGTTCTCTATTTCCTTTTTAGTCCTCTTTTTGATTGTTCTATCTATAGTGGAGAGTGGTGTATTGAAGTCTCTCACAATCATTGTTGAAATGTATATATAGCTGTCTTTATTTTTGCTGATGTTTGCCTCATGTACTTTGGAGCTCCTTGATTGTAAGCATAAACCTTTTTTATTGTTATTTCTACTTGGTGACTTGTCCTTTTTATTTAATATGTAGTGTTCTTCTTTGTCTTTTATTACATCTTTACATTAAAGTCTATTTTATCTAATATTAGTACAGCCACTCCTGCTTTCTTTTGGTTACAGCCTCCATAGAACATTTTTTTCTAACCTTATACTTTAAATGCATTTGTATCCTTGGGTCTAAGATGCTTCTCTTGTAAATAGCATATGGATAGATTATGTTTTTTAATCCATTCTGCCAATCTGTATCTCTTAATTAGTGAGTTTAGGCTGCTAATGTTTAAAGTTACTACTATAAAAGCAGTTTTTGAATCTACCATCTTATCCTTTAGTTTTTGTCAGATGTATATATTCTTTCTCCTGTCTCTCTTTTTGTGCTTTAGATTACTTTTACTGTTATTCCTCAAATCTGAGCCCCCTCCAAGCCTTTTTTTCCTGTCTTTTTATCTTCAGCAGACAGGACTCCATTTAGTATTTCAAGTAGGGTAGGTTTCTTGTTGAATAGTTCTCTCAGTCTTTGTTTTTGAAGATTTTAAACTCTCCCTCAATTTTGAAGTACAGTTTGGCTGGATACAGAATTCTTGGCTGTAAGCCTTTCTCATTCAGGATCTTAAATATGTCATACCACTGCCTTCTTACATCTATGGTGCCTGTTGAGTAGTCTGAATTCAGTCTTATATGGTTTCCCTTGTATGTAGTAGATCACTTCTCTTGTGCTGCTTTCAGAAATTTCTGTTTTTCTTCAACATTTGATAGTATGATTAATATGTGTCTTGGAGTAGGCCTATTTGGGGTTCATTTGGCCTCTTTCATACATATATTTATGTCTTTTATAAGGGAGGTTTTCTCCAATTATATCTTCAACTAACCTTCCCAGGCCTTACTATTCTCTTCTCTTTCTGGGGTACCAATGATTCTTATGTTTGTTTGCCTTTTGTTATCTGTCATTTTGCTGAGATACAGTTCCATTTTTTCCCCATCTTTCTTGCCATTTGTTCTTTTGTTCACTCTAGTTCAGTTGTTTTCTCTTCTAGCTCACTTATTCTTCCTTCCAATTCTTTGAATCTGCTGTCATGTGTCTCTAGTAAATTTGTAATTTGGTCTACAGTATCTTTCATCTCTGTGAGATCTGCTATTTTTCTATTTAATCTTTCAAATTGTTCTTTGTGGCTTTAAATGTCACCTTGATATCCTTTATAAATATTCTCGAGTAGTTGTTCTGTATTTGGTGTCCCTTCTGGTGTTTTGATTTGGTCATTTAGCTGGGCCATTTCTGCCTGGATCTTCACATCCATTTTGATTTTCTGTTGTGTTTGGGGCATTTATCTTAAGGTTATTTTACATGTTGGTTTCCTTCATTTGTCTAAAGTTTTGTATTTACTTGTGTTTGTATTGAAGATCCCCTTTTTGCACTTGGTTTTTCAGTAGTTCCCTGTCAAACCAAGGCCTAGATTCCATGTAGGGGATGCAATTCTACTTGAGGGGTTATTAATAGCTACACAGGTGTACATGGGTAGTTTAGTGGCAGAATGCCCACCTGCCACACAGGAGACATGTGCTCAACTTCTGGCCCATGTACCAAAAACAAAACAAAGCAAAACAAAATAGTTCAGCCAGAGCAAGCCCCAGAGCCTGAGGGAGCTACCCCAAGTTACACTGAGAATGAACTTGACTGATGACCACAGAAGAGAAAGAAAAATAAATAGAAAAACAAACAAATAAACAAACAAAAAAACCAAAGCTAGGCAGATAGGAAGTTTGCCAGAATGCACTTACCACTTCTTCTCAGCAGATGACACTCTTAAGCCATCTCCTCCCCTCAGATCCACCCCTCCCAGACTGTAGTGGCTGCTGGGCCTGATGGCATGCAAGTCTGGTGGGCTGCTATTGGCATGTGGCAGTGGGATGGCCAATTTCAGCATGTGGGATATGGCCGCTGATCATAACACCTGGTGGGGCAGCTAATCACAATTCCTGGTTGGGGTAGCTGACCACAGCTCCTGGCACCTGGTGGATCCACTGCACATGGCTCCCAATGGGATGGTGAGTAGTGGCACTTGGCAAGGTGACCAATCTCAGCACTTGGTATGCGCGGCCCCTCATGGCATATGGCTAGGTGTGCCTCTGGGCTCCCCATGGGTGTTGCGAGCTGCAGACCCATGTGGGTAAGTTTTCCAAGCTAGGTTCAACACCTGGAAGGGCAGGCTCAAGCAGAGGGAAGGTCCACTCTCCCGAATCTTCACTTCCCCATGCACTGTTGCCCACCCCCAAGGGAACTGCAGCTGAAAAGAATCACTCTGCTACTTCTGTTCAATCCCATCACCTCTCTCTACCAGGACCTCTCTATGAGATTCTGAAGACCCTCCCCAATCACTCACTGCCCAGACCAGCAGTACCAGTTGTCTTTTCTGTCTGCTTTCTTTTTGCTTCTTGGAACAAGGGTGAAACCCAGCTTACCCTACTCTGCCATCTTCCTGGAAGTCTGTAACATCCTTATTTTTTTGTCCTTATATTTGACTTATGTTTTGTTATTCTGGATCACATTTCTTATCAGAATTTATGAAATAAGTACATGGGCCAACCATTTGTATTGCCAAAAAAGATGTGTTACTTCAATAATTGTCCCTTATTGGGTATTTATTTTCCTTCTTGATTTAATAGCTTAGCAGAATATTCTAGAACTGAAATATTAGAAAACATTTGAAATTTCATTGGAAGCAGAATAGAAGCATTTTTAGTATGTTAATGAATACATTGGAAATCACTATTTGATGGACTCATAATTTACTTTTTACTTTAGTAAATGACATTGTTACATAGGGCATAGTGCATTTGCACTTGATTTAACACATGGGTTAATGCTTGATATCTTTGATTTTGTTGATATTTATGGTTTTGAACTTAAAAATAAATGCCTGTAAAAATGCAATAGTAATACTTTACATTACTTTGCATTGTTCTTTAAAGTATTCTGACACCTAAGCATACTTTTGATTTAAAGAAAATTGGAAGAACCTTTTAATATTGGTAATCTAAGAATAGAATTGGTAGAAATATCTGTATTTTTTTCTCTCCTAAGTAAGAAAAACTGTAACAACAGGAATTCATCATCTTTGTGACCACAAAGTATTCTCTTACTCCTCTAAAAATATTTGTGTGTATTCTTCCAATAATTTTAAATATATTCCATGGATTTGTTGTTTTTGAAAACTCAATACCTGTCAGCAGTGGAAAACCCCAAATCCTGAGAAGAGAGTTAAAGATAGAAATTGATTAAAAAAATATATATATACAAATCATAGTAATACAGTAGCTTGTAATTAGATTTTAACCACCTCAAGTCTGAAATATAGTACCAAGTCTAAGAAAAAACAGGGGAAGGATAATTGATTCAAAGTTCATGCATTGAAATCTACGTATTATGCATTTAAATTTACAAAGTCCCTAGACTTTCATTTACAGGCTATTTCTGCTTTAGAAGAAGCACTAACAAGGATTTCAGTGGTTGATAGAGCTAATGGCATAAAGAATTTGAGAAAGAGGCTGGCTAGGTTGACAGCAAAGGAAGATATAGAAACCTATAAATATAGATATATAAACTAAAGGCTCATAAATTTGGACTCTTCCGTGTAAGGGCAATGTCCTTTGAGAACATCATTATCATATTCATAATGCATAATATTTAAATATTCAAAAATATTGCTTAATAATATAATAATTTATAAGGATTACAGTGAACTATAGAAAAGGAAGAATAGGAAATTTGTAATAATTTTTAAAAGTGTTCACAAAAGAATTAAAGTTTTAGTATTACCTAGAAAATCTCCCTTTGTGGCTACCTCATGCTAAAATGGTAGACAGGTGAGTTGGTACACATGTAAATTCAGGTTGCTCCTCTTTCTATACAATGTGCTCTCTACTTTGGTGTCATTCCATCATGCTATTGTGTGTAAAATTTCCCATTGCCTGCACTCTTTTGTAGCCTGGTGAGGTTGAAACAAACTGGGGTTTTGTGGTCTTATAAGAGATACAGGTCAACTGAGTCATTAATAGCAGAACTGTCTCAAATCTTTGTCCAGGTCTCACACTAAGTCATAACTTAAAGTTCAAATATGGGCAAAAGGGCTAAAATAATGTAGCAAAAAAATACTATCTTATGTTTCTAATTATAGGAGAAAAAACAATTTCATTTTAAACTTGTAATTTGGTTTGAAAATGATATTTCATAGTGTAACTCCTTGTCTTTTGTGTTGATTTGAACATTTTTTTATTTTTAGCAGTGCAAATATCTTAGTATATATTTTTGAACCACCAGATATGGATCACTGCAAACATTTAATTTTGTGCTTGAATGTTGGAGTGACTAGATTTTCAAAATGAGATAGTGAAAATCCTACTAAACTTTAGAAATGTTTTTGATATAACAGTGAATATTTTAAAATAATGTTCACCCTCTGTGAGAACCAGCAGCATTGAGTGCCATCATAACACATCCTATTAATAAAATAAATAAATCAGTTATCTTTTATGATGCCTTATTTCGGTGTGTTATAGAACATATATGAGTAAGAATTATAGACCTTGAAACACACCCACTTTTAAAATTAAAATTCAGCACTCTTTTGTATATTGTGTCATGTTGGATTACTGTGTATTCCCCAGTAACTAACAGAGTTAATATCTAGCTCTTAGTAAGAATTTGATAAATATTTAATTCATTTACTTTTTATTCTTGAAAGCCTTTGTTTAATGAAATAGGTAAATATTTGCGTGGATTGAAGTAGTATTTTAAATCCCAAAAGCTGGGAGGAGATGTTTTGAGATCACCTAGTTCAACTGCTCAGTTCTCATTTTACAGATGAGGTAACCAAAGCACTGAGCAGTGGAGTAACTTATCTGCAGTTAGGAAGCCAGCCAGGCAAGACCAAACTACAATTCAATTGTCCTGCCTCTCAGCTTTTCTCCCCCTACTGCACAGTTCTGCTGGGTTTCCACATTTGTCAGGCTAAAATTTGTGGGTTTACCTGTAACCATTTATATATTAGAATTCATGTGGGTTATGAGACAAGATAGTAAAACAAAGCTACTTTATGCTGCTACTTAGCTGTTCATTTCCACAAATGAATGCAGTAACAACTTGGTTTTCTCATAGAAGTTCTGGTAACATCTGAAAGTTATTATGATTGAGTTCAGGCTGTATTTTCCCTTCCTAAAGATGCCTCAAAATTTCACTATATTGTGGCGTCATTCACCACCTCATAGCGGGAAAAATGTAAGGGACTTGATAAGCAGAGGCAATTGTGAGTTATTTTATCTTTACCTCTTAAACTTTTGGGTCTGGCTGTTTGAATTCTTGCTATTAATTTAGAGAAGAGCAATGCTATGTTATGTGAACACGTATAAATCTCTTTGGTGAGTTTGCCATTGGTTTGAGAAATTTTAGATTTCTATGGAAATTTTCTTGACCTAAAAATTCAAACATCCTTCCAATGTACTTATGATTAGGTAGGTTACACAACTGAAATTTATTGGGATAGCTGCCCTCCTAAAACTTTTCTTAGATTTAACTTTTTCTTTACACCATAGTACAGGACTATGACTCCAGAAATGCTTTTACAGATATTTTTTTAAAGTCCAAGGAAATGTAAGAGTTAATATTTAGTCTGAACTTTTCCCCTAACCAATAAAATTCAGTTCATTTTCCTGAGCATATCACTGTTGCATCGAGCTTGGTCTGCCTAATAATTGAGTTATTTATTGAAATGGTGAAATGATTTCTAATATCTTCTTTAATTATTCACCTATTTAACAGAGCTCAATCTTCTTGTCTAGAAAATGGTGACATTCAAACTCTTCACATGTTCCTAAGTGCTGGCATTATTTCTAGTTAATGCTAATAACACAGAGATCTCTAGTAATACTTTCATATTTGTATTTAACTTGTTTTCCTTGCATTTATGTTACCTCAGTTCACGATTCAGGGGTTCGACATGTTGAAACAGGCCATCTTTAACCACTAAAAGCATTGCATAGCTCCAGATTCATTTATTCCAAATTAGACAATGTTGGCAATATTACCAGAAAGATGAATGGCTTTTGGCTAAATTGTGCTGTGTTCTCCACAATAGGAAACAGCTTTTTTTTTTTCTCCCCCTGAACAAACACTGTCACTTTTATTACCAATCATTAATGGCTAGTCGTGTTGTTGTTACCCCAGTGATTACATATTCATTCACTCTAGGCAATATAACAAATAGGCTTGGTGTCTGAGCTCCTGTGATCATTTATAGATCAAAATCTGCAGCCAGATGGTTCCTGAATTCTGACCCCATGATATTGCTTGTGTGGTGTCAACCTGCTAGTTAATTCATTCCTTGATTACATAGCTCTTATGCCTGATAAGTTTTCATCACAGCCTGCAGCAAATCTCCATTTTCCTTATAGCCCTAAACCTCACATATCTACCTTCGTCAGAGTCCTTTGCTGGTGACTACCTTTGCATACAGCAATATAGAAACAAGGTTTTTAAACAGGTTAGTGGAAGAGAATCTTGGCCTGTATTCTTAATTCTTTGAATTCTTAAATCCGAAGGACTTGGCAGGGGAAGAAGCTATGCCCACTAAATCTGTTCACAGCCAAGTGTTTTTAGAATCTTGAAATTTTTTTTTGTGTTGGAGTTTTTCATACTGTGGCTCCATTGGAAAGCTGATAAAACAGATTGCTTGTAAGAGAGTCAATATAAAAATAGTCTGCAAGAATGCATGCCGCCATCTGTGTTGTCTTATCTAGAAACTGTATCCCTGTCTCAGATTGACTTTCAAATTTATATGCTTATGAATATTAATTGATGGGAACAAATTAGTAAAAGTGTGTGTGAATATATAATTTCTATATACATCCATATATTTCCATTTTCTGTATGCATACACATATTTTAACACATCCACAGGTTTGGGTGAAAATTTCTGACTTTCAGATAAATTCTAATGTGCAGGTTTCCTTTGAAAGATGTATTAATCAAAGCATGAGAGTTTTAGAAATATTCCTCTGTAAGTCAAAGGTTAATGATGGAGAGACATCAATGATAACTTCCTTGGTGACTCACAAAAGCACTTAGAAATGCATTTGCTTCTGGATAATGCATGAATGTGGACACCATGTACGGCTCCCATCTACCAGGTCACAAATATAGGGGGAGAAATTATTTATTAGGCAAGGAAATGGAAGTAAGGCTGATGTGGCATAAGGGAAAAAACTTTACCTGACCAAAATGTTAACATTTTGAAAGAGAACAAACAGGTAAAATGATTACTTTGGCCCAAGTTACAGTTCTAGTCAAAGTGAGTTACTTTTCATTTTAAAGTGCCTTTTTTTGTTTTTTTTGAGAAATCAGTAGCAATCCATCCTAGAAATACTCTGTCTTGATTTATTGACACTGAAGTTCTAAGCCTGGAGAAAATCTCTCCGCAAACCTAGTTACTTGGTCCTTGTTATGAGTTTTCCCAATTAGAATGGTTTTCTTTAGCCTAATGTTTTTAAGAGGGAAATACTTGAAAATGATATTTGTAGTCTCTTGGTCCTTTCTTCACATAGTTTCATTTCCTTGCATGAAGTATTTTGATTGGGTAACTTAGGAAGATCATTTTGGGAGAAGTGGAATGGAGCAGTGACACCAGAAGAATATTTACAAAGTTGTCTTCAGTTCTGTCCACTTGGCTAGGTAGAAGTAGCTTGACCAGATTAAACGCTATTTTCTTTCTTTTTATTTTGTTTATTTCCAGACTACTACCATGGATTCAGTGCACACTTACCATACTAGAAGAACTAGTCTGACGTTGGGAAGTCAACAGATTCTTGTTGGGTGTTGATTCAATCCTGTACCCAGAGGAGTGCTACTCGAAGGAAGGACTACCCATCCAAAAGAAATCTGCCTGCTTGAACAGAGTCCTTTTAAATGGGGACTTTCCTTTTAAAAAGGGACAAAGTGCTTAGTTCCACAATTAGAGATGAAGCCTAAAGAAGTAACACAGCAAACTAAACACACACTAGCAGGTAAATGACACATCTCATCATCTCTTAAGAACAGATTTAGAGAGAAGGAATGTGCCAAGAGTGTGAAAACCCTGAGTACTCAAAGGCAAGCAGTTTAGGGAGCCATGCATAAAGTATACTAAAAGGGACCTGAAGATAACTCGAAAGCATTTCCATAAATTTAATTATGATTAGCAATTTATAAAAGGTGTTCACTGATCAGAAGAATAAGCAAAAGGCAAGTAGGTTGTTGTGAGTGGGTGAGTGTGTGTGTGTTTGTTCCAGATAGGATATGTCTGTGTAAACAAGGTAAGAAAATGTTTCTTCAGACAAATCATTCCTCTTGTTGTAAACATAGGCCATAAAACATAAAAGTGGTACAAGGTGCTTGCAGACCTAAAACACTAGCTGTGAATCTGCCCTCCGATCTGTGCCTATGGGGTCTTTTTCTACATGTAACTGGCCACAGCAGGGTGGCACCATCGACAGGGAAATATTCTCACCTGTGGCATAGGTGTGCCCAGGTCTGCAGAATCACTTTGGTGTAAGGGCTGAAGCTGGAGCACTAGCTGAGCCTCCACCCTGGCCTGATTCAAGAAGCATATTTTATAGCTTCTTGGCTCTTCCCGACTTACGCCTCAGCCTAATTTTCCACCTGCCAGCTGTGTATATAGCTGGGTCTCTAACCTGGCCAAACATGGGAATTACTCTAGCAGCTTTCAGATATGCCACTGCTTGGGTCCCTCTGGGGTCTGCCTGAAATTTGGGTCTTTTTAGATCAAGCCTAGTGTGCAGAAAGGTTGAGGATTATTGATCTATGTACCAGGAAAGACTTGTTTTTTTTTTTTTTTTTTAACTCCTGATGGCACTGCTGCAACTAGTTAATATTCAAGGCTATTATCTCAGTTACCTAGGGAGAAAAAAATGTATTAACGTTTAGAAATAATGCCTGTGAATGACATTTTTATATTTAAAATTACTAATTAAAAAATGTGGCAAGTTTCAGAGAAGAAAATTAAGACTTAACTACATGTAGCATTTATATCAATATTTATATATTGAGATTTATATATAGTAGTTGTAGAGGGAATACCGACTTTGTATTTTGATGAACTAAAAATGGCTTAGGCTGAATTCATAAAATATTTGCTTCTAATTGCCATGAAACCTGACATTTCACTTTAGGCATGTTATGTATGCACAAACCATGCTTGAATGGCAGTATATATAAAATGATAGGACACGTGTCCAGAAAAGATTTGCTAATCAATTTTTGTACAGTCTTTTATTCCAACTGCTGATTAAATACCTTCAGACAAAGGAGTGTTTTAAAAAATAACTTTTTTATTTTTATGCATTTTTTCCCTTTTAAAGGTAGTAAGTAGATGTACACTGCAAAAATATCAACATACATAATAAATTTAAATATTTAACAAATTTAAAATGCTTATAAGGTGATATTTCACCCAGGGCAATGAGGTAAAGTGGGCAGGTAATGTCTCGCTCTTGCAATGTTAGATAAAATAAAAAGAAATTTAAAATGTTGTGGCTAATGAGGAATGGATTCTTTATGGAGGCCTGTATTCACTGATTTGGCTTAAACAACAGGACTTTATTATCTCATGCTTTTGGAAGCTAAAAGTCCAAAATCAAGGTATTGGCTGGGCCATGCCTCCTCTCAAAGCCTCTCCCCTGGCCACTGGCAGGCGACCACAATCTGTGGTGGTCTTTGCTTGTGGCAGCAAAACTCAATCTCTGCCTCCATCACGTGGCTGTCTGTCTTTCTTACTGTACCCAATGTCCACCCCTTATAAGGTCATCAGGACACCAGTGAAACTGGATTAGGGCTTCAAAGATCCTATTTACATATAAGCTGACATTTATAAGACCAGTGATTAGGACTTGAGCAAGTCTTTTGGGGAACACAATTCAAGCCATAAAAATGTACAGATGTGAGAGAATAGTCTTTTCTTTATAGGATGTCTTGTTATATCAGAATCAAATGTGAGGTGATATATCCAGGGCTCTGCTGATAGCAGAGTCAGCCGACCCTGTTCCAAGTTTGGGTGTCTCGTCGTGGGAAAGAATTTAAGGATGAGAGAGAGAGGGCCAGTAGCAATAAGTAGTCAAGTTCATTGAAAGGTTAGTACATTCTAAAGGGGTAGCATGAACATGCTCAAGAATGTGACGCCCCGAGTGGAGTGGTTAGCTTGTTTAGGGGGGATTTAGGGGGTATTTGCAGCAGAGATTTTTCATCTCTATCTTTGAATACCAGGTGTCTTCTTTGTTTTAGGAGGAGGTGACTATCCATGCTTGCAGAGCTCCTTCACATACTTAAAATATTTTTGGCCAGATGTTTAACAATTTGTATGACCCCAGGCTTTCTGTCATTAACTGAGAGTCTGCTTCAGGCCCATAATTTTACAAACTTTATGACTTTGGGGAGCGTCCAGGCCTTAGGGGAAATTTTTGTTCCATGAAGTTTGCAGCTGTGCATTAACACTTTCAGAGCTGGAACCAGGGACCACGGCCTCAATGCCCTATTCTATCCTGCCCCAGTGGGAGAGTCAGAAAATATTTCACTACCTTTTGGCAAAAAGAGGTGGATGAAGTAGAAAGGAGATAGAACTACAGTGGAAACCCATTTTTCCATGGATGATGGCAAGAGTGGGGGTGGGGTCCTGACTGAGAGCTGGCAAGGGGCAAAGTTTAAAGGGCAGCCTGTGGTGAGTGAGGCAACCAATGTCATGGGGTTTCTATCAGGGACCAGCTGGGAATTGAACCGTTTGCCATCCAGACTGGAGGAGGACAAAAGAATATATGGACAGGGGACCAGGCTAAGTTAATGGATGGGACTGCAGCCTATGGGAGAATAAAGGGCAGAATTAAGACAGCATTACAGGAGTTGAAGCAAGACTGAGTCTTAGGAACTGGGGCATTTGAGGATGGGCAGAAGTCGTTCTATGGAAGTGGCAGAGGTGGGAGGCAAGAGCAGCTCAGCTGTCTTTACTGGGGCAAAAATTCTGTGCCCAATGGACAAGAAAGGACCCTTGCTGAGTACCATCCTGTTCTTAGCCCAGAAAAATGGACTGAGCCAATGGGCGCTGTGCCCAAAAGTGGAGATTGTTTTAGAAGTACCCAGGGTGGAACCTGTGTAACTGGAGAACAAATACCCAGCTGTGAGGAGCTGGAGAAGCAGGCAATGAATTGATACACCTGTCACACCTGGCCTTAGGCTCATAGCTGCAGTTACTTTTGCAGCTTGGCGTTATTGGCAGCTATACCCGAGGCTGCTACTGCCTTCCCACAGGGCAAACCATTTATCTAGCTGCAGGTTTACAGATGAGTCTCTTGCACTTTGTGCTCTGCAGATTTTCATAGACACTCCACGTATTCTTTGAAAAGAGGATAGAGGGAATTCCTTCCTTCCTTCCTTCCTTCCGTCCGTCCGTCCTTCCTTCCTTCCTTCCTTCCTTCCTTCCTTCCTTCCTTCCTTCCTTCCTTCCTTCCTTCCTTCCGTCCTTCCTTCCGTCCTTCCTTCCGTCCTTCCTTCCTTCCTTCCTTCCTTCCTTCCTTCCTTCCTTCCGTCCTTCCTTCCGTCCTTCCTTCCGTCCTTCCTTCCTCCCTCCCTCCCTCCCTCCCTTCCTTCCTCCCTCCCTCCCTCCCTTCCCTCCCTCCCTCCTTCCTTCCTTCCCTCCTTCCTTCCCTCCTTCCCTCCTTGCCTCCCTCCCTCCCTTCCCATAACAGATACTTTTAAGGCTTCATAAAATGAACCAAATAATGAGAACATTTGTTCATTCAACACACATATCGCGTAATTACCATGTGCTGCCTGGAGGCTATAATGATATGTGCAATAGATATGGCTTCTAGCCCCCAACAGAGCTTAAAATCTAATGGGGAGATAGGCGATGAACAAATAATCACCCAAATATATAAAGTCCTTATTAATCCAAGTTAATTGGCACCAGAAAAGCGACACCTAATACGAATACACTTAAATGAGGATTAAACTGTCATAGTCAATGTTCTACTGTTGAGTAGCAGATTATCACACATTTAGTGGCTTAAAACTGCACACATTTATTATGTCACAGTTTTTATGGGTTAGGAGACTGGCATGTCCAGCTGGGTCCTCGGCTCAGGGTGCCACCAGGCTGATAAACAGGTGGTGGGTTGGGCTGTGGTCTTTTCTGGAGCTTGAGGTCCTCCCACCTGGTTGTTAGATTTCAGTTCCTTACAGTTGTAGGACTGAGGCCCTCATTCCTTCCTGGCTGTGAGTGGGGTCTGTTCTCAGCTCCTATAGGCTGCCTGCTGTTCTCTGCCGTGTGGGTATTTTCATGATGTGGCAGTTTGTTCCTGCAAGGATAGCAAGGAGGACCTCCAATCTCTTTTTAGAACTCATATGATTAGGTCAGGCTCCCCCAGGATAACCTCCTTTTTGATTGACTCAATGTCAAATGATTAGGGACCTTCATTACATCTTCCACATCACTTCTGCCTTATAATGTTAACATAATCATGGGAGCAACTATCCCATCACATTCTCAAGTTCCACTCACACTCAAGATTTGTACACCAGAGGGCAGGAGTCTTAAGGACATCTCAGAGTTCTACCTGCCACAGCAGTAAAAAAGTTTTGATGGGAACTTAATCTTGAAAAATAAATTAAAATTTGTGAAAATGAAAAAAATATATAAAAATTGCCTCCCAATTCATGTTGATATTACTTATGAGTTCATTCTTAATGAAGATGAAGAAATCAATGAGCTGTTTTGGCTTAACTCTGCTGACAAAACTTTCAGTTCTCATAACATCCTTTACTTCTTAAATATTATCATTTATGTAAAATTATTTGAAGGCTTCATCAGTTTTTCTAAGGGCTAATTTTCATAAGGAATGTATACATTTGATAAATAGTTGTGATTGTGCAACAAAGATATTTCCAGAAAACTCAGCCATACCAACAAAAAAGGAGTATTTGGTGAAGATTTTATAAGTGGTCAATTAATGAAGGCATACTTACATGTTTTGATAAATTTTACTTCTCTGGAATCTTATAATGGTGAAGACTCAGATAATGATTACTTTGATAAAGAATTTTCCTTGTGTTTTCCATACGTTCTGTTTTGCTCACTTAAATTATATTTTCCAATGTTTTAAAATATTTTTCAGAAAGGTGATTTTAATACTTTTAGAATATTCTGTGATATGAATTTAAGTTCCTATTTTTAAGATTAGTTATTATTTTTACATTTAGTTGTTTTATGATTTTTATTTCTACCTTGGCTTTTCTTCACTGTTAATGGTTACAACAATCTTCTTTTACTCTTCCCAAAGAACACTATTTATTATTTCCCCTACCAATTTGTGTGGCCATATTTTCATGTACAAAAATGTTATGTAAGCTATAAAAGGAAGTAGATTTTGGATTATCTGTTATGCTTCAACAAGCTTGACTGCTCTTATTATAGGACTATGCCGAAGATTGTTGAATTGTTGCTTTATAATATATTTTCATATCTGATAGGACAAGTCAGTTTTCCTTTTTAAAATAATTCTTAACTATCTTATCTTAAACAGTCTTTCAAAGAATGTTAGAACTAATTTATCAAGTTCATGAACACTTTATGCTAATTTTTATAGTTCAACTGAGGTAGATCTTTAAACTGATTTGGAAAGAGTTTACATGTTTAAAGTATTAATTATTTATTATTCAGGAACATGGCTTCACTCCATAAAAGAACATTTAAAATTTGGTAGTTTTTTCCATTGAAATTTTAAGCGTTGTTAATTTCCTTACTAGTAGGTATCATAAATGCAATATTTTCTCCATTGTCTTTCTAAAGAGTTATCGTATTTAGAAATTCTCAGTTTATTTATTTACTTATTAGAGAAGTTGTGGGTTTGCGGAAATATGTGTACAAAACAGACTATTAACAGTACCCTTCATGGGTGTGATGCATTTATTACGATTGATGAGAGTACATTTTTGTAATTGTACTGCTAGCTGTATTCTATGACTTAATTTAAGGTTTGTTGTTTGTATTGTATAGTTCCCTGGATTTTTATTCTTAAGATTTTTATTCCAGTAAAATTCTGAGATATGACAATGTATCCTCCACTGGCCAGGGCTGCCAGGAGTATGGTGTCTTCAGGGTGCAGCAGGACAGAGTAAGAATGAAGGGATGGGTTCAGAAAGGAAGGGAGAGATGGGACGTGGGTTCATTTTAGGGGCTGTACAGCCATATGGAGATAACTCCATAGTTGATGTTGGAAGGCCTGGGAGGTTTGATCTCTGAAAGTGACAAAGGTGAATGGCGTTGAGAAGTGTCACGGCATTGATAAGCTCTAGAAGTTTAATAAGTCATGGAGTGGCTGGAGGTGTTACATAGTATGAATAAATATTGCAAATAAATGTTTCTTATGTTTTGATAGATTTATTATTACTTTGAATGGGTATATGATATTCCACCAGGTAGGTTTTACCAGAACAGTGCCCATCTATAGGTAATTTCTAATTTCTTGTTATGTGCATTATTTATTTCCGTACTTATGATTCTTTTATAGGAATGGATAACCAAGTTTGGGTTTCTTGAGTGGAAGGCTAAGACCATTTTTAAATCCTTTTGAAACATATTGCTTGATAAACTTCCAAAATGTTTTTCTAATTGACACTTAAGAACATCTTTTTAAGCCTCTTGAAATATCTTGCTAGATAAATTTCCAAAAGTGTTTTCTAATTTGCGCTTTTATCAGCAATATGTGAAAAGGTCTGTTTCATGGCAGCTTCTCCCTGGGCTACTAGCCCCCCGAGATGGGGCAGTGCGAGGCAGACAGTTTTTTGCAGCTTCCATTTAATGGTTCTGATATTGATTTTCTAGATAAGGGGTGACTCGCTGGTTGGGAAAAGTGGAGGAGTTTTTGGACCCAGCTCCTTACTCACCTTCCAGTTGCATAATTTTATTTTAGATTGTTGACTTTCAGTCATCTAATGGTGCTGTTTCTAAGTCTTTTTCAACCTGTGTGGAAATTTATGACAAGATGTATATGATTCTCACCTATATTTGATTTTTAGTATTCATTTTGGGAACTGTATATGTATGAGGGCGTATATTGTGTACACACTAATACGCCTGTAGCTTTCACATGCTTCATGAAATATTTACACAAAATTTTGGAAGAAGGATTTTTGGTATCTATCCATTGCCTTCCATCTTTATGCACATATATATAATTATGTTCTTAGGTGCTATCATTTTATAAGGAAAATATACCGATTTTCACAATCAATGGATTCTGCAAACCTTAATATAGTTTGCTAACATTTTAGACATGTTGATAAGTAACTTTCTTGCTACTTTAAGAAAAATTTTTTTTTATTTTTATTTTTTGAGGTAAATTAAAGCCTAGGTACATATCAGGGAGCATATTTTACTTTTCCCAAAGAAAAAGATGTAAGATAGCTGTCAGGACATCCATGATACAGCATAATCCTTCCACTGATCATTTGCATCTCAGTGGCTGGGGTTTCACTGTTCCAATTTAAATCACATCAATCACTTGCACTATACCTGATCTTTCTTTGGGGCTCATTGTACCTCATGCATGTATTGGAAAATGAAGTTGTCTCTTCGCACATCACTTGTCTGATAACTAAATTTTCTTGAGTGATTGTTCCTCATGCCAAGACCCCACAGTAGTTGTAATATTTTGATGAGTGTAATTTAAATACATCGCTTTTTGTCCAGTCTCTCTACTGAGTCCAATTCTGACTTTTCTTAGAGTATAACTTAGTAATAAGCTCCTGGTTTTCAAGAATCTTTTTCTCCATCTAAACCTTCACTGCATTTTCATAGGATTGTTCTGTTTCTACCAGATGCTGTACATTGATCTCTTCCATGCTGTGGGCTAATATTTTGCTTTGCGAATGTTTGTTTTGGAATATCTCTTTGAAGAAGGGAGAACTCATCCATTCAAAAAGAGAAGACACTGCAAATATTTTTCCAGCAGCGAAGATAGGTTTTTAAAATTCTGTTTTCTTTGTTTCGTTTTTCTTGTGATCAGGCATATATTTGTGAGTTGGTAGTTGTGTATGAAGGCCGTGGTTTCCAGGCAATGATGTCTACTTAGAATAATAACTTTATGGTGTAGTTTCTTTGGGATACTGAAACTGTGAGAATAATTAGGGAGAATATCTAATCTAGCAATTATCTACATTTTCCTGTCACAATATCTTTGGCGAATAGACCATATTCACACCATAACAGTAGTTTGATCAACAGGTCTCATCAGAGGAGAGAAGTGGCCCTGGTTTTGGCAGTAGTTTGAAAACGTCTTGGGGAGACAGCACTCTGATTTTCAGTCTGTGAACCAACACTCTTGATTTAGGTGGAAGGAATTGAATTAATTAATCTGCAAGCTGTATTGTGCCCCTAGTATCTTGCACAGCAGTTGCTTGATAACTATTTCTTGAATGAATACATAGAGGAAAATGAGGTATAGAATGGTGAATGATTTGAGCAAAGTCACATCGCTAGCAATTTTTATGGCTGAGACTTCCGGTTGTTTCCCTTGCTCTTTGATCAATTCTTTGTTCTTCTTGACAAGGAAAAGAAACATGGACTCTGAGCACTCTTTAGCCATTCATTTTTTCGCACTTTTCCATTTTCCTTGCAGCTGCAAAGTCAACAAAATCATCACCGGCAGCAACAATAAGTCCTACTGTGGTGCTTCCGATGTGCTAGGCGCTCTATGATCCTCACAACAGCACAATTATTATTAACAATATTAGATACGGTTACTCCCAATCTACAACTGGTGAAGCTAACAGGCATAGAAAGATCAAGCCCCCTGGGGAGCCACAGCGAGTATGTTGCTACGTCTCCTCGACTGCTGTTGCTTCTCTGATATTCAAGGCACATTTGGGAGTCCCATCTGCACCATTCTTCTTGTTTATATAAACAGTTGAAGGGGAAGAGCTTTTCATTCATTTATTAATTCGTCAAATATTTATTGAGCACTTGTTCTTTGCCAGAACTGAACTAAGCTGTAGGGAAAAAGAATGAATGTAATAGCTCCTACTTTTAAGGCAAAGGCAGGTTGCAAATATTAGAACATAAGCGGTATTGTAGAAGTATTCATTTCTTCAAATATTTGAAGATCTTATGGTGGGGTGGGCATGGTGTGCTAGTATTTTTTTTTAACCAGTGATTAAGAGGCAGTACCTACCCTTAAGAAGGTTTAGCTAATGGGTGCTGGCCCATAAGCAGTTAAAAGATAGTATATAAAGTGTTATAATGGTGGCTTGAATGAATTGGAAGAATTAGAAAGGAGTGCCCAAGTCTTCTTGGAGAATTCAAGGCAAATTTCTTCGGGGGGGGGGGGGGGGCAGGTAGTGTTGAACTTAGCCTGGGAGGAGAGTTGGAATTTCTGGATGGAGAGGTTGGGAAATGGCATACCAAGCAGAGGCCCAGAACTGTGGCAGCACAAGTTTTCTGTGAGGCTTGAGATTGAAGAGGTAAATGAGGACCAGATTATGAGGGGGCCTGCCTGGGTCTTTGATCCTTGATCTCTTCTCTGGGGTTTGAATATGTACCCTCTGACTGCCCTGGACTTTGATTTCTTCCTATCTTGACTATACTATCTGTTTACTTCTTTTGGCCTTGGTTGATTATCTTAGTCTTTGTCTTTGAAGTGCCTGAAGCTTATTGCATTCTATCCCCTTTTTATTTACTTGGACCTCTTTCCCAGTCTGGGATGAACATATTGATATCCTCCAGGAAATAAGGGAATCACATGCAAGTCAAGTTGGGGGATTCTTTCCTTTTGTCATGCCCTTATTACCTGGATTCATATAGTTTGATTGTAAGATGCACTGGCCAGATCGCAATATCTTTTTGAGAGAGAACCATCACAAGTGTGCATTTTCTTTGTCCCAATTCCTGCTCTTATTTGGATAAATTTCTCATCTTGATTAAGGCAGTAAAAATTATTTTTGCTGTGATATCATAGATTACCAATACCTTCACAATCACCCCTAGTAAGAACTGAACAAAAACAAATGACCAAAAATTTTAATGACAACAGAATTATGATGTCCACTTTTTTCCCTCACCATTTATGATGACTGGGGTAATCATAATCCTCTTTCTCCTTTTCTGGATTTTCCGTCATTCATTTTTTTTCTTTATTAGAGAAATTGTGAGTTTACGGACCAATCTTGCTTAAATATAGTATTCCCATGTACCACCTATAAATAATACCTGGTGTTGCTGTGGAATATTTGTTATAATTGATGACAGTACATTTTATTAATTGTATTTTTAACTATCTCTAATGGCTTAACTTAGGGTTAACTGTTTGTGTACTGTAGTACACATGTAGTTTCACATGTTTTGTTTTTTTTTGTCGGTTAATATTTTTATTCTGTGTAAAGCCCATTCATTCATCTTGGTGGTATAATAAATGACCATAATTACAGAGCTTCATTGCAGGGAAAGTCATTGGTTTTACTGTAATTTCTCAGTGGTGCAAAGAGAGAAAACAGAACTGTTTGTCATGAATGTAATCTACTTTTGCAGACTTTGGTACTTTGGCCCATGCATTAAAATGAAGTAAAAAATAAGTTCTTCACTTACACAGCATCTTTAATCTGCTGTGTTTTTTTTGCATGTGACTAGAGCCTTCTTAAAGTGCTTTCTTGGCTATTTCTTTTTCCTTTTGGCTGTTTGTGTGTATACATGTATATGTATATGTGTGTTTACATATATATATATATACGTGTATGTGTGTATATATGTATATATATGTATATGCGTACACAAACACATACCGAAGAGCATGCCTGACAAACTTAGGCTGTTCTGCTTCACTTAAATCCCACTCTGAAGTTTTTCCTATGTAAATAATTTCCTTAATTTTCAATGCTTCATTTTACACCTAAGTGGAAACAGGATTTATACATCCCCCTCAAACTGTGGTCTTATACACATGAACTAAAGTTCTCAACCCATTTCTGGATGAGCTCTTCCCTCTATAGATCTCTATTTTCAGGTCACCAGGAAAGGCATTTCGTAATTTTTTTCCTTTAAGAACCTTTGGCTATAACCTGGAAGGCCTTTAGTTTTAACCTGGGTCTTATTTCCATTCTTTAATTTAAAAAAATTATTAGAGAAGTTGGGAAGGCCACGGTGGCTCAGCAGGTAAGAGTGCTTGCCTGCCATGCCCAAGGACCCAGGTTCGATTCCCAGTGCCTGCCCATGTAAAAAAATAAAGAAAGAAAAAAAATTATTAGAAAAGTTGAGGATTTACAGAACAATCATGCATAAAATGCAGGATTCCCACATTCCATTCCACCACCAATGCTTACATTGGTGTGGAAAAATTGTTACAATTGATGGTAGCTTTTTTTGTAATGCTACCATTTTTTTTTTAACAGTAGTTACATTTGTTACAATTGATGAAAACTTATTAAAGTAGCACCATAACTATTGTCTGTAGTTTATGTAGGGGTATTTTCCCCCCCACATTCTCAACTATATTATTATTATTAATTTTTCCATGCATGTCTTTCTACACTTGCACTGAATAAAGGGAGTATCAGTCATAAGGTTTTTACAATCACACAGTTACACAATAAAAGCTCTATAGTTATACAATCATTAGGAAAGATCAAAGCTACTGGATTACAGTTCAATAATTTCAGGTATTTCCTTCTAGCTATTCTAATACACTAAAAACTAAAAAGAAATATATATATATATATAACAAGTCAATAGTCATAATCATTTGTTAAATCCAAATTTCTCAGTCATACCTTCTTCCACTCATTTGACCATTCTCTCAATCTTCAGAGATATCTTGGCAATGACCATTTTAACCTCTTCATGCTGGAAAGGGATGTCAATCTTATGGGGTAGAGGCATGAAGCTGGTTGTTGTTCTTGGAGAGTCTGGAACCTATGGGTTTCAGGGCTTATTTGGCACAAGAAAATGGTTAAATTTGGTTGTGTGCTACAGAACATATAAATTTTGGATAAAATAAAATCTCTTCCCTTTGTCTCATGCAGAAGTGGAAGCTTTAAAATACAGAGAATATCATCCTTTACCCTGTGTTCTGATTTACTTTCGTCCTAACCAGATCAGCTTCACTCATATCTCTAATTGAAGTCTGACCACTTTTTCAGCTTCTTTAACAGTTGCTGTATGGAGTAATGCTGACTTTCAAAGTGGCAGAACTCTAACTCTGGGTCTCTGGTGTCACACAGATACCTGAGGTTCCAGAGAACTACAGGTTATACACAAAGAGCACAGTATTTCAGAATTTAGAAATAACAGTTAAACTCAGGAATAGATGTGACTGCTGTAAGAGCCTACAATCCAGGAACCTTTAAAATGAGCCTTATTGAACATTCTGTACTCCTTAGTCATTGATTGCCCAATCTTTGCCCACTTTCTATCCCCTGATAACCTATGCTTTTGAATTCAATTCTGAGATTGCTCAATATAGTTTATATTAGTAAGACCATACAATATTTGTCCTTCATTTATGACTTAATTCACTCAACATACTGTCCTCAAGGTTCACTCACTTAGTTGCATGCTCACTATTTCATTCCTTTCTGAAGCTGCTCAATATTCCTTTGTACGTATACAACACAGTTCACCCTTGCCATTCATCAGTTGATGTATCCTCCATCCATTGGCAATTGTAAGTAATATCGACATAAACACCAGTGTGAAAATGTCTATTTGTGTCCCTGCTTTCAGTTCTTCCAAGTATATACCTACTAATGGGGTTGCAGGGTCATATGGCAACCCTATACCTAGCCTCCTGTGAAACCACCTCACTGTCTTCCAGAAAGGTTGCACCATTCTACTTCCCTAGCGACAGTGATAGATACATCTCTTTCTGCACATCTTCTCCAAAATTTCTATGTCTCTATTTATTTTTAAAACAGTTTTGTTCACTTTTAAGTATCTCTAATGATACTTAAAAGTACAATTGTTAAAATGTGCTATCATCAATTGTAACAAATATTCCACAGCAACATCAGGTGTTATTTATAGGTGGTACATGGGAATACTGTATTTAATAAAGCAAGGTTGTTCTGTAAACCCACAATTTCTCTAATAAAGAAAAAAAAATGAATGATGGAAAACCCAGAAAAGGAGAAGGAGGATTATGATTACCCCAGTCATCATAAATGGTGAGGGAAAAAGTGGACATCATACTTGTGTTGTCATAAAAATTTTTGGTCATCCACTGTAAGTGTACAATCAATGACTCTTGGTATAATTACATAGTTATGCATTCACCACTACAATCTATATGAGAACATTTCTATTTCTTTTGCAAAGAAGGAAGAAGAGAAAAAGAGAAAAGAAAGAAAGGAAAAAATGCGAAACAACAACAACAAAAATCCCATGCCCTTCCCTTATATTTTCCTCTTATCAACATTTAGCTTTGCTATATTGCCTTTATTACAATTAATGAAATAATATTACAATGTTACTGTTAACTATAGACCCTAGTTTGCATTAATTATTTTTCCATATATCATCCCATTTTTAATACCTTGTAATGGTAACATTCATTTGTTATCCCTCATGTAAAAACTTTCTTTTTATTTGTACATTTAATCACCATCACTGTCCACTCTAGGTTTCACTAAGTTATACAAGTCTAGTTTTTATCCTCTGTCTTACCTTCTGGTGTCATACATACCCCTAGCCTTTTACTTTCAACCATAGTCACACTCAGCTTTGTTCATCATACTTGCAATATTGTGCTAACATCAGATAATACTGTACTATCCATTTCTGGATCTTTGCAATTAGTCTTGTTAGACATTCTGTGCTCCTTCAGCATCAAATGCCCACTTCTACTTTCTTCCTTTCTCCTGATAACCTGTGTTCTCAAGTTTAACTCTCAAAGTTTGCTCATTAAGTTAGTTCACATTAGTAAGATCATACAGTATTTGTCCTTTTGTTGCTGACGTATTTTGCGCAACATAGGGTCATCAGTGTTATTGTCCTCAATGTTGTTGGATGCATTGTGACTTCATTCTGTCTTACAGCTGTGTAATATTCCATCATATGTACATACCACTGTTTGTTTATCCACTCATCCATTGGTGGACATTTGGCCTATTTTCATCTATTGGCAATCATGAATAATGTTGCTATAAAATTCAGCGTGCAAGTGTCTGTCCTTGCTTTCAATTCTTCTGAGTATATATTTAGTAATGGGATTGCTGGATCATATGGCAATTCCATACTTGGCTTGCTGAGGAACCTGTCAAACTGCCTTCCAAAGAAGTTGCATCATTCTACATTCCTACCAACAGTGAATAAGTGCATCTATTTTTCCACCTCCTCTCTAGCCCTTGTAGTTTTCTGTTGTTTCTTTTTTTATTTTTTTTTGGCTGCTTCATAGATTAAAAAAACATTTTTATTGTTACGGTATAGACATTTCTCCTTTCTTTTTTTGTATGCTGTAAGGCAGGGGTCACATTTCATTCTTTTTTCATGTGAGTATCCTGTTATTGCAGCATCATTTGTTGAATTTTTGTTTGTTTGTTTGTTTGTTATTTTGGAAAGTGCATGGGCTGGGAATTGAAATTGGGTCTCTCGCACAGCAGGTGAGAATTCTACCATGGAATTACTCTTGCACCCCTAACATTTCTCCTTTTTAACACATTCAGATATGTAACTTAGTGCTGTTAATTATGTTCACAATGTTGTGCTACCATCACCACCATCCATTACCATAATATTTCCTTCATTTTCAATAGGAACCTTGTACATTTTAAGCCTTACTTTCCTGTTCCCTATTCCCACCCCATCCTCTAGTAATCTATATTGTAAATTTTACCTTTATGAATTTTCTTATTCAAATTATTTCAAATCATTGAGATCATACAATATTTACCCTTTTGTGTTTGGCTTATTTCCCTCAATGTGATGTCTTCAAGGTTCATCCATGTTGTTGTAAGTATTAGGACTTCATTCCTTTTTATAGATGAATAATATTCCATCATATGTATATACCACATTTTATTTATCCATTCATCAGTTGATGGATACTTGGATTTCTTCCATTTTTGGAAATTGTAAGTTATACCACAATAAATGGTATGCAAATATCTTTTCAAGCTCATACTTTCCATTCTTTTGGGCATAATATCTAATACTGGGATTGTCATGTCATATTTTAATTCTATACTTAACTTTTGAAGAAACTGCCAAACTGTATTCCATACCAGCCTCACCATTTTACATTGCTACTAGCAATGAAGGTGTGTTCCTGTTTCTCCATAGCCTCTCCACACTTATTTTCCTTTTTTTTTCAATAGCAGCCATTCTAATGGGTGTGAAATGATATCTCATTGTGCTTTTCATTTGCATTTCCCTGATGGCTAATGATATTGAGTAACTTTTCATGTTCTTTCTGGCCATTTGTATATCTTCTTTGGAGAGATGTCTATTCAAGTCTTTCGCACATTTCTAAATTGAGTTGTTTATCTTTTTGTTGTTAAATTGAAGGATTATATATTCTGGATATTAAACCTTTATTAGATATGTGCTTTCCAAATATTTTCTCCCATTGTGTAGATTGTAGTTTTACTTTCAAGATAAAGTTCTTTGGGGGCACAGAAGTTTTTAATTTGATAATATCCCATGCCACTTTTGCTAATTTCCCACATTGGTCTTCAAGAATTTTCCTTGTAATTTCTGTTTGCTGTTATATCCATGTTTTAAAGAGAGTGTATGACATAAAATCTATGCCTTTTTTTGTTTCTGACTTATTTCGCTGTTGCTTTGTATATCGAGTAGGGGACATATAATCTCTTTGCCTCTATGGTGTTTTGGAGCTGTATATACCCCAGAAAAACATTAAATCTAATCCATTCCTGTGGGTGTGCACACATCGTAAATAGGATCATTTGATGATTTTACCTCACTTAAGTTGTGACCCACCTCAATTAGGGTAGGTCTTAATCCTCTTACTAGAGTCATGTATAAACAGAATGAATCTACATAGAGAAAGCTATGAAAGCAAGAAGCTGAAATCAAGGACACCTGGAAGAGAAGGGAGGGGCCAGGAGAGGCCACCACATGCCTTGGCATGTGATAGAGATGACCAGGGCCGAGGATTGTTGGCAGCCAGCCCCAGAACACTACAGTTTTCAGAGAGAAAGCACTGGCTTAGTGGTGCTTGTTTCAGATGTTTCCTGGTCACAAAACTGTAAGTCCTTAAATTCCCATTCTTTAATCAGCCCTTTGCATGATATTTGTTTAAGCAGCCTAGGAAACTAAAACAGCCTCTAACACTATTGGATAGACATTTTATAAGATCCTGTTTTGACATTTAAAACAGATGAGTTTTTGGTGGGAACCCAGAATAGAGTTTCTAAATAGGATATGTTAGGAAATAAAATGTGGCTGAGGTATAGATACCTATGTTTAGAACTTGTTGTTTGCGGTTTAAGGATAATATATTATTCTACCTTACACAATTGAAATCATTAAATCACTTAGCTTTCTGACACAGCAGAGATTTTCCAAACTTCTGATTTCTGGTTGGAATAAAGAAGTTGAATATATTTGAAAGACAATACGAATAGGACTGGAATTCTAAACATTTCTAGTCTTGCTCAGTAAAAGCCAAGAAACTGAAAACGAAATCCAAGTATCAGTCCAAGTTCAGATGCAACACTGAGTGATTAGATCACCCACAATTATGGTAGAGTTATTTTTTTTGGCCATATCTACATACCAATGCTTAACCTTGTCTAAAAGACAGCTGGACACAGATTCTACATGAGGCAGGACAGTATGGTGGAAAGAACATTTCTATTTATAGTCAGATATCTTGGGGTCTAATTTTGCCTGTGTGACCATGAATATGCTATTTTTCATGTCTGGGTCTTTCTATTTTATCAGCAAAATGAAAGGTTATACCTAGGTGGTGTTTATAAAACTTCCATAGAAAAATTCCATAAATATATTCCGATTGGAATATGTTTCTGAACCCCCTATAAGAAAACTCAAAGAACATGAGGGTAATATATCCTCTAATTTAGGTTTGATAGCTGAATAACATAACATTTAAAAGAGTTTGCCTATTGTCCTTGAGGTTCAATTAGAAAACAAAATATTTTTTCTCTTAAATTCTCATTTCCTTCCTAGATTTTCCTAGATTTAATACTAAAAACTTCAGATATCTTAATTTTTTATCTTTGTATTTCTGCTAACGATTGAATATAGGTTATTTATTCACTACTAGCACCAAATTTTTGTTAAAATGCTAATTATTGTTGCAAAGCTGTGGTCCTTGAGGTAAATTCATCTGCACCAAACAACCAGCTTTGCGTCTAGAATAAATTATCATGTAGTAAGAAAAATAACCAGAAGATGACTCCCACAGTGACAAAATAAAAAGAGAGTAAACAATTTAAGACTATAAATACCTGGCTATCAAGGGGGCAATTAGTTAAATAAATTTAAATGTATTTAGCATTTGCTAGAGTGATATCATGCCGGTACAACATTTTCTTTCTGGCTTAACATTTTCTAATTTAAGTTGGAGGCCAAGTGAGAATCCTGCTGCAATGTCGCGGTGTATAATTACTGGGCAGTCAGCAACAATTTTTAAAGTCAGTTTCACACTATCTCTGAGACTCATGTCATAAATTGCTGGTTTGAATTCGTTTGTGAACGTTATTTATATATGGGACACTTTAAATTAATGAGAGGTAGCATTCCATTAATAAATTAGGCCTGGAAATTTACATCTGCAAAGGTGATAGAGCTATGAATAAGTATGTTGTACAATGATAAAATATTTAGATTTTTATTTTCTTTGTGCTAAAACACTTATCAATGGTTTCTCCCTTTTTACGTTTCCTCATTAGTTTCTGCACCTCAGCTCCCAATATCCACTGTAAAAGAAGTAGCATGGTCTAGCCTTCACTTCCCACAGGATCTTCCCTTTCTTTTCCGATCCAGACCCACTCAAGTCATTCCATCTGTGTCTCCTAGGCCAATTCTGCCATCCTCACCGCATAACTCCATTTTTTCATGACAGCTTTCAAGTAATGCTTGGCTGGGGGATTTGTGATTACCAGAGTATTCCACTACCCCCATAGCCTAAGCAAAATAAGGAGGAAAAAAATGACAAAGTTAATCTTAATATTCCCACTACTTACTCTGTAATCTCCTATTTTTCCCTTCCCAGGTAGGCTGATTCGTCAAGAATCTTGTAGAAAATGAAAGCTCAGGTGGGATCATGGCAGTACAAGCTGGGCATAGGGCTTTGACAAGAGGTTCCGTCAGCAGGCATGATTGTAGGAGGACTGAGGATAAATAAAGCCTTGTTCAGAAGCAGGAGTATCAAGATGGGATTTACAACGAAGATTAGGATTTGGTTTGCAAGCAGAATCTGAATGGAAATACGGAAAAGCAAACTCCAGAGCCAGTTTTCAGCCAACACCATGACAGGACCGCCACAGGTTTGGGCGATGTAGGAATTCTTGGCCCGGTAACCAGAGGCTTGCCAACATGCCAAAAGCACAGCACCATGGTTGGAGGTGGATTTGAAGTGGATCGGAACTCATCAGTGCTTCATTGTTTGCATTTCAGAAGTACAGTTGTCAGTAGAATATAACTTGTGTAGAATTTGGAGTTCTGAGGTCGAACAGGGAAAGGTGACTTGAAGGCTTGGGCCTATATGATGGTGTCTTGTATTCCGCCATGGAAATTGGGAGGCAGAAAATCATGATGTTAAGACCACTGGCTTTTCTGACTTTGAAGAGCAGCTCTTTCATTTACTAGTCACCTGAATTACTCAGTCTTTCCAAGGCATAGCTTCTATTTCATGAGCATACTCTGTTTATGGTACACAGATGAAAATAGTACTGACTCTAACTATGGGGTCGATGAGAGAATTAGATGTTAGATAGTTATTGCTATATTAATAATAATTATTGTGGTATATGGGACATATTATATGTAATCTTGCTTATTCTATACAACTTCCCCATACTGGCCACAGCATCAGACAGTCTGAGGTTTTGGTGAGCCTCTTAAGTCTGAAAGGCTTTTTTTGTCTTAAAGGCTTCATTAAAGTTAGTAGATAATGTAATATTCATCTGTGAAGTATGGTAAAGTCTCGATCCTTTGGCCTATATAAAAACCACTGTTAAAATAATTCATAAAACAAATTAAAAATAAGGACTGCTGACCTAGAGGTATAAATGTGCCTGGGTCTTTAGATAATTAACATTAAGATTGGCAGTTTCATCTTATGTATACAGTGATCTCAGATTCACTTATTTTAGCTTTGGTTGCTTCTTAACTATGAAAGGGGATTCTGGAACAGTCCTATTTGAGTCTATTACTCAAAGGTATTTGATTGAGTTGGATGGGAACAATAACAAGTTTGCTATAAAATCTCATACCTGAACATTTCAATTACTACTTGTACATGTGTTCGTATGTGCATGAGACAGAGAGAGGAATAGAGAGAGAGAGAAAGGGAGAGAGAGGAGAATTACCAGGTTGTGGAACCAGAATGGATTGAGTTTGAATTTCAGAACATATGCTTACTTCACCTTGGACAAATCACTGAACTTCCTTGAACCTCCAATCACTCTTTAACGAAATGCAGATGAGATTTATTTTGAGGGTTGTTATGAAAATTAGAGATGACATATAGTACACATTCAATAAATGACAGCTATTATTATTTTATTAAATTAATGTGCCTTCCAGCCAGTCATTTGAACAAAATTTGTCTTTATTAAAATTCTCTTCTGTGATTTTGCCAAAGTTTAAAATTATTATTGAAAATAGTCTACTTAAATAACAGTTTACATTTGCAAAGTCAAAATGTTTTTAGAGCTTGGCTTAGTCAATTTAAATATGTGCATTTTTCCTACATTTTTTGATGATGTTTTAAAATGAAATA
Organism: Tamandua tetradactyla; assembly: GCF_023851605.1. NCBI lineage: Eukaryota > Metazoa > Chordata > Mammalia > Pilosa > Myrmecophagidae > Tamandua > Tamandua tetradactyla. The sequence goes on from NC_135344.1 coordinate 64,151,253, forward strand.
TTAATCGTTGCTTCCAGATATTACAATGAACGATATTCTTACTTTTTGTATTTTCAAACCATTGACAGTGCATAATTGCATGTTGGCATTCAATAGTTTACGTCTGTTGAATTTAAATAACCTGTCCTTTTCAACAACTCCTCTCAATTTCTGTATTATTGTGTTTAGAGTGAACTTCTCCTTCATAGTGAAGAAACAGTTCCTTGTTGGGATGAATCACTGTTGACTGATTCATCTCCCTCTCGGGGAGGAAGTCCGGTCTAGTGGTTCAAGCTGTGATCTGTGAGTCAGTTGTTCTGTTCCATTTCCCTCCTGGCTCTTCCATCATTGGTTAAATCCCTTGTCCATTGGAGGTGGTGCTTCCCTGTATATACCTTGCAGAAGGACTGAGATAAGTGATGGGTCTGGGCAAGTGAGACTAGGGCAATGGGATGATGGGAAAAAGTGAAAACATCATTTGAAGCGAAGCGTTTAGTACTCACATTTTCCCTCGGATCAGCGCTGGCTTCAGGGATTTAGTGCTAAATCAGAAGTGGTTGGATATTGAGACTTCAGTTGCAGACCAGAGGAGATAATAACCGACACAGCCCTTTCTCCAATAGTGACACTGAAGTCACTTAACAGGAAATGAGGATTGATTGCTAATCTGAAAATAGGAGGCTCGCTAGAGCTTTTATTGCAGTGGTATTTTCCTTTTAAACACCATTTAACTGAAGATTTTCTCAGTATGGTTTTATTCTCTGACAGAGGGGGCACACAGGGCTAACAACATATTGTTAATACCTTCTCCTACTCAGTAAGCTTTCAGTTCTAAACAGGCTATAGATTTTATAATGTGCATATAGAGTGAGGAGAGTCTTTAAAGTAAGCTGCAGTATTGTTGTGTCATTGTACAGCTATTTGATAAACAGTCCATAAAAAGAAGAGGTTTACTTTGAGGATCCATCAATGAAATTATAAATTCAGCATTAGAATATTCCAGCCATCTATTTATTCAATAAGGACATGCAAACACACCTCCAAGTTTCATAATTTGATTCAGTATTTATTTAAGGGTATACGCAAAACTGTTAGGAGTCAGCTTGTGTACATCCACTTTTGTGTCATATCATTGCTTCTTTTTTCCCCTCCAAATCTGGATCCCTTCAATGTTATGATGAACATTTTTTTACTTCCTGGTATTATCCCCATCTCTGATATTTGCCAGTGTACTTTCATCAGAACCTGGAGTTTTTATTGTGTCTTAGTTTGGATTCATTCAGAAGGAGACTGTAAGACAAGGATTTGAGTGCAAGCAGTTTATTTGGGAGGAGACCCAGGGAACACTGGGAGGGGAATGAAGTAAGATAGTAAAGGAAAGGAAGCCACCAGTGTGTCATCAGGCAATGGGCAACTGAGTCTCAGTGTCACTGGGGCACTCTGGGATACATGTAGAATACCTTCCAAAGACATCCCCACAGAAGTGCAAGGAAGGAGGGGAATTCGATCCCATCCAACATAGGTTAAGGGCTTCTTCCTTAAGGGGCATTAACTCTCAGGACTTGTGGTGGGAAGGGAGCATTTCCCAATGCTGGGAAAGAAAGAGCAGGCAGGGAGACACACGTGTCCTAATAAGCAGGCCTCAGCATGGGTGGGTCAGTGCTAAGGAGATATGAACAAGAAATTGCAGTGATGGCCACGTCTTTTTTCCTTCATAGTTATTTTTTTATGATAGAAATTTTCCCAGGTCTCTGACAGTACATCTGTCTGGCTTCTTGCTTCTTCCTTTTGGAGAATTGCCATGTTTGCTTTTTATTCCATCTCATAACTTTAACCTTAATTTATCTCTATTCTACAAATGTCTTTGATTCAGAGCAAAACATGATTTAAGATATTTTATAAAATTTAGCTGAGCTAAAATATTCACTTAAGATATTCTTTTTCTGTCATTACGTCTAATCTTGAAAAAAAATAGCATGATGCAGAGAAAGAATGCACTTGTAGACTTACAAACAAAATATGGTAGATAAAAAGAATTTATCTGATCACTTATTCAATAAAGAATTTGTTTGATCATTCATTCAACAAATAGTTACACGATGTTGGTTTTTAAAGCTTATGCTCTAAAGTTTTTAAACGTTTTAAAATCCCGACTCCACTTAATATCTGTTTGACTTTGGGAAAGTTTCATGGGATCTCAAAGCCTTATTTTCTCTACCCCCTAAAGATGACATTAATAATATCGTAACGTGGTTGCAGGGATTAAATGTACTTCATGCAATGGTGAGCATGGTAAACCATCATCAGCCTTGAACAGAGTAGACTCCGATAGTCTAAAGGGGAGAAAGACGTTTTTTAAAAAATTACTGTAATGAATTTATACTTTCAAAGTAAGGAAAGTTCTGGAAATAAAAAAAAAAAACAACAAAACAACAACCCAGTTTCAGAATAGCTTATTAAATAAAGGGCTGACCTGTTTAGGGATCTCTGAAGTCTTAGGAAGCGATGATTGGAGGGATCTTAAGGTTGAGGAAAAGTAAAAGGAACAAAAAATTAGAGGCGTAAAATTTGTTTCAGGAAGTATTGCAGACAGAGAAAAAAGTTTTTTTTTTTTAAGTCATTGAGAAAAGTAGACGATACAATGGGATTTACGGAAAGGAACACTAAATTCAATCATGGAGTGTCAGAAGATGATTTATGGAAGCGGAGATACTGAGTCCATTTTTTAAGGAGAAGGAATATTTTGCTGCATAAAAAGCAAAGGAAGGCAGACAATACACCCAAGGAAGAAGGAAGATTTTAGAAGCTTTATGCGGGCTTTTTAGAGGTCTGCTGATTATCGGGCATGGAGCATGTCTGAAGTATGAAGAGGGTATACGTGGTAGGGTCAGATGTCGAGATAGGCTGAGGCCAGATGACGAAGGATGTCAGATGCCATACAGAATTTACACTTTTATCTGTGGCAAGGGAGACACTGAAGGTGTCATGGAGAAACGGGATCAGATTGCATTTTAGTGGTACTCCTATGCAGGAGGTGTGAGAGATGGCTTGGGGGTTGCGGTGAGATTGGAAGCAGGAATATACCGAGCAGGAGAATCTGGCAGTTATTTTTGATAGTCCTTTCAGGAGATGGCGAGGGCCTGGCGTGGATGTGGATGTGGGGAGGATGATGGAATATTTTGAGAGTTTGAGGGCATAGTGTTTCATGATGATGGGATAGGGAAGGCAAGGGAGATAAATATAGGATTATTTAAGCTTTCTGCCTTGGGTGATTGGAGAGGCTGGAGTAGGTGTGCTCTTTGGTTTATTTTATTTTTTTTTTGTAATCTTTTTTTTCTTTTTGAAGGAGTAGAGGAATTGGAGAGGACAAGTTCCCATGTGGGCATGTTGACTATAAGGTGGTTAAAGGCTCTAGACAAAATGTGGGTAATGAGAAATTTCTGGACCGAAGAAAGGCTAAGAGGTATTAGTACATAGATGGCAGCAGTGGAAGTCAATGAAATGTTCTCTCTTTCTAGGTTTCTTCCTCATTTCTTCTTTTCAGTGCTAACTCTTTCCTATACTTTATGTTTCAGCTTAAAAGTTACTTCCTCCAAGAGGCTTCCCCACATCCCTGAGCAAGGTGGGTGCTAGCCTCGTGCACTGCCGCCCTGCCCCTTTCTAACTCCCTGTTCTCTTCTGGAGCATTTTGTCTTTCTGGTGTGAATAATGAAGACTGGGGTTGCGCCAGGCTGGGTCCCTTCTTACTCAACACCTAGCAAGGAGCTCAGCACATGGGAAGTGCTTGAGTTATTTATATTGATTTACTGATTGATTGAATAAATGATTAAAGAAGATTTTTCAGAAAAATGAGTATGGCAAGAAGAAACCGCTGGGTCACATTGAGGGGAAGATCAAATAAGACGAGCATTTAAAGTGTCCTTTCAGAGGTAATTGATCTTGGTTATTAATGCTTTGCTGTATTTTCTTCTTTTTTCCCAGTGTGTTGTTTTAAAAAATTTCAACGTAGTTATCATTCCAGATGCGCAAAACGTATTCTTTTCTTCCCACTTCTTTCCCGTATTTGCAATGTCTTCAATTTCTTTATTTAGATTATATTTCATGCTTGTAGGCTGAGCAACAGCCTGGAAGGTACTCATTTGCCGTATGAAGTGCGTTTCATTGACACAGAGGTGGTTTCAGGATTCCAGGCACCTTGTCCTTACTCACTTGCTCATGCACGTGTGTAGTCATCTTAGCAATGCTATGTTATGTGTAAAATATGGATTCCTGCCTCCTAGAGTTGACTCGAGGGTGAATTAGGTCGACATGCACACAGTTGATTATGAAAAGAGAAACAGCAAATATTCTAACAGAAGTTTATGCTAACTACTCTTAGTCCAGAGTAAAGGAACACCCTAAAATTTTTCTCTAAGGCTAAATGTCTGCTTCTGGATGATATTTTAAAATTAACTGCAGTTGCTGTATTCTCTTCTTAATTTTGCATTCCTTAAAAATACCATCTTTGAATGAGTCATTATCTTTCTTTAATGTCCTTAACTGTAAGCTTCAGATCTGTGCTTAGAGTGAAGGGCAACTGGTATTTATTAATCCCTTGTTATGTGCCAGGCCCTGTACTGGTACAATTACTCACATCATTTACTTTAATGTTCATTGTTTCCTGAAAACTCGTTATCCATGTTTGTCAGAAGAAAATCGAGGCTCAGAAAAGTTAAGCTATCTTCCCTTATCACCTGGGTCATAAGTTAGTAATTCAGGGAATTAGTACTCAAACTGAGGTCTCTCTAAAACCAAGGTCTCTTGTATTCTAAAGATGTAAATCCATTAGCTTGATTATATTATTACTCTTAAAGGGAACTAGGACCTTGATAAATGACTGTTTTGTATATGTAGAACATCTATATATCTATATCATAATTCGTATGCAATGTTGACATGTCCAATAAAGCTATTACTTGATTTTCCATGCTAACGTGGAAATGTTAGGACATAGAAATTGATGTGCATAGATAACCTCATATTTTCTTTTTACTAGTAGTTTTACCTTCTTTCCCTCTTCTCTGGTTAAGACTTTTCTCATTACATAGGAGAAAAATAATTGCCTCATTAGGTTCCAATTCTCTTAAATGCCTTGTGGTCAATATAATAATAAACAATGAAACTCCCCAAAAATCACTGGTGAAAAGAAGGAGGAACAAGGCAATATTTGAGTAGCACACCTTCTGTGGTTGTCCACAGGTACATCTTATCTGCACAATCAGGGATGCATTCTTCAGGCAGTGTCGAAATCTCCTTCCCTCCCTCTTTCCTGCTCTTTCTCCTTTCCTCTCTCCCTCTTTCTCTCTCTTTTGCAGCATCTCGCCAGAGTTCCAGCTGTAGAGTAAGACTTTAATAAATATGTGTTCTGTTGACAGGAGCAGGAACCAGGGGCTAAGCTGATCTCACACTATAATGCCAGTTCCTGAATAATTGAGAGCGGTCTGTGTGATTAATATATTCATGTACTCGACTTGTATTAGCAATATCCTCCCTGCCAGCTTCCCTCCCATGCCTTCATTCCTCAGCCATGCATTTGTAGGAAGGGCCCTCTGCAAAGTGTGCCTGTTCATAAAACAAGCAAGAGGAGGCCTGTGCTAGATAATGCTGTTAGGTAGTTCTTTATTGGAAAATATTTAAACAATTCATGTAAATGTTCTGCTTCATATGTATACATGGATTGTAAATACGGGCAATCAGCAGTTTCTCAGTAGCAATAGATGAGATTGAGCAGTGATATATTCATGAGATGCTGACTTTACTACATCAGCCAGGCTAGGTCTTTTTTTTTTGTTTTAGTATTTCTTAGGGATGTAACAGTGTAGTAAAAAATAATTTCCCTATTCAAGGTCATAAGCAATGCTTTATTTCAGAGAAGTATACTTTGTGAAACAATAAGCAATGATTCTTGTTACCTGAAATTATCTAAGCTGAACAGCAGCTCAGGGAGAAATTATAAGTAACTGTTCTTTAGTTACCAGGAACAGAAGACAAAACATCTTCTCATATGACTCCTCCATCTTTTTAAACCCAGAAGATGAGAGCAGAGGTAGCACCAACCAGGAATATTCTGTTTCTACAGATGCACCAAGATAGAAAGAATATTGTTGCTCAGGGCCCCTTAGATTTACCTCTATTATGTGCAGCAGTACTTAAGATACTTAAGCCAGGACCTTTTAGCAAAAGGGGTTGTTTGAGAATTACTTGATTCATGCACTTTGTGGAGGGTCATAACTAATGTTTACAAAGCAGACACACCTTATCCACATGTACTTTGTTATATAATGAATTTGGGGGACCTTCAAAACTTTTTTGCATATAGAAATTTGACATCCATCCACTGGCCGGAATTAGCCAAGTCATTTTGTTGGCTCAGTTCTCTGGGCTCCTCCTTTGTTCTGATTTCTTGATTCATTCCACAATGGCGTGATCTATTTCTTCTGAAACTGGGTATTGGCTTCTGGGGAAATGTGGATCTCATTCTAGGCAAACTGTAGGGACTTTAAGGATTACTGTGAGCCCTTGTGGATTCAGTCCTTACCACCAGGACTTTGCCAGATGTTGAAGACTCACCCTTCCGGTGTTATTGCAGGGACTATCCTACTCCTTGCTGTTGACTTTTTACATTCCACCCTCAACCAGCTAGTGTGTTCTCTGCCCGAACATTTGGGGACAGGGAGGAGGAATACAGAATTCTTATGGGAAACCTGCCATTGTTGGCAGGAAAGCCTTGTTGGAAGTATCATTCGGGAGACAACCTCCTTCAGGAAAAGCTTTTGATACTAGTCTGGTGACTGAGCACACAGACCTAAAAGGTTTCCTTACTTTCAAGCAATTATTAACTGAAGTTATGCTATGCTACTAGGGTCAAGGTGCTTTTGACTGTCCTTGTAATTTAAGCAGTATCAACTGATTACTGCTTAATTTTTTTGAGTTGCATTTTCTATTCAGATGTGTTTTCTTCACTCAGTTTTAGGACTCAATTTCTAAAGCTCTTTCTGAAATGTCACTGTTCAACTCAGTATTGGGCTAAAGTGGACATCTGATCCAAAGCCACTCGGTGCACTGAACTGGCTAGTGCACAATCCGATTCTCTTTCCTGTGAATTTGAAGGATTAAGGGTTGAGGCCAATCATTTGGCAGTGATTGGTAGCTCTATGTGGCCATAAAGATTCCAGGCTGGTGTCCATGTTGAAACTCCAGTTGCCTTGAAGTTGGTCAAATTCCAACTCCTTGAAATAATCATATAAGTAAACAATCTGGTATTGTGAATGGCACATTAAATGAGTTATTTTGGCACCAGAAAAAGAGGAACAGAAAACAACAATAAATGTCTCTTCCCATTTACTAATAATTTGAGTATTTGATGTATTACTTACTTTCCTATCTCACTGATTTTTCTTCTCTTTGCTAAGAAAAGAGTCTAAAGAGGCTAAGAATATTTGGTTAAGTAAATTTAGTTATCTACATGTGAGAAGCTTGTCCTCATTCCCAGACAAATTATGAAGAGAGCCCAAGGTAGGCTTGATTTGTAAGAGGTTTAGAATGAAATGGGGCTTGGGATGGTGGTTGCACATGACATAGGAAGACGGTTTTGCTAAGCTTATCTGTTGCTCAAAAGAAATGAACTTGGAGACAATGAATTGTCACTTGGAGTCCTTGAAAGAGCAGCAAGTAGTCCTCTGGAAAAGGAACACCAGGAAGAAAATTAAAGTTAAGTCACCACTTTTTTTCCAGATAGTTGGTGGTCCTGGCCATCTTGTTCCACAGAGCAGCAGGTAAACTCCAAGGAGAGAGAGGCCAAGCTTCCCCTAAAGACAAAGGCTTTATTACCAGATGCTCTCAACTCAAATATGGGCAAATTAAGTCCAGGCAATAAAACTGAAGTCAGGTGGGGCAGCCTCCAAGGAAAGAATTATCGCTTTTATAGGAGAAAATGATGACCACCTTTATCATATGCCAACATGTGCTGGAAATGGTGTTAGATAACTTGAGGTTATTTCTAATCTTTATAGTATACATGTATCATAGAGTTTCTTGCTTCTGTTTTACAGACCTGGAAGTTCATGCACAGAGAGATAGTCTCATTATTTGATTTTAATCCTGGCCTTGAAACTCCATTGAGAGTTAGAAAAGAACCATGCTTTGGCAGACTTTGGAGGATTTCTTATATATTTCCAGTAAAATTAGAACAGGGAATAGATCATCTTCATTTTTTATTTCTGACAAATGGATGAGTATTTAAATGGATATAAACCCTTCATCCTTGGATATATCCTAGAACAAACGAATAATAAAAAAAAACAAAAAGAATAATTTCTGACCAACAGCTGATTTCATCATGCCATAGTTCCATAAAAAAAAAACATGCAGTGGGTGAATGGATAAATAAAATGTGATATATATATATATATATACACAATGGAATATTATTCAGCAGTAGAAAGGAATGAGATTTTGAAATATCCTAAAATATGCATGAGCCTGAAGACATCATGTTGAGTGAAATAAGAAAGACCAAGAGCTCAAATATTGCATGATCTTACCTATGTGAAATATCTAGGATAATAAGCAAATTCATGGAGACAGAAAGTAGGTAACAGGTACCCAGGGTCCCTGGCAGAGTGGGAAGAATGGGACATTATTGCTCAATGGATGGAGAGTTTATGTCTGGAGTGGTTAAAAAGTTTGGCTCATGGTTGGTGGTGAGATGGTAGTCAATATCACCAAATTGAACACTTGAAAGTGGTTAAAATGGGAAACTTTGAGTTGCATATACGTTACAACAATAAAAAGTTAAAAAAAAATACACACAAAATTTAGTAATCCCTTATAGAAGGAAGTTTGTGCTCTTTAGATTAGCACTCAAAGCCCCTGGCCTGAGACCAGTCCTCTCTAAACTTCTCTCACTAGAAAACTAATCTTCCATCTCATCCAGAGCTGTCTTCCTGCTTCTCCCTTTCCTTGCTTACCATCACCAACCACCACCGCAGCCCACCCACTGTGTGTGAAACATCTCCTATTTGTTTCATTATTTGAATTGTTACGCGTTTAGTCTGTATTTCTTATGTAGCCAAACATGTTGTCTATTATCATTATTTAAGAACTTCTAAGAGCATCTACACCTTGGGAAGAAAGGACCGTGTCTCAACTGTCCTTCCTTACACTTAGCCCCTCAAATACTTTGCACAATGAAAATTATGAGCAAGTAACAGATGTTCACTCGATGTGATGACAATAGTAATAAAATAGCTACTCTTTATGAGCATCTTTTGTGTCAATACACTGTGATAAGCACTTTATATAAATAATTTCTCATTATATAATAGCCTTCCTGGGAGGAAGGAGTTGAAAGAGCTGGTCCTTGACCCATTACTTCTGTCTTTACTAGGGTAACCTCCTGGGTGGGGGAAGAGAAGGCAGGTGACCCAATATAATCTCCTTTAAACATAGACCAATGATATTCCTTATTTATAGATATTTTGAGTAGGATATCCCTGGTTAGGGATTGCTTGTGATAAAAAGTGTGAATTGTTAAGTGGATGACTTTAGAGATTTCACCTATTGTTCTGGCCCAGAAAGCTCATGTCCAAAGCAGGAAGACTTGGAGAGCCAGTATTTTGGACCTCTCTGTGCTTTGCCTGTGTCTCTTAATTGGGTGTATTTTAAAAATTATTAGTAAAGTTAGATACTGCATAAGATCTCTAATTCATACAGCTCTGATTTAGTGATCTAATTATCATAATACACCACCAAAATAGGTGTGATTGCAGAATGAGCTCTCAAAGAGTTCTACATCCGAATTCTAGAACCTGTGAATATATATGTTATGTTTTATGACAAAGGAGTATTAAGATAGAATTAAGCTTACTGGTCACTTGACCTTAAAAAACTGAGATAATCCTGAATTATTCAGGTGGGCCGAGTGTAATCAAAGGACCTTAAATGTGGAAGAGGAAGGAAGAAGAACCCGTGCTGAGGTGATGAGATATGAAAACAGCTCCGCTAGTTATGAATGGTTTTGGAAAGGGGATACAAGGCAAGGAGTGTGGGTGGCTGCTGGAAGCAGGAAAAGGCAAGGTTATGGAATCTCCTCCAGAGCTTCCAGAAGGTGGGAAGCCCTGTGCACCTGGATTTTACCTGCCTTAAGATTTCTGACATCCCAAACCTCAAAATATTAAATCAACGTTGTTTTAAACCACTAGGTTTAGGTTTGTGCTAATTTGTTTAGCAGACATGGAAAACTAATACGATAGGATATATTTCATATAGCTCCATTTTACAGATGAAGAAATAGAAATTTACAGAGAAGGTAATTTGTTCATCTGTCTCGAAAGCCTGCTTTCTGTTCTCTTTCAGGATATCTGTCCTTATAAAAGGATACCCCTTGTGGAATTTTCTTTTGGGTGATAGCTACAGTCTTTGTTTTTCCATTTTCCTTTGTTCATTTCCTTCTGTTACGTTCAAGTTTGTTTGCTTCCAAGTGGGAGAACTAGTTTCCATACAGGCTTGAATGGAACGTAAAAGATTTTCTCTGGGTTTTTGGATGTAACAGGAAAAGTAGGAGTAGATTACTCTGAATATTAAATTGAGTTGTTTTGAGTGAATCTGACTTAAAAGTCATGTAGACTAGAAATATTTGTAAGTTTACAGAAATAAAAATGTATTGCCCACCTAAGTTAAATAAAATTTGGTTGTTGTACAAACACACTAGTGGCTTTAGATAAAATCTAATATCAGGAACAACTTTGACTGTTTATTAGATTAGCTAAGAGGCATTTGGAGTCAGAAAAACTTTTATTTAAACTCAAGTTTCTAACTTGTCTGGGTGATCCTGGGATAATTATCTCTGAGCTTCAATTTCCTGATTTTTAAAATGGGGATAATATAACTGAGTAAGATTCAAATGAGAATTCATGCAGAGCACATTGTAATCTGTAAAACACTATACAAAAAATAAGATAATAATTATTATTGCTGTGAGATTTGAGAGAGACTATATGGGCTTCTTTGACTGCAATTCACTTGCTGTATGAAAAGTCTGGCTGATTATCATACCCCTAAGGAATTACTACTTTCAGTTTTCTTTGAATTGTTACTGGTTGATCAAGGAAAAATTATGAATCAATTTCAATAATACCTATTATTATTAGCTTTCCCCAACTAATTTAGAGCACAGAGGTTTCTTAGTGTTCAGAACTCATAACATTTATTGTTTATAATAGTGGTTCACAAACTTGACTACACATCAAAATCACAAGAGAAAATTTAAAAGGTCATCCTGGGCCCCAATGCTGAAATAGTGTGATTTAGTTTTTTAAGTATATTCCAGATGATTCAGGTTGATATCCACATTTGGGAACTGCTAGTGTATGCCGATCTCTGTGATAGTCAGTAATCTTATTTAACTTGTAGGTCATTCTTCATGTTTTAAAAAAAATCTCAGTTACGTTGTGAGTTTTGTGTCTCCACATAAAGTAGTGTACACTCATCGTTATTGCTTATGATGTGTACTTAGGGAAAAGTACTGGATTGTTCACAGGCCACAAGTAGTGGTTTGTACTTCAATTATGTGGTCAGATAATAGAAAGTTTTGAATTATTCATAATACATGCAAAGAAAACTTAGAATTGAAGAAATTACTGAAATTATCTGGTTTGGTCTCTCTTTTTTTTTTTCCCCCAGATAAAAAACTTAAGCCAAGAAAAGTTAAAAGGCCTATCTAATGCCACTCAACTAGTTATCTAGGTCTAGAATTCCCAGACTTTGTCGTTTTCCTCTAGCCATGATAATTGTAGATGAAATAACTGAAATTCACAAAGACTCAAATCCCTATTTACTCAACTAGTTATCTAGGTCTAGAATTCCCAGACTTTGTGGTTTTCATCTAGCCATGATAATTGTAGATGAAATAATTGAAATTCACAAAGACTCAAATCCCTATTTGAGCAGTAGTTTAACGTTCTCTCTTTTACTGAATTCTTAATTAGTGGTAAAATGCACAGACTAATTTAAATTTTTTTCCTTTGAATAGTCTATGGTGGAGGGGCCCAGCAAGGAAATACAGAATTCAAAGAGTGAAGAAAAAATCATTTAAATCAACAAGAGTGGTTGTAGCCTCAATTTTTTTAATGCTTTTTTTTCCTGTTCTACAATATATTACCCAGTAAGAAAATCAATACAATATCAACCTTTTCTAGTATCATTACTGGGACTGATTTAAAGTAAAGTGAACAAATTGGGCATTAGAATACAATATAAAGACCACGTACAGAAGCAAAATAAAACGTCTTCACCCATGCTAAATAATGAAGCACTTTTCTATTTCAAGTGTCAAGCATCTGGAGGTAGGAAGAAATTCCTCTCATAAAAGTTTTCAAAAAGTAGACTGTTTAAGTTGCAGGAATTACACATTTTAGGAAGAAGGTTCTGTTTGTTGCATGTTCCTTTTTTTCCTGATCCTGAAGTAGCATAAGTCATGTGATTTTTTGTTGTCCCTACTAAACTCTGCATTTTTTCAAGCATAGATCATATCTTATTCATCTTTGTCTTTCTAACCCCTAGATCTTGGTTGAATGTCAAGAGATATCTATTGACTGAACCAAGGAGGGAAGAAAACAAAAAAACTTGAGAACCAGAGTTTAACAATATTTTTCCGGCTTCAAGGCCTATTTTTATTTCCCTCAGTATTCCAGTGAAACATTTTCTTTTGTACTACACTTTCTATAGAAATTGTTTTCTTTGCTTTTCTATCAGATTAAATCCTATTTGACTTTTCACAATGACGTATGCAATAACCAAATATCTAACAGTTACAGCTCATGAATATATGTGACTGCTTTAAAAGCTTACAATCTAGGACCCTTTACAGTAGGCCCCAACCTGATAACCCATGTTTTCTACATCAGTTCACTGAGTTTTTATATTACAGTTAGTCCATGTAAGTGAGGCATGTTAATATTTGTCTTTTTGTTTCTGCCATTTCATTCAGCATACAGTTCCTAAGGTTCATTCGCCTAGTTGCATGCTTCACAACTTCATTCCTTCTTGCAAGCCGCTCAGTAGCCCATTGTATGTATGCACCATAGGTCCCCCTTTTATTCCTCAGTCGTTATACCCTTAGGCCACTTCTATCCATTGTGGATTTCAAACATGTCACCACAGACACCAGTGTGCAAGTGTGTGCAAGTGTCCATTCATGTCCCCACACTCAGTTCCTCCAGGTATACACTGAGCAATGGGGTTTCAAGATCATATGGCAACCCCACCCCTAATTGCCCCCCGCCCTGAAACTACATTGCCCTCCAAGTGGCTGCAGAAAAGAAGATTTTAGAAGTATGAGAAAGAGGTAAGTATTGGGAAAAATGTTTCCAAAATTCTATCTGAATCATTTTGCATAATATCTGCTCTCCTAGGTCTGTCTTTAGGATCAATGTCAGCCAGTGAATGGAGACTTCAAGCACCAGAATCAATCACTCCATAACTGTCCCTCTGCAAAGGGTCACGATAAGGGATTCGCAGCCATAGCAAACATGATCTCATGTACTCTGAGCTCATGCTCAGTCCATGAAAGGAGGTTAAAATAAAATTTTAAGGGCACAGTTGAATGGCGAATTAACTATAAAATTGGGTCTGAGAGGCTATACAGAATAGAGGAGGGATAATCTCATTCCTTGTAGAGACAATGAGAAGAAATCATGGACCAATTCTGTGCATTGTACCACAGGAGTCTTTTTAGTGCAAGCTGCTGGTTCTTGTTTGCTAGCTGCTGGAATGCAATATACTAGAAACAGTATGGCTTTTAAAAAAGGGAATTTAAAAAGTTGCTTGTTTACAGTTCTAAGGCTGAGAAAATGTTCCAATTAAAACGAGTCTATAGAAATGTCCAATCTAAGGCATCCAGGGAAAGATGCCTTGGTTTAAGAAGGCTGATAACATTCAGGGTTTCTCTCTTGGCTGGAAGGGCATATGGAGAAGGCTGCCAGCTTTCTCTTCCAGCTTCTTGTTTCATGAGGCTCACTGGGAAGCATTTTCCTTCTTCATCTCCTAAAGTTGCTGGCTGATGGACTCCCTGCTTCATGGTGCTGCAGCGTTCTCTGCTCTCTCTGTACCTCCCTCATTCTCCACAGTGTTTCCTCTTTTATAGGACTTCAGAAACTAATCAAGACCTACCCAAATGGGTGGAAACACACCTTCCCTAATCCAGTTTAACAACCACTCTTGATTGGGTTACATCTCTAGGGAGATGATCTAATTACAAATTCAAACATACAGTATTGAATAGGGATTATTCTGCCTTTACAAAATGGGATTTTGATTAAAACACAGCTTTTCTGGGGTCCATATATCCTTTCAAACCAGCACACTGGTAAAGTAACTTATTTTTTTACTGACTTCCTTGAGTTATGGTCTAGTCAGTAATCACAAGGAGTTTCTAAAAGTTGAGGTCTTGAAACATTTCATGAATTTATTCTACCCTTATGTACTGATGGCTCTGCAACTCAGGCCACCCCCCCCTTGTCTTTAGGCATCATCTGACTGTTCAATAAAAAAAAAAAAAAAAAAGTGTCATGGAACCCAGCAAAGGCAATCAGTCAACCAGAGGCTGAGCTACTTATTACTATCTCTGCTGCGCGTGCTCTAATTTTCAGATTTCAATATATTTGGGCACGTGAATTCATGACGACTGACACGGCAAAATAGATATTTTCTTTTTCACAGTTGCACGAGTTTGCTGAAGTTTTTTTGAAAGCCATCAAAACTTAATATCATTAAAAGAAAAATTAGGGCAGGCCACAGTAGCTCAGCAGGCAGAGTTCTTGCCTGCCATGCTGGAGACCTGGGTTCATTTCCCTTTGCCTGCCCATGAGAAAAAAAAGTAAAATCAATGCATCTGAATCATTATGGAGTTTTATTTGGAAGAAAAAATCGTCAATACCATAATGTCATTAAATGAAAAACAATCAATGTACTTGAATACTTCAGGAGGTTTTATTTGACAGCTTTGTTAGGTCAGTTCTGAACTGTTACGCCAGTTGTGGGTTGAATCATGCTTCCCCAAAGGACTGCTCAAGTCCTAACCCTCAGTCTTTTTCATGTGAATTTATTTGTAAATAGGATCTCTAAAGATGTTATTAGTTAAGATGAGGCCCAAATAGACTAGGGGAGTCCTAATCCAATGTGACTGTTGTGCCAGTCTGATCTGTGGTGGACCCCAGAAAAACCATGCCCTTTGATCCTCATTCAATGTTGCTGGGTGGGAGCATTTTGATTGTCTCCATGAAGATGTGACCCACCCAACTGTGGGTGGTAACTTTTGATTAGATGATTTCCATGGAGGTGTGTCTCCACCCACTGAAGGTGGAGTTGCTTGCTGGAATCCTTTAAAAGAGGAAACATTTTGGAGAGAGTCCTTTTTGGTAGAGCCATGAGAAAGCCAGTAGACGCCACCATGTTCGCCATGTGCCCTTCTAGCTGAGAGAAAAACGTTGAACGTCGTTGGCCTTCTTGAACCAAGGTATCTTTCCCTGGATGCCTTAAATTGGACATTTCTACAGACTTGTTTTAATTGGGACATTTTCTTGGCCTTAGAGCTATAAACTAGCAACTTATTAAATTCCCCTTGTTAAAAGCCATTCTGTTTCTGGTATACTACGTTCCGGCAGCTAGCAAACTAGAACAACTGTATTCTTATAAGGAGAGGAAATTTGGACACAATCATTAGAAGATAGAGAGAGAGAAATGACCATGTGGCAGAAGCAGAAATGTAGCTATGCCACAAGCCAAGGAACATCCTGGATTGCTAGCCATGGCCAGGACCTTATGGCCTGCAGAGGAAGCATAGCCAAGCCGACACCTTGATTTGCACTTCTGGCTTCTAGAACTGTGAGTCAATACATTTATGCTGTTCAAGCTAAGTAGTCAGTGGGGCATTGTTGCAGCAGCCCTGGCAAACAGACGTTTGCATAGCAGGTACTTGGTATCTGAGACCCATCTGCTAGGAAAAACAGGCTGAGGACATGTCTTTGTGAAATCGCTTTTGCATTACAAACCTATTGTTTACTGTGGCCTGTAAATTCATTTTAGGTGGCCTAACACTGTGCTTGCATAAGAAGCATACTATTCTTTTTTTTATGTAATAGTATAAAATAATTATTTCATAAGTGCTACAAGTTCTTGGAAAAATAACTTGAGAAAAGAACATCCTTGTTTCTCCTCTGATGCATAGTTTAGCTGAGATTTCCACTATCTTCTACTGACTCATGGTTCTTTGCTAGTGAGGAGAATTATGTAAATATGAGTGTGTATCCTCAGAAATTATGTATGTGGCAATTTTGATTATATGTCTACAGGAATGTATTTAACGTGCTATGTAGACCACTAAAACTCAGCATTTTCTTGCTCACAGTCTCTTGTGCATTTCTCAAATATGGATACAGTCATAATAGTTCTTTGAAATTTCACAATTTTCAACCTAAAAACAAAGTTTGAGAAACACCAGGAAGTATACATTATTTAAAAATAGTTATGTGAAAATGCTTAATACCCCCTTTTCTGTGACTTACACAAATGGAAAAGAGGTAAGAACTATGCTTTTTTCATTAATTTTCAAGGTTTGGGAGTATTTAATATTTAATGATACTTTCAAAGAAAACAATTAATATAAATAGCTATGAGAGTAATTTCATTCCACCCTCTACTTTTGATGTAAATGGGATCAGGTGAGCAGAGGCCAAGTACAAGACAGAAATCTTGGCAGTAAAGCTTAAAATAGATAAAGGAGTCTGGAAGATTTTTTAATGTGTACATACAATAGCAGGTGGTATTATCTTGATTTTTTACCAAGGCCTTGTTTCTTCAGAAGCTAGACAAAATCTTTGGTTCTCCTTTTTCTTGAAGATGGTTTCATGGAATCAAGGATCTGTAAAAGACCTGTAAAGTTATCTCACCCATTCCCCATTTCTTCGAAGCTTTACCTTGACATGTTCTCTCGTGACAAAGAAACAACTTTATACAAATGTCTTTTAGTAGTTTTCTCCTCCTGTGTTTGTGACTGAAATGTGGGAACCTTTCAATGTGTGTAGCATTCTGTTACTTCATATTTTCCTTTCTTTTTTTCAATCTTCAGGGGAAATAGAAAACAGTTTGTTATCCTTTTCTAAATTCATGGGGTTACCCCTGACCTCTGTCGCCTTAAAAATCTCCACAGATTCTGTAGGTCACTGGCTGTTGTGAATACTCATACCCCTTGGTACTTTGGGATTTGAGGAAAGGTCACTGTGCTGTGTCCTTTGACCGGAAGTAAATGCATGCACATAATAGCTGTATACTCAGTGGAGTTGAGAGGTGTTTATAAAAGCTCTGTTGACACAAATCATGACTTTCCACCTGGAGGACAGACCTGAAGAACTTCTTGAAAATATGAGTCCCAGATGATGAACATATTTAAAGAACTTCAAATAAAATCTATGGCTCAAAAAATGAAAAAATAAGCTCCAGAGCATGTGAAGCAAGATTTGAAAAATTTCTGGAACTAGAATTGCTTACAGTTAGTAGAACTATGGTGTGTAAAATTTGAGCAGTAGCTATGGGGTTATGTTATTTGTAGTGATTTTTTAGTATCATGATGATGTATTACAACTGGATTGAGCAGAGATGATATGTTATTCTGATTCTTTAGGGAAAAAAAAGGGGCTCTAGCCATTTTCCACAAAAACTCTTGTAATAACGGAATGCACTGAAAGGAAAATAGAACTGGATCTGTTAAATTTTGGGGGGGTTTAAGAAGTTGTCCATTTTGCTTTCCTTTTGGTCTAAAGTAGGAATCTCTTTATGCAGAATTTGTAAATTGACAGGAATCAATATTATCCACCAATAAATAAAGTCATTTGTTGGCAAATAAAATTTAAAAATGTAATGGAACTGTATGGTGTGGGAGTATCACTAACTAGAATCAGAAAAAATCCAGACAAAAAGTAAGTCAGGTGGCATAGAATCGAGGCCTCTTCTTTATATTTACTAGTTTCTGACTTTAAGGCAATCACTTCATCCTTGTAGTCCTCAGGGTTTCACTGATGAAAGAGAGGTTGTGTGTGTGTGTGTGTGTGTGTGTGTGTGTGTGTGTGTGTGTGTGTGAATAGTGAGCTCCCAGGTAGGGTCATGCTGACCTCCCAGAAACTGGGGGAATTTTCATTTGTCACAATGTCTTGAGGTGCTTCTGGCACTCACTGGCTGCTAGTGAGGGCTGGAAAACCTTCTGCAATAAAAAGCAGGGTAATCTTATGTAGTGAAGAATTGTCCCACCCCAAATGCCAATAGTCCTGAGGAGGGAAGCAGGAGATAGTTCTCTATCCAATTTGCCCTATTGGTAAGAACAATAATATATGAAATAAAAAACTGGGTTGCATGAATTTGAAACCAAGCCACAAACACATAGAAACACTTCATATTTTTAGAACGTGCTTGAGGCAAATGTAGTCTATATGCTTATTTACTAGGAAGGGAAACTCATTTATCGAATATTTATGTACTAGTCATTTTCACACATTCAGATGTCATTACTACTCATTTATCAATACTGAGCCTGAAGGTCAGGGAGGGAAGCATCTTGTCTAAGATTGGACTGTACTTGTCTGAACCAGAATGTTAATTTAGACTTTTGTGCCTCCAAACCTGGGGCTTTTGCCTTGCATTTCTTCCATCGGAAAGTGGAAAATGGTAAAAATGAGAAATGGTAAAGATGAGGACAGAAAAGTGCATGCGTATCAGCAGCCATTCTGAGCTCTTATCAGTTCCTTGAATATGCAATACTCGTAGCTCTGGGCCTTTGCAAAGGCTACATTTTTTTTTTTCTGACTTCCCCCTCCACACCTGATCTAACTCACCTTTCTCTAGAAGGTCGTTCTTGTGATTTGTGTCCGCTGGGAAGCCCACCATGAGCATGTGGAATTTATTTTAGGTGCCCCTGCTTTGTGCTCTCCTGACCTCCTACAGCCGCTCAGTCATATAAACTTACACCTTAGTCCACCTGTTTGGTGACTCAACTTCCATGCTGGGGGCAAGCTTCATGAAGACAGGGGCCCTGTGTTTCCCCAACTTCTAGCACTGTATTTTGTACCTTACTGAATATTTCTTAAATAGTGAGCTGAAAAAGGTGACTGTAGCAATCTGTTATAAGAAATGAAGTGATTTAATGGTGAACAGTTTGAACATTTGTTCTTTGAATATTTGTTTTGGTACATTAGAATATAATTTTACTTTATACAAATATATAATTTTTCTCTTACTCATGCTTTCTCTTCTACTTTTAATATTTGATATCTTTTATTTTATGCATCTTGCATTTATTTCTTTGGATATGTTGTTTATAATATGATTCTAATATATCCAGAGGGACTGGAGAGCAGAAAACTAAAAGAGCAGATTATGAAGCCAGGTGGCCTGAGTTTGAGAATCGCGGTTGTACCACTTACCAACCGTGCATCTTTTACTTTTAGAAAGTGACTTGGTCTTTCTTTTCTGTGAAAAATAAGAGAGCACCAATACTTTTCCCTAATGATTGCTGTGGACTACTAAATGAGATAATATGTGTAATAGGTACCGTACAGGTAAAACCTTTTTGGGGCATGACAAAATGTGCCACTTAATTTGACAGTTATTATTATTATTCTCTTCTTTCTCTATGATTAGGACATTTTAAGGTAGGTTTTTAAAAATTTTTTGGATGTATGCTATTAGAAAGGGGGAAATGACTGAACTTGATTCTTTCTGATCAAGGGAAGGTTAAGTAGAATAAACTTTGACTCACAAAAACCTGGGAATATTTATACCCGTTAGCACCAGATTGGAGGCAAGAAGCTTACTGGCTGTCCTAGAGTAAATTTAAGAGGGGAAAGTCTTAGAAGAAGACATCAGCAATCTGATGTCATTTCCTTACTCCAGTACAGCTTTGTTCCTGCCTGCCTACCTAGTGTGGTTACTGTTACATAGAGGCACTCTCCTTACTTCCTATTGAAATGGCGAGGTTGAAGGCTGCTAAGCCTAACCAAGAGCATGTCCCTGGGGCACTCTGGATGAAGGTTTTTGCAGTATGACCTTATTCAACTTTAATACTCTGTTTGAGAGAGTTCCTAAAACCTTAATCATAATTTAACAAATAGCTCATGTATACCTGAAGGATTTAATATTTTACCAAAGTTAATCTATCTTCTCAGCACTGGAACCAGATTGGGCCCCACACAAAACGTGTTGACACATATCCAAAACCAAAACTTAATGCTTTCTCGCTATTATTTGAATGAACAGCACAGTGAGCATCTCTAGATTGCAGCAATTTATAGATTAACACTCCTTCCCTTAACACTATTTTCTGTTAGCCTTGACTCATCATGCATCGTCTACAGGGACCTGCTTTAAATCATACCAATAAATTCTGGTTGGTTAGTGAAATTAAAGATGCCCTGACATGTGATTGTGAAATGCTGGATTAAAAAGAATACATATGTTTTGTATAATCTTTATCAGTTGTTAGTTTTGGTTTGAGAGGTGAAAAATTTTAGGCTAATGAATATTTTTTCTCACTTTTGGAAGTCTAGAGAATTTATATTTTAGGTGCTTCTTAAACAATGAATCATCTAAATTATTCTGAGCTTCTCTCATGCTGTAATGTGAAGGAAAGCTAAGGAAGCCAAAATTGTTTAAGACACAATGTGATAGATTTTGATAATAGGAAACAAATAGGGCCTTTGACAAAAAGAATAGGTCTTAAAAGAATAGCTATGTGGTGTCGGAGCAATGGCATTGCCCATTTTCCATTGAGAAAGCTCGCTTGCTCCGTGGGAGTGCATCTTATATTCTGAAATGGTTTGCATGCGTGGACATATACCAGAAGTTAGCGTTCCCCAAACAAATGGGTCATATTGTTACCAAATACTGTCTGAGTTTTGCTTTAACACTTACCAGTCACTCTAAAGCTATTTTCATTGATAATTGGTGTTTTTAATCTGATTACTCTTGCTAATTAGAAATTAGGTTAATAAAGTGAGGTTAAATATAATGTTTATGTTCTACATGTATCTGTGAGTATCTTTTAATTGACCTTATAAATGCTAAGGCTTCTCAGCTGTTGCTGGGGCCAAGGCTGTCCCATTTGGTCATAATACTAAGGAATTTATAGCTTTTTATTCCTCAGGCGTTAAAAAGAACCATAAAGAAGCTGGGAGAAGAAAGGATTGCAAGTATATTTTTATAAAGTTTTGTGTATTAACCTTCTGATTTACAATTTCTTGGTCTCTTCATTTCTTCTTGTGGATTTGAGTTACCTACATCTCGTATCATTTCCTTGCTCCAATACAGCTTTGTTTTCACCCACTTCATTTGTGCTGTTACTGTCAAGTGTATTATATTTTTATGTGTTAGAGGCCTAACAATACAATTATATCAATTATTTATATGTTGTATTATGCAGTTGGTTTTTAAGTCACTTAAGAGAAGAAAGGAGAAGAAATATGCAATTATACTGTTTTTAAAATTACCTATGGAATTATCTTTAATGGAACTCTATTTATTTTGTATTGATTCAAATTACTGTTTGGTGTTCTCACTTTTAGTCTGAATTTCCTTTAGTATTTCTTTTAAGGTCAATCTTTCAGCAACATATTTTCTCAGTATTTGTTTATCTGGAAATATCTTTATATCACTTTCATTATTTTTATTGAGATATAAATCACATACCATGAAATTTATCCTTTCAAAGTTTACATGCAGCGCTGTCTAAGTTCAGAACATTTCATCACCCCAAGAAGAATCCTTATGCCCGTTAGCATTTATTTCCAATTCTCCCTGCCCTTAGGACCCTGGAAGTCACTTTTTGTCTTTATGAAATTTCCAATTCTGGACATTTTATAAAAATGGGACCATACAATATGTGGCCTTTTTTAATATATGGCTTCTTTCGCTTACCATAGTGTTTCAAAGATTCATCCATGATGTAGCAGGTATTGGCACTTCCTTCTTTTTATGGATGAATTACATTCTGTTTTATGGATATACTACATTTTGTTTATCCATTTAGCAGCTGATGGACCTTTGACTTGCTTCTGCTTTTGGTTATTATGAACAATACTGCCATGAGCAATCAGATACAGTTTTTGTGTAAACATGTTTTCAGTTCTCTCGGGTATGTACCTAGCAGTGGAATTGCTGGGTCATATGATAACTCTGACTTGTTGAGGAAATGCCAAATTATTCCAAAGCCTCTTCACCATTTAAATCCCTACTAGAAATATATAAGATTTACAGTTTCTTCACATCCTTGATGAAGTTTGCTCTGGTCCATATTTTTGATTATAGCCATCCCCAGAGGACTTGAAATGGTAGCTATCTCATAGTGGTTTTTGAATACATCATCCTATTGCCTCTAGTCTCCATGGTTTCTGATGAGGGATTAGATGATAATCTCATTTTGGTTACCTTATATGTGATGAGTTATTTTTCTTTTGCAGCTTTCTTGATTTTTCTTCATCTTTCAACATTTTGACTGTGATGTGATTAAAAGCTCCTATGTTTTTTCCTGCTTGGAGTTCATTGACCTCCTTGAACACGTAGATTAATGTTTTTCATCAAATTTGGTAAGTTTTCTGTCATTATTTCTTCTAATATAGTATTTGCTCTTTGTTCTTTCTCTTGCCTTAGTATTCCTATTAAGCACAGGTTGGTGTGCTTATCGGTTTCCACATTTCTCTGAGGTCCTGTTCAGTTTTCCTCATTTTTTTTTCTTTCTGTTTTTCAGATTGCATAATCTCTACTGACCTATCTTCAAGTTTACTGATTTTTTCTTCTGCTAGCTCAACTCTGCTGTTCAGCTTGTCTAGTGAGTACTTCATTTTGGGTTATTGCATATTTCAACTCCAGGATTTTCTTTGGTTCTTTAAAAAACTAATTTTAATCTCTGTTGCTATTCTCTATTTGTGAGACAGTGTCCTCATTTGTTCCCATTTAAGCATGATTTCCTCTAGATTGTTGAGCATTTTTATCATCGTTTCCTTGAAGTCTTTGCTATGTCTAAAATCTGGGCCTCTTCACAGGTTGTTCTATTGATTGCTTTTCCCCCAAAGTATTGGTCACACTTTCCTACTTCTTTACATATCTATTTTTTTTTCTATTGATCAAAATAGAAAAAAAAATCCCTGAAATTTTAATTTACAAAGTGTAGCAACTTTGGATACCCTTGGGATTTGCTATTGCTGTTTGCTGACTTGGTTGGACTAAGTGGGTGAGACCTGTCTCCACCATGTGTGCAGCTTCCAATGTCTCGCTGAGAAAATACAGCCCAGAGTATGCACAGGGTCTTCTTGACCGCCAGTGATAATTGGGTTCTGTTTTCTGTCTTTTCCTAACCTTTCCTGTAAACTTCTGTTCTTCTTCTGTTAGTGTCACACCCATCTTCTAGCCTCCATTAATTACTTGCTGGTTACTCTGCCATTTTCAACAACACTTTAGGACATTAATTTTTTCATAGTCCGATGCAATTGAATTCATGCCCTTGGCAGAGGCAGTTTTCTCTAGTTTTTGAGGCTTGTTCTAACACGTCTGGGCAGAAGCGCTATGCTATGGCGCGGGAGGTGGTGGTGGGGTTGGAGAATGGAGAACTCACTTTTCACTAGCTGCCCCACCTGGATCCTCTCTATGGAGAAGGAATTGTGTGTGTGTATGGGGAGGAGGCTTGTTGGGGAGGGGGAAGGGACAAGTACAGGCTCTGCCATCTGTATGTGACCAGAACCCAGTGTGGATTTCTGTAACCTAGAGCTGGGGAGGATGGGATTAGCTGATACTCATCAGCTGCCAAATCTACCTGGCAGTGTTCTTCTTCCTTAGGAAGTTGGGGTAAATGGGAGCTGCCACTTGGCAGCTGAGTCTCTTGGAGCTTCAGGAGAGGCAGTGTGCATGAAAATGGGAACTTCACTCTCCACCAGCTGTCTTGTCTTTTTCTTCCCTCTGTAGCAGGACTTCATGTGTCAGAACAGGTGTCACTCAGCTGCCGCTAGCCACTCTATATAGGCCTTCTGCAACATAGAGCTTTGGAAGATGGGATCTGCTGTTGTTTATAGGCTGCTGAAACCACCCCAAATGGTTTTCCATCCCTGAGAGCAGGCAGAGATGGGAACTGCCACCTGACTGTCAAAACAATCCTCCTGCAAAGTAGAGCTGACAGGGTATAGGTACATTCCCAGGTTGAATGCCACAGCCTCCCACTGTGTTTCCATAGATTCTGTTAAATAAATGCTTCTCGATTTGTTGTAAGCCTGTGATCAATATCCAGAGACTTTGAAAAATTGCCTTTGCTATTTTTGACCAGCAGGATAGGTTTCCCTGAGTTCCTCACAATAATGTTCCAGAAGCCCTGATTCTCGCAATTAAATTATATAACCAGGTACTAGAGCTCAAGTAAGAAAAAGAGTAAATACTTTCACAATAAGGGATTATATTCCAATAATTTTTAAGAGCCAACAGAAGCCTGTGTCCAGTGAAGATTTGGATCCAGGTCCCAGAGTGACCATTTTATTCCCAATAGTTAAAAATCAAGAGGTGTTTTCAATAGGCTATTGTGACAAACACCAATTAAATAAAAAAAATACATCCCATAATTCTAACAAATGTTATCTATGTGTATTATTCTCTTATTCCTGTACATATGTGAATGATTCTTACCTTATTGAAATCTTAATTTTCAAAAACTTTGTGTAATTTCTTTCAGATTCATAGGCTTTCTAAGCTAGAGGTGGAAGTGCAAAAAAACCTATCGCTCACCATTTTAAAAAAGAAACTATTTATTTTTCAATTTTAAGATAATATTTTTAATAAAGACCTTTTTCTAATTGGTAGAATTTTAGAGCTAGAAGGAATAGATCATTATTTTGTTTTGCTAAAGCTGTTGGAATACAATATACCAGAGATAGAACAGCTTTTTTAAAGGGAATATATTAAATTACAAGTTCACAATTCTACAGCCATAAAAATGTCCAAACTAAAGCATCCAGGAAAATAAACCTTGACTCAAGAAAGGCCGATGTCTGTCACATGGGAAGGCACGTGGTTGGTGTCTACCGGTCCTTGTTCCCAGGTTCTGGCTTGCTTGGCACCTCATGGGAAGGCACATGGTGACATCTGCTGGGCTCTGCATCTCCAAACATCCATGTCTAGGCATCTGCTCTCTCTGTCTGTACCCCAGCAGCTCCAAATGTCTGCGTTTCTGTCAGCTCTCTATCAGCTGTTCTCCAAGCTTCAAAGCTTCCTACAAAATGTTTCCCCTTTTTAAGGACTCCAATAAACTAATCAAGACCCACCTTGAATGGGAGGAGTTATATCTCCATCTAATCAAAAAGTCACACCCACAATTGGGTGGGTCACATCTCCATGGAAACAATTCAATCCAAAGGTCACACCCATAACTGGGGTATTACATCTCCATGGAAATAATCTAGCAAGGCTTCCACCCTAAATGGTAGGTCTGCCCCCACAAGATTGGATTAGGAAAGAAAGCCTGGCTTTTCTGGGATACATAATTTGAAACAGTACAATCATCAATCCAATTGTATCTTTTTTTCCAGGAAAATGAAGTGAGGCCCAGGAGATTATGTCACTTGCAGAAAGGGTAAAGTCATCAATGGCAGAATTAGGAGATTTCAGTTTTTCTCACTCCTGGGTGACTTCTCACATTTTTTATCAACACCCTTTGTACTGGCAAACGTCATCAAGACAAAGCTCAACAAGATTTTAGTTAAATCACAACCCCCCCCCAAACCCACCCCACACAATTGGAGAAGAGTTCAAATAGTGACATTTGGGCTTTAAGCATTTGCTGTTTGAAAACCTAACTTTGCACACATTAAGGATATGAAGATGATTTCTCTCTTCTGGAAATTTTAGGTTGACTGGGATAAAAACAAAAGGGCTTCCACATTGCCCAAAATACATGCTGAAGCATACCAAGATTGCCTTCCGATTGGCCCCAGTTTTCTGGGTCTCAGAGGGGCTCATTAATTTGATGTGCTTTGCTTCTATGACAATAGAACACTCGCCTAGTCAATTACTTGCACCTGCCTTTTTCTGCTTGTCAAATTCCCCCTTTCCTTTAGAGCCTGTGAGTAACTGGGAAGGGAAAACCTTGTTGAAAAGAGACACCTCCAGGTTAGTTTTCCCTCTTATACCCAATAAAAAGAGGTACTCCTTCCCCAAATAAGTAAAGATGAATCTATTCAAAATGTAAAAATTGTTCTTATTGCAATAAATGGTGATACCCAATCTTGAAGGACAGGCACGTGGGTGTAAATCACCACTTATCTCTTTCTCTGTTCTTTGTTTTGGGCCGGGGCAGGCTCTGGGAATTGAACCCCAGTCTCTGGCATGGCAGGTGAGAATTCTGCCACTGAGCCACCATTGCATCACCCTCTTTCTCTGTTTTTAATGTAGTTTTTAAATTATTTTATGTAAAGATAACCAATGCAGTTTCTTTATTTTTGAAAAGACTAGACCAGTAACAAAATTTTAAAATAAGTATTGTGTGAAACAATTTTATTCAAGATTGATATTAACATTCATATGTTTCTTTTTTTAGAATGCAAATAGTAACCCCTTCACTCTCCTTATGAGGGCAGGGTTGTAGTGAAAATAAGGACTAGTAAAAACTGGAGATTCTATGCCAATATTATGTTACTACAAAGTCAGAATCTCAATGTTTCCTTCAGTGTTACAAAAGGTTTGAGGATAACTTATGTATTTTGTGCACATTTAAGTATTTTCAAAATCTTATGTGATTTTTGGATCATAATTCTATACTCACTTTAATGAGTGTAATGATATCTATTGAGCTTAAATTAAGCAAACACTCAAAGTAATACTTTTAAAAATTAAAAAAATTATTTACTCCTTCACACTTTACAGATGAGGAATTGATCTTCAGCTCTTAAGTAACACACGCAATGTCTTATAAGGAGTAAGTGAAAGACTTAGGACTTGAACCCAGGATGGTCTGACACAAAGGCCTAAGTGTAGCCATGTAGCCAATGTAGCCAATCTACTCTAGTTCTTTTTTCTTTTTTATTACATTCTTCCTCCCAAATTCTAGACATGTACCATATAGTGGTTCATTTCATATGCCAACTTGGCTAGATTATGGCGTCCAGTTATTTGGCCAAGCAAGCACTGCTCTGATTGTTACTGTGAGGGTATTTCATGGATTTAAATCACTAGTCAGTTGATTGCATATATGGCTGCTTATATCTATAATCAGCAAAAGAGATTGCTTTTTGTAATGAGAGAAGTCTCATCCAATCAGTTGAAGATGTTAAAGGGAGAACTCATGTTTTCAGCAGTCAGAAGGGAAAATTTCTATCTCTACTTCAGCCAGCCAGTTTCTCCTGGGGAATTTATCGTCACCTTCATTGATGTTTCCAATCTGTGGTTTGCTCTACGGAATTTGAATTTGCCAATCCCCATAATCCTGCGTGCCAGTTCCTATAATCAATCACTTAATATTTGCAAATATAATAAATCCTGTAACTTTTTCTTTCTAAATTAAAAAAATTGAAGTAATTGCACATATCTTAAGTGTATATTTATTGAGTTTATACATATGTACGCACCAGCCAGATCAAGATATAAAATATTTGCAGCATCCCGGAGGCTTTCCTTGTAATCCTTTGCAGTCTTTACTCTTTCCTCCATCTACGGGAACATCCCCATTCTGACTTCTGTCACTACAGAACATCTTAGAAATATCACTGGAACATCTTTTAAATATAATCCTGTGGTGGTGCTCTTTGTATCTGGCTTCTGATTCAATATTATATCTAGGAGATTTATATAAAATTGCATCAAGACGTAGCTGAGTAGAATAATGTTAAATGGTATGAACAAACTGCAGATTACTTATGCATTCTATTATTGATGGATATTTGGGTTGTTTTCAGGTTTTGCCTTTATGAATAAAGCTACTATGAACAATTTTGTACATGACTTTTGGTAGACCTAGCATCCATCTCATTTGGGTATATACCTAGGAGTGGGATTGTTGGCTCATAGAGGTAGGCATTTTTTAAGCTTTAGTAGATTCTGTCAAATAGTTTTCCAAGGTGATTTTACCAATAGACATCTCTACCAGTAATGTCTGAGGGTTTTGGTTATTCCACACCTCACCATCAGTAGGTAGTGTCAGTCTTTTTTTTTTCTTAAAGTGGTATTGTTTTTTTAAAAAAATATTTCATTTTCCAATTGTTTGTTGCTTGTGCTGTTTTGAAACTGTTATGTACCCCAGAAAAGCCATGTTTTTCTAATCCAATCTTGTGGGGGCAGGCCTATTGTGGGTGGGGCCTTTTGATTAGATTATTTTCATGGAGATGTGACCCCTGCCCATTCAAGGTAGGTCTTGACTAGTTTACTGGAGTCCTTAAAAGAGCTCATGGAGAGAAAGAGAGCCCCAGAGTTTACACAGGCACAGATGCCTGGAGATGCTGAGAGAGCCCAGATGTCACCATATATCTTCCCATATGACAGAGAAAGCCCGGACTAGATCGGCCTTTCTTGAGTGAAGTTATTCTGTTGTTGGCGCCTTAATTTGGACATTTTCACAGCCTTAGAATCACAACTTACTGAATCTTCTTTATAAAAATAAATCCATTTCTGCTATATTGCATTCCAGCTGCTTTAGTAAACTGAAACATTGCTACTGTATAGAAATATAATTGACTTTAGAAAAGATTTATTGAGATATAATTCAAATATTATACGTCACCTATTTAAATTATGCAATTCAATAGCTTTTAGTATATTCAAGGGGTTGTATAGCCATCACCAAAAGAAATTTTAGAACATTTTCATCACCTCAAAACCCTATATCCCTTAGCCATCAACTGCTAATCTTCCCATTCCCTCAGCCATTGGAAACCACAATCTACTTTTTGACTCTATAGATTCACTTATTCTGGATATTTCATGTAAATGAAATCATAATATGTGATCCTTCATGACTGGCTTCTTTTACCCTGCATATTTTCAAGGTTCTTCTTTGAGAACTGATACATTATAGCATGTATCAGAGCTTCATTCTTTTTTATTGGCAAATAATATTTCATTACCTAGATCTACTACATATGATTTATCCATTCATCAACTGTTGGACATTCGGATGGTTTCCACTTTTTGGCTATTATGAATAATGCTGCTGTGAATATTCATGTACAAATATTTGTGTGGTTGTCCGTTTTCACTTCTCTCAGGTATATGTCTAGGTAAGGAATTGCTGTCATATAGTAACTCAATGTTTGACCATCTGAGGAACTGCCAGACTGTTCTCCATTGGCTGCTCCATTTTATGTTCCTACCAGCAGTGTAAAATGGTTCCAATTTCTCCATATCATCAACATGTTTATCTATCTTTTTGGTTACAGTCACTCTAGTGGGTATGAAGTGTGACGTCATTGTTGTTTTGATTTGAATTTCTCTAATGGCTAATGATGTTGAACATCTTTTCATGTGCTTATTGGCCATTTATATACCTTTTTTAAAAAACATCTATTCAGATCCTTACACCCATTTAAAAATTTGGGTTATTTGTCTTGTTATTTTTGAGTTATATTAGTTCTTTATATATTCTAGATACAAGTCTCTCATCATATGATTTGCAAAAACTTTCTCCCATTCTGTGGGTTGTCTTTTCACTTTCTTTATGGTGTTCTTGAAACACAAACTTTAAATGTTTTGATAAAATCTAATTTGTCTCTTTCTTCTTATATTGCTTATGCTTTGAAAGTCATATCTAAGAAACCATTGAAGATTTACAAGTATTTTTATTCTAAAAGCTAAATGATTATAGCTCTTACATTTAAGTCTCGTATCCATTTTCAGTTAATTTTTGTATGTATTTTTAGAGGATGAATGCATTCTTTTGCATGTGGATGTTCAGTTGTCCCAACACTATTTGTTCAAATGACTCTCCTTTATCCTTTGGATTGTCTTGGCACTTTTGTCAAAAATCACTTATCATAAATAAGAGGGATTATATCTGGATTGTCAATTCTATTACACTGATCTCTATATTTTTCCTTGTGCTAGTACAACACTGTCTTGATTTCTGTAGCTTTGTAGTAAGTTTTAAGATTGTCTTGGCTAATCTGGGTCCTTAGAATTATCAAAGGAATTTTGGAATAAACCTGTCAATTTTTGCCACAAAGCTAGCGGGATATGGATTGTGTTGAATCTATAGATTAATTTGGGGTTGTACTGCTCTTTAATAATGTTCTCTTCCACTCTTTGAACACCGAGTTTCTTTCTGTTCCTTTAGGTCTTGAATACCTTTTGACAATCTTTTTTAGCTTTCAGAAAATAATTTAAATATTTCTTTTGTTAAAAGTATTCCTAAGTTAACTTTATTCATTTTTATGCTGTTGAAAATGAAATAGTATTCTTAATTCATTTCAATTTTTTCACTGCTATTGGATGAAGATGCAGTTGACTCTTGTATATTGATCTTGCATCCTGTAACCTTGATGACGCTGCTGCTTAGGTCTAACAGTATTTTCCTGGTTTTCTGAGGGTTTTCTCTGTATAAAATCATGTCATATGTAAATGGAGAAACGTTTTCTTCTCCCTTGCCCCATTTTGTGTATGAAAAAAATGTTAGAAACTGAGGTTAGTAATATTTACCTTCACATGGGAGCCCCCTGTACTAGGTCAGTCCACTGATGTTTGGATGAGTCAGTCTCTTCCATGATTGAGCTGGCTCCGAGCTTTCTTACACTTCACCACTGCTTTCAAATATTGTAAGGATGGAATCAGAAATCTTTATTTTCCAGGGCCTGGGATTTAAATACCGGCAATATACTGTAGATCTGCCTGTGATTTGTGGACAAGCTGCTAGACTTTGAATCTGGGAGCTCTTTCCATGTTTTGCAGCCTTGCCCTTGGCTTTTTGGGTTGCTCAGCTCGGTCCCACACTGCCTTCTGAACTGAGGATTCTCTTTATGTGTTGCTGTCCTGCCCTCAGATCTTTGAAAGGTAGCAGCTCTACCCTCTGTGAAGGCCAAAAAACCTTGGCAGAGGTAGGGGGAGGCTTTACTCTCTGCCCTACTGCCCCTCCCTGGTCTTTGGCATTTGAAAGCCTTTGTGTCTTGGAACATGCTTGGACTGAATCATGTTCCCAACAAAGACACGTTCAAGTCCACATTCAAGGCCTAACCCCCTCTCCTGTGGATGCAGACTCATTTGTAAGTAGTCCTTTGAGATCCTATTATTAAAATGAGCCCAAACTGAATCAGGATGTGCCTTAATCCAATGTGAATGGAGTCCTTATAAGCAGAGGAGATTTGGACACATTTAGGATTAGGAGGGACTCGCCTGCCGTGCTGGAGACCTGGGTTCGATTGTTGGTGGCTGCCTGTGCAAAAAAAAAATTAGTAGGGAAATGGGCATGTGATAGAAGAGATGGAGTTATGGATTGCTGATAAACCACCACCAGAGTGCTACAGAGAAAGCATGATCATGCTGGCACCTTGATTTTGGTCTTTTAGGCCCTAAAATGAAGACAATAAATTCCTGTTGTTTAAGCCGACCATCGTGTGGCATTTGTTATAGCAGCCCTAACAAACTAAGATAAGTTCATTTGGCTCTCCTGATCTTCCTCTTTCTTAGATGAAAGCCCCCACTAAGTTGGCATCTTATGAACCTCCTTCTCTCTCTCCCCACCCCAATTTTGGCATTTTACCCTCAATCCCTTAATGGAGGCTTGTGGGAAAGAGTTGGCTAAGAGTTGGCTGGTGGTTGGTGACTTCTGTGTGGCTAGAATGCCTAAAGATTCTTTTTTTTTAAAAATATTTTTATTGTCAAACCTTAACAAATAAACATAAAAACATCCTTGACATGAAAACATTACATACATGCTGTACAATCAGTGGCTGACAGTATCATCACATAGTTGTGTCTTCATCATCATGATCATTTTTTTGAACATTTGCATTTATTTCTTTCTCTAGAAAAAGAAATAAAAAAGAAAAAACAAAAAACTCATACATACCATACCCCTTATCCCTCCATCTCATTGACCACTAGCATTTCAATCGACCCAATTTATTTTAACTTATGTGCCCCCTATTATTTGTTGATTTTTTATCCATACTTTTTACTCATCTGTCCATATCCTAGATAAAAGGGGCATCAGACACAAGGTTTTCACAATCACACAGTCACATTGTAAAAGCCATATCATTACACAATCATTTTCAAGAAACATGACTACTGGAACACAGCTTTACGGTTTCAGGTACTTCCCTCTATCCACTCCAATACACCATAAACTAAAAAGGAGATATCGATATAATGTGTAAGAATAACCTCCAGGATAACCTTTCAACTCTGTTTGAAATCTCTTAGCCACTGACACTTTATTTTATCTAATTTCTCTTTTCCCCCTTTTGGTTGAGAAGGTTTTCTCAATCCCTTGATGTTGAGTCCCAGCTCATCCCAGGATTTCTGTCTCACATTGCCAGGTGGAACGCCTAAGTATTCCAAGCTTGCGTACCAGCCCACTTGTGGCTGTTAAAAATTCAGTTGGTTTCTCATTATCTTATCACTGATGGTTTATCCCTCCTTCATCTATTCTGCAGGTATAAGAGAAAAGGTAAAGTGTTTTCTGTCCTCTAAAGGACCTTTAAAGGCTTCCTCACTTTCTGGAGTTTTTATTTCAATTGAGTCTCTTTGTGTCTTCAGCTCTCTGATATATGTATTTTTAATTTTAAAAGAATTTTATTCACAGACCATACATTTCATCCAAAGTGTACAATCGGTGGCTTTCAGTTTAATTACAGAGTTGTGCATTCATTACCACAATCAATTTCAGAACATTCTCATCGCTCCGAAAATAAAACCCCCATACCTCTTATAACCCCCTATTATCGATACTTAGCATGGTATAGGGCTTTTGTTACAATTGATGAAAGAATATTACAGTATTACTATTAACTATAATCCATAGTTTACATTAGTTGCATTTTCCCCGTATACCACCCTATTATTTACAAATGCAATAGTGACATACATTTGTTCTAGTTCATGTAAGAACATTCTTATATTTGTACAATTAACCAGTCATCATCTACAGAGTTCACTGCGTCATATAGTCACAGGTTTTATCCTCTAGCTTTCTTTCTAGTAATGCACACGACCCTAAACTTCCCTTTTCAACAATAATCACTTCCATAACTCAGAGCTGTTAACTATACTCACAGTAAGGTGCCGCCATCACTTTTATCCACTTTCAAACATTTACATTCAACCTTATTAAAAATTCTGTGTACAAATCAAGCACCGGTTCTCTGGTGAGTTTTTAAAAAGCCATGATTTTGTAGCTTAATGGGGCTTGTTCATGTTGTTCAAGTGAGAGTGACAGTACCTTGTGGTTTTCTGCTTCTGAAACAGAAGTGGAACCTTCCCTAGGATTTTTTTTGGGGGGGGGAGGGTGTATGGTCCAGGAATTGAAGCAGGGTCTCCCGCATGGAAGGCGAGCAATCTGTTACTGAGCCACCTATGCACTCTTCCCTAGGATTTTGAGATGCTATTTATTTTTTTCCTCTATACGGTCCTTTGAAGTATGAGATTTTATCCCCATTTAATAGGTGAGAGAGTGTGTATACTCTGTCAAGTTCAGTGATTTGTCCAAGCTTTGGCCAATGATTTGTCAAATGCGAATTCCAAATCCCATGCTCATTCCGTTCACTATATCTTTGGGGACAAGAAGAAATAAGAAAGATTCGTACTTCAGAATTGAATTGAGAGAACCATCACTTGGTGTTTGGGTTATCAGCTAAACTAGGAAGGTGGAGTTAAAACTGGTCTAAGTAAATTGTGAAGCATTTCATGAATTTTTCCGTATAGAATCTTGATTTGATCCTTATTTTGCTACTGATAGTAGTAACTGGATATAGCAGCTTTCAGACTTATCTCAGCCTGGTAAAGAGCAGCTGTTCTGGTACTTTCACTCCAGCTCCTGCATCCCAAAGTGGTTCATTAGCCTGCTAGCAGCCAGCTAGCAGAAGTTTGGGAGAATCTTCACTTTTCAGCCAAGGTTCCTGAGACTCCGAGAGAGTCTCATACCTGATCGTTAACTACCTGAATTATGTTAACATAAATTTTGAAGAAGAATTTCTTAATTATAAGCAGCCAGTATAAATATGTTATTCTTAAGGAATATGCACCTGCAATCTTTTACTGTTTGAGACTTCTAAGGCAATCGTCCTTTGCTTGCTTAAAGTATTAACGCTTAAATGTGTGCCCTGTGCCATTTTGGATTTTCAAAGTGGGGTCTGATTTTCCCAGTTGAGATTAATTTAGAGAAACAAGTGGATGTGGACAGTTCAGAGCATCAGGCCACCTAAAGGCCTTTCTCAGCTTTCTCTCTCAGCTGCAACCCCCTTGCTTCCCTCCACCCATCCGTATGTTCTTCTTGTAGATACTTTGGCTTTAAATCTCTCTGTATACTAACTGAAAAGGAAAACTGAGTTTGTCTTGCCTGACTCATCAAATTTCCTTCATTTGGTTAGGAAGGAACATACTCTCGTCTTCTGTACTTTCTTTTCTCCCTCTCCTCTACCTTTCCCTCAGTTACATCTCAAAGCTTAAACAAGAAAATAAATGGAACATATTTGTCAATACTAATGTGGAAGTGAAAACTCTGTCTGTGAAGTCAGAATGATCTTTCTGAAAGGCAGATGGTGCGGATTTGAACAGATAACTTCCCTGCTTGCAAATGCCTCACTGGCTCTTTTGTAACCTAAGGACCTAAACTCTCCTTCCTTACCTGATACACAAGGTTCTTCATGGGCTGATGTAGCTACTTCCTCAACACTCTAAGCTCCAGCCTCACTGTGCTCCTCACTTATCATGGCTTTGCAAACAGTAAGCACAGCACAGCATGCACCCAATTCATTCTCCTATTTAACTTCTCTCCAGCATTAAATATGGGTGACCACTCTCTCCTTTTGGAATCATGCTTCTCTTTCTTTCTATGACAAATTTCTCTCCTGGTGTCCCTCCTAAGTTACTTGTCATTTTGTCTCCATTTCAGTCTTGAATATTGTTATGGTCAGGTTCATATGTCAACTTGGCCAAGTGGTGGGTGGGCAAGTGCTGGCTTGTCTGTTGTGATGAGGACATTTCATAGAATTAAATCATGATCATGTCAGCTGCATCCACAGCTGATTCCATTTGTAATCAGCCAAAGGGGCGTGCATTCTGCAATGAGTGATGCTTAATCTAATCGCTGAAAGCCTTATAAGGTGGATTCCGAAGAGACAGGTTCCTCCTGTTTCAGCTGGTGAGCCTCTCCTGTGGAGTTCGTCCAGACCCTCCATTGGAATCGTCGGCTTCACAGCCTACTCTGTGGATTTTGGACTCTGCGTTCCCGTGGTCACATGAGACACTTTTATAAATTTTATATTTGCGAGTGTTCCTTGTTGATTCTGTTTCTCTAGAGAACCCTAACTAATACAGATATGTTCATTTTGATATGCCTATCAGGCAACAAATGGAGATCACAAGTAAGCGGTTGGATATTTGGACCTGGAGGTTCAACAGACTCCTCTCTCTCTCTCAGTGTCCTCCTTCAACTGAACTCCAAGCATATTGACCCACACCTTCTTCTCCCCTCCCTCTTCACTTTAAAAACTTATGTCACGCCTGCCATGCCAGAGACCTGCGTTCAATTCCCAGAGCTTGCCCATGTCAAAAAACAAACTTATGACAATTTCCACATTTATATCTCAAGCCAGTACTTCTCCTTTGATACGGACTTTCATTCTCAAGGCTGTTTGAAAATGTGTCTGATCACCAAAATGTGTTCTCCGTGGAAACAAAACCTTGTGTTTCTTTTTACCATTATCTGTGTAAATTACCTAGTGGCAATACTTGGGATTCAAGTGATGCTAAATTTGTTTCAAATACTCATTTGTCAAACTTTGACAATCCATGATGTTTTATATGTATAAAGTACTTTTAGACTCCTTTAACAGATGACTAATAAATTTCCTTCATCAGTTGACCTATGGCTGGGTTTGGATTGAGCAATAAGACATCTGTACAAACCCAGCATTTCGGATCCCTGGTGAAAAGGGTGTCATTTCCTGGAAGCTTCAGGAACACAATTGTAAATATGTCATTGGATTTAAGTAAGCTTACTTTGCTGTTGTGTGAATATGCTACAATTTTGTCTTTGTTTCAATGGATATTTAGGATATTTCTATTTCTCTACAGTGAAGAACTTAGTTCTTATTCAAATTAATAGTCAAGTTAAATGAAAACTTTATATAGAGATAAGTCATATAATTTGGTGGGAGAATCTGCCTTAGCAGGCAAAATGTCTTGCTGTCCTGGTGAAGTTTTCTGAACAACTGAATGAGAACAGAGTTAGGATTAATTTTTTTGGGGGGGTGGGGGTGAGGTTGTTTACATTTTTCCTTTTACTGTGTTTGAAAATATATGCTCTTTACAAAATAAAAATGTCCTATATAATGTGCTAGTTGTAGTTTGTATTAGAAAACTTACGAACACATTTTTTAATCTAAGAAGTAGAATATTAAAAGAAACTTTCAGTTATTCATTATCTTCCCTCTATCCATTTCTCTGCCTCCCTGCCATATAGGTAACCACTATTCCAAAATTTATATTTATTATTATGTTGCTTCCTTAAAATAGAATTTTATCATAAATATATTTGCGTAAATTGTTTGATTACCTTAGTTGTTACTTAGCTCTATAGAGATGGTGTCAGGCTCTTTTTATTGTTCTGTATGAATATATCACAATTTCATTTATCTTCTCTTTGTCAATGGGTGTTGGTCTTAATGCAAAATTTTAACAAAGTCATTTATGTTTTTTTAATAAAAAATAATTTTAACGTACTATTTTAAAACATATTTAATACCATTTTATTATTTTTCTCTAAAAAGAGCTTGCCAATGAAAACTTTCTAGTGTCTTCATTGTTTAGACATGTTTAAGAGATTATAATTCTTGTACTTCCTCAAAAATACCTTGTTTTCGCTTATCTTCTTATTCTTGGGCCTTTGCACATGTTTTTATCTCTCTCATTCTTCAGATCTCATCTTAGATGTCAATTTTTCCAGAAAGTTTTCTGTCTACCCTAGGTTGGGGTAGGTACTTTCAACCCATGCCATAAACTCCCTATCTCTCTTTATATCCCTGTTCAAAACACTCATCGTACTATATCATGGTTTCTGGTTTACTTCTTTGTCTCCATATGTCTTACATGTCTTACTAACATGTAAGCTTGGAAGGGTAGACGTTTTGCTTCATTTACTGATATATTCCCAGAACTCAGCCCAGGACATTGCATGTGACAGATATTCAATAACGTTTGTTAAATAAATTTAACAAAAAAGAATTGCTAGCCTCTGATTTCCTCCTCACCAAAATCATCAATAAGGAAACTATTTGTTGATGAATGGAATATGTAGTAATGCTTTCTCTTTGAATCAGATGTTATCAATTTCCATGCTGTCAGCTGTCAAAGATGGAGATCAACAAAGAACCAAACAAACTAGGCCGCACTTCATGCCTTGCCTCCCTTGGTCCATGGAGATCAATGCCATAAAGACAGCTATTGATTTCTGCCATTTGTCTGCCAGGCAAGCCAGCAGTAATTGCTTTAGGAATTTTGTCCATGAATATTTCCTGTTAATTTCCCAGGAGCAAACCAGCTGCTCTCCATCTTTAAAAAAATTTAGAGACCTCGTAAAAATAAAAGTACTAATAAAAGTTTTATCAAAAATATTATTTATTCAGGCAGTAATGAAGAATAAGAAGCACAATACAGAAATATTTAAATTTTTAAAGGATTTTAAATCTATAATATATACAATAATAAAGCAAAGACTGAGTTAGAAGATATGCTTGCTTTATGGAAACATCTTATCATTTCTATTTAAAAAATATTTAATATCTTTTCAGGCTTTGGTAAACCTGCAAGCTTGCTTGTCAAGTTTCTCTAACAGTTATCCCCTATGGAAAGAATCCAAATTGCTTCCAAAATCTTCTTCTCTTTCCAGTTTTTTACCCCATTGCTTGTATATATCTGAAAGTTGATTAAGAAACATTAGATTTGTAATGGATTAGACATCTGGAATGTCATACAAACAATGATTCACTTTGTGACAATGTATGGGTTGCTATGATACACAGCATTTTTAACCTTCCAAAAAAACGTCTCTATTATTGTGGTTTCTTGACCATTCTAGAGGTGTTTTAGATATATTCAAGAGTTCAAAGGGCTAATTAATGAAGAAAATTTGCATATTTGGGTTGGGATGGCAGTCTTTTTTAAAAATTTTATTTGTTGAGGATTACTTCCCAACTCTGGAGAAGTAGCTTGCCATTTTATTTCCTGCCTCAAAAATAAATTAAATGTCATCCATTTCATTGATGTGTAGCATATGCTCTTATTGGCTCATAATAGCCAATCATGCATATGTTTCCCC
This sequence comes from Tamandua tetradactyla, assembly GCF_023851605.1. NCBI lineage: Eukaryota > Metazoa > Chordata > Mammalia > Pilosa > Myrmecophagidae > Tamandua > Tamandua tetradactyla. Next base: position 64,189,804 of record NC_135344.1, read on the forward strand.
AATTTGGCATTCAGTGATATCACATTGGTAGCTTGCAATTGGCCATGGTGGAGGTATTTACAGAAATCAAGGCCTTGTTTCTCCCCAAAAATCTGGTTGCTAATCATTGACAGTAAACTACTATAGATACTGGACAATTAGTTTTTCTTTTTTTTTTTTTAATTTGATTTTATTTTTCTGCCTAGTATTTGATCCTTTAGGGAACCACTTCTTCTCAATCAGTGTGATTCTGATATAGGTGTCAGTCCCAGAGCCTCAATCCTTTAATCACATAAGTAGAAATATGACCTAGCTGTGTACTTGTGTAAATAAGGTGGCTACTGGTCTGGCTGATACCCAAGAAGAAGGTCAGAAAACAACCAAACCTGGTATCGCCCTTCTACCCTGTACAATCCCCAATTCATATGATGCCTGGGTGTTATGCCAGCGCACAATTGGTGTGCAATAAGTATTCATTGAATCAAATGGATTCTGGCACTTGACTCCCTTGTCTAGAGCTGGGGATATTTAGAGCTTGAAGGGTGAGGAGAAACCCTAGAATACTCCAAGATATTTAACTCCCTTACTATTCAGAAAAAAAAAAGATCCAAAGCCCAGAGAGGAGAGATGTGCTTCTCAAATTCACACAGTGACTTAGCAACTGGGTTGGCTTGCTAATTTTCATCCTTCTGACATCTGAAACCTTTATTCAGGGATCAATTCCTCCTTTTTCTTGAAGTACATGATTTAGTGAAATATTACATTCTTTTTTTTTTGTCTAAATATGTCCTTATTTCATTCTTATTCTTAGAAGGATATTTTTCATCAGGTATAGTATTTTAGGTTTATGATTATCTGAGTAAATTCGATGATGACTAGAGGTGGGTTCCTCCGGAAAAGATCCGTCCCTGATTCCAACCCTGAGAGCCTTTTAAGGGGCCCAAGTTTGTCCTAAAAAGGGTGTTTCTTTGTTAGACTAGCTTCCTTGGGCAGGTCAAGACTTTGAGAGACCCAGCAACGAAAATTGAAACTTAAGTTCATCTGATATAGTTTAGACCTCAAGGCTTGCAGTGCTCTGCTGACAATCTTGGGTGTCTTTCTTTACTTATTTCTAACCTGATTACTCCTCTTTCTTTTTTCATCGTACATGGAATAAAGAAAAGGTTTTAAAAATATTTTATCTATCATCTCTAATAGACTTTAGGAGAATAGTTGGACCAGACAACTAGTGTATGAGATTGTCCGAAGATTATACCCAAATGCTCTGCGACCACCAGCCCCAATGTTTTCCATTTGTAGCATCGGTGGTCACAGCCATACCAATTGTATTCTCAGAAGCTGGCTGCTCACTTACCTCTGCCTGCAATCAGTGTGGTAGTGCTCTGTGCCACAGCCTGGTAAACCCTGAGATGGGTCAGTGAGACTAAGATGCCGTGCTTGGAAGGGCTAGGGCTGGGATGGATGCAGGGATGTCTGTGTGGGGCAAATGAGATCCAGGGGTGTCAGGAAGGATCTGCTTGAGGATGGGGTAGGGTTACTGCAGGCTTGTAGTTGCAGTGCAAGACTGTGTACTGCACGTGTGTGTGCCCAATGCTAATTGCAAGTGTCCAGACTTCATGCACTTGTGTGAGGAAGGGCATGGCTGGATAGGTCTGGCTGGTCGAGGTTGGGGTAATGCCTCCTGTGAGCTTGCCCATAGCCACTAGAATGGTGCTTACACTTACTTTTTTTTTTAAATAAAAAAATTATTTTGTGTTGTATATAGAAAGTATGGGAACCATAATCTTTAAAAACAAAACAAAACAAAACAAAACTGTTTTATTTGCACACCATATGATCTATCCAAAGTGTACTATCAATGGCTGTCGGCATAATCACAGAGTTTTGCATTCACCACTACAATCAATTTGGATCGTTCTCATTGCTCCAAAAAGAAAAATCCCATTCCTTTATATCCCCCTAGTTTTGAGACTTAGCATTGGTATAGTACTTTCATTACAATTGATGAAAGAATCTTACAATATTGCTGTTAACTATAGTCCATAGTTTGCATCAGTTGTATTACCCCCATATATTCCCTATTATTAATAATACCCTGTAATAGTGATGTGCATTTGTTCTAGTTCATGGAAGAATTAGAACAAACATATTTGTACAATTTGTCCTATATTTGTACAATTAATCACAGTCATTGCCTACACCAGGGTTCACCAGGTTATATAGTCTCATGCTTATATTTGCTTTTGATTTAAAAATTAATCTTATAGGGGGGTGCAGGGGTAATTCAGTGGTAAAATTCTCGCCTGCCATGCAGGAGACCTGGGTTCGATTTCTGGTCCATGCACTTCCCAAGAAACAAATAGGCAAACAAAGCAAACAAAAAAACAAAAAAACAAAAAAACTAAACAAACAGAAATTCAACAAATGGTGCTGCAATAATGGGGTATTTACATGGAAAAATAATGAAATGTGACCCCCCTGGATAGCAACCAAAAAAAAAAATACTAATCTTATATTTAAGATACTGAATGAGAAAAACTGCCAAGCAAGAAATCTATATCTGACAAAACTGTCCTTCAAAGATGACGGAGAGTTTAAATTATTTACAGATCAACAGACACTGAGAGAATCTGTGAACAAGAGACCTACTCTACAAGAAGTACTAAAGAGATCACTACAAGCAGATAGGAAAAGACAGGAGAGTGAGGTTTGGAGAAGGGTATAGAAATGAAGATTAGCAAGAAGGGTAAGTAATGGGAAAAAAGTAAGATATGACAGATAAAATCCAAAAGAAAAAATGGTTGAAGAAAATACAGCCTTTAAAATAATATGAAATCTTAATGGATTAAATTCCCCAATCAAAATACATGGATTGGCAGAATTGGTAAAAAATTAGGGACTATTTATGTGCTGTCTACAAGAGACTCACTTAAGCCCCAGAGACAAAAACAGGTTGAAAGTGAAAGGTTGGAAAAGGATATTCCATGCAAATAACAACCAAGAAAGAGAAGGGGTGGCTATACTAATATCAGACAAATTAGTCTTCAAATGTAAACCAATTAGAAGAGACAGAGAAGGACACTGTCATGGTCAGGTTCATGTGTCATCTTGGCCAAGTGGTGGTACTTATTGGTCTGGTTGGGCAAGTGCTGGCCTGTCTCTTGCTATGAGGACATTTCATAAAATTAAATCATGATCATGTCAGATACATCCACAGCTGATTCCATTTGTAATCAGCCAAGGGAATATCTTCTTTATGAGTGATGTTTAATCTAATCACTGGAAGTCTTTTAAGGAGCTTGGATCCTCCTTAAAGAGACAGGCTCTCTTCCTGTTTCGGCCACTGAGCCTCTCTGGTGGAGTTCATCCAGACCCTTCAATGGAACCGTCAGCTTCACAGCCTGCCATATAGATTTTGGACTCTATATTCCCATGGTTATGTGAGACACTTTTATAAATTTTATATTTACGAATATTTCCTGTTGATTCTGTTTCTCTAGAGAACCCTAACTAATACAGACACTGTGCGTTAATACAAGGGATAATTCATCAGTTAGACAAAAAAAATATCTATTCACTGAGCCAGAGTGCCCCAAAATATATGAGGCAAATTCTGACAATGCTGAAGGGAAGTAGACACGTCTATAATAGCAATGGGAAACTTCAAAATACCACTCTCATCAATGAATAGAACATTTAGAGAGAAGATCAATAAGGAAAGAGAGATCTTGAAAATATAATAAATGAACTAGACTTAACACATTTACAGAACATTCCACCCCACAACAGCAAGACACACAGTTTTCTCAAGTGTTCATGGATCATTCTCCAAGATAAACCTCATGTTAGGAGACGAAGCAGAAATCTGTAAATTTAAGACTATCAAAATCATACAAAACACTGTCTCAGATCATAATGAAATGAAGTTGAAAATTAATAACAGGCTGATGCCTGGAAAATTCAGATTTATGCAGGTTAAACATCACACTCTTAAACAACCAGTGGGTCAAGGAAAAAATTACGAGAGGAATCAGTAAATATCTTGAGGCAAATGATAATGAGAACATAAGATATTAAAACTTATGGGATGCAGAAAGGCAGTGCTGAAGGGAAATTTTTTTTGTATTTTTTTTATTCAACATAACAACATACAAGCGCAAACATTCTTACCATATGATCATTCCATTCTTGATATATAATCAATAACTCACAATATCATTACATAGTTGTATATTCATCATCATGATCATTTCTTAGAACATTTGCATCAATTCAGAAAAAAAAGAAAACAGAAAAAAATTCATGCATACCATACCCCTTACCTTTCATTGATCACTAGCATTTCAATCTACTAAATTTATTTTAACATTTGTTCCTCCTATTATTTATTTATTCTGAGAGGGAAATTTATTGCCCTAAATGCCTGTATTATAAAAGAAGAAAGGGCAAAAATTGAGAAATTAGCTGCTTACCTGGAGAAATTAGAGAGAGAACAGCAAATTTACCCCAAAGTAAACAGAAGGAAAGAAAGAACAAAGATTAGAGCAGAAGTAAATGAATTGAAAACAATAGACTGAATCAATAAAAACAGAAGTTGGTTCATTGAGAAAGTCAATAAAATAGATGGACTCTTAGCTGGCTGACAATGAAACAAAGAGAAAGGATGCAAATAAATAAAATCAGAAATGGGAGAGAGGATGTAACTACAGATCCCCCAGAAATAAAGGAAATATTGAGAGGGTACTATGAAAAACTATATGCTAACAAACTAGACAACTTAGATGAAATGGACAACTTCTTAGAAAAACATGACCAACATTGACTAAAGAAGAAATAGAAATCCTTAACAAACCAATCACAAGTAAAGAGATTGAATCAGTCATCAAAACAAACAAACAAACAAACAGACAAGCTAAAACTCCCAAAAAGAAGATCCAGGACCAGATGGATTCACATGTGAATTCTACCAAACATTCAAAGGAGAATTAGTATCAATCCTGCTCAAGCACTTCAAGAAAATTGAATAGGAGGGAAGGCTACCTAACTCATTCTATGAAGCCAACATCAGCCTAATAGGAAAGGCAGGCAAGGGTTCTATAAGATAAGCAAATTGCATACATACAACACTGAAAACACTGAAAAGAGAAATAGACACCTCTACCACAATAGTTGGAGACTTCAATTCCCTGCTCTCATAAAAAAGAAAAGATTGAAATCATACAAAACATTTTCTTGGATCATAAAGGAATGAGGTTGGAAATCAATAACAGAGAGAAGGCCAGAAAATTCACAAATATATGGAGGCTAAACAACACACTCTTAAACAACCAGTGGGTCAAGGAAGAAATTACAAGAGAAATTGGTAAATATTTCAAGGTAAATGAAAATGAAAATACAACATATCAAAATGTATGGGATGCTGCAAAGTCCGCATAAGAGGGAATATCAGGGAAATTTTTTGCCTTAAATGCCTATATCAGGAAAAAAGAAAGAGCAAAAATCAAGGAATTAACTGTTCACTTGGAAGAACTAGAGAAAGAACAGCAAACTAACCCCAAGGCAAACAAAAAGGAAAGAAATAACTAAGATTAGAGCATAAATAAATGAAATTGAGAACATGAAAACAACTGAGAAGATCAACAAAACAAAAAGTTGTTTCTTTGAGAAAATAAAATTGATGGACTGTTAGCAAGATTGACAAAAAGAAAAAGAGAGGATACAAATAAATAAAATCAGAAATGGAAGAGGGAACATAACCATTGATCCCACAGAAATAAAGGAAGTAATGAGAGGGTACCATGAGCAACTTTATGCTAGTAAGCTAGAAAACGTAGGTGAAAATGGACAACTTCTTAGAAAGGCATGAACAACCAACATTGACTCAAGAAGAACTAGATGACCTCAACAAACCAATCACAAGTAAAGAGATTGAATCAGTCATTAAGAAGCTCCCCAAAAAGAAAAGTCCAGGACCAGATGGCTTCACACGTGAATTCTAGCAAGCATTCAAGAAAGAATTAGCATCAATCCTGCTCAACTCATCAATAAAAATTGAGAAGGAGGGAAGGCTACCTAACTCATTCTATGAAGCCAACATCACCCTCATACCAAAGCCGGACAAAGATACTACAAGAAAAAAATTACATACCAATCCCTCTAACTAATATAGATTCAAAAATCCTCAACAAAGTTCTTGCAAATCGAATCCAGCAGGGCATTAAGAGAATTATACACCATGACCAAGTGGGACTTATTCCAGGTATGCAAGGATGGTTCAACATAAGAAAATCAATTAATGTAATACACCATATCAACAAACCAAAGCAGAAAAACCACATGATTATCTCAATTGATGCAGAAAAGGCATTTGATAAAATTCAACATCTTTTCTTAATGAAAACCCTTCAAAGGAGGATAGGAATAGAAGGGAACTTCCTCTACGTGATAAAAGGAATATATGAAAAACCCACAGCTAACATTATCCTTTATGGGGAAAGACTGAAAGCTTTCTCCCTAAGATCAGGAACATGACAAGGATGTCCACTGTTACCATTGTTATCCAACATTATGTTGGAAGTTCTAGCCAGAGCAATTACACAAGAAAAAGAAATATACAGCATCAAAATTGGGAAGGAAAAAGTAAAACTCTCACTGTTTGCAGGTGATATGATACTATATGTTGAAACCCCCAAAAAATCCACAGCAAAGCTACGGGAGCTAATAAATGAGCACATCAAAGTGGCAGGGTACAAGATCAACACTTAAAAATCAGTAGTGCTTCTATACACTAGTAATGAGCAATCTAAGGAGGAGATCAAGAAAAAAATTCCATTTACAATTGCAACCAAAAGCATAAAATATTTAGGAATAAATTCAACTAAGGATACAAAAGACATACACAGAACACTACAAGAAATTGCTAAAAGAAATCAGAGAAGACCTAAATGAATAGAAGGGCATATAATGTTTATGGATTGGAAGACTAAATATAATTAAGATGCCAATTCTACCTAAATTGATTTATAGATTCAATGTAATGCCAATTAAAATCCCAAAAACTTACTTGCAGAAATAAAAAAAACCAATAACCAAATTTATTTGGCAGGGCAAGGTGCCCTGAATAGCTAAAAATATCTTGAAAAAGAAAAATGAAGTCAGAGGTCTCACACTACCTGACTTTAAGGCATATTATGAAACTACAGTGGTCAAAACAGTACTGGTATAAAAATAGATAAACCTGACCAATGAAAACAAATAGAGTGTTCAGATATAGACCCTCTCATCTATGGACAGTTGATCTTTGATAAGGCAGCCAAGCCATCTCACCTGGGACAGAGCAGTGTCTTCAATAAATGCTGCTTGGAGAACTGAATATCCATATGCAAAGGAATGAAGGAGGATCCATATCTCACACCATATACAAAAATTAACTCAAAATGTATCAGAGATCTAAACATTAGAGCTAAGACCATAAAATTTTTAGAAGAAAATGTCAGGAAATAGCTTATAAATATTGTAAGAGGAAGTGGTTTCCTAAACTTTACACCCAAAACACAGCACTGAAAAAAGATAAATGGGATTTCCTCAAAGTTAAATAGTTTTGTGCATCGCAGAACATTGTCAGGAAAGTAAAAAGGCATACTATGTAATGGGAGACAATATTTGAAAACCATATATCAGATAAGGGTTAGTATCCTAAATATATAAAGAAATTTTTCAACTCATCAACAAAAAGACGAACAACCCAATTAAAAAATGGGCAAAAGACATGAACAGATACTTCTCAAAATAAGAAATACAATGGCTAACAGGCACATGAAAAGATGCTCAACTTCACTGACTATTAGGGAAATGCAATTCAAAATTGCAATGATGTATCATCTCACACCCACCAGACTGGCCATTATTAAAAAAACACAGAAAACGGTAAATTCTGGAGAGGATGTGGAGATAGAGGCACACTTATCCACCATTGGTGGGAATGTAAAATGGTACAACCACTGTGGAAAGTAGTTTAGCGGTTCCTCAGGAAGCTAAGTTTAGAATTGCCATATGATCTGGCAATCTCATTGCTATGTATCTAATCAGAGGACATGAGGGCAAGGACACATTTGGACATGTGTGCACCTCTGTTTATAGCAGTATTATTTACAGTTGCCAAGAGATGGAAGCAGCCCAAATATCCCTCAACAGATGAGTGCCTAAACAAGCTGTGGTATATACACATGATGGACTATCATGCAGCTAAAAGACAGAATAGTCATGAAGCATGTAATAACATGGATGAATCTTGAAGACATTACGCTGAGTGAAATTACCAGAAACAAAAGGAGAAATGTTGTATGGTCTCACTGATATGAACTAACATTAATGAGTGAACTTGGAAAATTTCAGTTAAGAGCAGTTTATCAGGAGATAGAAATAGGATAGAGATTGGCTAAAGGAATACAGATTGTGCAACAGGAATGATTTAAAAAATTCAGAAATGAATAGCACAATACTACCTGATTGTAGCACAATAATGTAAGTACACTGAATGAAACTGAATGTGAGAATGATAGAGGGAGAAAGGCTAGGGGCATGTATGAAACCAGAAGGAAAGATAGATGATAAAGACTGAGGTATAATTTAAGAATGCCTAGAGTGTACAATTACAGTGACTAAATGTACAAATTAAAAAACCTTGCATGAGGAAGAACAAAGGAATGTCATTGTTGCAGAGTGTTGAAAATAGGTGATCATTCATATTTTAAAACTACAACTTCTACATAAGATTAAAGGGAGAAATGTTTATTTGGTGCAAAATTTATGTTTTGACTAGTGCATTTCCTAATTTAACTTGTATAGTCAGATTAATTGAACACCATAAGTACATGGAACCTTGAATAAGGCATGATCTTTTGTTGGTTTGTCCAGGTTAGTGTGATGTGCTGATAAATCCCAGAGTGATTTGAACAGTGAATAAAGAAGTATTTGCAAAGTCTCCTTGGGGGATGGAGAGTAAGGGGGAAGAATTCAACTTCCTCATTTGCAGAATTTCTGATATTCTTACAAGCAGTGGGGACAACCAAATCAATAGGCCAAAACCTTTTGGGGTTCACCCCTATGAAACTTAGATCTGCAAAGGAAAGGCTAAGCCTACTTAAAATTATGTCTAAGAGTAACCCCCAGATAACCTCTTTTGTTGCTCAGATGTTGCTCAGCCTCTTTCTCTCTCTAAGCTGACCCAGTAGGTAAACGCACTGCCCTCTCCCTGTATGTGGGACATGACTCCCAGTGGTGTAAACCTCCCTGGCAATGTGGAAGAAAAATCCTGGGATGAGCTGGGACTCAGCATGAAGGGGTTGAGAAAATCTTCTTGACCAAATGGGGGAAGAGAGAAATGAGGCAAAGTAAAGTGTCAGTAGCTGAGAGATTATCCTGGAGGCTATTCTTATACATTATACAGCTACCCCCTTTTTAGTTTATGGTGTATTAGAGAGGCTAAAGGAAAGTACCTTAAACTGTAGAGCTGTGTTCCAGTAGCCATGCTTCATGAAGATGACTGTATAATGGTATAGCTTTTGCAATGTAACTGTGTGATTGTGAAAACCTTGTGTCTACCGCTCTTTATATCTAGGATATGGACAGATGAGTAAAAAATATGAATAAAAAATAAACATATAATAGGGGGAAGAAAGGTTAAAATAAATTAAGTAGATTCAAATACCAGTGGTCAATGAGAGGGAGGAGTAAGGGATATGATATGTATGAGTTTTTTAATTTTAAATTTATTTTTTCTGGAGAGATGCTACTATTCAAAAATTATCATGGTGATGAATACACAACTATGTGATGATATTGTGAGCCATTGATTGTACACCATGTATAGAATGTCTGTGTTTCAAGAATGTTTGTGTATTTCTTTGTTGTGTACAATTAAAATATTAAAAAAAGATTACAGAAAAATCTCTTTAATGAGTATGGATGGAAAAATCCTTAACAAAATACTTGCAAATTGAATCTAGCAGCACATTAAAAAAATCATGCGCCATGACCAACTTGTATTTATCCCAGGTATGCAAGGGTGGTTCAACACAAGAAAATAAATTAATGTAATATACCACATCAATAAATTAAAGATGAAAACCACATGATCATCCTGATTGATGCAGAAAAGTATTTGACAAAATTCAGCATTCTTTCTTGATGAGGCCACTTCAAAGGATAGGAACAAAAGGAAATTACCTCAACATATTAAAGGGAGTACATGAAAACCCACAGATAAAATCATAGTCAATGGGGAAAGACTGAAAGCTTTCCCTCTAAGCTCTGTAACAAGACAAGGATGCCCACTGTCAACATTGCTATTCAACATTTTGCTGGAAGTTCTAGCTAGAGCAATTAGACCAGAAAAAAAAAATGAAAGGCATCCAAATTGGAAAGGAAAAGGCAAAACTTTCACTGTTGCGGGTCACATGATACTCTATGTAGAAAGTCTCTAACATCTCCAGCAAGGCTAATAAAGCTAATAAATGTATACAACAAAGTGGCAGGGTAGAAGATCAACACCTCGAAATCAGTAGTGTTTCTATACTTTAGTAATGAGCATTCTGAGGAAGACACCAAGAAAAAATTCCATTTATAATAGCAATGAAAAAGAATAAAATATTTAGGAATAAATTTAGCCAGAGCTACAAAAGACCTATACACAGAAAACTACAAGAAACTGCTAAAAACAAAAACAAAAACAAAAACAAAAACAAAAAACAAAAATCAAAGAAAACTTAAATAAATGGAAGAACATACTGTGTTCATGGATTGGAAGACCAAATATAGTTAAGATGAGGATTCTGTTCAAATTGATTTATAAACGCGATGAAATACCAAGTAAAATCCCAACAACTTACTTTGCAGAAATAGAAAAACCAATAATCAAATTTATTTGGAAGGGCAGAATTCCTTGAATAGTTAAAAAATCTTGAGAAGGAGAGATGAAATGGTAGGTCTCACACTACCTGACTTTAAAGCATATTGCAAAGCTACAGTGGTCAAAACAGTATGGTACTGGCATGAAGAAAAATATACTGACCAATGGAATCAAATTAAGTTTCAGAAATAGACGCTCTCATCAATGGACAATTGATCTTTGATAATGTGGTCAAACCAACCCAACTGGCACAGAGCAGTCTCTTCAATAAATGGTGTTTGGAGAACTGGATATCCATATGTAAAAGAATGAAAGAGGATCCATATCTCACACCCTATACAAAAGTTAACTCAAAATGCGTCTAAGACTTAAACATCAGCTCTAAGGCCATAAAATGTTTAGAAGAAGATGTAGGGAAATATCTTAAAGATCTAGTGATAGGAGATGGTTTCCTAGACATTACATCCAAAGTGTGAGCAGTGAAAGAAGACATAGATAAATGGTATCGCCTTAAAATTAAACCCTTTTGCACATCAAAGGACTTTGCCATGAAAGTTAAAATGGGAGACTATATTTGGAAAACACATATCAGATAAAGATTTAATATCCAGAATATATAAAGACATCCTACAACTCAACAACAAAAAGATAAGTAACTTAATTTAAAAATGAGGAAAGGACACTTATGGCTCTAAAACATATGAAAAGACATTCAACTTCCCTGCCATTAGGGAAATACATATCTAAACTACAATGAAATATCATCTCACACCTACTAAAATGGACATTATCAAAAGAACAGAAAACTCCAAGAGCTGGAGAGGATGTGGAGAAAGAGGCACATTTTTTCACTGCTGTTGGTAATGTGGAGTAGAGTAACTGCTCTGGAAGGCCTTTTGGCAGTTCCTGAAGGAGCTAAGTATAGAATTGCCATATGATCCAACAATCCCGTTGCTAGGTACATATGCAGAGGAAGCAAAGGCAAGGACACGATTGACATTTGCCCGCCAATGTTATAACAGCATTATTTGAAATTGCCAAGAGATTGAAACAGTCCAAAGTCTGTTGACAGATGACTGACTAAACAAGGTGTGGTATATACCTAAGGTGGAACATTATACAGCTGTAAGACAGAATAAAGTCATGAAGCATGTAGGGCATTAGACTGAGTGATATTAGCCAGAAATAAAAGGGCAAATAAATACTCTATAATCTTACTAATATGAACTAACATTAATGAGTGAACTTTGAGAGTTAAAGTTGACGACACATGTTCTTAGAAGACAGAAATAGGGTAGGGATTGGGCATTTGATGCTGATGCAGTACCGAATGTTCAACAGGGCTGAGTGTAAAGATCCAGGAATGGATAGCACAATACTATCTGATCATAACACAATATTGTAAGTACACAGAATGAAGTTCTGTGTGGGTATGGCTGGAAGGAGGCGTTGGGGCATGTATGACACCGGAAGGAAAGATGAGTATAAAGACTGGATGCTATACATTAGCAATGCCTAGAGTGAACAATGATCATGATTAAATGTACAAATATAAGAATGTTTTTGCATAAGGAGAACAAATGAATGTCAACATTGCAAGGTATTGAAAATGGGATGGTATACGGGAAAAAATACAGTCAATGCAAACTAAGGTCTATCATTAATAATAATCAATAACATACTTCCATAGAACATAGCAAAGGCAATGTGCCAAGCTAAATGTCAAAAGTGGGGGACATGGGGGAGGGTTACAGAATTCCTTGTGGAAAGAGTGGTAATGCCCTCATATAGACTGTGGTGGTGAAAGCAAGGCTATGTGATTGTACCAGCAACCACTGATTTTTTACTTAGTTAGACTGTATGATGTGTGAATAAAACTAAATGAACAGAGAGCTATAAGTGCTGGAGAAAATGTGGAGAAAGAGAGTTAGCTAGTAACTGTTGGTGGGGAAGTGAAATGGTGCAGCTCTCTTAGAGGGCAGTGTGGTGATTCCACAGGAAGCTAGTGGTGGAGTTTGCCCCATGGTCCTGAAACCCCATAGTTAGGTATATACTTGGAGAAACTGAGAGCAGGGTCATGAATGGACATTTGCACACTGGTGTTTATGGCAGCAGTATTCCACAATTTGCAATGGATGGAAGTGGCCTCAGGGTACATTGACTGATGAACAGAAAGGCGAACTGTGGTGTGTACATGCAATGGAATATTGAGTGGCTGTAAGAAGGAATGAAATTGTGAGGCATGCCACTAGGTGAATGGACCTTGAGGACAGTATGTTGAATGAAATAATCCAGAAACGAAAAGCAAACATTATAATGCCTCACTAATATGAACTAACTGTAATGTGCAAACTCTGAGAAGTGAATTTGAGTGCATAGGTTATCAGGTTTAGGCCTATCATAAAGGTTCCTAGACTGAAAGCTCTTACAGCAGTCACATCTGTCCCAGACTTATGGTGGTTATTTCTAAATTCTGAGATGCTGAGCTATTTTTGTATAAGCTGGTCATTCCCTGGAACTTTGGGTATTTGTGTGACACCTAAAATTAAGACTCAGAGTTAGAGTTATGCAGCTATAAAAGTCAGCATTACCCCATACAGCAATTATTAGAAACATGGCAAGACTGATCAGATTTATCAATCAGAGTTATGAATGAAGCTGATCTCGGTAGGACTGTGGTAAATCAGATGAAAGAGTAGAGGATGATATTGACTGTATTTTAAACTTCAAGTTCTGTGGGAAACCAAAGGAAGAGATATTTCTCTGGTGCAAAATTTATATTTTCTGTAGCACACTGTCTAATTTAACTTGTATGGTCAGCTTATTTGAACATCATAATTACATGAAACCTTGAATAGGAAGTGAGATCATTTGGTTTGTAGAAGTTGGTGTGATGCTCCATTACATCCCATAGTAACCTGGGCAGAAGATTAAAAAGTATTTGTAAAGCCCCCTTGAAGGATTGGGGAGAAAGGTGGAAATATTAAACTTACCCCTCTTGGGGAGGACCTGTTATTCTTGCAAGCATTGGGGGCTGCAAATTTGTTGGGCCAGGATCTCAGTGTTATGGCTTGTCCTTATGAAACTTATTCCTGCAGAGAAGAAGCTATGCCTACTTATGCCTATGAGTCACTCCCAGAGAACCTCTTTTGTTGCTGAGATGTGGCCTCTCTCTTTCTAAGCCAGCTCCATATGTGAACCCACTGCCCTCCCCCCATGTGGAACATGACTCCCTGGGGTGTAAATCTCCCTGATAAGGTGGGACATGACTCCTGGGAATGAGCCTGACCCTAATAACATGGGAGTGGAAAATCCTTCTTGACCAAAAAGGGGAAGAAAAATGAAACAAAGTTTCAGTGGCTCAGAGATTTCAAATGAAGTTGAGTGGTCATTCTGAACACTATTCTTATGTAGTATATAGATATCCCTTTTCAGTTTATGGTGCGTTGGAGTAGCTAGAGGGAAATATCTGAAACTGTTGAACTGTAATCCCACAGCCTTGATTCTTGAAGATGACTGAATAACTATAGAGCTTTTAAGGTGTGTCCACGTGATTGTGAAAACCTTGTGACTGATACTCAATTTATCCATTGTATTGACAGATAAGTAAGAAAAAAAGTACAAAACATAAATTAACAATAAGACAGGATGCAGGGTATGGAATATTTTGGATGTTCTTTTTTACTTTTATTTTTATTCTTATTAAAAATTTTTTTTGGAGTAATGAAAATGTTCAAAAATTGATTATGATGATGAATGCACAGCTATATGGTGATGCTATGAACCAATGATTGCACACTTTGGATGATTATATGATATGTGTATTTATAATATATCTCAATTTTAAAAAAGGAAAATGAGTAGATTGTTTTGGAGTGAAACAGACCTATGGAATTACAAATCAGAGATACTCCTGGTTCATGTGTTTAGGCTAAACCACCTTTGACTTTAATAGCTCAAATATGTTTGCTTATTGTGTCTGTTATGCTCTCTGGGTGCACCTGCATTATGTATGAATAAAGTTTTGTGGCCTAGTCTACCTGCAACCTGCTCATGTTCCTTGGGAAACATACCTTAAATACCAAATGACTTTTTCTCTCTTTGGAACATTGACCAAGTATAAATTAAATGTCCCTGACTTTAAGAGTCTTGATGATCCTGAAAATCCACCATCTGAACAGGTGTAGGACAGATGTGGGAATCTGCCAGAGAGAGAGGCACACTTTGGGACACAGAAGGCTGACATCCCTCTCAGTGTCTTTTAATAAAAAATTTTAATCCGTTTTATGGGACAAGACATAATATTTAGTTTTTTGGATGACACATCAGAAAATAATTTTCTAATGGAAAAGTACAGATGGTAAAAGAACATTTTTGGGACCGTGTCACATGAATTAGTATAAAAATAATAACACTTGCTGAATTTCATATTTGCATGTTACCATTGTCAAATCTGTGAGGTAAGGAGAGAGTGCACTCTCATTCCAGTTCCACAGGTAAGTAAGTTTGGAAAAGTTGTATGAGTTTCACTAGTTGTACAGCTGTAGTCACGCAGGGGTACATATTTTAGTGTTCTGAATTTAGTCTTCTGGATTTAGGCCTAGTGCTCTTAGGAGGCTATTGCAGAAAGAACTGCGGAGTTGAGAAGAGACCATTTAGAATAAGAACAATTATGGACAACCACAGGTAATTTTGGAAATAAATTTAATGTTGTTGAAATCAGTAGAGAAGAGAAATACAGAGAAAGACAAGCAAGGACTTTGATAAATGGGAAAAGAATACTAGAATCTGAAAGAAATGCTAAAGAGAACAATAGGGTTCTCTAGCACAGTTTAAGTCTAGGTACCAAATGGCTGGGTAGATTTTTAGACCTTCATATGTAATCTGGATGTCAACTTTAAATGCATCCTTAACTACAGCTCTATTAATCTTTTGATTTTGCTTCCACTGCTTTTCTACATAACATTAAAAAAACATTTTGAAGATATTAAAGTTAACAGATAATTATCAGAATTTCCACTTCCAACCATGACGGACTAGACTAGCCATCCTACAACCAATATCCAGAACATCGGACAAAGTATTTGAAACACCTATTTTCAGATATTGGAAAACAAGAAGTAAAGGTCTAAATTGTCCGCAAGTGAGAAAAAAATACCATACAATCTTGCTTTGGGCCTGAAAATCCAGACTGCAGCCCACCAGGGAGAAATAGAAGCAGTCTGTTTAGTAGGCACTGACTCAAAAATGACAATGATGGTAAAATAGCAGACAAGGGCTCAGAGGAAAAAATAAGTAACCTTGAACAGAAGACCAATGACAGTTTCCACATTGAAACATACAAAGAAAAATGCTGAAAAGAATGAAAACATTCACTGTAATCTGTTGAAAAAAAAAAAGCAGTGAAGCATGATAGGACTTGCAGAAAAAAAGGAAGAGGGAGAAAAATAATATATTCAAAGGAATGATCATCAAAATGTTTTCAAAGTTGATGACAAATGTAAACCTACAAATCCAGGAATCTCAATAAACTTCAAGCAGTATAAACACACCAAGCAAAATCATAAACTGTTTAAAACTATTGATAAAGATAAAAATATTAAAATCAGCTGAAGGAAAAAAATATTACATATATGGGATCCAATATGTGATGCATCATTGACTTTCATTAGAAATAATGCAAGCCAGAAAACAATGGAATAACCTGTTTTGAGTCCTGGGGAAGAAACTATCAACTTAGAATTCTATATCCCCTAAAATATTCTTCAAAAACAAAAATAAAATAAAGATATTTTATGAAGGTAAAAGTTAAAGAATTCATTCCCATCAGTCTTTCAGTATAATAGATGTTAAAGGAAGCTGTGTAATCTGATGGAAAATAATGCCAGTTGGAACCTCAGATTTTATACAAGGAAATGAAGAATGTCAGAAATGGCATACAAGTAGGTATTATTATAAGGCATAAATTTTATTTAAAAGACCATTGACTACATAAAACAAAATATGTTTTATAGGTCTATAATGTGTATAAATAAAAAGCATGACAAAAAGAACACAAAGACTGAAAGCAAGAAATAGAAGTACACTGTTGAAAGGCTCTGACATACCCGTAATATAAGTTAAACTTAATATTTTAAAGATCAAGTAACGTGATTTCCCACATCTACAGAACAGAGGATAACAATCACATAATCATCTAAACTAATGCAGAAAAAAAGCATTTGACTAAATTCAACACCCATTCATGATTTTTTAAAAGTCTAAGCAAAATAGAAATAGAAACAACGTTCCTCAGCCTGGTAAATGTCACTATAAAAAACCTTCAGGGAACTTGTGTACACGTATAATAACCCTCCTTCTTTACATACATACATTGTTTCTTTCTAAAACTTCATTCTGTCCTCCTCATTCACCCACACCAGTCTAAATCCTGAAAAGTGAAGCAAGAATAGATATTTCACTCTATTCCACTTCTCTTTTTGGGTTGTTCTCTACGTAGGATTTTTGAAAACTGGCACTTCACTTTGTAGTATTTTCTTACGCCTAGCCACACTTTTGAATAAGAATAAAAATATTTCCATTTGTTTATTGGGATTTTTCTCAGGTAGATTTATGGATTGAATTATGTTCCCCACAAATCATGTCCCCCCATTTTCAAGTCCCAACCTCTAGTCTAATAGATGTGAACTCCTTTGTAAATAGGAGTTTTGAAGATCCAATTAGATGGTGCCACATTGAATCAGGATGGGCCTTAACCCAGCGTAACTACACTCCTTATAAGCAGAGCAAATTTGGATGCAGAGTCACTAGGCAGTTGAAGGAGACATCCATGTGAGGGAGGCAGAGTTGGAGTTATGGGCTGCTGGGTAAGTTACCACCAGAATATGACAGCCTTCGGGGAAATCATGGCCCAGGGGACACCTTGATGTTGGACTTTAAGTCTCCAGAACTGCAAGACAATCAGTTCCTGTTGCTTAATCCAACCAGTCTATGGTATTCGTCATAGCAGATGGGTCAAACTAAGACACAGAAAAGCGTGACAAAGAACGAATCTGTTCTGAAATCAATGGGGCTAGATTGCTTGGAGGAGGGATGACTGGTACCCTTTCTAAACTGAAGGGGTTACTCTATGGGGGATTGATAATGATGCAGATTGTTGCGAACAATTGACTGGTGATTGTGGGAATTATATTCTGAGTGAAACAAGTTTTATAGTACTGGTAGAATAATAGTGTAATACTGGGAGAATCACCATAGCTTTTCCCATGTACAACTTTGTTTTTAATTCCCAGAAGGAAGGAAATTAAATTTAAGTGAAATAGGAAATGGGTCATTCTCCTAACCCAAGTTGTTAAGAAATAGAACCTTTCCATGAGATACTTTTAAAATCCTTAAAAAAAAATGCTTGTCTTGATATTCTCGCTTTTCCTAGAATCCATGCTATAAAGAAGAAACCTTTGTGATCCAGGGATCTCCTTTGGAATGATTCAAGATGGAAGTAATGGTGGAACAAGTAAGAAGAGGATTTTAGGAATGGCGATTGGGAACTGGGCCCTGGAAATTCCCTGAGGGGCTATCTCTCCTCCAGTGTCCCATAAGGATGAGACACAGCCTGACAGCTCCTGAGAATAAATCAGACCCAGTAAACCAGGATATCTAGATAAATGTTACTCCCTGCTTTTATTTGACTTTGGTTAACTTTGAATGTTTATTAAAAATTTATTTGAAATTTTGCTTCATCATTTCCATGTGCAGAAAATTGGAAAAAATATTAAAGATCTTAAGTAAATTGTCTGAGGTTTAAAAAAGAAAATAGCATCCGCTAAGGTTAAGGGCTACTGATAAAAGTGATGGTGGAAATATTTCCTAAGGTGAATGTAAATCTGAATACTTGGAGATTCACAATAATTCCTTATTCCCTGGGTAGTCTTCCTCCACTGCTATCTGGGAGAGTCTGATTTAATTTTATTAAGGAACCACAACTTTTTCTTATATGTGCTCAGTGCGAAAAGGTAGTCACTCCAGATTTGAAATGCCTTTCTCCACATTCTCTCAATGGTTTTTAAGTTCTTATTTCTGGGTCAGTTTAGAGTTAAACTGGGTTATGTTAAAACTGTCAACTAGATCCAAACAACCCAGGGTCCTGAGTGTTGAAATGTCCTTGAAACATGGAAATAGCTCTCTTTCACAATTCCCGTAGGAATCATTTTTAGAATCTGATATTGTAAAGAAAGCTTCTGGTTTCACTTACGTTTTGTTTCTACAACAAGCTATGATGGACTTACTAGTGTTCACTAACCACATAAACCTCACAATTTTGTTTCTTCCTCTACACCCAACTTCAAGGTAATTATATGAAAGAACAAAATTTATTTATTACTTCTTGTTTTACTGATAAGATTTTATGTTCTGCTTCATTTTTCTTTCTCTCCCAACCTACTGCTTAACTCCATACATACCTGCTTCCCTTTTCCTATATCAATGGTGCTAACATGGTCTCTAATATATGTGCTATGGATGGTCCTTGTATTTCTGGACTAATTTGTTCTGACGTGAAGTTTACGTTTAAATTGGCATAATTTAAAGAGATGTCCATGTGTATTTTGTGTGTGTGTATGTGCTATATGGCGGGGGTCACGTTTCATTCTTTTTCCATATGAGTATCTTGTTATTGCAGCACAGTTTGTTGAAATTTTTGTTTCTCTTTCTTGTTTTGTTTTTGTTTGCTTGTTTTGTTCTTGTGGGATGTGCATGGGCTGGGAAGTGAACCCAGGTCTCCTGCATGGCAGGTCAGAATTCTACCACTGAGTTACCCTTTTAGCCACATCTCCATGTGTATTTTAAATCCATTCTGGCATTTGGGGAACTTTTGCCCGAGTCAGTTTCCTGACAAAAAGCCTCATGTATAAGTAGAAGAGCAAGGGATTAGAATCCCAGAATGCAGAAAGGATTGCTGGTGATTACAGAGTATATACATATATCAATAAATAATTCTGTAACTCACCAAATTAATAGACAAAAAGTGAAAACACATGATCACCTTAAAGTTGAAAAAGGATTTGATGAAATTCATCCTCCATTTTTTATAAAAAAATCTTAATACATTGCAGTTGTATTAATGTATTGGAATATCTTTAACATAATAAAATATAATAATTGCTCCATATTTTTAGAAAAACAATCTATAAACGATTCCTTTACATTTAGGAATAAGAGAAAGATGTGTGTAATGAAGTCAGAAAAAGTAATTAAATTAGGGAAAGACATGAGAGAGATAAAAGTTAGGAAAGAGAAGGAAAATAATTATTTGCAAGTAACTTGATTATGTACCTGAAAACTCCAAGTGGATGACCTGAAAATCTGCTAGAACAATTAAAAAATTCATCGAGGAGGCTGAGTGCATTAACAAAAAAGTTATAGCTTCTTCATATACAGAATAAAACAGGATAGAAAAATATAATTGAAGGGAGGCATCTATAACAATAGCCACAAAAAACTAAATGCCTAGGAATAAACATAATAAGAAATATAAAACATGTAAATGAATAAAAACATAGAATTCTACTGAAGGACTTAATATTTAGATAAACTGAAAATCATTCCCTCTTCTTGGATATGGAACCTTTATGTTTAACATGCTCCTCAGTAATTATACGAAAAAGATTTTTAAATGAACTACAGAAACTGATTCTAATTTTCTTATGTTAAAATAAACTGGCATGAATAGTTAGGGACGTTCCAAAAAAGGAAGATAAAATGAAAAAGTTTTTGCCTTTTGAATGTACTTAGTCACCTCACTTAGAAGCTGGATGGTTAGCACTAAAGTATATCAAACATATTATAATAATATCGTACTTTAAAGTTTGGTACTGGCACTTGTATAATTAATGTATAGTTCAGTAACAATGAGTGAAACATTCAGAAATGAACCCAATACATTGTGAATTTGGCATATGTAAAGGTGGCATCATAAAAATAAGATGAGATAAGATGAATTATTCAATAAATGATGCTGGGACAACTGTGTAGCCATCTGGGAAGAAAAAATCTCCCTCTCTAAGTTTATCTGAAGCAAAGATTTTAGTATAATAAATTAATCCAAAAAGTACTAGAATAAAACATAGCGAGAATTAAAAAAATAATTTTGGAATAAGAAATCCCCTTCTAAATGTCATATACAACCCAAAAGCTATGCCAAAAAAAAAATGGTTCATAAATGTGAATAAAAACAAAAACGACATTTGCGTGGCAGAAATTACCATAAATGAAATAAAAATACTAACAAAGATTTAGAAAAATATTTATAACTCATATAGTAGGCGAAAGGCTAATTTCCTTAATACATAAAAACTTCCCTTCCATCAATAAGAAAATGAGAATTCAGTTCTCTGTGCTGATTGACAGTTCGTCGTGTTTCCTCCTAAGACCAGAGTCACCAAATATGGAAACACAGAATACTGAGGAATTGTCTAACTCAGAGTATTTATTTTAAAGGGGAGGACATTCAGGTGAATGGATTTATCTTTTCAAACTTTCTTTTTTTTGCCCTGTGACTGTTTCTTGAGTATATACCAAGCAACTCCTGGTCTGCCTTCTCCCACCCCCGATTTGTTTTATTCTATAAGATGCAACTAAGAGAGGCTCCTAATCATTCTAGAAAGGAATAAAAAATATTTCTAGTATAGAGGTATGAGAGACTGGATGTGAAATTTAAAATATAGTTACTGCTGATTCAAGTACGTGTTTATTTTTCTCATTCAGTCTAATTTTAGTTCTGAGACACTTTCCTGATTCATGTTTGCATTTGTTACCTTTAAGCCCTGAAAAGTAGCAGAGGTGTTCTGGAGAAACAGCTTTCCTTCCTCACCTTCCTATAAATTCTGCATTGTGATTATTTTAGTATTTATGATGCAGTGGGGCCCGTGTTCTTGGGTGGAAACATGGCAGATATTCTGGGCTATGAAAACGTGGAATTTGACAGTGGCATTGGTAAATTATTCAGGAAGGTGAAATGTTTGTTTTCAGATAAACTAGGATACATTCCAAGTAGCATGTTTCTTCTCTTATACTTAGGGCAACAAAACTCACTCAAAGCATTTAAAAAATTCGCAGATGATTTATGAATCAATTAAATTGTTAGATAGCCAACTCATTATTATTATTTTTGATGCAATTTTTAGAGATGTATTCACACAGCATAGAAACCATCCGAAGTACATAATCACTAGTTCACAGTATCATCACATAGTTGTGCATACAGTCCCATGATTAAATTTACAACATTTTCACTACTCCAGAAAAGAAATAAAAAGAAAACCCTCACTTTCCATACTCCTTATACCCCCCGTAATATTGACCTATAATATTAGTATGGGACATTTGTTACTGTTGATGAAAGAGTGTTAAAATATTACTGTTAACTATAGTCCATGGTTTGCAATAGGTAAATTTTTTTTTCCATATGCCCCTCTATTATTTTTTAAACATCTTTATTGTGAAATGTATATAACAGAAAGTGATAAATTTCAACTTTAAGTTTAACAAGTAGTTATAGAGCAAATTTATAACTATAATATGGGTTACAGTGCCACAATTTCAGGGATTTCCTTTTGGCTATTTTAATATACTATAAATGAAAAATAAATATCTATATGGTTCAGCATTGATAATTATTTGTTAAATCCTAACTTCTCTGTTACAACTCCTCCCTATTATTTAATCATTCTCTTAATCTTCAGGGATATCTGGGCAATGACCCTTCTAACTTCTTCATGTTGAAAAGGGGTGTTGACATTATGGGGTAAGGGAATGCAACTGGCTGATGTTCTTGGAGAGACTGGTACCTCTAAGTTTCAGGGCTTATCTGGCATATGAACAATCTGGAGGTTTTAAGTTTTTGAAGAATAAACTTAATAAGTAAAACTTTTTACAGTCTTAGATAGAGCCTTGGGTTTTCTTTAGGGTTTTCAGGAATACTCTTGGCCAGAGCTTGGCCATACCATGTCAGTTTATAACATCTGGCTGAAGCTTGTGTAACAGTAACCTCCAGAATGTTCTCTCAACTCTATTTGAAATCTCTTAGTCATTGAAACCTTCTTTTGTACATTCTTTTTTCCTCTTGTTGTGAAGAAGGCAATCTCAATTCCACGGTGCCAGGGCCAGGCTCATCCCTGGGAGTCATGTCCCACATTGTCAGGGAAACTTACATTCCTGAAAGTCATGTCCCATGTATGAGGTAATGAGTTTGTTTGTGGAGTTTGCTTTAGAGAGATAGAGTCCAGATCTGAGCAACAAAAGAGGTTCTCTGGGGGTGTCTCTTAGGCATGTTTTTAAGTAGGCTTAGCTTCGCCATTACAGATAAATTTTGTGAAGGCCAGCCTCAAGGTTGAGACCTTGGTTTATTGAATTGGGAGTCCCAAATGCTTGATGGAATATCAGGAATTTCCCAGGTGGGGACATCCATAGTTCTACATTTTCCTCCAGTACTTTTTTATTGTCTGGCCAAAATATTCTGGAATGCGTCGTGGTATTACGTTAAGTTATACCGAATCACCAGATCTCATTCCCTATTCTAGACTCCATGTCCTCCCTCTCAATTTTAGACAATTTTCATTTTTCCAGAGGGAAAAATAACAGATAAACACAGCCACACACACAAAAGAAAACCCCAAACACCCCATATCCCTTATCCCTCTCAATTACTTACCCCCAGAATTGGTGTGGTACTAGTGAAGTATTGCTGTTAAATATAGCCCATAGTAGGCAATAGGAAATTTTTCCCATATACCACTCCATTATTAACTCTTTGTAGAACTGTTATTCATTTGAAGTAGTTCATGCAAGAACTGATGCTATTTGTAGTGTTAATCGTGAGATACATGATTTTTTTAATTTTTAAAATTAAAAAAAATTTTTTTTACATGGGCAGTCACTGGGAAATGAACCCAGGTCCTCTGGCATGGCAGGCAAGCATTCTTGCCTGCTGAGCCACCATGGCCCGCCCATGAGATACATGATTTTAGACAACTCTTTCAATCATATTCACCTTCAATAGGCACAATTACTTATAATACAAATAATGAATTACCATCACCTCTATTCATTCTCAAACATTTAAGATCAACTGCATTAACAAATCTGTACATATAACATAACTGCTCCCCTTTCTTTAGCTTCTGTCTTTGTTCTGTGTTTTAAGACTCTCTAGTTTATGTTTACTAGGTGGTTCATATTAGTGAAATCATACAATATCTATCTTTTTGTGTCTGGATTATTTCACTCAGCATTATGTCTTCAAGGTTCATCCATCCATGTTGTCACATGTCTCAGGACTTCATACTTCTGTATTGCTGCAGTATATGTATATACCTATGTATATTCCATTGTATGCATATTTCATCGTATGTATATAGCACATTTGGTTATCCGCATATCTGTTGTTGGACGCTTGGATTTTTCCCCATCTTTTGGAAATTATGAATAATGCTGATATGAATATTGGTTAGCAAATGTCTGTTTCTGTCACTGCTTTCAGGTCTTCTGGGTAAATACCAAGTAGTGGAATTGTTGGGTCTTAGGGCAACATGATATTTAGTTTTCTGAGAAATTGCCTATCCGTCTTCAATAGCAGTTGTATCATTTTACATTGTACTGTGAACAAATGTTCCATTTTCTCCACATTCTCTTCAACATTTGTGGTTTCCTGATTGTTTAATAGTAGCCTTTTTTTATAGGTGTGAGATGATATCTCATTGTGGCTTTAATTTACATTTTCCTAATAGCTAATGAAGATGAGCATCTTTTTATGTGCTTTTTAGCCATTTGTATTTCCTCTTTGGAAAAATGTCTATTCATATCATTTGTCCATTTTAAAATTGGCTTGTTTGTTCTTTTGTTGTTGAGTTATAGAATTTCTTTATATATACTGGATATAAAACTGTTAGCAGATATATGGCTTCTGAATATATTCTCCAATTGAGTTGGCAGCCTCTTCACCTTTTGACAAAGTCTTTTGAAGCATAGAAGTGTTCAGTCTTGAGGAGTTCCCATTTGTCTATTTTTTCTTTCATTGCTTGGCCTTTTTTTTTTTTTTCAGTTTTCATACTTTATTTTTTTAAAAATTTTTTTATTAATTAAAAAAAATTAACAAACAAAACATTAAGATATCATTTCATTCTACATATACAATCAATAATTCTTAATATCATCACATAATTGCATATTCATCATTTCTAGAACATTTGCATCGATTTAGAAAAAAATTAAAAAGACAACAGAAAAAGAAATAAAACGATAACAGAAAAAAATAGATTATACATGCCATACCCCTTACCCCTCGCTTTCATTTACCACTAGCACTTCAAACTAAATTTATTTTTAACATTTGTTCCCCTATTATTTATTTATTTATTTATTAATTTTTTATTAATTTAAAAAAAATTAACACAACATTTAGAAATCATTCCATTCTACATATGCAATCAGTAATTCTTAATATCATCACATAGACGTATGATCATCATTTCTTATTACATTTGCATCGATTTAGGAAAAGAACTAGCAAAACAACAGAAAAAGATATAGAATGATAATATAGAGAAAAAATAAAAATAATAATAATAATAAAAAAATATATAAAAAAGGAAAAAAAGAAAAAAACAGAAAACACAAACAAACAATCAAACAAAAAAAAACTGTAGCTCAGATGCAGCTTCATTCAGTG
This sequence comes from Tamandua tetradactyla, assembly GCF_023851605.1. Taxonomy (NCBI): domain Eukaryota; kingdom Metazoa; phylum Chordata; class Mammalia; order Pilosa; family Myrmecophagidae; genus Tamandua; species Tamandua tetradactyla. The sequence continues at coordinate 64,215,414 of NC_135344.1, forward strand.
TTTTAACAAAATTACGTTACAATTAGGTAGTATTGTGCTGTCCATTTTTGAGTTTTTGTATCTAGTCCTGTTGCACAGTCTGTATCCCTTCAGCTCTAATTACCCATTATCTTACCCTGTTTCTAACTCCTGCTGGTCTCTGTTACCAATGACATGCTTGTGCTTTTGATGTAAAGTTTATAAAGCTACCTCCTATCACTAGGTCTAGAAGATGTTTTCCTATATTTTCTCCTAGGAGTTATGGTACTGCCTCAAATATATAGGTCTTTGATTCATTTCAACTCAATATTTTTAAGTTAAATTCATTGGTTTATTATGATTAATACATATGTTGATTTAAAAATTCTTCTTATAACACTGTTATGAACTCTGTGTAGTTGATGGAAGTGAAATCTATAATATTGAAGTATATGGGCAATTGTTATAAAAATCATATAAATGGTCTCATCTGTGCATGCGTGTATCAGTTAACTTTTCTGTTAACAAACCACCACCATTTATTTACCTCACAATTCTCTGTGTCAGTAATGTGAGTTGGGCTCAGCTGTGAAGTTCTTCTGGTCTCAGCTGGGCTTACTCATTTTTAGTCATCATTTGATTGGGTCTTGGTTAATGTTGGGAAACTCAGTGGGAAATTATTATGTCTGCTCTAGGTTGTTCCTTAACCTCCAGCAGGCCAGCTGGGGCTTACTGTCATGAGTGGTGAGTTTCAGTTTTGGCAAGGGGGTCATTCCTAAGGTTCAGGTGCTTTGCAAATCTCAGCCTAGGTCATGTGTTTTAGTTGCCGATTGAGCAAAGTAATTAACAAGGACTAATCTAGGGTCAGAGTGGAAGAACACTGAAAATCCCACAGCAAAGGGGCAAAAATAGAGGGAGGGTAATATTTTATGGACATTTGTACAATCTCCCAAAGTTTTGTTATCATTTGTCTTTCTTCACTGAATTTTACCATATGGACTTTATCCATATTGATACAGCTCTAATTTATTCATTTAACTGCAATGTAGTATGATATGACAACATCATGATTTAATAAGTCACTCCTTTTTTTTGTTTATTTTCTTCTCAAGGTGAAATTTACATAAAAAATTAAACATTTTATATGTATGTTTAGTACAGTGACATTTCATATATTCACAAAGTTGTTCAGCATTTCCCTAATGACTAAGGATATTAGGATCTTTTCATGTGCATACTGGCCATTTGTATATCTTTGGAGATCCTCTGTCCATTGTTGAATTGGATTGTTTGTTTTTTTGGTTATTAAATTATTATAGTTCTTTATATATTTTGGATACTAGACCCTAATCAGAGATATGATTTCAAAGTATTTTCTTTCATTCTGTAGGTTTTTTGACTCTTGATGATATCTTTTGACACACAAATGAATGTCAATTTGAAACTAATGAAGCCCAATTTGACTATTTTTTCTTTTGTTGCTTGTACTTTTGATATGAATCTAAGGATCCGTTGCCAAATCCAAAGATGTGAAAGTTTATCCTTATATTTCCTTCTAAGATTTTTATAGTTGTAATTGTTATATTTAGGACTTTTTTCTGTTTTGATTTAAATTTTGTATATGAAAGAAGGTTGAGGCACAACTTCATTCTTTTGTATGTGAGCATCCAGTTTTCCATGCAACATTAGTTGAATAGAGTATCATTTCCTCATTGAATAGTCTAGGCACTGTTGCTGAAATCAGTTGACCATATATGTATGAAATTATTTCTGGACTCACTCTCAATTGTATTTCATTGGTCTATGATATCTATCCTTATGCCAGTACCATATTGGTGATTATGGTAGCTTTGTAGAAAGTTTCTAGTCTAATTCCACTTTGGACAGAGAAGATACTTTGTATGATTTCAATCTTTTAAAATCTATCGAGACTTGTTTCGTAGTCTAATATATTTTATACTCTGGAGAATATTCCATGCACATTTGAAAATAATTTCACTCTGCTGTGGTTTCTGAAGTATTCTGTACATGTCTGTTGGTTCTAGTTGGTTTGGTAAATGTTCAAGTCTTCTGTTTCCTTATTGTTTGTTCTATACATTATTGAAAGGAGGGTATTGAAGTCCCCAACTATTATTGAAAAACCATTTATTTCTCCCTTAATTCTGTCAATTTTTGTCCTATATATATTTTTTGGCTTTCTTGTTAAATGTGTGAGTATTTATAATTGTTTATCTTCCTGATTAATTTACCCTATTATCAATATATAATGTCCTTCTTTGTCTCCTTTAACAGTTTTTTGACTTGAAGGCCTGTCTGATATTAGTAGATTTATTCTGGTTGTTATTTGATTACCATGTGCATGGAATATATTTTTCTATCCTTTCATTTTCAACCTATTTTGTGTTATTGACAAAGTGAGTCACTTGTAGATGACAAATAATTAGATCATACTTTTTAAATCCATTCCGCTAATCACTGTTTTTTTACTTGGAGAGTTTAATCCATTTACATTTAAAGTAATTACTGGTAAGGAAGAGCTTAGCCATTTTGTTATTTGTTTTCTATGTGCCTCACGTATATTTTTGTTACTCATTTCACCTGTTACTGCTTTCTTTTGTGTGTTTTTTACTAGTGTGCCATTTTGATTCCCTTGATTATATATATATATATATATATATATATATATATATATATATATAGATGCATTTAATATATATAAAAGGAAATGATAAGGAACTTCCTGGATGTGTACTTTTATGTCTTTTATAACATTTGATTATTGGCCATTATTTCTTAAATATTCTTTCTGCCCATTTCTCTTCCTTCTCTCCTTCTGGGATTCTCAATATATATATATTAGTGGTTATCCTTGGCATTAAAATTAACTTACTAAACTTATAACAATGTAGTTTAAATTATTGCCAATTTAGCTTTAATAGTATACAAAACTTGGTTTTATGTTCTTCGTCCTTTATGTTGTTATTATCAGAATTAAATCTTTATATATTGTGTGTTCCTTAACATAGATTTATAATTAGTTTTATAGATTTGTTCTTCCTCCTTTATGTTGTTATTATCAGAATTAAATCTTTATATATTGTGTATTCCTTAACATAGATTTGTAATTACTGTTTTATAGATTTGTATTTTAACTCATAAAGGAATAAAAGAAGATTAAAAATCCAACAGCAACAACAACAATAATAATGGATTCTTATTTCTCGTGTAGTTATCTTTACCATTATTCTTTATTTGTTATCTGGCTTCAAATTGGTTTAGTGTCCTTTCATTTGAGCCTGAATGACTCCTTTAGCTTTTCTTGCAGGGCAAGTCAACTAGCAATGAACTCTTTCAGCTTTTGAGAATGCCTTCTTTTCTCTGTCTTTTTTGAAGAATAATTTTGTTGGGAATAGAATTCCTGGTTGACAATTTTTTTTAACCACTTTAAATATATTGCCTTACTGCCTCTGACCAGCATGGTTTCTAATGAGAAATTGGCTGTTAATCTTACTGAGGCTTCCTGGCACATGACAAATTGCTTCTCCTCTGATGTTTTCAAGATTCCCTGTCTTTGGTGGTTTGCTTATAATGAGACTTGCTGTGGATCTCTTTGCATTTATTTTACTTGGAGTTTGTTGAACTTCCTGAATGTGTACTTTTATGTCTTTTATAACATTTGATTATTGGCCATTATTTCTTAAATATTCTGTCTGCTCATTTCTCTTCCTTCTCTCCTTGGGGTTTCTCAATTTGCATATATTAGTATGTTTGGTAATGATCTAAAAGTCTCATAGGTTGTGTTCATTTTTCTTCTTTCTTCCTTCTTTTAGACTGAATAATTTCAATTGACATCTTCAAGTTTACTGATTCTTCTACTGGCTGAAATCTGCTATTGAAATGTCTAGAGACATTTTCATTTCAGTTTCTGTACTCTTCTTCTCCAGAATTTCTATTTGCTTCTTTTTGTAATTTTCATTTCATTATTGATATTCTCTATTTGTTAAGACATTATTCTTTTTGCCATTTTTTTTTAGTTCTTTGTCCATGGTTTTCTTTAGCTCTTTGAGCCTATTTAAAATAGTTGATTTAGAATGTTTGTCTAGTAAGTTCAATGTCTGTGCTTCCTCCAGGACAGTTTCTGTCAATTGTTTCCTGGGAATCTGTCATAATTTCTGTTTTCTTTGCATAGTCATTATTTTTGTCGACGATTGTATATTTAAAATACTTTAATGTGGTAATGCTGGAAACCATATTCTACCTCCTCCTCCAAGTTTGCTTGCTGTTGGTTGTAGCTATTTGCTTAGGAACTTTCTTAATTATTTTTTTGAAGATTGGATTCTTTGTAGTGTGTGGTCTTTGAAATCTCTGTTCTTTTAGCTTGTGATCAGTTAGTGGTTTGGCAAAGATTTCCTTAAATGTGTTGAACCAATAAAGAAAAGAGAAGAAAGGAAAAAAATATTCTTGCTCTCTTTGTATATTGTTTCTGTGTTGGGGGACTCCTTTAGTACAGAGACAGACTGTTTACAACTTTGCCTTAGCCTTCTTTTCCTGCTTGTACTTGGCTTAAAAATAAGCTGCATGTGAAAACATTGAGTCTTTTATGAGTATGTGTCCTGTCCTTGGCATGCATGTGGCTCTCCAGAATCCCCCTTGTATGCAAGAGCTTTTCAAACCCCCTTTGCCCAAAGTGACTCTTTCCCTTGCTTTTACTCCCAGGCTTTCAATGTGGTTCTTGTTTGCTCCAATTGTAGTCTTTTGCCCCATATAGCAGTGGCTTGGTAACTTGTCTTTCAAATTGACAATGTCTTCACTTAGTTGTTTCTTCAACCTACAAGAGTTCCATGTTAAATAAAATAAAGTCAAATGTCTTGCATCAGTCCTTCAAAGAACACCCAAACCAGTCAAAACAGATGAATAAATTTCCTGGGAACAAGGTCTACTCTGCTCCGTCTAGGACTAGGTACTCACACCAGGAATGTGTGCTGCTATATTCAATAAGGCCACCGTGCCAGGAAGTGGGTACAGTGGGGCAATACTAAGTTAAAATGCCACACAATTCTCCTACCATGTTTGTCACCTTGTTCTTGTTTTGGTGTTCACTTGTTGCTGTAAACATTTGATTATTTCCCAGAGTCCCCAGAAAGTTGATTTTGGCAGTTTTTGCTGATATTTTCAGTATTTCTGTGGAGGGATGGGCCTTTGAGGGCCATTCTCTGCCATTTTTGTTGACATCATTCCTCATTTCCCTATTGATGGGCATGTGGTTTCCCTTTATCTTTGTCAGCTCTTGATAAGTTAGGCTTTTAAATTTGGGCCATTTTATAAGTTGTATAATAGTATCTCTGTGTTTTCAATTTGCATTTCTTTTATTGTCTGTGAAGTTGTACATTTTACATATGTTATTTTCTACTTGGATTTTCTCTTCTGAGACATGACTGTTGAAATCCTTTGCCCATTTGAAAATTTGGGTTGTTTATTTCTGACTGGTAATCAGAATTCTTTACTTGTATCCTGAATACTGATAAATCTGCATATAATCCCTGAATCCTCCATACCCAGACTTGGATAAAGAATTATAGTTTGTTTGTTTGTTTCCTTTAATAAAATTCTTGAGTGTAGTTCATTTACTATCATATTTTCTTATGCATATTTGGTTCTGGTTAGTTGCTAAATGAATGATCTATATATGATTTTTAAAATTTCAAATAGAATAAATTCTTTTAAATGCAGGCACTAATTAATTTTCAGTAAGTGATATTTGGAAGTATCTTAAATTTATCTTGGTATCATTAAAAGGACCAACATTATTGGAATATATTTAACTTTGGATAAAAAAATAAAAATACTTATTTCACATGTTAATGATAAATTATCTGATACAGTTTGTTGTCTGGTAGAAATTCCATCTTTTTTCTTCTACAAGGTTTGTGGTTTACTCAGTGTTGCCTTGATGTTTCTGGTTATTGGATTATAAGAGAAAAAAATTTCAGGTGACATTGCTTTAGTATGAAATGTAAGTGCTTCTGAAACTTGTGATAGAGATGATTCATTTGGGACATATATAGTTATACTGAAACTTTGAAAACACCTGAATACCAGATAAATAAAAATATCTAGGAAGTCCAGTTCAGTTAACAAATTATTTAACTAAATAATTAGTTACAAATTATTAACTAAAGTAATAATCCAGAAAGAAGATATCTTATGCAAAAGGGAGAATATTCCTTTTCTCGATAAATATATGATTTTAAAATTGTATTCTACTTGATATTCATTTACTACGTTTACTATACTGGTTTTCTTTTGGTTAATATTTCTGTTGTATCCATTCGTTTTAAACCTTAAAATGTTATTATGTTTTAGATGCATTTTTCTGCCGAAAGCATATAGCTAGATTTAAATATATCGAATCTCTGAGTGTAACTTTTAATGTCTTTTTTATTACATTTATTATTATTGTAATTAATGATATATTTGGGCTAATTTCTTTCATCTTTAGCTGAAATTAACAGTATTTCTCCCTCATTCTTGTTATAATTTTGCTGGATGCAGAATCTAGGGTGATTTTTTTTCTCGCAGCAGCTTGAATACGCCATTTTATTTTAAACTAGCATCTTTTAATATGTCAGCGATATCAAACATATTTTTGTATTTTTGCCTATAATTTCTCCAGATGTTGAGCAGAAGAGAAAGACTTCATCATCTGTTCAGTTAACTATTTTAACCAGAAATTTGATTTTATTTACTCTTAAACATTTTTAATTGTATCAACACATATACAACTCAAAATTTCCCACCTTAACCTCTTTCAAGTGTGCGATTCAGTAATATTAATTATATTTAAAATATATTGTGCTACTATCACCAATATGCATTAACTGAACTTTTCATCACCTAAACCAGAAACTCTGTACCACTTCTCTGTCCACACCCCAATTTCATTCTTTTGTGTGTTAGGGGACAGAGACCCAAGTTTTGAGCCTATCATCCACAGAGTCAGTTGAGGTTGCTATACAAAGGCATCCAATGTTTTCATTTAGGGACACCTGTAATCAGGCCCTAGGAATCTGTACTGGAAAAGCACATGGGTTGCCAAACTGCTGCTGTGGAAGGGTCAGGCGTCAGGGACACACACATGAGTGCATGTGACCCACCCAGGTGCTGCTGCAGGATGACCAGGTACCATGAGCCCACACTGAATGCACACAGGCCATTAGTCACACAAATGCCCCTGCTAATCCAAGTGTAGGGGAAGGGTCTGCACAGGTAAACAGATCCTAACACTCTCCTCCCCATTTTAGTTTTTTTCCTTTTTTAATTCAGCATTTGTTGATTTGTTCTCTAGTCTCCATTGTATTCCAGAATTTTGAGAAAGTTGATGTTGCCTGTTCTTTTTTTTTTGATGTTTCTAGGGGGGAGTTTATCAGTGCATCTTATACTACCATCTTGATGATGTCACCCTTTCCTTCTTTACTCTTTATCAAGACAAAAATTATATATATATGTATATATATATTTAAAGAAAGTCATTCATTTTTAGAATAATGTCTAAAAAGACATTTAAAAAATTATTTAGTTGTCCTCTGCTGCAGAAATTTTGTATTTAACTAGGAAATTTTTTAAAATTAAATTTGAGACATTGGTTAGTCATAAGCAATAGTTTTAAAAAATCCAACACTTATCATACTGCTAAGCTTTTCAGAAATGGATGAAGTGGTGGTAGATAGATATCTGTGTGCTCATAAACTGTATCTTTTTCACTTGGACACTAAGCAAAAGTACCAACTCCATAGCAGATAGGCAGGACTGTGAATTAATTTTGGCCAACAGAATATGAGTGGAAATGATATTCGCAACTCCCAGTGTTGACGGATTTCAGCATCCAGGTTCTTGGCCATGCCGTGAGAAAGAATTCAAGGGCACAGCAGAGCATAGACAAGTAGGCAGAAAATTTATTAGATACACATGTGAGAGGCCATGTGGGCACGGTCACAAAGACTAGGTGAGAAAGGTGAGAGCCCCCACAATGTGGGTTATTTGCTTTTGTAGGTTAGCTTTTCTAACTCTCCCTCCTCTTCATTGTTCAAGCTTTTCCTCCTAACTTCCTCTCTCTTCAGGGAAGTTCCTGGAGGTAGATAGCACATTTGGGTGGCCTAGTTGGCTCCACCTTTCTCCATAGAGGACTCACACAGGTAGAGGTTGTTTGGCTTCAGAAGGGTCAGCTGCTGCCTGGGTGTTTCTCATAATGGGTGGCCATAGGTCTTCCTGACCCTGATTGACCATCTTTGCTCAAGGGTTTCTCTCCTCTCTCAGGTCCCTGTTCTAGTCTGTCTCACCAGGACTATCTCTTAAAACATTGTTCATGATACTGTATATTCTTTCTCTTTGCTTTGTTAGCCTTTTGGGTGATAAGGATCCAGCAGAGGGCTCAGAGGCCTGTGGGGGCTAGAGAGCCCCTAATAGAAGGTGCCAGGATTTCCAGGCTACTTACACTGAACATATACAAAAAATAAAGACAATTGTTATGTGTCTCAAGATTTATTTCTAATTTCTAAGGAATTTCTGGAGACTTTAAGTGTCCCCATTTGTTTAATAATTAATGTAGGTGAATTAAAACTGTTAGATGTATTTTAATATTTGTTAGGTTCAGGAAGGTTTATAAGGGTGTTTTTGGCATCAATTGCAGAATGCAGGCATCAGAAATTTCACACTTGTCCCCAAATTTCTGCCCATCTTTATCTGTTTCTTATTTATTTAAATGAGTGATTATCTTGCCTTTTGAAGTAGGAAAAATTCTGAACACCACACAAGAAAGTACCGAAGCCTCTGAGAAGTGGACAAACTCTTTATTGCTGCGGCAGACTCAGAGGACTTCTGTCCAAGTTTGAGCCCTGAATATCCTTTGTCTCCAGATTATATAGGCTAGCAAGCAGGGTGGGAGTTACCATGGGAATGGACAAGGGTGGTGCTAAGAACTAGCAGGGCAGGAGCTATCATGGGAATGGATAAGGGTGGAGCTAAGCAGAACTTGCAGGGCAAGAGTTACCATAGGACAGGGGTAGTGCCATAAGCTCTGGCTCTTAGCTGACTTCTCTTATCTGGAAAGTAGACATTTAGTCTTACTATGCAGGTGAGCCTGAGCATGCCTGGACATGACTAGGCAGATGCAGCAGACATTTTGTTTCACTACTTCTTTCAAAAAGCATGTTTTTACACATTCTTGCGAGTACACAAATTCATAAATCATTTTAGGTAGGAGATACAGAAATAATACTGGGGCCACGTCTTACGAACTACCTCATTCCCCCCCTTTTGATAATATCACTTGTCATATTTTATTCCATAGCTGTAGCATCTGTGTTTTCACTTGTGGGAACTAATCCATATTTAGGACAGTTTGAGGGATGCAGGCCTCTGAAATGAAGTAGGTAGGAGGCAGTTTTTCTGTCTACTAAAGCTTCTGTGGTTTGACTTGTACTTTTTAATAAGCAAGGGAGGAGACGGGGAGGATAAGACATGTACTAAGCAGGACTAAAACACTTCCAATTAGAGTTTTGAACCCTCAATAGATTGAGAACCACCCCTGAATAGGTTCTTGGGGTCCCAACTGTTGGTCTGAACTGGGATGTGGGCTTGGGTTCTCACGCCATTGGCGATTTCTTCTATTCCTTTTCCTTGGTCATCTGTCTGCAGGCAACAGTTGGAAAGGTTGAATTTTCCAGATTCCTCCTTCCTTTGCTAACAGGTAGTCAAGAGCCAATTGTCTTTGGTAGATGGCTGCTCTAAATTTGGTTTGTTGCTGCGCGAACAGATTTAAAGTATGGGGAGTTTCACTTGTGATTAGTTCTACTACTGCCTGGAGTGGAATCATACCGTTTAACGTGTAAATTGGGGTCTGATATCCTCATGACCCATCGTCTGCTCAAGTTGCCAGACACTAATACAGGATGATGAGCTCAGGAGGTCCCTTGTTGTCTTTCCAGTTCCCTAGTTGTGTGCCTCTCTTTTGGACCCAGTTATTTTGTGATTCATAGACTGGGTATCCTAGTAGTTCCCCTTGCTTCAAGGGGATCAGGAAGAAGGAAGGGCAGATGGTTCCTAACACACGAGCTCCTGCCCATCCTGCAGGTAATTCAGTGTAATTCAGGCCCTGCCACAGATCCAATGCAACCCTTTGAGGGCTTTCCAAACTCCTGGGGCTGAAATGTCTTTCCAGAAACTTTTTTGAGGGGCAGGGGGGAAGAGGCTCATGGTGATGGGTTGGGAGCTGTGAGATTTTTATTTGACTCCCACCAAAAGATGGCATTTTTACTCTGATGATAATACTGTTGCCCCAAACAGATGAGGTTCCCAACTGGAACTGGGAAGTTGTTTTCCCATCTAGCTGTGCAGTTTTTTCCAATTATGGAAGTTGTCAAGTTCTATTTGCTGGGTCTGAGCCAGGAGGCAGTTATATTTCCTTTTTGTGTTGGCATTAGTTCTCTTGCTTCCCATGGCCATTGGTTTCCTAAATTTGTTCCTCCACAGATATAACAAGAGGAAACATTTAGGGAAGAGGCTACCTGTTCTGCTAGTTGAAAGAACAGATTTTGAGTGCTTATGGGAATAGCTGGGGGTTAATCTTGTATTTCCTTATAGAAGGAATGAAATACCTGGAATTTTTCTTGATTGTGAGAGTTCATGTTTTTTTTTTATAAAAAGGGTGGGGCCAATGATGGCTTTAGGGGACCACTTTACTCTGAAGAGCGCCTGAACTTCTTTTCCCTGGTGGGTATTATGAATATTTAAATGGTAAGATTAGCGAGATTGCAGTGCCCTGTCCTACAACTGGGGGTGCTTGGTGTTACTTGCAGGAGGGTACCTCGGGGGCCTCCTATTCTTTGTAACACGCAGTGTGTAGCTGGCCCTACAGCAGGACAAGCATTAAAGTGTTAAAGAGTAGAGACACTGTTTGTTGGCTTTTTGGAGCAATGGCTCTGCTTACTACTATTTCTTTTCTGCCTTCTCAGGATTTTAATTCTGCCACAGTTTCATGTTCAGGCCTGTTAGGGTCATGGCAGATGTAGTGATGGTCATCCCCAGGGTCACAGACCGGGTATGTGGTCTGATTGTGGGTGCAGAAGCCCTTGGGGATACCCTGGCAAGTATAATGGGTGTGGAATACTAGGGTGGAAGTGACTGTGCCTCTGATCCAGGTAGCGCAGATGCAGTCCTGGCAGGAGTCTTGGGTGGTGATCCCAAAGGGACAAAGGGAAAGGGCAAGAGACATTAGGGACAAAAACAACATTCTGCAAATTATGCAGGAAGGGAAGAGTCACCTGGAAATGGATTATGCCACCAAATTAAAGTAAAATTAGTTTTTGGGAAATAGTGAAGATGGATTTCTTCTGCAAGTGCTAAAATTGTAGATGCACAATAAATGCAAATGCAAGGATGAAGAATGCTAAACTACAGGCACGATAAACTATGTCACTCATTTCATGAAAGACTAAGTTAGTACATGTCTACTAAAGCAGCTCCTCAAGCTTCAGCCGTGTGTAGACCAGTCAGCCCTGGAGTGACTGAAGCAAGGCTCAGAGTCAGAAGATTTCTTCAAGTTTCAGTCCCAGAGTAGATGGGGCAGGGCAGGTGGGTTCTTTATGCAGGATCAGATGTAGAGGTTTTCTGGTTAGTCCCAGATAGGATTGAGCCATTTTCAGATTTTAACCAGGGGTGGTGGATCCAGGGGACGTTCTCGGCAAGCAGGGGTGGAAAGGAGGACCATATAGGGCCCTAACTAGGTAGGGGTTAATGCCTGATTTTTTCAATCTTTTACACAGACTAATGATCCTGGTGCAAAAGAGTGCACAGGGGGTGTTAATTGCAGTGGAAATCTTTCATTTACCCAGCTGTGCAGTTGAGACAGGATGGAACTTAGGCCCTGGAGTTGCTTTCTCAAGGTTAATTTTCCAAATTGTGTAATATTTCCTTGAAGTTATTTTATCAGTGGTGGAGGTCATCTCAACAAAACTTCAAAAGGGAAAAAAATCTGGTTTGTTTTGTGGGACTGCATCTTACCCTTAACAAGGCTATAGGGAGACTGTTAATCCATTTTAGATTGGTTTTCTGACAGAGTTTCTTCAGATGGGATTTCAGAGTGCGATTCATTCACTCCACTTTAACTGAACTCAGCAGCCGATAGCTGTGTGGAGTTTCTACTTTATGCTGAGGGTTTTGCTGAGATTTTGCATAATTTGGGCCACAAATGCCAGTCCATTGTCAGAGCCCATGGAACTTGGCAGGCCATACCACATAATGATTTCCTTGCACAAGAAATGAGCTACTTCTTGGGCTTTTTCTGAGTGAGTTGGAATGACTTCCACCCATCCTGAGAAGGTACAGACTCCTACTAGAAGTAGTGGTATTCCCTTGCCCAGGGAACTTCTGTGAAGTTTACCTGGATGTTTTCGAATGATATTTGTCCCATGACTTGAATTCCCAGGGGGTCTAGGCCCTTGTTGGAGGTTATTTTGAGCACAAGTTACATATTTAGCACAAATAGTTCAGGTGAGTTGATGCAGCCAAGGAATGTAAAAGTACTGTTGAAAAAACTGCTCCAGGACTGTTTTACCATAGTGACTATTTTCATGAACTTCGGAGACCACCACTGGGCTGAGGGCTTCTGGGATTGCTTATTGACCATTCTTGAATTTCCACCATCCATTTGGCAGGAGGGTAGCTGGGTTTAGGCTGCATATGGCTTTCATTTGAATGTTCGGGTTGTCACATAAGAAAGCCTAATACTTAAACAGCTGGGAAGTGGAGAACCAATGATGTCCTTTTGTTGGAGAACTGCTTTGATTTGGTGTGGGATGTGAAGGGTCAGTTGTTGGCTGAAGATTAACTTTTCAGCACCGTGGGTTAGGATGATGGTGGTGGCTATGGCCCGCACACAGGGAAGCCATCCTTTGACTACTGATCTAACCGCTTCAACAAGTAAGCTAGTGGGTGATTCCAAGAACTTAGCTTTTGGACAAGGACCCCTGTAGCTGATCCCTGTCATTCACAAACGTACAGGGTGAAAGTTTTGTCGATGTCTGGGAGACCCAAGGCTGAGACTTGGGTGAGTTCCTTTTGAGTTTCAAAGGCTCTCTGTTGTTCAGCTCCCCAGGGCAGGGGTGAGTTTTCATCTCCTATTGTAGCCTCATATAGGGGCTTGGCAACTATGGCGAAGTTAGGGATCCAGATGCAGCAGGGTCCTGTGGCCCCTAGGAACTCACAAACTTGTCGCTGAGATGTGGGTGTACGTATCTGACAAACGGCTTGTTTTCTTTCAACTCCCAGGTGCTGGGTGCCTTGGGAAATGTGAAATCTGAGGAATTTTACTTGGTTTTTTCAAATTTGGGCCTTTTTAAAGAGACCTTGTAATCTCTTTGATTCAGATGGGCCAGGAGTGGCTTTGTTTTACCATAGTGACTATTTTCATGAACTTGTGAGACCACCGCTGGGCTGAGGGCTTCTCGGATTGCTAATTGATCATTCTTGAATCTCCACCATCCATTTGGTAGGAGGGTAGCTGGGTTTAGGCTGCATATGGCTTTCACTTGAATGTTTGGGTCATCACATAAGAGGGTCTAATACCCTCTTGTGAGGTAGACAGTCTTGTGAGGTTGTGCTGGCTAAGAGTAGATCATCCCCATATTGGAACAAAACCCTATTATACTTCTTGTTGTGAAATTCTTGCAATTCCTTCCCTAGGGGTTGGCTAAGTACAGTGGGAAAATTCTTGAGCCCTTGAGGCAAGCACATCCTGGTGAATTGTTTTCTTCCAGTGCACAGATATTCCCATTCAAAGGCAAAAATGGATTGGCTGACCGGTGCCAGAGGAACACAGAAGAAAGCGTCTTTCAGGTCAAGGCAGGAGAAAAATGATGCTATTGCAGGAATTAAGCTTAAGAGGGAATAAGGGTTTGGCACTACGCGCTGTAAGGTAACAGTCATTTTGTTGATGGCCTGCAAATCCTGAACGGGGTGGTAATCACTGGTACTGGGTTTTGTAGTGGAGGAGTGTTCCACGGAGACTGACATTCCCATATACCATGAGCAAGCATTGATAAGTCCCTGAATTCCCACCTGGGCTTCTCTGGGGACTAGATATTGTTTAAGACACACTGGAGCAACTCCCAGGTGTAATTCCACAAGGACCGAAGGGGCATTCATTGCTAGCCCTAGTAGACTGTTCTCTGCCCAAACAGAAGGATCAACTCCTGGCACCTGTGGATGGCCAGGCCAATTCTGGTTTTCTTTGGCCAGAAAGAGGTACCACTCTTCCATCTGGGGGGCTCTCAGGGTCACCATGATTTTTTTTTCTGGGTCCTTTAGTGGCAGGAGACATTCTTCTTCTGCATTGAGGCTTACTTGGGCCTGGAGCTTTGCCAGGAGATCTTGGCCCAGTAGGGGTGCCAAGCAGACCAGAAGGTAAATAAATTGATGAGAAACTCCATGGGATCCCAACAGACACTTACAGGCTGTTAAGAAGGAATACTGAGCTGAGATACCAGTGGCTCCAAAATGGTGGCTTGCCTGTTAGTTTTTGGCCCAATTAGTTGTGTGACAACAAACTATTCTGTGCCTGTGTCTATCATAAAGTTTCTCTTTTGGCCCCCTACTGTCATTGTGACCATGGCCTTCCCATGGCTGAGTGTGAAGGGGCCCAGTCTGTCTTCAAGGGCTGCTAGACCTACAAAATCATTAGCTCTGGGTTCTCCATGGCTAGTGCAGAGCTTCCTGTCTTTTGTTGGGGCACTCTGCTTTCCAGTGTCCTTCTTCCTTACAGTATGCACACTGGTTCCTTCCGAGTGGAGCTCTTCTCCTACCTTCTCCGGGTGGCCCCCTATAAGTGGGTGTCTTATTTCCTGGCCCTGGTTGCTTGAAGGTTCTGGGTTTTGAGAATGGGGTTTTCTAGTGCCCTGGATGAGTGCTGCCGCAAGCAGGTCTGCCTTTTTCTTTAGTCAGAAGTCTGCTTCTTTCTGTGCTACCCAGTCTTGGTTCATGTAGCCTTTGGTAGCTACCTCAAGGAGCTGGGATATAGTCATTCCAGAAAACACTTCTAATTTTTGCAGCTTTCTCTGGATGTCAGGTTGGGCTTGCCCAACAAATGCAGCATTAGCAAGTCTTTGGTTTTCTGGTGTCTCGTGGTCAAAAGGAGTATACAGTCTAAAGGCTTTGCAGAGACACTTGTGGAACTGGCTAAGGGTTTCATCTGCTGTTTGCAGGACTTCAGTGGTTTTTGATATATTGATTGTTCTTCTGGCCCCCTCTTTCATGCCTTGAATGAGTGCAGCTTAGTAGAGGTTTAAACTGTTGTTGCCAGCTTTGGTGTTCGGGTCTCACTGTGGGTTGGCATCTGGGAAGGAGTCTTGAGCATATGAGGATGCATTCATCATCCCTTCAGAAGCATTTTCTTCTAACCATTTCAGGGCTGCTTGTGAAGTCTGTCTCCTTTCTTCAGTGTTGAAGAGGGTGATGCAGAGCTGATGGCAATCTTGCCTCATCGGCTGATGGGTCCTGTATAATTGACTGGAGTAAATCGATCATAGCCTGGTGCTTCTTGGTGTAGGAGGGGGTGTGATTTTCCAGTTTATGAGGTCAGTGGTTCAAATAGGCTTGTAGACAAACATTGGTTGACTTCCCTGCAATTAGCCTTCTGGATCGTAGTAAACTGGTCCTTGGGTTTCTCACAGGGGCAGTTGCAGAGCTCCACAGGTACTGCAGGTTTTTCCAGCTTGAGATCGAAGATTCCAGGTTGGCAGGATTTCTGGAGGGAGTTCAGGTGGACTGGGACCAGGAGAGATGGGGAGTGATAACAGAGGGCTGGTTGGAGTTCCTGATGAGGTGGAATTTTCAGTAGAGGGTGTCGGTGGAGCTGATGGCAGTTCTGGAACCATAGCCAGTGCTTGAGGTGGGAGAAGGAGCTGGAGCTGAGTAAAAATAAGGCAGGGTTGATGGGTCTTCCACAGCAGCAGGGAGGCCTGGAGGTTCTACTGGGATTGAGGATTTAGGAAGTTGGGGTTAAAAAGTCTCTGTTGGCAGCAGGAAGGGTGGCCCCCCTGTGCCTTTGTACTGGCAGCCTGAGGGTGGGAAGAGGTTTTTCTTTGTCAGTGGTGGGTAGTTTTCCAGGGCTGGAAGTTTAGTGGTGGCTCTGGCTCTAATTGCTTTGTGGCAACCCCTCTGGGGGGTGAAATGCTCAGGTTGGCACAGGCTACCAGAACTTTTGCATGTGTTTCAATGCAACCTTTTAGCCATGGTGGTGAATTCTGAACAAATTGGAGCCAAGAGTCAATGTACGGGAACTGGTCAGGGTGGCCAGACTGTCCTTGGATTACTTGCCAGATGGCTCAGATCAGTTAGGGGTTGAATGACCCCTCAGATGGCCATCTAACTCCAGGAGTGGACCAGTTCAATTGGCAAAATTTATGCAACTGTTGGGACTTAAGCTTCACTCCGTTGTCTCCAGTAAATGCTTTTTTGAAATTGTACCACCCATAGTGCTCCTTCAGGGGCACCAGACAACAAAAGAATAAACAAGAGGCAATTGCTTAATCTTTCTCACACATGGGAATTTAGGGTCCTCTTGGCATGAGGTGGGTTGGTATAAACCCCCAACCAGGACTCCCTTTTTTGAGAGGGCTGCCTTACGAGTTGTACAGAACTGCAGATGGGGACACAGTTTCACTTTGTGGGTGACACAGTTCCGAAGCCTCAGGACAGAGTCATGTCTCATTCACACATTTTCACACACCAAGCCCTCGACAATATGACACATTTTGTTGCCTCCCCAAACCAGAGTGTATCTAACTACTGGGGGTTTCTCCTTCAGCCTCTCCTCTGTCTGAAGGGTCCTCGGCCCAGGTTAGGAGGTGGTCAGTCTCCTCTTCTGCCTGAAACTCATGCCTGGACATGACTAGGCAGACGCAGCAGACATTTTGTTTCGCTATCTTTTTCAGAAAGCATGTTTTTACACATTCATGAGCGTACACAAATTCATAAAGCCATCTTAGTAAGGAAATACAGCAGCAATACTGGGGCCATTTTTATGAACTCCCTCACTTTTAGATTTCTCTTTAAAAATGCAAGCTCTTCTCTATTCACCACTCTAGTTAAGATTCTTTTGGTTATATGCACATAAACTGATGTTGACTAACTTAATCCAAGGAAATGATATTGAAAGGAGACTGGTGAGTTCATAGAATTGAATAGGAGGAAGAGAGCTATGTTTCCTCAGGTAGCTGGGAATACACACACCTATAAAAGTGGGAATTTGTGGGGTTTCTGCCCTGGGCTCTGCCTTTAAATAACTTGGCAGCAACTTATTTTCTGCCCTTTTGAATCTCTGCTCTAGACTTACATACCTGGGGAAGAGAATCCAATCCAATTGACCTTGGTCCCCTGGCCAAGGTAAATGATTCCCAGTACCTTGGAAGGAAGATGTGATTGGCAGCCTCATGAAGAACATAAAGGAAGGAGAAAAGGAAATTCTTTGAAGAAAGTGAAGGGCTTTAATTGGTCTAAGAGGGAGAAAGGATGCCAAATACATTCACAACAAAATATATCCACTACAAAGGGGGACCTTTTAAGCCACTCAGCATAAGCCATTTCAGTAAAAACAAATTTATTAGAGTGCCTTTTCTACTTGTATTTGGGCAAGGAAAGATGTCTTTGTTTGCTAGAGACTCTACAGTAAATTCACAAAAGCAGTTGGTTTAAGCAATAGGAATTTATTGGCTCACAGTTTGGAGGCTAGAAGTTTGAAACCAAGGTATCAGCAGGCCATCCCTTCTTTCTGAAATCTATAGTGTTCTGGTGGTTTTCTACCAATCAATCTCTGCTTTCACCATAATAGCGACCTCTCCTCAGTCTCCTCCTGTGACTTTCTGCTTCAGCGTCTAAACTTCCTTTTCTGTAAAGGATCCAGATTAGGACTCACATTGTTTCAGTATGGCCTCACCTGAGGCAGGATAGAATAGGGCTTCAAGGCTGTGGTCCCTGGTTTGCTGTCCATTTCTGAAGGAGCAAGCACACAACTGCAAACTCCCCAGAGCAAGAATTTCCCTTATAGCCTCTGAACATCCCCAAACCATAAAGTTTGTAAAATCATGGACCCAAAATGAACTCTTAGTTAATAACAGAAAGCCTGGGTCATAAAGATTGCTCACTATGTGTCCAGAACAAACTTTTGCATAGTATAGGAGGCCACAAGCACTGATGGTTATCTCTTCCTGAAACAAAGAAGACACCTGGTATTCAAAGGTTTAATGGAAAAATCACTGCTAGCAAAACCTCCCTATAAAGCAAGCTAAATCCACGCCACCTGGGGCATGCCTCTCCCTTGAGCATGTCTGCACTAATTTCTCTAAGGTGCACTAAGCTTTCAATAAACTTCACTGTTTACTGTTACTTGCTTTCTTGTCCTTGAATTTTTTCTTGCGGTGAGACTCCAAGCCTTGAGCAGAGCTTTGCTCTGGTATTGGCAGAGGTCTGGTTACACATCCAGATAGGATTTTCAAATATCTTATTTACAAATGAGTTCATGCACACAGGACTAGTGTTAGGATTTAAAAATATCTCTGTGGGGGCTACAACAAGCAGGAAGACAGTGGGTGTTTTATGTTAGTTAGAAACATAATGGTATGGTGTCCAGGATCAGGTGGCAAAGGAAGAAAAGTGCTATAAATATGGAAAACAAGGAAGGAGAGGGGTGAGAGAGTAGAGGGTAAGAAAGGTAGGGAGGGGTAAGTAGAGACCAACTTTTCTATGCAAGAGTTTGCCTGTAGAAATCATGGACTAGTGATCACTAAGTCTGTTCTTCAATTGTTTCTCATCCCTACAAAGCTTGATTGTATTTAAATGTGCTGTATCACTTCTCTGTAGCAACACAACAGATATTTTAAAAATAACCTAGTATAGATAGACTTCTTTTGGAATTCTGGCTGATTTATTTTGAGGTAGAAATAAATAAGTGTCAGTACCATGAGTCAAGAAAGGAGGTAAAAAATTAAATAAAAATCGTGCACCATTAAACTGACTTTTGACTTAAGCAAACGGAGTGTCAGGAGAGAAGAAATAAGAGGACAGATGAAGTAAAAGAGGACAGAAATTAATTTCTTAAGGAACGTGAGACTAAAATCTGTGTTGGTATTTCAGTGTGACACAAAACCTTACAGTCTTCTTGTTTGAACTTCTTGCTCTAAATAAAGTTTGCAATTCTATCTTGAAAGCTAGCTGATATTAGATGGGTGTAACTAGATGCCTCTCTGATTATATCACCTCTTGTGTTTGCTTTCTTTCCCAGGACTCCCTAACACCTGTCTAGCTCATTTCCTTAAGAGTCTAACTGGCTTTTGATAGCATTCTTAGTGGTGAATTACTTTGGAATGTTAATCTTTAAAGCAAGTATTTTCTAAATGAGACCATGCAATATTTGCAGTTTTGTTTCTGGCTTTTTTTGCATCACATAATGTCCCACAGGTTCATTTACAACTTGCCTGCCTCAGGACTTTGTTCCTTTCTGTAGCAGCACAATATTTGATCATATGTATACACTACAGTTTGCCATTCTACTTCTCAGTTAGTGTATCCTTTAGCTACCTCAATCTATTGGGCATCCTGTGTAACATCCAAAGTCAACAGTCCATGTCTCATACTATCTTCGTTTAGTGGTATAATCACCAACACTTTCAATTTTAGACAATTTTCATCCAAAGGCCTAGTGTAGGCCAAGAGTTTGGTTTGCAGAGTGGACAGGTGAGGGAAGTGGCATATCTCTTAAGGAATTTTGTCTCAGAAGTTTTATTTTTCTATAGGTGCATGAAATGTTTGAAAAATTAAATATAAAGGAATAATAAAGCAGATCATAATTAATTAAAATAAATAAATGGGTCTACAAGTCATGTGATGTAATCAACTGCTGCTTTCTGTTCTTTATTTGTGTCGATTTCTTCTGTGAAAACTTTCATGAATTCTATAAATGAACTATTTTTATGGAATACTTCTGAGCACAGCTCCTTGATCAGTGCCTGGGAAAAATCCAAAATCTAGATTTATGTTAAGATATTTAGGTGACAAAAATACTAAACTTAGATTGCGTGTAGACTTCTTCCAGCAGGATTCAAAACCCATTCACTTTACTTGCATGCAAAACCTGGAAGTGTGTATTATTTCATGAATTTGGATTACCCACCTCAGATGTATTTGTAATTTCTAATCTCTTGATGGAGCTGACAAGTCTTCTGGGAGCTTTACCTGTGAAGTAGTCCTGATACCAACTTCTACAGATCGACAGAGCATGCTGTCTATAGTCTATTTAAAAACAACAATACCAATTATTGTTGATTCTATTGAAAAGGGTATATAGGAACTTTCCCTGGAGGAATCTCTCTTTTCTCTCTCTGTGTTGTTTAGAAAGGAAGTTGAGTTTCTATTGGGTTTTTCTTATTAGTTCTCTAAAACCCTTCATTTCCTCTAATTCTCCAAGTTGGCACATTTCTATGATGCATTTCTTTCTATGATCATTTTACATTTATTCTACATGGAAATTTGTATCTGGAGTTGTGGTTTGAGTCAAACATTTCAAACTCTGAATGTGTTTGCAATAAAGAAAGGCTTAAAGTTGGTGGGAAAGTATCACAGGGTGCATGTTTGCTTGAAAATTGAGGGCCAGTTGAATGTCAATTAAAAATGCTACAGAATTGCTTCTTTGGGAAAATGATTTTTAAAGTTGTAGACATCCATTTGTAAGCAACACCTCTCACCAAGTTATGTAGGAGGAAATGATGTAACAGGATTGAAAGCAGGTGGAAAACTCAGGCAAAGTTGTAAGGAACATTAGCAGCTCTCAGGATTAATTATCACCTTCTTGCATTGCAAAGCTTCTTCTTAGTCATGGAACCTTGTTTCTATTCCTTTGCATAAAGGATCACACCTGAATATATTTATACAGAAGGGTCAACAAGCTCACATAAGGCAAGGACTATGCTTCACCTGTGTGGGTGAGCATCCAGTGCACAGTTGTACCAGAAGAGCAGAGTAAGCACTCTTTGAAAGAATGTGAGGACAACAAAACCAGTTTACCCCATATACAGTCCGAATACTGGGACTTTGGTGAGCTACAGTAATAAATAACAATGCAGTAAATAAAATATTACTGATCATTTGAACTTTCAGCTAGTACAATTTCTACCCCTTTTTAATCTTTTTTAAGAAATTCATATTTCTTTTGGTGAAGAATGTATACTTCAAAGAACACTGCTGTGTAAGAACCAAGAACACCAGGTTCTTGGTTTGCCATCTCTAATCTAAGGAGGAAAGCTGCTGATTTACATTCCATTCTGTCCTAATACCATCTTTTTGCCTGTCACTTGCACAGCCTGTAACTTATATGCCTCACTTGCTGCGTGTGGCTCCTCTTGTGGTTCAGTTACAGTGAGCATGACAGAAGCTTCAGGAATGTCTTACATCCTCCTGCTCTCTCTGAAGTCCACCTAATCTTCAAGGTCAAGTTCAAATATCATTTCTTTTTTTTTTTTTCTCTCAACTGGTAATTTTTTTTGCTCATGCTCCTCTTTTCAGAGTTAATTCTACATCACTTTGTGACACTTCTATATGGTCTAATTTCAGTATTTTGTGATTAAATAAAAATAATGTATAATAGCTCTCAACCAGGCTATGAAAGAGGATGGGCAGTAATTTATATGATTTCATTTCTATTATGATATAATTAATTAATTAAGTACATGTTTGAGGACTACTCTGTATCAGGAGCACACTAAATTCTAGAGTTAAAATAATAAAATATATGACCCCTACATGCAAAATGTTCACAGTCTAATGTAGACAAATATATGAAGTCTTAATGCAAAATAGCAATGGCATTATTTTAGCTTTTTGCCAAGTAGAGTGGGGGCTCAGGAAAAGCAACTCCTTCATCTGCCTCAGCATTCATAGAGAAGATGATATTTCATAAGAAACTTGAAGGAGCAGTAACTTGTAAGGTGGATAAGCAGGGAAGAAGGTGGCAGGATATCTAGGTAGAGGGATGATATTCCAGGCATGTGGAAGGCATGGTTAAGGGAGAACCCAGTATTTTAGTACTGTTGAAGCATAAAGCATGAAATGGACTTGATAGCTAGTTTTATGGCTGGTGAAATTTCAAATCACAATGGATATTTCAAGCCTTGAGGAGATGGTTCTTTTTCTTCCAATGGGCAGTGGAATCCAGTTGAAGGATTTTGAGCAGAAGAATAGACATTATCAGATACATATGCTAGATGACATTCATTAGCATATGTCATCCAATGACACTAACAGTGGTGCAAAAATGTGCATTAGAAAGAGGAGTTGACCTAGAGGTAGAGTACTGACTGCAGTGGTCAGGAAGAGTTGGGACTAGAATGGGGAAAAGCAAGGATGATCTGGAACCACTGGCATGTCTGTACCTGTTCCTCATTGCCTCTAACTCTACAGCCTTCACACAATTTTTCTTGTAGCAAATTCTAACCCAGAATCTTAAGGAAAAGAGAATTGTCAGAAATATAGCTTACATAGAAGAAAACCACTAACCCCTTATAACGAGCTATCTCCTGGATGTATTTGAATATCCTCTGAAATGCATTTTTCTATATCCCTGTCTCAGTGAATGGTCACCACAAGTCCTCAGATACCCAAACCTTAACCTTGGAGATGTTAACATCTCTAGTATCTGACCAGCCTTCACTCTCCACTGCTAGATATCTTAGCTCAGGCCATTGAGATTCTCTCAGAGGAAGAGAATAAAAAAAAAATTGTTAGAGCAGTTGCATGCTTACAGAAAAATCATGCAGAAGTACAGAGTTCCCATATATGCTCCCCTTACCATACAGTTTTCCCTATTACTTACATTTTGCATTAGTTTGGTACCTTTGCTACAGTTGATGAACAAACATTATTATAATTATATCATTGATTAACTATTGTCCAGAATTTGCACTAGGGTTCACTGTTTGTGTTGTACATTGTATGGAGTTTTTAAAATTTTTTATACTGGTAACAACATGCATAACAAAAGTTCCCATTTTGGAGAGGGGCCAAGATGGCGGCTTAGTAATGTGCGCGCATTTTTAGTTTGTCCTCCAGAGCAACTACTAAATAACCAGAAACAGTACAGAACAGCTCCCAGAGCCACGACAGTGACCGGACACACAGCGTACCCCAGTCTGAACCAGCTGGACTGGCTGCGAGTCTCCGGAACAGTGAGTTCCCCAAGCCGCGCACACTTCCCCAAGCCGCGCGCTTTGCAGCGGACAGTGCCTGGTGCCCCTCCCCCACAGGTGGCTTCCCAGAGGGAAATGAAAGAAGCTCTAATAGAAGCAGAGACTGAGTCCAACCAAACACCAATAGTGGCATTAATAAACAAATTCTGACTACTAAAAATAGGCCCTCAGCTCAGGCGAAACTGGTCAAGGCAGACGAAACGGAGCCTTCTGAGGCTGTTTCTACAGAGGCTTGGCTGCCTCTGGATTCAGCAGCGAGATTACACATGCTGCAACTGCCCCAAACACAGAAACAGGCTGCTTTCAGGGCTGTCTCCCATCTGAACCTTCCCCATGGGAAGGGTGAAACACAACTCAGGTGGAATCCCTCTCTCAAGGAATTCAGACCCCAGGACTTCACAATTTGAAGCCAGTAAAACCAGCCTACAACCTTTCCTCTGTCTCCACCACGCCCCCAGCAGGGAGACCCTTCCAAAGATAAAGGAGCCACAACATTTTTTGCTGGTGGGACCCGCAGACAGACAAGCACCACATACTGGGCAAGATAAGAAAAACAGAGCCCAGAGACTTCACAGGAAAGTCTTTCAACCTGCTGGGTCTCACACTCAGGGAAAACTGACGCAGGTGATTCATTTCCCCTGAAAGGAGGCCAGCTTAGTCCGGGAAAACCCGGCTGGAGTCTGTAATACCTATGTAGACCCTTCTAAGGGTGGGGAGGAAAAAGGCACCTTACACGCAGGACAAGAAACAAGAAAACAAGAACTGAAAAATTGCCCTCTGTTAAACAAAACTTAAGCTAGAGGCCCAGATAAAGCTGGACTGAAGGTCAATGAACAGATAGACAACAAACTCATCTAGCAAGAAAACCCTAGGTAAGATAAGTGAAAGCAATCTCCAGAATAAACTAATTAAGGTAATTAAATGTCCAGATGCCAGCAAAAAATAACAAATCACACCAGGAAAACTGAAGATATGGCCCAGTCAAAGGAACAAACCAATAGTTCAAATGAGATACAGGAGCTGAGACAACTAATTCTGAATATACGAACAGAAATGGAAAACCTCTTCAAAAACCAAATCAATCAATTGAGGGAGGACATGAAGAAGGCAAGGAATGAACAAAAAGAAGAAATGGAAAGTCTGAAAAAACAAATCACAGAACTTATGGGAATGAAAGATACAGTAGAAGAGATGAAAAAAACAATGGAAACCTACAATGGTAGATTTCAAGAGACAGAGGTTAGAATTAGTGAACTGAAGGATGGAACATCTGAAATCCAAAAAGAAACAGAAACTATAGGGAAAAGAATGGAAAAATATGAGCAGGGGAGTCATTTTAGAGTGTAAACTTTTAATTAGAATTCTTCTTGACATGGATATTGTAAAGTCAGCATTTACTCCTTATCCATCTGGAAAACTTGTGAAAACAACAAGGAGAATGAGTAAACAAACAAACGGTACCTTCTATAAATATATGACTGAGATTTGGCTGAAACCTCGAAGTGCAAAATAAGTTAAATGAATTCCCAAAACAATGGAAATCAAGCAGATTTGCAGGAGAAGTTGATAGTAAAGTAAATGTTTTTACGATGATGGGTTTATCCTAAATTGCAAAATAAATCCCTTGTGTACTGCATTCACAGGCTAGAGGTGGAAGCTTCTTGGAACCTGTTTGACTCTGAGAAACAGATGAGTAGAGGACATGAAGAATTGCAGAGGCAAGCCTATTTGTAGAAAATAAAGGGCAAAGTGACTAATAGTTCTGGCCCCTTTCTACAAGAATCTCTTAAAAATACCTGGTCCGGGGTGCATGGGTGGTTCAGTGGTAGAATGCTCACTTTGCATGCGGGAGACTTGGATTCAATTCCCAGACCATGCAACTGCTCCCCCTTCCCCCACCGGCCCCAAATAAAAACGTGGTCCAGTAAAAACTCACCACATTCAGAGATGGGAGTTGGGGGATCTGCAAAGAAACCAACAAAAACTTGTATAAAAAAAAGCATAAAATGAAGAGGAAAATAAATGGTAGATGAAGAACTTGCCTGGAAACATGATGCTAAATACTTCATCATGAATTACAAAAGAAATTTAAAGAAGAGATTTCCTTGTTAAACTAGAGTATAAAGTAAACAGAACAGGAGATGGAATATGACTGGACAGATCTTATGAAAAAGTTAACCAAAAACACCAAACAAATTGAAAGTGACACAAAGGAGAATACCCTGCTGGAAATGCAGCAAAAGACCTAGAAGATATGAATGAGGAAATAGGGCTGAATGAAATAGAACTGAGTACAAAGTTGAAAATGACTGGAGAGATATTAACATATGGTACATACTCAAAGAAAATCAAATGTAAGTGTAACTGGAGCCCCTGGAGAAGAAAACGAAAATATTGCAACAGAAGAAATACTTAAATATTTCCCAGAAAACTTTTCATGAACAAAAGAATTGATGTTATAGACTGAAAGGGAACACCAAATTTCAGAAAAAAAAATTGATATAGAATTAAAGTGGCAGAGACTGCTAGTTGTCCACCAAAATGTATTCTTCTTAATCCTAAACACAAAGCTAGATTAGATTTCCCAGCAACTATGGGAGTGACTGTGTGCTTTATTGTTATCTATTAAAGTTGAGTATGTGCTCTGCCTTCATGATACTGCAGATGATGGTTTTTACCTTATGGTTCCCTATAGCATAATATTGGTCTCCAGCCTTCCATCTTGCAAATCTTGTTTTCTTACCATCCTCTGTCCAGCCAGTAAACTAGTGATACATGTTTTTGTTATTGTTGTGACATTATTCTATTACTGTGAGTAAGTTTTGTATTAATTAGTGGTGGATACACCACTCTAATAAATACATTCAAAATTAAGAGTTCAAAACATTAAAATAGTTTAATGTTTCTTATTAATATAGTGGTCGAAGCCAGATGTTCCAGGTTAATGAAGAAGAACTTATCTTCCCTAGAGTCATTCAACAGCCCAGGCTTATAGTTCCATCAAGGGCTACTGACTTACATGTCCAGTCAATGCTATCATTGACCCTTTGTCTGGTCCTCATAGTTGCCATTCTAGCCTCCAGAAAGGGTGACAAACATGAAAGAATCTTCTAGGAAGGTTTTATCCCCGCCTGGACCTGGATGTAGCACATGCCACTTCCACTGTATGGCTTTCTAGGAAGCTGTATTCCTCAAGGCTCACTTAAGATAGGGCCAGGGATAAGAGGCAAGAAATAATCTTCCAGCAGGTGGGGTCAGACATGATGGAAAAGAGCAGACAAGTAAGTTCCACACAGAGAGCAGATTCAAGGTCTAATTGAGAAACTTTCAGTGCTGGTGAAACTTTATAATGCCTGCCCAGCTAGATTCTAGAAAACAGCCATAACAGTTTTTCTCATTCTTTCCTTTTCTGAGTGGGGATCTTAATTGTGGATATCTTGTCTGTACTCCACCACTGAATATTGGATGTTGGTTTGAGGAGGCAGGGGCAGGTACTCCTTAAGGAACCATAACTTGACCTGGCAGAAAGAATATAAATCACATAGAGATCCTGCACATTGATTTAGATGCAAAAACTGGATCATAATGTGGGTTTTTCTTCTTTGAGAAAAGGATTGAATATATTTCATGTTCTGCATGTAGGATCTGCACGGACATGTGATGGTCAGTGGAGAAAGTTTTGGGAGAGACTGCTAATCTCTACCGGAAACTTTCTTCTTTGTTCTTCCTGGGCCCCAACACGTTTTCTAGCTTCCTTTATGTCATGTGATTGAGATCTAGTCAAAGGAATGTGAACAGATGGGATGGGTCCCACTTTCAGGTGTGGCCAATCAAACATCTTGTGAGTAGTTCTTCATGCTGATATTATGGCCGAAATGACCAAAGTGACCTAAAGACCATTTGTCAAAGAAGGCAACACTATCATGAGCCTGAATTACTGTGCAGATTAGGAGTCCCCCAAATTCAAATGAGGAATATCTATCTCGTGAACAAGAATTATATTTCTGCCCTTTTTAAGCCATTAAACATTGAGTCTATTTAGTATCACACTAGCCTATGTCACCTAATAAAAAGGCAATATTAAAACATATCTTTCTAACCTTATGAAACATTGAAAAAAAGAAAAAAATATTTGGGAAACCAGACAGTAAAATCAAATTACTTAAAAATGGAAAAAATCAGGCTGTTCTCAGATTGTTGCACAGCAGAATTTGCTATTAACAAAACAATTCCTCTAAGACCTTAAGGAAAGGAAATACGTACCAAGAATTTTTATTCAGAAAAACTGTTAATCCAGTATAAAGACAAAAAATAGGGGCGGGCCGCGGTGGCTCAGCGGGCAAGAGTGCTTGCCTGCCGTGCCGGAGGACCCCGGTTCGATTCCCGGCCCCAGCCCATGTAAAAAACAAACAAACAAACAAAATATAATAAAAACAAGAAAATGTTTAAAAATGTTTCCCTTCCTTCCATCCTTCCTTCCTTCTCTGTCTTTCCTTCCTTTCCTCCCTCTCTCTTTAAAAAAAAAAAAAAAAATAAATAAATAAATAAATAAATAAATATATTGAATTTCCAAGAATTTAGGGGATATTTTTCTCTTCAGTCTTTCCTGAAGAAACTATGAGCGGATGAACTTTAGTTTCCTTAGTGATGAGAGTAATATTGTGGCAAATAGATTAACAATGAGAATTGGGTTTATTTAATTATAATTTATTGCAAAAAATAAACATGCCAAAGAAAAGCATCAATAATACTACACAAAGATATGCAATAAGATATCTCAATAAAGGTACAATAGTTGTGAATACCATGTCTTGTATAGAATAGAATCAGCATTCATAAAGCAAATGCTAGAGATTGATAAGGTGAAAGAGTGAGAAACACTAGTAATAAAAGTCTTGCATTCAACATTCTCAGTCTACAACTGTTCTAGTTTGTTAGCTGCCAGAATGCAATATACCATAAACAATGGGTTTTAAAAAGGGGAATTTAATAAGTTGCAAGTTAACAGCTTTTAGGCCATGGAAATATCCCAATTAAAGCAAGTCTATGAAATGTCCAATCTAAGGCATCCAGAGAAAGATACCTTGATTCAAGAAGGCTGATGAAGTTCAGGGTTTCTCTCTCAAGTGGAAAGGCACATGGCAAACACCATTAGTGTTTCTCTCTCAGCCGGAAGGGCATATGGCAAACATGGCGCTATCTGCTAGCTTCCTCTCCAGCTCCCTGGAAGGTGTTTTGCTTCTTCATCTCCAAAATTCGCTGGCCAGTGGACTCTCTGCTTTGTGGTTCTGTGGCATTCTGTCATCCTTCTCTGCTCTCTCTGAATCTCTTTTATAGGATTCCAATAAAGCAATCAAGACCCACCTAGAGTGGGTGGAGACACATCTCCACCTAATCCAGTTTAACAACCACTCTTGATTGAGTCACTTCTCCAAGGAGATGATCTAATTAAAGTTTCGAACATACAGTACTGAATAAGGATTAGAAGAAATGGCTGCCTTTACAAAATGGGATTAGAATTAAAACATGATTTTTCTAAGGTACATACATCCTTTCAAACCAGTACAATAACAAATCAAAGAGGCAAAAAAATCAAGTGGACAAAAATAAGAAAGGTACAGAAAATCTAATTATAGGGACAATTCATAAGGTAAATTTAATTGATATATATTGTATCTTAAAAATAGAGAATACACCTTCTTTTCAACTATGAACGGGATAGTCACAATAATGACCATATTTATAGGCCAGGAAGAAAACCTCAAAAATTATAATTAAGTAGAATAATATAGAAAGAATTGCTTGGTGTAAATCCAATAAAGTTAAAAATAATAAAACCAGGCAATCAAAAAGTCCCCATTGCATAGAAACATAGAAACTTTCTTTTAAGCAACTTCAAAACATGAAATAGAGTATATTGATAATGAAAATACTGCATAACACCACATAGGGTTTACAACTAGATTAAGTGTCAGAGGATAAGTCATAGCACTGTACTTATATTATTGAATAAGAAAGTATGAAAGTAAATGAGTTAAACATATAGCTAACAGATTAGAGAAAGACTAAAAGGAAAATAGAAATAAAGAATTGATGAAGGTAAAAGTAGAAATCAATAAATCATAAAACAGAAAAATGGTAAAAATTTGTGTATTGGGTTGGGGCTTGAAATATAAGCAATACAATAAACAAATGTCAACTAACGAGTCAAGAAAAAAGGGTGAACACACAAATATCCTGAATGAAAATGAGAGAAAATAACCTCAGTTGCAAATAGATAAATATATTGAACACATAAGAATTTAGGGGATATAAAATTAAATGAATCAAAGGAGTCTAGTTTGCTAATCTCCAGGGAAATATTTTGAAATGGTTTGTTTTCTAGGAAAATGCAATTTACCAAAACAGATCCTAGGAAAGAGAAAAAAATTGAAAGACTAGTTTATCATAGAAGAAATGAAGTTGAGGGTGCACGGGTGGTTCAGTGGTAGAATGCTTGCCTTTCACGCGGGAGACCTGGGTTTGATTCCCGGACCATGCACCCAACAAAAGAGAAGAAATGAAGTTGTCAAAGAGCTAATTCTCTAAAGAAGACTCTCCCCAGATAGTTTTATAGGGGTTAGACCCTTTGCTATTGAAATTGCTTGATAAGGAAGGAAGGGTTATAAACTCATCCTGTAGAGTACATTTAACATATAACATATATCCAACAAAGAGTAGCACAAAAAACAACATGCTAACACAATATTGACATAAGAAATCCAAAATAAATTATTAGCGAAGATAATCCCCTAATTATTAGCAAAGGTTATGTCAATTAAAAGAGGCTATTACAAGAATGTGAAGCTGGGTCTGCATTATAAAATATACCAATATAATTCAATTTAGTACTAAATCTGAGTCTTATGTTTATCTCCAAACTTACTGAAAAAGCAATGGCAAAAGTTAATGTAAGACAGTTATAAAAGACCACATTGTATGCTTCCATTTACATGAAATGTTCAGAATTAGCACATCTATAGATACAGAAGGCAGACTAGTAGCTGCCTCAGCCCTGAAGATGGCAGTGCGATGGGGATGGAGTTTCTTTTTGGAGTGGTGAAAATGTCTAAACAGAGACTGTGATGATGGTTGCACACTTTTGTACTCAAACAATGGAGTTACACACTTTAAATGGATGAATTGTATGGTATTTGAATATCTTTTTTTTGAATAATATCTTAAAGAAACCTTTTAAAAAGTCCATGCACATTCTTGATTTAAAACGTTAAATAAAATATCCTTAATGATTAAAAAATATACCTCTCAGGCGGTGCAACAGTGGGTCAGTGGCAGAACTCTCACCTGCCATGTCAGAGACCTGGGTTTGATTCCCGGAGCCTGTCCATGCCAATATATATAGATATGTATCTATCTCATCCTCAAAGCTAACATCAGTCTTCATGGGGATGCGGTAGTGTTTCTCCATAAACACTTGGAGCAAGGCAAGAATTTCCACTATCGGGGCTATTATTTAACACTATCTGGAGATACTAGGCAATTAGACAAAAGACAGAAATTAGGGGCATAAAGTTTGAAAAGAATGAGATGAAATCATCACTATTTGCAATGCTATTATTGTTGACATGGAAAACATAAAACAAGTCAAGAAAAACTATGAAAACAATAAAATTCAGGAAAGTGGATGGATATGAAATTAATACACATGTACCAATAGCTTTTCATATCTGCAAACTACAACCACTTAGAATATTCTGTTGAGGAAAAGGCATATTTTGCGTAGCAGCAGAAAAGATACAATAACTAATAGAGACAAGTAAAGTGCAAAATCTGCATGAGGAAAACCTTAAAAACTGTGTGGTACCAAAAAGACATAAAAAAGAGAAGGAAAGCCATAGCATGTTTTTTTTTCGTAGAGGAAAAATCGACATCATAAAGCTGTGCAATTTCCTTAAGTTGGTCTATGCACTTGATCCCAGGAAAAGTGCAAGTAGGAGGTTAAGAGGCTTTTTTTTTTGAGAGGTACTAAGGAAGTGCATATGGAAGCATAAACAAGCAGGGATTGCCAGGAAACTTCTGAAAATAAGAGTAATGGAAGAGACTTAGCCCCACTAGATATTAAGACATTTATTTTCAGGGTACATAGAAAGCTAGGGCAATGGAAAACAATGGAACATAAAGAATTAAACTCAGCTTGATGTCAGAATTAAATATATAATAAAAATGTGCTTGGACTCGTTGGGGAAAATGAATATTCAGGAAATATTTTTGGCAAATAAGGAGTCTTCTAGGGTGAAAAAAAAAGCCGATTACCACCTCATTCTTTATACCACAATAAAGTCTATGTTGCAAACAAAGACATATGAAATGTTTAGAGTAAACACTGGGGTTTTATGATAGCCTTGGCTTGGCAAAATTTTTATATGTCATAGCCAAAAAGGATGAACAAAATATTAATAAATTCTACTACATGGAAACAAAAACAAAGTCATAATCAAGAGGCAAATTGGGACAAGTATTCAAGATTCATATTAAAGAAAGTTTGCTTTCCTAATACGTAAGAGCTTCTATAAATCAACATAAGATTAACTTACTAGAAAAGCGAGCACAGTGTATGAACAAACAACAGTTCACACAAAATGAAAAACTAAACTAAAAAAGAGATGCTCAGTTTCCCTCCTGAAGAAGGATGCAAAACGAAACTGCACTGAGAATTTTCTGAGCCTTGGCAGAAATAGGAATTTCAAAGGAATGACAAAGTTTTAGCATTTTTGAATACATTTGGTTGGTAGGTGTAAGGAATCAGGTTGTCTTCATCGCTGATGGGAACATGACTTGTTGTAAACTCTTTGATGGGCACTTTTTCAATATACAAGTAAATATTAGTTTCTTCTGGGGAGGAGAACTGGATGTCTGAGAAATGGTGGAAGGGGAACTTCTCACATATGCTATGTTGTAACTTTAAACTTAAGAAAACCTTTTTATTGTCATAAATATACGACTCAAAATTTACCATTTTAACCACATTCAAGTGTACACAATTACATTACAGTAGTATTCATCACATTCAAAATATTGGGCTATCATCTGTGTATCTGTTATCTCTACTTTTTTATCACCTCAGACACAAAGTCCTCCCTCATCTGAACATTGTAAATGTATTACATGTTTTAACCAATCAAACCAAATCAGAGCAAAGTTTTAACCCAGGAATAAATTTGTTGATCATTTACCGTGGACCTGAATATTATTAGATCTAGTTATTATTCATATTAGTGATGGAAAATAAACCTACATTTATTGTGAATGGATATAATTGTGTTCCAAGCTCTCATTATGTTATCGCATTTAATCTTCACAATAGTTTCATGAGGTAGGTATTATTATTTCTATTTTAATAGTAGATGAAATGAGTATTTGGGAAAATCATTTTTCCATTTCCAAGTTAAGTAAAATATTTGTACTAATGTAATTAGATAATCAAAGATTAGAAGCCAACATCTATGAATCTATATATCCAGGTAAGGAATCTGTTATTTGGGCGAAGAAGTCAATATAGTACAAGATAGAACTTATTGTGAATATAGTTTCTTTACAAGACATAAAAATAAACATAAGCTTGGGTTATAGCTAGAGACAGTTGATTATGGGCAATTTTCTTATTTGAAGGACAAGCATTAGGGAGAATTATCAAGGGGAACCTTCCAAATTTTAGAGATAACACAGCAAGGGGAAGAGTGCATGAATTTTAGAGTCATAATAAATGTGAAATCAAATATTAGTTATAGGACGCACCAGCTTTGTGACCTGGGACAAGTTTACTTAACCTCTTTGTACTTCATTTTCCTCATCTCTAAAATCAGAAAAATGATCTCTAGCTCAAAGAGTTTTTCTAATGACTAAATGTAGAAAGCATCCAATAGATGCTACTGCCCTGTCGTAGAGCTTCCTCTAAGGATATATTACCGTGTCTCTCTGAATTGGTTCACACGTGGTGGTGGTTGGCATGGAAGTTGATAAACTCAATCACCTTGGGATGTCCACTTCATCTTTATGGTCAATGATGACCATGTGCCATCTTCTGGTGCAGGAGATGGGCTTCATCTTTAGTGTCAACATTAATTGTTTGACAGTGCAAGCTGGGGATGCTATGTTGAGAATAATTGCCAGGTGATCTCTGCGTTAGGTGGGTGGGTGTGTGGGGAAGCCATGATTCATTGTCAGTGACTTTCTTAGGAATCAGAAGAGGACATGCTACAGAGGTACTGTCTATTGACAGGGCCAAATGGAGCACAAGAATACACATCATGGATCTCTCTTCTCCTTCCTTGTCACCACCATTAAGCTACAGTTCTTATATTATTAGGATTAAAAATTGAAAAATATCATGGGATAAATTCATAACAGTCTTTGTTTATGGTCTATGAGTACCAGATACTTGTTTTTATTAAAATGGCAGTCAAGATTTGTTTGTCATAAAAGCAAATGTTTCAAAGGCAAAATCCAGGATAATGCTTGCTATAATGAATAATAAATCTCTCTCTCTTTCATGTACACACACACATATTCCCTTGCTCTCTCACTCTCAAACTACAATCATCCTTACAATTGTACTATTATTCCACCAGAACTTTAGAGACCATACCTATTTTCATATCTGGATTTAACTTTGAATTAAAGTCATGAAATAAATGGTTCATTATTATTATTAAATATAGCACATTTTAAAAAAACCGAAATACACCAGACCTTTATTTTTAGAGAAAACCATTCTTCAAAGCAGTCATATCAGAATGTTAGCTACGTATTCCGTTGATACTGTTACTGTTTAAATAATTTTCAGAGCTCTTGTTTGCAATCACCATCATTGCCTGTGGCACTTACTTTTGAATTTCCTCAATATTAACAGATCTTTGTCTGCAGATGGTGAATTACAATTGTGGGAATAGCTAGAAGTAATTTGGACCCAATTCTCATGGGAATAAAATATATGTTCAAGTTGAAATATATTTCAAAATTTCAAAGGAAAATTTGTTTGACTATAAAGTACCTAGATTGACTTTTGGCTACATTATTCATTGTCTTTTATATACATTATTTGTATATAAAATAAAAAAAAATAAAAAATGTGTTGAGTATTTGCACCCCTGCCAGAGTAGGTTCATGTGTTTTTCAGGCCCTTATTTTGTGTTTCCAACACCTGAATCAGCTTCAGGCCACTGGAAACAGGTTTGCCCAGGGCTCCCAAGCTCCGTTTTCAGATGTTCTGGAAGTTTTGTGGTGGAATGTGCTAAAGTCTAGCAGACATGTGTTTTGGTACTGACATTGTCACTGTGTAATATTGAGCAAGGTCATCTCGGGCAGCATGACCAGCTGCATTATATAATGCAGTAATATACCAGCATCTGCAAAATCAGGATTATAAAACACCTTGAAACAAGTTGTTAGAGTAAGCAAGATAAGAAAAATACTAAAACTCAGTGCCTGACATATAAATGCTTAACAAGTGTGAGTTCCTTGCTGCATTAAATTATTTTTAGAATATGAAAGAATGTAAAGAAATAATAATAAAATGTCTTCTTGTGCTTATCTGTTCTATCTTTGACTATCTCTGTTCTCCTATAAACTAGTCCTTTGTGGATATAGAGCCTATCAATTTGTGAATATTTTCTATGCCATTGATAACCTTCTTTCTCGACACCTTTTCCACCTCTAGTTGAATCATGAATGAATGAATCTGTGATTCTGGACCAGTCAATCTGAAGAGGAAAATCAGGGATGGCTGCTCACACCCAAATCTCTACTTTGAGGAGAAATACTCAGAGATTCCAAGACAGCTTTTTTTAATTGGGGTTTTGCTCTGTTGTAGAGGTGATATTGTCAGTAGGAAGTAAATGGTGCCTCACTTGAGAGCTCTACTATTCTCATTTTCCTTTGAGCCAGTGAACATGTTAATATGGTTTGCTTTTTGGGAAGCACCGCTTGGTGTTTCATCAACCTTACTTTGTACAGAAACATCTCAGCTTTTCTCCTTAAAGCAAAAGGTATATTCTTATTCTTCCAGTGAACTGATCTGCTGTTTAAATCTAGACTTGAAAGACCCTTAGTCCTTTGGGAAGAGGACGGTTTCTGCTAGTGCATCTGTTGGCAGTTTCAAGAAGTTGGATTGTCTACATGGCACAGATGACTGAGACCCCAGTTTTCAGAAGTGGAATCAGTTTTCTTCCTAGAGGTTGCTGTAGGAGGCTGGCAGCAGCATATGCTAAAGAATTATGGAAAAAAAAACTTCATTATCATAAAGCGTAAATAATTAGATCAAAGCTCCTTTGCAAGGATTCTAATGGCAAGCTATACTAAAGCTGCCACGAACCATTTGCAGCATAGCTTAGGGAGCCCCTCTAACACAGAAAATACAATAAAAAGTTTTTCTTGGAAGTTGCTAGAAAAATCAGAGTTAAACCATTAATTTTAGTCAAATCTCATCCATTGAAGGGGTTGCATTTCTTCAAGCACTGCCCTCTCCTCTCTCGCATGTATTATGCCTTACTGCATAGAACATAACTCAACCAATATGCTTTCAGTTAAAAAACTATTTTAAAAGATAAAGCAGTGATAAAATCTGATTTTGTATATCATTTTTATAATCATGCCTGAGGTTAACCATTTTAAAGGACCCATTTGCCTCTAAACCTGTAAGTTTTCTCTCTTGGGGGCAGCTCTGCAGTTCTAGCTTACTGTATAGTAATGCCAACAACATTTCTCAGTTTCTGGTCTCTGGGCCATCTGTCACAAAATCCCCAGATGCTAACAAAAAGGTTTGACTCTTGGGCCCTTCCTTCAGACATACTGTTAGAATATCCAGAGGAAATATTTTAAATCAATTTTAATTCTGGGCATAACACTCATTAGATGAGAAGAAGCAGTTTATGTCATCACGGTATTGAAATTGAACATAAATATTTGACATAATTGAAGGATTTTTGCTGATTAATAGGTTAATTTAGTCAATAATCATACACTGAGTGCTGGCTATGAACCAGGCAATAAGAAATTGAGAGTATTAGGTTCCAAGAAGGCCCAGAGACAAACTGATCACAGGTGAAGGAATGTATTTAGGTACCAGCATGGTGAGGGTCTGAAGTCAAACGTCAACCCACTGGAGAGAACAGTGGAGGATCTTTTATATTTGAGGGACTAGGCAGGGGGATAAGTGGGGTGAGGGTTTGGGGGGTGCAGGACAGGAAAGGACCTTCAGTCCTTGGCCTGGGGGAGAGAGGACCCTTGTTTTGACAGGAGAGGACCTTGAGGCATTGGCCCAGGTGACGGTGGGGAGTTTCTGAGCCAGGTGGGGTAGGGTGATTAGTGGAATGTTCCATGGCGTGGCCTCCATTATTTTGTTTCCTGTTGGGGGTCCGAACCTATCAAAGAGGTGAATATGACCGTGATCCCACTACTTAAGAATGAACAGTTGAATTGTTGGAGACAGATGACTAAACATATAACTGTAATTGAATGTAGTAATCCAGAACCACCCAACATTATTGCAAGGTTAAGGAGGGAGTGGGTTACTGCTTGGTGAGGTCGGCGAAAGGCTTCCCCGGGGTTGGGATTCAGAGAGCAAGGAAGGATTCGCTGATCAGAGGCAGTGGGAAAATTGTACCAAGTGGAAGGACTATTACATGGAAAAGATTTGGGTGCCAATTTTGGTTCACAGAGGCAAATTTAAAGTTCACCAGGATAGTACAAAGCCAGTGCCAGGGAGAGAGTAAAGAATCAATAAGGAGTGGTTATCTTTTAGAGAAACTTTCTAGGCTTCTTTACAATTATTAAGCAAAGTAATACTATAATGAAAATATTATTTGCAATTGTTCTAGGAATTCTGGTAAAAAATGAGCTAAGTTAGAAATAAGAGACCTAGAGTTAGACGAAGAGGCATTTGTGGATCAGGCATGTAGAGAAAAGGCCTTGCTCTAAGTTAGGGACTGTGAAAATGAAAACAAGAGGGTAAAGAGAAATGACACTTAGAAGCAAGAAACAGCAGCGCTTTATGGATTTTTTGTGGCATGACACATCCATGAAATTACCCTCTTCTCTATATTAATAGCACAGGACCCAACCATTATTTTTAAAGATGGGATTTCGTTCCTTTTTGGTTTCTTTCATTGCCACAAACACATAGTCCATCCCTGATGTAGTGATATTTTAAAACACTATAATCTTAGTAATACCTCTCCCAATATGTAACATATATGGAAATATCCTACCATTAAATTGTTGCTCATACCATAAGGGATTTAGGAAAACTAAATTCTACTGGTAATTATTTTGTATCCTGTAGCTTTATTAAGCCCGATAGTCTAGGACGTCAGGAAGACGTATGTGCTGCATTAATGGTCTATCACTTCTTAACAAGAGTTTAGCAATGAAGGGTGAAATTGCCAAGAAGCAATCTGTATGAATGATTGGGAAAGTGAGATAATGAAAACATGGTGTGGGAGTCTCCCTGACATCATGTATCAGTTGAGGATGTACACATCAAGTATTAAAAGTTTGAAAAGTGAATCTTTCAAAGGGAATTTCTTTTCCAGTTAGTGTAGGAAGAATAAAGATAGCCTAGCAAAGTATTCATAAAGACAAATTACATCGAAAGTTTCATTTATTTATTTATCTTTTTTTTTGCATGGGCAGACACCGGGAATTGAACCCGGGTCTCTGGCCTGGCAGGCGGGAACTCTGCCTGCTGAGCCACCGTGGCCCACCACAGAGGAGAACTATACAGAAATATAGATCCTAGAACAGAGGTCAGCAAACTGTGGCTTACAGGCCGAATCCATTCATGTGCCTTTTTTTTTTTTGTAAATCAAGTTCTACTGGAACATAGCCTCCCCCATTTGTTTACATATTATTTATGGCTGCTTTTGTGCTGCAACGATAGGATTGAATAGTTTCAACACAGATCTTTTGGCCTGTGAAACCTAAAATATTTATTACCTGGTCCTTCCCCAGACTATGCTCTAGAAAGAAAAATGTACTAGAAAAGTTGCAATCGTAATGTCAGGACAGCATAGAGGACGGCATTCTACTTACTCTCCCAGTGCCCTTGAAGATCCGCTTTTGCTCCTTCCAAGACCTAGACAGGAATTTCATGTCCTCTTCTGGTGTCCACCCAACCTGTGAACTTTAGGGTTTAGACCCCTTGTCCTCAAATTAGCTCTTTACTCTCAACTGCTTCCCTTCCACTCTTGCCTTGTACTCATTGACCATGTCACTGGTCTTCAAAAATGCCATGTTCATATCCACGTCAGTGGCCTACACACAGGAAAGCTCTTTCCTGTCGCTTCACATGGGGTGTTTCTTCTTATCCTTCAGTTCTCAATTTAAATGTTATCTGCTCCGAAAGGATTTTGCTGACCGCTCTATAGTATTGTCCTCTTCCCCATCACTCATTAATTCATTACTCTTTTTTTTCATTGCATGATTTGTCATCTGAAATTATTGCATCCAATTTTAAAATGCTTTACTTTCTATTTCCTCCATTAGAGCATCAGCTCTAATACCAGCATGTTTGACCCATAATGGGCCTCAGTATTTGTAAATGGTGGCTGTTGAAATACTCTTCTATATGGTAAAGCTGAAACTGTAATCCAGAGACAACAAGGGAGCCTAGATTTAGGTTCAGAAATTTACTTATCCTCATATAAATTAATGTGTGAAGAGGTTCATAATTTCACAGACATTTAAGCCCTAATTTTACTTGTGCAATACCCCAGAGAATCTCAACAAGCTTCCAACTGAAAATGACTGTCCTGGTGTAGTTTTTTACTAAAACTCCTAATACCCAGTATTATAAGCAAATACCCCAGACTTTCCTTAGCTCCAAGTTTTTGTTTAATTCTTGGGTTATCTTAGTAGCCATTTTTGGAAATGCCCATTTTTAGCTACAACATTAACCTGTGAATGAAAGTGGAGTTATATAAAGAGGGAACAGCCTCTTCAGTTATGACTAACTTTGTGTATTGATCTAACCATTCATACACAAAAGAATATACATCCTGGAAAGCCTCCTGAAACCAAAACTACTTCCTATTTAATCAGTGGTATCCTTCCTGGATTTCCAAGTAACTCTCCCTAGGAAAGAGAGCTCAATAACATTTGCTGCTTTAATTTTCAAATACATTTTATCTACTTACTGTTCTTAATTTTCTTCTATATTCTATCTACTGTAACTTACTGTTCTCATCAGTTAAGCAGAAATCTAGGTGGACAACTCTGTCAAAGAAAGAGCTCTTTGACTCCAATTAAGGAGATATGGCTTGGTAAAGCTCTAGTGGTTGGATAAATTTGATGAGGTAGATTTGGATATT
The DNA here is from genome assembly GCF_023851605.1 of Tamandua tetradactyla. Taxonomy (NCBI): domain Eukaryota; kingdom Metazoa; phylum Chordata; class Mammalia; order Pilosa; family Myrmecophagidae; genus Tamandua; species Tamandua tetradactyla. The sequence continues at coordinate 64,255,021 of NC_135344.1, forward strand.
GTTAACATTATTGGTATGGTTGAATAGTTGTGCTATAACACTGAATCAACCAAGAGAAAATTTGTGCCAGCTAGCTTCCTTTGCTCGAGATACTCAAAATGGAGTGCAGCATACAAAGCATTGCACTTTAATGAACCTGAACATTTTCAGCATTCATCAGGCCTAACTCAGGACAAAGCAGTGCTGTTTATGTAGAACTGTTGACTTATGAGACATGTGGGGCTCTGTGTGCTCAACTGTACAACCTGAGTCACTCTTTAATTAGTAGAAAGCTGGAGTACAATTTAGTACATTACTCCAATAGTGAATTAAATGACCCCCTTTTCTCTGGAAAAAAAAAATCTACCTCTTAATGTACCTAATTTATAATCAGGGTTGATTTTTAGCAGTGAAGAAAATATAGCACATTTCTATTCATTTAAAGCTGAAATAATGATTTTTTTTGCTCTGATTGGCATTTAGTAGATTTATGATGCTGTCTGCGTCATTCAGCCATTTCCATGTCCATGAGTACCAAAGTGGTGATGCCATAGCTATGCATACTTCCATTTGATTATTTGTTTCTGAACTGGACATTTTGATTAAGCCACCTTTCTTTATATTGCAAAATCTCTTTGTTTTAAGAAGGATGTTTGCTATGATTTATACTCTTTGAAAGTGACTAATCAGTGATGTTGCAGAGAAACATCATGTGGGAAAAATTACAGTGCAGCCATCAAGGAACTACAACCCCTGGAAACATCTGAGAAGCAGCATGGCAGCAACTGTGAAGAAATGTACCTTGGAGCCACAGCCAGAAACTTTCTACTGTTGGTCTGGGTTTTAAAACATTCACCTGTTGCAAGCCACAGTCAATACTGCTCAGGTAAGGAAGTACCCAAGAAGCTGATTTAATGACTGTAGGACTTAAAACTTATATTAGCAAGAGCACCCAAGATTATGTTCTAGTGAACGTTCAGTGCATGATAAACTGACTCATAAAAGTAAAAGGCACACTACAAAAAAAATGAAGTGTTGGGTCAGGTCATCTTCATAAATTTCTTGTGGGAGGTGAGTTTAGGGTGGGAAGGTCACCGATTGAGAATAACATTCTGGGATGAAGGAACATTGTGGGGTCAGCAGTGGTATTACAGGCTAATTGCTCAATTCCAAGTTACTTCCCCTCATGATCCTTTGCTCTCTGCTACAGAAAAGTAGCAATTTTGGCTTTTTATCCTTAATACTCTCCTAGAATATTTTCCTCAGACCATTGTGTTGCACATCAAAATTGCCCCATCTTAGAAATGTAGCTGAGAGTGATTAGGAGGAATTGTTCTCCCTCAGCACATTCTCCCCAACTAATGGAATTTCAGTAGTTTTAAAAGCTAGTGTGGCTTCCCTCCAACCTGTGTTTTAAATCCTTCATGGTCTTCCTCCCCTATGTTGGACCCTGGACACTTAGCCAAGGCTGGATGTAGGGTTTGTAGATGAAGGTGGTGAGCTTGGATTTTTAAAAATCTCTGTGTAATGAGAATGTAGTGCAGTGGCATTATGGTTTGGAATAGTTTTTAGCAGGTCATGAGTGCACATGGGGAGACCAGTTAAGCTGCTGCCATATACGAAGACAGAAATAATGGTGTTTGGAGGAAAGTGGGAGCGGTGAACATGGAAAATAGTGAATGGATTGGGGTAATAATTTACACATAGAGCCCACAAAACTTGCTGTCAAACTGAAGAAGTGTTTGGTGGTGCAAGAGAAAAAGCAAAATGGAGCTCAAAGAATTAGTTCAGGCTAGAGACACATATTTGAAAGTTATACATTTAAATGTTGATTTATATACATTGGAATTTAAAGTTATGGGAATGGATGAGATCACCTGGGGAGAGGAACTAGGGAAGATACAAAAAATGATTAATCCATGGTCTGAAGGAATGTATATGATATGTGTGTGTGTGTGTGTGTGTGTGTGTATATATATGTATATATATATAATTTTATTTCCAAAATTTTATCTCACTGTTTCAAAGCTTCATTTTTGCTCCTCTAACTGCAGATGATATATTTTCTGATAATGTGATTGAATTCATGGCCAAACATTGGTTTTCTTCCCACTTTACTTGTCTAAATTAAGTTAGCCTTAACTGATGGGAATGATTAACTCTCCCATTTTTCTCAGTGACGAGAAATGTTACCACTACCCTGTAAAGACATATTCAGCATATCTCCTAAATAAGATGCCCTAGAATCTTGTAGTAATTAGGTAGATTCTATGACTTCAAAAATATTTCATTTTCAATGATTATGGATTCTCTAGAAGAAAGAAATCATGAATCAGATTTTAAAAAAATTATTGATTCAGCCCGACATATTGGTACCTTTTCCTTCCAGTCCCGTGTTTGCAGGAATCTGCTCAAATAACGGTTGTCCTCATCTTGCCTGATACAGTTAATGAAAAATGAGTTCACCTAACAATGTACACAGAAGCAGTAGAAGGAAAAATAATAAGGTGGGGCTCATATTTTATAATCTCAAGAGATTTAAAAGTCTCTCTAAAAAATAAAAACATGCTATTTTTTACATGATTTTCAAGATTTTTAAGATGAATGGAGAGAATACCTTACCCTATCTTTTTTTTTTAATATCTTATTCACATACCATACAATCTGTCTAAAATATATAATCAATAGCTCTTGGTATAATCACAGAGTTGTGCATTCACCACCTTTTGAGGACATTTTTGTTGCTCTAAAAAGAAAAATTCCATTCCCCTTACACCTCCCCCCATTATTGACAGAACATTGGCAGAGTACTTTGTTACAACTGATGAAAGAGCATTGCAATGTTACTGTTAACTACAGTCCATAGTTTGCATTAGTTGTTTTATAGTCTCACTACTTAATGTTTTAGCGCTCGGGCAAGATGAGAGAAAACCAGCCATTTGAGAAACTTGAAAAGGAGAAAAAGAATTTTAATTTTCTACAAAGAAAAACACAGGGGGCTTACTTTTGCTGTTATCCCTCCTTACCACCCTCTGTACCCCTCACAATGCCAAGGAAATAAGAGTCCAAGGGAAGCCTAAAGGGCTGGTCAGACTATAGTCAATCCAAAGGAGAGATATAAGTGACACAAACCCCACTTGAAACAAACCTTGCTCTCTCCCATTCAGGGAGAAGAACTTGTGGATAATAAAGAAAAACCCATAATTCAAATACAGAGAAGAAGATATATATGGGTGGCGTTGGCTTTTTATCACAAGAAGCATATCTGAAACCTCAGTTCAATCTCAGAAAAAGAAGCGAGTTCTAGCTAACATTTCCCTCCCCACATCTCATCCACCCAATCTGCAACTATCATTGGTAAAAATGTGTTTTGCTAAGAGGACAGCAGCCTATTCCTGAAATCAAGAATGGCCATTGAGCTCCACCAATAAATATACTCTGATAATTCATTTAAGGTGAATTTATTGTAGCTTTCATTGATACAAGTACTGTTAAATTATTTCACAAAATACACATAGATTTCAAGAAATATTCCCTATTTCAATAAAGAATTGCTTTCATTTCAATAAAACTATGATGATATTCTTTTCCTATTTTGTTTTCAGAATTAACATAAACACACTTCATTTCTCTAAACCTTGAATTCTGTTACTGTTGCCTCTTTGAAAAGACTGTCAACGTGCTGCCCAGTGGTGAGAACTGGATTATCATCTTAAATCCATTCAGAGAGCCTATTACAGGAGTCCCATAATCATAATTCACGACCACTAATGGTCTTGTCTAGATAGGAACACTTGACCTACTACTCCTAATCCCATTGCTAATTCCTGGAGCCATAAACTGTCTAAAAGGTAGTATATTTAAAAACATAACTGAATGCCACCTTTCCCTATGTTAGTTCAAGCTATCTAGTCAGAAAGGGCTTCAGAATGCAAAATGTGTGCACAGTCAAAAACGACCCCTCCTTCATTGCACAGGATGTGTCAGACTGCAGACTTTCGGATTTACTGAAGTCCCTTATCCATTAGAGAAAAGCTAATTAGTCTTCTAAGTATTACCCAAGAAGTGGTTTGTTATCTACGCATACACAGGAATCTCAGAAACGCCCCTCTGCCATGTACAATGCCATTTAGTTCCCACTCGTATAGTTCAAGACTTGATAAAGTAGAATACTGTGGGAAAACTGTTTTTTTTTTTTCCCTTGCTATCGTGGCATTCAATTACCTCTGGCAGTGACCCTGCAAGTCCTGGTTGAATTCCTTGTGTCTTAATGCCATGCTCTTTATCACAGACAAGATGAATGAAAACACTGACCTTTACATTGGATATACTTCTCATTGTCTGCTGATGCACTCTCCTGGCCAGCTACCCTGTTTATACGAGTTAAACTTGATGATCAAAACACATCTCGATGTTCGGTATCCCTGGGACCTATTAAATGGCTAGTTAAGGTTGCTTGACATTGCTAAGTCTTGGAGGTTTATATTTTGTACCAGAAGATTATTTGAGATTTATTGAAATCAAATACGGCTTAGTTGGAAGAGTTAGAGCTAAAATTACATATCCCTGGTATGTCCTGGGAGAAGTACCTATTCTAGTTGAATTGACATCAGAATAATATATTCTGGTAACTTACAGACATCACACTTATGCCATTCATTTTTTTAGGAATAAGTAGTAAAGTTCATTAAAGAGAAGTTTATTAAAAAGAGAGAGTACACGTTGAAGGGTTAGCACGGATGTGCCCAAGGGAGGGACATGCACAGAGTGGAGTGGTCCAGCTTATTTTATAGGAAAGTTTTGTAGGTAACAGGTTTCCATAGTAACCCTTGAATACTAGGTGTCTTCTTTGTTCTAGGAGGAGATAGCTAGCACAATTCACATAGGTATGCTTTCAGATACCTAAAATTTATCTTTGGGCAAATGGTTAACAATCTTTATAACCCTATGCTTCCTATTATCAAGAAAGAGTTTGCTTTGAGCCCAGAATTTTACAAGCTTTTATGGTTTGGGGATGCTTCAATGGTTTGGGGGCTTTAGGGAAGTTTTTGTCCCAGGAAGTTTGCAGCTTTGTATTAGTTCTACTGGAGCTAGATAAGAAATAAAGGGCTTGTCTGTTAACCTTTCCAGAGCTGAATAGAAGACCAGGGACTTAGAGTTGTTCTATTTTATCCTGTTACAATCCCCCTCCACCACACAAAAGAGTTAAATCCCTTTAATGTTAAAGGGAGGCTAAGGCATGGATTTTTATATTTCCAGAGTTGAGAGAGTACATGTAAGAGCATGTGTAATTCTGACAATGTCAATGGAAAATGCAAAAACATTGTTATGTTACAATTCACTCCATCCCACCACTCTTACAGTCTTTCCACTACCTCTTCCACATAAGTCCCTGAGCATGGGAATGGGAGGTTACAAGTTCACAGCCTGCAATGCTGAGGAATGAGAAAACAATTGCATTTGGGGAAAGGTAAGTGTGCTGCGGCTCACTTAGAGCTGCTTTGCCCCCCCCGTTCATTTATTTTGTCATATAATGATGTCCCTGTCACACTTGTATGTGGACAGCTATCTATGTGCTGGTGTGTAGTTGAATCAGGCGTTCTGGTGCCCAGGATGCCACCTGTAGTAATTATCCACATTGAGCTGTTCCAAACACATGTCACCGATGGGCAGGCCCTGTTTAGATGTACTCTGACAATAGAGATAGCACATAGAACAGAGAGGGTATACCTATAGAATATTATTAGGTAGCTGCCATTTTGGGGAACATGGGTGATTGACAGTTATTATTTAATTGTTCCAATTAACTGAAGACACTGGAAGAATATTCCATGGGAGGTTACAGTTACTTGAAGCTGGAGCACATTTGCAAACTACTTAGTTAAAACAGAGGTTTAGTTTCTTTTTCTAGCATAACTAGGGTTGGTTAGTTAACAGGTAGGACATAATTTATATACCTGCCATGCTTCTTTTAAAAGTTTCTTTTTGTTGAAGATGAATTTTTGATTTGTAGTTTACTGCAGACGCTTTTAGAGAAGCATTAGAGCGAGACAAAGTAGTTGACAGGGAAATTTAATTATAACACTGAACATTTTTAATGTAATTTATAATATGTTAAATGAATTTAACTATTTTAGCACTTAATTTTTATAAAGTGAAAGAATATTTTTTTTGCAACTACTTTGGATAAAAAAAATCTTTTAGGGTTTGACCTTGAGAAAGCAAAATGTTAAAGGTAGTTATGTTTGAAACAATATTTGATTTCTTACTTAAAGGTGAGGAAAATACTTAGCTTTTTTTAAAAAAAGTGAGAAGTTTTGTTTTTGAACAAGTAATGTTATGCTGATGTTAACACAGACTACAAAAATTATTTTGACAAACTATAGACATTTGCTTTCTACAACATTACTTAAGGAAAACACTGTACTGAAGATGAAATAATAATTTAAGAAAACTGTCACTTTAACAGAAAACTAAGTTTTAGTTTTGCATTAGTATATTATAGACCCATCAAATTTTTCTTAACCTTGACTATAATTTTTCTTTTCATGAACTTTCTAAAACCTTCCTTCTCCATTTATGTTCTGTCTTACATTCTCCTCATTTGGTAAGAACCATTCATTTGACCTTGGGACAAAATTACACCATGTTTCCTTTAAATAGAAACATATTCTTTATATCCTTCATACTTTAATTACCAAAATAATTTTGGGAACTGTCTTCAAGCAAACATCTTACAACATACAATTCCTATCAAAATAAAACTTGTTAGAGTATACTTAATGCATTTTGAAACGGTAACAATTTTGCTATTTGCCACTTTGATGCATGCTCTTTACGTTTTGGTCTGGGTTTACATTTCAGTGGGTGGCACTGAGAGCTCAGCCTGGATTATTTCAGATGACAAAGAGTGCTTCCCTGGGGTGAAGACACACCCAACGTAAAGAACCTTTTAGAAGACAATTTGAGCCTTAGAGTGTGAAACTTGGTAACCTAATTCAGCTAGGAAAGTAAGGGTAGTAGTGGTGTAACTGGTAGAGGGTTCTCTTGTAGGACAGCATATCAATACATCATCAACATACAGGAGAAGGAGCTAGACTCCAATGCTAGCACATTCCCCAAAAAAGGCAAGAACTGTCTCTGAACCCTTGGGGTAGGACTGTCCCAGTGAGCTCGATTAGAATTGCTTCCCTGGGCCCTTGTCACTCACATAAAAACTGAGAGCCTGGGTGTAAGGTATGCTAAAGAAAGCATCTTTTAAATCAAGAGCTGAATACCACAGGGTGGAGTTTGGGATTTTTTGAGGAGGCTATAAGGGTTGGGTATTATAGGATGGAGGGGAATGACAAATTGGTTTATAACTTTAAGATCTTGCACTAATGGGTAGGACCCAGTTGATTTTTTAATTAGCAGAATGAAAGTGTTATAGGATGATCTGCAGGGGATGAGAAGTTCTGCTTTCAGGAATTTTGGATAAGAGGTTGAATACCTTTGATGTCCTCCTGCTTTAGGGGATACTGTTTTTTTTTTCTGGGAAGAAGCAGGTCTATTTTGTATTGAATTATAATAAGAGGGAAGTGAATTGTTTTCCCAGGCAAGTCTGTCTCCTGGACTTTAGGGTCCACCTGACTTTTTAACTCTGAGGGGAGGGACATTATAGTGCGCTTTCATTCTTAGTTAACACCATACTTAATGTTACAACATTTCCAGTGGGGCTTTCAGGTTCTTGCTTTAAGTTATGCCACTTTTAACTGTTATTATGAAAGTCTTTTTTTTTTTTCCTTTTCACATGGGCAGCCACCGGGAATCGAACCCAGGTCTCCAGTATGGCAAGTGAGAACTCTGCCACTGTGCCACCATGGCCTGCCCACAATGTCGTTTTAATGTGCATTTTTCTAATGGCTAATGATATTGAGTCCCATTTATGTGTGTATTTGCCATTATATATCTTCTTTGGTAAATTCTTTGTTCAAATATGTCTGTTTTTCTGGGGACGGGGTGGGTTAGGTTGTTTATTTTTTTCTTATTAGGTTGTGAGTGTTTTTTGTATCATCTAGATACCAGTTCGTTTCCACATATGTGTTTTGTAGTTATTTTCTCCCATTATGTAACTTGTCTTTTCATTTACTTAGCAATGTCTTTTGAAGAGTGGAAGTTTTACATTTTGATAAAGTCGAACTTATCAATTGTTCATGCTTGCTTTTTTGTCTTATCTAAGATATCTTTGCCTAACTCAGGATCACAAAAGTTTTCTCTTATGATTTCTTCTAGCTTTAGTCTTTACATTTTGGCTATGTTCCATTTTGGTGTAATTTCTGAAATGGTAAGAAGTATAGTTCAAGGTTCATCTTTTGCATGTTGTTATCCAATTATTTCCTCACCATTTGTTGAAAATGTATTATTTCTCTACTGAATTGCCTTGTAAAAATGAATTGAACATGAATATGTGTCTCTATTTCTGGATTTTATTTCTAAAATATTCTATTCTATTTCTCTATTCTATTCCATTAATCCATGTGCTTATCCTTTTAATATATTGTCTTTCACCAGTTAAAAACAATTTACATATTGAAAGAATAGTATTTTCAACTAATTGTGCTGGGATAGCTGATATACTCATGCAATAAAATGAAATTGGATCACTATCTCACACCATACAAAAAATTAACTCAAAATGGACTAAAGACTTAAATGATAGAATCTTAAAAATGGGGCTTTCTGTTTTCATAATTGGTTTTCTACTCTGACTAGACTCAGAGGCACTAATGACTCTGTAATAATCAAGATGGCACCAACAGACCATGGTGTGAGTTGGCAAAAGAGATACTCAAAATGTCACCGTTAGATTCTGCTAATTGTATGCTTATATGAAGCAAGGCTCTGGGTGAGAGCTTTGGCACCTTTATGGAATTCTTTGGAATTATGAGGTATAATGATGTTGGCTGGTTGTTTTTAGATATGCTGGATACAATGATGAAGGAAAACGATGAACTGAAGCTTTCAAATTTGAAGCTTGAGTGTCCTATGAACAATGTGAAAGTTTCCATGTGTGCCCTGAAAGAAAATCTTATTTCCTATGATTGCAACTAATCCTGTTTCACCAGAAGAAACTGAAATGGAATGCCCTGAGGTAATGGCTTGAAAGGCGCTTCTATTTTTTTTCATGATCCACCCCCTCCACCCCTCTTTTCTTCAAGACCTATAACTAGACTAAAGTCCCAACAGGCCCTGAAAGTGAGGTACAAAGTGTGACTCAAGAGGAGGTATGCTATATTCCAAAAGAACTGCAAGAGTTTCCAATCTATATATTCAGAAATATGTGTGGGAATGGATAGTAAAAGTATGGGATAATGGTGGAAGGAATATAAAATTGGATCAAACTGAACTTATTGATATGGACCCACTAAGCAGAAATTCTGCATTCAGTATTGTAGCTTGAGGGGTTAGAAAGGGCATTAATGGTTTGTTTGGATGGTTGGCCGAAACATGAATTCAAAGGTGGCTGACATTCTCAGACGTTAAAATGCAAGAACTGTCTTCGTATAATGTAGAGGAGGGGATCCAGAGACTTAGAGAGATTGGAATGTTAGAGTGAATTTATCAGGGAAGACCTGCTCACACACCCCACTCTTGGTACCAAGCTGTGTTAGTCAGGCTTCTCTAGAACAGATTCAATAGGAGATATCTGTAAATATGGGGTTTATAAAGGTATCTCCCACAGCCATGGGAATGGAAGAGTGCAAAACCTGCAGGGCAGACTGTGAAGCTGACAACTCCAATGAAGGGTCTAGACGAGCTCCATAAGAGAGCCTTGCTGACTAAAGAAGCAGTGAGAGAGCACCTCTTCTTCCTTAAGAGCTTCCAATTGATTGGAGTGTCTTGTTGTTGGGGACATGCCTTAGTTGATTGCAGATGTAATCAGCCACGGATACAATCAAGTAACTGATGATTTAATTCACCAGCCTTCCGGTTTATCAACCAGCCATAAAATATCCTTGCAGCAATGGTCAGGCCAGTGTTTGCCTGACCAGACAACTGGGCATAATCACTTGGCCAAGTTGACACCAGAACCTAATGATCACATAGAGCTAAAACCATAAAGCTCTTAAAAAAATACATAAAGGTAAATCTTCATATTGGGTTAGTAGGTAATGGTTTCTTAGATATATAAAAAAGCACAAATGACAAAAAATTGATTTGAGCTTCATCAAAATTAATAATTTTTATGATGTAAATGATATTATCAAAAAGAGAAAAGACAACCCACAGAATGGGAGAAAATATTTGCAAATTTTATATCTGATAAAGGACTTATATTCAGAATATATAAAAACTCTTTAGAGTTCAATAATAAAATGACAATACAAAAAATATGCAAAGAATCTGAATAGACATATCTCCAAAGACTGTATACAAGTGGCTGATAACTATATGAAAAGATACTCAAAATCATTAGTCATTAGGGAAGTCAGACTCAAAATCTCAAGGAGATATCATGTCACAACAATTAGGATGACCATAATGAAAAAAGAGATAAAAGTTTTAGTGAGGAGTTGGAGAAATTGTACCTTTGTACATTGCTGTGGGAATGTAAAAGGGTGCAGCCGCTTGGGAAAATAGTTTGACAAAGCGTAGTATTAGTATATGACCCAGCAATTCTCCTAGGTATATACCCAAGAGAAACGAAAACATATGTCTACTCAAAAGCTGAACATGAATATTAAGAGACACATTGTTCATAATAGTCAAAAAGTGAAAACAACTCAAATATCTATCAACTGATAAATAAATAGTATGTTGTATATCCATACACTGGAATATTCTTTGATGAAAAAAGGGATGAAGTACTGTTACTACATGAATAAACCTTGAAAACATTTCGGTAAATGAAAGAAACCTGTCATAAAAGATAATATATTGCATTATTCCATTTGTATGAAATACCCAGAACAGGCAAACCTATGGAGACGGAAAGTAGATTAGTGATTTCTGAGAGCTGGTGGGGGTGGGGTGGGGGGTGGGGCAGGAGGTGGTGAGGTGTGACTTCTAATGGGTGTGGGGTTTCTTTTAATGGAGATGAAGAAGTCCTAAAATTAAATTTTACTGATGGTTGCACAGCCCTACAAATGCTGACAGTGAATTGTAAACATTAAATGGATAAGTAATATAGTATGTAAATTATATCTCAATAAAACTGTTTATAAAAAAGTTTTTACAAAGTTATTATTGGAAGAAAATAGAAAGTAAGCATAAAAATTTATGTGCTGAAACTAGTCTGTATAAAGCAACCAGGAAGCAGAGAAAAATCGTTACATAGCACTTCATCTTGAATGAAATATCATTTAATAATGTATTTCAAATGAAAGAATACCACGAATCAGAAATTAACAAACAGAATAGAAATGGAGTTAAAACAGGAATATGTGGGGGGAAAAGCTGACTAAACACAAAAAAGAAATGAATGAAAAATAATCATTTTGTATACGAAGACTCTAAAAATAATTCCCTAGATATTTAATTATTCTTTTATGCAATTGTATATGGCGATTTTTAAAAATAATTATTTTCAATTTTTATTGGTATTTTTTAATGTAATTAACTTTTGTAGATCAACCTCATCTCCAGTGATGTTGCTAAATTCATTTATTAAATATAAAAGACATTATTTTTGATTCATTTATTAAATTAAAAACACCAATTATTTTGGATTTTCAGTGCACAGAATTATCCTGTTGGCAAATCCTGAGAGTTCTATTTCTTCTTCCACAAACCTCATGGATTTTGTTTCCTTTTTTGCCTTATGATACTATTTTGTCTCTAGCATTATATCGAAAGGAAGTGACAATACTGGGGGTTCTTGTCTGATTGCTAATCTTAGGGGAAAGTATTTTACTACATAATTATTTTTTTACATCCGATTTTGTTAAATATGCTTTTTCAGGTTTAGGAGTTTCTTATTCCTACTTTGCTGAGAGTTTTTGTCATAAAAGGATGCCATGGTTATGAAATGTTTTCCCAGCATTTTAAAAATTGATCACATAAATTTTCTCCTTTTTCTTTATTAAAGTGGTGAATTATATTGAATCTTAAGTGCTTTAAAATATTCTTCAATTCTTGGAATAAACCTACTGTGTAGTAAGGTATTTCCTTCCTACATATTACTGCATTTATTTGCTTTTTTTTTTTGTTAAGGAATTTTGCTGCTATGTTTTTATCAACTTTTTGTATCACAGTTTTGCTGTCTTTAAAAACAGTCAGGTTGTATTTTCTGTTCTTCTAGCTTATGAAAGATTTTGTGCAAAACTTGTATTATTTGTTTCTTAAATATTTAGATGAATTCACCGATGAAGACCAAGAATATTTTTGTTAGTAGGTATCTTAGTTTACAAGCTGCCGGGCTGCCAGAACTGGAATGGCTTTTAAAAGAGGGAATTTAATAAGTTACATGTTTACAGTTATAAGCCCACAGAAATGTCCAACTAAGGCATCCAGGGAAAGATACCTTAATTCAAGGAAGATCGATGGGTACAGAACACCTCTGTCAGCTGGGCAGTCACATGGCTGGCATCTGCTGCTCCTTTGCTCCTGGTTTCCATTGCTTTCAGTCTCTGTTCCTAAGGGGGTTCCGCACTCTGCTTCTCCAGGGCTTGCTTTCATCTCTTGGCTTCCCATGGCCCTCTCCAGGTTCTGGCTTGCTTAACATCTTATGGTAGTATCTGCTGGGCTCCAAACATCTCCAAGCATCTGTGTCTCTGTTGGCATTTGTGTCAGCTCTGCTCTGAAGTTCCTGTCAGTTCTGTTGTTTCTGAAGTTTCTCCAAAATGTATTCCCTTTTCAAGACTCTAGTAATCTAATAAGACCCACCTAGAATGGGTAGGGTCACATCTCCATCTAATCAAAAGAGGAGACCCACAACTGGGCGCATTACATCTCTGTGGAGAGAATCTAATCAAAAGTTTCCACCCTGAAATATTGAATCGGGATTAGAAGAAATGGCTGCCTCCGCAAGATTTTCAAGATTAAAACATGGCTTTGCTGGGACACAATATTTTCAAACCAGCACAGCAGGTTTAAATAATGTTCCATTTATTTAATAGAAATTGGGTTTTAAATATTATTTATTTCTTCTTTTGCACAGTTAAATATTTTATACTTTCTTTTTCTAAGAATTTGTCCTTTCCATTCAAATTGTCATGTATTGGCATGTGGATTTGTTCATAATGTCCTCTTGTGATATGTTTGATGTTTCTCAAGTGCAGTAGTCTTGTCTCCAGTTTTATTCTTGCTATTGGTGGTTTGTGCTTTCAACCATTTTTCCTTGATTGACTTCAGTAGAGGTTTATTGAGTAATAAATGGCTTCAACAATTTCTGATTTTTTCTACTTTACTATCCATTTTCTATTTTATTGTTGTCTGCTCTTATTATTATTATTTTATTCCTACTACTTTTTTGGTTTTGATATACTTTTTTAGCTTCTTGAGCTAGAAAAACCTCATCCTTCTATACATGATCACCTTCTCTTTTTCCATCCAAATTTTAAGATACCAAACCCTATACTTTCCTACATCTTCTACAAAGCTTCTACTGACAGCCTGATGGCTACTAATATCTCTAGGCTATGTCCCCCACATTATAAGTGACTGGTGCAACAAGTGGCAGGTGGGGGCAGTCCTCAAATATTTGTTTCCACATCAGTAGTATCTAGGAAGGGTAGGCTATCTCAAGCAAATTGTCTCTATAATAGTTTGATTATGTGAATATGGCTTCTTAATATGGATGGGAGACCTCTCAGGAAAGGGTGGAGTTTTGTACCTTTGATCATCTTTGAGATTTATCCATAAGTTAAAATGAGAACTCTGTGGACAATACTTGGCTCTCATATACTAGTGGCTGAGACTATGGAAGTATAGTCTGCCCAATCAGCCTAGGTTTATTTTAACCCAGCTAATAATAATGACTAATGTAATCTTTGATGTCCCTCAGCCAATCAGGATGTATCATCTTAATATTTAAAGATGAAAAACCAAACTGTATATTCATAAGAAAAAATATAGAGAAATTAGTACATTTACTAGAGTAATGAGCTCAGAAGGAAATAAATACATCAATAGTACCTCTGATATATGATAAACCACAATGTGTAAAATCAAACAAACTTTTAGATGAAGATAATAAAGAATATATGATATTTGAATAAGAAGAATTACTTAAGCATGATATAAATGTAAGAGCCAAGATCTAAGATCCATGAAGAAAACTTTATAGATTGGATTTTACTAAAATTGACTCATGTACAACAAAAAATATGTTATAAAAGTGAACAACAAGTAACTGTCTGTGAAAATACTTTTGCAACATTAATTAAAAAATAATTACTACACAGATTGTATAAAATAACTTTGACTTGATATTAAAAATGCAAACAATATAATAAAAAAGGATGAAAGGATACCCACATTAGAGGAGAAAACCGAAATGGCCAGTGACATGAAAAGATTATCAACTTCACTAATAGTTAGATAGTTATATATTATAACAATTATGAGGATGCTTTTATCCCCAAACTCCAGATTGGCAAAATCAACAATTTGTCAGTACTATAGATGTAAAGAAATGAGAGTTCTCAAATATTGTGAATTAAGGTGGAAATTGCTACCATCCTTTGGAAAGTATCTATATATTCAAGGAGACAAGTTGGATAGAACCTTAAGTTTTAAATTTAAAATACTGAAAATAATACAAATCTCTATAAGGAAGGGATATCATCATATAATGGAATCCTATAGTGCTGTTAATGGGAGTGAACAAGTTCTATGGACAGCTTTTATGTTTTTACTATATACAGTATATTTAAAAGACGACATCTACGTGGCCATTTATACTTTTACTGAAGACAATTTTCAAAAAATATTGCAAAAATTATTCAAAGAACATCGTCTGGGGTTGGAAAGAAGTGGAACTTGGGAGAAAAACAAAGAAGAGCTTTAATTTTACCCATAATTTGGAGTAAAAATGATGAAATCTTAAGAGTGCTTGATTCTAGGGTGGCAGGGTTCCTGATTTGTTATATTGTTTCCTGTAATTTTTTTTAACAAACAATAGTAACCTAAAAAATTTCAAATATAGCCTACTAATGAATTTTTATAGAATTTATGGTAGAGCCATCATTGGCAGCTACATCTAAAAGACTAAACTTCCAAATCATAATGGGAAATTTCAGATACCTGGAAGTCTCTTATTAAAGTTCTACCCTCTCATTTGGGGAATGTGGTAAACTCTCAAGGCTGTACTAAATCTATACACCTTTAACTGTCTGAATCACTGGGGAAAGCCCTACTCCCGGAGGCTGTGGGGGAAAGCTCTGTAATGGTAGCGACAACACCCAGCTACGAAATACTAAAAATCTAAAATTGAAGAGGTCTGTCGTTCTATTCATGGAGCACATTTGTGTGACTCTTTCAAAGCTCACTGACCATGTCCAAATTTAGGTGTAACAGAGTCATAATTTCAGAATATCTCTTTACATCCTATTCTCCCAATCATCTGGGGCCTTGGCCAGCAGTCTTTACAAAATTACAGCCAAAGGGAGGGAAAGGTGAAGAACATCTAGAGAAGGGAGGATGTGACGTAGGGGTGGTTTCTGTAGGACAGAAATGCTTCTGGTGCTGAATTGGAGGTGGCAGTATAAAAGATGATAGTTAAAATGTCCTCATAGATTTGGGCACTTTTCATATTTGATGAATGAAGCCCTTTCACTCTTCTGAGTAGCCTGGCGAGAAGCGGCTGTTTGGCTGGGGTGCTGTGGCAGAGCTTCTCCTCCCACTTATCACCACTTGTAGGAGTTCGGTTCAGGTGTCAACTTGGCCAGGTGATGATGCCCTGTTGTTCTGCTGCTGTGGATTTAAATAATCAGTATGTGAAATTCATCTATGGCTGATTTATTTGAGGTTGGCTAAGGGAAGTGCCTTCCACAATGAGTGAAGTTTAATTTTTTAGCTGGAGGCTTAAAAGAGAGAGGTCAGAAGAGAGCTCAGCAGCTTAGCATATGTCATCTCAGCACTCGAAGCTCGGCCCAGATGTTTGAAGACATGAAAATGAATCACCCCAGGGAAAGCTGTTGGAACCCAGAAGCCAGGAGAGAAAGCTGGCAGACGTTGCCGTGTGCCTTCCCATGTAACAGAGAACCTCAGATTAAAGCTAGCTGCCTTTCCTCTGAAGAACTGTGTATTTTTTAAACTGCATAAATTCCCCCTATGAAAAGCCAATCTATCTCTGGTGTGTTTCAGAGACACCCTCCCAATGATAGCTGGAAATCCCCAGTAGGGGTGGAAGATTAGCTCCATGCTGGGCCCAGTAGCCAGCAGGTAGAGGGGAGCTGCTTGCTGATTCACCCTGCTGTGTTGCTGAAGGGTGAAAGGTGAAGGAAACTTAGCTGCCCTCTGGGTCTGACTGAGTTGGGTCAAGAAGACAGAATGACTGTTGACTATTCCACCTGGAACCAGTTCACAGTCCCCCGAGTTGATGCTGAGTAGGGGCAGTTCAGGCCCCCACTGCATCTCACTGACCCTGGGGGTGGGGTGAAGTGGGGTGCACGCTAGTCTTGACTGCAATGCCCTGGTTAGTTTCTTGAGGTCAGGAGGACGGGGTAGGCTTACCTTTTCTGGACCATTTGGCTCCTCACTGTATTGGTGTGTGTGCATGTGTGTGTGTGTGTGTGTGTGTGCCTGGTCTGTGTGTATGGTGTATGTAGTATGAGTGTGATGTGTATGTGGTATATGTGGTGTGTGTCTCTGTGTATGTCGTGTGTGTGTGTATGTCTAGTCTGTGTTTACACGTGGTGTGTATGGTGTATATGTGCAGTGTATGTGGTGTATATATGATCTGTGTGTGTTTGGAGTGTATATCTGGTCTGCGTGTATATGTCTATGATGTGTGTGGTATGTGTGTGGTGTCCATAGTGTGTGTGTCTCTGTGTATGTGATGCGTGTGTGTGTGTGTTGTATGTGTGGTCTGCTATGTATGATGCGTATGGTATGTATGTTGTGTGTGTGCTGTGTGTGATTGATTTGCGTGTGGTGTGTGTGGTGTGTGTTATCTGCATGTGTGTTGTCTAAGTGTGCTTGGGGTGGTGTGTATGTTGTCTGGTTTGTGTGTATGCTTGGTGTGTGTGGTGTCTGTGATTGCTCTGTGTACAGGAATGGTATGCGTGTGGGATGTGTGTGTGTGTCATCTGTGTGTATGTGTGTTGTGTATGGGATATATATGTCAGGTCTGTGTGTAGGGATGTGTGTGTGTGTGTGTGAGCAAAAGTACACATACCTATATGCATATTCTTTCTTACCTTTGTTAGGACCAGACTCAAAACTTGACCCAGGGACACAGGAGCCATGCTTTCTTCTTTCAGGGCACTGGCCCTCCCCTCAGCCTGAGGGAAAGACTAACTGACTACAGTTAGTCACTGTTACTATTGCTTACCGATGCATTTCTGAGGCATGAGATCCTTTCCTTCAATCACTGCAGATTGGCTTTATTAAAGTTTTTTTTTGCCAGAGGATTTGTTTGTTGCTAGCGCTATCACCATAGTAACAAAATAATGGCAATATCTGTAATAAAGGGTCTGACTCCATTTTTTATGCTTGCAGACACTGTTCTAGCTATATCCCTCCTTTTTCCCCTCTTGCCCACAACTGGGCAAGAGAGCCTGCATTATACTTCCTTTGGTGTGGGTGAGAAGTTCAAACCATGTCAGTCCCTGGTGCCGGTGGAAACTCTCTACCCCCTAACCACAATGAAACCCAAAGCCAGTATTCTGCAAAGCTGTGTTCCTTACTGGGGGCTCTAGGAAAGAATCCATTTCCTTGACTTCTTCTTCTTTTAGAGACCATTCACATTCTTTGGCTTATGGCCTCTTCTTCTATCTTCAAAGCCAGCAGAGTGTCTAATCCTCACCTAGCATCACTCTGACCTCCTTTTTTTTGTTTTTTTTTTGCCTTCCTCTTGCTCTTTTAAGGACTCCTGTGATTTTATTGGTACATTTGGATATGCCAGGACGCTCCTTTCATTTTGAGATCAGCTGATTAACAACCTTAATTTTACTTTACCATGTAAGGTAACATAGTCATGGGTTCCAGGGATTAAGATGTGGGCATTTTTGGTGGCCATCATCTGCCTTCTGCAGTTGGAGAAAGAAATGCTATTTTCAAATTATTTGGAAGTACTTCTGTGAACTCTATATAAATGTAAGATCCAGAAAAGAAAATGCCAGCATTATTTTGAAATACATTAGACACCTAATTTTCCATTTCATGCTTGTTTACCTCATTTCTAGATTATTATGTAGCCCCCTAATAAAAGGAAGGTGAAAGTTCCTTTATCTTTTTTATTTTTCCTGCATGGGAAGGCACTGGGAATAGAACCTGGGTCTCTGGCATGGCAGGCAAGAATTCCTGTATCTTTTGATTTGTCAGTTTTTGGCCTGTCGTTTTGAGGAAGACCTTTGGAGAGAACTAATGTTATAAAAAAATAATTAATAGATTCAGTTTGTTCTTCTAACAGGGTCAGTAGCTTGAAAACAACTCCTTTTGTATTTGGAAAATATGAAACTTTATCGCATGGAGGTTGTGCCTTTTTTAAAGCAGAAGAATTTGGTCATTTTAACAGAATAAGAACGAACTGGACTAACAGTTTCATATGAGGGGAAGACTAATACTCTTCTTCCTTTCAACAGTGACTAAAAAGATTAAATTAATTTTATTCTTTCATTAGAAAATAAGATACATTTTGAAGAAGCTTCCAAATTTTGTGTAGTTGTCCTCAGATACACTTTGAAAGGCTTGGGAATCTTGTGCTCTACTAGATTACTTTGCTATGGCTTTGCTAGCTCTTTGGCTAGGAAAGGCTTCAATAATTAAAGGGGTAATTACTCTAATATGGGCCATAACTTTTATGTCTGCTTCTGGTTTCCACTTAAGGGTCGTGGAGGTGGGGGGAGGGGTAGAGCTGCTGGCCAGTGGTCCTGCTCAACAGATATTGTGTTGGAGAGACCTGTTTTTTGTTTTGTTTTGTTTTTGCTCTCTGTTAAACAAAGCATTCTTAAAGTCATTTTCTTTGGCAATTGTATTTCTTTTACAGTTTCCTTGGTGATGGAAAGCATGAAATTCATTGTTGCTTTTTACCTCATGTTATCCATCAACACTGCTCTTGCCCTTTCTCCCATTGCTTTATTTCATTATCGTTGCTGTTTTAAAATAGGACCTGCTTCTGTGTGCATGCAGGCCAAGACTGTTTTAAGCAATTAAAGTGGGAATCATTGCAGCCTGGAAAATGACTTTGATTCTTTCCTTCCTGCATAACTTATTCTGTGGCAGGTAGCTTAGGAATCCAAAAACAGGTACAAAATCATGATAGAATTTCCTGTGCCACTTCTCCAGATCTGAAACCGCCCCTGTAAATGTTTATTGCTTGCAAATTCAACTGTCTAGGTTACATACAAATGAACATAATAAGTTTTTATTTCCCATGGTGCTACACCAACAGCTACATTCAGCTTCTAATAGTCTGCAATTCAGTAATAATAGCTTGGTTCAGTTTAGTTTATTGAAGACATAAAAATACTTGGCAGACAGAGGCTGGAATGAGTGGTTTAAGAGAACACGATTCCAACAGGGACCACAGGACCTGCATCTTGAACATGGGTGTACCCAGCACTTATTCAATATGATGGATTCATTTAGTAAAAAGCGGCATCCCATAAACATGATTTATATAATTACTGAGGGAGGAATTCAATCTTCTGTTATATATAAAGGAACCTCAGATTTTTGTTGAACATATATTTCCTTTTTTTTAAACATTATTTCATTGTGAAATACATACACAAAAAAGCAATAAGTTTCAAAGTACATTTTAACAAGTTGTTATAGAACAGATTTCAAAGTTTGATATGGGTTACAGTTCCACCATTTTAGATTTTTCCTTCTAGTTGCTCCAAGACACTGGAGACTAAAAAGAATGATCAGAATAATGATTCTGCAGTCATACTCATTTATTAAATCCTAACTGCTCTGCTATAACTCTTCCTTTTCCTTTGATCCTTCTCCCAGTCTTTAGGGATATTTGGGTTATGCCCCATCTATTTTTTCATGTTGAAAAGGGGTGTCAATAAGATGGGATGGGGGATGGAACTGGTTCATGTTCTTGGAGGAACTGGCCCCTCTGGGTTTCAGTACTTACCTGGCCTAGGAACCATCATAAACTTTAGGTTTCTGAAGAGTAAACTTAGGGTGTGCAACATTTGTAGGATCTTAATAAAGCCCTGGGTATTCCTTAGGTTAAGAGGAATGAGTTATTTGGGGTTTGGCAAACTGTGGCTATTAGTAATATCTAGCCGAAGTTTGCGATTTTAAGGGTAGCCTCCAGAATAGCCTCTTGACTCCATTTGAACTCTCTTAGCCACTGATACCTTATCTTGCTACACTTCTTTTCCCATTTTTTATCAGGAGGGTATATTGATCCCATAGTGCAGGGCCAGGCTCATCCCTGGGAGTCATGTCCCACACTGCCAGCGAGGTTTATACCCCTGGACATCATGTCCCCTGTAGTGGTGAGGGTAATGATTTTACTTGCAGAGTTGGAAAGAGAAAGGCCACATCTGAGCAACAAAAGATGTTCTCTAGAAGTGACTCTTAGGCAAAATTATAGGTGCTTAGTATCTCCGCTACAGAAAGAAATTTCATAAGAGCAAGCCTCAAGATCAAGGGCTTGGCTTATTAACTTGGGAGTCCTGAGTATTTGAGAGAGTATCTGAGGTTCCCAGGTGGGGGAGTTAAATAGCTCCTTTTTTATCTCCAGTCCATCAAGAGATTTTGCCAATACTTTTTAATTATTTGCCCAACATATTCTGGAAGGTATCCAAGTATTAAGCTATACAAAATTACAAGCCCTTTTTTCCATTCTGGGCCCTATGTATTTGGGTCGTTTTAAGTGAACTATCCAGACTGATTGAGTTAGATTATGTGCTATAGAAAACTTAGGTTTTGAACAAAA
Source organism: Tamandua tetradactyla (assembly GCF_023851605.1). Classification (NCBI taxonomy): domain Eukaryota; kingdom Metazoa; phylum Chordata; class Mammalia; order Pilosa; family Myrmecophagidae; genus Tamandua; species Tamandua tetradactyla. Next base: position 64,276,046 of record NC_135344.1, read on the forward strand.
TAAAGCTCTCTTCTTTTGGTATCAAATAGTAGGTGAAGTTCTAAAATATTTTACCCTGTATTCTGATTTACCTTGTTGAAGACCAATTGACTTGGTGGTCTATTTCCACACTCTTAATTCAATTCCATTGATCAATGTGTCTATCTTTGTGTAGGTACCATGCTGTTTGACCACTGTGGTTTTATAATAAGCTTTAAAATCAGGAAGTGTTAGTCGTCCCACTTTGTTATTCTTTTGAGAATATTTTTTTGCTATTCAAGATCTCTTTCCAATCCAAAAAAATTTGATAACTAGCTTTTCCTAGCCTTCAAAGTAGATTATTGGAATCTTGATTTGTGTTGCATCGAATCTGAAGATCAATTTGGTAGAACTGACATCTTCACATTTAACCTTCCTAGCCATGAGCACACTATGTCTTCACATGTGCAGGAGTGGGGTGGGGTAGAGGTGCCCGCTTCTGCAGGGCAGAGGCCGTTTGGCGCAGATGTGCCTGAAAATACCTGCCAGGTGTGGGAGAAGGGCGGTTGTGCCTGGGGTGGGTCAAGGGTGTGCACGTGTGTGGTGGCTGGGGTGTGGAGTGCAGGGGTCAGGAGATCCGTGCATGGATACGTGGGTGCCCAGCAGGGAGGTTGTGGCTGTGCCAGTGAGTGGGTCTGGGGGCAGGGTCATGGTGCGCGAGGGTCTGAGGGGCATGACCTGGTGTACACGTGCACAGAGCTCAGGGCAGTGGGCTGCGATGGTGCCTATGTAGGCTAGGGGCGGGTGTCTGCCCAGAGCTGGGGGTGGGGTGGGGTGGGGGGAGAATGCTGTGAATGGGAGCATGCACGCGCGTGTGTCTGGAGAGCCCGATGCTGATGTGCGTGTGCACAGAGCTCAGGGGGTTGCTGGGGTGGGGGTGGGGGGTTGAGCGACTGTATGGTCTGGGCGACCGTGTAGCCTGGGTATGAAAGTTGAGTGCCTGCGGCCTGGATGGGCAGGGGACTGCCTGCAGGGAGAAGGGAGGTAGAGATGGGGGTCAAGGGGCTGGCGGGTCTCTGGAGGGGTGGGGCGAGACTGTGCGGTTGCGCGGGAGAGGTGGGTCTGGTTGTGACAAGTTTGTGTGCATGTGCTGGGTGGGGGTTGTGGGACGTGAATGGTTGGGGATGGGGTCGCGGCGGGGTCCTTGGAGCGCAGTTGGAGTAGGGGGTGACGGGGTTCAGGTGCGTGAGGTGTGGGGGGAGTCACGGGTTGTAGCGGGGGCAGCACGCACGAGGGTAGCGCGTTGAAGGAACGCAACTTGGCTTACTTTTTTACACTCCTCAGGACTCCTGGACGCTATAGGCTTTTTGCACTGGCTGGCCGCTCTCCGATTCTCTGCATCTCAATTCTGCCTTTTCAACTAGGCCCTCCCCATGTGGTGTAGAAGACCCTCTCAGGTCACTTACACCCTGGAATAACTCTCCTTGTTGTTTTTCTGTCCCTCTCTAGCTGTTCTTTGGAGCAGGGGTGAACTCTACCTATCCTATTCTGTTATCTTCTTCTCTTACGATTTTAAAAATTTCCTCAGGATCCATATTAATGACCCCCACCTCTCATTTCTGATTTTGTTTATTTGCATCCATTCTCTTTTTTTCTCTGTCAGCCTAGCCAGGGGTCCATGAGTTTCATTGATTTTCTCAAAGAACCAATTTTTGGTTTTGTTGATTCTTTCTGTAGTTTTTGTTTGTTTGTTTTGTTCTTCAATTCACTTATTTCTGCTTTAATCTTTGTTATTTCTCTTCTTCTATTTGCTTTGGGGTTAGTTTGCAGTTCTTTCTGTTGTTCCTCCAGGTGACTAGTTAAGTTTTTGATTTTTGCTCTTTCTTTTTTTTTTTTTTTTAATATAGACATTTAAGGCCTGTATCATTTAAGAGGATATTATTTAATCTCCATATATTTGTGAAAGTTCTGGTTCTTTGGTGGTTATTGATTTCCACCTTCACTCCATTATGGTCGGAAGAAGTGCTTTGAATAATTTCAATCTTTTAAAATTTATTAAGACCTCTTTTGTGTCTCAGCATATGATCTGTTCTGGAGGACAGTCCATGAGCACTAGAGAAGAATGTGTATCCTGGGGTTTGGGGGTGTAATGATCTATGTATGTCTGTTAGGTCTAATTCATTTATCACATTGTTTAGATTCTCTATCTCCTTTTTGATCCTCTGTCTGGTTGTTCAACTTATGGGAGAGGGTAGTGTTTTTAAGTCTCCCACTATTATTGTTGATCTGTTTCTCTCTTCAGTTTTGCCAATGTTTGAAACTCCATGATTGGGAGCATAAACATTTATAATTGTTATTTCTTCTTGGTGACTTGTCCCTTTTATTAATATGTAGTATCCTTCCTTGTCTCTTATGACATCTTTACATTCAAAATCTATTTTGTCTGATATTAGTATAGCCACTCCTGCTTTCTTTGGTTACATCTTGCCTGAAACATCTTTTCCATCCTTTTGCTTTCAATCTATTTGTGTAATGGATCTAAGATGAGTCTTTTGTAGACAGCATATAGATGATTTGTATTTTTTAATTCATTTGGTCAATCTGTATCTTTTGATTGATGAATTTGGTCCATTAACATTCTAAGTTATTTCTGTAAAGGTAGTTCTTGAATCTACTGTCTTATCATCTGGTTTTGATTTGTCAGACCTATATATTCTTTTGCCTTTCTCTCTTTTTATCCTTTAAGGTACCATTTCTGATAGTCTTCAATGTGGTACCCTCTTCTAGACCTCCCCCTCCTGTCTTTTTTTCTCAGCTGACAAGAGTCCAAATAATTTTTTGTAGGGCATTTTTCTTGTTAACAGATTCTCTCAGCATTTGACTGTGTATGAAAATTTTAATCTCTCCCTCACTTTCTTTTAGTGTGTGTGTGCTATATGCATGGAGGTCACATTTCATTCTTTTTCCATGTGAGTATCCCATTCTTGCAGCACCATTTGTTGAATTTTTGTTTATTTTTTTCTTTCTTTGCATGCTTGTTTGTTTTTGAGGAGTGCATGGGCTGTGAATTGAGCCCAGGTTTCCTGTCTCTCACTTTTGAAGGACAGCTTAGCTAGATATAGAATTCTTGGCTGGAAGTATTTCTCTTTCAGAATTTTAAATATATCATACCACTGCCTTCTTACCTACATGATGCTTGTTAAGTAGTCTGAACTTAGTTTTATGTGGTTTCCCTTGTATGTGGTTAATTCCTTTTCTCTTGCTGCTTTCAGAACTTTCTGCATCACTTCAGTTTTTGAGAGTCTAATTAGTATGTGTCTTGAAATGGATCTATTTGGATTTATTCTACTTGTGCTTTATAGGGCTTCTTTGATTTGCATACTTAGGTCTTTTAAAAGGGTAGGGAAGTTTTACCCCATTATCTTCTCAACTAATCTTCCTAGTCCTTTACAATTCTCTTCTACTTCTGGGACACTGATGATTCTTGTATTTTTATACTTCATGTTGTCCATCATTTCTCTGAGATCCAATTCCAATTTTTCCATCATTTTTGCTATTTGTTCTTTTGTGTGCACAGATTTAGTTGTCCTCTTCTGTAGCTCACTTATTCTTTCTTCTGCTTCTTCAAATCTGCTGCTGTATGTCTCTAGTATATTTTAAATTTATGTACTGCACCTTTTATCTCTGTGGTATCTGCTGTTTTTTTAAAATTTATTCTTTCATATTTTTCTTTATGCTCTTTTAATGTTTTCTTCGTATCCTTTATGTCATTAGCCAATCCATAGCATTTTTAAGAGATTCGTATGACTATGTTTTCCCAAATTACTGTCACCTCCAGTAATTTGGTAATGTGGCTGGGCCATATCAGTCTATATCTTCACGTGCTTTGTGATTTTCTGTTGGCTTCAGGGCATTTGATTATCTTGATACAGTTATTTTTAAAGCTGATATCCCTCGCTTGTCTAAGGTTTTGTATTTGCTTGTGTTTGTGTTGAAGGTCTCCCTTTAGTCTTGGTTTGTCAGTAATTCCTCACCATACCAAGGCCCAGATCTCATGTGGGAGCTGCAACTCTACTTGAAGATCTGTTGAGAGCTAGGCAGATAGTTTGCAAACTGCATTTTCCACATCTTCCCAGCAGATGGTGCTCTTGGGAGCTCCTCTTCCCAATGGTGGCAGCCAGCTGAGCAGGATGGAGACCTGATGCGGTTCCAGCCAAGGCCTCTGGTCTTGGTGCATACTGAAAGCCATCAACCCTAGGTCTAGGTGGGGTGGGGTGGGAAGTGTGCAGTTTGGCAGAGAAATAGCTTGCGGGCCTGATGGATCTGGTGGTAGCTAGGCTCCTACTTGGGATGAGCTTGGGCCGTGGTACTGAGTATTTCAATTGTCCCTGCTCTAAGCTAACGTGGGAAAGCCTGACTATGCTGCTCAACTAAGCTCACTTCCTTGGCTGCTCCTCTCCACCATGCACACTTGAGAGCTCCGGGTCTGACCCTTCATCTTATACATGCCTGAGTACTCTAGGCCTCCATGAAAGGAAAGTGGGAGCAGGACCCAGTGAGTCTCTCTTGCCTGCCAATCATTAGATCGTATCTTCCCTTCTTTACAAAAGAAGCCCCCCCCCCCCCCCCCAGTCTCTGCCACACACCAGGCACCCACAGTGGCCTATCTTAGGGGCCAGGGGCAGGCACTGTGTACTGGCTGGAAGTTCTCAGTGTGCAGGCAAACCAAGTCTGCGGTTTTCTGAGTTCCTAATGGGAGCTCCCGGTTGAGGAGCTGAGAGGGAAGATCTCCCAAGCTAGAAGTGGAGGTCGGCTCCACTCCTTCAGAACCTGTTCTTTCCTGTGCACCACCGCTTGCCTCAGGTATAGTCATGGTGGGCACACTTACCCTGTTCTCTCCATCCCAATTTCTCACTTTTTCCTCCAGGATCTCCCTATAGCGTGAAGTCTCTCTCTACTCGCTTGCACCCAGGAACTGCTGCCCTGGTCGTTTTTCTGTAACTTCTCTCATTGTTCCATTGGATAGTCCATCTTATTCTACCATCTTTCTGGAAGTCTTTATATTACCTTTTTAATATATTTCTTTTGGCTGAAAATATTTCAGCTTCTCACTTTTCTCTGGAGAAAGCTCTTTATTTTTAAGCTTTAGAAATAAATGAAATAGAAAAACATCAGTTCCTTTACTTACTGACTGGCTTGAGGGCTTAGGCATTGCTACTATCAGAAAACACAGCCCTAATTGAAACAAAAAGAAGCAAAGTAAACCTGACAGACAAATAAAAGATCACACACTTAACTCAGCACAAGGAAAGTTTTAGTTGCAAAGCCACCTAAACCCAGATGCTCCTGGTGTCTATCCATGGCAGTCCCAGTCCTCCAGGAAAAATTCCTGGGCAGCTGCTAGACACAGAGCCAAGGGGTGCAGGACAGAGCCCTGCAGCTGATGAGACACAGATCAGGGCTGCAATAAAGCATCAGGGGTCTTGCCACAGTCATCAAATTGTTACCATCAGAAAACACGGTCCTAAGTAGTTGGGTCCACCTGATCTTCCATCTTTATCTTGGTGAGAAGGTGAGTTTATTGAGGATGCCTCATCAAGGAACTGGAGGAAAAACTTTCCAATGCCAGTTTGGAGTGGGAATGGTGTTTTGGGTTTTTGTAACCCCAAACAGACAAAGAAAGGCAAAGGTCCAGAAGAAAGCAGAAAACATTTAAAAATTAAGTAAAAGATTCATTAAAATCAAGTAATAGTTGCTTGCTTCATTTTGTTTGGTCAGCATATCCTGTTATCTGGGAGGCCTTTTGTTCTTTGTTGGCTATTCAGGCCTTTGGTCTTATCCTTTAGGAAGAGGACATTAGTTTACATGGTATTTCATTCCTGCAGGCAGAGCAAGGGAGGGTTTCTGGGAATAAAGAGTAAGTTTTCTTATACAGCAAACTGTTTAGACAAGGGCTTTTTATGCTTAAAATAATTCAAGGTTGCTTGAGTGAAGTGATTATGCTAAGCATATTTTTATTCATTGAAGACTATACTAAGCATTTTCCAACTGAAAGATTATATTGACTATTTTTTGTTTATCCAGTTATCGGCATTATAGATGTCTGCTATTCAAATAAAGAGCATCCTGAATTCAGTTCAAATATCTTAAAGCAATCAAAATTATTTTTGGTTATTTTAATTTTGATATGAAATTATTTGATTTCAAGTAAACAAAAATTATTTGGAAATAATTCTTATCAACAATGTATTTTTTTAGAAGTGAAAATTGAAAACTTCAGATGGGACAATATTCATTAAGCACATGATTCCATAATTAAACAGCAGAAAGTTTACAAAATGTTGGCAATGAAATCCACTTTGTTTTTATTCATTTTCTACATTAATGAAGTATAGTAACTCAGGATTTGGACTGAGAAGACCTAGTACCATTTGTACTAATTCCAACTATGCCACGCACTCGACTCTATGACTTTGGAAAGACTGTTAAATTCTCTGAACTTTGGTTTCTTTATTTAACAAATAAATAAGCATGTTAACATCTGCCTTATCTGCTACCACAGAGTGTTGTTGTAAGGATCAAATAGGATAATGCATTCAGAAGTGTAGGGTCAACAGTTGACTTTGGGAGCTCTTGATTACTGTGCAAAAATATGCCAGTTGCCATCAGTAAGCTATGGTCTATTCCATAACTCCGCACACTTTTCTGCCGGTCTGCCTTATTACTAATGACACAGTGTGCATGTTGTGATGACCCATTCGGATGACCTGTAGAAAAAAGTAGTCTTTCCCCCTTGCCATCAGAGGAAGAGTGGGGCAAGTGCAAAGAATCCGCGTTGAATACAGAGGCCTTTTGGTGTGAGATTTTGGGTAATCCATTGCAACTCTTTAAACCTCAGTCATCTCATCTGTAAAATATATGAATGAAACCCACACACATTGTCTTACAGGATTGTCTTCATCAGAAGGAGCAAGACTTCATATGGAAACCCTTTGGAGACTTAAATCATACAAATGCAAAATACTATGATTACTCTTATGTTTAGACATTGTAACCTTTAGCATTGATAAATGAAGCTAAGTAAAATGAAATTATTTCTTGATAAAAGTTAATGCTCTACTGGTGAATGGGATAATGCTTTCTGTTTGTTTTCTGTGAGAAATAGCTTTCAATATAATTGCAGTAAATAAAATTTACAATGCCTTTATAAATCTTTATTTAGTCAGAACCATGGCTATTTCACTTAGTGACCTTTTCTTTGAAAATGATGTGTCTCCCTTGTGAAAAAAAGACTTTTGGAATTTACAAACCAGCAATTGAATCATCACTCTTAAGAAAGCTCAAACAAAATGTTTTAGCAATAACCCAGATGTTTATTTAAGAAATTCCACCTGTGAAAATCCATATTTTCAAAATAGATTAGGTGGGGTAAGTATGGTGGTATAATGGCTTTACAAATTCATTCATTGCTTTTGAATATCTTTCAAAGATCTTTAACAATAGTGATATTATCTGGTAAAATATGAAGCAAGTGCATTGTAATAATTTGGAGTTAAAAATAAGGATTGTAGAAAAAACTTAGGGAGAAGAAGAGGCTATTTGCTTTCATTTTTAGGTAGATGGAAAGTTTTTACATGATGTGAAAGAATTTAAACTTACGGAAGTGTGTTGAAATCTTGAATATTGAAGTAATGTGAGAGTTTTATTTTGAATAATACAGACATGTGATCTATTTTAACCTGCCATAAAATTTACCTTTGGCATTCAAATATAATTATTATTTTTAAAAGTTATGAATTATGTGTCTTTAAATAAGGGGAAGCTTTTCCAAACAAGATACGATATTAGCCAAGTAATTGGGATATAATATCTCTATATTAGGATCTGTTACAATATACTTTGCTATAAGTTCAATTGTAATTTTGTTTTTGAAAATTTATTTGACTGTATAAACTTGGCAAAGCAGTAATAATTTTTGTTTTAGGCCTTAAAGAATTTTCTTCTGAAGTCTTTCTGTTCCTTAACTACATGCCTTTACAGCAACTAATATTCACAACTCTCACGGTTTTGTGAGTTGACCATGTTCAGCTGAGTGATTCTCACTCATGGTTTCTCATGTGGTTAGGATCAAATGGCAGCTAAGCTTGGAGTCATCTGAAAATTGCTCACATGTCTACTCCTAGGTCCCTGGAGAATGGTTGTGGCCCTGCTTGTCCTTGCAAGCTTCTCCTTCTGGCTATCTTGACTTCTCTACAACATGTTGGTATCAGGGTATTTGGATTTCTTATACAGAGGGAGAATTAAAGAATTTGTGGCATCTTTCTACATTGGTGTTTGGTGTTCTTCAAGTCAAATTGGTCAAGTTTGTCAATTGTGTTTTTCAGCTCTTCTATAATTTTATTGATTTTTTAAGAATCAGTTTGTTCTGTTAGCTATGGAAAGAGCAATGTAAAAATACCCCAATATTATTGAAGATATGTTTTTTCTGTGCTTAGTACACCAACTTTTCCATGATCTATTTTGAAACTGTGTTATTGGGTGCATCAGATTAAAATCATGGTATGTTCATTTTGGATACATTCTTTTATCATTATGAAAGTCTTTTTACTATTTCTAGCAATAGTTCTTGCTGTAAAACCTATTTTGTGTGATATTCATAGTACTAGACAAGATTCCTTTTGATAAGTGTTATATTTATTTTACTCTTTTACTTTAAAACTTTGTCTTTATAATTCATATATATCTCTTACAAGTAGTCTATACATATAAAAATATATATAAGCATATATATATGTGTGTGTGTGTGTATGTGTGTCTCCATTTTTATCTCTATGTCTACCTCTATTTCCCTCTCTCTCTTTAACCAGTATGTCAATCTTAGTTTTTTACCTGGAGTGTTTGGTCCATATCCAGTTAATGTACTTATGGATATAATTGGATTAATGTTTACAGTTTTACAATATAGTTTGTATTTGTGTCATCTGTTTAATTTTCTGTTTAACTTCTTTTGTATCTTCTTTTGCATGAATCATATTTTTATTACTTAATTTTCCTCTACTATTGACTTATTAGTTATGCATATATTATTATTATTTTAATGGTTACCCATGAGATTATAATATGCGTCATTGATTTAGTTGTCTAATATAAATTTATTACTTTTACTACTTTCCCAATATTGCTAGAAATTTAGAACCTTAAATATCTTTTTCTGCCTCCCATCTTTTGCCTTATTGTTTTCATGCATTTTAGTTATATGAATAATTTAAACTCCTAAATGCAATGCAATTATTATACATTCAACATTCTTTTATAATTTACCCACACAATTATCCTTTCAGAAATTTTTCATTCCCTCCTGCATTTTCAGGTTTCCTTCAAGGACTTTTTTCCCCAACATGAAGAACTCTTTGATTTTCTTGTTTGGTGAAAGCTGCTGGTGACAATTCTGTCAGAGTTTGTTTATCTGAAAACATTTTTATTTTAGCTCCATTTTTTAAACTTATTTTGGGGGGTGGGTATAGAGAAGTTCCAATTAGCTGTTACTTTCCTTCATCATTTTAAAGATGTCTTTTGATTGTCTTCTATTTCCATTGTTTCTTTTGGAAGACAGCCATTAATCTTGTTACTTCTTTGAAGGTAATGAATTTTTCCCTTTGACTGCTTTTAAGATATTCTGTCTGTGTATTCAGCAGTTTTACCATGATGTGCCTTGTGTGTGTGTTTGTGTGCGTGTGTGTGTTTATCCACTTGGGATTTACTGAGCTTTTCTATTATGAGTTTTGGTACTTTTCATCAGTTTTAAATATGCTTTTGTCTCTCCCTCTCTGTTCATATTTTGGGACTCTGTTCATACATATGTCCAATTTTTGGAGTGTGCCCCACATGTTTAATTTATCTTCTGATTTTTTTCCAATTCTTTTCTGGGTTTTAGTTCAGGTATTTTACTGTGACCTATTCTGTCTTTTGCTATGTTTGATATGTTGTTAAATTAATCAGTTGAACTCTACACTTAATATACTATGTATTTTTGTTGTTGTAGAATGCTTATTTGATTTATCAAATGAATTTAATTCATTGTTGACATTATTCATCCTTTTTCTAATTTTGTCTATATTTTTCACTAGTTTAAAAACATCTATTACTTTAGAAAAGCTTTAAATTTACAGAAAATGTACAAAGATAGTACAAGAGTTCCTATAAATACCACACCTAGTTTCCCCTATTGTGAATAGCTTATGTTAAGTAGGGACATTTGTCACAATTATGGATCAATATTGATATATTATTATTAAGTACAATCTAGTTCATACTTTTTCCAGATTTCCTAGCTTTCCCATAATGTGCTTTTCCTCTTTCAGGATCCTATCCAGGATTCTCTGTCACAATTAGTCATTTTGTCTAAGATCCTCTTGTCTGTAACAGTTTTTCAGGCTTTCCTTGTTTTTTGCTTACCGTGACAAGTTTTAAAGAATATCTCTATTTTTTAAACTCATATAAATCAATTATTTAAAAATTCTTATTTGGAATATAATCGGATCTGCTACCATTGCCAATTTTCTTTTTCATGGTTGGTCATATTTTATTGCTTACTCATATATCTAGTAATTTTTTACTATATTCTAGACATTGTGTATAACAGGTCCAGATGACCTTAATATCCACCAGATGACCTTATTATTTCCTCTGCTAGACAGATAAGGTAAGAGGTTGATCATCTAAAGCCCATTGGGGCTGAAGTAGATTTAAGAGGGAGTTAAAGTTATAGTTTATAGTTATAGTTTAAGTTGGGCTCAGTTTTTTTCTGTTTTTCTCTTAATTCATCAAGAAATTTCCTAGGCTTTTGATTATGTGCCTGAAAGTGCCTGAGTCTACCTTCCTGAAAGTCCACAGGAGATTCAACTCAATCCTTCACAGTTTCCCAGCAAGATCCCCAGACTCCAGCCTCATGCAGCAACGAAATATTGCAAATGTCTTGAGGGCTTGAGTGGGAGGCTGGACATTTGAAAGAGGAAGTTCCTTTCTCCCAACAGACCTCAGTAGCATAAGACTGTGGGAGATCTACTATGACTTTTAGAAGCTTTTGTTCTAATTCCCTTGCCTCCTACATGAACCCCACACCCAGCAAACATCTTTTTGGAAAACAGACAATGAATTTAAGGCCCCTCAAGTTTGTAATTTGTAATTCTACCTCCACATGACTACTAAGTTCTCTGTAGTTTTCTTTTCTCACCAGCATAGACTTTTTGTCTGAGCTAAACTGGATCCTCTGCCTATTCTTACAATTGCTAAATGCCCCTAGGTGATTGTAAACTCACTTTAGAAATGCTCTCTCCTCTCTGGAATTTTAATTTATCAGATTTTTCCAGTTATCCTCACAAGCACATGAATAGGTTATGACTTATGATACTTAACCTCGATATGGATGTATCCAGCCTACAGCATTTTGCTTGTGGGGACATATTAATCAAGATAAAATGTGTTCTTATTTAGCAATGCCATTTTCTTGCCAACTTCCTTTGTTAGGAATTATAATCGCTGAGTCATGGTGATTGGAGGTACTAATGAAGCAACTAGGAACATTACACTCCTACTAAAATTTCATACAGTAGGAAGATGGTCGTTAAGCTTTTTAATTGGTGCATAGTTTGTTTTTGTAAACTAGGAAATAGAAAATTCAGTATAAGAGAAAAAATCTTTCTCTTTATTTTAAAGTGGTCAAAGTACTCTGTTTCCAACCTCATTACAATTAGTCAATGATTGCCTTCTCAAGCATGTTCTGTAGCTCAATAGTTATTAGGAATTCCTACCACATTGGTAGAAGTTCAGGCATTGGTAAAAGATCAGTTCTTTTTTGGTGGTGGTCAGTTTCTATCATTTTCATCAACACTGTGTCAAGGTCTGCTAGCCAGGCATCAGAGTGAGGACATCATTTGTTTCTGCCTCTCTTTCCACTGTTCCTTTCTCCTGGCCTGGTTACTGGTGTAAGATAGGAGTTTAACAGACATTTATTGAATGAATAATTAAAAATAAATAAATTATAGTGTTATTGACAGAAATTTAAAAGTTCAGTGTGGCATAGAAGTGGTGACCTGGTTTAGGGAAAAGTGATAAATCACTTTACTGATGAGAGGAGAGCCACCATCAGTGATTGTGTTTGGAGGCTGTTACCTCATAGTTGGAAACATGTCATCCTACCTGGTTATTTGAAAGAAGCTACTTCTTACTTACTTTCTTTTTCTAACATGATGTGAGACAAAGATTACGGTCTTTGTCTTTGGGTAAACCCTGTTTTCCCATCAGATCTGCAAAAGCAAGGAAATCCTTGCTGTTGATTCCTGCCTGGGGCTGAGATGGCATCGGCCTTTTGAAGAACCCTCCATGGCTGGAAGCATGTAGTACCTTCTGACCAGGGTGCTATGGCACACATCTTTACTGTGTACCTTACTTAGGCTTGGAGTAGGTTTTCCTCTTAAAAATCTTAAAAATCACAGTCAATCAATTTGCTTTCCTAAATTGAATTAATTAAGCTTATAGCATTGAAAAACTAACAAATGTAATCTCCTTTTAAGACAGAAGTGGATTAGGCAATCATTTCTATTCCATCTCTCAAGCAGGTTTTCATTTAGTGTGTTTTTGCCTGCATACTGATTGTCAGAATTTGTACTAAAGCAAATAAGACACAACTCAAATGCATCAGATGCTTTTTTAAAAACAGCCTTTTATAAAGTTTTTTTTATTGCATATTGAAGTATGTATTCAAGTATGCCACAAATGTTATTTACTACCTTCTTTATAAAAATATTTTTTAAAAGAAGAGTGATTGATAATCCTGATAGAAATGATGATTTAGGAAAGCCTATGAATTTTATTTAGTTGAACCATTTACAAATGTGGAAATTAAAAATTAAGCATATTTGCATTTGCTAATATGATTTATCACAGGACAATAAGGAATTAGGTCTACCTAATTTACTGTTGGATTCTCTCCTCCATTGTCAGTTTCCAACTTTTCATCCCTTGCTTACATTATCCTATAAAATCTATTCATTGACCTGTCCATTTATATTCCTGACCATCTCTTTGGAGACCACCCATTTGATATATAATTTAGAATTACATTAAGCTATCACTATTTTTAAACAAAAACTATTAGAGTTTGGGCTAGCTGGTCTCCATAGATGGCCTGTCTTTTCAAAAAAATTTATTTATTAATTAAAAATAAAGAAACAAAATAAAACAACATATATAATCAGTAATTCACAATATCATCACTTAGTTGCATATTCATCATTTCTCAGAACATTTGCATTAATTCAGAAAAAGAAATAAAAAGACAATAGAAAAAGAAATAAAATGAACACAGGAAAGAAAAAAAAAGATTATACCTACTATACCCCTTACCCCTCGCTTTCATTGATCACTAGCATTTCAAACTAAATTTATTTTAGCATTTGTTCCCCCTATTATTTATTTTTATTCCATATGTTCTATTCCTTTGTTGACAAGGTAGATAAAACGAGCATTAGACACAAGGTTTTCACAATCACACAGTCACATTGTGACAGCTGTATCATTATTCAATCATCCTCAAGAAACATAGCTAGTGGAACACAGCTCTACATTTTCAGGCAGTTCCCTCCAGCCTCTCCATTACATCTTGAATAACAAGATGATATCTACTTGATGCATAAGAATAACCTCCAGGATAACCTCTCAACTCTGTTTGGACTCTCTCAGCAATTGACACTTTGTCTCATTTCCCTCTTCCCCCTTTTGGTTGAGAAGGTTTTCTCAATCCCTTGATGCTGAGTCTCAGCTCATTCTAGGGTTTTTCTCAATCCCTTGATGCTGAGTCTCTGCTCATTCCAAGATTTCTGTTCCACGTTGCCAGGAAGGTCCACACCCCAGGGAGTCATGTCCCATGCAGAGAGGGGGAGGGTGGTGAGACTGCTCGTTGTGTTGGCCAGAGAGAGAGGCCACATCTGAGCAACAAAAGAGGCTCTCTTGGGGGTGACTCTTAGGCCTAAATTTTACATAGGCTTGACCTATCCTTTGTGGGGTTAAGTTTCGTATGAACAAGCCCGAGGACTGGGGGCTCAGCCTATAGCTTTGGTTGTCCACACTGCTTGTGAGAATATCAAGAATTCAACTTGGGGAAGTTGAATTTCTCCCCGTTCTCACCACTCCCTGAAGGGGGCTTTGCAGATACTTTTCCACTCACTGATCGAATCACTCTGGGATTCATTGGGGCATCACTCTGGACGAACCAGCAAATAGATGGCCTGTCTTGATTTATGTTCTTGTGTAGCCCTTGCTTCTTGAATCTGGGAGACCCCTGTTACTTGTTCTTCTTCTTCTTTTTTTCAATATTTTTATTGACATATATTTACACATATACAATCCATACATAGTATACAATCAATGGCTCACAATACCATCACATAGTTTTGTATTCATCACCAAAATCATTTTTTGGACCATTTGCATCACTCCAGAAAAAGAAATAAAAAGAAAAAAGAAAAAACTCATATGTCCCATACCCATTATCCCTCCCTTTCATTGACCACTAGTATTTCCATCTACCCGACTTATTTTACCTTTATCCTCCCAGAAATTTATTTATTTTTTATCCATAAATATTTTTTACTCCTCATCCTTAACCTGGATAAAAGGTGCATCAGACACAAGGTTTTCACAATCATACAGTCACTTTGTAAAAGTTATATTTTTATATAATCTTCTTCAAGAATCAAGGCTACTGAACACAGCTCAATAGTTTCTCGTATTTCCCTCCAGCCTCCATAAACTAAAACTAAAAAATTTTATATTTTTATATTTATATAATGTATAAGAATAACCTCTAGGATAACTGCTCAACTCTATTTGAAATCTCTCAGCCACTGAAACTTTATTTTGTCTCATTTCTCCTTCCCTCTTTTGGTCAAGAAGTCTTTCTCATTCCCATGATGCCAGGTCACAGCTCATCCTGGGAGTTCTGTCTCATGTTGCCAGGGAGATTTACACTCCTGGGAGTCATGCCCCATTAGGAGGGAGGGCAGTGAGTTGTGACTTGTTTTTAACCTAGAAAATGTGATGGATGTGATGCTGCATAACTTCAGAGGAAAGGTCATAAGATTTGCAACTTTCCCCTGGGCGATTTGGAACAAACACTGTCGGAAAAACCAGTTGCTACCATGCAGTGAGAGAATGTCTAAACTAGCCACATGAGAGGCCACATGGAGAAATAGAGCTACACGGGCATTCCCCAGCTGTTCCAATCAACCCAGCCAAGGTGAAGACGTGTAAATGATGATCTCATCTTGGATATCTTGGCTAGTCCAAGCCTTTCAGGGCCCCAGCCCCTGCTGCTGTTTGCATCCAATGAGAGACCCCAAGTAAGAACTTCCCTGTGCAACCCAGTTAATATGCAGAATTGTGAGAGATAATAACTTGTATTAAATCACTAAGTTTTCAGGTTGTTTATTTCATGGCAATAGATAACTGAAACACAAATATAAGCTTTTTGGTTTCATTTGCCTCTAAATAAACTTGCATTTAAATTTTTGTGAATTCCTATTGTTTTTGTTTTGTATACACAATTCTTTGCTTAGAAAATATGAATGAATAAATATTTGTGTATGTATTATAGAATAAACCTGAAGAATAACTAAATTGACTTTCTAAGAGAGGAGAATGTACTTCTGGGTATTTTAAGCTAATAATTTGACCTGCAAACTCTCTGGTACAATTTGATCATTTGATATAATTTTGAGACCTTGTATGCACTGAAAACATCTAAAGGTAATAATGCTAGGCTTCAGTGAGAAAAGGAAGAGAGAAAAAAGAAACTGAACAGAGACTGTAAAAGAAAAATATTTAATAGGGAGAGGATTGGTGAAGGTGAGTATTATTCTAGTACTAATATTTCTTTAGGTAAATGATGCTCAATGTCACCTCTGACATTTTATGATATTAGTCTAGTTGATGGACAGGATGGGAAAATCCTGTGTGTTAGTGAACCTGATGAGATGTGTGCCACAATAGTATGGACAGGGTTCTCTAATTGGAAAGAACCAAACAATGGCCTTAACCTCCTAAGTACTTAGTATTCATCCATGAGCTCACCAGGTAAAATGTTTCAGCTATTGAACAAGTTATTAACTTGCTATACTAAGGATAGTCTCCTGATAACTTGGGGGAAATGTGCTAATATCAAAGTTAATTTATAGAATTAGGCATCTTGAAGAATTGTGTTTAATAACAATTAGCTGTCAGTGTTCACATAACGTTAGTAACCAATGTTTCTGATGTTTTTCAAGGTGACAAGTACAGATCTTAGAAAAACTAAATGTTATAGTAAAATGTGATTTGGCATTCTCACTGATGAGTCTTTCCTCAAAAAAAAAAAAAAAAAAAGCTACAAATGTCCCATGTGTTAAACTTTGGCATAGGTGCATGGAGCACAGAACAACTAAAATTGCACAGCAAAGGTATGCCAGTGTCATGTGTTGCCCTTAGTCCTTTCAAGTGGGTATATCACCAGGATGGCAAAGGAATATTTACGTGAAGACGGAATGGGGAATACATTCAGGGCAGGGCCAAAATGTCTCTTGTACATGTTGCCATTTACTCTGTCTAAAAACATAATATAGTAGTTATATTATGATGCAAAAATAAGTTTGTTATTGTTTGCCACCCTTACTAGATTATAAATCTATAGGACAGCGACGATACCTCATTTGTACTTGGGTCCCTGACATGCAGCACACATTCAAGAACTACAGTTAAGGAATAAAGTAGCAAGTGCAAAATCCCTGTCTTTTAGCACTTCTAGCCCAGGTTATTGCAACCTGATTTATACATTTATGTGTGTGCTAGATTTTCTCATTAGATTATAAGATCTTTTAGGGAAGGGACCTTTTTATTTCTTTAAATGTCAATTGACATATAGTAAGAACCATACAAATGTTCAATGTAGAATAGGAAGCAAACTATGGTCCTTTACTTTTCTTAATCAATCGGCATCTAATTTAAACCTACAAGCTTTTATACAGTGCTAAATTATTACAATAAATGATCTCAAAGCCTATATAATTCTGTATTACAAGTATGAGGCTGTCATATTTCTCTCTTTCTGGTTGTCTAGAAGCAAAGATGTAAAGTTTATATGAGGCTATAAGAAGTTTTGTAAAGTTCAGCTTGCCCATCTGAATTTGGAAAGCATCAATTCTGAAGAGCTTCAGACAATACTGTGGTCTTCATAGTTTCAAGTTTTCAAAGATTGGCTTTCTTTCATCAATGTTAAACACATTATACATTCAGCTAAAGGAAATCATGGCTAATGTAGAGAAACCAGAACAAACCAACAATACAAATTCTCTATATTTATTGATGTATCCTAAATATTTCCAGATTTTAATCAATGATATTAAACCATGGACTATAGAAGAAAGGGAAAAGAATAGAGGAAAAGCCCGTATCTGGCATCTGATAAACCAGTATTGACAAGATAACTGAATTAACAAAATAATTTTGACCTCTTGACAAGTAAACAGTGGTATAGTAGAGGTGGTGTGACAATACTAGGTATTTACTTTCTAGGTGGAAGTGTCTTTTTCTCCTCCGCTCTGGTTAAACATGAACAGATAATATGCAGTATGACATTATAAGAGTAACAAGCTAGGAGTAGGAGTCCTGGGCAGTATTTCTGGCCTCTTCCTGGCTTCAGGGATTTATACTCATATGTAAGGACAATTCTGTCCCCTTTGAAAGGCAGGAAATTCTGCTGATTTGATCTTACCTTCTATAACTGCTGCAGGAGAACAGGGGGCTAGAAGAAAGAGGAAAAGGGATTAAAATCATGTCTGACACGAGAGCAAGAAAACTGGAGGATACATTCTGGGGAAATCAATGAACATTTAACAACTGTTTTGGACACAGCTGGGATCAGCTTCCCAGCCAAAGAGTATATTTCCTTCAAGAGCAATTTCTCACGTGTCAACGCATTTCAACATTCACAGGAGTGCTTTATACCAGTAGGTAGTATATTACTAGCGGACAACTTGAGGCTCAGGGAGATTAGGTGATGCAACATGTTCACCCAAAAAATTTGTTTTAGAAACCAGGTTTCTTGACACCAATCCTAGTGCTGTTTCCACTGAAACATCCTCCTACACTTGTTAGTGGTGGGAGCCATGATTACAATCACACAGACAAGTCTAAGGTTGAAGGTGGGCATTTGGAACTTAGCACAAACTATCCGGTGTGCTTTGTATGTATCTTCCCATCCATATCATAAGAACCTGGAGAATAGTACTTCTTTGTACCCAGCCTTTAGTAGGTGCCCAATGGAGACTGACTGCTTGATGAAGGCACTAATGCTATATAATCATGGAGTCTATAAAATAGCCAATAAGGAAGCTGTTATAGAAACCTACATTTTTGTTGTTGTTGTTGCATTATAGACTGGGGAAGCTGATCTGATCATCAAGGTAAAGTTGTGTGGTTGGTGTACAGTGGGGAGAGGGAGGGCCCTGTCTAGACCCTTGGTGCACTCTGGGATTTGTTCTATTACTTCTATATCCAATATA
The DNA here is from genome assembly GCF_023851605.1 of Tamandua tetradactyla. Classification (NCBI taxonomy): domain Eukaryota; kingdom Metazoa; phylum Chordata; class Mammalia; order Pilosa; family Myrmecophagidae; genus Tamandua; species Tamandua tetradactyla. Next base: position 64,294,597 of record NC_135344.1, read on the forward strand.
AAGCAACCCAATAAATGTTGGACTGTTATGGACTCAGATTCTTCAGAAATATTGTAGTCACCCAATCAGGTTAAGAATCCCAACCAATCAAGATGCTGGCTGAAGATAGGGAGAACACAGAATAGGAGGTGGAAGTAGGAAGTAATAAGCATCAACTTAGAACTTACTATGGAAATAAGAATTGTAGCAGCTATACGATCTAGAGATACATAATGTTATATATATATGTGGTGTATATGCATATATACCTATATATCACATATATCATCTGTTTACCAGATTTTTCTACTTTTTTTCCCTTTTCTTTGCCATACTATTGGTGGAATTGGTAGTACTTAATTTTAAATTTAGTTCATGGATCATCAGGACCAAAGAAATTACATTCAGAGAGGATTACATATAACCTGGAGAAGCTGGACTTGAGATGGATACAATGGCTGATGAGACTTTGTTTCTTCACTTGCTGGAAAGAAGATGATGGGATTGTCATTTGTGAGACAGACAGCTGCCTCATGTTAGGAAGAATCATGTAGTTGCTGTTATATTGGTATAAGGATAAAAATGGATGCTGAATAGAAAAGGGTATATACATTCAGATCCATCCTCGGTTCTCCCCTGGCTCTGTTCTATTTCAGAAAGAACTACTTTTCTCAGATTCCTTCTTCCTCTGGCTTCCAGGTAGATTTAAACAATGGAAAACACTGGGAAAAGACTGGCATAGAAGAGGAAAGACTAATTATTTCTAATTCTGCTTCTTGCCTTGCCTCAGGCAGCATCTGCAGAAGGGGCTGTGCTACGTTCTTTTTCATTGCTGTTGTTGGTTTTCTCTTTTTAATGCAAGTGTATTGAGATATATAATATATTCACATACTATATAGTCATCCAAAGTATACAATCAATGGCTCACAGTATCATCATATAGCTGTGCATTCATCACAATCAATTTTTGAACATTTTCATTACTCCAAAAAAATAAAAATAAGAATAAAAGTAAAAATAAAAGTAAAACAGAACACCAAAAACATCCTATATTCCCATTCCCCCTTTATTATTTGTTTATTTTTTATCTTTTTCTTTTTATTACTCATCTGTCCATATTCTGGATAAAGGGAGTCTCAGTCACAAGGTTTTCACAATCACACAGCCACACCTTAAAAGCTGTATAGTTATTCAATCACCGTTAAGATTCAAGGCTATTGGATTGCATTTCAATAGTTTCAGGTATTTCTTCCTAGCTACTCCAATACCCCAAAACCTGAAAAGGGATACCTATATATGCATAAGAGTAACCTCCAGAATGACCTCTCAACTCTGTTTGAAGTCTTTCTCAATCCACAATGCTGGGGCCAGGCTCATGCCCAGGAGTCATGTCCCGTGTTGTCAGGAAGATTTACACCTATGGGAGTCATGTATCACATAGGGAGGAGGGCAGTGAGTTTACCTGCAGAGTTGGCTTAGGAGAGAGGCCACATCTGAGCAATGAAAGAAGGTCTCTGGGGGTGACTCTTAAGCATGCCCATAAGTAGGCTTAGCGTCTCCTTTGCAGAAATAAGTTTCATAAAGGCAAGCTCCAAGATTGAGGGCTTGGTCCATCAAAGGGAATCATATGTTTTTTATATCATTGATAAGCAGGGCTTATTTGCTTCTCTTAATTTTTTTTTTTTTAATGAAAGCCTCCTTGAATGGATCTCCAAATTTACTTTAAGATAGTCCACCCCAGGGAGAGGACAGTCCTGATCAGCCATTCCAAAGAAGTAGAAATGGATACTCCCTTACCTTTCTGGATTTCATTCCTCCATTCACCCATTAATTCATTCATACAGTCATTTATTCAACCAGGTAGAGATTGTGCCTCCATTCTCTTACATGCCATACCTCTCTGAGTCTTGCTGTCATCTGTAATGTCTTCACAACCTCCTGCCTTTGTAACTTTTTCATACCCTCACTCCAATTATATCTGCAATTCAATCACATCTCAGAGAAATGTTTTGGTAATCAATTCAATTTAAAAAAAAACTTTTTTGATTACTACATATCAGGGAAAGTAATGGGGTTACAGAGAAGAAAGACCTAACTCTGACTATTGGGGCAAATTCAAATGCCCGCTGGTTCAAAGGCCTCCACTGTGTGGTCACAGTGTCAATGGACATCACCCCCAACTCCTACCCCAAAAGTTTTCCCCATGTAAAAGGATCCTCACAAATTCCTCCAAACCACACCATTTCCCAGTACAGTAGAAAGTCTCCAAAGATGGCCTCTAATGACCGATATCTCCCAATATCACCAAACCCACCCCCCTTATATAAAAAAAAAAGATATGTCCACCCTTTGTTTTCTGATTTGATCATAAACAAGGTTTGGGACTCTTTTGATTGTCTTCAGAAATTCCGTGTTTTTTTGTTTGTTTTTTTGTTTGTTTTTTCTCATGGGCAGGCATCAGGTAATCGAACCTGGGTCTCTGGGATGCAGGCGAGAATTCTGCCACTGAGCCACCATCACACCACCCAGAAATTCTGTTTTTGAGCCAATATAAATGAATGGAACTCAGGTTCCAGTTCTATAGTATCAACTTCACATGATAAGGAACTTTGTAAGGATGATCAAAATAAATAATAAAATTGATGAAAGCTGTAATTCATTTAAGTTTCTGATACCAGAAACTATACAGAGCCCTTTAAATATTCAGTCTCATTGAATTCTCACAACAGTGGTATGTCATAGATACTATTATCCATCTTTCAAATCAGCTTGTTAATGTTCAGAGAAGTCACACAGCTGGTTAATGCTGCTGGGATTTGGATTTGGTTGAATGTTTTTGACTCCATAACCTGGTGTGTGTGTGTGTCTATGCGAGTGTGTGTGTGAGCCTGTGTAAAACTCGGTTGAAATTTAGTGCTTCTGTGTGTTGACAGTTGATCTTTTACTGCTTCAGAGCTTTTGCTCTTTTTAAACATTTTTATAAAGCTCTTACCTTAGTTATATCTACATCACTAAGAAGTGTAATACAATTTTTAATTTAACAACTTCAGGCATTATATATTGACTTCCTAAATTAATATATTAGAATTTAGCTGGGGCGTATCAGCCCTTCTCTCTTGATACCAGTATATCATCATTTTTGTTTGTTTCCCCTAATGATACTTAACTTACTCAAAATAATTATTTAACCTCTACCAAATAATGTATTTGAATCTCCATTTGTTCCCTAATTATAGTCATAATTCATGACCCTCTACAGTGTAAGATAAGAGTAATGGAAATGGAAATGCTTTCCATTTCATGTCCTTGTACTGCAACAACTTCATCACTTCTGTTATTTTTACTTTTACCTTGTCAAAATTTATATCATTTTTATTTCCAGCAACATAATTAAGTCTCTCATTCTTTATATATAGGTTGATTCTAAAAGTTGAAAATGTAAATAATGATTAAATATCATGATGATCTAAATATCATTTACTACAGAACCATTTAATGATCTATCCTTATAGTTCTCATCTACAGTTCTACTAAATTTGGGAAATCTGAATATGTTCAATTCTGAATCTCTTTTTTACTCAACCATACTCAACCAGTTGCTAAAAATCATGACTCTTTTTTGTTTACTTTGTATTTCAATGATCTATTTCTTCAGTTTTATTTCCTATAATTTGTGATTGTCTTTTTTCTCCATCGCTGGTAGAAGAAACTGAAGCATAATACTTTTTTCCAAGTTCATATCAATTCTATTGCTTGCTTGAATTTTATAGCTTTGCTTCATTTATGAACTATCATTTTCTTATGCGGCTTTTCTCCCCTGAAATTCAAATACTCTTTCTTGTTTTTTGTTTTTTTTTTTCCTTTGCATTTTTGGTCTTTAACCAATTGTGATACTTTTAGTATTTTCCTCAGAGGAACTATTGTATGGTGTCCATTTATTACTTGGAGGTTTTTCTCCCAGAGTTTGGCATCATTCTTCTGCAATATGGACTGGCTGCTCTTTAGGTATTGCATGCTGCTACAGTCCTGAAACTTCCATGCACTCTTCTCCAAGGGTTGATCTGCGCTTTCCTGGATCTCATGACTTCTTTATTGGTTTATCATCTTATTTTTTGGAGTTCAACTTCAAATAACTTCTTAGGCAAGTGAGTGTGGGAAGTAAATTTTCCAAATCCTTGCAAGCTGAAAATAAGTATTTTGCCCCTCTCCGAGTAGATTAGATATATATTTTAAATTTTATTGTGGTAACATCTATATAACACAAACTTTCCCATCTTACCACTATCAGGTATACAATTCAGTAACATTCATTATAGTCACAATATTGAGCTACTAATACCAACATCCGTTACCAAGACATTTTATTACTTTAAACAGAAACTCTATACTAGGTAAGCGATAGCTCCCCATTCCCACCCCACCCAAGCCCTTGGTAAATTTTAACCCAACTCTCCATCTCAATGTATTAGCTTATTATAGATATTTCATATACGTGAACTCATACAATATTTGTCCTTTTGTGTTTGGCTTATTTCTTTCTAAATGAAGTCTTCAAGATTCATCCATGTTGTGGCATGTATCAGAACTTCATCCCCTTTTATGGCTGACTAATGTTCATTGTAGCATGTATGCAACATTTACTTGACCAGTCATCTGTTGACAGACACCTGAGTTGCTTCCACCTTTTGGCTAGTGTGAATAATGCTGCTATGAATATAAGTGTGCAAATATCTATTCTAGTCTCTGTTTTCAATTCTTTAGATTGGGTATTTTTCTGGATAAAATTTTCTAGGTTGAAAATAATTTTCCCCAAAACATTATTGTCTTCAAACATTGAATATTGCTCATGAGAAGTCTGATGCCAATTTGATTCTGGGTCCCTTGAAGAATATTTGAAAAACTTTATTTCTCTCTGGAAGCCTTAAGGATTCTCGACGTGAGAAAATTTCACTGTGATTTATTTAAGTATGGCTCTTTTTACACTTGATTTCATCAGCCCTTGGTCAGACTCTAAATGTAAGGTTCACTACTTTCTGTAATTCTGGAGAAGTTACTGCACTTCCTATTTTGGTTTCCTTCCTCCCATTTTCTTTTTGGAATTTCTGTGAGTTTGATGTTGGAAATCCTGTCGTCACCCATATATTTTATCTTCTTTCCTCTAATATTTCTGTCTTCACTTTTTGCAATGTATCCTGGAAGGTGTCATTGATTTTTATATTCAAACTCTGAATTTTTATTTTTTAATTTTGGAAGCCATAAGTTCTGTTCTGTCTTCTATTCCTTATTCATTCTTCTACACACCCCTTTCTTACTTTAGAGATGAAATATCTTGAATATCTTTAAGGTTCTAATTGGAATTGCAATTTAATTTATTTTAGCTTTCTGCTATATGTGTTTTTCTTAGGTACGTTTCTTTGTCTTAGACCTCCTCACTCGGGCTTCCCTTGAAACACTGAATGTGTGGTTGTATTTTCAAATTCTAGAGTGAAGAAATGAGTTGGATGATTGACTGCATTTTCTAGACATGATGGCAACATTTACATTAGTCTAAAAGGTTAAGGAGTCATTATACTAGATTTTTATCAACATGCCAGTGGGTAAGACTTTACTCTGGGTACCAAGAACCAAACTAGTTTTTCTGGTTCTCTCTATAAAGTTAATTCAATTCTATTTCAAAGAAAACAAAAATTTTTGAACCTGGGAATCAATTTCTAGCTGCACATCATTCATAATGTGGAAGTGGGAGAGGGGCTTGAGGAGTTTGAGCAAACAACATACTCCCCAAGAAAAGATTCCTCATTTTAGTCCTTCTTAATCACTCCTTTCACTACTTGCAGCTCTGATTCTGCAGCTTCTCTTAACTTCTTCTTGGATGCTGCCTGCTTTCACAATATAACCATCTCTACACATATTTTTGTCTATTTTATTATCTCCCATAAATTTGTTGGAACTTATTGTCCATTGATGGCTCTCTCTCTCCTATTTTCTTAGTTGTTACAGTGTTATAACTTTTAAATTTCTTAAGTTTAATGAGAATTTAAGAGAGAAAAGATATAAAGATATGTTTTATCTACTGTATTAGTTTCCCATGGCTGCTATAACAAATTACCCCAAACAATATAAATTGATTCTCTCAGTTCTGGAGACTAAAGGTCTGAATTCAAGATCATTGGTTTGGAATCAAGGTATCAGCAGATCCTTGTTCCCTCCAGAGAACCTAGGGGAGAATCCATTTCCTTGTTTTTTCTTCCAGAGTCTACAACTGCATTTCCCATGCTTCCTGGCTCATGAATCCTTCCAACATTACTAAAGCCAGTGATGTGAGAGCTTCTCTTTTTGACTCTGCTCCCCTCTGTTTCTGTCTTCTTATGGTCTTCTCTTATGTGTCAAATCTCTGTTTGCTCTTATAAGGTTGCACACAATTTCATTTTGGACCCACCAAGATAAACCAGGTTAATTTTCCCATCTCAAAATCCTTAACTTGATCATGCCTGCCATCTAAGCTGATATTCACAAGTTCTAAGGATTAGCACATGGCTATCTTTTAGGAAGCCATTAGATAGCCCACCATTTCTCACATTTTAAAAAGCTCTTAAGAAATTAGGGATAAGGAGAATGATTGTGGCAATGGTGAGAAAGATTGCAGTATACAGTTACCCAAAAATATTTAGACTTCTAAAGCTAGTCTTTATTATCAACAATGATTTCCAAATTATTTTTCCTATGGCCCATGGGCAAAAGAATCACTTCTGCTGCCATTGTCTTTACAAAATCCTTCCTAGAGACAGTAATATAATAACTAACTGTCAACAAATAAAGCACTTTTTACACAATAATGTGAACTCCTATGGCTCTGTGGCCTTGGCTATTCATTTAGTACTATATTATGCCTTGTTTTGTGATGCTACCTGTATTATTTATCTTCCTTTTTGGACCTGAACTAAAAATGACCATACTTTTTCAACATCCCTGAAATAATTTTTCCATAGGCTGTGAAGGACTACCATTTCATTTTTTGAATAAAAATGGTGATAGATAATATTAACTAGAAACTTCTAATTTCCAGCGACTTTACATTCACTATTTACTTGGCCCTCACAAGCTTCCCACTTCATAGATTGGGAAGCAGACCCTGGATAAGAAGTGACTTATTCAGAAACACATAGCTAATGAGTGGAATCAGATTTTAAATGAAGTCTTACTAGCACCAAAATTTGTATTATTTTAATTACATAACACTGCAGGTACTGTTTGAGAGCTGAAAATGCCATAGATTTGAATCCTTGACAAATTTGTGACTGTATTTTAATAATGTGACTTTAAACGCAGCTTCCAGTAACAAAATTTAAAATACGTAATATGAGAAGAGCCAAGGACAATTTGTGATCTCTTGGAAAGATGGCTTCAGCCATCCTTTCTATGTGGTAGGCAGTTTATAAAATGCCTGCATGTAAGAAAAATTTTATTCTTCTTTCTCTGCCTCTTGCTGGCATCTCTCTTGTGTTCAAAGACTCCATTGCTTGGCAAAATAAGAGCAAAATTAAAAAACTGTATCTGAAAACATGTTCATCCTGCTGTAGGAAGTAAAATTTTAGAAGTTTAACAGTTGGGTATCCAGATTTGAAGAAGAAGAAAAAGAAAATAGTAGGCATGCCAGCATTTCACTGTGAAATAGAAAACATAATCCAAATTTAGGAAAAGGTGACAATCAATTTGGAAAATCACTTATGAGCTGATGTATATCAACATGTCTTTGCATTCCATTTTTAAAACGTAGTATTTCATAGGCTCTTATGTAGGGAGCTGAAATAGATTTAGTGCTCCAAATTGCCAAAAAAAAAAAAAAAATCCTGAATTGGCACAAATTAAGCAAATATTTCCAGAGATATTACTTCTGATACAACTGAAGAATTAATGCATTGGTAATTTAAATGGACAACCCCCACAGAAATATATGTTTTAGATATAACATAACCTTAAAAGGAAGTGAAAATATTTATTTATATAGTATTTCTTCTTTACTTAACCTGGAAATCTTCTCTTACTTTATTTTTTCCAATCCATATCCTCTGATCCCCCAATTCAACTAATGCCAATCACATGTCTTCATTATGCCAAACATTATGTTTGTACTTTCAGGTGCCTCATCTTGTTTTACCTTCCAAAGAACTCTGGGCCATAAGTACTATCATTTCCATTTCCATTTGAAAAGACCAAGGATTGGAGAAATAAAGTGATCCCCTTAACATCACTCTGCTGGGAAATAATGGCTAGATTCAAATCAACATTTTCTGGTTACAAGGCCATTTTGACTTGTTTTCTGAGATGCCTTAGTATAAGGCATCTAGTATAACGAATTTCTATTATACTTGTAATTTATTCTATGTAATTTTACCTTGTTTATTAAAGTTGTTTTTCCAAGTAGAGCATGAACTTCTTAAGGTTAGAGACCTAATGCCACACCATATTATATCCTCCACCTGTAGGAGCTCATTAAGTCACTGATCAGTCTTGGACATGGGGTCTAGTTTCTTAGGGCTGCCATAACACAATATCACAAACTGTTTGGCTTAAAACAACAGAAATTTACTAGCTTATAGTTCTGGAGGCTAGAAGTATGAAATCAAGGTGTCAGTAAGGCCATGCTCCCTCTGGCGTCTCTAGGGAAGGATCTGTTTCATGCTTTTCTCTGGATCCCTGTGGCCCCAGGGATCCCTTTGCATGTCAGATGAATCTGCTTCCATCTTCATGTGGCCATCTTCTCTCTCTGGGTGTCTGTCTGAGTCTCCTCTCCTTTTCTTACAAAAACACAAGCCATATTGGATGAAGGGTGCACTTTATTCCAGTCTGACGTCATAACTGGTCTAATTCCTTCTATAATGACCCTATTTCCACATAAGGTCATATTCTGTGGTACAGGGGATTAGTACTTCAATATATCTTTTTGGGAGACACATTCTCCCATAACCACGTGCTCAAATAGATCCCAGGGTAATGGGAAGATACTCATGTATTGCTGAGTATGAAGTTGGTTCTTGGGGTCTGTATTAACTTCTTCAAGTTAGTAGGTACAGCACTATACTTAGGAATGGGGACTAGATTAAATAGCGAGAGAGCATGGAAAATGTCTGTAATCTCTTATTTTAAGGTAGTTTTTAAAATTATTGTTCTTAAGAGCTGAAATTAGAGTTGGTAGACTAAGATAACACTTAAGGCAACATGTTTTCTCTTCTTCCCCTTCTATGATTTATTCCTTTCCCTATTGCCCTCATCCCCATTCACATGTTTAACTTAATAGCATATACTAATTGACTTGACCTTCTGCAAAGATAGTACTAGTTTCTTTTGTGGCTTATTTCATAATTTGATAAAATTCTCTGTGATAATGTTTGGTTTCTGCGTAGCATTTTAAGTCCAAAGTTGTAATAATATGGGGCCAGATGAATTCCTTGCCTTCATTTTCTTGAGGCCAGACTGAACAATAATCTTATAACTCTGTGATGATGCTCACAGTGTTCCATTATGGATGGACACATTTATGCCAAGAATATTAAAATGTATTTAATATTCATATGTTAGGACAATGTATTTATTAAGTTAGTTTAGTTGTTTTCAAATGTAATCTTAAGTGCATACTGACTATTAGAAGTGTAGGTATCAAAATGACTTTATATTGTCTTAAATCTCACTGCTAGATCTGCCAAAGAAACAGACCAAACAGTATATTTACTTACAAAGTGTTAGTAAAAGGGCTAGACTATGCATACTTCTGATTAAAGGTGATTGGAGGATAAAATATGAAACTGTTCTCCTTAGTAGAAGACAGAGCTGTAGACCTAGACAAGCTTGCATGATGGAAGCTCTATTATGGTTGGGTACAGTAAGGAACACAGAACTCTCTCCCCAACAAGCTCCTAATCTAGGACTATAGAGGGGTAGGCCACCAGCATTTTTGTCTTTCTTCTATATTTCAGGCAAGAGTGTCGGAGAGGTGTGGGGTTCTCTTTGTGTATTCACCTTCCATATGTAGGACAGACACTCAACCCAGGTGTAGGAGGCCTCGAATATGGCACTGACCACCCTTACCCTGACTTGCTCATAGGGCAGAGGTTACATAATAGAAAAAGCAATCAGAGAACAGCAGACACTATTGTCCCCATCAAGAGCTCTGCTTATAGAGGAGAAGTGCTGCTCCAAGAGAAGCAGGCCACTGTTCCTGCAGCAGGAGTACAGAGGTTTTGCCCAGAAGGAGACATAGGCTGTAACAGCAGAGAACTCTATAGCTCTCCCAGAGGGAACTGACTTTTTGGGAACAGTTCAAGCCTAATGGCACTGTCAAAAATAATGAAGTTTTTGATAGTAAGCAATTAAAAGGAGACTGGTAGCTTCATGACAGCAATAAGCTAACATGTAGGCTAGCTAGAAAATTAAAAGAATGAACTAGGGAACAAGAGAGCTAAGAAGAACCCTCCTGTGTGTGTCAGTGGTGGGGAGGGGAGAATAACTTAAAAACTAGTTTCAAAGACCACTCCTGCAGGGAGACCCTAATTTATTTGGATAAACTATGGAGCAATTTATGTCCAGGGAATAGTCTAAAACAGAAGAACATTAAAAGCCATGTTTTAATCCTGATCTTATTTTGTGAGGCCAGACCTACTGTTTAGGGTGGGAAACTCTGACTGAATTGTTTCTATGGAGATGTGATACATTCAGTTGGGCATGACCATTTGGTTAGAATAGTTCCAAGGAGATGTGAAACACTCAATTGTGGGTATGTCCTTTTGATTAGATGGAGATGTGACCTGATAAACCACAGATGCAGACAGTTGGAGAACAGTTGCTTCAGAGCTGACCAAATGTTTGGAGATGCTTGGAGTGCCAACAGAGTTTAGATATGGGCAGAGCCAAGCAGATGTCACCATGTGCCTTCCCATGAGATGTTAAGCAAGCCAGAATCTGGAGAAAGACAAGTGAAACCAGGAGGTGAAACCCAGCCCTGGAGAAGGCAAGTGAGAGGACCCTTTCTCAGGAAACTGAGGCTGAAAGCAGTGGAGCCTAGGAGCAAGGGACCAACAGATCCCAACCACATGCATTCCCAGCTGACAGAGGTGTTCCGGATGGCATTGACCTTTTTTTGAATGAAGAATGATTCTTGTTGGTGCCTTCATTTGGACATTTCACAGCCTTAGAGCTGTAAACTTGTAGCATAATAAGTTCCCTTTATAAAAGCCGTTCTATTTCTGCTATATTGCATTTCAGCAGCTTGAGCAAACCAAAACATAAGAGGTAGGCAGTTCAACAGAGAGATCAGGGAAAGAAACAGTCAAAAAGAGCTCTGCCAAAATAACTTTCATCCTAGGATGACTGTGCACATGCCTAATGCATAGTCATTAGACTACGGGGAGCAATGTCACAGTCTGCATGTACAGAGGGGAAAATAAACCTCATTGAAGTAGTCTAGCCAAGAAACTAAACAAATAAGTAGCAATAATAACAGCAAGCCTCAAAGAAAGGAGGGGAATAAATGGCCAGAGTCGGATATTGTCTAAAAAGCCCAGTTTTTGACTAAAATTATGAGTTATGTGAAGAGGTAAGAAAGTGGGAATCACATCAGGAAAACAAAAAAATAGGCAACAGATCCTACCTTTGAGAGTATCCATATATCAGACTTTGTAGACAAAAAACTTCAAAGAAATCATTATAAACGTGTCCAAATAACTAAAGGAAGTCATGCTTGAAGAAGTAAAGGAAGATATAATGATAATGGCTCAACAAATAAATAATATCATCAAAGAGAAAAAAATAACAAAAAAGAGAATTAATTAAATGGGAATTCCAGAGTTGAAAAATATAGTAAAAATGAAAAATTCAATAGAGTGGCTCAACATATATTTGAGCTTGCAGAGTAAAGGATCAGTGAATATGAAAATAGAATGATACAGATTATACAATTTGAAGAACAGATATAAAAGAATGAGTAAAACTCAACAGGGTATCAGAGAATGGTGTATCATAATTAAGCATCATTGCTTAGGTGCAATAGGAGTGCCAGAAGGAGAGGAGAAACACAGAGGGACGAAAATAATTTTAGAAGATATAATGGCTAAAGACATCCCAAATTTGGTGAAAAGTATTAATCTGCCTATACAAGAAGCTCAGAAAATTCCAAGTAGGATACCCAGATACATCATAATTAAAATGTTGAAAGACAAAGACAAAGAGAAAATCTTGAAAGTAGAGAAAAACAACTCATCACTAAAAGACAACCCAAATAAGAATGACAGTTGACTTCTTTTGAGTTGTAATGGAGATGAGAAGACAGTGGAATATTTTATTTAAAGTGCTGAAAGACAAAATTGCCATCCAACAATCTTACCCAGGAAAATTAAGTATAATAAAAAGATGAAATTAAACACTCTCCCAAATAAACAAAAACAGTGAATTATTTGTTAGCTGATCTGACTTACAAGAAATACAAAATGAAGTTCTTTAGCCTGAAAATAAATGAACCCATCCAGATAGTAATTTGAATCCACATGAAAAAATACAGAGTAAGATTATTATGTATATTATTATAAAAGGCAGTATATTTGCATGTGTTCCTTTATTTTATTAAGTAATTAAAAAAGCACTTATATGAAATACTATGTATATAATTGCATTCTTGGATCTATAACATGTAGAAATGTATTGTATTTTCCAATTACAGTACAAAGGAGATGGGTGGGAGCAAAGTTGTGTTGGAATATTTAAATGACACTAAATGTTAACTAGAATCCAAAGGAGCAAATGAAGAGAATTACAAATGACAAATAAAAAGGTCAATAACATCTATAAATTCACACTTCTCTCAGTGTCTTTGAAAGACATATAAAGTAATAATTATAACAATGTATTGTTGGGTTTCTAAAATACATGATATGCTACAAGGTATGTGTAACACTAATAGTACAAAAGAGTGAAAGAGGCATGTCTCACTGAAAGTAGTTTGGTATAAATCTGAAATGATTCTGATAAGTTAATATGTACATCATAAGCCCTACATGAGCCACTAAGAAAATAATTCAAAAATATTATGAAAAAATAATGAAAGGAATTAAAAAATGTTACAAAAGAAAACATTCAATTAATGAAAAAAAAGCAGTAAAATACACACAGAGGAACAAAAATAACATGAGACATAGAGTAAGCCAAAAGTAAGATGGCATACATTAATCCAAATATATCATTAATAGCATTAGATGTGAAATGGATTAAACAATTCAATTAAATGGTAGAGATTGTCAGAACTGGATGAAAATACCAGGTACAACTATATGCTGTCTACAAGAGGTACACTTTAGATTAAAAAATATAAATAGATTTAAAGTGAAAGGACAGATAAAGATATGTCATACAAAAAGCAATCCTGGACCAACTTCCTTTTGTCTCTCTGAGTGGCAATGAGCACTGAGCCACACGGTGGACACAGGTGCTTGGTGGCCTGTGCTCATAACCACCCCTCTCGACTTTGGCACCTTTTTCCCGGTGCAGTGTGGTGGCCCGCGACTGTCCCCACTGCTGCCCGCATGTCCACTTGGGCTCGGGAACCAGTGTACTGTGTCCTGTAGTGGACCGGGGCATGGTGTAGTGGCCCGGTCAAAAGATGCAGAAGCCAACCCCAGACTTTGTTTGGTCTTGGGCTCTGCTTGGTCTTGGGATAAAGTGGCCCTGGTTGCAAATTCTGAGGAACTGAGAAGCAGACAACTGGAGACCATCTGGCTGGTGCAAACAGTCTAATGCAGAAGCAGGGGCCCTCAGGAGTGCATGGCTGGGGAGATGGGGACTAGGAAGTAAGCCATTTTTCTTGAATGTGCTACCTTCCCCAGTGCAGCCCCATGACTTGCGACTTGCCCACACCCCATGCAGCTGAACCCTGTAACCCTGCCCCACTCCCTGTGCTCCTAATGTCCCTGCCCCCCCACCACCACCCCAAGTGCAGCCCAAACTACCTCTCTTGCTCAAGCACAGTCTCGTCCCACCCCTCCCAAACTCTACCTCCCAGTAGCTGCCCCCTACAGGCGGTCGCCAGGACATAAAGGCTGGCGCCAGCAGCTTACCTCCATGCCCAGGCTACATCCGCCCCCAGTTTATAAGTCTCACAGTCCAAACCCTCCCCCTACTGAGCTCTGCACATGGATACATCAGTTTACAGTCCACACAGATCTGCGCATGTGCAAGGCCACCAATAATGCCCCCCAGCTCTGAACAAGCACTGACATTCACGGCCTGACCACATCCGCACCACCCATACAGGCACAGTGCTGACCTGCTGCCCTAGCTCTGTGCATGCATGCATACAAAGGGCCCATGTCCTAGGCCAGCACAAACCAGGGCCCTGACCCCCAGACCTGTGCACCAGCACAGCCACATCCTACCCTGCTGCCCACACTCACAGGCACCACTGTAGCATCCCCAACCTGTGCTTAAAACTGTGCTGTAACTTTACTGCACAGTTTTGTTGTTCTCCATGCGTTGCATTCTGCTCCACATTCATCCTGCATATAGAAGGCTTTTGACTACTGAAGGAAATTAACTTCTAAAGTAAATCAATGAAGATATTTATATGCCACAAAGACAACAGATCACTAAACAGATCATGATGCAGACAGATTTAGCCCAGCCTAATAACCAAATTAAAACACCAGAGGAGACACAGAGATTGGAACAACAATCAAAGATGTTCATATAACTCTACTAAATAAAATGAGTGGGAAGGCTAATGATGTAAAGGAGATCAAGAAGACACTACAAGAGTATAAAAAAGGAACTTGAAAGAATAAATAGAAAAACAGTAGACATTACAGAGATTAAAGATGCTGTAGGCCAAATCAGAAACATACTTAGAGACACACAGCAGCAGATTTGAAGAGACATAAGAAAGAACAGGTGAACTAGAGGACAGGACAACTGATTTCAAATACTTAAAACCACAAATGGCAAAAAAGATGGAAAATTTTGAGTTGGATCTTAAGGAAGTGATGGACAAAACAAAGCACAGAAATTTAAGGATCATTGGTGTCCGAGGAGGAGAAGAGAAAAAATGGAAAAATTCCTGGAACCACACAAATAAACTACACTGACTCAGGAAGAAACAGATCTCAACAAACCAATCACAAGTAAAGAGATTCAGTCAATCATCAAAAATCTTCCTACAAAAAAAAAAAAAAAACAAAACCCAGGGCCAGATGGCTTCACAGGAGAATTTTGTCAAACATTCCAGAAAGAACTAACACCAATCCTGCTCAAACTTTTCCAAAAAATTGAGGAAAAAGGAACACTAACTCATTATATGAAGCTAATATCATTTTAATATTAAAACCAGGTAAAGATGCTATAAGAAAGGAAAACTACAAGACAGTCTCCCTAGTGAACATAAATGCAAAAATACTCAACAAAATACTAGCAAATTGAATCCAACAACACATTAAAAGAATTATACACCATGACCAAGTAGGGTTTATACCAGGAATGCAAGGATAGTTCAACACAGGAATATCAGTTAATGTAATAGAGCACATTAACAAATCAAAAAGGAAAAACCACATTACCATCTCTATTGATGCTGAAAAAGCATTAAAAAAATTAGGCATCCTTTTCTGATAAAAACACTTCAAAAGATAGGAATCAAAGGTAACTTCCTCAGTATGAAAAAGGGTATATATGAAAAACCAATTGCCAGCATTGTACCCAATGGAGAGAGACTAAAAGCTTTCCCCTTAAGATCAGGAATGAGACAAGGATGCTCACTGTCACTACTCACCACTATTATTCAACATTGTGCTAGAAGTACTAGCTACAGCAGGCAGGATAAAGAAATAAAAGGCATCCAAATTGAAAGGAAGAAGTAAAACTTTCATTATTTGCAGATGACATGATACTATACTTGGAAAATCCTGAGAAATCTAAAGCAAAGTTACTTGAGCTAATAAAGAAATTCAGCAAGGTGGCAGGTAATAAAATCAATGTGCAAAAGTCTGTAATGTTTCTATACGCAAGCAATGAGCTAGCTGAGGAGCCAGTTAAGGGAAAAATTCCATTCAAAATAGCAACTAAAAAAATCAAGTCCTTAGTAATGAACTTAGCTAGAGACACAGAAAACTACGTAACATTGCTAAAAGAAATCAAAGAAGATCTAAATAAGTGGAAAGAGATTCCTTGCTCATGGATAGGATGGTTAAATATGGCTAAAATGTCAATTCTACCCAAAATGACCTACAGATTCAATGCAGTACTAATCTGTCCTGGAACTACTTGTTGAAGAATGCTTTGAAAATGATTGCTTTTTTCTTTCTTCGCTTTGTATTTATGTTATATTATACAATAAAAAAGTTTTAAAAAGCAACCATGGAGTGTCTACGTAAATATTATACACAATATGCCTTGAAACAAAAAAGAACATTGTTACTAGAGGGAAAGGCAGATATTTTATAATGATAATATCCATATATGCACCTAACACCACCTCCTCCACAAATACATGAATCCAAGACTGACAGAATAGAAAGGAGAAATAGACAATACAGAAATCATAGTTAGAAGCTTCAATAATTACACTTTAAATGATAGCTAGAACACCTTTGAAGGTCAATTAGGCAATAGAAAACTTTAAAAGATAGTAAAAAGCAACCAGACCTAACAGACATCTATAGAAGACTACACATAACAATAGCAGAATATACATTTTTCTCAAGAGCACATGGGATACCCTGTAGGACAGACCATGTGCTAGGTCATATAACAAGCCTTGATACATTTAAAAAGTTAGAATTAATTCAAAGTATGTTCTCCAGCAACAATGGAATGAGATAAATCAGAAACAGAAAGAAATTCTGGAAATTAAAAAATTTGTGGAAGTTAAACAATACAGTCTTAAATAACCAAAATCAAGTAAGAAATCACAAGCGAATTTAGAAACTTCTTGAACATGAATGAAAATAAACATATTAAAACATAGGATACAACGAAAACCATGCATAGAGGGCAATTTTTCAGTGTAAATGCCTATACTAAAATATCAACAACCCAACGTTCCATCTTAAGATACTGGAAAAAGAAGAGCAAACTAAATCTTTGGCAAACAGAAAGAAGAAAATAATAAAGATTAGAGTGGAAATTAATGAAATAGAAAAGGGAAAAACAATTGAGTAAATCAACACACCCAAAAGATCGTTCTTTGAAAAGAGCAAGAAAAGATAAACCTTTAACGAATGCAATCAAGAAAATATAAGAGAAGACTCACATCACTACTGAACTTACACAAATAAAAATGCATTTTATGGGAATATTATGAACAACTGTATACCAACATATTAGATAATTTAAATGAAATGGGCATAGAAAGACATACCTAACGAACGGACTAAAAAACAAATTAAAAATATGAACTCACTTTTAGCAAGCAAAGAGATTGAATTAATAATTAAAATTCTTCTCCAAAGAAAGGTAAAGAAGGATTTACTAATAATAATTAGTATGATCATTCTACTAATTATTTAAATAAGTACTAATACAATTTATGTGCAAACCTTGAAAAAAGAAGGGAACACATTTCAGCTTCTTCTATGAGGACAGTTTTACTTTAATAATAAAACCAGACAAAGACAGCACAAAAAATAAAACTACAGGTCGATATCTTTTATGAAAATAGACAAAAATACCTTAAGAAAATATTAGTCCAGCAACGTCTAAAAAGGATTGTTCTCTATGACCAAGGGGGATTTATCCCAGGAATGTTAGTTTGATTTAGCATTCAAAATCCATTAATAAGGGACAAAATAGAATAAAAGGCAGAAACCACATGATTTTATAAATAGATGCAGAAAAACATTTGCCAAAATTCAACACACTTTATGTATTCAAGTCATACATAGACTAGAATTAGAAGAAAATTTCCTCAACCTGAAAAGGGCATCTGTGAAAATCTCACAGTTTGCATCGCATTTAATGGTGAAAACCAATTTCCCCTTAAGCTCAGGAACAAAATAAAAATGTCCACTCCAACCACTTCTATTCAACAATTTACCTTTTGGCTAGGAAAAATAGGCAAAAAAAAAGTCATCTCTAATGGGAAGGAATAAGTAAAACTATCTCTATTTGCAGGTGATATGACCTATTATATAGACAATAATATGCAATACACTAAAAAACTTTTTTGAAACCAATAAATGAATTTAGCAAGGTTGTGGGGCACAAGATCAATATGCAAAAATCAATTGACTGGCAATGGAAACTTTGAAAGTGAATTAAGAAAACAATTCCATTTACAACAGCAGCAAAGAGAATAAAATACTTATAAAAAATAAAAAATTAAAAAAAATAAAAATAAAATTTCACCAAGGAGATTTAAGACTTGGATACTGAAAACTACAAACGATTGGTGACAGAAATTAAAGAAGACCTAAATGGATGGAAAGATATTCCATATTTATGAATCAGAAGATAGATATTATTAATGTGGTAATCCTTCCTAAATTAACCACCCAGATTCATCACAATCTCTATGAAAATTTATGGCTTTTAAAAGGAAATTGACAAATTGATTCTAAAATTCATGGGCAAGTTCAAAGAATTCACAAACACTAAATCATTCTAAAATAATTTGGATGACTCACACTTCTTGATTTCAAAACTCACTATAAAGCTGCAGTAATCATAACAGTGAAACACTGGAATAAGGATAGACATCTCAACCAATGGAATATAATTAAGATTCCAGAAAAAACTTTCACATTTATGGCCAATACATTAAAAAAAATGTTTTTAAACATAACAACATACAAACACAAACATTCTTACCATATGATCATTCTATTCATGGTATATAATCAATAACTCACAATATCATCACATAGTTGTATATTCATCAACATGATCATTTCTTAGAACATTTGCATCATTTCAGAAAAAGAAATAAAAAGAAAAAAGACAAAAAAAAATCTCATACATGCCATACCCCTTACCCCTCTCTCTCATTAATTGCTAGTATTTCCATCTACCCAATATATTTTAGTTTTTGTTTCCCCTATTTTTTCCTATACCCCTTATCACTCCCTTTCATTGATCACTAGCATTTCCATCTACTAAATTTATTTTAACATTTGTTCCCCCTATTATTTATTTAATTATTATTTTGAATCCATATGTTTTACTCAACTGTCCATACCATAGATAAAAGGAGCATTAGATACAAGGTTTTCACAATCACACAGTCACAATGCAAAAGCTATATTGTTATACAATCTGCTTCAAGAAACATGATTACTGGAACACAGCTCTACATTTTCAGGCACTTCCTTCCAGCCATTCCAAGATACCTTAACTAAATGGGTGATAACTATATAATGCATAAGAATAACCTCCTGGATAACCTCTCAGCTTTGCTTGAAATCTCTCAGCCATTGACACTTTATTTTGTCTCATTTCTCTCTTCCCCCTTTTGGTCTAGAAGGTTTTCTCAATCCCTTGATGCTGAGTCCCAGCTCTTTCTAGGATTTCTGTCCTACATTGTCAGGAAGGTTTACACCCCTGGGAGTCATGCTCCACATAGCGAGGAGGAGGACAGTGAGTTTGCCTGTCATGTTGGCTGAGACAGAGAGGCCACATCTGAGCAAAAAAAGAGGTTCTCTGGGGGTGACTCTTAGGTCTAATTTTAAGTAGGCTTAGCCTATCCTTTGTGCAGATAAGTTTCATATGAACAAACCCCAAGATTGAGGGCTCAGCCTATTGCTTTGATTATCCTCACTGCTTGTGAGAAATCAGGAATTTTCCACATGGGGAAGTTGAATTTCCCCCCAAAGTCTCCCAGGGGGACTGTGCAAATACTTGTTTATTCACTGCTCAAATCACTCTGGGATTTATTGGGGCATCACTCTGGACAAACCTACAAACTCTCATGCCCTATTCAAGGTTCCATGTACTTATGGTGTTCAATTAAACTGTCCACATAAGTTATATTAGGAAATGCACTAGTCAAAATATAAATTTTGTACCAAATAAATATTTTTTGCTTTAGTCTCACACAGAAGTTAAAGTTTTAAAATATGAATTACCATCTATTTTCAACACCCTACAATATTGACATTCCTTTGTTCTTCTTCATGCAAAAGCATTTTCAAATTTGTGCATTTAGCCACTATCATTGTACACTCTAGGCATTCCTAGATTTTACCACTTCAGTCTTTATTGTCTATCTTTCCTTCTGATTTCATTTGTGCCCCCAGCCCTCCTCCCTCTATCATTTTCACATTCACCTTTATTTAGTGGACTAACATTATTGTATTATAGTTAGGTAGTATTGTGCTATCCATTTCTGAAATTTTACAATCAGTCCTGTTGTACAATCTGAATCCCTTCAGAATTACCCAACATCTACCCTATTTCTATCTCCTGATGGTGTCTGTTCTTAGATGAATTCCTCCAAGCTCATTCACTAATGTTAGTTCATATCAGTGAGACTATACAGTATTTTTCCTTTTGTTTATGTCTAATCTCACTTGGCATAATATCCTCAAGGTCCATTCATGTTGTTACATACTTCATAACTTTATTCTGTCTTACAGCTATATAATATTCCATTGTATGTACATACCACAGCTTGTTTAGCCACTCATCCATTGATGGACATTTGGGCTGTTTCTATCTCTTGGCAATTGTAAATAGTGCTGCTATAAACATTGGTGTGCAAATGTCTGTTTGTGTCCTTGCCCTCATGTGCTCTGAGTAGATACCTAGCAATGGTATTGCTGGATCATTTGGCAATTCTATACTTAGCTTCTTGAGGAACTGCCAAACTGCCTTTGAAAGCAGTTGTACCATTTAACATTCCCACCAACAGTGGATAAGTGTGCCTCTTTCTCCACATCCTCTCCAGCACTTGTTTTCTGTTTTACTAATAGTGGCCATTCTGGTGGGTGTGAGATGATATCTCATTGTGGTTTTGATTTGCATTTCCCTAATAGCCAGGGAAGTTGAGCATCTTTTCATGTGCCTTTTGGCCATTTATTTCCTCTTCTGAGAAGTGTCTGTTCATGTCCTTTGCCCATTTTGTAATTGGGTTGTATGTCTTTTTGTTGTTGAGTTGAAAAATCTCTCTATATTCTGGATACTAGACCTTTATCTGATATATCATTTCCAAATATTGTCTCCTATTGCATAGACTGTTTTTTTACTTTGTTAACAAAGTTCTTTATGCACAAAAGTGCTTAATTTTGAGGAGTTCCCATTTCTTTCTTTATTTCTTCAATGCTCATGCTTTGGGTGTAAGATCTAGGAAACTGCCTCCTATTATAAGATTTATGAGATATTTCCCTACATTTTCTTCTAAAATTTTTATGGTCTTAGAACTAATGTTTAGGTCTTTGATCCATTTTTGAGTTAATTTTTGTATAGGGTGTAAGATATGGATCCTCATTCATTCTTTTGCATGTGAATGTCCAGTTCTCTAGGCACCATTTATTGAAAAGACTGTTCTGCCCCAGGTGAGTTGGCTTGACTGCCTTATCAAAGATCAATTGTCCATAGATGAGAGGGTCTATATTCTGAACAATATATTCACTATATCTATATTTATGTCAGTGCCATGCTGTTTTGACCACTGTAGCTTTGTAATACACCTTAAAGTCAGGTAGTGTGAGACCTCTGGCTTCATTTTTCTTTCTCACACTATTTGTAGCTATTTGGGGCATCCTGCCTGTCCAGATAAATTTGGTTATTGGTTTTTCTATCTCTGAAAAGTAAGTTTTTTTTTGGATTTTAATTGGTATTGCATTGAATCTGTAATTCAATTTAGGTAGAATCGACATCTTAACTATATTTAGTCTTCCAATCCATGAACATGGTATGCCCTTCCATTTATTTAGATCTTCTGTGATTTCTTTTAGCAATTTCTTGTAGTTTTCTTTATATAGGTCTCTTGTAGCCATAGTTAAATTTATTTCTAAATATTTTATGTTTTTGGCTGCAATTGTAAATGGAATTCCTTTCTTGATTTGCCCCTCAGATTTTTCATTATTACTGCATAGAAACACTACAGATTTTGAGTATTGATCTTGTAATCTGCCATTTGTTGTACTCATTTATTAGCTCTAGTAGTGTTGCATGGATTTTTCAGGGTTTTCAACATGTAGTATCACATCATCTGCAAACAATAAGAGTTATACTTCTTCCTTTCCAATTTTGATGCCTTCTATTTCTTTTTCTTGTCTAAATGCTTTGGCTAGAAGTTCCAACAAAACTTTGAATAACAATGGTGATAGTGGACATCCTTGTCTTGTTCCTGATCTTAGGGGGAAAGTTTTCAGTTTTTCCCCATTGAGGATGATGTTAGCTGTGGGTTTTTCATACATTCCCTTTATCATGTTGAGGAAGTTCCCTTCTATTCTTACCCTTTGAAGTGTTTTCAACAAGAAAGGATGTCGAATTTTGTCAAATGCCTTTTCTGCATCAATTGAGATAATTATGTGTTTTTTCTGCTTTGATTTGTTGATATGGTATATTACATTAATTGATTTTCTTATGTTGAATCATCTTTGCACAGTTGGGATGAATTCTACTTGGTCATGGTGTATAATTTTTTTAATGTGGTGCTGGATTCAATTTGCAAGAATTTTGTTGAGGATTTTTGCATCTATATTCATTAGAGAGATTGGTCTGTAGTTTTCTTTTCTTGTAATATCTTTGTCTGGCTTTGGTATGAGGGTGATGTTGGTGTCATAGAATGAGTTAGGTAGCCTTCCCTCCTCTTGAATTTTTTTGAAGAGTGAGCAGGATTGTTACTAATTATTTTTTGAATGTTTGATAGAATTCACATGTGAAGCCATCTGGTCCTGGACTTTCATTTTTGGGGAGCTTCTTAAGGACTAATTCAATTTCTTTACTTGTTATTTGTTTGTTGGGGTCGTCTATTTCTTCTTGAGTCAATGTTGGTTGTTCATGCCTTTCTAGGAAGTTGTCTATTTCATCTACATTGTCTAGTTATTAACATAAAGTTGTTCATAGTATCCTGTCATTACCTCCTTTATTTTTGCAGGGTCAGTGGTCTTCTCCTCTTCCATTTCTGATTTTATTTATTGGCATCCTCTCTCTTCTTCTTTTTGACAACCTCACTAAGGGTCCATTAATCTTATTAATTTTCTCATAGAACCAACCTCTGGTTTTGTTGATTTTCTTGATTGTTTTCATGTTCTCAGTTTCTTTTATTTTTGCTCTAATCTTCATTGTTTCTTTCCGTTTGCTTGCTTTGGGGTGAGTTTACTGTTCTTTCTCTCATTCTTCCAAGTGGACAGTTAATTCTTCCACTTTTGCTCTTTTTTATTTTTTGATATAGGTATTTAGGGCAATAAATATCCCTCTTAGCACTGCCTTTGCCACATCCCATAAATTTTAATATGTTGTGTTTCCATTTTCATTTGCCTTGAAATATTTACTGATTTCTCTTGTAATTTCTTCCTTGACCCACTGGTTGTTTAAGAGTGTGTTGCTGAGCCTCCATATATTTGTGAATTTTCTGGCCCTCTGCCTATTTTTGATTTCCATCTTCATTCTTTGTGATCTGAGAAAGTGTTTTGTATGATTTCAATCTTTTAAAATTTATTGAAACTTGCTTTGTGATCCAGCATACGGTCTATTTTTGAGAATGATCCATGAGCATTTGAGAAAAAGGTGTGTCCTGCTGTTGTGTGGGGTAATGTTCTACAAATGTCTGTTAAGTCTAGCTCATTTATTGTGACATTCAAAACCTCTGTTTCTTTATTTATCCTCTGTCTAGATAGTCTGTCCGTTGATGAGAGTGCAGGATTGAAGTCTCCAACTATTATGGTAGATGTGTCTATTTCTCTTTTCAATGTTTGCCTTATGTATTTTGGAGAGCTCTGGTTCTGTGCATAAATATTTATGATTGTTATGTCTTCTTGTTGAATTGTTCCTTTAATTAACACATGTCCTTCTTTGTCTCTTCTAATTGTTTTACATTTGGAGTTTGTTGGATATTGGTAAAGGTACTCCTGCTTTTTTATGATTGTTGCTTGCATGAAATATCTTTTCCCAAACTTTCACTTTCAACCTATGTTTACCCTTGGGTCTAAGATGCATCACCTGTAGACAGCATATAGATGGGTCCTATTTTTTAATCCATTCTGCCAGTCTATGTCTTTTGATTGGGGAGTTTAATCCATTAATATTTAGTGTTATTACTCTAAGGGCAGTAATTTCTTCTATAATTTTGTTTTTGGATTTTATATGTCATGTCTAATTTTTCTTTTTTTTATCTTTATTGATAGTCTTCATTTCTATACTCTTCTCCACACCCCTCTCTGCTGTCTTTTCCCATCTGTCTATAGTGCTCCCTTTAGTATTTCTTGCAGAACTGGTGTCTTGGTCACAAATTCTCTCAGTAATTTTTTATCTGAAAATGTTTTAATTTCTCCCTCATTTTTGAAGGACAATTTTCCTGGATATAGAATTCTTGGTTGGCAGTTTTTCTTTTTTAGTATCTTAAGTATGTCATCCCACCATCTTCTTGTGCTGGTGGGAATTAAAATTGTATATTGTTTGGAGAACAGTATGGTAGTTCTCAAAATGTGATCCAGTAATTCCACACTTAGGTATATGCCAAAGAGAAATGTAAGCATATGTCCATATGAAAATTTGTAAATGAATGCTTATAGATTATCATTCATTATAATAAAAAAGTGGAAACAACTCAAATATCCATCAGCTGATGAATGGATCAATAAATGTGGTATGCCCATGCAAAAGAATATTACTCAACCATAAAAAGGAAGGACACACTGATACATACTATAGCATGGTTGAACCTTGAAAATATTATGGTAAGTACATGAAACCCGTCACAAAAGACCACATGCTACATTATTCCATTCATATGAAATTGCCAGAATAGGCAAATCTATAGTGACAGAAACCAGATTAGTTGCTACTAAAGTGGGATGTGTGTGTGTGTGCTTTTCCAGGAGGCTAAAAGATGCTTTTCCAGGAGACTAAAAATGTTCTAAAATTAAATTGTGGTAATGGTTGCATGACTCTGTCTCTGTGGACCTCCTAAAAACTTTGAATTGTATACTTTACATTGGTGAATACTGTGGTGTGCAAATTATATCTCAATAAAGTTTTTAAAAATAAAGGGCCATGCTAAGAGGGAAAGCTGGAACTGAAAGTGAAGCTTTCTTTCCAAGGGAAATACTAGTCTAAGGAGGTCGACCAGAGAGACTGGAACCAATGATAATGAAGACAGCACAGTGGTTCAGAGTGACAACCAGGAACTCAAAGAGAGTACCAAGAAATAGAGCAAAGCTGAGAAAACCTGAAGACTAGACCTCCAGGATTTACTCGGCTTACTGAGCACTGAGCTTTAGTAATAATTAGCAGAGAATATAAGCGATGAGTAACAGACTGTCTGGGAGGCCCTGACTTTCAAATGGTATCTTGAGATTCTTTTCCAGTACTGGGAATCAGTTTAGCTCTAGAATGAGTAGTGCTAACTATGTCCAAGGCAAGTTAGTAGAGGGAAGCTGCTGAGTTTTGGGATTTCTCATTTTTTATATTTTGCTAGTACATAGCCCTGTCAGGTCAAATCACTGGCATCTGTTCTTCAACTCAACTGCAGCCCATAAATTGCAGGATCATTTACAGTAAATAATCTATCTAGCCCAGGTATATCCAGCTAAAAGCAGTCCTAGGAAATAGTCATCATGAAACAACTTCTCAGGTACATCATTTATCCTTTAGCTAGTACATTCCACTAGTCAATATTTGCAAAGAGTTCTGGCCAAGATGGAAACTACCTGAGGTACCCCTTAGAAACAAATAACAGATTCATGTTAACCCTTTTATTCCTCATAGGGCTTATTTATTAGGCCTACAATGGTTTGGTGGAGAAGAGACTTTGTAAATATGTTGAGCAGTTTAAATAATTATATAAGCTTTATTTTCTATCAAATCTTTACTTAAATTTTTTTCATATATTTACATATATATATGTCAAATAATGAGAGGATCCCTATATTGGCCCCATGTTATAAGAAAGCATGAGTACAATTGAAAATCTTTTGACATGCAATCACTATGATGAGAAAACTTGAGACGATGACATATGAGACAAATCTTGAAAAGTTGAAGGGCATTTAATATGGAGGAGAAGAATTCGACTTCAGAAGGGAAAATGTGAGGCTGAAGAGGTAACATGATATATGTCTTAAAATATCTGATGGACTTGTCTGTGGCAGAGGGGTTAAACTCTTTATGTGTGAACTGAAAAAATGATGAGTGGAAAAAGGCAAATTTCATATTGCCTTCTGATCTCTTTTTTGTTTTGGGAGACAAGGAATGTTCCATTAGTCAGGTGATGAAACACAGGCTGAGCTGGCTGTCATCAGAAACACTGTAGACACATTCAGGATTGATGTGGGTTATCTTAGAGTCAGAATTACATGTGTCCTAGTTTGCCCATGGTAGTGGTGGTTTACTCTTTAATCCAGCTGTGATTATCAATAGTCTGGACCCCTTATATTCTTAAGAGTGCTCTGGTACATTAAATGGTCACCTACTTAGAACAGTGATTTCTCGTCTCTGGTTGAATATTAGAGTAACTCGGAGAGCTTTAAAAATTTTAATGGCTAGACATTGCCCCCACACCAAGTAAAATCAGAATTTTGGAAATGAGGTACAGGTATGTGATGATTTTACAGCTCAACAGGTGATTCTTATGTGCAGCAGGGATTGCTAAATGAGAAGCCAGTCACAAGTAGGCTCTTTCCTTCCATTGCAATCTTAGCTGAATCCTATAATTCTATCTTATGATAAATATGCAGTACTCCACAAAGAAAATAAAACTTGGAACTCTGTTAGTATTCTATATTCAGAAGGGAAAAGCACATTGAGATACAAATTTTCATATATTTAAAAATTCCATCAGTACGCTTTTATTAAAAAGTGAGTTCCTTTTCAACCTTCCAAAAAACCCTGATAATATAAGTGGGAGATAGATTATATTAAGCTTTTACTTTCATTGGGAAAACCTGAGTCCATGAAGATTTCTAAACTACACTTACATTCTTCCTTTTATGAGGTAATTGTTTTGTCAAGTGTTGGGTTAAGAGGTTTACCACGTATTCAACATTGAATTAAATTGATGCATAGTAGATATGGCAGTCATTTAGCGCTCTTATTAGTTTATTAGATGTGCTTCTCTGAAATATTTTACCACTTAGCCCAGAGCCTTTGAATTCAGTTTAATGAGTCCAGCCTTTTTATCAGTTGCTTCTTGAAAATGGTTTCACTTCTAACCCTCGCCATCAAATGATTGCAGGCTACATGCTAATAATGTGTTTTTCTTTTGGTAATTCTTTGGAGCAAAAATAAAACACTCTCAAGTCGATTGTTTCCATGGAATTTTCTTTTAAGTCATGAAGATGGTGTGGATCAGAAAATACCATGTATAAAATCCAAAACCTGATGTTTTTACAGATAAATTTCATCCAAGATTTCCGAAATGTTAACATGCAGGTATATTTTTAATGAAGTTGATACTATTCTATGCCCATTTAAAAACATATGGAATTTTCTTCTTTGCCTTTTTGTGGAACATATTAGGATGTGGGAACTAAAATTATTGGATTTTAAAAGATTGATTATTGCGTCTAGAATCATTGTTCATTGTCCATGGTATCTTGGGCTGAAATGCTGAAAATCCTTTGCTTATTGACATTTGGCTTGAAGACTGGGTAACTCAATAGAGAGACACTGACTCTGTTTTCCCTTTCTGATATAAATTATTTGTTCCTGCCATTGACATGGCAGGCAGCCACTGGTCTTCATTTTCTTTCTCTATATGTGCTCATCGTACCTCCCTTGCCCCAGATTTCAGAAAACATACAAGCAGACAGGAAATCACACAGTATAATTACTTAATGAAACAGAATAAAGTTAGTCACCGAACCCACTGGTGCTAAATAATAACTTCACACGGGAAAGGGGTTCCATCCATATTGCCACTCAGATGCCTGATCCTTTTCTGGCTCCCTCTGGCTCATGTGATGACAAAGTAGATGTTTTCCTATAAAAAAGACAAAAGGATGGGGTGGTTGTGTGAAAGAGAGTGGAATAAATCATGTCGGCATTGAAATTCTGTCTGGCAATTTAGTTCAACTCAGTTGCTGTAGTATTTATGCTTAATAGATATAAGTTGGGTCTGGGTAGAAAAGCAAAATTAGCATGTCCAAAGTGATCAAGTTTACTCACAGTTATTTCTGTTTTAGTTGGTTGAACAATGTAACCTTTCTCTGGTTTCAAGAGACCTCTGACAGTAATGCAAAGTGCTTTTGCTCAGCAGTCTCTTAAAGGAGGACACATCTTCCTTCTCAGACTAAGTAATAAAGGCCATTCTCATTTTCTACTGATACTAATTCTCAAAACCTTCTCTCAGAATTTGCTCCAACACAGAAACACATTTCCCGGGTTTATGAGCTTTATTTAATCTTGAGACATTTTTCTCTTCAGTCTTGCATCTAGCCCTTTTCATATGTATGTGATTATATGTGTATGCATGTATTTATTTGTTTAGGGCTTCATTATATATTTGCATCCCCAACTTTTTATGGCATCAGTAAAAAAAGCTTTTGCATACATAAGAAATAGAGCAAAATTATAGAAGTTAATAATGGCAGTGAAAGAATAAATAAAGGAAAATGTGGGGACATAGATTGGAGCCTTTCATGGGGCCAAAACACATATAACTTAATTACCTAAATACTTGTTAATGATTGAGCTATTAATCGGACCCTGAGGAGCCAACATGAAAGGATAAACCTGTTCAGTCACACAGTTCACAAGGACCGTAAGATAAAATCAAACTAATTGCTCAAGGGAGATATAACTAATCTTAACACTGAGACCAGTGTGTTATTACCCCCAGGAGCTTTTAAAAAGTGATTTGAAGCAATCTAATAAATAAATAATGTCCTTGGCAATGTTATATCCATGGTTAATTTTTTTTTTTTTTACTTCTGAACCAAGAGTTTCTGAGGTATTGATTTATAGTGTCATTGTTAACATTGATAATGATGTATCACATGTTTTAATAATACTACTGATAATTATTATCAGCATATCCATATGTAGATTAAATGGCTGATGTATAAAGGTCAAGGAAGCCTCCATACCCTACGTATGTGCATTTTTGTGTCAGGACAAGTACCTTTCACTCTACCCATATATTAAAGAGTCCTTTCGTATATTTGAATATCAACTGTATTAGTTAGGGTTCTCTAGAGAAACAGAATCAACAGGAAACACTTGCAAATATAAAATTTGTAAAAGTGTCTCACGTGACCGTGGGAATGCAGAGTCCAAAATCTGCAGGACAGGCTGTGAAGCCGATGACTCCGATGGAGGGTTTGGATGAACTCCACAGGAGAGGCTCGCCAGCCGAAGCAGGAAGGGAGCTTGTCTCTTCTGAATCCTCCTTAAAAGGCTTCCCGTGATTAGATTAAGCATCATTCATTAAAGAAGACACTCCCCTTGGCTGATTACAAATGGGATCAGCTGTGGATGCAGCTGACATGATCATGAGTTAATTATATGAAATGTCCTCATTGCAACAGACAGGCCAGCACTCGCCCAACCAGAAAACAGGTACCACTACTTGGCCAAGTTGACACATGAACCTAACCATAACACCATCTTTATGCATGCATACATAAAAGACCAACATCTAACTTTTTGTCAATTAAGTGATATATAGATATGGAAGAGCTCCACCTTTGAAACTTAATTTCTAAGTTTTGATTTGCATAATACTTACACTGTTTAGGAAGATCTTGTCCCCTTTCCATACTGACAAAAAGGTAATGCCAACAGGACTTGTTGAGTACTAGATGTGGGTTTTGAGAGAAAGAAAAGAGTTGAGGATAACTGTGAGGTTTGAACTGAACAAAGAGAAGGGTGGAGGTGGGAAAGATGATGGGGGTGGGGAGATGATGGGAGGTGAGATAAAGGGTTAGTTTGGATAAATATATATATATACCATTTCTACCTTAGGGCTCTTAAATTTATAACTCCCAAGCAGACTCTTAAGTTTACTACGTCCCTGAGACATCCAAGTGGACATTTTGAGGAGGGAGTTGGATATGAGGGTCTGGAGTTTGGAAGTGTAGTCTGGTTGAGAGTTATAAATTTAGGAATCTAAAGTATACACAATATTTAAAACCATAATGTTTACAAATGACTGAGTATAAGACAGGGAAGAGGAGAGATCCAAAGGCTGAAATCTGGAGCTTTTCAGTCATAGGAGTTTGGAAAGGGGAGGACAAGTCAGTAAATGGGATTGAGAAGTGACCAGTGATAAACACAGAAAACCAGAAAAGTAAACTTTCTTGGAAGCCAAACAATGAAAGTGTTTCGATGTTTCAGGGAGGAGTAAGTGATCAACTGAAAAGTCACAAAAAAGGAAAGCAAAGAATGAGCCATTAGATTTAGAAAAGTGGAGGTCAACAGTGACATTTAAAAAAGCAATTCTGGTGGAATGGTGAGGGAAAACTGTCTGACCTGAATGAGTTTAAGAGAAAATGAGAGGAAAGGAATTGAAGGTGGTAAACCTCAACAACTTTTGGGAAAGTTTTATTACAGAGGAAAGCAGAAGGATGCAATTACAGCTGGAGAGGGAAGTGGGATAAGAAGCAAAAAGCATTTTATATGGGATAAATCACAGCATGTTTTTTTGCTGATAGGAATATTCCATAGAGAAAGATAATCGATAAAGGGGGAATTTCTGGAGGATGCCCTTGAGTAAGGGACAATGGGGTCTACCAGGGGGAATGGCCTTAGTAATGTGCAGTCAGTTTATCCACAGTATAAGGAAGGATGGCCAAGAATAGATTGATGCTTGCAGGTAATTGTTGTAGTGAAACAGGAAACAAAGTCAACAGCTGAGAGTGAAGACTGGGGAGGAGAGGTTATCCGTTTGAGGGCACAGGAGGAGGTATGTGATAGTTATCTGGAGAAATATGATTGATCACCGGGTTTCCTTAAAGACCCAACTGAAATTCAAATGCATACATTTCAAGTGAGACTTGTCAGCATGCTTCTGTGTATTTCTCCAGCCATGTCAGCTGTTGGGGTACGGGGTTGTGGCAAAAGAATTTAGTTTCATTTAGGGGTGGGGAGTAAAAAAGACAAATAGCTTAATAGGATCATAAAAAAGTTTTGTCCTTTAGGCCTTCCTCAAAGGGTCTTAGGGACTCTGAATACTCTCTAGAGCACACTCTGATAATGGCTATTCTCAGTAATACATAATTAAAAGCTGAAACAAAAAAAAGATTAACTAACACAACATTTAGAAATCATTCCATTCTACATATGCAATCAGTAATTCTTAATATTATCACATAGATGTATGATCATCATTTCTTAGTACATTTGCATCGATTTAGAAAAAGAAATAGTAAGACAACAGAAAAAGAAATAAAATGATAATATAGAGAAAAAATAAAATTAAAAAATATGAAAAGTGTATATAAAAAAACACACAAACAAACAAAAAAAAACCTTGTGTAGCTATACTAATATTGGACAAAATAGACTTTAAGGCAAAAGCTGTTATATTAGACAAAGAAAGACATTATATATTAATAAAAGGGAAATTCACCGAGATGAAATAACCATAATAAATGTATGCACCTAACCATGGTGCCCGAAAATACATGAAGCAAACACTGGCAAAACTGAAGGGAGAAATAGACACCTCTATAATAGTTGGAGACTTCAATACACCACTCTTATCAATAGACGTCTATACTTAAGGTCAATAAGGAAACAAAGTACTTGAATAATATGATAAATGAACTAGACCTAATAGATATATACAGAATATTGTGCTCCCAAACAGGAGGATACACATTCTTCTCAAGTGCACAAGGTCCATTCTCCAGGATAGATCACATGTTAGGTCACAAAAAAAGAAAAAAAAAAAAAAAGCTGAAACAAACATGTCCTTTGACTCTAAAAGAAGTCTGATTGTGTTGAACAGGGAAACAAAATTGGCCAACAGTTTAATAAGAGTAAAAACATTGACCTTAAACATGGCATTGGCGAAATTTAAGGGACTCTGGAGTTCAACTATTCCAATTTCTCCACTGTACTATTCTGGAAGCTGAGGTCCAAAGAAGGACAATCAGTGGTCTCAGTGCTGTATAGGGATACAGCTAAATGTGTTTTAAATAAAAAATGTAAATCCACTAATTTGAGTTCTTGTCAAAACAATGACATGTTTGCGGTTATGAAAAACGAATACTTTAAATACCACAATCTAGAGTCTAGATTTTACACCCTTTCAGACCAAACTCTAATATTTTCTTCTGGACCACGCTATTCAAACCCCACTAATTTTATCCAGAGGCAGTTGCTTAGAGAGGAGGCATAAAACCTGGAAGGGATTAAAAGTTGCTTTCAGTTTTTCTTTGTAATTTCAAATCCTTTTAGTTATGGAGATACTGTAGTATATTAGTCATTTTCTTCAAGAACATCAAAGGCAAAAAGTTAAGAAAAGAAGAGAAAGTCATAGAAAACCATTACAGAGTTGAGAGTTTTCTAAAATCCATTTTCTTTACTACCCATGGTAATAAGCATCTGTTTGACAACAAACGTTATTTAATGAGCATCACTTGTAGCTGCTGCAAATCTTCACCATCCATTGCACACTTTAATTACAAACTAAGAAACAGTGAAAATCCCAGCTGCATCTTTAAAGGAAATTTGAAATCAATGTAAGTGTTATTATCCCATGCCAAATGCAACCGGTATATACCTACCATTACACACATACAGTTTTCTCCCCTGTTTTGAGCATGTTTGGAGAAAGGAGAAAAATATCATCTGCTGTGTTTTAAACAGAAAGCATATTCATTATTCAGTGTATTTGCATGGTGGAGGTAATATATAATCAGTAAGGTAACTAGAAATTTAAAATCTGTCAGTAGGAATTTGGCAACACGTGTTCCATGTCCTTTCCCTCACTCCTAGCCCCCTAAACTTTTATAACAGCCATTTTTTTTTCTCATTTTGAAGACAGTGGTAACAGAAAGAGAAAGAACAACCAACTGTACTCAACCTGTGAAGCTTTAAGCCCTTGTCTATTGCCATTTGTCTCCTCCAATGAACAACATGGTAACATATCTCATTATATGGTCATCTTCAGTAAGCTTGTAAGCTTTCACTAAAGTTAAACAAGGTGAAAGTTGCATACAAAGAACATTTACTGGAGCCTTAGAAAGGTCCTATAGAACAAACAACATTCATTGAACAAATATTTGATCACCTAATACAATGATTCTCAATCCTGGCTACATATTAATACTACCAGGGAAGATTTTAAAATACACAGATGCCCTGGATGCATCCAGATCAATTAAATCAGTACCTCTAGGATAAAAATCAGCAATAGAACTGTTTTAACTCCCCCAAGTTATTTTAACATGCTAGAAACTGCTCTATCCACTGAAGTTGAACAAAGCATGGTCTTTACCTTCAAAGAGCTCACAGACTTATATAGAAGACAAATATACACATAGAGAATTGCATTATACCATCATATGAGATATAATATGATTTTAGGCTATTGTATATTACGTGCTGATAACTGTATGTATGTTTCTTGTCCATACAATCATGTAAAGTTAGCATTACCACCAGTTTACAAATAGCAATCTTAAATTTCAAAGAGTTTAGCAAATTGTCCAAGGCCATATACCAGTAAATGGTACAATGGATATTGAACCTATATGTCTCCGAGTCCAAAGCTTGGACTCTTTCCACTATGTCCAACTGTTTCAGGAAGGCTGTTCAGAGTTGACTGTCTACAGGCCAGTAGATTTGGCCCGTTGAGCAAAGAGATAAGGAGATTGTGAAGAGAGAGAGAACTTGGAAAAGACACAGAGGCATGAAGGAGCATGGCTTGTTTGGAAATTTCACATAGCTACATGTGGCTACCTAGAGTGGTCATTACAAATATGTGTGGGAAATGATAGGAGGTGAAATCATAAAGGTAATCCAGGATTATATCATGGATGTTAAATCTCTATTTAAACATCAAAACGAACAACATAAAACCAAAGAGAAGATAACAGATAAATTTACGGTGGCTTTGAATGGATACCCAATATTTTGTCTGCCCAGCAACCTCCTTTGCCCTGGGAACATTAAGCCCCATTTTTGAGATATGCCCTACTTTTTTCTTCACCTGTATGGTTACTTGATTCTTATTTGTCCTTTCCTGACTCTGATCCACCACTGTTTATTGGTTCAGGGGTACACCACTGGAAATCACTGTCCTTCTGGCCTAGAAGTGAGGAAGAAATTTAGTTCCTTGTCAGCCCATAGAGGCTGTGGGAAGTGAAGCTCAGTTTCCACTGAATGGAGGGAAAGAGAAAGACACGTACATTCATGGAGAAGCAGAGACAAGCGCTGGAGACAGAGAGTCCCTGTTCTTTAAGTACAGCTATAATTTCTATTTGTAATAATTTTGATATCCTACCTTATTTGGCAGTAACAAAGAGCCCCCAAATCTTAGTAGTTTAAATAATACAGACCTATTTCTCATCCATACTACATATCTATCGTGGATCAGTGGAGAACTTTGCTCATCATAGTCACATGCAGTCCTCAAGTTTAAGGAGAAGACTCATCTCCAATGCAGGAGGGAAATGAGCAAGTTCTGAGGAGTCTCTTGCCAATAATTAAATGCTCTAGCCTATAAATGCTTTATATCACTTCTGTTCACAAATAATTGATAAGGAATAGTTACATTGCCACACTTAATCACAAGGAAGCCATGAAGCACATACCATACACCCAGATTGGGGGAGAACCAGAAAATAATTCATCTAACATCACTGATGACTATCACATTAGCCATTCCACAGATGGTTTGCTACTGAGTTCTGCTACTATCCTTCCTATAAGTCCCCTTTAAATTTAGATTATTACTTTTTAAAAACATTTTTATTGAAAAACATATATACAAAAAAGAAGCAATAATTTCCAGAGTACATTTTAACAAGCAGTTACAGAACAGATTTCAAAGTTTGGTATGGGTTACCATTCCACATCTTCAGGTTATGCCTCCAGCTGCCTCAAAACACTGAAACTAAAAGAAATATCATCCTTGTGATTCAGCAGTTATACTTGTTTGTTAAATCCTACCTTTGTTATAATGCTGCCTTCTCCCTTGATCCTCCTCCCAATCAACAGGATTCTTTGGGCTGTGCCCTTCCTAACCTTTCCATGTTGAAAAGGGGCATCAACAATACAGGATAGAGGGATGGAATTAGTTGATGTTCTCGGAGAGGCTGGCCCCTCTGGGTTTCAGGACTTATCTGACCTAGGAACCACCTGGAGGTTGTAGGTTTCAAGAAAGTAAACTTAGTACATGAAACTTTTGTACAGTCTCAGTTAGAGTCCTAGCTGTTCTTTAGGGTTGAAAGGAATGGTGTTAATTGGGGTAAGGGAACCATTGCAATGAGCACTATCTAGCAGGAGCTTGCCTAAAAGTAGCCTCCAGAATATCCTCTCAACTCCATTGGAAATAATGTAACCACCGATACTTTATTTTGTTGCTTTTCTTTTCCCTCTTTTAGTCCAGAAGGCATTGTCAATCTCACAGTGCCAGGATCAGCAGGCTCAACCCTGGGAATCATGTCCCATACCGTCAGGGAGATTTTCACCCCTGAATGTTATGTCCCACCTAAGGCGGAAGGTAATAATTTTCTTTGCAGAGTTGGGCTTAGAGAGATACAGGCCACATCTGAGCAGCCAAAGGGATTTCCTGGAAGCAACTCTTAGGCATAATTATAGGTAGTCTTAGCTTCTCTGCTATAGAAATAAGTTTCGTAAGGGCAGGCCTTGAAATCAAGGGCTTGGTCTGTTTTCTTAGGAGTCCCTAATGATTGAAAGAGTACCAGGAGTTTCCCAGATGGGAAAATTTAGTATTTCCATGTTTTTTCCTCTAGTCCCTCAAGGGACTCTAGCAATACTTTTTAATTATCAGCCCAACATAGTCTGGTACTTTTAATTTTTAAATTCTTGAAATAAAAATGTCCATAAGGCAAATGACGCTAAAAGACTTTAAAGAAAGACAGGAGCTCTACCTGTCATTCCCTGTCCTGCTCTCTGGTCATTTTCAAATCTTTAAGGTGCTTCTTTCCTCTGTTATGTCAATAGCTGTCCCACTATCCGCCCTCATTTTGCCCAAAATGTGTTGACATCTCTTTATGTAAAACACTCTCATGGGCCAAGAGTTTTCTTTTAGAATGGTTACCCCTGGCAACAACTGTGACATATCTGGTATTGTTTCCTTTCCCATTTACATTATTTTGAGATTTTATGCTTAAAAAAATTCTTTACCATTGTTCTGATGGGGTTCAGGATGGAACAGAAATAAATGAAAATAGATTAAATATGTTATCTTTACAATCTCTCTCATCCCGCTTTTCCTTAAGTTCTAATTGAGTTTCACTCACTTGAAACCGAAACAGAACCAAGGAATACAGAACTCTTTAAGCCTCTGGACCTGCAAACTGTGCAGCAGCTATGAGGATACAATTCTGTGGAATTAAGTGTATTTGAAAGTGAATATTAAAAATCATATTATAGTATGTTTTCATATCAACCTTGATTTTACAGGTAGAAAACACAATTTGAAGAATCTATGAAATATTCTCAAATTACATATATTTGTATTATATCATTTTCAGGATTCTTTCCACCTAGCTCAAGAATTACAATAGAAAAGCCCAGAATTGGGACTCAACTGAGAGAAATAAATTATTTTTAGTTTTGTCAGGTCATTGATTTTATGACAATGGCTTATTTTTCCCTAGGCTTCAGAAAGCTTTCCAACTTTTATCCTTCCTTTCTTCTGTTTGGTAGTGAGAAGCCCTCTGGGCTCTCATACATATAGATTTTTTTTCAATAAGGTTTAAAAGTCACTTGAGAATCTTCTAAGAATATCAGAATGACAGATTAAAGGGTAGTTTTCTTACAGGCCAGAATACACACTCTATTGTATATACAGAAACTATTTTTTAGATTTTTATAGCTATTTGTGGATATTCCACAGATGATAATTAAGAGAAATGTTATGTTTTTTTTACGGTCACCATGACTCAGAGAGAAAAAACCTCTGTGATTGACTGTTTTTCTAACACTCAGAGAAAATGTAATAGGGCTAGGAATATATTTTTATATTTTAACTTAGGAGCTTTGTTATGCTAACATGGTTTGCAGCCCTTTTCTGTTTCCATTGGGAGTATCATATTAATGGCAATTTTTCAGGCACCTGGAATGTAAATTGTTATTGCACTGGAGTACTTCTAGCTTAATGAAAATTTCCAGCATGCTGCTTTGAATTATACATATACATATAATTGTACAGAAAACTTTTATTAAAATATTGGGAAGGTATTCTCTTTAAAAAAGTTAAAATGAATTCAGAGTATAATAATTACAAGAATTTATCTCTTTGGTCATTAGACTACTCTTCCAACCCCTTTCCCCCCACCACTTTTGTTAGGTCCTATTATTCTAGTAATTCCCATTAAAGTAGTGAACTTAGGATATTTGTTAAGAATGATGGAACTACTTTTTCCTTTATAAGATTTTCTGTGATGAATAAGGTTAAGGCAGTAGAGAGGTATTACAAATTTCAGAGTAAGAAAATTAATTTAGGAAAGGTAAAGGTGGGTAGTGAACTAACCCAACGTGGATTTCTTTTCTTCCAAACTCCCCTTACATCTGTTTGAGTGGAGAACTGTGTCCTGTATACTACTTTGGATCCTATTACCAGTATATCCAAGAAATA
The DNA here is from genome assembly GCF_023851605.1 of Tamandua tetradactyla. NCBI lineage: Eukaryota > Metazoa > Chordata > Mammalia > Pilosa > Myrmecophagidae > Tamandua > Tamandua tetradactyla. The sequence continues at coordinate 64,332,482 of NC_135344.1, forward strand.
GGTGCCATATAGTTGAGGAACTGCAGCAAACTAAAATGGTTTCCTTTTCATTTAATGGTCTTTTTATTCAGGTTTTGTAGAGAGAAAGAGGAAAATAAATTGCTTCAATTACCCATCTTCTTTTTTTTTTTCTCACCCTGATACTCAAGGTAAAATGCTTCTGGGGGTATTATAAAATACTATAATACAAAATATTATAAAATAGCCTGGGAGTTCTCTTTTACAATACGGTTGGGTCATGACTTTACTGCAAATGCATGGTACACAACCCCTCACCCTCTATGTACTTCCTGCAGTTTACTTGCTGAGTGAATTATGAGGCTTTGAGTTAGAGCTCAAACTATGAACTGAACAAGCAGGTGGGCCCCTTAGCAGCCCTTTCAGGAGCTCAGATGTGTTACTGAGTTCTGCCTACACACGCATGTCCATCAAGCATAGGTCTCGTCCTCATGGGTCTATTTTCTAAACCTGATAAATCAGAATTAGTTCTTTTTTTTATCATCAGCTAATGTGTTACTAAGATCTAGCTAGAGAATGGGAGACTAATTAATATGAGCTTTATTGCTTTAACCTGCTTAGTGGAACAAAATTTGTCTAATAGTTGATATCAGTGCAATCCTCCAGCCATCTCCCATGTCTAACGCAAGCTGTTTCTGGTTTGTTCATTCATTCAACAAATATTCATTGAGGGCCTACTGTGTATTAGGTCCCATTGTTATAGGTGCTTAAGATACAGCTTGGAAGAAAAAATACAACATAACATTTTTCTAAATGATGCACATTTTGGGCTGGGGAGACAATAAATGTGTAATATGTCTGGAGGTGATAAAGGCTAAGAAGAAAAATGGAGCAGGTTCAAGGGATCAGGTAATGATGCAGTGTGTTAATATGAACAAGGCCTATTTGATAACTTTACATTTGAACCAAAACCTAAATGAAGTGAGGGAAAATTCATGCAGCTATCTGGAGGAAAATGTTTCTAACAGCAGAAACAGGCCATGGCAAGGCTCTGAGGCCTCTGAGGCTCTGAGGTATGTGAGTGTCATATCGGAGACATAGCAAAGGGGCCAGTGTGGCTGAAGTGGAGTTGGGGAGGGTGAGTATGTGAATGAGATGGGGGGAGCACAAGTATAACTATGTAGGTAATGGGAAGGCTTTTGTTTTATTCTGATTGGTCCAAATGCAATGAGAATGCAAGCTTTTGGATTTGTCAATGTGAGATCATGTAGGCCCTTGATGGAAAGAGTTTGGTGAAACTTGATGAAAAAAAACAAAAATAACTCAGTGGAATGGGAAAACACACTGATCACAGTGGGTTCATGAGAATGGGATCAAATGGAGTGGAGAAAAATGCATATAGTCAGTACTTTGGAGTTGTTTTACTATAAAGGGGAGCTTAAAATGTTGATAGGATAGAAGAAGGGTTAATTAATTAGGTAATGTATTTATGTTTGAGGTGTTTATTTTTAAGATGGGGATGTATTGCAACACATTTGTGTACTAAGGTAAATGAGTATAAAGGGATATATTTTTATTCTAAAAGAAATAGGCAGTAATTTCTGGAGCTAGATTATTGAGTAGGATGGGATCCAGTGGCCAATGCAGGGGTTTGCCTTAGGAGCTTGTAGAGTGTATCCATTGGACAAGAGGAAAGGCCAAGTATATGAGCATAGATCCAGGCTAATAGATGTCATGTCAAGTTGATGTCAAATTGTTGGATCTCAGACACCTGAAAAAATATTGTAAAAATATGTCTTCTAGCTTTTATACTTGTTCATAGTGGGAGCCAGAGTTGTTATGCAATATCTAGTTCACCATTGCTATAAGCTGAAGTCCTCCTGGCATATTTGATAAAGCATACGAGGCAGTGAAAAATTATGAGGGGAGACCAGGAAGAGATGTGAGCCTGAAAAAAATGACCTTAGGGCAGAATTTCCTTAAGAAGCATCTGCCAATTCCAGAAGATACACCTAAAAGGCTGATACAATGAAGAGAGCTTTTGACAGTGTCAGGGAACCAGGGGATAAATGGAAGGGAGCTCTATTAATTGACTTTCTGCTCAGTGCCCTGCTTGGGTTGGGACTCTGAAAAAGTACATTCTATGAGTAGGAGTAACCAGAGGCAGACCAGCCCTCATAGGAACTTAAGCCCAGCTTCAAATTACCTTAATTTCAAGATTTATAATTGGATGAAGATGCTCTAGGATTGCTAGTCTAGCCATCTACAAGAAATAAATGTAAATGGAGGGAGATTATTTCATATGCTGCCTTAAATTATTTCTGTAATTTGTCATATAAAATGTCTGGCACTGAATCAAACATCTGAGAAGATGAAGAGATAAAATAATGTGACTAAAAGCAAAGAAAGACAATACACAATAGAAAAGGACTCAGAGAATATCCAGATAACAATGTTATCAGACATAGACTTTCAAACAACTATGCCAAATATGTCCAATGAATTAAAAAACAAATTTGAGAATTTTGCATAGCATTGCAAATAATAAAGAAAAAAAGGAGACTCTAGTACAGTAAAATTCAATGTTTGAAATTAGGAATTTGATGAGTTTAATAATGGATTACACAGCTGGAGAGAAAATTAGTGAACTAAAAGATATGTAAAATGAAATAATTAAATTATCAGTCTTTAACATGGAGAAACGAAAGGATGAAATGTACAGAAAATAAATATAAAAGATATAGGGGAAACAGTGGTTAGAACCCTAGTAAAAGTGGAGAGAGAATGGTTGAAGCAATATTTGAAAAAAATTAGTGGTGAAAATTTTCCAAATATGATCCACAGCACCAAACTACTGATTTAAGGCTACAAACTCTAGCAGAAAAAAAAACACACAAAGAAAATAATATCCAAGGGTATCATAATAAAACCACTATAAAGCAAAGGGAATATGGCATCAGAGCTTGTGGATGACAGTGCTTATAAGAAAATAAGATGTTAGTAAAGAAGAAAGGCTAAAAATCAATTATCTAACCATCTAAAAAAATTAGAAAAAAACTGGAGGATAATGGTGGTCATCAGAATCCAAATGTTCCCAAATACCCTCTTCACAAATCATAAAGTCAACAGTGAGTTCAAATAAAACTTCACAGGAGGCACACTGTTATCATTACCCAGAGGAACAGAATACCTGAACCTTAAATTCCCTGGGAGCCAAGAAATAAACACCAAATTCCAACAGAGCTTGTACCGTTGCTGCAAGCCTGTAGGTTTGTAGTGATGGGGTGAGGGAAGACTCAGGGGACTACTAGTAAAAGCAGAAGCGGGGACAGAGGTCATAAATGAAGCACAGACAAAATCACCCTCCGAAAGAGGAAGGACAATACTAAGTATAGAAAAAAGATTTGGGACTTGATAATCTATAACATCTACAAAAGTGAAGGGCTTGAGAGTAAGGGGGACCAGAGCTGGCAGCCCTAGAGAAACATTGCTTCGGGGATAATTAGATAAATAAAGAAGGTGTGGTGCTCTTTGGATATGTGACAGAGAAGGAAAAGAAGGATATAAGAGGGTGGAATTAAGAAAATACTGTACACATGAGCCCTTCTTGAGGTCCTGATGGATGCGTTTCTTCCAACCTAACGATAACCAGGAAAACTCCAGCAAAAGGTCTGATGATGAGCATTTAACATATTTAATTGTAGAGGTAGAACTAAAACAAAGGGCAGGGACAGGTTTGCAAATTTAAAAATTATATGTACTAAAAAAATTATATGTTCTGACAAAGAAGAAATAATGTAAATGAAAACTAAAGGTAAATGCAAAGAGAAAGGGAAAAGTAGACTGACACTGAATGCTGAATAGAGAGTAGGTGGGCATCAAAAGATACCATTTAACTTGACAGCCCAAGAGTGAAAAATAAACAAAAGGGGATTGCAAACACAGTAAGATGAATACACATAAGGGTGGTCACTAGGATAAAATGAAAAACCTTTCCAATACCAGAGAAGCTTTTTAAAGAAATATTAAGGAAGATATAACAAATAGAGAAACGTGACATATAACACACACAGTCCCTATAAAGTAAGTGATATGACTGAGTTGAAACTAAGTGTATCAATAAGGGTAAAAGGGTTTTACTTTCCTATTGAAACAAAAAGTGTTTCCATTGACTTATAAAGGAAAAACCAATGTAGGATATATATATATATATATATATATATATATATATATATATATATATATATATGAGATACACCTGAAACTGAAACACAGTGATTTAAAAAGGCTAAAAATAAAGGATTGGACAGAGAGAGCAGACAAATGGAAACAATGACAGGTGCTCTGATCCTTACATCAGATAAAGTAGAGTTAAGGACAGTAAACATTTAATGAGACAAAAAAGGATGCCTTCTAACACAAAAAGCTGCAATTCCCTATGAAGATAGATTATAAATATCTACATGCCAAAAAATACAGCAATACTTATATATATTAAAGAATAAAAATAAAGGTCCCAACTCAAAAAGCTAGAAAAAGAACAATAAAGTGAATTGACAGAAAGTACAAAGATGCAAATACTAAAGATACAGGAGAATTCAATGAGGTAGAGAATGGAAAAAAACAGATAAATCAGTAAGTCAAAATCCTGGGTTCTTGGAAAAACCAATAAAGTAGACAAATTTCTAGCAAATGTAACCAAGAAGAAAAGGGAGGAAATTCAAATATCCTAAATAAGGATGGTATGATTCTTTTTAGTTGATTTAATAGTTTGCTTATTTGTACTTTTGAGTTTTCTGTAGTGATTATATTTGGTTTAAAAACATAGGAAAGAGGGGCGGGCCGTGGTGGCTCAGCGGGCAAAGTGCTTGCCTGCTATGCCGGAGGACCTCGGTTCGATTCCCGGCCCCAGCCCATGTAACGAAAACGGAGAAACAAAATACAAGAAAATGTTTAAAAGATGTTTCCCTTTCTTCCTCTCTTCCTTCCTTCTATCCTTCCTTCCTTCTCTCTGTCTTTCCTTTAAAAAAAAAAAAAAAAAAAAAAAAAAAAACATAGGAAAGAGGGTTACATGTTAAGGTATTTAGATACTTGTATTTTCGATAGCATTTGAGTCAAGTACCAGTGTAGTAAGCACCTGTCTCTTTTAATGGGCAATTAGGCTTTGAAATCTTTGAGAAAGAACCATACAGAACCAAACTCTTGCACCTTTCCAAGTACATCTTTGCATATGAAAGATCTCCATTTTTCCTTTTGATGTTTCCATTCTTTCACTTTCTACTCTGTTACACAAAACCCAGGAAAAATTGCAGCTACATCAAGGGTGGATTTATTTTACATACAAGTCTAAGTATTTTTTTAAACAGATGCTAAATGTTGACTGTAATAATAACCCAGTTGCAGGAAACAGAATAGAATCACATATATTTTACTTGTTAGATTTCAGTAACAAATTGGCATATTCAACATTTTTAGGGATCTGAGTAACTTGTTCTATTTTATTTTTTTAAATGGAATCTATGCCAACTTTTCTACTTGCCTTCATGCTTTTTGTTCAGGCTAAAATAAGGCTGGTGAAGTTTTTCAAGTAAACTCTACAATTATAAAAAACTATACAAAACAACCCAAGAATTTAGAATATAAGTATACTTACTGTGTGGGATTGACTACGTAATCCTGAGACTTTAGATAAGGAAGAATTCTGTAACAAATTTTGTAACTACATAAATATTTTTGTTGTTGTTGTTTCTGGAGGGAGGCAGTTATCTTCAAAACATTCCCTGGAAAATACCAAATTATTTTTGGCTATTTGTTTAACATTTGTAAGGATGTTGTTTCTATCGTTTTTTTTTTTTAGTTACCTACTTATTTTATTATTCTTTTTATTATTTTATTTATTTATTTTTTTATTAATTAAAGAAAAAAGAAATTAACACAACATTTAGAAATCATTCCATTCTACATATGCAATCAGTAATTCTTAACATCATCACATAGATGCATGATCATCATTTCTTAGTACATTTGCATTGATTTAGGAAAAGAACTAGTAAAACAACAGAAAAAGATATAGAATGTTAATATAGAGAAAAAAATAAAAATAATGATAATAGTAAAAAAAAGAAAAGGAAAAAGAAAAAAAAAAGACACAAACAAACAAACAGACAAACAAACAAAAAAAACCTATAGCTCAGATGCAGCTTCATTCAGTGTTTTAACATGATTACTTTACAATTAGGTATTATTGTGCTGTCCATTTCTGAGTTTTTGTATCTAGTCCTGTTGCACAGTCTGTACCCCTTCAGCTCCAATTACCCATTATCTTACCCTGTTTCTAACTCCTGATGGTCTCTGTTACCAATGACACATTCCAAGTTTATTCTCGAATGTCGGTTCACATCAGTGGGACCATACAGTATTTGTCCTTTAGTTTTTGGCTAGACTCACTCAGTATAATGTTCTCTAGGTCCATCCATGTTATTACATGCTTCATAAGTTTATTCTGTCTTAAAGCTGCATAATATTCCATCGTATGTATATACCACAGTTTGTTTATCCACTTGTCTGTTGATGGACATTTTGGCTGTTTCCATCTCTTTGCAATTGTAAATAATGCTGCTATAAACATTGGTGTGCAAATGTCTGTTTGTGTCTTTGCCCTTAAGTCCTTTGAGTAGATACCTAGCAATGGTATTGCTGGGTCGTATGGCAATTCTATATTCAGTTTTTTGAGGAACCGCCAAACTGCCTTCCACAGTGGTTGCACCATTTGACATTCCCACCAACAGTGGATAAGTGTGCCTCTTTCTCCGCATCCTCTCCAGCACTTGTCATTTTCTGTTTTGTTGATAATGGCCATTCTGGTGGGTGTGAGATGATATCTCATTGTGGTTTTGATTTGCATTTCTCTAATGGCCAGGAACATTGAGCATCTCTTCCGGTGCCTTTTGGCCATTTGTATTTCCTCTTCTGAGAGGTGTCTGTTCAAGTCTTTTTTCCATTTTGTAATTGGGTTGGCTGTCTTTTTGTTGTTGAGTTGGACAATCTCTTTATAAATTCTATTGTTTTTTTTTACAATTATTTCAATAGTTTATAATGTGCAAGCTGTATAATATATTGCGATCCCTGTATTCATTGGTGAACACTTGTTGATTATATTGTCTCAAAATTAGAATTTAAAGTACACATACTATTTCAACATTTTAGAAAACTCATTATTGCTCCCTCATTGTTCTATACACTTCAAATAATCTCCTCCCCATTGAAAGTAAGTATAATATAAAGGCCAAAATAAATTTATTCAATGTCATCGGAGAAAAAGTTTTCTATTATATGATTTTTTAAGTAAATAAAACATATATTTTAAAATAAACTTTACATTTTTTTCTAGAAATTTAATAGAAAATTTTTCAACTGTTATTGCAGTTTCTGTCTTTTTAAACAAAATATCCAGAACCAAACTTAATGATGATATATATACATTAGCCAGCATAATTATGGGTAACATCTTCCCTTAATTTAAAATCTCTTTAAATTAACATTATCATAATTGCTGTTCTGGTTATTATTGCTTGGTGCTTGGAATAATATTGCAGTTTTTATTTGTTAGGATATTATTGTTTTGGAGTTTTTGCAATGCTTTGTACAAAATCAAAACTCAGGACAAAATAATTGAGTTTAAATTATGCTCGGTAGGCTTGTGATCGGCATTTTCTACATCTTCAGAAATCTGGAGCTTTTTCAGTAGACTCATTTACCAGAGTTTTCTGTACAAAAGCAATTCTGGGACTTTTCTTATTTATCTCCATTTATCATGAGATCATGGCATTGCTTTTAAGTCCTACCTTCTGTGTTTGAAAATTTAATTTTAGTTGAATAAGAAGTTTGCAGACAGAGCTGTAGAGGACCCATTCTCACTGCACTATGAATGCATGAAAATGCATGAAGCACATGTTATTGATGACATCTGTGGTGACCTGACTCTGCAGGTGCTCTAAGCAGCTCATGCCAATAGCAGTGGCAGAAGACAAAAATTTAGCTCTAAATGACAATAGTATTCACTGTCTTCATACATTCGTGTATCAGGGTAAATGACTTTAGAACTTCGACTTTAGATTTCAGAATGAACCAGCAAAATAGAATAAAAATGACTTCAGCAAATAAGTGTATTATTCAGGAGCGTTAAATAAGCCTTGTATGCCCAATATGCATGACTGAGGAAATTTGAACGAATTTGCAAAGTAGAGTTAATCTCAAATCAGGCAGTTAGGGAAGTTGGTTGTGGGGGTTATGCTGCCTCTTATAGGTACATGTCTGAAAATGGAGGTTGCAGTCCCACCACAGACAGACTTTACCTTTGGTGTCTTCCTGTGGTTGGTGTCTGGGTGTTCCCTTTTCCGGTTGGAGCTCATTTCCCCATTCTTGTTCTTAGTTGTCTGCCAAGGCCCCAGAGTCAAGTGGGTCTGGGTGACTGTGGGCAACATTATTGGACTTAGAAGTTAGGGAAATAATACCTGTTTCATGGGTTTGTTAGGATTGAACTGGGGAATGCTTATGTTGCAGGGGCCTTTAGCTAAGGGTCCCACTATTTTTTGACAACTTTTTGTTGCATAGGAGTGGGTGGGAAAGTGGGTATTTTAATATTGTCAGTGATTTTTATTTTTCTGTTTAAGGAAAGATTATTCCTTTGATTAGATAAAATTTCTTTAAGGTCATTTTTGGTTAGGCAGATGGAAAAGCCAAGAACCTATTTTGGATTGGCATCCTTTGGCTTTTGAGGGACTAAACTCTTCCATATATTAATATAACAGCCTTTTTTGTGTGTGGCATTGTCTCTTTCTACTTTATATCTTAACTGGTACACCATCCTTATGATCACTGTGGGAGAAGCAGGTAGGAGGGCATCCTACCATGGATTGGAGAGCTGGCTTCTCAACCTCAGTCACCTCCCAGTGGCTGTGGGATGAGTGCTTATCAAGGAACTCTCTCAGCGGTTGTGAGTGGCCTTTGAATTTCCAAGCCAGTCATATCTAGTTTCCAGGATGATGCTTAGGTCAGGCTTTTTTTTTTTTTTTTTATATTCTGCTTACCCCCAGGCTTCTCGTAATATTTTGATAAATGTAAAAGGTCTTAATTAGCTGTGGTTTGATGAGGAAATTGTGTCTGTGTGTCTGTACTGGGAGAGCAGGAAAGAGGCTAAGAGGATATTTGTTTAGGAACACAAGAAAGTTGCTGAGATGACAAGAGACAGTGCAGATTTATAGAATATGCATTCTTTGGGCATTTTCCAGAGATTTGGATTGTTATTTGGGCATTAAGGCGAATGGAAAATGGAATGTCAAGGTTATTTAATCAAAGCGCTTACTATCTGTTTGGGTGTTATTCGTAAAGATGGAAGGAATATTCTACACCCCAAGAATGGATCAAGAGTGGTGAAATGATACCTAGTGGTGGTATTTTAGAGACGGTACCGTGATGAGTACTCTCATTATAATTATACTTCACAGACCACTGGCTACTTATAAATTGGATCCTCTTTCATTCCAAAAACAAACTGGACCTCAAAGCCTGGCTCCCCCCACCCTTCCCAGCTCTTCAAAAATTGTTGAAGCCATTGAAGAGTTGGATCTGTGTTTCCTGGCTGTATTTTGTGTTTACTTTTTGTCTAGTCACTTGGTGAAAGAAATCAAACATCTATTTTGCTACCATCCTGTGACAGAAAACTCATTTAGAAATGACCTTGTGATGGAAAACTTAGAGTCAGGATTATATCCCTCTCCCTTCTACTGCTCTGTTATCTCCTAACCTTGATCATGCCCATTCTCCTGCTTCAATGAAGTGCTGTGGAATAAATGACATAGGATCTAGAGGACAGTATGTCAGTCATATGGGGACACGATCACAGGACTCCCAAGGCTCTGAGAGTGTGTGTGTGTGAGGGGCCAGGGTTTAGTCACTGGGATGGGTCAGGATTGGTCAAAGAGGATTGATCCTAGCCTTTCAGGAATCTCCTACAACAGATGGGATTTCTGACAAAAGGAGACCTTGCATGAGGACTCATAATCAGCCAGGACAGTGGCAGCTAAAGGATTAGAAATGGATTGTCCATGTGTCCATACTTTAGCATTGAATTCTAGTCTAAATGCATATTGAATAACACTTGGAATTGATGTTTGGGTTATTTCCGAGCAAGAAATTGGGCATTTACTTTCTGGTCTGAGATGTATCTTGTTTTTTCACTTTTTGGGTGTTTTTTTGGAGGGGGGTGGTTGGGGGTGCATGGTCTGGGGATTGAACTTGGGTTTCCCACATGCAAGGTGGGCATTCTCCCATTGAATCACCTGTGCACCCTCTTTCTGGATTTTTAAGTGACATTTGCTTTTCCTCTACATTAACACGTCATATCACAGACTTTTATCTGAAATGATTTGTGGAGATTCAAAAGGTTCCTGGAATCCAAATAATTTTGATATGTTTTATGACAATTTAAATGCCTGATTATACTTGGCATCTGATAGCAGCTGAAGATTATTGTTATTTGCCAAATTTTTTTGATTAATAAAATAATATGAAATTATTCCATTGTTAGAAGGGAAATTAGAAGCATTTTTTTTTTTTTGGTGATTGACAGCCTATAACCCATGAAAGCTATTAGGGAAAAAATGAAAAAGTACAGGAACAAAAGTAACAGCCAGTTTACATGAAAGATACCTCCTTCTTATATTTTTCTGGTTGCTCAGTTAATCAGATGTAAAGGTTTTCATTAAAACTATAAAGGTAGGACTTGAAGTTTGCCCTCTATATTTTTTTATTCAATGACTGATTTAGACATATTGTACCATTTTTAATATCAATATCTGCATAAGGGGGAATTATTAGGCTTTGAGGGACTCTGGTACCCTGTTATACAAAAATCAGAGGAACTCCATTTCTAAACTTGCTAAATTTTGGATTATTTGGCTGTTTACAACATCTCCATGGTGATTTTCCAACACATTCACACTTAATCTTAAAAACGAGTGTTTTCTGCCACATCTTCCACCCACTCTTTTTTTTTCTTGGAGAAACTGTTTGGGGTAATACATAATAGCTAAATATATTCATATATATTCTGGCAATCATGTTTACAAACAGATATTAATTGCCTAGCAATATGGTTCTTTATTGCTGGGATTAACTCTTACTAATTAAATACTGTTTCTAAAAACATAAAGATTCAAACAAATTTTCTCACTCATCACCATCCTTGTTTTAATAAATTATAAATAGATTTTCCTAATCCCAATGTATGGGACTCATCATGGTATTAATGCTGGTAAATATTAGACAAACATAGAAAATACATTCTTCAACAGTAAGTCATAATAACAATGGCAAACATTTCATCTTTGAGGTAAGTAACATTCTCTGATTTAATCCCCACAGAAACACTCTGTGTTGGGTAATATTTTCATTCCAAATTTACAGCAGAGGAGATTAAAGCCCAGAGAGGAAAAGTAAATTTCCCAAAGTTGCAAAACTAGGAAGTGGTGGATTTGAGACTTGGGTCCAATTTGGTTCACCCCCAAAGCCAGCTCTCTTATGCTTTATGTGTATATAGGCAGCATTTCCTCAGTCTTTTAATAGCCTGGAGATGACACTTGAAGAAAGAAATTAGTTGTGGATAAGAATGGGCTTTACTAATCAAATTCTTTTACAGAGGGTTCCTGATATGAGTTTTATTGGTGGTAAGTACCTTTGCCCATTTGTCTTTTCACTGTGGAACTGACCACACTGAGGGTTCATTTGTGGGTTCTGTCTGGAAGGTCACAGCTGCATAAGCACCAGCATCACCACCGCTTGCTTCCTGCACTGTGATACCCTGAAGTGCTGTGACCTTTTCCCTCTTCCTCTAATATGGCATTGTGAGAGAGTCCTTCCTAGCTATTTCTTGGGAGATATCCTTTTTATTCAGAAACAGTTCTCATATATCCTCCTTTACACTGAGAGTTTTCCTCTATCATCATGTGCTAAAATCCAGGAACTGTGCTAAGAGCACTGAATTGTTCAGGGGGATCTTCTGAAATGCCACCTAGTATAAATAAGGTCAAACAGACCCAGGAGACTCAGAGGCTGATCAGCCATGAGAGAAATTCTGCACAGAACTCATGACAGTTAAATCTATGTCAAATGATGTGCTAGCTTCTAGTCCATGCATGAGGTACAAAGGAACACTGCTCTAATAATGGGAGAATGTGGACTTTGCAAAGTCTGCCTGGGAATTCTTGTTGGACTGTGAACCAATTATTTAACCACCTTGGGCATTGGTTTCCCCATTTGTAAAATGGCGAGAACAATGATTATTCAATTTCAATTCACAGAATTTTTATAAAGATTAATATCCTAAAATAGTTTGAAAAATATGTTATCACACACTTAGAAAGTGAAACTATGTTTGCATGCAGCATTTCAATGATACAGGCAGAATGAAGCAGGCTTGTAGGAAATTGAATTGGGGTTCAGAATCTGTGTGTTTGCACGTCCTTTCTGTACAGGGAGATCCTGGTGACTATAGGAGTTACCATGAAGGAAGACTTCTAGGAAAACTTCTCTGATATGCATGGCATTTTAAGCTTAGTTGGTTGCAGGATTCTCTGTGAAGGCTCTGCTATTGGGACAAAAGGAAAAGGTCCTGCCATGCTTCCTAAAGGGATGTGTGAGCTGAAGTTAATGGTGCAAAGCAAGAAAGAGATCCCAAAGAGAAACACTTTTAAATGCTCCATTTGATATCTCTGGCTTGGGACAGGCCATTTGTGGCAGCCAGATTTTTAAGATATTCCCTCCTCTCCGAAGATTTACTGCTCTAATATCTGGGCATGTGAACATAATATCACACTCATGAGGATATATATATACATGTACTTATTGCTGGTAATCAGATGACCTTGACTATCCACGTGGGCTGAATATAATCACATGAGCCCTTTAAAAGCAGAGAATCTTCTCTGGTTGTAGAAGAGGAACTTGGAGAAATTCAAGTATGAGAAAGAGCCAACATGTTCTTGCCCACTTAGAAAATGGAGGGGCCACATGGCAAAGAATGTGGGTGTTCTCTAGAAGCTGACAGTAGTTCCCAGCTGATACCAGCAAGGAAACCCCAGTCTGATAACTGCAAGGAACTGAATACCGCCAACTTGAATGAGCTTGGACGAGAATTCTTCCCCAGAACCTACAGATTAGAGCCCTACCTGACGAATATCTTGACTTCAGCCCTGGGAGATACTAAGCAGAGAATCTTGAGCCTAACTGGCCTTCTAACCTACAGTACTGTGAACTAAAAAATGAATTCTGTTTTAAGCGACTAAGTTTGTCGTAATTTGTTATGCAGCAAAAGAAAATTTATGCACTCTTACTTCTCTATATGTCTTTTATATTCCCTTTGTTTTGGTCTGTTTTGAGTCCTTTGACTCTTCCACTGAAAACTGCCTTTTGTCTTCTTTATAGCCATGTGTAAGATTTCTTTTTTTAATGACTTCATCTTCCATGAATGCATCAGACTTTGAATATTGATGAGAAATATTCATGCCTTCTTTCATTCAATATACATAGTTATTAAGTGCCTATTATATGCATGGACTCTCTAGAAACTGGGAACAGAATAATAAATAAAGCAGATAATGTCTTTGTCCTCATGAAGCTTGGTTTCTTTCAGGTGAAATAAGTAATAAACAAGTAAACATGAATCATAATGTCAGCTATCGAGAAAGCAAGGAAATGTGGTTGGAATGGTAGCTAGTAGTCCGATATTCTTGACCAAGGTAAGGAATCTGGATTTTATTGATTAATAATTGTAGGGTTTTGAGCAGAGGAGTGACCAGATCATATTTTTATTGTAAAAGGGACACTCAGTCTGCTCTATGAAGAAAAAAAGTAAGAGGTGGAGTGTGGCAGATGGAAAAGTAGGAAAAGTGAGACTTTGGAAAGTAAGAGGACTACGTGAAAGGCAGAAACCCAGGGGTGAGAGGATAGCAGCTAGCACTGATGGGAGTGTTGGAGGCGAAGGGAAGTGATTCTCTCTGGAATATAGATGAAGAGGACTAAGCCAGAAAAAAATCTTCGGGTTCTTAAATACCACTGGCTGAGAGGTCTCTCCTGAATGATCTGCTCAGCTCCTTCACTATCAATGAATCAGATTAGTAGCTTTCAGGAGAGTCAAATTTTGGCTTGGCATTTCATGTATATGATTTCATTTCCTCCTTAAAATAGCCATATAGGGTAGGCATCTTTAACCTAATAAAACACATTGTATATCATGGATCCTCAGGGTTGAGAACAGATAAAAGTATGTGTGTGTGTGTGTTTACCAACAGTTTGATGTTAAATTCTATCTATAAGGTCTAGACTATTTGCAAACAAAACCTCACACTCAATTTACTTCAAGTTTTTTTCTTTTCTTTTCCTTCTGCTTATGATTCTTGATCCTGATTTTTTTTAAGAATGGATAAATGTATTTCAGCCCAGGAATCCTGAAATGAAATTTTCCAAAATTTTACTTTTGGGATTTTCTTCTGTGTTTGAATCATGGCCCAGAGCAGAGACTGTCACTAGCTCTGGTCCCACTTTCCGTGAAGACTGACGACATTTTTGTGTGTATCACTGGAACAATTAGAGCATCCTGAGAGATTATAGTAAGTGATATTTGAGTCAGAACAGTCTCTTTAGGATCACCAGTTGAAGTAGATGCCATTTTAAGCTTGAATTTCTGACATTTGAGTTTGAAAGCTCTGTAACACATGCAACTAATGGATGGAGTGTCTGAGTGTCTAAACTGACCCATTATGAATTCTTCATTATTCTTTTAAGACATAGTTATTCGATAAAGAAAACTAAACCAAGATATGTAATTTTGACCATCTTGGCATGTAGTTAGGGTAAAAAAAAGGTAATTTGAATGCATCAAGTAATTATTTTGATGCCTGGTATGATCCAGCTACTGTGCCATATACTGAGGTTATAAGAATAAGTCAAAGAAATCCCATCCCTGTCTTCATAGAGCTTTGAGTCCAGTAGAGAAAATTGTCATTAGTTGAATACCCATGCACATAAATATGTAATTGCAGACTATGCTAAATACTAGGAAGGAAAATGCAGTGAAAACCCTACTTTCAGATTGAGTATGAAGGACATTTTGCCATATGTGTATTTGTTTACATCCTGAGAAGCTTTGTTGGAAGGAAGAAAGGAAAGAAGGAAGGAAGAAAGGCAGAACTTAAAAATATAAATACTTTATGAACTTCTAACTGGGAACTCAACAAAGCATTTGACCTTTTATGTAGTCTGTGTCCTGCTGCCATCCTCTCAGTTAGTGTGGCTCTTGGCATGCATTTTGTTATAACTTCTGCATTTCTATCTTCATTCATTCATTATTCTTTCAAGAAAGAGTCTATTCCTTGTTCTGTGAAATTGCTTTAGGTAAGTCTCAAAACTGTGTAGTCTATGTTACAGATTATGCAGTTTGCATGACAGTAAGCATAACAGTTATCATCTATTTCATTCCTATAATATGCCTGGTATATATATATATATATATATATATATAATCTCATTTAATTCTTTCAGTGACCTTGAAATGTAGGTATTAGCCTTATTAAATATTAAGAGCAAGGCCCATAGAAGTTAGTAAATTATTTGATTTTACCATTCAAATTTGATGCAAATGTAGATAGTAATTATCTAGAATACAAATCAAGTTGACCTGGTTCTAGAATCTGCATTCTCATAATTGCAGTGTTCTGGTAAGGACAACTATACATGTACAAAAGTAATTACGTTACATGGTGTTCTGTATTGAGTGTCATGCACAAGCAATTACAATTATGGATGCATGGGTGGGGGAAGTGAAGTGATCATTTTTAGGGAGTTACCACACTAGAGACCCTTTGCTTTATATACCAGTTCCCTAGATCTGCTGCATTCTTCATTTTTGAGGCCTCTCTTCCTAATATGTCACTATCTCCCTCTCTTTTCTGCAAAAACCTTGAAAGTGTTATAAATAGGGGAGGAAAAGGAATTGCTACCTTTTGAAGTGTTCTCTGCTAAAAAATTTTTATTATGAGAGTGAAAGACAGGTTTGCAGTATAGTCTAAAGTGCTTAGCTTTACATCTTACTCTAGATTTCTTAAGAGATACTCTTGGTAATTCAAAGCTGTTCCAGTGTATCTAACAGGCATGCAATGTCATTTTCTTATTTTTAGTAGTAGTGACATATTTGATGACTCCACTGTCAATTTCACTGTTGATTTAGGAATTTTAGGAAGACCCATTTGGCAGCGTCTGGTGGCCAATGCCAGCTGGTGAGGCAAATGGTTCGGTGGACCTGAGCTGCATCTCCCCAGCCTGGTGTTGAATTTGAATGTTTTTAATGTACACCATACAAACATGCAATTCAAAATAATTTTCATTTGGAGGTACATTCATTTGACCACTAGGATAAGCATGTAGCAAAACAAATGTTAAACTATGTTAATGCATTTAATTTTGCAAGACTACCAAAAACCTCTTCGACTCTACAAATATGTGAAGCCAGAGTTGGCAAAGTTAAAGCCATTGTTAGCGATGCTCCCTCCACTACCTTGTGACCATATGTATATTTCTTATCCTTTCCCAGAGAGCTGTGGTTTCCTGAAGAATTCATATGTGTTCCAAGGCATAAAATGATTATGAGATGTTTCAATCAGAGGGCTTAGAATTGAATCAGAATCTGTCATCCATAGTTGACCTTGGGCGAGTCACTTACATTCTAAAATAATCACTTCCCTCATTGGAAAGTAAGGGAATTGCACAATCTGCCCTACTTAAAATCTCAATGTTTTAAAATAAAGCATAAGATGGTCTACATGAAGTGCTTTGTCACTATTTATAAGCTCAGTGTTTTAGGTTATAACCTACATGAACTGCTTTGTCACTAATACACATATTAGTTATATTTCTGCTGTTAGCTTATTAATTCCCAGGAAATACGGAAATTGATATATAAGTCAATGAGGAACATTTCAATGGCAAAAATAAATTAAATGTAAGTTAGGATTCCTGGACTCAGTACTTGACAAGGGAATTCACTGGCTTGGCATTGCTTGGCCAATGTTTTGTGGGTCACTTTCCTCAAGATAATTGAGAATAATCATGCTGGCCTCTCTGCTTCATTGGATAATCAAAGAAAATTGGAAATGATACCATTTCCTTCTTTCAGTAAATCCATGGCCAAGACGAAATGAGATGAGCTATGGGGAAAAGATGCTTATCAGGATTGACTCCATGATTCACTTGTAAATTTTTAGCTAAAAAAGTATACTTTTAGTTTTTTTAAGAATATTATTTTATTTTTCCTGTTTTAACAATCCTGTTTTTCTTAATTTTCTAATTTCAGTGAAATTGTTAGTGAAAGTACTTTCTTTTCTCTTTTGTTTTATGATGATGTAGATGCCAGTACCTTTTTTCTGATATATATCTGTTTATTCATTAGTTGATTGACTTTTTTTAGTATTTTTCTTGAGAAATCTTCACACATATACAGTCCATACATGGTGTACAGTCACAATCAGCGGCTCACAGTATCATCACATGGTTGTGTGATCATTTTTAGAACATTTGCATCACTCCAGAAAAAGAAAAAAACTTATATATCCCATACCCCTTACTCTTCCCTCTCATTGAACACCAATATTTCAATCCACTCAATTTCTTTACTCTTTATCTCCCCTATTATTTATTTATTTTTATCCGTATTTTTTTCACTTATCAGGCCATACTCTGGATAAAAGGAGCACCAGACACAAGGTTTTCACAATTACACAGTCACATTGTAAAAGTTGTATCGTTATACAACCATCTTCAAGAATCTAGGCTACTGAAATACAGCTCAACAGTTTCAGGTACTTCTCTCCAGTCACTCCAATACACCATAGTCTAAAAAAGGAGATCTATATAATGCATAAGAGTAACCTCCAGGATAACTTATCAACTCTATTTAAAATCTCTCAGCCACTGAAACTTTATTTTGTGTCATTTCTCTTTTCCACCTTTTGATCAAGAAGGTTTTCTCAATCCCATGATGTTGGGTCCCGGCTCATCCCAAGAGTTCTGTTCCATGTTGCCAGGGAGATTTACACCTCTAGTAGTCATGTCCCACGTAGTGGGGAGGGCAGTGAGTTCACCTGTTCAAGTTGATTTAGACAGAGAGAGACCACATCTGAGTTAGAAACGAGGTTCTCTGGGGGTGACTCTTAGGCATAGTTATAAGTAGTCTTAGCTTATCCTTTGCAGAAATAAGGCAAACCCCAAGATAAAGGGTTCTATCTTGATTTGGTTGTCCCCACTGCTTGGGAGAGTATCAGGAGTTCCCCAGATGGGGAAGTTGAATATTTCCTTCCTTTTCCCCAGTTCCAAGGGGCTTTGCAAATACTTTTTTTATTTACTGCCCAAATTACTCTGAGATATACCAGGGCATCACAGTAACCTATACAAACCAACAAGATCTCATGCCCTATTCAAGACTACATGTACTTATGGTGCTCAACTAAATTGACTATACAAGTTAAATTAGATACTGCACTACCCAAAATACAAATTTTACACCAAATAAACATCTCTCCCTTTGGTCTCACACAGAAATTGAAGTTTAAAAATAGGGACCATATCATCCTTTATCCTGTATTCTGATTACCTGTCTCCTATTCAGACCAGGTCCATTGATATCTCTAGTTGAAGTCAATTCACTTTTTCAACTTTCTTTAAAAGTTGCTATAGGGGGTAATGCTGGCTTTCATAGCTTCAGAGTTCTAACTCTGGGTCTCAGGTGTCATATAAATACCTGAAGTTTCTGGGAACAACCAGTTCAATATCTCAGAATTTAGAAATAACAGTTACAACTCCTGAATATATGGGACTGCTGTAAGAGCTTACAATCTAGGACCCTTTATACTAGGGCCAAACCTGATAACCCATGCTCTCGACTTCAATTCACTGAGTTTGCACATTATAGTTAGCCCATACGAGCGAGGCATGATAGTATTTGTCTTTTTGTTTCTGACATTTCATTCAACATATAGTCCTTAAGTTTCATTCACCTAATTGTATGCCTCATGACTTCATTCCTTCTTGCAGCTGCCAGTACTTTTCCTTCGTAATAGGAAACAACAACAATAATAGTAGTTAGAACCTTTTAAGCTTTAACTCTGGCAGGCATGTGTAAAGTTTTCTACATATGTCATCTCACTTAATCCTTACAACAAACCTATAATGGAGGTATTGTTTTTCCATTAGCAGGTGCTATTATTCTTGATTTAGAGGCTCTAGATTCTGCACTCTTCATTTCTACATGTATTGAAAGATTCTTATAATAATTGAAGTCAAATACATTAAGCAATTGGAGTCAAATACATTAAACAATCTGCTGGCTTACTACTGTATCTCTAGCTTTTAGTACAATGCCTTACACATAGGCACTCAGTAATATTTGTGGAATAAATAAGTGATTAAAAATTGGACTCTTCTGAGTGGAAAAAAAAATGTTAGGGAGACAAGTAGGATTTTGGTGCTCCATTAAGTTTTCTCTGCTAGTTTCTACTTAAGTGGGCAAGTTGGGAATCAGTTCTGTGCATAATATTTCTGATCTCCTGAACCTGACAATGAAAGTCTATGGAAATCAAGATCTTTCTCTTCCTGGAAGAGAGACTTCCTGGATTTGCAAAAAGGCTTCAAGGATTTGCAAATTGCTAGGGCTGCTGAAAGTCCTCTTTCTATCTTAGTGGGTAAGATAACCGTCTTGTCCTTAGATGCCTATATTTATTTAAATATTATTATAGTTGTGTATCCTATTTAGAATTTAATAATAATGGCTATTTATACTTTTAAAATAAAGAATTCTATGTCGATTATTAGTCTCAATCATCAAATATATCTGGTCTCCATCAGGGCATATGGTAAGTTTGCATGTCTCTGGCATTTTGGAACTAAGTGTGACTGGCATTGGATAATGGAATGTCTGTGGCAGTGACAGTACTAGGTGGACGTTTTAAGGGGCAGTACTTTATTTGTCATGTTCTCTCTTTATCTCTGCCACAAGATGGGCAAAATTTAAATGATAGCAGTTTCATCAACCAGTGTCTTAGAGCAAGAGGCAGTGGAGTAAAGCTCCCAGCCAACTCACGTTGGGTTCAGAAGTAAGAAATAAATCTTTCATGTTAAAATATCGACAATTTTGACTTCTTAACTTTCTTAAAAGTACTGTTTATTCTATCTGAAAGAGAAAGTGCACCAGAGGGAGTAATACAACCGAAATCTTAAAATATGAGGCATTGGGTCAAGGCAGAAGTTCTCAAAGTGCGGTCATAGACCACTTCTGGGGGCTCCTGATACCCACAAAGTCAAAATGATTTTCACAATTACCTTAAAACCATATTTGCTTTTTTCACCTACTCACACCCAAATGTACAGTGGAGTTTTCCAGAGGCTACAAGACAATGAATGTGGAGCAAATTGAATGCAGAAGGAAATAAAAGAATCTCACTGTCTTCTTTTTTTATTCAGACATTAAAAAAGGTTACAAAACAAAAACAAAAAAACCCCATTCTATAAACCCTGAGTTAACGTAAGCAGAGGCACTGTGTACAGGACAGGAAACCCATAACATATCAGCAAGCTCCTAGCACACAGGGTGGCTGAGGAAAGAGGCAGCTGTGCACATGGTGATTAAGAGCACCTCTTTTTTAGGTGCTCTCTGGTGGGGTTTAACATGAGGTAGAAAGATGTTCACATTTTGTGCCTGAGAACTTGGGCTCTAGGTTGAGAGTTCTTGTGTCTGAATCTTATTATGATGCTGGTCTCTCATTATGGTGTGACCTTAGTGTTTTCCCTATCTTCTCTGAAGATCAGTTTCTTGAGTTATAAAAAGAAAAGCAAATGAGACCATACAATAACTACTCTTTTGAAAAGAGAGAAGATAAAAAGTGTTCTTATCTCTTAAATTCAGTGTGAGGATTGAATGAGATGATGAACGCAAAGTACTTAGAAGAATGCCTGGCATATATAAGTACTTAATAATTATAAGCTATTGTTTTTTTCTTGAGTGCCTACTGTGTGCCGGGTACTTTGCTGAGTGCTGATAGCTGAATGCTTGTAAAATAAATTTTCTTTATCAATAATTTTCTCTGAGTTGGTAACTGTTTTCATTTTTTAAGCTGCCAGAATGCAATATACCAGAAATGGTACAGCTTTTAAAAAGGGAATTTATGAAGTTGCAAGTTTACCATTCTAAGGCTGTGAAAATATCCAAATTAAGGCAAGGCTATAAAAATGTCCAAACTAAGGCAACCAGAGAAAGATACTGTGCAGATTTGAATTTATGGTGTGCCCCCCAAGAGCCATGTCCTTTAATCCTCATTCAATATTGCTGGGTGGGAGCTTTTTTATTATCCATGGAGATATGACCCATCCAGTGTGGGTAGTATCTTTTGATTAGATGGGCTCCATGGAGATTGGTCTTCACTCATTCAAGGTGGGATTACTTACTAGGGCCCTTTAAGAGAGAATCATTTGGGAAAGAATCAAGACAGCCCACACAGCCAGTCTTCTTTGGAGATGAAGAAAGAAAACACCTCCAGGGGGTGCTTCATAAAACAAGAAGCCTGGAAAGAAAGCTGGCAGACATGGCCAAATTCACCATGTGCTTTTCCAGCTGAGACAGAAACCTTGACTGTCATCAGCCTTCTTGAAACAAGGTATCTTTCCTGAATGCCTTAGATTGGGCATTTCTATAGCCTTGGTTTAATTTGGACATTTTCATGGCCTTGAGCATATAAAACTTGCAACTTAATACATTCCCCTTTTTCAAAACCATTCCATTTCTGATATATCACATTCTAGCAGCTAGCAAACTGGTACAAATGTCTTGGCTCAAGAAAGCTGATGACATTCAGTGTTTCTCTCTCACCTGGAAAGGCATATGGCAACATCTTCTAATTTTCTCTCCAGAATTCTTCAGTGGTTTCTCTGGGGCTCTTTCTTTATGCATTTCCAAAGGTCTCAGGCCTGGTCTCTGTCAGCACTTTCCAAAATGGTTCCTTCTTAAAGAGCTCCTTCAAGCAACCCCATCTTGAATGGGTGGATATACACCTTCAGGGAAACCATCGAATCAAAAGTTATCATCCGCAATTGAGTGGGTCACATCTCAATGGAAACAATCAAAATGATCCCAGCCAGCAGTATTGCATGAGGATTAAAGAGCATAGCTTTTTGGGGTACATGACAGTTTCAAACCAGCATAATAAACAAATTAAATATTTTTGGCTCAGTAGGAGAATTATAAAGTTCTTAGTATTTTTCTATATTGCTTCTATATTTTTCACTTTATTACTTTTCTCCAGCATACCAATAGACAAAAGTCAGGCTATAATTTTGTAACTCCATGCTTAATTTCTATTCCCAAAAGACTCAGGATTTTGTCTGCCGATTTGGAGTTGTTTAGAGGCATTGAAAACTGTTCAGCTTTTTGCCTTTCCATTTGAAAGTGGTTATGAAGGTTGTGTTCTGATCCAAGAATTGCATGCTCCTAAGCCCCCACGTCAAATCTACTTTACAAATTAATAAACATTCTGATTTACTGTTTTTAAAATGTTGTTTACAATCTTTTAATTTTCTTATTTTCCCATTGTTTTTCTCATAGGTTAAATTTTCTTTAACAGAAATAAATGCAATCTTTAGAACCTTCAATTTTTGAATTTTCCCTTTCCATTTTTTTCCTATGATGTACACATAGAAAGAATTTTTATAATTGTATCTGGCACTTCAGTCTGGGGAAGAATCAAAGGCAAGGGTGCCTGTGTGGAAGAGTCTTAAAGTTCACACACTCTGCTGTGTTTGATGTTGTCTGTGTATACCTGATGAATAAGTGGCATCTAATACACTTTTTGTGAGCTACGGGGCTAGGCATCGGGGCTGGGTGTGCGTGACTTACCATTGGGCTAAGAAATGGAGGTGAGGGAGGTTTGAAAAAATAATGTTTAGGGCTGAAGGTAGAATCAAAAGTTCAGAAGAGAGTCTGTCTTAGAAATCACTAATAAGGTTTAGGCAAAAGTGAGGAAATCAGGAATGAGCTAAAAATGCAAAGGGACAACAGCTTACCCTGGAGAAAATAGGCTAGTGAGGGTCAATTGAAGGCAAAATGAGAATGATCTTTTGATGCTGGTGTGGTTTGAGAGGAAGTTGTTACTCTACTGATCCTCTGTGTATATCTGCTTTTTGAGTATTGACCAAAAACATTTGAGTCAAAATAAGTTTTGATTATTCCAATGGGGAATAAGAAAATCTGTCTAATCAATTTTTTTTAATAAACTCTGATAATATAATTTTGTAGAATCCCAGGGTGTTATCTTTGAAAATTGAAACCCAGTACTTATTTATAGAGACCGTTGAAAAAAACTTGGTGAATAACAGCTCTTAATTGGCATGGAGAGAAAGATGAGGTCTCATGTTTAATAAGGAAAGGGAGGAATATGTAATAAAACTATTAAGACTTCCAAACATAGAGCTCCCCAAATAAATATTAGCAGTGGAAAAGTAATTACATTTTTGTTTATTAATAAATGGAAGAAGTCTACCTCAGTTTAAAATTCTATAGCTTGTCTTCCCTTTGAATTACTTCTTGCAAAAACATTAACAATTAGAGCAGAATTGTCTCTAAGTTTGTTCGGGAATTAATAATACAAATTAGCTGAAGGTATTCCAGGCTGCCCAGATGCTGGTGGGAGAGAGTATCCTGTAGAAACTATCAACGACAGTGTTCATGTAGCAGGAAAACATCATTGTTTTGCAATCGCAAGAATCAAATGGATAATGATAGTGGGGATTTTCTTTTAGTTAAGATAATTTTGCTTTATTAAATGTAAAGCAAGAAACAGACTATAGATGTGATTCTTCACTGGAAGAAATTTTTCCTTTCTAGCATATGAGGAATTCATTTTATTAAAATCTCAACAATAAAGTGGAGACTATCACCATCGACAGTTTTGGATTTGTATGCTGGCAAGAGCAGAAGAGAGTCAACTTTAAAGAAATTTTAACTGCATAGATTCTAGGTGTAGTGGACAATGGATTGTCTTAAAATGACAGAGCAATTAAAATATTACAGGTTCATTATTTTAGACTATTAAATCTGTAACACATATTCAATACTTTGGTTAATGATTAATACTGATTAATCATTGATTAATGAATTAATTAATACTGACTAATCATTGTGGATGTGCTGTTTTGCTTACATAAGTGAAAAATAAACTTTTTAAAAATGTTTTTGTTCTATTAGTGGCCTTAGAGCCTCATTTAGGTATTAATGTTATAAAATAATATTTCTTTAAATATTAGAAACATATTTGAGGTTTTGAAGTAATTTTAAGGATTATATGGAATCCTCAAATTATTTGAGGTTTACTATAAATTTGTATGATCCATAACATACATGTTATAATTATTGAGTAGTAACCTAAGTTTTCTTAATTATTCCTTGTGTTTTTTTTTTTTGTTTTACATGGACAGGCACTGGGAATCGAACCCGGGTCCTCAGGCATGGCAGGCAAGCATTCTTAACTGCTGAGCCACCGTGGCCCTCCCTCCTTGTGTTTTTTTAATACATTGGTTTTATCAAAGTGTGGTCTCCACACTTTCAGATTGGCAAAAATCTCCAATATAGCTTATGTACTTGATTTACAAATTATTGGAATATATATTCGGCAGATATGGTCTGAACCAAATAACTGTTGAATGGAAGAATGGAAAGGAATTGTTTCTTCTTCATCATCATCTTCTCTATTGTCTCATGTTTGTATAATTTTTAAAGCTTTCAAAGCACTTTTACGTATATGATTTCACTTGCTATTCACTTCACCCTATAATATAAAAAAATTAGGGCTGAAATTATTTATAATTTTAACCACAGTTTAAATGACTCATCAGGTGATGATTATAAGTTTGAAAGCCAAAACTCAACTTCATTCCTGCAATTCTAAATAGCAGTTTTAGAGTATTATTCTATATTTTATAAATACTTAAGAACCGATACATTTTCTTGAACATGATTTACAAATTCTGGCTTCTGAATACAATGAATTTTTAAAAAACTTTTTAATAGTATGATATAACATATATACAAAGCAAAGCAAGAAAAAAAAGCAATATTTTCCAAAGCGCTCTTCAGCAAGTATGAATGCAATGAATGTTTGTTGAAGGTTTATATACTTTTCCTAATGTCAGAAGTAAAATGCATTTTAAAAGTTTGAGGATATAATTGTTAACAGCTATTAACACTTTTTCAAGATTACTTATAATATAAAAATTGGAACTTTCCAAAAGTTCAAAATGTGACAATAAGTATATGACTAATAAAACATCTATTTAAAGGTACACTAAACAACTACTAAAATTGATTCTTCACAGTTTTTTAGTTGGGTTGGCCTTTCTTAGTGAGAGGAAACTTAGAGGAGGAGGGTGAGCCTGACAAACTTCAGCACCCATTGCTGTAATTAGTTTATCACTTGAAAATTAATTAATGATTAGTATTTTATATTAAAACAGTAAAGAATAAAAGCATATGATCAATTCATTAGATGCCAAAAATAATTTCATAAAACCCAACACCCATAAGTGATTAAAAACTCTTAAAAAGCTTACGATAGAAGAGATTTCCCTCCATCTGATAATGGGCATTCGAAAAATCTGTAGCTGACATGGTATTTACAGTGAAATACTGAATTCTGTTACCCTAAGATCTGGAACAAGGGAAAGATGTTAACTCTCCTTACTTTTACTTAACATCATATTGAAGGTTCTTCCAAGTAAGGCAAATAAAAGAAACTTAAAGGTACACATACTTGAAAGATAGAAGAATATAGAAGATACCATATTGAGTAAAATAAGCCAGACACAAAAGACTGATATTGTGTGAGCCTCCTTATATGAAACACCAGAATATGCAAATCCATGGAGACAGATAGTAGATCACAGGCTACAGGGACTGGGGGTAAGGGTTAGGGGATGTTATTGTTTAATGGCTGTGGAGTTTCTATTTGAGTTGATGAAACGTTGGGGTAATGGTAGTTGGTGTGAATGCAATTAATACCACTTAAATGTACACTTGAATGTGATTAAAATGGAAAATTTTCAGTTGCATATAACAACAATAAAAACTAAAAAAAGAAAACTGTATTCTTGGATGACATTATTTTGTGCATAGAAAATCCTAGGAAATCTACAAAATACACCCAAAACACTAGTGTCCTAGTAGACCTCATAACTGAGTTTATCAAGGTGCAGGATATAAGATAAATATACAAAAATAAACTATATTCCTATCTACTAGCAATGAATAATCAGAAATGAAATTAAGAAAACAAATTCACAATATCATGAAAAATAATACTTAAGAATCAATTTAGGACATTGAAAACTACAAAATACTGCTGAGAGAAATTCAAGATTTAAATCAAGGGAAAATATACTATGGTTTGAAGATTATATATTTTTAAGATGACAGTTCTATCCAAATTGAACTATAGAGTCAATACAATCATTATTAATTCTCTGCAGTTTTTTTTTTTGTAGAATTGTAGGCATTGAGAAAATACCTCTAAATTAGAAAAATAACAAAGTTGGACTACGTATCACACAGCTCAGATTTGTTTTGAGGAGAAACACAATGCTATAAAACACTTAGAAAATTGTAATGTAGTATAAGGATGTTATTTGTTTCTGATATTACATCTCTAGAAACTATTTTCTCTGTTTTATTTTATAATTGGAAATAAATGACAGTGGGGCTGACTTGATGTGACAAAATGGGTCACTGCATGCATTTTATTTAGCTTTAAATTAAAAATTAGATCTAAGATAGGTCCCTTAGACTATATTCTTAGCAAAACTTTGACATCTTTTATAAGGTAAAGGAAATCAATATCTTTTTTAAGTTCTGCAACAATTCTATGTTTCAGGATTGTGACTGCATTTGGGAACCAAAGCTAGAATACTCACTGCCTCTAAAATAAATGAATGATCAACAAAGAATCTTGATTTTTCTCAGCTTAATAAAAGAATTTTACTTCCTATAAGATCTAGTGAGATTGGGAAACTTTGAATTTCATTTAAAGGGAGCCTTTAAATTTTTGCAGCAGTAGCATGTTTTATGCAGTTATTAAAATCCCGTTTGCCTGTCATGAGGTAAAGTATCTGTTCACCGCTGTTGAAGGAGGCACTCTCAATTGACATTTGTATAATTACCTGTAGATCTACTGTAGCTAAATCAGCCAGGTTTTAGTGAAAAATAATCTGAAAAGATTTCATGCACTTCTATATCTAGTACTTGAATAAATAGTTTTCCATTCATTGGTCAGTAAAAAAAGGAGACAGTCCCTAGCTAATAAAAGGTTTAACTGAGACTAAAGCTGATGAGGCTTTAGGTTTTATTCATTACATGCAGGGGGGAATTGTGTTAACAGAAAACTGTAGCAAATTTAGAAGAAATATAGCCCTTGTACAAGCATATGTGGTAAGCAAGTGTGCAGGGTGCCAAATTCTGTTCCTTGGAATTATTATTTGGGAAAATTTCATATAGGAAATGGTAAGTACATGTTCTTATACACAGAAAGAAGGTATTGCTTTGCTATGGAGATTTTTTCTTGGGGAAACTTTCAGAATGGGAAAAACAGATATCACTTTCACCCTATCAAATTTTTGCAGATAAGATGGAATGAGACAGTCTCTGGGTCACTGTTATTATGACAGGAAAGAGGATCCTCATCAACCAAGAAGTTACCACATTTCCTAATGGCAGAAACTATTCGCTCTGTATGTCTTTGTAACCATCTGGTAGTTTCTAGGATATTCCCTACATTTAGTGCAGTAAGGTAGAGGCAAAGGAGAGGGTAACAACTTAGACTGCCAGGTCATATGAAAAATGTAGAAGGACTTTGATCATGTTCCAAAAATTGGCTCAGAAGAGGTAGGAATGTCAACTTTGTGAAACCTAGTTGGAAGTTTCCTTTCATTAATTTTTTTAAAAATTTTAACTTCTTAAAAAATTTTTATTTTTTATCATCACAACTGACATTTTTTTCTTCCTGTGAAAAATAACATATATATAAATAAGCAATAAATTTCAAAGCACATTGCAATAATTAGTTGTAGAACAGATTTCAGAATTTGATATGGGTTATAATTCCACATTTTTAGGTTTCTACCACTAGCTGCTCCCAAACACTGGGAATTAAAAGAAATATTAATATAATGATTCAGCAATCATAGTTATTTTTTAAATCCTACCTTCTCTGTATGACCCCACCATCACCATCTTTCTTCCACTCTGTAAGGGTATTTGGACTATGCCCATTCTAACTTTTTCATGTTGGAAGGGGCTGTTGATAATATGGGATAGGGGATGGAAGTAGTTGATGTTCAGGAGAGACTGGCCCCTTGGCATTTCAGGACATATCTGGTTTAGGGACCCATCTGGAGGTGTAGATTTCTGGAAAGTTATCTTAGTGTATAGAACTTTAGTAGAATTTTATATAATGCTCTAGGTATTCTTTAGAATTGGCAGGAATGGTTTTGGTTGGGGTTTGGTTTGGCAAGCTATGATAAGCAGCAATGTCCAACTGAAGCTTGTGTAAGAGTGACCTCCAGAGTAGCCTCTTGACTCCTTTTGAACTCTCTCAGCCACTGATACTTTATTTGTTACGCTTCTTTCCCCCTATTTGGTCAGGAAGGCATTATTGATCCCATGGTGCCAGGGCCAGACTCATCCCTGGGAATCATCTCACATGCCGCCTGGGAGACTTTTACTCCCTGATGTCATGTCCCACATCAGGGGGAGGGCATTGATTTCACTTGCTGAGTTGGGCTTACAGAGACAGACTACATCTGTGCAACAAAAGAGGTCCTCTGGAAGTGACTCTTAGCCATATCTACAGATAGGCTAAGCTTCTCTGCTAACTACATAAGCTTCGCAAGAGCAAGCCTCAAGAACAAGAGCTTGGCCTATTGATTTGGGTGTCCCCAATGTCTGACACAGTATTAGGGGTTTGCTTGGTGGTAAAGTTTAATAGTTCCATATTTTTTCTCCCATCCCTCAAGGGACTTTGCCAATACTGTTTGATTATCTGCTTAATATACTCTGGGATATATCCAGGGAGTATGTTAACCTATACAGGATTAAAGGTTCTCATACTTATTCTGGGCTCCCTGTGTTTGGATAATTTAAAAGATCTATCCAAACTGGTTGAGTTAGATTATGTGCTACAGAAAATTTAGGCTCTGGACAAAATAAACCTTCCTTCCTTTGGTCCCAAAGAGTACACGGGATTCTAAAATACAGACAATGTCTTCCTTACCCCTGTATTCTGGATGACCTTAATCCTGATCTGATTGGCTTCATTCTTATATCTAAATACCAGGTTATACATATAAAAAAATAGGCTTTTAAAACATGGAAATAATAATTACCACTCTGGATTAAACTGACTGCTATAAAAAATTACAATCTAGGCCCCTGTTTTCTTATAACTATTTTCTAAATGAGATCATACAATATTTGCTCTTTTGTTTTCTGACTTATTTTGTCACACCAAATATCCCACAAGTTCATTCACATCATTGCATGCCTCAAAACTCCATCCTTTTTAGTAGCAGCACAATATTCAATCATATGTGTACACCACCATTCATCAACCTCCTTCTCAGTCAGCCACCTCCATCCACTGGGCATCACCTATAATGTCCAAAGTCCACAGTCCATCAACACTCTCAATTTTAGATAATTTCATTGTTCCCAAGAGAAAGATAACCAATAAACACACCCTCACCAAATAGAAAATCCAAACTTCCTCTTAACCCTTCTCCATTCCCCCATTAGGTACCCCTGATATTGCTTCAATACTGTTACTGTTTTCCTGTTAAACACAGCCCATAGCATGCAATAGCAGTTTTTTCCCTATACCCCCAAATTATACACTCTTTGTACAAGATTCATACATTTGCAGTAGTTCATGCAAGAACTCATTTATATTTGTAGTGTTAATCAGTGAAACACATGAGTCTATACCACCCCTTTCAATCACGTTCACCATCAATATGGTAATATTACTGCTAGACCCACTAGTGAACCACCTTCACTTCTATTTAATCCCTTACCATTAAGTTCAGCTTTATTAGGTAATTGTTCATCTATCTCTAGCTTCCATGTATCTCTAGGTCCCATATATTCTGTATTATAAACCTCTGATTTTACTTTTGCCATGATCATAAAAGTGGAATCACATAGTATCTAACTTTTTGTGTCTGGCTTATTTCACTCAGCATTATATCCTCAAGTCTCATCCATCTTGTCATATGCTTTAGGATGTCATTTCGTCTTACTGCTGCATAATATTCCATTGAATGTACGTACTACATTTTGTTAACTCACTAGTCTGTTCATGGGCACTTGGATTGTTTCCATCTTTTGGTGATTGTGAATAAAGTTGATATTAACATCGGTGTTCAAATGTCTGTTTGTGTCACTGCTTTCAGCTCTTCTGGATAAATACTGAGTAGTGGTATTGCCAGGTGATAGGGCAACTCAATATTTAGTTTTCTGAATGACCAGACTGTCTTCCATAGCAGCTATAGCTTTATACATTGGCACCAGCAGAGTACAAGCATCCTAATTTCTCCACATCCTCTCAAACATTTGTAGTTTCCTGTTTCTTTATTAGCAGCCATTCTTGCAGGTGTCAGGTGGTATTTCATTGTAGTCTTGATCTGCATTTCCCTTATAGCTAATAAGAATGAGCATCTCTTCATGTGCTTTTGAGCAATCTGTATTTGCTCTTCAGAAAAATGTCTATTCATACCTTTGACCCATTTTATAATTGCGTTGTTTCTTCTTTTTTGTTGAGTTGTATTATTTCTTTATATATACAGGATATCGAACTTTTATCTGATGTGCAATTTCCAAATATTTTCTCCCATTGAGATGGTTATCTCTTCATCTTTTGTGCAAAGTCTTTTGAGGCACAAATAGGAGTTTGCCTATTTTATCTTTTGTTGCTTGTGCTTTGGGTGTAAAGTTTAGGAAGCTACCTTCTATTATTAGATCTTGAAGATGTTTCCTTATGTTTTCTTCTAGGAGTTTTATGGTACTGGTTCTTATATTAGATGTTTGATACACTTTGAGTTAATTTTCATACAGAGTATAAGGTAAGAGTCCTCATTCATTCTTCTGGTTATTGATATCCAATTCTTCCATGCTCATTTATTGAAAAGGCTATTTTGTCCCAGTTCAGTGGATTTGGGGGTCTTGTTGAAGATCAGTTGACCATAGATTTGGTGGTCTATTTCTGCACTCTCAATTCGATTCCATTGGTCAATACTTCTTTGTGCAGGTGCCATGCTTTTTGACCACAGTGGCTTTATAATAAGTTTTTAAAAGCAGGGAGTGTTAACCACCTCCCCCCCACTTTATTTTCCTTTTTCAGGATGCTTTTTTTTTTTTTTTTTTTAGCTATTCAGGGTTTCTTTGCCTTACAGAAGAATTTGGCAACCAGCTTTTCCAAGTCTTCAAAGTAGGTTGATGGAATTTTGATTGGCACTGTGTTGAATCTGTAGATCAATTTGAGTAGTATTGACATCTTAGCTACATTTAACCCTCATATCCTTAAGTAGGGTATATCTTTCTACCTATTTAGATCTTCTTCAAATTCTTTAAGTAATGTTATGTAGTTTTCTGTGTACAAGTCTTTTTATATCCCTAGTTAAGTTCATTCCTAGATACCTGATTCTTTTAGTTGTTATTTTGAATGGTATTTTTACCTTAATTGACTCCTCAGTTAGTCATTGTTTGTGTATAGCACACTACTGAACTTTGCACATTGATTTTATATCCTCCCACCTTGCTGAATTTGTTTATTAGCTCAAGTAACCTTTTTGCATGTTCCTCAGGATTTCCAAGTAAAGTAACATGTCATTTGCAAATAATGAAAGTTTTACTTCTTTCTTTATAATTTGGATGCCTTTTATTTCTTTTTCCTGCCTGATTGCACTAGATAGAACTTCTAGTACAATTTTGAATACCAGTGGTGACAGTGGGCATCCTTGTCTCATTCCTGATCTTAGAGGGAAAGTTTTCAGTCTCTCATCATTGAATATGATGCTGGCAATGAATTTTTCATATATGCCCCTTATCTTATTGAGGAAGTTACTGCTGATTCCCATCTTTTCAAGTATTTTTTTTGTCAGAAGAGGGTATTGAATTTTGTGGAATGCTTTCTCAGCATCAATTGAGATGATCATATGATTTCTCCTTTTCGATTTGTTAATGTGCTGTATTACATTAATTGATTTGCTTGTGTTGAACCATCCTTGCATTCCTGGTATAAGCCTCGCATGGTCATGGTGTATAATTCTTTTAACATGCTGTTGGATTTGATTTGCTACTATTTTGTTGAGAATTTTTGCATCTATGTTCATTAGGGAGATTGGACTGTAGTTTTCCTTTTTTGTAGCATCTTTACTTGGTTTTGGTATTAAAATGATCTTGGCTTCATAAAGTGAGTTATGTAGTGTTCCTTTTTCCTCAGTTTTTTGGGAAAGTTTGAGCAGGATTGGTGTTTGTTCTTTTTGGGATGTAGATAAAATTCCCCTGTGAAGTCATCTGGGCCTGGGGTTTTTTTGCAGAAAGATTTTTGATGGCTGATTGACTCTCTTTACTTGTGATTGGTTTGTTGAGATCTTTTATTTCTTCTTGAGTCAGTGTCACTTGTTTGTGTGTTTCCAGAAATTTGTCCATTACATCACAGTTGTCTAGTTTGTTGGTGTATAGTTGTTCATAGTATCCTCTTACTTATGATTTTTTTAAAAATTTCTTCGGAGTCTGTGGTAATGCCCCCTTTCATTTTTTTTTTTTATTTGCATCCTCTCTTTTTATCTTTGTCAGCCTTGCTAGTCATCCACTGACTTTATTGATTTTCTCAAAGAACCAACTTTGAGATTATTGACTCTATTTTTCTTTTGTTCTCTCATTCATTTAGCTCTGCTTTAATCTTTATTAATTCTCTTCTTCTATTTGCTTTGGGGTTAGTTTGCTGTTCTTTCTCTAGTTCCTATGGATGAGTAGTTAAGTCTTCTATTTTTGCTCTTTCTTCTTTTTTAATATAGGCTTTTAGGGCAATACATTTCCCTCCCAGCACAGCCTTTACTACATTCCATGAGTTCTGATATATTGTAATCTCGTTTTCATTTGTTTCCATATAGCTACCAATTTCTCTAGCTATTTCTTCTTTGACCCACTGGTTGTTTCAGAATGTGTTATTTAATCTCCATATATTTGTGAAAGTTCTCATTCTTTTGGGGCTATTGATTTCCAGCTTCATTCCATTGTGATCAGAGAAAGTGCTTTGAATAATTTCAGTGGCTTTAATGTATAAAGACCTGGTTTGTGCCCAAGGAAATGATCTAACCTTTAGAATGTTCCATGAGCACTAGAGAAGAATGCATATCCTGGTGTTTAAGGGTAAATGTGTGGTCAATTGGCAAAGGAGGAATCATGAGAGAGAGAGAGAGAGCATATCCTCATTGAGTTTGTTGTAACTTGTTCAAACAGGTATCTGGATTTCAGGAAAGCATATTAAAAATTTTGGGTAACATAAAGATATATTTCCAGATTAAAAGAGTTATTATTTGAGGCTGCAGTGCTAAAACAATGGAGTATCAACCATATAATGGCTAAGCACAATGGAGATGTTCAAAATGTGTTCTCAAGAAACCTGCTGGTCACTGAGATATTTTGAGAGGGGCTGTGAAGTCAAAATTAGCTTTCTAACGATAATGAGACATTTTTCACATATTTCACTCCATTTACAAAAATCTTGAAACTTTTCTCCCTAATTTTTGTTAGGAAAATTTATTTTTCCTAAAAATATGTTATACTAAGATATAATGGGTTTATTGCTATTTTTAAATGACCAAATAAATATTTTTTTATTAGAGACATTATGGGTTTAGAGCAAAATTATGCATAAAATAGAGAGTATCCTTCTACTACCCTGTTATTAATACCTTGCATTGGTGTGGTGCATTTGCTACAATTGATGAAAGCACATTTTTATATTTACGCTATTAACTATAACCCATGGTTGATTGTTCATGTTGTGCAGTTCCATGGATTTTTTTTTTTATAAAAACTATTTTAGTAACATATCTGCAGCCTAAAATTTTCCCCTTTAACCACATTCAAATATACAATTCACTGTTGTTAATAACAGCACTGTCATGCTACCATCACTACCATCCATTATCAAATAGAGTCCAAATTCATTCCGAATAGAAACTGTACATTTTAAACCATTATTCCCCACCACCTAAACCCACTCTGTCCCATAGTAACTTATGTTCTTAATTCTGACTCTTTGAATTTGCTTATTCTAATTATTTTATATCAGTGGGATCACACAATATTTGTCTTTTTGTGTCTGGCTTATTGCATTCAACATTATGTCTTCAAGGTTCATCCATGTTATCACATGTAGCTGTAGCAGAGCTTCATTCCTTTTTATGGTTGACTATAGTCAACTGTGTATACATACCATATTTTGTTTATCCATTCATTAATTGATGGACAATAAAGTTGCTTCCATCTTTGGGCAACTGTGAATAATGCACTATGAACCTTGGTGTACAAATATCTGTTTGAGTTCCTGTTTTCAATTCTTTCATGTATATACCTAGAAGTGTGATTACTGGGTCATAAACTTAACTTTCTGAAAAACCACCAAACTGCTTTCGACAGCAGCTGCAACATTTTACATCCCCACTAGCCATGAATGAGTGCTCTTATTTTCCCACAACCTCTCCAACACTTATAATTTTTTTTTTTAATAGTAGCCATTCTATTGGGTGTGAAGTGGTATCTCACTGTGGTTTTGATTTGTATTTCCCTAATGGCTAATGAGGTTGAACATCTTTTCATGTGCTTTTTTGGTTATTTGCTTATCTTCTTGGAGAAATAACTATTTAGATATTTGGTTCATTTTTTGTTTGGTTGTTTGCATTTTTGTTGTTGAATTGCAGGATTTTGTTATATATTGTGGATATTAAATCCTTATTGGATATATGTTTTTCAAATATTTTCTCCCATTGTGTAGGTTGCCATTTTACTTTCATGATAAATACCTTTGATGCACAAATGTTTTACATTTTGATGAGGCCCTATTTATCTATTTTTTCTTTTGTTGCTTTGTTGCTTAAAATCTCAGAAACCATTGTCTAGCACAACATACTGAAGATGCTTCCTTTTATTTTCTCCCAAGAGTTTTATAGTTCTGGCTCTTATAGTTAGGACTTTGATCAATCTTGAGTTCATGTTTGCATATGGTGTGAGGTAGGGGTCCACTTTAATTATTTTGCACATGGAGAGCCAGTTTTCCCAGCACCACTTGTTGAAGAGACTGTTCTTTCCTAATTGACTGGTCTTTGCCCCCTTGTCAAAAATCAGTTGGCCATAAATATAAGGGTTTAAATATTTTTAATTTTCTCAATTTAAGTTTCTACTATGGTGAATATTGACATGGTACATATGACATAAGATTTTTGGGGCTTTAAGCTTTTTTTAAGAATGCAAGGGGATTGTGAGATCAAAAAGTTTGTGAATAGAGGCTTTTATGGTGCTCAGATAACAATCTGGTCAGTAGGCAACTTTTCTCTATAAATTCATTCAGCCATCTTGTAACTTTTGTTGTAGCTGGGAAAAGTCTAAAGAAATATGCAGGAAGTGTGCTCATTTTTTAAAAGTCTTCTCAAAAGTAGAAAACACCATTTCCACTCACATTCCAATGTAACCCATTCAACTGCATGGGCCCTGGGGCTGGGAAATGTAGTCTCCAACTGGGCAGCCATATCCAAGCCACAAAGGTGTTTTGTGGAATAAGTGAACTTATTTTGGTGAATTATTAGCAAGAAAGTGGCTTAAATACCAAGATTTTATATTATTGCATTGAGGAGAAAATCTGAGCTATGACATTTATTCAGCCTTTTAATGATGGAAGTCATGACCTACTCATCTTTCATTGGCTTAGAACTGGATGGCTTGCTTGGTATGTAGCAGGTGCTAATGTTTGCTCAATGAACTGATTGATTCAATGCATAGATTAAAACAAGCTACTTTTGAATATATATAGAACTTGCAGAAAGATGGTGCAACTTTTTAATGATCTTTTGCTCTTTTCCTCTTTATGGGAAAGAATTATCTTCAAACTGGAAACCACTGCATTTGTGAATGACAAAATTGGGAGGTAAAGCTAATATATTGATTGGTATCGACCTGTTAGTAAGAGAAAGCATGATAGTTTGAATTTATACCCTGAAATTAATAAGATGATATTTAATTGAATTAGAATCTTGCTTTGGGGTTGAACAATATACAACAAAGGTAGAAAACAAGTCCAATTTTAACAGTAGTTCAAGCAGAAATTTACTTAATTAAGATAGTTGATCAGAAGTCTAGGATGAGTTGACGTATGCAATGATTACCAAAAGAAATATTGTAGCTCTAGGTAGTGTTAATATAGTCCAAAGTACTAAGTCTGTGAAAGAAATAGTACATTGCATTGTGTAATTTCTGACTCTTTCTCCATTATTAGGTCATTCTAGACCCACAATTTAAAGAGCAACTTTGAAAATAGGAGTGCGAACTTATTTTAGGACTGTGAGACATTTATCATTGAAAAGTGAATATATGTGTAGAAAAGGATGACCTTGACAAATATTTGAAACAAGTTCAATCCCTTGATGGGAGATTAGATTTAGTCTCTAGATAAGTTTATAGGGCAGTGCAGGATTTTTCAGTGTTGGCACTAAAGACATTTTTAGCTTGATAATTATTTGATGTGGGGGCTGTCCTGTGTATTGTGGGAAGGTTAGTAGCATCTGTGGCTGCTACTGACCAGAATGCCAGTAGCATCACTGGACAACCAAAAATGTGTGCAGACATGGCAAGATGTGGCAATCCGGTGGGCAAAATTCTCTCCCTTCCCCAACCCCAGTGGAGAACAGTGGTGCTTGAGCAAGAACAAATACTGATGGACAGCATTAGTATCAGTACATCTTCAATGTAGACAGGAACTTGTTGTTTAGAATTCTTTATAGTAACTTCGTATATCTTCTGCAGTGGTTTAACAATTCATCACTGGATCTGTCTGAGCAGAAGCTTACTGATTTGCTATCAAGGATATTATTGAGGGAATTTGTTTCTGGGTAGGCACTGGGAATTGAACACAGGTCTCCAGCACAGAAAGCAAGAACTTTGCCACTGTGCCACTGTTGCCCACCTGGAATTTACATTTTTGATGCGAAGATGGATTAAGTTATGTATGAATTCCCATACAACTCTACATTCTTTGCTGTAATGACTCAATGCATATAATTATTTGCCTCACAGTAAGTTACCCATTGGTTATTGTACTTTTGATTAGTATTAATTACAGATGCTGAATATCTTTAAATATCTTAGGGAAATTAAATCATTACATTACATTACATTATATTATTCAGTATAAGAAAGATGGCATATTTGTAGAGCATGGAGAGCAAAGGTCCTTGAATTGTGAGAAGCAGTATTTTTTCCTGCTTCTGTGACCTTAGGTATATCCCTTGTGCCAGTTTGAAAGGATGTATGTACTCTTTTGTAAAGACAGCTGTTTCTTCTAATCTGTATTCAGTACCGTATGTTTGAAACTGTAATTAGATCCTCTCTCTGGAGATATGACTCAATCAAGAGTGGTTGTTAAACTGGATTAGGTAGAGATGTGGCTCTACCCATTCAGGTGGGTCTTGATTAGTTTACCGGAATCCAATTAAAGAGGAAACATTTTGGAGAATGTGAGAGATTCAGAAAGAGCAGAGAAGGATGACAGAACACTGCAGAATGACATAGCCACGAGAAGGAGAGAGTCTACCAGCCAGTGACCTTTGGAGATGAAGAAGGAAAATGCCTCCCAGGGAACTTCATGAAACAATAAGGCAGGAGAGGAAGCTAGCAGATGACACTGTTCACTGTGTGTCTTCTAACTTGAGAGAGAAACCCTGAACTTCATCGACCTTCTTGAACCAAGGTATCTTTCCCTGGATGCCTTTGATTGGACATTTCTATAGACTTGCTATAATTGGGACATTTTTCTCGGCCTTAGAACTATAAACTAGCGACTTATTAAATTCCCCTTTTTAAAAGCCATTCCGTTTCTGGTATATTGCATTCTGGCAGCTAGCAAACTAGAACATCCCTCAACTCTTGGTCTCTATTACTTCATTATTAGATGGGGAAAGGAGTCGAGTCCTCAGTACATGCCAATTTTTTTCTGAGAGTAAAATGAGATAACATATGTGAAAGCACTTTGAATTCATGCATTGGTATATAAAATTATTTATATGAAATGATCCCATTGCCTCC
Source organism: Tamandua tetradactyla (assembly GCF_023851605.1). Classification (NCBI taxonomy): domain Eukaryota; kingdom Metazoa; phylum Chordata; class Mammalia; order Pilosa; family Myrmecophagidae; genus Tamandua; species Tamandua tetradactyla. Next base: position 64,370,934 of record NC_135344.1, read on the forward strand.
ATTGCCTTGCTCAATGCTTTATTTGAATCCCCTGCTTCTAAGTCAATAATTAAAGCTGGAGAACATCAGAAGCTATATCCAAATAGTTTTCAAGAAAAATTGGATTTCATACCTATTTACACATGATTATTCTGATGCACAATACTGTGCTGTAGTGAATTTACTATGCATGAATGTTGAATAAGATGTGAAATCAGAGATCCGGAGGCTGCTCCTAACTGAGGTCTCTGGGCTTATTATTACATTGTGCATCTATGATGAACGTGCTTACCACCAGGTCTACATAAAAAAGTGACAGCGTCAGCCCTTGGATGGCCAGGTAGCAGACAGGCATTTATGTTGGAAATGTATTGTTGGTCAGTGAGCCGGTCATCTGATTCCAGATCTTGGTCTAACTGATCTTTGAGACATATTCTCTTTGGCTAGTAGGTTTTTCAGCTGGTTATAAATCTCTGCAACGGAGTGAAAAAAACCAATAGGCTAACAGATATTTGGGCATTTTTGCTTAGGTCTACCTGTATCATTTCCCTTACTAATTTTTGTGTTTGAAAGATGTATATAGAATTTTGCTGGGGAAAAGGCGGGAAATCCAGACAGATGGGCTATCAGGCTCAGTACATAAAAATGTACACAGAAGCCTGACTGGTAATATCTTTTAGCCCAAAGTCATATTCTTGGGTAAAGTTATTTATAATTTACATATGAGATTACATTGTTTTCCATCTGGGACATGACAGCTTGTAGATGAACATTTGGAGTTTCTTTTCTTAAGTACACCAATTTATATCTGATACACATCCATGTCAAATGAAATCTTAGGTCTTTAGGGTGAACTTTAAGCCCTCTATTATTTTCCTGTCTTAAACCCCCTTTAAACTCTCTATGCTAATGGCTAAGTATTGGACTTCTTTTATAGGACCTTTTTTCGCATGTGCTTTTTAAGAGGGATGATGCCTGCTCCTGAAGGTCACTCAAAAAGAATTGACCATTTGTTGATGGCTAATTTACCTTACAATTGTAGTACATATTCTGCATGCATATCTGTCTTCTTTTCTCTAACTCTCTATCTCATTATCAAGCTTTGACATAATTACCATTTGATCTGAAGTATATGATTTATGCTTGTACTGTCATGTAGAAAAGCAATTTTTTGAGTTGTTTAGATAGGATGATTCAATTTTATATTTGGTTCCTTGAAAAGGCACTTCACAACATGAGCTTTTTAATTTTGGGTTATCATCAATTTGAAATTCTTTTGGAAATGGAAAAAATGTGAGAATCTGAGTTTAACATTCTCCAAGAGAATATACTTGGTAAATTTATTTCATTACTGATGTTTTAATTAACATCTTTTTGAACTAATCATGGAGGAAACACACTTTTAAAATGTTTGAATGCATTTCTCAAAGTTGAAATTTTTCTTTTATTTTGTCACTGATCTATTATTTCCTTCCCTAGTGATAATAAAATCATATGTGCACATGAAAGTTAAATTTAAATTGGAAAAAATGGTTCACAATTTCAATAATTGTACGCATGATTTTTAATACCACTTTATAATATTTTTAAATGTAGTTATGTGTTTGTAATTTTGTATTCTTTTTACTTAAGCTTCCTAAATTAAATACATATTTCCATAATAATTATTGTTAGAAAATACATAGTTGTGTTGCTTTGAAGTACCCTGGAAAAGACCATGTTCTCTTAATCCATTCCTATGGGTGCAGACAGCCACACTTGTTGTAAGTAGGACCTTTTGATTATGTTGTTTCAATTGAGATGTGACCACCCCATTCAAGGTGGGGCTTAATTCTTGATTTTGGGTCCTTTATGAGGGTAAAAGACAGATAAAGCCCAGAGAGCTCAGAAAGAAACACCCAGAGAAGTTTGTAGAGAGTTTGCAGAAAAAGTCCCTGGAGGATATAAGAGAGGAAAACCCTAGAGATGCTTAAAAAAAAGGACCCACAGAAGTTCAGAGAGCAGGCTGCTACATCAGGAGCCAAAAGCAGTGAAACCCCGGAGCTAAAGACCAGCAGAGGCCACACATGTGCCTTGCAAACTGACAGAGGAACCCAGATGCCAGTGGCCTTTCTTCAGACAAGTTGTCATTTTGTTGATATCTTAATTGGGATATGTTCATGGTCTCAGAACTGTAAATTTGTAAACAAATCCCCATTCTAAAAGCCAACCCATTTCTAATATATTGCATTCTGGTAGGTTTAGCATACCGAAACAAATAGTATTCTGTTACATATTGAGCTGTGATTTACTTAACCATTCACTATCACCCTATCTGTTATCGATTTTTACTGTTTTTGATAATGCTGTAATATCTTTGCCTGTTCTTCCCCTACTGAATGTCTTATTTATGAATATTCCTTGGCTTTCAAAAATTGTTAACATTTTTCAGCCAGACAATTTCAGTGAGAAAAAAATTTTTTAATTCCACAATTGTATTTGTAAATGTATTAGTTTTACCACAACATCACAATTGAGAATCAATACTTTACTATTTTATTTTCTAATAGGTATAAACTATCTTAATGTTGCTTTGATTTTCATATCTTTGATTATATCAAGCCCAAGATCAAATATTTTTCAAAATTGTTGTGACTATTTGTATTCATTTTAGTGTGAATCTGTGATCTTGTGTTTTCTTGGGAAATTTATATAAGCCTTTTATTTTATACAGGTGGTGACATGTCATAAGTTTTCATATGTAATCAAGCATTTTCAAAAACAGTTTCCTTTTGGTGTTTATTCTGTTTTTTTAAGTTTTTTTAATTGTATAAATGTTTAAAATATTTTGGTAGTCAAAAATGTCAGTCTTCCTTTTGTGATTTTGCTTTTGCAAAAGACTGAACTTTCATTTCAGAAATGAACTTTATAATTGATCCCAGAGCAGACAAGGAATTCACATAAACATTTTCCAAATATTTGTTCTTGCAACTAGAACCAGAATTGCTTATTAGGGTGGCTTTCATCAGTCAACTGGCAATTTTCAAGATAGTATCAAATGCCATTATGGGTGTTTATGCTGTTTGAAGGTTGCAGGTTAGAGCTCTTCTTTGCTAGAGGTAGAATCTATTTGTTCTTGGTTATAAGCGGTATACACAGTGATTCATTTGCTTAAACTAAAAGGTCAATTACTGGAAGGCTATTGGGGGCTCACTGAATAGAAGGGAAGCTGGAGGCTCTGGGTTAAGAAATGGATCAAAACTAGGGAACACTGGAGGCTTTGGCAGTGGCAAAAGTGTTGAAACCCTTTTATGGAAGCAGTTTGGTCCATTGCTGTCCCCCTGCTACTACCAGGATAGAGTCTCTAGGATGTTCTAGTGAGCAGTGACACTCAACACAACATGGGGAATTCTCCAAAATGGAGATCAGGGTCCAAATAGGAAAGGACTTTAAATATTGGATGGTTCCAAATGACCAGTGTTTACAATAGTATTTTTGCTAACACAGCCCTCTTGCCTATCTTCAGATTCTAGATTATTTCTCATGAAGGAATAAATAGGTTCTAATCAGGTGAAACACACTAATGAAACCCCACAGACACTAACTTTTCCCTCCATTCCAACCATCCACCTACATTTTGGACAGAAGATATAAACACCTTAAGAAAAATGAACAGTTAACTATTCAAAGTCTTTCTTTTAAAACTACTTATTACTCCAAATGACTCTCAGACGTTTGATCTGATAAAATTAGTATCAGAGGTAATGAAACATAATTATTTTAAGGGTTCTTTCATTCTGTTAATATTAGCACTTGGAAGATTTATTGTTGGTATATTTCTACTCAGAGATCCGACCTTGGTTAATTGTATTAGTTTCCTTTTGCTGCTGAAACAAATTATTATTAACTTTGTGGCTTCAACCAATGCAAATGTACTATATTTCTAGAGGTCAGAAGCCTGAAACAGGACTTACTGGACTAAAATCAAGGTCATGGCAGGGCTGGGTTACTTCTAAAGGCTCTAGAAGAGAGGTTCTCTTTCCTTGTCTTTCTCAACTTCTAAAGGCTACCCAACTTGGTTGATGGCCCCCTTCTATCTTCAAAGCCAGCAATGCCTGGCAGAGTCTTTTTCACATCTTGTCACTTGACACTGACTCTTCTGTTTTTCTCTTCTACTTTCAAAAACCCGTGTGATTACTTTGGGCCAACCCAATAATCCAAGGTTAAGGTTACCAGCCTTAATTCCATCTGCTACCTTAATTCCCCTTTGCCATGTAATGTAACATAGTCACAAATTCCCAGGATTAGGACAAGGGTATCTTAGGTGGATCGTTATTCTGTCTACCCCATTAGTCTCTCATGGGATTTCCCTCCATGGTGGGTATTTAGGATGATATGGGTGAATGATGATCTTCCTTTGGAGTTTCATGTATGTTGACTCTTCTATTTGCTCATGGCTAGAACTACTGGCTTATACTAAAATAGTTCTCCTTTTTGAACTCTACCTGATTTAACATTTATCTTGTTCTTTAGGAATTGAATATTTGGAATCTGTGAATCCTGCTTGCATTTTAGTTTCTCTAAAATTTGTGTGAACTTCCAATAGATAGCCATCTACCCCTCAGCAGTTCAATTTCAAGTTTGTCCTCAGAAATGTAAGGCAAAAGATATTCAATGTTTAGATTATTGCAATTTTTGAATTGACTATCTATGCAATCATTTAAGTATTACTTATAATAAAGTACAGATATTTCAGAAGGTTTCAAAGCCTTACATTTTGCCACTATTAAACAGGGAGCGTTTACTACCATTAAATATATTTCTGGGAAAATGCACTAAAGGAGCAACACAGATATCAGTTGTTTCACACTTCTGTGTCAGATACCTTGGTCCAAGTATAATTTATTTTATGCTTGAGACATGTACATAAACATTCAAACCTAAATGAAACAATAAAATATCTTATTTTATTTTTTTTTATTTTTTATTTTTTTAATAAAATATTTTAATTCATTTTCTCCTTTATGTTCCCCCTTTCAGGTCAGGACGCCTGGCATGAATGAATAAAATGGATGATTATGGAAATGTGAAAAATGTTCTGAAATTTCTGACAAATTATCAACACACATTGTATTAAAAATCTGGTTTTAAAATGGGCCCATTTCTGACACAACCTAGTAGTTGAACGACCTCTAAAAATGATTCTTTAATTTTTTTTTTTTTTTTTTTTTTTTTTTTTAAAGAGAAAGGGAGGAAGGGAAGGAAAGACAGAGAGAAGGAAGGAAGGATGGAAGGAAGGAAGGGAGGAAGAAAGGGAAACATCTTTAAACATTTTCTTGTTTTATTATATTTTGTTTGTTTGTTTGTTTTTTACATGGGCTGGGGCCGGGAATCGAACCGGGGTCCTCCGGCATGGCAGGCAAGCACTCTTGCCCGCTGAGCCACCGCGGCCCGCCTGATTCTTTAATTTTAATGATCAGCATAAAAAAAACAAAACAATCTGTTTTAGTTTTTCAGGACGGCTATTACAAATACCACATACTGGTTGGCTTAGCAATAGGAACTTATCACTTCCAGTCTCAGAGGCTGGAAGTCCAATCTCCCATAGTCTGTAGGTTCTGCTGTTGGCTTGCCACAATCCTTGGGATTCCCTGGCTTGCACGTCTGTCTCCTGTTACATTGCAATCTCTCTCTTTACTCTTCCAGTTTCTGCTAACTTCTGGCTTCTTCCTGTGGCATTCTTAGATTTCTGGCCTCTCTTTATGAGGCCTCCATTAATGCTGGTTAAAGCCCACTTAGATTCAGTTTGGCCACACCCCATTAGGATCTGAGACTATCACACTGACGAATGAGTCTGCACATTAAGGGATATTACATCTTCAAATAGTCCTATTTACAAATGGGTTTACACCCATAGAAACATGGATTAGATAAAGAAATGTCTTTTGTTGGGGTAAGTGATTGCATCTGCCTCGCAATCCAAAAAACATGAAAACAAACCCAAACTAATAGTTGTTCAATTAATTATTTTTAGTTATTTTAAAACTATTTGTTTACCAGACTCTGTGATAGACAATGGGATTCAGAAAATGAGTGTAATCAAGAAGTTCACAGCTTAAAATGCAATTAGTGAAATTAATCCAGCAATTTATGACATCTGTGCTGCCTATTTTTCTGTTAATGACATGTAAATTTATTCTTTATCCTTTATACTTATATGTTTTTATCTTTTAGGCATTTAGACACTTTTTCTCATATATATGCACATTATATGTTTATATCTTTGTCATTTTGAGGCAATCAACATTTCTAATTCATAAATAATATTATGCATATAAGTGTGCATTGCTGACCCATTGCAATAATCTTCTAACTCTTCACATAAAATCCAACTGAACAAAGGAACTTTATACAATTCATTTCTAAAAATAAAATTAAATATAAATATGCATTTATGGATCTAAGATGTCTGTAATATCTTTTATACTTAACATTCAATTATTTGCATGGAAAGGAAAAAACAAAAATATTCAGCAGAATGAAGTAGCAGTTGTTGTTAGTTAGTGTGAGTTTCTAAGTGATTCAGTTTTGTGTACAAAGAGAAAAAAATAGAGAAAGAAAGAAAAGTTATAATTCATTGTAATTCAGTATATTCTGGAACAGAATTTACCTGACAAACTGTAACACATTCTCAGGCAAATGTAATTCCCTAATAGTACATTACTAAATTTATGTTTGTGCTGCCTGTTTTGCTAATAAAAAAAAAGAAACCTCGATTTTGATTGTAATGCTTTTCCTACAGGCATTGCTTATCCAATGCTACACAAAAATTACCTAAAATCGTATAAAACAGCAATTGTTTATTCTTATCATCCCTCAAGTTTCTGGGAGTTGACTGATTTCAGCTAGGCAATCCTCAGTTGGGTTCTTTGATGCTGAAGCTATCAGATGGGGCTGGACTAGGGTCATCTTGGAGACTTCCCCACTCATATGTCTGATCGTTAATGCTGGCTACCAGCTAGGACGGCAGCTGGTTCTGTTGGCCAGAACATCTCCATGTGGCTTTGGCTTCTTTACAGCATGGAGGCTGGTTTCCAACAGCAAGTACCTCAAGATAGAAAAGCCCACCAAATAGAAGCTATATCATCTTTTAAGACCTAACCTTGGAAGTCATATAGAATCACTTCAACGATACTCAATTGATCGAGACAGTCACAAAGGAATGTCCAGCTTCAAAAGAACATGACAAAGATTCCACTGCTTTGTGGGAGGGCGGCAAGATCACATTGAAACAAGAGCATATGGAAATATTGTTACAAGCCATCACTGAAAAATACCACTGCCACACAGTTTAATTTTGTATTGGTATACTTGAGAATATCTATGCTACTTGCTGAAAATGGACTTTATAGAGATTAACCTGGTAGCTACATATTAGATTGAAGGGGGATAGAAGTGGGGAGAAAAGACTAGATGGCAATTTAAGAGTGAATGATCAAAGGGAGTGGAAAGCTTGCATCTAAGAAATGTTTTGTTGGAAAATAAGAAGACTTTAATTATCATTGCATGTGAGGCACAAATTAGAAGATTTAAAATTAATTCTTGTGGTGCCTGCCCATGCAAAACAAAATAAAAAATAATAGGATAAAATTAACTCTGGAATAATGGAATAGCAGTATGTAGCAAGAACAGAAGTGGGTACATTGAAAGTAGGTCTCATTTGATGGGAGCATAGAGGTATTAGTTTCTTACAGAAGAAGTTTGATATATAATGTTTGAACTTTCAAATATAGACGCCTTGTATGATACTGAAATTCAGGGCTAGACCTTGAATGAGGCACAGAGAGTTTGGAAGTAGATATATTAAAATTATCGCAAAGGAAAGAGAATTTAATCCATAAAATAGAATACTTTATCTGAGAAAATAATATAGAAAGAGCTGAGTATAAGCTCCTGTGCTAAAGATTTGGGCCATCTACAATAAGTAATGTAAAAAACAATGTGTTTTATTGGAAAACTGGACATTTTCTGTAGTATACAGTTCCAAGTTTGTCAATTTCTAGCCCTATATATTGTCTTCGAGCTATTCTATAACTGTTAGTAAGTTGTAGGTAATTGGTAGATATGTAAATACTCTCTTGTGTTTTTAACTGACTCTTCTTTCTAAGGAGAAAAGGATTTAGTCTTCGTTTGCAATTCATCTCAGCATTCCTTTACTCTAGATAAATGTGCGCTGTTTTGACCTTCTCTTTGACCCTGTTATAACATTTGCTTCAGGCCCGTGTATCATATGAGTAAAAGAAATTCTTTAAAATATGGTCATTTTTTATCTGTATGTAAATCATGAGAGCACATTTTTTCCTGAAAGTTAACTTAGATGGAAGAAGGATAATCTAAACTATAGAAAGAAAAAGTGGTGGAAGAATCTAACAGTTTTAATATAACAGTAAAAATTTGGGCCTAGAGTAAAACAAAGAAAAAACAAAAAAATCATCCATGAGTGCCATGCCTTTTGACAAGTTATGATAATTCTCTGAGCCTCTGTTCCTCATCAGTAGAATTGGAAGGTAATAATAAAGCAGGATAGACGAGGGCATTGAGGCTGTAGTCATTGGTTCCTATACAGCTCCAAAGGAGTTAATGCACAACTGCAAACTCCCTATAACAAGTATTTCCCCTAAAACCCTGAAACCCCCAAAGACAAAAAGCTTATAAAACCATGGACCCAAAACAGCTCCTTAGTTAACAGCAGAAAGTCTGGGGTCATAAATATTGTTAAACCATGCACCTTAAATAAACTTTTAGTACTTGACAGAGCTCCACAAGAACTGATAGTTATCTCTTCTTGAAACAAAGAAGACACCTGGTGTTCAAAGGTCAAAATGGAAAATCACTGCTGCAAACCTCCCTTAAAACAAGCTAAATCCACACCACTTATGGTGCGCCTTTCTCTTGAGCACGTCTGTGCCAATTTCTCTAGTGTGTACTAACTTTTTCAATGGACTTTACTGCTTACTGCTACTTGCTTTTTTGTCCCTGAAATTTTTCTCCCCACAAGACTCCAAGCTTGAAGGGCTTGCTTTTGGTGTCAACAGAGCTCCAGTTACAATAAGAGTGCCAACTTTACAGGGTCATATGTGGCTAAATGCAATAATATGGGGAACAATATTTCACTAATCCTTGTGCAATGTTACCATGAAGTTATGGCCACTGTTCAACAAAACAAAATGGCACCTGCGTTGGGTGTTGCCAGGAGAAGACCCCTTTCTGAGAGGGGCTTGTCCAGAAGACAAAGGCAACTGACCTGCAAGGGGTTTCCCTGAAAAGGAATAAACCTTACAGGGCTGATGTTCTAATTTGCAAGCTGCCAGAATGTGATATACCAGAAACAGAATGGCTTTAAAAGGGAGAATTTATTAAGTTGCAAGTTCACAGTTCTAAAGTCATGAAAATGTCCAAATTAAAGCAAGTCTATAGAAATGTTCAGTCTAAGGCATCCAGAGAAAGATACCTTGGTTCAAGAAGGCCGATGACATTCAAGGTTTCTCTTACAACTGGAAAGGCACACGGCAAAAATGGTAGTGTCTGCTAGCTTTCTCTCCCAGTTTCTTGTTTCATGAAGCTCCCCAAGGGCTATTTTCCTTCTGTACCTCCAAAGGTCTCTTCCTGCACGGTCTCTGTAGCTATTTCCAAAATGGGTCCTTCTTAAGGAGCTCCAGTAACAACTCCACCTGAATGGGTGGAGACACACTTCCATGGAAACCTTCTAATCAAAAGTTACCACCCACAATTGGGTGGGTCACATTTCCATAGATAACCAAAAGGCTCCCAGCCAGCAATATTGAATGTGGATTAAAGGACATGGCTTTTCTGGGGTACACAACAGATTCAAACTGGCGCAGTTGGTAATAAACAACACCTAATAACAAACAAGTTTGGCCTGGTGGAGATAGCTTGTCAGATTGGACAAATATACAATACTAATCAATGCATATCTGTCCTACACTTAGTGAGAAGCTCCCCTATGTAAAATGGAAACTTATATCAGCCAATCAGAACATTTTCTCACCTGCTTGTGGGGTCACCCAGTATGAGTGTCCCCATTCTACCCTATTGGTGGAGCTTCCTTCTACTTTCTGAATGGAATACTGTGTGATTCATGAATGCTCAATAGAGCTGTAAGATTCTAAATTGCCTGAAAAGTTTTGTTTTATCACTGCATTTTAGGAGTCATAGGAGGGGACTGTTTTAAGAAAGTTTGTGGAATGGGAACCTGGCAGTGACTGCTGGCTGCCCTCCAGTACCAGTTCTCCCCTTTCTTGTGTTTATAGAGCCCTGGCTTCTAAGTGGGAACCTCACTGTACTTTTAGAGTCTGCTTCTCACCTCTCTGACCACCTAGAGTATCAGGAGAACGATTTCTGATTAGTGAGAAGTGAACAGAAGTGTGGGGTATTGGTTTAGTAGTTTCCTTAAAATGCTGATTTTAAACTACTAGAAGCTAAATTTAATTTGTAATTCAGTCATTTTTGTCAAAAGTGCTCTTATATTTATATAGACCATACCTTCAAGATTTTTTTCCCAGTAAAATGTTATTGTAAGTTTCATAGCTATATTTTCTTGATTTGTACTTCCTTTCATTGTTTCTCCCATACTTTTATACTGACTACCTCTTCTAAACAGGGGCGTACAAAAGAATATGTGATATGAAGGGAACAAAGGACAAGTGATTTTATCTTTGAGTTAGATTAGATAAATTATGCTCTGAAATCTTTAAATTCTGAGATAATGTGGCAAAACTGTACAAAAATTGATATCCCACTTCGTTAGAAGAACATGTTTCTTAAAGTGGTCTTGGATTTTGTTTGTACTTGCCTTAAACTAATTAGAATTAATATGGCTAATCTAAATCATTTAGTCAAATTCACATTTGGGGCCAAAATTATTCATAGAGTTTCCTAAAGACCCAGGTAATTGTGCAGTAATGCTCTCATTCATAGTAGAGGTTTTTTTTTTTCTCTTCACAAAAACCTTAAGGAAATAGACTTTGGAAATTTCTGTTAGATGACCCCTCTATTCTAACCATTATCTCCTCCCTCCAAAACATGAAACAAAATCCAACAAGAGCTTTAACCAAATCCTCTGCTTCATTTTATTCTCTTATTCATGGCTGAGAAAATTTTGCTGAATCATTCTACCCTTATGAAAGCAAACTTCTCCCGCTCAAGATGTCTTCATTTTGTAAATCCATGTAAGAGAGATTATCCTTAAGTTCCATGTTTCTATGTCAAGGTCAATATAAAAATAATATGACAGGGGGTGCGAGGTGGTAGAATTCCCACCTGCTATGTGAGAGACCTGGGTTCTATTCCCAGCCCATGCATTACCCCCCACCCCAAATATCTATATATGACAGAGGAATTTGGTTCATTTTGGTTATTGCTACTTGACATAAATATGATTATATTAATTTCTTCACCGACAGTCTGGTTTAAGATATCAGTTAATTGAGGTATACTTTAAATGGGTATATTTTCCTTTTTCACAGTCTCCCTTCAATGTCTGAGTCAGATACTAGCCCTCATAATGTTTCTGAAAATTTATTTTTTCACGCCCATTAGTATATAAACTCATTTAAGTTCTGGTAAGAAGTTAGAAGAAAGCAAAATGGATTCATTTATAATGATTCCCTTGCTTTAGGAAATCATTACTTTTGGAAACTCTGTGATTAGGATGGTTAAATTTCACCTCAAAATAGCCCACAATTAGGGAGAATTATGGGATGGATAAAATGGGCTAGTTATAAGTGCAGAGGACATGAGTAGAGATTGAATATATTCAAAAGTAAATCACAGAACTAGGAAGGGACTAAAATCAGGTTCACCTAAGGCTTTCCTGACACATTATTTTACTTGTGTAAACACACAGACACACTGTTTAGTTTCCTAGCTACAGGAATGTGATATTCCAGAACTAGAATGGCTTTTAAAATGGGGGATTTATTAAGTTGTAAGTTACCGTTCTAAGGGAGTGAAAATGTCCCAATTAAAGCAAGTCTTTGAAAATGTCCAAATTAAGGCACCACCAAGAGGTTATCTTCACTGAAGAAAGGCAGATGAAGTTCAGGTTTTTTCTCTCTCCACTGGAAAGGCACGTGGTGAACATGGGAACATCTGCTAGCTTTTTCTCCAGGCTTCTTGTTTCATGAAGCTCCCCAGGGGGCGTATTCCTTCTCCATCTCCAAGGGTCTCTGGTTGCCTGGGCTCTTGTGGATCTGTTATTCTCCTGAGGCTCTCTCCTGGCTCTCTTGTGGCTCTGTTGCTTTCTCCAAAATGCTTCCTTTTATAAAGGATCCCAGTAAATGAATTAAAACCCACCCAGAATGGAGGAGTCACAATTCCATGGAAACCATCTAATCAAAACTTAATATCTACAGTTGGGTGGGTCACATCTCCATGGGAATAATAAAAAATCTCCCAGACAGCAATATTGGATGAAGATTAAAGGACATGGCTTTCCTGGGGTACACAATAGATTCAAACTGGCACACACACACATATTTTAAAATCAGACTTCTCACACCTTTGTTTTAATTCTGATTGTTGTTTTGATTACACCATATTTGTGGTTTCCTCTCTCATGTTCTCCCTCACTCTGCCCAGCATATCAGCTTCTTAAGAGAGACCACCTATTGTTGCCCTGCCCACATGCATATTACTTAGTCCTGAACAGGACTTCACTGAATTCTAGTCATCTTATTGGTGTTGGTAAGCCAGACTGAGCAAAGTGTAGGAAACCTGCCCTTTCACCCTTTCTTCTTTTCAGGGATAAAGACTGAACAGTCTAGTCCTCATTCTTTTCTCTCTGGGCTAATTCCCTCTCCCATACCCCCACTTGACCCTGCCTCCTCAGTCACCCCGGGCACCAAAAGACCACCAGTGACTTGAAGCAGTTCATGGGATGACCCCATATGACAAAGAATGATCATATCTTCAATGTCCATAAAGCACCTTGCACATTGAGAAAAAATGTTCTGGACCAGTGCAGGCCAGAGAAGAAGCTGTCTGCCAGTTCTCTATTCTACATCCTTTCTTCCTTTTAATGTTGATTGTGAGCCCATTGTGTGCTTCTAATTCATTCTCCATGCTTGTCCATGAATGCATTTGTTTGTGGAGTGCCATGTCAGGAATAAGTCAACAGAACTAGAGATTTTCTGAGGAGATGTAAAAGACAGATAAGGAAAATATAATAATTTAATTGTAATAATACAATATTATATAATATTTATATAATGATACATTATACAATATATAATAATATATATTATATATAAATAATAATTATTATTATTATAGTGGCTCCCAAACACTTTTGGGATGTGAAATTGCTGTTTTTCTGAGCTAACTTTTGATTAGAGGGAGATGTGACTCTACCCATTCGAGGTGGGTCTTGATTAGTTTACTAGAATCCTTTAAAAGGAAACATTTTGGAAAAAGCTTTACAGCCACAGGAGACATGAGCACCCACACAGCCAGAGACCTTTGGAGATGAAGAAGGAAAACATCCCTGGGAGCTTCACGAAACAAGAAGCTTAGAGAGAAAGCTAGCAGATATTGCCATGTTTGCCATGTGCCTTTCCAGCTGAGGAGAAACTCTGAACTTCATCGGCCTTCCTTGAGTGAAGGTAACCTCCTGTCAGTGCCTTAATCTGGACATTTTTATAGACTTAATTGGGACGTCTTCATGCCTTAGAACTGTGAACTTGCAACTTAATAAATTCCTGCTTTTAAAAGTCATTCTGTTTCTGGTATAACACAGTCCGTAAGCTAACAAGCTAGAAAAACAAGTCTGGCTAGCTTTGCTCTTTAGGTGGAGCCCTTTGTGTTCTTCCAAGATGGAAGCTTTCTAAAAGGAGCACCATGAAGCCACAACAAATCTAAAGTTCTGTCCATGGAGTTGGGGATTATCAAATCTAACTGATTTTGATAATGATGATTAAGAATTTTAAATTGCAATTGCATCTGGGCAATGTTACACACTGAGTTCTTTATAATGTCACATTTGACTACTCTAATGAACACAAAATGTGTGGAGGGAGAGTCTTTAATAAATACATTCTATTTTAAAGATTTTGCAATTTCTACATCAGCTTCATATGACATTAGTGCTAAAAGCCCATATGAAGTATACAGGTAAAATAGAAGACTGTGAAGAAAAAGGAATACATTTTTAAATTCTCTCTCCCTCCCTTGCCATCCCCTATCTTTCCCCACAGCTGTTCTCTTTCTCCTTTCACCTTTCCCTTTCTCTCCCTCCTCCCTCAGGTGTGGTTGGGGCAAATCCATTGGAGCAACTGCAGTTTAGTTATTGACTTTCCTGCTTTTCTCACCGGTGATTACCATGATTTTTCTTTTTTTGGTTTGTTTTACATCCAGAGAAAAGCACTTTTCAGTAGACAAAACCATTTCCTGCGTGTGATAAAGCTGCCAAATTACCCCTGTGCAGAGTACTATCTTGGGCATGCTATTTCTGTAGAAGCAGTAAGGCAAGTTCTCCTATTTCCCTGGAAATGTTAAAATGTCAGCTCTGGGCACTTTCTACACTATTTATGTCCAGGTGTATCTGTGCCACATAAACACACAAATATATGAGAAGGGATGCATGCATTGTTCTCAGTTTGATCATGATGACCATTTTTATGTCTGAGGGAAAATATATCTTTCACTCTTAAAAGCAGAAACTATCTGCCATTTCTCACCCAGGTCGTTCTCCAGCTCACGGGTGACTCAGTAATGATAAAGGGCAAAGTTAAAGTTAAAGAAAAACTGTTTCTCATTATGCCCCCTTCAGCCCAAATCAGGGACAGATGATAGGATTATTTCAGTTGTGAACCTATGCCACCTCTGCTGGGGCTGGGGGTGGGAGATTGAGAGAAGGTTGAGAACTGCTGGCATATTTAGAAACTTTCATTATCCAATGGTCATAATTAGTCTAAAAATTACACACTAATTCTATCTCAAGGGAACTACATTCTGTATTAAACCACTTTCAACCGAGTCCTACTGTCTTCCACCTACATAACAAATTAAAGTAGTTTACTCCCCTGTTTGTGTCACTTTATTAAAAAAAAAAAACTTATATGGGGCAGGCCATGATGACTCAGCAGGCAGAGTTCTCATCTGCCATGCTGGAGACCCAGGTACTATTCCTGGTCTCTGCCCATGCAAAGAAAAAAAAAAAGAAAAAAAACTCATATGGCTAAAAGAGTTAAAGTGCTTGTCTTTTAGAAATGAGGTGCTAGTTTAAGAACAGAGCTCTACTTAAGAGAATATGATAAAAACACAGAAACTTCGTGACATTTCCCCCATTTTTTTTGTTTTTGGAAAAATTGACTTCAAGTTAAAATTATCTGTACAAAAACTTTTTAATAGTTTTGAATATTGATTATATGCATATTTGGTTGTATTATGTACAATAAGAAGACTATAAGAAGGGGAATTTCAATACAAAATGATTTTAGGTTGAGTATGACTTTAGAAGAAAGTGTCTAGAAATTTTTTATTGGCAAATTCACATTTTTTTTCCTCTGATGAATTCAAGATATGCTCTACTTTAGAAAAAAATGATATTCTGAGGAATGCTTGAGCACATGTTCACAGCTCTTATAAGCTCTTTCCCTATTAAAGTTCTCTAAGTTGAAAGAAAAATAACCAACTCTATCAGAAATTGGTGGTATAATATTGCAGAAGACATAATCTCCCAGTGAACTACATTTCTCAGGTGTTTTTTTTTGGGGGGGTAATTCTGGATTTTCAACAAGGAAGAGGAACCTCTCTTCTTTTTCTTTCTCAGTCCTTCCCTTATGCATTTCAGTTTGGGTTAATCCTACTTTTGGCTCTGGGTTGTCAGCTCTGATGTGTGTCCTTTGATCTTTTCCAAAATGCAATTTTATTGATATATAATCAAATTTCATATAATCATCCAAAGCATACAATCAATGGCTCACAGTATCATCATAGAGTTGTGCTTCATTACTACAATCGATTTCTGAACATTTTCACTACTCCAAAAAATGAGAATAAGAATACAAATAAAGATAGAAAGAACACCCAGAATATCCCATACCCCTTATTATTTATTTATTTTTGTCTTTGTTTTCTTACTCGTCTGTCCATACACTGGATAAAGGGAATTGGAGTCACAAGATTTTCACAATCACATGGTCACACTGTAAAAGTTATATAGTTATACAGTCATCTTCAAACATCAAGGCTACTGGATTACAGTTCAACAGTTTCAGGTATTTTCTTCTAGCTATTTTATTACACTGAAAACTAAAAAGGTGTATCTATAGATTGCATAGGGGTAACCTCCAGAATGACCTCTATTTGAAGTCTCTCAACTACTGAAACTTTATTTTGTTTCATTTCTCTTCTCCCTTTTGGTCAAGAAGGATTTCTCAATACCATGGTGCCAAGTCCAGGGTCATCCCCAGGAGTCATGTCCCACATTGCCAGGGAGATTTATTCCCCTGGGACTCCTGTCCCATGTACGGGGGAGGGTAGTAAATTAATCTGCAGAGCTGGCTTAGAGAGAGAAAGAGGCCATGTCTGATCAACAAAAAATGTTCTCTGGGGGTGACTCTTAGGCATCATTATAAGTAGGTTTAGCTTCTCCTTTGCAGAAATAAGTTTCATAGGGGTGAGCCCCAAGAGAGAGAGGGCTTAGCCTATTAAATTGGTAGTCCCCAATGCCTGTGAGAATACCAGGAATTCCCAGGTGGAAAAGTTCGATATTTCCACATTTTCCCCACTCCCTCAGGGGACTTTTCAAATACTTTATTTCCTGCCCAGATTACTCTGGGATGAATTGAGGCTTACATTAGCCTGTATAACTAGAAGATCTCACTCCCTATTCAAGGTTCCATGTGATTATGGTTTTCTAGTAAACTCACAACACCAGTTAAATTAGATAGCGTGCTACAGAAAATATAAAGAACATATAAATTTTGCACCAAATAAACCTGTCTTCCTTTGGTCTCACCCAGAAGTTGATATTTAAAACAAAGTCAATATAACCCTCTACCTTTAAGTCTGATTTACTTAGTCCTACCCAGATCAGCTTCATTCATATCTCTGATTGAAGTCTGATCACTTTTTCAGTGTTTTTAACAGTTGCTGAGGGATAATGCCACTTTCATAGCTGCAGAACTATAGCTCTGAGTTTCAGGTGTCATAAAAATAACAAAAGTTCCAGGGAATGACCAGGTAATAGACAAAGAACTCAGCATCTTGGAATTTAAAATAACCATTACAACTTAGGAATAGATGTGACTGAGGTTAGAGTTTACAATCTAGAACCTTTATCATAAGCCTTCCCCTGATAACCTTTGCTGTTGAATTTAATTCTCAGTGTTTACACATTATAGTTAGTTCATATTAGTGAGGTGCTATATGTGTCTTTTCATTTCTTTTTTTAAAAATTTATTTATTAATTAAAAAATTAAGAAACCAAATAAAACATCAACATACATAATCAGTAATTCACAATGTCATCACTTAGTTGCATATTCATCATTTCTTAGAACATTTGCATTAATTCAGAAAAAGAAACAAAAAGACAATAGAAAAAGAAATAAAACGAACACAGGAAAGAAAAAAAAAGGATTATACCTACCATACCCCTTACCCCTCGCTTTCATTGATCACTAGCATTTCAAACTCAATTTATTTTAGCATTTGTTCCCCCTATTATTTATTTTTATTCCATATGTTCTACTCCTTTGTTGACAAGGTAGCTAAAAGGAGCATCAGACACAAGGTTTTCACAACCACACAGTCACATTGTGACAGTTGTGTCATTATTCAATCATCCTCAAGAAACATGGCCACTGGAACACAGCTCTACATTTTCAGGCAGTTCCCTCCAGCCTCTCCCTTACATCTTGAATGACAAGATGATATCTATTTGATGCATAAGAATAACCTCCAGGATAACCTCTCAGCTCTGTTTGGATGTATCTTTTCATTTCTGATTTATATCACTCAGCATACTGTCCTCAAATTTTATTCACTTAGTTGCATGCGTCACACTTCATTCCTCCTTGTGGCCACTCAATATTCCATTGTATGCATACACTACAGTTTGCCCTTCCATTCATCAGTTGATGTACCCTTAGGCCACCTCAATTGATGCAAACTGTGAATAATGCCTCCATAAACACCAGTGTGCAAATGTTCATTTGTGTCCCTGCTTTCAGTTTCCAAGCATATACCTAATAATGGGGTTGCAGGATCATATGGCAACCCTATACTTAGCCTCCTGTGGAGCCACCACACTGCTCTCCAGACGGGCTGCACCATTCTACTTCCCTACCAATAGTGAATAGGTATATCTCTCTCTCCACATTTTATCCAAACTTGTATTTTTTCTGTTTATTTTTAAACAGTTGTATGACACACCATGTGATCCATCCTAAGTAAACAATCAATAGTTACCTATATAATCACCTGATTACGCATTCACTACCACATTCTATATGAGGACATTTCCATTTCTTCTGCAAAGAAAGAAGAGGAAAAAAATAATAAAAAATTAAAGCATAAAAAATGAAAAGGAGGAACAACAACAAGAAGAACAGCACAAAGATTTCTTTACCCCTCCCTTATATCTGCCTCTTGTTGACATTTAGCTTTGGCATGTTGCTTTGTTACATTTCATGGATACACATTACAATGCTATTGTTAACTATAGACCTTAGTTTGCTTTGAATGTAGCTTTTTCCATGTCATTGCATTTTCAACACCTTGCAATACTGACATTCATTTGTTCTTCCTCATGTAATAACTATTATGTTTGTACATTAATCAATATCATTGTCCACTTTAGGTTTCGCTAAGTTAAATAGTCCCAGTTTTTATCTTTTATTTTTCCTTCTGGTGTCACACATGCCCCTAGTCATCGTCTTTCAACCATACTCACACTCAGCTTTGTTCAATGTATGTACCATATTGTGCTATCAAAGGATGTTTTGGATATTTACAATCAATCCTGTTGAACATTCTGTATACCTTCAGCATCAAGTACCCAAATCTACCCTCTTTCTATCTTCTGATAACTTGTGTTCTCAACTTTAACTCTCAAAGTTCACACATTAATGCTCATTCATATTAGTGAGGACATAAGGTATCTGTATTTTTGTTTCTTGCTGATTTCACTCAACATAATGTCCTCATGTTTCATCCACATCATTATGTGCTTCATGACTTTATTCTATCTTATAGCTATATAATATTCCATTGTATCTGTATACTACAGTTTGTCTATCCACTCTTCCACTGAGGGACATTTGGGTTGTGTCCATCTCTTGGCAATTGTGAATAATTCTGCTATAAATATCGGTGTGTAATTGTCTGTCCATGTCTCTACCTTCAGTTCCTCTGAGTATATATCTAGTAATAGATAATATGACAATCCTATATGTAGTTTCCTGAGGAAACATACAGAGTGGTTGCGCCATTCTACATTCCCACAAACAGTGGATCAGTGTGCCTCTTTAGTCACATCCTTTCCAGCACTTGTAGTTTTCTATTTTTTTAAATAATGGCCATTCTAGGAAGTGTGAGATGATATTGTGGTTTCAATTTTTATTTCCCTAGTAGCCAGTGAAGTTGAGCATCTTTTTGTATGTTTCAGAGCCATTTGTATTTCCTGTTCAGATAAGCATATGTTCGTGTCTTTTGCTCATTTTAAATTGGATTGTTTGTCTTTTTGTTGTTGAGTTTCAGGATCTCTTTTTATATTCTGGATATTAAATCCTTATCTGAAATATGGTTTCCAAATATTGTCTCCCATGCGTAGACTGTCTTTCTACTCTCTTGACAAAGTCCTTTGATGAACAAAAGTGTTCAATTCTGAGAAGATCCCATTTATGTATTTCGTCTTTCATTGCTCACACTTCACGTGTAAAGTCTGGGAAACTTCCTATTGCACGATCTTTAAAATATTTCTCTGCATCTTCTTCAAAAAGTTCTATGTTCTTAAGCTCTAATGTTTAGGTTTTTGATCTATTGTGAGTTAATTTTTGTATGAGGTATGAGACAGGAGTCCCCTTTCATTCTTTTGGATATGGATATCCAGTTCTCTGAGTACCATTTATTGAAGAGGCTGCTCTTTCCCAGCATAGTTGGCTTAACTGCCTTACCAAAGATAATTGGGCATAGATGTGAAGGTCTATTTCAGAACACTCTATTTGATTCCATTGGTCAGTATATTTACCTGTATACCAGTACTGTGCTGTTTTGACCACTATAGCACATATAAATCAATTTGGGTAGAATTAACATCTTAACTGTATTTAGTCTTCAAATCCATGAGCACCATCAGTCCTTCCATTTATTTAGGTCTTCTTTGATTTCTTTTAGCAATTTCTTGTATGAGGTCTTTTGGTTAAATTTATTCCTAAATATTTTACTCTTTTGGTTGTTATTTGTCCTTTGATCTTTATTGGAGCTCAAAGCGTGGGAATGATAACTCCTGGTTCTTCATTCTTATGTACCAATAATTTTAGTTATATAACACAGATTCCATTTTGAGAAATGACCTCATATGTTGGCCATTCCCGAATTTCTTGCTTTTAGACAAATGGATGCTATTTGTTGCTGGTTCAAGTTTTGAATTTTTAACATACTGTACAAATTTCAAGTGTTAGTATTTATGGGTAAAATGATAGATGTCTGGTGTTAACAGACATTTATTGATTGGATCAGAATCTCTCAGGGTGGGCCTAGATATCTATATTTTGAATGAAATCCTCAAGGTATTCAAAGACACACCAAGATTTTGAATTTTTTTTTAATTAGGATTGGTTCATAGTCAGAGTATGTCTAGTTTATTCTGATATCAGTGAGAAGATAGATTCTAAGAGGGGGAATATTAGAAATAGAAAATTCATCATGTATTCAAAAAATATTTGAGCACTCTCATATACTTGGCAAAGGGCATATGGAATTGAAGGAGAGAGTTAAGTCTATTCTGTCTAAAGTATACAATCTCATGAGGGAGCTAGATAAACAAGTAAATGTTATGTAAACAAGATTATTTCAGATGTTAAAATTGCTATAAAGAATGTAAGCATGGTAATATGTGAGAGAACAGCTGTGCATATTTGTGTTTGTTGGTGGTGTATATCTGTGAGGAGGTTTTAGATAGATTAGTCAGGGAAAGTTTCTATGAGGAGGTGACATTTACTCAGAGACCTGAAGTAGGAGGAGCCAGCCATGCAAAGGGCCCAGAGAAAAGTCACCTGATCAGAAAGAAAAGCCAGTAAAAGTGCTCTGAAATGGGAAAGATAAATTTCATCAAGAAATGGAAAGGAAACCATTGTATCTGCAGGTTAAGGAGAGAGGACAATACAAGAAAAATATGTGTCTGTAAAGGTAGAAGAGTAAGTTTATGGAAAAGGGTTCTTAAGTCATAATAGAAATTTATATTTTATTCTAAGCATTATTGCATTTTTATAGTAAAGAAATATATAAAAATAAATATATAATAAATATAGTAAAGAAATGCAAGGCAGAGGCAATTAAAAAGAGATGCATATATCCAAGACATGTTTAGAAGGTGGGGTTAAATGAAAATGCCTTGGATATTTGTTGGATGTGGGGCATGACTATAGAGAAGGATTCTAAGCTGATTCTTGGTTTTCTGGTTTGGATGATATATTCATTTTTTAAATGCTGCCAGAATGCAATATGCCAGAAATGGAATAGTTTTTATAAAGGGAATTTAATATATTAAAAGCTTACCATTCTAAGCCTACAAAATGTCCAAACTAAGACATCCAAGGAAAGGTACCTTAATTCAAGGAAGGTTGATTGGTACAGAAAACCCCTGTCAGCTAGGAAGTCATGTGGTGGCATCTGCTGCTCCCTTGCTCCTTGGCTCTGTTGCTTTCAGCCTCTCTTCTTGTGGGAGCTCCTCGCTTTGCTTCTCCAGGGCTGGCCTACATCATATGGCTTCTCTTGGTTCCCTTCAGGTTCTAGCTTAATCTGACATCTGCTGGGCTTCAAGTATCTCTAAATATCCACATCTCCGTTCTCTGGGTGTTGGCCTCTGTGTCAGCTCTGCTCTGACGTTTCTGTCAGCTCTGTTGTTTCTGTTGACTCCATTGCTTCTGACTCTCTCTAAAATGTTTCATCTTTTAAAGGATTCCAATAAACTAATTAAGACCCACCTGGAATGCGTGGAGTTACATCTCCATCTAATCAAAAGATCACACCCACAATTGGGTGTGTCACATCTCCATGGACTTAATCTAAAATTTCCAACCCACAGTATTGAATCGGAATTAAAAGAAATGGCTGCTCCCACAAGATTGGAACAGGATTGAGACATGGCTTTTCTGGGGTACATAATACTTTCAGACTGACACATCCCACCCTCTGGAACCCCCCAAAAGACATGCTTTTTCCATATTACAAAATAATTTCCTCCATCATAATATCACAATAGCCTCAAACCATTTCAGCAACAATACAAATACAATACAAAGTTAAAACCCATACAAATTTTCATCAAACACTGTTACAGGCATTGTCAGTTCTAAGGCAAAAATTCTTTGGTTCTGGACCTGTAAAATTCAGAGCAAGTTATCTTCTTCATATCGATGCACAAAGGAGAAACAGTGAAATTGGGACTGGACCTAAACAGTTTTGCAAGCTTGCAAGACAGCCTCCATTAGATTTCAAAGTCTGAGAGTCATTTATCCTCAGGACTTTAGAAAGCAGAGCCCCATCCTTTCCAAGGGCCTATGCTGTGGTTTGCTTCTTTCTGAATTCAACCTTGGGGGGGACTGGGGAGACTGCTTTTTTCTTGATTCTCCTCTCCAAGCATTGAAGCTGCACTCATGTTCTTTGCCATCTCCAGCACACATGCTCAACCCCTCCAGAACAATGTGGTGGCATCCAGGCTCTCCCCAATCACCAAGGAATGTGCTCCATCCTCTGCAAGGCCTGGGATACAACTCTTCCTGAAGAGCAAGGTGGAAGGCCCTCCCTCTGCCTTTGGAGCAAACTCACCCTCACCAAGAACATGGGTGGGTCCACTCCTCTGGCCCTTGGCTTCCATGGTTCTGTCTTTGAAGTTATTTTTTTCTTCAATTTGTCCCATTTCTGTCTCTTTTAGTCCAGACTGGCAGTGGCTCTATTTATACAGATCCTACAACACTCTTGTTGGTTTTCTATGCAGTACGCTGGGATCATGCCCGGCAAACAAAAGAACTTTCTACAAATAATTCCTAGATGACTCCATTTCCAATTCTGGCTTTTTCTGAAATGTCTGACTGCTTCCATGCTTGCTTAGACCCTTATGGGGGGCCCTAGTCACTGAAGCCTCACTTTCTGGAAGCCCAGAATTTTCCAGACCATCAATTCCTGGTTTCTTTATACCCAAGAGTTCAGTTCTCATCTTATTTGTTTCCTGATACATTTTACTGGAAGCTTCAAGGAGAAGCCAGGGTGTCTTCCACATTTAGTTTGGAAATTTCCTCAGTTAAATATCCTGGATTGTCACCTTTATATTCTAACTTCCACCCAGCAGCAATACTCAATTTGGCCAAATTATCTGCTATTTTAAAACAAGGGTCACCTTCCTTTCAGTTTGCAATGACACATTCCTCATTTCTTTCTAAAGTCTCATCAGAGGTATCTTTGGAGTTTACATTTCTATCAACAGTCTCTTCAAAGCACTCTAGGCCATCTCAATCAAGCTCCTCACAATTCTTCCAAAATCTTCCCCTTATCCATTTAAAAGGCCATTCCAACATGTTTGGTATTTGCAAACCATAGCAGCACCCTACTTCTCTGTACCAAAATCTGTATAAGCATCCTAAATGCTGCAAGGATGCAATATATCAGAAATGGAATTTTATGAAGGGAATTCAGTAAGTTTCAAGTTTACAGTTCTAAGCCTATAAAAATGTACAAACCAAGACATCCATGTAAAAATACCTTAATTCAGGGATGGCCAATGGGTACAAGACACCTCTGTCAGCTGGGTAATCATATACTGGCATCTGCTGTTTCCTTCCTCCTGGTCCATTACCTTCAGTCTTTCTTCCTGTGAGGGTTCCTAATTTTGCTCCTCCAGTGCTAGTATTTATCTCTTGATTTCCCTTGGCTTTCTTCAGGTTCTGGCTTGCTTAACATCTCATGGTAACATTTGCTGGGTTCCAAGCATCTCCAAATATCATGTCTCTGTTCTCCAAGTGTTAGCATCTGTGTCAGCTCTGCTCTGAAGTTTCTGTTGGCTCTGTTGCTTCTGACTTTCTCCAAAATGTTTCCTCTTTTAAAGGATTCCAGTAAACCAAATCAAGACCCACCTGGAATGGGTGGAATAACAGCTCCATTTAATCAAAAGATCATACTCACAATTGGGTGTGTCGCATCTCCATGGAGATAATCTAAAGTTTCCAATTTACAGTTTTGAACCAGAATTAAAAGAAATGGCTGTTCCCACAAGATTGGATCAGGGTTAAAACATGGCTTTTCAGGGGTAAATAATACTTTCAACCAGCACAGATGAATAGAGGTTGGTAATGGTAACATTAATTGAAAAACAAAGCCACAAACAAGAATAGGAGTATGATCAGGTTGGGGGGGCAAGAATTATGAACAATATTCTTATATTGTCCAATGAACATATCTGTAGGGTTTGTGAAATATACCAGTGATGTATGGATATATTAGAATATTTCAGTGGAAATGATAAAAAAAACTGAAAAGAACATTGATGTAAACGAGATGGAAGTTCATGATTCTCTGATACAAACAGAATTCAGAGACAAAGGGTTTGGGGCTGTAGAGCAGATCCAACTTCTATGTTTTAATCTTCCATCCTTCTCACATTATTCATACCTCATGGACCAGGATGGCTCCTTGACCTCCAGATGTCATAGCTACATTCCATCTAAATGGGGAGGAGTTAAGACAAGCACATTCCCATCCCTAAATATTTTCTGAGGGTATCACAAACCAATTTCTTTATAACCTGTTAGTGAGCAACTGAGTAAGAGTCTATAAAAGAAAGCAAGAATAATTGTTCTGGAAAATAGAAATTAGAAAAAAGAGCAGGCACATGGAAGCCAGGAGAGTGGAGACTTAAAGATTGACATGACAACAGCATATAATGCAACAGACAGATCTAGCATGATAAAAACTGCCAAGAGCTCTTTAGAGTAGTCCGTGTGGCACATGACCTCTGCCAGAGCAATTCTAAGGGAGATGTAGGGAAGAAATAGAAGGGAAGTGAGGAAATGGATAGGGCAACAAGTATGGAGTACTCTTGAGGCTCTACTAAGAAAGGAAGTAGGATACAGGAGGACATGCAGAATTGAGGGATTTTTGTTGCAGACTTTGGGATGAAAATAGATAGTTTTATATATATCTATATATCTATAATTTTATAGTTTATAGGGTACTACATTTAGGAAAAACTAAAGACAGTCCAGCAAATAAAAGCAAAAATATTCAGATAATAGTGAAATGCTGTTCTTGTCTTTAAATGAAATATATGCATTTTAGAGTGCACTGGAATAAGCTAAAATATTGACTGAATCACAATCCCCATTCTCCCATCACCTATTAAATTTAACACCTTAGATGTTGAAATGGTTAAGATACAAGTAGAAGATACAAGTAATTGAAGACTGACTCACCTCTATTTCTGCATGCAAAGTTCATTCTACCAAATTGGTGTATATAGAGAAGACAAGTTTAAGTCTGTGCATTTGTCTTTAAGTTGGCCCTGTAACTAATTGTCTTTTCCTCCAATGAGGTGGTTTCATAAATATCAGTTTAGCATGGTGCTACTTTCTTCTTGCATATATTTTCTCCGAGAGGATGTTTAACATGAAACTTTATTTAGAAAGGTAGTGACAAATCAGTGTGATATATTATGGAAAAGAGTGTGAGTTCCATCTCTAAATAAAACATTTTTAAGGAAGGTTTCCTTGGAAATACTTTATATGCAGTCTATCAGAAAATCTTGCCAAATAGGTGGAATTTAAAGACTATTAAGAGACTTAAATATTTCAGAGACTTAAATACCTGATTTGTACCTTTATGGGCAGCCAAATTATTGGTATTCAACTAGCATTTTTTACCTTTTAACAGGGGAAAAAACCTATTACTCAGCAATGTCTTTAATTATGCCACTGATCTTCCTGCAACAGCTACACTTGAGATATAATAGATCTGGTTCCAAATTGGTTTGTAGTCGAATTTTGAAAAGGATCAATAGATTCATTTATGCTGACTCTCGTTCTGCTACAAAAAACGTGCCTGTACATCCTAAGAGTGAGATTACCAGATTTGATTCACAACCTCTTGGCTGTCTCAGAAAAAGCAGTATACTTAGAATACTGTATAGCAAATGAAGAATTAAATTAGAAATGCTGGTCAGACCTGACACTCTCATTAGTGCCCAATCTCCAGCAACAAGTAGATGTGATCTTGATTTCTCCTTCCATTAGCCAGCACCTTGTTTAGATTTGTTAGCCTCAAAACTAAACCTTTAACCACTATCATTATCAACAGTCGTAATAACAATGCTTATGACAGAATCCAGTGCCATGTTATTTACATAATTATAATATCAAATAAGGATAAGTATATAAGTCCATTAGCGTTCTAAAATTTAATTTGAAAATTTGAAAAATTTAATGGAAATTAAGAAAATTCCATGTCAATGGAACCTATTAAAGATTGATTTCTATTGTTTTGAACACAATTACTAGATTCAATTCAACAATTATTGAAAGAATATACCACACTATTGGATGTTGCAAAGTGGAGGATGAAAATATACATGGGGTATGCTCTATTTTTTTAAGTAACTTCTCATTTAGTATTGAGCATACAAGACACAATGAAAGGGTTGCTCTAGAAAAGTTCCAGCACTCCATTATGGTTGTGTAATTCCAAATGGGAATTATGTGGGATTGGGGGATATTTAACTGTCTTTGAAGGTGTCACAAAAGTCCAAAAGCAGAGAAGAAGACTGGTGGTCTCCTAAGATGTGGAAATGTGCATAACAAAGGCAACGAACCACTGAAGGACATATCATGTATGGGAGATGCTGTGTAGTCCATCATAATGGGAGTAAAAGGTAGAAGAGGATCATGGAGAATCTTAAATGCCAAGGCAGAAAGCTTTAATTTAACCTCAGGCTAACATAATGCGAAAACTGTATTTTATGGGTGAGAATAAGAATTAACAGGATTAATGAATGATATAAATTAATGTCAAATTGCTCAGAACATTCTCAAAGTCACTAGATAAACTTTACACCCTTATGAACTCATTGTTAATATTGCTGTACTTTTGCAGTGCAGAAATCAGAAGGCTGAAGTCCTATTCCTGGCTCCCCAGTAATTGCTCTTGTGACTTGAGTGAGTCATTTCACTTTTTTTTTTCGCATGGGCAGGCACCAGGAAATGAACCGGGGTCTTCCAGCAGGGCAGGGGGAGTTCTGCCGCTGAGCCACCTTCGCATGTTTCACTTTTGAGTCCCAGCTTCCTCCCATGCAGAGTGGAAATACCAACACAGTCCCCAGCTATCTTTCATGGAGGTTATGGGAATCAAATGACATTGTGAATGTAAAAGCTGCATTTTTTGAGGCAGGCCACGGTGGCTCAGCAGGCATAGTTCTTGCCTGCCATGCCAGAGACCGGGGTTTGATTCCCGGGTGCCTACCCATGCAGAAAAAAGAAAAAGTTGCTTTTTTTTTTTTTAATACAAAAAAGCAGTAGATGGATATAAACTCAACCCAGAAACTCAAGCGTACAAAAAATATAATTCGTTTTGCTTTTAATTTTTATTATGACATTTTATATATAGAAAAAGACTTATATACTGTTTGTTCATGGTTTAAAGAGTAATAATAAAATGACCACCTGTGTCCTCACAACCAAGCTGGAAAGATAGTTATTTAAGGCCCCCAGTTGCATTCTCCTTGCTCAATTCCAGAGGAAAAACTTTACCTTTTTAAAAAGTTTATCAGAAAAGTTTATGTAATTCTTTTTTAGCTGTGCCTGTTTCTAATCTTTATATAAATGAAATCATATGGTAGGTATTTTTTCCCAACATGGTTTTGGAGAATAATATAAGGTTTTAGGATTCATTTACATTGTTAATTTTATTTTTATTCAATTATTCAACAAATATTTTTTGAGGTCATTATGGCACCACGCCTATTCCTACCATGTATGTGGTAGGAATGAACAGTGACTATGACAGACAAAATTTCCTGCCCTAATGAAGCTGACATTCAAATAGGGGAATAGAGTAATTGAACATAAAATGTAAATAAATAAATAGATTATTTAGCATCTTAAGTAAGAAATCATAGAATAAAAATAAAGGAGGACAAAGAAGAACAGGAATGTTTCAAGGGAGTTCTGCAACTTTAAATGAAGAGTGTTTAAAATAGGCAACATAAGCTATTCAAACAAAGACTGAATTGAATTTTGTGGGTAACTGGAGAAGATCAACTCGGGCAGAGAGGACAGCTAGTGCAGGAACCCTAAGGGTAAAACTCGTCTGGCATATCTGAGGAACACCAACTAGGCCAGTGTAATGGAAGTGGAGTGAGTGAAGGGCGAAGTTGGTAGGAGGTGAAGTCAGAGGGACAATGGGATCAGCTATGTAGGATCTTGTAAACAATGTGAGGAATTGTGGCTTTTATTCTCCAAGGGGGTTAGAGAGTCACTGAGAGAACAGGGATGTGATCTGACTTAATAAGTTTAAAGAGCATCAGTCTGGCAGCTATGGGGAAGACAAAGGTGGGAAAAAAACCCAAAACCAAAATAAATAAAGACACTTTGTTTGCAAGATATTGCAGTAAATTTTCCCGAGAAATAATAGTGGTCAGTCTATGATGGTCTTCTAGTTTCCAAGCTGCCAGAATGCGATATACCAGAAATGGAATGGCTTTTAAAAAAGGAAATGTATTAAGTTGCAAGTTCACAGTTCTAAGACCCAATTAAAAGTCCCAATTAAAGTAAGTGTAGAAAAATGTCCAAATTAAGGCACCAACAAGAGGTTACCTTCACTCAAGAAAGGCCAATGAAGTTCAGGTGTTCTCACTTTCAACTGGAAAGGCACATGGTGACATGGCGATGCCTGCTAGTTTTCTCTCCAGGCTTCTCATTTCATGAAACTTCCCCAGGGGCATAGTCCCTCTCTATCACCAAGGATCTCTGGCTGCATGGGCTCTGTTGCTCTCAAGCTTTTTCCGAAGTGTTTCCTCTTTTAAACTATTCCAGTAAATTAATCAAGACCCACCTAGAATGGGTGAAGTTACATCTCCTTCCAATCAAAGATTAATATTTCCAATTGGGTACCACATCTCCCTGGAGATAATCTAATCAAGTTTCCAACCTACAGTGCTGAATAGGAATTAAAAGAAAGGGCTGTCTCTGCAAGATGGATCAGGATTAAAACAGGGCTTTTCTAGGGAACATAATCCTTTCAAATCAGCACAGGTAGTAACACTGGAGATGGTGAGAAGGGCTTTGGCATATATTTTGGTGACACATTGAATACTAGAGAGGATTGAGAATAGAGAGCAGGAGAGGATTAATGCAAGGATTTTGGCTGAAACAACTGGGAGGATGGAGTGGTTATCAACGGAGATAAGGAAGAGTGGGAAGGGTATACATTTGGGGAAGAATAACAGGAATTCAGTTACAGGCATTTAAATTTGAGATGTCTCTTAGATACCCAAGTGGAAATGATATAGGATCCTGGAGTGTAGGAGATTGAGTGATATCACTAATGAAGAGAGAAGAAATTATGACCAAATTCTGTGCCCTGGAGTAATCCAGCATTCAGAGTTCAGAAAGAAGATGAGAACTACAAAGGAGACTGAGGAAAGACCAGCAAAGGGGAAAGAAAACCACAAGTGGTGTCCTTGAAGCCAGTCAAAGGGGAGAAGGTGATCAACTGCGTCAGATGATGCTGATAGAGCCAAGAAGATGAAGATGGAACTGACACTGGTTTGGAATGCAGACGTCAAAGATTACTTTGGTTTCAGAGTCGTGGTGATGAGAAATGAACACATTATTAGAGTGGGTTTATGAAGGCTTGGGAGGAGTGTTGGAAAAAGCCAGTGGAGACAAGTCTTTTGGGAGCCTTCACTGCAAAGAGGAACAGAGAAATGGGGAGGTAGCTGGTGAGGGAAGTGGAGTCCAGAGAGGGTTTTGAAGATGGGGGAGTTAGCAGGATTGTTGGAGATTTGAGGATATAGCAAATTTAGAAGAGAAAGAGAGAGAATGGATTGGCGGAATATTATATGATTGATGGGCAGCATTATGACCCACTTGAACTTGAGCTTATGGCCATAAATTAAAAATGAAAATTCTACTGTGGCTTTATGCTTTTCCCTAGCCATTTTCAGTTCAAACAGTATTATGAGATATGTTTTTGAAGCATAATTCTGATCACAGAACTCTCTGCCTAAAATCCTGCAATGGTTTCCCCATATTCCTAGAATAATCCCCAAATTCCTTACTAGCACCTGTGACTTCACTATCACCGTCCTCTTATTCACCATATTCTATTCACATTGACATTTTCTTACAGTGCTGCCTTCTCATCTGCTCATCTGGCAGTTTCTTCATCAATCAGACTTTTGATCAAATATCACTGTCCAGGGAGGCCTTCACCAATCACTCTAGCTATACAGTCCCTCCCCATTAATTATTTTCTTTCTCTTTATATTGTTTTATTTTCTTCATAGCATATGTCACTATTTGAAATTAACTTATGTATTTGTTTATGTAATTTTTAAACTTTTTTTTTTTTTTTTTTACATTTTCTCATTTCAAATACAGGGACAGCATGGGCTGAGCCAATGTTACTGAATCCCCAGTAACCTTCACATAGAGTACCCAATAAATATTTATTAAATGAGTGATTATGTCTGAGAACAACCGGGTGAAATGTCTGAATAATGAAGACAATGAAAGTTCCTTAATAATTCCAGGGAATGAGAGAGAGAAGTATTTTCTACAAAGGGAATGAGTATTTGATTGACTTCAGACATCTCATTTACAAGGCTGGTTGTTAGAAGACATGAAAAATACCTCTTAAGTTCTGTGGGTAAAACAGAGTTCAAACTAGACTTCTAGAACTAGTAAAGTGCAAGGCTAATATTCAGATATCATTAGATGTCATAGGACTCAGAAATTTTATCTCCATTCTATCTTCCCGCAAGAAGGTCCTTAAGAATGTACTTTGGCGGTTTTATGGACCTTAAACCTAAAGCAAGAGCACTGAAGAAATAAATAAATAAATGGGAGCTCCTCAAAATTAAACACTTTTGTGCATCAAAGAACTTCATCAAGAAAGTAAAAAGACAGCCTACACAATGGGAAACAATATTTGGAAACGACATATCAGATAAAGGTCTAGTATCCAGAATTTATAAAGAGATTGTTCAACTCAACAACAAAAAGACAGCCAATCCAATTACAAAATAGGAAAAAGACTTGAACAGACACCTCTCAGAAGAGGAAATACAAATGGCCAAAAGGCACATGAAGAGATGCTCAATGTCCCTGACCATTAGAAAAATGCAAATCAAAACCACAATGAGATATCATCTCACACCCACCAGAATGGCCATTATCAACAAAACAGAAAATGACAAGTGCTGGAGAGGATGTGGAGAAAGAGGCACACTTATCCATTGTTGGTGGGAATGCCAAATGGTGCAACCACTGTGGAAGGCAGTTTGGTGGTTCCTCAAAAAGCTGAATATAGAATTGCCATACGACCCAGCAATACCATTGCTAGGTATCTACTCAGAGGACTTAAGGGCAAAGACACAAACGGACATTTGCACACCAATGTTTATAGCAGCATTATTTACAATTGCAAAGAGATGAAAACAGCCAAAATGTCCATCAACAGACGAGTGGCTAAACAAACTGTGGTATATACATACAATGGAATATTATGCAGCGTTAAGACAGAATAAACTTATGAAGCATGTAATAACATGGATGGACCTAGAGAACATTATGCTGAGTGAGACTAGCCAAAAACTAAAGGACAAATACTGTATGGTCCCATTGATGTGAACCGACATTAGAGAATAAACTTGGAATATGTCATTGGTAACAGAGACCATCAGGAGATAGAAACAGGGTAAGATAATGGGTAATTGGAGCTGAAGGGATGCAGACTGTGCAACAAGACTGGATACAAAAACTCAGAAATGGGCAGCACAATACTACCTAATTGTAATGTAACTATGTTAAAACACTGAATGAAGCTGCATCTGAGGTATAGTTTTTTGTTTGTTTGTTTGTTTTTATTTATTTTTATTTTTAAATTTTTTTCTCTCTATTATCATTTTCTTTTTCTGTTGTCTTGCTATTTCTTTTTCTAAATTGACGCAAATGTACTAAGAAATGATGAATATGCATCTATGTGATGATATTAAAAATTACTGATTGTATATGTAGAATGGAATGATTTCTAAATGTTGTGTTAGTTAATTTTTTAAATTAATAATAATAAAAAAAAGAATGTACTTTGGCAAAACAATAAAGAAATGCAAAAGCAGAAAGAAAAGATCCAGGTAGCAGTGAGCCTAACCCAGGAATGAAATGATAAGAAAACTAAAAGTGATGGTTTAGTAATGGATTGTTCTAAATTAGAACAGAAACTCAGAATGATTGCAGAAAAAATTTTTTGAGAAGAATATTGTGAGAGATGCAGACTGGCCGATCCAATGGCTACCCAGACAAAAGCTCTTCTCCATAGCGAATGCCTGACCCCCAAGCAATCTCAGTGATCAATATGACACAATTCTGGCTAATGAGAAGGCACAAGTTGCCTGCTTCACCATCTCTTCCTGAGTAAAAATGCAGTGTATTCCTAGGAGAGGATTTGTTTAATTTTTATGTGTCCTCTTCCTACTAGAAGGTAGATGTCCAAATTATGAAATAAGAGAATCACAAAGTGGCTGAAACCTACGTGCTAAAAATAGTAGAGGGGAAAGATGAAAAGTTTCTGGGTATCTGAATGTATCATCATGTTGTTGCAGAATGAATGACTCCCAGATACCTTTATGTGTGATGCAAGTAGATCCCTAATTTTTAATACACTACTATTTGGTTTTCTGTGGCATGTAGCTAAACCCTTCCAAAGTATGTGAAAGTGAATTCACTTTAATATTGTGGTTTCATTACTTGATTACCTTAGTGATGAGTCAAACATATTATTCCTTCCTCCCAGCCTAAAAAGACAATTAGAAATTCCTTCAACAGCAAAAAATCTTTTTTAAAAATTATAATATGAAGTTATTTAGTGATAGTTCTTTTAACTTTAATGATAGAGTGTGAGGAATTCATTTGCTGGGTTTTCCGGTATATTTTCCTTTTATCAGCAGAAAGTTGGTGATTTTGGATTAATTTCCTTCTCTATGGATCCATTCACACTACTTGATTCTTCTATGGGTGGTATTGCTTAATCATTATTTTACACCAATACTGAGAGGATTCATGAAGAACATAGAATTATAGTTAGCTGGCAAAAATTAGGGTGAAGACAGCCCAGAGATGGAGGAAAGTAAACTGATGTTAATTAACTCATTTTAAATAGTATTGAATCAAGAGATATTCTCTTGGCTAAGGGACCAAGAAAAAAAGGTTTTATTTTTACTATATAAATAAATTTTGGTAATCAATGAACAAAAAAACATAAGCAACAAATTTAGGGAGAGTGAGAGTTGGGATTATAATATGGTGAGGTAATTTCCTATGTTTTATTGACAAAGGCAATAGATACACTTGGGGATTGATAGAGCAAGAAACAGAAATGCAAGCATAATTATTTGGGAATATGAAAAAGACTACCAGAAGCACTAAAAATGGGGCAGTTAATAATTGCTTTTAAGGAGTGTGTCTGTGGATATAAGAAAGACTCTTGCTTTTTCATTCATACTGATTTTTACTGCATGATTTTGAAAATCATGATCACTTACGACTTTTATAATAAAATATTGCAATCAAACTCTACTTCCAAATGTAAATTAATGTATAGTACCAGATTGTTGGGAATCTTACCTCTCTCCCCACCCCACTTCCACCCTACCCTTTAAACTTTTTGTTCCTGCATTACATAGGCTAGGTGTCTGAGATGGACGTTCCGCAGAATGATTGCCACAGGGGTGCAGATTAGATTTGACCAAGAGAGAAATTTACGCAAGAGTTGGAAAATGGATGAGAAGCAGCAGCCATTATTGCTCTGTGTCAGTGGCAGGCAAGTACATGGGTTTCAGGAAGGATGAGGTTTTGCAAGTGGCCTCTGGGCATTCACATGCAAGTCATCCATTTCAGTGTTGTAGGCAGTTGTGATAATAGCCATTTTTTTATATTGTTGTTTTTATAATTTCTGCATTTACTAATTTAGTGAATTCTAGTGGCATCTCCCCCTTGCCTTCATTCTCCTAGCCCTTATAACCATTCTGTAAGCTTCTATTCTCTGGTATTGAACTCCTTCCTGCTCAAAATACCTAAAGTGATATTTGTTTTCTTGAGCAAAATCATGACTGAAAGATGTTTTGGTACTTATAAAGTATTTTAAATTTTAGACATATAAAATTTTACAGTTGAACTAGACCTCAGATCATCTAGTACCCCTTCATTTGAAATTAAGAACTCCAAAACTCAGAACACTTCCAAGTAAGATGGCGATTAAGGAGCTCCAGGACTCACTCCTCCAAAATTCCTAGTAAGCAGGCAGGAGCTGTCTGAAACAATTCTTCTGGGGCCCTGGAGGCCAGAAGAACACTGTACAGCATCCAAGGAAGAATAGGAGGAAGAGACTTAGAAATTGTGATAAAGAACTGCGAGTAGCTCACTCTACAGCAGCTGCTGGGACCCATCCTCCATTTTAGAGGAGGCTGCTTTGTGGTCTTGTCCCTGGCTAGCTGTGGTGGACATAAAGGGACATATAAATCATCATCCTCAAGAATGGGGGTTGGGGGTGGGTGGGTAAGGGGCACAGCTGAGCACTAATCATGACTTTTGATTAGCAAATTTGAGCTACTGTCCAACCTGCCTTGGTTAAAGACAGCCACAGCCATTGCTTCAACCCTGCCCATTACAGGGACAGAGGCAGTGGAGGCTTAAAGACACATGCCTCCTCAATGCTGCCAGAAAAAGTTTGCCAAAGGATGCCATCTGCTGTCAGGCCAGGGAAGAAAAGCTTCAGGGAGTCATGAAAAAGCCTTTTGGTGTCTTTCCTGACTCTCTGCCTATGGCTGTTTGGATCTGCTCTGTACCTCCTTTGTGGGTCCCTGGCCGTGTTTTGGCTGAGAAATACTGATATGGGAAAATCCTCTCTGGGGAGACACTGCTTTCTGAATTTACCCTCCAGGCAAAAGCAGTTAGAGGCAATAGAGGAACATAAAAAAAGCTATAGGGACAAATAAAAAACAAACAGAAAAGATTTAGATTCCCAGGAAAGAAAGAGAGGAAAGGAACATTTCTCCTGAGAACGAAACAATTGCACAATTAGTGCTGCCTTAAAACTAGTACCACATATCCAGGGCAAGAATCAGATGAAGAAGAGTTGAAAAAATCTGATTCTGAAGGTCTAGGATAATTTGAACCAAGCATCAAAGATGACCCTGAACACAAAGACAATAAACAGTAAAACCCTCGGCAAGAGTGAGAGAAAGACCTTCAGAGTAAACTCATCAATATAATCAGATGCCCAGACATCAGCAAAAATTTACAAGCCATCCTAAGAAACAGAACGATATGGCCCAGTCAAAGGAACAAAAACTTTGGGGAAGGCAAGCAATTTGGAGCAACTAATCAAAGATGTTCAAACAAATCTCCTAAACAAATTCAAGAAGATGAAGGAAAACATGGCTAAAGAGATAAAACACATTAAAAAGACACTGGGTGAGCAAAAAGAAGAGCTTAAAAGCATGAAAAGAAACATAACAGAAATTATGTGAATAAAAGGCCAATAGAAGAGATTAGAAAATACACTAGAGGCATGTAACAGCAGATTTGAAGAAGCAGAAGAAAGAATCAGAGAACTAGAATACAGGGCAATTGAAATTTTACCGATTGAAGAATGGATAGAGAAAAAAATGTGAAAAATTGAGCAGGGTCTCAGGGACTTGAATTATATCAGAAAACATGCAATCATATGTGTCTTGAGTGTCTCAGAAGGGAAAAGGGGCAGTGTGCTGGTTTGAAACTATTATGTACTCCAGAAAAGACATGTTTTAATCCTGATCCAATCTTATGGGGGCTTATCATTTCTTTTAATCCTGATTCGATATTGTAAGTGGAACCTTGATTAGATTTTCTTCATGGAGATCTGCCATGCCCAATTGTGGACATCACCTTTTGATTAGATAGAGATGTGACTCCACCCATTTAATGTGGGTTTTGATTAGTTTATTAGAATTCTTTAAAACATTTTTGAAGAATGTCAGATGCAGACACAGACACTGATGTTTGGAAATGCAGATGCGGATGCTTGGAGAACAGCTGCTTCAGAGCTAATAGAGACATGGATGTTTGGAGATGTATGGAGTGCTGACAGAGAGAGCAGATGCCTAAAGATGGGCAGAGCCCAGCAGTCATTGC
This sequence comes from Tamandua tetradactyla, assembly GCF_023851605.1. Taxonomy (NCBI): domain Eukaryota; kingdom Metazoa; phylum Chordata; class Mammalia; order Pilosa; family Myrmecophagidae; genus Tamandua; species Tamandua tetradactyla. The sequence goes on from NC_135344.1 coordinate 64,407,572, forward strand.
CATGTGCCTTCCCATGGATGCTAAGTAAGCTAGAACCTAGAGTTGTATCCTAGATGAGCTAAGGGAAGACCCACAGATGCTTAGAGAGGAAACCACTGGCATCAGAAGCTGGAAGCAGTGAACCAGGGACAAGAACCAGCAGATGCCAGCCACATGCTTTCCTATGTGACAGACATCAGCTTTCTTTGAGCCAAGGTATCTTTTCCTAGATGCCTTAGTTTGGATATTTTTCTAGCCTTAGAACTGTAAACTTGTAACTTTAATAAAGTCCTTTTATTAAGGATGTTCCATTTCTGGTATATTGCTTTCTGGAAGCTTTAGCAAACTAAAACAGGCAGAAAAAATATTTAAAGAAATAATGGCCAAAAATTTCTCAACTTTTAAGACAGATATAAACATACATGTCCTAGAAATGCAATGTACTCCAAACAGAATAAATCCTAATAGACCTAATCCAAGACATGTACTAATCAGAAAATCAAATGCCAAAATAAAGAGAGAATCTGTAAAGCAGCAAGAAAAAAGTGGTGTGTCACATACAGGTGACCTGCAATAAGACTAAGTGCTGATTTCTCTTCAGAAACCATGGAAGCAAGAAGACAGTGACATAATATATTTCAGATACTGAAAGAGAAAAACTGACAGGTAAGAATTCTTTATCTGACAAAACTGTCTTTAAAAATTGATGGAGAGCTCAGTATAGCCACAGATAAACAGAAATTGAGAGAGTTTGTCAACTAGAGACCTTCCTACAAAAAATACTAAGGGAATCAGTTCTGCAGGCTGAAAGGAAAAGACATGAGGGAGAGAGGCGTGGATTAGAGCGTAGAAATGAAGATTACCAGTAAGGGTAATTTAAAGGGTAAAAAGAGAGTAAAAAATTAGATATGACCTATAAAAATCTAAATAATAAAATGTCTGAAGTAAGTGCTAGCTTTACAATAATAACATTGAATGTTAATGGATTAAATTCTCCAATCAGAAGACACAAATTAACAGAAGGGGTAAAAAATTATGCTCCAACTATATACTGTCTACAGAGCACTTTAGACCCAAAGGCAGCAATAGGTTGAAAGTGAAAGGTTAGAAAAAGATATTCCACACAAATAATAACTAAAAATGAGCAGGGGTAGCTATACTAATATCAGACAAAGTAGACTTTAAATGCAAAACTGTAATAAGATATAAAGAAGGGCACTAAATATTAATGAAAGGAGCAATCCATTCTGGAGAAATAACAATCATAAAAAATTATGCACCTAATCAAGGCACCCTAAAGTACATGAGACAAACACTGGCAAAATTGAAGGGGGAAATAGATGCCTCTAGAGTAATATTTGGAGACTTCATTACACAACTCTCATCAATAGCTAGAACATCTAGACAGAGGTTTCTAAGGAAATAGAGAGCTTGAACAATATGATAAATAACGTAGAACTAATTGATATATACAGAACATTGCACCCCTTAACAGCAGGTTACAAATTCTTCTCAAGTGCTCATGGGTCTTTCTCCGGGATAGACCACATGATGGGTCATAAAAGAAGTCTCAGTAAATTTAAAAAGATTAAAATTATAAAAGCAGGGTATCAGCAACAAATGGAGAACTCAGAAAAAACCCAAATGTATTGAGGTTAAAACACATGCTCCTCAACAATCAGTGAGTGAAAGAAGAAATTGCAAGAGAAATCAGTAAATAAGTTGAGATGAAAGAAAACAAGAACACAAGGTATCAAATCTTACGGGATGCAGCAAAGGCAGTGCCAAGAGGGAAATGTATAGCCCTGTTGCATGGAAGACAATGTGATATTTGTGACCACTTAATTTATGGGCTCAGATTCACAGATAACACAGACTTCAGTGATATAAAAACATAATTTATCAGGGAAGTAATCAAAAGGTTGTTAAAAATGAACCAACGTTATATCACCAGGCAGGACAGCACCAACAACTGAAGAGGGACACAGGGGAGTCCTGGAGAAAGCATTTTCAGGGTCTGACTAGACAAGTCCTGAGTAAAACATCCTCCTCTCCTCTTGGATATGATTCTCTCTGTCTCTCTCTTTCTCTCATGAGATTCTCCTTCTTCTTCTTCTCCCCCCCTTTAATTGCTTGCATATAGTTTATATGGCATTTTTACAGAATAGTGGCTGAATTCCAATTAGATTACGTGACCGGGTCCAGGTATTCCTCTGGGAACTGGCTAGGGACTGAGAGGAGCTCCCTGGGACCTAGATAACTTTATGAAAGTACATCTTCTTCTGGGAGGATAGCCAGTCCTCCTAGCTGGAGTGCACATTTCAACAATTTACTACTAAGGTCACAGAATGACTACACCACTTGAAAAGAACAGACTCTACAAATTTATCTTTCTCTTACATTCATCCCTTAGAGTCTGATCCATTCACAATGTAAGCCATGGTCATTTTGGGGGGGGGGGGTTAAATGTAGTTTATACATCTATTTTCATTTAAATATAGGGCAAAGCATTAAAATGTTTTATACAGGATTCACATGATTTGAACATTATTTAGCCAGTACAATAAAAATATAAGAGATTGGGGGACACAAGGGTAGTTCAGTGTTAGAATTCTCACCTGCCATGTGGGAGACCCAGGTCCGATTCCCAGCTTGTTCCCCCAAACACACAAAGAAAGAAAGAAAAAACTAGTACACAAAAAATTCAACAAATGATGCTGCAGTAGCAGGATACTCACGTGGAAAAAGAATGAAATGTGACCCCATCATATAGCATGCAAATATATATATATGTATACACACATATATATGAGAGAGATTAAGCCACCTGGCCTGGGGCAAGAAAGGAAAGAATACCCAGCCAGGATTCTTCACATTCTCCATGGTATGGGGAAAAGTAACATTCCCTAACCAGTACAATATATCTCCATGGTATGGGGAAAAGAAACATCACCCACCCGGTGCAGTGTTTCTTCATGGTATAGGCAAAAGTAACACCACCCAACCAGTACAGTAAAATTAGAGATGTTATTATATGGGCCAATGTTATTAATATTGAATGCTAACTTCAGTATTAATAAGGGAGATCCCCCATGACTGCAAAGGTTTTTCGGAAAGGGTGTGCTGTGACTTTTATTTCTTTATCTACTTCTTGTAAAGCATTTTCAACAGAATTTTAATTATTAGGGATATATATATATAAATATATATATAAAATATCCTACATATATATACCAGCACAAGTTCTTTCTGAGCAGTTATTAGATTTAGCCAAGTCCAGTTCTGTTCGGTGTTGGCGTTATTTGACCCAGAAGTCCTGCAGTTGCATCAGCTGGGAGTTCAGCACAGATCCATTAATGAGAGACGTTATGCACTTGGGCATAGGTATGAGCCCATCATGCCAAACTAGTAGTCATTCCTCTAGTAATCATCCAGCTGAAGATAATGAACACTGTAACATACTTATTCACAAAGAAAATAGTGATTAGTAGGTAATATTTTTAATTCATTCTTTCCAGCATAGGTCATTACCATTGTATTATTATTTTCAATGGCCCTTGGTCTCTCTTGATTGTGTTTATTTATTGTGATTCTTTATTCTTTATTCAGAGCTAATTTTGATAGCAGTGGGCCAAATCCTGCTACATGAGTTGTTACATTAGGAGCATGATTTAGTTTCTCCCAGTTTCCCTTTTAATACTATCTGCTCTAGTTTGCTAGCTGCCAGAATGCAACACACCAGAGATGGACTGGCTTTTAATAACAGGGGATTTATTTTGTTAGTTCTTCAGAGGAAAGGTAGCTAACTTTCTTTTTTTCTTTTACATGGGCAGGCACTGGGAATCGAACCCGGGTCCTCGGGCTTGGCAGGCAAGCATTCTTACCTGCTGAGCCACCGTGGCCCAAGGCAGCTAACTTTCATCTGAGGTTCTTTCTTACACAGGAAGGCACAAGGTGATCTCTACTGGCCTTCTCTCCAGGCCTCTGGGTACCAACAACTTTCCCCAGGGTGATTTCTTTCTGCATCTCCAAAGGCCTGGGCTGAGCTGTGAGTGCTGAGATGAGGTATGCTGAGCTGCTTGGGCTGTGCTACGTTGTGTTCTCTCATTTAAGCACCAGTCAATTAGGTCAAACACCATTCATTGCAGCAGACACTCCTCCTAGCCGACTGCACATGTAAATCCGCAACAGATGAAGTTCACATACCATTGGCTCATGTCCACAGCAACAGAACTAGGTGCCTTCACCTGGCCAAGTTGACAACTGAATCTAACTACCACACTATCTAAGGTTTTACAAGTATTTCTTTGGGTAGCTCATTGGTATGCACAGGCAACAAGCACTCCAGAGTCTGTGTAATTAATTTGCCATATTTGAGCAGGGAGTGTCCCTCTTGTTAATCCCCCTGTTATTATTTTCAGTATTGTTTGTAAAGCATCTTTTTTTATACATTTCATATTGATTTTTAATCTGATTTAAAATAGAAAAAGGTAAATCAGTCCCTCTGGCTCGTGGCCACCTGTGCACAGTTTGTGCACTTAAATGTCCAGATTATTGGCCCACCCAGTGTGCAAGAGTAGAGTCTTCTTCAGTAGTCGCATTCACAGCACTTTCTGGCGAGGCATCTGCAGGAGCATCATACTCATGTTCAGGGGAATTTAGGGTTGACTGGGCATCTGTATGAAAAACTGATATATTAGTACATTGAGCAGTTTTCCATGTTTTTTCCCATAATCCCCTTCCATATATTTTCCAATTATTCTGTTTTCAGATAGGCATCCAAGTAGTTAATCCATTGGCCACTGTGCATGAATCAGTAGATAAACTGAGAAGGTCTGGTTGAACAAATCATTATACTGTTGTCTAATATTATACAGATCAATTATTGACAGAAGGTTAGAAAAATATCTTAATTTCTATAACATTTTTTAAACATTTTTATGCAACTAAAGTATATCAAATGAACTATATGTGTGTGTGTGTGTGTATATATATATATATTTATATATATATATATTTATTTTTTTACATAGGAAAGCACCGGGACTCGAATCTGGGTCTCTGGCATGGAAGGTGAGAACCCTGCCACTGAGCCATCGTGGCCCACCCATGAACTGTATTTTTAACACTTCATTTTTTTTTTTAAAGAACAAATGTTCTGCAACCATTTGGCATAAAAAGATGTCCTTTAAAGTTTGACTTTGAGAAAGTAAAATGTTAAAAGTTATCAAGTTTGAAACAATATTTGATTCCTAAAGCTGAGGGGAAAAAAATTTAGTTTTTTCAAACAGTGAGATGATTCATTTTTCTTACACAGCCAAGGACATAATAAAGTTAACATAAAGTATAAGAAGTTATTCTGACAAAGCACAGACTATCTGCTTTTTACACTGATTACTTAGAAAAGACTTTTATAACTTTGCGCTGAAACAGGTCAAAAGTCCAAGAAAACTTTGTCAGTTTAACAGAGGAAACACTAAATTTTAGTCTTGCATCAGTATATTATTTGATATTAAAGTTTTCAAAAATTTTATAGATAGACCCATTAAATCTTTTTTACCTTTGACCATAATTTCCTTTTCCACAAACCTTCGGCAACTTACCGTATCAATCAGGTTTTGTCCTACACTTTCCTCATTTTGTAACAGACGTTTATTTTATCTTATGACAAAACTATTCTCTTTTTCCTTTTAATAAAAACATATCCTTTATATCCTTCATACTGAAGTCATTACTCCAAGCAAACATTTCACCACATACAATAACCATCAAAATCAAATTTGTCAGAATAATGTCAAATACTTAAAATGCTTTAGTCAATGCATATTTGAAACATTAATATATAATTTTTAAATAAGAATTATGGAGTTTTTTTTGAAGTCAACAGATTTTTTAACTTAAAAGTAAAGAAAAACTGTAAAGATAAAACCTGCAAGCAAGGAGCTTCTTACTATTAAACGGCTTCTCCAATTCAAAAATATAAGATGCAAAACCAAAGGGGAGCCACAAATTTGGAGTCACAGATAATGGGGTATGGCCTATTTTCTTTGTCTGAAAGAAAGGGGTTATATTTGGGTACAGAGGTGGCAAAGGAGCTGGACACAGGTCTTCTGCCTTGCCAGGAGTAGGAGCATTGTCAGTATTCACTTTATGATTACAACTTGGCTTACATCTCTCTTCATGCATCTCTTTATCTCATTATTTGGCAAACCATTAATATGTTCTCAGTTGATCCCAGCTTCCAGCAAGGCTTGGAACATGTCTCTGTGGGAAATCCTATTACTGCTTTTGGGGAACTGACTCCTGTCATATCCCGTAGTCTCTCCTCCTGTATTCCAGTCTCCCATACTTTTCCAGCTCTGCCATTTTATCTAAGACTTTGTTAAGTGGATTGCCTGTTTCTCCTAACAATTAAGTCATTATCAAGCATTTATATGCTGGAGATGCTGTCTTAATGATAGCATTTCTCTGTGAAGCATTGACAGGGAGGAGGTGGTATGTGTTGTCTTCTCCTAATATAATTTCTCACTTTATAACTTCCTTTTTCAATCTCTGCATAGCATCTCACAAAGTATACCAGGGTTGAGCACTTCACAGTTATATAGCATCAGTAGAGTATTGTTTATTACACCCTTGTGCAACCAATGCCAATTTGTTGCAAATTGCCATTGCAATGGCAACTAAACTCCTGTTTGCCAACTAAACTCCTGAAAAGCAGTCTGTATGAAGGAATTAATGCAAACTCCTTCAAATTTCATGCAATTGTCATAATCCGGCACCACTCCTCCAGCCTCTGCATCAGCAATTCTGATCATTCAGGCAATTAATGACTCACCAGTTTTCTGAGTAAAATGGCTGAGAATGTCAGTTATTTTTTCTTGAGTACAATCTTCAATAATGGTTTTAACGTTATCTGATTGCTCTGTTTCTCTTCTTTTGCTTTGTATTGGGTGAGCTCCTATTTCTGGAGGATATTTTTATTCTTCTCTTTCTGACAAACCTTCTCATCTAAAATATTCCAATTTTTACATCATCGTCAACTATCTCATCCCATACATCACCATCCCACTTACCAGGTCCCAGTCAGCAGTAGCGGTGGCTATTACTGTATGTACTTTCTTTTTGTTCACTTTACCTCATCTCTTCTTATATTTATATTGGGCCACAGAAACTGTGGCTTTTCCAGCTACTGACAGATAATTTTAAACTTGATTTTCCAAAATAAAATTTTGATTCTGCAGCATGGACAGTTTTCCCTGCAGCTCTGCTAATTCCTTTTCACAATTAATATTTTCAGAAATTGCTTGGTCTCTCTGCTCACACATTTTTCAATATGCCATTAACAAAGCCTCTTTGACACACTCCAACCATTTCTTTCCCTTTTTCTAGTGTAATACTTTCTAGACAAAGAGTAATTTGAATAGGTTCTCCCTGTATTGTTCTATTCCCCCAGTCTTCACAGGGTCCTGTACATTTGCCAGTTCCTTTGCAAGGGAGGAGTAAGGTAATTCATCCTGTGTTGGGATTTCTTAGTTCTTTGCCTTGGGCTTAGAGGACTTTTTCAAAAATGACATTATCTCTTAGTTGATGTCCAAAGCTTATGACCCACTATTAATTTCTTAGTGCTACTTGGATGGAGGCCACGAGCTCTTGCATCAGATATTGTTAAATGCCTCTCCCAACTCCTGAACAGGCTTTTCACCATTGTCTGTAACAATGAATGCAGAGCCAAAAAAGATAAAAGAGATGACACCTTTTGATTTTTACAGAGCTTTTGGCCTTCACAAATCTCAAGTAAATCTTGAAAAGGGGTTAATGAATTACAAATTCCTTAATGTCTTACAGCATTAGAAAGTACAATCCAGGGAGATAAAACATATAAATCCAAAACAACATTCTGCACACAAAAAGGACATGAAACTGGCAACTTTAAATCTATCAAAAATAGTCCTAACAAAGCATTGTAATATTCAGAAGAGTACAGTCCATATTCTCTACGCATATTTTCTAAAGCTTGTCTTATTGACATTCATCGCTATGAAGTGGTATTGAAATGTGAATCCTGCCAACTACACCAATTTTGTTGCATGAAAGGCAATGTGATATCTGTGACCACTTATTTTGTAGGCTCGGATTCTCGGACAACACAGATATAAAAACAGAATTTATTAGGAAAGTAATTAAAAAATTGCTAAAAATGAGACATAGTGGGTGGGCAATGGTGGCTCAGTGGCAGAATTCTCTCCTGCCATGCCAGGGACCCGGGTTCGGTTCCTAATGCCTGCCCATGTTAAAAAAAAATAGTGATATCACCGGGCAGGACAGCACCAATACCCAATGAAGAGCGCTGGGGAATCCTGGAGATAGCATTTTCAGGGTCCAAGACAAGTCATGAGTAAACCATCCTCCTTTCCTCTTGGATATGATTCCATCTGCCTCTCTTGAGATTCTCCTCCTTCTTCTTCTCCCCCCCTCCCAACTGCTTGCATACAGTTACATGGTATTTTTATACAATACTGGCCATATTCCAATTAGCCTACGTGACCAGGCCCAGCTGATCCTCTGGGAACTGGTTAGGGACTGAGAGGAGCTTCCTGGGACCTAGGAGAGTTTATCAAAGTACATCTCCGTCTAGGAGGAGAGCCAGTCCTCCCAGCCGGAGTGCACACACCAGTACTTTATTACCAAGGTCATGCAATGGCAACATCAGTTGAAAGGAACAGACTCGACAAATTTGTCTTTCCTTTACAAGCCCTAAATGCTTTCATTTAAAAAGAAGAGAGAGCTAAAACCCACAACTTAATAGAACAACTGGGGAAACTGAAGAAAGAACCACAAACTAATTCCAAAGCAAGCATAAGGAAAGAAATAACAAAGATTAGAGCATAAATTAATGAAATAGAGAATAAAAAACAATAGAAAGAAACAAAAAAACCAAAAAATCAGTCCTTTGAGATCAATAAAATCAACAAAACCTCAGCTAGACTGACAAAGACAAACAGAGAGCAGTTTCAAATAAATAAAATCAGAAACAAGGGGGTGGGTGCATTACCACAGATCCAGAGAAATAAAAGAAATCATAGAGGATACCATGAACAATGGTATGCCTACAAACTAGACAACTTAGATGGAATGGAAAAAACACAAGAACAACCTACACTGACTTGAAAAGAAATAGAAGACCCGAATAAACAAATTACAAGTACGAGATTGAATCTGTCAAGCAAAAACTCAAAGCAAGGAAAAGCCCAGACCAGATGGCTTCACAAGTGAACTTTACAAAGCATTCAAAGAAGAATTAATTCTAATTCTGCTCAAACTCTCAAAAATTTTGAAAAAGAGGGAACACTACCTAACTCATTTTATGAAGCCAACATCACACTAATACCAAAGCTGGGTAAAGATACTACAAGAAAAGAAAATTACAGATCAATTTCTCTAATAAATATAGATTAAAAAATCCTCAATAAAATACTTACAAATCTAATCCAACACCATATTAAAATAATTATACAACATGATCAATTGGGCTTTATCTCAGGTATGCAAGGGTGAGTCAACACAAGAAAATCAGTTAATTTCATATACCACTTTAACCCATTGAATGGAAAAAGACAACAACATCGTCTCGATGTATACAGAAAAAGCATTTGACAAAATCCAGCATACTTTCCTGATAAAAACACTTTGACAGAAAGAAATTGAAGGGAAGTTCTTCAACATTATAAAGGGCATATTTGAAAAACCCATAGCTAACATCATACTCAATGGTGAAATATTGAAAGTGTTTCTTCTAAGATTTGTGAAAGATAGGGATGCCCCCTGTCACCACATTATTCAACATTGTGCTAGGAGTTCTAGTGAGAGCAGTTAAGCAAGAAAAAGAAATGAAACGTATCCAAATTGAAAAGGAAGAAGTAAAACTGTCACTATTTGCAGATGACATGATCCTGTATATAGAAAAATCTACAACAAAGCTTTTAGAGCTAATTAATAAGTTTAGAAAAGTGGCAGGAAACAAGATCAACATGCAAAAATAGGGTTTCTATACACTAGTAATGAGCAATTTGAGGAAGAAATCAAGAAAAAAATCCATTTACAGTAGCAACTAAAATAATCAAATATCTAAGAAAAAATTTAACCAAGGATGTAAAGGACTTATACACTGAGAACTATAAAACATTGCTAAAAGAAATAAAAGAAAACTCAAATAAATAGAAGAACTTCTTGTTTTCCTGGATTGGAAGATAAATATCATTAAGATGTCAATTTTACCCAAATAGATTTACAGATTCAGTGCACTCCCAATCAATATTACAACAGGCTACTTTGCAGAAGTGGAAAAGCCAATTATCACATTTGTTGGGAAGAGTAAGGAGCCCTGAATAGCCAAAAACATTTTTAAAAAGATAAACAATGTTGGAAGACTCACACTTACTGACTTCAAAGCTACAGGGGTCAAAACAGCATGGTACTGGCATAAAGAAAGATATATTGACAAATGGAATCAAACTGAAAGTTCATAAATAGACCATCACAAGTATGACCACTTGATTTTTGACAAGGCTGCCAAGTTCACTCAACTGGGACAGAATAGTCTCTTCAAAATGATGCTGTGAGAACTGGATGTTCACATGCAAAAGAATGAAAGAGGACTGCTATCTCACACCTTATACAAAAATTAATTCAAAATGGATAAAAGATCTAAATATAAGAACCAGGACCATAGAACTCCTAGAAGAAAATATAGGAAAGCATCTTCAAGATCTTGTGGTTGGCAATGGTTTCTTAGGCTTTACACCCAAAGCCCACACAATGTCAGAAAACATAGATATCTGGGGCCTCCTCAAAATTAAAAAGTTTTGTACTTCACGGAAGTTTGCCAAGAAAGTGAAAAGGCAACCTACTCAATGGGAGAAAATATTTGACAATCACATATTCAATAAGGGTTTAATACCCAGAATATATAAAGAAATCTTACAACTCAACAATAAAAAGACAAACAACCCAATTTAAAAATAGGCAAAAGACTTCAATAGACATTTCCCCAAAGAAGATAGACAAATGGCCTATAAATACATGAAAAGATGTTCATTATCACTAGCTGTTAGGGAAATGCAAATCAAAACACAGTGAGATATCATTTCACACTTGCTAGAATGGCCATTATTTAAAAAAAACAACAACATTAAGCTACAAGTGTTGGAGAGGATGTGGAGAAATAAGAACATTCTTTCACCATTGGTGGGAATGTAAAATATGTAGCCATTGTGGAAGATAGTTTGGGGAGTCCTTCAGGAAGCTATGTATAGATTTGCCATATGATCTGGCAATCCCACTACCATGTAGACACCCAGAAGAACTGAAAGCAGGGAGGTAAACAGACATTTGCATGCTGACGTCCATAATAGTATAATTCACAGTTGCCAAAACATGGAAGCAACCCAAGAGGTTCAGTTTGCTAAAGCTGTGGAAATGCAATGTACCAGAAATGGATTGGCTTTTACAAAGGGGATTTATTACATTAAAAATTATAATTCTAAGGTCCTGAAATGTCCAAATTAAGGCATCAAGAAGAGGATAGCTTCTCAGAGGAAAGGCTGCTGAAATTCAGGGTTCTTCTATCACATGGGAAGGCACATGGGGACGTGTGCCAGTCCTTCTCTCCAAAATGTCTCTGTGGCTGTTTTCTCTCTCTCTTAGCTTCTCTCAGCTCTGAGCTCTCTCCAAATGTCTCTCCTGTAAAGGACTCCACAAATGGATTAAGACCCACCTTGAATGGGCAGGGACACGTCTCTATGGAAGCAGCTTAATCAAAAGTTCCCACCCAACAATAGGTCTGCCCTCCATAAGATCGGATAAAAAGAACAGGCTTGGGCAATGGTGGCGCAGTGGCAGAGTTCTCCCCTGCCATGCTGGAGACCTGAGTTTGATTCTTGGTGGCTGCCCATGCAAAAACAAAGGGAGAAAACAGACTTTTCTGGCACATGCAAGACTTAAACCAGCAATCCAACTGATGAATGGATAAACAAAATGTAGTATATACATATTATGGAATATTATTCAGCTATAAGAAGTAAAGTCTAGAGGAATGCAACAACATGGATGAAACTTGAGAACATTATGTTGAGTGAAATAAGCCTGGCACCAAAGGATAAATACAGTATGATCTTACTGATAAGAACTAAATATAGTAAGGAAACTGATAGGGTTGGTATCCAGAATATAGGTTACTAAGGGATTGACTGGAGTTAGAGTGTGGGGGCTGATGCTTAATTTGTGCAGAATTTCTATTTAGTATGTAAATGTTTGGAAACGGATAGCTGTGGTGGCACATTATTGTGAGTGTAATTACCAGCACTAATTATGTTTGCGAATATGATTGAAAGAGGAAGTTTTTGGTTGTGTATATTACTAGAAGGAAAGTAAGATAAAACATGAGACTGTATAACATCCACCTGTTGAGGATGATGGACTGTGGCTAATAGTCCAAATATGAGAGTGTTCTTTCATGAACTATAACAAATGTAGGACACTATTTACAAACTGTTAATAATAGGGTGGTCTATAGGGAAAATGCCTCTAATGTAAAATATGGACTATAGTTAATAGTAATATTTTAATATTTTTCTTCAGTTGTTACAAAGGTACCACACTAATGCAAAGTGTCAAGAATAGGGGGATATGTTTTTTATATGACTTTTCCATAAACCTACAACTTCTCTAATTAATAAAAATAGCAATAACTAAAACATGGAACACTACTCCAAGTTAAAGAAACCAGACACAAAATACTATGTATTGTATGATTCCATTTATATGTAATGTAAATGCACAATAAATCTATATAGAGAGAATTAGATAGGTGGTTGTGTAGGCCTAGGAAAGGGTAGAGGGATTGAGAAGTGATTGCTTAGGTGAATATGGAGATCTTTTTTTGGAGTAATGAAAGTGTTCTAAAATTGATTGGGATGATGAATACACAACTCAATGATCATACTAAAAGCCACTGGTTGTATACATTGGATGAGTTGTATAGTATGTGAATATATCTCAATGAAACTGCTCAAATAAAATAAGTCCAAAGCTCTCTGTTCTTCAGGGTCCAGGCAAGAAATAGGGGGTGCACTCAAATTGGGGAATTGGAAGCAAGTTTGGTAAAGACCCTGTTTCTGTAGGTGTGAGCATGCTGTTCTCATCGCTAGGGCTGAATAGGTCTGGCTTAGGAGCACAGAAAAGATAATTGCAAAATGAGGGGTTGCCTCTTAGGGACAGTGACCTTCAGTAGAGACATGCAGTCAAACTACAGACTCCAAAGAGCAGGGGCTATGGTCATGCGTGCTTCTCTTCACCATCCTTCTTCCCTTTGACCTCCTTCTACCAAATGAACTGGAAATAAGAGATCAAGGGGGACTGGGATGGAGCCCAATTAGACTCCTGGAGCACAGAGCAGGGTGGGTAAGTAAAGGGTGAAGATCTGGAGGGGGGCAAAGGGAGGGTCTCCAGCACAACTGCTTAATGCCCTGATGGAATCCCACATCATGACATTCACATTGTTTTAAGTATCATTGTACATATTTTATTTTCATTATAGACTATGAGTCCTTCAGAGAAATGACAATCTCTTCCTTTCTTTTTTGTATGTGTAGTGCCCAATGCAGTGCCTGAAATTTAATAAGAACGCAATATGTGTTTGTTGAGTGAATGGAGAAGATGTCCCTCCCCTAACAAAACCTGGGAATCAGTCATTTTAGATATTAACAAAATTATTGGTTGTGTTGGAAAAACAATATTGTAAAATATTGACTCAAGATAGTAGAGATATATTGCTTTCCTTTATATGTGTGTGTGTGTGTGTGTGTGTGTGTGTGTGTATGGAGTATCACTTGGTGAGTTACAGCCTTTATTCTTTTAGTCAACAGATGTTTAATGCTGATATATTATGCATCTGCCTCCATTTAAGTGCAGGGGATCAACACAGCAGTGACCATAGGTGGTCCCTGCCACACTGGAGTTCAGAGGCAATCTTAAATATTTAATTCAAATGGTCTTCTTTCTGCTGTCCTGCGTGATTTGACTTCCTGCTATTCAGCATGTCCAATATTGATAGTTGTTGCATGCCTGGGGAAAACTAATATTTGCAGAAGTAAAACATAGTTTGGAAAGTAAAATTTTCCCTCTAAATCTGCAACTGAGTTCCGAAGAAGAGAAAGCACTTCTGTCTTTTTCTAGGGAAATCTAGATTTTCTCCATTGCTATTAAAGAAGGTTGACTGTGTGTGTGTGTGTGTGTGCATGTGCACACTCATCCCATCTGTGTGCATTTGTATGTATGTTTCATATATAGAGATATGCAAAATTTAATATAAGCACAGATGTTCAAGGATGAGTCAGTTAGTAAGCTGAACCAAACTGAGCTCTTTCACATCTTGGCTTCTCTTTCTAACTGTGAGATATATCACAGTCTGCTTTCAGGCATGCAATGGAGAAGAAAATGCTTTTTCCAAGGTTCTTTTCCATTGAGCGGGCTGGAGACCAAGTGCAGAAGTGATTCACTCCATTGGAGCTGATGTCCTTTGTTGTTGGTGACTGGTGGAGACTCCCTGTGACACTCCTATGGCTATTGCAGAAAAGGTTGCCTTTGAAGTACGCCTGGGTGAAGGGGTTGCTTGATAGTTCACAGAGGGAACCTTTTTACTTTTTAATTTGCCGTAGAAATGCTAGGTTTTAGCAAACTTTTCCTGAGCATTTATTAAGTGCCAGGCATTACATTTAGTGTTATATATTTTTTATTTAACCTTCACAACCATTCAATGAGATAGTACTAGTATTGCCCCCAAACAGAGATGAGAAAACCGAGGTTTAGAGATATGAAGTAAATTGGCCAAGTTGGTGGAGCCAGAGAGTGGGAGGATCAGGACTACAGCACGTATTTGACTAGACCCAAAATTCTATGATTTTAAAGAATGACTCTATTCTATGGTCTCCTCAATTATACTTAGCTCTTTACCTTTTATCTTCCATTTTCATTTTTATTGCTGTAATTTATGTGTGAATAGTAAAGTAACGATGAGAACTGCCTGGTCACATGCTGGTGAATAAAGTAACTGCTGGCATTTTAAGTTACAAGCTGATAAGAGAACTATAACGAGCCATTAAAACTTTCTAAATAGATTTTTGAATCTATCTTGCTAACGAATCAACAGGCAGTAATGATTCATCTTCTATGTGGTTTGCCTTGCACATGGCCTTGAAAAAGATCACATGGTAGAATGAAAAGAACACTGGGACAAGAATAGAGATTTAGATTTGAATTCATTTCAGCTACTAACTAGCCAGTCAAGTAAGTTTTATTTTTGTAACTGATTTTCAAAACTGATAAGGTTACTTCCATTCCTGCCCTAAAATTCTATGACTTGGGAACACTCTTGGTTCATTGAGAGCTTCTCAGGTCAGTGATTTCATGTACAGTTTTTGATAGTATTAAAAAAAAAAATTAAAATGTGCATGGAATTAATCCAGGTTTCTAAAATGAAGACTGTGGAGTGAATTGAATTTGTAAATTTCATATTTTGTTGCTGACCAAATCCACCTATGATTTACATCTTTAGAAGTTTTTAACTTAAGTTATGGGTGGGAAATTGGTGGCGGTAGAGGTGATGTTACTCATTAATTCCAAGGATAATTCAGTTTCTGTGATATGAAACAGAGCAGTTTCTTATCTACCATATTGCAATGGCTGAATGGAGAAGATTCTGGGCCAAACTGCTGTCAGGGCATCTGTGTCTCTTTCTGGAGCTGGTAGTAGAGGAATATGCTGATATACGAATGTCATTTGGTTTTCATGCGATCTCCCTTTCAATTAAGTGGAACATGAGGTCTAGAGGATGTGTGGGATATGGCAAAGCGTAGGAGAGGAAATAATTCAGATGCTAGAACTCAAAATAGGAAATATGTTTAAATCCCACACTTCAGGAAAGATAAAAATATATTAATGCATAAGTATTGCTTCTATTCTAGATACTATCATTTTAATTTATTTTTACACAAATAGAAAAGGAAACTTTGTTTCTGTAATTTTAGCTCGGAATGGTATTTTTGCCTGGTTTAAAACAGTTTCCTTCAATCATATGACTTAGTGTGGTGAATACATTCTAAAATGAAAATGAGTTATTTGATGAAGTCTGAACAGGACACACTGTGCTCAAATTTTATCATCTCACTGGTGGTGCAGATAATATGAACTAAAGCCAGCAACACATGGTTTAAAACTCAGCGATGCAGGCAATGAGGCAAAACAAACTTTAAATTAGATTTCTCATCTCTACCTGAAGAGATATGCTTCTGATGCCTTTTATGAAATCTATGAGGAAACAGCACTTATTTTTAGTGATATTTAGTTACAGTACATTTTTCCAATATACACCTACTTTGCAAAGTGAGTACACTTATAAATGCTGCGGAACATGCCATTCTTTTTAGCTAACTCAAGATCTTTGCTGAAGCAAAACAGTCTTTAGCCAAAGGTCTGAGAAAAAAAAATTGCTTAAGTTTCTTATGAGTTATTTTAACATCTACTGTCATGTGTTAGAAACATAACCTCTTGCTTCTATGACTGGATAAAACATGCAATGGATTTGAACAGAACATTCAAAGAAAATAACAGTTTTCAAATTTATTTATGTTAATGCACTTACAAAGGTAAACAAAGCATAGATAATTTTAAATATCCTCTTCGCTAAGAAGGAAACTTTCTGTGTAGTGCTTAGGAGTTGAAGTGAGTTAAAAATTTCCTTGGCATAAAATGGAGTTCTTATTATCAAGCAAAAATAAAAGAATTTCTGTTTTAAAAATTACCCCATGTAGATTAATCTTAATCTGTTCTTTCCTTAAAGTTGCTAGCTATGACTTCTTCATTTATATTTGACTGAAAACAAAAGGTAAAAGCTATAGACCAGAGAAAATTATACAGACATCCCATGAACCTGTGTCCATATTCCTAAGATTGTTCCTTATTCTCTCTCTCTTTCTCCTTGCAACTTTTCAGCTCTTTGATCCACACTTCTTTTGTTGGTATTTAGGTCTCTTCCATTTCATTTTCCTTTCTCTCCTGATGACTTTTATCTTTTCAATCTTTTCTCTCCCATCTTTATACTCTTCAACTCTCTTCTTAATTCTTTATTCCTTTTTAGTTCCCATATGTTTTCTCTTCTTAATTTTCTGTTTTTAAAATATGGCCTCTCAATTTTGTTTTCTATTTTCTTAATTTCTAATCTAGATTCCCTAGCCATCTCCTTTAACTGATACTTTCCCTCTTCTACTTCTCTTCCCCCTCCCCCCACCTCTGGTCTGATCAGAAGGAGAAAAATATTTTCCTTCCCCAAGTAAATTGTCAAGCATCTTTTTCTCTAGCGTAATTGAGGTTTTCAGCTATCGATATATCTTCTCCCAAACTATTATCCCTGCATAATCTGCCCCACCCTGTTCAACTCCTTCTCTCAAAGGAAGAGGAACAAAACATCCAACATGTATCTGGGTGTATTAAGCAGTTTGCATTTACCAACAGACTCCTTAATTTAAAGATGGGGACACTAACTGGGGTAAACCTACTTCCTTTTTAAAATTTAAGTTTTAATACCATTTTTGTCAAGATGAAACATCCCTCAAAGGGCAAAGTCCATATCAATGCCAGAGTAGGTAACATTCTTAAAAGAAGATTAAAAGTAATACCCCCCCAAAAAAAAAAATCATTTTGAAGTTTCACCTTCAAATCAAAAGCTAGAAATCAAGGAGCAAATTTTGTATTTTTCTGTGTAGTTGATATACTTTAAATAGTGATGAGATTTAATTTTTAAATTACTTTGTTCCCATTATTAGTATTGTTAATTATTATTTTGCATGGGTGTTAATGTGGTCTTCATTGAACCTACCTTTCAGTTAAGAAATACAACAGCAATTAAACAGGCAATGGGCAATGAATTAAAATAAGACAAAATATTAAAACATTATTATCAAGTATCATAGTAAAAAGGAAGACTTCCAAACATGAATTTCAGATTAGAATTAAAATAATGTTTCTCACAGAGTGGCGAAGGGTAACAGGACCCTCTGTAGCCTCTTATATGATTTGGCAGTCAATATCACAGAAAAAAAAATTCTTTCAGTTTGAGATTAATTCAGCAATTTTTATTTAATGAGGCTGCTCATTCTATCTTCTGGCTGACTTAAAAATCTGGGTTGTCACTATCATAGAATGTTTTGGGCTGTCATCAAAAAACAAGCACTCTCAAAAATTTAAATATATAAAAACAAATAAAACATTTAAGAAGAAGAAACTGTGGATGAGTTTATAAATAGTCATGAAGTAAGGACTTTTAAGCCTTTTAAGCAGAGCATTCAACATTAAAAAGAAGAAATCCCAGAGTAAATGATTGAAAAATGTAACTGCAGAGAAATTGAAAATTTTGTGTAGTAAAAAGGACAGTAATTTAAGTTAAAAGAAGAAACACAAATGATGTACTGACATACATGCATGCAAAATATGGAGCAGTAAAACTTATAAGGGTGGTGGATATTATCTTGAGTGTGATCATACTCTCACAGGTGTTTATATATGTCAATGTATTAAATAGTATACTTCAAAAATGGAAAGTTTATTGTATGCCAATGTCATCTCAATAAAACTATTCCTTTTGTATGGACCCATTGGAAAAAATCAGCCCGATAAACAAATGGGCAAAAGATTTGAGTAGGAAATTTAGAGAGAAAAATGCATTTCTAATAAATCTAAGACAAGTTGCTCTACTTACTCATAATCAAAGAAATGCAAGATGATACTCTGAGGTACATTCTTTTTTCTATTAGATTGACAAAGATATTAAAAACTTGATGATACCAAGTAAATCAAGCCTATATTGCATCGGAGGACCATAATTAGGGGCAATCATTTTGGAAAACAATTTTATATCATTCCCCCAAATTAAAAATTCGCTTTGATAAATAAAATTTAGTAGGCCTGTTACTGGACAAAGGCAGTGTATTCTATTGTTCAATGTGCTCAAATGACCAATTCTTGAGACATTGGAGTTTCAAAGAGAGAAAAGTTTATTACTAGGTGTGTAGCAGGAGATCAGATGATTTACCAGCCCAAAATCTTCTCCCTGAAATGCAGTAATTCTGAAAGTTTTATGGAATTAAAAGTTGGGCAGGTTTTAGAATAATGAGAACAGTGGCCCCAGGTGATGTAATTAGAGGTGATCTAATTATTGAGCATGCTTAGTTACCGAACTTATGTAAGAAAATGATGGCATTAATATGATGATGGGCATGATTTTCAGTATCATAATGAAATATAGATGACTTGTATGTTAAAGGCTAAGCTACTGCGCATGTCAGATGGGCCCATTTTGGTATATTTAGTCTCAGTTATAAAGATAACTTTGGACTTGGGGTGTGTTGGTTCTGGCTTGACTCAAGACCCCTCATTAATAAATATTAGGGTCTGTCCTTAGTGATTATAAGACTCTAAAGTTGAAAAACTGTACAAAATAGGTACAAATGAAGGTTAGTCACAAGGCTTTTACAATCATAGGGACAGAAGATAAAGGCTATATAATCATCATCAGAGATCAAGGCAGCTGGATTACAATTTAGAGGTTTCTGGTGTTTCCCTCTGTCTAATATTTCAGAAAGCAAAAAGGAATAGCTATATAATGATTCAATAATCAAAATCATCCCTTAAATCTAATTTCTCAATTACAGGCCCAACCAAAGTCACCCATGCTAAGCTCATTTTAGCAAAACCAAAAATCTAAGTAAGTTTCTATTTGCTACAGAAGTCCAGCTCACTCAGAAAACAGAATTGAAATCAGCCAATCAGTTATCACCAACTCTCTAGTCTTTCAACATCTTCATTGCTAAGGGACTGTGCACTAACCATATTGGGAAATGTAGTCTGCATTAACCAGCGAAAATTTCTTCCCTTTGTATTGGCTTTTTCTATTCATACAAGCCTGCTGCTCTCTTTGTTCACTGGAATTCCTATCTACCTTGCAGCAAATAAAATCTCTCCAACACTTGAATTGATTCAATAAAACTCTCTGAGATCTAATCAAATTTTGTTCAAGTTTTTGTTTTAATGGTTATTTTGGTGACCATGAAGGGACAGGAGGGAAACTGCTGAGGACTCCGCAAAAAACCTTAAGAACAAGTGTGAATTCTTTAGGTTATTACTGCTGGAATCCGTTGTGTTCACTGTCTTCTTACTGCCTCATCAGAGATGTCAGTGAGTCCTTTTCTTTCCACCCCTCATTCTTTGTGTGTTGAGCTCTTGGTTCTCACTGTTTTCCTATTCAGAGGTGAATGGGTTGATTATTGCTTATAAGGGACTCAATTCTCTACTCTTTGGCTATGTTCACAGCATTTCTGTTGTGGGTTCTGCAGCATTTTGACTGCTAGTTTGATCAAATTCTAAGAGCTTTCTGCTGACCAAAACCCCAACATCTTCTATGTTAAGAATATCATCCATGTTTTAAAACTTCAACTTCTGTGTGAGACTAAAGGGAAAGATGTGTATTTGGTGAAAAATTTATGTTTTGGACTAATGCATTTCCTAATTTAACTTGTATGGACAGTTTAGTTAACATTATAAGTACATGGAATCTTGAATAGGGCATGAGATTTTGTTGATTTGTCCAGGGTAGTGTGATGCCCTGATAAACCCCAGAGAGATTTGGACAGTGAATAAAGAAGTATTTGTGAAGTCCCCTTGGGGGAATGAGGAGAAAGGGGGAAATATTCAACTTCCCCATTTGGAGAATTTCTGATATTCTCACAAGCAGTGGGGACAACCAAATCAATAGGCCAAGCCCTCGATCTTGGGGGTCGCCCCCTATGAAATTTAATCCTGCAAAGGATAGGCTAAGCCTACATAAAATTAGGCCTAAGGGTCACCCCCAGAGAATTTCTCTTGTTGCTCAGATGTGGCCTCTCTCTCTCTCTCTCTCACAGACAACATGACAAGCAAATTCACTGTCCTCCCCCTTTCTATATGGGACATGACTCCCAGGGGTGTAAACATCCCTGGCAATGTGAGGCAAAAATCCTGGAATGAGATGGGACCCAGCATCAAAGGATTGAGAAAACCTTCTTAACCAAAGGGGGAAGAGAGAAATGAGGTAAAATAAAATTTGAGTGACTTAGAGATTTCAAACAGAGTCGAGAGGCTATCCTGGAGGTTATTCTAATGCAGTAGATAGATATCCCCTTTTTAGTTTATGGTGTATTGGAGTGGCTGGAAGGAAGTACTTGAAACTGTAGAGCTGGGTTCCAGTAGCCTTGTTTCTTGAAGATGATTGTGTAATGATAAAGCTTTTACAATGTGACTGTATGATTGTGAAAACCTTGTGTTTGATGCACCTTTTAACTAGGTTGTGAACGATGAATAAAAAATATGGATAAAAAATAATAGGGGGAACAAAAGTTAAAATAAATTGTGTAGATGGAATTACCAGTGGTCAATGAGTGGGAGGGGTGAAGGATATGGTATGTACGAGTTTTTTCTGTTTTATTTCCTTTACTGGAGTGATGCAAGTATTAAAAAATGATCATGGTGATGAATGCAGAACTATGTGATGATATTGTGAGTTATTGATTATATACCATGTATGGAATGTTTTTATGTTAAGAAAGTTTGTCTGCCTGCCCATGTAAAAAAAAAGTTTGTTTGTATGTTGTATTATCAAAAAAATTTTTTTAAAAGAATTATAGGGATTATTAAAAGGGGAAATGTTAAATTGTATATATGGTAACAGAATAAATTTTAAAAAAATTCACTTAACTACACTATAGAAACAATGAACCTTAGGTTAAACCATGGACTTTAATTAATAGTACAATTGTAAAAATGTGCTATCATCAATTCTGACAACTGTTCCACAAGGTATTAGTGGTGGGATGGTATATGGGAATCCTGTATTTTATGTGAGATTGTTCTGTAAACTCATAACTTCTCTAACAAAGAAAAATATATTAAAGAAAAGAATTACAGGGCACAGAGTTGCATCTACTTATCTAAATAGCAGAACATCACTAAGGTTAATTTGAATTACCATGGCTCCTATGGGGAACTTTTCAGCTGAATATTACTCATTCTAGAAGAACACTTAAAATATCTGGCTCCTGAGTAAGGCAGAACTAATAGAATGCCTATTTCAACTGGCATGCTGATTCATCCCAAAACTTGAAGACTCTAAAACAGCTTCTTTAAAGGACTCCTTGAATAAACAAATGAGAAATTAAAGGCTCAAAGTCTTAATGTCAACAAGAACTAGTGCTCTCCTACCCCAACTGCTGCTTCTCTTTATCTGAATATCCTCTCTCCATTAACACATGAACCATTGTCCTACTTTCTGGAGGAGGATGTGAAACAGTTGCCTTTGTAAAATTAGGTCCCCTGATGTTACTGGAAAACCATCCCGAAAAACTTCCATCCATGGTTAAAGACTGAATTAGGACTATACCAAGGAATTTCCCAAACCATGGGAAGATCTTCAAAAATTCTATGAGAAATTAAAAATACTTATAGGAGCTTATGACCCCAGGCTGCCATATCTTTATCAATTCATCCACATATTGGTCCACCCAGGTGGAGTTCAAAAGTGGATGTTTGAAGCAGACTGGCTGAGCTGGGGAAGACATTCAAACACCAAAATCTCCAAGGCACCATCTAATTGTGGATATGAAAAAGATAAAAAAATCGTAACTGATTTACTAAAAGACATTTCTAAAGTTTTTCCAGTAGTCACTAATTAGTCAATCATTCAAACTTGTAAACAACAACAGCAAAAAGGATGAATCCGTGGCAGATTTTAAAACTTGATTAGAAATTTTCTAAAACACTCAAAATTCAAAAAAAATAACTACCAATACCTGGCCCACATTGTTGACATCTATTTTTTTTTTTTGGTGGCATCTATTTTTTAATGGCCAAAAAATAAGTTGTGAGGCAATGGATCTACCTGAACTTATAATTTGGCTGAATGTTTTAAAAGACCCTTAGAAACAGAAACCTGCCAAACTTACATCCTTACAATTAACACAATTACAAGGACTCAGGTCCAGACTGACTAATTCCATTACAAGGTTTCAAACCAATTATTTTTTAAGTCCAAACAATGGTCTAGAAATAGGTGCTTAATTTTCACACAACTTGAACACTGGAAGAAATATTGTCCTCAGAGAAAAGAAAAACAAATTTCTCTAAGGCATAAAGGAAACCCTGCTCAATATTGATAAGATCCTGAGATTACAGTGGCCTCTTCCCCATTATCCCTTTAAATGAACAAGGTGAAACTGAATTAAAAGTAAATGAGGAGATCAGGCAGGGCTAGATGGTGGCATAGTGAGGTGTGGAATTTAGTTCATCCTCCAAAGCAACCAGTAAATAGCCAGGAATGTTACAGAACAAATGCTGGGGTGGGAGTGGGGTGGGACGTCAGTGATGGGACACACAGCATATATGTGTGGAACACGTGGAACGACCGAGATCTCACACAGAATTGTAAGTCCCCCAAGCTGCAGAGGCTGGAGGCCCTCCCCCAAAGGCACAGCAGGCTGGCTCCCAAGGTGAAAGGAAGCAGACTTTACTAGTAGCAAGGGCTTAGCTCAACTAATCTCCAATTGTGAAATTAATTAACAAATTCTAACAACTGAAAACAGGCCCCCAGCGCAGATAAATCTGGAATGAACAATGAAAGAATTAGAAGTTTCTGCCCTGGCAGGGAGCAGTTGGGGCTGATGGAAAAACAAACACATGAAAAACAGATGCTTTTTTAGTTGAACAACACAAAATACTGGAAAAGGTTACACCTCAAGAAATGGGGGCACATTGAGCCTAGGGATACATAGAGCCACGCAAAACTCCAACTCTTGATTGGCAAACCAAAGGAATGGGGGTCTGACTCTGAAAAGACTTCTGCTTTTCTTTACTTCCTAAGCAGCTTATTAGATAAAATTGCAAGTGTTCTCAGACTCCAGCACTGCCCCAGGCAAGGGCAGAACTAAGGCATGTCTGAGAGACAGAGTAACTAGTCAGGTGAAAGCATTTAATTCCCTAAAGGGCATATCTTCCCCCATGAAAAGGAGGGTGGGGCTCAGCTCAAGCGGAGGACCTCCTCTAGGGAATTCAGGCTCCAGGGGCTGGAAAACAGAAGCAATCAAAGTATGCCTACTAATACAGTCTGTGTCTCAAATCCATCTCTGGCAGCAGAATCTGCTGAAATTAAAGGCACTGCATCACTTTAAATTCGTGGGAAGCCACAGGCAGAAAAGCACCACAAGCTGGGCAAGATAGGCAAAGCACAAAGTCTAGAGGCTTTGTAGGAAAGTCTGACACCTGCTGGGTCTCACCTTCAGGGAAAACTTTTGCTGGTTACTCTCTCCTCCTAAGATGTGGACTGTCTGGCTTAGGAAAATCTGGCTGTGGTCCATAATATCTGAGGAGACCTTCCTCAAAATAAAAATAAAATAAAATAAAATGAAAGGCTCCATATAAGCAAAGCAAGAAACTGAAATAAAGAACTGAAAAATACTGACCAGTTAAAAGAAACTATGCTAGAGGTCTAGAATAAGTTGAATTGAATGTCAAAGAAGAGATAGAGAATAAAGCCATCTAGAAAGATAACCCAAGGTAAAAAAGTGAAAACAACCTCCAGAATAAGCTAATTAAGGAAATCAAACGCCTAGACACCAGCAAAACATAATGAGTCATACTAGGAAAATCGAAGATAAGGCCCAGGCAAAGGAACAAACCAACACTTCAAATGAAATACAGGAGTTGAAACAATTAATTCAGGGTGTTAGAACAGACATGCAAAATCTCATTAAAAATCAAATCAGTGAATTGAGGGAGGATATACAGAAGATATTAGCTGAGCATAAAGAAGAACTTGAAAATTTGAAAAAAAACAGATAGCAGAACTTATGGGAATGAAAGGCACAATAGAAGAGATGAAAAAAATGGGTATCCACAATAATAGATTTGAAGAGGCAGAAGAAGGAGTAATGAACTAGAGAACTGGACATCTGAAATCTGACATACAAAAGAAAATATAGAGAAAAGAATGGAAAAATATGATCAGAGTCTCAGGGTATTGAATGATAACATGAACCAGATGAATACACACATTGTGGGTGTCCTAGAAGGAGAAGAGGAGGGAAAAGGAGGAGAAAGATTAATGGAGAAAATAATCAGTGAAAATTTCCCAACTCTTATGAAGGACATAAAATTACAGATCCAAGAAGTGAAGCGTACCACAAACAGAATAGATCCAAATAAACTCACTCCAAGACACTTATGGATCAGATTGTCAAATGTCAAGGTGATTTTGAAAGCAGCAAGAGAAAATCCATCCATCACGTACAAGGGAAGCTCAATAAGACTATGTGTGTATTTTTCAGCAGAACCATTGAGTCGAGAAGGCGGTGGTATAATTTAAGATTCTAAAAGAGAAAGAAACTGCCAACCAAGAATTCTATGCCCAGTGAAATTGTCCTTCAAAAATGAGGGAGAGATTAAAATATTCTCAGACAAACAATCACTGAGAGAATTTGTAACTAAGAGACTGGTTCTGCAAGACATACGAAAGGGAGCACTACAGGCAGATGGGAAGAGGCAGAAGGTCTGGAGAAGAGTCTAGAAATGATGACTATTAGTAAAGGTAAAAAGAGAAACAATAGATATGATATGTAAAATCCAAAAGACAAAGTGATAGAAGAAAGTGCTGCCATTACAGTAAAAACATTAAATGTTAATGGAGTAAACTCCTCAATCAAATGATTTGGATTGGCAGGATGGATTAAAAAACAGGACCTATCTATATGCTACCTACAGGAGACACAATTTAGACCCAAGGACAAAAATAGGTTGAAAATGAATGTTTGGGAAAAGATATTTCATTCAAACAAAAACAAGAAAAGAGCAGGGGTAGCTATACTAATATCCCACAAATTAGGCTTCAAATATAAAACAATTAAAGGAGACAAAGAAGGACACTATGTGTTAATAAAAGGAATAACTCAAGAAGAAGACATAACAATCGTAAATATTTATGCACTGAGCCAGAGTGCTCCAAAGCACATGAGGCAAACATTGACAACACTGAAAGGAGAATTAGACATCTTTACAATAATAGTTGGAAACTTCAATTCTCTGCTTTCATCAATGGATAGAACATCTAGACAGAAGATCAACAAGGAAACAGTGATTTTGAATAATACGATAAATGAACTTAACAGACATTTACAGAACATTACATTCCACAACATCAGGATACACATTTTTCTCAAGTGCTCATGTATCATTCTCAAAGATAGACCACATGCTGGGTCAAAAAGCAAGTCGGAATAAATTTAAAAGGATTGAAATTATACAAAACACTTTCTTGGATCATAATAGTATGAAGTTGGAAATCAATAACAAGCAGGGGGCCAGAAAATTCACAAATATGTGGAACTTAAACAACACACTCTTAAACAACCAGTGGAGTAAGGAAAAACTTACAGGAGAAATCAGTAAATATCTCAAGGGAAATGAAAACACAACATATCAAAATTTATGGGATGTAGCAAAGGCAGTGCTGAAAGGGAAATTTATTGCCTTAAATCTTATATTAAAAAAGAAGCAAGAATGCTTGCCTGCCATGCCCGAGGACCCAGGTTCGATTCCCGGTGCCGGCCCATGTAAAAGAAAAAATGAAGCAAGAGTGAAAGTGAGGAAATACTGTTCATTTGGAATGAGAGAAAGAACAGCAAACTACCCCAAAGAAAACCAAAGGAAAGAAATTATGAAGATCAGAGTAATAAAAACAAAATTGAGAATATGAAAGCAATTGAGAAAATCAACAAAACCAGAAGTCGGTTCTTTGAGAAAATCGATATAATCAATGGACCCTTAGCTAAGCTGACAAAAAGAAATAGAGAATGTAAATAAATAAAATCAGAAATGGTAGAGGGAACATAACCACTGATCCCACGGAAATAAAGTAGATAATGAGAGGATATGATAAGTAACTAAATACTAATAAACTAGACAATATATATGAAATGGACAATTTCCTAAAAGGCATGAATAACCAACACTGACTCGAGAAGAAATAGATGACTTCAACAAACCAATCACAAGAAAAGAGATTGAATTGGTCAACAAGAGGCTCCCCAAAGAGAAAAGTCCTGAACCAGATGGCTTCACATGTGAATTCTACCAAGCATTCAAGAAAGAAATAGTACCAAATGTACTCAAACTCTTCGAAAAATTGAAGAGCAGGGAAAGTTACCTAACTCATTCTGTGAAGCCAACATCACCCTAATACCAAAGCCTGACAAAAGTACTACAAGAAAAGAAAATTACAGACCAATCTCTTTAATGGATACAGATGCAAAAATCTTCCACAAAATAGTTGCAAATCATATCCAGCAGCACACTAGAAGAATTATATGCTATGACCAAGTGGGATTTATTCCAGGTATGCAAGGGTGGTTCAACACTAGAAATCAATTAATGTAATATAACACATCAAAAAGTCAACGAAGAAAAATCACATAATCATCTTGATTGATGCAGAAAAGACATTTGACATAATTCAACATCCTTTCTTGATGAACACACTTCAAAAGATAGGTATAGAAGGGAACTTCCTCAACATGATAAAGGCTATGAAAAACCCATAGCAAATATTAATCTCAATGGAGAAAGACTGAAAGCTTTCCCTCTAAGATCAGGAACAAGACAAGGATGCCCACTGTCACCACTGTTGTTCAACACTGAGCTGGAAGTTCTAGCCAGAGCAATTAGATAAGGAAAAAAAAACTCATCGAAATTAGAAAGGAAGTTTGCAGAAAACATGATATTATATGTTGAAAATCCCCAAAAAACTACAACAAAGTTCCTAGAGCTAATAAATGAGTACAGCAAAATGGCAGGGTATAAGATGAACACCCCCAAATTAGAAGTGTCTCTATACACTAGTAATGGGCAGTCTGAGGAGGAAATCAAGAAAAAAATTCATTTATAATAGTAACCAAATGAATAAAATATTTAGGAATAAATTTAACTAAAGATACAAAAGACCTATACACAGAAGACTACTAGAAATTGCTAAAGGAAATCATGGAAGACCTAAATAAATGGAAGGGCATATCATGTTCATGGATTGGAAGATTAAATATAGTTAAGATGTCAATTCTACTCAAATTGATTTATAGATTCAATGCAATATCAATTAAAATCCCAAATGAACTTAATTTGCAAAATAGAAAACCACTAACCAAATTTATTTAGAAAGGGTACCCTGAATAGCTAAAAATATCTTGAGAAAGAAGAATAAAGTGGAGGGTCTCAATCTACCTGTTTTTTTTTAAAGCATATTATGAAGCTACAATTGATCTTATATAAGGCATTCAAACTAATCCACCAGGGACAGAGCAGCCCCTTCAACAAATGGTGTTTGGACAACTGGATATCCACACAAAAATGAATGAAAGAGGGCCCATATCTCACACCTTATACAAAAATTAACTCAAAATGGATCAAAGATCTAAATATTAGAGTTAAGACCATAAAAAGTATTAGAAGAAAATGTAGGAAAATATCTTAAGGATCTTGTGATAGGAGGTGTTTTCCTAGACATTACAGCAAAAGTAAGAGCAATGAAAGAAGGCATAGATAAATGGTATCTCCTTAATATTAAATGCTTTTCCACATCAGAGGACTTTGGCATGAAAATAAAAAGGCCACTTATAGAATGGGAGACAATATTTGGAAACCACATATCATAAGGGTTTAATATCCAGAATATGTAAAGATATCCTACAACTCAACAACCAAAAGACAACCTAATTTAAAAATGGGCAAAAGACATGGACAGACACTTTTCAGAAGAAGAAGTATAAATGGCTCTAAAACATATGAAAATATGTTCAACTTCCCTGCTACTAGGGAAATACAAACCTAAGCCATGATGAAATATCATCTCACACTTACTAAAATGGCCATTATCAAAAGAAAGAAACCTACAAGTGTTGGAGAAGATGTGTAGATAGAGGCACACTTATCCACTGTTGTTGGGAATATAGAATGGAGCAACTGCTCTGGAAGGCAGTTTGGTAGTTCCTGAAGAAGCTAAGTACAGAATTGCCATATGATCTAGCAATCCCATTGCTAGGTATATTCAGAGGAAATAACAAGGACAAGTGGACATTTTCACACTGACGTTTAGCAGCATTATTTGCAATTGCTTAAAGATGGAAACAGCCCAAATGTCCATCAACAGGTGAGTTTTTTTTTTAACAAGCTGTGGTATATGCATATCATGGAATATTGCACAGCTGTAAGTCAGAGTAAAGTCATGAAGCTTGTAACAACATGGATGAAACTTGAGGACATTATGCTGACTGAAATTAGCCAGAAATAAAAGGACAGATACTCTATGGTCTCACTAATATAAGTTAATATTTATGAGTGAACTTTTAGAGTTAAAGTTAAGAACACAGGTTATCAAGAGGTAGAAAGAGGATTGAGATGGGACATTTGGTGCTGAAGGAATACAGACTGTGTAACAGAACTGATTGCAAAAATTCAGAAATGACTAGCACAACACTACTTGATGGTTCGATGATAATATAAGTCCACAGAATGAAGCTGAATGTGAATATGGTTGAGGGAGAAGGGCTGGGGGAACATATGACACCAGAACAGAAGTTAGAGGATAACGATTGAGAAGGTATAATAGGGATGCCTAAAGCCAACAAGCATGGTGATTAAGGAACAAATATAAAAATGTTTTTTTTCCATGAGGGAGAATAAATTAATGTCAACATTGTAAGAGCTTAAAAATGAATGGTATATAGGAAAATGTACAATCAATGCAACTAGGGTCAATAGTCAACAGTAACATTGTAATATGCTCCCACTGAATCTAACAGAAATTATGTCAAAACTAAATGTCAACAAGTGAGGGGGCATGGGGAAGGTGTACGGATTCTATGCAGAAGAAAAGGAAATGTCTTCATATAGATTATGGTGGTGAAGACATGTCTGTTTACTTAGGTTAGATTGCATTTTGTGGAATAAAACTGTTTAAAATTGAACAGAGAGAAACAAGTGCTAGAGAAAATGTGGAGAAAGAGTTGTACTTATTCACTATTTGTAAGGAAGCTGAGAGGTGCAGCCCCTCCAGAGTGCAGTGTGATGGTTCCACAGGAGTCTAGGGGTGGTTTGCCATATGATTCTGCAATGCTGGAGGAACTGAGAGAGTGGGCACAGGAATGGACATTTGCAGTTTGGTGTCTATGATCGCAGTGTTTATGATTCCCAATGGATAGAGGTGGCCTAAGGGTACAATGAGGAATGGCAGGGGAAACTGTGGTGTTTACATACAATGGCCTACTGAGTGGCTGCAAGGAGGAATGGAGTTGTGAGTCATGCAACTAGGTAAATAAAACTTAAGGACAGTATGTTGAATAACATGTCAGGAGCAAAAAGACAAATATTATCATGCTTCACTCGTATGGATTAACTATAATTACAAACTCAGAGAATTGAAGTCAAGATCATGGGTTATCAGGTTTGGGCTTATAGTAATGTTTCCTAGATTGTAAGCTCTTACAGGAGTCACATATATTTAGGAGTTGTAGCTGTTATTTCTAAATTCTGAGATACTGAGCTATTTGTATATAACCTGGTCGTTCCCTGAAACTGTGGGTATTTATGTGACATCTGAGACTCAGAGTTTGAGCACTGAAGTTATGAAAGTCAGCATTACACCATTTGGCAACTGTTAAAAAAGCTGAAAAAGTGACCAGACTTTGTCTAGAAATATGAACGAAGCTGATCTGGATAGTGGATAAAGGATGATATGGCCCATATTTTCAAGCTTCAACCTCTGTACAAGACCAAAGGGAGAGATGTTTGTTTATTTGGTGCAAAATTTATAGTTTAGGTAGGACATTATCTAATTCAACTTGAATGGTCAGTTTACTTGAGCACTATAATTACATGAAATCTTGAATAAGGCATGAGATTTCGTTGATCTATACAGGTAAGTGTGATGCCCTAACATATCCCAGAGTAATTTGGACAGTGAATAAAAAAAGTACTTGTGAAGTTCCCTTGGGTGACTGGGGAGAAAGGAGGAAATATTAAACTTCCCTATCTGGGAAATACCTGATATTCTCCCAAGCAGTGGGGACAACCAATTCAATAGGCTGAACCCTCAATCATATAAAGCTTATTCCTACAAAGGATAAACTAAGCCTACTTATAATTATGCCTAAGTGTCATCCCCAGAGAACCTCTTTTGTTGCTCAGTTGTGGCCTCTCTCTGTCTAAGCCAACTTGGCAGGTGAATTCACTGCCCTCTCCCTTACATGGGACATGAGTTTCAGGTGTATAAATCTCCCTGGCAATGTGGGGACAGAACTCCTAGGATGAGCCAGGACCCAGCATCAAGGAATTGAGAAAGCCTTCTTGATCAAAAAGGGGAAGAGAGAAATGAGATAAAATAAAGTTTCAGTGGCTGAGAGATTTCAAACAGAGTTGGGAGGTTATCCTGGAAGTTATTCTTATGCAGTATATAGCTAGCCCTTTTTTAGTTTATGGTGTATTAGAGTGGCTGAAGGGAAGTACTTGAAACTATTGCTGTGTTCCAGTAGCCTCGATTCTTAAAGATGATTGTATAATGATATAAGTTTTACAATGTTACTGTGTATGCCAGGTTGAAAAGGTTTATGTACTCTAGAAAAGCCATGTTTTAATCCTAATCAATTTTGTGCAAACAACGGTGTTTTCTAATCCCTATTCAGTACTGTATGTTGGAAACTTTAATTAGATTAACTTCATGGAGATGTGATTCACTCAAGAGTGGGTATTAAACTGGATTAGGTGGAGATATGTCTCTACCTACTCCAGGTGGGTCTTGATTACTTTACTGGAATCCTATAAAAGAGGAACATATTTTGGAGAAAGCTTGAGATTCTGAGAGAGCAGAGGATAGACAGCACCACGAAGCAGAGTCCACCAGCCAGCGACTTTTAGAGATGAAAAGGGAAAATGCCTCCTGGGGAGCTGGAGAAGAAGCTAGCAGATGATGCCATGTTTGCTATGTGCCCTTCCAGCTGAGAGAGAAACTCTGACTGTGTTCACCATATGCCTTTCCACTTGAGAGAGGTACCCTGAACTTCACTGGTTTTCTTGAATCAAGGTGTCTTTTCCTGGATGCCTTAGATTGGACACTTCTGTAGACTTGCTTTAATTTGGGACATTTCCCCAGTTTAAAAACTGTTAATTTATAACTTATTAAATTCCTCTTTTTAAAAACCATTTTGTTTCTGGTATATTGCATTCTGGCAGCTAGCAAATTAGAACACTGTGTGATTATGAAAACCTGTGTTTGATACTCCTTTTATCTGGGATATGGACAGATGAGTAAAAAAATATGGATAAATAATACATAAACATTAGGAGGGATAAGGTGTAAAATAAATTGAGTAGATGTAATTAGTAGTTGTCAATGA
Source organism: Tamandua tetradactyla (assembly GCF_023851605.1). NCBI lineage: Eukaryota > Metazoa > Chordata > Mammalia > Pilosa > Myrmecophagidae > Tamandua > Tamandua tetradactyla. The sequence goes on from NC_135344.1 coordinate 64,440,118, forward strand.
GAGAGAGGGGTAAGGGATATGGGATATATGAATTTTTTCTTTTTTCTTTTCATTTACTTTCCTGGAGTGATGCAAATGTTCTAAAAAATGATCACAATGAAGAGTACACAACTATGTGATAGTATTGTGAACCACTGATTATGTACCATGTATGGACTGTATGTGTGTGAAGATTTGTCAATAAGAATATTTTAGAAACAAATAAAAGCAATAGCTGCAGCTGCAAAAATAGTGGAAGCATCTGCAGAAATAACACTGGGCAATGATGCATGTTTACATACTTCTAATGCTGTCCAAAGCCCCTTAAATTCTGAATTTACTCAGTAACTAATCTCCAGCCAATTGACTTCCTATGAAATCCTTTTACTCTCATGATCTAATTTAATTCTGAACAGACACAATTCTGTTAACCCTGCTACCCTATTGACTTTGCTGGACAAAGGAGATCCTTGTAGTAACTGTGAACTGATCACCTCTCAGTGACTTCCTGCCTTGACTCACCAGATGTAGCATAATCCTGACCTGATACTCTCTTTTGGTTCCTAGTTCCCAAGGAATTAATGGGAAATTTCAAGCTGGGTATGCAGTCACAACGCAATTCAAACTAATTGAACAATGTATCTTATCTCAATCTACCTTGGCCCAACAAGCAAAGCTACTCATCTTTTTGAGGATTGTACACAGCTGATACATTTTTGGATTGTCCATGATAGTGGAACGCTATGGAAAGAGAAGAGTTTCCTTACCTCAGTTGAAGCTCCCATAAAGAAAGGACAACTAGTCAGTGACTTACTAACTGCCATTTTGCTTCTTCAGTCGATCACTATTATTAAAATCGAAGGTAATACTAAAAACAAACAAAACCAGAAAACCAGAACCAAAACCCCAAGGAAATGCTGTCAGATTTCCATGCAATGGCAGCTGCAACTGTACCACCTTCAGATATACTTACTCCATTTTATCTTAGACATGTGAATCTCTAATTTTAATCAAATATGTAACAAGAAAAGGTCCCTATGGTTAAAAAACAACTTGTCTAGATAAAGGATGTCTCTTCAATTCTGGCACTTTTTTGGGAGAATGAGGGTCACTTGGTATATATCTTGAATCTTTAAACAAACCAGTCTTTAATATTTTACACTCTTTCTCTCACCATATTATCAACATAATGACTCAAATACATTAAATATTGGTGGGGACACCTTTCTAAGGCTGCTACTGCATTTACAATAAATGCATAATTTGTCAACAGTACAACTCGGGAGAAACCACCCCAGTTGCTAAAGGCTATATACCGCCACCCGCTGGCCCCTTGGAGCATTGACAAGTAGACTTCATCCAACCGCCACCTAGCTGGGACTGGCTGTCTGGCTATGTCCTGAGCATTGTTTTTTCTCTGGAAAGACCGAGGCTTTTCCTAGTCCTAAGGCAGATGCTATAATAGTTGCTGAAAAAACTTTTTAGAAAATATATTCTTCTCCAGGGGAATGCCTTCGACTATTTCTATGATGGAGGCACTCATTTAACTGGGCAGGTCATTAAAGTTCTAACCAAGATTCTGCAAATACTGTCCCTATCACCTTCCATCTTCTGGAAATGGGGAGAAAATAAATGGCCTATTAAAACTTAAACTGTCTAAATTAACTAGAGAAACCACATTACTTTGACCTAAAGTTCTTCCACTGGAATTTATGGACCTTCGAAGTGCACATTTAAGAAACATAAACTTTCTCCTGATGAAATTATCACTGGAAGACCTATGGAAATTGGCTCTATCTTTGTTTGTTTGTTTGTCTGCTGTATGGCGGGGGTCATATTTCATTCTTTTTCCATGTGAGTATCCCATTGTTGCAGTACCCTTTGTCGAATTTATTTTTCTTGTTGTATGTTTGTTTTTGTTGGTTTCTTTGGTTTGTTTGTTTTGGGAAGTGCATGGGCCAGGAATTGGATAAATTGGCCTCTAACTTAACATTGGTCCCCAGCTTCCCTGGCAGGAGATAACTCAGTTTTGTACGTGTTGAATGACTTATACCCAAAGTTATCTCCAATAGGTGAGGGACCCATTTCCAGATCAGAATCTCCTCAGACTCCTCACACCCTAACTTCCAGGGATTAGGTATACTGGACTGACATGAACGTAAAACATCCCTTGAACCACACTGGAAGTGACCTTACCAGGTCCTCTTAACTTCTGGCACTGCGGTCAAACTAGAAATAATTGAAACTCACAACTTAAAGGGGCTACACCTTTCAAGAATTGGATCTGTTACCAATCCAGAGACCTACAACTAAAATTTACTGAACCAAGAAGTAGACAGTTTCACACGGGGGGTAGCTACCACCTAACATCATGGAATAAGAGTCCGTGAATCCTTACGTTCCTCTCATATGCCTTATCATATTATTCTGTATGATTGTTGCATTTGCATCGTTTCCACTCCAGCTCTGCATACCTTTCCCATCCTGCTTAAAAATTTCTACCATTAAAATGTTGAAGTTCTTCTTGCTTGTCTCTTTCTTCTTTCCAGTTCTGGCTAAGAAAGATAATGCTGTCATTCATTTTTTCCCAGCCATTGCAAAAAGGGAGAATCTAACTGATTGCTGAATCTGTCATCCCAAACCATGGTCTGTGTATGATGCCAGAAACCTACTTGTTTGACCCATGACTAATCACTCTCAGGTCCCAAATATCGCTTTGAAAAATATCAGTCATCCTCAAGCTCTTTCTTCTCTCTGTTGAGTCAGGATCATTACACAGGAGCTGATTCCCCCTGCTTCACTATTGTACAAATATCAGGAAGGCTTTCATTTATTTATATCTTGTGACAAAGACAGTGGCACAGCCATTAGCTGTGCTGTTAATGTCCCCACACCCCTGGACCACCTGGCAAGATGCAACAATTCCTGGTGTAATGAAAATGACCATTAGCTCATTCATATATCCAGAGGCATCCCTGAGATGACCTTACATCTCTAGGATGGGCTGTGCCCCTAAGGGTTTATTTTTCTTTGTGGAGGAAAAATGAAACGTCTACTGCTTGGGCCATTCCCTGCACAGGTCATTGGGCAGTGAAGGGACAGTCCACTCTCAGTGGCCTTCTTGTTCCCTTAAAAATTCATGATAAATCCAAAGCTTCACAATGGATTACCTCATTTAATTTACATTCCTGAGTCAGCCATGAATTGCCTTGGGGTGTCACTGACGCTGAACTGGCCTCTTTCATTAGGCTTTTATTACCTTCATTAGGAGTTTACACCAATGAAAATATGATCATCAATTTATCTGTAACGGTGGAGGAAATTGCTGATTCCACTGCAAAGACTGTTGCTGGACGACAAAAATCCTTAGTTTCTTTATCCAGAGTTGTTTTAGGTAATGGAATTGTGTTTAACTCCTTGCTGCTGAACAGGGAGGCATTTGTGCTGTCATCAATACCACCTGCTGTACCTGAATAAACAGTTCTGGAGAAGTTGAAACACAGTTACATGGAATAGTCAAACAAACCAAATGGCTCAAAGAAATAAGTCCTTCCCTGGGATCATTTTAAAATTTCTTTGATGTTGGTTGATTTTGGGTTCTGGGGTCCTTGACTCAAAAGCATGCTCCGAACTTTGGGCATCTTACTACTCATATTAATCATAATAGTCACTCTGGTGCACTGTATCATCTCAAAAGGGTCAAAAGGTTGCAACAAGCCATCTTGCCAGATGGTGTCTGTCTACCTAGAATGACAGATGTGCAAAGAGAACAAAATGATCAATCCCTTGACATCTGCAATCTAGAGTTAATCACATGTGAGAGGGGTCTGAAGCCCGCAGATGGTAACTGAGAGTGATGGTAATGCCTTAAATTTTGATCTCAGCCTTCTGTTTAGCTGAGGACAACATCAAAAGGAGAAATTGATGACCTAAAATCTAGTAGAACCAACCGGAGGCACATGTATTAAGTCCCATGTTAGCAACACCAAAATCTAAGTAGTTCTGTTCTCTGTAAATGCCTGTCTCACCCAGAAAACAGAATTTAAACCAGCCTGTCAGCTACGGCCAGGTCCCTATTCTTTCACCAGCTAACTTCCTCATTGCTAAGGAGCCACCTGCTCTAACCACATTAAGAAATGTCATCTGTGTTAACCAATGAGAACTTCCTCTTGATGTACTCGCTTTTCTGTCTATCAAAGCCCATTGCTTTCTTGGTTCCATGGAATTCCTCTCTTTCTTGTGATGAGTGGAATCTCCCCAATTCATGAATTCACTCAATAAATTCTCTGACATCTAGCCAAATTTGACTCAGAGTTTTATTTTAACATGTTTATATCCATTCTTCAATATGGTGTGTTAATATTCTAAAAATTGTTCTGCAAAACCTTTAGAAATGCTGGATAAAGTAGAGGAAATACTTAAAATGGGCAACTGGAAAACAGAAGCATGACATGGAAATTCTCAGAGACAAAATATGAAAAGAGCAAAAAAACAGCATGGTAACTGAATGCTGAAGTCAAGTTGTTCTGAAGGCACCTGCCACTCAGATGGCCAAACAGTGTGCAGGGGCAGGAGCCTTGTGCCATTGCAGTGAAGGGAGTGGGGCTACAGAGACTGAGACACTTGAAGAACTACATTGTTGGTGAAAGACTAGAAGAAAAATCCATGTACTAACAAAAAGAGAAGACAAGAGAGGCCAATAGTCTTATTTTGGCATTTCAATGGAAAGAAAAATTCTCCCTCAAAACTGTATATTGACAAGCCTGTATTCATAGGTTTGGCATCCAAGTTTATAGCACATGAATGATCCAGAAAAAAATCTAATCTGAGACTTTACCTTAATGTGGCTTCTGTCTGATAATATTTTTGGGTGCCTGGCAAAATAAAATCTCTTTGAAACAGAGTCACACAAAAACTCCCACATGTATAAGTCACCTGAACTTGATCTTATTATCTAAAATGACAATTCACAATCTGTCAAAATGACAGTAGAAATGAAGAAAGACAGCATTAGATACCCAAAGCACCAGGTGTTAGAATTATTGAATAAAGTCATAAAATAAATTAGTTTAACATATTTAAAGACAGAAAAGAGGGAATCAAAAACATATGCACAGTAATAAAAGATAAAAGAATAAAAAATAAAAACAAAAACAAAAAAGAAAAACATAAGCACAAAGGACATAGTAGTTTTCAAAAGAAAGGCTTGAAAATGAACTAGATATAATTGCTAGGTATAAAAATATAGACGATATCATAAATCTTCAAAAATATTAAAAGAAAGGGCAGAAATTCAAGAGAATTTTTACACTGAGGCATAGATTTAAGAACAATTGTACAAAATATAACAGGGAGAGACAAAGGGCTAGATGACATGAGGGGCAACACGGAAGGTAGAATGACAAAAATCCACCATACCCTGTTGGTGTTTCAGAGAAGAAGGAATATTTGAACAATGGGAATTTTCCAAAATGGATTCAGTAAACCCAATGAAACCCAAGCAGAAAAACAAAAAGATATTTATCCTTAACTATATGGTAGTGAATCTTGAGTGCCTCACAGAAAAGAAGATTCAAAAGCAGTCAGAGAGAAGTGAGATTACCTATAGTGTAATAACAACTAGAAAGTGCTGGGATTTCTGAACATCGATTGGAGTCTGTAGACAATGTATTCAAAGTCTTAAGAAGTGCACTTGTTCTCATGTGCTCATGGATCATTCTCAAAGATAGACCATATGCTGGGTCAGAAAGCAAGTCTCAACAAATTTAAAAAGATTGAAATCATACAAAACACTTTCTCAGATTATAAGGGAATGAAGTTGGAAATCAATAATAGGCACAGTGCCAGAAAATTCACGAATACGTGGAGGCTCAACAACACACTCTTAAACAACGAGTGGGTCAAGGAAGAAATTACAAGAGAAATCAGTAAATATCTTGAGGCAAATGAAAATTAAAACACAACATATCAAAACTTATGGGATGCAGCAAAGGCAGTGCTAAGAGGGAAATTTATTGCCCTAAATGCCTATATCAAAAAAGAAGAAAGGGCAAAAATACAGGAATTAACTGTCTACTTGGAAGAACTGGAGAAAGAACAGCAAACTAACCCCAAAGCAAGCAAAAGGAAAGAAATAACAAAGATTAGAGCAGAAATAAATGAAATTGAGAACATGAAAACAATTGAGAAAATCAATAAAACCAGAAGTTGGTTCTATGAGAAAATCAATAAGATTGATGGGCCCTTAGCAAGATTGACAAAAAGAAGAAGAGAGAGGATGCAAATAAATAAGATCAGAAATGGAAGAGGAGACATAACCACTGACCCCACAGAAATAAAGGAGGTAATAACAGGATACTATGAACAACTTCATGATAATAAATACAATAATGTAGATGAAATGGACAACTTCCTAGAAAGACATGAACAACCAACTTTGACTCAAGAAGAAATAGATGACCTCAACAAACCAATCACAAGTAAAGAAATTGAATCAGTCATTCAAAATCTTCCCAAAAAGAAAAGTCCAGGACCAGACGGCTTCACATGTGAATTCTACCAAACATTACAGAAAGAATTAGTACCAATCCTGCTCAAACTCTTCAAAAAAGTTGAGCTGGAGGGAAAGCTACCTAATTCATTCTATGAAGCCAACATCACCCTCATACCAAAACCAGGCAAAGATATTACAAAAAAAGAAAACTACAGACCAATCTCTCTAATGAATATAGATGCAAAAATCCTCAACAAAATTCTAGCAAATCGAATCCAGCAACACATTAAAAGAATTATACATCATGACCAAGTAGGATTCATCCCAGGTATGCAAGGATGGTTCAACATAAGAAAATCAATTAATGTAATACACTGTATTAACAAATCAAAGCAGGAAAATCACATGATCATCTCAATTGATGCAGAGAAGGCATTTGACAAGATTCAACATTCTTTCTTGTTGAAAACGCTTCAAAGGATAGGAATACAAGGGAACTTCCTTAAAATGATAAAGGGAATATATGAAAAACTCACAGCTAATATCGTCCTCAATGGGGAAAAACTGAAAACTTTCCCCCTAAGATCAGGAACAAGACAAGGATGTCCACTATCATCACTGTTATTCAACATTGTGTTGGAAGTTCTAGCCAGAACAATTAGGCAAGAAAAAGAAATACAAGGCATCAAAATTGGAAAGGAAGAAGTAAAACTATCACTGTTTGCAGATGATATGATACTGTATGTCAAAAGCCCTGAAAAATCCACAACAAAACTACTAGAGCTAATAAACGAGTACAGCAAAGTGGCAGGTTACAAGATCAACATTCAAAAATCTGTAGTGTTTCTATACACTAGTAATGAACAATCTGAGGGGGAAATCAAGAAACGAATTCCATTTACAATTGCAACTAAAAGAATAAAATAATTAGGAATAAATTTAGCTAAAGAGACAAAAGACCTATACAAAGAAAACTACAAGAAACTGTTAAACGAAATCACAGAAGACCTAAATAGATGGAAGGGCATAACATGTTCATGGATTGGAAGACTAAATATGGTTAAGATGTCAATTCTACCTAAATTGATTTACAGATTCAACGCAATACCAATCAAAATCCCAACAACTTACTTTTCAGAAATAGAAAAACCAATAAGCAAATTTATCTGGAAGGGCAGGGTGCCCCAAATTGCTAAAAGTATCTTGAGGGAAAAAAAACGAAGCTGGAGGTCTCACGCTGTCTGACTTTAAGGCATATTATAAAGTCACAGTGGTCAAAACAGCATGGTACTGGCATAAAGATAGATGTATTGACCAATGGAATCGAATAGTGTTCAGATATAGACCCTCTCATCTATGGACGTTTAATCTTTGATAAGGCAGTCAAGCCAACTCACCTGGGACAGAACAGTCTCTTCAATAAATGGTGCCTAGAGAACTGGATATCCATATGCAAAAGAATGAAAGAGGACCCGTATCTCACACCGTATACAAAAGTTAACTCAAAACAGATTAAAGATCTAAACATCAGGTCTAAGACCATAAAACAGATAGAGGAAAATGTAGAGAAATATCTTATAAATCTTATAATTGGCAGCAGTTTTATAGACTTTACACCTAAAGCAAGAGCACTGAAGAAAGAAAGAAAGAAATGGAACTCCTCAAAAAAAAAAAAAAAAAAAAAAAAGAAATGATGTAGGAATAACTGTCAACCTAGAATTGTATACCCGGCTAAGCTATTGGTCAATTTGAGAAAAGTTTAGAGATTTTGTGTTAATTTGAGACTTTGTGTAGGTAAATTTTAAAGGTAAACAAAGTATGACAATAGGTGGGGAAAATATGTGAGGAGAAAGGAAGAATTAGACATCTCAATAAAGATGACAAATTTGCGTAATATCAAGTGAGCATGAAAGTACGGGGCAACAGGAACGCTGCTAAGCTGCTGGGGGGAATGGAAATGTATCCAATGACTTTGGAAAGCAATGTGAAGCTGCCTAGAAAAGTTGAAGGTATGCACGTGTTAAGAAAATTCATAAAAGCATTTAATGCAACAGGGAAAATAATAGAAACAAACCATATTTCCATCAATAGGAGAATGGATAAATACATTGTGGCACATTATTGTAATAGAATGTTATAAAGTGAAAATGAAGAAACTGAAGGTAACATTCATGGCTGAATCTTACAAATACAAGCATGGAAATAGAGGTTGATGAAGAATTATTGCCATCTGACACCATCTATATAAAATACAAAGACATAAAAATAATGCTATTTATTTTTAGAGATACTTACTGCAAGTAAAAGGAAGATCATTGAAATGGCCAATACCACAGATACCAAAGATATTGGATATCTCTCTCAGGTGGAAGAGGATGCACTCAGAGAGGTACTCAAGGAAGTTTTAAGGCAGGGGTGGGTTTAGGGGTTCATTTTGTGCCCCTTATTCCTTCTTGTTTATGAAGTGTTTCACAGTGAACATAGAAATGTGTAAGTACATGCACATTGACCTACTAATTCCATTGTTATGGATCTGAGCTGCTTTCTATGCTGTTGCCATGCTAAGACTCTATTTTAAGTTATATATTGTGATGCATTTACTGGGACTAGCCATACCCTTCACATGATATCTTTTCCCACTACATTTACCTCCAGTCCCATGGGGTCTGTTGGGTTATATGACCTAAGTGGCAGTGTTGTTTGCAATACACCTGTGGCCTATGTAGACCCATAGGGGTCCATTCTAGAACCCACTCAAAGCTGGTAGCTTTCCATGGCACTCTGGGATGAGCCATAACAGTATTCCTGAGTATGGAATATGCCATTAAAAACCCAAAAGGCCTCCTGGTGACTGTGCTTCCATTGTAGTGATAAGAAAAGCAAGCTAACAATGATCTGTTTTTTAGAGAGGAAGTCCCAGCTTGAGAGATGACTGGGGTCCTGAAACCTTCACAGAGGCGTTGGGCTCTTGAATCTTTGCAGGGGTTATCGCCTACTGTCTCACTTACTTGTCTCCTTTTGTTCAGCTGGTTTAATTAGGATGATGGCAATGATATAATGACAATAATATGTTCTGCAGAATGTCCAGATGATCCTGCTCCCAAGCAGGGCTTTTAACTTGGGGTAGCAGATTTGAGGGATTGAGAATTCAGTCTTCTGTGGAGTTCTTCTACCCTTATGATTTTTCTGATCTTCAGCCTTTTCTGCCCTCAGATAGCAGGAATTGACAGTCTTCATATGCTGCCTGGGAGGGTCTCCGGCTTTGGCATTTTGCCTGAATTGGTGACTAATTCAATGTTTCAATAGTTCCCAGCAACAACTTTCCAATTTATAGCCCTGATCATTTCTATCCACCTGTCCGCCAGCATCTCATATCCCCAATGGTGCATTTCCTTTACCTGTCCCCACCTCACTTCATGACTTTGTTTACTGATACACCATAGGAACCCAGGTGCTCTCAGGACTCCACTGTCAACCTGTGATGGTGTCCTGATTGCCAGCAAAGGATCTAGTTTCACATTTCCATTTTAGAGTCTGCTTCTTAGGACCACTTCCTGTGTTAACCCTTGTAGTTTCAGTTCCCTAGGCAACAGATTATAAAATGAAGACTTGTATGCAGGTGTTTCATTGGGGTTGTGCTCTTGGGAACCACACCAGTAAATAAGCAGGATTAGGCAAAGGGCAAACTGAGCTGTGACACAATTGCAAATAGACTTCCACCATTCTCTAAGCGAGCTCAAGTTGGGATGGTCAATCAGAGATCCTGAGTTGAAGCTAGAAGTCTGGACTTTCACATCTTCCCATCCCTACTGAGTTGTCACTGGTCATGGGTTGGCCTGATGGAGAGATTAACATTAGGCAAAACAACTCCCTTTGGCCAGGGGCATTTCCTGAGAAAGGCTCATCAGCACTGAACACTCCCATTACCTGGGGCAGACTATGCTTCAGTCCTGGAAATGGGATTTAGTTGGCATACCATAGTCTCCCCTGAATGGAGAGAAGCAAAGCAATGTAAAGAGAGTTTTAACATTTCCTTTTACAGCGGTAAAGATGATTAGATTTTTTTTGCAATGTGCATTTTTTTTTATTTATTTAAAAATTATACTGTAAAGAAGAAGAAGAATCAAAGTAGGAAAGGATGGAGAAGGAGAGGGAGAAGAAAGAGTGGGAGAAAAACTTTATTTAATTCAACTGATATTCTTGGATAACAAATTCAAAATTCTCTTGGTAAAAAGGGACCAGGTCAAGGTATTGAAAACTGGTTGTGGGGAATGCTGAACACTTATACTGCATTACTTCTATAAATCTGCATGTTTGATTGTTTGTTCACTTGATAATGAAGGAAGCTGTGTGAAAATCAAAACCCTTTGAAATCACATGAAAAACCGTGGTTTCTAAAGGCCAGTGGAGTGAACATAGGACATCAAACAGAAGTCAGCAGGAAAGAATGTAGAAGTACTCGGGCTACACCTAACATGATTGTCACAAGACGTTCTTTTACTTTACATGGAGACGTGGAAGTCTATGTAGTAAGTGGAATTATTTCTGATGTTATTTTTGGAAGCAAGTGACGTTTTGTGTTACTAAAGATAACTTAGAAAGCAGTGGAGTAATTGGTGGAAAGCAAACAAAAATAAGAACTGCTCTCATACAGGTTCTAAAATACATCAGTGATTTCAATTAACAGTATTGTTTTCATTTGTGAAATTGCAATTTTCATGATTAAGTTGATTGTGAATGTTGGAGAAATATTAAATTATATAACAATTTATTTTAAACTGACATGCTTTAAAAAAAGAGAAATTCAAAATACTGTATATTTGTCAATGCCTTATTGTGCCAACCTATAAGAATATAGATATTATTAGAAGAGGTTCTTGCAAAATACTCTGAAAATCAATGGCATAAGACAAATTCCCCCATCGCCTTCTTTTTCCAACCTACCCTTTTATACTTCCTCTCTTTCCAACTGTTTCTCTCCTCTTCTTTTTTTAATCAATAATTTCATTTATTTGTTTAATCATTCACTGTATATTAATGGAATATAATAGCCACCAGGATTCGGTCAGTAACTAGAAACGGTTGTAGCTATTTTAATAGCAGCTGTATTTAATGTAGATGATTAGGATAAAAATTTGTTAGAAACACTGGAAATCAAAATGGGAGGAAGATGGTATTATTGAAAAATCAAGAACTGAAATGAAACTGTTCTTTGCATGTTTTCATATGCTTTCTGTGGCCAAACAGCTGTAAAGGAGACAATGGTTGTCTTCTGGCTACACTCAGCCTCTGCTTCTCTCCCCCTGAGTATGCTGCACTGCATATTCATTTACTACTAGAGTCTGAAGAAATAGTGACTTTTAACTTCCCCCTTCCTTGTGAGCTAATGCAAGTGCCTCTCATCCCCATATCCTTAACTGGAACTCTTCTGAGAGTCCAGTCTTTAGTCGTCCAGCTCATGAATTGTGGTGGAAAGCTTAGAAGGCCATACCTAGTAATAAAAAATGGTCATAATGGCTGCAAAAGTGGGGAGGTCACAAAGTCCAATCATTCACTGTGTAAATCTCTGCATGTTGCTAAATCCTCTCCTATTTTAGTCACACTCTTACTGGTGACAAAACTGTTTAACCGAAGGGTGAATTATTGTTTTGCTTCCAGCAAAAAAAACAAGGACTTGATTTGCCACCTTCCTGAAACAACTAAGAAAGAGGAACAAATATATGATGGCTCTCAAAACTTTGGAATCTGGAAATAGTGCAGTGTCTATTAACAAAATTACGTCCACTATTAAACATTTTCTGTTGAAGAATACCAAAGACTCAATGGATTCATCAGTGAATTCTTCCAAACACTTAATGTAATAATAACATCAGTATTACATAAACCCTTCCAGAGAATGCACCCCTAATCTGAAGGGTTGCTGAAGGATCAGGAGTTTGGAGGGGTGGCTGTAATGGCTGAAAATCTTCATTGAACCAGTCTTCACTGAACCAATGAGAAAGGCTTTTAGTTTGGAAGAAATAAACATGGCGAGAAGAGTGAAATGCAAGGGCCAGTTAATAGCAAGAGGATAGAAGTTGGCAGGCCCAGGAGAGGCATTAGCCAAGTGGGATGGGAAGAGGAAAAGGAATGACCACCTTTCAGGTCCAAGAGTAAATCCTAGCTGAGTGGCTCATCTCTGCCAGGTTGGGAATGAAAGGGCACATGTGGCAAATTAAGGGATGTGGGAATGCGGCTTAGAAGGGGATCAACTGATCAGGCTGCAGCTTTGGCTGCTGCCATGTCAGCTTGGTTATTCCCTTGAGAGATATTAGTATTCTTTTTTTGATGGCTAGGGCAATGAATTATAGCTTTTATTCTGTTGGTAAGAGCACGGCATTTAAGAAATTGAGTATTCCTTGGTGGTGTTTAATTGAGAGAAAGTCTCACTTTTTTTATAATACCGTGTGAGAATGCAGGATCAAGGAGGCATAGCTTTTTCTTTTTTTTGTTTTAGAGCTCAGGTGAGGGCAATTAGTTTTGCTTTCTGAGTTAGAGTCCCTAGGGCAGGGCTTTGGCTTCACTTTAGTTTGCCTCACTATTGCATACTTTTCTTTTTTTTTTTGGTTGTTGTTGATGAAGCCATTTTGGGAAATAAAAATATTTGAAAAATGAAAGCAGAAGTTTTGTCCTGTTTTACCTTTTCACATTTACTAGGGTTACATTAATTAATAGGTAGACCATAATTGTTTTGTTGCTCTTTTAAAGTGTTTTTGTTGAAGATGAAGTTCTGCTATATAGCTGACCACCTACATTTTTAGAGACTCTTTAGAGTAAAGTAGTGTAACTAACAAGTTAAATTTGATTATTATAGATATTAGTATTAGGCTGTAACCTGAAAACTGAGAGCATTGTTAGGTTTTAGGAATTTTAAATAATTTTAAAATAAATGAATAACATTTCACCCATGCAAATTTAGCTAGTAGAAGAATAGAAAATCTCTTTTAATTATTGTCATACTTTATAAACCTTTTTAAATATAATATATTAAACTATTTTAGCAGCTTGCTTTTTTTAAATTTACATCTTTTCAAGGTTTAATGCTTTAATTTCAGAGTAGTAGTCTTTAAAGAGAGACGCCAAATGCACCTTTAAAAAGCCAAGAATATGGCTTCCTTTATTTCATTAATATGTTCTTGGCATTGAGAACAGCATCTTTATTTCTTTTTTTTCACTTTTTTATTGTGTAGTATAACATATATACAAAGCAAAGAAATAAAAAAGCAATATTTTCAAAGCACTGTTCAACACATAGTTACAGGACAAATCCTATAGCTTGTCATGGGCTACCATTCAATCCTCTCAGGTTTTTCCTTCTAGCTGCTCCAGAATATGGGAGGCTATAAGGCTAAAATATTTTTTTATCATCACAATCAACTTTTTTATCCTCCTTTTTTTCTGTGAAAAATAACATATATACAAAAAAGCTATAAATTTCAAAGTACAGCATCACAATTAGTTGTAGAACATATTTCAGAGTCTGACATGGGTTACAATTCCACAATTTTAGGTTTCTACTTCTAGCTGCTCTAAAATATTGGAGACCAAAAGAGATATCAATTTAATGGTTCAACATTCATATTCATTTTTTAAATCCTATCTTCTTTGTATAACTCCACCATCACCTTTGATTTTTCCATCCCTCTCTTTAGGGTGTTTGGGCTATGGCCATTCTAAATTTTTCATATTGGAAGGGTCTGTCACTTATATGGGGTAGGGAGATGGAACTTTTGATGTTCTGGAGAGGCTGGGCCCTCTAGGTTTCAGGACTTATCTGCTCCAGGTACTCATCTGGAGGTTGCAGGCTTCTGGAAAGTTACTCTAATGAATGGAACTCTTGTGGAATCTTATATATTGCCCTAGATGTTCTTTGGGATTGGCTGAAATGGTCCTGGTTGGGGTCTGGCAGGTTATGATAGGCAGCAAGTTCTAACTGAAGCTTGCGTTAGAGCAACCTCCAGAGTAGCCTCTCAACTCTATTTGAACTCTCTCTACCACTGATACTTTATTAGCTACACTTCTTTTCCTCCTTTTGGTCAGGATGAAATTGTAGATCCCACAGTGTCAGGGCTGGATTCATCCCTGGGAGTCATCTCCTATGTCACCAGGGAAACTTTCACCCCTGGATGTCGTGTTCCACGTAGTGGGGAGAACAACGATTTCACTTGCAGAGTTGGGCTTAGAAAGAGTGAGGCCACATCTGAGCAACAAAAGAGGTTCCCCAGAAATAACTCTTAGGCATGCCTATAGGTAGTCTAAGCTTCTCTGCTACCTACTAAGCTTCATAAGAGTAAGTCTCATGATCAAGGGCATGGCCTAGTGACTTGGGTGTCCCTAAAGTTTGACACAGTATCAGGGGATTCCCTGATGGTAAGGTTTAATAGTTTCATATTCTTTCTCCCATCCCTCAGAGGACACCAATACTTTTTTATTATCTGCTTAATATAATCTAGGATGTATCCAGGCATTACAATAATCTATACAGGATTAAAGGACCTCTTTTTTATTCTGTGCTCCCTGTGTTTCAATTGTTCAAAAGAGCTATATAGATAGGTTGAATTAGATTATGCACTACAGAAAATTTCAGTTCCAGATCAAATAAACCTTTCTTCCATTGGTCTTAAACAGTATGTGTGGTTCTAAAACATAGACACAGTCTTCCTTACTGTGTAATTACTATTACTGTGTAATAGTAATTCCTATGTTCTGAATTACTTTAACCCCAACCTGTTTGGCTTCATTCTTATCTCTAAATATCAGGTTATATATATCAAACAGCCTCTCAAAATCCAGAAATAATAATGACCTCTCCAGACTTAATGTGTCTGTTCTAAAACCTTACAATCTAGGCCCCTGTTTTCTTATAAGCACTTTTTAAAGGTGAACATGCCATTCTCAGTCATTTATTTCTGGCTTATTTTGTTTTACCAAACATCCCACATATTCATTCACATCATTGCATACCTCACAACTTTGTTCCTTTCTGTAGCAGCACAACCTTCATTCATAAGTATACACCATCGTTTTCCAATCTGCTTCTCTGTCAGTGCATTTTTCAGCAACCTGCATTCATTGGGCATCATGTATAATGCCCAAAGTCCACAGTCCATCAACATTCTCAATTTTAGATAATTTCATTGAAAAGAAAGAAAACCAGTAAACACACCCTTGCCAAATAGGAAATCTAAACCTCCTCTTAACTCTTGTCTCTTCCCATTATTTACCTCTGCTGTTGTTGTGGTAGTGCTGATGGTTTCCTTTTAAACATAGTTCATAGCATGCAATAGCAGTTTTCCCCCTGTACCATGGACTTAAACACTCTTTGTATAAGAATCATATCTTTGAAGTAATTCTTACAAGAACTCATTCATTTTTCTAGCAATATTCAGTGGGACACATAGGTCTATAGAACCCCTTTCAATCTTGTTCATCTTCAATATGATAATATTCCTTATAGACCCACTAGAGAACCACCTTCACTCTTATCTAGTCCCTTACACTGGAGTTCAACCTCATTAGCTAATGGTTCACCCATCTCTAGCTGCCATGCATTTCTAAGTCCCCTATATTCTGTATTAAAAGTCTCTGATTATACCTTTATGCTAGTCATCAAAGTGTAATCATATAGTATCTATCCTTTTGCATCTGGCTAATTTTACTCAGCATTGTGTCTTCAAGACTCATCCATCTTGTCATGTGCTTCAGGATGTCATTTTGTCTTACTGCTGCATAATATTCCATTGTGTGTATATACCACATTTTGTTGATCCACTCTTCTGTTGATGGGCATTTGGCTTGTTTCCATCTTTTGGCAATTGTGAATAAATGCTGTTTGAACATTGGTGCACAAATGTCTGTTTGTGTCATTGCTTTCAGCTCTTCTGGGTATATACCAAGTAGTGCTATTGCTGGGTCAAAGGGCAAGTCGATATTTAGTTTCCTAAGGAACTGTCAAACAGTCATCCATACTGTCTGTACCATTATACATTACCACCAGCAGTTCATGTGTCCCAGTTTCTCCACATCCTCTCCAACATTTATAGTTTCCTATTTATTTAATAGCAGCCATTCTTATAGGTGTGAAGTGGTATCTCATTATAGTCTTGATCTGCATTTCCTTTATAGCCAATGAAAATGATCATCTCCTCATGTGCTTTTGAGCCATCAGTATTTGTTCTTCAGAAAAATGCCTATTCATATCTTTAGTCCATTTTATAATTGGGTTGTTTGTTCTTTTGTTGTTGAGTTGCATGATTTCTTTGTATATATAGGGAATCAAACCTTAGCCTGATACATGATTTCCAAATATTTTCTCCCATTGAGTTGGCTGCCTCTTCACCTTTCTGACAAAGTCTTTTGAGGTTTAGCAGCTTGCTTTTTACAGGGTGAGAGAATAAATCTTTTTAAACAGTTTTCTTCTAAGAGTGAGAAGACTTGTTTTCTGAAATAAAGTATAATAGGGCTATTATTTTGAAATTATGTACTAGTTTATCTTTTAGACAGAGTACTCAGATGGTTATGAAAAACTTTTATAGCCTTTCATTAAGAGTATATTAGCAGTTTATATTTTTTTACAGAGAAAACTAAATTTTAGTTTTGTGTGCATACATGGTTTTACAAAAGTTATTTTTTTAAATATAAGCAAGCTTATTAAATTTTGGCTAGCATTGAACATGACAAAATTTACTTTCATAATTCTTTTACAACTTCTTGCAGTTAGCAGTGATTAAAAACTTACATTCTTAACTTTTATAAAAATTAAGAAAAAGTTATAAAAGTTTTTCATAACTTTTCACATTTATCCAGAGCTTTTAGTTAGCAATTGATTACAAAATTTACTTTTTTAAACTTTCTGCAACTTTCCATGTTCATTCAGTTAGCAATGACTGCAACAAATGAAATTCACTTTTATATTAGGAATATGTTAGCTTATAAAGTTAATGTCTTGCAAGACTGAGCTTTGAGGTAGCTGGAGGTTAAGTTCTGCTGCTAAGGCACTCTTCTTTTTTTTGCATGGGCAGGCACTGGGAATTGTATCTGGGTCTCTGGCATGGCAGGTGAGAACTCTGCTACTGAGCCACCATATCAGCTCCCATAATTAGGCAAGTCTGAGTGAAAGTACGCTCAGAGTGGTAGTTTAGACAGAGTGGCTCGAGTGTTAATTGAAAATTAGTACTCATATGTGTCATGTTGCATGTCACCTGGGGCACCTCTAAGTTGGTCAGATGTGAAGTCAGAAGAGCCGTATGTGACTTTGGGCACTCTCAGTCTTCTTCACTTGTTGGAGCAGGGCTTAGGGGACTATCTTGCCCCCCACTTCAGGAGAAAGTGCCATTCCTGGGCCTGTTGGTGGCACTTGGGGCAAGGCCCCAGTGGGTT
This sequence comes from Tamandua tetradactyla, assembly GCF_023851605.1. Classification (NCBI taxonomy): domain Eukaryota; kingdom Metazoa; phylum Chordata; class Mammalia; order Pilosa; family Myrmecophagidae; genus Tamandua; species Tamandua tetradactyla. The sequence goes on from NC_135344.1 coordinate 64,458,008, forward strand.
CCAAGGTTGAGGGCTGTTATGAGGTTCCTGGCACCCTCTTTGCCAGCAGTCCTCTGCCTCACAGTTGAAGTAAGCCTTGTGAGGCTTGCAGCCATGATTTGGGTGACCTCAAGAGGACAGGGTGCTTTCAATAGTCTGCAATAAGCTGAGCCTATTCCCTGGTTTTGTTGTTTGCCTCTTTTTTTGCCTTCTCTTCCTCCTTGGTCTTGTTTTGATTGTTAAAGGTAGAAGAAACTGTTTCTAATAATTCATTAGTGGGAGTCTGTGGGCCTAGGGAGAGTTTTTGCAGCTTTCTCTGGACTTCTGGGGCAGACTGACCAATGAAATGAGTGCCCAGCAAAATATGAACTTCCTGGGAATTCAGACTTATATTAGTACCTTTTAAAGCATTCCGCCAGCCTCCCCTGAAACAGAGCAAGGTTTTCTTCTTTCTTCTTAGTGATTCGCCTTGGCATATTACAATGAACTGTCTCGGTGGCACATTTTTTCATGACTTTTAAGAAACAGGTGTTTTCTTTCTAATGGAAACTGAGATGTGGGTATGATACAAGTTACGGGTTTTTTGTTTGTTTGTTTTTTGTTTTTAGGTCCTTATCTTGATAGAGAACTATAAATATTTAGACATAGGAAATTCCTGACTCCTTTCCCAGTCTTTTGCAATCTGGAGGGTGGTATTGTAATTGAGACCCCCGTTGGAGGGCTATGCTTCCCCATTTTTTAGCTTATATTGACTATTAGCCTTTTTATTCAGCCTCACTGGATTTTAAACAAGATTAAATGAAGTTTATGGGAAGGGGCCTATTTAAAATATTTATCTGCTTCCACAAAAAAAGAGTTATGAGGAAGAAGTTCTTGATAGTCCTCCTGTGAATAACATTCTTTACAAGAGCCCTTCATGGGTTTGTCTTGATAAAAGGCCATAAAAGCTGTATGTAAGGAATTTATTGCCACTTTCCTTCCTTTTTGCAAAAGAGTTATCATTGTAAGATAGGGTTATAGTTGACTGTGCCATTGAAGGGCCAACATTGGCCATTTTCTGGGTGATATTATGGTCAGGCAGTATTGTAGTAGATTGGGAACACCACCCATTTCTAAGGAAAAGAGAGAAGAAAAAGGCAGATTTCCCTACTGGTTCCAGGTGTCCCAGGTCACTGGTCTGTCATTCCAAGTGTGATCCCTTGGGCCCATTGGATCATGTGCCTTATTGCAGGGATCCCCAGGGTCCTTGAAGACTCAGGAGATGAATGGCCCAGTACCATCCTGAAGCTACTGAATCCACCACTTGTCTTCCTAGAAGTGGCTGTGTTCTTAATTTATTGCCTAGAGTACTGTTTAAGACAATAGGAAGCATTTGTCACAAACAAAGAAACTTTAGGGAGGGGATCGCCTGGAGTCCGCCCCAGGTGTTGCCATGATAGAGTTAGAGGGAAAGAGCAAGTGTCAAGGAAATTAGTCTCCCCTTAAAGGGAAATGTACTAAGAAAGGTCAGTCACACAATAAAATTTGGGTTGGTATGCTTTTTTGGTAAGTAGAAGGGTTTAGGTATGGACATATTGTAGCCTAAACCAGAGGTAACTCCTTAGAATTTTAAAGGTGAAACCTTATTTTGTATAAGAAGTTTTAGCTCAGAATCTTGTGTTAAAAAGGATGGAATGTTTCAGAAGGCATAGAAAGCCAGGCAGAGGATAAAGAAGATTCTCTGAAGGCAAGGGAGAGGATCTCTGTGCAGGAGGTAAAAGTGAAACAGATTTAGCAGGAGAATGGGTCTGGGTCCTCAGAGGCGAGAAAAAGAAAAAGTGTGAGGAAGTTCTGGAGAGACAAGAAGAGAGAGAGAGAGAGGGAGACTTGATTCAGCTCCGATTAGACTTCTGTCCAACATGGGGAGAAGCCCCTAGACAGGACCCAAAGGTTTGGTATCTCCTGCTCTCCTGAGCCTCCTTGGATAGCTGAAGTATCAGAATGAACTGAGTTTATGTCCGTGGGGACCTGTATCAGAACCCCTAGATTCCCAGAGACACAGAAGCCAAGCAAGTGGGAAGTCTTGAGAGATAAGGACAGGAAGTGAGAGGGGAGACAGGGGATTCAATTCAGCCCCCACTGGACTCTTGCTTGACATGGAGAGAAGTGCCCAGTCAGATCCCCAGTCTGAGCTTTCTTGGGTCTACACAGCATGGAGACGGGGCCTCTGCCACCTCTGAGGAGGGAGCCACAGTCTCATGGTGTACCAAGTTTACATGCTGGGGGAGCCAGATTTGAGCCCCTAGATTCCTAAAGAGAATGGTGAAAATGATTCCAACTTTTTGGGAGGACATAGGAGAAGTTAGCAGTGAACCAAGTGAGAAGAAAAAGTGAAAGCCTGTGGCCAGCCTCCCGACACTCACCAGTCCAGATGGTCAGAGAGAAGTGTCTCCTGGCTGACTCACCAAAGCATGTTACTGGATTTCAGCTTCCCAGGTTCTCGGCCATGCCATAAGAAAGAATTTAAGGGCACAGCTTTGAGTAAACAGGAAGAAAATTTATTAGATACACAAGTGAGAAGACATGTGGCACTCTTGCAAGAAAAGAAGGATGGAAGGTGAGAGGCCTTAAAATACATTTTTAATAAACAAGATATCTAGCACAGCAGACCCATGTTTTGATTATGTTCACTTTGTTTTCTAATTGTGAAAAATATAAGAATGCAGAATACCCTAAAATGTAAGATACACGAAGACAGGAATTTTTATCCGTTTACCACAGTATACCCAGTATACCCATTGCCTAGAATAACACATAGTAGCTATTCAATGAAAATTGTTCAGTGAATGAAGCAGTCCTAACTCTCTGACTGTCCACTGCCCCAAGATTATTAAATTAGAAGTGGTAGTCAGAGTGACATTCTTTCATTGGTTCAACTCCATAATATTGCTAGGGTACATAAGATTTGGCAATCTTATTTTTGTAATCAGTTTAGAGTTATTTTTTGATCCTTTGAGCTTTTAAAAATTAAATATACCAGTGTGCTTCATCTTTTTTTTTGCATGAGCAAGTACTGGGAATTGAACCCAAGTTTCCAGCATGGCAGGCGAGAACCCTGCCTGCTGAGCCACCACGGCCCACTTTCATCCTCTATTTTGAGGCAAGGATCAAAACAAGAACAATATTTAGTAAGAAATCCCCAATGCATGAGCTCATCTGTCTTTTACCTTTCCTCTCTTCTACCAGTGCACTAAAAGTGCTTTTGGAAGGTATCTCTATTTGTAAAGGTAAGCTAGTCATTGTGACTCCTGACCCCCAAAATCTCAGTGACTTAAGAAGAAGTTTAGTTTTTGTTTTCATAAAGACCAATTGGGGGTGGAGGGGAGTAGAAGTTTGGTGGCAGGTAAACTGCTTCACTCAGTGACTTAAAGATATGGACCCCTTACATCCTCTGCTTCCTTCTTTCCCTAGGATCCCAGATTCCTCTGTTGGATCCTGTGGCTCTTACTGGCAGACAGAGGGAAAGAGGCTCACCCATGGTAGTTTTTAGAGGCCAGGCAGGATATAGCATACATCATTTCTGCACACATTGTATTGCCAGAACTCACTACATTGTATTGCCAGAACTTACTCAGATAACAATAACAGACTGTGATTGATGTCAAAAACTCTAGTCTGTGTGCCCAAGAGAAAGAAGAAAGAGGTTTGCTGAGTAGTTAACCAGTCTCTGCTATAGTGACCACTGGCCTCTATGTTATCAAAGAAATTGAACTTTAATTCTCTCATAGCATTTGTTATTGTTAACCAATTTCTTTTTATTGAAATTATCTTTGCCTTAGATTTCCATGTTCTAAATTTTCACTTACTTCCTTTCTATTCTCATTAGCCATTCATTTTAGGTTCCTTTTGAGGACCAATCTTCCTCCATTCAGACTTTACAAGTCAAAGCCATACTTCTGAAGGGCTCCATCTTCATTGCTTTGCATTTCACTCTAATTTCTGAGAAATTAGAAGGAAAACCCTTGGCCCAATGCTTCCTTTACATTTTTATGAGTCTCAGATCTAATCAAGAACTCTGCTAAATTCCGGACCCATGTTTTCAGCAGCCTACAAGATATTTCAATTTGGAAGACCCACAGGCACCTCAAATCAATCACATTCATAAAGTAATCATTACTGTCACCTAACTCCTTCCGTGTCCTCTATCTTAGTGAATCACACAACTCTTTGCCTTGTAATTCCACATTCTCTCTCACATACACTTTCCTCAGCGTGTATCATCAACATCAATTAAGTTGACACATTCTACAATTTCTAGCTTAATATTTTTGAATCCATCATATTCTCCATTGCCTGATTTCAAGCTCTTAACTTTTTTTTTCTTGCCTGTCTTTTCTCTTTCCTTACTAACTGCTCACTCAGACTTGGCTATAGCCTTCCTTCAATTCTTTACCACAATGGGAGTCAGAAGGCAGTGGGAGAGAGCTTTCAAGGACAAGTAGGGGAAAGAAATGACTTGTGATGTACCATTGACATGGTGGGCTGGAGGACTCTGGAAAGAAAGCTAAGAACCGAGAGCCCCTGAAGCCCAGCAAAGACTTTGTGATGCGTAGATGTGTGCAGAGGAATGTCTAGGCAGAGAAGATGGACATTAGGGCCAAGTGATCAATCTCTGCACAAGATTAATTCTAAAAACAGACAGACAGGGTGGAGGAGGCCAAAGACTGACCTAAGGAAGCAGCATCCCATGGTGGAGCTGGGCAGATTCAGGAGAACGACCAAGATAGGGAATGGTAGTTCCAGGTGGGTACTGGTCAGAGTCACAAAAAAATCAGAATATTTCAAAGTGTAAAACCAGAGTGGGCTGGGCTATAAACCAAGAAGTGTGAGTCTTAGATAAGCTCTCAGCCAGTTCTGTTAAGTGGCCAGCATGAGAACTACTGTGTGGAAGCTCGAGAGAGGCAGATTTCTGCTCTCTCCAAGGGATATCTTTTAGTCATCAGAATCATCTGGCAAAGAGATGCCTTGCAAGTTAGTGAGTTCCCAGTGACTGAAATGACTCAATCTGAGATGGCTTGAGCAACTGGGAGGTGACTGTGGAGGCTATTTCTGGATTACATGAAAGATGGAATTAGCCAGTTGGTAAGCTCCTTCATAACACTCAATATTAAAACTTTTGATTTTATCTTTCAATGTGAAAATTATGACTTGCTCCCAACTGGGGAATGTGACACTCTTTTGCATCTTCTTCTGTAGAGAAGACACAAAGTTGCACAAAGTCTCTTCAGTTGTTCTTTACAATTCCCTATCCTCAAGGAAGTCGTCTTCCCCTTAATTCCATTCATAGTCCACAAATATATATTTTAGTTTGCAATCCCCCCGATCCCATTCCTGACGGCATTGAGCAGCCAGTCAACCTCAACCAATTAGTTCAATCAGGCCTTTGGCTTGATTAGTTTTTTCAGTTGAGCAGTAAAGATGGAAGAGCCTTGGAGGGTGATGTCCAAATCATGGGATTCAACTTTGGCAAACAGGGATGCTTAAAAAACTGGCCCTTCATGTAGAGATCAAAACCAAGCAACAGTGACAGAAGATCTAAGTGGGAAGGGAAGCTTCTAGCTGGGAAAGCTGTGCTTCTTAGATTTGTTGTCAACTGTAACATTTGGAAGTGGTAAATTATTGCAGGAGCCCGTGTGCTTGGCAACCACATTCTTGCCTGGGTGGCTGGCAGTATGCTCGGTGGCTTTGTAGTCTCATACAGCTCTGGTGGGGACATGTGGGCCATCCGTGACTGATCATTTTGGGAAAACCTGATAACGAACAAATTTTCTTTACTTTCTCTTGCTATAATGAAGTGAGCAGAAGCTGAATGAAATAAAGTTGTCTCATTTATCATACAGATGACTCACATAATTTCTGACTCATGCCAGTAAAATCACTCTGCCACTAGCAGAGATATGCCAGTGCCTAAGAAAAATTGTGCTCTCTCCTTCCCCACTCTTACCACCCTCCCCCTTTCCCCAGGACTGAACTATCATGATGCTGCTCAGATATGCCCTTCTGCTTTGGAGCTGGAGCAGTAAGTCATTTAGTTGTGAGATGACTTTCCTAGTTGTAGATAAAGCCATCAGGACATGGTGCTGTTAATCAACCCTATCTATGACATCATTAAATTAACAGCTCCTGTATATAAGTATATATTATAGCTTTGTCATTCAGGTGATTTAAAATGCTTCTGTTCTTTCATCCACTGGTTAAAAAAAAATGCAGTGGAAACCTGACTTTCAGAACAGATGCCTTTATAATGGTGCTGTTAAAAAGAATGCGCCATCATGCTTCTGCATTCTGTATCTTCTCCATCTGTTTTTTGTCTGGTTATGTCTGAGAGGCAGCTATCTTTCCACTTACTTTCAAAATTGGTGTGCTCGGAGTATTGCCCAGAGTTTGCATAGAACCAGAAGGTAGTTATGTGATGTCATTTGCACTACTTTTCCCAGGTAGACAGACATTCTGAGAATTTCATGTTTTAGTCAGGAAGAAAATTCATTTGGATTGTCTTTCAAGAGTATGTGTAGATGAACTTTTATAACTTTATACTGAAATCCCAGACTATTTTGCAGTGGTATTTAATTATAAAAGTTGACTTTCTAGAAATATACATTTGGCCTACATCTATTACTGTTTCTAGAAAGGTAAAACTTTCCACTTATCCTGAGCAGGTTTTCACTTTTTCAATTAGATTTTAGTAGCTTTTTTTTGTGTCAAAAAGTAAAAAAAATAAAGTAAACTTAGAGATCTAAGGGCTTACATTTTCTCTTATCTCACTAACCTGTATGTGAGTGGGGAGACTTAGGCAAAGGAAAGTGAAGTGACTTTCCTAAGATTATAGGTAAGAAACCAACACTGTTACCTGGGCCTCAGGACCTGCAATCTGGTTTAACGAGTGGTGAATTCTATACATGATTTAATTTTTAACCTGTGATATTCATATGATATTGATTCTTATGAAATGGTTATTCATTGAGAGAGGTATTCCAGTTCCTTCTTGAGTAGTTTCATATTCTACTTTTCAAACCTTGACATCTTCTCTGCATCACTGTACGCATTTGTCCAAACATTTCTCTTCCCCATTCATGGACTTGTTTTTCTCTTTACATGTATCTTTTCTGGTGGGAGACTTGTACGTGGATTCTTGTAGGAAGAGGAACCCAGCTATTTAACTTGATGATAATATTATTGAGGACTCAAATCATATGTAAAGGGTCATTTCTTAATGTAAATAGAGCTAAGTAGTTCTAGGGAAAAATTCTAAGATAGTTTGATAATGAAGATTGGTTAATAAGATAACGTAGATACCACTGTGTATTAACCCATCTCTGAACCAACTAAATTGTACCTTATCTAGAGTTCCAAAAATATATTGTTAGAATTTATACCTGTGAGGTTTTCCCATGACATAAAGGTTTCGCTGTAAAGTAAGTTCAGGAAATGCCAAAAAATATATTTACCTGTTGAGATATTCAAAATGGATATCAGCATGTAAGAGCCTCTGGGATGCCCCATAATCAAGAAGCTCTTTCACTAGTTTAGCTTCATTAGATACAGCACTTTCCCCCTGGGTGTACTAAATGACGTGGTGATGACTTAGTGTGCCATAAAACACTCATTAGGAAACTCTGAACTAAATTTTTTTAGTATGTTATTCAGAATCAGTACTAAATATTATTATTAAAATGAAAAGTATGGAGGATTTTGTGAGACATAAATTATATTTTATTCCAATAAATGTTGTCCTTGAAAATACTGAAATAAACAAAACTTTAAGTTTCTTAAGAGTAGAGATTGCATATTTTTGCATACTTATCACCTAGCATAATGCACATAGCCAAGGCTCAATCCTTACCAAATTAATAAGCAACACAGAAAAAGATATCTGAAGAATTTGGATTTTTTATACACAATCATGATCACCTAGAAAGAGAATTAAAATCTGTTCTAATCCATCCAAAATGGTACACTTTCCTTAAATGGCTGTTCTGTGTTTTCTTTCATGGAATAGCTTTAGTCACCTGTGAAGTCCTACTGAAAAAGGATGCATTCTATTTATATTTTTCTAAGCTAAAAGGAAAATGCAGGAGTATTGAGTTGCTGCAATAGTTGTCCATAAGGGACCAGCCAGCTAAACGTGACTGTTCTCTAAGAGATAATAAAGAACAATACTCATTAAACCTGTAACATTTTTTCTTGTACTTTCATGCAAGTCATAGATACATTGAAATTTTTATCTTTCCAGAGGAAACAAGTATATAATATTTTCCAGAGGAATTTTGGTTGCTGTTTCATTCTTGTTTTGAAGCTACTAGAAATACCATGTAATCATTTTCATGGTATTGGATGGGTGGTGTGGCAAAACAGGGGCACAAAGTAACAATAGCCAGTGCAGTGGTAATTTGGGAGTTAATGATATTTTTCAGCGTTTCTAGTACTCTTGGACTAGCTATTGTTGGGTGCCAATGAGACAGAAGTCACTGCTCACTGCAGAGCTCTAGCAAAGCTGTCTCTGCGGAAATAGGCACCTGCTGTCCTGAAAAGACTAAAGTGTTGCAAAGCTGTTTGAGTTTGGGGTGGAAGGAGGCCTTGGGAAACATATGTACCTTTTGACTCATGCAGGCACAGGGAAGCAGATAGTTCAGCCCCTGCTCCCTGCTTCCTCCTTTCCTGTTCTTTAGTTTCACTTTCGTTACTTTATTTATCTCATGGCTGGATAACATAAACCGTGCTGAACCTCTTGGGGTCTTTGAGTCTCCACCAGAGCTCAGAATTCCACCTGGTCCCAGCTTTAATTGTATCTTTTGTCTCTTGTCTTTCTTTTTTAATTTCGCATTGCCTTCCTTCAGTTCCAACACTGAGCTGTGCTGATTGTGGCAGTTATCTTCATTTTCTCTGTGCTTACCTTTTGATACTTTGAAGCTTTTGCCTATGTTGTTAAATGTTTCAACTTCAGGTGATAAAATCACATTAAAACAAGCATGGAGAAGGGATCCAACTAGATTGGTGGGCAGCAATAGTGAAATGTGTAGAATTATGTTCTGCAAATAGTCTCATTAGGTTTGCAGATCTTGTGTATGTATAATCTGGCATTAAACTGGTGGCTTGGAGCCATGGTTCTGATGTAGGAAACACCACCACATCTTAACCACCAGGGAGAGAGTTCCAGGCATATGAAACTTAACTATATGTTAGATTCCTGTGCCGTATAGCTCTGATGAAAATTTTTGGCTCTCTGGATCCATGCCGTTTACTCTTCAGTATTGCCCTTTTCGCTATTTTTTTTTTTTTAGTAGTTGTTGTTTCACTACATTGTTGAATCGTTCCTTTGCTCAAACCTTCTGAATGGTTACATTCTATTCCTAGAATGTTTTATTCTTGTCAAAACAACTTTCCTCTTTCACTTTTTCATCCAACATTGGAAATTCTTTATCTTTCGTAAAAAACAAATTAAAAGTGAGTTAGCATTCTTTCTTCATTCATGGTTGTGTTAGTTAGATTCAGTTGTCAACTTGGCCAGGTGAGCATACCTATTTCTGTTGCTGCAGACACAAACCAATGGTACATGAATCTCATCTATTGTTAATTACATCTGCAGTCGGCTAGGAGGCGTGTCTGCTGCAATGAGTGACGTTTGACTTAATTGGCTGGTGCTTAAATGAGAGAACGCAATGTAGCACAGCCTAGCAGCTTGGCATTCCTCATCTCAACACTTGCAGCTCAGCCCGGGCCCTTGGAGATGGAGAAAGAAATCACCCCTGGGAAAGTTGTTGGAACCCAGGGGCCTGGAGAGAAGACCAGCAGAGACCATGCTGTGCCTTCCACGTAAGAAAGAACCTCAGTGGAAAGTTAGCTGCCTTTCCTCTGAAGAACCAACAAAATAAATCCCCTTTTATTAAAAGCCAATCCGTCTCTGGTGCGTTGCATTCCGGCAGCTAGCAAACCAGAACAATGGTCTCCACATTCACTACTTCATTAAGTATTTTAAATATCTTTGACTCTGTTTTTTCTCTCTCTCCTTCTCTCTCTCTCTCGTGTGTGTGTGTTTAAACACCTCAAAGGACAGGCTCTATTTAGACTGAATTTTAGACAATTTAATATGCTGTTAGGTACCTCTGATGACTCAGTTACATGATAAGTGATCCATATGTATTGTAGTTGTCTGTAATGATTGTTGGTTGATTGTTGAACATCCACAATCTGCACAATGACGATGTTAAACCATTATACCTTCAATCCTACTATTTTCCACACAGGGATTACATGGAAGAGCCTGAGGTGGTGTTGCATATATTTATTACATGATTGGTTTGCATTCATAAGAAAGATGAATTGATAAGACTTTTGACATATGCAGTATTGAAACAATAATATGAGAAAAAAAAAGAATGAGAGAAATACAATCAACTTAGTCTAAAATCCCAGTGATTTCCTGATGTTACATGAATTGTATCATTAATGAATTAAGTATTTGTTGAGTGCTTATCCTGTAGCAGGCAGTAGGCACCCACTATGTATGTGCCAGGTGATAAACATGCTGTGGGGACAAGGTAAACATGATCACTTAATTCCATAGCACAGGCTGTCTACTTGGCAATGCAAAGATATGTGGTGAAATAATGGTATATTCTCATACTCCCTATAAAATGGTGATGGGTAGAGAATTCCAGAAAAAGATGGCATCAAATGCAAAGGCCCCTCAGGAAAAAATGGGGGGAGTCTGTTTTAGGAATGAAGATCGATATGGCTAGAAGGTAGCAAGCAAGGGAAGATTAGTGCATGATGAGGCCAAGGCTCAGCCTGCAGAACCTTGATATATGGTGAGGGGCTTGGATTTTACTCTATGTATGATGGGGAGCAATGAAAAGTCTTCAAACAAAGTAGAGTTACGATCAGGGTTGTTTGTGATCTTAGGATATCACATTTCTGAGTAGAAAGATGCATTGGAGGAAGTAAAAAGCAGAAGCAGTAAGAACTTAAGTTTTTTTCAAAAGAATTATTTGTATGTTCAGGCCAAGAATGTTGATGGCTTGGTTAGGGCGGTAGCAATGGAAAAAGAGAGAAGCGCGCGAATCAGAGAAATGTTTTTGGAAGTCAACTGATAAGATTCATTGTTGGTGACATATGGAGGGTAAGGGAACTAAGGTAACTACAAATGATACTGTTTTTTGGTTTGAGTGACTATATGATTGGCAATTAAAGAGGGAGAAACATATTTGAAGATTTTGATGAGCTGAGCAAGCTCCAGTTTGGATCTGCTGCTTTGAACTTTCTATATTTGAGATGTCTACAAGATATCAAAGTGGAGATGTGAATCTCTCATCTCTCTCTCTCTCTCTCTCTCTCTCTCTCTCTCCCTCTAAGTACCTACCTATCTACCTTTCTATTGGTCAATCTAATGTTTTAATCTGATCTATCATCTATCATATCTATCATCTATCTGCCTATCTATCAAATCTATTGCCCATCTTTTCTCTCTATCATCTATCTATCATCTATTTATGTAACACCTCTATATCTATTTGTGTGTCAATATCTAAATAACATCTATCCTTTCTATCTATCACCTATCTATCTATCTATCTATCTATCTATCTATCTATCTATCTATCATCATCATTATCATCATCATCTCTCTCTATCTAATCTATTATCTCTAGATCTGTGTATCTGTCCATAACCTATCATATAACTGTTCTAGTTTGTAAGTTGCTGGAATGTGATATACCAGAAACAGAACAGCTTTTAAAAAGGGAAATTTATTAAGCTGCAAGTTTACAGTTCTAAGGCTGTGAAAATGTCCACATTAAGGCAAGGGTATTAAAATGTCTGATTTAAACATCCATGGAAAGATACCTTGGTTCAAGAAGGCTGATGATGTCTGGGGCTTCTCCCTTGGCTGGAAAGGCACATGGCAACGTCTGCTAGCTTTCTCTGGGGCATTTCCCTAGGGGCGTTTTCTTTCTTCATCTCCAATGGTCTCTGGCTCTCTGGGCTTTGTTAGTTCTGTTGTTTGTGACTCTCCAAAATGTTTCCTTTTAAAGGAAACTAACCAAGACCCACTTGGAATGGGTGGAGTCACACCTCCATCTAATCAAAGGTCACACCCACAATGGATCTCTGTGGAGATAATCTATTCAAAAAGTTTCCAGTCTACAGTATTGAATTAGGAGTAAAAGAAACAGCTGTTCCTACAAGATTGGATCAGGATTAAAACATGGCTTTTGTGGGGTACATAATACTTGGAAACCAGCACTCTACCTATCTATCTATCTATCTATCTATCTATCTATCTATCTATCTATCTATCTATCTATCTATTTATCTATCTATCTCTCTTTCATTTATCTACCTGCTTATCTATGAACAAATCTGGGCCTCAGACAAGACAAGTGTAGGTTAGAGATAGAAATCTTGAGCCAATATATAGATGGTACTTGAAGCAACTTGTATCAGAGAGTATGGATAGGGAAAAGGAAGAGGATTTAGGATTGAGTGCAGAGAACACCCTGACATGGGGAATTTTGATAAATGAGGAGAAATCAACAAAGGAAACTGAGAAGGAATGACAAGAGAAGTAGGAGAAAAGCTAGGAGAGTAGAGTGAAACTGAATTTTAGCACAGAGGATGTTCAATGAAGAAGGAAGGGCCTTTCATGTCTAATGATGTTTGATAGTCAAATAATGTAAGGACAAATATGTCCCTGATTTGGCAACAAGGGGCCATTGATAACCATGCAAGAACCATTTCAGTAGAGTTGTGGGGATGTAACCCAGACTGATAGTTGCTAAAAGTGAATGGAAGGTGAAAAAGAGGAATCAGAGTATGTGGAAAATTCTTTTGAACAGAACTTTTTGGTGAAGGAAAGCAGAGAAATGGGATAGAAGCTGATACTGGGTTTGGGGGCCAAGAGAGGTTTATTTGTGGCTCATGAAATTCTTTTCATGTTTTGTAAATATGAGGTAATTCACACATTGTGGCATATTTCCAAGGACCAGAGAATCCCTAGAAATAGCTGAAAGTTAGTTGTTAGTTGAGTAACAGTCAAGTATTTTTACTGATACAGGCCATCACATACCTTTCTTTGTCACTTCTGTTTCTGATTAAAAATGTATGTTACTTACCATAATGACCCTGTCAGCAAGTAGTTTGAAATAAGCTTACATATTGTACACAGCTACACATGTTTGGGGACAATCATCGGAAGCAGTAACACATTCATTGTCTGAAGGTGACCTTGGCGAACAAGAAATTTTATAAAAGACTGTAAGGTCAGCTCAGTGACTCTAACTGCAATGAAATGGAATATTTTAGCTACATTAATTCCAACTTGTCTTTCTATTTTGCCTGTTTATGGCGATTGCTGCAGGAACTCTAACATTACCGCTGCATCTCTGCCTTTACAAAGTCATTCTAAAACTGTCTTGTTAAAGCAAGAGTCACATTTGAATAGAAAATCTGCTTCTACCTTGATAATAAACAGAGCTTTGCAGTTCTCAAATATTTTAGCATCAGAGCAATATCAGAGGGCAGGCCTGTGTTTAGAGGCAGTGTGAGCTGTACATTCCAAGACCTTCCTTTCTGAGCAGTCTCTGCCAGGGCCTCTGCCACCACACATACTTCCTGGGCAGCCTCCAGAGCAGAGGTGCCACTGGCACGGTCTGAGCCCTTTTTAGGAGAATAGACTTCCAGGGCATCTGTTGTTCTGATGTCCTGTTGCCTTCACAGATGGGCATGGCAATACAGAATTTTGGGATAAAAATTTTCAAAAGCCTTGGGCTTTTTGAAACTGCATCTGAACTCAGAACTTTTAGTATTAATTTGCCTTTTCCTCTTTAATCATTAGTATCTATATAAATTTTTTGTGGGGGGTAATGCAGGGTGCTAGAATTGAATCCCGAAATAGAATCCCACATGGCAGGCAAGAATTCTACCACTGAGCTACCCTTGCACCACCCCATTAGTATTTTGAAAACTTCTTGGATTAGAAGGAGTTAAAGTAAGGCAATGACTTGCATATTAGAGTGCAGAACTCAAAGAACTATCAAATACAGAGAATCCCCTTGTGGAATGAGTCCTATCCAAGGCTCCGTATGTTTGGCTGGAAGAATCTTCAGACGACACCAAGTCCAGTAAGTTTTAATAGATGAGGCTGTAGCCCTTTATCTTGACTAGGACATCAGGTTCAGGGGCCAACTCAACTCATGTCCAAAAGACAAGAAGGAGTCTCTCCCTGTTCATTCTCTGAAGCATCGTCTCCTTAGTCAGAGGTACTGCTGGTGGTAGAGACTGCTATCTAACCCTAGCTCGGAAGTGTCTATGCATTTCCATTTGGCCTCTTCAAAATCTGTCTGAATTTATCTGTAAGTGGTCCAAGAAAAGAAGGCAAAATTTGCTCAGTACAAATTGCTTGCTCCGGACTGACTGCAGTAAAATCTTGAGTGCAAAATTGTGGCATATGCCTGATTGTTTGTCTCTGAACTCCAAGAAACTGTCAAATAGGGCATTTGAAATGATGGACATCTAATCAACATGTGGCTGCTGGTTTAGAATTCGCTGATTGTTAACACAATGGTGCCTCAGCTGTTTCATAAAGGTCACGCTGCCACATAATTCTTGTGTGCAGAGCTTCATTCACCTAAGGTGAGTGCTTGAGAAAGAACAGTGAAAGATGACAGTTTCCAGGCAGATGCATTTATATGCATATGCTTGATGGGGAGTTGGGAATGAAACATAGAAAGCATCAATACCATTCCTTTTGTTTTTGTCTTGTACTGCCCTAGTTATTCTGTAAGCTAACTTTAGAAGAATAGAAAATGTGAGTGTGATTAAATGATCTAATTTACAAATGATGAACTTTTTCAGCTAAATATTGAATTTAGCATAATGCAAAAATTCTACCATTTTGGAATGTTAGCCATCTTTCATTCTTGTGTTGTGTATGGGGTCGGGTGGGACAGAGTGAGTGAATTGATCAAAACAGAGGGATAACACAATTGTAAACTGAAAGCTCTTCTTGTTCCGTGATGGTCTTTCATATACATATTTTAGAGATAAATATAATTTTGTTTGGTATTATTGTTAATTATAAGTAGCAAGGTGATGTGACCAAAGTAAGGAAGACATTGAATTAGGGTTTTTGCTCTGTTTGTTTGTTGTGTTTTGTTTTTTAGTAGGAAGATGAGACATTAGAATTCCTCATAGCCAATCATTCTCTTTCAACATTACGGTATTGACCCTATTCTTTAAGGTAGTCTGCCTCAACTACACAAGAACCAATTGGCTGATAAAAGTTGTCCAGTAATGCCCAAAAGTCATTTGCAGCCATTACCTTATCATTGTCACTCTTTCTAGACCTGCCTTCTCTGAGTTTATTTCTGAATAACTCAAACTCTTGCTTCCTGTCTCCAGATCTAATGTTGCCTTTAAATCTTCCCTTGGACTTGAAGTATTAGCTTTCTCTCCCAATAGAATCTGGCTCTCACCTCTATTTGGCCAATAGTGGGTTGCCTCTGTAATTCTTGGCTCCTTTGGGTAGGATCACACCCTGATTTGGGTCCTCTAAATACAATCCCTGACTCAGATGTAATCCTGGTCCCTACAGAGGGGGCCCTCAAAAAGATATATACTTTTTAACTGTCACTTCAGCACTTCAATCTAATATATTAAACTCCTTTGCCAAGAGTATGGATATAACTTCAGTGTCTAAGTATTCACTGAAGTTTGATGGTGAACCAAGAAATATTCAAATCGTCCTAAATTCACCAATATAGTCATGCATTTGTGACTTAAGAGAATGACCAAAAGGTAATTGGAAGATTAACTTCAACCCGGTTACTCACATGATAGTCTTGTAGGATCTCTTACTATTTTTTTGTTGTTTTTTTTGATCAGTGAGTTAAAAGCATTTACTGAGAAGAATAGAAAGGACAAGAACCATACTTTTGACCAGCAGTTCTCAAACTATGGTTCTTAAAGGAGGTTTAGGATACCAAAACAATTTTTTATAATAATCCTAAATTTTATTTGCCTTTTTCACTGTCATTCTCTTGAGCATACAGTTCAGTTTTCTAAAGGCTACATGTTGTGTGATGATGACATCTCTCTGATACTTAATGGAACATATGCTGTGTACTCTTGGTTTCAAATGTTTTAATTTGGATTATAAGACTATATGTTGTGTGATGATGACATCTCTCTGATACTTAATGGAACATATGCTGTGTACTCTTGGTTTAAAAAGTTTTAATTTGGATTATAATAAATATATTCATAAATATACATAAAATGCCTTTGAGGGCTCTCAATATTTTTTAGAATATTAAGGCATCCTCAGACTAAAATGTTCGAGAACTTCAGTTCCAGGTTATAGAAATGGATGTCTTGATACTAGCATTGTTATCTACAAGATAAATTATATTCCAATGTTTCCTCTCAAGAGTTTTGATAATTTTTATACCAATGAAAAGCTGTCTAATTGCTTAGAAATGTATCTTCAAATGAAATAATAAGGGACCTTGATTAGATGAAATTAGCTGAACTCAGTGGTGTTTTTTAAAAAACATATATAATTTAAAATAATCAGAGTGCAGCCTCAAATATCAGACTGTTCAACCGCTAAATAGTTTTGTAACTACAGGTATCTTATTTAACTGCTCTGTTCATCAATTTCCTCATCTTTAAAATGGAGATAACTAGAACTATGTCTCATAGGATAGTTAAAAGACAATGAGATAATACATTCAAGGCATTTAGAACACAGTTTGCAATGTGGCAGCACTCAACAAATGTTAACAATTAGCTATGGCCAATATATAATTGACCAAAATTGAATAACAACTTACATTTAGGATGGGGATCAATATATTTTCTGGGGTTAATTATTTTGGAAGTAACAATAAAATCCCAAGGGACAGTTTATTTTTACTTATGTATATTTCCCTTAAACCCTAATTGAGAGAATATTTTCATTCATTAAGTGGTTAGAATGAAACTTGAGACCTTGTAACTGTTCCCCAATTCTTTAATTGGCTTCATTGTGCATGGCAGTGCATAGAGTGAGACAATATTCCAAACAGAAGAGTGGAAATAGTAAACATATGGCAATCTTAGAATATGGACAAAAGAATCTGGCTTGCAACTCTGCTTAGTGGTCAGACTATCTATAGTTTATTCTAACTCTAGAAGAAGGAGTAGAGAGTGAATTGCTTACTATAGACTATGTTCAATTATTTGGAGGGTTTATTTATTTATTTATTTATTTTTATGGGCAGGCACCAGGAATCAAACCCGGGTCTCTGACATGGCAGGTAAGAACTCTGCCTGCTGAGCCACTGTGGCCCACCCTGAAGTTGTTTTTAAAATGAAAATATGTTCCAAATTCTGAATGTTTGCTTTTGTTCCAATTTAAAGTCCTAGGATTAGTAGAAAAACACAGTACAAATGACTTTCTGTTTTTAAGTCAGGTCCAGTTTGCTGAAGATAATGATTTGTGACATGAACCTGAAGATGCTGCTATAATTGACAAAGTCCAAAGTAGCAATCTGATTACAGTACACTCGATTGCAGCTTTCTTTTAAACTAATTCTATCTTGGACTTAGGGAATGATGTCATGGTGTCCCACTGTATACATCTTCCATGTACACAAATAAAAAGTAGTAACCACTGAAATTTTACATGTAATCTTCTGTATGGGTAATTTAGATGAGTTTCATGTTCAGATAATCCATGATTCAACAGAGGAAGGGGATGTTGAAGCTATACAAAGATGATATTGGGTCATATCCCCAGGAATATCTCAATTCTTCCTTCAACTGATTGCTCTTACTTTTTGAAGGTTCTATGGTAAACAGTTCCATAGAGTAAAAAGCAAGTGAAAGAACATGTTGTTTTGCATTGGGCATTACCCTAATCCAGAGGGAGTCTGGCAGCATCCATGAAATACTTCTTTGCTTAGATTATATAGGCCTCAATACCTAGAAGCAAAGTCAGTTCAGATACCTATTTTGCCATATTCCAATGTGAGCCCAAGCTCAAATCTTTGCTCTTACCCAATTTATGCAAGGGATGTCCAATCTAGAGTACACTTACCTGGGGAAAGCACAAGGGAGCTCAAATCTAAGGAAAGAAATTGGCACCCAAAGCTTTGACTGGGAAGAGCTTTGGCTTCCAGTTCAGCCTTTCGCATTTGGTACACCTTTCAGAAGGGCACTGCCTCCATTCAGACAGTTAGATGGGAGAAGAGAGCATCACCAAAGAGAAGGGAGCCATCAGAGACAGAAGCTGCTCTGTGTCCTGCGCTGTTGGTGCACTGGAGGGTAGAAGGGCCATGAGCTCCGTTTTATTGATTTGCACCCACAGCATGGGCTAATACATGTTTTTAACTCAACCTACTACTGTTTCTCTTTGTGGAACAGACTGAAGGTAGGGTGGGTATGGCTAGCTGTGAGTTTCCCTATCGATTAAAACAAATTTAATCAATTTATTAAATAAGTGCTTCCATTATAATGCCTCCAACTAGGGTCATGGAATAATTTCAATGTAATTAGACACAAGAAAGAATTGTGGTGGTTTGAAAATAGTCACATTATCCATTTTTCCCTATATGATACATACTGTGCCCTAGATTTTTACTTTCACTTAAGGATTTAAAAATCTAAGTATCCTCCTTTAATGTGCCAAATATATATTGTTTCTTTTTGTATTAGATCAACATATATATTTCACAGGCACCTCAAACTCAAAGTTTCCAGGACTAATTACTGATGTCTGTCTTCTAAACCTACTACCTATATTTGCTATAATACATTGTTCTCTAAGCCACAAACTTGGGAATCTTAATAGATTTACCCTTCTCTTATTTTCCAAGTTTAGTTGATTACTGCATCTTGCCATTCTACCTCTTGAATATTTGCAATCTCCACCCCTTCCTCTCATTTTTATTTTGAGTGCAAGCATTCATTTTCTTTCATGCAAACATCTCCTCATCATAAATATTGCTTTCTTCACAACCATCTTTGAAAATGCAACCATCCCCTTTGTGAATAGGCTTTTCTACTCACTCTTCATCTACACTTTCCTTCTACTTTCCTGCAAGCCTTCCTTTAAAACAGGCCTCATCCGTGAAGCCTTCCTTGACTTCTTCAAGCTTCTACAATATGTTCTGTGTATCTTCATTATCAGCAGATAAAATGCTTTATTACAATTGTTTTTGTGTTTCAATAGCAGCGACTGCTTTCTCAACAGCCTGTGAACTCACTAAGGGCACGTTATTGCTTTTCAGCTGACAATGTCTAGAATATTGCACAGTGTTTAGCAAAAAAGTTGCCTTAATGAATACTTGGCTAGATGAATATGACTGGGTGAATAAATGTTAAATAAATAAAAGCAAATGCAGACAGCCATGATTCTGCCAAATCTAGCAAACTTTAAAGTAAGCAAACTGCTACCTTTTGTTTTCCTCCAACAGAATATAAGCTATACTTGAATTTACTAGAATATAAATTTGTGTTGAGCAAATTAATTCTATTATATTGCTAACTCCCCGCAGCTAAAATAAAAGGGAAACATTTTTCCGAAACACAGTTGCTTCCTTTAGTGAGTTTGGCTCACCAAAATTTTTGAGCACCGAATACGTGCCAGGTACTGTGCTAGGAGCTGGAAATAAAAAATATGAACAAGCCAAAGTCCCTTGTCCTGAGGAGCTTACATTTCATAGGTGATTACTGATAGTGCCAACATGGTTATCATCACGAGAGACACTTAAGGCTGAAATAAAGAGTTGTCTGGTGGCATGCCAACATCTAGGTTCATCAAATTCCTTATGAACTTTATTGATTAAGCAGTGATTCTCCTTATGGGTGATTTATGTGGTAGACAATTAATCAGCCAAATCAAAGCTTGAGGAGGGAGTTGCATTGCAGCAGCACATGGCCTGTATCTCCTGTCATTTATGAATTCACAACAATTTCTAAAGAACTGAACTTTTGAATACAATAAGGGATTTTTCTGTTAAATATGAAAGATTTGTGTTTCTAGTTCCTGAAAGATAGTCGACAGTGCCCTGTTGATGGACTGGAAGTAAATTCTTTATAAATAATCTAGAAAAATCCATACATATTTTTTCTAGTCTCTGTCTATATCAACCCTATGCTATAATTTCCAGAAAGCATGAATATGGTTATGGTTAGTTTCAAAGCATTTTATCTTAAATATTGTTTCCATAAATCAGGAAAACGGAATGAAACTCTTGGTGAGGAAAATGCTATTAAGAATTGCTAAGAAAGCCCTGTAATTTTTCACAAAAGGACCAGCTTTAAGAGGAAAAATAGTACTTTCCTTTAATACAAAAAAATGACCACTGTAAAGTTCGAATCCCGGTGTGGTTTGCAGCTTGCCTGATGATATGGGTTGTATGAATACCTCCACTGAGCACTTATTATTTTATACTATATTTAGTTATCTACACTGCTGAATTGTAAAATACTTCAGAGAAAGGGACCTGGATCTTCATAGGTGCTCAAAATATTGGTTGAGTGATGGTTTAATTTGGAATTAAATCCATGTTTTCTCAACCCTCTAAGCAAAATAGCATATTTCCAGAATGCCAACAGTCATTTAGGAAGTGCAAACCTCAAACCTGGAAGTTCTCTTTTTTATTCATTCTTCTAGCCCCTTCCTTTACAGGCATACCCAGAATAAAGAGGTTGTAATTCACATTCTCAACTATAAAAGCTGACAGTGATACCAGTTAACATGCATTTAGCCTAACTTGTGAAAGTCCCAAATTGCTGACAGTATTATAGCCTTTACAATGAAAATCAATGAGTTAAATTGGCTAGAACAAATAAGGTGACAAAGGGTAATGATGAGTGGCAGAAAGAGAGCGAAATCTGCAATTTAGGAACCAATAAAGTCATTGCAGTTAACTCAGCACAACAACTTGATGAGAGATATTAGATAGTTAGGTATACGTTTTGAAAGTGGTGGCCAAGAATTTTATTATTTTCTCTTGCAAAGTTAAAAGGAGGGCCTCTTATTGGATATTTTACTTGAATGAAAAATCAGGTTCTCATTCAAATTGGAATTATAGGGAAAGCCATTTGCCAAGAGCGTTTAGGAGAATGAGCTGGGTAATTGGAATGCTTCTGGGAAGATATTTCATTTCCACCAAATTGAGAAACAAATCAATTCCTTATTAGCGGTATACCTTCTGAGAAAGGTGTTCTTGTTGATATTTATGTCAGATGGGTATTAAGGATTTACTCTGATAAATACAAAATTAAATGTGACTTTTCACCATTGAAGTCTTACAGAAAAGAGAAAATTGTGTGATTGTCACCTCTGAGCCAATATTTTAATTAGAAGGTCGTAAAGGAGTGTATGGGTGAGAGGGGGTAAAGGTTGGATGAATAAGCTTCCTCAGGACTTCTACAAGTAGCACCTCCCACCCACCTCCCCACTCTCATGGCAGAGATGCCAAATTGACTCAGACCTGATGGGGCTAAGATCAAGGGGTGAAGTTTCCTAAGGCAAACCATCAATTTTGCAAATCCGTGCTCTCCATCACACATACCACTTCTGGAATTCCAAATCCAAAGTCATGAAGTCATCTAACAAGCCACAGGTAGGTGGTGAGAAAACATACTGATTCTAACTCCAAGATCCACTGAAGGTATTTCAGGCTGCAAAGCACTGAAACAACTCTATGAGCTCACACTGTTACTTTCCACCAAGTGACCACGAGATGAGAATCCAAGGAAACTGCCAATTATGAGGGTGATTGGACACAAATCACAGGACCTGGAAATTAATGAGGGCGGAAGAAGAACACAGACTTAAATTATGGGATGCTTCGAGCAATACATGGAAAAAATAATGGCAGCAAAATGGGACAGTAGGGAAATCCCTGCTCCTGTGGAAAACACTGTCCAGAGGAATCTTGACCGGTGGTAGTGACCCAACCAACCCAGAGACAGATATGGACTTATTAAAGCTAAAAGCTTTTGCCTTAGGGCTCTTCACTTGTAGGAAGTCATTCTGAGCTCCTAGAAATGTGTTTATGTGGTCACGTGCTCTGGAAAATTTGCAAACATTAAGATATTTAAAACTGAAATTGGTTAAGATTCTTTCTCTTTCCATACTTACTTCCCATCCATTTCACTTTCACTTTTATCAGGTGGCTTTAGAATGGCCATGTGTGGTTATGGATCTGACATGAAATTTTAAGAAATAGTTGCATTGTAGTGGGATATATTTATGGAGCTCAGTGTTTGTTTTGTGTATTGTTGAATGACCATCTGTTAGGCATAGAACAATGCTGTTGAGTGAAGGTGAGACCAGAGGGCTGCTTTCCCAGTGACATCATGGGCAGGTGGCCCGTGATGAAGCTGGTTCCTGGTCTAGCTTAGTGCCCTGTTATTACCATCTTGAAATTCTTCATACTTTTTTAACGAGATACCTCAGAAATTTTGTAGCTAGTCTTGACTGCAAACACCCTTTACAAACATGAATAAGTATACACAATGCTTGCTCTAACCAGTCCATACCCTTAAATCTTTGAAGAAAATAACTAGCTCTACAATATGTGAGGGTGTTGACGGAGTAACTATTTTCCAACAATTATAAGCATGCTTTTAAAGATTTTCATGTAGGTAGAGTTCTTTAAATACATAGGCCAATTTGGCCTTTTCTTTAAATATTCCCACTGCAATGATTTGTTCATCGTAAAGTTGCTACAGCCTTGAAACATGAGTAGGCCAACATCTGAAGGGCTCCAAAATACATTTTCAAAGATTTGTAAGGAAATTTGAATGTTCATGAGATGCCAAGAGTTATTAAAGGCCAAATAAACCATTTGAACTGAAAATCTGAAAGACTCTTTGAAAAGTTTCAAAAATATAGTAGAAGTCCTGTTTTTGAGGTATGATGATCATTAAAAATTTTTTTTGCTAAATAAATGAGAGAAAATCCAGATAGTGATAAAATAAATAGGAATTATTCTGGCATCCAAAAGTTTTTAAATTTCTAGATCATACTAAAAGCAATTTCACATAGATTCATAAGTAAGCTTCTAATTTAAAAATGATTATTAAATGTCATTAATATGTATATAAAAAATTAGTTACTGCACAAGAAAATTTGAAATTTTAGTGTTTTTATATGTATATAAGAAACTTGATAGAGGTCTTTCCAAATTTAAAAATGTTTTCAAGACATTCTCAAAACTTACATGGGATTACTAGTGAAGAAGAAAGAACCTTTTTATATATACTGTTAAAATCTTTTGTTAAGCATTCTAGAGAGAAGTGTGAACCATCTGTTTTCCCACATATAGAAAATATGACAAAATAGTGTATGGTCATATAAAGAGACTACTGAGAGATGTGTAGCTTAAAATGTAGGTAAAAATATTACAAAAGTATGTCAGCATTTAATTACAACATTATGCTATTTTCTCCTGGTTTTGGTGATAATGTATGGTGGCTAGTTACTCAAAATTTGTACTTGTTTTTATTTATTTTCTCATTCTAAGTAAATATAGTTGATCCTCAGTATTTGTAGTAGTTATATTCTATAACGTTTCTATGCACTCTGAATCAATGAATACTGAACCATTACTCCTGGGGAAAATACAAGGTTAATTTCCTGTGGACCTCTGGTAACAATATTTTCATCAACCTCTGAATATATAACTTTGTTTTAAGTGTGTTTCTTTTTAAAGGCATTTTAATTAATAGACGGTGCTCCTTCATTAATACCGTATTCATGGTCAACAGCACTATAATTCATGCCTGTACAAAGCTTATCTTTCATATGTTTTGTTTGTAAGACACATCACAGTTTCCTCGTGCTTAGGAACACTAGACAGTAATGTAAATTAGTATTTCATTGGCTTATTTCTTTTCTTTGTTCTTATTAAAGGAACATAAAAGCTAGAATAAATAACATACTTGAAAGCCCTGTCAATGTATATATGCCACACAATGTTTAAGAGAAAAATGGTCAGACTCTTAAATGAAGTTGTCCAATGGGAGGAAGCATTAGACCTGTGAAGACTGGAATCATTGTGCTTGTTCATTCATTAATTCAGTAACTGTTTTGTGATTGTCAAGTATGTTCCAGCTCTGCCCACAGAGACTGACCATGAAGAACAGATAAGTAATAGAGTAGTAGTTTTTAAGATATACAGTGAACTTTTTCTCCCAGAAGCTGGCCTTCCTTTACATTCTTTAGTGGTATTTTTTGAGGAGCAGAAGTTTTAGTATTGATAACATCTAGTTTATCAATTTTGTCTTTTATGGTTTGTGCTTTTTGTATTCTATCCAAAAGTCTTTGCTTACTCAAGGTTACAAATATTTTTTCCCGTTATCTTTTAGAAATTTTACAGTTCTGGGTTTTAGATTTATGTCTATGATCCAATCAAAGTTCATTTTTGGGCCTGGTGTAAGTGTAAAAATGCAGTGTTCTGTGTGCATGTTAAATTATTCTACAACTTTTGTTCAAAAGATTATCCATTCTCCATTTCATTACTTTGGCCAGTTGGTTGAAAATGTATTCAACCATATGTGTATGGATCTATTTTGAGACTCAGTTCTGTTGCTCTCTATGCATATCTTTATGCCCAAACGACATTGTTTTGACTACTGAAGGTCAATATTTTAATTAGTAGGTGTTTACCCAACAGAGATGATAACCTATGACCCCACAAAGGTTTGTGTATGAATGGTCATAGTAATTTTTATTATAATGGCCCCAAAATGGAAATGAGTCAAATAGCCAACAATTATGAAATGGGTAAACAAATTGAGGTACATCCATGCAATGGAAAAATATTTGGCAATTAAAAAGAATAAACCATTGATATATACAACAATATGGATAAAGCTCAAAACACTATTTTGAGCTGAAGAAGCCAGACAGAAGAGCATATGCATACTCTGTGGTTCTATTTTTTATGGAATTAAAAAAGACAAATGTAATATATAGTGAAACAAAGCATATCAGTGGTTGCTCTGGGCTGGTGCAACCAGCCAGAATGGGAAAGGGCTTGGAACTTTTGAAGGGGATAAAAAATATTCCATATCTTGATAGTTTTTTTGGTCACACAGGTATGTGCTCATTTGTCAAACTGAAGGGATTATATACTTAATATGGATGCTTTAATTATATGTAAATTCCACTGCATTAAACCCAATTTAAAATGAGAAAGAATGAAGAGAGGTAAACAAAAGTAAATAAGGATGCCTAAATTTATCTTTTAAAATTGAACTTATCAAAAAAAATTATGTTCTCACTCACTCTAAACACTGCTGATGTATGGTATACCCCATCTGAGTACAGAGCACCATTACATATTGTCACCCAAGCATTTAGAAAAAGATATTGGCCTACAAAGAAAAGGGCAGGAAATATAAAATAATATTAACATCAAAGAAAGTATCAGATACATGTTACCTGTGAATGAAAGTTTAAGCTCAGTGTTATGAACTAACACCTAAAGGGGTGGAATAAGTGTGAATGTGCTTTTGCTTCCTGGCTCTTCAAGTTACTAATTGTGTCATCACAGATCTCAGATATGTTCAAAAGACAGTTGTAGATGCAGAACCAAAAGAAAGGTCATCAGAAAATAATTTGCTGAGATTTCATGAATGCCAAAAACAAATTATTTTATGTAGCATGTCATAGTTACATACACAAAGACTTTTACATTCATTATTTCAGGTAAAGGATTAGATTGTAGAATTATAGGCTCTGGCCCTTTTTCACTCAAGAGGGACTATATTTTCATAAGGAAGGAATTTTCAAGGAATCGGGGAGAATGGAAATAATATATTGGACTTTTCCTAAATCATCCATCATAGTGTTGGGTTAGAAAATGGAAACCACAATCAATTCCACATACTCGACCAGTTATAAATTATTATGCTGTACAGAGAAAAGATATTCTTCAGACCAGTAGTCAAAAGGACTACATCATTTCTTAATAATTAGACTAAAATTATGTCATTCTAATCCCTTTAAAGCAGTCTGTGATCAATTTACATGTTGCTTTGGACACTCTTTCCCCCAACCAATTTTCCTTATTATAATGAATACTGCATTCAGCTGCTAAAGAGTTGATTTCTCGGCCTCATTGCCAACATCAAGTTCACCAGCAAGTCTTATCTATTTGCCTTGGAAGACATCGCTCATACCTGCCCATTGTCCTCATCCCCACTGCCACCAGGCAATCTGGGCCACCGTCACCACTCACCAGGACCTCTGTGGTCTCCTTGTTGGCGTCCGCTCTTGCTCCCCTATAATCTATTCTCCATGTGTTAAGGAGACCTCAGAAATGTGAGTAACTTACGTCACCTCTCTTCTTAAAATTCTCAGATGATTTCTCCTTGATCTTATAATGAAATGTAAATGTGCTATCTTATCCCTGGCCTGCTTTTATGTTTTCATCTCACTCTACTCCCAGTCCCTCCCCACTCCGATCTAGCCCTGCTACCTCTTTTCCCTATTCCTAGAAAATGCTAAACTCTTTCCAGTTAAGTACCTTTCCACTTGCTCTCCCTTCTGCTTTTTCTCACTAATTCTCTTTTCCGTCCTCACACCTGCCACCGGACTCCTAATTGTTAGCATCTCATCTTAGTTTAAATGCATCTCTATAGCTAGGCTACATCTAAAATACTTATTTAAAATAGGTCCATGATTATCTTCTATCATAGTACCTCATTTATTCTGCATGACACTTACCAAAATATGTATTTTAAGATGTATTTATGTATATTTTCCTTTGTTCATTCATTCAACAGATATTTATTGAACACCTATAACATGCCTGACACTACTCTAGGTGCTGTTCTAACAGTAAACAAAACAGATAAAATTCCTTATAAAGCTTTAGTTCTAATGAGAGAGAAGGATGATAAACAATAAAATTAGTGAGTATAATAACATTGTAATTTGTTAAAACATCTATTGAACCTTTTAAAATAAGGAAAAGATGGTCAGGATAAAGAGAATTGGGAGTTGCAAGTGATAGTTGACAACAGAATTGAAGGAGGGGGATTTCCAGGTGGAAGAAGTAGTGAGTGCAAAGATGTCCATATAGGAGAATGTCTAGAGGGGCTGAGGAGGAGCAGAGAAGTCAAGGAGGCTGGAGCAAAGTGAGTAATGAGGAGAGTTAGGCTGCTTGTGAGATCACATAATCCTTTCAAGGTTTTGGTAGGACCTTGGCTTTTACTTTGAGGTAAATGGGGAACCATAGAAGGATGTTGAAAAGAGAGAAGAATGATCTGAATTATACTGTAAAAGGACCGCTTTGTTGATTTGTTGAGAAAAGATCATAGGGTTTCCAGTTATAAGGATGTTGGAATAATTAAGATTTGATTTGATGGGAATTTGGAACAGGGGTTCAGCAATAGAAGTATTAAGAATTTGTAAGAGCTGGATACATTTTCCATGTGTAGGATTTTTTCCATGTGCAACAGGATTTTCAAATGGGATGGAGGAGGATATGAGTAAAAAAGAGAGAAGTAAAAAATGGCTCTGTTGTTTTTGTCCTGAGAAAAGTTTTTTGGCCATCAACAAAATGAGGAAGTTGGTTTCAAGGGGTGGTCTTGAAGCGATGATCAGGTGTTCAGCTTGGGATATAGTGAGTTTGTGATGGCCTTCGATCATCTAGGGGGAGCTGTCAAATAGGCAGTTGGACATACGAGTCTGGAATTCAGAAAGTGATCTGAGCTGAAGATTAGAATTTTAGAGTCATTGGCATATAAGTGGCATTTGAAGCGATGAGACTTAGTGAACTCTCCAAGAGAGTGAGAGTACCTGGAAGAAAGAAAAGGAAGGAAGAGTGAGCCCTGGGGTGTTCTAATAGTAACAAGCTGAAGAGAAGAGATGGAACCAGCAAAGGAGTCAGAAAAAAAGAGAGACTACTGAGATGAGAGGAAAATTTAAAGCTGAAAATCAAGTGAAGAATCTGTACTATGGAGGAAGAAGAGGTCAATTATGTCCAATATATCTGTTTTAATACCTTATTCCTCATTACAGGAGGTAAAGGGTCTTGTCTGACTTCAGCACAGTACTTGGCACATATGAAGTGCTCAGTAAATATTTGTAAATAAATTCAATGATGATCAAACAAAAATCAATCGCAGAACAATAGGTAAAGTGCTTGTAGCTGAAAGCAAATGCTACAAGTCTGAAAGAAAGCAGGAAGTATATACCTAAGAGAAAACTGAAGATTTGGGAGACAAGAATAGGGAAGTCGAAAAATTTAGCAAAATCAGGATGTTCCTTAGCTAATTAGCTGAAGGCACACTGAAGCATAAGAAACAGTAGCTAGGGACCAAAAAGTAATTTTTGACAGAAAAGCAATAGAAGATTAAATAGGATTTTCCACATCTTGGTTTCAAAAGAATAACTTTAATTATCAAAACACTGCTTTGTATTTCTTTTCTATTGTTTTATGACAGTGTGTTGACAGAGCATATTTGCAACTCATTGTAATTATGATTATCATATTTCCAAAAGTTTGATAAAATATAATGGGAATTTTTGAAGAACACTAAAAAATATCTGAGAATAAATATGATTCTATACAGATGTGTTTAATGTCAAAATTTTATCATTTTCCAAAGACGCATATATCCAAGATTATAGGACTGTGTTGGAAAAATGTCTTCCATTAGAATACACAAATAGTTACCAACTATTCAAGGAAAAAATAAGGCATTATGTTGTCAATTCAAGCAATACTAGTTATTATTTCAAAGTATCATCTGAGCAAAATGAACATTTGGAATTTTTAATTAGCTTTTCTATAAATTTATTTGAAGCCAGTGAGAGGTTGAGGATTCTGATTTTCAAAAGGATGTACCCAATCTGACATTTCTAAGACCATGAGAAAAGAGAGACGTAAGTTAGAAAATACCTACCAGAGTCATGTCATCCTCCCTCAGCGATACTTTTCTGATATTGTTTACTTCTTTGATTGATTGATTAGTTTTTATATTTTGAACACTTACCATGAGCTCAGTACCATC
The DNA here is from genome assembly GCF_023851605.1 of Tamandua tetradactyla. NCBI lineage: Eukaryota > Metazoa > Chordata > Mammalia > Pilosa > Myrmecophagidae > Tamandua > Tamandua tetradactyla. Next base: position 64,487,051 of record NC_135344.1, read on the forward strand.
ATAAGTCTTCAGGCTGGAAAGATTTATAGTACCCAGTTCCTTTCCTTCAAGAGTTTGAAGTCTTAGGAGAAATAGATTTATAAAGCCCTACTTACAAGCAGGGGGCTGAGTGTGATGATAAAGCTAATGAGATATAAGCATCTATAGTATAGATGAATGATTATTATTGAACCAGCTATCTAAACAAAACCATCTACCATATATCTCTTTACCATAACATTACCTACATAGCATCCAGAATTCAGTCCTTGTCCCTCTTCTTTCTCCTTCACATTCACTCCTTTTCATGGATTCAAATAAGTACATACATTGGCAATTCCAAAAATGTTTCCAGTGCAGGCTTCTTTCCTAAACCTTAGATGTGTATTCAGTTGACCACTCCATGTCCCAATCAGATGTCTAACTGCTTTTTGCAAACTACCATGTTTCCTGATCCTTATCAACAACTGTCCACCCATTTGTCTCGATGCAAAGCTGAGGGAAATGGCAAAAGTCCCTAAATGATTGAGATGCCTCTTGAGGGAAGTAGTGTTGTATGAAGCCAGATCTTTAATGCAATTTAGCTTGTGTTGCCCTGGGAAGAGACTAGAACCAGAATCAAAGTCCTATGGAAATAATACTTTGTGATGATAAGATCCTAAGTAGGAAGATATTAGTAGAGGAAAAGCAGCAACAAATGCAATAGATTTGGGGGGAAAAAAAAGGAAAAAGAACTGATAGGACTTAAAGTCTGATTAATTTATGATGAAGTAGTTAATCTGGAAAAAAGCAGGTCAATTTTGTATGATTTTAAAATCTTCCAGGGTGAAGGAAGGATTTGTGGTATTTTGAGGGTAAGATACAAAATTTCATTTTAGACAAGATGGATTTGAGGTGATGCTGGAACTTCCAAGAAAACCCAGTATTTAGAGGAGCTGTGGATAAGAATTGAGGATCCTTCTACAGATCGTAGTCATCCCCATAAGGAAGAGTGATGAATCCAAGGAAGTGAGTGAGGTCTCCCTGGAAGAGACTGTGGAGCAAGAAAAGCAGACAGTCAAAATGCAACTTTGGGAGCTGCTCAACATTACAGGGAAAGTGTTGTCACTGAACTGAACAGAAATGGAAGAACCAGAGGTGGGAGAGAGGAACAGAGTGACAGAAACTGATTAAGGAGAATGACAACCAAAAGATATTGAATTTATAAAATAGCAGTTAGAAAAGAGAGTTCTGGTACTATGATTTCAGTAGAGTCAAATGTAAAGAAATGGAGGCCAAGGGCCCAGAAAATATGTGCAAGAATTTTAGCATAGATAGGGCTGAAAATTATAAGGGGAAGGGATCTTTTTCTATCGCCCTCCCAAGGACTCTGTGCGTTTGTATAAAAGAAAAAGAGCTCATGGAAGGTAAGAGATTGATGTTTGTAAAGCAAAAGTTCCCTTGATTAAACAAGCAAAATAGCCACTTCAGAAAGAAGACAATTCCTTAGGCAGCCCACTTTTTCCTTCCCATTTTGTCAGCCTCAGTTTTGCAGGGAGATGGAAAGTAGTGGAGACAAACTAGTCCTAGTTTCATTCTTCTCGTCTCCTTCAGAGGGAGCTCTGTGCACGCAGGAACTCTAAGCAGATTGTCCAGTGGTAATGGAAAGCCGATCCTGAGTGGGATAAACATTATTCATGCTGTAAATCAAGAAAATTAAAAGGCTTAGAAGATACTGTTAAAAGAATAGACTACCTGGACCTGTGCTTCACTGAGCTTGCCTGAAAATGAATGTCTGCTGGCACAAAGTTCTATTATTGCAGGGAAAATGATTTGTTCTAACACAGTTTCATCAGAAGACATCAATGTATTCCATAAACACTCAGAAAGCTCTCCATGGACTTTCAGTACAAGTTCAGAAACTTTAGCCATGAACAATATGGTTATTTTTCTATCTACCATAATTCTTTCCTAAATATTCTGAAGTAAACAGTGAGTGTTTGATCTGCTCAGTTGGTATGGAGACGAAACATATTAATACCATTTCTGTTACATATTGGCGTCTTACTTGCCACTTGTATTTCTTCACTTATCAAATGCAGGTAATAATAATATCAACAGCACACCAAGTAGCGTGTTGGACACATTGGAAACCCAATGCAGATGTTTGCTGATATCCTTTCATTCTGTTCTCTAAAGGAAGGATTTTATGATTTTAAAATCTGAATATATGGAATGTGCTCTACTTTAACTCAGACTGAAAATTTATGGCCAAAACATGCCCATAAAATTGTGGTTTGATGCTTCTGTTTGTTCAGACACATACCTATAATGGATAATATATAAAATATGAAAACTGAAATGATATGTAGCTGGAACTCAAAAACAAGATAGACACTCTACAGACTGGAATTTTACTGAAACATAGTGAAAAGAGCAGGACTGAAGTCATGATAATTCCGAGCTCCAGGTTTGTAATTTTCCAGGGGGAGCCAGAACGAGACTATTTGTGGGTGAAGAAGAATGGAGATGCTTCACACAAGTTCAAAGCTGGGCTCATAACTTCAGCCAGGGTGAGGGCGGGATAAGGCTGCAAAGGAGAGTGAAAAGCAAAAATGTTCTGGCCACTGTTTGGGACCCAGCTTTAAGTAAGTTGTATACCTAAGGAGGGAGGAAGATACAGGGTCAGTCCTGTAAACAGGAAATGCTTCAAGCTGTCTGCTGATTTCCAAAATGACTCAGGAAGAAACGTACAATTCCATGAAAAAGTCAGATTCTGGAGTTGGTGGAAGGTCTGGGGGAAGGCACACTCAGAACTGCTGGGCCTATTCCTGTGGCAGTTTGATGGGGAGAAAGGAAAAGAGGCATAACCAAAATTGAAAGCTCTTCCTTCAGAACGAGGCTGTGTGGGTCAGGTTCTGGTGTCAACTTGGCCCATTTGTCTTGTCAGGCAAGCACTGGCCTGACCATCCCTGCAAGGATAGTTCATGGCTGGTTGATAAAACAGAAGGCTGGTGTATTAAATCATCAGTCAGTTGATTGCATCTGTGGCTGATTACATCTGTGATCAACTAGAGCATGTTCCCACAGCGAGATAATCCAATCATTTGAAGGTTTTTAAGGGAAAAGAGAGACTTTTTCGCTGTTTCTTCAGTCAGTGAGACCTATGGATATTGAACTCTCCCATCCCCATGGTTGTGTGAGGTACCTTTATCAATCTTCTATTTGCATATCTCTTCTGCTGGTACTATTTGCCTAGAGAACCCTGACTAACACAGAGGCTATAAACTAAAATCCCCTCAAATGTAAATAAATCTAAAGAGCAGAAAGACAATGAATAAATCAACAGTCAGACTAATTTCACACAAATAATAATGAAAAGTTTGAAAAAAGATTTTAAAGTAAGTCAGCCCAAGACACACAAAGAGACAATGAAAGGAAAGCTCCCATGATAAATTATCAAGAAGGAGAATGGTGACAATGTTGATCTCAATTCCTTTTCACCTCCTTCTAAAGACATGCAGGTTACAAAGAGAGCCTTAAAATACATCCACATCTTGTACCAACAACATTCTCAAGTGACAGAGAAGAGTACAATCTCCAATTTACCAGTAGGTAGAAAATAAATGCAGAATTCTGATGAGTGTGCATGGAAGAGGGGCAGGGTTGGTGCATGAGTGATAGAGAAATGCCAGGGGGTGGGCTCAGCACTCTAGGTGGAAACTCCTGAGAATAGGCTGAGTCCTCCTCACTAGAACAAAGGGAATGAATGAAAGGGACTTGTGCTCTTTATGGGACCAGCAGTCTTGGGAAGTCCTTGCTTCAGAAAGAAAAAAGAGAGGAAGGGACAGAGGGATAACAGGATCACTTGGCAGAATCAGCTGCCGGTGGAAGAACAAGCTGCAAATGCTAAAGGCCTTAGTGAAATGAAATGGGGATCAAAAAATCAGCGTGGAGTGGACAAAATTACAGATAGCACAAGGCAGGGAGCAAGAGACAAAACTTCCTGAAAGCTGAAACAAATTCAGCTGTAAAAATGAGTGAACTAGAGCTACATTTATCAATGTGGAAAAACAGAATTTAAAAAATCCCATAATGCTGAGTACAAGAACAAGCTATCAAAGAATATATACAGTATATTATAATGTATATAAGTTTTGTAAAAGATCTAGAATGCTAGCTTTTTGCTCCATAAATATCCACAGTCTAATAATCTGATCAGCACCATATTCAGAAGAGTGGAAGGAAGAAGAGAGGGAAATAGAATTAATAAAGAAAAATTATACTTGTATGTGGAGGAAAACTAGAACAGCATTCCAATATGAATAAGTAATTAAACAAACATTTGGAGCTGTAAAATAACACAAGAGAACAGAAATATAAAACCTAAGGAAGGAGATAGAAAATGAGCAGGAACTGACAAAATTCAGGAAGAAAATGGAAGAAAAAGACAAAATCATCTAAGAAATGAAGATTATGTTAGACAATGCACAAGGGAGAGTGGTTACCACCAAAAGTATATTAAGTGCTATTGAGGATATAAATAAGAGAAGCGAAAAATTGAAAAATAAAGCAATTATATATACTCATTAAGGAAGACATACAAATCACACATGCTTGACATTCACATACATTGGGTGAAAATAAAAATATGACATAAGATTAGCCATGTGATGAAAAAAATAGTAGTAGTAATTTCAAGATCAGACAACACAGAAGTAAGGGCAAAACTTGTTGAAATGCATAAGAAAGGATAACAATATTATAAAGAACAATCTACCATGATGATTTAATAATTATCAATTTGTATAATTCGAACAAGGTGATCTGGAACTGTAGGAAGCAAAATTTTTCGTAAATTGATTTTTAATCTGTTTTTATTTGAAAATGAGAGCTCAAATAGATTGAAATTTAGAAAATTTGCATCTATGTATATATGCATACAGATAGATGTATAAGCAACATACTTGAGTTAATAAGCCTATTTAAAAATCTGCATCTGTGAAATACAGCCTATTTGTGGTTTCTAAGTAGAGGATGACCTTGCCCATATAACTGTACGAAACCTTCCACAGCAAGCCTCAACAGACACATTTTAAAAAATAAATATCCTACCAACTGAAATCTCTGACAATAATGCAATTAAGTTAGAAATCAACAAAAGATTTAAAAACATATTTAGACAGTTAAAATGCACTTTCAAGTAATTCATGAGTAAAGAGCAAAACCACAATGGATATTACTGATATTTAGTTAGGGCTGAATGGCAACAAAATATACTATATCTGAGAATACTATATCTGTTATGCAACCTCTGCATTATTAATAATTGAATTTAAAGCAAATGTTCATGTATTCAAGGATGGTTGTGGTGGATATGGAACTTGATACCCATTTAAACCTTCTAGTGTGCCCTCTGGATTCACGAAACCTAGAAAGTTAACACCAAGAAATCTAAGATTATGGTTATGAATTAGGTTCAGCTGAATTAGTCATGTTTGTATGGGATGGAGAAGTCGGACTTGAGTAAAGCCACATTTTACTGCCCCATTATTTGTGAAGGTGTATATCACGGTAACCACTTTAGGACATTTGACAGTATCTAGTAAAACTGAATATGCACTCCTGTTTATATGGTCTAGAACAGTGAGTCTCAAAATTTTGGTATCAAAATTGCCTTATCGGGAGAAGATGGCGGCTTAGTAAGACGTGCGGGTCTTAGTTCCTCCTCCAGAAAAGCAACTAAAGAAACAGAAACAATACGAAACAGCTCCCGGAGTCACTACAGAGACCAAAAAGACAGCGTACCCCATTCTGGAACAGCTGAACGGGCAGGGAGAATCTGCTGCGGTGAGATACCCGAGGGGCGCGCGTTTTCCCAGCCGGGGCGGCTGGCGACTGGGGTCCCCTCCACGTACGTGGCTCCCCGGTCTGACTGGGAACATTGGATACCGGGGCCCTCCCGTCACGCTTGGCGTTTCGGGCCAGCTGGGCAATTAGGACCGGCACTCTCCCAAGCCGAGGCGGCCAGCGACCCCCGCCTCCACGCGCGGTTTCCCGGGCGACTGCCGTGCAGACAGACAAGCGCCACGAGCGCCACCTACTGGGCAGGAAAAGAAAAACAGAGCCCAGAGATTTCACAGAAAAAGCTTTCAACCAGCTGGGTCCCACACCCAGGGAAATCTGATCAAATGCCCAGACACCAGCAGAAAATAATGGATGACGCTCGGAAAATTGAAGATATGGCCCAGTCAAAGGAACAAACCGATAGTTCAAATGAGATACAGGAGCTGAGACAACTAATGCTGAATATACGAACAGAAATGAAAAAAGTCTTCAAAAACCAAATCAATAAATTGAGGGAGGACATGAAGAAGACATGGGCTGAACAAAAAGAAGAAATAGAAAATCTGAAAAAACAAATCACAGAACTTATGGGAGTGAAGGACAAAGAAGAAAAAATGGAAAAAACAATGGATACCTACAATGGTAGATCTAAAGAGACAGAAGCTACAATTAGTGAACTGGAGGATGGAACATCTGAATTCCAAAAAGAAACAGAAACTATAGGGAAAAGAATGGAAAAACTTGAGCAGGGGATCAGGGAACTGAATGACAATATGAAGCACACAAATATACGTGTTGTGGGTGTCCCAGAAGGAGAAGAGAAGGGAAAAGGAGGAGAAAAACTAATGGAAGAAATTATCACTGAAAATTTCCCAACTCTTATGAAAGACCTAAATTTGCAGATCCAAGAAGTGCAGCGCACCCCAAAGAGAATAGATCCAAATAGGCATTCTCCAAGACACTTACTAGTTAGAATGTCAGAGGTCAAAGAGAAAGAGAGGATCTTGAAAGCAGCAAGAGAAAAACAATCTGTCACATACAAGGGAAACCCAATAAGACTATGTGTAGATTTCTCAGCAGAAACCATGGAAGCTAGAAGACAGTGGGATGATATATTTAAATTACTAAATGAGAAAAACTGCCAACCAAGACTCCTATATCCAGCAAAATTGTCCTTCAAAAATGAAGGAGAAATTAAAACATTTATAGACAAAAAGTCACTGAGAGAATTTGTGACCAAGAGACCAGCTCTGCAAGAAATACTAAAGGGAGCACTAGAGTCAGATATGAAAAGACAGAAGAGAGAGGTACGGAGTAAAGTGTAGAAAGAAGGAAAATCAGATATGATATATATAATACAAAAGCCAAAATGGTAGAGGAAAATATTATCCAAACAGTAATAATACTAAAAGTTAATGGACTGAATTTCCCAATCAAAAGGCATAGAATGGCAGAATGGATTACGACCCAGCAATACCACTGCTAGGTATCTACTCAAGGGACTTAAGGGCAAAGACACAGACGGACATTTGCACACCAGTGTTTATAGCAGCATTATCTACAATTGCAAAGAGATGGAAACAGCTAAAATGTTCATCAACAGACGAGTGGCTAAACAAACTGTGGCGTATACCTACGATGGAATACTATGCAGCTTTAAGACAGACTAAACTTATGAAGCATGTAATAACATGGATGGACCTAGAGAACATTATGCTGAGTGAGTCTAGCCCAAAACTAAAGGACAAATACTGTAAGGTCCCACTGATGTGAACCGACATTCGAGAATCAGCTTGGAATATATCATTGGTAACAGAGACCAGCAGGAGTTAGAAACAGGGTAAGATAATGGGTAATTGGAGCTGAAGGGATACAGACTGTGCAACAGGACTAGATACAAAAACTCAAAAATGGACAGCACAATAATACCTAAGTGTAATGTAACTAGGTTGGAACACTGAATGAAGCTGCACCTGAAATATGTTTTTTTGTTTGTTTGTTTGTGTGTTTGCATCTTTTGTTTTTGTTTTTTTTCTTTTTCCTTTATATATATATATATTATTATTAGTATTATTATTTTAATTCTCTTCTCTATATTAATATTCTATATCTTTTTCTGCTGTTTTGCTAGTTCTTTTCCTAAATCGATGCAAATGTACTAAGAAATGATGATCATACATCTATGTGATGATACTAAGAATTACTGAGTGCATTTGTAGAATGGAATGATTTCTAAATGTTGTGTTAATTTCTTTTCTTTTTTTTGATTAATAAAAAAATTTAAAAAAAAATTGCCTTATCATCTTAAAAACTAATGAGGATACCAGGGATCTTTTAAAATGTAAGTTCTATCTATTGATATTTACTATATCAGAAATAAATGCTGTGAAACCTTTAAAACATAAGAATGCACAAGTATACATTCTTTTAGCTATCAGAGTGATGAGAGTGGAAAACTTCGCTCTAAACTCAGCAGAGAGTGAAAATGCACAAGGTTTTGGGACCCCAAGATGTCCCATGCTGTTGTTCTATAGCTTTTGTTGTTGAGAAAATTTTTCGCCTAAGTACAATATTCAAAAATGTTCATTTCAACATATTTTTGTAATACCAAAACTTGCAAATCAATAGGAGACAAGATAAGTGAATTACTGTATAGTAATATAAAAGACTAATATTCAACTGTAAAAATGAGTAAACTAGAGCTACATCTATCAATGTGGAAAAATAGAATTAAAAAACCCCATAATCCTGAGTACAAGTACAAGCTATCAAAGAATGTATACAGTACATTATAATTTATATGAATTTGGTAAAAGATCTAGATTGTTAGCTTTTGGTTCCATAAAATATCTACAGTCTAATCATCTGATAAACACCATATTCAGAATAGTGGAAGAAAGGAGAGAAGGAGATAGACTCAATAAAGGGTAGGCAGGACACTTTAGCCATCTCTTTAAGTAAGTGACAAACTCACAAAAATCTGAGGGTAATGTGGCAAAATGATAAAGCTGAATGGTGGATACACAATTGTTATTAAATTATTCTCTAGGTTTTTAACATTTTATAATGTGAGATGTTAAAAACAGATACTTGAATACCAGAACTTATGCCATCTAAATGGGCTTGTTGCTTTTAGCAAAACAATATCATGGCTTATCTTAAATTTTACCAAAACCAGATTTCCTCTGACTGCACCTAAAAAGAACACTAATTACCATAATAAGTATATACAATAAAATATGCATGGCCTGTCCTGTCCTGTCCTAAATTGCAGCTTAAACCAGAAAGCATCTATATAGAAATATTTTAGGGCCAACAAGCAACAAGCTAGAATAAAGTGCAAGCAATTTATTATATGCAGATGCAGAGTCTGGGAGTTTATATTCTTTGTCAGTGCACTGAGTATTTCCAAACTTCGAAACTATCTTTAAAGCAACATCATATTTTAAAAATCAGGAGACCTGGGTTCAATTCTCCGCCCCTGCACCTCCAAAAAAAAAAAAACAACCACATTGAGATTAATTTACATGAAAAAGAATGCATAGTGTTTAAGTTTACAAAGTAATATGTTTTGATATATTAACCCATACATTCACCCATACAAATACAGCACCAATAAGATATAAAAGATTGGCATTATCATGCAGAGAATTTCCACTAACTTCTCAATGTCAATCAACTCAACCAACTATTGATGTTGATTTTTTTTTTTTTTTTTGGCGCATGGGCAGGCACCGGGAATTGAACCTGGGTCTCTGGCATGGCAGGTGAGAACTCTGCCTGCTGAGCCACCATGGCCTACCCTACTGATGTAATTTTATTACCACAGTTTAAATGTGTCTTCTCTAGAACTTCATGTAAATGTAATCATACTGCATAAATTCTTTTGGTGTCTAGTTTCAATTTTTATTTTCTATTTTAGTGTTTCCTCCTTTTAATTGCTGCATTCCAATGAAAGTATGCCACAATTTCTTTATCTTTTTATCTCAATGGACATCTGAGATATTTCGAGTTTGGGGTTATTATGAATAAAAGAGCTAAAAATAAGTATATGTAAGTTTTTATGAACGTATTTTTATTTCTCTTGTATAATTAGTCAAGTATTCGATTGTTGGATTATGGGGTAGGTGTGCATTTAAGTTTAAGTTCATAAGAAAATGCTGACTTTTTTTTCTAGAGTGGTTCTACCATTTTACATTCCATCCAGCAATTTAAGAGAGCACTATCTGCTCCACATTCTTGGCTTATGCTTGATACTGTCAGTTTACCTAATTCAAGATTTTCTAGAGGATGTGAAGTGATATGTCACTGAGGTTTTAATTTGCATTTTCTTGTCTATTGACATAAGAAAAAGCAGTTGCTTAGCCACTTTTCACGTTCTAATTAGTCATTTGTATATCTTTTTTATGAAATATCTGTTAAAGATATTTGTATATTTTAATTAACTGCTAGACTCCATAAATTACAGCATGAATCCTTAATTTATCAAAATGTACTTCATATAGTATAGTACTTCACAAATAATGTAACAACTCTAAAATAATATAAACCATTAATACACTGTCTAAAAAGGGAAGTTGTAAAGAAAATAAATAGATTTAAGTGAATGAACAAGAAAATGCAAGGCATAAATAGCTAAAGCAGTTTCCAAGAGGGAAATTTATAGCAATAAATACCTATGTCCTAAAAAAGGAAAAAAATCTCAAGTCAATAATCTGTCTAAGATCCCTACTCAAGAACATAAGGAAAAAAGAGTAAAATAAACTCAAAGTGAGCAGAGGGAAGGAATAAAGACAGGAGAAGAAATCAATGAAATTGAAAACAGAAACAGTTTTATGTAAATGAATGTAAACATAAAAATTCTTAACAAAGTTTTAGAAAGCAGAATTTGACAAGATTTAGAAGGAACCATGCACCATAGCCAAATGGGTTTTATTTCAAGGATGCAGGGCTTGTTCAATATTCTAAAATCAATCGCTGCAATCCATTATATTAATAGGCTAAAGAAAAACATCACATGATCATATTAATTGATGCAGAGAAAGTGCTTGACAAATTTTAACACACATGCATGATAATGTCTCTCAGGAAACTAGGAATAAAGGGGGACCTTTCCTAACTTGTTAAAGATAATGTTCAAAACTCTACAGATAATATCATACTTAATGGTGAAAAATGGAATGCTTTCTCCCTAAGATCAGGAAAAATACAAGAATATCTGCTTCATCACTCTTATTCAACATAGTACTGGAAGTTCTAACTGGTGCCATTAAGCAAAAGAAGGTATACAGGTTAGAAAGGAAGAAAAAACTTCCCATTGCAGATGTCATGACTTTCTACTTAGAAAATCCTAAGGAATCTATGAAAAATTACTTTAGGACTATTAAGTTAATCAACAAGGTCAAAGAATACAATATAAACATGCAAAAATGAATTATATTTCTATATGCTAGTAATTAGCATATAATTGATTTAACATATACTGAAATTGAAACACAATGCCATTTACAGTTGCTCAAAAAAGAGAAATACTTAGGTTTAAACTTATAAAACATATATAGAACTTGTATGCTGTAAACTATACAACCCTGACAAAATAAATCAAAGAATATTGAAATAAATCAAATAATTTATTTATTTGATAGACCTATTGAAATGTGCCAACCTGATTTTTATGTAAAAAAGGGTCACATACTGTATGATTCCATTTATAAAACATTCTTGAATCAAAAATTATAGAAATGGAGAGCAGAGTAGCTCTCTGGAAGAGTGGATGGTGTAAAAGAGGTGGGATTGGCTATGAAGGAGCAGCATGAAATATCCTTGTGATGGAAATGTTTGGTATCTGTGTTGGTTTGAAAGGGCTTATGTATCCTAGAAAAGCCATGGTTTATTCTTAATCCCATTTTGTAAAGACAGCTGTTTCTTATAATCCCTCTTCAGGGATTATAATCGAGACTGTATGTTGGAAACTTTAATTAGATTGTCTCCATGGAGATGTAACTCATTCAAGTGTGGGTATTAAACTTGATTAGGTGGAGATGTGTCTCCACCCATTCTTGACTAGTTTACTGGAATCCTATAAAAGAAGTAGTATTTTGGGGAAAGCTTAAGAACAACTTAGCCATGAGAAACAGAGAGTCCTCCAGTTTCCTTAGGAGATGAAAGAAAACACCTTCCAGGGAGCTTCATGAAACAAGAGGCCTGGAGAGAAAGCCAGCAGATGCTGCTGTGTTCACCTTGTGCCTCTCCAGATGAAAGAGAAACCCTGACTGGGTTTGCCATGTGCCTTTTCTCTTGAGAGAGAAACCTGATGTTTATTGGCCTTCTTGAATCAAGGTATCTTTCCCTGGATGCCTTAGATTGGACATTTCTATAGACTTGCTTTAACTAGAACATTTTCATGGCCTTAGAACTGTAAACTTGTAACTTATTAAATTCCCTTTTTTAAAAAGCCATTCCATTTCTGGTAAATTGCATTTTGGCAGCTAGCAAACTAGAACATATCTTTTCTATATCAGTATCAAAATCATATTTGCGATATCGTACCAATGTTTTTTAAGATAGTACCATAAGGGGAAACTGGGGAAAGGGTATAAAGGATCTCTTTGAATTATTTCTTACAACTGCATGTGAATCTACAATTATCCCAAAATAAAAATTTAACTTAGAGATGATAATTCCATTTAGATCTGCCCTTTTAACAATCTTGGTTTCCTTTATTTAATTTCTATATGTATTATCAATTCCATAACACATCTTTAGTTTTTCTTTGTGTAGTCAATAATCTTTTAATTATTTTATTTATTTATAATATTAAAATATTTTATATTTGCTTGCATATTTATGCATTATTGTAATCTTCTTTCCTTTCTATGCATCACGGTTGCTAACTTTAATCGTTCTACTTAATCTAAAGACCTTCTTATAGTATTGGTTAACTGGCAACATATTCTCTCAGCTTTCATTTATCTACAATGTGTACCTTTCATCTTCATTTTTGAAAGATATTTTCACTGGATTTAATATTCTATGTTGAGAGTTTTTTTTTTTCTTTTCTAATTTCAGCAACTTACAGAAGTCATCTCTTTTACTCTGGCTTACACTGTTCCTGGAGAATCCAACTATCATTCATATTTTCTTTTCTCTAAACTTAATGTCCCTTCTTTCTCTGGCTTCTTTTAATAATCTTTTTTTTAAATCATTTTTTTATAGACTGAATTTCATATATCTAGATGGCATTCTTTATGTTTATTCTTACAGTAGATTTTTGAACTTCTTGAGTCAGTGAGCTGCATTTTATGATCAAATATGGAAAATAATGGCAAATATTTTGGCCAACTTTTTCCCATTCCTTTCTTTCTCCCCTCCCCTTCTTGGGGCTCCAATTAACTTGTATGCTTGACCTCTTACTAATGTCCTATTCATCATTTCTGCTAAATTCCTTTGAGCTTAATTACTTATTCTCCATGTACTTATATTTTGAAGATTTATATTGATCTGACTTTACATTCACTAATTCTTTCTTATAGTATTAAATCTGATAGTAATCTCATTTGGTGTGTTGTAATTCAAAATACTATACATTTTTATTTCTATGCCTTTTAAAAATAATTTTCAAATATATCCAGAATTTTTTAACTTATAATTTGTTAATCTTTTAAAAAATTTTTTAAACATATTGATCTTAATTATTTGAAAACTATTTCCAAATTTTCCAACATCTGGATCATCTGTGGGTCTGTTTATATTGAATGATTTTTCTCTTGACTATCAGTCATATGTTCATGTTTCTTGATTTGTCTCATTGTGTTTTCAGAGTAAGCTTTTTGATGTCAGGCTGTCAAAGTGAGAGACTGTCCCTTTGATTCAATCAGTATTTGAGCCTTTTGAGTGAAGTTATGGCTTCAATCCCTCTTGGGACTTGGAATTGGTAAATAAGTGTCTCAGAAGATTTCTTATCATTTTTAGTTATAGCCCTGAAATTTCTGTGTTACCATGGGGGCTAATATCTTTCAACTTTTCAGAAATTGAACTTTGTAGAGATTTATTGAACTTAAAACCTCTTCCTTAAGTAGAGCTTTGAGCCCACACAGCAAACTTCTAGACTTCAAAACTGAGTGACTTTGAGTCTGCCAGATCTTAAAACTGTCACATCACTAAACCTCAAGGATATAAGAATGCAATTTTGTGAGTCATTAGGACTTGTACAAATGAGATTTCAAGGCTCCCAGCCAGTATGACATAGAGGCTATAAGGGTATAAGTATTTAAAACTGTGAGCCTGTGTGACTGTGTTTGTATAAGACTCAAGATTACATAATAATTAGAATTGGAAACCTGCAAGACATCTTTAAGTTTTACAAGCTTTTGCTTGCTTGACAACTTCATGCCCAACTTTTGCTTGCTTCACAACATTTCTTTGTAAGTGAATAAGTTGGCAGAGAGGGCTATTTTTGCATTAGAGTTCCTCTTGATTTAAATCTGATATGCTAGCTCATAAGTTGATCAAAAATGTAGGTTGTTTCTCCTCCTAGAAGCAAAAGCTATCCTTCTCTGGAATGCTTTAATAAATGGATTCAAATATGCGAACATCCCTTTGTCTTCACTCACATGGAAAAATTCAACCCTCTGATGCTCTGATGTTCATTTCTTTTAGATTTTTGTGTCTCTAGTGCTCTTCGTTGGCTTTAGAAACATTGTTTATATATATTTGTTTCACTGGTAATAGATTGTTGTTTTGATGAGGATAGGTGCCTTTTCAATCCTTCTACGTTCCATGAATTACTAATCACTTTAATTAAAAACATTTCAAAGTCTCATAAACATCATTTTAAAAGTTACTAAGAAATCGCGTAATAAATAATAGGGCATCATGGCTTCCTTGAGTTTGGGAATTCCTTGTTGAGACAGTAGTCAAGAGAAATTTTAATTGAAATGGCAGGTAACAAAATGTTTAACAACAGACTTTAAGAAGAAAAAGGAAAAGACCTCAAGAATTTCCAGAACTCTTTAAAGATAGTTAAACTGTAGACTTTATTGTTGTCAGTTAGGTGGGGGTGAAGCAGGTTGGGAACTGAGAAGTAGAACAGAAGTGCCAGGTAAGACATTGCAAAAGTGTTCATGTTTTCTTTTGGATTACTTTCTAAGGACTTATCACAGTCACTAAAAATTCATGTGTTATAAGCAAACAGACAAAAAAACAAAACTCAAATTTTCTTTGATTTTTTTTCAGAAAGCAACTTGGCTTAATTTACTTGACTTCAATTTTCAAGTTTCTGAAAAAGTATTTAAAAATTTTTCCTTTTCTCTCAATTTCCAAAATTTAATAAATATGCTAATACCTGATAATTTCAGTTTCTGTAGAAATTGTGTATATCACAGTGAATAGCTGAAAGTTATTATATACACTGACCAATATAAAATTACATAAAGTCTAGTTTATCCATATTTTGCCTTTTTTTTGGGTCAGAGCTGTGAATTATTTTCTGTGACTCACATAATGTACACATTTAATGAAAATGCTTTGTTATTTTCCATTGGTTTCCATTGAAGAATATTCGTACAAGGGAGCAATATAAAATATAAGCCCTATTTTTACAGGGTACTTGGTTTCATTTTTGTAACATGCATCAAAATGATTTATTACACAAAGGTGAAAGTACCTACTGTGAGTGGGGCCAAGGACAGAAACAGAACACAAGGATTTATCATGCATGCCGTTTTCTTTGCAATATTTTTGAGATTATCCCAGAAATTCTGTTAGACTTGTGAGAAGGGCTGCTATCATGGAATATCAGTTACTTCCTACGTATTAAAGCATAGAATGGTTAAGAGATTTATCTAAGATTAGAGCACAGAGTTCTGATGAGACAGACATGGGTTCAAACTCAAGTTAGTTGATTTAGCTCTATAATCATAGATGACTTTTTTAATTGTCCTAAGTTTTAGTACCCAAAATGTAATGACGAAAACATCAGTACTAAACATATATAATGTGATTTTGAGTATTAATTGAAATAATTAATATCAAATGAATATATTGCTTGGTACATAAAAGGGGCATGCATGTTAGATATCATTACTTTATTATTAAATATTTTCATCATCAACATGGGATTTTTCTGACGCCAACTACAAGTCACAAAATTAAAAATTCTCTATAACTTGATGTTTGCGTATCCTTTTAAAATGTTCATTTTCATATTTTTCCAAACTCCTCAGTGAGTAAAATAAGAAAAAATGTGTTATGTGGAAGGGTAGATATTTTTATTAAATTATTTTGCCTTTGATGATAATCAGAGAGATCAGAGAAAACCTTAGACCTTGGCTCTAGTATATGCCTCTCCTTGAAATGGGGTGTCACATGATACATATCAAAGTATCTGATCTTGACTGTATTCCTGGCCCTGCTGACATGTTATCTGGGCTCTCTTCATGTCTGAATTTTGCTTTTTACTCCAACTTCCCACAAGTCTTACATCACTGAGATAGAATGTGATTCCTCTTAAAGTCCTTTAAATAGTTTCTCACCTGGCTGTAATAATATCCACTTTAAAAGCACAGTTTAATAATTTTTTTAATGTTCCCAGTGGCCTGAAAGAGTTAATTAACTTTCCAGATTACTAATAGAGAAGTTTCCTGTGCTTAATATAGGTTTAGTTGTAGGCATACTTGGTAGAGTGTAAACTTTTTGAAGACAAAAACAATGCTTTTCATTTGTGCGTTCTGTCATGAAAGGGTTGGGTGCGTACAGCTTGTTGATCATTCCTAGTTGGAGAAGAATTAGAGACTAGAGACCCTATGTAGGACAGGAGAAAACCATGATCACATGTGCACACACACACTCACACACACGCACATGCGCATACCTCCAGCTGTGACCAGTCAGAGAGGGATGGAAGAAAACAAATCCCCTATTCTCTTTCTCATTCTCTCCTCTGATCTCCAGCGGGTATATCCCCTTAGCTGAATCCAACATGAAGCCAACAAGAAAGGGCCAGGCAATGTAGACCCTGGAAAGTATATTCTCAGGGCATAGAGAAAGGTAGAAACACAGGGAAAATGGATCTGGAAAATCAAGGATAATAATGAACATTTGTATGATTACCTGGCATGATTCTGATGATTTCCTCCCACAGGGAACAGGGTTCTAACATCCTGCTGGTATTAGTTTAATTCTGACACCTCAATCATCCTTGACTTTTATTTTATTACATTCTTTCATTTGGAATCACCTGCCTAGGGGATTGAGAAAGGATGATTGATTTATAAGGTGATGAGCATATTGTCATTGGTTAAAGATAATGCTATCCCTTACCATAGTACTCTATTTCATTAAGTCAACAAATGGAACTTAATAGGAACATGAACTCACTGAGCAAGTATTTTGGGGCACTTACTTTTGGATCAGACACAATTTTTGATGCCAGATGTCTTATAGTGAACAAGATCAATAATGTCTCTTACCCTATGTAGCTTCCGTGACAGTGGAAGAGACACTGATTAGATAAGCAATTGCACAGGAAATTATTTAGGGGTATTATGGTTAGTGTCAGGAATCTGAAGAACAGGGTACTATGAAGCTATTACAAAGAAGATCTGATCTAGTCTGGGAGGTCAGAGAATATTTTACGGAAATGGGATATTTGGATGAGACTTAAAGAATGAGAAGAAATTGGGTAGAAAATAATTAAGAGTGTGAGGAAAGAGTGTTCCTGGAAAACATGAATACACTGGTTTGGGACAGAGTAGGGCTCAGGTAAGGCCTGAAAGAAATTGGAATATAGATTATAGAATGTGAAAGCTGAGGAAAATTTTTTAGAAATTATTTGGTTCTTTCCTAATGTTTTACAGGTGATCACTGACAGCATCTGCTTCCTTACTAATGGAGTCTAATGCCATGATCCCATGGTAATTTTGATGGTTATAATCAGTTGGAGATTAACACAAGTTCAGTTGAACTTGTGAATACTCTCCATGAACCAGTTGAAGGGTTTGCTAAATGATGGCCCTTGAAAACAACTATGGAAAACTAAATATATTTCTATTTATTTAAGTTATCTTTGATATCTTTATATTGCTCCCACTCTTTAGTTTAATTCTCTAAAATCTATAAATTAGAGGTACTTCAATTTCTACAAATTTAAATTCTAGATCAGCTGTGCAAACAGTTTAAGAGATGTCTCTACACATCCTGAAATTAAAACAAAGGAAAAAACTTGTGAACATATGACTTGGGAGGTTATGTGGCAAGCTGAAAGAATTGATAGAAAACCTCTTACAAATAGAAGATTCTCCTGGGCCACTGTAGACCTGGAGCAACTTCTCCTGCACCATCTCCTTTTGAAGCAAAGTCTGTTTGCACATGTATTGTTCTTACATAGGTAAACCAGATTCCGTCTGTACATTAATATTCTTCATATGGCACTTCATCTATGAACAAGTAAAATATATGGCTGGTTTTATTTTTCACCATCATACTCACCAACATCTTGGTGAGAACCAACATAGGTTGAATTAGCACTGGGTGACCTAATGAATGATAGCTGAACTTTGACATGATATTCATTATCCTTTCTTGCATACTTGTTGAACATACTTTAGGATAACTCTTTTCTTTTGCCTTTTTTCTTCTTACTACAATGTATGTCCTACTAAATAAATGCCATGCAAAATACAATTATCCTATTGTTACCTCTTCTCCAAGTTTTCACAACATTTTATTTATCATTCCCTTATAGCATTATTTGACCTTGTATTAGAGATAGGTGTTTAAGTGTCTGTCCCCATGTCTAAGCTGTAAATGCCTTGAGAATTTAAGAGACATTGTAATTTTCTCTTTATTGTTGACAGCACCTACTTGGTGTTCATTGAAAGGTTCCTTCACTGAACCATGACTGAATTGTTATGTCTAGGGAACAAAGGAAGAGGAGCCACACTCTGATTCCTAGGAAAGCTGTTTCCCCAACCCGATCTGGAATGTTTAGTACTCATTGTCAAGAGAGATTTTGTTTAAACATAGATCTTTTGACAGGGAGGTTTCCTCTTTTCCTTAAATGGCAGAAACAGTCAAAATACACTGTGATGGGGAGGTGGGAGGGAGGAGAGGACCAACAATGACAGGGGATCCCACACTGCATAATCTAAACTGTTTTCCATTTAACCTCTGGTTGTTTTAATCAAACCCTCACCTTAATCCGAGGATCAGTTGGAAAGGATGATCGATTCAATCTTCTACCACTGGGAACCCCATATTACTTCTGGCCACTAGGAAGAATTCCAAGTCCTCAGGACAGTAAAGACATGCTTTACTCATCTTTTAGAGGGCCAATTCAGAGATCTTTTCACTGAGAAATGAGAAATGGGAAGACATTCTCACTTTTCTCCTTACTTTATTATTTTTTAAAATTCCTCTTCCCTGCAACTTAATCAATCTTCTTATCAAATTCTGTGCATCAGGGATTATCACATTCTTCACAGTGGAGGATTTACTTTTAAAATCTAACTGCCTCTCACAGTAATAATCACATAACTTTATTATGCCAGCATGTCTCCTCCCCACAAGTAATGAGGGCACATGAGTAAAGAGGAGCAAAGGGGCAGGGGACGCTCCTCTGCCACATGTAACATTTGAATATAAAGGTGTTTTGATGCTTGGAATTTAAAAATGCTCTATGTTTTGTTACTGTATTATCTATTATATGTATGAGATTCATGGTTGCATTGAAGCCTAAATAAAAAAAATATTGCTTACCCCAGTTCATAAAATAAAATTTGTTTCTTATTTCAACTATCATTTCATCAGTCCTCTTTGGAAAGGGAGGCAATAAATGTGTATTGATTGCCTACTACATACCAGACCCTCTAGGCGTTTCATATTCACTCTAGACATGAGAATACTCTTAGATCAGATATATTAATGAACTTTTTCAAGATAATTTGGGTAGGAAGGACAGATCAGTATCTGAAGGCAAGCCCATCAGACCCATTTCACTATAAACCAAAAGCTCCTGAATGTATTTATTTGTTTGGGATATACTTCTTTCTCCACCTATTCCCCTGAAATGCACGCCTCCAAAACAGCCCTACCCTATTACCTAGGACTGTATTTAACTAGCAGAGCTCCCAGGACTCTTTCCTTTCTCAAATTCTTGTAGCGCTTACAGTCTACACCATACATTCTTGCTCTTGTTTCATTATTGGTTAATATCTATTAATTCAACTCTACAAGTGGATTTCACGTCCCTTATGGTTAGTGACCTGATGAGGAATTGACAGTACATGCGAAGGTTGGTGAAAAGATACTCTCTACATTTGTTGTTTTTGGCCTATTGTCAGAATGTTTAACGAAGAAAGGATTTTGAAGATTTGACTAAACTATGTGAGTAACCGAAGTGAAGGAAACATAAGAATGATTAAAACACACATATATGAAACTGTGGCATGAAATTCTAGTTTGAAGAGATATAAGAATGGAGTCAGTATTTCTGTAGAGAACATGGCCTACCAGGTCCAAAGTGACATTTAAACACAGGCCACTCCTTCTAGAGTCCAATGTCCAGTGTCGTTTCTGCAAAGTGTTTCTTGATGGAAAACTTGTTTGGAATTATTCTTTTTTTTTTTTTTTTTTTTTTTTTTTAAAGAGAGAGGGAGGAAGGGAAGGAAAGACAGAGAGAAGGAAGGAAGGATGGAAGGAAGGAAGAAAGGGAAACATCTTTAAACATTTTCTTGTTTTATTGTATTTTGTTTGTTTGCTTGTTTTTTACATGGGCTGGGGCCGGGAATCGAACCGAGGTCCTCCGGCATGGCAGGCAAGCACTTTGCCCGCTGAGCCACCGCGGCCCGCCCGTGGAATTATTCTTGAATGAGAGAATTATTGATATTCATGCTATATGGCTTATCATGAGTAAATGCATTCTGGATGTTTTGAAATCTCTCTCTCACACACACACACATACACACACACACAAAATTTCCTACAAGAAATCAATTCAATTGCCATATGTAGAATAAACTCACAAAGACCTATGTCCCATATTGTTTTATCTCTATGTTGAAATAAGAAGTGATTGGAAGACCCTCTACGTGCTTCTTATTGCTTCCCGACATAAAGTACTTATTTAAAGCCTGAATGTAGAGTTTTACAATGGTTATAGAAATGATAATGATAATAATAATAAGTAGATATGAAAACAGGAAAAATGAAAATCTGAGATCATGTGGTTTGGGTGGACTGCTTGTCACTGGGCACTGTTTATTTCAATTATAAAATCCATGTGGTATAGATTCACAGGGAGCAGATAATGGCATTACACATTTATATCCATATGTCTCTTTCGGATGGAATACACTTTTAATATGCTCCCAATCTACTTAATAGAAAAGGAGAACTTGGGGAAGAACAAAAAGTCCTTGTTTAGGTCATAGAAACTCAGTATAGAGAAGAACAGACAGAGTTTCAGCTTTGCAGCCATTATCAAATTGTAAATAAAAGAGTCAACCAGCCTTTTGTAGAGTATATTGCAGGGAAGAAAATTTTTCTTGGTAATACAGCAGAATATTCAGAACTAAGCATAGTCTATCTACTTTTTTTGCTGTTGTTGCCATTATTTATCTATCCATCTGGCAATTCAGGACTAATGTATGGGTCATGAAAGGCGTTTACAGCAGTGATGATATTTTAGCCGGCTATAAATAAAGGAGTAGAAGATTTTTAAGACAGGAAAATGGGAGGGAATAGGGTTAGCACTTCAAAGACAAAAATAGAATTTGCCAAAGTTATTAAACTGAGAGCTATTAATAAGCATTATATGAAAAATCTGTGAAAACGTGTTTTGATAACACCTTTATTGAGATACAGTTCAACATATGATACAATTTACTCTTCTAGAGTGCACAATTTAATGATTTTACTATATTTAAAGAGGTGTGCAACCATTATCACAATCAATTTTAGAATATTTTCATAACCCCAAAAGTAAATCCCATACCCTGTAGCAGTCAACCCTCATTCTACCCACAATTCTCAACCTTAGGTAACCACTAATCTACATTTTGTTCCTACAGAGATTTTGGACATTTCATGTAAATGTAGTTATATAACACATTGTCTTTTGTGACTGATTTCTTTGACTTTGCAAAATGTCTTCAAGGTTCATCTATCTTGTACCATGTACCAGTAGTATATTCCTTTTTATTAGTGAAGAATATAATATTGTATATTTATACTACATTTTATTTATCCATTCATTAATTGAGGGACAATTGGGTTGTTTCCACTTTTGACTTATGTGAAGATGCTGTTATGAATTTTCATGGACATGTCTTTGTATGCATGTCTTTCATTTCTCTTGAGTACACACCCCGGAATAGAATTGTGAATCATATGGTAATTCCATGTTCAACATTCCCACCGGCAGTGTATGAAGATTCCAATTTCTCCACATCCTTGCCAACACTTGTTACGTGTTTTTGGTGATAGCCAAAATAGATAGAGGGGGTGAAGTGGTATTTCATTGAGATTTTGATTTGCATTTCCTTCATAATTAATTGTTTTAAGCATTTTATCATTTGTTTATTGGTTATTTGTATACCTTTGGGGAAAAGTCTATTCATTTCCTTTGCCCATGTTTTGTTTTTGACATTTTTTTATTGTGAAAAATAAAATATATATATATATAAAAGCAATAAATTTCCAAGTACATTTTAACAAGTAGTTATATAACAGATTTTAAAGTTTGGTATGGGTTACAGTTCCATAATTTTTCATTTTTTCTTCTAGCTGCTCCAAGACACTGGAGACCAAAAGAAATATCAATATATTGCTTCAGCAGTCATACTCATTTGTTAAATCCTATCTTCTCTATTATACTCTTCTTTCTCTTTTTTTCCCTTTTTTGTGAAAAATAACATATACAAAAAGAAGCAATAAATTTCAAAGTAACTTGCAACAATTGTTGTAAAACAGAATTCAGAGTTTGGTATGGGTTACAATTCCACAATTTTAGGTTTTTATTTATAGCTGATCTAAGGTACCAGAGGCTAAAAGAAATATTAATATACTGATTCAGCACTCGTACTTATTTGTTAAAACTGACTGCCTCTGTATAACTCCGTCAGCACCTTTGATCTTTCTTTCACTCTTTAGGAGTATCTGGGATGGCCATTCTAACTTTTTCATGTTAGAAACGTCTGTTAATGATATGAGATAGGGAGATGAAACTAATTGATGTTCTGGAAAGGCTGGACCCCTGCATTCCAGGGACCCATCTGGAGGTTGTAGGTTTCTGGAAAGTTACCCTAGTGCATGGAAACTTTGTAGAATTTTACATAATGTCCTATGTATTCTTTGAGATTGGCAGGAATGGTTTTGGTTAAGTTTTAGCAATTCCTGATAACAGCAACATCTAACTGAAGCTTGCTTAAGAGTGACCTCCAGAGTAGCCTTTCAACTCTATTTAAACTCTCGCAGCCCCTGAAACTTTATTTGTTATACTTCTTTTTTCCCTTTCAGTTAGAATGGCATTGTTGATCCCGTGATGCCAGGGCTAGACTCATCCCTGGGAGTTACCTCCCACCCCACCAGGGAGACTTTCATCCCTGGATTGTCATGTCCCATGTAGGGGAGAGGGCAATGGTTTCACTTGCAGAGTTGGGCATAGAGAAAGAGAGAAGCCACATCTGAGCAACAAAAAAGGTCTGCCAGAGGTGACTCTTAGGCATATTTATAGGTAGGTTAAGCTTTGCTGCTACATACATAAGCTTCACAAGAGCAAGCTTCAAGATCAAGGGCTTGGCCTCTTGATTTGGGTGTCCTTAATATTTGACACAGTATCCAGGGTTTCCCCTGTGGTAATGTGTAATAGTTCCATATTGTTTCTCCCATTCCTCAAGGCACTTTGACAATACTTTTTAATTATCTGCTCAACATACTCTGGGATGTATGTTGATGCATTTCCTTATTTTATTACTCATCTACCCATGTACCAGATAAAGGGGATGTCAGTCACAAGGGTTTTATAATCACAGTTGCAGGATGAAGGCTATATAGTTATTCAATAATTGTCAAAGATCAAGGCTACCAGATACTAGATCAACAATTTCAGGTATTCCCTTCTGGCTATTCTAATACACTCAAAACTAGTAAGAAATATTTATAGAATGATTCAGGAATAATAATTTGTTTAATCCTAACTTCTCAATTCTAATTCCTCCCTCTCATTTGATAATTCCTCTCCATCTTCACAGATTTCTGGTCAATAACCATTCTAACTTCTTTGTGCTGATTGAAAACAGGTGGCAACCTTATGGGGTAGAGGAATGAAACTGGTTGATATTTTTGGAGATATTGTTACCTCCAGGTTTAGGACTCATCTAGCACAGGAACCCTCTGGTGGCTTTAAGTTTCTGAAGAGATAAATTTACTAGGTAAAACTATTATAGAGTTTTAGATAGGGTCCAGGGTATTCTTTAAGGTTGTCAGGAATACTGTTGATTAGAGATTGGTATGCTATGGCAATTTGCAATATATGGCTAAAGCTTGCATAAGAGTAACCTCCAGAATGAGCTCTCAACTCTACTTGAAATCTCTTGCCACTGCACATTTAATTGGTTTCGTTAATTCTTCCTTTTTTGATTAAGAAGGCATTGTTGATCCCATGATGCTAGTGCCAGCCTCATCTCTGGGCATCACGTCCCATGTTGCCAAGGAGAGTTACACACCCTTGGGAGTTGTGTCCAAATAGGGGTGGGTAGCAAGTTTATTTGCAGAATTTGGCTTAGAGAGAGGCCATACCTGAGCAATAAAAGAGGTTCTCAGAGGGTGACTCTTAGGCATAATCATAAGTAGGCTTATTTTTCCATTACAGAAATAAGTTTCATAAAGGCAAATCTCAAGATTGAGGGCTTGGCTTATTAAATTGGGAGTCCCTAATGCTTGAGAGAATATCAGATATTCTTCAAGTTGGGAAGCTTAATAGTTTTACATTTTTTTCTCCAATCCTTCAAGGGAATTTAAAAATACATTTTTATTTTCTGTCCCGAATACTCTAGACTGTGCTTGGGTATTACATTAACTCTGTGCGGAATAACAAGATCTCATTTCTTATTCTAGGTTCCATGTAACTAGGTTATTTAATAAACTGAACAGATGGGTTAAATCAGACAGTGTGCTACAGAAATTTTTAATTTTGGACAAAATAAATATCTCTTCCTGTGGTTTCACACAAAAGGTGAAGTTTTGAAATATAGACAATAGCATCCTTTACCTTGTATTCTGGTTTATCTGAATCCTAGCCAGATCAGCTTCATTCATATCTCTAATTGAAGTCTGTTCTTTTTTTCAGCTTCTTTAACAGTTGCTGTATGGAGTAATGCTGGCTTTCAGAGCTGTAGAACTCTAACTCTGAGTCTCAGATATCACACAGATACCCAAAGTTCCAGGGAACTACCAGTTTGTACATAAAGAGCACAACATCTCAGAATTTAGAGATAACAGTGAAACATCAGGAGTATATGTGACTGCTGTAAGATCTTATAACCTAGAAACGTTTATAATGAATCTTATTGAACATTCTGTACTTCTTAATCATTCATTGCCCAATCTCTGCCCACTTTCTATCTCCTTATAAACTGTGCTCTGTAATTTATTTCTCAGGGTTTGCTCATTATAGTTTATATTAGTGAGACCACACAATATGTTTCCTTTCATTTCTGCCTTATTTCACTAACATCATGTCCTCAAGTTTCATCCATATTGTTGCATGTGTCATGACTTTATTTTTCATCCGCATGTGTCATGACTTTATTCATCTTATAGCTGCATGATATCTTATTGTATGTATATATGACAATTTGTCTTTCCACTCATCAGCTGGTGGACATTTGCACTGTTTCCATCTACTGGCAATCATGAATAATGCCGCTATAAACATGGGTGTGGAAAGGTCTGTTCGTGTCCCTTCTTTTAATTCTTCCAAGTACATACACAGTAACGGGTTTGGTGGATCATATGGCAATCTTATACTTAGCTTCCTGAAGAACCATCAAAATGCCTTTCAGAGCAGCTGCACCATTCTACATTTCCACCGATAGTGAAAAAGTGTGCCTCTTTCTCCATATCCTTTCCATGACTTGTAGTTTTCTATTTTTTTAATAATGGCCGTTCTAGTTGTGAGATGATTCATCCCTAATGCTTTCATCTAAGATTTTTGCAATTTTAGCTCTTACAATTAGGTCTTTGATACTTTTTGAGTAAATTTTTCTGTATGGTATAAGACAGGAGGACAAATCCACTCTTTGGCATGTGGATTCAGCACCACTTGTTGAAAAGACTTTTCTTTCCTCCTTTGAATTGTCTTGACACAATTGTCAAAAATCAATTGATCATAAATGTATTTCTGGAGTCTTAATTTCATTCCATTGAGCTATATATGTATCCTTCTACCACTATCTCACTGTCTTGCTAAATGTAACTTTATAGGAAGTTTTGAAATCAGGAATCATGAGTCTTCAATCTTGTTCTTTTTCAAGGTTGTTTTGACTATTTTAAGCCACTTTCATTTCCACTTAACTTTAAGTTCAGCTTGGTAATTTCTTCAAAGAGTCCAGCTGGGATTTTGAGAGAGATTGTTTTGAATCTATAGACAAATTTAGGAAATACTGACAGTTTCACAAGAATAAGTTTCTAACCCATGAACATAGGATGTATTTACATTTATTTAGACAATAAAAATTCCTAGGAAAGAGTAAATACTGTGTAGTTATGATCTGAAAATTGTCAGACTTAACACTGGACCAGGAATGATTTGGGATCACTCCAGTCAGAATGGAGTGACCCCATTAAATGTATGGGAAATTCATTAGAGACTCCAGAAAGGCCATGTTTTCAATATGGGTATAATTAGACTTTATAAAGGACAAATATACACATGATCTAAAAAACTTTAATAAAATATTAAATATATCGAACTAATATACAAGTTGCTTAAATACTTGAAAGAAAATATTACACTCTGAGGAAATACAACACCACCCAGACTTCAACAAAATTAAATACACAATTTTCAGGAGCCAAAGAAAAATTTCTAAACTTGCAAAGAACAAGAAAAATGTGAGATAAAACCAGGAAAAATGTTGTTCAATAAGAATATATTCGGAAGTATCAGAGATGCTGAAATTAGCTAAAAAGGCATTAAAAGCCTATCATTCTTATACTCCATATGCTGGCTTTGTAAAGGAAAACATGAACATAAGGAAGTGAGAAATAAAGTATCTAAAAGGCCACATATGTAACTTCAAGAGATAAAACATGCAATATATGAAGTTAGGAAAACACAATATATGGGATTAATAGTTTACAGAATACAAAAAACGAGATCAGATCAGTGTGCATGGAAAATATGAAAATACAAAATAACAAAATTTTTCACTTAGGTAAAAAATACTGAAACTGACTGTTCGAGCATCAGTGGCCTGTGGAAAAATATGAAGCCATCTATTATACATGTAAATGAAGCACAAAAATGAAAAAGGATAAATATATTTGAAGACGGATGAAATATTTTCCAAATTTATGTATGTATAAATCCACTGAATACCCAATGTACTCAAATAGAATAAAGTTAGGTATGCTAAAACACATCAAATCAAATTGCTGAACATGAGTAATCAATAAAAACTCTTCAAAGCAGCCAGGAAGAAAAGACTATCTACAGAGAAGCAAAGAAGTGAAATAGACTTTGTCTAAATATAATTCACATACCAAATGCACAACTAAATATTGTTAATACATTTTCAGGATTAGAATTGCTAAAACTAAAAGCATTTAATCTGTCATGCAACCATCACATCAATATAATTTTAGAACATTTTTGTTACCCCTTGAAAGAAACCCTTTGCCCATAGGCACTCAATTCCATTACTGCCACACTCCAGAAGCAAGCAACTGCTAATCTATTTTTGGTATCTATAAATCTGCTTATTCTAGATATTTCATATAAAAATAATCATCCAATATATAGTCTTTTGTGACTGGCTTCTTTTACTCAGCATAATATTTTCAAAGTTCATCCATGTTATATTATGTAACAGTATTTTGTCTCTTTTCAATGCCAAATACTATTCCATTCTATGGAAAACTACATTTTGTTCATCTATTCAGAAGTTGAAGGATATTCGGTTTGTTTAAACTGTTTGCTATTAAGTAAAATGCTACAGTGAACATTTGTGTGGAATTATTTGAGTAAATGCATGCTTTTAATATTCTTGGGTATACATCTAAGGGTGGAATTGCTGTATAATATGTCAACTCTATGTTTAATATTATGTGGAATTGCCAAACTGTTTTATAGAATGTCTGCATCATTTTACATTCCCAAAAACATGGTATAAGAGTTTCAATTTATCCGTATCTACATCAACACATTTTTTTGCCTGTCTTTCTGATTATAGCCATCCTACTGGGTATAAATTGCCATTTATTGTGGTTTTCATTTGAATTTCTTTAATGTCTCATTGTATTGAACATAGTTTTATGTGTTTATTGGACATAGATGTACTTTTTTTGCAGAAATGTCTATTCAAATCTGCCAAATTCCTAATTGGGTTATTTATTTTTTATTATTGGGTTTTTACATTTTTTTTGTATATTCTGAAGATAAGTCCTTCATCAGATATTTGATTTTCAAATATTTTTTCCTATCCTGATGCTTGTCTTTTCACTTTCTTGATGGTATTACCTGTAGCAAAAAGTTTCGATTTTGATTTGTCCAATTTATTTAGGGTTTCTTTTGTTCTTTTGCTTTTAGTGTCCTACTTAAGAAACTATCACAGGGTGTGAGGATTGTTCAGTGGTAGAATTCTCGCCTTCCAAGTGCCTACACTTCCTAAACCAACCAACCAACCAAAACAAACGAACAAGAATTCAACAAATGGTGCTGCAATGACAGGATACTCACATGGAAAAAGAATGAAAAACGACCCTACCATACAACACACCAGAAAAAAAAAAAAAAGAAAAAAGAAACTACTGCCTAGCCCAAGGCCATGAAGATTTATTTTTATGTTTTATTATTACAGTTTTAGAGTTTAGCTCTTAGGTTTAGGTCTATGATCCAGTTTGAGTTCATTTTTGTGGTTGGTGTCAGATAGCCATCCAACTTCATTCTTTTGCATGTGCATAACCAGGTGTCCCAGCATTAGTTGCTGGGAAACTGTTTTTCCAACACTGAACTGTCCTCTTATGCTTTTCTATAACCAATTGACCATAAATGTAAGAATTTATATCTGGATATTCAATTCTAGTCCATTGATCTAAATGTCTAGCCTTATGCAGGCATCACACTTTTTGGTTACTGCAGTTTTGTAATAAGTTTCCAATCAAGAAGTGTGAATCCTCTGACCTTGTTATTTTAAAACTTGTTTTGGCTATTGTTGGTACCTTGAATAACTATATAAATTTTATGCCATTCTTGTTATTTTCTGAAGAGCCAGGTGAGATTCTTGGGGATAGCATTAAATCTAAAAATTAAATTGGATACTATTGTTTTCTTAATACCGAGCAGCTCTTTCCAAGAGCATAGTTTTTCTATCCATTTATTTATGTCTTTACTTTCAACCTTATTTTATAGTTTTCAGAGTATAAGTTTTATACTGTTTATGTCAAGTTTATTCTTAAGTATTTTATCCTTTTAAATGCTATTGTAAATAAAATTGTGTTTTTAATTTCATTTTGGATTGTTCATTGCAAGTATATAGAAATTCAATTAATTGTTATATATTCAACTTGCATGCAGTAATCTTACTAAAATCCTTTACTGGCTTGAATAGTTTTGTTTAAATGGATTTCTCAGGATTTTCTACATACGAGATCATCTCATCTGTGAATAGAGGTATTTTACTTTTATATTTCCCATCATAATGCCTTTTATTTCAATTTCTTGGTTTAATTGCCCCAAATAGCACCTCCACCACAAGGCTGAACAGAATGGGATGAACACAAGACATCCTTTTGTTGTTCTTGATCTTAGGGGAATGCTCCAGTTTTTCAACATTAAGTCTGACATTACCTGTGGGTTTTTCATAGATGTCTTTTATCAGTTGTGGAAGTTCTTCTCTCTTCCGGGTTGTTGGATATTTTCGTCATGAAAGAGTGTTGGATTTTGTTAGATGCTTTCTCCCGTACCTATTGAGATGGTCTTGTGGATTTTGCTCTGTATTCAGTTCATATACTGTATTGCATTAATTATTTTTCACACGTTAAACCTACCTTGGATACATGAGATAAATTCCACTTGGTCATGGTATATAATACTTTTTGTAGTTGCTGTATTTTGTTAAGATTTTTGCATCTGCATTCATAAGAGATGATGGTCTGTAGCTGTCTTGTGATATCTTTTCTAGTGAAATTGTTTTTTAATTGCACTGCTTCTTAGAATTTTTTAACATGCTTATACTCATTGTGAATCTTTATATAGGTTCAGGTATTTCTCGTGTTGTTTAAAAATGAAACACTTTTATCTTGGGTATCTCAAGGGACAAGTGTACACGTAAAATTCTTTGGGAAACACTAGTATTGAGTAATGAGTATGGTGTGTTTTGGTTCGTGGAATTGTTTGGTATTTCTGAGGTTTTTAAATGCATTTTTTACTTAGGAGAAAATTGGAAATCAATGTAAAGAAACACTAGAATTTCTGAAGTTTATAATAAAACTTAAAATAATTATATAGGAAATTGAATATATAGCTTTCATTCTATAATTTGAATTCATAAACTTTCATATAATCTTGTGGGTGACTTATGGAATCTAGAAACTTCTGCCAGTTCTGCAGGTGATATCTGGGATGGATGAAATCTCCATGATGATCAAATAATAATTCTGAATCCAGAATGGAGAAAATCAGGTAAAAACTGCAACCATTACGCAATATTACTTTAACAAGATATATTTCTATCTGAATATAAAGCACAACTGTTCATGTATGGCTCTGTTTTCCCAATGACCGGCCATAATACACTCCTAGTGTCTTTTTATCCTCCTATTTCTCTCTTCAACCCTTTTCGTCCTAGACTGCAGTGGAAAGTTTTTGTCTCCTTTCTTTTCCAGATTTATTTTGCATATCTGTTATCTTTTTTTATTTCGCTGCCTCCGCTTCACCTGTGGCTTCATGGAAGAATGGATATAACTTTGATATATTGTCAGCCTTCCACATGTCCTCAAAGTATTAGTGGTGGTCATTAGGCTAATGAGAATATGTGCTATTGAGTGGTATAAAAATAATCAATGGAATGTCCCCCATCTTGTTACTTTTCAAGCCAAGATACTAACTCCCTCAAGTTAGGGCTGGGTACAGCTTGCTCTTTTCCAGTTACTGCAGGGCCAGCTGTGCTTTCTTTGCAGGCACACTGCAGGAGAGATCACATGAATACAACTATAGGATTAGGTTACAGATCCTCTGTCCTCTAATTAAATTAGCCTAACTATTCTCCTTGTTTGGGATTCACAGAAGTTAGAGGCTTCACTTAAACTATATTGGTACTAAAATAAATGTCTGCAATAACTTCATCAATAACTTGATCCTGGGTTTGTAAATAGAAGATGATGCCTTTAGAGTTTTCCTATTCCATACATTGTTTTACAATATCTTAGTCATAGGACATTGTGTTCACCCTCTTTCCTATGGAACCTTGTAGAAGGTTCAGTACAAAGTTTTTGGTTCTACATTATTCATTGAGTCCTGCTACCTTATTCTCTTTCTATGAAGTTTCCAATGATATTTGTCAGCTTAATCTGAAGAAGCAGCTGTCTAGCTTGGACATGTCAATGGAATAATTTCCTTTGCGAGTGTATTGAGTTCCACAGTCTACTAGAGAGCAAGCAATATAAGCCACCATTGTCTTTAGAAAGCAGGAAGAAATGGGAAGAATTACAAACAACTTTTTGCTCCCACTCTTCTTTCTGTCATTTTGTGATTTACTTTCCTTTATATTCATTAGAGGAGTCCTTGTCTACCCTCTCTTTAGAATTTGGTTTCAAACTAAAAAAAAAAGGGTAATTTAAAACTGAACTGTGTTGGTTTCAAAACTTAAGGGAAAAATGACATTATGGAAGTTCAAGGGGTACGCCGGTCTAGGGTTTCACTTTGCTCCCTTCCATATTTGCAATTCCTTTAGCTAAAGATCCCTCTGTATTTTAGTTCTCTCACCTGCAAAAGGGAGACAAATACTAATTTGCTTTCTGGGATTTATGCCTTCATGAATAATAAATCCATAGCCTCGGGGTTCCATATAAATCCAAGTAGACTTTTTTTCTGTCTGGGATATATTTGAGTTGGCAGTAAAATTTCAAGAGGGGGAAGAAAGATATCAGCCAGGTGGAAACTACTAACAGAAATGCAGATTTTAGTTTATTTGCTAATATTGAAAGCACGTTCACTTTGATATAATAAGCTATCTTATCTGCAGATCACTTTTCATTGCTTACTACACTCTCCATGAGTTTGAATCTGACTCACTGAGAAAACCTGGAAGCATTATTTGACTTCTGCATGCATTGTTTGTCCAGTCACTGGAAAAGGGATGAATATATTCCTTGCTTTTCCTCTTTCCTTCAGAGTAAAAAACACAGTGAGGACACAACACCAGTTTTCAAGACCCTTGGTCTACCTTTAAAATATTATTTTTATTATTCTTATTAGCTCACCCTATCAAAATTACTAGTTAACAGGGGTCACTGGTGTTAAGCAGTCATTTAGTATTTCTTCAAGAAAATATCTTAACTCTCAGAATATATATGCTCTTAAAACTTTTGCATTGCTCCAGTTAAGTAAAATTGAAGTTGTATCAACAAGAAAAAATACTCTTTGTCATGGGCATTGCTAATAAAAGTAAATTGGCAAATTAGCAAGCACAAACCACCAAAAACTTAGTACTGACACCTAAATCCATCAGCAGATCTCGTTGCCCTTACTTTTAGAATATAATTTTGAGGATGGAGGCCAAAACCAGCCAGTTAATTATCACCAGGGGGAGGTTGATTCTTAGTTGAAGATGTTCAAATTGCCTGATTCATGGGCAATTTATGGGTCTAATTTCTTTCTCTTGATTATAATGAAATAATTTAGGATGTCAAGAATCTATCATTTATAAGCATTTATTGATTTGTTGGGGGTGCAAGGGTAGTTCGGTGGTAGAATTCTCTCCTGTCATGCAAGAGATCCGGGTTTCAGGCAGGCCACGGTGGCTCAGCAGGTAAGAGTGCTTGCCTGCCATGCCCGAGGACCTGGGTTCGGTTCCCAGTGCCTGCCCATGTAAAAAAAAAAAAAGAGATCCGGGTTTGGTTTCTGGTCCATGCATTTCCCAAAAAACAAACAAACAAGCAAAAACAAACAAAAAAACAACCAAACAAAAATTCAACAAATGGTGCTGCAATAACAGGATACTCACATGGAAAACTAATGAAATGTGACCCCACCATAGAGCATACAAAAATATATATATTAATTGATTTGCCATCGAATTGATCTGTTCGAAGATATTCAAGTGGCCTTCTTTGGTCATATAAGAATGGATTCTTATTTTAATTTTTTTAGAATTTTGAAATGAATTGAACCCCTACTTCCATCCCTGAGGAAATAGCTGAAATATTTTGGCTACGGCATCTTCCAAACAGTTCGATTAAAATGTAAATACGAGCCATTCATTTAAATGAAAAACCTTTCTCTTTAATCAAACTATTCAAAAAAATGAACAAAGGCAGCAGATGTCTTGGCTTCATGAAGATACTTCCTCTTATCCCTGTTTATTGTTTAAGCTTCTGGCAGATAGGTCACAAGCAGCATTCCATTTCTTCATCGAGTCTCTCTCTCTTTTTATCTAATATCATCAGAACTTACATTAGAACATTAGAAAGAGAGAAAGAAGATAATCCACTACCCATAAGATACAAATTATTTTTTTCTTGGCAATGTTTAACTTTTCATTGTTGTATTCTCCTACAAGGTAGTTTCATGTCAGCTATTCTTTTAGTTACACTCTACTTAGCTTCTTGCTTTCTTCCTGCCTTTGCTTGCCTGGTATTATGGCTCCCCCAGCTCCTTAGAGGCCTTTGTTTGTTCAGACTTAACATTTATGGGAACTGCCCTTTTTATTACTTGCATTACCTAATAAAAATGCTGCAGTGAGTTACTGTGAATGATTGAGGGATATGTTTCCTCGGCAAACAGTTTTAATGACACAGATATAGGGATAGAAATGGACTAGTCCCTCTGAGGGCAAAGATCATGATTTATACTTCTTTTATTTTCTTATAGCATATAGTATAGCAAAAAGACACATAGCAGAAACCTAATAGATCTTTAATGATTTGTGATAAACATTTCTAGTTGTGATTCTAATATGGAAACTGACAATGGGTTTTCTGCTTTGCCTTGATGATTAAAGTATAAAACATGATAGGCTTTGGATGCCCAGAACAATTGCAGGGCGATTTTAGTGATTTATGACAAACAATAGCACAGCATATATATAAAGTGATTACATGTGGCCAGCACATTCAGCACAGCCAGATTTGCTCTATAGGCATTTACTAAGCATTGTATTAGAAATAAAGATAACAAAGATGCTATCCCTGAGTCCAAGGAGCTCAGTCCCTAAGACCTATAGTAGCCTCAGATGTGCTTTTATAGATGGAGGTGCTGCTGCCAAAAGAGGTAAAACTTTCTGGAGACTATGTTTTGATACAGTTGAATATGTCTTCCTTTTACTGGAAAAATTAAAGGGCAAAACTTGAGCAATGTTAAATTTATGCCTTTACTCTATTTCTCAAGGTACTTTTTAATATTGAGTTTTCCTAAAATATATTTATCTACTTGCTTTTTGGTCAGCTAACTCTACTTTCTAAGCTGACTGTATACACAGAATACTCAGGTAACTTGCATATCTAAGTATCTATTCTTTTTCCATGTTACACTTTTTCAAGAATGGCTGGCTAATATACCATTACTTTTTCTTTGGCTCTCAATATATGTTATTACTGAAATTGTCCTGCTATTTTATAGCATAGAAGTGTATCATTGACCTGGACTCTAGATTCTAGAGATTGACAAACGATGATACAATAGCATTATATTGGAGAATAGAGTGGTTTCACCTTTTGTAATGATTTTT
The DNA here is from genome assembly GCF_023851605.1 of Tamandua tetradactyla. Taxonomy (NCBI): domain Eukaryota; kingdom Metazoa; phylum Chordata; class Mammalia; order Pilosa; family Myrmecophagidae; genus Tamandua; species Tamandua tetradactyla. The sequence continues at coordinate 64,522,021 of NC_135344.1, forward strand.
GTTTTATTTTAAATCTATTTTTATTGGTCACAATGTCAGATGAAAAAGAAAAGGAACATGCAAATCTATTTTTGCACTTAACATAGGCATAATAAAGTATTTATTTAATTTTTCACACAATAGCATTACTGTAGGATACATAATTTGGTCATTTTGCTACTTGTTTTTTAATAAATTTATATATTTTCCACATCCTTATTTATCTTTTAAAAATATTTTTATTGAGAAATATCCATACAATACAGTCCAACTATATTATATAATCAAATGGCTCACAGTATCATCACATAGCTGTGTATTGTACACCATGATCATTTTAGAACATTTGCATCACTCCAGGAAAAGAAGTAAAAGGAGAAAAAAGAACTATACATCTTATACCCCTTACCCATCCCTCTCGTTGACCCACAGTATTTCAATCTGCTCAGTTTTTACCCTTTATCTCCTCCTATTTTATTTATTTTTAATCCTTATTATTATTATTATTATTATTTTACTCATCTATCCATACCCTGTATAAAAGGAGCATTAGACACAAGATTTTCACAATCACACAGTCACATTGTAAAAGCTATATAGTTATACAATCCTCAAGAATGAGGCTACTGGAATACAGCTCAACAGTTTCAGGTACTTCCATCCAGCTACTCCAATACACCATAAACTAAAAAGGGATATCTATATAATGTGTAAGAATAACCTCCAGGATAACCTCTCCACACTGTTTAAAATCTTGCCACTGAGACTTTATTTTGTCTCATTTCTCTCTTCCCCCTTTTTGTCAAGAAGGCTATTTCAATCCCATGATACTGGGTCCTAGCTCATCCACGGACATCAGGTCTCACATTGCTAGGGAGATTTACACCCCTGAGAGTTATGTCCCATGTTGTGGGGTAGGGCAATGTGTTCAACTGCCAAGTTGGCTTAGAGAGAGAGGTCACATCTAATGAACAAAAGAGGGGGTGACTCTTAGGCATAATTATCAGTAGGCTTGAAGTAGTGGAAACTCCATTTTCCCAAGAAAGCAACTGAGCCTCTGAGAAGTGGCCAAAACTTTATTGCTGGCTGACCCAGAGGACTCTGTCCAAAGTCTGAGCCCTGAATATTCTTTGTTTCTAGATTATACAGTGAGCAAGGCAGGAGTTACTAAGGGAACGGGTGGTAAACACTGGAAAAGTACAGAGACAGGGTAGGAGTTACTATTTGGCCCTTAGCTGAACTCCTTTTTGCGAGATAAGGACAGCTCCTGGACATGACAAGAAACAGGCCTGGCAGCCTCCCTCTTAGCACACTGATATCTTCGTACAGGCTTGAGTAATTTACAGCACTGCAGACATTCTACTTTTTTTTTTCTTCCTGTGAGAAAGGTTGCAAATATATATACCTTTATGAATGCATCAATTTATAGTGATGCACACAAATATGCAGAGTAATATGCATGAATGCATAAAATGATACATGAATTCATAAAGTTTTACAACAATAATATTGAGGTGATATACATAAATTCATAGTTATGCAATAATACTGAGGTTAAACTTGTAAACTACCTCAGACTTAGCTTCTCCTTTGCAGGAATAAGCTTCATAGGGGCGAACCCCAAAATTGTGCTCAGCCTATTGAGTTGGTTGTTCCCACTACTTGTGAAAATATCAGGTATTCCCCAGATGGGGAAGTTGAATATTTCCTCCCTTCTTCCCTGTGCCCCAAGGGGGACTTTGCAAATACTTCTTTATTCGCTGCCCACATTACTCTGGGATATATTTGGGCATCACATTAACCTGTACAAACCAACAAGATCTCACACACTATTCAAGATTCAGTGTGATTATGGTGTTCAAGTAAACTGACCATACAAGTTAAAGTAGATAATGTGCTACCCAAAATAAAATTTTATACCAAATAAATGTCTCTCCCATTGGTCTTGCACAGAGGTTGAAATTTTAAAATATGGGTCACGGGGGGGGGCCACGGTGGCTCAGCAGGCAGAGTTCTCACCTGCCATGCTGGAAACCTGGGTTTGATTCCCAGTGCCTGCCCGTGCAAAAAAAAGAAAATATGGGCCATATCATCCTTTACATAGTATTCTGATTTACCTTAGTCCTATCCAGATCAGCTTCATTCATATCTCTACACGAAGTCTAATTGCTTTTTCAGCTATTTTTAACAGTTGCTGAATGGGTTAGTGCTGACTTTCATAGTTTCAGTCCTTTAACCCTGAGTCACAGATGTCACGTAAATACCCAAAGATTCAGGGAATGGCCAGGTTATGTACAAATAGTTTAGTATCTTAGAATTCAGAAATATCAGTTACAACTCCAAAATATATTTGACTGCTCTAAGAGCTTAACAACCTAGGAACCTTCGACAATTGGCCCTAAACTGAAAATCCATGCTCTCGACTTCAATTCTCCGAGTTTGTATATTATAGTTAATCCATATGACTGAGGCATGGTAATATTTGTCTTTTTGTTTCTGACATTTTATTCAACCAACATAGTGCCCTTAAATTTTGTTCACCCACTTGCATGCCCCACAACTTCATTCCATCTTGCACCCGCTCAGTGGTCTGTTGTATGTAAACACCATAGTTCTCCCTTCCATTCCTCAGTTGTTGTACCTTTAGGCCACCTCCACCCTTTGAGAATCATGAACACTGCCACTAAAAACAGCAGTGTGAAAATGTCCATTCATGTCTCCATTCTCAGTTTCTCTGGGAATATACCTACATCATACGACAGATCATATGACAGATTACATGGCAGCCCCACCCCTAGCCGCCTGTGGAGCCACCACACAGCCCTCCAGCAGGGCTGCACCTCTCAGCTCCCCTACCAACAGAGAATAGGTACGTCTCTTTCTCCCCATATTGTCCAGCTCTCTGTTCAATTTTAAACAATTTTATTTACACATCATACAATCCAACCTAAGTAAATGGACATGCATTTGCCACCGTAATCTATAGGAAGACATTTCTTTTTCTTCAGCATAGAAGCACAGAATCCATTCCCCTCCCCTTAGGCCCTCACTTGTTAACATTTAGTTTTCACATAATGGCTTTGTTACATTCAGTGGAAGCATATTATTCAATGTTACTTTTAACTATGGTCCCCTGCACCCCCACCACAATTCAAGCACCCCTGCCTGGATGCCTCTCTACCCTTGTACATCCCCACCCACACCCCATTCCATTTGTAGGTTTTTTCCTGACCCAGCCTGACCCACCTCTCACATGGAAGCACACAGGCTTGCCCCACTCCTCCTGAAACCTTCTGTGCTGGTTTGAAGCTACTATATACCTCAGAAAAGCCATGTCCTTTAATCCTCACTCAAAATTGCTGGGTGGTATCTTTTTTATAGTTTCCATGGAAATATGACCCACCTAATGGTGGGTGGTAATTTTTTATTATTTAGTGTCCATGGAAATGTGTCACCACTCATTCAAGGTGGGGTTGCTTACTGTAGCCCTTTAAGAAGGAACCATTTTGGAAGATGCTTTAGAGCCATGAGAGCCACCAGAACCGACAGAGTCCACACGGCCAGAGAAAGACCTTTGGAGATGAGGAAAGAAAATGCCCCTGGGGGAGCTTCATGAAATAAGATGCCTGGAGAGAAAGCTAGCAGACGTTGCATGTGCCCTTCCAGCTGAGAGAGAAAGCCCAAACTTCATCAGCCTTTCTTGAGTGAAGTTAACCTCTTGTTGGTGCCTTAATTGGACATTTTCATCTAAATCATTTTCATGGATTTAGAACTGTAAACTTGCAACTTAATAAATTCCCTTTTTAAAAACCATTCTATTTCTGGTATATCCAGCAGCTTATCAACTAAAACATATTTTAGAACAAGAGAAGTGGGGTCCTGCGATTTGCAAATACCAAACATGTTGGAACAGCTTTTTAAATGGATTAGAGGAAGATTCTGGAAGAATTGTGAAGAACTTGATAGAGAAGGCCTAGAATGCTTTGAAGAGACCATTGGTAGAGCTGTGGACTCTAAAGATACATCTGATAAAGTCTTATTGCAAACTATAAGGAAGGCAACCCTTGTTTTAAAGTTGCAGAAAATTTATCAAAACTGACTGCTGGCTTTACATGGAAGGCAGATTTTAAAAGCCATGAATTTAGATATTTAGCAGAGAGATTTCCAAATTAAATGTGGAAAGTACAGCTTGATTTTTCTTAGCAGCTTATAGTGAAATGCAACAGGAAAGAGATGAGGTGAAAACTGAACTCTTGGGTGGAAAGAAACCAGAAATTGATGGTCTGGAAAGTTCTGGGCTTCCAGAAGGGCAGACCCTGGAGAATAGTGCCTCATATGAGGACTTACATGGTACCAGTCAGCTGTTTCAGAAAAAGCCAGAACGGGAGATGGAGTTATCTAGGAAGGATCTGTGGAAAGTCCTTTTGTCTGATGGGCATGATCCCAGCCTATTGCATAGGAAACCAACAAGAGTATTGTGGGGTCTGTATAAGTGGAACCACTGCCAGTCTGGACTAAGAGAGGCAGAAAATGGACACATTAGAAGAAAAATAACTTCAGAGGCAGAACTATGGAAGCTAAGGTCTGAAGTCAAGAGACCATGGGCCAGGAGAGTTGACCCACCTGTCATGGTCAGGTTCATATGTCAACTTAGCCAAGTGGTGGTACCTGTTTGTCTGATTGGGCAATGCTGGCCTGTCTGTTGCAGTGAGGACATTTCATAGAATTAAATCATGATCATGTCAGCTGCATCCACAGCTGATTACATTTGTAATCAGCCAAGGGGAGTGTCTTCTTGCAATGATTGATGCTCAGTCTAATTCTTGGAAGCCTTTAGGGAGGATTCAGAAGAGACAGGCTCTCTTCCTGCTTTAGCTGGTGAGCCTCTCCTGTGGCGTTCATCCAGACCCTCCATCAGAATCATTGGCTTCACAGCCTGCCCTGTGGATTTTGTACTCTGTGTTCCCACGGTTATGTGAGACATTTTTATAAATTTTATATTTGCAAGTGTTCCCTGTTGATTCTGTTTCTCTAGAGAACCCTAACTAATACACCACCTAAGTACTTAGAGAGGGTGAGTTTGCCCCAAAGAAAGGAGGTGGGCCTTCCACCTCATTGCAGTGGAAGAGTTGTGCTGCTTCAGGCCTTGGAGAGGCCTGAGGGTGAAGAGGGTGGAGCGCATTCCTTGGGGATTGGGAAGAGCCTGGCTGCCACTGCATGGAAGGGTTTCACGTGTAATCCAGAGATGGCTGAGACCCCAGGTACAGCCCGATGCTTGCAGAGGGTGGAGGCAAGGAAAAGGCAATCTCCCCAATGTCTCCTAAGGTTGCATTCGGAGAGAGATGGGCCATTGCATAGGCCCTTGGAATGGGTGCGACTGCTGCTTTCTAAAGCCCAAAGATAATGACTCTCAGACTTTGAAATCTAATGGAGTTTACCCTGCAGGTTGTTGAAACTGCCTAGGTCTGGTGACCTTTGTGTTCCTTCCAATTTCTCCCTGTGGAAATTGGAATATGTCACTTACCTTCTTGCCTAGGCTACACAGTCATGTAACCCCGCCCTGTTCCCCCCAGCCTCCCCCCGAGTTCCGCTCAGTGTATATCAGCTTTCTGCTCCCCTAGATCTGCACAAGTGTGCACCTCCACCCCAAGCCCATGAACTCTATGCTTGTTCACACCAGTTCCCCAAATCTTAGACCTGCATCTGTGCACAGCCACATCCTCCCCTCTGGATGCCCAGGCATCTGTGCACTCACCTCTTGATCCCTGCACCCTAATGCCCTGCCCCACACACATGCACACCCTTGCCCCAACCCCTAGCACACTCCCACAGCTGGCAGGTGTGGGTACGTGTGCATCTGTGTGCATCTATGCTGTATAGCCCCTGCTCTGTGCATGTGTTGCACCCCTGACCCAGCCCCCTGCACCTGTGCACCCATGCTAGGGCCCTGCCCACCCAACATCACCTGCCCCTGATCCACATCCCACAACCCCCTTGACCTGTGCCCTACCCATGCACAGCCCCCTAAACATCTCTTTCTGCACAAGGGCACCCACACCCTGCCCTCCCTGTGCCCTGGCCTCTGTTCCCTGTACTGCACACTCTGATACCCGTGACCCCCACGCTCCATGCACCCACCCACATCCTGCCTGTGCACCAGCCCCTGTGCATCTGAACAACCTCTCCATCCGCCTCCCACTGTGCCCTACCTCTGTGTCCCCCAGCTGCACCCTCCTTCTGTGCTCCAAGGACTGTATGAGCTACACCCTGCATTGTACCTCCACAACCCCAAACCACACACTCCACACTCACAGGCATCAGCAGAGCATCTCTGATACCTGTCTATACCTGTGCCGCAACCTGTCACCACTCTGTTATGCCTTGCCCCACCCCCTGCATCCTGCTCGACATTCATCCTACAAATACAAAATTTTAGACTACTGAAGTAAATCAACTTTCAAAGTAACCCTATTAAGATATTTAAATATCTTGAAGGCAAAAGAAGATCACTAAGCATATCAAGAAGCAGAAAGCTATAGTCCAGCCTAATGACCAAATTAAAACACCAGAGAAGACACTGACTTTGAAACAACTAATTAAAGATGTTCATACAACTCTACTAAATAAAATCAGTGGGGTGGCAAATGATGTAAAGGAGATCAAGAAGACGCTAGAGGAGCATACAGAGGAATTTGAAAGAGTAAGTAGAAAATAGCAGATATCACAGAATAAAGATGCTGTAAACCACATAAAAGTATACTGAAAATGTGGGGATATGAGAGTAGTTCATTGGTAGACTTCTCGCCTGCCATGTGGGAGACCCAGGTTCAATTCCTGGCCCATGCACTTCCAAAACAAAGAAGCAAACAAACAAAAAACAAGCAAAAAGTCAACAAACGGTGCTGCAATAACAGGATATTCACTTGGAAAAAGAAGGAAATGTGATCCCACCATACAGCATCCAAAAAAAAAAAAAATACTAAAGATGACCAACAGAAAATTTGAAGAGGCAGAAGAAAGAATAAGCAAACTAGAGGACAGGGAAGCTGATTTTGAACACTCAAAAGAGCAAATGGCCAAAAAGATGGAAAAATTTGAATTGGAGGTCAGGGAAATTTCCGTATCTTTAAATTTACTGAGACTTGCTTTATAACCCAGCATATGATCTATCCTTGAGAATGTTCCATGAGCACTTGAGAAAAATGTGTATCCTGCTGTTGTGGGGTGTAATATTCTGTAAATGTCTGTTAAGTCTAGTTCATTTATTGTGTTATTCAAATCTCTATTTCCTTACTGATCCTCTGTCTAAATATTCTATCCACTGATGAGAGCAAGGAATTGAAGACTCCAACTATTATGGTAGAGGTGTCTACTCCTGTCATGGTTAGGACTGTAATGCTGTTTTGCTTGTGCTATACTATTTAAGTTGTAAGATATCAAGTTTAAGAATGAATGTTGCCCAAGGATTTGTACCCTATTCTGGAGAGATTTAATGTGTTTCCAGTTATATGCAGGACAGTTGAGTATTGTCAGATAAAAGAAAAAAAATGTGTGCTTATTTGTTTTCATTTGGAAATTAAGTATGGTCTAAGGTGATATATATATATATATATATATATATGTGCCAAGTTGACAAGGGGTGGACTGTCATGGTTAGGGACAGGTGTCAAATTGGCCAAGTTGTGGTACCTGTTCATCTGACTGGGCAAGCGCTGGCCTGTCTGTTGCAATGAGGACATTTCATAGGATTAGGTCATGATCACGTTAGCTACATCCACAGCTGATTCCATTTGTAATCCGCCAAAGGGAAGTGTCTTCTGTAATTAGTGATGCTAAATGCAATCATGGGAAGCCGTTTAAGGAGGACTCAGAGGAGACAGGTTGCATTCCTGCTTTGGCTGGTGAGCCTCTCCTGTGGAGTTCATCCAGGCCATCCATTGGAGTCATCGGCTTCACAGCCTGCCCTGTGGATTTTGGACTCTGTGTTCCTATGGTCACGTGAGACACTTTCATAAATTTTATATTTGCAAGTGTTCCCTGTTGATTCTGTTTCTCTAGAGAACCCTAACTAATACAACTCCCTTCAGCATTTTCAGTGTTTCCCTCAAGTATTTTGGAGCACTCTGGCTTGGTGCATAAATATTTAATATTGTTATGTCTTCCTGTTGAATTATTCCTTTTATAACACATAGTGTCTTTGTCTCTTTTAATTGTTTTAATTTTAAGTCTAATTTGTCAGATATTGGTCTAGCTACCCCTGCTATTTTCTTGTTGTTGTTTGACTGAAACATCTTTTCCCAACTGGCTGGCTTGAACGGATTATGTATCCATGTTTTTAATCCTGATCTAATCTTGTGGGAGCCATCATTTCTTTTAATCCCTATTCATTAATGTACATTGGAATCTTTCAATTAAATTATCTCCATGGAGATGTGGCACACCCAATTGTGGGTATTAATTTTTTGATTAGATGGAGCTGTGACTCCACCCATTCCAGTTGGGTCTTGATTAGTTTACTGGAATCCTTTAAAAGAGGAAGCATTTTGGAGAATGAGGAGAGAGCCATGGGAACCATGAGAGCAACAAGGCCAAAAGCCCATGTAACCAGAGACTTTTGGAGATGAATAAGGAAAACATCCCTGGGGGAGCTTCATGAAACAAGAAGCCTAGAGAGAAAGCTAGTAAATGTCCACATGTTCACCCTGTGCCTTTCCAATTGAGAGAGAAACCCTGAACTCCATCGGCCTTTTATGAGTGAAGGTAACCTCTTCTTGGTGCCTTAAATTGGACATTTCTATAGCCTTGCTTTAATTGGGACATTTTCATGGCCTTAGAACTGTAAGCTTGCAACTTAATAAATTCCCCCTTTTAAAAGCCATTCTGTTTTTGGTATATTGCATTCTGGCAGCTTACAGACTAGAATACCAACCTTTAACTTTCAAGCTATTTTTGTCCTTGGGTCTAAAATGAGTCTCCTGTAGACAGCACATAAATGGGTCCTGTTTTGTAATCAATTCTTCCACTCTGTGTCTTCTGATTGGGAAGTTTAATCTGTTAACATTTAATGTTATTACTGTAAAGACAGTAGTTTCTTTTATCATTTTGCATTTTGGATTTTATATGTCATATCTATCTTTCTTCTTCTTTTTTTACCTTTACTGATACTTAATTTCTACACTTTTCTCTAAACCTCTCTCTCCTGCCTTTTCCTATCTGCCTGTAGTGCTCCCTTTAGAATTTCTTGCAGAGCCAATCTCTTAGTCACAAATTCTCTCAGTGATTGTTTGTCTGAAAGTACTTTAATCTCCCCTTCATTTTTGAAGGACAATTTTGGTGGATATAGAATTCTTGGTTGGCAGATTTTCTCTTTCAGAATCTTAAATATATCATACCACTGCCTTCTTGCCTCCATGGTTTCTGCTGAGAAAGCCATACATAGGCTTACTGAGTTTCCTTGCATGTGATGGATTGGTTTTCTCTTGCTGCTTTCAAAATTCTTTCTTTGTCTTTGACATTTGACATTCTGATTAGTGTCTTGGAGTATGTCTATTTGAGTCTATTCTGTTTGGGATATGCTGCACTTTTTGGACATGTAATTTTATGTCTTTCATAAGACATGGAAAATTTTCAGTGATTATTTCCTCCATAGTCTTTCTCCTCTTATACTCTTCTCTTCCCCTGCTAGGACACCAACAACATGTATATTTGTGCATTTCACATTGTCATTTAATTCTCTGAGACCCTGCTCATATTTTTCCATTCTTTTCCTTATATTTTCTTCTGTGTTTTGGATTTCAGATCTCCAGTACTCTAGTTCACTAATCATTTTTTCTGCATCTTCAAATCTATTGTTGTAGGTTCCCACTGTTTTTTTTCTCCATCTCGTCTATTGTGCCTTTCATTCCCATAAGTTCTCTGATTTGTTTTTTCAAGCTCTCTAGTTCTTCTTTATGTTCACCGAAAGTCTTCTTTCTATCCTCCTTCAACTTGTTGATCTGATTTTTAACGAGATTTTGCATTCTTGAACAAACGTCCTGAATTAGTTGTTTCAACTCCCATTTCCCATTTGAAGTGTTGATTTGTTCCTTTGACTAGGCCATGTCTTCAGTTTTCCTAATATGACATTACTTTTTGCTGGCATCTAGGCATTTGATTTCCTTACTCTATTTAGGAATTTGTTTTCAAGCTTTTATGTAGGCATTTCTTGCTGGATGGCTTTGTTCTGTATCTGTTCTTTGATATTCAGTTCAATTTATTCTAGACCTCTGGCTTAGGTTCTGTGTAATTGATCAGAATTTTTCAGTTTTTGTTTTTCTGTTTCTTGCCCTGCCTATATGGAGCCTTTTTATTTTAAGGAGTATCTCCTCAGATATATAGACCCCAGGCAGATTTTCAAAGACCAGACAAACCTATATCTCAGGAGGAGAGAGTAACCAGTATCAGCTTTCCCTGAGGGTGAGACCCAGTAGGTTGTCAGACTTTCCTTAAAGCTTCTAGACTCTGAACTTTTCCTATCCTGTCTAGCATGTGGTGCTTGTCTGCCCATGGATTCCCACCAGCTTAAACTGATGTTTTTGATGCCTTTAATTTAAGCAGACTCTTCCTGAATGATTGAAAAAGAAGTGAGGTAGTAGGTTGGCTTTGATTGCTTGGGTTTTCAGACCTTGGGGCCTGAATTCCTTGAAGGACAGATTTCATTTGAGCAGGGCTCCACTCACCTTTTCTTGGGGGAAGATACATCTTTTAGGAAATTAACCCCTTTCACCTACTAATTACTTTGTCTCTCAGACAAGCCTTAGTTCCCCCCTTGCCTGGGGTAGTGTTGAAGCTTGGGTGTGCTTACAGTTCTATCTAATGACCCATTAAGAAGCACACACACACGCACAAAAGTAACAAAGCCTTTTCAGACTCCTTGGGTTTGTTAATCAAGAGCTTGAGTTGGTATGTACCTCTCTGTATCTCCAGGCTCTATGGGCTCCTTTTCTTGGGGTCCAGCCCTTTTCCATTATTTTGTGTTGTCTAACTCAAAAAGCCTCTGTTGTTGTTTTTTCCATCAACCCCATTTCATCTCTGCAGAGACAAAATTTCCTAGTTCCTTTAGTGCTTGTTCCAGGTTTATTTTATTCGTGCTACGGGCCTGTTTTCAGTAGTCAGGAATTGTTAATCAATTCCGCAATAGGAACTTGGTTGAGTTAAGCCCTTACCACTAGTAAAGTCTGTTTCCTTTCCCCTTTGGGAACCAGCCTGCTGTGCCTATTTGGGAGGTGTCCCTGCTTCCATGGCTTGGTGGACTTACAGTTCTGTGTAAGATCTCAGCCATTCCACCTGGTCCAGACTGGTGTATGCTGTATGTCCAGTCACTGATGTTCTCCAGCAGTTGTTCTGTACCATTCCTAGCTGTTTACTAGCTGATCTGGACTACAAACTAAATTCCACACCTCACTATGCTGTCATCTTGCCCTGCCTCACAAATCCATTTTACATACGAGATATTGATGCTATATGAGTGTAAATGACTTGCAATTACAACCCAAAGCTCTTAACATTTAAAGTATAAAGACTATATTTCAGATACTTAGTGTACACTCCACGCCACATACTTCATCACATATGAAATTTTGAGTGGCAGTTTTAGAACTGAAACTAGAATTCACATATTTTTAACACTGATGACCTGTAAGCTGCAACTAAAATGGAATATTGTGACTCCCAAATTTTTAGAGAAAATTTTTTTTAAAATATAATCTATTCTGTAATTTATGACTCCAGGTTGTATTATATGATTTTTAACCAGTTACAAGTTTAATATTTTAAGTAAAATATTTTTATATGAAACAATATGTTTCAAAGTTCATCAGACCATGAATTCTATATGCCCCACTATCTGAACTGGGTTGAGAACCTGCTCTTTAGATTCATTCATTCATTTAGCAAACATTCATTGAGCACTTGCTATTTGACAAATACTGTTTTAGGCACCCTTATCACAGTGGTTTATAAAACAAACCCAACATTCTCTTGGCTCTTTCACTCCAAAGGGAAGAGGAAATGATAAACTAGCATAGAATTAAGTTAAGAACTTTAAGATAGTGAAAGTTGCAATAGAAAACACACCTCTGTTTTCATGCATACTTCATAAACTTTCAAATATATTAAGCAATAATTTTCCTGTTTTAAATGCTTACTTATTCTCTTCTCCTCTTTCCATGTTATTTTATTACTAGAGTATTTTATTGAAAATAACTACAATTTAAAACAGTGCTCATTCATTTATTCATCCATTCATATATTCACTCGAAATTTATTGTGTCCTGCTATGTGTCAGGCACTGTTCTAAGCACAAGGAATACAGCAACCACTTCAACAAACAAAAATTATAGCCCACATAAGTCATAACTTGAGAATGATTTTTTTTCTGAATGATTTTAATGACATTTATAGATAAATAAAAAAAATTTTCCCAGAATCTCAGCAAAATACACAGCACAAATTTTATCAGAAAAACAATTTCATGTTTGGTATAAAGCATAATATTTTGGGGAAAAAGGGAAAGGAAATTAGTGGGTAATTTAGTACCTAATTAACTTAAATTAAAAATTAGGTGAGCTTAATACACATTAACGGCCACTTGGTAAAGTACATCAATAAAAGTAGTAGAGATTTCAAAGTTCCAGAGATTTCAGCCCAGAAATACCCTTAGAAAAAATACATTAGAAATGGTGTATTAGAAAGGGAGAAGAATTTAACAAATGACATAATACTTAAGGACATTTTTCCTAAATGGTTGTTCTAGTTTGCTAACTGCCGGAATGCAATATACCAGAAATGGAATGGCTTTTAAAAAGGAGAATTTAATAAGTTGCTGGTTTACAGTTCTAAGGCTGAGATAATGTCCCAATTAAAGCAAGTCTATAGAAATGTCCAATCTAAGGCATCCAGGAAAAGATACCTTGGTTCAAGAAGGCTGATGAAGTTCAGGGTCTCACTCAAGTGAGAAGGCACATGGCGAACACAGAGTTTCTCTCTTGGGTGGAGGGGCACATGGCGAACACAGCATCATCTGCTAGCTTTCTCTCCTGGCTTCCTGCTTCATGAAGCTCCCTGAGAGGCATTTTCCTTCTTCATCTCCAAAGGTCACTGGCTGGTGGACTGCTTCATGGTGCTACAGCATTCTCTGCTCTCTCCAAATCTCTCTCATTCTCCAAAATGCTTCCTCTTTTAGAGGACTCCAGAAACAAATCAAGACCCACCCAAATGGGTGAAGACACCCCTCCACCTAATCCAGTTTAACAACCACTCTTGATTAAATCATATCAGGACCACATCAAATTGTGACTCCCTAAGTCACATCTCCAGGGAGATGATCTAATTACAGTTTCAAACATACAGTACTGATTAGGGATTAGAAGAAATGGTTGCCCTTACAACATAGGGCTAGGATTAAAACATGACTTTCCTAGGGTACATACATCCTTTCAAACAAGCACAATGGTCAAATATTACCCACCTTCCTGTTAAATAAACTATTTCAGTTATTTTTCCAAGAATGATTGCTAATCTCACCATTGTGATGTATTTGTATGTGAGTTTATCCTTCATTCAATGATCCAGATAACCTGTGACCTGGCCTTATTCCTCAACCTCTGTTATTTTCCAAGATCCCAAGTATTTCTATAATGTTTTAATGTTAGGCACATATTCTCTGGAAATTTTGGAACTTGATTTGTCCTGTTCAGGGGAGAAATCAGGTTATAGGCTCCACCAAGGCAAATGTGCCTCTCTGTGATCATTCTTGTTCCTGACCACAGAAGCATTCTAGCATTTGAAATGCAATCACTTACTTTAGCATGCTGTAATGCATGCTGTTCTATAATCTTTGACATGTATCTTTTTCTTCGTGATTTGAGTACAGCTAAGAAATTATTTCCTTGTCTCAGAAAATAAGCCTAAAATACTAAACTAAAAAATACTGTGTATCATGGTGCTATTTATATCCTTGCATTTTGTGACGTTTCTAAGAAGTGATTAACCATGCAACCTCGAATTTAGCCGTTAAATTGTGATGTTTTAAATAATCATAATGTACAGACTTAGAAAAGTGGATTTAACATTATAAAAAAGGTGATATTTTATTAATGGTGCTAATTTTTCTGCCCCCCAAAATCATGAAAAAATTGAAATTCCATGGCAAAGAATGGAATTCTTTCCATTGCTGGGGATGGAAAATTAGGAAAAAATGAAAAGGATTTCAAGACATTACAATTCAGGATTGTATCTTAAATTTGTGGTAAAAGCATAAATAAAATATTATCAGCTTACTAAAAATCAGGTTGAAGGATATAGAGCATAAAATTTGACTCTGCACATATTTTTATAATTAATGAAATATTCATAGCTTGAAGGAGTGATAAAATTATTACATATCTAGAATTTCATGTTGAGAGTCAGAAATTAAACTAAATGAAAGGGGGGATATCTTAACGTATAAATTCACTTATGAGTTTTCTGATTTCTATAAATGTATCAAATTTCACAAGTCAAATATTGAATAACAAGAATTTAAGTGTTGCTGAAACTGGGGATTATGAGAAATGTCTCCTCAACTTTAGAATAAGAAAGTTAGACATGAAATACATATAAAATGACTTCAGAACATACCAACAGCTCTAGTAATAAAAAGAATGATTATTTTTATTTCATTAACATTGGAGAGATATTTAGTACTAATTTACAAAGGATTAAAAGAAATTCACCGTAGAAAACTGGATTTACTTCTAATAAAATACGTGCTGAAATGGCACTGCTGGAAGGAATGTAAAAACTGAGTGGAGTGATAGCCAAGTGTAAGAAGAATTGGCAAGGGCTTTTGATACACATTGTCATGTTTATTTTTTGGATATTGAGACTTAATCACAATGAATTAGAATGCCACAAAACACTTTCATATCGTGTCAGTTTAAAAAATTTTTTAAAAGCCACTAAACATGTAGATGTAGAATATTGGACAAATGGTCCAAGTTTTTAGAATAGAATCAGGGCCTAACAATGAGAGAGCTCTGTGGTTTGTCAAAAGCACATTGAAATTTATTATTCTGCATTTTCACGTGTGATGAAGGAATTTCTGGAGAAGTCTGAAAAACTGGAACTGCATCTAATGATCCTTTAAATATGCAAATTTTACTAAATGCAACATTTACTTAACATAATTTTCTAACTTAAATTTTTTGTTTGAGATGTCTACTTTTTTTCATTTTCATTAGAGGGATTCTTTCCAAAAATATTTGATGCCAAAAGTATAGAAATGTGGTTTTAACATTTTATGAATCATAACCTCTATGAGAATTAGCTAAAAGTTATAGATCCCTTTTTAAGAAATTCATATAGTCATCTATAAAAAACTTTTGGTATACATTGAATTTTATTCTACTGAAAACTCATTTCATAAAAGATAAATAGTAAAACTTCATCTTTGTAATCTTTTTCTCTTATTTTTTCAAGCAAAAAATTAATTGCCAAAACCTTTAAGAAATATGTAGCTAAATCCAAATTCTACAGATCAAACAAAGTAAAGTTTAAGTTTACTTCATAGTAATTTTCAATAAGAAAACTGTTGGGTTTGAATAGAAGGTAATGTTGTGAAGTCCCAGCTGATTTGGACTTTTTAATTTTGATGTTAGTAAGCACAAGTGCCAAGATAATAAGAATTCTACAAAAAAATATTTACAGACTGAATGAGTCAATGGGTGCCAAAGATCCTGACTCTGACATAAGGTAGCAAAGAGAATCCCATAATCCCCCTGCCCAAAGAAGCTGGCCCAGACTGAGTTGGGGACACCATGGCAAGTAAATAAATTGGTGCCTCTTCCAAGCAATATTATTTAAATATTTATTCAATACCTGATTTGTGTGCACAGGGAGAGGTTAATTTTCTTTTAGTAAAAGCTGTTTATGTTCAAAATAGATCTTTAATGTACAACCACTATATGTAGCTTTCCTTATTAGACAAATTTTTGAGAAATGTATTAGATCTTTTAAAAATTCAGTTAAAAGACGGAGAAAGGAATTTCTTGTTCTCAGTAACACTGGTGCTCTGTATGCTGGCACTGCAGGTCAATTTCAGGAGACTAGACTCAGCCTTGGAGGCAGGGTGGTCATGCCATCCAATTTGAATGTGGATTTGCAGCAATGTTTGCAGAAATACTCTAAATAGAGTTCTTTTTTTTACAAATTTTTACCTTTAGCAGAAACAGGATCACTTTATATTTTACCAGTAACTTTCAGAATTACATGAGAAATCTGAAAAACTGGTAGCAGCTTTCTATTTCATTACAGTGTTGTTTTTATTCTCCTTACAGATTGGCATCCATGGCAGCTGTCACATGTGGCCTGTCTTTTAATCTGACTACAAACATAGGTGGTTTGGTCAAGGGAAAAACAGAATTCTGCAAGACTCTTTGTGTCAAATTTATGTGCAATTTTGTCATAAAAGATGTCAACAAGGTCATCTTTTTCAAGGTCTGCACATTCAATTTTATATTCTGTGTAGTTTGCCTTCCAAAGAATTCAGGTTGTGTTTTTGAGTATCTGTAATTCCATGTCTGCAGAGAAATTGAGAAGGCCCTGCTAAATTTGACTAGCTTACAGGAACACTCCTCTATTTAGGCAAATCCAGAGATTCTCCTTTCCAATTTCCTTCACTAGAGGGAAAAGTGGTCAAAAAATGCTTTTTTTTGAACATTTGTAATTAAACTCTATGGCTTCCATTGAAAGATTTACTTTGTGCATAAAGTGAAAAATAAATGCTGTGAAGGAGCTCTTCTTCACTGAATGTTTCTGGGACTAGAATTAACTTTTCTTTTGAAACAAGAGACGCATATTTTCAGAAGGCTAATCATGAACATGATGAAATACTAGGATGATCAAGTCAATGTCAGTTTAGTTAAACATACTTGTCGAATTTCTTGTCAGATCTTTAAAAGGTCCTGCCTAGGGGTTGATGCCATTCATGGCATAGTTAAGAAAACTTTAAGATTGTTGGCTGAGAGCTAAGATGTTCCAGTTAAGTAAATAGAAGTGAATGCTGTAGAACTTCTTTCTTCATTTGAGTCTACAGGCCAGAGATATTCTCAAGGATGATGGCTAAGTTCTGTGTCAACTTGACCAGGCGGGTGGTGCCCCGTTGTCTGGTCAAACAAACACTGGCCTGCTTGTTACTGTGTTTTCATTTTGTGGATGTAAATCAACATGAAGTTGATTGCATCTGTGATGATTACATGTACAATTACCTGCAGAGATTGCTTTCAACAATGACAGGCGTCTCCTCCAATCAGTTGAAGGTCTTAACAGTTGGGGTGATGATTTCAGCACTCAGAAGAAAGAATTTCTGCCTCTACTCTAGTCAGTCAGCTTCTCCTGGGGAATTCACCAAAATCCTTCATTGGAGTTCCCAATTTGTTGGCTTACTGTGAGACAATCCTTATAAAAATTTCATAATATTTCAGGATATCTCTATCGGTTCTGTTTTCCTACAGAACCCTAAGTAAACACCAGTATGGAAAGTGTTTTACCTCTAGCCATATTAACAATAATTTTCTCGTGGCCAAGGTTTTGCTTAGTACTTTGGTGACTACCCATAGTGATTCATCATGTGGGAATTCTACTTGGGTATCAATGTAAATTTAATAAATGTATACCAGAAGCTGACAGCACCCAGTCAGAATTAATTACATTTGTAGTGTGCTAAAAATAAATGGGGGTCTGGGAAGATGGCAGAATACAATAGGCCAATTTCAGCCTTGCTCCAAGGAACAGCTAAAGAAGTGACAGAAAAATGACTGGGACAGTGATTGCAGGGTGCACATGACCTGAAAGGGTCTTCTACACTACACTCCTGGATGAAAAAGCTGAGGAATTGAGAAGCAGAGAACCGGAGATTATCTAGCTAGTGCAATGAGCCTAAGGCACCACTTTCCAAATCCTCAGAACTGCACAGACAGAAAAGTGGGAACTAGGAAGTAAACCAAACCACAGTTCTTGGAAAATGCCACACCCACTATGCTCCCCCCACCCCCCACGACCTGAACTCTGCCCCTGGCACCCTAAATGCCCCACCCCCACCCCAGGGCCTGCACATACTTACCCTACTTCTCCCTTCGACAAGGCCCCCAAGTCCACGAATTGGGACAAAATAGTTTTTTCAATAAGTGGGCAAGGGAGAACTGGATATCAATAGTCAAAAGAATGAAAAAGGACCCTTACTTTATACCCTATACAAAAGCTAACTCAAAGCAGTTCAATGACCTAAACATAAGAACCAGTAAGATACCACTCCTTGAAAAAATGTAGGAAACATCTTCAAGACCTAGTAATAGCAGATAGCTTCCTAAACCTTACACCCAAAGCACAGCAATGAAAGAAAAAATAGGTGAATGAAAACTCCTCAAAATCAAATGCTTTTGAGCAAAAGACTTTGTCAAAAAGGTGAAGAGGCAGCCAACTCAATGGGAGAAAATATTTGGAAATCACATATCAGATAAAGGTTTGATATCCTCCATACATAAAGAGATCATACAACTGAACAACAAAAGAACAAATACCCAACTTTAAAATGGGACAAAGACATGAAGAGGGATGTTTCTGGAGAGCAAATACAGATGGCTCAAAAGCATGTGAGGAGATGCCCATATTCATTAGCTATAAGAGAAATGCAGATCAAGTCTACAATGAGATACCACCTCACACCTATAAGAATGGCTGCTATTAAACAAACAGGAAACTACAAATGATGGAGAGGATATGGAGAAATTGGAACACTTATGCATTGGTTGGTACAGCCACTATGGAAAATAGTTTGACAGTTCCTTAGAAAACTAAATCTCTTAGTATGACCCAGCTGTAACATTACTCAGTATATAACCAGAAAAGCTGAAAGCAGTGACACAAACAGACATTTTCACACTGATATCTATAGCAGCATTATTCACAATGCCAAAAGATGGAAACAATCCAAGTGCTCATCTATAGACAGGTGGATAAACAACACAGCTCAGAAAGTACACAAATGCAGCAGTCGGGATCACTCCCACCACCAACCAGGGACATAGACTATACAATTTCTCAAAATAGTGAGACAGATCCCCACCTTTACACAAATCCAGAGACTCAAGCCCACAGCAATCTGTGGCAGGGCTTAAGCTGCTGAGGAGGGCAGAATACAAAGGATAGCAAGGATGAGCTTCAAAACTGGAGGCTCAGGGAGGGAACCACAAAATTTTCACTAAAAGCAGCAAGCAAGCAGGCAGAAACTACCCAAATCCACTGTTTGGGGACCTGGGGGACAGGCAAGGACATTTCAAGGCCCAGGTCAGTGCAGGGTGAAGAGTCTGGGAAAATGTGGACAGAGACTGTGTTTCCAGTCTTGGGTCCTGGCACCCTTCCCCAACTCTAGAAAAACAGCAGTGGGTGACCTGGCCCTTGCCTTGGCTATGGTTGCAGACTGGGGCAGCTGGGACAGTCCTGCACCACAAGTAAAATGGGGTCACAGCCCCACATTGAGCCAGATGTAGGCTGACAAAGTGAGGGCATAGGAACCCCATAGTTTCAGCCCCACCTGGTCAGACACTGCTGGAGTCCAGGAGGTAAACAGCTTCTGAGAACTAGTAAATCACTGAACAGTGCCATCTGCTGGGATGTCCAGCAAGTGCAGGTAAAAACTGCAGGGCTTTTCAAAGAGCCTCTTAAGACCCTATCCCAGGCCCCTCAGAGCTGGTTTTCATCCCCTGCATGGCAACGTGACCTTGTTTCTGCTGAGAAAAACAGATGACCCAACTGTGAAAGCAGTGCCCTAAAATAAACACAGGCAACAATTAAACTCTAGAAAAGAGTGAGACATCGACCTTCAGAGTAGATACATCAAGATAATCAGATGACCAGACATCAGCAAAATATCCCGAGGCATACGACAATGCAAGAAGAAATGGCCTAGTCAAAGGAACAGTTCAAAAAGTCAGAGGAGCTACAGAATTTGGAACAACTGACCAAAGATCCGCAAACAAATCTCTCGAATCAAGGAAATGAAGGAAAATGTGTCTAAAAAGAAAAAGGATATTACAAGGACACTGGAAGAGTATAAAGAAGAATTTGAAAAAATGCCTAGAATAAATAACATGCAGAAATTAAAAGACACTGTAGATGAAATGAAATATATACTAGAGGAACATGATAGCATATTTGAAGAGGCAGAAGATATAATCTATGAGCTAGAAGACAGATCAACTGAATTTGAACAGACAAAAGAACAAACAGAAAAAACAAATGGAAAATTTGAACAAGGTCTCAGGGAAATGACTGACAACAGGAGGTGCACATATGCACCATGGCTGTCCCAGAAGAAGAGAGAAGATGGAAAAGGGCCAGGCGGAATATTCAAAGAAATAATGGCTGAAAATTTCCCAACCCTTATAAAAGACATATATATGGAAATCCAAGAAGCTCAACATACTCCAAACAGAACAAATCTGAGTAGACCAACTCCAAGACACATAGTCACCAGACTGTCAAATGCCAGAGATAAGGAGAAAATTCTGAAAGCAGCTAGAAAAAACAATGCATCATATACAAAAGAAACCAAATAGGACTAAGTGCTGATTTCTCATCAGACACACATGGAGGCAAGAAGACAGAGGTCTGGCATATTTAAGATATTCAAAGAAAAATTGCCAGCCAAGAATTCTCTATCCAGCAAAGCTGTCCTTCAAAAATGAGGGAGAGTTTAAAATATTCACAGATAAACGGAAACTGAGAGAGTTTGTTAATAAGAGACTGGCTCTACAAGAAAGAAAGTCCTGCTAGATGAAAAGAAAAGAAAAGGGAGAGAGGGCTGGAGGAGGGTACAGAATTGAAGAATATTAATAAGGGTAACTTAAAGGATGAAGAGAGAGAGAGAGAGAAAAGGATAAGATGGTTGGATCAAGAACTGCCTTTACAGTAGTAACTTCGGATGTTAATGGACTATACTCCCCAATCAAAAGATACATATTAGCTGAATGGATTAAAAAATATCTCTCTATATGGTGTTTACAAGAGACTTATCTTAGGCCCAAAGATGCCAATAGGTTGAAAGTGAAAGGATTGAAAAGGATATTCCACACAAGTTGTAACCAAAAGAAAGCTGGGGTAGCTATACTATCAGACAAAATGACTTTAAATGCAAAAATGCTATAAGAGATAATGGAGGACAATATATAGTAATGAAAGGGGAAATTAACAAGAAGAAATATCAATAATAAATTTCTATGCTCCTAATCATGGTGCTGCAAAGTATATGTCTGTAGACATTTCTCAAAGAGCAAATGCAGATGGCTAAGAGGCACATGAAAAGATGCTTCACTAGCTGTTAGGAAAATGCAAAGCAAAACCACAATGAGATATCTCACTCCTTAGAAAGGCCTCTATTAAACAAACATGCAACTACAAGTGTTGGAGAGGATGTGGAGAAATTGGAACACTTATTCACTACTTTGGGAATGTAAAATGCTACAACCGCTGTGGATGATGGTTTGGTGGTTCCTTGGGAAGCTGGGCATAGAGCTACCTTATGACCCAGCAATCCCACTATTTGGGATATACCTGGAAGATCTGAAAGCAGGGGTGTGAACAGACCTTTGCACACTGATGTTCATAGCAGCATTATTTACAAATTGCTGTAAGATGGAAAGAACCTAAGTGTCCATCAACAGATGAATGGATAACCAAAATGTGGTGTATACATGCAGTGAAGTAAGAGGGAATGGAGTCATGAAGCATGTGAAAACATGGATGAACCTTGAGGATATTATAAGTGAAATAAGTCAGACATGAATAACAAATATTTTATGATATCACTAACATGAACTAATTATAATAGGTAAAATCATGGACATAAAAAACAGAATATAGGTTAGTAGGCTATAGAATGAAGCTAAAGAACGGGGACTGGCTGCTTAATTTGTGCAGAATGTTTAACTACGGTGAACTTAAATGTTGGGAAATGGACTATTGTCAGAACAACTAACAATGCGGAATGGTGTGTGAATGTGGTGGAAAGGGGGAAATTTAGAGTCATGCATGACACCAGAAGGAAAGTTGAAGGCTAAAACATGGGAATATATAACTGTGAATCTTGTGGTAGACAATGTCCAGGATTAGCTGTTCAAATATTCAAAAAGTCTCTCATGAACTAGGACGGATATATGACATTATTATAAGGAGTTAATAAGAGGGGGATATATGGGAAAATATGTACCTATTGCAAACTGTGGGCTGTGGTTAACAGTGTATTTTAACAATTTTGTCAACAGCAACAAATGTGTCACACCAACACTGCGGTCACGGATATGGGGGATAAGGAGTATGGAAAGATTAGGGTTTTCTTTTTATTTTAATTTTTTTTCTGGAGTAATAAAAATGTTCTAAATTTGATTGTGGGGCCGTATGCAATGCATAACAATGTGATGATATTGTGAACCAGTGATTGTATACTTGGGATGATTTCTATGCTGTGTGAATATATCTCAATAAAATTGCATTAAAAAAAAAGAAATATGCTAGTTGCTGTTTACTTCTTGACCTACATAAAAGTATTAGAAAAAAGTTATTGAGACCAGGGAACTATTTGACTAGATAGTTCAATTTTATTTTTTCTCAAACAACTCTTACAAGTCTTCCCAGATAATCATACGCATCTTCTTTAGTTCATAGCAGTATTACGAAAACACTGGTGCTTAAAGACAAATCTTGTACACGACAATGGGAGAAAAGTTTGTGTTCTTGTGAGTTCTAAGCCCTTTCAATTTAAGCATCTTCTCATGAAAACAATTCATAATTTCCAGTATGGGAAACAGGTGGACAGATGTAAAAAGCCCTTGAGATTTGTTTTGTTTTCACTTCCTTGGGCTTTGCAACATAAGCACCACCATGACTTTTATTCCTGTTGTTTTCCAGCAAAGAAAGTAAAACTAAAGAATGCATATGCCCTATGATATTCAATCTTCAAGATTTTCCTACCTAAGCTGGGACTCAGAGACACAAGGATAAGAGTCGCATATCATAAAGTACATATTTATTTTCTATTCTCTCATTTATTAATTAATTTACTCATTCAACAAATATTTTGAAGCTCTTATTGTATGTTGTGAAATCTGCCAATCCCACGCTACCTCTACAGACAGATACACATGATCCCCATCTCTGGAGCAAGAGATAGAGAGTAATGAATAAGCAGTATTAGTAAAGTTTTCTACTTGCTGCGGGCCACACTTGACATTCTGGGCATACAACCCAAACTTGGAGGAGCCAGGAGAGATTTCCTGGAGAAGTGACATCTAATTTGTGATCTGGCTATCTCAAGGAGGTGACCTTGAAGAAGAAGAGGGGGGCAGTGCTCCTGGTGGAGGGAATAGCACATGTGAGGCCCAGAGGCAAGAGAAGGCAATGGGTGCTTTGGGGAAAATGAAGAAATACAGCACAGCTGAGTGGAGAATAAAAGTGGGACTTCACAGAGAGGTGAATGAGACTCTACTATGCAGGCTTTGTGAGCCATGTTGAGGTATCTTGGATTTTGCCTTTAAACAAAATTAAGCTCGTTAATGTGGAAAAAATAGGAATCACGTGTCAAATTTGCATTTGAAAGATGTATGTCATAAAGAACACAGATCCCAGAGCTGGAGAGCCTGGGTTCAAATCCTAACTCCATCACTTGGCTCTAGGGGCCAATCAGCAGAAAGTACAGGAGCTGGAGTAGAGAAGGGGAGGAGAGGAAGAGATCAGAAAACTATAATCTCTGTATTGTGGATCAACTAGACATCCTACTTGTTCCTAATCTTTGACTAGCTTTTTGTGTCATTAACTTGTCTTTTGATTTCGGTGCCAGTATTGCATCATTTGTATTCTTGAGACTAACACTACTCATATTAACTTTAGCAATTCCTGACATTTATGAACACGTGCTATGTACAAGGTATTATATAAAAAACATTATATATTTTATCTGATTCAATCCATGCAACAAAACTTTGAGGTGGCTTGTATTATTCCCATTTGACAGATGGGGAAATGAGAAGTTTCCTGAGGTCAAGCAACTATCTAATGGCAAAGAACATTTTGATGGTAGGTCCTGTATTGAAACCCAAGGCTGGTTATTTTTGCAATAATTCCATACATGTGTGCAGAAACATATGTACATAAACACACACTCACATGCACACACACACATATATATACACACAATGTATATATGTATGTCTTTTATTTTTCTTCCTTATAATTCATGACTATTTTGTGGCTATTTACCCTCTTTAGTTCTCCATATATTAGTTTTAGCATCACATTGTCATGCTCCTCTTCAGACAAACCCCTTCCCCCAGAGCCTACTGTTATATGTTAGTATTTAATTTTTGTATGTATATTCAAAAGGGGGATTATTGTGCTATATTTGTCAGGATTTATAATCATGGTTATACAACCTTTGTGAAATGAATTTTGAAATATTTTATCTTTTTATGTGCTCTGAATGAATTTATATGCTATAAGATATGCCAGTTCAGTCAAAATTAGAAAGAATTTATCCCTAAGTCATTTGGCCACCCAGCTCACTTAAGAGAAAAGTGACAGACATCTGGTTGGGATTTTGGTTTCTCTCTCCATTATTGTTAAGCTATGCATGGTTTTCTATTCCTATTGAATCAGTTACAGAAATATTTATTTGTAATTTAAAAATTCACTAGCATAGCATTACAAATTATATTCACTTGAAATTTAAAAATAAAATCTAAATTAAAAGCTCACGCATAATTTTGCTCATTGAATTTGTTACTCTTTTCTTTATTACATTTGTATTATTTTACCTCAAAGAAATTATTATATGTCATTTCTACTCATTTTTAATGTTTTCTAATTCGCTGTTAGACTTACCACAATATTTTTAGACTTGTGTCTAAACTCATTTGCATTGATTTTATTTTTCAATTCATACAGGAATTTAAATCAACGAATATACCTCTGATAGAGTTTTGCCATGTATCACTTTCTTAGTACTTTTTACACAGTATATAATTGTGGTTTTGATTACACAATTCATCCAATAATTAGTACATAACTTTAAAATAAAATGGTTGTGTGGTTTTTTGATTGAACATTTGTCATATTCTGATTTTATTACTTCTTCTTCAACAAATCTTTCTACCTTAGGGAATTAAATAAAATTCTCCTCATAGATTAGGTGAACACATTTTTACTTTAGGGGAACACATTTTAAAATCATTCTATAAATTTTTGGTTAAAATGTGTGTTCTCTATTTGAATATATGTAGCTTTTAGGGAATAAGTAAACTTTATTATACAGTTGTAACATTAGGAATTTATATATATATAATTTGATGTACTAGCAACATCACTATGCATCCCATATTATATGCACGTATTCACAGAAGTAATATTTGAATATATATAATGCAAGTCCATACTAGGCTCACTTTTTTTTCCTAGTAGATTAGTGGGGTAAATGCACAACATTTAACTTTTCTGAGGCAAACTTTTTCCCTCATTGCTTTTCTGTTCTTTTCTTACTGAAAATTCCTTCTGGGGTCAGCAGATCATTTATTATGGCTTCTTGTTCTCAACACTATTAACATTTTACATCTCAGTGCTGTTTCTGGGTATTTCATTAGTCAGGGACAGAAATCCAATCCAGTGCTGTGAGCTAGTTTTCTTTCTCATTTATTGCACTGTCTCTGGTGCTGAGCACAACACCTGGCACAGAGCCAATGCTCCAAAACATTTGTGGAATGAATTATCAAAGGACCCCCTCCCCCAAGTTACTTTCTAATTTTAATGTAATGTTAGTATTTGATGCCTTCAGTTTTTTTCAATTTCTCTTCTATAGATTACCTATAAATTACCTAGAAATAGAAAACTACATTTGTGTCAATCGTTTCCTTGTTTGTCCTAATAGCTTTTACTACGTGCTTTTCTAAATAGCATATTCTTAAATATTTACTTTTTACTAGTCAGATGATTTCTTTTACACAATCTTGTTCCTAAAATCATACCTATTTATACCTGTAGCTGAAATTCATTAATTTTTACTGCTTTTTCCAGTGTATTAAATATTAAAATTAGTTTTTCTACTATTTATGGACATTTGAGTCAATTCTATTTTTAAGCATTTTGGACAAAGTTGCCACTAATATTTATGTCCATCTCCTTTGGTTGTACTTATGCAAGGGCTTTCTGAGTATATGGCTAGGAATAGAATTACAGGGTTGTGGGTGTGCATATGTTTTAATTTATTATGTATTGCAAAACTATTTTCTGAAATGTAGAAATTTATATTCTCATCAGCAGTGTAGTCTTGTTTGCATTGCTTCACATTCTCATAAACATTTGCTACTTTCAGATTTTATGTAATTGCCAATCTGAAAGGTGTGAGTTAATAACAGCTTTTTACATTTTAAGGACCATTTATGTTTCCACTAAAAAACAACAACTCCCTATTCATGTCTTTTTGACCATTTTTTTCTGTTGTGTTGCGTTCATCTTATTGGTTCATGAGATATATTAATATATTTTAAGTATTTTTGTTTATGTCATATGTGTTGCATAGATAGCTTCCATAGAAATCTCATATATTAAATTTCTCAGGTTTATAACTCCTATGATACTTCATTTAGAGCTATATTAAATAAGAGTAAACATTTTGAGAGAAAGTGATATCTTTATGACATGAGGTCTTTCTATTAATGAACATTATGTTTCTTTGCATTTCTTTAGGTCTTTTTTTTAGTAATTTTTCAATCGAGTTTTGTCTTTATTTCTATAAGAATCTTGTGTATAGTTTCTTAGGTAACAGATTTTTTTAAATTGTAGATGTGTCTTTCAAAACAGTAAATATTTCCTTTCCTGATTTGTGGAGCATGAAATTTTGCATGTAGATTTTGTGAGACTAAATTGCTAATTTATCTTTTATTCTATTAGTATTCTCAGGAATTTCTTTGGGATTTCTATGTACCATATATTTAAAAAGTTTTGCTTTTTCCCTTTTAATACTTCTATTTTTTATTTAATTCTTTTTTCTTATTTTATGATCAGTTCTTCCAGAACAATGTTTAGTATAAATGTTGATATCATTGACTTGTTAAACATTTTAAAGAGAATGTTTTTATATTTTCCTTTAGTTGAGTAGCATACTCTTTTACAGTATAACAATGTTTTTTTCGCCTTTTACTTGTTGATGAACATTTGGCTTGTTTCTGGCATTTGGCTTTTACAAATAAAGTTTCTCTGAAAACACAGGAACAAAAGTCTTTGTGTGAACATACGTTCTCATTTATTTTGACTAAATACCTACAAATGGGATAACTGAATTGTACAATTTTACATTTCCACTAGCAGTGTATAAGAATCCATTTGCTTCAACACTTCATGTCAATTATTTTAGTTTTAGCTTTTCTAATGGCTATGTCATGGTATCTTATTGAAATTATAATTATTTTTTCCCTGATATCTAATTTTGTGGAGCAGCTCAGTTCACCAATTCTCTCTTCATCTGTGTCTAACCTGATGTGAAAGTCATCTTTTGAATCAATTCAATTATTATTATTATTATTTTTAACTTCTGGGAGCTCTATGTGGTTACTTTTCAAATTTGACTCCTCAAATTTGACAGTGTTTTATTCTTTCATCAAGTTAGTCCTCTATTTGCATTTTTAATATGCCAAAATAGTTGCTTTATGTTTGTACTAATTTCATTATGTACAGATGTTCTGAGTTTTATTTTGCCATTTGTTCTTAATGCTTATGCAAGGTACTATTGGCTTGTTTCCTCATCAATTTAGTGACCCCCCCCCCCCCCAAATTTGAACTATTTCCTGGAACTTTTTCTGTTGTAGTTCTGAATTTTACAATTGCTAGGCTTCTAGAAGTATTATGACCTGGGGAAACTTTAAACTAAATTACTTTGGGGGTGGGAATAGTTTGGGGCAAATGAGAATTTAAGGTACATGCATACTGGTTGGTGGTTGGGAATTCTAAGGGTGACATTTTTCTTATTAGTTCCACCCACACCCAAAACCAAGGTAGGTAAATATCCTTATTTTCTCCCTTGATAGAGTATTCATTTTTCTAGTTCATCTCCCGAGCTTGTCAACCTTTGTTCCTGACTTTATGTGGGCATTTCCCACCTGGCCTCCCAATTTTCCTGGATCAAGGTTTGTTATTTTATGAAAAACCAAAGCTCCAGATCAACAGGATTTGGCAGATATCTTCAGCAAAAAATGGCATAATTTTCTTGGGGACACTCTTAGCCCCTTTGAAAGTTCTTCCTTGTTGATTATAGCCTTTTATAGTAGTTAGGCTTTAAATGTATTGTAAATATATTTCACTATGTGTCCTATACCAACATGTTCTTGTCTTATTTTTCCCATTATGTTGCAGGAAATGCAAATTCCTAATAAATTTCTTTAGCTAGTTATTATAATAAAAATGAAAATATGTATGTATTCTTCAAATATTTAATATTGTAATTTTATATCATTACGTGGCCTTGTAGAAGAGAATGTTAAGAAGAGACACAATTTTTTCTTGTTGTGTGAATGATCAAATCAGAGTTCTGGGTTTTTCTTTTGTTATCTATATCTATAAATTCTTCCATTTACTTAATATATATTTATCGAAATCCAACTGTGTGTCACATAATATGATTTTGAGTTGTAAATTGATCAAGACATACTACATATACTCCCATTTTGGGAAAAGTTGAATGGCAGATTTATATGGGATAGTTGCTTCTGGATTCTTTCCTATCTCCTTTGAAATTTTTCAGCATCTAAGAAATGACTTACATTTTCCTAGCTTTTAGTTTACAATTATTTAATGCTAAAAAGCCAAATTCTCTTTTACAATCATATTCATAAGAAGTCATTTAAAAGAGAGTGATTTGAAACATAAACATTACCAGAAGATGGCTAACCATATTTAAGTTGTAGCACAATAATCTTTTAGATTAAACATTTACTAAAGGACATGTTCTTCTATAGAGTTTTTCACTACTTTGTTAACCTCAATTTGTTTCACTTATATACATTTTACAAATACAGTATACATTCTGTTAAATAAATGGTAACTTTACTTATAAAACATATGCCAAGTTTTCTATAAATTTGAAACTCAAACTGTAGTGAAAAAACATAAATTAGCTAGGTTGTAAATATAGACAACCTGTGGTGATGTAGTTATTGTGACAAAAAGATTTACACTCACTGTGCCAGTGAGTCTAATGAATTATTTCTCAAATGACTGCTAAGATGGTAGAAATTTACTGCTGACCTCCACATTTGAGACATACAACTTCAAGCAATGACTTTATCTAAGTGCCATGACTGAATAAAAGCTGCACACAAAGGGTAATTCTTCAAATTAGAGACTGATGTGACAGCTACTACACTATAAATAAAATGTCAATGCTTCATTGAGAAGCCATGGGCCTATAGAGCCTAAAGTGCAGAGATATCAGACTTTTGGTTACATGGATACACATGGCTCTGGGAGGAGTGAGTAGTTACATTCATAGTCCTTCGTAATGATAGCATTTGGACAGCAAAGGCCACTGTAATTGGTCCAGATGGCTGAAGCCTCTCCATGTATCCTTAGCTATAGAAATAATAATTATGTGCCTTGCCTATATTGCCATTAAGCTACTCTGGCCAAAATGCAGTGGCTAATTCTATTTTAATTACTGTCAACAATGATCTTTATTATTGTATTTCAAGTTTCTTCTATACGTGGGTTTTTCTGCCACCAGTTCCACCCATTTCAAGCTATTTTTCCACAAATTCTAGATGCGATAATTATTTGTTTCCTTAAACTTTCTATTTTGAAACAATTTCAACTTTACAAAGCCCATGCAGAAAACTCAGGCTGCTCCCAGAGACCCAGACCCATCAGTTTTAACACTTTGCAACATTTCTTATATCATCCCCCCTCTTTTTCTCTCTCTATTTATCTATTTTCTAAACATTTGAGAGCAGGTTGTATATATCATACTCTTTGAACACATAGTACTTCCTTGTACTTTTCCTAAGGACAAAGCTATATCCTAATGTAATCAGCTTCAATATGGTTATTAAATTCAATAAATTTAACATTGATATAAAGCTTACAGATATATTCCAATTTTTTCATATGTCCCAATAATACCCTTTTGAGCCTTTTGTCCTCCATTATTATATTGTCTGGGATCACATATTCATTTAATTGTCAGTGTCTCTTTAGTTACTCTCTCTCTCTCTCTCTCTCTCTCTTTATTTAATTGTGCAAACATACATACTACACAAAATTTCAAACACTCCCAAGCCTATCATTTGGTAGGATTAATAACATTCACAGCATTAATCGCCCATTCTTCCTCCCCATTAATCGCCCATTCTTCTTAGCCACTGCTAAACTATACTCTATTTCTGTCTCTATGAGTTTACATATCTAGCTACCACATATAATTGGAGTCATGCAATATCTGGACTTTGTCTGACTTATTTCATTCAGCCTGATGTGTAAAAGGTTCATTCCTGCTTTAGTATGTATCAGAACTTCATCCTTAATATTCCATTGTATGGATACACCATATTTTGTGTATCCATTCATCTGTTGATGGACTTTTGGGATGCCTCCACTTTTTGCTGATTGTGAATAATATTGCTATGAACATTGAATCCCTGCTTTCATTTCTTGGGGGTATATACATAGAAGTGGAATTGCTGGGTCATATTGTAAGTAATTCTATGTTTAACTTTTTGAGGAAATGCCAAACTGTTTTCCACAGTGACTACACCATTTTACATCCCCACCAACAATGTATAAAGATTCTTATTTACCCATATCCTCACTAGAACATTTTATTTACCATAGTTTTAATTATTACAGCCATTCTAGTGGGTTTTAGGTTGTATCTCATTGTAGATATGATTTGCATTTCCCTAATGGCTAATAATGTTGAGTTTCTTTTCATGTATTTATTGTCCATTTGTGTATTTTTTTTGGAAAAATATCTATTCAAGCTCTTGGGCCCTCCTTTAATTGGGTTGTTTGTCTTTTTGTTATTCAGTAATATTTTTAAGACACCCTAATCATCACATTACTCAAAAAGCCTTTGATGGCGCTTACAGAATATATTTCTATATAGCCAGATTTTCAAGGTCCTCCAAAGTCTGGTTGCCTAGACTCCTCTTATCTTCGCTCTACTTCTCTATGTGCACAGTGTTGCAACCAAACACACTGCTTGCTTCCCATGGAAGACACCTTAAATATTTCTGAGAGATTGGATTGCTACTTGCAATATAAGGCATTTCTACTTATTTAAAATAACATGCTATGTCAAACTATTTCCTAAAAATCAGATTTTCTTAAATGGTAATACGATGAAGAGAAATTAATCTTTCTCTGTGTTTGTAACTAGAGATGGAGATTGCTTTCCTTGCTTTAGAATATGTTCTTGTTTTTTAAATGGCAAAGGCATTGAATTAATGCACAATTACAACTGCTGTAAATCACATTGAGGCAACTGGACAAAAAAATTGATACAGAAATGAATAAATAAATGAATGAAAATGAATAAATAAGAACTCTATAGTTTCAATAGTTTTTTCTACCTGTGTACTTACTGATTTTAAGAGGGAGAAGGAAACAAAGACTTTTCTGCAGGAGAATCGGTTTCTAAAGACACAATGGGCCTGTTCATGATATTTTTACAATCTTTGATTTCTAGTTGATTCCTAATCATATTTTTGTAATCAATTAAAATTAAAATATGTCAATCCAAAAAATAGGGTTATATCTAGGATGCTGACAGGGACTAAGGGAGGACCATGGGCCATGGTTCAGAGGGGTTAAGTTTTTGGCACTTCTAGAAGGATGTGAGAAGTCTGGTTCCATTTTAGTGTAAAGTGTGTACTGTCAAAAGGAGGAAGATGAGTCTGCTATGGACAGGCAAAGGAGGGCATTGTAAGATTTGGTCAGATTTGAGTTTTCATACCATAGTCTGTGGAACCCATTCAGAGTTAAAAGTGGGGCTTAATATCATAATTTCTGCAGTTTGGGTGCAGAACTTTTTGGCAGTGAAGGAGCTGGACTGGAGGTAAATAAGACCTGTGGTACAGATGTAAGCTAATGAACAAAGGAAATGGTGGAAGAAACTGAGAATAGGGAAGGGATCTTAGTATTAATTAGGAAGCAAAACGTATGCACCAGTTTATTGATTGAATGCGAAGAAATGTGTGAGAGAGAAGATTTTTAGCCACTGAGGTCTCTAGGTTGGGTGACTGGGACATGGGAGATGCCATGAGATTAGGACAAAATGTAATTTCTTTGTGTGGGTCTTTGTTTAACACATGAGGGATGTTTAAAATGAACAAGACAAGCTCTTTGTCCTTAAGTAGCTTTCAATCTAGTGGGAGGGATAAACCAGAGTATAACATACAATAGTATGTGGAAAGCTTGAGGCCAGGGTCTGCGTCTTATTCTCTGTTCTATGTCTTGGCATGTAATTGGTGCTCAATAAATATTTGTTGGATGAGCTAAGGCTGGGAGGATGGGAAAAAGGGATAAAAGATGAAGCACTCTGCATCTGTAATACTCCATAAGTGATATTCTCTGATATCGGACTTCTTGATGTGAGATACACTTTTAAGACCATGCCTTACTATTTGCAGAGAATCTGTCAGATGATGGAGTTTATTTGTCATTCCCATAGTTCTTTTCTCTGCTTTAGTGGCTGTCTCATGATTGACTTGAAGGATTCTTGATATTTTTTTCCTTTAGACAAATGGGCTCTGTAACACAAAAGTTGCGCTAAAGCCTAAAGCAAACACTTCATTTAATTATAAACCCTGAATTACTGCAGTCTTTCCAGACATAGAATAGCACTGGATCATTTGAAGTTTCTTGCCTCTGTTCTTGTAACAATAATGAAAAGATCAAAGCTGTATATATGCTCACACACACACCCAGGAGGGAGGAGAAAATGATGGTCAGTAGATGATGTTGAAAAGATTAAAAAAAAAAGATGTAAGGCCTATCTCTTTCTTTGAATTGAACTTCCAGTCAAGAAAAATAAAACTTAAAGGCAATAAGAAGTAGGAAATGTGTCAGAAGCTGAGAGAAACTATCCCAGTAAAATATCCTTTTAAAAATAAAATTTTTATGAAGGATGCATTTTATGAAATACATTGGTCCTTTCCATACCAAATTGTTTTTATCACTTTTCTTGTAAGTTTTAAAGCCTCTAGGATTCTAAACTAAAATCAGTCATCTACCAGTCCAGGTTAGAGTCTGTCAATAATATTGGCATAATATTTTCATAAATCTCTTATGAGACAATGGAAAAACACTGAAAACAATTCATATTCACTGCCTAGAGAAATGAGATTCAACCACAAATGGATGAAGCAAGGGGACACATAAGTAGAGCAATAATAGCATTTTGATTGCTTTTACTAATAAACTTTTCCATTTCCTTAAAACAAAAAGATTGCATGTTCATTTTAATGTGAAATTTCTGATGCTTACAAAGTGTTACACACTTTTAGAAGGAAGAGCAATTCTTAAACATAGATATGTGCAATGTACTGTTTTCTCCCATGCTTACTACGTCTAAACTCCAAAGAGAGAATAGGCTGGTTAAAAATTGCATTGTAATATGTTCCTATAGTGATAAGGCATATAGCAACAATTTATAAAAAGGCTACATAGAAGAAGGTGTTCCTTTAATTTTTGCTTGTACTGTCTCTTGAAGTTTTCTTCTAAATGGTTTTGGTTGTATTTAGCATTGTACTTAAGTCCCTGACCAGAAAGTTTTATAAACTAATAATGCATTTTTAAATTAATGGATTTTTGAATTAACTTAATGCATTAGCAATGGGAAATTACATTAATTAGTTTTTTCACCATAACAGTTGCATGCAGGTAGTTCAGCGGTAGAATTCTCGCCTGCCATGTTGGAGACCCAGGTTCGATCCCTGGCCCATGCACTTCCCCCCAAACAAACAAATATGCAAACAAACAAACAAAAATTCAATAAATGGTGCTGTAATAATGGGATGCTCACGTGGAAAAAGAATGAAATGTGTGACCCCCTACCATACAGCATACAAAAAAAAAAAAGTTGCATGCGGAACTTATAGTGAGGTGAACCTACCTTAATTTTTCCTAAGGTTTAAAATGCTATCAGTCATACCTCTGAAGTCTGTTGTTAAAATTGAACCTATTTATTGACTACCTAACCCCAGGATCAGTGCAGTAGTACTTAGCCGGACTGCAATACATGACAGTGGTATGTGTGTGTGTATGTTTGTGTCTGTGCTTAAATAGTTTCCTAGGACATAAATGCAGCTAGTTTAAGGAACAACTGTACTAGATCATATGACAGTATTTCTTATGCTGTATTCTGATTATCTCAGTGCCTATAAAAATATTCTTTGGGAGTGTACTCTTGTTAGCATGGCATTTCCCAAAAGTGTCTGACCACAGCCCCCTTTTTGTATGTGAAGCTCTCAGCTACCCAGAATTAGTTTTGAACATTGATACTCATTGTCAAATGTCGGTGTGGTCTTTGGTTCCAGACTGCTGGAAACCTTGCATAAATTAAAGAAAAAAGTATTTCCATTTAGTGGATAGCTTTGTGATTAAGAGCTAATCTCTGATGCAAACTGCCTGGCTTCAACAAATCTTAAGATTTGTTGAATAATCTTCTTGAGTTTAGTTTGACAAATATACCAATGTCCTAGAGCTTTTGTTAGGTTTAACTGAAGATATAAACATCACTTAGAACAGTGCCTACTTCATTGTATATGCACCATATAAGCCTTGCTATTATTATTATAATTATTGCTAGTAGTAATCATATGGTGTCACCTCTATCATTGAAGGACAAGAGCATAAATTCTACTTTCGTTCTGCTGTGGGCACTTCAGCATCTCCTTTCTTAAAATAAATTAAAAATTTTTTTTATTATTAATTCCTTGCAAGTGTTTATTGTATGCCTCTCAAGTTCATGACAATTTGCTGACCTATAATAGAATAGAAGAAAAGGAGCAATAAGATTTAGTATTAGACCTTAAAGAACTTTAAAATTGAGATAAATTTTCCATGCAGTCAGAAGCACATTTATGAACCACACACTTAGAGAGGTCTGCCAATAATAGCAACAAAACTGGCTCTTAAGTTCTTCATATATTCATTTTTACACATTGTCAGGAGAAAACAAGATACAGTATGCCCAGAAAAAATTATAATAATAGTTCCTTTATGATCAATACCAGAGAAGTGAAAGAACAAGGATTTAAGAGAAAACAACAAACAAACAGAAGAGTGAAATCTCACTTCTAAGTGAGGAAAGCTTCTTGGTGTAAGAGATATTGGAGCCATATCTTGGAGAATCTTTTAGATTTTAACAGTTGTAGAAGTGGGAAAGGAGGGGTGGTAGAGAGTATGCATTTTAGGAAGAGGAATGACAAACAAATGTGCAGATAATGGAAAATGGGAGTTGTGTGGGGAATACAATGGCAAGAGTGGAGACTGTTAAAAACTTCTAATTTTTTATTGTTATTATATATATATATAATAAAAGTTGTGATTTTTAATCATTTTAAGTGTGCAATCCAGTGGTATTACTTTACACTAGTCAAAATCTTAAAATTACTAAATGACATTACATTAATTTTCTAGTCATGTCAAGATAAGATTAATCTTTTTAAAAAATTCATAAAAATTGAAGTCAAAGGTTTTTGCATCTCATTAAGATCAGTGAGATAAAAAGAATAAAACAGTTAAGGCTGAGAAAGTTACTAATTTTATTTGTATTTAAAGCATTTAGAGAAAATGTCCTAATCTCCAGTTAATATGTGGTGGACTTATTAACAATGAGTTATTGGATAAAATGAATAAAAATAGGAGAACTAGAATTACAGTTCATAGGAATATATATGGAAGATTAAGCTCAGCTATGGCATACAGTAGGAAAAAAAGCCCATAAAGTGAAAAGACTTTGACCAAGAAAAGCCTCCCAATTTGACTGAGATTTATAGGTAGTCCCACAGAATGGAAGAGATTAACTCTCTTGAAGCAATTTTTTTCCAGAAATAACCGTATCCTAAAATGTGGTGTGGAGAAATATTGCTGATAAAAATTACAGTGTCTACATAGGTGGTATTAGGAAGAAGCCAACATAAAATATAATGGATGAAAAAATATGCTCTACTCTGTGGACTTGATATGTTTTATGACTACATGGTGAAATGAAAAAGATAATAACTGAGTGGCAATAGCAGTTATGTACTGTGTATCCTAAGGGTAAGAAAAGGGCAAACTGGAGAATAAGAAAGGTGTAGACTATCTCCTGGTACTGGGGAGAAGTCACCAGAGCCATAGTGAACCCATATAGCTCTGCTTTCTCCAGGCACTGCCAGGTTGCCGAGCTTGGTAGGTGGGGTGCTGGCTAGATTTCAATCTGTCAACTGGGTATCTTATGCTGGAATGAGTTGTGTCCTCCATTTTGGACATATTCTTGGTTTTGGTTCTCCTTGTGGTAGGTATGGACCCATTGTAGATAAGACCACTTCAAGATGTTATTTCAGTTACGTTGTGGCCCCATTGAATCAAGTTAGACTTTAATCTGGATTACTAGAGTACTTTTTAAGCAGAATGAAATTCAGCCAGAGAGAGAGAGAAAAAAAGAAAACAAAACATGGGAGCAACCAGAATTCAAAGTCAACAGAACCCTGAAGAAGAAAGAAACCAGGAAATGCTGTCTGGATGATGCCATGTGAAAGGAAGGTCAAGAACCAAGGATTGCTGAAAGCCAGCCTCAGATGCCATAGTCTTCTGGAGAAAGAATCACCTTCATGACATCTCAGTTTTGATCTTCTAGCCTCACAACAATGAGTCAATAAATTCCTGTTATTTAAGCCAACCTATTATTATTATCATTGAAACTGAAAAAGCATCCTTGTGTAGGACACACTTGCACAAACACCCATGGTTGTCCTGATAAGCTGATAGTGGTATTTAGTCATCTTTGTAGAAGTAAGCTCATAGTATAAAAGAGGTTTATTTTATCAGACCACTATAGTTTACTGATAATATTCCTGAAGGCTATCTGTTTCCATTTGCTAATGCCACTGGAAAATGCAAGACACCAGAAATGGATTGGCTTTTACAAAGGGGATTTATTAGGTTACAAGCTTGTAGTTCTAAGGCCATGAAAATGTCCAAATTAAGGCATCAACAAGAGGATACATTCACTCAAGAAAGGCTGATTGTGTCTGGGGGTTCTCTGTCAAATGGGAAGGCACATGGGGATGTCTACTGGCCATTCTCTCCTGCGTTTGTTTTCAAAGAGGCTCTCTCAGCTCCCACGGGTCTTTCTGGCTACTCCTGGGGCATTTTCTTTATTAGCATCACTAAACCCTCTTGGCTCTCTTAAAGGACTCCAGCATACTGATTAAGACCCACTCTGAATGGGTAGTGTCACATTTCCATGTAAACAACCTAATCAAAAAGTCCCACCCAACAATAGGTCTGCCCTCATAAGCTATGGCTAAAAGAATATGGTTTTTCTGGGGTACATTACGGTTTCAAACCAGCACAGTATCCAGCTCCTGTGTGCAGTCTGAGTGCACATTTTTGCTCCAATTTTTTACTGTCTTCTAAGAAACAAGGAAGCTGTCAGCTTCTCAAGCATACCCAACAGTGGAGTTACAAAAATGGGCAATTCTGGACAGCAAAATACCAGATAAAGTATGGGCATTGTGGTAGTTAGAGAAATGTTCCTCCAGTGATATCTATGCCTTAACCTCTGAGCCTGGGAATATGTCACATTACATGGCAAAAGAGACTTTGCAGATATAATAAAGGTTACAGGCCTGGAGATAGTGAAATTATCCTGAATATCTGGTTGGACTCCACCTAATCACATGGGCCCTTAAAGCAAGGAACTGTCTCTGGCTGGAGTCAGAGAGATGTGGTGGAAGAAGAAGTAAAAGGAAGATGAGGCAGAAAGGGAAGTGGGAAAAATTCTAAGTGTGAGAAGGATTCCTTGTGCTCTTGCTAACTGTGAGATGTAGAGACCATGTGTGAGGACTGGATAGAGGCCTCTAGTTCCTGATGGGCAGCACGGAGATGAGGTTCCTCAGTACTACCCCAACAAGTTGTTGGATTCTTCAGAATGAGCTATGGAGTGGATTCTTTCCAGATTCTGACTTCCACCCATGAAACCTGGAGCAGGGACTTGAGTCAAGCCAGTCTGAGTTCCTGACCTACAGAATATTGAGATAATAAATATTTAGGCCATCAAGTTTGCAGAAATTTGTCACAGCAGCAACAGGAAACTGATACAAGCATCATATGTTTTGATAAATATGGCTGCCTTAAGGAAAACAAACTACAGTCATAGAGAAACATGTACTTAGGGCTTCAGAATTGCTGAGCTAGAGCCAATGTGTTATTTGAGACCTTTTGATTGCCCTTTTCAATTTCAAACTTCCTTAGAAATTCCCTAATGCAATTGAATCTGGTTTCATGCCTGGCATTGATTGCTTATCTCATTTTGACTTAAACAATTTTGCTGATAATTTGACTATCATGATTTTTTCTCTATGGCCCAGCAATCCTTGTCTTTATCCATTCAACTCTAACATTTATTTGAGGTTAGCCCAACCTGGCTTGATTTGACCATTTATCCCACTCAGCCTGACACTCCATGGGGCATCATTTTCACGTCTTACTCCAGTGGCTGGATCCCTGCTACTTTTCTTTTGTGGGTAGACATTCATTGAAATTTGCATTCCAGGGTGCGTTGATGTCATTGAATTTATGAATAGGCAAAACTGAGCTTTCAGTGGTAAAACTGAGTTTGTAGATGCTGTTTACCTTGTTAGTCACTTGGCCTCTTCTTTTGCTAGGCCTATCCTTTCCCAGGTTGAGTAATTCATTAAGTTCCTGGAATGATTGGATGTTCTCCCATCTGCCCTCCCCCTTAAGTTTCACTATACAGGAAGTATTCTAAAAGAATTACCTGCTTAAAGAGAGTTTGTAGATAAGATCGAATAAAAGGATAGCAGAAAACTAAATGTTTTAACAAGTACCGAATAAGCTGTGTATTTGAGCTTGAATCAAAGGAAGTAATTTCAACTGTGGAAGAAAGACTCTTAAACCATACAATTTAGAAAAATGTAAAAAGCAATAGGACTTTCATTTTGGTTGTGGTTATGTTGCAGAAGTAATTTTCCCTCCTCTTTTATTTTCCTTTAAAATACAGTGTGGGTGAGAGAGTAGTTTTATCTCCTTTTATTGTTATGTTTATAGAGGTTGTAGAATGGAAAAGCCAATTGGCTCTGGACTTTAGAATCAGAGTTCTTTCTTCCTTCTCCTCCTACTCCTTTTCTTTTTCTTCTTCTTCTTGATAAGACCATTTTCTAGAATAGATCTATAGCATTACGTAAGTTTTTACCAAGTGAATCTCTCAGCAGAACACAAATTACATTAAACTAATTCATATGGTGTTCACAAAAGTAAAGTAAGTCATTTTGCTGGGAGTGACTTCATAAAAGAACTGGGCCACCATTAATCGATATCATTAAATTTCTTCTCTTAAAAATACCATAGAGATCACAGACAGCCCTTACCCACAAAATATTTGAAGTTATTCTCTACAGATGTAATATCTTGCAAAGCCCCAAAGAAACTTGATATTCCTGCTTAATATACCATTCACAGATTACTGTGGAAAGCTGAGCATGGAACCAAAAGGTGGGAAGTGAGAAGGGACCTAAGTCTGTTACTTCCATGAGTATCAGGGCTTTGTCTCAGGCACCATAAAATCTCCAGTTACCAAGTAGCTGCCAACTGCACTTATGCATAACATATTCAATTACAGAAACTATAAATTCACTGCAACCAGAAAAGCTCAGGTGCAAAGGCTGTATTTACAAGTTCTTTTAGGGCAAGGACCTTCCCTGATCCATAGAAGGCATTTTAGAAATGTCTGAACTGAATTGTGCAACTAGCATATTTTTAATGTAGAGTTTTCCTTCACCATATTTTTATCCAGAACTATTTGGAAATTATGTGTGTTCTGTTTCCAAGATTGGGTCTGGTCTATGAGAAAAAACAGGTTGATTGGGGTTTCCTAGCTTTCTTCAAAATGCCATTGTTAAATTCATTACACTTTGAACACCTGTTAGATTTGTGAATTAAAAATGGTTTGATATGATTTATTAAATATTTTTATCTCTGATTGTAAATTAAATCGCAGACTTCAAACCAATTCATTATTGGTTTCATTCAGTCTAAATGATTATTTAAGCTACAGGCTTAAAGGAAATCTGAAGGAACAAAGGTCAAGGCAGTGTCAAGGCAATCTTACTAGAGTAGAAATTTGTTAACTAGAAAACAGATATCTACCAGGTTGTAAGCATCATGATGGTTCCCGAAATTTCCAGCACAGGGAATAGTTCCTGACAAATAATCATTGCTTAATTTTTGTTGATAAATGAATGGATCCTGATATGCAAATATATGTGGGGTATTGGGTAATGCCATTTACTCCCATGAAACAAAGGGACTTTTCAGAGCCTAAAATTTTATGATGACCACAGGAATGATTCTTCAAAATTCTTGGAATTTTGTTGATTCTGGGTCTAAACAATTAATACATTACCAAAGAATCCCCTGCCCAACATTCCTTGAGACAGGAAGCAAAGGACAATGAGAGAAAGAGAAAACAGATTTACTTTTCTGGAAGGGAATGTTTCTAAGAGATATACTGCTCAGGCTACTTGGGGAGGAGAGCCTGACCTCACTGGGACAGGAAACAGATTTGGGCTGAAATCACATGGCTGTCTAAAGGAAGGAGGGCTCAAGGCTGGACCAAAATACTGCTTGTGGCACCTCTGGCAAATATGGAAGTAACATTGCAATGTGTTTGCACTCTGCCTATGCAGAGATCATGGCCAGAGGGACAACAGAACTCCTATTTTGAATAAAATAATTCTTCTTTAATGCTTACCTGTACATTCTTTGAACTTGTATTTTTCTTCACCGGTAATATTGTACAACAGTTTTTCATCAGCCAGAGACTAAAAGGACATTGTGTGGCTGTCCTTAAAGATATGATCACTACAAGTTCTCAGGTCACAATAATGAAGGCCCAGGCTTGCTATCAAACTTTCTTCAGATTGTAGGAGACTTTTGACTTCAATAGTTAGATGCCACCTAGAGGGCAGATCAAATTTGTTCCTTCATTTAGATTTCAATTGTGATAAAAACAACAACAAAGGGACATGTTATAAAGAATACATGTTGCCGCTATAAATCTTTGATCTTTTCAAAATGTATTTACGATATTAAAAAAATGTATTTATGGCCAACTTGCCAAAATACAAAAAGGATTAATGCATTCTCTGATGAAAAGTATTTAGGTGTTATGCAAAATTCAAAATAAGGATTGCAATACTGCTGTAAAATTGCATGAAATATAGTGTTATGTGTCAGACTTAGTGCCTGGTATCTGGTGGACCTTATTTTAATGATAATTGAGAGAACTGCACTGGACACCTATGAAAGATGGGTACAGATGCAAAGAAAATCCCACAGACTACCTAAAAGATGTTTGTAACACAAAGTGAATCTGTATCTGACTCACTTTTATGAGGTTTTCGTGTGTGTCTCTTTTTATTGGGTCCAATTTTGTAAAATGCTCTCAGTAGATTTTTAACAGGGAGGTTTTTGAAGTGTGGTCTCCAATGGCTCTAAGCTTAGCAAAAATTAAACCTGCTTCTCTAGGGCTAAAGGTTGCTAGAACCTCTTTGATCAGGTGGGCTATTTGGATGTTTTGGACAGGAGTCACTTGCTGAAAAGGCTTCTGAGCTCCCTAAGTGAGGGATTTCTTAGGAGGGAAGGACAATCCTTTGCTGGTAACCTTCCTGCAACAGAAGAACAAAAGATTTCATGGGGAAAGGCAGGTTATGTGGCTGAGGTTCATGCTTCTTTTGATTCTGTGACCTTGGCTGGGTGTCAACCTTTGGAAGCTTGGACTAAACTTGCTACAAATATAAACTTGGAGCGAAACTTTGGGACATCACCATAGTCATATGGCGATCTTGACTAAGAGGAGGATGGTGGCAAAAATGAACAAACTCCTTTGACCCATGAATAATGATTTTCAGCAGTGACCTTGAATAACCATAACATAAACACTAGCTCTGTCATCCTCAGCTAAAATTTGGAAACAGGAATATTACCTTCGGATTGGTTAGACCTGAAAGGGTTCTTAGAAAGTTTAAGGCAGGTCCTCAAGAGGGAAATGTTTGAATATGTTTTCCTGTCTCTTCTGACGACTTACTGTCACTTATATCTTGGCCTTCTTCCTGGTCTTATTTCAATATTGCTAAATCCCTTTTTTCTGAGGTTGCCTTTTGTAAGGAATCCCATACCCACTACTGGAACCACTAGCGCTCTGAATACGGAAGCTAAGGCCAGAATAAGGCATCCCCAAATCCTAGGTTTTGTGATACATTTTTCCCCCCAGGATCTGTGGCATGTAAGTCTTTTGGAGTAATATTTTGGGCAGCATTCTACAAATATGCTGAATTTGGAGATCAGGCACCTTGGGTCCAGGGTGATAGAGGGTAAATGATTATTCCAATGGGATAGAAACTGAAAAGGCAGGTTTCACAAAGGAGGGGAAGGGTGGGAATGAGGACAGAATAGCTATTGTAATATTTTATAGGGTGCCTGTGGCCTTGGGGATGGGCAGGGAGGGAGAGCCCTAGGGAGCATGAGGACTGAGGAATCCATGACTCTACATGTGAATAATGAGAGTTCTAGTCTCCACTCAGCCTTGCTGGCAATCCAGATCTATTAAAAATCCTACTAACAGTAAAGCTTCTGAAGGAAAATTTAAAACTAATGCTAGTTTGAGTTGCAGTATTGAGGGAGATCCATTTCCTAGCTCTTGACATTGTTGAGAATGTGAGTCAGATTGGCCCTGAGATCCTCATGTGATTCTCAGTTGCCATGTTTCTCTTTGGATTCTCCCTAACATCTCTGAGGTCCTCCAACTCTGTATAGTTACTCATGTTCCATCAGGGTGGCCTGAGTGCTCCATCAGGCTTCTTTCCACGTCCTTTCATCCTAGGCTTCTCTTCTCTCTGTGAAGCACAGAACAGATCTCTTGCCCAGCAACTCTGACAGCAGTAGGTATTTGTGCTTATGGCTGGGCTCCTTCTGATAGCATCGGAATTTCACAGCTCTCTTCAGGTAAGGGCTTTCTCATAGGATTTTGGCATTGGAAAGTATATCAAAGTTCTGGATCCTTGCTTCTACCTACAGCCTCTGTAGCATAAATGGGAATTAATCATGCCATTGAACACTCCCAGGAACCCAGGGTTTTTCTAAGGAAAAATGCCTGTGGGGCATCTGAGAGCCTCATAATATTTTATTCCCTTGGTCTGTCTTTGCAGTCTAGGGGATGGGCACAAACCCCCATCTGCCAGAGCTCAGAGACGTCCCAAGAATGCTCTGCAGGGGACGCCAGCTTCTCACTCTTCTTCCCTCCTAATAGATCCAAACTTAAGAGGATAAAAATACTTGTGAACAAGTTCTCATACATTTTAACATGCTCTTTGTGGAAATGGTCAAAGAGAATCATTTCTATGAGGGGTAGCATTTAGTAGATTGAGGCTTACTAAATCTGGATTACTTTGGGAATATGAATTACTTCCTATGGCTCATTTTGATTCCACATTTTAGGAGGAAGGACGGTAGTGGAGAAACAGGCTTCACCTAACATGGGATAAGACGGCACACTGAGAGTTCCCAAGCACTGTGCTCAGGAACAAAAATGAGGGGATGGTTTTCCATCTGCCAGCCCAGAGGGAAATGGTGGGCTGTGGATCTTAGAATTACGGTTGAAAGTTTGTAAGATTCTCAAATCCTTTTGCCTTCCCATATTTGTTGTTTTTTTATGCCTGACTTTTTGCTTTCTAACTTCTGGGAATAAGATCCTCATAGTTGGGTGGGCCACACTGGCTCAGCAGGCAGGAATGCTTGCCTGCGATGCCAGAGGGCCTGGGTTCGATTGCTGGTGCCTGCCCATGTGAAAAAAAAAAAAGATCCTAGTAGTTAGTAGTCCCATTAATTAATCATTATAATCATTTTTTGAGGCAGCAAGAGATGGGAAAGCTAAACAAACTAGCTTTGTGGGAAATACAGGACCTTAACGGAAAGTGTTGGTAGTAGCAGATTTGAAGAAGAGACAGAAACATCTCCAGGAGATTACTAGAAAGGAGAAAAAGAGAAAGGTCTTGGGTGTAGGAATACAAATGCTATTTTCTAAGATCCAGAGTATCTCAAATAAATAAACTGGCTTTACTAGCAATTTTGGTTCATATTGTACTGATATTCTAACCATGTAACAATCAGACATTAGCTTATTTGTAGGTCA
Organism: Tamandua tetradactyla; assembly: GCF_023851605.1. Taxonomy (NCBI): domain Eukaryota; kingdom Metazoa; phylum Chordata; class Mammalia; order Pilosa; family Myrmecophagidae; genus Tamandua; species Tamandua tetradactyla. Next base: position 64,566,524 of record NC_135344.1, read on the forward strand.
GCCACTTCAAAGAAAAATCTGCATTTATTAGAACAGCTTATTAGCAAAATCTTTGATTTAGACACCAGGGTTTCCTGACTACCACTTTCTTTGTGAATCTAATATCCTTAAATTTATCCTGGGTAAATACATGATTATATGTAGTTCATTTTTGAATGCTATCGATTTTCTTTCTGCTGATATTACTACATACAATCATGGATGATCATCTACAACCATCTGATTAAAAAATACCAGAAATCTGAAGTATCTACCGAGTTTTTGACTTTCTTTCAGGATTAATTTTTGGACATTATCAGGTTGAAACACTTTAGCAATATCTAGATCAATTTCTGACAGTTTATGTGCTCATTTTCCATAGCAAAGAGTATATAAATTAGTTAATACAAGTAGTATTATCTTTTTAAGGGTTATTGAATGTCTAACAGCAATCCAAAATTAAATTAAAATCTAATCCAGGTGTGCATAACCTGCAGATGATCTGTTAATGATCAAATAAGCCTAATCTAATTTATACCTAATTAATAAATATCTCCATAAAGGAAGCCTTAGTAAATGAGAGTGGAAATTGACAATTTTATAGAGAAATATTATAGAAATGCCCTGAAAGTCATTGCAAATGCACATTAACCACTTTATTTGTAGTAAAGCAGTCTTACCCATTTTGGAACTGTATTTGTATTTGGTGACAAAGTCACATATTAATGTCTGGTTCTGAGTACATATAGCTGAGGAATAATGTCTGTGGAGGGACAGAAATAGATATTTTTAATCTGGAGTTCACTCTGCATTCATTCGTTTGTTCATGCATTCATTCCCTTGTACCTTCTCTCTCTACATCTGCCCCCCTTTCCCAGTGCTTTTACTAGGTTTGACAAGTAAAGTGACTCTACAAAATGCATTCATAAATTTTGATTTATGGACCTAGATATCAACAAATGAGTTGTTGATCTTGAAAGGCTACAAGACCACAAACAAAACAATACAAAATAAAACAAACTGAAAATCCTTAGGGCATACTGTGAAAATGAAATACCCCATTGCCTGTGAGTTCTGTGAACTTCCTTGCTGATTTCACTTCTGTTGTGTTTTTCGGTTTCTTCCATCAGATTATGCTACCTCGCATAGTCCAGGATCTATTTTAAGAAATCTAATTATGTACAGGTATTATTTTGACTTTTGAAGGACACAGAGTAATAAATGGGAATGTCTGTGTTATGCATCAGAGTATCTACTAGTTATTTACACTGAATTGGACATTACCCTTTTGATTGTTTTTGAATAATTTTAATAGAATTATTGTGAAAAATGAAGAACTGAGCTCATCTTCTGGAGCCCCTAAAGATCTTGGCCTGAACTTCCACTCTGGTTTACTGCCCATCACCTTTAAGCAAATACTTTTGGCTTAACTTGACTATTTATTCTTCAATATGTCTCACCAGTTCTCTTGCTCTTTCCTGATTAACATGGCACCACTGCAACTAAATACAACACAAAGCTTTCCCATATTCTCTAGATTTCTTAATGTATTTGTCTCAGTATAGTAGAGAAGAGGTCTCTCAGGTAGCAAGTGGTTAAAAACATACACTTCAGAGTAAGGCAGCATGGATAAAAATATATTTCTGCTGATTTTTAATGTTATGACTTAAAGTAGGTCCTTGAGCTTTAACCTCCTTATAGTTTTACTTTATACATTTTTAAAGAGACAAATAAAACTACTTTACAGGTTTAAGTTGATTATTAAATAAAAATGAGGAGTACATACATATAAAATCCTAGTCATGGTGGCTATATGTTGCTAAGTAATGCAGTCAGTTAGGAACTATTATTTTATAGAAAAGTCAACCTAGTCATTTGCTATTCTTCTTAGACCCTAATACATATTTTGACACTTGTAGGTATATAATAAAGATTTACTGTATTTATTTATTATATAACAGATTCGTTTTATGGGCAAGCAGTGTAGTATAGTAGATGAGAGAATTGTTTTGGAGTCAAATCATTTAGGTTGCATTCTAATGCTGCAGCTAACTAAAGAATGTGTGTACAATATCCTTTATCCCTGTAAATCTTGGCTTCCTCACTTATACAATGGAGCCAAGGGTACCTGCCTGTTAGGGGTTGAAGCACGTCCTCCACAGATGGTATCTTCAGGCTCCAACGCCTGGTCCTGTGGGTGTGAGCCCATGGGTAAAAAGGACATTTGATGATGGTAGAGTGAAGATGTGCCCAAACTGACTGAGGGTGGCCCTTCATTCAAGAGAGCTGTAGCCCTTATAAGCAAAGTGACTTATATACAGAAAGATAAGCCACAGGAAGCAGCCAGAGGTTGGATATCAACAGAATCTGGAAGAAAAATGAAAAGACGCTGCCATCTGTGTGGCCAAGTGATGGAAGAGCCAAGGACAAAGGAAACCCAGCAGCTAGTCCCAGAAAACCTCAGTCTTCTGGGAGAAAGCATTGTCTTGCTAATATCTTGATTTTGGACTTCTCCTAGCTTCAAAAACATGAGCCAATACATTCCTATTGTTAAAACTAACCCACTGTATGGTATTTACTTTAGCAGCTAGGCAACTAAACCAATGCCTCACAAACTAGTTAAGATGCTAAAACAATGTATACAAGGGACTTAATTGCTCAGTTTATAGTAAGAATGAATTAAATGGAGCTGCTATTATAATGAAACTTTAATTAGTGCAAATCAGATATTTGCTAATTGGATCTTAATGTAAATTCTTGATAAATAGGGTGACCATACAATTCATTTGTCTGGAACAGTCCAATTGATGCAAGTTGTCCTGTGTAATTAACCCCACCCTCTTTGACTCTCAAAGTGTGGGTTTGGGAAATAAACTTTATAGCCACACAATTGATAAAGATTACAAGTAATGCTTTTTTTGCTAGTATCTTTTGTCAGAATAACTGTAAGATATAAAATGGGCTAGTCTGGGTTTCATTTCTTGTATTAAAGAATAGTATCTACCAGGAGAGTAAACATAAGCATGGAAGAAATGAAACATGCAAATCTGGCAATAATCTTTTGAAGACTTTAGAATGAGTGCGTTATTTTTCTGTCATGCACACAGGCATGTGAGAAATATGATTATTTATCTCATAATCCCCATGAGATAAAACATTTTCCTTTGTTCCTGTTTTGTTCATATTTACAGTTACTTCTCTTCAATTTGATTGGTGTATTACATAATTGTTGTGGAGATAGTAATGCTCCCCCAAAGTTCATTTGCTTCTTTATATTTTTGCAGGCCTGTGGTGGCAGAAGGGGCTATGGGGACCAGTTCTCATGGGAGAAGTACTATGTGCCACTTCCAGGCTGAGGCTGTTTTAAAGCCCTACTGCCCATCTTTCTAGAGCATTTCCCAAAGAGGGGACTCTGCTGGGCAGCACTATGCAAACCCCTGCCCGTCAGCACAGGGTATGCACTGCAACGGAGAGACAAACCTTTGATATGTGGTGCTCTGGAAAGTTGGAGATCATTTGTCATCATGATATGACCAAGCCTGTGCTGACTAATGCAAAAACTGGTACCAGGGGAGAGGTGCTGCTAAATAAACAAAATCCTAAAATCTACAGCATTGTTTTCGTGGTCACTGAGCAAACGCCTATTAAGCTAGAAAAATAGCAGTCCATATTTTAAATAGACTTTTATTTTAGAACAGTTTTAGGTTTACAATAGCAATCTATTTTGCAGGAGTGAAATATTTGGTAAAATTGGAATCTGTGATATATTGGGAGGCTGGTCTTGTATTTAATGATTTTGTAGCTCAAGGAAAGAGTTTGGAAGCATAAGGCATTAATAGGATGGGGTGCTTGTTTCTTAATTGTACCTCACAAAGTATTGCAAGAAAGAAGGGATTTCAGGAAAAAAAAAAGTCAATTTGCAGCTTAATACTCACCAAGATTAAGACATTTAGGTCTTGTACTGTTAGAAGAACCAACTGCTTTGGTACACAGTGTTAAATAGGCTTGGAAAAGCTTCTCTGAGCAACATATTCAACAGAACTTTTAAATGCTTAAGGGCAAAAATAAAACCAAGGATAGGAGCGCTGGAAAATCTTTTTTTCTCCACTGAAGCTCAAGGCACTCAAGGCACCTCCCTTAAATTGAGAGAAAGTAAGAGCTGAAAGGGTAAGAAAGTGAAAACATATTTTGGATATGAGAACTATCCTCAAAGGAAATGTTGGATGAATTTACTGACACGTCAGTCTAACTGGAATGGATTAGATAAGAAACTCTGTTGAGGTTTTGGAACAGTTATATTGCCAAAGAAGCCACTAGCCTGAATGAAAAGGGGCCTTGAAATGATTAAAGGGTCTATATCAGTTATAGGATTGGTTACATTGTGCTGTGGCCACAAAGAACTGAAAACTGACAGTGGCTGTAAAACCACTGACAGTGGAGGTTAGGCCTCTACACCATGTGAGCAACGCAGCTTGGTTCTGCCAATCCCCTCTTGACCCTGGTCCTAGCTGATACAGCCACTACCAGGTACATTGCAAATCTCTGTAGTAGACTCTAAAGACCATGCAGGGCTTCTGTTAGAACTCTTCTGTTAGGTTAAATGCCTAAGCCTTGGGAGGGGTCTGCATGAATTCAATTATTTTGGTTAAATCTCAAAATTTCGTTGAAAAGAGATCTTTTTTAAAAGTATTTTTACTTTTCCTTCATACTTGTGAGGACATTTCATGTAGCCTAGCTTACTTCCTTCGCACCTTCCTGCTTTTGGGGGTGGAAATCAATGCAATGAGAATAATGGCGAGGAGAAAGTCAGAGAGCTCTATCTAACTTTAAATGCTTTGTTTCAAATGCAGCAAAATGCTGGGAGAGGAATTTATTGTTCTCTACCCACATAATGGTCCCAGAGGTTAGATACATTGAGGGAAAGGTTGCTGTGAATATCCTTTGGGAATTCCGTAATGGGCACTTGCTCTTCCTGCATTCCTTCTAATCAATGTGAAATAGCAGATTGTGGGTTCCATAAGCAGTAGCGCAGACATTTAATCATACGAATGCACACAGATCCAGAACAAGAATTAATTATTAATGATGCTGTGGTTAGGCTCAACTTCAATTAATAAATACTTTAGAATACCGTATACAAGGAAACCACATTATAATAAGAAACAAGGTAAAGTCCTAACGGGAACCTCTAAATGAGAATTTAAGGATCATTTCTCAACATTGATAATTCCTAATAGGATAGCCTTCCAGTCAGTCCACTTTTGTTTATTCATAGCAGCACCCATCTATGTCTCCACAACCTGGCATGAGGCAATAGCTTTATTAATACTTAAAAAGTTCTTTTATATATGATAGTTTATTGTAAAAAGGTCGTAATTCAAATCGTATTTTGTTCCAATCAAGTGAAAATTTGTTCCACCCAAAGCAGCTTACACTCTTAACACATAAAAGAGGGTCAAACAGAAGAGCTTATTTCTGCTTGCAGCTATGCCTGGGGAAGTGCCAATGCTTTTACAAATCCCAAAACTACTTTACCACAGATTAACAACCATTTTAAAAATTGATGTTATATCAGGTACGATTCTCACCTAATGGTCCACGCTCACAGCTAATGGTTAACTGACAAGGTGCTTATTCCAGGATCTACCAGCAAGAAGATCTCCAGAGACAAAGAGAACATTACCCTGGGGAAGATGTTTTCTCTTGATTTGCACTTGATAAACAAGTCGCTCCTTTGGGTCCTCTAATGCAGCTGAAAACTTCAATAGGAAGCAAACAGAAGGAAGACATTAATTGGGGAAGTCAAGTTTGGAAATTATGTTCAAGAACCTCCCACCAATCCTTCTACCCCTCCACATCCCCCACCCCTATCAGTAAGAGGAAAATGAAACATTAATTCCAAATTATTTTTCAAGCTTCTTTTGGCACCAATTGTATTTCTAAAAACTGAGCTACTTTAGGGATGGTGTTACATCCAGTAAACTGTGTTCTGTCTTCTATTTTTGTGCAGCCAATTTTTGGAGTTTGTGATATTGTGGATAAAACCGTCTCTGAGCATAATTTGATTTTTGTAATTTATTATCTTTCAAAACCTGGAATTCGTTCTAAGTCAGACCATAAATCTGAATCATCAGGACTGTCTAGAACTTTCATCTGAGATTATAGAATCAGAAAATAAAAAAGGCAGTTATCTAGACGTTGATATGATGCTCAATTTTGTGCTACTGGTTTATTTTTATTCTTATTTGTAAATAGAACCACAAACTTGATAATCTTTAAAATATTGTTCATTCACAGGTAACAAAATGAAATAAAAGATACTAGGAGTCCTGTAAAGCCTCTGGTTCTATTACAATGCCTACTATTTAGCTTTCTTGGTTTGCTTCTCAATCCATTAAATGGGTAAAAGAGTACCAATTTTTTCAAGATAAGAGAATATTTGTAAATTCTGTGATATACACTGAGTTAGTTATACACAGTTAGATTTTAAGAAGTACACATCACTTGGGATTGTACTTCTTCTTAATTGTGATTTAAGAACTCTAAGATAGGTAATTAAAAATTAACCTGTTTTGCTAAAAAGAAAAGGTATGAGAGATATTTAAAGACAACATTTCTTCCAAGCAAAAAGAATTATGGTCCTCTAATATGTTAATGCCTAAGACCCACGGGGAAGGGGCTTCCTACGGATTCCAAAGGGCACCCTACCGCTAGTGGCTTAGGAATCAGCAGTTGACAGGAAAAGGTAAAGCCTCCTGGAAGCGGACATGGACTGGGTGGGAGTAGAAGGACCTTTAGTGAGGGGACAGATACAGTAAATACACCTGTTACTTGTAAGAGAATGGGTAAGAAGGAAGTGTAGGACAATTTTAATTTTGTCATAATTTAATTTTCTTTCTGAAAATTTTGTATCAGTAGTTATCTTTTTTTCATCATTGTATTTTTACTGTTTATCTGCCATTTTCTTTCTGTTATCCTCTCTGCCTTGGCTGTCCCCTGCTTTTAGAAATCATTCTTAACTTTAACCTATTCTTAGACAACTTGTTTCTTCTAGAAAGTTTCAGTCAGAAACAATGAACACACAGAATGGGTAGAAATTCTCTTGACTCATAGTTCCCAATCTGAGGACACAGAATTTTGAAAACACTTTTGAAAGATTCATAGCTCCCAATCTATGGGCTTATTATGCTTTTTTTCCTACAATTTCAACACAGGGAGCTTGGAACATCCTTTTCAAGTCTAAAAACGTTTTTGGAAAAAAAAATGTATATAGCGCAGATACAGAAAAGTATACTGGACAAGTTTATAATTTAACAAATTGTGATCAAACAAAAACCCCGGAAACCATCCAGTTCAGGAACCCTCAACCACAAACCCTAAGCACAACTTCTATTCTGCACCCGAAAAGAAACTACTGTTTTGCTCATCACTTTCTTGTTTCTGTAAAAATGGTTTTATCCATCTAAGCATATGTCATGGTTAGGGACAGGTGTCAACTTGGCCAAGTTGTGGTACCTGTTCGTCTGATTGGGCAAGCACTGGCCTGTCTGTTGCAATGAGGACATTTCATAGGATTAGGTCATGATCACGTCAGCTGCATCCACAGCTGATTCCATTTGTAGTCAGCCAAAGGGGAGTGTCTTCTGCAATTAGTGATGCTAAATGCAATCATGGGAAGCCTTTTAAGGAGGACTCAGAGGAGACAGATGGCATTCCTGCTTTGGCTGGTGAGCCTCTCCTGTGGAGTTCGTCCAGGCCATCCATCGGAGTCATTGGCTTCGCAGCCTGCCCTGTGGATTTTGGACTCTGCATTCCTATGGTCACGTGAGACACTTTCATAAATTTTATATTTGCAAGTGTTCCCTGTTGATTCTGTTTCTCTAGAGAACCCTAACTAATATAGCATACATCTTGAAACACCGTATTTTAGGTTTTTTCTACACACATGAACACACGCAAAATTTTAGTCTGATTATCTCTACATTTTATGCTTTGTTCCTTAAATTCGAAAACTTACTTTTGAAACTGCAGCTTGAGAATTGCGATTTGATACCCATAATTTGATTTCACATGTCTTTTGGTTCTCTGTATTCCCTTACCTGGTCATTAGATCTAAAGACTGGCCTTGATTCTTTTTCTGTTTCTTTTTTTTTTTTTTTTAGCAACTTAAGTTCATAGGTGGTGGTGTGTTCCTTCATCAGGAAGTTGTCTATCTTTTGGGATATTATTAATCACATTGTCCAATACCTAGATCAATCGATTCATCGGACATTGGGAACAATGCTTGTAATTGCGTTCCATCGCTCTGTCTTTTTTAAGAAAGGAATGTTTCCTTTCATTTAGTATTTGGTTATACAGTGGCATAGTTCTTATAGGAAAGCTGTATATTATTATTTCTATGCTCTATTATTTCAAAACAGTAACTGTTTCTCTATCATTCTCCAAAGCTGAACAATTAGTTTCATCTTTAAATTTCATCATGAACTCAGAGACTTAAATTTTGGGGGGTTAATATCCTTTTGGAGCTTATGTTTTCTTAATTATGCTGTCAGAGCATCTCCAAGTGGCTCCCAAGTCATTTTATTTTATTTTGTTTTTTTTTCCCAAGTCATTTTGACATGTTCCTAGTAATCTCCGAAAGCTTTCTTTCTATGAGAAATAATCGGGGCCTTAGCTCATTTTCTCTATCATGCTTCTGTTTCCTATTTAATTGATTTCTGTGCTTACTTTTATTTCCTTTCTTCTACTTATATTAGATTAAAAATTTGCTTACTTTTTTCTTATTTCTTAAGGTCAGGGCATAAATCATTGATAGAGAACTTTCTTATTTTTCATTAATGTATACATTTTCCTCTTAACAATGCTTCACTTAAAACACACATTTTGATATACTGTGTCTCTTTTCACTCAGATTAAAATATTTGACTTCTTTGACAACTGTGATTTTTTTCCATTTTTAAAATTAAAGTACAATTGACGCAGTAAAAATGGCCCTTTTTGGTGACTGGCTCTGTGTCTTTTGACAAATGAATGCAATGTTTAATCATGACCACAGTAAAGATTGAATTTCTTCACTGGAAAAAGAAACTCCTCAATGCTCTATTTTATGTGAACCCTCCTATGAACTGATCTTATAGTTGTGAACTTATAAGAATATCAAATAAATGGAATCATATAATATGTAGCCTTTGAGTCTGGCTTCTTTCACTTAACAGAAAGTGTTTTAGACTCATGTATGTTGTATTTATCAGTTCATTCCTTTTTATTTCTGAATATTATAAAAATATATAGATACTACTGTTTGTGAATCCATTTTCCAGTTGAGGGACAACTGGATTTTTCCCAGTTTTTAGCTGTCGTAAACATTCATGAATAGAGTTTTGTGCCTTTTTTCTCTTGGCAAGTACCTACGAGTAGAATTGCTGCATCCCATGGTAAGTACAATATAAAGTTTGACTTTATATTGACAAACGCTTATTGAAACAATTGTACTATTTCTCATTCCTGTCAGCAATACTGAGAGTTCTGGTTGCTCTGCATCCTCAACAATATTTAGTATTGTAATTTTTTATTTGATTTTAGTCATTCTAATAGCTGTTTAATGGTATCTCATTATGTTTTTTTTTTCATTTTCTTATTGACTAGTGATGTTGAGCATATTTTCATTCATTTATCTTGTTTATTGAAATATCTATTGAAATCTTTGGTCTATTTTTTATAGCTACTTGTTTTCTTATTGTTGAGTGTTGCGAGTTTTCTGTTAGTACATTCTGGATACAAGTCTTTTTATCAGATGTGTGACCCTCTTTTTCATTTTCTTAACAGCATCATTCAAAGAGCAAATGCTCTTGATTTTGTTGAAGTCTAATTTATCAATTATTCTTCAATGGATTGCACTTTTAATCATATCAAAAAAATCTTTGCCTTAATGAAAATCATGATATCGCCTATGTTTTCTTCTAAAAATTTTGCAGTTTTAGGTTTTACATTTCTATGTGTGTTTGTCTTTATTTTTGGTCTTATTCATAAAGGTACTTGTATTAGTTAGAGTTCTCTAGAGGAAGAAAATCAACAGGGAACACTCACAAATATAAAATTTATAAAAGTGTCTCATGTGATGGCAGGAACACAGAGTCCGAAATCTGCAGGGCAGGCTGTGAAGCCAACGATTCTGATGGAGGGTCTGGATAAACTCCACAGAAGATGCTCGCCAGCCAAAGCAGGAAGAGAGCCTGTCTCTTCTGAATGCTCCTTAAAAGGCTTCCAATGATTAGATTGAGCATCACTCATTGCAGAAGACATTCCTCTTGGCTGATTATACATGGAATCAGCTATGGATGCAGCTGACGTGATCATGATCTAATTCTATGAAATGTCCTCATTGCAACAGACAGGCCAGCACTTGCCCAATTAGACAGTCAGGTACCACCACTTGGCCAAGTTGACACATGAACTTGACATGTGGTAGTTAGATTCAGGTATCAACTTGGCTACGTGAAGGTGCTTAGTTCTATTGCTGTGAACATGAGCCAATGGCATGTGAACCTCATCTGTTGTTGATTACATCTGCAGATGGCTAGGAGGCATGCCTGCTGCAATGAATGATGTTTGATTTTATTGGCTGGTACTTAAAGGAGAGACTCAACATAGCGCAGCCCAAGCAGCTCAGCATACGTCATCACAGCACTCACAGCTCAGCCCAGGCCTTTGGAGAGGCAGAAAGAAATCACCCCAGGGGAAGTTGTTGGAACCCAGAGGCCTGGAGAGAAGGCCAGAAGAGACCGCTGTGTGCCTTCCCACATAAGAAAGAACCTCAGCTGAAAGTTAGCTGCCTTTCCTCTGAAGAACTAACAAAATAAATCCCCCTTTATTAAAAGCCAATCCGTCTCTGGTGTGTTGCATTCTGGCAGCTAGCAAACTAGAACAGTACTCAATTATTCCAGCATCATTTGTTAAAGACTATCCTCTAACATATTGCTTTAGTTCCTATAAGGGTTAATTTCACGTGTCAAATTGGCTAGGTTATGGTGTCCAATTGTTTTAGTCAAGTAATCACTGGCCTGATTGTTACTGTGAGGGTATTACATAGAAGGATTTGCATCTATAATCAGTTGTTTGCACCTACAACTGGTTGGATCTATAATCGATAAAGGAAATTGCCCTCAGCAATGTGGGAAGTCTCTTAGTCTAAACAGTTGGAGGTCTTAAAGCAGGTAGAAGAACTTCTGCTTCTTCTTCAGCCAGGCAGCTTCTCCTCTAGGAATTTAACTTCACCTTCATCAGAGACAGCTCATAGCCAATCCCTATGGAATCTGGACTTGCCTATCACCATATCCATGTGAGCCAATTCCTATAAAAGCTCCCCCCCCCCCCCACACACACACATACACACATAGTCAGTTCTGTTTCCCTGGAGAATCCTAATACACTAATGCAGTCACTTATCAGCAGTCAATTGACCATACACATGGATCTGTTTCTGGACTCTCTATTATGTTCCATTGCTATATTTATCTATCTTTATGCTGCTACCAAAATGTCTTGACTACTGTGGCTTTATGGCAAATCTGGAAATCAGTCATGTGAGTCTTCAAATGTTGTGATTCTTTTTCAAATTTTTTTCTATTGTTGTTCCTTTGTCTTTCCATATAAAAGTTTGTAATAAACCTGCCTTTTTCTACAAAATGCCCTGCCAAGATTTTATGTAGAATTGCCTTGAGTTTATAGATTAGTTTGAGGAGAATTGTTAAGTTAAAATTTATTGAGACTTCTAACCCATAAATATTTCTCTCCTTTTATTTAGGTCTTGTTTAATTTCTGTCATTAGATTTTTTCAGCATACAGATCTTGCACATATTTTGTAATATTTATACCTAAGTATTTCAGGCTTTTGGGTGCCATTTGGTGAATATTGTCGCATCATTTCTGTGTTCTTCTAATTCTAATTTTAGTGATTTTTCATATTTTATATTACTATTTTGCTACAAAGGCTATATTAATGCTATATTAATACAAATACTTTATTATTATCTTTTAGCTCATTTTTAAATGGTAGATTACTGCTTTGATTTCTTTTGTGAGTACAAGTGCAATAATTTTGTAATTAGTGCCAGGCTCTGGGCTAAGCAGTGATGTCAAAATCTGTTTCTCAACCTGCAGTCAAAAAGAACTAATAACTAAAAATCACCTAGTAACTAAACTAATTATGGCATGCCCTAGTAAAAAAGTGCATGTAAATGGAGAGCTTAAAAAGAGATACAAAGAATAGTACATGGAGGGGTGGAAGGGATAGAAACCCAGCTGGCTAGTGCCTGGGGTTAAAACTGTTCTGACCTACCTATTAAAGAAATTAACATGAACTGCGACTGAAAGGCCTTCTTTTGAGTTGCACATATACTTAATCAGAATATTGGGGGGATAGGAGAATTTAAATTGGTTGTTATTAAAAAAAAATACATGCTTTTTATGAAAAAGAATTCTAAAGCACATATTATAGGGAGTGAAATCACCCTTAAACCCCCCATGTAAACAATAATGTAATGTAAATGCCCTTCTAACTTTTTCAGTGTGGGTGAAGATTCCTTAAAATAGAAATATTATCAAAACATTATTACTGTCCGACAGCTTGCTTTTATTCCTACTTAATATATTTACTGTGGATGGCTTGTCATTTTCGTTCAGACATATTTGCATGGTAATTCAACGACTACATAATAATGCCTTCATTGAACAACCCTCATTTTGATGGATTTTGAAGTTCTTCCATTGCTTTCTCTGCCATTACGAATGATTTCATGTATCTCTATCTACTCGCGTGAGTATATCGCTGGGATAAATTCCTCAAAATGGAGTTGCTGGATCAAGGACTATGAACATAAAATCTTTATAATTTTTATTTTAAATTTAAAAATCTTATGGAAAAGTTAAAAATATAGTAGAAGGATCCCCATGTTATCTTCACATAGATTTACAAGGGACAACATTTTGGAGCACTGACAAGTAAGTTGTAGTCAGCATAGCACTTCACCCTTAGGTACTTCTTCAGCATACATCCACTAACAATTAAGACATTCTTCTAAATAACCAAATACTATTATCACAGCTTTACAGGAAATTCATCTAATATATACAGTCCATGGTTAAAATTCCCAATTGTTTTCTTAAGTTAATTTTAAGGCTGTTTTTTTCCATCGATGATTCTTTCAAGGTTCACAATTAAATTTAACTTCTGATTGTCTTTTGTCATTTGGAACAGCACCTCCTTCTTTTTTGATATGATCTTGAATATTTTATGAGTCCAGGCTAGTTGTCACGGAGAATGTCTGAGACATTCTGGAATTAGCTGATAGGTAACAGTTTTTACAAGAGCGCTACATATGCAATGTATTACACAAATACTAGGTTTTATCCGACTATTGGTGACCTCAACTTTGCTCACTCAGATAAAATGCTAACTATCAGATCTTTTGATTGTAAACATATTTTCCCTTGGGAGGTAATAAACAATCTATGATGTGAATACTTTGTCACTATGCATAATCTGTTTCTCAACATCTTTTATCCAGGGGTTTTACCATCAGATAATGATCCTTGCCTAAAACCAGATATTATATTGGAGGATACAGAATGGTGTTTTTCCAATTCTGTCCATCCTCCTACATATATTATTAGAATCCTCCTACTCTCTTTCTTTCTCTCTCTCTCTCTCTCTTTTAGTATCACTGTGAGTACACAGTCTATTTTCATTGTTAAACTTGTTATACTCCATTAGCTCTTGCACGCTGGCTTCTGTGTCCATTTGGCTTGACCCCATTAATCACCAAGCACTTCCTTGCTTTCTGGAACTTCAAGATGTCCTAGGCTCACCTACACTTCCTACACCACACCGGGAATCAGCTATTTCCCCAGGGAGCCATGAACCTTTAGTGGAGAATAAAATTAAAAAACAATTTCTGGAAACTGTGTGTTCATGGTTCTGAGTTCATTCCTCTAGGCCCTTTAAAGGAACAGAGCTTTAGGAAATAAATATATATTTATAAGATATGAGTTCATGCATTTTTTTTCCAAATCAAAGCAGTATTATAGTGTACTTCCTTACCATTTTTAAAAGAAAGTTTTATATTTGAACCTCTTCTAACAGTGAAAATATTTGACCAAAAGACATTATTATATTTACTTATTAGCTTACCCCTAATTTATATATACACAAAGCAATAGTTATATAATTATACTAATATTCTTACTAAGAATAAATTTATTAAGTAAAGTTCAAATTCCTTTGATTTATTTTTCTTTAGACGATAGCCCTATAAGCATTGTATTCAAAAGTTCTTTTTAAAGTAATTGTTGTCTTTGAATAGTTAATGTTATAAATTTGTTATTCTGTTAGACTCTGTTTTGTTTCTATTAATATTCAGTTTTGAAGTTTATTTTTCCTTCATTGTGGTTTAATTTTTTTGAATATGTAAAATATGATATAATATTGCTATGGTTCAAAAAAGTTGAAACTATATAACAATGTCTAATTTCTACCATATCCACACCCTCTCTACCCTATTCCCACTTATCCCCACAGACAATGATTTTCCTTAGTTTCTGGTTCATTCTCCCTTCCCTGTTTGTTGCATTTTTATTTTGTTTTGCTTTGGTTGTTTTGTTTTGGCTTTTTGCATCAAAGTCATAAATTAGGAATACTCATTCGCAGCGTGCATTTTCCTCTTAATGATTTTGTGGCAATCACTCATATCGGTTCATAGAGATCTTTTTTGTTTTGGGGGGACTATAGAGAATTCCATTGTGTGAAATACCTTAGTTTATTTAATCAGTCTCCTATGAACGGACATTTGTGTTGTTTGTAATACTTTGTCGCTATAAATATTCTCTCAGTGAATAATAAAGGGGCATAGTTTAAATTCTCCAAAAAGTTCGAATTAATTTACGCTTTTGACAACAGTGAGTGCTGGAAGCACAGGTGAGCCTGGATTGCAGAGATCTATTTGGTTACCGGAATAATAGAGAGCAGGAGACATGATCACAAGATACATAAAATTAGCAAGCTTTTACCTACATTTACCAGTTAGATCCATACTCACACCCTACTTCTGTGAGAATTGGTGCATAAGCACAGGAGAGGGAGAAGGTGCTTCTTTCTTTGCTCTCTCTTGAGAGTGAAACAGAAGTTCCCTTCCCACGAAGGCAATGCAAGGAACAGGTTATCTCCCAATAGTTGTTGTTCGGGCCATGGTTGTGTTTTTTTTTTTTTGACAAAATTAGGATTGCAAGAATTCAGGGTTGGGGAAGCTGCACATCCTTTACTCTTATTTATTTTTCTTTTTTTTTACATGGGCAGGCACTGGGAATCGAACCCGGGTCCTCTGGCCTGGCAGGCAGGCATTTTTGCCTGCTGAGCCATCGTGGCCTGCCCACATCCTTTACTCTTAACAGACTTCTCTTAAAGGTCCAATTTTGTTCTGGAATTATTCTAAAACATATTCTATTATCCACCCCTTTCTGGGGATATGCAATTATTCCATCACAAAGAGACAGAGTAGTCAGTACCTACCCTACTCATAATGGGAAGGAGTCACACTTCCTGAAAGTAATGCGACAAATGATGCAGCCAGAGATAGAGGTTGCCAATGAAGGTGGGTCATCTCTCTTTTGTTTAAAAAGAAGTACTACTATGTTAGTTATTGTGGAAATATTTCACTTTCTTGTCTCTCATTGCAGGTTTATCTGATTAAACAGCAACATGTAGTCCATGCTGAGGAAGAAAATAATGAACAGATCTTTCTTTTCTTAAACATAAATGTGCCTCACCTCTGCTTGAAATAACTTTGACATACATCAGTTTGCTGTAATAAGTCAGTGTGATGGTTAAGTTCACGGTCACCTTGGCTGGGTTATGGTGTCCTGCACCATACGATCAAGCAAGCACTCATCTGATTTTAAATCCGTATTTCATGAATTTATATTATCAGAAAACTGATTGCATCTATGGCTGATTTCATCTGCAATCAACAAAGGAAGTTGCCTTCAGCAATAAAAGACGTCTTAGAGAACTGATAATTTCAGCAATCAGAGGAGAGAATTTCGATGTCTACTTTAGCGAGTGAGCTTTGCTAGGGGAAATTTATTCAAATCTTCATTGAAGCTTCCAAATTGTGGCCTGCCCTATGGAATTCGGGCTTCCTTATCCCCACAGTCATATGAGTCTATTCTGATAATAAATTTCACCTTATATAATGTATGTATATATTGCATATATCTGTGCATGTGTGTGTGTGAGTGTGTGAGCATCTTTTTGGTTCTGCATCTCTGGAGAACCCTCGCTCCACAGACACTAATATATACTCTGCCATGTGTTCAGCCCCAAAGGACCACTAAAATGTGGATAGTAAAATAAAAATGAAAAATCTATTTAATATACCTGGCCCCACAATCTAATATGGGTAATATTTTTAAGACCTTAAAATATGAGCATCCAAAACGAATATTAAATTTTTTAAAAACAAATTTAATGGCTTTACATCACCAGTGGAGACTAAAAATTTGTTTCAGTAACACTGTGGAAATATAGAATATTTACAAAGAAAGCAAGTCCAACCAGGGACATTGCTTTTGCCAGTTCCTCTTAATTCTTTTTTATCAGTTTGCCTGCGGATTCCTTGATCACTGATGTGGCATATTAGCATAATTTCCCACTAGGTGGAAACAATACATACTTTGAAATCCCTTCTTTTAATTAAAAGGCTCTTACCCAACTAAGAAGTTTAGTTGGGGCAGTCTTTTTACTTTGTATCAACTGTCTGTTCTGAACTACAAATTGATTACAAATAAAATGATCTAGGGGAATTGGCAAAAAGGCTATTTTTCATCTTTGTTAATATTGTTCTTTCTCTTTTACTATTTATAAGCTGCAAATACACTGGCTGTAGAAGAATAATACTAGTTGCCACCCATTAGGTGTTATGATCTGTTATTAAGTATTTCTCCAAAATTCTTAAAACTTTTGATAGTAAGATGACATTTTGCTCTAAATTGAGCATTCTCTATGCAATGGAGCTTCTATCAAGAAAATGCAAAGCAAATAAAAAAAGGAGAAAGCTCTTCCTTACGGATTAATTACCCCAAACAGATGCAAACACAACCCACCCAGACAATCAGTTAAAGCATTAAATACACAGACCACTTTACCCAAATTAGATTAAGAGCCACTTAGGAGAAATGCTCTTATAGCAAAGTGCAAATGAGCCTGTGGAAGGACTGTAAATTTGGAATGATAAGAAAGTTAGTGCTGATCATTGATTCCTGGAAATTTCATGGCACCCAATGATCCCTGTACCCAAAGAAATTGGCCCCATCCTAGGAATGCTGTCCATTTTTACAAGCTACTGGATGGAACACCTCCTCCAGCAATCAGGGACTGAGACAGAATGAAAACGGTGGCTCTATGGCTAACCCCAGCCAGTATAAGCAGAACTTCACTCTGAACTGAGGGGCGGGAGGGAACATGAGGTCTTTCCTGCCGCCAGCCTTGGACGCTGTCCCTTCAGCACGCCTCTTCTGGTCATTTTTTTCATCTTTTCTGTATCACTCAGTATTTCTTCTTTCACTCGTCATTCCTTCCAGTTTTCTGTTTCATCTCTTTCCTATGCCTTCTGTATTGGAAAAAACAAGAACAAACAAACAAAAAGCCCTTTACTGTTAGTTTCCATACAGAGTGTTACTACCTACATCCTTGCTTATATTAGTCAGGGTTCTCTAGAGAAACAGAACCAACAGGAGAGTACTATAAACATGAGATTTATAAAGGTGTCTCATGCAACCGTGGGAATGGAAGAATCTAAAATCCGTAGTTCAGGCTGTGAAGCTGGTGGCTCCAATGAAGGGTCTGGCGAACTTCACAGGAGAGGTTCGCTGGCTGGAGAAGAAGTGAAAGAGTCTCTCTTCTTCCTCAAAATCCTTCAATTGATTGGATTATATCAATGTGGGAGATGTATCTTTGTTGTTCGCAGATGTAATTGACCACAGATGCTATCAACTGACTGATGATTTAATACTTCAGCCTTCTGGTTTATCAACCAACCACATAAAATACTTGCAGCAATGTTCAGGCCAGTGCTTGCCTGACCAGGCAACTGGGCATAATCACTTGGCCAAGTTGACAGCAGAACTTATCAATCACCTTGCCTTACCATGTTACTGCTCTTTCCTCAAGTTTATAACTTTCTTCTAAACCTTCTAATAGTCTTTTTAATTTGGAATTAGCAGGTTGTGGTGGTGGTCTATACTCTAAATCTTTATTTCCAGTCCAGATTATTATCCTTTCACTTCCTGGAAGGGGGAAAACAAATTGAAGGAAAAGATAAAACTGCCTTTGGATTTCATGATTTCTGGATCCACCTCATCTTCATTTCCTTATTGTGAGTCTCAACTCTATCACAGATTTTGGCTCTCCCTTCTCTAGCTCCTTTCCACATTTTATCTTTGAATGATCTCTGCTGCACACTTTGAACTCCAGCCAGAATGAAATTTTGGTCTTCTCTGAATGCTCCACACTCTCTCCCACCCTTTTGTCTTTATGCCCACTGCTTTCCATTCTTTCCACTCCACTCTGGCCCTTCCCTCTTCACATTTTCTTCTGCTGAGGAACTTCTGTGCTTCCTTCTTCTAAGAATCTTTTCCTAGACTTAGTATCCTTCTTCAGCCAGAACATTTTTGTTGCTGTGGATGCTTTCCAACCACTGAACTGTGCTGCTGCACTGCTGTTGGCCAGGTCTCTTCCAACTAACCCAACTAGTTGCTAAATGCCTATTTGCTCATCAAATAAATAAGCAAACAGAGAAGGAAATGAATGGCCCTTGGTGATTTGGGCCACTCACAATGTAAGCCTCCAGGTATGGCACTGTGGACTTTGAAGCTCCCTTTCCAGCCAATAAACAGCAACAGTAGATGCCAATGGCTATATAATTCACTTAATGGTGATCCATATATTTCTCCTATTATTTCACAGATTCCGCCTTAATTCATGTATCCTTTCTGTTGACTTCTGACTCAGTATTCAGGTCTCCTCTCAATTCTATATTCAAAAGGTAAAGTAAGTCCTATAGACAAAGAAGGAAATGCAGAGCTACATATAATATTGCTAATTACAACATGCCAGGAGTACATCTCAATCTGAAACTTGGCAAAGTAAATCTTATACTCAGGTGTGGTTGACTTTCCTTTTTCTGCTTCTAAAATTCCTTCCTCATATCACCATTTTTATCAGAACATTTGGCGCATGGATCAGAAGTAATAATCTGGAAAGTGATTCAGTGACAACAATGACAAATCCAAATAGAAAAATTGTATACCTTGAAATTTCTTGCTATATATTTAATCCTGATATAAATGCACACATACACATATATTTTCATATATATACTTTCAATATAATCATTGATAGATATATAGATGCTATATACATGTCTTGGAATTGGGTTCAACAGAAGTTCAATTTCATAGAATCAATTACTGCAGCACAGAGTTTGTTAAGATAGAAAAAAGACAACAATTTTAAGTATCACTTCACAATCCATAGCAAGACTTTCGGAACAACTATTTAAAAAAATCTTGTCAAATTCTTCTGCAGTTTGCAAAATGAACTTTTCTGTTTATAGAACTTTAAATTAGTGGGTTATACCTCCAATGTGGTTTTTAACTATCTTAGAAACAGAAAATAAAACTCTTTGGTTTCATCTTTTGACCCTTGAGTGATTCTAAGAATAACCATTATTTTTAAGGCTGGATGACTAATGGCAAATTCTAGTGGCTAAAATAATTTAGTCCCTGCAAACCTCTGAAAAGTTTATATTCCTTATAGTTATTCTCATGATTTTGCAGATAGTTTTAGTTTATCTAAGTTTGAATAGTGACTTGAAAATTGTATCTTTGGAACTTTTGAATCACATTTTATTGTCTTTTAACTGGACTTTGTTTCCTTGTTCTGACTCAGCTTTACAAAATGTAAAGACTCACAGAAATGTGCAGAAAGTTCCATGTTAATGAGAAGTAATGTAAAATTTTCCTGCACTTCACACTATCTTCAATGATCTATATTAATTACTCTTCTCAAATACTCCTTGGACATGCATGAGTTTAGATGGTACAGAAGTGTAAATACTCACTCGTGTTAGGTCTGCTATCTACACTCCCTTACATTTTTTCCCCCTTACATTTTTAAGGGATTATTCTAGTTTGCAGGTTGCCAGAATGTGATATACCAGAAACGGAATGGCTTTTAAAAAGGGAAATTTATTAAGCTGCAAGTTTATACCTTTTAAGGCCGTGAAAATATCCAATTTAAATTGGATAAATTAAATTAAACTAAGGCTATAGAAATGTCCAATCTAAGGCATCTGGGGAAAGACACCTTGGCTCAAAAAGCCTGATGACATTCAGGGTTTCTCTCTCAACTGGAAAGGCACAGAGTGAACATGTCAATATCTGCTAGCTTTCTCTCCAGGCTTCTGGTTTCATGAAGAATCCCCAGGGGCATTTTCCTTCTTCATCTCCAAAGGTCTCTGGCTGTGTGAACTCTCAAGCTTTTTCCAAAATGGTTCCTTCTTAAAGGGCTCCAGTAAGCAACTACCTTGAATGGGTGGAGACACATCTCCATGGAACCCATCTAATCAAAAGTTACCACCTACAATTGGGTGGGACATATCTTTGTGGGAGCAATCAAAAAGCTCCCACCCAGCAATATTGAATGAGGATTATTAAGGACAAGGCTTTTCTGGTTTCCACAAGAGATTTAAACCAGCACAGAGATGATATAAGTTTGTTCAAGAAATGAGCAGGCCTTTTGTGTTATTGTGCAATGTTTTTTCCTGTCTAAAATTTATTTTTATTCAGGTAAAATCTTAATGTGCTTTTGGGACTGTAATACAGAATGCCTCTGGCCAACTTTAAGAAATGGGCAATATTAAAAGGTTATCCAGGGCTCAGAGAATTGGCGGGACGCTAAAGGGCAAAGATGAGTAGGGATCAAGTAGCAACCATAAAAGAAACAAGTGACAATTATGAGTACTTTAAAACTGGAAACTTCCACATGAAAATGATACTGTTAGTGGAGAAGATAAAAGCCTGCAAAATATGGGAGAAAATGTTTATAGTGATCATAACTGACAACAAACTATTATTCAAAATATATTAGGAATTTTTTAAATCAGTGGGGAAAAAGGCATAAAACACTCAAAAGAAATTATATAAAGGAAATGAGCAGGTAATTCACAGATGAAGAAACCCAAATGTCTAATAAAAATAAGATACCCAATCCTACTAGAAATAAAGGAAGTTAAAATGGAAATGAGATTTTATTTCATACCCATCAACTTGGTCAAGATTAAAAATCGGAAATTGCTAAGTGTTGGTGAGGGTATGGAGTGAGGGTCCCCTTATAAGGGGGTACTACACTGGTGGTAGTCAATAAACTTGTTAAACAACTTCGTAGAGCAACTAGGTGATATCTAATAAAATTGAATGAATTTACACCATATGGTTCTGTTGTTCCACCTCTAGAGCTGCATTTTACAGCAATTCTTACCCATTTTCACATGGAGATATATATATAGGAATATTTATGGAAGATTTTTATGTAAAGGCCATAATATTAATAAGCATAAACATCTATAAATGGGAAACTATATAAATTATGGTACATTTGTGTACTAATAATTATCAAAGGGAAAAATTGAACTAGATCTACATTGATACAGATACATCACGTTGAATGAAATGAAATCAATTGCAGAACAATGTGTGGCATTTGAGCCATGACAAAGACTAAAGCGGATGTCTTAATTTTCTAGAGGAAGTCTCAGCCCTACCTTGGAAGCTGTCCAACTGATTAAGTTCAATTATGCAGGATAATCTCTTTTGCTTAAAATCAACTGATTAGCAATACCAACTACAACTGCAAAACCCTTTCACAACAACACTCAAACAAGTGTTCCAGTGAATAGCTGGGAAACATAGCCTAACAAATGTGACACATCAAAAAAGCCCATCATGAGGAGATTAATAAAATATTTAAAGCTTCTTGGAGCCAGACTGGGAAGCCAGAGTTTCTACATTGGCACTGGGCACATTAGACACAGAACCACATAATGGGTTGTCGATACTGGTAAGATGTCATGAGCATGCAGAAAATAATTATTGAATGAACTAATTGATAGATTTGAAAGAAACAGAATCTTAGGGGGCAGTTGTATTGTATATAGGTGGATTAGTGAATTTGTGGTTGGGAGAACATTGCAAAAGAAACTGTCAGGTGTAAGCATTGCTTTCCTCAGGCTTCAGGCATTCTGAGACAAGAATCCACAGAGGTGGATTCTGTTTGCTGTTTTACTGTCTTTCCTCTTCCTTGTTTATCCTCTTCTTTTTATGGGCTGACAACACCAACAGATTTTGAGCAGATTAGTAAGCCATTTCTACAAAAATCTCCTAGTGATAAAACAGTATATTCTCTAACTCAGAACGAACAGTTTGAATAACTCACAGAATAGGGAATCAGCTTTGCTGAGGGGAAAATCATTATTATAATAGAAAGTGAAGCCCATGTGTTTCACAAGTAAATTCTCCAAATTAGCTTTCTCCCTTGTCCTTCAAAGTTCCAATAAGTTAGCTTGTTGATTAAACATGGGGAGAGGGACATTTGCTACTTGTTTCAAGTTAATTGCTCTACACTTTTGTTTGTTTTATCCAACCAACCAGTCAACAACCAACCAGCATTTCAAAAGAGTAGACTGATTTTGAGTGATAGAAGGAGTAGCACATCAAAATTCATCTAAATTTTTAGATCAGGGGCTGTGTTATTGACTTCAGAGGGGCATAAATCAACTTTTTGGAGGTGATGAAAATGTTCTGTGTCTTGTGGATGTACATATCTGGCAAAGCACATGAAGTTGGGTACTTACAATGGGTATATTTTTGTACATAAAATGCAGCAATAAAATAGAATAAGAAATGCATCTAAATGTATATATGGCTTCTTATCATCTTAAATAAAACAGGCCACACTCAAAGCTATCAACTAGTCATATCTTCTACAATTTAAATGGATTTTATACAATTAGTATATGTAGAGAAGTGATAAAAAGATGTCTCCAAATGAGCTGAAGTTCTCAGACTAATATTAAAAACACATTGCTGCAATGATTCACCTTAGATAAATCAAATGTCATATTCTACATGTTATTTAAATGAATGTTATTCCACTTATATATTTTATTTTTTATGCAATTTCTCTAACTGTTCTCCCTTCAGTTGCCTTGAATTACCTCACATCTACACTATCTCCTTTCAACAGGGTTTGAATATAAGATAATCCATGATTAAGAAGTGTTCTGCAGAAGAACCAGGTTTCTAAAAGTTCAAGGTGTGTGATTTATTTTTCTCTGCGACAAAAGGCTTTTCCATTGCCTTTAAAACATTTTCCTTCTCATCTTTTAATAATATTACAGGAGGGAAAAGCTTCTCCAGCCATCTTTTCTGTGTCATACCAGTATCTCATTAGATGTTCATAGGTATTTTGGGGAAAACACATTCCAAGGTAAAACAAATTTGATAGCAAATCAATCAGGATAAACTGGATAACTGCCAGTAAATCTCAGTGGCTTAAAACAGCTGAGGTTGAGTTCTCACTCACAAATATCTGTCTCTCATAAGCTGCAGCCTCTGCTCTGTGTCACTTTCAGTATTATTATTATTATTACTTTTTTAACATGGGCAGGCACCAGGAATCGAACCCGGGTCCTCTGGCATGACAGGCAAGTGTTCTTGCTGCTGAGCCACCGTGGCCCACCCATTTTCACACTTAATTGTTCTTAATCTGGGAGCTAGAAAGACAAAGAAGCCTCTATGCAGAGCATCATGTGTTGCAGTGACAGAGGCAGAAGAGAGACAGGCCAGTTACCCATTGTGCTCTGCTCAGATATGGTATGTATCCCTTTTGCTCACATTATGTTGGTTAAACAAAGTAAGATGAATGAATGCTTGCTTCCACAGAAAAGCAGACATTAGACCATCTACCACAAAAATTAAACCATAGGGCTTCCAGAGCCAAGAGAGCATAAAATACATTACAAATAGGAGTGAGCACTATTCATTTCCTTGCAGGACTATAATTTGCTGCATTAGCCATTTTATTAGAGTACAGGCAGAGCTTTTCCTTCTATGAATGAGAGGGAATATAGTGTAGGTAGCTAAATGTATGGGCCTTGAAGTCACTGGATTCAAATTCCACTCCTGATTATCAACCATGGGTGAGGTATTCAGTCTCAACCTTCTATAGCCTTGACAACAGCTCTTATTTCATGGGTTTCTTGTGAGGATTAATGCATATAAATCACTTATTTCCCGGTGATTTAAAAAACTTTCAATAAGGGCAGTGAGCGGTTTTGAAAAATAACTGAAAACAATGTTCTGGAGGTTTCTTTTTTTTTTGCATGGGCATGCTCCGGGAATTGAATCCTGTCTTTGGCATGGCAAGCGTGAAATTTGCCACTAAGACACCGTCGCACCGCCCTTACTCCTGTTTTTATGACAAGAGTTCCAGGGCGTGGCAGGTAGTGGTAAAGGACTTTGTGGGATGTAGTAAAACCACTTAGGGTCACTAAAGGTATGAATCAAGGTTTTTGGAGAAATTGGTATGAGCAAGGTAAGAAGATGGCTTAAATACAGCAAACCGGGGAAGTAGGGCAGGCAAAAAAATTGACTCAGGATGGCATTATATTTTCCTGACTTGAAAGCCAGTGACATTGAGATTTGAAATTTCCCCTAAAGCATTTAACATCTGCTTTTTCTTCATCAACAGAATACTGGAAATTTAAAGGGGCGGCATAACAGGTACCTGATGGCCAATACTTTCATATTGATTGAATGATCCAGAAGAGCATTTTATCATTGGCTAAAATATGTGAAGTACCACTAGCTATATCTTATAGGGGTATTTATTTTTCTACTAATTTTAATGATCTTTATCACCCACTGTGATAAAATTATTAAGAGTTTAGATATATAGCAGGTAACAAAACAGTGAAATTTTGAAATATATTTCGAAGTACTCAATTCAACTTACTTAATTGATAGCTTGAAAACTTGTAATCATTTGTAGAGATTCAAATGCACGTTTTACTGATTACAGATTGCCTTAAAGAATGTTGCTGTACAGAAATACTTATTCCTATCATTATTTTGGGGGGAAGACTATTTTTGTATGGAAAGAAATGAATGATTTCGACTCATTTAGGATTTTAAATTTTGCTGATTTTTATGTTAAGGATGCTAAAATTTTCATAATACTGTTCCATATTTTCCTAATAAACAAAACATGTTTTTGACATTTTCTCCTAAAAGAAGGACACTCGGAAAACTAGACTTATTTCTCAGATAAAAAAAGGACATACTTTCATTTAAGGTCCATTTGATTTCTCATGGAATTTAGATTTCTGAACTGAAAGATTAACCTTTATGGAATTGAATAACATTGGGTCATTTGTACAATAATGGATTTCCCAAAGCTCCTCACTCATACTATTTTTGCTGCTTGTTCTCTCAGCTTGGAAGTATTTTCCTTTGAGGGTCATGGATTTTAAAAATTCTCAGCAAAGAGAACTTGAAGAATTGGTCCATTCTTTATCCATGAATCATTTTCCAAATCAGCATGGAGTTGATATATGTTTCTATCCTACGAGTGGATTGACTAAATCTTTACTGAAAATCTTTAGCATCTATTTGTGATGCTATACATAGTGCATTCCCAAAGGATAGTATTGTATTAACCATATTTTAAAAGGTACTCTGACCAATGTCGAGTGGTAAAATTGTATATTGAGCTTATAATCAACTAACTTTTCTTTCATGTAAATATTCAGTGGTACTTTCCATTAATATATCCCAACACAAAGAGGACACTCCCTTAGCTGATCTTCCATACTACTTAATGCCTGTATATTGCACCCTTTAATGTGTTGCTTTGCAGCTATTGTTAGGTACATGTCATTCATCTTTTAGAGTTCATAGGATTCTGGAGAGCAAAATCAAGATTTTATACATCTTCACATTTTGAAGTTAAAACTTCAAAAATTAAAAAAGACATTAAAATATTAAAAAAACATATTATATATTTTTAAAATATTTGAAAACAAGGAGAATGGGATTAGACCATGCATATGCTCCTGGTCTAAGACCTAAAATAATTCTGAGCTCCTTTCATCTAATACAAACTCCTAATCTTATTATCAATGTGTCACTAATAGAGTAGTGGGAGGATGCAAGGGAATTCAGAGCCAAGTAAAAGAGAAGATCTCTTCCCCAGGCCAAGCACCTTGTAAAGCCACTGGAATGTGAGAGAAGAGTCTCATAATCTGACTTGCATTAATAAAAGGTCACTCTGGTTTTTGTGCTGAGAAATGACCATGGCTGCGGGAGGCAGGGAGACAGCAGTAAAAATTTTGACAATATTCCAAAGAGTGATAACCTGAGGTAGTGGTGAGAATTAGTTGAAATCTACATATATTTTGATGCTAAAGCTTTAGATGATATTATTTTGGGGTGAAATCTTTAGTCTTTTTGCATATCTTGACTTCCTCATAGAAATAGGTTTTCTCATAGTCTTTACCTTTATACACTAATTTTAAACAGAGATGGTTTCCCATAGCAGATACCCAAGTGTGCAGGAGCCCCATTCTGTTGGAAGCCTACTGAGTTCATAAAATTGTGGGATTAGTTTTTTTGGTTTTGGTGGCAGGAAGGGATTTCCATAAAGTATTTTTGGCATTTTTTATTAAGATATAATTTCTGTGCAGTAAAATTCCTACTCTTAGTGTACAGTTTTGCGAGTTTTGACAAACTATTGTTAAACTTCATCACAATCAATAAACAGAAGAATGATAAGTGCTGGAGAGGATGCGGAGAAAGAGGCACACTTATCCACTGTTGGTGGGAATGTCAAATGGTGCAACCACTGTGGAGGGCAGTTTGGTGGTTCCTCAAAAAGCTGAATATAGAATTGCCATACGACCCAGCAATACCATTTCTAGGTATTTACTCAAAGGACTTAAGGGCAAAGACACAAATGGACATTTGCACACCAATGTTTATAGCAGCATTATTTACAATTGCAAAGAGATGGAAACAGCCAAAATGTCCATCAACAGACGAGTGACTAAACAAACGTGGTATATACATTCGATGGAATATTATGCAGCTTTAAGACAGAATAAACTTATGAAGCATGTAATAACATGGATGGACCTAGAGAACATTATGCTGAGTGAGTCTAGCCAAAAACTAAAGGACAAATACTGTATGGTCCCACTGATGTGAACCAACATTCGAGAATAAACTTGGAATATGTCATTGGTAAGAGAGACCAGCAGGGGTTAGAAACAGGGTAAGATAATGGGTAATTGGAGCTGAAGGGATACAGACTGTGCAACAGGACTAGATACAAAAACTCAAAAATGGACAGCACAATACTACCTAATTGTAATGTAATTTTGTTAAAACACTGAATGAAGCTGCTTCTGAGCTATAGTTTTTTTTGTTTGTTTGTTTGTGTTTTTTTTATATTTATATATATATATTTTATTTTTTATTATTATTATTTTTATTTTTTTCTCTATATTATCATTCTATATCTTTTTCTGTTGTTTTGCTAATTCTTTTCCTAAATCGATGGAAATGTACTAAGAAATGATGATCATGCATCTATGTGATGATATTAAGAATTACTGATTGCATATGTAGAATGGAATGATTCCTAAATGTTGTTAATTTTTTTTAAATTGATTAAAAATAAATAAATAAATAAATAAATAATGGGGGAACAATTGTTAAAAATAAATTTAGTTTAAAGTGCTAGTGGTAAATGAAAGCGAGGGGTAAGGGGTATGGCATGTATAATCTTTTTTTTTCTGTTATCGATTTTTTTCTTTTTCTGTTGTCATTTATTTTTTTCTAAATCGATGCAAATGTTCTAGAAATGATGAATATGCAACTATGTGATGGTATTAAGAATTACTGGCTGTATATGTAGAATGGAATGATATCTTAATGTTTTGTCTGTTAATTTTTTTTTAATTAATAAAAAAATTTAAAAAAAAGTCGATAAAGTTCAGGATTTCTCTCTTAAGTGGAAAGGCACATGGTGAACATGGTCAGGGTTTCTCTTTTGACTGGAAGGGCACTTGGCAAACAAGGCATCATCTACTAGTTTCCTCCCCAGCTCCCTGGGAGGCATTTTCCTTCTTCATATCTGAAAGTTGCTGGCTGGTGTCTTCTCTGCTTTATGGTGCTGTGGCATTCTCTCTTTCTCAGATTCTCGTGTTCTTCTCTAGCTCTTTCCAAAGTACTTCTTTTTTTTAAAGAATTCCAGTAGAACCAATCAAGACCCACTTAGAATGGGTGGAGACCCTAATTCAGGTTAACAACCACTCTTGACTGCGTCACATCTCCAGGGAGATGATCTAATTAGAGTTTCAAACATACAGTACTGACTAGGGATTAGAAGAAATGGTTGCCACTACAAAATGGAATTAGGATTAAAACATGGCTTTTCTAGGGTACTTACATCCTTTCAAACTGACAGAGGTGCACAGCCTTCTTTGCTGGGACAGCTTTTGATCAAATGTCACCTCAGTAAGGTCTTCCAAACTCTCTACCGTTACTTCTCATATCTTTTTCCTCAATGTTTTTCTTCATAATACTTTTATCTTCTAATATATATAAAATTTACTCATATAGATAGCATATTGCTTGTCTCTTACCATTAGGATACAAGCTCTATGACAGTGGCTTTTGTCTGTTTTGTTCACTGCTATAGTCCCAGTCCCTAAGAGTCTGCCTGACACACAGTGAGAACTCAAGGAATATTTGTGAATGAATGAATGAATGACTTAAAAACTTTAGAACCTGAGGGCTAGTATAGCTTATCAACACTATGCTATCCTCTGACTTTCCGCTTTTCAGTGTGGATGCAACGAATATGGTTGTGGAGTTAAATATATATCATAACTAACTTGAACTGTCCCTAACAGAAATTGGGTGTGTGTCCAGGGGCCTAGTAGGACACTTGAGTTATTTTATATATGGGAGAAGAAAAACATTTATGTCTGAAGTTTTATAGCTTTTCCTTCTCCATGCTGAGATAGAATGATCTGGAATTGTCTGCTTAGCTTCTTTCTCTTTCCCCATTTTCTGATGACACAAAGAGTAGAAGGAACCGACTTTGATTTTCATGAAATAATTGATCATAATCAAAGATGAAGTAGATCCTCTACTTGTTGCATGTAGAGAGAGAATGTGATACTTTTCAGCAAGAAGGTACAGCCTAGAAGAGAGAGATGATGAAGGATATAAGATTGTGGGATTTGGTTTTATGGCCTAGGAAATAAATTCTTCACCATAAATCAGAGTGCGATGCTTTCATGGACCGTGGGTTATTAGATAATCTAATAGGCAGACGATTTTTAACAAGTTGCTTTGCATCTGCTTGGTGAGATGCAAACTAAGGATAGATTCTATTTTGTGGGCTATGATCCTTTCATTTGATATTCACCTTGAACTGTATCATATGGATACAGTTCATAAGCATAATACATAAGCATATTACACTACAAAGTAGCAGTAAAAAGGGAAAAGAAATGGCCTGCTACCCTACAAATGGAGCTTAGCTGTGGGGTATTGAGTGAATAAATTCAGCTTTCTCATAAATGAAAAGAGGTGAGAGGACATGGAACATTATTTTAAGACTCTGAGAATTGGCCACTGTGTACTTTCATCTATACACAAAAGGTAGTTGCATTAGACATAGGGAATAGAAATGATCATTTATTTGTTAATTCTAATTGTGTTAGAGCAGAGGTGGAAAGGTAACGTCCCTGTATGCTATCAAGGTATGTGTAGAGATGTACTTCCAGGGATGGAATACACTCATTCCCTAAAAGTAGTTCATTTAAATTAAAAATTACTCTTGAAAATTCTCAGGATATTGATTAGACTCATTTATTTTCTACTCTATATCTTATCTTGTAATAAGGAAAATGAAACAGAAAAACTATAGTTAGAGGATAATGAAGAGCTTACCAAAATAGCAACTTATCTTTGAATGAAAAAAAAAAAGACAGGTGAAGGAATATTTGGAAATCTGGAATGCACTGAGAACAGCAGGTCCAGATGGCAACCACGATAGGGAATTAAAGAGAACCAGCTTGTGAACTTACCAAACTAAGCTGCTTCAGTAAGTAATAAATCATAGACATCTGAATGGGAGGGTCTCAGTCCATTTAGTGGGGGAATAAAAATCATTCAACCTGTCCAAATTGAAAAAAAGTGACAAAAAACTTTGTTAGAGAACTATATACATAATGAAAAATATTTTCAACAAACACATGGAAAGCAAATATGTATGCATATTATTGAGAGAGAGAGGAAATATATATAAATATATGCATAAATCATTAAGTAGAAGCATTAAAAAAATAAATCCATTACGAATTTTACCTTTTGCTTTTCCCAAAATGAAAAAAATATATATCTATTTGCTATTACAGCTTTAGTCAGATTTATAGCCTATACCCAGGGGCAAGATAAAGAAGTCAAGAATTTGAATTTACTTTCCTGAGAGAATTTGATTTACACATTTTGGCAGACATCTTGGGAAGAAGTTGCATAACATCATTTGAACTATCTTTTCCAGTAGCTGAAAAATAAACAAAGAAACCTGACTAATGCCAATAGCAGTCTATTTAATATGTTAGACTGATTCTTCCATCTGTATAAAAATGTAGAATTTGCTTCACAAAGATAGTACACATATGTAATTGTGAAAATACTACAATCATATCTTCCTGGAAGCATGGGATAGTCTATGCAGTATTTTGTTTTTTTAACACAGGACATAGTAGTTGTAGAGCTCATGATTAATAGATTGTAACTTCTTTCTTCTCCTCATGGCCTCTACTCCTCTATTTGCACTGTGATTTTGTTTCTCTTGCTGAGTTTATTCACTCTACTCTGAACACTAAATTTTAAAAAGAGGAGTGTAGGGTGTAGGAGTGAGTGTACACCTGTGGAGAGGGACCTGTCACTCACATAAAAAAATACATATACAATCAGCAAATAGAAGAAACACAGATACAATTAAGACTTATCTTTCTCCTATTTCCTTGGAAAAATGTAATTAGATACATCAAGATAAATTACTGGTAACTACAATTGTCTGTGTGCTTGTAATACTACAGTGTCCTCCATCCCACAGATACATTATATGCAGTTAACCTGCAGACTATCCCCATCTGACATATGAGTGCATTGAGTCCCTGGAAAGTCTCGCTTGGCCAGACCCAGTGCAATCATAACAGAGCTCTATGTTATGTTGCTAGTGCATTTCTTCTATCTTAAAATAGAGAAGATAGTGTAGGCTTTCCACAAGTCACCAAATAAATGTTGAATTATACTTGGGACTTATAAACAAATAAGCAGTTTCCTCAACAGCAGGGCAGAGGGTCTGTTTTCTTCTTCCCCCGCCCATTCCTATTTCAGGGACTTTGGGAAAGTACCTTCTATGTCATTAGAAATGTGTTTTCAACTTGAAATGTTTAGTGAAGGGAATGGGCTGCATTAAATTATGACACCAGGAAGCTTTAGGGAAGAGAACTTTTCTCTGTAAGAGGAAACTATAAAACTTGATTGGACAAGGACAACTATAGGAACCCTAAGGGTTATTAGCATTATTTTTTTAGTTGAAACCTACAAAATGATGCCTTCCCATCTGAACATTTGGTTCGTCTCTCAGTGTATACTGTAGGTCCTCTGCTGGGGGGATGTGTGAAGTTCTGTGGGGACCGAAGGAGGCAAAAGGGTGAGAGAGTTTGATGTGTAGAAAAAAAAAACAAGGCAGATTACTTCTATTATGCTTTGTTGTTTATACGATCAGAGGTTTTTGATACAAGATTATCAAGATCCCCTTTGCTCAGATCTCTTGGACCTCTCCACCTTCCTCAAATGCAATGACTTTCCCATATTTACTTCCTCCATCCCTCGCATGCCTTTTCTCCTCTTGGAGCCTCTGAAATGTACAGAAACAAGACACACAACAGAGATACCACAAATTAACAACTCCTGGGAAGTAGTGCCTCCACTTTTCTTCTCTCTGACTGAAACTAAGGCTCATGCATGGTCCAGGACATCAAGTGGTTTTAGCAAAAACCAAACAAAATGATATTTTAAACCCAAAGCTGTGTGCTATCTAAGACAGTATAAGAAGTTTGCCATTTTATTGCCTTGTGCACAGCTTTGCAATGGTCATCAATTTCTATTATTTTCTCATCATTTGTTTTCTCTTTTGTGATCTTGTTCACCAGCTGTTGACTGCAGACTTGCCCTTGTTTCCTGTTTTAAGTAAATGGAGTTGCAATTAGATTAGCTCCCCTTTTTGTAGTAAATGGGTCTCAGATGAATTTGACAGAAACTAGGTACCTTAGATGACTCCATATTCTGTGTGATTGGGGAGGGGGCATGTCAGGGTCATTCAATATAGAGATTTCCACAGCTTTTTATTTTACCTTCCCATGATATTGTGCTAACCCAAAGTGACAGCTGCCAAAGGCTCCATTGTGGCCAGCGATAGATTAAGCTGCAGCAGCACTGCATCTGTGCTTATATTTGTACAGACATTATCACTAATCCTTCATAAGAACTTTCCAGCCTAGTGCAGGGCTAAGTCCCTCTTCTCACCAGGGTTGTTATTTTGCCTTGAGCTCTTCATTGGGGCTCTTCTGGTCTCAGCAAGGCCTCTGCGGTGAGAGCTGCCCACAGGTATTATATCTGCAGAGTCAGCTCTGTTGGATTTTGCAGGTTCCATGCGCAGAAATGGTTCTTTTGTAATTTTTCCATCAGTTTGGATGTAGGATCTTTCAAAAGAGATGCTTGAAAAGGAGCTCATTTTGGCCAAGGGCTAACAGTAAGAAACACATCATGAGCTGAATGGTTATTAGTCAATAACTTTTTCCCTTACCTCTAGAGGTTTCCAGGTTATAGCTAGACAGTGAGTCCATCTCAGGTTGGGGTTTCTATGAATGTTTCAACTTTAGGCAGCCTGAAAGAGGCTCTAAATAGTTCCGCGAATTTGCTCTAGCAGAGTTGGGTACTAAACCACCCTGAAGACCCTTTCTCCTAATCCTTGAAATAGTTCATTTGATGCCCTGAGAACAGAGCAGGTATTAGTCACCAACTTTGTTTAAAAGCTTAAATCTTGTGGTCTATCCTTTTAGAAATTGAAAGCTCAAACTTATCAGAGAGCTGGTTCCCGTGAGTGTTCTGAGGATTAGCTAGATATTATGATTTCTCTCAGGGTTAGAGGTGCTGCTTTATTACAAAATATTAATATCACCAGGCCTATCGAGGCTATAGTGAGGCTAAGAGCCATGCTGTAGAAATTCCCCATAAAATTATTACTATCCTCTGAATTAAATCAGAAGGTGCTTCTTTGATAGAAATAAAACAGAATACAATGCTTGGTTTAAAATTAAAGTATTGTGGGGTATATTTCCTATGGAGTTCAGATAAGTCAGAATGGTAAAGACAACAAAAACGTGAGCTCTGATCAGAAACATTTTTAACTTCCATATCACATTTGGTCAAAAATTAATTAATGCTTATTATATTAAAATATGCAATTCAAACACTGTAAAATAGATTTTAATAAGTAAATTTCATTGTTCCAATTTTTATTTACATTTTTATATTTATCCCATATTTAAATTGATAGCTTTTCAAAAGTTTACAATTTCTTAGCAAGTTACCAATGTGTTATTCAAATAATCAATGAGGATGTGCTAGAATCAAGCTTTTCTTTCGTGTTGTTTGTACTGATATAGAGTTTGAGTCACTTAAATAATAATAAAAATAAATCTAACCATATTAAGCATCACAACTCATTGTTTTAAATCATATATGAAGTTAAAATATGGATTTATAATTACATTATTGATATGCCAATGATGGTTATGAATATGTATTTACAATTCAACTGTCTTGTATTCTGAGCTCAATAAGCTTCGTAATATCAAAAAATGAAATTGCCTGTTTTAAAAAAGACTTCAAGTGTTTGTTTTATTTTGATCCGTTGGTAGTATGTCACTGTGTCTAACTCAGAAAAACTCTCAGACTCTCATTTCAGACCATTGTTATACTCCTTACCAGATCTTTCACCCTGGACTGATCCATTCTTCTCTCTAAACTGCGATTTTTCAGCTGAAATACAAAATGATAATAATTCCCACTTCATAGGATTGTAGTGAGGAATACATGTATAAAATTTGCAAAAGCAAATTTTATAGTGAGTGGCATGTATTAATTTCATCGTGAATCCCAGTCATTGTGTTCTTATGAGCTATGGCAATTGACTACTCTGCCCTTCGTGTTGAATAGTTTTTACCCAACACTCTATCTAACTGTTAGAGATAGCTGCAAACTCTTTGCTACTCTTCCCCTTTAGAGATGGACATTTGCTTCTTCCTCTTGAAGTGGAGGTAGGCTGCTCTGTGAATGCTTGACCAATAGAATATCGCATGGCAGAAATGATGCTGCACCACTACCGCTAGAGTCAGCCTTAAGGGACTGGAATACATCGGATACTTGGACCCGTAAGTCCCCACATCAGGACTAGCTACTCTGAGACCAGCAGAATTGGTCTCTGCTTGGGCTTCCACACAGAGGAAACAAGGCCAACATCCCAGCTGAGATCCTGGCTGTAGGTGGGTACCAACTTGCCAGCCATGCGATTAAACTATTATGCAATTTGATTTTTCATCTGCAGCTGATGCTGCAGCGATTAGCCAGTCTTCTTGAGCTATGCCCACATTTCAGAATCATGAGCAGAATAAATGATTGATGATGTTCTGGGGTGGTGTGTTATGCAGCCATAGATAACTGAAACTTGCCAATTGGTGGAGGCCCACCCTTGAATTCTATTTCTTTGATGAAGCAGTGCCAAAGTCTTCAGCACACGCTGAGACTCCCTTTCATTGTGTTCTTAGAACCTTTGTTATCTATACCCCTTTTTGTTTTTTAATCAAAATTGGCAAGTCATTTAAATATTTCTTTTTTGTCAGTTATTTGAGAAGCTATATATATTATATATATATGTATCACTTCTTTTGTCACTCTGATAGCATCTAGCATATGGTGTGTCCATGGTACATGTTCAGATAATTCTGGATAATTACATTGCATATGTAATTTGCTTTGTGCTTTCTATTAGTTCTAGTAGTTCACTCTCACTCCCTTATTTTTTCCTACATTACATTTACATTTTTACATCACATCACTTTTCAAAACACAAATATAAATAGGTCACCAAGTCTTCCTTAAAACCCATGAATGTCTTCCCATTGGTCTTAGGCCACATGGGGCTATTTATGTTCCTCTGTGAGGCCCAGCGTGGTCTGACGCCTGCTACACATTCAGCCTCATCATGAACTCAATTCTGTGTCTGCATTTCAGCTACCTGGACCTTCTTTCAGCTCCTCATGCTGGCCATCCTCCTTCCCTCAGCAGGACCTTTGAACGTGCTGTTCACTTGGCTGAAATGCTCTACTCCATGCTCTGAACACCTGCTTTTTCATCTCCATCTGCCCTGAACCTACTCAATCTTTAAAGCATACCATGGACCCTCTTGAAGACTGATTCCTCTTTAAGAAAGAACTCTTCTTCTTGTGTTTTACATCTCAATATACTGAATTTTAGCTGTACACCTCATATACTGTATTACTCAGGGTTCTCCAGAAAAACAGGATGGATAGATATAGATAGAGATAAATATAGATATAGATGTGTAGATTTTTAAATAGAAATTGGTTTACATGACTGGGAGTATTGGCATTCTGAATTGTGTAGGATGGGCGATAAGTTGGAAATTCTTATGAAAGGGAAATTGCATTCCTAAGGAGAAACTGGCTGTCAGAAGAAGAGGCAGACTTTCTTTCTGACTTTTAAAATTCTTAGTTCCTGCTTTAAGACCTTTACCCTCATCCCCACATTGCTGAGGGCAGTCTCCTTTGTTGATTGTAGATGCAATTAGTTATAGATGGATTCAATTGACTATGGATATAAATCATCTATGAAATACCCTCACTTTAAAAACAAGGCCAGTGCTTGCTTGGCCAAACAACTAGATATGCCAACCTAGCTCAGTTGACACGTGAACTTAAATATTATAGATACCATTTATAACATTAAAGTTTTCTGCAATTAAATTAGAGTTATAGCAAGCTGCAATGAAAGGTTACAATTAGTGAGCACTGGTGGACTTCCAAGGTGAAAGATCACCCTTTAGGAATGTGGCATACATGAGACAATTTTAAAAATAACATGCAATCAAATTATGATTTTCAGAAAAAAAAGAAAGAATTAAGTCAGCAACATTAGAGAGATATTTTGGTCAGAGACTAGTCTCTGAAATTCTCACTAGTGTAAAGTTTTTGCTAAATCCATTTCATCATTTAAACCAAGCTTCTGATTATAGGATCCATATATTGGTAACCTTTGCATAATTCACTAGCTCAGTGATCTTAGCTCCCTGTCTTCACATAGAAATTGGATAAGCATATGACATAAAAAGTTTTCAGTTGTCCCATATAAGCAACAGGTCAGGTCTGTATATTTGTTCTGAATTAATCAACTACTTTTTCCCATGCCCTTTTCAATGTGGCTCCCCAATTACTCTCTACTATACAGTTAATTTCTTTCATGACTATATATTTTTTCCTCTTTCCTTTTTTGTCATTATTCTCTCTTTGGTTCTTGAGAATAATACTACTAAAATACCTGAATCTTTAAGTTTCTAATTTTCATACCTGTGCTTGGATTTTTTTCTTTCCCCTCTAGTTAGGTGCATATACTTTGCCTCCACCCATCTTTCATTTCATGTTTCTCACTAATTAACTTCACCATCATCACAATTTTTCCCACCTCTCAAGACTCATCTGGGAAGAGTTAACCTCCTCACCAGGCTCCAGTTTCATCAGGTACCTGATCTATTTCCTGAAACTGGCACTATGATTACTGAGGTGTCAAATGATAACAGGAATTATTTCATGTTTGTCTTTAGGTTGTAAAAAGCTCATGATATTGTAAACAACTTAATGCTTGAAAGGGCTTTATAAATCTACCCCATCTAGAATTTCCCTAATCCACCTCCACTTGTGCTGGGAAAAGTCAAATACTTCATTGTAATGGAAACAGGAGTTTAATCACCCACACCAGTGATTCCAGAAAAAAGAAAAGAAAACAATATATAGTCAAAAGTGAAGTAGCCATGGCTGTATAGTGAGAGCTCTGTGAGCATTCAGGCTAGTTTCTGTGAGACAGGTGGAAGGTCTTCATTATCTAACATGAAGGAAAAGACATGTACCAATTTCCCAAACTTAAAGGTAACACCAAGTCCCGCAATCTGTGGTCCACATTCCAATCCTTGTGGTTATATATGGATGGAATTCCTGAAAAAGATACAGATTTTCGTTGTGGTAAACCTTCCAATGACATTTGAAATCTCCTATGGAGATGCTGATTGTTGTCAATTGCCTGGAAATATAGGAGCAGGTGTGGGGAATTTGGCCATCTTTCTATTTGTTTACCATAAATCACCATTTAATTGATACCTATTCTGTGTTGGGCATTGGACATAGAAAGATAAAGACAAACAGTTCCAGCTATAAAGGGCTCATAGAAAATTAACTAGGCATTTGTTTTTAACAAATTAGCAAATTGAAATATTACAGTAAGAATATTATTAAAAAACTGGTAACAAAATCTCTTTGTTCTGAAGGAAAGAGATAAATAGAGTGGGAGATTTAAACACATTTCACTCAGTAACTGGTAGACAAAAGTAAGGTAAAGATATAACGTATTTTAACATGATTAACAAAATAGACCTAATTGACATATGTAGACTACTGCATCAAAAGCAGAATGATATTCATTTTAAGTGCACACAGAATATTTACCAAAATTGGGAATATTTACCAAAAATGGGACCAAGTTTCAACAAATTTCAAACGACTGAAATTATATAAGATATATTTTCCAACCTCAGTGGAATTAAGGTAGAAATCAATATGAAAAAAAGATTATTAAACAATATCCCTAAATTCTGAAATTAAACAATAAATGTCCAAATAACCCCAACCAAATAAGAAATCACATCAATGAGAAACATTTTTAGTAGACTGTATGAAGGTAGTAAAAATCACGTATTGTGAAAAGGATATAGTTCCACTTAAAAACAAATTTATAAACTTAAAAAGAAAAAGATCTGAAGATCAGTCATCCCAGTATCCATCTATGCCAGTTTGAAACTGTCATGTACCCCAGAAAACTCATCTTTAATACTGATTCAATATTGTAGGGTGAGATCTTTTGATTAGGATATTTACATGGAGATGTGATACACCTAATTGTGGGGGTGACTTTTGATTGGATGGAGATGTGATTCCACCCATTGAAGGTGGGTCTCTATTAGTTTACTGGAGTCCTTAAAAGAGCTCATGGAGAGAGAGACAGGTCAGAGCTGACAGAAATGCAGACGTTTGGAGATGCTTGGAGTGCCAGTAGATGTAGCCTGGCTACTAAGCAAGGACTCGCAGATAGAGCCAGAACCTGAAGAGAAGAAATCTTCAGCGCCAGGGTATTCTAAGCTAAGTGATGGAACTGAGAATGTTGTCCTGGACCCACCGACAGTTAGAGAGAGAGGAAACCACTAGCATCAGAAGCTGGAAGCAATGGAACCGAGAGCAAGGACCAGCAGATGCCAGCCACGTGCCTTTGCATGTGACAGATATTGGCCTTTCTTTGAGTCAAGGTATATTTCTCTGAATGCCTTAGCTTGGACATTTTTATTGGACTTAGAAATGTAAACTTGTAACTTAATAAATTCTCTTTATAAAAGCTTTTCCATTTCTGGTATATTGCATTCTGGTAGCATTAGCAAACTAAAGCAGATTTTGATACCAGAGAAGTGGGGGAAAAAAAAGAAGAAAATTATAAAAGTAGAAGAAATAGTAAAATTGGAAATGAAAAATATAGGATAAAAGATTAATGCAAGAAAAATTACTTCTTTGAAGAGAAATAATTGATACCCAATAACATCTTACCAGGAAAAAATAAGAAAAATTGCAAGGAGCCAATTTCATGGTTGAAAAAAAAAGTGAAAATTATAGATCTTACAGATATTAAAATTATAATACAATATCATTAACTTTAGGCCAATACATTGATCAATTTGGCTAAAAGCAGAAAAATTTCTAGGAGAAAAAACAGATGACTAAAGTTAGCACAGTAACAATAATTATACCTTTATCTATTCAATTGAATCTGAAATTAATTCACAAAGACAACTTCAGGTAAAAATGGCCTTATTGGTGAGGTTTTGCAAAAATTTTAGAAAGAAATGGTGCAATCATACACAAATCTTAAAAAGAATGGAAAATGAAAGCAGGCCACAGTGGTTTAGCAGGCAGAGTTCTCACCTGCAATGCTGGAGACCTAGGTTCGCTTCCTGGTGCCTGCCCATTCCAAAAAAACAAAGAATGGAAAATGAGGAAACATTTTTTCTTTTATTACATTCAGTGTGATTCAATGGCATCAACTTATTAAGTAATAAAAAGAGAAATATAATTTGACTGCATCAATTATTATGGAAAAAAATTATGAAAATTGAACCCCATTCATTCTTACTTAGTTAGGAATGGAATAGGATTACTTCTTTATTTTGGCAACAAATTCAATTTTGTTTAATGAAAAACCTTACATTGAACATCATGTTTTTTTATTATTATTTATTTATTTATTTTTGCACGGGCAGGCACTGGGGATCAAACCTGGGTTGCCGGCATGGCAGGTGAGAATTCTGCCTGCTGAGCCACCGTGGCCCACTTTGAACATTATGTTTTACTAAGAAATGTTAAAAGCTTTACCTTTGACTTTATCAACAAGAGAAAAATGCTCATGAGCATCACTTATATTCAAAATTTTATCAGAGAGGCCAGCATACTAAGTATGGGATAAATATAAAAGGTTTAAAGATTGGAAATATTTTCCATTGACATGATTTTGAACGAAAAAAATCTAAAAGAATATAGAATGTATTTGCTATTTGAATGTAGCAAAATCACTTTTACATCAACATGCACAAATTAACTCTTTTCCTACATAATAGCAACAAATAACAAGAAAGTGAACTTTAGAAATGATACCATTTACAAAGACATTAAATGATAGCATAGCACATATCAAGTACCTAGGACTTAAGTTAAAAGCATGAAAGACCCCTGCACAAGCTGCAAAGCTTTATTGAGAGAAATTCATAAAGACCTAAATAAATTGATGACTATGCTGTGTATCCAAATTGGGAGGTCCAATATTGTAAGGCTGTCAGTTGTCTTTTATTTAGTTCATAGATTAAATGGACCATAATTAAGATTCCAGCAAGAAATGACAAGCTACATTTACATTATTGAAAATGCAGAAATGTATAGACCAGCTTGAAGAACAACAAAATTGGACTTATGCTATCAAACATCAATATATATGTAAAACTACAACAATTAAGACAGTGTACTTTTGATCCAGGAAGAATAGACCAATGGGGCAGAATGGGAAGCCAAGAAACAGACTTACATTTCTGGACACCTGATTTATGACAAAGCTAGCTCTGTACAGCAGTGGTGAGGATAAGATCAATTGGATATCGGTAAGGAAAGTACACTTCATTGTACCAGACATCAAAAA
Organism: Tamandua tetradactyla; assembly: GCF_023851605.1. NCBI lineage: Eukaryota > Metazoa > Chordata > Mammalia > Pilosa > Myrmecophagidae > Tamandua > Tamandua tetradactyla. Next base: position 64,607,339 of record NC_135344.1, read on the forward strand.
GGAAAAAAAAAAGAAGAAAAGAAAAGCAGATTATAGATCGAAATATGAAAGGCAAAATAACTTTTCTAGAGTATATCATAGGTTAATATCGTCATGACTTAGGGGTAAGCATATATTTATTAAATAGGCTAAGATGGTTAAAGAAAAAAGAACTCTACGTATAAAGGAAAAGATTAATAAATTGGAATATAATAAAATTAGGAACTTCTCAATAAAAAAAAACTAAAACAAAAAAACCATTATGAGAATGAGAAAATAACCCCAGACTAGGAGAATGTTTTTGCAATACTCACACTCATAAGTATATGAATAATATTTTTTAAAAACTTACTAAAATCTATAAGAGAAAGACAGATAAGCAAAGAGAAAAATGTGAAAAATACTTAAACAAGTGTTTTTAAAAGTAGATCTCAATTTAGCCAATAATATATGAAAATGTACTCAACGTCATTAGCCATCAAATATTGCAAATTCAAACCATAGTTAGATAATACTATCTGCCCAGATAGTTAAAATTAACAGGGCTGACAAAACCAACTGTGTTCAGGAATGTAGAACCAGAATTCTCATACACTTTTGGTAGGAATTAAAGTTGATATATGGACACTTGATTTATGGCAAAGTTTTGGAAAGCGTTGAAAAAAGCTTTGGAAAGCTTTAGGCAGTAACCACTAAAGCTAAATGTCTACTCCTTATGAGGCAGCAATTCTATTCCTAAGGACTTGGCCTCCAAAATAAATGCATATGTGGACTATAGAATGGATGTGTGTTTATAATTGTTCACCATGTCATTATTTGTGAGTCAAATCTGAAGTCAAACCATCAACAAAGAATTGAAAAATGATTGTACATTCATGCAGTGGGATACTTTACAGCAGTGAAAATTTACACACTGTTGATACATTGTCAATGTTCCATGGAAACTTGCAAGCAATGTCAAATGAAAAGGACAGGTAGAAATGAATATGTGGGATAGTTGTTCCCTATGGGATAGGGAGTGATTAGTGTGGGTATGAGGTAGGTCTTTAGGCTGTGGCAATGACTTTATTTCATCATCTGGACTGGTAGATGCTCAATCATGTTCACTTTGTGAAAACTCATTGGCTTATAGATCTTTCATTTATGAACTTTTCTGCACTTCTGAGGGTTTTGAAAAGGGTATTTAAAAGGACAAATGCCTTTCTTACTTTAATGTTATCCAAAATCTCTTTAATTTCCTTCTAGAATTTCAAGACATAACTTACTTAATTCTGGATTTTGAGCTGATGCTATTACTGGTCTTTAAATAAGTTCTCAAAAATTTCCATGACCTAAAAAGTTATAAACTAACAAGGAAAATAATTGGAATTTTAAAATACATTGATATTTAAAATATATTTTGTGGGAAAATGTAGCTTGACCAATAAACAATTTCTTGAATGTTATTTAAATTTAAATTTGCTTTTTTATACATTGTATTACCAGTTTTAGTGAATATTCTCAGAACACATAAGAAGAAAGTATTAAAAAATCAATATTAATCTATTAATTCTTCTCATTAACATATTTTCCAATTTTTAGATTTCTAATATTGATATGGCTATTATTTTTCTATCCATGCTCTTTGCATAAGTTCTATACTTTGGTCTTAATGTTGCCAACACAGCTTTTATTTATTTATTTATTTATTTATCTTTTCACAATTTTAATTTACTTGATTATTTTGCTCATTATATCTATTCTTAATTCAAACTAAAACTCTTTAAATTTTAGGAAATATTGTGTTAATTTATTTTCCAGAAAATTGTATTATGACTTCTGACAGTATGTTTTGTTTTATTTTTTTCTTCTTTCCTTAAATATTTACATTTGCTCTTAGCCAAGAGGCCAAGAAGCAATCTTTCCTTTTATATTTAATTTGGATTCTTATATATATATTTTCTTTTGTTGCATAGATTGGGTTTTGCTTAATTTTACTTCTACATGATTTAGATGGTGTTCAGATTGTTTTTCTTTTTTATTCCACCACTAAATATTTTAATTTTTTCTATTACTCTTGAAATTTTCAAAAATTAACTAAATATATCAGTGGATGTTTTTGGTTCTATTTCAAATCAATACTCATATAAGTTACATAAGAAGTAAAATAGTAACTTTTAATGCTGACGTATGGAAAACATTAATTTAGCTTTTTTATCCCTGACTTTCTTTTCTCTCAGTATCTAGAGCTCCATAAATTTAATATGGTTTCAAAGTCCAGTGATTCAAATAATAACAATTAAACCTAAGGTGATTTGTTCCCTTTCATTTTGCATTCAGCTTTGAAATTATTTCAATAGTGATTGTGGTTTATTGGCAGCATAATTTTTACACTTCGGAGTTAAAAAATAGTTTTTGATATTTATCTCCTGCCAATTCTTCTCTAAAACCACATGTTTAAATTGTTAATTAGGATTGATCTCTTTGTGCTTGGATGCATAGTTTGCACCATTTTGGGGGGTGGGGCAGAATCCTTGGATGAAACATTTTCCAAAATCTTATTTGAGAACGTATTTCTGTTATCTCCACATATGGAATTCTCAATTTTCCAACTCCTATACCACGTTTAGGCACGTCACAAGAAATATAATTTATTACGTTGGCTTCTGGCATTTATTGCTGTGGAAGGAAATATCTGAGGAGAGCCCAAATGTTTTTTCTTTTGCAGCTAACCTTTCTCCCCCTGCTTCAGTAATTTTTGGAATTCATTAAATTCATACTAGAATGTGTAAGTATCCTAACATTATTTTTACTTGAGATTTTTTGAAAATTCTTGATCTCTATGCTCTTGTACTTTTTAGATGTATAATGAACATTTTTTTTTCAATATAAGAAATTGGGTTTACAGTACTTGCCATTTTTCATTTTGAAAATACTTAACAGTTAATAGATTGAATATCTGTGTTGTGTGATCCATTTATCATGCCTGTATATGTTAACATAAGGCTACCTGCTGTAACCATTCTAAATGATTACTCAAATGTGATAGAAGTGCATGTATTGCTCATATGAATGGTCCAGAGAAGTTGTATTACAGTGGGGCATGGGTGACAGCCTGTACATCCTACAATCATTCCTGGACTAAATTTGATGGAAGTGCTCCCATCTTCAATATGTGGATCCTAAGTTCACCCTGGGTATCAATCTATCACTTGAGGAATGGGAAAACATGATTGATTACATGTGTGTTTGTGGTAGGTAGTGGGGGTTAGGACAAGGACTTGAGATGGCACTATGAAATGGAGTTGAACTGGTTTTGGGGATGGCTACAATTACCTTCTGAGTAGGAGAAGCTTCAAATTCCTCTACCAATAGCTTGAGCTTAGAGTGGGGTTGGTTAGTGCAGAAGGTTTTTTGTCAGTGCTCCAACTCGATCCCCAGCTTTAGGTCTTCTGTATTCACCTGTGCCTAAGAGAAGTTCTCTCTCCATGCTCTCACTCCTCCTCTAGGAGCAGAATGATGCTTATTATAAGAGCTTAATAGCATGGTGGAGGGCACAGAAGGGGAATAAAATTCTCAATTGTCTTGTTTCAGCCTCGTTCGAGGCAGACCCTGTGTCCCTGTGTCTTGGGGCTGGACCTTTCTGCCTATATCTAAGTAGAAGGAGACCTTTGAAGGTCCATGCTTGGGATGGTTTCCTGTCCTTCACAAGGGGTAGAGGATTTCTAAAATTTTATTGTAACCCAGCAGCAACAGATCAGCAGTAGGCCTTTTGAAATAATACTCTTTTGAAATAATCTTGAGATACTGTATATCACCCTGCATTTCCAGGGGCTCCTTGTGCACCGTTGGGGTTATACTTTTTATTTGTATGCTGTATAGTGTGGGCTCACATTTCATTCTTTTTCCATGTGAGCACCCAGTTATTGCAGCACCATTTGTTGAATTTTTGTTTGTTTGCTTGCTTGTTTGTTTGTTCTGGGGGGGAGTGCATGGGCTGGGAATCAAATCTGGGTCTCCAGCATGGCAGGTGAGATTTCTCACCTGAACTACCCTTGCACCCCCTGGGGTTATATTTTTTATGTAGGAGCCATGGACTAACCTGTCCCCCTCCTGAAGACATGATGACTTTATCTTAGGAGTAGACATAGGAGATCTTCAAGTGTTTAAGGAAACACCACCAGCAGATCATGTAATCCTCAGAAGTCTCCAGAGATCTCTGCAAAATTAGGCAACCCTGGTTACTTGAGGGAGTTTCCTCAAGAGTTAATGGATTTGTTATTCTTTTACACCCGGAGGTCAGCCTAACTTCAAGTGAAAGTCATTAAATTAGGAAAGGTGGCATGGAATTTGTGCCTGACTTTAGCTGAGGGAATCAACGACAGCACTTGGGTGTTTGGTGCAGCCTCAGCTCACTGGACAAGGTTGTGGTTGACTACAGAATGGCCCTGACTTACTGCTTGTGGGCCAACATGGTGTCTGTGCATTTGGGAATACTTCCTTCTGCACCTGGATTAAGGCCTCAGCCAGGTGAAAATGTCACTACAGAAACTTAAAGAGAAAGCCTCCTGGTTTTCCAAAGTAGAACTTGATGATCTATAGGAATTATTTACTTGCTGAGAACTGAGGTCCTGGGGACCTTGCTGGAGGTTGGTCTCATTCTCCTTGCTGAAATCCTAATAATTATAGCTCTAATTAAGTGCTGCATGAGACAGAGCAAATGGATATAATCACAGCCTTTCCCAGTCAGATTAAACAGTGTGGCCAGCAAAGACACACATGGACAAATTTGCTGGAAGCCAAGACTGTAGAAACAAGGGGTGGAATTGTCAGGAGCCAATTCTCTGTGGGTCTCTTGCACTTCTGCACGTTAATACATTAAGAGGCAATATGCTCCAAACTATCTTTATAAGAATGTTTATGTAAGCAGGCAGAGATGTCTTTCACATTCCAGAGAATAAAGGTAGAGGTGTCTGCTTTCACAGAGCAGGTTTATTTATGTTCCAGAATATTAAATATAGGGATGTCTCCCTCTCCTCCCTGGGACAAATTACTTGCATTATTTGGTAATAAATATAATGCCTCTCTCTAGAGAGGAAAACGGGCAGTTCTTCCAGCAGCCCCTGGTGAGACTGGTTTCCTAGTCTTGGCATTTTTCTATAATTCACACCACTGCACTGGCATCATATGGCTCTCATTGCATCATCTTGTGGGAATTGGGACTCAGAGTAATGACATAAAATTTTCCTCTGGCTACTGTTATTGCTATAATAAAGTGTCATGTGTCTCTGACCCAGAAGCCTTGAGTTTTCTGCCAGTATCGATGATACTGACACACTGACTTATCTTGAAAGTAGGGTAAAATCTTGCACCCTTTGTAGCTCCTTTCTTGCAAATGCATTTATGATTTTTTTATCTACCTTGTAAATTGACTATTTTTCATTTTAAAATGTCCCTAATTGTCTCTGTTAATTCCCTTTGTTTGAAGTCTACTTAATCTGCTATTAATGTAGTAAACCTTCCTTTTCAGGTTTACTGTTTGTATGATACATTTTTTCTATCCATTTACTTTCAAGCTATCTGTGTCTTCATGTTTAAAGTATGTCTCTTAAAAATAGCATAGAGCTTAATCTTTTGTATTTTCCCATTTTGAAAAATCTCTGCCTTTTATTTGTACTGATAGTGCAAGATGTATTATATTTAGATTTAAATCCCATAAATCAAATTTATGATTTTTGCTTTCATCAGTTCTACATACTTAAAAGAAATTTACCATTTTCTATGACTTTCATAAGAAGTTTTCCTTCAATCAGGAGAATTTAGCATTTCTTTTTAATGGAGGTCTACTGATCATAAATTTTCCTAATATAACTTTATTTGAAAATGTCTTTGCTTTCATTCTTAGGCATTATTTTCACAAGATTTAGCATTTTGGGTTGCAAGATTTTTTTTAAAATTCTTTCTCTACCTTAAGCATAATTTCCTACTATAACTGGTCTCTATAGTTTCTGATTAGAAGTCATAGCTCATTTGAATCATTGTTTCCCTGTATATAATATGCTGTTTTTCTTTGGATGCTTTCAAGATTTTTTCTATATCTTCACTTTCTAACAATTTTACTATGATAGGCCTAAGTATGATTTTTTCCCCATATTTTCCCCCTTATAACTTACCACATTTTGTTATTCAGAAACCTTAGATTTTTTTTCCTCAAAGTTGAAAAAATTTTGGCCATGCTATTTTAAATATTTATTTATTCTGCACCATTCTCACTTTCAAATTTGGAGACTTCAGTTGCACTTAGGTTCAGTACTTAGGTTCAGGTGACAACGTGGCCAGGTAATGATGCCCAGCTGTTTTGTTGCTGTGGACTTAAATAATCAGCATGTGAAATTCATCTACGGCTTATTATTATCTGCAGTTAGCTAAGGAGAGTGCCTGCCACGATGAATGACATTTAGTTTAATTAGCAGGAGGCTTAAAAGAGAGAGGTCGGAACAGAGCTCAGAGCTCAGCACTCAGAGATAACCGAGACTCAGACATTTGGAGATGCAGAAAGGACTTGCCCCAGGGAAAGCCGTCTGAACCCAGAAGCAAGGAGGGAAGCCCAGCAGATAGTGTCATGTGCCTACCCATGTGATGGAGAGAGCCAGCTGCTTTTCCTTGGAAGAAATTATTAATTTGTAACTAAATAAATCCCCTTTATGAAAGGCAGTCCATTTCTGGTGTATTGCCCTGTGGTAGCACTGGGAAACTAAAACATTAGACAAATTGGTATTGTCACACAGGCACCTGGAGCACTGTTTATTATTATTTTTTAATCTTTTTAATTTTTTCTGTCTTTCAGATCAGATAATTTCTGTTGCCCGTGTTCAAGTTCACTGAATATTTCTTCTGTCATCGCCATTCTGCTAAGCCAATCTATTGCATTTTGGGTGCATTCTATGTTGTAGAAGTGTGTGAAAGTACTTTTTGTTATTCTTTCTTTTCTTTTCAGAAATATATCAACATGAAGGGGAGTAAGGAGGCAGCTCATTGAAGGGCTTGCTAAGAAATGACATCAGACTCCAAAGAGATTAAAATGACACTATGGGGAAAAGGAAAAGTATGAGAGTGGAGGCATCTATGAAGGATAGAAGCAAATATAAGAAATGCAGACCAGGCAATGTCACTCACGGCTGAGCTCACACATTGCTAACATGGTTTCTGGTGTCATAATGTAAGTCTCTAGATAGTTAGCAGCAAGTAACTCTCCTATAATTCTTGGGAGTTGTCTGAGAAGAAATATTTTTAGGGGTGGGTTGAAGGGAGTTTTCTGCACATTTCCAAGATTTCATGTGTGTCTTTCCAGAGCAAGGGTTGCATCTCTGAGAAAGGGCTTTGCAGTGGAACCTGATGAATGTATATCCTTCATGAGTTTTGTAGAGGAAAGAAGGACACTAGAGCAACTAGTAGATTTCTAGTCAACTGGAAATCAGTACATGCCTCACTCATGAGAACTAACACATCTTTATGTTTAATTTACAGAAATAGGATGGATAGAAAATTAGCTAATAATTGTGATGAAGTAAGCAACTCATTCAAAATGATAAGGCCCAATGATAAGCAGCTCATTCACTAGTAAAAAGTCATCTACTATTAAACTAATCATAATACTTATGTATGTTTATGTAATGATTTTTATCAATTATATATACTTATTGTGAGATATGAATGTGTAATTTAGATACTCCTAGAAGTGTTAGCAAAGGAGCTCTCAGCCACATAATAAAATACCATGAAGCTTGCCAAAATACCAAAAATTTTTTCGGAGGAGGTGCTTCATAGAAAAATACTGTTATTTAAAATATTCTTATGTTTGCATTAATCTCTTTGATTCTTTTATTGCAGATGTGCTGTAGAGAATATTAAGAGCTCTTTGGATTTAGAAAGAAAAATAACTGAATCTCAGCTGAAGCATTATCCCTCTTTTATACCTGAGCAAGTTACTTCTGTATCAGTGTTTACTTAATTGCAAAAATGGGGATAATATTTCCCCCTAGCTGTTTTGTTGACTAACATGGATAATTTAAACTAGGCAGTTACCACCACACCTTTCATATAGCAACCAATTTCTATCATTAATTCACCAGTTTAGCAGACTGTGTCTTGCAATGAAGGCATTTGAGGTTGATCTGATGTCATTAATGGGAAGAGAATATAGCCGAGTCTCACAAATTCAATATGTTACTTCCATCTCCTTTTCTCAGTTTGTTAAATTGCGGCTGCATTTTTGCCTTTCTCATACAAGTATCTTATACTCAGTTTGGCAAAATTGCTGTTATAGCAAATTAATCCTCTGTAAGAGGTTTTCATTCTCTTCATAAATGAAATCTGTCAAATTTCTTCCCTTTCCTTCATTGGAATGAGTAAGCTGGTGCTTTTTCAATTCCAAGCTTCTTTATGAGAAGTGTTTTCCCTTGCCTTTCTAACTTAAAAGATGGAAAAGCTCTGCAAAGAGAATAAATTAATTACTTAATTTAGTAAAAATCTTTTTATGTTGTTCCTAAGGAAATAAAAGATATTTTTCATACAGGTTATGATTCCCAGAAATACTCTCTATTTCAAATGGGTTTTAGTAAGTAGAAAATATAAGATATTGTAGTTTTTTCATCAAGGTTTCCCAAACAACAGGACTCATGCTTATAGAATGAACCTATTAATTTATAAGTTTCACCTTTATCTACTTTCCAATTGATTTCAGGTTCAGGAGGAGAAAAAGTATCAAGTGCTTAAATTTTTCAAGGATTCATTATCAGGTCTTCTCATCATGACAAGCAAATTAACAGATTTCTCCCTTTTCTTAGACCAGTTTGGTGAATTCAGTTCCCTGACCTTCTGCTAACAGGTCTAAAATCTTTCAGGGTTAGTCCTATTTACTGCTTAAATAAATCTCTCCTGGCTGTAGTTTCATGGAAAATCAGAAAAAAAAAAGCACAACTTTTGTAAAAAGATAGACAAAATTACTCAAGAAAGAAATTAATCTTTAACAAAATTGACTTGCCTAACTCAATCATATTTCTGATCTCAGCTTGGGTAATATTCCTTTAGGAATCTTTTTCTGATTCCCTCAAGCTAAATTTGGTGCTTTTTCTATATGCCTCCTCAGCTCCCTAGACTTCCCCTTGTGTAGAGCTTTTCCCACTGTATTCCAATTATTCATTAGTCTCTTCCTTACTAGAGGGTCGGCTGTGGGAACAGACATTGTGCCTATCTTCTTTACTGAGTTATTCACAGCTTAAGCACACCAGGCATATAGTAAGTGTTCAAGAAATATTTGTTGAATAAATTGATACATCTATTGTAAACAATGCCAGGGATTATTTTTCCTCAGGATGCATTGTGATGATAAAACAAGCAGAGGACAAAGATGAACCAAGGACATTCTGGAAACATTGGTCCTAAAGTCCTGCTTTTCCTGAATTTCTTTGTTTCTGAGTTGAGCCACCCACTGCCCTTCCCAATTAAATGAGCTCCAAATAATCATTTTTGCTTGGGCTATTTTGCGTTGGAGTTCCATCTCTTACAATGACAATATTTATGACTAATAATTTTACTATTGGTTAAATGGATCCCTTAAGGATGGGATGCTAATGTGATAGAAAGAAATGTATTTCTCCATTTATTGAATGTCTACTTATGGCCATTACTCTATGTTCTGAGGGTCCAGAGGAGCCTGTGGCAGAGTAGCTAAGGTTGTAAAGTATTATTATATATTCCTCCACAAAAGGTGCTGATGCCCAATGTGAGATTGCAAAATGAGAAAAATAAGCTCTCTGCAAAAAAACTGTGGCTCTGCCTTAGGGAGATTTAATGTAGTTTATTAAATATGAATATTAAATATTAAATATATTAATATTAAATATATTGAACCTTAATATCAGTAGAAGTAGTGATGTGCTGCAGCCATCTCAAACCAGCTTGCAAGAATTGAGTGTTAATTTCTTAGGAAGTTTATGTATCTGTTGTCAAACACAGTCATTAAAAATTAAAGCATATAAATTTACTTAGTAAACTGTTAGAAACAAAGAAAATAATTTTTCACAGTTCATCATCTCCTAATTATTTGACTATGTTTTACTACTATATATGTTCTTGAAGTTATTTACATCTACTGCATCTGTATTGTAGAAATACTACATAAGGATGTGCAAATGCCTCTCATTGCCCAACTCCATATCCAGTGAAGTCAAAGTTGTAGTTTAAAGTTAGCCACGGTGGAAAGATTTATACCTTGAAAGTGGACATACACTATAAATGAGTGCTTGTTTGTCTTTATTTATTTTATCTAGACTTTATTTTGTTGTACAGACTTAAAGTGATGGAGCAGTGTTAATAAAGGAGTTCAAACTTAAAAAAAAAGTCATGCCTGTAGCTATTTCATTGGAATACAATTCTAAAATTACAAACCGAGGCAATTAAAATATTTTTTGAAAAGTTTATTTGGACAACAAATGATTGGCAAATGAGTCAAAACCAAGCCAAAAGTGGTAAGGATCTCAGTCAAGAGAGTGGACCTTAAAGCACCACCTCCTACTACAGGTGGCCTTTGTGGAAAGGGTGCCTCTCCCAACTTTCCATTGATAATTCTACATGGGTTTCTCCCTCAGGTGTTGGCCAAGACTAGCCACCCCAGTCTAATGGCCTGCTCTGATTTATTATCTCAGTACAAAGTTGAGGAAGTACTAGTCCAATGTTTGAAAAATATATTATCCAATTCAGAAAAGAAGTCAATGGTGTCATGGATGCATCAGTAGAGTTCTGACATGTCTCTCTTGTTTCACTTTTGTCTTATTAATGCAAAAAAATTACCAAACTATATCTATGTTGGAGCCACCCTAATGTGTCACATTTCAACATAGGGTAGCAATAGATATGAGGTCATTAAAAATCAACTAAAACATTCTATGAAAATTAATTTGCTATATGGAATTTGCAATTAAGTCTATTGAATATTTGATTATTATTTGTAAGTTCTGCATTACCAAACATTTATACAAATCACATTTATAGTAAACTGTGTATATAAACCACATATTTATTTTTAAAGAACCAGTTGCTAAATATTTTTTAGCACACCACTGAGTACAATGCATAAAGATTAAAACCAATTAACAAACAAATATAGTAAGTTATGTTCATTTGTGTGATTTTCCTCCTCCTATAATCTCTCATTATTATTTTTCAGTTCAGGGCAATTGCAAAATGGGTTATAAACAAATTATCTATATCTATAAATTACTTATATCTTTAATTTATATCTATACCCATTTATATCTTTGTATGTTATGTATATATGATATTGAATTCTAATTAACATATATAAAAGTACACAAATTGTAAGTGTACAGTTTGATAATTTTTTAATAAATTTTATGCACCTGTATGGTCACCCCTCCTTTCCCACCAAATAAAGCTATAGAACATTCCCAGCTCCCTAGACCATTCCTCCAGGTTCCTTCCTTCTGATCAACAGAGCTAGTACCTATTGCTACATCATCTGTCACCACAGATTAGCTTGGCCTGTGTTCTAGCTTGCTAGCTGCTGGAATGTGATACACCAGAAATGGAACAGCTTTTAAAAGAGGGAATTTATTAAGTTGCAAGTCTACAGTTCTGTGGTCATGAGCATGTCCAAATTAAAGCAAGTTTATAAAAATGTCCAAATTAAGGCACCATGAAGAAATTACCTTCACTTAAGAAATGCCGATGAATTTCAGGCTTTCGCTGTCAACTGGAGAAGCACATGGCGAACATGGCTATGTCTACCTACCAGCTTCCTCTCTGGGCCTCTTGCTTCATGAAGCTCCCCCAGGGGCATTCTCCTTCTTCATCTCCACAGGTCACTGGCTGGTGGACTCTAATTCTCATGACTCTAAAGGGGACTTTCTCCAAAACGCTTCCTTTTTTAAAGGATTGCAGTAAGTGAATCAAGACCCGCCTGGAATGGGTATAATATCAACTCCATAGAAGCCATCTAATCAGAAGTTACCACCCACAATTAGGTGGGTCACGCCTCTATGGGAACAATCAAAAAGCTCCCAGTCAGCAATATTGAATGAGGATTAAAAGACATGGCTTTTCTGGTGTCCATCACAGATTCACACTGGCACATTCCACCCTTTGGACCCCAAAAGACATGTCCTTCCAAATGCAAAATACATTTATTCCATAATAATATCAGAAAGCTGAAAAGCATTTCAATAACAATGCAAATGCAATAAAAGTCTTCAACGTCTGTTACAGACATGGTTTATCCCAAGGCAAAATACTCCTCTGGCTATGGACCTGTAAAAGTCAGAAAAAGTTATTTGCTGCCAACATACAAAGGAGGGACAGTCATAGAATAACTACCTCCATTTCCATAGGGAGAAGTTGGAAGGAATACAGGAGTCACCAGACCCAAGCAGTTTCGAAAACCTGCAGGACAAACTCCATTAGATTTCAAAGTCTGAGAGTCATTTATCTTTAGGGCTTTAGAAAGCAGCAGTGGTCTTTCCAAGGGCCAATGCAGTGGCCTGTTTCTCTCTAAATGAAACCTTAGGGGACCTTGGCCCATCTTTTTCTCAGCTCCTCCCTCTCCAAGCATTAAGGCTGCACTTGGGCTCTTTGCCATCTCTGGGGTACAAGTTCGATCCCTCCATGTGGTGGCAGCCAGACTCCCCAATCCCCAAGAAATGTGCTCCACCCTCTCCAAGACCTGAGGCAGCACACTCTTCCACTGCAACAAAGTAAAAGGCCCATCTTCCTTTGAGGCAAACTCATCCTCCCCAAGTACTTGGGTGGGTCCACTCTCCTAGTCAGAGGTTTCTTGACTTTAGACTTTAGCTTCCATGGTTTTGCCTTGAAATTATTTTACCTTCATATCATCCCTTTTCTGAGCCCCATCCCCATCCAGAGTGGCAGTGATTCCATTTATACAGGTCCAGACACACTTATTGGCTTTCTATGTAGTAAACAAGTTTCATGCTCATCAGACAGCAGGAATTTCCACAAATCCTTCCTGGATAACTCCATTTCCAACACTGGCTTTTTCTGAAATGGCTGACTGGCTCCATATTTGGATAAGTTCTTACATGGGCACTATTCTCTGGAGTCTCCCTTCCTGGAAGCCCAGAATTTTCATGTACATCAATTTCTGGTTTTGTTGTACCCCAGAGTTCCATTCTCAGTTTATCTCTTTGCTGTTGCCTTTCAATATAAGCTGCAAAGAGAAACCAGGCTGAACTTTCCACATTTAATTTGGAAATCTCTTCTGCTAAATATTCAAGTTCATGGCTTTTAAAATCTGTCTTCCAGCTAAAGCCACTAATCAATTTTGCCAGGCTATCTGCTATTTTAAAACAAGAATTGCCTTCCTTCCAGTTTGCAATAACACATGCCTCATCTCTGTCCAGGGTCCCATCAAAAGTATCTTTAGAGTTCGCATTTCTACCAACAATCTCTTCAAAGCATTCTAGGCCTTCTCTATCAAGTGCCTTTCAACTCCTCCAAAGTCTTCCCCTTTTCCATTTAAAAAGCCATTACAACATGTTTTGTATTTGCAAACTGCAGCAGCACCCCACTTCTCAGGTACCAAAATCCATTATAGTTTGCTAGCTGCCAGAATGTAATACACCAGAAATGGAACAGCTTTTAAAAGGGGGAATTTATTACTAAGTTGTGAATTTACAGTTCTATGGCCATAAGAATGTCCAAATTAAAGCAGGTCTATAAAAATGTCCAAATTAAGGCACCAACAAGAGGTTACCTTCACTTAAGAAAGGCCAATGAGCATCAGGTTTCTTTCTCAACTAGAAAAGCACATGGCGAACATGGCTATGTCTACCAGCTACCTCTCCAGGCCTCTTGCTTCATGAAGCTCCCTTGGGGGCATTCTCCTTCATCTTCGAAGGCTGCTGGATGGTGGACTCTGTTATTCTCATGGCTCTAAAAAGGACTCTTTCCAAAATGCTTCCTTTTTAAAGTAAATTAATCAAGACCACCTGGAATGAGTGGAGTCACAACTCCATGGAAGCCATCTAATCAAAGTTACCACCCACAGCAGAGCAGGCAATGGTGGCTCAGTGGCAGAGTTCTTTCCTGCCATGCCAGAGACCTGGGTTCAATTTCTGGAACCTACCTGCCCATGTCAAAAAAACATAGGAAAAAAAAGTTACCACCCACAATTGGGTGGGTCACATCTCCATGGGAACAATCAAAATGCTCCTAGCCAGCAATATTGAATGAGGATTAAAGGACATGGCTTTTTGGGATCCACCACACATTCAAACTGGCACTGTCTGTGAAATTCATGTAAAAAAGGACATACATTATGCAACCTTTTTGTTTTTTCCTCCTTTTGTTCAGCATTGTGATACATATATTGTCCATGTTGTAGCTTATGTCAGTAGTTCATTCTTGTTTATTGCTATGCAGTATTACATTTATGAATATGTCCAATTTATTTATTTTTCTTCTATTGATGGGCAATTTCTTTATTTCCAGTTTTGCACTAGTAAGGAAAAAGCATGAATAAAATTTGAGAATTTCTCTAAAATTCTTTATCCAGCTCTAGTTTTGTAGTTGGACATTGTGGCATTTCCTAGGAAGGCAAATGTTAATTTCCTTTACGAATAACATATGCCTTCAGATGTCAAACTTTGCAGTCAAGTGCATGTAGAAACCTCCTGGGGCTGCAATATCTCCTTCCATGAGTGTGCCACCATTTGTGTTCCAAGGATCTATTTTCGATCTTTCTTGCTTTGATACCTTAAGTACCAGAAAATAGAACAAGAGTATATAAGATTAAGAAGAGACCAAAAACCTCACTGGTGGGTCCAGGCTGAGTTCTTATTCTGGAATTTACAATTTCAAGTTGTTTTCCAAATGGCACCATTTCCCTATTTAATTTTGTTAGATTTGTCAAAAAGCATTTGGCAAAACATTCCATGTTACCAGAAAGTATTACTTTTTTTAAACTATCAGAATGAAGTTTTGTATATCTTCATGAGGAAAATAAAAGTAGCCCAGGGCATAATGACAAAACACTGAAAACCAAATGCATGCTTCTTAAATTTGTTTAGCTAAGTATATTATCTACTAACATCATAAGATATCATTTACCTTATGGAAGTTTTTCTAATTATACGCTAGGTCTAGATGTTATGAAATAGTTGAAGAGCTGAGTTAACCTGTATTTTCTTCAGCCAAATTCCAATGAGAAACATAGGTAAGAATCATAAGAACCAAGTTGTTCTGAGTTATGGACAAATGTTGTGGTTTACAAAAGCCATAACAAAATTTCCTTGGCCAGGCGTGGAGGCCAATTGTGATGACTATACTTACAATGAACTTTTGATGGCTTAGCCAATGTGCTGCTTACTGTCCCTCCCTGGGTACCAGAAGAAAGTAATAGAAAAAAATAGAGCTTTATATCCATGTGCTTTACTTAAGAAAATATTTGCCTTGTTATGAGAACACACATGCATGCACACATACAGATATACAATGTCATGGGTTATGGTAATACTTAGGGCCAGTTTGGTGTGTAAATGCGTGTCTTCTCAGAATGCCAATACTGTTAATATTTCATCTGTAGTTACCCCTAGCACATAAATGTTGGAAATTAGAGTGTTGACATTTTATGGAAATTAGGAAGTTATAAATTTGGAACGTTTAACACATTTTTAGAAATCTCTCTCTCTCTGTCTCTGTTTCTATCTCTCTCTCTTTTTTTCTGTTTGCCAGAGGCTTCGCTTAACTCTTAATAATCTGCTGGCCAAATGGTGTTTGCCTCCTATATTCTCAATTGCATTCTTAAACTCTCCCATCTTCCTAAAGGTCCTGACGGGTATCAATGGCTACATAATATTGACTTTCAATCATCTAGGATTAGTTTATTTGAAGGATTTTATTAATTATATTATTTTATAAATCATACATCCATCTAATGAGGTCCCCAATATAAGCAATACTTTATAATTTCCTCCACCCATTTTATTTATTTTCAATATCACAACTGTAATTCTTTCTCATGAAAAGTCCTATATTAAGGCAACATTTTCTTGCTGATGTATCAGTAACTAATTCTCTGTTTTAAAATCCTTTTTTACCTACTTCAAGAATCCATTAATTCAACATATTGCTTATGCTACATATTATACTGTTGATATTTATTTATTCAAGAAATATCGGAGCACTTTAGAGGTATCAGCCACTGTTCTGGGTACTGGAAAGTAGATGTGAATGCAGACAAAGCTCTTTTTTTAAATGAAGCTTCTTTCTAGTGGGAGCGATAGAAAATAAACTAATATATAAGAAAATTTTGCTATATGTAAGAAAGTGATAAGTGCTGTTGAGAAGAATAAAAGGGGAGGGATATATATATGGAGAAACACATTCTGAGTCAGGAGAAGGCCAGGAGTTAAGTTTTGGATGAGTCAAGTTGGAGTTATTGATTAGACATCACAGGAAATGTCATCATCATTTGAAAATATAAATCTGCAGTTCAGGAAAAAGGTCCAGAATGGAGAGATATATTTGAGATTTAGTAAGTGTGTACATCATAAAAATATGCCACTGCATCACCGTGAGACTGAATAGACAAGAAAAGAAGTCCTTTACATGAAATTTCTCATTCTTTAGCTGGAAGATTCATGATGATAGTGATCCCTGCAGAGATAAGAAGCCCTATATAGCTTACAAATAGCACTTAAGTGTGTTTTGTATTTTGGAGATTCTTTTTCAGTTAATTAAAGCACATTTTTGAAAGAATTACAAAATATGCATATTCCTAATGGTGGGGTACCATTCCAGCATCACTCCCCCTGCCAGGAAGCACCAAAATTACAGGGAAAATGCCAACTCAGAAAGGCTAATAAGACAGAAAAGCAGTTGGTTTGCTTTGGCTTTTTTGTGAAAGCAATTTTAATTTACAAAGAAATTACAAGAAGAATTCAAAGAACTTCCATATTCTCTTCATTCAGATTTACCAGTCGCTAACATTTTGTTGCCTTTATTCTTTTTTAAAAAACTTTTTTATTGTATAATATGACATATATACAAAACAAAGAAAGAAACAGCAATAGTTTTCAACATACTCTTTAACAATTAGTTATAGGGCAGATCCGATAGTTTGTTGTGGGCTACCATATCATCCTCTCAGATTTTTCCTTCTAACTGCTCCAGAATATAGGAGGCTAGAAGGAATAAATATTTTTTATCATCACAATCAACTTTTTTTGTGTGTATGTGTGTAAAATAACATATATACAAAAAAGCGATAAATTTCAAAGCACAGCACAACAATTAGTTGTAGAACAGATTTTAGAGTTTGGTATGGGTTACAATTCCACAATTTTAGGTTTTTACTTCTAGCTGCAATAATATATTGGAGATGAAAAGAAATGCCAATTTAATGATTCAGCAGTCATACTTGTTTGCTAAACCCTACCTTCTCTGTATAATTCCACCATCACCTTTGATCTTTCTATCCCACTCTTTAAGGTTGTTTGGCTTATGGCCATTCTAACTTTTTCATGTTGGAAGGGACTATTAATAATATAGGGTAGGGAGATGGAATTAGCTGATGTTCTGGAGAGGCTGTGCCCCCTATTTTTCAGGACTTAACTGGTCCAGGGACCCATCTGGAGGTTGTAGATTTCTGAAAAGTCCCCCTAGTACATGGAACCTTTGTAGAATCTTTTATATTGCCCTAGGTATTCTTTAGGATTGGCTGGAATAGTTTTGATTGGGGTTTGGCAAGTTATGATAGGTAGCAATGTCTAACTGAAGCTTACGTAATGGTGAAACTTTCACTCCTGGATGTCATGTTCCACGTAAGGGGGAGGGCAATAATTTCACCTGCAGAGTTGGGCTTAGAGAGACTGAGGCCACATATGAGCAACAAAAGAGGTCCTCCAGAAGTAACTCTTAGGCATACCTATAGGTAGGCTAAGCTTCTCTACTACATACATAAGCTTCACAAGAGTAAACCTCAGGATCAAGGGCTTGTCCTATTGATTTGGGTGTCCCTAATGTTTGACACAGTATCAGGGGATTTCCTGATGGTAAAGTTTAATAATTTCAGGTTTTTTCTCCCATCCCTCAAGGGACTTAACCAATACTTTTTGATTATCTGCTTAGTATATTCTAGAATGTATCCAGGCATTACATAAAGCTATACAGGATTCAAGGCCCTCATTCTTATAGTGGACTTCCTGTGTTTCAATTTGTTCAAATGCGCTATCCAGACAGGCTGAGTTAGATTATGTGCTACAGGAAGTTTAGGTAAATCTTTCTTCCTTTGGTCTCAAAGAGTAGGGGTGGTTCTAAAATAGAGACAATGTCTTCCTTACCCCTGTGTTCTGAATTACCTTAATTCTGACCTGATCAGCTTCATTCTTATCTCAAAATACCAGGTTATAGATATATAAATATATATGGTTCAGGTTATTTATTTATATAAATATATAAAGCCTCTCAAAATCCAGAAATAATAATTACCACTCTGAACTAAATGTGTCTGCTTCAGAGCTTGCAACCTAAGCCCGTTTTCTTATAAGCGTTTTCTAAAGGAGACCATATAATAACTCTTCTTTCATTTCTGGCTTATTTTGCCTCCCCAAGTGTCCCATGGGCTCATTCACATCTTTATATGCTTCACGGCTTCGTTCCTTTTTGTAGCAGCACAGTATTTGATTATATGTATATACCATCGTTCACCAGTCTACTTTTCAGCCAGTGCATCCTTCAGCCACTTCCATTCATTGAGCATCATATATAATGTTCAAAGTCAACAGTTCATCAACACTCTCAATTTTAGATAATTTCATTGTTTCCAAGAGAAAGATAACCAATAAACATACTCTCACCAAGTAGAAAATCCAAACCTCCTTTTAACTCTTGTCCTTTCTCCATTATTTACTTCTGGTGGTGCTGTGGTACTGTTGTTTACCTGTTAAACATAGTCCACAGCATACAAGAGCAGTTTTCCCCCTGTACACTGGACTTAAACACTCGTTGTACAAGAGTCATACTTTTGAAGTAGTTCTTGCAAGAACTTATTTTTATTTCTAGTGTCAATCATTGGCACTCATAGGTCTATACAACCCCTTTCAATCCTGTTCATCTTCAGTATGGTAATATTGTTTATAGACCCACTAGAAAACCACCTTCACTTCCATCCATTCTCTTACATTAGTGTTCAACCTCATTAGCTAACTGTTCACGCATCTCTAGCTTCTATGTATCTCTAAGTCCCCTATACTCTGTCTTATAAACTTCTCATTTTATCTTTACCAGGGTCATAAAAGTGGAGTCCTTTTGTGCCTGGCTTATTTCATTCAACATTATTTCCTCAAGGTATCCATCTTGTCTTGTGCTTTAGGATGTCACTCTGTCTTACTGCTGCATAATATTTCATTGTATGTATATACCACATTTTGTTAATCTACTTGCCTGTTGATGGGCCATTTTAATTGTTTCCATCTTTTGGTGATTGTAAATAATGTTGCCATGAACATCGGTGTGCAGATGTCTGCTGTGTCACTGCTTTCAGCTCCTCTAGGGATATACCAAGTAGCGCTATTGCTGGGTCAAAGGGTAACTCAATATTTACTTTCCTAAGGAACTGCCAAACTATCTTCCATAGCAGCTGCCTTTATTCTTATTAATCTTTCTCTCCACACACACACACACACACACACACACACACACGCACACACATACACACATACAAGAGGAGAAGAGGTGCCTAGGACACTAGAGCATCTTGTTGTGCCAAGAAGCTAAGGAAACACTGACAACATGAAAGACAGCTCATGTCCAAAGGACACAGGAGTCAGGTTGAAGGGCTCCCTTTGGCTTAACTTGGGGCAACTTGAGCTCAAAATTTAAAAAAATGAATAACCACATATGCAAAAAAGGTTAACTACAATGAATTATAACTCAATGAAAGTTGTAACAATCCATTAGCCTATACTGATAAAAACAAATGGACTTATAAGTACATAAATAGAAGAAAAGGTAAAACTCTTCCACACAGCAAGATGCCATCTAGGAAAAGTAATTGGAATTTCAAAATTAGAAAATTTATGTTTTATAGCCATCACAGTAATAATTAGTTGAGACAAGAATCATCAATAGAACATAATAATAGTGAATAAACTTTTGGCAAGGACCAGGATATTTCTGGATAATGTCTCACCACAAACTACTTGTTAATTATAAAAGGGAAAGCAGTAACCTTACGTCAGAGAAGCATGGCAAACACAACTTAACCAACGTTAACTTCACCAATAATGGGATAAAATGACATCACTTGTCTCCTGGTCAAGTTATGGTTCTTCACAAGGAAGGCAGACACATAACTGGCATAGTATGCCCACCCAAACTGTACATAACGAGTCTAATAATGAGAGATATCAAACTCAAATTGAGGGGCATTCTATAAGTAATTAAACTATATTCTTTAAAAATTTCAATGTCATAAAAGATAAAAGCTGACAAAGGATTTTATATTAAAGGTGATCAAGAACAAAGGACAACTAGAAGCATTGGATTAGCTTGGACTGAATCCTTTACTATAGGTTCAAATATTGCTATAAAAATATTATTGGTACAAGCAACATAGTTCAGTCCTCTAGGAAGAGTTACATTCATAACTTAACTTTCCAGAATCCTGGTTGAAATTCTGGATAAAGCTATGAAGGAGCTCACACACCACCTTTCTGATAAATGCTTGTTACCACCCTCTAAGCAAGGCCTGCCTTGATGACAACTACAATCTCTCTCTTGTTCTTCCACACTCTATGCTCCCATTTTGAAGGGAAAATATTTTTCTTTGATGTCTTTGTCCACAGATGCCCCAGGGACTGATTCTATCTCTGCTCTTTAGTCATCCCAATTCTTCTTAAAATAATAACAAATGTACTGAGTGACACCAACAACAATTGTGTGCTCTAGGTGGTATAATTGATAGGAGAACTAAAGATAAATGGAAATACCTCCTATCTGTAAAGAGTTACGTGGTCTGCATTAACATCTATTCAGAGTATGTTAATGGATACCCATCATAAACCAATGAGAAAAGGAGGAATAATTATCCCCCATATTATTAATGAGAACATTGAGATTTAGAAGGATTAAACAACTTGCCCAAAGTCGCACAGCAGTAAATTGGGAAGGCACACTTGGAACCCACGTCTTCACATTGTAAGCCCTGGATTCATTCATTACAAAGGCAATTCTAAGCTTTCAGTCCTGGATGACTGAATATGTGAACAGTATGTATAACAGTACTAGGAAGAACATTGGTGAGGGAAGACAGTCTGTCTAATCTTGATTCTTAATTATTTTCTAGATTAATAATTGAATCAGTTTGAGTAATCGTCAATTGTTGAAAATCACTGGATTGGTTTAAAGCCCAGTTACAGGCCTTATCATCCATGCTTGAAGGTAAAGCTCTTTCAAGGTATAGTAGTCCCTTACAGTTGATCTCCTTAAATCTGTCATTATTCTTAGAATGGTGCATCACACAAAACTTGTGCTCAATAAATGCTTGTGGATAGAATTAGCTTTATAGCTCTAAATAACATATTTATAATCATAAATATAACTAACCTTAAGACCACAATAATGTGACTTGACCTTCAATTTAAGAATCCAAGATCTCTATGGACTGGGTTACAGGAAGTTTTCTTTTTTAAATTCCGTGGGAAAGCTGCAAGTGAAGGTGGGAATGAGGGGTTTATAAATTCATAACATTGCTAATTAGTAAAGTTTGCAGATGTTTCCCTAGACTAGGTATGTGTTAGAACCACAATAAATGCAATTAGAAGGTGAGATTCCAGACCTCTAATTGCCAAGAAGTTGTGCATAGGATCAATAAGCAGATGCACAAAGAAAAGAATAATCAAAGGTGAGGAAATGGTAACACATATGGAAAGCTTCTGTGTTAGGTCAAATTATATTATTGATAATGCTAAAGAGGAATGCGGATATTTCACATATAAATAATAGTTCTACCATAATCAGAGTGAACTCACATCACTCAGCCCCAAATGGATAGAGTTGAGAGGTGTAAACAGGTTCCTACTCTATCAAAGGCTCTTTTTGCTGTGAATAGCCTGTGACCCCACAGAATAATTAGCTTCCTTTGTTTAACCTCTTAACCAGAAAGTACACCCACATGCTACTGCAAGTATAAGACATTTTTTTCCAACCCTATAACAATGTCATTGGAGCAAGACCTTTCTTTAGCAGCTGTTGTAAGGATAATAGAAGCATCTCACAGCAATATTCTTTTTCTTTTCTATGAAGGGTAAGTTTTATGTTTTTTCATATTGTAACTAGTGGAGAATTTACTATTTTGAAATCTACTATATCATTTCAAAATCAACAGAAGATTGTGTAAATGTGTGATGTAAAATATGAAAGTGGAAAGAAAAACATTAATAACAAACATGTTAGCTATGAACTCCCTTCATAAACAATGATTTTTGACAGTTTTACTGGCTGGAGAAAAATGTAGACGAGGCCATTGGCATCAGCTTGGTTATAAGTTCCTGAGCATCACAAATTACAAATAGTGTGGCTTTACTGATTTATTAGAATCACAGGGTTCATTTATCCAAGAAAGGCTATTAACGCAAAAGGATTTCTCTCCTAAAATATGGTATTGCGAATGTATCATTTGATCATGATTGATTTTCCTGAGCCTCATTGAAGAGATTGACATTTCTTCATGTTTTCTACTTCACCTTGACAGTGTAATCACATCCACGAAGATTTCTCTGTTTAAACTGTTCCATTAATCTCCACAAGAGTTTATTCGTTTATCCCAGTGCCTATCCTGGTGCAGGAGAAAGCTTTTATGCTTTTCCAGTACCACCGATATTAATTGTTGGAGACTCAATTGTGTGGAGAGGTTAAAGGTTGACTTTGATAACCACTTACACACTGTCAAAATCTCTCTAATAACTAAGGCCTGTTTTATGTGTGCAGAAAGAGCTCTTTCGGATAAATCAAGAGTGTTCTGCATGCTGCCTATATTTATAAATAAAGTTTTATTGGAACACACCCACATCTACATTTCCATATTGCCAATGGCTGCATTTGCACTACAGAGTATTTGCAGCCTCTGTAAAGGCAGTTTCTATTTTGTCACCTCCTGGACCAAATTTGGAAGAAGAAATCGTCCAAGAGATGACCAGCTACCATCCACAAATATAAACACACGTGTACATTTTCATTGGAGACGCATACGACATAAAAGCAAATAGCAAAGAAGACCAGAGGGTAAGTACAATCCTTTCTGCTTATACCTATATCTTTGCAGTAGAGTACAAATGTGACTTATAAAATAAATTTTTTGTTTTGTTGCTCCCCGTAATTTAATTCTATAACAACTGTCTTGTAAAATACATAATTCATCTCTTATTCTTACTTTTGATATAAAGAAATTGGTGTTTTCATAAATTTATCATGTCCTAGAAAATAAATGTAATGAAAATCTCTTTCCTAGCTCAAAATTTGCATTTCTCTGTCTTCTCTTATCAGTGAAGCTGTTCCGTGGTTACCATACTGTTTACTCTTCCTAGAAATACGTGTGACCAAGTTGGCCTTAACTTTCCTTTAGCTTGACTAAACTTTAGACAGGCTTATCCTGACTCCAGACCCTTGACCTTTCTCTTATGCTAGCCAGGAGCCTGAGAGGCTTTTAGCTAAACATTTCCTTACCTTCTTCTTCCTTCCTCCTGGCCCTTACAGACACCAGGTGGCCTAATTACCACACACAGACAGACAGACACACCCACCCAAACATTTTGAAAAAATTGGTCCTAACTGCAACCTCAGCAAATCCCTCACCCATCCCAGGGATCAACTCCCCCTTTCTAACTTCCAGGGCTTTTCCTCCAATCCACTTCCAGCCCTTTAAAACCAGCTGTCCTTTGTTTTGATGGAGTTGAGTTCTACCCTCCCTCTCCTGCTACATCAGCCCCTGATAAGTCATCCTTGTCAGCTTAACATTGTCCAGTCAGTTTTTAATTTCACAATGGGAAGATTACATTTCCTGCCCTTTCTCACAGTTAAGTTGGGTCACGTGACTTTGAGTTTGGGTCAGTGGATTGTACATGAAAGTGAGGTTAAGATGTGGATCTTGCTCTTAAAAATACCTCATACCACCCTCCAGTTTCTTCTGCAGCTCCCAAATGGAATAGGTGCATGATGCCTCTAGCAACTTGGGCTGGATTTTATGAGGGTGAGGAATAAATCTCCTTTGGGTCAAGACATCAAGATTTTGGAGTTATCTGTTAATGCATATTGCAGCATAGTGTAGCCCATTCTTATTAATACATAAATGGAATCTCCATTTGAATGTCTTGGTCACTTTGGACACATATTCAAAACCAGGCTAATCCTTTACCCTTTATCCACCTCCAAAGTGTTCCTGATCTAGTACCCCCTGTTAGGTCGGAGGGATGGGGAGGGACACTGCCACTTGGGCTGTGGGAGCCGTGACACCCCTCCCAGCATGGCTGCTGGAGTGAGGCAGTGAACCGTTGTAAGGAAGGCGCTTGCAGAAACAACCCCCTAATCCTCGACCACCTTACTTAATGCGCCGCCCCTTCCGCGCATCACCTGACCCCTTGCTTCAAAATCTCCCCACGCCAAGCCCCGGTGCAGATTCACCTGTCTCCATTTTGGGTTCGGTGAGCTCTACCCGGGAGCGCAGAAATAAAGCACCTTCACTTAAACTATCTCGGTCTACCTTCTTTTTCTCTTATTTCTTCAAATCCTAAACCTTTCACCCCCTATATAGGTTAATATTATCTTCAATATAAAAAACATGGAGTCTTTCTATATTCTATTTCTCTTGACTCCCACATCCATGTTTACCAAAACTTTTAAATTTGTCACCATTCTATGTTTTTTTTGCCATCTTACCGAACTTACGCTAACAGTTTTTCAGTTGTTTCACTTCGGATTTTCTAAGATGAAAATCATGCCATCTAATAATGAGACTTTTGTTCTTCTTTTTAAAGTCTAAAATTTTAACATTTTTATTTGTTATGTCCTCCAGAAAAATGTATAGTGCTGTAATAAAGCGTGTCCTAGTCTAGAGTTTCACTAAAGGTGATGCTAGTTGTAGGTTTTTGGTAGATATTCCTTATCAAAATAAAGAAGTTTTTCTTTTCAATCTAAGTATATGATAGCTTTTTATATAATAAATGATGACATTGTTCTTTTATCTAATTCTCAAGAATCATTCAAGTATTATCTGATGTCACTTCCTTTGTTCAAACTTTTATGTAAATATTCTCCTTTGTGCATATATTATCCCATTGTATTGTGATTGTTTACTTTTAGCTGTGAGTTTGAGGGACAAATTTTCTCATTTTTGTATCCTTAGTCTTCAAAAGAGTACTTGTCATAGACCTATATGTTCAATCCTTGTGCAATATATGTTTCAGTTCTTCTCTGTGCCTTCTGATTGCATGGAGTAATTAAAAAACATTTTATGGAGTCAGGAGAATTGGGTTTGAATTCTGACTCTGAAGAACCTGAATTGATAAAAACCAAATCTGGTGGCTTATTACAATATGCATTCAACAATTTTGATGAGTCGGGAGTTTCTGTATTATCCTTAGCTTGTCTCTCAATTTATGCAAAAGTAGCTCCTAAGACTCTGGATAACCAGAAAGCTATAATCTTACCCAGTAGATGCTATAAGTCTATTTAAGTGTGATTTTATTCAAATGTCTTGTGTATATTCCAGTTCCCTGCTGAGTCTGAATCTTGATCTGGGATTTGAGGACTGTGCTAATTGAACCCTGACAATCTAACTGATGTTCTTCCTGTGGGGTTAGGCCATGATGATGAGTTCCCTATTACTAATATGTACTTTTTGCTTCTGGGTTACCATCTATTAGTTAGGTTGGCCACTGATGGCTATCACCATGGTTGAGCAGCAGCTAGGGAAAGGTCTGTTTCACAAATTGGCTAGTTGTTGCTAGTCACAGTTTAATCCCTTTATCATTCATTGGTACCACATTGTTGAGGTACCAATGTGGTCTGTGGTCTGTAGCTTTATAGTGTATGTTTACGGGACATGGAAGTGAAATTCTAACACTGAGGTTCTAGAGAAGGCCTGTTTTTGTTTAGAACAAAAGGGAAAGGGGACGCAAGTGAATGCTCTATTCTCACAGCAACTAAACATTTCATATCCGGAGTTCCATTATGTAGGAACTCATATATTGGAACTGGGGTAACGGAGGAATCACATCTTTGGAAGCTGAGCTGTTAATTGCAGGAGCACCATTATAGCCTGGAGGATGAGACATCTACAAAGGACTTTGAACTCATGCTCATAACAGCCCTGAATGGGAAGGTCCCCAGACTTGTGATAACATAAACTGACCCAGATGTTTGAAGCCTAAGATTAGGATGTAAAAACTTTTTCTCTGAAAAGCTATTAGTGATAAACTATTGTTAGAGAATAGTCTCTGTAAATAATATATATTCCCGAATACACTTGAAAATAATGAAGGAAAGTATTACATTGTTAATATAATGAACTGAAGTTAGAAATGCCCTGTCTGTAAATTTAAGGCATGTTTTATGCCAAAGATTGTTAGTGAAAAGTCATGAGATGTAAAATATATAGAGTAATTGCCTGAGTGTTATTAGCCAGGTGCCAAAGAGCATCAACCTCAATGGGGAAGGGTTTGGGTATGTTGCAATCCCATGTCTGGCAGCTATTAAGGAAAATTCCCACCTATGGGATTGTTTGGTTCATGATGAATTGTGTTAATACTGCATTCATTCTTTCCTTTAATATGTATTCATTTAACAGATATTCATTTAGCATCTATTTTTTTCCAGGGGGCATTGTGTAGAAGGTAACAATAAAAAGCAAAGGTACTAAGACTACACCAGATGTCATCTTTGTATTTGGATTCAGAACCCATTTCAGTGTTGGCAAGACAACTGACTTTGGAATGATTTATGATTCCTTGGATTATGCAAAGAAAAATGAACCCAAAAATAGACTTGCAAGACATGGCCTGTATGAAAAGAAAAAGACCTCAAGGAAACAGAAAAGAAAACACAGATCAGAATTATGAAAGTCAGGGGCATTACAAAGGCCAATGTTGGTGCTGGCAAAACGTGAGCTGGAGACTGGGTAACAGAAGGAGTAAATTCTTCAGTGACCTGATCTGTGATTGTGCAGATTTTTCACCAAAGGATTAATGAAACTATAAAAACTCAAAAAAATATACAAGAAATAAAACTGAGGTATTTCTGTCTCTACTAAGGAAAAAGATTGTGAAACTGTCCAACCATAGTCCCAAGTGATCAGAAGTATGGAAAAGTTTTCTCTTACAGAGAAAATTCCCAAACAAGTGTGAGGATATACAACTTAAACTACATCCAGGTCATACTTAAAGAGTAACCCAGGTACTATGTTGGGAAGGATCTAATACCTTTCAGGATGGTTCATTTGAAATCATTAAAGGCATATTGAAAATGATAGATTCCATTGTGAGGGCAGGAGGAATATTTATTTAGGAAGGTGAATTAGAACTCCAAGAAAACTTTAGTGTTATCCTAAAATCCTGTGCAGAAAAAATCTTGCAAATTGGAGTTGAAAACAAAGCTTGGTTTTAGTCTTAAATATAAATGGAGACCTCAGTCTACCCATGGGTATCCAAGAGAAATGAGTCACAAACAGCCAGTATCCCTGGGGACAGAACATGGACACTGTGCAAACCTTGCTGTGCTCTAATTAATGTTAGCTGGATAAGCCCTCTGCCCAGAAGTGTATCCCCACTTTTTTTTTAATAAAAAGATGAAATTCCAGAGATGAGTGGGAGAAGAGATGAGGAAAGACATTCACTGATTTAAAAGAGTAATTTCCTCATATGCAGAACATTTTGCCCCTTGCCAGAGGATACATGGAAGGGACAATTCTGCAATGAATTCCTGGGGTCCTGCAACTTCTTAATGTTTTTGCTGGAAACTCTCACCTGATTTATTCAGTCCTGATCCACTCTCTGGGAGGTAAATCTGATCCTAAACAGGAGGATTCTTAAAACCTCTATGCAAAGTTCATCCATTTTAGTGCTTACCTTTCACTGAGTTTGTACCTGCCTCTAGCAATCAGACTCTTATTCTCTTATGACTAACTTCACTGTATACCTGTTCTAATGAAAGACCAGTGTCTCCTTCCTTTGAGTCTTAAACTATCATTTGGTCTCTTGAATTTATTCCAGCATTTTCAGAAATGAATCCTAGTATATTGTCCCAAAGTCTTCCTGGGACTAACTGTCCTGAATTTCAGCAGCTTTGATGTAGATTCTATTACTGTTACTTCCTGATACTAATTGCCTCTGCCCTTGGTTCTCCAGTGGCCTGATGCTTCCATTTTCATGATGACTTCTGCTACTAAGGTCTGTCTCGAGTCTCCAGATCATAGTTATATAACCTTAAAGCAAGTTTTATAATTCACCTGGGATTCAATTTCTGCAAAGATCAAACAAGCCAATGGAGCAATTACATTCCTAATATTAAGACTTCTTTGAACCCTAGGTATGTAGAAAACATCCTTGCAGCTGTTGCTAAATGGCCCTGTTTTCAAGTTAAAGAATGCTATCTTACTCTATCCCAAACTGACATTGTTCAAAACTATAAATTTATTAGTTTTCTTTTTTTGCATTAAAAAGAAATATATTTCTACTTTAAACCACACATGTTACCTCATAGTTTCCTTGGGTCAGAAATGAACCAACTTCTGGTGCATTTGCTCATGGTCTCACGAGTCTTATAGCATAAGTGGGGGCTGCAGTGTCATCTGAATATCTGGTCTTCCTCCTACAGTCACTGTTTGATGGGAGAATTCAGTGCCTTGTGGTTGTTGGACTGAGAACCTCCTAAACGCTGTCCCTGTCCCTGCCATGTGACCTTCTCCAGTATCATGGCAGTTTGCTTCCTCAAGGGCAATAGGAGACCATCTACTATTTTTTCCATCTCTGACCTCTAGGCCCTCATTTAAAGGCCATACCTGATTAGTTAAGCCCAATCAAAATAGTCTCCCTTTTGATGTACTCAAAATCAATTATTTGGGACCTTCACTACATCTGCAAAATTCCTCACCTTTGCCATATAATGCAACATAATCAAGAGGGTGATATTTCATAATATTCATAAGTTCATTCAATGCTCAAAGTGTTGGAATTTTTCATGGCATGTGTTACAGGGAAACAGAACATTGGGGCCATTTTATAATTCTGTCTGTGTCGATAGTCCTATTCACATTGCAGAGAGATCATTTTCTTCAGTGTTCATCAATATATATAGTATCATCCTTTGCTCACTATTGAATTAGATCATCCCAAGCAATTTTTCACAAGCATTTTATATTGTTTCATATTAACACATGTTATTGGAGCATTGTTCTATGCCCTATAATTTCTACCATAAGCAAAAGAAAGTAATAAAGGCAGCATGACTATATATCTGTTTTAAAGAGTTTGTCATATAACATGTAGACATAGAGCTTCACGATATATATTTTTTCCAAGGTTAAATTAAGCTTAACATAAGAATTGCACACTCTCAAATAATTTAGCCTATGGCGACAGCTGAAACAAGAATATCGTGATTACTGGCCAGAAGAAATATATTCCTGGCACACTTACAAGCAAACAGAAGGATTAATGTCGGATGAAGTAAGAGCCATTTGCTGTTTCCCCATTTTGTCAGATCTTATCCCTGACACTTGGTCTATTACAATTCATTCATCCAGGAGACATTTACTGAGGTCCTTCTAGATGGAAATGTTGATCACTTTGTGAAATTGTCCTGCCTATATGTGTTTACTTTTTCTCTATACTCATTAAAATGTAAGCTCCTTGCCCATCAGCTCTCCAGGTCCAACAGCAGTGTCTGCCTGGCACAAATTAGGCACTCAATAAATATTTGTTAAATGGATGAATAGAGCATGACTCTTACTTCCTCTTGTTGTTCGTGTCTGTTGCTTATTAGGGAACGACCTTTGCAGTAATGTCTAGAAAAGCCTTGGCTATCATTTTCCCTTTTTTTTTTCCTGTATTGTTCCCATGCACGCCTTCTGTTTCATTCTTTATTTCCTCTCACTAAAGCTAAGCAGAAATTATGATATAGGTATATTATATTTTTAGCTCCCACAACAACTTTGCGCATCTTATATACATAATGCATTCCCCCTAAATGTGTTTTGATTTGACCATATTCTCTTAATTGCTAATTTGAATTATTGATAAAAGGATGCCTTCTCCAGTTTATGATGGATTACTTGTTCACCTGCTCTCCTGTGCTCTGTGAAAGCCACTGCTGAAAATGCTGCACGATACTACTTAATGTTGTCTCTCCTTCAGGGGCAATTTTGCACTATGTATCACAGGACATCTACGAAGAATTAGTAAAGTTCAACTTAGATACGAATTACAGTACATCAAGCCCAAAAATAGAATTGGGAGCTACACTGTGACCTCAAAGCAATCTTTATTGATCCAACTCGGTTTTAATACCATCAATCAAGATGCACTCTGGCAGTTACTTGATATTTTTTGGCCGCACTGAGAATTTCGTCGACATCTTTAGACTCTTTCCTCATCTGTCTCTTTCTCTGCTGTCCTCTCTCCACTATCAAAAGCCATTTATGGCCAGATCTGTTGACTCAGGGTCACCGACCTCTTCATCAATATGGCAGAGACAGAGGTGGATATCAGGCTGCCTTTTGTCTTTCTATTTCATGCTGCTAGGAAGGGTGATGCAAGAACAGATGCTTTTTTCCTTGGTAAAATACGTTTTCTCTTGATAGTCTAAGATTTAATTCTTTTAATGAAGATATAAAGGAATGGGGCACACATAATAGTTTTTTTACTTTGAAAGAAAGACTGTCTAGGACCTGGACGTTCACTGAAGTTTAATTGCATCTGTGCTGAATTTTTAAGAAGTTATTAATTCTGCTTAGGCAAATTCATTTTCTTTTGCCCATTATTGGCAAATGAACCTTAAAAATGCTAGTGGATATAAGGTAAAAAGGGTCTATTAGAGAAATGGAGTAATTCTCTTTATTTTTTGCATTTCTATTTTACTGTGGCTGTATACTCTTTTCCAAGCACCTCTGCAACATTGTTTCCTCTTTTGTTTATACTTCATGTTATAAAGTTTTTTTATACTTCTGACTTGTATTCCAGTTAGTTGTCTTCAAGACTCTATCCTTTAGTAAATTGGAGCTTCCTGAGAATTATTATTTTTTATAATAATTTTTTATTTTATCACTTATTATTTTACTAACTACCTATTTCAGTTACAGGATTATAATAAGTGTTTAATAAATGCCTAGTGAACTAAATCTAGCATGTTGGCAATATGCTATAAGATCTTGCAAAAATATTTGTTGAACACTTACTATGTGCTAGACACTCATTATATGCTTGAAATATGAAGGAGTCTAAGACAATATCACCGCTATTAATGTAATGGAAAATACACATAAGCCTTAGACTCTGGACAACATCATGATGGACCATGGAACTGTTAAATAATGGAAACAAAATTTAAACCTCGAATTTTCATGTAATCCTTCCATTTTGGAATATCAGCTATAAGTATCACTATTCCCACCATTTAAAATATTCACTTTTTCCTTTTCCTAGAGGCTCAATGATACATTCAGCAATATTGGGGGGATGACGTAACTGAACATGGTCACAGAATAACTGACACACTAACTTTCCTGAATAATTGTATTATAACTAATAGGGGTTATGAGCTTTCATCAGCAATGAATCTTTATTGCATTCACTTCTTAAAATGACCCTAAGAAGTACATTTATACAATTATTTCCATTTTACAGAAGAATAAACTGAGGCTTATGGGCATTAGTGAATTTCCCAAGATCTCAGTGTAAATGAATTTGGAACAGACTTTTGTTACTCTGTGCCACTTTCAAAAGCTTTCTCTCATGAAGATATCTTCTAGCTTCTTGCCCAATGTTAAACTAAATGTGACCCTGAGCTCTTTAATACATTTCCCCAAAGGTTTGAGCTTTCTCCAAATTATCACAAGGTGGCAGTGTCTCAAACCTTAATTCAGACTGTTAAAGTTTATGCATCTGCATTATATGGAAAGTTATCTCAGATGTATACTTCAAAAAGTATGATTCATAGGTGTTTAAACCAAAATGAAAACTGGAGAAAAAGGTCTTATAAGATCATTAGGAATTTAAATTTCAGACACTGTATTTTGGGGATATTATATACTTTTCTTCTGTAATCTACAAGGAAAAATAATCCCCTATATTGGAAAAGATAGGTCGTGTATCAGTTTTTGACATTTTTCTCATTTTTCATAAAAAATATAAGTGAGTGTGGTTTTTATTAGAATGTAATTGTGTGACCTGAAATGTGTATGATAGTTCTTATATGAAAATGCTTTGGCAAGTTATGACTATTCATGAGTATGTATTGCTTTTGTCAATCATAATTCCTTTAATGATATAAATAATACTGACCAATTATGAGCATTATTATAAATAATAATTATAGAATTATTAAAACGAACACTTCTTAATTGTTTAACATAAGCTTAATTTCAAAATGATTCAGTGCATTATCATTTCTCTCTCTTAATATGTGTGCCATTTCTTTATCCCATCACTATAGCTTTCAGACCCTAATTAACTTTTTGAGTTAATAATATCTTTACTAAATCAAAATACTTTTTAAAGATTTCTGTTTAAGAGATATAATATTTTAATTCTGATATTTCATATAGGTGGATGCAACTGAACCCAGGGATGACATTTAGAACTTTATATGCCTTAAATGTAGTTTTAAATTAAGGTTTTCTTAAAACCTTTCTCTTCTCATTACTAGATTTTATAATTATATTCAAATAATAATATGGAAGACCTTTCTGAGGAGGACATAGCAACATATTTATAGAAGTTTCTAATCAAATTCTAATAAAAGACTGTGGACTATAATAATTTGTCACAGTCCTGTAATGCTTTCCTTTTTTTTTCAACTCTTCTGTGAGTTTTGATTTCTCTTCCCAAATAAATACCTCAAGTCATTGTTCACCTTACTCATTTGTCACCCTCCCTGCAGCTGATTATAAAGTAGCAATACAATATTTTAAAGGTAATTCTGCATTTATTTCAGCTTCCTTATGCATAGAGAAAATGAGATATAGGTGCTTTTTGATTTCTCCAAAACATTTTATTCCTTTTTTCTTGGTATGACAAGATATACTTCTGGAAATCTCTCAATTTATACTGATACTTAACTTAGAAACAAAAATTGGTAGAAATGAATATTTGAATTAATGGTGAAGAAGCGTAATTCTGTTGTTATTGAATGCACGCTCATGCAACAACAACAACAAAATGCCAGTGTTTCTGTGTTTTAGCTTTGAATTTAACTATTACCCCAAAATGCTTTTATTGCTTTCTGTAATCCACCAATTTCCTGAGAACAAATTCATCACATGAATTCAATTTGTTTTACATTTATTTTCTTTAATTTATCTTGCGTGTAGAATATTTCTCAAACTTAATTCTATTTGTATGTTGTGTGCTTGATATATTTTTCTTCTTTTAATCTCTTTATTTTTTTTCTCCATTCTGCTCTTTAAAGCCTGGTATCTGTGCCTGAGGAATGGTCAGACGGGAATTTAAAAGAACTCTATACTTCTGTTATCCTATTGTTCTTATTTGTTATTTAAAAAATAAGTTGATCCTGTATCTAAACTTTTCTGGGGCAGTCTTTTTCATATTCATCTTATCATGTGGAAGTGCATTTATTTGCCTTCTTATAGTGCCACAGTGGATGTGAAGAGATTTCAATAAAAGGGAAAACTCATCACCTCCTAGAAATCTAAAGAAGAATGAACTAACTCACAAAGAACCACATTGTAATTTCTACCCTCAAGACTGAAG
The DNA here is from genome assembly GCF_023851605.1 of Tamandua tetradactyla. Taxonomy (NCBI): domain Eukaryota; kingdom Metazoa; phylum Chordata; class Mammalia; order Pilosa; family Myrmecophagidae; genus Tamandua; species Tamandua tetradactyla. The sequence goes on from NC_135344.1 coordinate 64,641,310, forward strand.
TTTAAACTTTCTAAATAATACATTCCTGCATTATAAACCATATTAACATCACTTCTAAAATTTGGCTATTGGAGGTAGGAGGTATGAAAAATATTGGATTTTTGTCTCATGTGGCTTTTATGAACAAAAGGTATGGATGATTCATCCAAGAGGCAGCGGAGGTGTACTGTTCCCCCAGGGTTCCTAGTTTATTTTCTAGCTAAATGCAGAATGTATTCAAAATATTATATGATATTATATGACCCATACCTTTGTAACTAAATCATTTTAGGTAATAAAAGTAAACTGTAGTATGCAAACCTTGGTTCAATGAATAAAAATACTGCCTGAAATCCTTAAGTTACCCTAGATATACTCCCACCATTAAGCTCAATAGCTAAACCTCCTACTTTGTAAAATAAATTCTCTTTATCCCTAGGGGAGAACATTTTTTGCATCAAATAATTTTTTTCTGAGTCTAATTACAGTTGTCTGAATATCAGCTTCATAATTTTATCCTTCAGTTTAATTTCTTTTTCTTATAGTTTCGATTAAAAGGAACAAATGCCAGTTTCGTTTTCTCATTTATTTTGAAACTTTTGTTCCTAAATGAATTTACAGCCTATGTGAAATACTGAGAATGCTTGTGAAGATGAAGTAGTGAGATATATGGAACTAATAATAAAAACAATAGTGATATTTGACCATGAAAATATTTCGTTATGAGTTACACGGGAAATGTTTTCTAACACATTTAAAAACATTTGTTTTCAAAATCACTCATAGTTTACTTAAAGTATTTTGTAAATGCTTTTTCTTTTGAAAATTTAATATCTATGGAAATGATGAGATGACTATACAACAAATCCCATATGTTTCACTTAGATTGACTAATCTGTAACATTTTGCTATACTTGCTTTATCTTGCTCTCTACATCCATCTATGCATTTATCTGTCTGTCCTTCAGTCCATCCATCCATCATCACTCTACTTCTATCTGTCTATCTACCTGTCTGTCTATCTATACTATCTGTCTAATCTCTACCATCTAATTATCTCATTTCTTCTGTTGAGTTGTTTGAAAATACCTTACAGATATATGACATTTGTTGCTTGCATATTTCTAGCATATTTGTCTACAAAAATACAATACTATTATCACACTTTTAATAATTCCCATTTATTCAATGATATCAACTTAGAAAGTTTTCTTGCTAAGTCTTCCAGGCCATCCTCACCTCCCATAGGCAACTTTAGTTCTGATTTCTATTACCATGAATTAGTTTTGCCTATTCATATAAATGGAATTATACAGTGTGTATTCTTTTGATTCTGGTTTCTTTCATTTAGCATAATGTTTTAAAAATGCATCTGTGTGGTGCATATTTATATAATTTTATTAGAAACTTCCAGATAGATTTTCACAGTAGCTGTTCCAAATTTCATTCCATGAGCAATGTATAAGAGCATCACGAGGGCCACAACTTTACCCATATTGACAGGGGACACTCACTTTTACAGGCCTGAGAGGCCATGAAAGAAGATATTAGGATGTGTGGAGCCCCCAGGCTACTTGTGTAAGCCATGTGTAGGTGCTCTGCTCAGCAGACCTAATGAGATGAACCTCCAATCATCAGCACCAGTCATTGAGTTACTCCAGCTAAGGGCCAGATGTTGTAGAACACAGACATGCCATCCCCACATGCCTTGTCTGAATTCCTCAAAGGAGCCAGGAGCATAATAATATGGTTGTTTCATGCTGCTTAGTTTTGAAGTGGTATGTTATCGTGACGGATTGAGTTAGGTACCCTGATTTAGTCATTTCTTGGTATTGATCAGCATTCCTGTTGGATGTGAACCCATCATAAATAGGATCCCTTGATGAGTTTTAGCTTAGGTATGGCCAAATTAAATCAGGTAAGGTGTTAATGAGGACCACTGGAGTCCTTTATATGCAGCAGAAATTCAGATACAGATGGAGAAAGCTGCAAAGATGCTGGCAGCAGGAAGTCAAGGAAACCTGGGAAAGAAAGGAAAGGACATCACCATATGAAAGGAGAGCCAAGAAACTCAAGGATCGCTGGTCAGCCAGAACACTACCAGCCCCAGGAAGAAACAGGCCTTCTAGGCTCTGAAACCATGAGCCAATAAATTTCTGTTGTTAAGCTAACCCATATTGTGATATTTATCTTAGCAGAATGGCAAACTGAGAAAGTTATTCAAGAGGAGTAACCAGAATATTCTGTATAGTGTACTTTCATCATAACTCGGTTTGAAATATTTTCTAGTTTTTCTTTTTTCTTTTTTTAAATTTTTTATTAATTAAAAAAAATTACAAGAAACAAACACTCCCAACACATACACTCAGCAATTCACAATATCATCACATAGTTGCATATTCATCATCATGATCATTTCCCAGAACATTAGCATCAATTCAGAAAAAGAAATAAAAACACAACAGAAAAATATAACAAACAGAAAAAAAAAATTTTACAGGCCATACCCCTTACTGATCCCTTTCATTGATCACTAGCATTTCAAATTAAATCTATTTTAACATTTGTTCCCCCTATTATTTTTATTCCATATGTTCCTCTCATCTGTTGACAAGGCAGATAAAAGGAGTAACAGACACAAGGTTTTCACAATCACACAGTCACATTGTGAAAGCTGTATCATTATACAATCATCATCAAGAAACATGGCTACTGGAACACAGCTCTACATTTTCAGGCAGTTCCCTCCAGTCTCTCCATTACATCTTGGATAACAAGGTGATATCTACTTAATGCATAAGAACAACCTCCAGGATAACCTCTCGACTGTTTGGAATCTCTCAGCCATTGACACTTTGTCTCATTTCACTCTTCCCCCTTTTGGTCTAGAAGGTTCTCTCAATCCCTTGATGTTAATTCTCAGCTCATTCTAGGTTTTTCTCAATCCCTTGATGCTGAATCTCAGCTAATTCTGGAATTTCTGTCCCACTCTGCCAGGAAGATCCACACCCCTGGTAGTCATGTCCCACGTAGACAGGGGGAGGGTGGTGAGTCTGCTTGCTGTGTTGGTTGGAGAGAGAGGCCACATCTGAGCCACAAAAGAGGTTCTCTTGGGGGTGACTCTTAGGCTTAATTTTAAGTAGGCTTGACCTGTCCCCTGTGGGGTTAAGTTTCATATGAACAAACACCAAGACAGGGGGCTCAGCCTATAGCTTTGGTTGTCCACACTGCTTGTGAGAATATCAAGAATTCAACTTGGGGAAGTTGAGTTTTCCCCTGTTCTCACCATTCTCTAGTTTTTCTTATGATTTCCTCTTTGACTTATGGGTTATTTAAAAATATGTTGATAGGTTTTAATTGCTTTGGGATTTCCTAGCTATTTCATTATTATTCACTTCAAGTGATTCTATTGTGCTCAAAGAACATATTAAGAATAAATGAATAAATGCAGTCTTTTGAAATTTTTATTATCTGCATGTGATATATCATGGTGAATGTTATATTTACACTTGACAAGAATGTTTGGTGTGTTTGTCTTATGACTATCAATTGGTTCAAATTTGTTTATAGTGTTGTTCTTAGCTCCTATTTTATTGTTGAATTTTCAGTCCAATTGTCCTATCAACTACTAAGAGAGGGACACTGAAGTCTCCAACAAAGATTACGGATTTGTCTTCTCCCCTATTTTGTTCTATCAAATGTTGCCACATGTATTTTGAATCCTTGTTATTAAAGGTATACACATTTAGAAATTTTACATATTTTCCATGAATTTACACTTTTATCTTTATGAAGTAACCCTCCACCACAAAAACCACTTGCAGACATCACTAGAATAGGTCATTGAATTTGGTGAGAAATCCAGATATGCTTTCTGGAAGGATATCTTTTGCAGTGTGATTGGTTTCAGGAGTGAGGAGATGCAAAAGATTGGGGTTTCAAGAAATGAGAACAGGGCGGGCCACAGTGGCTCAATAGGCAGAGTTCTCACCTGCCATGCGGGAGACCAAGGTTTGATTCCCGGTGCCTGCCGCCCACCCACCCCACCCCGCCCCACCCCTGCCCCCCACACACACACAAAAAAGAAGTGAAAATATTCTTTCAAGATGTTGATTGATAACAGAAAGCCAGAAAGAAAGAAAGAAGAGCCTCCCAGGAAGTTGTTACACAACAAATGGAAGTTTTGAGATTGCATTATTCGAATCACGTGCTCATCTTTCTCAAAGTGGTTATTAACCATAATTTCAAAATGTTTCATCTTCCTGTTTCACTTAATCATGGACAGAAATGTCAGGCTCTCTGATTATCTGTTTTGTACTAAGCTATTTCTACACATTCATCTTCGGATCTCCAGATCTATCTATATCGCATTCCGCCCTCCTAAAACTTTCCATTGTGTTATTGGAAACTCTTATTTGTATATCGACCACCTTTCTGTATATTTTTCATGAGCACTCACTCTGCTCCTATGTCTTAAATAGAATTTGATTGTCCCCTCGGAATATTAACTCCAAATAGATCAGTGAACTTTTGGGCAAACTAGAAGTCTGAGTGGTATTCTCTTTCTTTCCCATTGTGGTTTCTGCTTAGCATGTAGATTTCAGAGTCATGTAAAGGATTGGGGAGAGGGAATTCCCAAGCAAAGAGCTGTTTCCATTTTGATCTTAGTGTTATTTTAATTCATATGATATCACTTATCGAGGTTAATTATGTTGCCCAGATCTCCTACAGCTTTGCTAATAATTAGTTTCCTTGACTTATCAGTTTCTGAAAGAACTCTATTAAAATCCCCACTATAAAGGTATATTTATCATATTTTCTTTATATTTGTTATTTTTGCTTCATAATGTTAATTTGGCCACCTGCATCAACATGACATAGCTATCAGAACTAAGAACTGAGCAGCATGTGTCAACATAACTTGGATGTTTGTTATGGGAAAACTTTGCATGAGAAAAGACAACATTGTAAACCAATAGGTAATTTCAATATTTGTTTCAAAAAATTCCTCCTAATTAATTTATCTGAGGCAACTGTCTGCTCATCTGGGCAAACACCTTTCTTATAAAACAACAGTTTACTTATCAAAGCCTCCTTCAAGAACATCACCTCACTGTTTTCACCAATCCTGAAGTATTATGTCACAATTTTGGTTCAATCCAATTCAATTCCCAACCTTGAAAGACCCTTAGATCACTTGAACCTCTACCTGAAGTCCTATAAATATTCTCTCCTCTCTTCCCCTTTCGACACATGGATGAGACCTTGTCAATGTGGCATTCTCCCTTACTGAAGCGAATTTAATAAACTTAGCTCTGTTTCTAACAGCTTGTCTGGTGATATCTTGGGAGTTCAACAATATAATTGGGAGCAAAATGATTTACAGTTTGCACATTCCAGAAAATTCTCAGTTACAATTAATTTGAACTGTCTTGTTCAAATTTTTTCTATTCTTTTATTCTGGAACTTCCAATATATTTTTATTGGTTCTCCTTATTATAGTTTCACTCTGTTCATTAACTCTAATTTTTCCATATTTTTCTCCCAGCATTCCTGTGTGATTTCTTCAAATCTCTCCTCTATATTTTTATTTTGATCTTCTTCAAATGTAGTGATTCTATTTTGATGACAAAATGTTCTGCTTTATGGATTCTTTTTGTCTTTTAATAATGAAAATATTTGTATAATTTACCTTAAAATAACTTTATTGACTATATTATTTTGGGGTGAAATCTTTAGTCTTTTTGCATATCTTGACTTCCTCATAGAAATAGGTTTTCTCATAGTCTTTATCTTTATACACTAATTTTAAACAGAGATGGTTTCCCATAGCAGATACCCAAGTGTGCAGGAGCCCCATTCTGTTGGAAGCCTACTGAGTTCATAAAATTGTGGGATTAGTTTTTTGGGTTTGGTGGCAGGAAGGGATTTCCATAAAGTATTTTTGGCATTTTTTATTAAGATATAATTTCTTTGCAGTAAAATTCCTACTCTTAGTGTACAGTTTTGCGAGTTTTGACAAACTATTGTTAAACTTCATCACAATCAATAAACAGAAGAATGATAAGTGCTGGAGAGGATGTGGAGAAAGAGGCACACTTATTCACTGTTGGTGGGAATGTCAAATGGTGCAACCACTGTGGAAGGCAGTTTGGCGGTTCCTCAAAAAGCTGAATATAGAATTGCCATATGGCCCAGCAATACCGTTGCTAGGTATCTACTCAGAGGACTTAAGGGAAAAGACACAAATGGACATTTGCACACCAATGTTTATAGCAGTATTATTTACAATTGCAAGGAGATAGAAACAGCCAAAATGTCCATCAACAGACGAGTGGCTAAACAAACTGTGGTATATACATATGATGGAATATTATGCAGCTTTAAGACAGAATAAACTTATGAAGTATGTAACAACATGGATGGACCTTGAGAACATTATGCTGAGTGAAACTAGCCAAAAACTAAAGGACAAATACTATATGGTCTCACTGATATGAACTGACATTAGTGAATAAACTTGGAATATTTCGTTGATAACAGAGACCACCAGGAGATAGAAATAGGGTAAGATATTGGGTAATTGGAGCTGAAGGGATACAGACTGTGCAACAGGACTGGATACAAAAACTCAGAAATGGACAGCACAATACTACCTAACTGTAATACAATTATGTTAAAACACTGAATGAAGCTGCATGTGAGAATGATAGAGAGAGGAGGGTTGGGGACATAAATGAAATCAGAAAGAAAGATAGATGCTAAAGATTGAGATGATATAATCCAGAAATGCCTAGAGTGTACAATAATAGTGAAATGTACAATGTACAAATTTTAAAAACGTTTTTGCATGAGGAAGAACAAAGGAATGTCATTATTGCATGGTGCCGAAAATAGATGGTAATTAATACTTTAAAATGTCACCTTATGTATGAGATTAAAGCAAAAAATGTTTATTTGTTACAAAAGTTATATTGACTAGTGCATTTCCTAATATAATTTATGTAGGTAGTTTGATTGAACTCCATAAGTTCTTGGAATCTCAGGTAGGACATGAGATTTTGTTGGTTTTTCCAGAGTGATGCCCCGATGAATCCCAGAATGATTCGATCAGTGAGTGGAAAAGTATTTGCAAAGCCCCCTTCGGGGGATGGTGAGAGCGGGAAGAAATTCAACTTCCCCAAGTTGAATTCTTGATATTCTCACAAGCAGTGAGGACAACCAAAGCTATAGGCTGAGCCCCCAGTCTGGGGGTTTGTTCACATGAAACTTAACCCCACAAAGGATAGGTCAAGTCTACTTAAAATCTAGGCCTAAGAGTCACCCCCAAGAGAGCCTTTTTTGTTGCTCAGATGTGGCCTCTCTCTCCAGCCAACATGATGAGCAGTCTCACCACCCTCCCCCTCTCTGCATGGGACATGACTCCCAGGGGTGTGAACCTTCCTGGCAACATGGGACAGAGATCCTGGAATGAGCTGAGACTCAGCATCAAGGGATTGAGAAAAACCCTAGAATGAGCTGAGAATTAACATCAAGGGATTGAGAGAACCTTCTCGACCAAAAGGGGGAAGAGTGAAATGAGACAAAGGGTCAATGGCTGAGCGATTCCAAACAGAGTTGAGAGGTTATCCTGGAGGTTATTCTTACAAAAAAAAAAAAAAAAAAGAAAGAAAGAAAAAAATATACAGAAGAATTACATAACTCCGAAAGATTCCCCCATACTTTTGCATTCAGTCTCTCCTCTTTGCCCCAACCCACCGCAATCACTGATCAGTTTTCCCTCCTTATACTTTTGCGTTTTCCAGAACATCATATAAATGGGTGTAACATCATAGAAAGCATGCAGCCCTTTTGAGTCTGGCTTATCCTTAAAACAAGATTCATCCATGCTGTTACTTGTATCAATAGTTTGTTTTTGGTTGTTGTGTAGTATTGCATTGCATGAATGTACCTCCGTTTATTTATTCATTCACAACTTGGAGAATATTTGTGTTGCTTCCAGTTTTGGGTTATTATGATTAACAGAGCTATAGGTTTCTGTGTGACCGTGATATTGTTTGTTTTTCCTCCCAATTCAACAGGTGTGTAGAGGTACCTTATTTCATTTTTAATTTGCATTTCCCTAATGAAAAATGGTGTTGAGCTTCTTTTCATGTGCTTATTTGTCATCTGTACATGTTCTTCGGTGAAGTACATGTTCAAATTGTCCTTTGGTCATGTCTAGCCAAACTGCTCAAGCTGAAATCACAATGTTTTTCTCCTGTTTTTTTTAAATTTGTTTGTTTTTCACTCTTTGTTTTACTTTACACCTTTGATCCATTTTATGGTATTTTTGTAGAGATGTGATTTATGGATTGAGGACCTTTTTTTTGACATATAAATATCCAATTATTCCAATGCCAGTTGTTGAGAAAACTATGTTTTCTAGATTTAACAGCCTTTGTAACTTTGTTAAAAGTCAATTGATTGCACATATGCGAGTTTATATCTAGATTCTACATTCTGTTCCATTGCTCTATATGATTTTTTTCCTCTAATAACATGTGTCTTGATTCCTGATCTTTATACTAAACCTTGAAATTAGTTTATGTAAGCCTCCAATTTTCTTTTTGCAAAAGAAATTGGCTATTCCAAATACTTTGCCTCACCACATAAATTTTAGATTCAACTTGTGAATTTGTACGAAAACATTCTACTGGAATTCTGATTAGGATTGCATTGAGTCTACGGATGACTTTAGGGAGAATTGACTAACATTAGTGAGTATTTGAAAGCCATAAAAATGCTATATCTCTCTATCTCATTCTGTCTTTGAATAATCTCATCTGTGTTTTGCAGTTTTCAGCATACAAATTTTGTACATTTTGTAAGAATTATGTGCAAGTATTTCATATTTTAGTGCTGTTGTGAATGGGATGTTTTAAATATCAATTTCTAGTTGCTCATTGTCAGCATACAGAAATACAGTTGTATATTGACTTTGTATTTTGTCAACTTTCTAAACTCATTTATTCTTCCTAGGAACTTTTCTGTAGACTTTTTGACATTGTGTATAAATGAAACTTTTGTTTTCTTTTCTTTCAGGCTTCTTGACTCAGCCATTCTTAAACCTTCCAGTAGAATGTTAAAATGAGAAATACTGAAAGCTTACTAGGAAAATAGGGTATAAAAGCAATGGGTAAAGGGAAACTCTTATATATATATATATGTCTTCGTATATATAAAGGATTTAGAGAACATGAAACCACAAATCCATCTGTTTCCTTTAGTGATTTGTCAATTGTGCAAGGATGGATGGATTTAGGTATAAATTATATATATATATACATATACACATATATATGTATAAGTATAGGTAGTCATGTATTAAGTGTGCACTCAAGCAATGTTACTATTGCAATAACCCAAAATCCATTTCCCACATTTTATAGCATCACATTGCATCTTCAACATTAAATTAAATTAGAACTAACCAAAAAGCTTTTATACATAGTTCTACCTTAGTTATTGATATATAAAATTGTTCCAGACTAAATATGACTGATGGTAATGTGTAGCAGATAAAATATTTTTGATTTTACAAAATTTAATCATTTTCTTTAGGATTACTTTAAAGTGCTACCCTTTCCAATATAGATAATAGTATATTCGCTAAGGTTACTTGCCCTTTGTCTGGGATAATTTTTAAAGCCTTACTTCTTAATATGGATAAAATATTTTAAATAAGGTCACACCTGCTGCTATGAATGAAATAAAATGACTGATGAGATGGATGATGTTCACTATGAACCTTCTCCACATGACATGACCCTTGGCAAATGAAATCATCCATAAATGTAATCCCAGTTAGTATTCATCTTCTGTTATAGAAAGACTCTTGCTAAGTATGCATTTATGCTTTGGTTACCATCCAGCATTTTCTGAAGTCATGCACCTAATAGTATCAATATTAGTTTAAAATTCTCTTTTAAAATGAATAAGACACAGGTGATTTCTTTAGTAATTTCTGGACCTAAAGGGAATGAGAGCTGGAAGGTATAATGTAAATCATTAAGTACAACATTTAACAGCTTTTATTTCATGGATTATATAGATTTTAAGTGATTTGCCCCCAGTTAATGAGTTGCTGAATAAGATTTCTTGGAAGTAGGAGTTAAGGGGAATTTGAGCTCTAGTGCTCAAGCCTCTTTTTCTTGTTCATGGGTCTCCTTTTCCTTAACTTATTTATTCATACATTCAATAAATATTTTTGAGCACTATTACGTGCTGTGTGTTCTACTAGACATGTGTGATATGATGGGGAACAAAACAACTGTCAAACAAATGAAAAGGACAAAAATGTTAATTCCTCATGGAGTTTATCGTTTATCTTAATGCCTTATATTACAAATCACTGTGATAAGTGTGAAGGAGAGGTATACAGGTAGAGCTAAGCATCTAATAAATAATTAGGAAGGTTTCCTTGGAAAAACAAGGCTGGACTGATGAGATGGAATTGGAAAACTCATTAGAGAAAGGGATAGTGACACAGGTCATGGAGGGGAGGTTACCTTGGGCTAGGGTGGAAGGCATGAATGTAGAGAAATGGAAAGACGTGAAAGATGGATTTTGTTGATGTGTGAGCAGGGAGAAGAAGCACAGGGAATTAATGATCAAATATAACTTATAGATATCTAATTTGTATAACAAAATGGATAGTAGTATAATAATTGGTGTAGAAAACCCTACCAGAGGGCCATTTGGAGTAGGTACTTTTGAGTCAGTCAAGAGCTGACAGTAAATTATCAAATATAGTGTCTTGTTGCTTGAAGGAAAGGTCTGGTATGGACATAAATGCTTGTGAATCAAAGGTGTTTTCCATGACACCATGCTTCCTGATTTTCATTTTATTTTATTTTTCATCATTTGGAAACAAAAGTATGTCTGCTATAAGTGAAATAAAATGAGATGGCTGTTGTTCACTATTGGGGGTCAAAGAAAAACTGCATTCACATTTCACTGAAAAAAACTATTTTCTATAAAAAACAACAACAGAATCTTTGCACCTAAAACTGGATTTTGAGTTTAGTTTGCATTTATTTCTCTATAGTTTCTTAGAATTTTTTCTTCATTTCTATGCAATTTAAATTTTAACATAACATTATTTTAATTCTTCACAGCAATTTAGTTTCCAAAAATCATAGCATTATTCTTGCTTCTTAGGACCTTTCATGTGTTTGATAGTCAGGTAGTTTCCTCATTGTCTGGTTGGCTGTCAGCTTTTAAATTTCTTTTGGCACTTGCCACAAACTCATCACATTCTTATAAGGGAGATGTGATTCTTGATTATTTATAAACTCATGGCACTATTTTATCTTTGTGATCCAATGAACTCTTAAATCTTTTTTTTCAAACTTTATTTTATTGTTCATTAGGTGAGGAAATTTAGCATGACATGGTATCAAAAATATATCCCTTTTTCTTTAAACACCACAGGTGTTGGTGCTTTTTAATTTTCTTATGTCACAGGTACTGCCTTTTTTCTCTTTGTTTTCTTGCCATTCCTAAAAGTAAATTTAGTACCCTTGACATATAAGAATATTAGTATAGAACTTTAGAATTTAAAGGGAGCTTTCTAAGATAAAAATTGGAGATGTTTTCATGTTAAGTTCTTTTGAAACTAAGTGCTAGAATTGCCTTTTAATCATTTTGTTAATTTTCTTCCTATTGTTTTAGGTTGCTCCATCCTTAAATAACAATTCAGTCATGAAACTGCATAATCTCTTTCCTAAATTAAAGTATTTTAATTGGTCAAACCATGGTCCTGATAAGACATTATTATATGTTCAGTTTGGCTTGTGCTGATTAGCTGGAATCAATTTCCAAAACTAAGTCTGCACCTCTAACCTCAGACAGCTTTTTCAGGAACTTCTTTGGTTGGTCAAAACTGAGACTAGAAAAATATCTAGCTAAATAGAAGTTTATACTCTACTTCCCTATAGGGCATTAAGTGCTTTGTGTTTAATGCAACAGCCTCACCCTAATTTTCTTTATTAGCTTTCTTATAAAGGTCTAGTTGAATAAAATTTGTGATATGTATTCACTCGGTATAATTGAGTCATGTCTTTTAACTTTAAACCTTAGTTTAACCTTTAAACCTTAGTGGTTTTGTAGATGTTCCCCAAATGCTCAAGAGGATTAACTACTAGAGAAGTATTAGTTAGCCTACACGGTTTGAGAAGTAAACTTCATGGACTGTGTAATCTTGGCTTGGATTAAAGTCAAACCAGCCAAACAAGTTTATCTTTGCGACTCTTTCTTTTTTTTCTGCCTACTGATTTTGCGTTTTTGCTTTTGTCATTGGTTTATGCATGACCAACAGTTTCTTTTCCATTTTTGATAGAAATGATTGGGAATTTTGTTTTCCCCAATCATTTGATCTTATTTGTTTCATGGTTGATAAAGATTGATTCTCCCTTCAGTGAGAGAAAGCAGGAAACTTGATTAGTTGGTCTTTTTGTTTGTTTGTCTCTTGGTCTCTTGTGACCTTAAATCAATTAAGAATTTTAATCATTAAAACTCTTTGAGATGTAGACTGGTGAGCTTCTGGGTTTCTAGGTTTTTTGACTTATGGGTGAAATTGTAGAACTGAAGCTACAGTTTCAGGGTTGGTGTCTGGCTCTGTGTGTCCGTAATTAGGAAAGTATTAACTTTTTTTTAATTGTATAGTATAACATATATACAAAGCAAAGAAATAAACCAATAGTTTTCAAAGCACTCTTCAAAAAGTGATTACAGGATAGATCCCAGAATGTGTCATGGGCTACCATATAATACCATATAATGAAGTGTTTTCTTTCTGTGGAATCCAGCCTCCAAGGTGACCTCAGTGAGCCCTGCCTTCTGGTATCCACACTCTTTTTGTAGTTCTCTCCCACATGGTACCATGATTGACCTGTGTGACCAATAGCTGATGGCAGATGTCATGGTCTCTTACTGCTTAGATTAGGTTATAAAAAAGCCTGTGGCTTCCATCTCAGGTATACTCTCTTGCTTTCTCTCTCTCAGATTACTTGCTCTGTGGGAGGGAAGCTGCTGTGTAGTCAGCAGTGCTATGGAGAGACCCATGCAGTGAGAAACTAAATGCAATAGCCACAGAGGATCATAGGTTGTTAACAATTGTATGAGTGCATTTGAAAGCCTGATTACTATCTTGTGAGAGGGCCTGGCAAGAATCACCCTCTACTTCTGCATTTCTGACTCTAAGAAACTGTGTGAGATAATAAATGTTTATTACTCTAAGCTGGTAGATCTTGGGGTAATTTGTTAAGCAGTAATAGACAGTAATATATCTACCTCTGGAGGTGTATTAATAAATTAGTATCTTTTAAAAATACTCTTGATTGATTTGTAATGATAAATACATATATAAATCCAATATCTACGGAATTCATAAAAAATAAGAAAATTTAAACATCTAATGGTTTAAAAGTTTCAGATTAATAGATACTCTTACAGAAACTATTAGTTCAGGAACATTTTAATTTGAGTCCAAGTTCATAAAGTTACGATGAACTTTTATCAGTATAGCTTACTACATAAACACACATTTTAATTTTTAAATAAAATTTGGGCTCTGTTCACTTTTCTTCATTCTTTCTTCTTTCTGCCTCTCAGACTGAATGATTTCAAATTCCTTATCTCCAAGTTCTTGATTCATTCTTCTGCCAGCTTCAATCTGCTGTTGTCTTTAGAAATTTGAGCGTATTTAGGATACTCAACTATTTTTTAGTTATTAAAATATTTATTTACTTATTTTTTACTTTTTTTAAACTTTTTTTCAATTGTATAGTATAACATATATACAAAGCAAAGAAATAAAGCAATAGTTTTCAAAGCACTCTTCAAAAAGTGATTACAGGATAGATCCCAGAGTGTGTCATGGGCTACCATATAATCCTCTCATATTTTCCCTTTTAGCTGCTCCAGAATATAGGAGGCTAGAGGGCTTAAATACTTTTTTATCATCACAATTGACTTTTTTTTCCCTTCTTTTTTTTGGTGAACAATAACATATATACAAAAAAATCTGTAAATTTCCAAACACAGCCCCACAATTAGTTGTAGGACATATTTCAGACTTTGATATAGGTTACAGTTTCACAATTTTAGGTTTTTACTTCCAGCTGCTCTAAAATACTGGAGACTAAAAGAATATCAATTTATTGATTCAGCAATCATGTTCATTTGTTAAGTCCTATCTTCTCGGTTTAACTCCACCATCACCTCTGATCTTTCCATCCCTCTTATTGGGGTTGTTTGGGTTATGGTAATTCTAAATTTTTGATATTGGAAGGGAGGACCACTTTTAAAAGTCTCTACCTGATACATACCAGGTTGATTCTCCTTGTTGATGATTTCTGAGGTTTTAATCTTATTTTTTTGTATAGGCCATTGATTACTGCTTCCTTGAATGTTTCATAATCTTTTGTTCAAACCTGGAAATATTGATAGTGTAATGCACTATTGATGGATTTTTTTCCCTGAGGCATCTATTCCTTAAGCTTGTATACAAGTAGTGTTATGATAGAGATTTCTTTGAATGTTAGGAGCCAACTAAAAAAGTAAGGAAAAATAAAAAGACAGAAAACGCCTTTCCCAGCCTTTGCAGATCATCTTTCAGAGATTAGCCATAAAATGAATTTGAAGAATAGCTCTAGGCAAAAGTATGGGGTCCTTCTTGATTATTTCTGAACATGCATCTTGTCTTGGACATGTGTGTGGCCCTAGGAATTCCCCTGTTTTTATGGCTGAATGTCCTCTCTTCCCTAGGAAATGGTGTATCCTCACAGTCCAGGCACTGCACTGTATGTCCTACAATCAGCAATCCCTCTCCCCAAGCAGCCCTGATTAATTGTTCTCACAGCTTCTATAGGAGAGCTCTGTGAGCTGCCTTCTACATCCAGGGCAAGATCTGGGATGGTAAGCCTATGACGAGAGTCCTGGCTCAGTCCTTCATGCTGCCACCACATAAACTGGGAAAGGCATACATGCTACCAATATGTACATGAGGGTTACCAGGACTGGGGACCCACACTGCAGACACTGGTCAGCTCCAAGCCAAGCTAGTCAGGAGTATGGGAGTGAGGCCAACAAGTGCACGAAAAGATCCTACTTTTTTTTTGGGGGGGGGGGGTGCATGGTCTGAGAATCAAGCTAGGATATCCCATAAAGGCGAGCATTCTACCACTGAACAACCTGTGCACACGATCCTACTATTTTTAAGCTGCCTTTTTCTTGATTACATTCTTGACCTGCTACCACTGGCCTTTCATTGCTTTCTGGAACTTTGAGAAAGATGTTTCTACGAGTTCTTGCTGGTAGTTCAGAGTTTCTATGAGGAATGGAGTCCAGGAGTGTCTCACCCTAACATTTAGATCAGAGCAGGGCCTATTTTTATTTTTAAGTATTTTATTGATGCTCTGATTAAATAAGTAAACAATATTGTCCTATCTTATCCAAATAACCAAATCTGCTTTGGTAAATCCTTGGTATTTGCCCTAAGAACAGGTCTTCAATTAAGAAGAATACATTCAGGATCTTTTTCACACCTAAAATCATCTTTGGTATTTTCCAGAGGATCCATGAAAATCACAAAGGTTTCATTTTCTAAAAGATGATTGTGAGAAATAATTAAGTATTCAGGAAATGCTGCAGATGTCATAATTACTTCAACACTATCATCGCACTTATATATGAAAATGTCAAAACAGAAGAGATGGTCAGCCCTCTATAAGATTTTATAGATATTAGATGTATAAATATAATTAGATATTATATAAAATATAATTAGATATCACATCAAATAGAAAAATATGATATATATACGATGTATTGTTTTTCCCAGTTAGATATTTAAAAAGACACCACAGAATGGGAGGCTCATATATAAAGGTAAATGATTTGCTCCAGTGGCCAGGGAGAGAGAAAAAGAATGTAGACAAGCATCAGAAGTTAAAGAAACATTCTGCTCCTCAAACTCCCCAGGTCTGTTTCTTTAAACACACAGCCCAGGTTGAGCTTCTGGCTTCAGTTGCTAGAATCTGTATGAGACATCTTGGTTTCAGGACAGATTACTGGAAAAAGCTCAGTGACTTGTTAAGTGTCAATCCAGGCTTGCTTAGGCCAGTTGCAAACCATCATTAAAGACACTAACCCTGCAGATCACCAGAGCAGTCTGGGTCCTTAAATACCGTATCATAAATTCAACTTACGTTATCTTGGCCAAAGTTTAAAGTCAGATATCCAGGTGTCCCAAGAGATAAAGATAGAACTTTCCTTGGCCAACCATAAATTAACTCTCTCTCCAGATAAAATAGTATTACTATACATATTCTGTGATGGTATGTGTTTTCAATAGGCATGGCTATTTGTTAATCTGCTTGTTACCAATAATTTTTGCCCTAAGAAGAACTACTCATCAAACTCTTATGAAATAATCATGTACTGTACCCCAATAGGGAATTTAAATTTCTTCCATTCTGAGATTATTGAATACTGAATAAATGAACTAGAAGCATTTAGTTTCCCTCTCCAAGTAGTTTATGCTTCCCTCTGCTGTTTGCCTTAAGGATCTACCATAAATTAGAGGCTAGAATTTGCATCTTCAACAAAGATGCACCATCTTAGAGCCATATGAAAAAACCTGTGGTAACTACTCTTTATTATTCAAACTTGAAAGAATGATTTTGAGCACAGGCCTCCACAAGGACATAATTTTAAAACTTTCTGATGAACCAGTGGGTTGAGACAGCATGCCTGTGCCCCTTTCAGTATGGAGGCTGGCATGCTAATGAAAGAAAACTTCCCGCTCAAGATCTAATAAAGGGATAATTAATTATACAGGAAATAAATTTTATTGTGGTTGTTTGTTCAAAATAGTGTTGTTATTTTCTACATTTTATTTTTATGCATACATAAGGCAGTCTCATCTTTTTCATTTAAAGGCATTTTTAACTTTTAATTTACCACTAGATTCTACTTTTTTGAAATAGTCATATACTGTACCCTAATAGTGACTAAAAGAAACCATTTTAAAGATAATTCTAATTGATAATCTTATTCTCATTTATCCTCATGAGAATTTAGGGAAAAAATACTTTTATCCAGTCTTCTTATTCTTCATAGCAATATATTATAAGAATTCTACAAGAACTTGTTCTCTGTTTTTGTTTTTGTTTTTTTATTTGCATGAGCAAGCTCAGGTAATTGAACCCAGGTCTCTGGCATGGCAGGTAAGAATTCTGCCACCGAGCCACCTTTTTTGCACCATCCCCAATCTCCTTTTAACATGGATAAAATTGGACCAAATTGATTGTGCAACTGAGGCCATTTCTAGAGTGTCATATTTGAGTGTGATTCTCATTTAATTAGGTAGGCCAAGCACATTATTAAAAAAAAAAAAGGGTGAAACCAATGCTTACAAAGTCTCTTCAAGGAAAGTGACTTTTCACCTGACTTAAGTCTCCCTGTCTCAAGGTGATAATGGAAGTCACTTTCTAAAATGCCAGGAATAAAAGCAAATTTTGTGGACCTAAAGAAGGGAAATCTTCTTGTGTATATATATATATATATATATGTATTGGCTGTTGAAGTGTCTCAGGCTTGGTTTTCTACCTTGAAACAGATGAGAAAATACTAGAGGTTTTTAAAAGTCCAACCCAAGATTCTTGATGAAATACATAGCTAGAAGTTAATTCTCTGGCCTCAGGAGTTGTTCAGTAATCTAGATCTTCTGGATTTGCAGAGCAAACTCTAGGAAGTCATGATGGTTAATTAACTGTTGCTGCACCTAATGGTCAGGCCAAATGTAGTAGAACCAGCCTTTTTCCTGTGATCATGAATAAATGTTGATAATTACTGATGATTACAAGGCCAAGAAGGCTGTTAAGACTCTTGATTAAAGGTTCCAGATTAAGTGAAGCTACACATTGGCTTGTAAATTTTTGTGTAATTGAGGTGCCAATAATATCCATCCAAAGAAAATATAGTCCTAAAACTTTGGTTCATTACTTTGTAGAAAATCAACCGGTTTTCCATCTACAGCAATATCAGTCTGGATTAGATTTATATTTAGCTCCTTTATTACATTTCTTATACAAACCTACTTCCTCAAATACACCTTGAACAGGTCTTAATATCTGACTAGATCCATCATTAATTAAAAAGCAGAATAGAATCTTTGACTGGCATTTATTTAATAATTATGTATACTTTTTGTAATTTCAATTTTTTCTGAAAATTATGCTTTAGCATTTTCTTCTGAATACTCATCCTGCAGACATTAACTCTGTTCTGCCAAACTATTTAAAATTATCAACATATCCTCACCAAATATGTAAGTAGCTTTCCTGGGTATAAGGTAGATAGAACTATAACGCAATGCTCATCTATCACTTCTTAGCAGTTTTTCAAGGAAGAATGGATTGAAAATTAATATCCTTCAAGATCTCTTGCACATCTCTCACTGTTTTCCAGAGGTCATTCATTTGTTCTGTAAAGGGCCAGCCAGTATGTATTTTCGGCTTTGAGGGCCATCTTATAGCCTTAGCTGTGTATTCCTCTGTGTTTACAACACTTCGAAACTTTAAAAACCATTTCTGACTCACAGGTCATATAAAATAGGCTGTGGGACATAGTTTCCCAACCCGTACTCTAGGATTTGTGTAGTCTATGACTTTCTTAAAATTACAATATTATATGCAATGATTTCAGCCATTCAAATAGTTCAGTATTTTTATTCTAATTTTTGTCTGTGGAAAGTATTAAGCAATAATATAGATGTTACCTCTGGAGCTGGTGAGGGGCTAAACTAATTTCAACTAGAAAATTTAAGGAATAGGATTAGTTTGAATGCCACGGAATGGTGTTTTGGGAAGCCAACCTCTCTTTGTCAACACTCCTGCAGTTAACTTTCTAAATTCTGAATCTGATAGTCATCGTCACTTCCATGCATGAAAGCCTTCAATGGGTCTCCCATTCCTGTGTGATCCACTTCAAAATCTTTTGTGTAGCATCCTAAGTTCTTCACAGTATGATGCCAATTTAATTCCCAAATGTCAAAATGTCTGATTTGGGGGATTTTTCTGTATTTTAACCAAAGTGAACGCCTAATTTGATAATTACATGTAATTATATAAAAACTCAGCATATCTCAACATGCTGGGCTCTCCCTGTATCACTGACATCTCTGCTTGTGGTTTTTCTTCTTTTTAGCCCACCCTTTCTCCTTTCCATACATTTGTAGCAAAGAAATATTCACCATTCAATTATCCCTTCATTTCTGAAACTATCGGTAAGAGAATATATGTAATATTGGTGTATTTTCTATAAGAGAAAAATACATTTCAGGAGCTTATGAATGCACCATTACTGTGGTAAAATAGCTGAATATTTTTTTGTGGGGTACCTGAGGTAGATTCCTGCTTGTGTGTTCTAAGAGAATTTCTAAACAAAGTGCCAACTCTCATCTGCTCCAGTGCTTATTAGTTTCCCCATTAGTTTCACTTCAGTGGGTTGTGATTTTGAGTCAAATATCTCTCAGTAAAATCATGTTTGTTTTGTAAAAGGCCACACTTGAGTGCACTGCTGAATGTTACCCATAAACACCAATGAATTTTATGAAATTAATTAGCTATCACTTAGCAATGAATGAGACACTGTTGAATCTTGAGGTTTGGGGTTAAATAAGTACCAAGAATTTAAGGGTATTGACTGGTGAGAATAGTTCCAGAAGCTGTTCTTTCCAGCATCTGAGAAGGAGAATTAGTTGGTGCTGTAAGAAGGGAGAAGATAGGCAAAAAGGAGTTTTCAGGGTTTCTGAGGCATGTGCTACTAGTGCTGGCTCTTGTGTCATAATCAAAATATGCATTTTGTATTCTTTATGTGTAATCCAGCAAGTCTTCATTTGAATGAAAATTACGTTAGAGCAAACTTTCTTTGTTAAATCAAATTATTGACAGTTTCTCAATTTGGCAGAGAGCTATTTTGGAAACCAAAAAAGAATAAGGATTCAGTTAAGAAGATCCACCCCCAGCTTCCTTTTTGAAATTCCACATTTTTCCACTTAAAGCTTTTGAAGAAAATGTTTTTTCTTGCCTTATCTGTTCTTTGTAGTGAGATGAAAGACACTGCACAAGATAGCTGGGAGGATGTGGAGATCTGAAGGTTATTGGCTGTGTTGTTAATAGGGAAAACAGGATAAGACCTCGTAATTCAGTTATGCCATTTTCTACCATATGCAACTTCAAACACGTCACAGAGAATGGGTGCTATGAATAACAATACTCAAGATTCTTTTTCTACTAAATTAAGGGAAGTCCTGCAGAGGCTTTGACTTTACATTTTATCCTGTCTCTAGATGTTGGTGCATTCTTCTAAATTGTTATTCTGCAGATGGAAGCAACAATGCCTTACTTTTTGAGTTATTCTGATACAAAAAACTTCCATATTGGCTTCCCAGGAATGAAAAAAACAGACTTCCATCATTCCTTGGTAGAAAACCAATATAGGACTGTCCAGTGACCTGCCCCCTAAGATTTGGGCCCCCATGAGCTATGAAGCTGAGTAGGCATCTGTGAATATGAATAGGTATATAATGCAAACTTGCCAATTGGAGTGTGCATTTAATTCTGGTATGCTATGATGTATTTATTTCAAAACTCTAGCTTCCATTAAGCAGAATTAATAAATTCTGAAATATAAGCATTTTTAAAGAATGCAATTTTGTTACTTCTGGGAGCACAGCAGAAGTCAAATGTTGCTTAACAATAATTGCATAGAAAGTAATCAGTCTTTGAAATTTTGTATAAATAAGCAACCTGAAATTAGTAGACTTCATTTTTATGCAAATAATTCTGAAGTGCTTTAAAATATATAAAGCTTGAACATTTGTAAGCATGTAAGCACTTTCTGTGAAATTAAATATTTCTGAGTGGTCTTTCTGAAAATAAATTAGTCACAAATTTCACATGACAAAACTTAAAATAATATGAAATTTTACAGAACAAATGCATTTAAAAGAAAAAAACACCATCATACTTCCCAGGAATGAAAAAAACAGACTTTCATCATTCCTTGGTAGAAAACCAATACAGGATTTGTCTGGTGACCTCAAAAAGAGCAAGCTTTTTTCTTTCTTCTTCTATAAAATATGATAAGATCACTTAATATTCCCCAAACTTCAGAAAATATTTTTTTAGATTGTAGGAGACAAGGTTACTAAATATTAGACCAAGGCAGAAAGAAATGCTGCCTGTTTGTCTTTTTCCTCCTTTGGAGGTGTTTTATACATTTGATTTGCCAAGCTTTAGAATGGGTCTGAACTAAGACAACTGAGAGCATAGGTCTGTCTGATCTAGAGCAAGGTTGCAAACTATAGCCAGTGAGTCACGTCGTATGTAAAGTTTTATTGGAACACATCCTCACCCATTCATTTATGCATTTTCTATATTTGCTTTGGCTCTACAATAGCATATTCAACTAGTGATGACAGGGACCCTATGGCCCAAGAACCTAAAATATTTATTATCTGTTCCTTTACAGAAAAAGTTTGCTGACCCTTAATCTAAAGGAACTAAGAAAAAACTTAGACTAATGATGAAAAAGGAAACACAGTTACCAGGAGTTTCTGTCTTACATGCCAGAATTTAAAAAGATTCAGATAAAACACTGCACTTTTTTTTTTTAATGTGTTTATATGTTAGAGGGACAGGACAAACTTATTCTAAGGCGTTTGGTCAATTAACAAGTATTTTATTGAGATTCTGCCATATGTTCAGCACTGTTCTACACATTACAGAAATACAGAAAATATAGTAGTTCTTTTTCATTTTAGAGCTATGATCCTGAGAGAACATCTGCAGTGGGAGAAAATTTTAATTCAAGGTACTTAAAAGCAGCTTCGAAGATTGTATTGGTTGACCAAGTTTACAGATGAACTTCTATAACTCCTACAAATATTTTACCCTCATTAAAATACATCAATAAAGAAGGTATTAATTCATTCACCATTTACTTATTCTACAAGTATTTATTCAGCATCTTCTATATGCCAGGCACTGGTTTAGGCTCCAGGAGGACAGCCTATAATGACCCAAATAAAGTCCTTACTCTTTAAGGGTTACATTTTAATCATGGGAGAAAGATAATAAGTAAATACACAGTAAGCCAGGTAGTGATAAGGACTATTAAAAAAATAAAGCTGTAAAAAAGGATAAAGAATTTGGGGAATTGGAGCACTATTTTAGATGGTATAGTCAAAGCAGATTTCTCTAAGGAGGTAGCATTGGCACAGAAATGAGGGAAGAAGGCATACAAATATCTGGGGGAAGAGCAGGTCATGCAGAATTAACAGTAGATGCAAAGGCCCTGATCAGCCACATGCTGAGATAGGGTGAGGAGCTGGAAGAGGCCTGCAGCTAGAGCAGCTGTCTACTTGGAATGTGGGAAGAGAGGAGGCCAGAGAGAAAGCAAGGGGTCAGCTCAGTTAGGAATCGTGCCTCACGGTAACAACTGCATGTTTATTCTGAGTATGATGGGTTAGGTACCAAAAAAAAATCTGAGTTCCAATAGATTTAGTGCATATCAAACCAATACTGGATACTAAGCAGTTTTCTTTTGATATTTTTTGGAAATATTTGGGAAATTATTCCAGAATCTCCTTTTACTCTAGTAAAATGCAAACATATCAGTTCTTCCCAACTTGATCTCGAGTCAACATAATGTCAATCAAAATACAGGTAAGACTTTTTTTTTTTGCACGTCAACAAACTGATTCTAAAGTTTATGCGGAAAGACAAAAGACCGAGAAGAGACAACACGAATCGCAAAAGAAAAACAAAGTTGAAGACCTGACACAGCCCAACTTCAAGAATGATTATAAAGCTCTAGTAATCCAAAGAACATGCTATTGGTAAAAGAATAAACATATAGATCAGTGGAATAAAGAGACCAGAAACAGAGCCACGTAAATACAGTCAATTGATCTTTGACAAAACAGCAAAGGAAATTCAGTAAAGAAATCAATCTTTTCAACAAATAATGCAGGAACAACTGAAAGTCTCTATGAAGACATGAACATATATAGACATTAAACCTTTCATGAAACTCAACTCAAAATGGATCATAGACAACTGTAAAAGAAAATATTATAAAAGTCCTAGAAGAAAATACAGAAGAAAATCTATGTGACCTTGAGTTTGGTAATAAATATTTAGATACAATGCCAAATGCATAATCCATGAAAGAAAAAATGATGTTATACTTTATTAAAATAAAACGCTTCTGCTCCTTGAAAGACAGTGTTAGATTGAAAAGACAGATCAAAGCCTGGCAGAAAATATTTTAAAAATATGTATCCGATAAAGAACTTGTATCTGAAATACACAGAGAACATTTTAAACAGTAAAAAAAATCTCAATTAAAAAATAAGCAAGATCTGAAAGGACACCTCATCAAAGAAGACACACAGATGACAAATGAGCGTATGATAATATACTCAACAACATCTTTCATTAGGAAATTGTAAATGACGATATAAATGAAATACATCTATTAGATTAAAATTGATAACCCCAGTAAGAACTTGTGTTTAGGTGAATATAGGTGCATATGGTTATATAGAGAAACATTTACAGATATGTGTACATACATGATTTAGTATATACACACATATATTTACTTGCTCTACCAGCTGAGAAGGCCTAAACTCATGATACCACAGTAGCAGAGAGCACGCCCAGTGCCCAGCGCACAGCTCCCAATACCATTCTCCAATAAAAGGAACAAGGGATCTTGTTGGGAAGCACAGAGGATGAGCTTGGAGTATCTTTTGGAATAGAGAATAATGAAGTGCTGAAATAATACCTCAAACCCTCACATTGATGACACGGTTTACTTAAAGGCTGTTAACTTCTGGCTGTTGAATGCCATGGACAGTTTGTTTATTCACAACAAAATGTATTGTGAATGAAGATAAGGTAATAGGATAATTCCAATGTGACAGGCTACATTCCCAACATTAACAATGAAAGCCTCTTACTGGTGACCAAGGAAAGCAGGGAATAGATGTGTGTCTTAATGCAAAAATGCCACTATTATTGGGGAAACATATGTGTCCTATTTAAGACAAGTTCTTTCCCAGAATGCCAGAAACAGAATGTCCCACCTTTCCTAACTAAAAGTGATCAATTATTTCAGATGAAGAAAGATACATCTAGGTTCTTGCAGTAAAGAAGAAATTCTCTATTTTTCCCATGAGCTGGAAGAGGTTATTACCTTGACCAATTTAGAAGAATATACAATTTTAGATAGGCATAAACTGAGATATTAAATAGTGAAACAATCTGTCTTTGTTTCCTGGGGCAACCATAACAATGTAGTACAAACTGGGTGGCCTAAAACAACTGGAATGTATTCTCTCACAGTCCTAGAGGTGAGGACCTGACAGGAGGGTGCTGGCAGGATCAGGCTTCTTCTAAAGTCTGTGGGGTTCTCGTGGTGGCTTGTTGTAGCCCATGGAGTTTTTGACTCGCAGCATAACTCAAGTTATGCTCCTATTACATGGCCATCTTCTCTCTAACATCTCCTACTGAATGTGTCCAAATTTTTCTGCTAATAACACCAGTTACAGTGGATTAAGACCCACTCTAATCCAGTTTGGCTTTTTCTTAACTAGTTACATTTTCAAAGATCCTGTTTCCAAAGAGTATCATAGTCACAGGACCAGAGCATATCTTTTGGGGAGACAATTCATAACACAACCCAATTCAAGAATTTCTATCCTCTAGGGTAATTTTCTGACCCAGGTCCCTATTTTGTACATATGGCATTTTATGATGCAACTATTAATTCAAGTCTGCATGAATTACCATGGGTAAATTATCTTGGTTACTATATCTTTCAATGCACATTAGGTATCAGAATGAATTGTACAAGTAGTCAAGGCAGAGAGTTGTGTCTACAGAAATAAAAATAAAAACTGTGAAGTCACAACTATGGATTTTTTAAGAATTAGCAAGCATATTTTCAGTAGCTTTATAGCATTTGTAATGAGTCTGTGTTTTAAAAATAAGAATAGAAAAAATGTGAGTTCTGAGTTCTGACTTCTTTTTTGGACTTGGGTTGCAATGCCTGGATTTCTCAAAGCATATGGTGATTCTCAAAATTATCTTTTTTCCACCTACTGTTAGAAATTTCTTGCCTACTGCTTTCAGCACCTCTTCAATAGTGTTAAAACCAATTAGTGAGACATCAAAGGTTTTTGTGTGTGTGCAATTACAGAAAGTTTAAACTACTACAGAACATTCGCACATCCAGTCCCATGAAAACCCATGATCTTGTGATTTTTGATCTGTGCTTATAAGGATAACTTCATAAATGTGTTTTCATTGCCAACGTGAGTCTCATCAGGAATCTCTCTGTACAAAAATAAATGACCTAACTTTAACTTATGTGAAAATGATATTATAAGTTGGTGCCAGTCTTTGTTTTTGTAAATATATAAAGGTTCTCCCCTAGTCTTTCCTAGGATGGGTTAGATCAGTTATTTTCTAATATAACAATTCTAGGAAAAAGAACCAACCCTAAAAACAACAACAAACAAGTTACATTCGGGAATCATTTGCTTTTGATTCCATTTCTAGTTTAATTATAACTGAAGACTGTACAAATAGATAAGTATTAACTGTACAGATCACACATAAAAAAACATGAAGACAACCCATTTACTAGTACATTTTTATTTACAGAACAATGAAGTTTCTCTGACATTACCTAATAATTCAGTCTACCAAAAACTCAGTTGCATAAGTGAATTTTTGAACACTTTAAAAGGAGGGGGGGTCTTCTTGGTAACTGAAACACAGGTGTCACCCCTTCTGGAAGTATGGTTTATCCATGTTATGATGGATATCTCTTGATGAAAAATGAAGGATGAAGATGAAAGTTGGTTAAAATGAAAGGTATGAGTGGCAAAACATTCCTGTATAAACCAAGACAGCATATCAACCACTTTTTTTTTTGTTTTTTTGATATGGAAAATGATGCTGATGAAGAACATCTGCTTAATTAAATTACTGTTCTAATCCTGACTGACTCATTTGGCAAAAGCAACAATTTACAGTGCAAATTTATAGGTAGGTCTTTGCGACTCTTATGCTTAACTGACATATATATTATTTCATATTTTGAGTCTGAGAAGCATTTAAAAACTTGCAATTTTCCTACTTCTTTCCTCCTTTGTCTCCTTCCTTCCTGGCACCTAAGACTTAGAGAAGGATAACTTGGCATCTCAACAACTGGACAATTTGTATGCCCCCGTGTTTTCTTTTTATCTCCCTTATAGCTTAGAAAGGACAGCAGAGAGGTCTACTAGCCAGAATCACCAGCAGGTTTAGAAAGACAACAAAAGTAGCAAGCCTACTGTCTTTGGCCAAAAGATGTGGAAAGGGGACACCCAGAGGGACTTAGTATAGAGAAGTGGCTGGTGTGACAACAGCAACACACAGCAGGGTGAGGTGGCTAACCCCCTCCCCATACCTGCTGGCAAAAGGGCCAGATCAGCAGGTATAGCTTTTCCAAGTGGCAGAAGGTAAACCAGGTTCAGGCTCAGGCTCTCCCGACCAACCACTCAGTGGCAAAAAAAAACTACTAAGATATCCCATGGCACCTGGTCTTCCACCCAATAGGAGAAGATGACCCAGGTAGGCACATCCTTCCCCCTGCAGTACCGGCAGAGACAGAGTGAGAAACCCAACAGAAACCCAACAGCAACTGTTGTATGGAGAACAGATCAGAGGAAACTGTCCTGCCGATCCAACATTCCCCGATTCCCTACTGAACAGCAACCAAGTGGCTTAAAGAAGTGTTTTCCACCACTACAGGCAGCACCATCTGGGATCCAGCAGATGTTCAATAAGAAGCAGACAAATGATGCAGAGCAGAATAATATTGCAGGGCTCAGAAAACTAAATTGTCACTGGAAATATCACCTACAAAATACACTGTAAACCTGATCATAGCAACTGCTTGCTAAAATAGAAAACTTAGATAAGATTAGAAGTCACATAATATAATATCCAAAATGTCCAGGATATAATTTAAAATCACTCCTCACGTCAACAACCAAGAAAATCATAACTTGGTCAAGAAAAGACAATCATCTAATGGTCAACACTGAGATGATCCCAATGTTTGGACAGTCAGACAAAGATTTTAAGAAACTAGCATCAAATTGCTTCAACAAGTTGTTACAAACTCCTTTGAAACAAATGAAAAAAATTCAAAATCTTGGCAAAGAGATAGAAGTGATAAAAAAGAATCAAATGGAAATTATAAAACTGAAAAATAAAATAACCAAAAAGAAAATAATAATTTGCAGGATCAGCTCAATAGGAAAGGAGAGATGACAGGAGATAAAATCAGTGAACTTGACAGCTGAGTAGAATTTACTCAGTCTGAACAACAGAGAAAATAGACTAAAAAAAAAAATGATTGGCATTTCAGGGACCTGTTGGCACTAACAAAAGATCTAACATTCATATCATTGATCTCTCAGAAGAGGAGGAGAAAAAATATGGGACTAAAAAGTATTTGAAGAAATAGTGACTGAACTTCCTAAATGTGGCAAAATACATATACCTATATATTCATGAAGTTGAGAAAACTAGTATAGGATAAACTCAAAGAAATTTAAGATATATCATATTTAAATTTCTGAAAACTAAAAAGAAAACAAACTAAAAGCAACCAGAGAGAAATGATGAAGGCCAATTTGGATTGGTCTTCAACAGATTTATCAGCTGAAACCACAGAGGCAAGTAGGAAATGGTACAATTATTTTCAACCACTCAAAGGACTGTCATCCATGAATTTAATAACCAGTGAAACTATGTTTCAGGAATGAGTGAGGAATACAGACTTAGGAATACTGAAAGAATTTGTCACTAGCAGACCTACCATTTAGAAACTGGCTAAATGAAACTTTCCAAAAAGAAAGAAAATAATAACAGAAGAAGGCTTAGAATTCCAGAGAATAAAGAAGAAAAATGGTATGGGCAAAAATAAGGGTACATATAATAAACTAACCTTCCCCTTATGAGCTTATTAAATCATATTTGATGGTTGAAATAAAACTAAACCATCAGTTGTGGTGCTTTATATAAGTAGAGGAAATACTTGAAATAATTATACTTTAGATTTTGGGAGAGTAAAAGGACCTCAATGGAAGTAGGGTTTTGAGACTTTACGCCAAGTTGTAAAATGTCAATGCCAATAAGGGTGATAAGTTATATATGTATATCGTAATACCTAGAGAAACAAAACAAAGTGATATATTAAACATGGTTTAAATAAAATAAGATGGAATCCTAGAAAAATTCAGCAGTGCTCAGGAAGTCAAGAAAAGAGAGACAGAGGAACGAAAAAAAAAAGGGGGGGGAACCACAAAAATATATAATAAAATTGCAGATGTAATCCCTAAGATATCAACAACAACCTTAAATGAAAATGGTCTATATATACCATTTAAAAGACAGAGATTGGCAAAGTTGATTAAAAAAAGAAAATTCCCAACTATGAACAATCTGAAATAAACTCACTTCAAACATAATGGCATGGTAGGTTGAAGGCAAGGAATGAATAAAGAAGCATCATGCTAACACTACTTTAAAAAATCAGGAGTGGTTATTTTAATATCAGATAAAGTAGACTTCAAAGCAATGAAGAATACTAGGGAAAAA
The DNA here is from genome assembly GCF_023851605.1 of Tamandua tetradactyla. Lineage (NCBI taxonomy): Eukaryota > Metazoa > Chordata > Mammalia > Pilosa > Myrmecophagidae > Tamandua > Tamandua tetradactyla. The sequence goes on from NC_135344.1 coordinate 64,670,067, forward strand.
AAGGATATTACATATTAATAAAAGGAGCAATATACCAACAAGACAAAGTTATCTTAACCTAAAGGTGTGTACTTATAAAAGACAGTGTTTCAAAATAAGGGATTGAATCAAAATGAGAAATAAGCAAATCTACTACTGTAATTACTAAAGTATAATTACTAAAGTATATATAGCTAAAAATTTAATTGATAAATTAAAGTTACTACAAAAACATTCAAATATTTTTTAAAAGATAGGAAAAAAGAAAAGACAAAAAAATCGAGAACAAAAGAAAAAAATAATAGAACAGTAGATCTAAATTGAGCCATTTCACTATATTAAAGTTGCTAATCTTAATATTTAAATCTAACTATATGCTGTCAAAAGAAATACAGTTTAAATATAATATAGCTAGATAAAGTAAAGGGAAATGATATGCCATACAAACAGTAATCAATAAAAATTAGAGTTGCTATAGTATTATTAGACAAAGTAGACTTTAGAACAAGGAAAATTGGCACAGATACAGAAGAACATCTCATAATCATAAAAGGATCAATTCATCAAGAAGTCCTACCAGTCCTAAGTGAGTATGTACCTAAGACGTCTGAAATAAATGAAACAAAAATTGATAGAATTGAAAGGAGAAAGAGACAACTCCATAATTATTGTTGGAGACTTCAACATTACTTTCACAGAAATAGTAGAATTAGTAGACAAAAAATATGAATAGATACAGATGTGAACAGCACTATCAGTCAACTTGATATAATTGACATGTATAGAAAAAAATCCATCTAAAAATAGAAGAATACACATTATTTTCAACTGCACACGGAACAATTTACCAAGATAGATTGTTTTCAGGGCCAAAAAAGAAACAAATTTAAAAGATTTGAGATGATGTAAATTATGTTTTTTTATGCATCATGTAATTAAACTAGAAAGGTATTGAGAAAATGGCCAAATATACATAAACTAACATACTTCTAAATAATTTATTGGTCAAATAATAAGTCTTGAGGAAAATAAGAAAATATGCTAAATTAATGAGAAAAGTTCAACATATCAAAATTTGTGGGATGCATCCAAAGCAGTGAGAGGGAAATTTATAGAAGTACATGCTTCTAGTAGGAAAGAAAAAATGTCTCAAATCAGTAATATCAGTTTCTACTCTAAGAAACTAGGAAACAAACAACAAAATCAGCCCAAGGCCAGAAGAAGGAAAGAAATAGTAAAGGAAAACAGAGCATTATAGAAAATCAACAAAAACAAATTGGTCTTTTGAAAAGCTTAATAAATGTGATAAACCTCCAGTCAGACTGATAATGAATAAAAGAGAAAAGATATAAATTACCAATATTAAGAATGAAAGAGGGGATATCATTACAGACCCAAACAACATTAAAAAATATTAAGGGGGGCGGGCCACGGTGGCTCAGCAGGCAAGGACGCTTGCCTGCCATGCCAGAGGACCCAGGTTCGATTCCCGGTGCCTGGCCATGTAAAAAAAAAAAAAAAAAAAAAAAAAAATTAAGGGGCATCTTCATACAATTCTATAGCCAAAAATTGGACCACTTTGTCAAAACCACAAAACTATGAAAACTCACTTGAAGAGGAATATATAACATGAATAGTCCTACATCTACAAAATAAATTTAATGTGTACTTAAAACTTTCGAAAAACAAAACTTCAGGGCCAGATGATTTCACCCGTGAATTCTAAGAGGAATTTAAAGTGAAAAATATTATCAAGTGTTCTCAAACTCTCCCAGAAAAAATACCATTCCCAACTCATTTGGAAAGATTTTCTACTTTAGTCCTAGATGGATGCAAGCTGTTTTATTTTATTTTTTTTATCATCAATGGGTGTCAAATTGTGAGTATTGTCCAGTATCTTATGACTGTACTAAGGCCAATATTGTCCTCTCATCAAAACCAGACAAAATATGTTACTAAAAAGGCAAACTATAGATATCACTCCTGAACAGGTAGGCAAAATTTTTCAACAAATAGATTTCAGCAATATATAAAAGGATTTAAATATCATGATCAAGAGTTCACCCTGAGAATGCAACATTCGAGAATCAATAAATACATTTCACCATATTAACAGACTCACCACATGAGCATCTCAATAGATACAGAAAATTATTAACATTAACACAGCACATAAACAAATTGAAAGGGAAAATCACATGATCATCTCGATTGATGCTGAGAAAGCAGTCAACAAAAATTCAACATCCTTTTCTGATAAAAACACCCCAAAAGATACGTATCAAAGGTAACAACCTCAATATGATGAAGGGAATATATGAAAAACCAATAGCCAGCATCATAGTCAATGGAGAGAGACTGAAAGCTTTCCCCCTACAATCAGGAATCAGACAACGATGCCCATTGTTATGACTATTATTCAACATCGTGCTAGAAGTTCTAGCTAGAACAATCAGACTGGATGAATAAATAAAAGGCATCCAAATTGGAAAGGAAGAAGTAAAACTTTCATTATTTGCAGATGACATGATACTACACTCAGAAAATCTTGAGAAATCTATAGCAAAGTTACTTGAGCTAATAAACAAATTCAGCAAGGTGGCAGGATATAAAATTAATGTGCAAAAATCAGTAACATTTCTATACACAAGCGATGACCAAACTGAGAAGTCAGTTAAGGAAAAAAATCCATTCAAAATAGCAACTAAAAGAATCAAGTACTTAGGAATGAACTTAACTAGGGATGTAAAGTTCATTTACATAACATTTCTAAAAGAAATCAAAGGAGATCTAAATGGGCGGAAAGACATTCCCTGCTCATGAATAGGAAGGCTAAATATAGTTAAGATATCAATTCTACCCAAATTGATCTACAGGGTCAACACAGTACTAATCAAAATTTCAACAACTTACATTGAAGATTTGGAAAAGCTAATTAACAAATTCATCTGGAAGGGAAAGAGACCCTGAAGAGCTAAAGTTATCCTAAACAAGAAGAACAAAGTAGGAGAATTAACACTCCATGACTTTAAAACCTATTATAAAGCCACAGTAGTCAAAACAGAATGGTGCTGTCACAAAGATAGAACCTTTGACCAGTGGAATCAAATTGAGAGTGCAGAAATAGACCACCAAATCTATGGTCAACTGATTTTTGCCACAGCCCCCCAAATCCTCTGAACTGGGACAAAATAGTCTTTTTAATAAATGGGCATGAGAACCTGGGTATCAATAGCCAACAGAATGAAAGATGGCCTCTTACACCCTTTACAAAAATTAACTGAAAGGGAATCAAACACCTAAATATAAGAACTAGCACCATTAAGCTTCTAGAAGAAAATGTAGGGAAGACCTACATTTCAAGACCTAGTAATAGGAGGTAGCTTCCTAAACTTTACCCCCAAAGCACAAGCAACAAAAGAAAAAAATAGATAAATGGGAACTCCTCAAAATCAAATGCTTCTGCACCTCAAAAGACTTTGTCAAAAAGGTGAGTAGGCAGCCAACTCAATTGGAGAAAATATTTGGAAAACACTTATTGGGCAAAGATTTGATTTCCTGTATATACAAAAAAAATCATACAACTCAACAGCAAAAGAACAAACATCCCAATTATAAAATGGACATTTATGCACTGCTGGTGGGAATGTATAATGCTGCAGCCACTATAAAAGACAGTTTGGGGGCTCCTTAGGAAAGTAAATGTTGAGTTGCCCTATGACCCAGCAATAGCACTATTTTGTTATATACCCAGAAGACCTGAAAGCAATGACACAAACAGACATTTGCACACCGATGTTCATAGCAGCATTATTAACAATCACCAAAAGATGGAAACAAACCAAATGCCCATCAACAGACGAGTGGATTAACAAAATGTGGTATATGCATATGATGGAATGTTATGCAGCAGTAAGATGAAATGATGTCCTGAAGCACATGACAAGATGGTTGAGCCTTGACAACATAATGCTGAGTGAAATAAGCCAGGCACAAAAGGATAGATACTGTATAATTCTACTTTTATGATCATGGTAAAGGTAAAATCATTGGCTTATAATGTAGAATGTAGGGACTTAGAGATATATAGAAGCTAGAGATGGGTGGTTAATCAATGAGGTTGAATTCTAAAGTAAGGGAATAGATGGAAGTGAAGATGGTTCTCTAATGGGTCTATAAGTAATACTACCATATTGAAGATGAACTAGATTGAAAGCAGTTTTATAGCCCTATGTGTCCCACTGATTAACACTAGAAATATAAATTAGTTCTTGCAAGAATTTCTTCAAATATGTGATTCGTGTACAAAGAGTGTTTAAGTCCAGGGTAGGGGGAGAACTGCTATTGCATGCTATGGGCTATATTTAAAAGGAAAACAGCAACAGTAGAGGTAAATAATGGGGGGTTATTATTTACCTCTACTTAAATATTTATTTAATATTTAAGAGGTTTATTATTTACCTCTACCTTAAATAACAAGAGTTAAGAGGAGTTTTAGATTCCCTATTTGGGTGAGAGTGTGTTTATTGGTGTTCTAGTTTGCTAGCTGCTGGAATGTAATATAACAGAAATGGAATGGCTTTTAAAAAGGGGAATTTAATAAGTTGCTAGTTTACAGTTCTAAGGCCAAGAAAATGTCCCAATTAAAACAAGTCTATAGAAATGTCCAATCAAAGGTATCCATATAGGAAAAGATACCTTGGTTCAAGAAGGCTGATGAAGTTCAGGGTTTCTCTCTCAAGTGAGAAGGTACATGGCAAACACAGTCAGGGCTTCTCTCTCAGCTGGAAGGGCACATGGCAAACACGGTGCCATCTGCTAGCTTTCTCTCCTGGCTTCCGGTTTAATGAAGCTCCCTAGGAGGCATTTTCCTTCTTCATCTCCAAAGGTCGCTGGCTCATGGACTCTCTTCATTGTGGTGCTGCAGCATTCTCTGCTCTCTCCAAATCTATCTCCAAAATGTTTTCTATTTTATAGGACTTCAGAAACTAATCAAGACCCACTCGAATGGGTGTAGACATGTCGTCACCTAATCCATCTCAACAACCACTCTCAATTACATCACATCTCCAGGGAGATGATGTAACTACAGTTTCAAACATACAATGCTGAATATGGATTAGAAGAAAAAGCTGCCTTTACGAAATGGGATTAGGATTAAAACATGGCTTTTCTAGGGGACACACATCCCTTCAAACCAGCACAATTGGTTATCTTTCTCTTGGAAACCATGAAATTAACTAAAATTGAGAATGTTGATGGACTGTGAACTTTGGACACTATACATGATGCCTGTTGAATGCAGGTGGCCGAAGGATGCACTGACTGAGAAGTAGATTCATGAATGAAGGTGTATACACATGATCAAATGTTGTGCTGCTACAAAAAGGAACGAAGTTGTGAGGCATGCAACAATGTAAATGAATGTGTAGGACATTTGGTGAGGCAAAATAAGACAGAAATGAAAGATCAATTATGGTATGGTCTCCTTTAGAAAATGCTTATGAGAAAACAGGGTTCTAGATTGTAAGCTTTTATAGCAGAAACATTTAGTCTGGTGTGGTAATTATTTTTTCTGGATTTTGAGAAACTGGTATATATATGCATATAAAACCCGATATTTAGAGGTGAGAATGAACCAATCAGATTGGGGTTAAAATAGTTCAGAACACAGGGGCAATGAAGACATTGTCTATATTTTAGAACCACACATAATCTTTGAGACTAAAAGGAGAAAGGCTTATTTGGTCTGGAACATAAATTTTCTGTAGCACATAATCTAACTAAACCTATCTGTGTAACTCGTTTGAACAACTGAAACACAGGGAGCCCAGAATAAGAAAGAGGTCCTTTAATCCTGTATAGATGAATGTAATGCATGGATACATCCTAGGGTATAGTAAGCAGATAATCAAAAAATAATGGCAGAGTCAATGGGATGGGAGAAAAAATATGAGGGATGGGAGAAAAAATATGAAGCTATTAAACTTTACCATTAGGGAATCTCCTGATACAGTGTCAAACTTTAGGGACACCAAAAAATCAATAGGCCAAGCTCTTGATCTTAACGCTTATTCTTGTGAAGCTTGTGTAGATAGTGGAGAAGCTTAGCCTATCTATAGATATGCTTAAGAGTTACTTCCAGAGGACCTCTTTTGTTGCTCAGACATGGCCTTACTCTCTCTAAGTTCAACTTAGCAAGTGAAATCATTGCCCTTTCCCCTATGTGGGACATGACATCAATGTGTGAAAGTCTCCCTGGCAGCATGGGAGATAACTCCCAAGGATGAGCCTGGCCCTGGCACCATGGGATCAACAATTCCATCCTGACCAAAAGGAGGAGAAGAAGTGTACTAATGAAGTATCAGTGGCAGAGAGAGTTCAAATAGAGTTGAGAGGCTGCTCTGGAGGTTGCTCTTATGTAAGCCAAAATCCAACCAGGACCATTCCAGCTAATCCTAAAGAACACCTAGGGCAATATATAAAATTCCATAAGGGTTCCATGCACTAGAGTAACTTTCCAGAAACTTACAACCTCCAGATGTGTGCTTGGACCAGATAAGTCCTGAAATCTAGAGGGCCCAGCCTCTCCAGAACATCAGATATTTACATCTCCCTACCCCATATTACTGACAGACCCTTCCAACATGAAAAGGTTAGAATGGCCATAGCCCAAATACCCCTACAGAGAGGAATAGAAAGATTAAAGGTCATGGTGGAGTTATACAGAGAAAATAGGATTTAACAAATGAATATGATATCTCTTTTAGTCTCCAGTATCTTAGAGTAGCTAGAAGTAAAAACCTAAAATTGTGGAATTGTAACCCATGCCAAATTCTGAAATATGGTCTACAACTAATTGTGATGCTCTGCTTTCAAATTTACTGCTTTTTTGTATATATGTTATTTTTAACAAAAAAGAAAAAAGCCAATTGTGATGATAAGAAAATATTTATACCTTCTAGTCTCCTATATTCTGAAGCAGCTAGAAGAAAAAAATCTAAGAAGATAATATGGTAGCCCATGACAGACTCTGGGATCTGTCCTACAACTACTTGTTGAAGAGTGCTTTGAGAACTATCGCTTTTTTTCTTTCTTTGCTTTGTATATATGACAGAATAAAAAAGTTTTTAAAAAGTGCAAAGACAATTCAGTGGAGAAATAAGAGTCTGTCCAACAAATGCTGCTGGTACAATTGGACAGCCAATTGCAAAATCAAAAAACTTCAAAATGAATCATAAAGTTTAATTTAAATTTCAAAGCCATAGAACAAAATCCTTGTGAGCTTGGGTTAGACAAAGAGTTCTTACATAGGATACAAAAGCACTGTTCTTAAGAGAGAAAGTTGATAATCTAGAATTCATTGAAACTAAATATATTTGTTCTGTTAAAGAGTCTATTAAGGAAATGAAAATACAAGTGGCAATCCGGGAGAAAATATTTACAAATGTTACTTTGACAAAAGATTTGAATCCAAAATGTATTTAAAAACTCTCAAAATGCAATAATATAAAAACAAACAACTGAATTAAAAGTGAGCAAAAGATTTGAACACACAATTCTCCAAAGAAAATATATAGATGGCAAATAAATACGTGGTTACAATACACCATAAAATACACCAAAAATAATTAAGTAGGTAAATTTAAAAGGGTATTCTTTATATCTGACTATATCTACTGTCATGAAATCTGTTTTTTAATTTTGTTCCACTTTCTTTAATAAAATTAAATCTTTTAAACCATCAAGCTTCTTGTGGGTTTAATAAAGGTATAATTAATGTTGCCAAATCTTTGTTCATGTCAGTGGTATAACTGTAAGACAAAATGTGGCAATAGCCAAAGCCTGAACCAACTTCCAAATTCCCAAGAGATGAGGGAACTGAGGTTTAGTGAGTAGAGATATATAGAGAGAGCTGTGGTGACTGTAGATGTCATTGACCAGCTCTCATGCTATAAACTTAAAATCATTTTGACTTTTTACTCTCTCCCCACTTCACATGCAACCAGTCACCAATTCCTGATGAGAGCACCCTCCCAATAACACCTTGTTCTTTTTTCTTGACACTTCCATTGCCCTTATCTGATTCTAAGCCATAATCTTCACTTGCCTGGAATGATGGAAAAGCATCGGAAATACCGACAAACAAAGCAAACATCATCTAAACTTATGGGTTGTGCTTGGGTACTAAAACTGGAGTTTTCCAATTCCAAATTTTATTTTTATAAAGGACTCCTAAAGAAAATCAAGAAAATACTATTTTAGGAAAGGGATGAAAGAAAGTATGAGTGTTCTGTTTTTCCTGGACCTAACTGACATTATGGAGATGTCGTCATTCAGAGTTTGACAGTTTTTTTTTGGTCAGTCAGTCTTCATTATTTATTGATTGTGGAGAAGATCTTGTAGAACATATATAGTGTCACAATTGTTAGTCCACAGTTGCACTTAATTTAGCTGGGACATGCTTTAAATCATTTTTAACCATTTTTAACAAGTATTTGTGGAAACTGTGAAAGGATTAGGAGGGACAAGAAAGAATACAGCAGTTCAGAGAGGCAGGGAAACAATACGGATTTGGGCAATCAGGAAATGCTTTGTCCCAAGTATGAATTTTACTGACTGTGTAAGAGCAGCCTAGGAAAAGCGGAGTTGGAATATATTCTAGATGGGGGATGAGGGATAATGGGATTAATGCTTATAGGAGAAAATGGCAATAAATCTTTAGGCAAAAATTTAAAACCTCTCTGGTGTTATTTTGTGTGACCTTGCACAACTTACTTCAACTTTCTAGGTGTCACTTTTTATCTTTAAAATGAATGTATTAGGCTACATAATTTTCACTTCCTTTATAATGTTAATGGCAGACACTAAGCATTTACTATATAACAAGCACTGTATTAATCATTTTACATGGGTTATATATTTCAGTACTCACAAGAACCTCATGATGCAAATCCCTGCTTCTCAAGGTGTGAGTCTTCATCACAACTTTTAATAAGCATCATTTGGAAATTATTAAAAATTAAGATTATCAGGCTCCCAAGTGGACATGCTAATCAGAATCAGTATTTTAACAAGATCCTTGAGTGATTCGTTTGTACATTAATTTTTGAGAAGCACTGATGTAGACCCTATTAGTGTCTCCATTTTATGGAAATTGAATTACAGCTAAAGTAATTTGTGTAAGATCAGAGGTTGATAAGTGATGGAAACAGTCTTCAACCACAGAAATCTAGCTCCAGAGGCCATGTCCTTAGCCCCTGTTCTGATACCCTTCGTTTCCATGGTTCTATGAATCTACATAGCAGATAAGATGGGAACTATGTTGGAATAAGAAATACAGCTACGTGGAAGTAAGCTTTCATTGCAGCTTAAGAATTTAATCTTAAGGAAATTTATGTTTCCTGATTATTGAAGTAGAAACAGTACTAGAAAATGCTATACTATTCAACTCAGAAATAAGATACATGCTTTAAGAAGTCTTAAGAATAGTTTGAGTACTTTTGCAAAATAGATGACATAATCACTGCAATTTGTCATACTTTGATTTTAAAGAACAATTTAAGGCAACCTTGCTTATATTTATTTGCTAGATTTAAAATGCTTAAACTACTTTGAAAAAGGCATATATTGATTTTCATATATACTCATTGCTTTGGTTCATTTTAGCTGTCATTTAACATGATGGCTTGACTTTTTTGATGCCTGAATCTAGTCTTAGATGATACCAAAAATCAACCATTTAATCAGTGTATTTGGGCATTTAAAAATTTCTGGAGGAGGGTATAACCCAGACAAACTGTTGTTTAGATGGAACTGATGCTGACACAACTCAGTATCATCACCTAAGAGGCAGCAACCAATCTTTATAATGTGATTAAGTCACTGAGAGCAACGACCACGTGAGAATGACCAACATGTGAATATTTGATTCCCTTTCTTTTTCCTTGTGACAGATCAGTCCCAAATTAGCCATTTAAAATGTTTAATAATTTGGGATTCTTGTTTTGGAGATTCATGAAGGATTTCGTTGCTTAGCAACACGAGTATACTTTTAATAAGTTCATTTATCTTATAGAATGCCATAGAACAAATTCTATCTGTATTGTATGCATGTCCCCTTGCCTTTAAAACACAGTGGTCCACGCTTCTTTTTATTATGCCTACTGTATGATTCTAACAATACATCAATCTTGGATAATAACATCCAACTAAAACAACGCTCTATATTTTTTTCTCTGCACAAATACATTACCTCTTTGATATTTTTATAAAGGAAACACTTGTTGAAATTCTGAATTAGTCAAAATGCCTTTCATGAGATTCATTTTGTTTTTGTCAGAGAGGTAACATTATTTCTTTGTAGATATATCTGCTTGATATATGTTGAGCCTTGGCTACTAACCCAGGTGTATTAGTTAGGGTTCTCTAGAGAAATGGAATCAACAGGAAATACTTGCAAATATAAAATTTATAAAAGTGTCTCATGTGACCGCAGAAATACAGAGTCCAAAATCCACAGGGCAGGCTGTGAAGCTGACGCTTCCAATGAAGGGTCTGGACGAACTCCACAGGAGAGGCTCGCCAACTGAAGCAGGAAGAGAACTTGTCTCTTCTGAATCCTCCTTAAAAGGCTTCCAGTGATTAGATTAAGCAACACTCATTGCAGAAGACAGTCCCCTTGGCTGATTACAAATAGAGTCAGCTGTGGATGCAGCTGATGAGATCATGATTTAATTCTATGAAATGTCCTCATTGCAACAGACAGGCCAGCACTTGCACAACCAGACAAACAGGTACCACCACTTGGCCAAGTTGACATATGAACATGACCATGACACCAGGCTTCAAGACGTACTGGAAGAGTTCTTGAAAATATCTGTGGCTGTCCCCAACTCTAGGGATTAGGGTATCAGTAGTTTGGAGTTGAGCTAGAACATTAATATATTTTTAAAATCTCCCCAGATGATACCACGGTACAGCCAGGGTTGAGAAAGATGAAGTGTACCACAAAATGTGAGGACTTCAATGAGAAACCTGTGCACAAACTGGGGTGGGGAAGGGTCAAGGAATGAAAGATGGAGAAGCCAAGAAGATTAGGCAAATTCCCTTGTTCTACTCTTTCTTCCTCTCCCATATGTCTCCATTATAATTTTTCAGCATATGTCATTGTTTAATATAAAGTATGCAAGGTTTAGATGTGTTTATGCTATATTTAAAAGTTTCCCTTTTTTCCCTTGTTTATTTGCTTTCTGATATCATTTCTCTTTAGAACGAGCCAAATTAATTGCATTGACATGACCAATTAACACAGACAGGTTTTGTTTTTTAGTTTAATAGAAAAAGTGATAGGAAAAATGGTTTTTAAGTTGTAAGCTAACTTCTTTCCATAAATAAATTATAAATATAATAGTATCAATATACTTGCATATTTAAAACAAATTGGTATATTAATCTGTGATGTCTGTATTTCAAAAACATAACTTTAAATTGCCTTGAATCGGTCACAGTCTTACTCCAAATCTTCTTGCCCCTGATTCTTCTTTCACTTAAGGATTTATGATTCAGAAGTTTCTGATTGTATTGGTTTGCAGTCAGGACTGGAGTGTTGTGGAATTTTATTTATGGAGGTGTTCTATCATTCAATGGCAGTGGAAGTTGGAAAGTGCTATTTGGATGGATCTGCACCCTTGTTTTAGAGTCATCACTACCATATTGTTTCATGGGTAATTTTCTTTCCTCATAACTCAGGACTCCCTTCTCTTTGGTTCTTACCTTGCTTACAGCAAATGTTTCTTTGAAATGAATCGAATAAGATCCTTTAGAATATTTAGATGTTTTTCTAGATGCTCCCTTTCTCTGCCACTCAATCCACATTTAGAGGAGATGCAAAAAATAACTTTCACCTTGAATTCTTCTTTGTTAGCTGGGCCTGCAGTTCCTGGTCTCCAGGGAATATTTAATAGGCACTACTCATTCACTAGTCAAGTTGAAAGAAAGTTATATTTTTCAGCCTGCCGGTGCTTCAAGACAGTCGCCTTTGGACCAACAAATCTCTGGACTTTGGCATATTGATTTAATCCCACTTCCTAGAGGGAAAATATTTCCTAGTACCTGCATTATTCTTATTTCCCCAAATCAATGAAAACTGCCTATGGACATTAAAAAAGAAAAAACAACATTCATTTTTTCATTCCCATGCAAGCTTTCTAAGTACTAAATTTGAAGCATAGCATTAAGTTTTATAACTATTGCATAGATATCTTTAATAAAAGGAGAAGTGTTTGTTTTCTCTTATCTTGATAAAATAGAAATCAATCAGAGAGACTGATTCTCTCTCTCTCAGTGCTCCTTCCCTTGCAGAGAGGCTGGATGCAATACAGTAGAATCACAAGACCAGAAGGAATGTGAGGAACATGTCAACAGCTACTGTTATAGCTGCTATAACATGTAATGATAGCTCCAGGGGGCCTGAGAGTATGACCAGTGAAATAGTATACTCTCCTCCTGTACTTCCAGTACACTCTAAGTGGCTGAAGATTTTACATGCTTCTCTCTAATATTTTTGATATGGACTTCAAATATATTTTGTTAGTTTATTTCTGAGGACCTTATAATTTTTTTTGCTTTTCTGAGTGCATCATTTTCATTAGACAATTTAATTTGCAGCTGGCCAGTGGAACATACTGATTATTTCATGTTGATTTTTGAACTCTGTTATTAATTATATTTTTCAAGAAATATGCTGAACTTTTTTAGGGAAATTCATATACTATCCATGAATAGTTGTGAAATTGTTTATTTTTTCCCCAATCTTTATATATTGTATCTGTTCTCTTGTTCCTGTCAGACTGGAGGGGAGATAAAATTCAATGTTGAAGAGCCTTATTTCATTCATAAGGACTTTTTTCATTCCTGAATTTTAAGGGATTGTTCCTACTATTTCACCATAAATTTTAATTCCAGTTGAATTTTTTCTAGACCCTTCCAAGTCAAGGAAATTCTCTTCCTATTTTATCTGACTAGCATTTTTTAAAGTAATGAATGAGCACTGATATTAACAAATGATTTTTCTAGGACATACAATTTCCTATTAATTTTTTAAGGTAGTAAATTTATTAAAGATATTGTCCAATGTTAAATAATCATTTTATCTCTAGAATAAGCCCATCTTGGCCATTTATATCATTCTTTAAAATATATTTCTGGATTCAGTGAGCTATACATTTATTGTGTTTTTTTTTTTGCATTTATGTTCTTTATGCAAAGGTTAAAATTTTATCTTATTCTCTCTTTGTCTAATTCTTTACACATGTTATTCTAGACTCACTTTCTAATGGGTAATTTGAATCTCCTTAATTACTAATGATGTTGCACATCTGTTCATGTGCTTGTCTGCCACTCATACAGCTTTTTTTGGTGAAACTTCTGTAATCCTTTGCCTAATTTTTACTGGGCTGATTTCTTATTACTGGGTTGTAAGAATACATGTATGTATATTATATTTGATCATGCGACATTGATGACTCTGTTTATTCGCCTGAATACTTAAAAAAAATCCCTACAATTTTCCATATACAATATCAATTAGTTTGCAGATAAAGATTATTTTGCTACTTGTTTCCAATAGGGATGGCTTTTATTATTTTCATAAAATATCAATTAATTTTTTGCAGATAGAGATGATTTTACTTCTTCTTTCCAATATGGATGTCTTTATTTTATTTTCATGTATAAATTTCCCTGGCTAGAACATCCAGCACAATATTGAATGAAAGTAGCTAGAGCGGACATCCTTGACTTCTTCCTGATCTTAGGAGTAAAGAAAAAATTGATTGCTTCACCATTAAATCCAATGTTATCTCTGGTTTCAATAGATGCCCTTTATCAGATTGAGGAATTTCGTTTCTATTACTAGTTCCTTGGATATTTTTATAAAGAACAGGTGAATTATGTCAAACATTTTTGTGTGTCTTTTGAGATGATAATGAGGTTTCGTCAATTATTTTATCAATCTGTTTTTACAGGGATTGTTTTTTGGGGGATGTTACACTAACTTTGCATTTCTGGATAAATCCCACTTGATCATGCCCTACTGCCTCTTGGAACTGCCTCCCCATCCTCATAGTTCTGGTGTTACCCTACCCTCCTTATCACAATAGATTAGTTGAATGGAAAAAGTATGTGACAAGTTAAAGAAAGTGAGAAAATCCATTTGGAAGAGAGTGTATTTGGGAGAATAGTGAGTATTAAGACTAATAGGTTGCTTGAGATCGCCTGACCAAAAACATTGATGTTAAGAAAAAGTAGGATATGCTATGTATTATATTGGCAACTGCTAAGCTGTCCCACTAATTCAAGAATGCATGTTTGAAAATTTGGACTTGGGTAGGGTAGTTGTAACAGAACAGGAAGATTAGATCTAAGAAACATTTCAATTAAAGAATATTATCTACTTTCTGCTCCCGAGTTTCCAAGTAGTAATTTTAACTGTAGTGGAACATTGATCAAAGCTATCCAATAAAGGAAAAATAAGGAAGGGAGTAACTATTAACATTTGTTTGAAACTATGGAACTTGCATGTGAATAATTTTGTTTAAACCTCGTTATTAAATCTATCAGGGAATATTATCATGATTCTCATTTTGAAGATTAAATATATTCAGATGACTTGTTGAATAACACACAACTACGTGAAAAGTTGGCCTAAAATATAGGGAGGTAAATAATAATCTACTTGATCAGCACAAAAATTCTTCTTCCTAAGAAAAAAAATACAAAGATATATAATGATGAATACGTTGATGATAATGATAGCTGCTAACATTTACTGTATGTCAGACTATGCAAAGTACCTTACTTGCATTATCATATTTAATATTCTTAATAGCACCATAAGGATCTATGATTAATCGTAACTGAGGATGGCTGTGTATGAGTCTTTAAAAAATTAAGAAATATGGCTTCCAATGACCAAGATGCAAAGACCTTATACTCAGAAAACTATAAAAATTGTTAAAATAAATCAAAGAAGACCTAAATAAATGGAAGGACGTTCCATGTTCATGGATCAAAAGACTAAGTATTTTTACAATGTTAATACCACACAAAGTGATTAACAGGTTCAGTATAATCCTAATCAAAATTCTACTAGCCTTCTTTGCAGATATGAAGAAACCAATTGCCATATTTATAGGGAAGGGCAAGGGGCCCTGAAAACCAAAACCATCATGAAAAGGAAGAATGACATTGGAGGACTCACACATTTAGAGTTTTTTAATCTTACTTTTTTTTTTTTTAACTTTTTTTATTGTATAGTATAACATATATGCAAAGCAAAGAAATAAAAAAGCAATAGTTTTCAAAGTACTCTTCAACAAGTAATTACAGGACAGATCTGAGAGTTTGCCATGGACTACCATACCATCCTCTCACATTTAGATTTTAAAACTTATTAAAAAGCAACAGTAATCAAAACAGCATGGAACTTGCACAAGGACAGACATATAGGCCAGTGAAATTGAATTAAGAATTCAGAAATAAACCCTCATATTTTTGACAAAGGTGCTAGTCTACTCAAAAGAGAAAGAATTGTCTCTTCAACAGACAGTGCTGGGTAAACTGGATATCCATTTGCAAAAGAATGGCGGTGGACCCTACCCTTGCACCATATACCAAAAATAATCCAAAATGAGTATGGATCCAATACCAGAATATAAGAACCCAAACAACAAAACTCCTAGAATAAAACATAGGGAAGCATCTTCAGGACCTTGTGTTAGGAAATGTTTTCTCAGACTTTGTACCCAAAACACAAGACTTTACATCCAAAAGAATAGTAGGTAAATGGGATCTCATCAAAATTAAAAATTTTTGCATCAAAAAGTTTGTCATGGAAGTAAAATGACAATCTACACAATGAGAGAAAATGGATACCACATGTCTGCGAAAGGCTTAATATCCAGAAGATATAAAGAAATCCTACAACTTAACAACAAAAAGACTAACAACCCAATTAGAAAATGGGCAAAAGACTCAAATAGACATTTCACCAAAAAAAGATATACAAAAGGTCAAAAAGCACATTAAAAGACGTTCAAAATCATTTGCCATTAAGTAAACGCAAATCAAAACCATAGTGGTGGGGGTGTGGGAGCAAGGGTGGTTCAGCAGCAGAATTCTTGCCTGCCATGTGGAAGACCTGGGTTCGATTCCCGGTCCATTCACTTCCCAAACAAACAAACAAACAAGCAAAAAAACAAACCAAAATTCAACAAATTGTGCTGCAATAATGGAATACTCACATAGAAAAATAATGAAATGTGACCCCACCATACAGCACACAAAAAGAAAACAGAATGAGATATACTGTGTCACACCCATTAGAATGGCTACCATTAAAATGCATACATACATACATACATACATGCATACATAAAATGGAAAAGTTCAAGTGTTGGACAAGTTTCCCAGATCATTCTTTCCCAGTCAGAGAAAGGCCAGTGATTCACAAGTGCTGGCCAGCTCCACATTGCCCTGGGGAGGGATTGAGGGAAGGGCAAGCAAGGATGCCAGGAGCTTCTCTTATGACTCTTTGAAGCTGCATTTCCTTAATCTGGGACTTATCAAATGCACCCCTTCTTCCTGTAGTTTTTTTTTTTTCTTGCATGGGCAGGCACCAGGAATCAAACATGGGTCTCCAGCATGGCAGGCAAGAACTCTACCTGCTGAGCCACCATGGCCAGCCCTCTTCCTGTAGTTTTCAGGAAGGGTACTGTCTTTATGTTTCCTTTGCCACTTTTGTTCAGGATGGGTTGGAACAATGGCTGCTCTCAGAGCTGGAACCCCAGTGATCTGAAATAGCTGATCAAAAGCAGTGATCAGAAATCAGACCACATCCCCCATACCTTGGGGAAAACTGGCCTTTATACCCCATCCTGGTACCAGCAAGCTGCACAAGGGGCCAGAGTTGAGTACCTCACGGCTGCCTGCCCTGATGCTGGGGCAGCAGCAGCCATTGCACAGAGGGTACGGTTCACCAGTATTTATAGCAACTTACCGGCCTCTTCATATTGCTCTTCGTTGGGCACTACAAAATGTTCTCCTCAACTCTGGAGTTTCAAAATAGTTGATTCAGACTGTGCCTGCCGAGTGAAGGAACTGATTCCTGGAGCTTCCAATTGCACCATCTACCCGCTAATCCCATGCTGATCATTTTGTACAAAAGCCCACTAAGCAAACTTTAAAGGCAGTTAAAATAGAGGCTTTCCCTGTGAATGAGGCTTTTCCAGGGAATTGCCAGGCAGTTCAAAGATTCTCTGGGGATGAAGCGTTTTTTTTGGAGCTCCAATCCCATTCTGTACCCTCTGCTTTTATAGCCGCTGGTTATATAGCTGCTGTGGCTGCAAGGCTGATGCTTTTCAAGGCTCCTGTGGAGATAGGGAAAAGGGAATAAAAACGGTGCAATGTAAAATGCCACAAAGCTTGCTGTTCTTACTGAGATTCGCCCATTTTTTTCTTGAATAAACACTCAAATTTTTGCAGCTCTTGGCTAATTTCCAGAGCTCTTCAAAAGTTGATTTTGACAATTCTTTTTGGCCAGTGTTCTTGTTGCTTTTATGGTGCAGATTTAGAGGAGTTATTTTTCTGACATTCCATTCATGGGAGAATGTTCCTCCAAAAATATTTTGTGGCACGTTTTGGCAGGTAGTCTAGGGAACATATTCTTGCATGGGCTCATTTTATGCTTTTGGCATGAGCTTATTTTATGCTTTTGGCATGAGCCTAAATCAAACAGGTAATTTAAATGTGAAATCCAAACTAAGGTGAGGCAGTTTATATTTACAATTGTCAAAAGAAACTTTTTATACTTGGAATACAGACTGGTGGAAAATTTTTTTTGAAATCACATTTTCAGTGAAAATAATCATCAAGTCAGATGGCTTCTTCTATAGTAGATTGGGCTACATTATGCCCTGTTCTCCCTGCCTCTCCAAAAATCTTCTGCTCACATCCCTCAAGATAAATCAATTATTCCAAGGACTTTTTCTAATTAAGGGTAGCCACCATCTGTATTATAATTGACCTCATGGGATGGGGAGTGCCATTGCTGTTAGCAACTCATTCCATTCAGTCAATGCCCTGATACCACCCCACTGCATCTGGTTAAAGTTACTTCTCCTCATTCCTAATATGCAATCATGCATTTATTAAGACAGGAGCAGTGTGAGGTGATAAGTACAAGCTTACAGTGTTTTGCTGTTTTTTTTACTTGTTTGCATATTATTCTGTGTAACCTGTTTTGAGAACCCTGAGCATCCTGATTTCTACACCAATTGGGGTAGTTGTGTGTGTAGTGAAGCAAGTATCACTTATCTCTACCATAATAGAACTATATTAATAAAATCATCACTCTTAGGCTTATCAGGGAACTATGAGGAAAGTAAAGGGCATATGTACAGATTCCTGTCTAAGCCTATTGGCCCTCATGTGTCTAAGGCTTTGGGTTCTCATTATACAAGGACTGAACACACTTTTGCTGTGAGTTGCAGTAAACATATTATTTCCCTTTACACATCTCCACTATTGAATTCCTGCCTAGTTCATGATCTTATTTGGTGGAGAAAATAATAACATTTGCATAGCACTATGAATTTCATTTGGTCCATAAAACAACTGTTTGAGATACAGACTAGCATGGAAGTCCATT
The DNA here is from genome assembly GCF_023851605.1 of Tamandua tetradactyla. Taxonomy (NCBI): domain Eukaryota; kingdom Metazoa; phylum Chordata; class Mammalia; order Pilosa; family Myrmecophagidae; genus Tamandua; species Tamandua tetradactyla. The sequence goes on from NC_135344.1 coordinate 64,688,755, forward strand.
TCATAAGTGGAGAAGTTGAAGTTCAGTGGATTCAGATGACTTGGCTCGGTACACCAAGAAAATATTACATAGCCCAAATTCCGATCAGGTCTTTCACTTCAGAGCCCTTTGCATTTCATTAGCTTTCCTGTTAGAGTACAAAAACGATGGAGAGCACACTTTAATGAAAGCAAGAGAAAAAAGCCCTGCAGACTAGTACTCAGTATTCGAAGGTGCGAATATCACCTATATAATGCCAGCTCTCCAGGAGCTGCTTTGGCATGTCTCCCATCACTTGAAATGCACAACATGTCTTTAAAGTCAGAATTATTATCTCCACACTACCAAGGAAGATACTGAAGCCAAGAAAGGTTAAAGAAGCATTTCTAGATCTCCCAGAGAGAAAGTAGTATGGCCAGGATAGACATTCAAGTTTGACCTGATACAAAACTGTCTTTACACTTAATGCATCAATGCAGAGATGAAAAGGAATCCCCAAAATGAAGTACCCATGCCTGCAATAGGCAGATTACCCATAGAACAGTTAATCAGCATAGCCAGTATCATATCCCTAAGGATTCAATATTGTTGTCTGAATAAGCAAAATATCAGAGTTTAGACAAAGATTTGGTAACCCCAAATATAATTCTTAAAAAATGTTCTTGATCCTCTGTTAAAGGAAAGATGTCACATTCCTGGTACATCAGCTTCACTATCCTAAATATCCTTAACCCCTCATCACTTTCCACTTATATATATATATATATATATATATATATATATATATATAATCTCTGCACTAAAAGTGTGAAATTTTCATTTTATTCCAGTAAAATTTATGACTATTAAAAGGGTCAATAGCAGTATCCTTAATTATAGAGCTCTATTAGAACATGTGGGTAAAATAAATTTCATTCTGAAAAAATATATTTACACGAGCTTTGAAAATAAGCTACAAACATTTGTGTGGGCCAAGTGGAAATGAGGCAACATTAATTAAGGTTTAATTAACATAAATTTATAAGGCAACATTAATTTACAGGGTTATAGTGGGCCAAAAAAGTAATTGTATGGGCCCATTAGCCTAGTATCATAAGGAGCAAAGGAGAGAGGAAGTTAAACATAAAGGCTTAGCACCAAAAAGATGAATGGAAATTTGGTTATTTTTAAATAATTCTCAAGACAATGTCTTAGTTTGCCAGGGCGGCAGTAACAAAGTCGCACAGACTAGGCTTAAAGAACAGGAATTTACTGTCTCACAGTTCTAGAGAACAGAAGTCCAAAACTGAGGCATCCATGGGACCATGCTCTTCTGCAATCTGTAGGATTTTGGTGGTGGCTTGCTGGCAATTCATGACATAACTCAATCTCTGCCTTCATCAAAGGGCCACCTCTTTCCATTTGTCCCTTACTGATGGTATCCAAATGTCCTTTCTTTTTAAGGAGGCTAGGTATATTGGCAGAAGGCCCACCCTGATCCAAACTGACCTCATCTTAATAATTATGCCTTGAAAGATCTTCTTTACAAATAAGCTTGCAATCAAAGGACTGGAGATTAGAACCTTGTCTCCTGAGTGACATAATTCAGTCTATAACAGACAACTTTTGAGATTCACTGACCTGCTATATTATACTTGATAATGTCAGAAGAGGTTACATAGATCATATTGTTCTGACCAGGATAGAGTAACAGGGACTGGATTTATCCTCCATTCAGATTTACCTTCCTATCTGCAGCAACCAAACATTGGACAAATTATGAAATTATCATTTTCAAAACACTGGAAATCAGTAAAGGAAAGGAAGTGATTTCTGAAAGGTGTGCAAAAAATGAGGTGAATCCTTTTTCCATCATACTTCTTCGTGTGAGTTGCTAGACCATTACCCTGGGAAGGAAAATTCAAACAAGACTGGTGGATGCCTGTTTGAAGAGTAGACTTGAGAGGTATAAAAATTAATCAAAAAAAGGTAAGGAAAGAGAAAGTGTGAAAAATAACATATGAGACAAAATGACAGATTTAGCAATGTGCTTGATTAAGTTCAACAATATCAATAATAGCATTAAATAGAAATGGAATAAACACCCAATCTAAAAAACGAAAAGTGTCAGACTGGATAAAAAAAAAGACCCAATGACATACCGCTCATTAGAATTTTATTTTAAATCTAAAGGCAAAAATAAGTTAAAAAGAAAAGGAAAAAAAAAGATATGCTAATAATAAGCAAGAAAAAGCTGGAACGGCTATACTAATATCAGGCAAAGTAGATTTCAAAGCAATTAATACTGTTAGGGATAAGTAAGGGCAAGTAAGGTCATTTCACGATAAGAAAAGTGCTATTCATCAAAAGGATATAAAAAATCCTAATTTTTATGCACCTAATAACAGAGCTTCAAAATATATTATTTCGTTCTTCAGAGGAAAGGCAGCTAACTCTCAATTGAGTTTCTTTCTTATGTGGGAAGGCACAGGGTGATCTCTGCTGGCTTTCTCTCCAGGCCTCTGGGCCCCAACACCTTTCCCTGGGGTGATTCCTTTCTGCATCTCCAAAGGCCTGAACTAAGCTGCGAGTGCTGTGATGAGGTACACTGAGCTGCTTGGGCTGTGCTACATTGAGCTCTCTCATTTACGCTTTCAGCCAATTAAATCAAACATCATTCATTGCAGCAGGCACGCCTCCTAGCCGACTGCAGATATAACCAGCAAAAGATGAGGTTCATATGCCATTGGCTCATGTCCACAGCAGTAGAACTAGGCACGTTCACCTGGCCACGTTGACACCTGAACCTAACCACCACACCACTCTTCACATTGTAAAGGATACAAATCATGCAAAATATCCTCTGGTCATAATTGAATAGAATTAGAAATCAGTAACAGAAAGAAATCTGGAAAATTCCCAAAAACTGGGAAACAAATATTCTGAGTAATAATTCTAAATAATCAATAGATCAAGAAAAAAGTAGATGTAATTCTAGCTAGACCTATTGGGAACAAAGAGCAAACAGAAGTTACCAATGTTAGGAATAAAGGAAGTGATGGATGACACAACAGATTCCTTAGATTACAATGATATTAAGATAATGCTATTAACTTTTTATGCCAATAAACTCAACACATTAAGGAAACTGACAAATTCATTGAAATACAAACTACTAAAACTTAAGATAATATGGATAGTTTGACTGTACCTATATAAATTTTAAAAATTCAAATTTTTTCATAAAGAAAACTCCACATGCAGATAGCCTTACTGGAGAATGTTACCAAATTTTTAAAAAGAAATAATATAAATTCTATGCAAAATCTTTCAGAAAATTGAAAAGGAGGGAATATACTTTCCATTTTATTCAATGGTAATGACATCTGCAATAATTAACTGAAAATGAATCACTGGTCTAAATGTAAAACATAAAACGTCTAGAAAAAAAGATAGAAAAATGTTTGTGACTTTGGGTTAGTGAAATAACTCATATATGGCAAGAAAAACACATAAAATACATACATAAGAAAAAAATGATATACTGGACTTCATAATAATTACAACTTTCTGCTCTTCAAAAGACATTTAAGAGAATGAAAAGATAAGTCATAGATTGAGAGCCGTTATTTACAAAGCAAATATCTGATAAAGGTCTTGTATTCAGAACCTATGAAAAGCTTTCAGAATTTTAATAGGAAATCATATAACTGAATAATGAGCTGGGCAAAATATTTTAATAGAAATGTTAGAAAAGACCATCAGCAGTTTCCTAGGCTAGGTGGGAGATGGGGAGGAACAGGAAGTAGAAATTACAAAGAGACAAAGTAGAACATTTTAGGGTGATAGATAAGTTTATTACCACAGGACTATAAATATGTCAATACTTATCAAAGTTCACTTATTCAATATGTGTAATTTATTATGCTCCAATTATATTCCAACAAAGCTCTTAAAAAAGAGAAATAGCCAAATTCTATATTTGAATTTTGGCTCATTTTGATGACTGGAGCAAAAGGAGAAAAAAACTTTAAATAGCTTCAGATGCTACATTTTTCTTTTAAGCAAATATTAATATTTTCTTCACCCAAAAAATGCTTATTATTTTATGTCCTGTGATGAGCAGGATTCAGTTCCTGATATTAAAACTCTATAAAGAGAGGCACTGTGATGGTTAATTTCATGTATCCACTTGGCTAGGTCCTGGTGTCCTGTTATTTGGTCAAGCAAGCACTGGTCTGATTGTTACTGTGACTGTATTTCATAGATTCGAATCGTCACTTGATTGAATCTATGCAGGATTACATGTACAGTCAACATTATATTATACAGGCATTATAGCTGTATTAGTCAGGGAAAGTTTAGTTTAAAATAACTTTGAGGGTAATTCTGGAGCCAACCTACTCAAGGACACATTGCATACTGATAAAGAAAATGATCTGAAGTCAGACTTGAATAGATTCTTGTATACCAATGTTCACAGTAAAATATTTACAATAGACAAAGGGTGAAACCAACCTGAGATTCATCAATAGATGAATGGATAACTAAAATTTGGTCTATACATGCAATGGCATATCACTCAGCTGTATAAAGGAATGCAGTTCTGACATGCTGCAGCATGGATGAACCCTGAAGACATCAAGAAATTAAGCTGGACACAAAAGGATAGGTATTGTATGATTTCATTTATAAAAAAAATAGCTAGAATATGCAAATTCATAGAGACAGAAAGTAGATTATGGTTACCAGGGGCTAGGGGAAGGAGAAAATTGGGAGTTATTGTTTAATGGGTTCAGAATTTCTGTTTGGGATGATGGTGATGGTGGCACAAAACTGGGAGCATAATTGATATCATTACATTGTACACACGGAAGTGGTTTAAAATGGGAAATTTTGCACTGTAAATGTGTTACCACAATGAAACTTTCAAAAGATGAAGGAAAGAAAAAAATAGCAGAAGGTAACTTGTTGAATGAAGATATGGTACTAGCATGATTTACTTGTGGGAAGGGAAATAATCTCATCCATTTTTGCTCATGTATCTGATCTTGCCTGTGGGAAGATTATAACAAGGATAGTGAACATTGATTTATAAATCTATTCTCTCCTTTCTTCTAGACAAGAGGATAGGATTCTCTTTATCACACACACACACACACAAAGAAGTGAAGTAAAATCATAAGCTATTTCAGGAGCTAGAGGGAATTAACTGGAATATACTTTTCATTGGTTCTTACATAGGGTAGAGGGGCCATATTTGCAATGTAAAATGAACACAAAATTTTAGTATTCATACTACATGAAGGATAAATGAAAATCGTTTTTTAAAAAAAAGAAAACAAGAAAAAGGCAAAAGGTATACACACTCAAATGAAGTTCAGATGGATGAAATACAAGTAGCCAATAAATATGAGAAGGTTCTGAATTTCAGAGTTATGTGAATAAAACAATGATATATTATTTTCTTCTATCATTTTTGAAAAAATTTTAAAATGCATGTACATATACATCTATGCTGCTTTGACGATTGTCTTAATCCTGCAGTTCTCCAGCCTATAGCTACACTCTCCACTTGAGCTTTCCAGTCTTGCTACACAGCTGTCTTGTTTAGATCTCCCATTGTGACTATCATGGGTTGCAGCCACTGTTTTCTGGATCATTTTTTTTTCCTTTACTAAGGTTCAATCATTAGGAACCCAAGAACCAAGGCAGAAATCTAGCCTAATGCCTCCCTTATCCAAAAAGAATCCTTGATTTCTATATTGAGTATCAAGACTGTTCAAAATCTCTATTCTGGGGAGCTTCCAGAAAATAAATAGCATCTATATGAAGCTGGAGTCTTGTTCTTTAATTCAAACATTGTCAGATTTTGGAAGAAAGATGTGATTACACATTCTCCTTAAGGAAATAAAGAAAGAAGCTTTTTGTTTTTGTTGTTGTTGTTGTTATAAGAATGAGATTTTGTATGAGCCAAAAAAGAGTATTAAACTTCTGATTGGTTGTATATTATTTGCCATTACTGATATGATAAATTCAAAACATTATTTTTGGCTCATGACATAAAAATTGATTTTCTAAGGAGACAAAAAAATACAGAAAGATGGTGGAATGAGAAGTTTCAGGGTTCCATCCTTCCACACAGTCTTTGAGCCACCAGTATGAACTGGCAAACACATCTTTCACAATGCTATGGAAAATAGTTAAAGGAGTACAGTAACAGCTCGAGCAGCTGAATCAAGGAAGAGGCAATGTAAAAGCATAGAAGTGATAGGAGCTCCTTGCCCTGCCTGGCCCTTGCCCCTCATCACGGTATTGGCAGAGACTGTTAGGGCAGGTCCCTGGTTTCAATTCTGGAGGTTGCCAAATAGCCCTTATGTGCATACTGTGGGCATGTACATCTGGCTCAATCTGCCTGGTGATGGCCTGTGGGAAGTTCTGGTGCAGTTCTGAGTCCCCCAGAACTTGCTCTGTATGTGCAGTGCCGCACGCACAGCTCCCTTACAGAATATGGTAGGAAAACAGTCTGGTAGCTGCTTGGAACAATGTATTGCAAGCTGTAGGACATATAGTGCAGTACCTGGAACTGTGAGGAAACTGTTTCCTGGGGAAGAAGGGACATTCCTAGCCACATAAAACTGGAAGAATCCCTAGGACCAAACACAAATGCCCAAGAGAAGACACGCAGAAAGGACCAGGGAGACCCCTAAGCTTTGGGGTCTGTAGATTTTCCTAAACTATTTGTAAGGATAAATTCTGAGGAACACATATAGAGGTTAATCTGCAAAAACTGTTAAAGGTGTTTTCTTTTTATCTTTCTTTCTTTTTTATCTTGTTAGTTCCTGGCTTTCAAGGAAAGCTCTGTCATAATCCTCCTAGCTAGATTCAAGCTTAAGGAAAAGGCATCTGAGAGTCTAGATTCTAGCAATAACACATTAAAATGTCAAGATGTCCATGTTTCAATGAAAGATTATAAAATATACAAAGAAACAGCCTCAGGCAAAGAAAATTAGAAGTGAAGACTACAGTAACAAATTAAAATTCCCTATAAGTGTTCAACAACAGATTGTAGGTAATAGAAGAAGGAATCAGTACACTTGAAGATAAGACCGTGAAATCATCCAATCTGAAGAGCAGAAAGAGAAAGGAACAAAGAAAAGCGAAAAAAGCCTGAGGAACCTCTAATACACCATCAGGCATACCAATAGACACATTATGAGAATACCAGAAGAAGAAAGAGAGAAAGGAGCAAAAAAGCATATTCAAAGAAATAATGGCTGAAACTTGCAAATTTAATGAAAATCATGAATGTACTCATCCAAAAAGGTGAGCAAACTCTAAATAGGATACAACCAAGTAGACCCCCAAGCCAGCTTATTTTAATTGAACTGTGTATTGTCAAAGATAAAGAGAGAATTCTGAAAGCCATAAGAAAGAAGCAATATATAACACACAAAGGAGTCTCAATAACATTAAATGGTGATTTCTCATCAGAAGTCATGGAGGCAAGAAGTCAGGGGGATGATATGTTTAAAGCGTTGAAAGTAAAATACTGCCAACCAAGAATTAGATATCCAGCAAAACTGCTTTTCAAAAATGAAGGAGGCAGGGTGGTGTGACGGTGGCTCAGTGGCAGAATTCTCTCTTGCCATGCTAGAGACCTGGGTTCAATTCCCAGTGCGTGTCTATACACACACACAAAAAGGAAAACCAGGAATAAAAATGAAAGTGGGATTAAAACATTCCCAGATAAACAAAAGCTTGACAGTTCACTATCACTAGACCAACCTACAAAAAAATGCTAAAGGGAGTTCTGCAGATGGAAAGGACACTAGACAACTGGCTGAAACATGAAGAAATAAAGAAGTAAAGATAATGACATAGGTAAATACAAATTCCAGTACTTTTGTATTTTTTATTTGTAACTCTACTTTTTACTTCCTACGGGATCTAAGAGGCAAATGCCCAATATACAATGATTAAGCACTAGCTTTGGACTCACAATCAATAAACATGTCATTGTGACAAGTACTACCTAAGGTGGGGAATGGCGGAGAATAGGAACGTACTGTGTATACTACTGAAGTTGAGTGGATATCAAAGAAAACAAGATTGCTATAGATTTATGATGTTAAAGTTAAACTCCAAACCACAAAGCAAATATTGAGAATTTTCAAACATATAGAAGCAAAAAGTAGAGCACAGGCTACATCAGAAATGAGGGATATTTCTACTTTGGATGAAGAGGAAGTTCTAGTACTGGATGGTGGCAATTATACTGTAATATTGTGAATGTGATTAATCCCACCAAATGGCATGCTTGGGACGGATAGAATGGGGAGTTTTATGTTGTATATATGTTTCCAAAATTAAAAAGAAAGAAAGAAAAACTAAAGAGATAATGATAATTAAGCACAATACATGGTACTGGATGGAATCTAATAATGGTGAAGAAAGGCTCAAAGGACATTATTGGGATATATGAAAAAATTGGAATATAGAATATAAGCTTTATACCAATGTTAAATTTCTTTGAACTTGATAACTACACTAGAATAAATGAATATCCTTGTTCATAGGAAATGTACATGGGAATATTATATGTTCAAGTAGTACAATGTGTGCCATCTGCTCTCAGATATTTAGAAGAGAAAGAGAAATGATTGGTAGATGGATAGATAGACGGACAGACAGACCGAAAGCATGATACGGCAAAAGTGGCAAAATGTTATAATTGATGGATCTGGTTATCTGAGGAGGGGGTAGGAGAATATATGGGGTGTATATTATTTTTGCAACTGTCATGTAGGTTTGAAATTATTTCAAAATAAAAAGTTTAAAAAATATATAGGATAACTTGGTAGTTCATTTTTGCTCACTTTTTGCTGATTGAGCTGATAACTTTATAAGTGACAATGTAATGAGTCTTTAAAGAGATTGGAATTGGGATGTGGGGGGAAAGCATAAGATTTTCAAATTTTCTAAGTAATCTTGAAGGTAAATTAATAAAAGAGGAAGAAAATAACTTTAAAAATAAAAAGTAGCTAAAAAACTCTTATTTCCTTGTATTTCTAATAATTTCCAAGAAAATATGTACTTGAAATTCAAGGCAAATATTATTTTCAGTTGAAAATTTGTCTCTATTAAATCAAATTATTTCTCATGAACTTGCCATCATCTTAACAACCATCCCCAGTTTCTTGTTTTGTTTTGTTTTGTTTTGCTGGCCATTTGTTTTTGCTAATTGGGCACTAGGCTGTAATTCATAACTCAGATGATAATTCCTTGGGCATTTTAGACCTAACTGATTTTAACTAGTTTAAAAGGAACTTTTTTGTAAATGAAATTAAAAATCAAAACTTTCAAACAATTCCAAAATAATTAAGATTATTATCCCATATTTTGGGCTAAATTAGATTAAGTAATTAAAAAAATACTTTTGTGAATCCATTAAGGAAGTAATAATAATCTATTGCAAAGGTTTTACTAGCATTGAAGCCCACAGTGTTTTGCCTGTTTCCCAGTAGTACTCAAAGAATGTTATATCTCTGATAAATCACAGATATACAAACATTCCACTGGAGAAAGGGTGGTTTGGGAAAGGAAAGCAAATAAGGAGAACAGGAGTGTTCAAGAAGTACAACCTGATATGGCAACCTGGAGGGCTGGCCTTCTCTCACCTCCCTATTTCCATCATCCTTGCAGATTTGCTGAGTAGTTACAGATTTTCCTTAAAAACACAAAAGGTGATACCATGAAGAACTGTCAACAGTTGTCAGCTTGTTAGTAGGAGGGTATAGGGGGGTTGTCAGATTATCAATAAATGAATGTTGGAGAGGTTTATAAAAGGGGTCCAGGCCAGGGTGGTGATGTCATAAATACTAAGAAAGTTAAATTCTTCTCAGACTGATTCAGAAAGTCTAAGATGGGCCCAATGGATTTGTATTGTTTTAACCTCTCCATGTTATTGTGATCTTTGGAATACTACCCTTGAGAAGCGTTAAAAGTTTTAACCATTTCTCTAGTCAGATATTTTACATAGTTTTCCCCATAGTTGACCATAAACCCCATTCCCCAAGCATCTCATACAGCTGCTATTTTGTGGAACACATTTTGAGAAATGCTACTCCATAGGGCTAAAAGCGATTTATTGTGACTATGAGTTTTTGGAAAATGCGGCAGTTATAGACAGGGTCAGATATAACAGAGATTGATGCTGTTCTCTATGTCATCTAAAGAAAAGAGATCCAGGTAAAGCATAAGCAATGAGGGAAAATGTGAAATAAGATAACGGCCACAATGGCATTTTGTCTGTGTGCCTGACAAAATTACAACCTAGGGCTAAAATTAGGTCATTCTTTCTAGAAGCAAACTCAGGGGGCAACCCAGGAAAGTTTCCACGCCCGTGCCATGTGTCCTATAAGTTTGAATGAGTGTCTGTCCCTGTCCTAGAACAGTTTAGAATATCAGGCTGTAAGCTAGAAACAGGGTAGCTGTCAAGTTGTTTCAGAGGGGTTCCAAGGGGAATAGTCCCAGTTTTTGTTTCCTTTCCTTTGTTTTGTTTTTGTTCTCTTCTACCGGAGTGACTAGATGAAAATTCACAGGCTTCCACCTGGCAGAAAGGACCCCTTCACAAAATCTAACTGCTTATGCTGTGATTGTGCAGTCTCTAAACAGAATGCTTAACTGCCTTTGGTTATTCTTAGTGAGACTTCCACTATGCACCCTTCCTCTGTGTTCCTACAATACCCTATGAAACTTCTGTCTTTATATCTACTAACATGAATTGTGATTATCATTAGTTTATGTGTGTCTCCAAAAATATATACATTTAATTGGTAACAGATTTACAACATAACATTTCCCATTTTAAGCACCTTCAAAGATAAAATTGAGGGATGTTATGTTCACAATGTTATGCTATCATCAGCACCATGCATTACTGAACCTTTTCCATCACCCCAAACAGAAACTCTGTACCCATTACCCACTGGCTCCCCATTACTCCTCCTCTCCAACCCTTCTCCTGAAAACCTGTAATTTACTTTCTGCTCTATGAATTTACATATTCTAGTTACTTTGTGTAGGTTAAACTATACAATATCTATGGTTTTGTATGTGGTTTATTTCACCCAACGCGATGTCTTCAAGATTCATTCAGATTGCAACATGTATAAGAGCTTAATTCATTGTACAATTGCATAATATTCCATTATATGTATATACCACATTTGTTTATCCCCTTATCTGTTGAGGGACACTTGAGTTGATTCTATCTCTGGTTTTCTATAAATGTTGGTAGACAAGTATCAGTTCAGGACCCTGCTTTCAGTACTTCTGGGTATACACTTAGAAGTGGGATTGCTGGGTCATATGGTAATTCTAAGATTAACTTTTTGAGGAACCAGCAAACTCTTTTCCACATCAGCAGAACCATTTTATATTCTCACCAACAATATGTGAGTGTTTCTACTACTTCACACTTTGTCAACACTTATTTCCATCTTTAAAATAATAGATATTCTAGTGGGTATGAAGTATATTTTATAGTGGTTTTTATTTGCATTTCCCTCATGGCTAATGAGATTGAGCATCTTTTCATGTGCTTAATGGCCATTTGGATATCTCTTTTGGAGAAGTATCTGTGCTGGTTTGAAATGATGTATGTACCCTAGAAAAGCCATGTTTTAATCCTTATCCCATTTTGTAAAGGCAGCCTTTTCTTCTAATCCTCATTCAGTATTGTATGTTTGATACTGTAATTAGATCATCCCCCTGGAGATGTGATTTAATCAAGTGCAGTTGTTAAACTGGATTAGGTGGAGGTGTGGCTTCACCCATTTGGGGGAGGTCTTGATTAGTTTACTGGAATCCTATAAAAGAAGAAACATTTTGGAGCAAGCCGGAGATTCAGAGAAAGCAGAGCAGAATGATATACCTAGGAAAAGCAGAGTCTACCAGCCAGCTACCTTTGGAGATGAAGAAGGAAAACGCCTCCCAGGGAGCTTCATGAAACCGGAAGCCAGGACAGAAAACTAGCAGAGGACACCATGTTCGCCATGTGCCCTTCCAGCTGAGAGAGAAACCCCAACTATGTTTGACATGTGCCTTCTCACTTGAGAGAGAAACCCTGAACTTCATCGGCCTTCTTGAACCAAGTTATCTTTCTCTGGATATCTTTGATGGGACATTTCTATTGACTTGCTCTAATTGGGACATTTTCTTGGCCTTAGAACTGCAAACTAGCAACTTATTAAATTCCCCCTTTTAAAAGCCATTCCGTTTCTGATATATTACATTCTGGCAGCTAGCAAACTAGAACAGTATTAAGATCTTCTGCTCATATTTTCACTGTGCTGTTTGTTTTGTTGTTGTTAATTTGTAGGAGTCCCCTTTAAATTTTTGGATATTAATTATTATCAGGTATGTGGCTAATATCTTCTCCCATTTTGCAGATTGTCTTTTCACTATCTTGATAATGCCCTTTTTTTACATAAAATTTTTAATTTTGATGAAGTCAAATTTATATATATATTTTTTATTGCACATGCTTTTCATGTAAATTTTAAGAATACATTGCCTAAAACAAGGTCTTGAAGATATTTCCCCATGTTTTCTTCTAAGAATTTTAAATTATTTTTAGACCTTATATTTATGTCATTAATCCATTTTGAGTTAATTTTTGTGTATCTTGTGAATAGAGGTCACATGTGGATATCCCGTTTCCCTCATGCCATTTGCTTAAGGACTATCTTTCCCCATTGGGTGGACTTGAAACCCTTGTCAAAAATCATTTGGTCTTAGATATGTGGGTTTATTTCTGAAATCTCAATTCAATTCCATTGGCCTATATATGTATCTGTCCTTGCACTGGTACCACAATGTTTTGATTACTATAGCTTTATAATAAGTTTTGAAATAGGGAAGTGTGGGTTCTCCAACTTTGCTTTTCTTTTTCAAGATGATTTTGGTTAATGGAACCCCTGCCTTACCATATAAATTTGATGATTACATTTTCCACTTATGCAAAATAAAAAGGCCTTTGAAATTCTGATTGGGATTATTTTCAATCTATTAAAATCACTTTGGATAGAATTGACATCTTGGTAAGATTGAGTCTGACCTATGAGCAGGGACATCTTTCCACTTACTTAGGTCTTTTTAAACTTTCTTTCAGCAATGATTTTAGTTTTCTGTGTGCAAGTCTTTTACATCCTTGGTTAAATTTATTTGTAGATATTTTATTTTTTTAGTTGCTATTGTAAATGGAGCTGTTTTCTTGTTTTGTTTTTTTATTGTTAATTGCTGGTGTGTAGAAACATCACAGGTTTTTGTGTGTTGATTTATACTCCATTATTTTGGTGAATTCATTTATTGGATTCTTTGGGATTTTCTATATAAAGTTTGTGACATCTGTGAATAGGGGTAGTTTTATTTCCTTTCTGATTTAGATGCCTTTTTTTCTTTTTCTTGATTAATTTCTCTGGCTAGAACTTCCAATACAACGTTGAATACCTGAGGTGAAAGCAGGCATTCTTGTCTTTTTTCTAATGTTAAGGGGAAAAGTTTCAGTCTCTCATCTTTGAGTATGAGGTTAGCTGTGGGATTTTCATGCATTATTTTTATCATATTGAAAACCCAAATATATTTTAAGTGCCTTGAAAAATAGAGACTGGTTCATTCATATTTTGTTCCCAGGGCAGTTCTTAGTATACAGGTACTAAAAAAAATTGAACTGAATCAGGATAACTAAATACAATAATAAAAAAAGAAGCTTGTGAAGACAGTTCATCCAAATATTTAGACCAAATATATATATGCGCGGAACTGATTTTCAATCACATAATCCATCTCTGTTAATGACTTACCCTGGTGAGATGTACCAGTTTTCCCAGATAGAGTCTCAAGTCACCAAAAAAGGGATGGCACTCTTAATGCATAGTAGCAGTCCCTAAAATAAAACCTAATTCAGCTCAAAAGTGAACCCCATAGAACAAGACTGGATGAAAAGCTGGATGGCAATGAGAGGGGATAAATACACATTTTAACACCATGAAACATTCTTTTCACACTACTTAGGATTTTTTAAATCTTCTTTTGAGACTATCTGTCACCACTCTAGGATTTCATAACTGAAATAAGATGGGCCCTAACTAATATTCTAGAGGAAGTCAATTTAGTCCAATTAATGCATCTATTATGTAGAAGGACTATAGATGAATGATTGAAAAATAAGAGCAAGAAAAGAGATACAGAAACCAGGCTACTTCATGAGCAATCAAATGGACATCACAATTTGAAGTCTGTGAAGAGACGTCATTTGTAAGCAGGAAATGCACATTTCCACAGAAGACAGATGAAAAGGAGATGAATGCAAGCAGGTGGGGTTGTAGATTAGAATAATCTCAAGTATAACTTTACCAAATGGAGCTTTGATGGTTACTTTTTGAGAGACGATTTTAAGGTTAGGTTAACTTCTTAGCAGCAGTCCTTTCAGTAAGTAAAAAGCTGGATTCCTGGTATTCTCTTCTGGCTATAAAATTTTGAGATATTTCGGTTCTTTTTTATATCTCTCTTCCAGTGACTTTAATTCCTTTTTATCAATTTGAAGTTTAAAGCATTTACAAGGAACATGTATCTATTTATGAAGATGAGAAATTCAAGACTTCTCTAGGCAAATCTATTTCAGTGAAAAGTCCCCTATTTCATCTGACCTTGTGAGTTTCTTCAGGGTAGACATAGCCATTAAAAGATGCAGTTACACAGGGTTTAACTTTGAAGGAGATAGCATGAAATACAAAAATAGATCTTTTTATAGTGTTTACAAGCATTGTCTTTCTGTGAAAAAGAAAAAAAATTGTTGGAGATGACGCACAGGCTTGAGAAGCAAAAATAGCTCAAATAACCTTCTAAAGAATTGTCACTGAACTCTGATTAAAAACTCTCATAAACTTTATAATTAGAAAATTTCACTTGGTATTAAACAGCCGATACTGGGAATGACTCTCAATGGTATTGCCTCCATCCTGCCCCCTCTCTGTTGAGGGCTTCTATAGCATGTTACCCTCAAATGTGATTAATGCCCAACTTCCTTCCAGAAATGTGCATGTACTTTGCGAGCTGAGTTTATAGCCATGTTCTCCTTCCCACACCTGCCACTCATGCTTCTGGCTAGTCACAGACCATAAGGACAGGAAGTGAATTGCCCTCTTGCTCTGCCTGATGATAATATGCCTTGCCCAACAGGCATGCGTGTGAGCAGTGGCTCTGTCCAGATTTTTGAGTGGACACTATTTCTCAAAGTAGTCTAAAGAGGAAAATTCAAGGAACCATCGCCATTTTTTTGATCAGGTACAATGAATGCAAAACAATTCCATTCATTTGAATTTGATGACTTTCCATGTGTATATTATGCCCTCAAATTCTTAATTTTACACTATTTTAATAACTTACACAGGTTTTGGACCTATGGAATCAGATATTCCTAAAAACAATGCTGTTAGTAAGATGGGGCAGGTTATTATCCCAGTAAAAAATCCTGGCTTTCTCATGTGCCAACATAATAAATTCTTGTTTGTGCCTTTCTTCTTTGATCGCTTGTTCACAAATTTGGCCCAATATTTGAGAGTGTGGACTCTGGAGAAAAATTCATATGTTCAAAACTGTTTCTACTACCTACTAATAACATCAGGCAAGTCACTCACAAGCTCTGTGTTTCTGCTTCCTCATCTACAAAAATGGAAGTGAAAATAGTACACACTTCATCATATTTTGATGAAGTTTAGATTTCATTCTTGCTGAAAACAATGACTAGCTTACAGAAAATACACAATAAATACCATTTATTATTCTTATTTTGTTTTGTTGTTATTTCCATTGTTTTACTTGTGAGGATTCAAGGTTTATGTGGTAAATTTTTTATCAGTAGAGAAATAGAATAATAATTATACTCAGCAGGTTTACATGCTATAACCAATTAATCAACCAGTGCATTAACATTGAGTGTAGGTTCTCATTGTTTTAGAAAAGAGAATATCAAGTTCAGAAAAAAGGACCTAATTTATGATCTGGTTGATGCCAAATAACTGTTTTGACCCCTCCCCCTCTTTTTGTTTTTCAGCAAGCTGTTAAGACTTTGTGGACAATAAATTATCCATGTAAGATATGGAGATATTTAAGTTGTTCCATATTCTACCAAAGGGCAGTAAAAATCATCCCATGCTAACACCCAGAGAAGTATTCAGTGATGGTGGGATGATAGTGTGGAAAAGCTGTGAGATTTGGATTCAGGCTGACCTGGCTCTAAATTTCGGTTGCAAAACCTGCCCGCCTGAATTCCTCAATACAGTGGTATCCAGGCTCTGTCCCATGATACTTAAGATTCTCAGTGTTTCTGATAGGACCATGATTTACTATATCTTTTATCTCACTGTAAACAAGATAATTTTTCTCTGTAGATAATTAAGGTAAAAGAGGCAGAGGAGACAAAATCAGAAAGGGAAATGGATATGGGAGAGAAAGTAGAGTTTAAGAAAGAGAATATAAAATGTGGGATGAAGGTTCAAAACTCTGTGATGGGTTTTTTTCTAGCACCACTGGGCAGTTATCCAAATGTGTCTTGGAAATTGTCTTTTCTATTTATATGTCTCCCAGACACTGGGGTTCACTTATAAAATTCAATGCTTAGGGCTGCAACTTTCTTTGTCTTCTGATAAATCTTAATCTATGTTTTTTCTAGTTGCTTTTATTTTAAACTGGAAATAAAAGCTTTTTCCACATATAAGTTCATCCATTTATTTACTTTTAGATTGGAGAGGTAAAGAGG
The DNA here is from genome assembly GCF_023851605.1 of Tamandua tetradactyla. Classification (NCBI taxonomy): domain Eukaryota; kingdom Metazoa; phylum Chordata; class Mammalia; order Pilosa; family Myrmecophagidae; genus Tamandua; species Tamandua tetradactyla. The sequence goes on from NC_135344.1 coordinate 64,705,538, forward strand.
ACTTTGGAAAACTTTTCTGTGTTCTTGAAAATAACAAATATGAGTGGCTATCCACTTCTCAGTTTCTATAACAGACTCCAACATTTTTTAAAAGATGAAATTAAAATATTTTTCACTGAGTGTTTTAATTTACTAAAGCTGCTGGAATGGACTATATGAGAAATGAAATGACTTTTATAAAGGGGAATCTATTAAGTTGACAATGTATAATTCTAAGACCATGAAAATGTCCAAAGTAAGGCATCCAGGGAAAGAAACCTTGATTCAAGAAAGCCCAATGGATCCAGAAAACCTCTGCCAGCTGGAAAGGCACATGGCAATGTCTGCTATGGCAATGTCTATTTTGGTGGCATCTGCTAGCATTCTCTACTGGCTTCTCATTCCATAAGGATTCCCTGGGGGGTGATCTCCTTTTGTATCTCCAAAGATCTCTGGTTGCGTGGCTCTCTGCCTCTGTGGCTCTCTTGGCTCTGAAGATTTTTCCAAAGTGGTTCTTTCCTAAAGGACTCCAGTAAGCAACCCTACCTTGAATGGGTGGATATACATCTCAATGGAAACCATCTAATCAAAAGTTACTACCCATAATTGGGTGGAGACACATCTCAATGGAAACCCTCCAATCAAAAGTTACTACCCATAATTGGATGGATCATATCTCCATGGAAATAATAAAAAAGATCCTACCCAGCAATACTGAATGAGGATTAAAGGACATGGCTTTTCTGGGGTACATAATAGCTTCACACCGGTACACTGAGACTCCACTCTGGAAAGAAAATCATTTGATTAGAGTGTGTTTCTTAAGGCAAGCAAACAATGTGAGAATGCTCATTAGTATGTAGCCTCTATATATTTTTCCTCAGTGTATGTTTATTAATTTGTCTACTACAACATAAAAGTATAAAGTCAATTCTCAGCTTTTTTACCTTTACAAACTTGAATGTTAATGATTTCTTCTTTGGGTAGGGGGGGCAGGGGATGTGTATATGTGTGCATGGTCCAGGAATTGAACCCGGGTCTCTCTCACGGAAGGTGAGCATTCTACCACTGAACCACCTGTGTACCCTTAATAGTTTCTTTCAATTTAACATTATTTCTTATGCTTACTTTTAGCCAACAGTATCAATATGGATATCGATAAAATATTTTGGCCAAAATTTGAATAAAATTGAAAAATCCATAACTAAGCGTGTTTGATCTTCTGGTTTCCAAGGTCAATTTTAACTGATGTTTTCAATTAGAATTTGTTGTGGGTCCTTTAGTTTTCACAGTTCTCTGCAAGCCCACTAGAAAGACTTCGCTGGGATTATTTAAAATTCTTTCTATTTATTTTATATGTTTGTCATGTAAAAATTACTCGGGAATGCTTTTAAAAACCTTAGATTCCTGAACTCCACCCAAAGCACACCAAATCAGAATCAGCAGAGGTGAGGACAAGCAATCCCTTTTTTTTTTTTTTCAAGTTTCCTATCTGATTCTTTTGCACACTAAAATCTGAAGATGAGTGTGTTAAGGAGAAGGAAGTGTAAAAAGGGACAAGGACATCTCAGGCTGGATTATTGGTGTCTGAATAATGAAGATGAAATGCTGGCATAACACGTACGCATTTTTCCTTTTTATTTGAATTTTTTTTTTACTTTGTATGAACAGCTGATATTCTGTGAAATACTTAAGAATTCCAACTACTGCATAATTAATGATAAAGGGATAAGTGCAGAAAAGGAAAATATTTACAGAGGAGAAAATGGGCAAGATGTACATTTCCACAGAAGAAAACAAAGCTGTTAGTAAAATTGATAAAAAAGACAGATTGAAGGCAAAGGACAACATATAACATATATTTCTTATTATAGATTTATTTTCTTGCCTGAAAAATCCTGAAACTGAGGTCATTTCCATCTTATTTCTCCCCATCTGCTTACATTGATTTAGTTAAATGTATATATAAAAATGAAACAAGAGTTTTCCCCAAAGTACAAACCCTAAATTTTATTCAAATTAATTGGATAAGAACTTTAAAACCTTCAACATTTGGGTTGAAATGCCCTCCATTTGTCATTTTGTGAAATTGTTCTAATCAAGTAATCTCATATTTGGGAGGATTTCCTTCTATCTCAATTTTCCTTTGCCTAAATATTAAGAAGTTATTATATCATTCTTGTCAGCACTTTCCAAATATTTTTGCCCAAGAAAAACAAAAACAACTATGCTTTCAATTTTTGATATGTGAGAAAATAGTTTATGTAAAGCCAATGTGAAACACTAAATAATTCATATAGCCTATTGGTAATTGGCAATATGAGATGGGGACTATATAAATGAAATGCATCTCTTTGCTATCATTTACCCCATGTAATATATTTTATAGACACTAATGATACACACACAGTAAAGTTTAATGATGTTTTGAATGTTGATTATACATAAAAGATGCTTCACGTCATACGGATATTCCAAAAGCGATCACACAGCAAGCTATTTGTTGAAATAAACATTACAGGATGGCTTAAGGTCAATTTAATTAAATATATATGGAGATCTTTTTGTAGTTACATGTATCTAGTTATTGCTCAGTCATTTAAAATCTGTTTACTTCTGAAATAATCCGTTCTGGGGACAATAATAAAATGGAGTGTCACCAATTAGTGCAACTTTCTCAAAGTTAATTAACCTTTGATTCAATCAAAGGACAAACAAGTAAGTATCCATTTATCAGGGGGTGGAGGGACGGTTGCTGATTTCCCATCAACTCTGTCAGGATTGAGGATCTTCCAAGCAAGTGCTTAGACAAGGTAGAAAATCTCTTCAAAGAGAGAGAAGGAGTCAGTTCATTAGAGTAAAAGTGGGCAACATTGGTTAATTAATGAAGTTACACTTTAAAAACCATATTTTCTTAAATACCTCAGTCTATCCTACAGCACTTTTATACTGTATTTAGCATCTAGGAAGAGTTTTTGTTACCGGCAGAATTCTCACTATTGTTACATGGAAAAGTAAATCAAGAATAGATAAGACAACAGACATTTCAGAAAAAGGCAGTTCATTATACTTCATCCATTTTATTTATCCATCTGGTCTATGGTAAATCATAACCTTGTGAAATTAAGATTGTCAGCTCTCAGTTTAAACGACAAAGAAAATATCCATTTTTAATCAGTGACAGTGAATGAAACTGCTTCATTGAACTGATCTGGGCAGGTTGCTTAAAATACTTGGGGTATTGTCATCCAGCTGCAGTTTTAGTCATAAACTGAATAGGAAGTGGGATCTCAAAAGCTTTCCACCAGATGGGAGATTTTATTTTTTCCTGGCAACCAGATGCCACCAACTTCTCTCTCTGACTGGCCTGTTTACTTGTTTCACATTGAGAGACCGCTGTTGCTGTAGAGCATGTTTACTGAGAATTTCAACTCCCAGTTGGACAAAGAGATTCTCGCTTAGTAACAGCTAATTAACACAAAACCAACATTCTTTTGTGATTTGAAATAACTATTCAATGGACTCTGCTTTCCCTGTTTTATTAGCAAACTACCCTCTGTTTTGTAAGTGTTGGTGGTAAATGTAGGGAGATGCTGGATGCCTCACCAAATGGTGTTTACTTGCCTGGCTCTGGGAACTGGTCTTAGGGACAGCCCAGGATGTGATCTCAGAATGGGGAGCACTGAAAAAAACCCATCTATCCAAGCAGCACCAAACCTAGGATCCTGAAGATCTGGTAGAGTCCTTATCAGAAGTACTAGATATCTAATCAATTAAATTGTAGGAGGGATTGATAACAGGATTAATCTGAGACAAGTTCTTCCTAAAAGGGGTTCTGGAATCAGAGTGCTCCAGTCTTCTCCCAGAAGAACTCTAGATGAGGCATTCAAAAATTTGAACAGCAACTCTACCCTTCCCCCACTAACTAAATCTTATGTAGAACCCCATTACATAAGGCAGATCAAGCAGAATACTTGGAAGGGATCTGGAACCCCAATTTGTTAGCACTTCTCAGTGTTCTCTGCAGCGGCTCCCCAATACTCTTGGCCCTCAAATGTGCCAACACTCAACCAGAATCATTTCAGAAAGGTGTCAGATGGTCCCTGTTGCACTACACACAGTACAAGGAAGGCTGGAGTGCCTGCCAGTCATCAAACAACATATCCGATGTTCATCGTCCCGACGAGAAGAAGGCCACCTAACTTCTCTCCACCTCAGGGTCCATTTATGAGATTGATGCCTTGTTAAATGTACAATGTTACTGTACAGATCCACACATCACATACAATCTCAGAAAATAAAAGCCCATACCAGGAAGTTAGATAGTAGGCATATATTGGCTTCCTTACACTTTCCTCTCACTACTTATGTACTTTCAAATGCAGGGGACATGAAGCTTAATCATCTGTGACAAATTTTAATACTTTTGTATGACAAGTGTTCTACCATCAAAAACCAGGTAAAAAGTGGTCACAGCCTTGCCAGTTGGTAAATCAGCTCACACAGAAACTACTGGGAGAAGGCTTTGAAGCATCCACATCTAGGTTTGTATCGCAGTTTTGTCACTCATCTGAAAGTTATTAAACTTCTCTAAACTTTGGCTACTCATGTAGCAGTGGGGGGACTATAAATAGTCCCACATCACAGGGCTGATAGGAGGATTGCATTACTGGAGTACGTGAAGCCCTTAGCATAGTATCTAACACATGTTAAGTACTAATAAATACTTGCTATTTTAATTATTACTAAAATTGTCATTATTGGTAATTCGTTCCTAGTATTAATTTACAGGCTAGATAACTGTAGTGGTTTCCTGTTGCTGTTGTAACAAATTACCACAAGTTTAGTGGCTTAAAACCATGCAACTTTATTCTCTGACCTTTTTGGAAGTCAGAAGAACAAAATCAGTCCGTCTGAGCTAAAGTCAAGCTGTCAAAAGGGCTGGTTCTATCTGGAAGCTCTAGGGGAAAATACATTTCTTTGTTTTTCCTAGCTATTAGAGGATTCTTGCATTTCTTGCCTGGTGGTCCCTTTCTTGATCTTCAAAGCTGGAGCATAACATCTTCTAGCCAACCTCACTTCTCTTCTCTTCTCTTCTGTTTCCACTGTAATTTTGCCTTCTCTGTCTTTGGCTTTCTTGCCTCCCTCTTAAAAGTATGCTTGTAATTACATTGGACCCACTCAGATAATCTAGAATAATCTCTCCATCTCACAATCCTCAATTAAATTACATCTGCAAAATCTCTTTTTTGCCATGAAAAGTAATATATTCCCAGGTTTCCAGGATTAGGATGTGGGCATTTTTGGTGGGCCATTTTTTAGTCTACCACAATAACTGAGACCCAGGGGGCTTAAATGACTGGCACAAAATCACACAACCTATCAGTTAGGTGACTCATATCTCAGAGCTCCCAGTTAAGAATTTGTTCTCTTTTAACATTATGTCTCTCATTGCAGATCTATTCTTGTTTCATTTTTTTAAACAGTTTACTAGACTCTTATTTGTTATTTTAATTAACACAAGTAATACATAGGTATAATTTTATTACAGAGCAAAATGTGGAAGTCCTCTCCCCGCTTCTTTCTTCCCCAAATGTAACCACACGCAATAGATCCATTGTCCGCCTTGTACATTTACATAATACTTACATTTTACAGAAATGTACATAAATGCTCAATTGCCTTTTTTGGTCTTTTATTTTTTATATAAGAAAGATAGTACCATAAATATTCCTGCACCTTTACTTTTTCCACTTAGCAATGCCATTTTTTAAGGGGAATGTAGACTACCACTGAGTGGATGCAGATTTTTTCTTTGATCCCCTTAAGATTTCTACTCTTTGCACTTTCACCATGGCACTGGTATGAACAGATGCTTTTATGCACTTGTGAATGTATTTATAATAGCAGATTTTTAGAAGGGGAATATTTCAGTTCTGAAGTCTAGTGTTCTAAAAGTATTCATTTTACATTCCCACTAATGGTGCCTAAAAATCCTCATATCACCATGTTTCCAATTATACTTGATATTATAGTATTTTGTCCCAGTTTAATAGTAGGGAAAGTATACTTTATTATGGTTTTAATTTGGGTTATTCTGATTAATAACATTGAAGCTTTTTATGCTTCTTTAAAAGACCATAAAAATATAGGTGTTCAATGAAACCTTACTATTCTGGCCAAATAATAAGCCACATGACATTCCCCTCTGGCCTGATGCCACATTATATAGTGTTTTCATCTCTAGATCATCAATCTCTCAGTAAGAGAAGAATTGATTGATTATTTGTTATGCTTCTATTTATTATATACAATTATTTTGCTCACCATCTTCCCTTAACCCAGTCTCTTTTGTTAAACAGGTTTGCGGCATCTGAGCCCACTTTTCCATTGTAATTGCTATCACTGTGGTTTTTATTTTCCCATTATTTTCCTGCTGGTTTGGATTTCTTGCTGATAATTTAAAAAGTAATTAAGGCAGTCTACAACACTATGAAAAAATCTATAATGCCTAAGGTCTCCCAAGTTTGTCTGTTTATATATGAACTAACATTAGGCTGAAACTAGTTTATCAATCTACCTTGGTCCTTTAGGTGATCAATGATCACTTTTAACACCTTTGGAACCAAGCTGCTCCAAAGAATGATAAAAAAAGACACCTAATTTGCACTTGCTTAATGTTGGCCGAAAAGCAGCAGAACCTGGTGTCCTTTCTCGTCCAGTTTCTGTCGGATGTGGTCATTTGGAAGCTGAGCTGCATCAATTGTGGGAACCTGTATGTATCCTTTGATGATGATCATGTTGTCAAGATTCAATTATGCTTCTCGGGTAAAGCAAGAAACGGCGATTAGAACCTGAATTATTTTGGAGCCTCAAGTTTTTGACTCCTGAAGCAAGTTTCTACTTACATTATGTTGTGTAAAGACTGTATACTATTATTTGACAAGTGAACTTCTTATTATGCCAGAAAAAGCAAATGATGAATTATATATTGGACTCTTGTATACGCTGATGATTCGAACTGAGAAAGTTTAGGTGACCATGTGGTTAATGTCTGAGTTGCCCTATGAAATGGCAAGAACACACCATTTAGAATGTGGGGTGGATATTTCAGGCAGAGTGGTCAGCAAGGGAAAAGCCCCGTGCCAGAACGAGGATACTTTTCAAGAAACAAACAAAGTCCAGATATGAACAGCACATAATAAGCATATCTGAGAGTAATATAAGATGAGGATGGCAAGATTAGCCAGACAAGATTATACAGAGGTCCCATTCCATGGCAAGGAATCCCAATTTTACGGTAAGTGCAGTTTTCAGGAAAGGAGAAATGTGAGTCCATCAGCCTTTTGAAAGGATGGCAATGCCTACTGTGTGGAGAGTGGACCATTGGGATTGGATCAGAAGCAAGAAGACAAGAAGTTGTGGGCAGCATGCAGGAAAGAGCTAATGACAGGTGGATTCAGGTGACAGCAGTGGAGCTAGGAGGACATGGAGTTAGTCTAGAGAAGTATTGGAGGACAAGTTGATAGGGTTTCACTGGTTTTGGTGGGTGAGGAAAATTAAAGATGGCTCCTGGAATTTGGCTTAAATGACTGATCTGCATGGACAGTGTTGCCATTTATGGAAATGCCATTTACAAGACTATTAACAAAGAATTAGACTTTGAACTGCATTGTGCATGTTAATTTTGAGCTGCCTATCAGTTGGAGCTATCAATTAAGTTATTAATAGTTAAGACCAGTGCTTCTTGGAGAAATCTGGACTAGAGATTAACAGTTTATAAATAGTACTCAAAGCCATAGCAAGAAATGAAATTGAAATCAGAAAGAGAAATGAACAGAAGTTGAAAAGAGATGGAGATACAGGATAAAACCCTGAGGAATTCCAGTGCTTTTAGAGTTCTATTAGTAGGGGATGAGCAAGTGAAATAACAGATAAAAGGAGTAAAAAGAAATGGCCAAGTGAAAAATAAGAAAAAATGTTCACAGAGTTTGAGTCAAGATTGAAGAATGAGAGAGAGAACAAGAGTAGCAGAGATGAATACTGAGAAGCACTCATTTGAATTAGCCACAGACAGGTTTTTGTGATCTTGACAAGAGCAGTTTTAATTGATTGATGAGGATAAACTTCCAGTCAGTGGAACTTTGGAGTCAGTGAGAGAGTAATTGGGAAGTGAAGAAATAGCAAAAGTGTATATAGAAAATTTTTCCATAAAATTTTCATCAGGAAAAGAAGTAGAGAATTAGAGTATTAGACAGAAAAGGATGTAGAGTAAAGGAAGGTATTTTTTAATGGGGGAAACTTTGGAGTGTGTGTATATAGTTCTGGCAATGATCCAATAGAAAGAGGTTTGTATATTTGGTCATGAAAATATGTGGTTTATACCTTTATGAGGCCTTCAATATCTCGGTGGAATATGATGAAAGGTTATTAATTAAAAGTGGAAAAGAAGTAAAGGAGGGCAGGGAATGTGAGAGTTAGGAAGGGGTGTGAAATGTTTTTGCTGAGAGTAGATGGGACAGACTGAGTCATGTTCTCTGGAGTTTGGGGTTGGGGGGGAATGTTCTTAATTCCATTCTACTGTTAATAGACATTTTGAAGATGTTATTTTTAGTTAAGGTGTGGCCAACAGACTCAGAATGGGTCTTAAGCCTATCACTGGAGGCCTGATAAAGAGAAAGCCACAGAAAGAAGCTATAAGCCAGAAGGCAAAAGTCATGGGAACCTGGACGAGAACGAGGGACTATCAACCACGTGACAGAAAAGCAAGAAACCCAAGGATTAATGGCCAGGCTATCAACCCTAAGAGAAAACACACCTTGATGAATTCATGAGCAGATAAATTCCTGAAATCTTGAGCTGATAAATTCCTGTTATTTAAGCCAAAATCAGTCTGTGGTATTTGCCACAGCTGGAAAACTAAAGGCAGTGACTAAGGACTTTTACCTGAAGAAATAGCATAGGGTTTCCAGGCAGTTCAAGATCATGAATGCCCATACCTATTGAGACTTTTCTCACAAAACTTTACTCATGGATGCAGGCACAAAGAAGGTAAAAGTTTATATTTGGTTTGTGGATTTTCTGGGGGAGTATAATGGAAGCATAAAAGGGTTGCAGTTTGATGCAAAGAAATTATTATGTTTATATTGAAGCTGGATTATGAGGAAATAGGGTCTAGAGTAATTGGCAGGTTTAAAGCATTGGGGCTCTTAAAGAGGTGGAAGTATTGCTTCTGTAAGACTATTTAAGTAAACAAGCAGTAGACCAGAACATTTGTGTCTTGTGGTAAAATTTCAGGTGATACCTGGTCCCAGGGGCAACTGAGAGAATGTCTGAGGTACAGTGGAGGAAATAGATGCAGGAGATACTCAGCCATTCAACAAATATTTATTGAATATTTGTTGAATTTTTCCCATTTGCCAGACACTGCTTTAAGCTATCAATTTACAATGAACAAAATAGACAAGAAATCCCTGCCAAGATGATTTATGCTCTCTACTGGATAAGAGCGATAATAAGCGAAAACAGATATAATAAAATGTCAGGTATGATACTGGCAGGGAATGGGAATGGAAAAGTGGCCAGTGGGCTGGTTGGGTAGGAGCCTCATCAGTCATGACAAAGTTTGTTTTCCTTAGTGTGGTGGGAGTTCACTGGCCGATTTTGAGAAGTGGGAGGGGAGGGGAGTAAAAGTGGGAGAGTGATATGATCAGATTTACATTTTTAAAAGAATGATCTAGGAGAATACACCTCTTGTGGATGAAAGAAGAGACCTGTTGAGAAGGTTCTGCAGTGGTACAGGCAAGAGATAAAGGTCTGTAGACTGGGGCAATTGTGGTGGAGGTGAGGAGAAGGAGTTGAACTGAGGATATATTTTGAAGGCAGAATGCATGCATTCTCAGGATCTTGCATGGCAGCCTTTGAGAAGTAGTCCCTGGTGATCTGCTCAGCTCATTCAGCTCCTAGTGACCCTTCTGCACACTCACTTAGCAAGCTCAAAATTCAAATTTTGCAACTCTCTTCACATTTGCGATCATACTTAATCATTACAGCAGCTCTATGTGGTAGGTTTCATTAACTATCTTGCAAATTACTATACATCATGGGCCTTGTAGCTTGTTTGAGAAGAGTTAAATTAAATTTACAGTTATCAAAGGAATACTGTATGCATTTACTAGTATTTGTCTTTGGTGGTTTGATTTAATTGTAGCCTGGGTTGAATTCTGTCTATTTTGAGAAATTCGCAAGAGAGTACACACATTTTTGGTTCAAAGTCAGAACCATCTCTTCAGTTTTATTTCATGAGAAATTAAAGAGATACATTTGGCTCTCTGTAAAACCTCACAAAATGTTTTTTTTATGCACACAAAGATGCTGCTTTTGTTTCACAGTTAAGTATTTTCGGGTCACACAGTTCTTAGGTTTGTTCCCAGACTGTAGAATCTATCAAAATAATAAGAGCTGCAGTTGAACGAAGTAAACCTGATTTGAAATTATTTTTACTTTTGGAATATCCTTCTGCATGTAACACAATAAACCATTAAAGTTTGGCACAAAGCAGTGCCTGTCACTGGCTTGCATCCCTGCTTTCCCAAGCATTAGCTCGTTTTCTGGCTGTGCCACTAGAACAATTAAGAGCATCCTGAGAGATTAATCAAAATGGTGTTGGAATAAGATCAGGGGATCAAGGAGCTGAGAAATCAAGACACAAAGGTCCATTCTTGCAAATATTAAAATTATTTAAAATCCTGCCAGGGAAGGTGTGATGAGGAGATCCTGGTCCTTGAATCACCAATAAAGGAGGCAAATTAACAAGGAGGCCAGCAGACGCCAGTGATGATGACAGAGAAAAACGTTAAACCCTAATGGCACAGATCTCAAAGTAACAGAGTAAGGGGGGGGGAAGGGTGGGTGTGAGGGTAATGATACGGAAGTGCCTGGTAAAGAAGGAAGCTGCACACCTCATCAGGTGTGAGGCTTACAGTACCTGTGAAAATAAATGCCTTTGGTTTGAGAGTTTGTCTCTGCATGGCTGTATTGAGTTGAGATCAGGAGGTAGAAGGACTTTCAGAGCAAAAACACTGAGGGGATAGACAAGCGTGCTGCAGAAGAAAGAAGAATTTCGGAGGACAAAGTGTGAAGTTTATAGCACCCTCATTTGCCACACTCAGGTAAACTGAAGCTCAGAAATGATCATTTGTCCACAGTCACAGGGCTTCCAAGTGGCACCAGAATTTGGCTCCTTACCCAATTTTATAACTCTAAAGCTCATATGCTTTACAGGGCTGCAAAACTAGCTCTCTGTAACACTAGAGAAATGCTGTTATTTAATTTGCATTAGCGAACAAAGAATTGCAACACAGGCCCTTTAACAATGCTTTTGATGGAATATAGAGATGAATTCTCTACCCCTTATTAGTGGTCTCAGTGTCCTATGGCTATAGTGACTGCTTCTCTAAGAAATACATCCAAATGCTGCTCAGGCTGTCTGTCCTTTGATAGTCTTCAGTGCCTGCATTAAAACAGGTTTAAAGAAAAGCAAGAAAAAGTCTACATGGTTGGTAAACAATGTTTATTAACAATATTTTTAAGGGCCAGCAATGCACCCAGGTATGAAAAGATTCTGTGTAAAGCCATGAAAAACACAGCCTTATAACAATGGTCTTTTTTGTTGTTGTTTTAAAATTTTTCTCTTATTTGCCTTTAAAATTATTTTAATGTTACCACCAGAGTATAAAATTTAAATTTTGCATTATTTAAAAAAATGTTTATCTGGTCAAAATGTAGTTGATAGAGTGGGTAGGGTTGCCTTAGCAACGATTATCCAGAAAGATAAATAGAAATCTCACTGAACTTTGGGGCAAAGGTTTTTCAATGGTCAGAATACAAATTATCATAGAAAATACAGCTTTGACCTCTTTCTCCAACTATTTGAAAAAAAAAGAAAGAATTTACATAGTAGTTCCATTTTTTAAGTAACTTTTATATTTCTGATTAAAGAAATAATGATTAGCAAAGCAGAGAAAGCCAGTGAAAACTTAAGTGTATGCAGACAGGGATAATGATAAAGCTGGGTTTACACCAATGGATCCCAAAACATTTTGAGATTTGGATGCATCCAATGGCATGTGAGGTAGGCTGAGTCTGGGATTGAAAATCCTGGCTGGGCTAACTGTGTACCGTGAAATGGAATTTTTTCAATTCTGCTGAAAAAACAGCCAGGTGACTCTCCTTCCCTGAGCAAGTAAGGGACAGAGGTCTATTCTCTAGAAAACCTGAAATCAACGTACTTAGAGAGTGCAGGCGAAGTTTATTGAAAATATAAATAACCAACCCATCTCTCATTTCTACTCAGAGAACAATCATCATTAAGAATATGCCCTTTCACTCATCCAAGAAAGAAAATGGAAACTAATTTTCTGGAGAAACTTGATTGCTCTATAAAAAAGATATTTCTCCCATTTGTGATCTTCTGACAATTGGGGTCTCCTAAGGAAAAAGGTGGCTGATCACTTCACAATGCTACTAAATCACTTTGCAATGTTACAAGGAGGCTTGGGCTGCACCCAGATCTGCCTGGGGGAACTTCAGTGCCTCACCCAAACACGGGTTGAAAGGTAAGGGTCCTAAGAAATTTTGAAAAACATCTAAAATCAAAGCTAAGGCCCAAAATAAACAGGGAAAAAATGACTTGAAAGAAGAAAATAGCACAAGAAAACAGAGAGCAAATGTTATATTAAAAACATATTAACATGCTTAGCTTGATAAGAAAGAAGAATGAATCTATGAAATGAGAATAAGATGTGAGAAAAAATTAAAAGCACTTATGGAAATTAAAATAATGAGTGAACTTTAAAAAAATAGAATAAGACATTAGAAGAAAAGCCAATACTATCCTCTTGAAATCAGAACAAAAACACAAAGAAAAGGATAACAAGGAAAAAAAGATGAATAAAATTAAACATTTTTGCAGAAAGTCCCGCATCCCTATAATGGGAGTTCAGTAAAAAGAACAGGAAGAAATGGAGGGAATACAATTTTTAATGAAGTAATGAAACAAACTATTCCATAATAGAAAGAGGGTTTTTCCAAATTTTAAAGGTCACTGTGTGCTCAGATCAGGAATGAGAAAAGACATTCACCAAAACAGATCATCTTGAGGTTTTATTTTATTTTTATTTATTTATTTATTTTAACGTGGGCAGGCACCGGGAATCGAACCCGGGTCCTCGGGCATGGCAGGCAAGCACTTTTACCTGCTGAGCCACTGTGGCCCACCCTCATCTTGAGGTTTTAGAAAAAAGAAAGTAAAAAGGAAGTTCAGGAGTCCAGGGAAGATGGTGGTGGGATAGGGGAAGCCCTGGTTGCAAAAGCTGAGGAACTGAGAAGCAGAGAATGTGGAAGCCTAAAGTAGCCTGGAGCCCACAGGAGTGCATGGATAGGGAGACAGGGACTAGGAAGTAATCCAAGTCACGTTCCTTGAACACGTTACCCTCAACAGTACAGGCCTGCAACCCGTGACTCACCCCACATGACACACACCTGAACCCCATCACCTGCCCCACTCCCCACGTACCAAGTGCCCCCGCCCCACCAACCACTAACCAACCCGCAGAACATGTACCCACCCCACCACCCCACCCCAAGTGCAGTCCAACCCACCTATCCTGTCCCCTTCCTGAGAACTACTTCCCCCTCCCTGGTCCCTGCAGGCTGTTGCCAGTGCATAAAAGCTGCTGGTACTTACCTCCATACCCAGGCTACACCTGCCCGCAGCCCATACAATCGCACAGCCTCACCCCACCCCTCAAACTCTGCACATAGGTACATCGATTTATGACACTCCCAGACCCGTATGTACTCATGGCCCCCAGTCATGCCCCCCAGCTCTGGGAAAGCACTGACCTACGCAACTGGGTCACATCTGCCCCCAACCAATGCAGGCATAACTCCGACCCACTGACATAGCTCTGTGCATGCACACAAAGGGTCCCGCCCCCCATACCAGCACACACCAGGGTTATGCGCCCCAGACGCATGCACCTGCACAGCTACATTCTGCCTGGCCACTGGGCGCCCACATTCACAGTTACCAGTGTAGCATCCCCAACCTGTGCCTGTACCTGCACTGCAACACATCACTGCACTGTTATGCCTCACCACCTACCCTGCATCCTGCTACACATCCATCCTGCAAACACAAGGCTTTAGACTACTGAAGGGTATAAACTTCCAAAGTAAATCAGTCAAGATATTTACATGCAATGAAAAAAAACAGAAGATCACTAAGCATATCACAATGAAGACAGATATAGTCCAGCCTAACAACCAAATTAAAACATCAGAAGAGACAGAGACACCGGAACAACTAATCAAAGATGTCCACAGAAGTCTACTTAATAAAATAAGTGGGATGGCTAATGACATAAAGGAGATCAAGAAGACAGTAAAAGAGCGTGAAGAGGAATTTGAAAGAAAAAATAAAAAAATAGCAGATATCACGGCGATTAAAGATTCTGTTGACCAAATAAAAATCACTCTAGAGACACACAACAGCAGACTTGAAGCAGCAGAAGAAAGAATAAGTGAACTAGAGGACAGGATAACTAATTTCAAATATTCACAACAGCAAATGGCAAAAAAAAAAGAAGAAAAACTTGAATAGGCTCTCAGGGAAATGATGGAAAAAACGAAGAGCACAGATAAAAATCATTGGTGTCCCAGAAGGAGAAGAGAGGAGTAAAGGGCTAGGAAGAGTAATTGAGGATATAATGGGGGGAAACTTCCCAATCCTTATAAAGGACATAAATGTACAAGTCAAAGAAGTTCAATGAACTCCAAACAGAATAAACTCAAATAAGTCTTACCCAAGACACATACTAAACAGTCTGTCAAATGTTGAAGAGAAGCAGAAAATTTTGAAAGTGGCAAGAGAAAAACAATCTATTACATACAAAGGAAACCACATAAGACTGAGTTCAGACTACTCAATTGGCACCATGGAGGTGAGAAGGCAGTGGTATGATATACTTAAGATCCTGAAAAAGAAAGATTTCCTGCCAAGAATTCTGTACCCAGCCATATTGTTCTTCAAAACGGAAGGAGAGATTAAATTTTCATAGACAAATCTTGAAAGAATGTGTCAACAAGAGACCAGCCCTAGAAGAAATACTAAAGGGAGCTCTGACAGTAAGAAAGAAAAGAAAAAAAAAGTCAGGAGAAGGAGGTCTGGAGGAGGGCACAGAAATGAAAAGTACCAGTAAGGGTAACTTAAAGGATAAAAAGGGAAAGAGGGAAAGAATATATAGATCTGACAAATAAAAAAGATAAGATGGTAGATTCAAGAGACATCTTTTCAGCAATAACTCTGAATGTTAATGAACTAAACTTACCAATTAAAAGATACAGATTGGCAGAATGGATTAAGAAATATAATCAAGATATATGCTGCTTACAAGAAACTCATCTTAGACACAAGGATACAAATAGATTGAAAGTGAAAGGATGGAAAAATATGTTCCACGTAAGTTGTAACCAAAAGAAAGCAGGAGTAGCTTTACTAATATCAGACAAAATAGACTTTAAATGTAAAGACATCATAAAAGACAAAGAAGGACACCATATATACTAATTAAAGGGACAATTCACCAAGAAGAAATAACAAACATACATGTTTATGCTCCCAATTAAGGAGCTCCAAAGTACATGAGACAGACATTGGTAAAACAGAAGGGAGCAATAGATGTTTCAACAATAATAGTAGGAGACTTCAACACACCACTCTCCTCTATAGATAGAACAACCAAGGAGAAAGAAGAACAAGTTGGAGGATCAACACTTCCTGACTTTAAAACCCATTATAAAGCCACAGTGGTCAAAACAGCATGGTACTGCCACAAAGATAGATGCATTGACCAATGGAATCAAACTGAGAGTACAGAAGGCCCTCTCTACACTGATTTTTTACAAGGCCCTCAAATGGTCAACTGACTTTTTACAAGACCCTGAAATCCTCTGAACTGGGACAAAATAGTCTTTTCAATAAATGGGTATGGAAGAACTGGATATCAATAGCCAAAAGAATGAAAGAGGACCCTTACCTTATATCCCATACAAAAATTAACTCAAAGTGGATCAAACATCTAAATATGAGAACTAGCACCATTAAGCTTCTGGAAGAATATGTATGGAAACATCTTCAAGACCTAGTAATAAGAGGTAGCTTCCTAAACTTTACACCTAAAGAATAAGGAACAACAGAAAAAAATAGATAAATGGGGACTCCTCCAAATCAGATGCTTCTCTACCTCAAAAGACTTTGTCAAAAAGGTGAAGAGGCAGCCAACTCAATGGGAGAAAATATTCCAAAATCACATATCAGACAAAGGTATGACATCCTGCATGTACAAAGAAAGCTTACAACGCAACAACAAAAGAACAAACAACCAAATTATAAAATGGGCTGATGACATGACTAAGCATTTTTTCTAAAGAGAATATACATATAGCTCAAAAGCACATGAGGAGATGTTCGTTTACATGGCTATAAGGGAAATGCAGAGCAAGACTACAATGCGATACCACCTCACACCTATAAGAATGGCTGCTACTAAACAAACAGGAAACTATAAATGTTGGAGAGGATTTTGGAGAAACTGGGACACTTATGCACTGCTGGTGGGAATGTACAATGGTACAGCCACTTCGGAAGACAGGTGGTTCCTTAAGAAACTAAATATCGAGTTGCCCTATGACCCAGCAATAACACTACTTGGTATATACCCAGAAGAGCTGAAAGCAATGACATGAACAGACATTTGCACACCGATGTTCATAGCAGCATTATTCACAATTGCCAAAAGATGGAAACAAATCAAATGCTCATCAACAGACAAGAGGATTAACAAAATGTGGTATATACATAGGATGGAATATTATGCAGCAGTTAAGATGAAATGGCATGACATGACACGATGGATGAGCCTTGAGGACATAATGCTGAGTGAAATAAGCCAGACACAAAAGGATAGATACTGTATGATTTCACTTTTAAAATTATTTATCATGCTTTTAATACAAATTAAAAAAAAATGAAACACTTCAAAATTTGCATGTCATCCTTGTGCAGGGGCCATGCTAATCTCTGTATCATTACAATTTTAGTATATGTAAAGTGAGCACTTTTATGATCATGATAAAGATAAAATCTGAGGCTTATAATACAGAATATAGGGGACTTAGAGATATATAGAAGGTAGAGATGGGTGAATGGTTAGCTAATGGGATTGAACTCCCATGTAAGGGAATAGATAGAAGTGAAGGCAGTTCTCTAGTGGGTCTATAAGATGAACAAGATTGAAAGCAGTTGTATAGCCCTATGTGTTCCACTGTTTAACACTAGAAATATAAATTAATTCTCGACAAAACTACTTCAAAGGTATGATTCATGTACAAAGACTGTTTAAGTCCAGGGTACATGAGGAAAACTGCTATCGCATCCTATGGGCTATGTTTAAAAGGAAACTACCACAGCAACAGCAGAGGTAAATAATGGGGGTGGGGACAAGAGCTAAGAGAGGGTTTAGATTTCCTATTTGGTGAGGGTGTGTTTATTGGTTATCTTTCTCTTGGGAACTATGAAATTACCTAAAATTGAGAGTGCTGATGGACTGCGGATTTTGGGCACTATACATGATGCCTGATGAATTCAGGTGGCTGAAGGATGCATTGACTGAGAAGTAGATTGGGGAACAATGGTGGATACATATGATCAAGTGCTGTGCTGCTACAAAAAGGAACAAAGTCGTGTGGCATGCAATCGTGTGAATGAACATGTGGGACATTTGGTGCAGGCAAAATAAGCCAGAAACGAAAGAACAATTATGGCATGATCTCCTTTAGAAAATGCTTATAAGAAAACAGGGGCCTAGACTGTAAGCTTTTATAGCAGACACATTTTATATATTATAGCTAGATTTTGAGAGGCTGTTTTATATATATTTATATAACTTGATATTTAGAGATAAGAATGAAGCCAATCAGGTCGGGATTAAGGTAATTTAGAACACAGGGGTAAGGAAGAAATTGTCTATATTTTAGAACCACACAAACCCTTTGAGACCAAAGGGTTAAATGCTTGTTTGTTCTGAACCTAAATCTTCTGTAGCACATAATGTAACTCAACCTATCTGTATAGCTCATTTGAACAACTGAACACAAGGAGCCCAGAATAAGAAATATGTCCTTTAATCCTGTATAGCTTAATGTAATGCCTGGATACATCCTAGAGTATATTAAGCAGATTAAGCAGATAATCAAAAAAGCATTGGCAAAGTCCCTTGAGGGTAGGGAGAAAAAATATGGAACTATTAAACTTTACCATCTGAGAATCCTCTGATGCTTTATCAAGCTTTAGGGACACTAAAATCAATAAGCCAAGCCCTTGATCTTGAAACTTAACTCTTGTGAAGCTTATGTAGGTAGCAGAGAAGCTTAGCCTACCTATAGGAATAACTAAGAGCTACTTCTGGAGGACCTCTTTTGTTGCTCAGATGTGGCCTCACTCTCTCTAAGCCCAACTCTGCAAGTGAAATCATTGCTGTTCCCACTACCTGGGACATGACACCCAGGGGGGAAAGTCCCCCTAGTGGTATGGGAGATGGCTCCCAGGGATGAGTCCATCCCTGACATCGTAGCATCAACAATTCCATCCTGACCAAGAAGGGGAAAAGAAGGGTAACTAATAAAATATCAGAGGCAGAGAGAGTTCAAATAGAGTCGAAAGGCTACTCTGGTGGTTGCTCTTACACAAGCTTCAGTTAGACCTTGTTACCTATCATGTTCTGTTAAACCTCAACCAGGACCATTCCAGCCAAGCCTAAAGAACACCCATGGAAATATATAAGGTTCCACAAGGGTTCCATGCACTAGAGTAAATTTCCAGAAACCTGCAACCTCCAGATGGGTCCCTGGACCAGATAAATCCTGAAACATAGAGGGGCCAGTATCTCCAGAACATCAGCTAGTTCCATCTCCCTACTCCATATTAGTGACAGACCCTTCCCACATGAAAAAGTTAGAATGGCCATAGTCCAAACATGCCTAAAGAGAGGGACAGAAAGATCAAAGGTGCTGGTGGAGTTATACAGAGAAGATAGGATTTAACAAATGAATATGATTGCTGAACCATTAAATTGCTATCTCTTTTTGTCTCCAGTATCTTAGAGCAGCTAGAAGTTAAAACCTAAAATTATGGAATTATAATCCATGCCAAACACTGAAATATGTTCTACAACTAAGTGTGGTGCTGTGCTTTGAAATTTATTGCTTTTTTGTATATACATCATTTTTCATGAAAAAAGAAAAAAAAAGTAGATTGTGATGATAAAAAAAAATATTTAAGCCTTCTGGCCTTCTGTATTCTGGAGCAGCTAGAAGGAAAAATCTGAAAGGATTGTATAGTCCATGACAAACTCTGGGATCTGTCCTGTAAGCACTTGTTGAAAAGTGCTTTCAGAAGTGTTGTTTTTTTCTTTCTTTGCTTTGCATATATGTTATATTATACAATAAAAAAGTTAAAAAAAAAAAGAAACTGGAAAAATTAAAAAAAAATAAAAGTATGTAAAAAAAAGGGTGAGGACTTACCAAGCATGTGATAAATATGGATTTTAAAAAATGGAAATAATAATTTAGATAATTAATAAATTAAAATAACCAAAAGGTAAATTGGCAAACTAAAAATATAAATGAAACAATCATGCAACAAAGGGGAATGTCTTTAATAGAGAACATGTTAATCAATAAAAAAACTAGAGATTAATAGAAAAGGGTCAAAGGATTTGACCAGACAAGTTGTGGGGGAAATACAAAAGGCCAATAAATATGTGAAACCAAATTTCCAGCTGTAAAAGTGATTAAAAATGCCAAATTAAGAAAAATTAGTTGACATTTTCGGACTAGGGAATTGGCATAATTTAGAAAAAAACCATCAACCTCCCAATGATATCTTCATTATATATCTTTTTTTAGCAGTTTGATTGAGACATATTCACATTTCAAACAATCCATCCTATGTGTACAACCAGTGGCTTTTAGTATAATCACAGAGGTGTGCACTCACTACCACAATGAACTTCAGAATATTTTCATTACTCCAAAAAGAAAAGCCCCAGGCCCTTAGCAGTCATCTCTCAATCCCTCAATCCTTCCTCTACATGATGATTAATCTAATTCTGTCTCCATTATACTTTGTCTTACTATTTGTGTAATATATGCTTTTATTGAATATGTATGTTCCCCAATTGGCTTTAGCCTCTGTGAGGGTAGAGACCCCTCCCTCCTGTTAAATATGGCTTTCCCAGGGTGGTTAAATCTGGAGTCAAACTGCCCAGCACTTGCCCCAGGTTCAGGGGTGGGGAGGATCATGCCTCGGGGCTGCTGAGACCCCCTTTCCAGGAGAGGACAAGGCTGGAGGTGTGAGTCCAGTACCAAGGTGCTGTACAATAAGGGGCTTGAAAGCAGAGGCAGGAGCTAGTGTTGGCACAACCCTCAGGGCAGGGAAGGAGGTAGCGGATATCAACTAGATGTTTCTCAGCAGGTAAAGGGCTGTTGGGGGACCCCAGTGTCACACAGTGCCCAGCACAGAGGACACAATGGATGTTCAGTAAGTATTTGTGGACACACTGGCTGAATGGATGCTACTGTGGGATACAAAGCAGTCATACAGGTATTGTCTTATCATGCTGGCTCTCAAGGCCTTTTGCAAATCTGTAAGTCTATGCATCAAGATCCTTAAGGTTCATATTGTTTTTCTTCTTTGGAAGCTAAAGGAAGAAAATCATCAAACACATATTTATGCGCTTATTTCAGGTTTTTCATAATGATGAAAACATGAAAGTCACTTAATACCTAACAATAGGGGAAAGGCTAAAGAAATTATATGAGATGAAATGTTACATAGCCATTAAAATCAACAATTTCAAAATGATTGAATGATATGAGAAAGTACTAGTCATATGGTCAATAAAAGTTGCAAAATCTGAAATTATGCTGTCGTTTAGTCTGTTATGCTGCCAGAATACAATATACCAGAAATGGAATGGCTTTGAAAAATAGGAATTTGTTAAGTTGCAAGTCTGCAATTCTAAGGTAACGGAAATGTTCAAAGTAAGGCATCTAGAGAAAGATGTCTTAACTCCAAAGCAAGGGCCAATGAAGCTTGGGTTTCTGTTTCAGCTGGGAAGGCACATGGTGACATCTACTAGCTTTCTCTACCAGCCTCTTCAAATGGCTTTCCAGGGGACATTTTCTTTCTGCATTTCCAAAGGTCTCTGGCTGTGTGGGCTCTCAAGCTTTTTCCAGAATGGCTCCCTCTTCAGGCAAGCAACCCCACCTTGAATGGGTAGACTACTCTCTATGGAAACCATCTAATCAAAAGGAACCACCCACAACTGGGTGGGTCACATCTCCATGGAAACAGTCAAAAAGACCCCACCCAACGATACTGAATGAGAATTAAATAACATGTCTTTCTGGGGTACATGAGAGTTTCAAACTGGCACATACAGGGTGAGACAGATGTTTAAGAACACAAACATTTAGTAAGGAACTGCACTAATTTGTTAGTAGTAATTGTCCCAAGATCTTGGGATTATGGTAGATTTAATTTTTGAGTTTTTTAAAGTGTAAAGCATCATTTTCATAACTAGAGCCATACAATAAACATTCTTGAATCTGCAGGAGAGAGATAAAGACGGTAACCTATACGCATATTTTGCTCCAAGTATTATTATCCGCTATGGAAGTGACTGACCTTTGGTTTACAAAATTGTTTATGTCACAAGCAAGACAAAGTGTTTCATACAAGAGGTAGTAATTTGTATCCAATTGATTGGGTACCTCCAATCGGACTGCTCTAGAATGGAGAAGAAAGACTGGCTGGCTGCACACACAAAAGACAAGCCAGCTCCTGGGACTACTTGCAGACAGAGCAAGGCCTTCTTGTTGTAAGGCAGAAGGAGCAGAGAGGGAGCTTAAGCCCACCACTTCCAAGAAAAGGAACAGCAGTGGATCAGGTAGTCCAATGACAGAAATTAATATTCAACAATTTAAAAATTCTTGGGATCCCCAAGGTCAGTTCTCCAGCTAATTTATTATTGAGCTGTCAAATTCCAGATTGTCAATAAATATATATATATATTTAAATGTAGTGTTCAGGTAAGTGTGATAAACATTGGGTTTCGCTTACTCTAAGGCACTTAGAGCTCTTCATATGCTAAAAGGTTTGTAAATCTCTGAGACAGAAATATGATTTATAGATTTTCTAAAACTTTATTGACACCTGGGCCCATTTTCTGTAGTATGTTTCTACTCCACTAAAGATATTTAGGGGAGTAACGGCCTTATATTCCGGAAATATATTCAACAAATGACATTTTCTGTGTAACCCTAAGCCAAGATCTCCATCATGAAGAGAAATGATTTTTTTCTCTTTTCTCTACTGGTTCTTCTTGAAGTGGCTGGCAAATAGGTCCACCTGAAGGAAGCTGTCAAAGAACCAGGGCTGTCCAAGGTAAAACTTGGAGAGCGGGGGAAGGTTGAGGTGGGTTAGCTTAGTCTGCAAAAGGGGACAATGGTCAGGTCTGGACAAGTCATCAGACTCAACAAAGAAGGTAAGGAAGAAAGCCTCAGAAAAAGCATGGCTAGAAGGAATTGTACTGCTAACTATAGAATTCTGTGGAATTGTCATTGACAATGTCTTGGAAGATTTAGAACATAACTTGTTTTTCTCTGTGCAATGAGATAAAATGCACCAGCCCCACATCAAATACCACCCCAGTATTTGCTGGGAAAAATAGTAAGTTCTTATTAAATATGTGATTAAATTAAATAGATTTCCAACTACAGTCCTGTCGTACAGTCTTTTATAATAGTCAACTTTATATCCTGTTAATAATTCACCTTTGTTTTTTCTGCCTCCTACGTTTGCTTTTCACTAATCTGACTTATATTTGAAGAGCTTTAAGTTTTAACAAATATATACAGTTTCCCATGAAAAATTAAAACTTTGATCTGGCATCTAGTTTGAAATATCTTGTGCCTATTTTGATGAGCATTCTCTTTGCTTTCATACTCTCCTTATGTGTATTTGGGCAGGAAAAGAAAGAGCTTGCTTCATAGAAGTGTTCCCTTCCCTGTTTCTCTGAAACATAAGTGGCTTAGGAACTTTGCTTCATTCAAAATGCAATCTTAATGTGTGAACTTGTGTGAGGAATAAAGAGTCAGGATATTACTAGGAGATTCGGTTATATCCAGTAGGAGTTCATGTGGTCCTACCAGGGAATTAGTTATCGCAATTGCATCTTCGACCTGCAGAAGAGTCAATGACTATATCTAGGGATATCACATTATTGGAGAAGAAAATGGCACTTGGCCAAATCAGTGTGCTAACATTTTTCCTTCACTATCTTCTCAAACTCTGTTATGTCCAATTCAAAAATGCCACTCAGGAAACCAGTGGCGAGAAGGAGGAATGAGGCCTTGGAGAAACATATTAAGAGTAGCTGATATATAGTATGGTTTAGAATCAGACATTTGAGATCATTTCACAACAGTAGCTATGTATAAGAAAAGTGATGTTTACACCCAGAAAAGTGCATAGCTGCTTATCCAATGGAATGTAGCTCCTGCTTATCCTAGGTCTGTAGACTCAGCGCCACCTAGCGGTTAATCACAAGTTCAAGGCTCCTCGTAAATCCCATTGTGGCCACATCCACAGCTCCATCAGAAATAACTACCTTATTCTATGGTGTAGCTCATGAATAACATTTGTATTCAATCTTACTTTGAAGGAGATTGATTTATCAACTAAATTTCAGCAACCCTTCTGCTGGGTCACTCAGCCTCAGGCCATGTTGCTTGCAAGTATCAGCCTCTGGGTATATCTGCCTCCATCGTTTCAGCTGGCATGTGTTAACACATGTTAAGTCTCACAGTGCCAAAGTATACTTACAATAAGCTTCTAGACTTCACTTTACAGCAAAGACTCTTGTCTTGTTTAGAAAACCCAATTTTGCAGTTGCCCACAATCAACTTTCAGCTCTCCCACTGACTAATTGCATGACTCTGAACCAGTTATTTAACCTCTCTGAGTCTTACTTTCCCAAATATTTAAAATAGAGGTAGTGAATAACCCCCTCAATGTTATTATAAATATATTTATATAAATAAAATTATCAATTTAAATCACTAGACATACAATAAGTACTCGATAAATAGAAGCTATTATTTTTCAAGCCTTATAAGAAGGGCAAAATCAAATTTTAGCTTATTAAATATTTTGTAATTTCCTAAATAAGGAAATCCAGGTTTTGACTCTGCATCCCACCGTGCACTGTAAAGCTGCCTGTACATTAGATGTGCAAGATATGTATACTAAGGATGGAGGAAGTGTCAAAGTTTCAGAACCAGGTAATCCCTCCCTCTGTCTTGCTCACTTACCTTTTTTATGTCCATGGCATTCTTTTGAACACTACACTTTTTAGCAAGACATATGAAGAGATTAGATTCCACCCGCAGTTATTACATTGTTTGTTTAGTCACTTATAATCACCCTGTTGCTATTTTAGAACTACCTTAACTGTACTGTCTCATAAATTCAGAAGGCAAATTAATCGCACATCCTAGCAAAGTGAGATCTTTCCCTGACCTTCATATCGAACTACTCCATTTGGCATAAACATCCTTAAAAGTGTACGTTCTCAGTGGGAGTAAGAACTAAATCTTACACAGTGATTATACTTTGATCAAACATTGTCAACAAATTGGTTTACTATCGAAGGCCATCGTCTTTAGGAACTCACCTAATTTATCTCTTCATTAAAATGACTACTACAAAATCAAGCCTCAGAGTTTGCTTCCTGTTGATCAGCATGGCATCAACAGGAAGCTTAGCCAGTCAGGGCTAAGTAAGGAACCTGGAATACACTGAGGAGGTTAACAAGATTTAATTAATCAGTTGATAATTACCTACTTCTGATGTGTTATTATAGAGAAATTGGTTATTTCCATCAGAACGAGCAGCACAGGCACACTTCTCATCGCTTCTTATTGTCAATGACTGAGCTTTTGGAAGATAAAAGGTTTGCAGTCTAAAGAATAATGATTCCCTGAAATACGACCCAAGACTCCCAGAAGATCACCTCCTGAGTAGAGATGGATTGTAGCCATCAATATCGAGGGAGAATTTTAGCTTGCAGGCTCACTGGCTGTATTAGTTTTCAACTGAAAACAGAAAGATAAGGGAGAAAAATATCCAGGGCAACAAGAACCTGGAGTAGAGAAGAGTGTGAAAATTGATGGTGAATACAAGCAGAGGAGACAGAAAGTATCTCAGATGCCCAGACACTGAGGAGCAGCATAACAGTGAAATGAAAAGCAAATTCCAGCTTTTAATAGAGGTATTAAAGTAATCTAGGGGAGGCATCTATGGTGCTATGGAAGAGACCACAAAGGCATGTCCTACCTATTCTGAATGGGGCGAGGGTAAATGCTCGAGCAGCACAGACACACTTCTCATCGCTTCTTCTTGTCAATGACTGAGCTCATAATACATGGTTCTCCGTGAAAGGGAAACGAAATGGCAGTTTCGTAATTGTAGGAATTCACCACAGAATACCTGTATGGGGCACAAGAGAAAATTAGCAGAGTTGGAGAATAAAGAAGTAAAGAGAGATTCCAATTGCCTAGAACTGTTCTAAAGGCCTTATTAGTTTCACTGAAAACAGTACATCTGATTCAATACATCTCTGACATTTCTTACATCCTTAGAAGAAACAAGTGACAAAAAGCTTTTTGTCATACTTTTATCAGGATAGAAATTATTTCAGGTTAAATGAAAACACATTTTTAAATGTTCAGAGGTTTTAGGCGCTCTACTATTTTGAAATGCCATGCTTTAGTTTTTTTTCATTTTGAATGCTGTTTGTATTCCATTGCATAAAAGTGCCCATTTATTATTTTACCTCTTTCAGCATGTGAATTTGCTCTGCATTTCAGAGCTATGAATGTATTCGAATTTTTAGTTATTGTCAGACCATACTCCAAAATTATGAAAATTTACTTTCCAATCAGCAAAGTACTTTGTTTTAGGTTGCTAACCTACTCAAAGCAGACACCATGAAATGCATTGGTTTTAACTATGAGAATTTATTAGCTTACAAGCTTATACTTTTGAAGTTGTGAAAATGTCCAAATCTAGACATCATCAAGACCATGTTTTCTTCCTAAAGACTGGTTGCCAGAGATCCTCAACTATTTTGTAACATGGTGGTGTCTGCTGATTTCTCCCTACCCTTTCAGATTTCATTGCTTTCAGCTTTTTGATCTCTCTCTCTCTCTCTCTCTGTCCCTCCCTCTCTCTCTTTCTCCCCCTATATTCTCCATGTATTCCGTTTATAAAGGATTCCGCTAAGAGGAGTAAGACCAAACTTGAGCCTTAATGGAAGTAACCTAATCAAATGGCACTACTTACAACAGGTTTATACCCACTGTAATGGATTGAGTTTAAGAACATGATGTTCGGGATGCGTGCAGATCCAAACCATCACAGTACAGTGTAAGAAGCTTCATTAATTTACAGACTTCCCAATGCAGAGTATAGTCTGATCTTTTAATTTTTGCTAATCTGTTGGTTTAATTTTTCTTTTACTTACTCCTAATGGGATAAAACATCTTTACAGATGTTGATTACGTATTTATGTTCCCCTGTCTTTGAATTGCTTTTTTGATATATTGTGTATTTTTCCTTGGTAGTTTTTATTTTTCTTACTGCTTTGTAGAAGTTCTTTATATATTTCAGTTATCAATCCATTGTTGGCTTTATGGATTATCAACGCCTCCTCCCAGTATGTGGTCTGCCCTTTTGTTGTTTTGATGGAGATTTTTTAAGAGCCATATTCTTAATTTAAAGTTCATCAACAAAGATGGCATATATATAGAAGCAAGCTAATGTTTCAGCACTATATATAGAAATCATGGAATATGTAGTGAGTATAAGAGGAGAGACTAAACTAAAAACTGGAAATAATAAAATAATTTTAAAACATTTTCATTATTTTTGTTATTGTTCCTATTATTTGGTTTGGATCCATATCATTTAGCTGTTACAGACATAATGCTATTTAACAAAGCAAACTTTCGCTTACAACAACAGACATTGATTCTCACACTCATCGGTCTGCCGATCAGCTGCAGATGTGCTCATCTTGCCTGGGGTTGACTGGGTGGCTGTGCTTTAAGCTGTGCACTGTTGGATCTGACTCCAGGGTAAGGCTGGGGTGCAGATCTGCCTCAAATGCCTCCCATCATTCTGGCACCAGCAGTTATCTGGGACATGGTATCATGGACATGGAAGAAGCCAAGAGGCAAACCAAATTGTTCTTGCACATTTTATGCCTCTGCCCCTGTCACCTCCTACTCACGTTCTTATGGCCAACACAAGTCTCATGACTAAGCCCAGTGCAGAGCGGGGAGTTATACCCTAAATCAAGAGAAGGGAGAGGTAAGTGAATAGTTAGTAAACAGTATTCCAGTCCTTCACAGGTAGCTTATATATTGGAGAGTATGTATTTTCTGGTTGAATTTTCCAGGAGGGACTTGACATGACATACTTTTAAAAACTGTGATTATACATACATGCATACATACATAATAAAATTGCCATTTTAATCATTAGTAAATGCTCAATTCAGGGATAAAATACCATACTTTCAACCAGATTTTTGCGTACGTGTTTTGATAATAGTTTTGCTTAATAATTCTCAATATTTGGTTTATAGCCATAAAATCATTTTGTGACTTGTTATAAAGAGTAAATGAAGGACAACGAGAGAAGTTAAGTGTATCCAAATCAATGAAATTTCTCTCTTCAAGTCACAATCTGTTGGATATTTAAATTAAATAATTACTAAATTATATTAGCAACAAAATCATAAAATGAACACCAAGTAGAACTAACATTTTATTAAAATCCATTGTATAATATCTTAGTAAATGAAAAACCTATATGGTTTCTGATGGTAATATTTGATATCATAAAATAAGTCTTTCCCAAATTAATATAATAATAAACAAAATCTCAAAACACTGAAAATTTGGGGGCTAGATTTTTGAAATTGCAAAAAATGACTTTAAAGTTTGAGTATGAGAATTTAATATGCACAAATGTCAACAAAGTTTGGAAAAAATGCCAAGATGATTTGCATTGCAGGGTCTTTAAAATTATAATAAAATGAGTTGATTCAAAAGTATGGTATTGACAAAAGCATATATAACAAAGTTCAATGAAATAGAACTAAGGGTCCAAAAGAAGCCTCCTTTATATATGGGAATTTAATATGTGATGAATATGTCACAGTTTAGTGACGAAAATGATTTATTTCTTAAAAAAACTGGTTTGGCATATTTGGCTATCCATCTGGAAGAATATAAACTTAAAACCCTATCTTCCACTTCATACAGAAATAAATTTCAGGTAGCATAAATATTTTAATTTAAATAGCAATATTATAAAAATTTTGAAAGAAAATTAGAAAAGTGTTCTTACAAGCCCTTGTGATTGTTCCTCTTAGTTATTATAGGAAATTCAGGAACCATAAATGAAATGAAAGAAAGAAAATAATACTGAAATTATACACAGCGAAACACACTCTCTTGGTGTTTCCACCACACCCTTAATCTCTCAAGCTTGTTCTACTTTGCTGACTCTTACTATTATATGCAATATCTTCATATTGGCAAGACCAGAGCTCAGTCCTTAGCCTGCTTCTCTATCTCCTCCAGCCCCAAAGCTTTATATGTCATTTATTTTATTGACATTCCATCTTTTTTTTTTTTAATCTGTGGCATAAACCTTTCTCCTGAACTGCAGAAACTCTCAACATCTCCATTTGGTAGGCAAATAATTACTATGTGCAAACTGGCTGTCACGATATTTGCCTTGCCTGTGCCCCAAATGGTTTCTTTCTCTGCCACCTCTATCTCAGTTAATTGCAATTCCATCCTATTTATTTGGTTCAAGAACCTTGGCATCTTCCTTAATTCTGATCTTTATCTCACACCTTTATCTAGTCCAGAAAGAAATTCCGTTTGCTTTAACTAATATATCTGGGATCTGACTGCTTTGCACCCCTTCCACTGCTACCTCGGTGGTCCTAGCCATATGATCTTGGCACATTTATCGCAAGCTTCCTAATTGGTCTCCCAGAAGTCAGAATGATCCTTTAAAATCTAAGTCAGATTATGTTACTCATTTGCTCAAAACCCACCTTTTCTCTCAGGGATATGGAACGCTCACGATCCTAAAGCCCTTTTATACTATGACTAATAGAGGAAACAAAGCCAGCGGCAGTTCTAGAATGACTCTAGTATGTCTGCTCTTCAAAATCCCGATAACCTTGTCATGTAAGGTACAAATTAGATGGAGCAGCATTAAGCAGAGGATGAGCTATTTACATTCAGTGCAGTGTTACCAGGCGACCAGGATTGGCAGCTACTAGTTCTCAAAAATTAATTTTACTTATACAACAGTTGAATGATATTTTAATTATGCTTTAGAAGAAAACTTATAGTGATAAATTTCCCCAGGTAGCTCAAATGGGCAAATAATATTGGGACAACAAAATAAGATCATCTATTTCCACCCAATATTTATCAGAAAGATCGTAACAGCTTTACAGTAATTCATTACGTGCACATTATTCATTACATCCCTGTTTTTTCTTTCATTTAATCTACAGATAAATATGGCCAGCTTTAATACTGAGTTGGAAAAGCTTGATTCCATTCCAAATATCTGTTTTTCCGCCTCCTCTCTCTCAACAATATTTTGAGACATCTATGTTAAGCTCAGGGTTGATGCTTTTTTTCTCTGGTCAAATAATGGAGAAAAAGCAAATAGGATCTCTACCCATGAGGTACTCAAAGTCCCATAAGTGGTACACAGCTCAGAGCTGTGTGGCAGGGGTGGGGAGAGCTGTTTGCACAGGATACCATGAGAAGAGAAGAATAAGCCGGGAGGGAGAATGGAAATCACAAAAGACTTCTGGGAGGATGGGGGAGAGCTGATCAGGATCTTGAAGGACAAATAAAGAAACCAGAATGCAGGAGAAGTTCATTCAAAGCAGAGGGAACATGGCTGAAGGAAAATATGACATGTTAACCAATTGGTTCAACAAAGATTTAGTGGAAACCACTATGTATTAGGCAATGAAGTGTCACTGGGAGTACAGCGGTGAATAAAGCAAACATGTTCTCCTAAAACCTGAATCCAGGGGTTACCAGGCATTGAATACAGAGTTACAATGTGAGTGATGATGTGATTAAAGTATACTGTATAAGACTTCATATTGTGCAATAGTTGAAATATGGCAAAAAAATAACTTACTTTATGAAATTATTTTAAGCTGATATCCATGATAAATGAGATTTAATTGTATAGGGTGGTATTTTAAGCTGACATACATGATAAATAAGATTTAATTGGATAGGGAGGTAACAAAGGAAGAAGAAGAGATGGGAATTAAGAATAGCTGACAATAGTTGTATATGAAGACAGGAGAGAATCTGTAGAACCTTGAAGGAGGAGAGACTGTAGCATATTTGAGAAGCCTAAATAAATCCATTATGGCTGGAGGGTAGAATGAAAAGGGGAAAGCATAATCTGGGGCTAGAGAAGTAGACAGGGGCCTGATTTTGCAAGGCTTTGTAGACAGCAGTAAATGTGTGTTTCTACTCAATTAAGAGAAGTTGGATGACAAAAATTGAGTCTAGAATAGAGGTACAAATGTGTGCTGTATTAGTTGAGGGAAAGGAAGAGAGATACCTAGAGCAAAAAAGGGAAAATAGGCATGCTCACGGTTGGAATAGATTGTTGCATCATTATGGTTTCATATAAAAGGTTTCAGGGGATTTCTGTCCCTGATGAACAGGTATCTTATAGGGGTCAAGAAATTCATTCCTTACCATTTTAATTTGGTTTCTCTCTCGCTGTGCCTGGCGAAAAAATATTCATTCCCCTAACCACATTGCAATATGCATCTTAGTGAGTTACTTTGCTGCTCACTTGATATTCCTTTTCCCAAAACAATGACACAAAAATAATGAGCCCATGTTCAGCAGGAGCTGTCAAATTAGCAACTTTGCAAAGCAGTAATCAAAGAAAATGGATCATGGTGTTCATGCTCTAGCAATGCCTATTTCTCTGTGGAGTTATTAGCAAAACTGAGTAATTGGATCGGTCTGCAATCTTAATGAAGTCAGGGGTAAACAAATGGAAAATTGTATGGGGGTGTTTTGTTTACATCTGGGGATACATATTTACCCTTCTTTTACATATACATTAGACCCTTTATCATTGTGAGTACTTGGAGTGAAGTCACAAAAGGCAGTCTCATAGAATTTTTGGAGTATGATATTCACCAGTGATCCCACAGGGATGGGCACCTAAAATTGTCACAGATCTGCACCAAAGGTTTATTTTTACTTCATTTTATTTTTAATTGAAAAAGTAACGGCTTAGTTAAGCAAGGGAAAAAATAATACACTGAACTATCAAGATACGAATTGGTAGCAGTCTCCAGAAATTTTTATATAAGTATAAAAGAACTGCATAACTTTGCTTAGTTACAGTTCCCTCACATGTAAAGTGGCTGGGTTAAATAATAAAAATATATACTTATTTCTTTCATTACCCTCTTTCTTTAAAGCATTCACACAAAGCCATAAAACCTATGAGAATGCATGTTTACACTCTTTTTCTATTTTCATAGTGAAGTCTTACACACCAGCCCTCACACATTTCCTACCAAACAGCTCAGGAAACTATCTTTGCCCATTAAATAGAAATGGAACCATCAATTGACCAAACTAAGTGAGGTGATTTCTGTGCAGTAATTTATCAACAAGCTTTTATTAACACTAGCCAGAATTTGTTCTAGATTCTAGAGATATCTCATAATTGAGATGCATTGATCCTAACCTAATGACAGAAGAAAACCTAAGGACAAAAAACATTAATTGACTCTGAAAAAAGGTAAGAAAGGAGAAATGAGAAGCATAGAAAAAGTAGAACAGATAGCAAAGAACAAAAAAGAAGAAATATTATCAAGCCCAAATATACTAATATTCACAATAAATGTAAATGGACTAAATTAGCAAGTTAAAAGAAATTATTAGAAGTATAAAAGGAAAACCCAGCCACATAACATTTTAACAGGGCACAACTAAAATACAAGGCCATAGAAGGCCAAGATGGTAGAGTGAAAAGCTTCAGGGATCTGTTCTCCTACAGACACTTTGAATGGCCAGCAAGATCTGACAGAAACATCTTTCTCTAAAGTTCAAGTAACAGTTAAAAGAGTGCAGTAATAGGGCAAGCACCAAATAAAAAAAAACCCACTTAAAAGAACAGAATCTCCTAGACCCTTGATTGGTGTCTCCCCTATCCACTGACAGGCTTAGTATGGAGCCAGTCCATGCTCCCATTGTGGGTCCCTGGGTCCAGGTTCTAAAGGTGACAGAGTAACCCTTATTCACATACAGAGAGAATGTATATCTGACCTAATCTGTCTGGTTGTAGTTGATGGATTCACCATCCCAGAACTTGTCCTTCATGTAGAAGGTGGCTCACAGAGCTCCCTTAGAGAATGATGTCAGAGAACAATCAAGTGACTGCTTAGGAAAAGGGACTGATGGCTACAGGGCATACAGAACAGTGCCTGGACTATGAGGATACTGTTCCCTAGGATAGAGGGGACACTTATATCTGTGTAAACAGGGGATCTCCTGCAGCCACATGTGTATGCCCAAGAAAAGATGTATGAACTGAAAAGACCAGGGAGGACTCTAGCTTGAAGAGCCTGGAACTATTCTCTAAAATTTCCCTATGAAAGTTAGCTCTGTATGAGTTAGCCCTGAAGGTTAGCACTTGTACAGGTCATTCAGCAAAGACTGGAAAAGGTGCTTTCTTTTTTTATCCATCTTTTTTGTTTTGTTTTGTTCACTCCTGTCATTCAAGAAAAGCTTTGTCATAACACTAACTGGATTCAAGCTTAAGGAACAACTACTAGAGTCTAAATTTCAGCCTCAGTGCATTAAAATAGCAAAGTTTCCAGGTTTCAGTGAAAGATTACAGAACATACAGACAAACAGGAAGCAATGGTCCAAGCAAAGTTGTTGATTAAATCATTGGAACATATCAATGAGAAGAATCAGACCTGGGACATTCCAGACAAAGACTTAAAAGAAAAAGTCATAAATAGGCTCAAAGTGCTAAAAGAAAATATGAATAAAGTGCTAAAATAAAATATGAAAATATGTAATCTGTGCCAAGAACTAAGAAAGTTGGGGGTAGAGGAATATACAAATACAGTTTGTGTATGCTACTGAAGTTAAGTTGGTATCATAGCAAACAAGACCGTCATAAACTTAGCATGTCAAATTTAAGTTCTATTATAACCACAAGAAAAATATCAGAAACTCATAGAGACACAAAGTAGAATATAGGCTATCCATGGTAGGTGGCAGGGACAATGGGGAGTTAATGTAAAATGAGTATAGGGATTCTGTTTGGAGTGAAGGGAAATTTCTAGTAATGGATGGTGGTGAGGATACTGCAACATTATGAATGTGACTAATTCTACCAAATGGTTTGCTTGGGAGGGGCTAGGATGGGAAGTTTTATGTTGCATATATTTTTGCCCATTTCTTTTAAGAGAAAGAAAGAGGATCTAAACAGATAATGGCAATTAAGTACAATACATGATACTGGGTGGGATCTAATAATGGAGGAGAAAAGGCTCAAAAGGACATTATTGGGACATAGGAAAGAATTGGAATATAGAACACAAATTTTACATCAATGCTAAATTTCTTGAACTTGATAATTTCACCTAAATTGAATACAAAATTAAATATCCTTGTCTGTAGGAAATGGACATGGAAGTTGTCATTGCCAGGTTCATGTGTCAACTTGGCCAGGTGGCAGTGCCTGGTTGCCTGGTTGGGCAGGTGCTGACCTGTCTGTTGCTATGAGGACATTTTATGGACTTAAATCATGATCATGTTGGTTGCATCCGCAGCTGATTGCATTTGTAATCAGCTAAGCAAATGCCTTCCACAATGAGTGACGCTTAATCTAATCACTGAAAGCTTTTAAGGAAAATTCAGAAGAGATAGTCACTCTTCCTGCTTCAGCCAGCCAGCCTCTCCTGAGAGTTCATTGAGGACCTTCATTGGAGCTGCCAGCTTGTGGCCTGCCCTACAGACCTTGGACTCTACATTCCCACGGTTATGTGAGACACTTCTATAAATTTTATATTTACAGATTTCTCCTGCTGATACTGTTTCTCTAGAGAACCCTAGCTAATACAGAAGTATTATGCATTCAAGGAATATGATGTGTGCAACCTGCTCTCTGTTCTCAAATGTTCAGAAAATAGAAGTATAGCCAGCAATGTAGCCTCTACAAATCTCTCTCTACATCTTTCATTTATAAGCAGTCTTATGATTAAATTAATCCAGAATAATCTTCCCATAACAAAATCCTGAATCACATCTGCCAAGGCCTTCTTGCTTGAAAGGTCACATTGACAGGTCCCAGAGATTAGGATGTGAACATCCTTGAGGCACTTATTCTGCTTACCATGGTGCTCAAATAAAGTCTGTTCAATGAATGGGCAGCCACATATCTGAGCCCCATCCATCCCCTAAATGAAAATTTCTTTGCATTCTCTGAACTTCTTCCAACTCTGCAAGTTTTTGTTACATGGAATACAGAACTTTGTATGTTTCTGGGTGTGAATATTCTGTGTTCTTTGAGATAGGTTTCCTTAAGGATCATTTCAGTTATGCTTCCAAGAGAAACACCACCATTAACTCTCTTAAGGAAAAAATTGTATTGAAAAGTTTAGCTTTTTGTTGTATTGAAAGTACCAATTCTTGTGTCCCACACAAGTCCCACAAGCACCTTTCCTGTAAGATAGCATGGAAAGACTTTGTCAGGACCAGAAGAGTGAAATCAGGAGGGTGAAGAGGTATAGTTTTTGTTTGATGAGAAAAACAAAATGACCCTGCATTATGTGGAAGACACTGAGCTTTGCTGTTCTTTCTATTCTTCAGATCTTAAAGTAACAAATTGAAAAGGAAATAAACTAATATGGTTTCTAGACTGTTTTGTCTTGTTTCTGCAATTTATCTTTTTTCTTATTGAGGCAACTTGTAATTACGTACCTCCAAAAAATATGTTCTTAATCCATTCTGTGGGTGTGAGTCTATTGTAAATAGGACATTCTTATGATGGTACTTCAATTAAGGGGTAGCCCAACTGAAAAAGGATGGGTCTTAATCCTGTTATGGTGACCTTACAGAGAAGGCCATACAGAGAAGCCAAGGGAAGCAGCCAGAAGTGGGAAGTCAACAGAATCTGGAGAAAAAAGGAGAAGACATCACCATGTGCATTGTAATGTGGCAGAAAAGCCAGGATGCCCAAAGATTGCTGGACAGCGAGAAGATACCAACCTTGGATGGACGGAAGCCTTCTAACCTCTGAAACCAACAAATTCCTATTGTTGAACTAACCCATTGTATAGTATTTGATTTAGCAGCTGAAACCAAAACACTTATTATCTACTTTTTCCTACCTTTTATTATTCTTTATTTTCTTTTAGGTATGTTTGACTTTAAATAATCTCTCCAATGTTTCTCTGGACTTCTCTCATCCTTTTTTTAATCACCTCAGTTTTGGATGCTGGTTATTATTTATCCACTGTCTAATTTAATTTCTTTAATAACCTAGATGACAAATTCCCTCATCACCTTTATTTAAAATAAACTTTAAATCCAGATTTTATTACTTGACAGCCATTTACTTTATGTTGCCACTAGCAATATTCATCTTGCCACTTAAATTCCAAATTGTCAACATCAATGTCAAAGTAAATATCAATAGAAAGGTGTCATTTATTTGCATTCAAATCAGCAGAGAAATAATGACAAGTTGGCATATAGGAAAAAAAAGCATTTGAACTCCATAAGGATATGTAAATGCCATTGGTGTCAGTTTAAAACTAACTCAAATTTTAGCATAAATTATTAAAGTCCCTGAATTCATATTTGACAACTGCAAGCAAACTCTGAGGTCCACAGAAGGAACCCTAGGCAGATGAAGAAGTGAAAACTCACAATCAGAAAATAAAAATTCATGCCATAGCTTTTCTATTAATTTTTCAGCAATGCTGGGAAATCCACTCAACCTTTCTAAAACTCTGACTCTCCATCTGCAGTACTGTAGGGGCTGACCCGATAATTTATGGCACAGAAACAAATGTCACAGACACAAACACATCATATGCAAGCACGTGGCATAATGATTTCCAAATCACAGGTCTTGAAAAAAAAATGTCCATACGATTGCCAATAGAAATGAGATAAAAAAGTTCACTATTGCCACTAATATTGACTATGATATTGAAGGAATTAGCCAACACAATCAAATGTGAGCAAGTAGGGCACAAGCATTGGAAAAAAAGTGGTAAAACTATTTCAATTTGCAAATAATATGATTCTCTGGTAGGAAAACTAAGGAAAATCCATGAATATGTTACAAAACATATTTTATCCCGGCTCCTCAAAGACTAACAAAAATTTGCTATCTTCCAAAAATTTGTTTTATATGAGGTAAAGTGGGTTTATTATGATAAATAGTTACATTTTGTTGAACGATGCTCATTGCTTATATATTTAGTTTGCTATGGCTCTCAACTTCTGAACCTGAAAATATTATCCATCCAGGATTTTTATGTTTGAAATTTAAAACCTTGAGGTTTTTGAAAGAATCTAAAATTCTGAAAGTTTTAGAACATATATAGAGTTCTCTGGATTTATATAAAGTACATAAAATTTCTATGACAGTAACCAGAAGGGAAATGCTTTCTATTCATATTGATACTCAGATAAAGAAATTCTTAAGATGTATCATATCAGTACTTTATATAGATTATTTGAGCAACCCTTGTTTCCTTGTCAACTTCTTGTCTTTAATTCACACTACCAGAATGTCCCTTGAATTTCTTCTCCATATGTGTAAGGGAAAAAGAAGGCATACATAATTTTCACCTTAATTTTTTTCTTCAATTTACATAAATTCAAAACAATTAAGTGTAGAGATAGCATAAAAGAATATTTTGTGAGAATTAGGAACAATCTAATGAGTTATTTTAAGTTACTTCTAAGAAATGATCTTTAAAATCTTAAATGCCTCCTAAAATATATGAAACTTAAAATTAAAATGACCTTATTAATACTAAAATTAAAATGATACTATTTTAGTAGAGCAATAGTCAGGAAATTTCAGATGTAAATGAATAGTTCTTATATAGCTATTACATGCCACATATCTTGTTTTCAGTTACTGGATTTAGCCATCAGCACAAGAAAAATTATGTCCATATATTTAAATTATTGATATTTTATTTTATAATTGAATATGATTTTGAGTTATTATGACCTCTGAACATATCACAATGAAATAACAAACTGAGACATAAATCATAGATTCTTTCTGACTCTAATTCTGGACTAATCTGAATGGATAATTTTAAAATGATTCAATGACTTGTTCACTTTTTCAATCATTACTTTATTGTAATTTTAAATAATTTCATTTTAATATATTTTGGTATTATGCCATGGCATAGATTAAAAGCTTAAAATTTTGCTGTAATAGTAAAAGTCAGAATTATAGATATTTCCTTCATCTTATTATACCTTGGTTGAAATATTTTAGTACTTTATATTTTGACAATGGAGTGCTTTCATTATTTTTAACCTTAGAGAAAAATCATTGTTATTAATTTAATTGCACATTTATAATACTGTAGTAACAACCCAGAAATGCCTTCTTCCTCCATTTCCTATTTTTTGATAACTCCCTCAATTACTTGCTTTAGAAACTTTCTGGAAACTGCTATGTAGTTTGACAGTAAAAATATAAAGGTTAATTTGCTCAATTGCTGAGACTTTAATTACAACACATCAGTTATTTAGAATGTTTGACATTTCCTGTAAACTCCTCTAATTAGGAAACCCTTAGAGATTCCTGTGAAAGGGGTGAAACTACAAAAATGTGTTAGCAGAGAGAGATGTTTTTTTCTCTTACTGCATGAATGCAAAACATCAAACACATTTGGAAAAACTGGAAAATGATGATTTTATAGTTAAAATGTCATGTGATGTGGCCTCAAATGCTTTCTGGGTTTGCTGTGATTGTTTTATTGCCTGTTTGTGTGGAAGAAGAGAATGTGCTTACACTGATACAGAGAAAAATTGTGATTAAAGAACTGAAACTCATTAAAATTGTATTACAAGAGAGGGTCTATAAGTTGTTGAGCTGGAAATTCAGAAACTCAGAGCTTACATTGAGGAAGGAAAAATACTTAGATTTCAATGTTATATAATTTAATCACATTCTATCTGTCTAAGGTTATGTATATATTTTAATTTAGATTAGAAACCTGCTTGCCTCTGGATGTACATAACAGTGTGATGTCAAAAACAAAACAAATCACAACAAAATTCTGGACTGACAATCAACCCTCCTTTTTGTCTATAGGACATGAAACATGTAAATTTTCTCATGCATAATAGCCTCATTTTCACAAAACTGCCAAATTCTTAAGCATTCAGGTGTGCCATACCCTTTCATATATAAAAAATAAATCATCTTAGCACATCCTGGTGACAAGTAGAAAGGTGCACATTTAGTAATGGATAAGACACAAATATGGGAATACTAAACTCAAAGAGATTGTCCACTTCCCCACTTTTATCCTATTTTGGAATCATTTCCTATGAATAAGAAGACGCACACGAAAGCCTGGCTTACTATGAATAAGGCATTTTTCTAACAAATACACTTTTAACAACAAACCCAGGGTCTATTGCAAAGTTTAAAGAACGAAAACGGGATGGTGAGCAACTCACAACCAGAATGAGGCTGGGAAAGCAGACAGACACTGGAGAAACAGTGGGAGTTCTTAGTCTGCTGTCATGAGCTACTGTTCTGGAAAATACAGAAAAGAAGACCAGGCTGAGTATCTAAGTTGGTTGGTGGTCCAAGGCAATAAAATCACTAGTAACGGTAACTAAAATTTTTCGAGAATTTGCTGTGTGCCAGGCAATGTGATGAACTTTTAATCATCATGACAATCTTGACTCAGGGGCATATGTCTTAATGCTGTCCTTATAGTATATGTGGAAGCAGAAACATAAGGAATCTGGAAATTATGTCAAGGGCACATGTCAGCCTGATATCTGAGCACTGTCTTCTCCTAAATACTTTCACCTTTGGGAGGGCAATCAGAAGAGCGAAATCAGATTGTCAGGTCTGAGGCCCGTGTCCAGAAATTCTAGACAAGCAGAGGTACATAGGCAGAAAAAAGTAGAGGAAGTAGAACTGTCGATATGATTTATCACTGCTGATGTACCTCACTCGGCTGAGGTAATGTTTATCAAGCTTCTCTGTTGAAAAGCTGTTACTCACCCACCCCACCCCCTTTTCTGTATGCTTTTTTAGAAGGAAGTCACTATAGGCAACCCAACACTGAAGGAACAGGGAATTATATTCTCCCTCTTTGAGGGCAGAGTATTGATACAAATTACTTAGAATTATTCCGCACAGATTTGTGTTTTCTACCTTATGTATGTATGCATGCATATCTTTATGTACGTATCATTCAAACATTCATTTCTACAGTATGGATTCATAGATGTTTATATTTGGGGTTATAATCCAATATTACTTGACTTATTTTGTTGTTCAGATTGATCCAGCTTTAGCGAGCAGCTCTTTCAGTTGATTTGTTGCCCTTTGTCATATCCCATTATTGTGGTTTTCTGTTTCATTTGGTTTTTGTATTGTTTTATTTCTTGTAGGACTTGGTTCCTTTCTATCACCACAAGATAGTCCAGGTTTGTCTTGTATTTTCTTGGCCCCAGCCTGAGATTCAGCCAGTTCTCCAAAGAGTGCTGGCTCCTTTTATTGGAGAATGGCTTCAGAAACCGTGATCTGTGAGGACCTCACGGGTACTGGTTGTCATTCCTTTAGGTCCTCTCAGCTGACAGAACAGAAAATATATGAATGTATATGTGGTAGTTAGATTCAGTTGTCAACTTGGCCAGGTGAAGGCACCTAGTTCTGTTGCTATGGACAGGAGCCAATGGTACATGAACCTCATCTGTTGCTCATTACATCTGCAGTCGGCTAGGAGGCATGCCTGCTGCAATGGATGAGGTTTGACTTAGTTGGCTGGTACTTAAATGAGAGAGCACAATGTAGCACAGCCCAAGCAGCTCAGCATACCTCCTCTCAGCACTCACAGCTCAGCCCAGGCCTTTGGAGATGCAGAAAGAAATCACCCCGGGGAAAGTTGTTAGAACCCAGAGGCCTGGAGAGAAGGCCAGCAGAGACCACCCTGTGCCTTCCCGTGTAAGAAAGAACCTCAGTTGAAAGTTAGCTGCCTTTCCTCTGAACAACTAATGAAAGAAATCCCCTTTTATTAAAAGCCAATCTGTCTCTGGTGTGTTGCATTCTAGCAGCTAGCAAACTAGAACAGTATACTACTCATATATACATTTACCTATAAATATTTCTTTCTTTAACCATCTGCATCAATATTAAGCTAAACATGAATTCAGGCTGATTCTTACCACAAGGATCATGCTAGCCCCCTTTCTTATCTGCAACCTCCCCCTCCAGTGAGAAACCTGGCTCCATCAGCCACCTTCCATATACTTCATTTCTCAATCCCAGCACACATACAGAGTGGTTTCATAATTGTTAACCCATACACCCAAGGAAAACAGTTTTTTTGTGTAGAATGCAGTACTTTTCCACAGTTCTTTATCCCTTTACTTACACAAAATCTACTCCAATCCAAAGTTACTCAGATCAGCAGCATTTTGTTTTTCCTCAAGTCCCCTTCAGTGAGGTTGTTTCATACATTTCTAACACAGACTCTTTTTACTTCTGGTTTTTACTCTGGCATGTAAAGAGCTAGGAATTAGTCAGTCCTGCCCTAACAAGAAGAAAGCTGAACAAACTGAAAAACAACTCCTTTTGGATCCATCAGAGAATTGAGGTCACAGAGACAACCCTGTCCTTAAAATTAGAGAGACCACAGCTTCCCTGGAGCAGAAACCTAGGAGCAAAAGCTTTCTGCTGGCCTCAGAAACACTTAAACTCTAATTGATGAATTGCTGGAGGCTCAGTATGTTTTGAAGGTGGAGAGCTAAAAACCTCCTGGAGGCTCAGCCTCAGGGAGAGGCCCAATGCTTCCAGGGCATTCACCTCCAGGCGTCCCACCAGACTCTCACTCCGAGGGTCTGGGAAAATGCCCCTCTAACTTCCAGCAGGGCTGGGTAAAAGCAACCATTTTGAAACACACCCAGGACATACCAGAAATCATTATTGATTAGATTTCTTTAATACAGCATTATTCTGGTTATCTATATTTCCTTGTTTGAATTTCATAGTGTATTTAATGCAATTGGTCCCTCTCATCTAAATGAGCATATTGTGGGCATAAGTTACATATTCCTTTATTATCCTTTTAATATCCACGGGATCAATAATAATGACCCTTTTTCATTTCTGATTTAGATGAGTTGTTTTCTCTTGGTCTCAATGACTCTCTCTCTCTCTTCCCTCTTCTATAGTTTGCTATAGGTCTTTATCATTAATATGATAAATACTAATGTGTATTAATATTTTCAAAGAGGCAGTTTTTTATTTCATTTATTTTTCTGCATTGTTTTACTGTTTTCTATTTCATTTACTTCTGCACTAATTTTATTATTCTTTACTTCTGCTTATTGTAGGCATAAATTGCTCCTATTTCTCTAGTTTCCAAAAGTGGATGGGGTTTTTTATTTTTAGATCCTTCTTCTTTTCTAATATATGCCAATGCTATTAATTTCCTTCTAACTACTGCTTAATATATTGATCAAAAATTTTTAAAAATTGATAAGTAGTATTATTTTCTTGTTCATTTAATTCAAAATATTTAAAAATTTCCCTTTATACTTCTTCTTTAACCCATATGCTATTTGGAAATTTAAAAATGTGTTAATTGCAAATATTTGGAAATTTTCTATTTATCTTTCTATTACCGATTTCTATTTAGTACCAACATGGTCTAAGGACATACCTTTTATAACGTCTCTTATTTAAAATCTGTGAAGCTGCATTTTATAACTCAGAATGTGGTCTATCTTGGTGAATGTTCCATGTGAACTTGAGAAGAATGCATATTTTGCTATTTTGGGATGTCGTATTCTCTAAATATCAATTAGATCAAGCTGATGGTGTTGTTAGGTAATCAATATCCTGGCTGATTTTCTTCCTGCTTGATCTATCAATTATGGAAAAGAAGCATTGAAGTCTTCAGCTATATTAGTGGATTTTTTTGTTTCTCCTTTCACATCTATCAGTTTTTGCTTCAAGTATTTTGACATTATTTTACAGGGGCATATATATTTAGGATTGTCGTATCTTTTTAGGGAATAGATCCATTATTAATATGTAATATCTCTCCTTATCCTTGACAATTTTCCTTGTTCTGAAGTTTACTTTTGCTGAAATTAACAAAACAATTCTAGTTTTTCTTTGGATTGGTATTAGCATGGTATATCTTTATCATTTTACTTTTAATTCATCTAACTTCTTCTATAATCTGTATAACCTCTTGTATATAACATACAGCTGAGTCTGAATATTTTTATCCATTTTGACACTCGCCATCTTTTAATGCATTCAGACCAATCACATTTAAAGTGATACTGATACAGTTGTAGGATCATCTAGTTTATTTGTGATTGTTTTCTATTCATTGCATGTGTTCTTTTGTTTTTTCCCCTTCTTTTCCGCCTTCTCTTGTTTTAACTGAGCATTTTATGTTGTTCCATTTCATCTTCTTTCTTAGCAAATAAACTATACATATTTGTTAATCAATGTAGTGATTTTTCTTAGAGTTTACAATATACATTTTTAATGAGGAAGGTCCACCTCCTGATAACATCCTGTTTCACATCCAGTGCAGTAGCTTATAAGAGAATTCCCAATTCTGCCCTCACATCCCTTCTAATATTGTTGTCATTACTTTCTCTTATATAAATGCCATAATCTTTTTATCTTCAGACTGTGTTTCATCTTGCTTTTTTGTCATGCCGTGCGTTTTTTCATAGAAAGCTG
Organism: Tamandua tetradactyla; assembly: GCF_023851605.1. Lineage (NCBI taxonomy): Eukaryota > Metazoa > Chordata > Mammalia > Pilosa > Myrmecophagidae > Tamandua > Tamandua tetradactyla. The sequence goes on from NC_135344.1 coordinate 64,748,820, forward strand.
GATATGTTGTATTGGTTAATAAGAAATGAAGTAAAAAGGTCTTTATGTTAGGATATATGTTCCTATGTGTAGCATTTAATGATTTATATAGCACCATGTGCCAGAGGCTTCAAATTCTTTTACTGCACTTATTTTTTGCCTCTCCTGTTGACTTTGGACTTTCCTAAGTACTCCTCCTCAGAGAAAGCCTTTACCTTGCAACCTTCCACTTATAATTCACTATTATTATATCTGAGCCCTGTTGATATGTTTCAAGGTATGAGAGAGGGATAGCATTCTCAATAATCCAATTAAATCTGTCTTTTAATGTTCCTGTACTATGAGCTATGACCTTCACGAAGTCTGCTCCAGTGGGATAGCTTTATTTCACCCCCACCTCCTGCTCCCTTCCCTGGCTGCAGTATGCCCTGTATATTTCTTTGAAATTCTGACCCTATTGACTATTTTTCTCCATTAGGTGACACAGGAAGATTAGAGGGCGATGACTGGCAGGGATGCCCTTCTCCTGGCTGGGGTAAGGCTCTGGGAAAGTCTTTTCCCCTGGAAGGTGGGCCTTTGTTACAGAGAAGAAATCTTAGGGCTTTTCACAATGATTATTTCTCCCCTCCTGCCAGAACCCTAGAGGGAATTTTTCCAGATCTTCACTGAGACCCTGGTGGGATCCTTGGAACTAAAACTTATGAAAGTGTTGGTGTCCCCTTAACAATGCAGCCCGCCATAGGTGTTTCTCACTGTGGGTTCATTCGCATTCAGCTTCCAGCGGTCTGTGTCAAAATGGTCGGTTAAGCGTTCTTACCACTTTTCATTCTTGCAGCTTATGGTCCAGGTAATCAGAACTCAGCTGTGAACCTGGATTTGCCAGTCTCTCCAGCTTTCCAGATGGTCATTTGCCCCAAACCCTCAGTAATCTGATCAGTCCAGGAAAATACATTGATTTTCAGTTTGTCTAGATTCATTTTTCTTATAAACAGGAGTGACGACCTCCATGTTTTTTATATATCGGAACTGAATCCAGAAATCTGCAAGCAGCTTTTTTTTTTCTTATCCAAGTAGCTTTTAAAACACACATTTTTCTTCTTTCCTTCCTTTCTTTTCTAAAAATCCATTCTAGTTCTGTTGAGAAATTTAAATTAGGCAGACAATGATTCTTTCAGAGTTAACAAGGCAGATAGAATGATAATATAGACATACACACACACACACACACACACACACACACGGTGTTGGGGAGTGCTTAATTATACCTATTTGTAGCTGCTCATCTGCCTGTAATATATTTTGTCTGAATTTTTCAACAGTTGTTTCTGGAACACTTTTCCTTTATGATCTTTTTTTCAAGATGTGAAAACATCTCAGCCTCCTTAAGCAGTATCTATGTTAAGCATAATTTACACTTCTATGGATGACCCAGCATTGTAATATAAAAGTTATTATAATTTGTGGACTTACCATTCCATCAGTACATTAATAAACTTTGAAAGATATATTTTGGCTATTTTGGACCCTTTTGCTAATTTGTATGTTCTCAAGTGTGTCCTGAATAAATGAAATTGTCTAGGTAAGAAATGTCTGGATAAGTGAAGTGCTACTATAATCATATCAGATGCTGGGAGCTGCCTCAAATTACTTATGGGGTAAATAAAATATTTCTGAAGACACAAAAATAAAGACAAAATTGTGGTTAACATTCAAAATCTGCGCATAAATTTTGGATAATTTGCTTAATTAAATTTCTAATAATTTGGGCGGGCCGCGGTGGCTCAGCGGGCAAAGTGCTTGCCTGCCATGCCGGAGGACCTCGGTTCGATTCCCGGCCCCAGCCCATGTAAAAAACAAACAAACAAACAAACAAAATACAATAAAACAAGAAAATGTTTAAAGATGTTTCCCTTTCTTCCTCCCTTCCTTCCTTCCATCCTTCCTTCCTTCTCTCTGTCTTTCCTTCCCTTCCTCCCTCTCTAAAAAAAAAAAAAAAAAAAAAAAAAAAAAAAAATTTATAATAATTTGAATCCGTATACTTCATATTTGCAGGATTTTAATTTATAGCTTTAGGTAAAAATTTAATTTTCTCATTAAAGAAAACAGTTTTCTCATTAATATATGTAAAACATATTTTACATACCATCTCTTTAAGTAATATTTACATAATAAAAGAATTGCCAGGGAGTATATTTTTAAATACATACTGGGTTCTAAGTAACTACTCAAATTTCCTTCCATGAACTAGAAGACAGGTACAAATATCAATTTCTTTAAGACAGTATGTTTTAGTTTCCTAGACAGCTCAAAGCAAATACCATGAGTTGAGTCAAACAATGGGAATTTATTTGCTCACAATTTTGAGGCCAGGGAAATTTTCAAATCAAGACATTGTCAAGGTGATACCTTCTTTCTGAAGACTGACTGCTGGTGATCCTTAGCTTCTGTGTCACATGGCAAGGTACATGGTGATGTCTGTTGGTCTTTCCCTTCTCTTTCCGGTTTTATTGATTTCAGCTTCATGCTTGCATGGCTTTCTCTCTTTGTTTGAATTTCAATCTCTTATAAAGGACTCCAGTAATAGGATTAAGACCCCTTCTGATGGAGATGGAACTCACCTTAACTGAAGTAACCCCATCAAAAGGTCATAGGTACAATAGGCTCACACCCACAGGAATGGATTAGATTTAAGAACATGTTTTTCTGTGGTACATACAACTTCAAACCACTACACAGTATAACAGAATATTCAAGTTCATTCTTCCAAATTTTATTACTATAGCAATGATTAATTTTTCTAATATTCTTCATTTCTCTCATTAATGATGTTTTGCTAGCAGCATTAAGGATACTCATTTGGACAGAATATAATCTTTGATAAGAGCAGACAGATCCATATTAAACTGATGAGGAGTCAGAATGAAGATGACTCTTGAGGTCAATTATTCTAACTGGGACTTCATTGAGGGTTTGTGTTCCAGGAAATACCAGGCTTCCATGCACAAATCTTACTGTGAAAGTCTTATATAAAACAAATTCATTTAGAATCAAAAAGGTAGCTTTTTCACTTGAAAGCAAGCTAGGATACATAAACAACTTTGATATAGAGGGCCCCTGGTGGTGATTTCTTACTGCATCACTACCTCCCATGACCTTCAGTAAGAAAAGCACACTCTGCCAGAAACCTTTACATTCTTGGGTACATAATGCTCTAATTCTTCTAAATCCAGTAACAGAGACACAGGTGTCCTTTGAGGTTAGTGAATAGTAAGGGACTGAATCATCAACATTATATTACATGACTCATAGAGAAAATCGCAATTCACTGAACTCAAAAGGTTAAGTACCTAGTTTCATCTGATTCCATAATTTTAGTACATTAATCAGGACTTTTCCCACACTTTTTAACTGCTCATAAGTTTGTATTTCTGATTCCTCTAGAATGTAACAAAAGAAATTCATGCTTTCCACTCTTCTTTGGTGTATTTGTGGTTCCTTGGCATCTATTGAAATTGTATCAATGCCTATTGTATAGAAATGATCAATAAATGCTAGCTATTATTATGACACATTGCATGGGCTTGCATAAATTCCATGAACTATGTAACTTCTCAAGAAGAATGTCAAATCTGATGCTACAATAATATACAATAGCATATAACTTTTTAAGAATTTTTTTTTCTCTGTCTTTTTCTTCATTCTTTCTTTTTTCCTTTCTTTCATGCTAAAATTTTGGAAGGCCAAATTTTCCACCTTTACAAAATCCTTTGACCAGCTGATGTTGCATTAAAAAATCCTGACTTTTGAAGTGAGTACATTACATTGCATCTTCCTATGAAGTAAATATTTGTGGGCTCTCAATTATCCTAAAGAGAAAGAAAGAATGAATAACCCACCATGGTTTTACGCATCAGTAATTGCTTGAGATTAACAGATATGGAGTGAAATGTCTCTTATGGTCAGATAAATTTTATCTTTAAGGGACAAAGCCTTCTAATAAAGATTTTTGAAACATAATAGAAAATTAAATTATGAGCCTAGAAATATAGCTTATTCATCCAGTATTACTAAGTAACTCAGTTTGTACCTTCATTTTATTCCACTACCAATAATGAAACACCTGCTACTTAGGCTCAATATTTTGAAATATTGACTCAGTAGGTTGGGCTTTGCACAGCAGCTTCTTTCAAAATGCAGGTGTTTAGGATCCAGGGCAGTAAACACATACAGCAGGCTCCAAAGTTAATCTGCTTTGGAATCTTCATAATTTTTGAAAACCATAACAATATTTGAAACAATGCTCTGCTAAAAATAGCATAAAGAAGTTATTTATATGAAACCACCATCACCAAGTAAGCAAGATGTGAACATGGATTCACAGCTTTATACATGCTACTTTAATATTTCTGTATAATAAAATAATTTGGAACTTATGATAATGTAGAGACTTCCTCCCCCCAAAATCTATGATTGTCTTTTGCAGGCACAGCTTATTGTTGAAACCAAATAATTTGAGTAGGAAAGTTTTTTTAATAGCTTATTTACAATAACAGAAAGTTAGAAGGAGTAGATAAAAACTGTAAATATGTAAGTATTCCAGATTTGCATTTCCTTTAAAGTTCGGCTTCATGTGGAAATGGCCACTTAAGGATAAGACAATTTGATTTGACTGGGTTGGAAAAGTGGGTTCAATTTATGCCTACCACTGCGTTTAGACAGAGTCATATCCAGAAAGTTGAAAGTCAAAAGAGCATTAAACTTACACAGATCAAAAGCATAATGAGATATCACTTAATTCACATTAGGATGGCTCTAATAAAAGAGAGAGACATTAACAAGCATTGATGAAGATGTGATGAAATCCTTCTGGTAAGTAAAAGTATGCAGCCATTTTGGAAAGCAGTTGGGAAGTTCCTCAAAGTATCAAACCTAGAGTTACCATATGACACACCAATTCCACTCCTAAGCCTATATGCAAGAGAAATGAAAATATATATCCACATAGTTATTCACATATTAACAGTATTATTCATATTAGCCAGAAAAGGAAAAACCCAAATGTCCATCCACAGATGAATGGATAATGAAAATTTTCAAAATCCATGGATGGATCTTGAAAATGCTGTGTCAAGTGAAAAAAACCAGCCATAAAAAAACACATACTATATGATTCCATTCATATGAAATGTCCAGGAGAATGAGTGAGGAATGACTGTTAATGGGTACAGAGTTTCTAAAAATTTAGAAACTAAATACACTAAAAAAAATTTAATTGTACTCTTTAAATCAGTGAATTTTGTGGTGTGTGACTTAAAATTCAAGAAAAAAAATATTTAAAAGAACATTATATTTAGGGAGCTCTGGGAAGAGGGGAGAATGGGATAGGTTGAATTCACTCCTGCTCCAAGGAACAGCTTGAGAAGGGACAGGAAGTGACTGGAATGGCAATTCTAGGGTGTAAGTGACCTGGGAGGGTCTTCTACCCCACATAGGGTACCCCTGGTTGCAAAAGCTGAGGAAATGAGATGTAGAGAGCCAAAGAACTTCCAGCCAGTGCAAACAGCCTAACATACCCCTTATGAAATGGAAGTCCAGAGCCCTCAGGAGTGCAGGGAAAGGGAGTCCTGGAGGTGGAAGCAAGCCAAGCCGCATTCCTTAAACACGTTACCCTCATGCATGTGGCCCCTGCCCAGTGACCTGTAATTCATCCATGGACCCCAACACCACACCCCCACTGCGCTCCAAGAGCGCCCCACCCAAGCACACCCCATGTGTCCTGCCCCAACCCCTGCCCTGCATACGGGCATGCGTGCCCCAACCGGACTCACCCCTTCTGCACAAGCGCACAGTCTAATCTGTCCCTCCCTAGACACACACACCTGCACCCAGCCCCTCAACCGCCATGCAGGCACCTGCCTGCACATCTAGGCTGCAGGCACTCACCTTCATACCAAGCGCACATGTACATCAGCATTAGGCCCTCCCAGATCCAAAAGCATGCATGAGCATGCCCCCTCCAATCCTCCCAGCTCTGGGAAAGCCCTGACCTGTACTTCTGGGCCATTCCCACCCCCAGCCCATGCAGACACAACCCAGGCTGGCTACTCCTGACCTCTGCACACCTGCACACTAGGGCTCCCTGCCTTCCAGACCCATGCACACACACACACACACACACACACACAGCCACATCATCCACACTGGGTGCCAATACAGCCCCAACCTCTTGACCCCTGCACTCCAACTCCCTGTCCCACACACGTGCACACCCTTGCTCCACCTCCCAGCACGAGTGCCCTGCTCCCACACTTGGCAGGTGTTTACCTGCACATCTGTGCTACATAGCCCCTGTCCTGCACATGTGCACACCCCTGTCCCAATCCGCCCCACACCTGTGCATCTGCCCCTGCCCCCTTGACCTGCGACTCCTAGGATCTGTGGCCCACCCCTACAAACTGACACATCCGCATCTTGAGCCCCCTGGACCTCTCTCCCTGTGCAGGAAATACCCACAACCTGCCCTCCCTGTGCCCCAAACTCTGTGCCACCTACCCCACATCCTGATACCCGTCACCCCAATGCTCCATGATCCACCCACATCCTGCCTGCACACAAGCCCCTGAAAATCTGCACAGACCCAGCCCCCTGCCTCCCACCATGCCCTAACTCTGTGTCCCTGACACTGCCTCATGCTGCTGTACTCTAAGACCTGCCTGAACTGTACCTCACCCCCACAGCCACCACACAGCACCTCCACAACCCATGCCCCAAATCCCATGCACATTGGCACCAACTTAGCTTCCCAGACATATGACTATACCTGCTACCTGCTCCGCAACCCATCACCACAGTGTTGTGCCCTGGCCCACACCCCACATTCTGCTCCACATCCATACAATCCACATGCATACAGAGCTTTAGACTATAGAAGGAAATCAACTTCCAAAGTTACCCTATCAAGATATTTACAGTCTTAAAGGCAATAGATGATCACTAAGCATATCAATGTGAAGACAGATATAGCCCAGCTTAATAACCAAATTAACACACAGGAGGAGACACTGACTGCAGAACAACTAATCAAAGATGTTCATATAACTCTACTAAGTAAATCTGTTTATTTGAAAGAATAAACAGAAAAACGGCAGATATCACAGAGATTAAAGATGCTGTAGAACAAATCAAAAATATACTAGAGACACACAACAGCAGATTTGAAGAGGCAGAAGAAAGAATAAGCAAACTAGAGGGCAGGACAACTGACTTCAAACACACAAAAGAGCAAATGGCAAAAAAGAAGGAAAAATTTGAAATGGATCTCAGGGAAGTGATGGACAAAACAAAGCACCCAAATGTTAGAGTCATCGGCATCCCAGAAGGAGAAGAGAAGAGTAAACGGCTAGGAAGATTAGCTGAGGATATAATGGGGAAATCTTCAAAACATTTACAAAGGACATAAATATGCAAATCAAAGAAGCCTAACAAACTCTAAATAGAATAAATCCAAATAGGCCTTTCCCAAGACCCAAAGACACACACTAATCAGTTGTCAAATGTTGAAAAGAAGCAGAAAATCTTGAAAGCGGCCAAAAAAAAAAAACAAAAAAAACAAAAAAGGTCTGCTACAAAGAAGGGAAATCAAATAAGACTGAGTTTGGACTACTACTCAAATGGCACTATGGAGGTGAGAAGGCAGTGGTATGATATATTTAAGATCCTGGAAGAGGAAGACTTCCAGCCAAGCATTCTGTATCCAGCCAAATTGTCCTTCAAAACTGAAGGAGAGATTAAAATTTTCACAGACGAACAAAGGCTGAGAGAATCTGTCAACAAGGACCAACCCTATAAGAAATACTAAAGGGATTTCTGCTGGCAGAAAAAAAAAAGACAAAAGAGGGAGGTCTGGAAGAGGGCACAGAATTGAAGAGCATCAGTAAGGGTATATAAAGGATAAAAAGAGAAAGAGGGAAAAGAATATACAGATCTAATGAATAAAATCCAAATTATAAGATGGTGGATTCAAGAAATGTCTTTGCAGCAATAACTCTGAATGTTAATGGACTAAATTTACCCATTAAAAAAATACAGATTGGCAGAATAGATTAAGAAATAGAATCCAGCTATATGGTGCTTACAACAGACTCATTTTATTTTTTTTTTTATTTTTTTTTATTAATTAAAAAAAGAATTAACAAAACAATTAGAAATCATTCCAATCTACATGTACAATCAGTAATTCTTAATAACATCACATAGTTGCATATTCATCATTTCTTAGTACATTTGCATCGATTTAGAAAAAGAAATAAAAAGACAACAGAATAAGAATTAAAACAATAATAGAAAGAAAAAAAACAAAAAAAACAAAAACAAAAAACCTATACCTCACATGCAGCTTCATTCAGTGTTTTAACATAATTGCATTACAATTGGGTAGTATTGTGCTGTCCATTTCTGAGTTTTTACATCCAGTCCCGATGTACAGTCTGTATCCCTTCATCTCCAATTATCCCTTCTCTTTTTTTTTTTTTTTAATTAACGGGAAAAAAGAAATTAACCCAACATTTAGAGATCATACCATTCTACACATGCAATCATTAATTCTTAACATCATCACATAGATGCATGATCATCGTTTCTTAGTACATTTGCATTGGTTTAGAAGAACTAGCAACATAACCGAAAAAGATATAGAATGTTAATATAGAGAAAAAAATAAAAGTAATAATAGTAAAATCAAAACAAAACAAAACAAAACAAAACAAAAACCTATAGCTCAGATGCAGCTTCATTCAGTGTTTTAACATGATTACTTTACAATTAGGTATTATTGTGCTGTCCATTTTTGAGTTTTTGTATCTAGTCCTGTTGCACAGTCTGTATCCCTTCGGCTCCAATTACCCATTATCTTACCCTGTTTCTAACTCCTGCTGGACTCTGTTACCAATGACATATTTCAAGTTTATTCTCGAATGTCCGTTCACATCAGTGGGACCATACAGTATTTGTCCTTTAGTTTTTGGCTGGATTCACTCAGCATAATATTCTCTAGGTCCATCCATGTTATTACATGCTTCATAAGTTTATCTTGTCTTAAAGCTGCATAATATTCCATCGTATGTATATACCACAGTTTGTTTAGCCACTCTTCTGTTGATGGAGATTTTGGCTGTTTCCATCTCTTTGCAATTGTAAATAATGCTGCTATAAACATTGGTGTGCAAATGTCCGTTTGTGTCTTTGCCCTTAAGTCCTTTGAGTAGATACCTAGCAATGGTATTGCTGGGTCGTATGGCAATTCTATATTCAGCTTTTTGAGGAACCGCCAAACTGCCTTCCACAGTGGTTGCACCCTTTGACATTCCCACCAACAGTGAATAAGTGTGCCTCTTTCTCCGCATCCTCTCCAGCACTTGTCATTTTCTGTTTTGTTAATAATGGCCATTCTGGTGGGTGTGAGATGATATCTCATTGTGGTTTTGATTTGCATTTCTCTAATGGCCAGGGACATTGAGCATCTCTTCATGTGCCTCTTGGCCATCCGTATTTCCTCTTCTGAGAGGTGTCTGTTCAAGTCTTTTTCCCATTTTGTAATTGGGTTGGCTGTCTTTTTGTTGTTGAGATGAACAATCTCTTTATAAATTCTGGATACTAGACCTTTATCTGATATATCATTTCCAAATATTGTCTCCCATTGTGAAGGCTGTCTTTCTACTTTCTTGATGAAGTTCTTTGATGCACAAAAGTGTTTAATTTTGAGGAGTTCCCATTTATTTATTTCCTTCTTCAGTGCTCTTGCTTTAGGTTTAAGGTCCATAAAACCGCCTCCAGCTGTAAGATCCATAAGATATCTCCCAACATTTTCCTCTAACTGTTTTATGGTCTTAGACCTAATGTTTAGATCTTTGATCCATTTTGAGTTAACTTTTGTATAGGGTGTGAGAGATGGGTCTTCTTTCATTCTTTTGCATATGGATATCCAGTTCTCTAGGCACCATTTATTGAAGAGACTGCTCTGTCCCAGGTGAGTTGGCTTGACTGCCTTATCAAAGATCAAATGTCCATAGATGAGAGGGTCTATATCTGAGCACTCTATTCGATTCCATTGGTCGATATATCTATCTTTATGCCAATACCATGCTGTTTTGACCACTGTGGCTTCATAATATGCCTTAAAGTCAGGCAGCGCGAGACCTCCAGCTTCGTTTTTTTTCCTCAAGATGTTTTTAGCAATTCGGGGCACCCTGCCCTTCCAGATAAATTTGCTTATTGGTTTTTCTATTTCTGAAAAATAAGTTGTTGGGATTTTGATTGGTATTGCATTGAATCTGTAAATCAATTTAGGTAGGATTGACATCTTAACTATATTTAGTCTTCCAATCCATGAACACGGTATGCCCTTCCATCTATTTAGGTCTTCTGTGATTTCTTTTAGCAGTTTTTTGTAGTTTTCTTTATATAGGTTTTTTGTCTCTTTAGTTAAATTTATTCCTAGGTATTTTATTCTTTTAGTTGCAATTGTAAATGGGATTCGTTTCTTGATTTCCCCCTCAGCTTGTTCATTACTAGTGTATAGAAATGCTACAGATTTTTGAATGTTGATCTTGTAACCTGCTACTTTGCTGTACTCATTTATTAGCTCTAGTAGTTTTGTTGTGGATTTTTCCGGGTTTTCGACGTATAGTATCATATCGTCTGCAAACAGTGATAGTTTTACTTCTTCCTTTCCAATTTTGATGCCTTGTATTTCTTTTTCTTGTCTAATTGCTCTGGCTAGAACCTCCAACACAATGTTGAATAATAGTGGTGATAGTGGACATCCTTGTCTTGTTCCTGATCTTAGGGGGAAAGTTTTCAATTTTTCCCCATTGAGGATGATATTAACTGTGGGTTTTTCATATATTCCCTCTATCATTTTAAGGAAGTTCCCTTGTATTCCTATCTTTTGAAGTGTTTTCAACAGGAAAGGATGTTGAATCTTGTCGAATGCCTTCTCTGCATCAATTGAGATGATCATGTGATTTTTCTGCTTTGATTTGTTGATATGGTGTATTACATTAATTGATTTTCTTATGTTGAACCATCCTTGCATACCTGGGATGAATCCTACTTGGTCATGATGTATAATTCTTTTAATGTGTTGCTGGATAACAGACTCATTTTAGACACTAGAAAACAAATAAATTGAAACTGAAAGAATGGAAAAAGATGTTTCACACAAGCCATAACCAAAAGAAAGCAGGAATAGCTATACTACTATCAGAAGAAATAGACTTTAAATATAAAGACATCATAAAAAACAAAGAAAGGACACTATATATTAATAAAAGGGACAATTCACAAAGAAGAAATAAAAATCATATGTGTTTATGCTCCCCATCAAGGAGCTCCAAAGTACATGAGACAAACATTGGCAAAACTGAAAAGAGCAATAGATGTTTTGACAATAATAGTAGGAAACTTCAATACACCACTCTCTTCTATAAATAAAACAACCAGACAGAGGATCAATAAGGAAATAGAGAACTTAAACGGTGTCATAAATGAATTAGATCTAACAGACACATATTGGTCATTGCAACCCCAAACACCAGAATGTACTCTTCTCTAGTGCTTGTGGAACATTCTCCAGAATAGATCATATGCTGGGGCACAAAGCAAGTCTTGATAAATTTTAAGACATTGAAATTATTCAAAGCACTTTCTCTGATCACAATGGAATAAAGCTGGAAATCAATAACCACCAAAGAATGAGAACTTTCACACATATAGAGAGATTAAATAATACTCTCTTAAACAACCAGTGGGTCAGAGAAGAAATTGCTAGAGAAATTGGTGCATATCTGGAGATGAATGAAAATGAAAATACAACATATCAGAACTTATAGAATGCGGCAAAGGCTGTGCTGAGAGGGAAGTTTATTGCCCTAAATGCTTATATTAAAAAAGGAGAAAGAGCAAAAATTGAGGCCTTAACTGCTCACCTGGAGGAACTTGGGAAAGAAGACAAATTAACACCAAAGCAAATAAAATAAGGGAAATAATAAAGATTCAAGCCAGTTAAATGAACAGAAGAACAATAGAACAATAGTGTTCTAGTTTGCTAGCTGTGGAATGCAATATATCAGAAACGGAATGGCTTTTAAAAGGGGGAATTTAATAAGTTTCTAATTTACAGTTCTAAGGCTGAGAAAATGTCCCAGTTAAAACAAGTCTATAAATATGTCCAATCAAAGGCATCCAGGGAAAGATACCTTGGTTCAAGAAGGCCAATGAAGTTCAGGGTTTCTTTCTCAAGTGAGAAGGCACATGGCGATAACAGTCAGAGTTCCTCTCTCATCTGTAAAGGCACATGGTGAACACGATCAGGGTCCCTCTCTCATCTGGAAGGACACATGGCAAACAGCATCATCTGCTAGCTTCTTCTCCTGGCTTCCTGTTTCATGAAGCTCCCTGGAAGGCGTTTTCCTTCTTCATCTCCAAGTGTCGCTGGCTGGTGGACTCTGCTTCTTGTGGCTATGTCATTCTGCTCTGCTCTCTCTGAACCGCCTTCATTCATTCAAAAATGTTTTCTTTTTTATAGGACTCCAGAAACTTATCAAGACCCACCCAAATGTGTGGAGACATGTCATCACCTAATCCAGCTTAACTACCACTCTTGATTAAATCACATCTCCAGGGAGATGATATGACTACAGTTTCAAACATATGTTTTTGAATAAGGATTATTCTGCCTTTACGAAATGGGATTTTGATTAAAACATGGTTCTTCTAGGGTCCATACATCCTTTCAAACCAGCACAAATAGAAACAGTCAATATAACCAAAAGATGGTTCTTTGAGAAGTCAATAAAACTGATGGACCACTAGCAAGGCTGACCAAAAGAGAGAGAGAGAGAGATAAAGATAGGGAGGGAGGGATGGAGGAGGCGAATAAACAAAATCAGAAATGAGAAGGAGGTCATTACCACAGACCCTGAAGAAATATTAAAAATATCATAAGAAAATACTATGAATAACTATATGCCAGAAAACTAGACAAACAGATAAAATGGACAAATTTCTCGAAACTCATGGACATGCTGCACTGACCCAGGAAGAAATAGAAGATTTCAACCAATCACAAGTAAAGAGACTCAAGCAGTTATCAAAAATTCTTCCTACAAAGAAAAGCCCAAGGCCAGATGGCTTCACATGGGGATTTTATCAAACATTCCAAACAGAACTAACTCCAATCCTGTTCAAATTTTTTCAAAAAATTTAAAGAAAGATGAATATTACTTAGCTCATTTTATGAAGCTAACATCACTTTAATACCAAAACTGGGCAATGATACTATAGGAAAGTAAAACTACAGGCCAATCTCCCTAATGAACATAGATGCAAAAATTATCAATAAAATACTAGAAGATTGAATCAAACAACACATTAAAAGAATTATACACCTTAACCAAGTGGGCATTATTACCAGGAATGTAAGGATGGTTCAACAAAGGAAAATCAATCAATGTAATTCAGCACATTAACAAATTGAAAGGGAAAAATCACATGGTCATCTTGATTAATGCTAAGAAAGCATTTGACAAAATTCAACATCATTTTTTGATAAAAACACTTCAAAAGGTAGGAATCAAAGGTAACTTCCTCAATATGATAAAAGGCATATACAACAAACCACAGCCAATATCATACTCAATGGAGAGACTGAAAGCTTTCCCTCTAAGATCAGGAATGACACAAGATGCCCTCTGTCACCACTATTGTTCAACATTGTACTAGAAGTTCTAGCTAGAGCAATCAGACAGGACAAAGAAATAAAAGTTATTCAAATTGTAAAGGAAGAAGTAAAACTTTCATTATTTGCAGAAGACATGTTAGTATACTTGGAAAATCCTAAGAAGTATACAAGAAAGTTACCTCAGCTAATAAACAAATTCAGCAAGGTGGCAGGATATAAAATTAATGTGCAAAAATCAGTAATGTTTCTATACACAAGCAATAACCTAACTGGAGTCAACTAAGAAAAAATTCCATTTAAAAGAGCAACTAAATGAATCAAGTACCTACAAATGAATTTAACTAGGGACATAAAGGGCTTGCATGCAGAACACTACATACCATTATTAAAAGAAATCAAAGAAGACCTAAATAGGTGGGAAGGTATTCCCTGCTCATGGATAGGAAGGTTAAATATATTTAAGATGTCAATTCTACCCAAATTAATCTACATATTCAATACAGTATCAATCAAATTCCAGCAACCTACTTTGAAGACTTGGAAAAGCTAGTTACCAAATTCATTTAGAAGGGAAAGAGACCTCAAATAGCTAAAAGCATCTTTTTTTTTTTTTTTTTTTAAAGACAGAGAGAAGGAAGGAAGGATAGAAGGAAGGAAGGAAGGAAGAAAGGGAAACATTTTTAAACATTTTCTTGTTTTATTGTATTCTGTTTCTCCGTTTTTGTTACATGGGCTGGGGCCGGGAATCGAACCGAGGTCCTCCGGCATAGCAGGCAAGCACTTTGCCCGCTGAGCCACCGCGGCCCGCCCTAAAAGCATCTTTAAAAAGAAGAACAAAATGGGAAGATTAACACTTCCTGATTTAAAAAGTTATTATAAAGTCACAGTGGTCAAAACAGTATGGTACTGATACAAAGATGGAAGAATTGGCCAATGGAAATAGACTACCAAATCTATGGTCAGCTGATCTTCAACAAGGCACCCAAATCACTAACTGGGACAAAATAGTCTTTTCAATAAATGGGCATGGGAGAACTGGATAGCAATAGCCAAAAGAATGAAAGAGGACCCTTACCTTTTACTCATACAAAAATTAACTCAAAGTAGATCAAACACTTAAATATAAGAACCAGTACCATAAAGCTCTTAGAAGAAAATGTAGGAAAATATCTTCAAGACCTAGTAATAGAAGATATCTTCCTAAACTTTATGCCCAAAGTACAAGCAAGAAAAGAAAAAACAGATAAATGAGAACTCCTCAAAATCAATTGTTTTTGCACTTGAAAAGACTTTGTCAAAAAGATGAAGAGGCAGGCAACTCAATGGGAGAAAATATTCAGAAATCACACATCGGATGAAGGTTTGATATTGTATATACATAAAGAAATCATACAACTCAACAACAAAAGAGCAAACAATCCAAGTATAAAATGGGCTAAAGATATGACTTTTTTTTCTGAAAAGCAAATACAGATGGCTAAAAAGCACATGAAAATTTTCATTAGCTATAAGGGAAATACATATCAAGACTACAATAAGATACCACTCCACACCTTTAAGAATGGCTGCTATTAAACAAACAGGAAACTACAAATGTTGGAGAGGATGTGGAGAAATTGGGACACTTAAGCACTGCTGGTCAGAATGTATAATGATGCAGCCACTATGGAAGACACTTTGGCAGTTCCTTAGAAAACTGTACATCAAGTTGCTCTAAGACCCAGCAATACCACTACTTGGTATATACCCAGAAGAACTGAAAGCAGTGACCCAGAGTTTTGCACAGCGCTGTTCATAGCAGCATTATTTGCAATTGCCAAAAGAGGGAAACAACCCAAGTGCCCATCAATAGATGAGTGAATTAGCAAAATGTGGTACATACATACTGTGCTGGTTTGAAATGATGTGTGTAGCCTAGAAAACCCATGCTTTAATCCTAATCCCATTTTGTAAAGGCAGCCATTTCTTCTAATCCTTATTCAGTACTGTATGCCTGAAACTGTAATTAGATCATCTCCCTGGAGATGTGATTTAAACAAGAGTGGTTGTTAAAATGGATTAGGTGATGATATGTCTCCACCCATTTGGGTGGGTCTTAATTAGTTTCTGAAGTCCTGTAAAAGAGGAAACATTTTGGAGAATGAGAGATTTCGGAGAGAGCAGAGGATGCTGTAGCACCACGAAGCAGAGTCCACCAGCCAACTCTGGTGACTGGAGATGAAGAAGGAAAACGCCTCCCAGGGAGCTTCATGAAACAGTAATCCAGGAGAGAAAGCTAGCAGATGACACCATGTTCATCATGTGTGTTTCCAGCCAAGAGAGAAACCCTGAATGTGTTCACCACGTGCCTTCTCATTGGAGAGATAGAGAGACCCTGAACTTCATCAGCCTTCTTGAACCAAGGTATCTTTCCCTAAATGCCTTTGGTGAGACATTGCTATAGACTTGCTTTAATTAGGACATTTTCTCAGTCTTAGAACTATAAACTAGCAACTTATTAAATTCCCCTTTTAAGAGCCATTCCATTCCTGGTTTTTGCATTCCAGCAGCTAGCAAACTAGAATGCATACAATGGAATATTATGCAGCAGTAAGACGAAACGACATCCTGAAGCACATGACAAAATGAATGAACCTTGAGGACATAATGGTGAGTGAAATAAGCCAGACACAAAAGGATAGATACTGTAGGATTCCACTTTTATGACCATAGTAAAGGTAAAATGTGAGGCTTATAATACAGAATATAGAGAACCTAGAAACACACAGAACCTAGAGCTGGGTGAACAGTTCCTTAATGAGGTTGAACTGATGTAAGGGAACAGATAGAAGCAAAGGCAGTTCTCCAGTGGGTCTATAAGTAATATTACCATATTGAAGGTGAACATGATTGAAAGGGGTTATATAGACTCATATGTCCCACTGATTAACATTATAAATATAAATAAATTCTTGCATGAACTACTGCAAAGGTGTGAATCTTGTACAAGTGTATAATTTCAGGGTATAGTGGGGAAAATGCTATTGCATGCTATGGGCTATGTTTAATAGGAAAACATCAACAGTACCACAGCAACACCAGGGGTAAATAATGGGGAGAGAGACAAGAGTTAAGGGGAAGTTTAGATTTTCTGTTAGTTTAAAGGTATGTTTATTTATTATCTTTCTCTTGGGAACACTGAAATTATGTAAAACCGAGAGTGTTGATGGACTCTTGACTTTGGATATTATGCGTGATGTCCAAGGATGGAGGTGGCTGAAGGATACACTAACAGAGAAGTAGATTGGTGAACTATGGTGTATACATATGCTTGAATATTGTGCTGCTACAAAAAGGAACAACGTTGTGAGGCAAGCAACATTGTGAATGAACCTGTGGGATATTTGGTGAGGCAAGATAAGCCAGAAACAAAGGAGCAAATATTGTATGGTCTTATTTAGAAAATACTTATAAGGAAACAGGGGCCTAGACTGTAAATTCTTATAGCAGTCACATTAAGCCTGGAGTGGCAATTGTTATTTTTGGATTTTGAAAGGCTGTTTTATATATGTATAAGAATGAAGCCAATCAGACTGGGATTAAGGTAATTCAGAACGTAGGGGTAAGGAAGACATTGTCTATGTTTTAGAACCTCATATAATCTTTGGGACCAAAGGAAGAAAGTTTTTTCTTCCAGAGCCTAAATTTTTGTAGCTAATCTAACTCAACCTGTCTGGATAGATCATTTAAATAATCCAAACACAGGGAGCCCAGAATAAGAATGAGGGCCTTTAATTCTATATAACATAATGTAATGGCTCAATACATCCCAAGTATATTAAGCAGATAATCAAAAAGTATTCGCAAAGTTCCTTGAGGCATGGGAGAAAAAATATGGAACTGTTAAACTTTACCACCAGGTAAATCCCTGATAACGTGTCAAACATTAGGGACACCCAAATCAATAGGCCAAGCCCTTGATCTTGAGGCTTCCTCTTGTGAAGCTTATGTATGTAGCAGAGAAGCTTAGCCTACCTATTGTTATGCCTAAGAGTTATTTCTGGAGGCCCTCTTTGTTGCTCAGATGTGGCCTCACTTTCTCTAAGCCCAACTCTGCATGTGAAATCATTGCCCTCCTCCCTACATGGGACATGACATCCAAGGATGAAAGTCTCCCTAGCAATGTGGGAGATGACTCCCAGGGATGAGTGGGAGAAAGTTTAAAGGTGATGATGGAGTTATACAGAGAAGGTAGGGTTTAACAAATGAATATGATCGCTGAATAATTATATCGGTATTTCTTTTAGTCCCAGGATCTTAGATCAGCTAGAAGTAAAAGCCTAAAATTGTGGAATTGTAACCCATGCCAAACTCTGAAATCTGTTCTACAACTAATTTTTGCTTTGTGCTTTGACATTTATTGCTATTTTGTATATATGCTATTTTTCACAAAAAGGAAAAAAAAATATTCTTCTAGACTCCAGTGTTCTGGAGCAGCTAGAAGGAGAAATCTTAAATGGGGGAATGGTAACCTGTAACAAACTCTGAAATCTGTTCTGTAACTACTTGTTGAAGTGTACTTTGAAAATCATTGCTTTTTTTTTCTTTGTATATATATTATCTTTACCAATAAAAAGTGTTAAAAAATGAACATTATATTTAAAAAGACAAATGAATTTTCAGACACATCAGGTGCAAATTGTTCAACACTATAAATTGCAGTCTGAGACTGGAGGCTGAAGCCAGATCTTTGTTTTTCTTTGACTTGCATGAAGTAAGCTGATATCTGATGATGATTTTTCTCAACAAAACAAAACAATAATTGTATGAGTGCTTTGCTTCATTCACTGTACTTAGAGACACTCAATAATTGTGTATTTGTATGACTTTTGAACTATTACATTACAATGTTTGTAGATCTATAGCAGGGTGTCATGGTTAAGTTCGTGTGTCAACTTGGCCAAGTGGTGGTACCTGTTTGGTTGGGCAAGTGCTGGCCTGTCTGTTGCGATAAGGACATTTCATAATGATCATGTCAGCTACATCCACAGCTGATTACATTTGTAACTAGCCAAAGGGGAGTGCCTTCTTTAATGAGTGATGCTTAATCTAATCACTGGAAGCCTTTTAAGGAGGATTCAGAAGAGACAGGCTCTTCCTGTCTCGGCTGGTGAGCCTCTCCTCTGGAGTTCATCCAGACCCTCCATCTTCACAGCCTGCCCTGCAGATTTTGGACTCTGTGTTCCCTTGGTCACATGAGACACTTTTATAAATTTTGTATTTGTGAGTGTTCCCTGTTGATTCTGTTTCTCTAGAGAACCCTAACTAATACACAGGGATCCTTAACTTTTTGGAAGGTGGAGCTCCCCCCACCACACCCCACCACCCAAAAAATGCAAGTGACATAAACCACAAGATCTTGCATCCAGTTTCAGAGCCTTTAGATTAACTCTGATAATCACTTAGTGTGATTCATCATCAGGTTAAGTTAATAACAAATTTACAAAACATAAAGGAGAATCAAGATATATATGAAAATCAGCTCAGAATCTCAAACTTTTTTAAAGTTAACATTGTTAAATTAAAGGTGTCTGGTCCTCACAATAAAGACTAACAAAAAAAAAAAAAGAAAAAACAAATGAACTGCATGAGACAACACATCTTAAATTTATTTCTGTCTTGTAAAACCTACAGATATCAACAGTGTTTTGCACATAGTGAAGATTCAGTAAATGCTTGTACATGGTAATGAACAGAATGCATGAATCATGAATATGTGAATCATTCTATGTGTGTATTAATTGACTGGTATCAAGAACTCTTCTATTGCCTAACCCAGGACTTATCCTGTAAAATAGTGTTTCATTGAGTCTTAGCATTCTTTAGAAATGTCACAGGGGTCAGACTGCTGTCCATTGCGTTTTTTATATATACCTTTCTAAATCACTAGCTCATTTTATTCAATTTTTTTTTTTTTTTTGCATTGGCAGGCACCGGGAATCAAACCTGGGTCTCCAGCATGGCAGGTGAGAACTCTGCCTGCTGAGCCACTGTGGCCCGCCTGACTAGCTCATTTTAAAATTGAAAATGAAACTGTTTAAAATAATAAGTAGACTAGGGAAAAGATAACAAGTACTAATTCCAGCCTCAGTACTTCCTTTTGGGAAATACAAATATTTTCTACAAATTGATCTGGCAATATACGGCAGTTTTTCTCTTTACTTATTACTAGTTGTCAAATTGGAATATA
Source organism: Tamandua tetradactyla (assembly GCF_023851605.1). Taxonomy (NCBI): domain Eukaryota; kingdom Metazoa; phylum Chordata; class Mammalia; order Pilosa; family Myrmecophagidae; genus Tamandua; species Tamandua tetradactyla. The sequence goes on from NC_135344.1 coordinate 64,768,766, forward strand.
AACTTTTGGATTGCTGGTAGCAAAAGTAACCATGGGATGATTATATCATATATTTAACATTATTTTACATTCTGGGTCATGTTACAATAAATGATGCTGTCTGAATTTACTCTTATTGGACTGGAACTCACATTTGAGCATTTGAAAACATGTTCAAGTTGATAGTTGGTCAATAGAGTATCCTAATTTACAGAGAGGTTCGTAATAAAGTATGATGGGCCAATGGGATGCCTGTAATAATGTGTTCACACTAAGTCTGACTGGAGGCAGTTGTGATCCTTTGTCAATCAATTTAGCATCATGGAAATGTTCTCTGTGTGCTCAACAGGCAGTTGTCATTAAAAAATTTTGCATCAAAAAATCTTAGTGCTTCAATTTCCTCTGATCAGATAAGCTTGCTCAATTAGATGGTCTCTAACTGAGATTATTTTAATATTAAAAGTTGGTTTGCTCATTGCTACATCAAACAGATCCTTCCAAAATAGATGTTATTCAGAATAATTAAAACTGTCAACACACTGGGATTCATGTATTATCAGCATTGGATTATGTTCTGACAATATAAATGCTTGTTAAACTTCATTAAGTACATATCAGTCATAATTGCTCAACTCTAGCCCATCTGCTATTAAATGAAGTAATGCAGTGTATAGTCAGAAGATTGTGGTTCTGCTACCAACCTTTCAAAATCAATTCGGCTATGATTGTGTAGTGGTAAATTTTATGTGTCGACTGGGTTAGGCTATAATAACTAGTTATTTAATCAAACACTAATCTCGATGCTGCTGTGAAGGTGTTTTGCAGAGGTGGTTAACATCTACAATGAGCTGACTTTAAGTAAAGGTGATGACCCTGGATGATGTGGGTGGATTTTGTCCCATCAGTTGGAGGTCATAAGCGGCTTTCCAAAGCCTCTTCCAAAGCAAAGTTCTGCCTCAAGCCTACAATATCAACTCCTTCCTTAGTTTTCAGGATCCAGCCTGCCCCACAAATTTTGGACTTACCTGTCCCCATGGTCACATGAGTCAGCTCCTTAAAATAATCTTGTCTCATATATATATACGATCTCCTACTGGTTCTGTTTCTCTGGAGAACCCTGACTAATACTGTCATTAATTATTTAATTAATTAAACATATATTTAGTAAGTGCCAAACATCTGTCTCCGTACTAGAGATAGTGATAAACAGGGCAGTCTTGATCCCTTTCCTTTTCGATAATGGGATCATGAGGTTTCATTTATTTATTTTTTTGCCATTCTTCTTTTTTTTAAATTTTTAATTGTAGCAGCAGATATATAACACAAAATTTCCCATTGTAAGTATACAATTCAGTGGTATTAATTACATCCACAATATTATGCTACCATCAACATTCATTACCTTTTTCATTCCCTCAAACAGAAACTGAACCCATCAGGCAATAACTTCTATCCTCTCTTCCCCCCAACCCTGGTGCTTGTTAGTTCACTATCTGTCTCTATGAATTTGGATAATGATTTTTTTAAATGGGGTAATGTCTATTGGGTTTTTGGTCTGTGTAAACTATAGCGACAGTCCTCATCTCAGAATTTTGGAAAAGAGGAAGGCTTAGAGGTTATATAGTTCTGCTCCCTCATTTAATGAATGTAGATGTTGAAAACTGCAGTAGTAAAGAGGTTTGACCATGGTTACAGAACAAGTGATGGAAGATTTAGGAAAAGTAGATGACTAACCAAATCTTCACTGTCTGTTTATAGTTGTTGTATGAAAAACACATTCCTCAAGAGGAATAGAGCACTATATGTAATTAAATTATTCTCTGGCACTTAGGATAATATGAATTTACTTGTTAGGTGATAACGTTGTGAAATGTGAATAAGATAAAACTCCAAAATGCCTAACAGCAAAATCTGATCCACTTCCCATAAATGTTTTGCTCAAAACTATTTAAGAGATACTACTTTGAAGAGGTCATTCTCTCAGGAAATTTTTCCTATACTTTATGTCAATTATTTTGTATCTGCTGTCCTTTTGTGCAGATTTCTTTGAATGATGACTTTCTTATATTTCAGAGAACTCTTAAGCAAACATCTTGAAAAGGCCCTTTTCTATTTATCGCCAACAAAACAGAGTTGAGCCTGGAGCCTCTTTCTTTTGTGTAATGCCTGCAATGGAAAGAGTCCTTGGATTCTCTTGAAAACTTTGAATGTGTACTGCATGGTGTAGTATACCGGGCTGAATGTCAGAACTGTGACTCAGACCCAACCCTGTCTGTATGGTCTTGAGAACAACACTTTATAAATCCCAGTCACTTGTATGTAAAATGAGGGAAATTTTTAAAAGAATTTTAAGACATCCTTAAACTTTTCACACGAAGCCATTATGATTGGACTATATTGGAGAATGCTTATTTTGGTAGACAATACTGTTGCAGATTATGTCTATCTTCTCCTTTTAGGTACATGAGAGTTTTGTAGTTCCTAGTCCTCTTGAAGTGATATATTGCTATGTGACTCGTTTGGCCAACAAAATGTAAATGGAAACTCAGTAGGACATGAGACCTATAACCAGCAGATACCAGTTTCAGAGCACCGAAAATAGTCTGGAGAAAAAAATGCTGCATAGGATGAGGTTTTGTATGGATTTTTTATTGATATGTTTCTGTGTGTTTGTGTGTGTGTGTGTTCAGATTATTGTTTGTACATACATATATTTTGCCTCAGTGCTAGCTGTGGCTGAGCATATGGAAGACAGGTGCTCAGAACCCACAATTGGACAAGTATAGATCAAAAATCCTCGCTTCACAGAAGAGAAAGTCACAATAGATAATCTCATTATTTAAGGAAGAAACAGGAAAAAATTCGTTACACTGGGGTATCAAGAAATAGATTAGTCAAAAAAGAAAGAGTTGAAACATGAAAGAAATTTGCCAAAGATTTGGCTTCTAGGGAGAGTGGAAAAGCAAATGGTCAACTGGAACACAAAAAAGAATGCAGGATTCCTGGGCACTAAAGCAAAGAAACAAAAATGCCAAAGCAGAACATTTCAGGAAATTAAAATCAGTAAATACAACTTATTAAATTGTAACTTGTGGAATTCTGAAATGTTTCTTTCCTTTCATTCAAGATGCATCAAACACATTGGAGCATTGTGTGTTCAGCCCTTATTTATTAACACATTGTTTAGAACTCATAAAAAAAGAAATGTCTAAAAAAGTCATTTTATAAATGGTCTCCCCAGAGAGTCTGATTCATACACTTATTTAAACACTAATGTCAATACTACTGCAATTATAAAATGCTTTATTTTAGTATTGAAATTGTTATAGTTTGAAACACTTGAAGATAAGACAGACTAAACAAAGAACATTGGTATCTACAATTTCTGAGAAAACAAACCCAACTTACCTATGATTCAAATTTTTTAAAAAGTAATAATAATAGACAAAGAATGCTGTGTTGATTTATGATCTCATTTTGCCAGATTCTACAGAAATAAATTTGAGAGTATGAAACAGGTGATTTTAAGGAAAATATGTAAATAAAGTTGATATGAAAAGAATTAGAAATCTTAGATGAGTAAACAAAGAAAGAAACAAAGTGTTATAAATTGATCTTCCTCTGGCTCTAGAGCTGAAAAGAATCAAGTCCAAGACAGAGATGCATTTACAAATAAATTCATTTATAAATCCAACCAATAGAAATTTACCAATAGCATGCTCAGCATAATTTTAAAGTCTTTTTATTGATGATTTACAGTAGTTCTTTACATATCCCGGATATTAAATGCTTATTGGACATATGATTCATTATTATTTTCTCCCATTCTGTACCTTGTCTTTTCACTTTCTTAATAGTGTTCTTTGATGTACAAAAGTGGCTTAATTTTGATGAAGTCTGTTTTATCTATTTTTTTTATTGATCATATTTGGTGTCATAGCTAAGAAATCATTACCAAATCATTATGAAGGTTGCTCCCTATATTTTCTTCTAGGAAATTTGTGGTCTGAGCTCTTATGTTTAGTCCTTATTCTGTTTAAATTAATTTTTGTATATGGTGTGAGTGAGATGGAGTCTAAATTCATTCATTTTTATGTGGATATCTAAGTTTCCAAGCACCATTTGTTGAAGAGACCATGCTTTCCCCAATTAATGTATTTGGCACCCTTGCCAAAAAATGAGTTGGCTATAGATGTGTAGGTTTATTTCTGAACTCTCAATTCCATTCCATTGCTCCACCTTTATGTGCCATACTGTCTTGATTACTAAGGCTTTGTAGTCAGTTTTCAAAGGTTTTCCTGTGGGATGTAACTTCTTTTATACTTCCAGAATTATAGGCGAATAAACAAGATTCTCTTCTGCAAAGAGTATGGTTGCATCAGTGACTGGAATTAAAGACAGCTGAGAGGATGCAAACACGCAGCATTTTCAATAATATGTTTCTAACCTCTATTGTTGGTCTAATGCTATCTTTTTCTCTTCTTTCTTGTGTCTTACTCCCTTTTCCAATTTGCCCTCTGTTCCAGCAATCCACTGGGCTTTCTACAAGTCCACAGTGGCCTCTATGTCAGGAAATCCAGTGACCCCTTACATGCCTCACTTACATCTCAAATGCATTCAGCTGAGTTAACCAAGGTGACCATTCTTCCTGGTTTAAATATTTTCCTCCCTTGCCTCTTCTGATGGTATTTTTTTTTTTCTTTCTAATTTTATCTTCCTTTTCTGGCCATTTCTTCTGAATTCCTTTTCCAGCCCTTTTGCCTCTCCAAACGTTCACATGTCAGGCGACCAGGGATCCTTAGTCCTTGGTCCTCTTCAGAGTGATCTGTTGATAATGCAAATCTGATTCCATCAGTTTCTTTAGGACATCAACTTTCTTTCTGCCTCACACATTTTCTCCATGCTGTTCTAACCAGAAAACTGTTCCTCCTGGCTAATTAATAATCTGGCTAATATAGCTAATTCAAGCTCATCAGTTTGATTTCAGCTTAAATAACACATTTTCAGGGAAGTTCTTCCTGTCTACTTCCTTCATAAGCTAGCTATTATTTACATATGTGTGTGTGTGTGTGTGTATCAAATCTGTCTTAAATAATGTACTAATTGTACACATCTTTCTATAAGATCCCTTTCACTACTAGACTGTCACCTGTTTAAAGACAGAGGCAGTGCTTCCCTTGTTCATTATGTACCTCAGTTCCACAGTAATTTAGCACATACAAGTCTCAAAAAATTGCATGAGTAAAGACAAAGAGTCTCACCTTTGCTCAGACACTTGTTCACCTCTTTTTAAATATGGTGGCTTATTTCTCAGGTACTTTAATTTCCCAAAATGTTTTACTGTTGCTGGGAGCTGACAACTTTCATTTCTAATGGTTATGTCCTCTACCTTTAATAAATCTTTCATTTCCTATTTTTTATGTTAGTATTTTAAAATGGCCAATATAAAAAAAATGGCCACTGTAAATGTTTGCTCAAACTATATGCTTGCTTAAATAATGTTCTGAATTTCTATCTTGCATCTCAATTTCCCCTATCTGCTTACATTTTCAGAAAGAAATCATCTTCTGCCATTTCTTTTCTAACTCTAGGATTAGAAAATGCTTGGGGGCGCTATTGATTGACTCGGTGATATGAAATGATGTTATTATAGTTGTATTCCTCCCAAGACTTATTGCCAGTTTTATTATTTCATATTATCAAAGTTGATAACATATTTTCTTTTGTAGTCACAGCCGCCATCGTGCGTCATCTCAATTTGATATTTGAATGGGTCTTTTGTGCAATGCTAGTCACTTTACCATGACTTCTATAATCATGAGCTTTTAATTTTGATTCATCTTTTTTGCTAGCTAGATATCACTATTAAATATATAAGGAGTTTAGTACATGGATATTTTAACTCTAAATTTTTCCATCCCTAAGAATGTATGTCTATACTTTAGCATGTTAGCTTGACTAAGAATAATAATCTTGGATTTCATTTTGTCCCACAAATGTTTAGACACTGTTCCATCATGTTTTATCTTTGACGGTCACTGTGGAGAAATCTGAATCAGCCTAATTTTTCCCCTTTGGCAGTGCAATTGTTTACCTGCATTAAGGTCAGAGAATTATTTCTTAATACTTTATGTTCGATAATTCAACCAGGATGTGACTCAGAGTCTATTGTACTGTAACAATTTTTCCTGAAAGATGCCATGCCCTTTAAAGTATCAGAGTTCTTTTTCAAACTTTTAAAATCATGAAATATGATGCATATAAAAAAGTGCATATAATTTACATATGCAGCCTAACTACGCATGCATGTAATTACAACTCGTTAAGACGGGGTTATTCTTATACTTAGACTGAAACACCTTTGTGCTTATCTTCCAGGATATCTGCAAGTCTGGTGGTGACCATCGTAAGAAATGGGCTGCTGCAGATATATTGTGTGCTATTTAAAGTGAGAAACTCCCCTGAAACCCAGTACTAGCTGATCTACATTGTTTAGGGGTGAACAGATTGGTTTCACCTGGTTTAACCAGTTTGCACAGTCTGATTTGGCCATATGACTAGTGGGGTATAAATAACCCCTACAACTTTTACCTGGTCTCTCCTGAAACCATAATCCCTTCAGCATATCTTGGTAGTTCACACTTTAAAGACAAAATGCATCCTGTGATCCTAGGAAAGGACTCTAGAGGGTTATGCCTAGAAGTCTAGGACTCTTATGACCAGCACATTTTTTCATGCTGCTCTATATCCTTTCCTTTTATTAAAGCCCTACTTATTTTCACACTATAGAGTCATGTGAATTCTTTCAATTATTTAAATCAAGAAACAGTAAATTGGCAACATGCTAGTTCCAACCAAATATGATCCTTTTCAATAAATACTCTTCACTCTCCCTAAAGTAAAGCACAATTATGACTTTGATAGAATCATCTCTTTACCTTTTTTAATTTTAACATTTCATACTAATTTCTAAACATTGTTTAGAATTACCTTCTTTTAAACTTTGTGCTTCTTTCATACAATGTTACATTACTAAGATTCATTCATTTTCATAGCTATGTTTATCTTTCATTTTATTAATATTCCAGTTCAACTTTTCTATTCTTGAAGGGAATAGATTTTTTTTTCCTATTTGAGACTCTTATGACAAAATCTACTATGAGCATGCCTGTGCATGTGTCCCAATGTACATCTGCATGCGTATCTATGGGATATACACTTAGGCGTGGAATATATTATATATTATACCTAGACTGAATACAACCATGTATTATATGTCTCTTCAACTGGACTAGACAATGACATTTTTCTAAAATGGTGCATTAGTTTACATTCCCGGCAGTCTATGTGAGTCCCCGTTGTTCCCTCTCTTCCCAGACACTAGATACTGTACCAGGTAATTCGATCCCTTTTGGCAGATGGACTATGGTGTCCCATTGCATCTTGAAATTCACCCTATTAATTAGATTGAGATGCTTTCACCTTTTGTTTTCTTTCTTTACGGCCATTTGGTTTGCCTCTTTTTGAAGTCCCTAACAAATTCTTTTCCCCACATTCCCATTTATATTGCTTATCTTATTCTAATTGACTTGTGGTAAGATTTGGGATATAAAACATTTATCTTTTATATGTGTAGCAAATATTGTCTCCCTTCGCTAAAGCTAAAGCTGTTCCCATCAAAATCTTTTATTTGTGATTTGCCTTGCTACTTTACCGGGTCCAATAGGGAAGAGAGATTCTTAGTTTTAATGTTGTTCAATTTATCAATCACAATTGCTCTTATGATTAATGTTTTTCTGTCTTTATGAAGAAGTTTTCTTTACCTCAAGGCCACATTGGATGTTCTCTTCTAAAATGCTTTATTTTTTAGCTTTCTCTTTCATATTTATAACTCTCCCAAATTGACTATGTGCCAGCAGAATTTTTGAATCTCTGAGAGAAGATAGAAGTCAAATTTTATGATTTTTTATAAATTTACATTTATTTATAAATTTTGTTTTCCACATATTATTTCCAAATTGTCCAAACACCATTTCATCATTTATGCAACAACCAATTTTATATATTCTTTGGCTCTTTTTTCTGTTCTACTATCTATTTCCCTATCTATAAAACATCATTAATTATTACATTATTACACGTTACTCTTAATTATGGCTTGTTTATAATCATTATTAATTGTCAGCATTACAAGTATTCCCATTTTATTCTTCTTCTTCTCCCAGATTGTCTTAGCCTTTTACCACTCCGTATCTTTTACCTGTGAATACTGATGTTGTTGGTGTTTTTCATTTTGCATGTTATGTTCTTTCTTTTTGGTTTTTATGGTGAATCATTCCTATGTGGATTCTGTTTCTAATTTATTTGTGCATTTTTCTGTATTAACCTTGGTTTTCTTGACATTTTCCTCAATATATTCCATTTTTCACTTGTGTCCATGCTACTATTTGTATGTAAATAATTTTCCACATTCTGATGAAGTTAGGTCCCCAAATTTTCTCAGTTCTAATGTCATTCTCTTGTTCTCTACCTTCATCTTTGAACCCCTAAAATGCTTTTGGAAGGGTGGTCCATATTGTTATATGGAGCATTCTATTCTGTTCCTTCTTTTAATTATGTGACTTCCGTACTTTTTTTGCAGGCTGGCTTGCTTATTTGTGGGTGTTTCTTTTTTTAAATTTACATTTCTTGGTTTTTACTTTATTTTCTTCTTTTAAAAAAGCTTTAATATAGTTAGCTAATTCCATGATAATTTTTGTAATCTTATACTTAGTATGTATAGCACTGTTCAGGTCTTTTACATGGTCTGTCATTGAAGATGACTTCTTAATTCGTTTCCCATTGTTTCTGAAACTTTTTTTCTATGCTTCAGTTTAAGAGCTATGCATTTTTACCTACTTATCTGCATTCTGAACACAAGGCATGTTGAGAAAACCATTTCAACTGCTTCAAGTTTCCATTTTCTTGAATAAAATACTTGCTCTATGCTATTTTTCCTACAATTGAGTTGGTTATTCTATACCATGATTTGGTTTTTTTGGAACAGTATATAAGATATAGTCTTAGTGAATTCACTTTCATTTGATGTAATCTGTAATATTTCTCCACTTTGCCTTTTTTCCTCATTTTTCCTTAGTCTAATTATATATTCTCCAAGAATAAACCAAGACAAAAAACAAGATTGCCTATCCAGTCCACTCCCGACATTTTGTCTGAGACGGTTTTTCTCATTTCAGGCACTTTCTATTGATCTGCCTTTTGTCCAATCTACTTTTAAATTCATGTTATCTAAAGTTCTGAACTCAATGTGTAAACATCAGTATTCTTTAACATATTAAATAGAGTGACTTAAAATTTCTTATTTGCTAATACCAATGCCTGGATAAACCGTGGGTCTGCATCTATTATCTGCCTTTCCTCTTTACTATTGTTCATATTTATATTTACCTTTACATGTCTGGTAGATTTTTATTGAATGCTGAACATTGTGTATCAAAGAAGTAGAGGCCCTAAAATGCTATCTCCTACCACACAGGGCTCCCCTTTTTTGGTATTGTACAGACAGGGTATGGATTCATCAGCTCAATAGACCTCTTAGTCTAAGAAGAAGCTGAAGTGGGTCAGAAGTAGATTGAAATATCGTACAGACAGGGTATGGATTCATCAGCTCAATAGACCTCTTAGTCTAAGAAGAAGCTGAAGTGGGTCAGAAGTAGATTGAAATATCACTCAAACTCAGTTCCTAGTTTCTGAATAAGTGATGGGGAGCCAAGAGGGTTTTTTGAGCAAATGTGGAAGATCCAGCTCTAGCCTTCGGAGCCCTGGCTCCCTGCTTTTCAAAATCTGGTAACCACCCAGAGAGGTTAACTAACTAGTGGTATACTTCCTAATTACTTTCTTCCGAATCACTGTCCTTCTCACTCTGCCTTTTGGGAACATTTCTTCTAGTTCCCTGCTCCCTTGCAGCACCAGAATTCAACAAATATCACAGAGGGAACTGTGTTTAAGTTCTCTCGAAGTTCTGTTTGTCACAGAAGCCATCCATGTCCACTAAAAGCTTTACTGGTTCCTCTTTCTTCCAGCATCAGTTCTTTCCCTTGGAGTCAAAAGGCTCAGCAAGCCTGATCTTCGGCTCATGCCCAGAATCAGTAATCTCCCCTGAGAAAAAGTACGGTGAGAGACCATCACCACATGCAGTAAATTTTATTCTCTTTTGCAATTTTAGTTCACCCAGTTCTCATTTAGTTGACTTGCATATCTACGATGAATTTTTATTCTGTGGAATAAAGAAATAACAATACCCTGCAATTAAAATATTATGGAGGATAAAATTCAAACCTTTTGGAATCATGGTCTGTGCTTATTTACCTCATTCTTTCCCCATTCTCATCTTTATATTCCAAATATGCAGCCACGATTAAGTCCTTGCAGTTCTCCAACAATGTAGGTTGTTCTTTCCCATGACTTTGTACATTCCATTTCTTATTGTGCCAGTTTGAAGCTATTATGCACCCCAGAAAGGCCATCCTTTAATTCTCATTCAATTTTGCTAGGTGGGACCTTTTTGATTGTTTCCCTGGAGATGTGACCCATCCAATTGTGGGTGGTAAGTTTTGATTAAATGGTTTCCATGGAGATGTGTCTTCACCCATTCAAGGTGGGGTTGCTTATTGGAGTGCTTTCAGAGGGAACAATTTTGGGAAAAGCTTTAGAGCCACCAGAACCCATAGAGCCCTGGGGAAGCCACTGAAGAAGCCTGGAGAGACAGGTAGCAGACATCACTGTGTGCCTTTCCACTTGAGAGAGAAATCCCTTCTTGAACCAAGGTATCTTTTCCTGGATGCTTTAATTTGGATATTTTCATAGACTTGTCTTAATTTGGACATTTTCACAGCCTTAGAACTGTAAACTTGCAACTTAATAAGTTTCCATTTTTAAAAGCTGTTCCAATTCTGGTATATCATAATCTGGCAGCTAGCAAACTAAAACACCTATGCCTGGAAGACTTGTCTTTAAAATTTTTCTCTTTCCAATTTTCTCCTTCTGGATAAGAGGTATTGCTCTAAGACTTCTGTGAATAACCTTCATCATAGCAATTATCATAGTGGATTGTAATTGCAAACTTCCTTTTTGTCTCCTCATTAAACTGTGAGATTGATGAAGGCAGAAACTATAATATTTTTCTCTATATTTTCAGAATATAGAAAATATATATTAGTAAGTACTCAATATTTGTTGAACAAAAATAGATGATCATTATATCATAAGAATTTTTCATGTTTCTACTACTGATAAGATAATCATGATCATGATCAGTCATATAAGTAGCTTATCATTTAGATTTGCATTCTACCTTTGTTTAATATTTGGGTTGATCATAATATTTTGCTATTATAGGTAAATCTGTAAATTTGCACGTTCATCCTGTTTAGTTTTATTCTCTTCAGTTGAATAGGGATAAATAAGGCACATGTAATACATTCGCAAAAAAGTGAAAATGACAGCCTATTTAATCACAAGTGCAGTCATCTTAGGTTTTTTTAATCTGGATTCTATTGTTGACTTTGTAAATATAATTGCCCCTCTAGTAAACTTTATTCTCAATTTTTTTTTTGAAATTTTGAAAAGTCTCCATAATATTTTTGTATTTTTGATATATGGAGTCCTTATTAACTTATTTATTCAAAGTTTTATTTTTTGTGTGCTGTATGATAGGGGTCACATTTCATTCTTTTTCCATGTGACTACCCTGTTATTGCAATACCATTTGTTTAATTTTTTTTTATTTAGGATGTGCACAGACCAGTATAGAACCCAGGTCTCCCACATGGCAGGCGAGAATTCTCCCACTGGAGCACTCTTGTACTCAAAGTTTATTTTACTTAATACATATTTATTCAGGTTAAAACTCTGCAAAATAGAATATATGACTTCCTGCAAAGAAATAGAAAAGGTAGACTACCTGTACACTAACCCTATGCCCTTTAAAATACCTCCCCTTTTGACTCTCTCCAGTTGATCCAAAGCATCTTGAAAAAAAAAAAAAAAGAAAAAAAAAGAATAAAAAATTGAAAAAAAAATGAAAAAAAAAATACCTCCCTTCTCTAAGCTATAATGACATTCCTACATGTTCCCCAAAAATAAAATAAAACCCTTAAAAGTATCCCGCTACTCACTTAAAAGGTTAATGAAAGAAATGATCTTTTCCAATTTACATGAATGTCATTGAAAGCATAAGATGCCACATAGAATTGGAGGGTTATAATTTCCATCACATACAATGTCCTGCCAATCTTTTTGGTATACTAGCATTATGGTTTTAATTAGTAAAATTAATGTCTACAAATGACCGTGCTTTATTATGGTTTAAATACAGAGCAGAACATCTTAAAACGGATCCAGTGAACACTGTCATTCATTTTTAAACTGACATTGTTAAAAATCAGTTTTATGCTAATTGTACACAGTGACTTTGCGTGTGCTAATAAGGTAGCTATTAGTCATGCATGACTATTTACATTTAAATTAATTAAAATTAAATAATATTTAAAATTTAGTTTCTCAGTTGCACTAGCCTCATATCAAGTGCTGAATAATCAAATGTGGTTAGTGCCTAGCATATTGAAGAGTACAGATATAGAACATTTCCATCATCACAGAAAGTCTTTTTGAACAGCACTGGCTAGAATTTTCAAAAGATTGAGGTTAGAATTTTTGCTTTGCATTTAAAAGAGAACTAGCTCTGAATGAAACTGATGAAGGTACTTTTGGGATATTTGCAGTAGTACACTTTGCACTTTGAATATTATGTTTTAGAACAATACGGACTTTGAGCTCACTTTAGATTATTCTGTGCAGCCTTTTATTAATCAGATAAAGATAAGATGGCCCAGAGAGAGTTATGAGTTGGTGTTAAAGAGGTTATTGGTTGGCAGTGGTGGTGAAACTGGAACTGGTACCAAGTTTCCTGATGCAAATGTCACTTCTCATTCTACTTTATCAATTTGGCTCATCTAAGATTCTTTCATTCTCGGTACTTTTTTTTTCCCCACCAGAGGGAAAAAAGAATATATGACCAAGATGGCAAAACATCAGTATGTAATCATTGATCACTGATTAAATTATGTTACTAGAAACTATGTACATTGTGATAGAGAGTGTCTCTTTTCCTAAACCTGGCCATCTATTTACTATAGCTGCCATTATCTCTCTCTATATATATGTATAGATATAGATATAGATAGATAGATATAGATATAGATAAAGTTGAAAGATCAACTTTATAAGTCAGTAGAAGAAAATGACCTTATTCAACCATACAATCTGTAATCATTGCTACCATGGCATACAACACAATCTATTGGATCCATTTACATGTCCCCAGGAAGTTTGTGGACTTTTTTTATCAGTATCTATCAGAAATTTGGTTCATAGTAGGGGTTAATTTATAATGATAATGAATAAATGAAGACTGAGGGACTAAATTAGTAGTACCATTTAGCAGTGCTTAGCCTGTTGATTCTCTGCCATTCAGATATCTTTAAATCAAGCTGAATTCTAAAACCGCAACGTGAACATTTACCTCTAGTTAACAGGAAAGCAATTTGTTGATCTATATGAAAAATATGCTCCACAGGGTTTTGCAGATGCATCCAAAATAAAATGTCTTGGCTTCATATGTCCTGAAGAGTTGTAACTTCAGAGATAAAATCCAGTCTTATATAATCCCTGTAGTAAGAACTTGAAGGTAAATGATAGCATTTATATTTCTGTTAAGCTACAACTACTGTGACAAGAGGCCTTGAGTGGCAATTCTATTGGTAAACTCACTTGCTAAAGAGTCACTATAACTTTCTTATAACTGTACTTGAAAGACTCTTCAGGAAGAGAGCCAGATGTTTAAAATGATAATGACAAGTGAAGCAGAAAGATTCTAACATTTTCCCACATTACAAATAGGTATGTTATAAGCATTTCCCCAAAATGAAAGAACTTGATGAGAAATTTGGGGTGTTGGAATAGAAGGAGTAAACACATCTAGAAAAAATTAAAAATAAAAGAATATTTTCAAATGTTAGCCAATTTGAAGGATGAATAAAATGTACATCTTGGTGATAACAACAGAATTGCAGATTTAGAAGGAACTTTATTAAATCCTATTTAATATTGAAGAATATTGCGATTTCTTACTCATGCTCAAGTACTTCCCATAATATTTATCCAAAAATATTTGTTGAGCATCTTCTATAGGGCTTCAGCCCATTTTAGGTCCTAGGAAAGAGTAATCAACAAAAGAGATCATGAAATTTATATCCCAGTCATGAGGTTAAAATTTTAAGCAAATAAAAGTATAACAAGTTAGGTGTTATTGTGGAGAAAAAAGAAGGTAGAGAGTGATGGATGGGGGTGTGTAATATTTTATGCAGGCAATTCAGAGGAGGGCTTTTTGATAAGCTGACATTTGAATAGAGCTTAAACTGAAATGAGAGAGCAAACTATGTATCACTGTGGGAGAAGGACATTAAAGCAGAAGGAACAATGATGATAAGTACCAAGAATGTGCTTGGTGGTTTCTAAGAACATGTCTGAGAAGTTGGAGCAGAATGAGAGAGGGGAGAGTGGTAGAAGATAATATCCAGAGTTATCAGGGCAAAAGCATATAGCTTTTTTTTAAGATATAGTAAGACCTTTGGAATTTATTCTAGATGAAATGGTTTGTCATTGGAGGAATGTGGACAAAGAATTTATGGGCTGTATGTGTCTATACAACAATGCTTTGGCAGCTCTTCTATAGAAATTAGATTTTATGGGTCGAATGTGGAAGCAGCAATACCATTTGGAGGCTATCTCAACACCCCAAGCAAGAGACAATATTAGGTAGGGTTAGGGCTTTATTGGTAAAAATGATTAAAAATGGGTAAGTATTGAGTATTCCATACTTATTATGCACGTTGAGCAATTGGGTTTGCTGGGTATTGGATATGAAACACAAGAAAAAGAGGGGAAGAATTAAGGGTGAGTCTGTAATTTATTAGTCTGAACAACTGTCATTGAAAAGGAAAAGGAGGGGGAAAAGAGCAGGATGTGAAATTAAGAACTTGTTTGGGAGCATATAAAATTTGAGAAGCCTGTTAGACAGAGAAGTGACAGGATACACAAAAATGGTCATCTGGCTTCTGTTTAACAATATTAGTCACAGATTTCACTGTTTTCTGAGGTAGTCTCATCCCCTGGTAGCCAATCCTAATTGTTAGAAATTTCATTAAATTCAGCCAAAATTATTCTACTTCTTCTTTATTCCTAATGATTATTGTTCTATCTTCAGGAAGAGAAATGTAAGCAAACTTCATCTCCCTTTCATCACAAAATATGCAAAGACATCATTTTACTCTATTGAACTTCTCTTGTTCAGCCTAAGCACTGCGTTGTACCATTTCTCATCTCGAATGGTTTTCCAGTTGTAGTTGTTCTGAAATGTGTCTCCCCTATTCCTTTACCTAAAGTTTAGTGTACATTAATGTCGAAAGAGCTGGCCAGAATTTGTCACAGGGGGTCTCTTTGTGCATCTGCCTTGGGAGTAAATGTATCTTGTAATTTCTTCCTCTTTCTTGTGCTGTTGTTGAGCTCATTATGCTTACAGACTACAGATTGTCTAACTCTACAGTAAGGCATTCAAAACTGATTATTATCACTGTGGCTATTTTTCTTCTTATCTTATGATTAGCATTTACATCTAACTTTACATTTCTCTGGGAAGGTCACCCATCTTTTTTTAAGAGTACTATTCTTGTATCGTGAATTTTTTTTTTAAAAGAAATATTAGCATGGTTGCCTGGAAACCAGAAAGACATTCAAAATAATAGGAAGGCCAGGGGAAATAAATGAAAATATCATCTATGATGACATTTGATTTAAGTGAGAAAACAGTTGAAGTATCTTGTGCAGTCTTGACTTGATGAAACAATCTTATTTTCCATCAAAGAATCCTCTTGCCAAATGTGAACTTACTTGAAGATTATTCCTTGTATTGCAGTGGTAGTTCTATATCTTTGTCATAATTACAAGGTGTAATTTATTTTAACAGTTTTTGTGCTTTTTTTTTTTCTTTACTACAAAAGTTCGATTCTATCTCCCCACATGGTTTCTTTGATATTGGTCTCTGCATGAAAATCTAGTCATAAGTTTTAATTTTTAATAGCAAACACTAATGGCCATATTAATTAAACAGCTACTAAATTTGGGGGAAGAGGACATTTGATAGATAATATTGATAAAAGATTAGACATATGGTAGAACAATTTTCCCTTCCTAGTATCCCTGAAGATCCTTTAAGCTAGTGAGTTTGCAATACTTAGTGTGGGAAGTCGGAATGGAATAAATGGATATCGCTTACTGAGCTTAGAACAGAATGAGCTATTTTCAGACATACATTCTTTAAATCTGAAACCACTCCAATTTTATGCAACCCTTCCAATTTTATGCTCCTGCTGAAAAGCAAACAGTTACTAAATTTAAAGTTCAGCCTTACTTAATGGAAAAAGGCCAAGAAAAACGTAAATTCTCACAACTTAGCAATATGCATTTTTCAAGCATCTACTCCTTAGCTCTTTCTTGTCCCTCCTCCCTTGTCTGGTTTCACTTATTCTTGAGTATTTCTAAAGCTGTTGCTTTACCCACTCGATCACTGTTTGATTCTGCAGCCTATAAAGAAATTTTCATAGCTGAAATACTACTATCTTTCATTTCTAACTGGAAAATTGTTTCTAAACAAAGGATCAACAACCCCTCCCCCAAAGTTTGATATGGATGAATAGAAATGGTAAGTAAAAATCGTACCAAAGTATTTCAATGGAAAGAAAAGATCAGTAGTAAGCAAAAGAGATGGGGCTCTATTATGTTTTCATAAAGGTATGAGTTAAGGCAATGATTGCATAATGTCCTAGAATGATGGAATTGTAAAAATTTTAAATACAAGTTAAAATTGATACATTTCAGGGACAGCTGGCAGTCTATACACTCATAGCCTCTTTTCTGGAAGATAAATCCTCTTTCTTAAGCTACTGATTCTTGGGAAGAATGTTACATAAACTTAGCTGAACTATGGCTAAAGGGAAAGACAATTTGACTGTTTTTCTCTCAAGAATTTACAAACATGAGACCAGATAGTCGTGAGTTGATAGTGGCTCCTTGATCTGAGAAGTGACCTTTTGATTGGATGGTGATGTGACTCTGCCCATTCAAGGTGGGTCTTGATTAATTTACTGAATCCTTTAGAAAGGAAGCATTTTGGAGAAACCTCAGATGCAGATGCAGATGCAGACTTTTGGAAATGCAGAAGGCCGAGGAGATGCCAAGAGCTGAGACAGCTGACAGAAGCTAGACAGAGACTAGAGCTGACATAGACACAGACAACTGGAGATGGTTGGAGTGCTGACAGAGAGAACGCATGCCTAGATATAGATGTTTGGAGATGCAGAACCCAGCAGATATTGCTATGTGTCATCCCATGAGATGCTAAGCAAAACAGAGCCCAGAAACCAGGAGAGAAGAGATCTCTAGCCTTGGTAGCTGCTAAGCTAAGAGATGAAGCCCAGAGTTTTGCCCCAGAGAAGCTAAGTGAAGGCCCACAGACACTTAGAGGGGAAGCCACAGGAATCAGAAGATGGAAGCAACCAACACAGGAATGAGGACTAGAAGATGCCAGCCATGTGCCTTCCTATCTGACAGAGAAACCCCAGACAGAAATTGGCCTTTCTTGAGTTAAGCAAACTTTCTCTGGATGCCTTAGTTTGAACTTTTTTATGGCTTATAACTGTAAACTTGTAACTTAATATATCCACTCTATAAAAACCAACCCATTTTTGGTATCTTGCATTCTGGCAGTATTAGCAAACTAAAACACCTTACTAATTACTTATTTAATCATCCACCAAAGATAAGTAGCTGTGAGTACAGATATTTGATTTTATCCACTCAACCTCTAGTATCAGTCAGGGCTCTCCAGAGAAACAGATTGAACAGGATAAACATGTTCCTAAGAGATTTATTTTAATGGATTGGCTTACAAGATTGCATGGGTTGGCAGGTCTGAAATTTGTAGGATAGCCAGACAGGCTGGACACTCTCAGACAAGAGCTGATGGGATAGTCTTGCATGTGAAATTTCAGGGCAGGCCAAGATGCTGGAAACTCAAGCAGGATTTCTGTGCTACAGTCTTGAGGCAGAATTTCTTCTTCCCGAAGGAATGTCAGTTTTTGCTCTTAAGGCTTTTCAATGGATTAGATGCGATGCACTCACATTACCTAGGGTAATCTCCTTCACTTAAAGTTAACTGATGGCAGATGTTAGTCACATCTACAAAATCCCTTCAGAGCACACCTAAACTAGTGTTTGATCAATAGTCGGAGCCCCACAGCCTAGACAAGTTGTCTCATACATCTAACCATTGCATCTTCCTTTTGATTTTCTTGGCTCTTTACCATTCATCATCCTCTGAGTGTCTTGCTGTTTCACGTGCAAGGTCAAGTTGCATCAGAATGGACATTCTTATTAATTAGAGAGAACAAGTGGTCTGTTAGTGATTCCTTATAGCCGACAACCAGGAACTTAGCCTTCAATTTAATTATAAATCCATGAGTTACTTTTTTGCTGCTCTCAGATAAAAATAAAATACTGAAACTTAGTTGGATTTATTTTCCTCCAGCAAAAGTGATGGCATGAGATCAAGCTAAGAAAGACTTTCTTTTCTTTGTGTGCCCTCTCTACAATCTTGGGCCTGCCCTGTGTATTCTGAGCTCAGTAGCAAATGGTAGGGCACCCTGTGATTGGCACATGGAGAATGACTGTAAAACAATAAACCTGATAAAAAACTGCGCTCTAATTGGCATAAGCTCCTTCCTGGGACTCGCCCTGACATTTCCCTTACCTATGACTACTGTTTAATCATTTATTAGACATCTCCAAATAGGTTTCGTTGCCACTTTATGTCCTGGAGTTCACATAACTACCTTATGGAAACCGGCTATATTTATTGAGCCCCAAATGTGCAAGGTGCTCACATTTGTTATCTCAGGTGCTTTTCGGGTTCATTCTGCTGAAAACTCTACCTTGCCCTGGACAATTTAATGAAACTGCCAAGAAAGAGCTTATGAGATGAACATGACTTTTTAACCATTCAGGGGTATTTTAAAATGACACACAATCAGCTCTATGAGAATGTAATTTCTGTGAAAGTAAGCCAAAATCTGACTCATTCTCCACAACATCCAAGTGCCCAGGGAAGTTCCTGGCTCATAGTAGGAGCTTAATAAATATTTATTAAATGAATGAAAATTTGTATAAAGACTTAGAGGCACTGGTAATAATGGGGATAAAATCATCAGTGTTCCTGAAGTAATACCAAATGCTCTGGCTGGTGGAAGAGCTTTGCCCAACACTGGTGGTGGTAGCAAAGAGTGAGAGCTGTGCAGAGAACTAGGATAACAAGACTTTACATAAGGGATCTCTCTGATCTATGTAAGATAAGAGTCATGAATGAGCAAAAATGGAAACTGCTGACAAAGGAGATTCTTTCTACCTGTGACTTTGGGAAAGTAGCATAGTCTCTGAGCATCAGTTTTCTCATCTGTTAAACAGGACAACTGTATCTGCATTGCTGGGTTGCTGCAAGGATTAGAGAAAACCAACATAAAGCACAGTGTCTAGAGCTTAGTAACTATAAATAAAAGATTTATGTCTTTTCTTATTTACCAAACAACCATTTCTTTGTGCCTACTATTTGTCTGCTAGTGGACTACAAACTGTGCAAGAAAACCACAGACCTTACTATCTCAGAGCTTAGATTCCAATGACAGAAGAGGATATTAATCAAAGAATTGCCAAAATAAATGAAAACATCATTGGCAGTGAGTGTGCTCATATCATTAATATGTATTTCATCTTTCATTCTACAGATGCTTCTATAAAGAATACAAGTAACTAAATTTATGAATTCTATAAGGAAATGATCACTCTCTTTGGTTATTGAACATTTAAACATGACACTTTAATAAATTAATCAGTCCATCATGTCACACATGAAGCTTTCATAAATGTCAGACTTTTATAAAGGGACTATCAATTCTGTGGCCACGCTCCCGAGTACTTCTTCCTCATATTATTTTAAAATACAAGGGCTAAAGCGTTGATGTTGAATAATAAGATGAGAAATTTTAATTATGTAAATGTTTTACTAAGTGGCACAATGAGCTCCCTTTCATTATTAACAGAAGTACATGCAGCACTTGTAGAATTGATTTTGATAGATGTTTTAATGCTCAAATTCATTGAAAATTATGACCAAATACAGCAAGCCAGGAAATAAGTATGATAGAGTAAGATGACAAAAATGACTTTTGATTAAAAAATAAAGTGCTCTCAATTTATTTTTTGCTTCCAAAAGGAGAACAGAGTCTACAGGTAACAGAAGAAGTAGAAGAAAATAAAACACCCACGACTTAAGTTTAATTTTATTTATTAATTTTGCTTGAACAGAAATTATACTACCAATCATCCCCATTATCATTTCAAATTTACAAGAAATCTGGAAATTTACCACTGAAATCTCGGGGAAAATAATGATGTTTATAGTACCATTTAGAGGGAAAATTGCCAAATATCTGTCCCCTTAATTATTATCCCTGAAGTGTTTGACAATACAGCTGACACTTTACCACTTTGTGATATAAATATTTAAGATAACTTAAGTAATTGAGGACATTTTCCAAAATAGCCTTTGTCATACTTTTTTTAAATATTATCATTTGCTAAAATTATCCTAGTTTGCAGTAGCAGAGTTTCACACAGTTGAGTTAAACATTAAAAAATAACAATGTATCTTTTTTTAAAGTATAAACGTCTGAAAGGGTTTGCATTTTTGAAGGGTCTGATAAGTGATTCTCTTACTGGTCAGAGAAAGCTATATTGATAGCTAAAAATAGTGGTCTGGTAGTAATTCATTATGGATGTGTGCTATTTTTAGTTTAGAAGTTACCCTAAAGTGATATTTCATTTGATTCCATCCCAAAGCTGAGATTCCTCCAGCCCCTACGCTGCCACTACCAGAAGAGAAAACTGATGAAAGAGATTCGTTCGAGATGACTTAATCATCAATCACAGAAAACAGGTTGTAACCTATTCTGGGGCAAAAGCGGCGAGAGATGGAGGCCAAGGGACAGACTGACTGCTCAGGCTACCTTGAAGAGGTGCTCAGGAAGTGAGGCGAATATAAAACAGGATTACTTCCTCCCATCAGTGCCTTCAGAATAAGATTAAAGTGCAGGATTTTCATCATTGCCTTAAATTCCTTGAAAAGAAAAATTGCAAATAAAAGTCACCAGGAGCATTTCGTTTTAAAAAGATAAATATATGCTCCTAAAAATTCTTGGGGCAAATGTGTTTCTAAAAGGTAAAAGTACAATATTTGGATTCGGATTTGCAATTGCTTAGGACTAACTCAAGAGCATTCTGTAAATGTTATTAGTGACAATTAATTGTGTTGTTAATATTACATAATTGTGTTATTAATTATGGTGACTGTGTTACTTAACTAATACTGTGCTAAATATTCTAACAAGTTATATTAGCCTAGGAATTTTTTTTTCTGGAATATGAGTGAAAGAGAAAGGGAGAGAGAAAAGGAAAGAAGAAACCAAAGAAAGGAAGGAGGGAGAACAGGAGAGAGAGCTGTGTGGATATTTAAAAGGAGCATATATTAAATTAATTAACTTAATTAATATTAATTAAGTTAATATTCAACTTAATATTTATATTACATTTAAAATGATTTAAACTTTAAATCATTTAGAAGTTTAAAAAGCTGCAAAACCCAAGCCCTGGTATTATACGAAGGTAGTCAAAATATTCCTACTTCTCATGCAGTGATTTTAATCTCTGTTGCATCAATTGTTACTAAATTTCCTCCTAGAATTTGGCAGTTGAAATTCTCATTGTAGCCCAGTACTTTTTCCAGCTTGCTTTAGAAATATAATCTCTCGGTAATATCACAGTAGGATTAGTTTGTTCAGACACAGTTATCTAGGTCAATTTCAGTGATCATGCTTCCTGACAAAACCAGTAAAATCAGCTAAGGCTTCCACCAAATCAGGTTCAGATTACCTAAATTCTCTAAGTACCTTCTCAAGAAGGAGCTAGAAATGATGCTTCAAAGTGTTTTACAACTTTGTGAGAGGCAGAATGGGTGTAAAGGGACTAAATCAGTTATTCCAGTCACTGTAAATCCGAATCTGCCTAGAAAATTAAAAACATAAAACCACATAGCTGTGGGCGGTGCGACAGTGGCTCAGTGGCGGAGTTCTCGCCTGTCATGTCAGAGACCCGTGTTCGATTCCCGGTGCCTGCCCATGAGAAAAACAAAAAAAAAACAAAAAAAAAATGAAAGAAAAACCACATAGCTGCTACAGCTCTGTAGGCAAAAGATAGACATACACACAGAATTAGTGAGGTTTACTGTTGGTTGTTAGCCACACACACACACCCCCCTCCGGCAAATAAAAAATAGTGGGTTTGGGATGGAATGAATCTCTTCTGGACTTTCTAACATGCAGAAATGGATAGAAAAGAAAAATTCACACCTGGAAACAGTTTCCAGGACTTCCCCTCTGCGACATGTACAGTAAAGCTACTAGAAAGAAGATATAAACTTCTTAGCAACTCTGAGTATAAAGAGGCCCCTTAACGTGATTGAGATGTTTGTTTTAAATCTAGAATTGACAATACATTTGTGGGGCTTTATAATTAATATGAAAATCACGCATTTCATTTGCTTGGAAAAATAAATTTTGCCAAAAGTCGCTTTTACATATTATCTTCTAACTTTATAAGACAATTTGTGATATGCATGTATATATGTACATGTAGTTGTTGGATTGCAATGATATCAGTGAGTTGCAATCAGCAGAGAGTTATCATTAGTTTGGAGCAAATTCAACCTTCCAGGACAAATGTAGTTTACTACTTTAAGTGAACAAGTACTGCCCTCTAACTCAAACATTTTGACCAACTCAGTTTCCTATAACATACATAGGTTGAACTTATAGTCACTGTCCTTAGATGAATTATTAAAATAAAAAGCAAAGCTTAGTCAGAATTCAACTTTATGGTAATGACAACAACAACAAAAAATAGAACAACTGTAGATTCGTAGGAAATTTAGCTTTGTAGTATCAAGTTACAGAATAAAAATGAATTTGACCTAACATTTTTGGTACCCATTATCTGAATACACTTTGTCTCAATTATTTTTCTAAACAATGGCTAATGATGCCTTGCATCCTCAAAATCACATTTGACAACATCTTCCCTCAAAGTCTTTCATTATATTCCATTGAAACACATGCCTGTAATTTAATTGTTATTTTATATAAGCATGAATTGATGTATTGGCGATTCATACTAGTCTATTCTTTAGAATTACTAATGAAACAATAAGAGAATTACCATAAAAGTTAGAAAAAGAATTGCCAATATATCAATATTTTAATATTGTTCAAACTATTTTAAGTTTGTTATCTCTAAATTTCTGTCCTTCATAATTTTAGGGTTATTTATTGGCATTTTTATTGATATGTTCAGTGGGGTAATTTTCCTCAAGTCTTACATTAAAAGCCCTTTATATCTACTACTTAAACTGGTCTTCACAATGGCTTTACAAGCAAAGAATTATTATGCCACATTTACAGATAAAGAAATTGAAGTTCAGGTAATTGAAGTAGTTTTTTATCTTATCAATCCGTCTTGGTACAGAATATGCATGTTTCAATCTTTTACTCTATCTCTTCAATTCTTTTTTGGTTTCTTCTGTCATTTTCTGTAAACTAAAGCATGTTGTATTCTCTTTTACCTTTGTAAGCAATCTGCTTGTTTCTCCTCTATGACTCTCAAAACTACTGGAATACATCAAGAGTCTGTTCAATAATTTATATATACAAAACAGATCTTTCCTTGGGAAAAGTTTCTTTAATTATATTTTTTCATTGCTTCCATTTTTATGTGTTTTTAAATCAGTTACTCTTATTTTATCCTTTGTTCTTCATACTGTGTATGGGTGCATATATATTTCTGATACTATTTTCATTTCTTTGTGTTTTTCTTCTATATTTTGAAGGAACACTTTTGGTTGCTTTTCATATTATCAATTTCTCTTTTTTTATGCTGGTGACGCAGATTGTCGCGCATTCTTGTGTGTTTTAAAATATTTCACAATACAATAGTTTCTTTAGAACCTTTTCTAATTTAAGCTAGCTTTTTTTTTCATTTCTAAATACTTTTCAGCTGGCTTTCTTCTTCTCTAACTTTTTATCTTCTTGTCTCTTTAGGGTACTTTTTTTCATGTTTCAATTTCCTGGTTGCAGTTGAATGAACTGAAAAAATGCAAGGTTACCTAGTGTCCCAGATTCCAATCAGAAGTTTCAACTGAAAAAAACTGTAAATTAAGACTTTTGTGTGTGTGTGGTGCTGAATTTTTAGGTTTTCTTAATTTCGCTTTGTTTTTACTCGTCCTCATTTATTGAGCTCTTTTATCTAATCATGTTCATATTGTTTTTTAAGACAGCTTATGGCTTTTCTAGTTGCTTTGAACATTTAATGGGTTGCCATTAATATTCACCTGATTTTTAAACCAGAGGACTTTATTTTCTATGAATTTTCTACCCTGAAGAAGAATTCTCTGATTCTACTAATCTGGTTTTCTCAGTATGAGTTTTTTCCTCAGGCATGATTTAAAGTGATTTTTTTTCTTTCCTTGGTAGAAACAATGAATGTACACAATTTTTAGAATATCTTGAGTACTTTAATCCCTGAACTATTCCAAGTTAATGCCCTAATACTCCATTATTTGATACAAAGTGACTCCTACATTCCGTTTCTCTCTCATTCTTTTTCATTGTTTATGTGATCTGGTAAACCTGAGTTATTATATTAAAAGAGGGCTTAAATGGGGAAATTGGAGTAAAAGATGGCTCTGATTATCATAGAAAACAGGCCCTATAGGCATACATATGTATCTGAAGAGAGAGTTTCTCCCTAGCAGTAAGATTGCACAAAATTGAACAATGCCATTTTCAAAGGACAGTTAATTTCTCTCTGGTTTCATCTAGAGTAAAAGTCCTCTTTCTGCTTGGTAGTTCATTGACAAAAACCTCTACTTCAGAAACATTTTAAGAAAAAGAGGAAAAATGGAAGAGGCTGCATTAGGTACTACTGGCTTTCTAACATCATTATTTATTAGACGCTTCAATTAGTTATTCTTAAAAATTTTACCACTACAAAGGTAAAAGAATTCTTTATCTTTTTTTTTTTTGCTTAGAAGACATTTTTTGTAGTCTATTTCAATTTTTTCAAGAAATCACTTTTAAAAATTTCTAAGTTCTTTTGCTATTTCTCATTCCTCATTTTTCTTTTTTTTTTTTTTGGACATAACACAGATAAACAATTACTGTTAAGATGATAACCTGAAATAAATTCACAGTTTAATATTGATTCCTTTGTCTGTGCTGATTAAAAAAATGGATGATACATTTATCTTCAGGGAGATTTAGGAGCACATAGTCTATTGCTTGGAAGAACTGGTGTAGAATACTAACTCTCCCATATGGCAGGGATTAGCTTCCTTTCCTGGATTAAATTGATACTGGACAAAAGTGGTGGATTCTATGCCTGATGTGCTCAAATGATCAGTTCCTGAGACACCAAGGTTTTAAAGGGAGAACGATTTTATTGCTAGGTTTGAAACAGGAGATCAGATGGCCTATCTGCCTTCTCAAACTGCAGTAATTTCAATAGTTTGATAGTACCAAAAGATGGGCAGGTTTTAGGATAATCAGCACAATGGCTGTAGATGATGCAATTAGAGGTGGTCTACTTATTGAGCGTGCACACATTGATTACATGCTTAGTCATTGAACATATGTAAGAAATAGTGGTCTTAATATGATGATGGGTGTGATTTCTCATATTAAAATGAGATATAGGTCACTTATAGGTTAAAGTTTATGGTACAGATTATGTGCGACCCACCCATTCTGGTTAGATCCAGCTTTGTCTATCAAGATAGTTTTGGATTTAGGTGGGTTAGTTCTGGGCTAACTCCAGGTCCTTCATTAATAAAGATTAAGAGCTGTCTTCAGTGATTGTAAAACTCTGGAGTTGAAAAACTGGATAAAAAGGGTACAGGGGAGGGTCTGTCACCAGGCCTTTATAATCACAAGGGTACAAGATAAAGGCTATACAGTCATTATCCGAGAACAATGCAGCTGGATTACAGTTTAGAAATTTCAGCTGTCTTCCTCTATCTACTCTCATCCCCCAAATCTTAACTTCTTGGTTACAAAATAGTACTGGTTTTGCAACTAAATTTACTTTTTACTGGCTCAGGGCAATTGATCCCTGTATTTGTAATCTCCCCAAAACTTTTCTTTTTCTTATTCCTGTAAGGAGTAAGAAGGAAATGTTCATAAATATCTTACTTTCTCTAGTACTCTTAATGTGCCTCAAAAGTCTACATGTCTGCAAATTTTAACATTTTTGTTAAAAGAGGGAGAAAGCCACAAAACCAATTATTTTATAATTTCTCCATTTCTAGGGTGAAGCTATATCAATAAACAAGTTTGAACTTCATGCCACCTGTTGCTATTTATTCTATTTACTCTTAAGGTCAGACCTTTTAAAAAATAAGTAGAGCATCTCAATAAGTGACAGTTGAAAAAATCAGGATTCTGTAATATTTTGTATGACTATTCACACAGTGGAATTAAATGACACCTTAAAACGAAGAGAAAATACATTTCCAGCCTCTAATCAATGAAATAACAAATAAGGTATTTTCAACTTTATATTTCATTTTTCTATATTGCTGATCAATAAATCACAATTTAAAAGCTGCTTAGTAATTACCAGATGAGGCCTGAAGAATCCTCATTTACATATTAACAGACATCTATTGCAATAATTTCTGTCATAAGCTTATACATGTTAAACATGATAAATTGCAAACGGAATTTAGATTGACTTTTCTAATGCATAATAAAAAGGCATTACGAAGTCCAAAAATACAAATTTACTTACTACAGCAAACATGCAATCCTTATTTGAAAATTTAAATTAATTGTGGAGCACACAAAGTCATTCTTAAAGAATCTTCAACTATTTGGGCTGAGTAGATTCCTAAGTTTTAAGATTGATACATTTTAGAAAAAGCAAAGACACCATTAGATTTTCCTAATACCAGCTGGAATCATATTTTTCAATAGAGAGGATGTGAAAGGTTTTAACAACTGCCAAGGACGAAAAACAGCTGAGGAATTCAGACAAGAGGTTTATTAGGAAAAAGAAACCCTCTTGGGCAGCGTGCAAGATGGCGGCTGCAAATGATTGGTGGAGGGTGCAGTCTTATGCAGCGGTAGGACGGTTTTCTATTCAGGATCCTGATGTAATTTCTGAGAAATGGGCCCAGTTGAGTTTCTGTTTTGTGGACCTACAGGTCAGCACTCTGATTAACCTGTTAGGATGGAAGTAGCGTTTATGTATGAATTCAAAAGGTTTTTAGAGAATTGAAATTGCAGGGCAAACTGCCACACTGCTTGGAGAAACAGAGAAATATAAAGAGTATCAGCTGAGATCAGCTTAGCTGGCACAGTAGCCAAAGGAGCCATGAACTAGTAAGACCATACAAATGAGAATTTTGATAAACTGCCAGAGATTAAGTCTGGACTAGAGTGAGAAATACCTAAGGGCCCAATACCTGGGGGATAAAACATAATTTCATGGGTTTTACCTTTAGGAACCCTATCACATTCTCACAGTAAAGAGGCAAGAATAAAAACATTGGATATCTGGCTGGGGGAGGGGAGAAGTAACCACTCTGAAGTACATCCAGAGCATTCTCCTTAACAAAGGCATACTCTGCAGGAGAAAAGACTTTACTAGAACCTTAACAGACCAGAGGGAAGGGGAATTACCCAAATCCAATCCATTTAAGCATTTCTCTCTCCTAAGGGAAAAACAACATTAAGAAACACTTGATCTATAGATTCAATGCAATCGCAATCAAAATCCTAGCAAGTCATTTGTGGACATTAACAAACTGATTCACACACTTATATGGAAGTCAAAAGACCCAGAATAGCCAATACAAGCTGAAGAAGGAAAGCAAATTTGGAGGACTAATAGCACTCATCTTCAAGATTTACTATAAAACTACACTAATCAAGACAACGTGGCATTGGCAAAATTATTGACAAATAGATCAGTGGAACAGTTTAGAGCCCAGAAATAGATCCAAGCAAATACAGTCAACTGATGTTTGACAAAGACACAAAGGTAATTCTCCATAACATAAAGTGTAAGATAAGCAGCGAGTGCTAATGTAGACACTCCAGGAAGTTATCCAGAAGATCATGCTAAGGTAATTGATGGAGGTGGCAACACTAAACAACAGATTTTCAATGTTGATGAAACAGCCTCAAATTGGAAGGAGATGCCATCTAAGACTTTCGTAGCTAGAGGGGAGTAGTCTATGCTTCCCTTCAAAGCTGAAAAGGACAGGCTGACTCTCTTGTCAGTGCTAATGCAGCTCCTAACCTTAAACTGAAGCCAATTCTCCTTTATCATTTATTGTAGGGCAATCATCCTAGCAACAAATGCTTTGCTTTTGTTTAACTGGGGATGTTGATCTCTTTTTTATTTCATCTAAATTAAATGTATTAATTTAATTAAATTAAACGTGTTAATTTTGAGATAATTGTAGATTTACATGCAGTTTTAAGAATTTGAGAAATAAATTCTGGGGCGTTCTTGGAAAAATGGCAGAGTAGGGAGCTCCAGGACTTCTACCAAAACAGATATTAAACAGACAGAAGCTGTCTGAAACAACTATTTTGAAACTTCAGAGGCCAAAAGAATACAGTATAGCATCCAGAGAATAGCAGAAGAAAAGAACTGTGAATTGCTCTCTCCCTACAGTGACTACTGATGCCCATCCCCCAAACTCATGGCAGGCCACCATGCAGTCCAGTCCCTCGCTTGCTGCAGGTGTCAGAGAGGGACATAGAGGTCCTCTTCCCCAACAATAGGGATGAGTATGGCTGATTACAGATCATCTGTTTTGATTAATTAGCTGGGATCATGGGTTCCAGCTTTGAGGGTAGTAGCCATTGTTTCAAACCTGCCATGACAAAGGTGATAGCAGCAATTGTTTCAACCCTCCCTGGATGGGGCAGAGGCAGTGGAGATTTAAAGATGCAGCATTTCCTTAGGTGGAAAGTTAGCTGAAGGGCTGCATTTTCTGAGCAGGCCAGAAAAGCTCAGCTGTAGGGAGCCATCAGAGAAGGTTTGGGCATCCTTCCTGGTCCTCCTCTCATGGCTCTTGGAGCCAGTCTGAGCCCCCTGTACGGGTCCCTGCCTTGAACTGGCTGGAAAGACAAATTGGGAAAGTAGTTTCCGGAGTGATCTTCCTCCCACAATGTACCCTCCGGACAAAAACCACACGAGACAACAAGAGGAGTGTATAAAACTACAGATGGAGGCAGTCTAGGACAAAAGCCTGCCAGCTTCAAATATCTGAGAGAGGGAGGTCTGTGTCCTGGGAAGCCAAGGGAAAATCAAACTCCTGTAAATAGGGGAACTCCAAAACACTAACAAGCAAAACCCCAGGATAAGACAGAGTTCCAGAAAGACAGGAGAAACCCTGCTTAATGTATTCACCCTGTGCAGGTCTTCCCGATCAGAGGGCTGAAGCCCAAGAAATTTTTGGTATTATCTCCAGCTGGTTACAAAACCAAGAAACAAGAATCCCAGGGAACAATTCCAAAGAATTAACATTTAAAAATATTAAAAGGTACAGTATGCAATGAAAGAGTACAAAATAAACAAAGAAGCAGTAAATAATGGTTCATTCAAAGGAAGATAAAAATATAAAAACAACAGTGAAGAAAATAAGAATGTGGACATACTGAACAAAGCCTTTAAAAAAAGTCTTAAAAATGTTCTAAAAGACAGTCTGGCAGTTCCTAATAAAGCTAAGTACAGAACTACCACATATATAGTAATACATATATATGGCAATCCCACTACTAGGTATATACCCAAAAGATTTGAAAGAGGGACTTGAACAGATATTCACACACCAATATTCATAGTGGCATTACTCACACTTGCCAAAAGGTGAAAGCAACACAAATCTCCATCAGCTGATGAATGGATAAAGAAAATGTGGTATATACGTACAACGGAATATTATTCACCCATAAAAAGGAATGAAGTTCTGATTCATGTTACAATATGGATGAACCTTGAAGGCATTATATTGAGTGAAATAAGTCAGATACAAAAGAACATTATGATCTCACTGATTTGAAATAATTAGAATAAGCAAACTTATAGAGTCAAAATCTAGAATATATGTTACCTGGGGATGGGATGTGGATAAGGAATGAGAAGTTAAGGCCTCAGGTGTATAGGGTTGCTATATGGAATGAGGTAAATGTTTTGTAATGGATGGAGGTGATGGTAGCATAGCATTAGGAATACAGTTAACAGGACTGAAATATATATCTGGATATGATTAAAAGGAGAAACATTAGGTTGTATATATAGTAAAATAAAAATTTTAAAAATCCATAGAAATACAAAACATAAACAGTGAGCCCTAAGTTAAACTATGAATTTTAAGTAAGGGTACAATTATAAAAATGTGCCATCATCAATTGTAACAGATGTTCCATATCAGTACAGGCTGTTGGTGATGAGGTATATATAGGAATCTTGTATTTTATGCATGACCGTTCTATAAACCCACAACTTCTCTAATAAAGTAAGAAAAAGGAAAAGATGAAACAGTAAGTATGAAAAGAGGGGAAAAATGAAAAGTAGCAGAGGGAGGCATGAGAGACAATCAGAGAGATGTACATGTGTGCAGAAACTTGGTCTGAATTTGCTGGCTTTAATGGAGAAAGGTGCCATGAGCAAGGAATGTGGGTTTCATCTAGAAGCTGGAAAATGCAGAGAAATGGATTCTTTCCTAGAGCCTCCAGAAAGTAATGCAGACTAGAGGGGAGGATACTTCAGCCACATGGCAGTGTAGGGAGCTCCAGGACTCCATCCTTCCACCAAAAAGGTTGTTAAACCAGAAAAACTGTCTGAGACAGGTGTTCTGAGGTTCAGGGGCCAGAGGAACAATGTACAACACCCAGGGAAGAGTGGAAAGAAGAGTCTGATAAGCTCTGGTGGAGAACAGTGAGTTGCTTTCTCTGTACAGCAGCTGCTGGCACCCATCACCCACTTTTGTGGCAGCCAGTCCAGTTACTGGCTAGCTCTCTGGAGAAAGAAAGGGGCATAAAAATCCTCTTCCCCAAGAACAGGGGTGGACATGGCAAATCACTGACCATAGCTTTTCATTAGCAAAGTCAGATCATTGGATCCGGCCTCTGAGCTACCATTTCAACTTACTCTGGAAAAGGTTGCAGTAGCCATGGTTTCAAAGCCACCTCAGACCAGGGTAGAGACAGTGGAGATATTTAAAGACACAGAGTTTCCCTCAGGGTTACAGGGATAGTTGTTAAAGGGCTGCATTTCCTGGATAGGCCAGAAAAGCACAGCTTTGGGAAGCTGTCAGAGTGTTTTTTATTTCCCTACTGATCCCCAACTCAGGGCACTTTGGAACAGTCAGCACTTTCTTTGTGCTTTACTGATTTTGTTTTGGCTGGGAAATACTGAATTGGGAAAGTCCTCTATGGGGTGATTCTTCTCCCAGAATTTGCTCTCCGGGAAAAAGTGGCTAGAGAAAATGAAAAGAGTGCAAAAAGCTACAGTGGCAAAACAGAAACAATCAGAACAAATCAAGATTCACAGAGATGGAATGGAGGAAAGGAAGCTTTCTCCTGGACATGAACAGTTGCATAAAAAATGCAATTTTAAAAATTCTACTGCAGAGGATCAGAGAAAAATGGAGCCCTCCCTAGAACCTTAGAAAGTCGGTGGAGGAGGACTTCCTGGAAGATGGCGGCTTAGTAAGACACGCGAATCTTAGTTTCTTCTCCAGGACAGCTACTAGGGGAGTAGAAACGATACAGAAAGCGCCCAAAGCCACAACAGAGATAAAAAAGACAGTGTACCCCATCCTGGAACGGCTGGCTGGCTGAGAGAAGCAGCTCGGGTGAGATCGCCGAGGCGCGCGGGGTCACCGGGCGGGGCGGCAACCAGCCGGAGTTACTCCCTTCCCCCTTCCCGGGCCGGCTGGGAGAATTGGAGAGGCGGTCCCCTGAAACCAAGGTGGCTGGCGCCCACACCACGCGCAGCCCCCCGGACCAACTGAGAGAATTGGATCGGAAATCCCCAGGTCGCGGAGAACGGTGACGGGTGGGGGAGGCCCCTTCCAAACCCGTGACTCCTGGGGAACATGCACTCTCTCGGGCGGGCCGCTGCCGCTGGCGCCCTCCCGCCATGCTTGTCGCCCAGGGCCGACTAGGAAATTCGGACGGGCTCTTTCCCGGATGCGGCGACCAGCAACCCTCCCTGCGTTCGGACCCCGGGCCGGCTCAAGCCGCTTCGGCTAGCGAACCCCCCGGACGGCGAGAGTTTTCCAAAGTTTAAGGTCCCACAGCACCTTTTACTGGTGGGACCCGCTGACAAACGTGTGCCACGAGCGCCACCTACTGGGCAGGATAAGAAAAACAGAACCCAGAGATTTCACAGAAAAATCTTCCACATTTTTGGATCCAATACCCAGGAAAATCTGTCTAAATGCGCAGACGCCAACAGAAGATAACGGATCACGCTGAAATAATTGAAAATATGGCCCAGTCAAAGGAACAAACCAATAGTTCAAATGAGATACAGGAGCTGAGACAAATAATGCTAAATATACGAACAGAAATGGAAAACCTCTTCAAAAATGAAATCGATAAATTGAGGGAGGACATGAAGAAGACAAGGGCTGAACATAAAGAAGAAATAGAAAAACTGAACAAACAAATCACAGAACTTATGGAAGTGAAGGACAAAGTAGAAAAGATAGAAAAAACAATGGATACCTACAATGATAGATTCAAAGAGACAGAAGATAGAATTAGTGATTTGGAGGATGGAACATCTGAATTCCAAAAAGAAACAGAAACTATCGGGAAAAGAATGGAAAAATTTGAACAGGGTATCAGGGAACTCAAGGACAATATGAACCGCACAAATATACGTGTATTGGGTGTCCCAGAAGGAGAAGAGAAGGGAAAAGGAGGAGAAAAACTAATGGAAGAAATTTTCACTGAAAATTTCCCAACTCTTATGAAAGACCTAAAATTACAGATCCAAGAAGTGCAGCGCACCCCAAAGAGATTAGACACAAATAGGCGTTCTCCAAGACACTTACTAGTTAGAATGTCAGAGGTCAAAGAGAAAGAGAAGATCTTGAAAGCAGCAAGAGAAAAACAATCCATCACATACAAGGGAAACCCAATAAGACTATGTGTAGATTTCTCAGCAGAAACCATGGAGGCTAGAAGACAGTGGGATGATATATTTAAATTACTAAAAGAGAAAAACTGCCAACCAAGACACCTATATCCAGCAAAATTGTCCTTCAAAAATGAGGGAGAAATTAAAACATTCTCAGACAAAAAGTCACTGAGAGAATTTGTGACCAAGAGACCAGCTCTGCAAGAAATACTAAAGGGAGCACTAGAGTCAGAACCGAAAAGACAGAAGAGAGAGGTATGGAGAAGAGTGTAGAAAGAAGGAAAGTCAGATATGATATATATAATACAAAAGGCAAAATGGCAGAGGAAAATATTATCCAAACAGTAATAACACTAAATGTTAATGGACTGAATTCCCCAATCAAAAGGCACAGACTGGCAGAATGGATTAAAAAACAGGATCCTTCTATATGCTGTCTACAGGAAACACATCTTAGACCCAAAGATAAACATAGGTTGAAAGTGAAAGGTTGGGAAAAGATATTTCATGCAAATAACAACCAGAAAATAGCAGGAGTGGCTATACTAATATCCAACAAGTTAGACTTCAAATGTAAAACAGTTAAAAGAGACAAAGAAGGACACTATATACTAATAAAAGGAACAATTAAACAAGAAGACATAACAATCATAAATATTTATGCACCGAACCAGAATGCCCCAAAATACGTGAGGAATACACTGCAAACACTGAAAAGGGAAATAGACACAAATACCATAATAGTTGGAGACTTCAATTCCCCACTCTCATCAATGGACAGAACATCTAGACAGAGGATCAACAAAGAAATAGAGAATCTGAATATTACTATAAAGGAGCTAGACTTAACAGACGTTTATAGGACATTACATCCCACAACAGCAGGATACACCTTTTTCTCAAGTGCTCATGGATAATTCTCAAAGATAGACCATATGCTGGGTCACAAAGCAAGTCTTAACAAATTTAAAAAGATTGAAATCATACACAACACTTTCTCAGATCATAAAGGAATGAAGTTGGAAATCAATAATAGGCGGAATGCCAGAAAATTCACAAATACCTGGAGGCTCAACAACACACTCTTAAACAACGAGTGGGTCAAAGAAGAAATTGCAAGAGAAATTAGTAAATACCTCGAGGCAAATGAAAATGAAAACACAACATATCAAAACTTATGGGATGCAGCAAAGGCAGTGCTAAGAGGGAAACTTATTGCCCTAAATGCCTATATCAGAAAAGAAGAAAAGGCAAAAATGCAGGAATTAACTGTTCAATTGGAAGAACTGGAGGAAGAACAGCAAACTAATCCCAAAGCAAGCAAAAGGAAAGAAATAACAAAGATTAGAGCAGAAATAAATGAAATTGAAAATATGAAAACAGTAGAGAAAATCAATAAGACCAGAAGTTGGTTCTATGAGAAAATCAATAAGATTGATGGGCCCCTATCAAGATTGACAAAAAGAAGAAGAGAGAGAATGCAAATAAATAAGATCAGAAATGGAAGAGGAGACATAACTACTGACCTCACAGAAATAAAGGAGGTAATAACAGGATACTATGAACAACTTTACGCTAATAAATACAACAATTTAGATGAAATGGACGGGTTCCTGGAAAGACATGAACAACCAACTTTGACTCAAGAAGACATAGATGACCTCAACAAACCAATCACAAGTAAAGAAATTGAATTAGTCATTCAAAAGTTTCCTAAAAAAAAAAGTCCAGGACCAGATGGCTTCACATGTGAATTCTACCAAACGTTCCAGAAAGAATTAGTACCAACTCTCCTCAAACTCTTCAAAAAAATCGAAGTGGAGGGAAAACTGCCTAATTCATTCTATGAAGCCAACATCACCCTCATACCAAAACCAGGCAAAGATATTACAAAAAAAGAAAACTACAGACCAATCTCTCTAATGAATACAGATGCAAAAATCCTCAATAAAATTCTAGCAAATTGTATCCAACAACACATTAAAAGAATTATACATCATGACCAAGTAGGATTCATCCCAGGTATGCAAGGATGGTTCAACATAAGAAAATCAATTAATGTAATACACCATATCAACAGATCAAAGCAGAAAAATCACATGATCATCTCAATTGATGCAGAGAAGGCATTCGACAAG
Organism: Tamandua tetradactyla; assembly: GCF_023851605.1. NCBI lineage: Eukaryota > Metazoa > Chordata > Mammalia > Pilosa > Myrmecophagidae > Tamandua > Tamandua tetradactyla. Next base: position 64,804,384 of record NC_135344.1, read on the forward strand.
ATTCAACATCCTTTCCTGTTGAAAACACTTCAAAAGATAGGAATACAAGGGAACTTCCTTAAAATGATAGAGGGAATATATGAAAAACCCACAGCTAATATCATCCTCAATGGGGAAAAATTGAAAACTTTCCCCCTAAGATCAGGAACAAGACAAGGATGTCCCCTGTCACCACTATTATTCAACATTGTGTTGGAGGTTCTAGCCAGAGCAATTAGACAAGAAAAAGAAATACAAGGCATCAAAATTGGAAAGGAAGAAGTAAAACTATCACTGTTTGCAGACGATATGATACTATACGTCGAAAACCCGGAAAAATCCACAACAAAACTACTAGAGCTAATAAATGAGTACAGCAAAGTAGCAGGTTACAAGATCAACATTCAAAAATCTGTAGCATTTCTATACACTAGTAATGAACAAGCTGAGGGGGAAATCAAGAAACGAATCCCACTTACAATTGCAACTAAAAGAATAAAATATCTAGCAATAAATTTAACTAAAGAGACAAAAAACCTATATAAAGAAAACTACAAAAAACTGCTAAAAGAAATCACAGAAGACCTAAATAGATGGAAGGGCATACTGTGTTCATGGATTGGAAGACTAAATATAGTTAAGATGTCAATCCTACCTAAATTGATTTACAGATTCAATGCAATACCAATCAAAATCCCAACAACTTATTTTTCAGAAATAGAAAAACCAATAAGCAAATTTATCTGGAAGGGCAGGGTGCCCCGAATTGCTAAAAACATCTTGAGGAAAAAAAACAAAGCTGGAGGTCTCACGCTGCCTGACTTTAAGGCATATTATGAAGCCACAGTGGTCAAAACAGCATGGTATTGGCATAAAGATAGATATATCGACCAATGGAATCGAATAGAGTGCTCAGATATAGACCCTCTCATCTATGGACATTTGATCTTTGATAAGGCAGTCAAGCCAACTCACCTGGGACAGAGCAGTCTCTTCAATAAATGGTGCCTAGAGAACTGGATATCCATATGCAAAAGAATGAAAGAAGACCCATCTCTCACACCCTATACAAAAGTTAACTCAAAATGGATCAAAGATCTAAACATTAGGTCTAAGACCATAAAACAGTTAGAGGAAAATGTTGGGAGATATCTTATGAATCTTACAACTGGAGGCGGTTTTATGGACCTTAAACCTAAAGCAAGAACACTGAAGAAGGAAATAAATAAATGGGAACTCCTCAAAATTAAACACTTTTGTGCATCAAAGAACTTCATCAAGAAAGTAGAAAGACAGCCTTCACAATGGGAGACAATATTTGGAAATGATATATCAGATAAAGGTCTAGTATCCAGAATTTATAAAGAGATTGTTCATCTCAACAACAAACAGACAGCCAACTCAATTACAAAATGGGAAAAAGACTTGAACAGACACCTATCAGAAGAGGAAATACAAATGGCCAAAAGGCACATGAAGAGATGCTCAATGTCTCTGGCCATTAGAGAAATGCAAATCAAAACCACAATGAGATATCATCTCACACCCACCAGAATGGCCATTATCAACAAAACAGAAAATGAGAAGTGCTGGAGAGGATGCGGAGAAAGAGGCACACTTATCCACTGTTGGTGGGAATGTCAAATGGTGCAACCACTGTGGAAGGCAGTTTGGCGGTTCCTCAAAAAGCTGAATATAGAATTGCCATACGACCCAGCAATACCATTGCTGGGAATATACTCAAAGGACTTAAGGGCAAAGACACAAACGGACATTTGCACACCAATGTTTATAGCAGCGTTATTTACAATTGCAAAGAGATGGAAACAGCCGAAATCTCCATCAACAGAAGAGTGGCTAAACAAACTGTGGTATATACATACGATGGAATACTATGCAGCTTTAAGACAGGATAAACTTATGAAGCATGTAATAACATGGATGGACCTAGAGAACATTATGCTGAGTGAGTCTAGCCAAAAACTAAAGGACAAATACTGTATGGTCCCACTGATGCGAAAAGACATTCGAGAATAAATTTGGAATATGTCCTTGATAACAGAGTCCAGCAGGAGGTAGAAACAGGGTAAGATAATGGCCAATTGGAGTTGAAAGGATACAGACGGTGTAACAGGACTAGATACAAAAACTCAAAAATGGACAGCACAATAATACCTAATTGTAAAGTAATCATGTTAAAACACTGAATGAAGCTGCATCTGAGCTATAGGTCTTTGTTTTGTTTTGTTGTGTTTTGTTTTGATTTTACTATTATTACTTTTATTTTTTTCTCTATATTAACATTCTATATCTTTTTCGGTTATGTTGCTAGTTCTTCTAAACCAATGCATATATACTAAGTAATGATGATCATGCATCTATGTGATGATGTTAAGAATTAATATTGCATATGTAGAATGGTATGATCTCTAAATGTTGGGTTAATTTCTTTTTTTCCGTTAATTAAAAAAAAAAAAGAAAAAAAAAGAGAAGGGATAATTGGAGCTGAAGGGATACAGACTGTACAACGGGACTGGATATAAAAACTCAGAAATGGACAGCATAATACTACCCAATTGTAATGCAATTATGTTAAAACACTGAATGAAGCTGCATGTGAGGTATAGGTTTTTTGTTTTTGTTTTTGTTTTTTTGTTTGTTGTTTTCCTTTCTATTATTGCTTTAATTCTTATTCTGTTGTCTTTTTATTTCTTTTTCTAAATCGATGCAAATGTACTAAGAAATGATGAATATGCAACTATGTGATGTTATTAAGAATTACTGATTGTACATGTAGATTGGAATGATTTCTAATTGTTTTGTTAATTCTTTTTTTAATTAATAAAAAAAAAGAAAAAAATTCTACTGCATATCTAGGGCAAGAAGAAGATGAGAAGAACAGAAAAAACTGATAAACAGGGGCAATTATAACAGACAAGGATAATTTGAACCAAGCATAAAAGAAGAGTCTGAACACAAAGTCAATAAACAATAAAGCTCTTGGTAAGAAAGAGAAACTGATCTACAGAGAAAACTGATCAAGATAATCAGATGCCCACTCATTAGCAAAAAATTACAAAACTATACTAAGGAACAGGAAAATATGGCCCAGTCAAGTGGGCAAATTAAAATTTCAGAGGAGACACAAAATTTGGAAGAACTAATCAAAGAAGTTCAAACAAACCTCCTAAGTCAGTTCAAGGAGATGAAGGAAAATTGTGGCTAAAGAGATAAATATATTGAGAAGACACTGCACACAAAGAAGAATGTGGAAATATGAAAAGAAACATAACAGAAATTATGAGGATGAGAGACAAAATAGGAGAGATTAAAAATACATTAGAAGCATACAACGCATATTTGAACAGGCAGAAGAAAGAATATGCAAACTAGAAGATAGGATAATCAAAATCTTACACAAAGAATGGAAAAAAAATTAAGGAGGATTGTGGGATTTTAGTGACAGAAATGAAGCACACAAGCATATATGTCATGGGTGTTCTAGAGGAATAAGAGAAGGGAAAAGGCACAGAAATAAGTTTTGAGGAAATAATGGCCAAGAATTTCCCAACTCTAGTGAAAGATACAAATATAAATGTCTAAGAAGTGCAACATACTGCAAACAGAATGAATCCCAATAGGCCTACCTAAACATATACTGATAAGAATGTCAATGCCAAAGATAAATAAAGAATCCAGAAAGCTGCAAAAGAAAAGCAATTCATCACATACAGGGTCTCCTCAATAAGACTAAATGCTGATTACCCATCAGAAACCATGGCAGTGAGAAGGCAGTGGTATGAAATATTTAATACACTGAAAGAGAAAAACTGTCAGCCAAGAATTCTTCATCCAGCAAAACCATCTTCAAATATGAGACAGAGCTTAAAATATTTGCAAATAAACAAAAGCTGAGTTCATCAACAAGAGAGCAGTCATACAAGAAATATTAAAGGGAGCTCTATAGGTTGATAGAAAAAGACAGGAAAGAGAGGCTTGGAGAAGAGTGTAGAAATGTGATAATCAGTAATGGTAATTAAAAGAGTAAAAAGAGAGATTAAAAATAAGGTATGAAATAATAGGGGGAACAAATGTTAAGATAAATTTAATATGAAATGCAAGTGATCAATGAAAGGGATGGGCAAGGAGTATGGTATGTATAAATTTTTTTTCTGTTTTCATTTTATTTCCTTTTCTGAATAGATGCAAATGTTCCAAGAAATGATCATGATGATGAATATGCAACTATGTGATGATATTGTGAATTACTGATTATATATGTAGAATGGAATGATCAAAATAGGAATGTTTGCGTTTGTTAGGTGTTTTTGGTATTTAAAAAAAATAAAATAAAAAAATAAAAAATGATATATGAGAATCAAAGGATAAAATGGTTAAAAGAAGTACTACCTTTACAATAATAGCATTGAATTTTAATGGATTAAACTCCCCAATCAAAAGACACATTGGTAGAATGGATAGAAAAAAATATGATCAAACTATATGCTTTGGCCCAGAGTAGACCCAAAGACACAAGTGGGTTGTATGTGAAAGGCTGGAGAAAGATATTCCATGGAAATAGTAAATGACAAAACAGCTGGTGTTGCTATACTACTATCAGACAAAATAGACTTTAATTGAAAAAAACTGCTAAAAGAAGAAGAGAATGACACTATATATATTAATAAAAGGACAATACACCAAGAATAAATAACAATAATAAGTATTTATGCATCTAACCAGGGTGCCCCAAAATACATAAGGCAAAAACTGGCAAAACTGAAGAGATCAATGGAAATCTTTTTATAATAATAGTTGGAGACTTCAATATACCACTTTCATCAATAGATAGAATATCTAGACAGAGCATCGACAGTGAAATAAAGAACTTGAATATGATGAACGAACTAGACCTAACAGCTAGAAACAGAACACTGCACCCCAAGGTAGGAGGATATAGATTTTTATCAAGTGTGCATGAATCATTCTCCAGGATAGACCACATGTAGGGTCACAAAAGAAGTCTCAATTACTTTGAAAATATTGAAATTATACACAGCATTTTTCTTGACTTTAATAGAGTGAAGCTGGAAAGCAATAACACATGGAGAACTGAAAAATTCACAAATATATGGAAATTAAACAACACACTCTTAAACATTCAGTGGGTCCAAAAAGAAATTGCAATGAAAATCAGTAAATTTCTCAAGATGAATGAAATCGAGAGCATAACCTATCAAAACTTATAGGATGCAATGAAAGCAGTGCTCAGAGGGAAATGTATAGTCCTAAATGCTTACAATTTAAAAGGAAGAAAAAGCTAAAATCCAAGATCTAGCTGCCCACTGAAGGAACTAGAAAAAGAACAGTAAACTAATCCCAAAGTATGCAGAAGCAGAGATTAGAACAGAAATAAATGAGACTGAGAGCAAAAAGCAATGAAAAATTAATAAAACCAAAGTTGTTTATTTGAGAGGAACAATAAGGCTGACAAACCCTTAGTTAGACTGATAAAAAAAGAGAGAAAATGCAAATAAATAAAATCAGAAATGAAAGGGGGCATTACTGTTGACCCTACAGAAATAAAGTGGATCATAAAATAATAATAAGAAAAACAGTATGCCAACAAATTAGATAACTTGGATGAAATGGACAAATTCTAGAAACATAATCTACACTGACTGTACAAGAAACAGAAGACCTCAACAAACCAATTACAAGCAAAGAGACCGAATCAGTCATCAAAAACCTCCCAACAAAGAAAAGCCCAGGACCAGATGTTTTCACAGGTGAATTCTACCAATCATTCCAAGAAGCATCAAGACCAATACTGCTCAACCTCTTACAAAAAAATGAAGAGTAGGAAGTACTTTCTAACTCACTTTATGAGGGCAGCATCAACCTAATATCAAATCCAGGTAAAGATACCTAATACCAAATCCAGGAAAGAAAATTATGTATCAATTGATTTTATGAATATCAATGTAAAAATCCTCAACAAAATATTTGTAAATTGAATCTAACAGCACATTAAAACAATTATACAGCCCCTCACCTCTGGTCTCTATCATCTTGTGAGAGTGCCCACATGCTTCCTCTCTGCATGTATATTCAATAAATGTTCTACTAATTTGTTCCATCTTTGCTGTGCCCTCGAATTCTTTCTCATGTTGCAGCCAAGAAGCTAGACTCAAATTTGGCAATATATTTTGGCAAAGCAGCTAGGAGACACTTCTTCTCTCTGATCATTTGTACTGGTAAGTCATGGCTGTTAAACAGGAAGCTTGGCCACATGCTTTCATGTTTTTCTTCTCACTTGGCTCATTATTATTCTCTCCTACATCCTCATCCAACTCTCTGTCTCTAGGAATTTGAGGGCTCTGATTTGGCTTCGTCAGGATGTAAACTTGGTCTACTCTGAGACTCTGACTCTCTCTTTGGAGGTGGAAAGAGCCCATCTCCACACTGTGTAGATCTATGGAGACTCAGAGTGGCAGGTGATACTACTCTTGGGACCTGTCTGAGGGCTTCTTTCCATGATGAGCAGAAGTCTAATGGAAGCCAAACCACTAAGTTCTCTCTCACTCTCCTCTCTTTCTCTCATTCTACAAGACTTCACCACACTCTCTCCTTTCCTTTTCTCTGGAGACCACCTCTTGATTTTTGCCTGCCTAAGAATTCCTTGCCCCTCAGACCCTTCCTTCAGCTGGATCTGTTCCTCTCTTCACCTCTTCAACAGAGATCCTCTCCCTTGCCTCCATGAGTCTCCTCTCCTCTGTCTGGCTTTCAATGCCTTCTGAGCTGTTGCATCTTCTGTATCACAAGATTCTGGGCTAAGGATTCTTGTAGCAAACAAGGTGTTCTCCTTAACATTATAGAGAGTCACCTCTAGTCTATACTCATGGGAATTGGGTATTTTCCAATGGGTCTGACTTTTCTCCAGGTCTGGGATCATTCAGACCCATTGTGGATGACTATAAAGCTAACCTTCTAGGGTATGTTCACTTTTTAGCCTTCAGGAAGCAGGAAACTTAGAGGATAAAGGTATTCATGGGAGCATTTTCCTAGACTTCCCTCAGATGGGGTAAGTGCCCCAATATCAGGAGCATAGGTCTAGACATCTCCCATGGAGGAATGTCCCAGGGACACCCAGTGACACATCTGGAGATGCACAGTGACTTCCTCCTTGTGTTCCCAAGAGATTGGGCCAGCATACAGGAAGGACTCCTTGTGAGTTGTTGCCCTGGAATTCTTCTGGGCAAGGTCTAGGAAACCACTAGAAGCATAGTTTTAGACATCTCTCAGGAAAGGTGTCCCAGGGATGCCCAATGACTTTACTTCCCCATGTTTCCAAGAGATTGGCCTGGCAGAGAAGGAAATACCCAGCTCTGATGCATGTTGGGGCCTCCACACAGTCACATTGGTGCTAGGAGTCTCCTCTATTTCCTTTTCCAGAGAAAATGGGAAATGTCAACAGTAAATATAAGCTAAAAGATGAAGATGCATAGCCTTCCAAAGGGACTTTCAATTATAATACCATCCTCCAGTATGTAAAAGACAGGGAAAGTAGTCAGAAATTCCCTATGTCCAGATGTTTTTGGCTCTCTATCAAGACAAGGAGCTGAGAAGGACTTGTGTTATGCCCATGTCTCAATTTGCATTAGAGGAGGAGATCTTCTTAATGATGCCCTTTTAAGACTTGTTTGCTAAAAGACATGAGAAAACGTGGCACCAAGCTGGTTAATCGTAATAAGCTAAGGGAGAACACTCAGGAGGAAGATAAAAACCCAGGCCTCTTCCAGGGGAAATTAATGGAAGACCTAAAGCAGATTTTGCTGGGCACCTATTTCATCAGCCAGTGTACCCCTGACATTCAGAGAAAGCTTCAAAAGCTCTCCATGGACCCACAAACTCCCCATTAATGACTTGTTAGAAACTACTTTTTCTGTATTTTGCAATCAAGACAAGGCTGAGGAGAAGGCAAGAGCAAGCAGAAGCAAGCAGAAGATAGGTTCACCTTATTATAGATGCTGTTAAAAGTGCCTCTCAAGATCGCCTGAATCAAAGCCTCAAAAGTGCCTTGCTTCAACTGTGGGTCTGAGAGCCACTGGCATAGAGAGTGCCAGAAACTGAGACAACCCTCAAACTCAGGATCTACCAGGCCTTGCCCCAGGTACCAGCAACATGGGCCTTGGGTCCAAGGACTGTGCTGTCTTCCAAGTGGGGAACAGGACAGCCATGCAAGCCTTGATCATGGCAAGTGAAGAAGACTGAGGGTGTCTGAGGCCACTTATGTCTGCTGTTGACTTCATATCTAACCATAAACCTAGAGGATCGTTGGTTGACAATTGACATGGCAGCTAAGATTAATTTCTTAATTAATATTGGAGCTACTTACTAAACTGCCACTTTGAACCTACCTCCACCTAGACTCACATAGTTATGGGAGTTGACAGTAAAGTCAAAACTAGAACTTTCACTACCCATCTCTTTAGTAGGCTTGAGGACATCCTGGTGTCCCTTCAATTTCTCACTGTCCCTGTATGTCCCTCCCCCTTCTAGGGGCCACTTTAAGACTAGTAAATCAAGCTAGTGTTTACTCTTTTACTTGCTCTAAGGCCCGTACTAGACTGAGGCTTCTTGGCATCCCAAAAGAGATCCTTAAGCAAATAAACCCATTTTTAAAAGATAAAGGCATCCCAAAGTGAGCCTGCTGAGTGACTCCTGTATGCATTCAAGTTCTCATATCTAGATCTTCAAAAGGAACTTTTTTGGTATCCTTATTCACCTTGACTCAATACCCATTTGCTTTTTTAAAAATGCAATTTTATTGAGATATATTCACATACCACCTAGCATCCAAAGCCTAAAATCAATGGCTCGAAGTGTCATATAGCTGTGCATTCATCACCACAATCATTTTTTGAACATTTTAATTATTACAAACAATACAAATAAGAAAAAAGTACTTAAAAATAATAAAAATAAAAAATATCCCATACCCCTTATCACCCCCCCTTATTTATTTAATTTTGTTCCTTTTTTTTATTCATCTGTCCATACATTGGATAAAGTGAGTGTTAGCCCACAAGGTTTTTACAATCACACTATAAAAGTTATATAGCTATAGAATCATCTTCAAGAATGAAGCCTACTGGATTATAGTTGAACTGTTTCAGGTATTTCCTTCTACCTATTCTTAACAAAAAGGGCTATCAATATAAAGCATAAAGATAACCTTCCAGAATGGCCTCTCAACTCTACTTGAAATCTCTCAGCCACTGAAACTGCTTTATTTCATTTCCTTTTCCCCTTTTTATCAAGAAACCTTCTTCAAGCCTATGATGCCAGATCTAGGCTCATCCCTGGGAGTCATGTCCCATGATGCCAGAGAGATTTACAACCTTAGGAGTCATGACCCCTGTAGGGGGAGGGCAGTGAGTTTATCTGCCAAGTTGGCTCAAAGAGAGAGGCCACATCTGAGCATCAAAAGAGGTTCTCTGAGGGTGGCCCTTGGGCATAATTATACATAGGCTTATATTCTCCTTTGCAGGAATAACTTTCATAAAGGCAAATGCCAAGATCGAGGGTTCAGCCTATTAAATTGGTAGTCCCCAATGCTTACGAGAATATCAGGAATTCTCCAAGTGGGGAAATTTCATATTTCCACATTTTTTCTCCAGTCCCTTATGGGGGCTTTGCAAATACTTTTTTATTTTCTGCCCAAATTATGTTCAGCATTGCAGCCATACTCTTGGTCCTCAATGTACTGGAAATAATTCCTCTAGGTATCAGGAAATTCATGAAGGTAATTTACGAGAAATCTGACACTGAGGACACTGAAGGTGAAAGGGGCCCTCCATGCCATTTGAAATATTCAGTGGCCCAGGAGCACTTGGTTTGCTCTTCCTTTCCCAACAGAAACTTTCTACTTCAAGTCAGTAACTAACAGCAGGTCATCCAAGTTAAAGTGCCCAAATAAAAAACCATCTGGCATATTCCACAGGGCAGACACATTGAGGTAGACCTTTGTTGCGGCAAAAACATTTGGCTCAGAAGGATCAGCATGGTGGACAGTTCCACATCTAGAACCCTGGTCCCTGGGGGGCAGTGCCAAATTCAGAACCCAGGGGAGCCCCAGATCATCCTTTCTCCTTCGACCTACAAAATAGCATCACCTGGTATTAGCTTGATAGCACAATGACCCCCAGACACTGTCCACCCTAGGTAACAGAACCTGGGGCCAGCCCCAGGACCTGAAACCCCCAAGTTTGTCTCACCCAGCTCTGCATGGTCACTGCTGGGGAACTGATGGCAGCATGAGAGAGAATGTAATCTGGACAGACACATCTTGTATGGGCAGTCACAGGGTCAGTTTTCTGTTCAGACAGCTGTCTAAAAATGACCAGCACCACAATTTCTGACTCAGGATGCATCAGTTCTTGGAGTAGCTCCTGCTTGGACTTCCACACCAAGAAAACAACCCCTCACCTCTGTCTTCTGCCACTGTCCAACAAACGTCAATGGTAAGTAAAGACAGAGCACCCTACTAATCACAGAACTGTTGTTAGAAGAGGTACTCCACTCAGACCACCTCTTTGCCTTTCCTTTCTTCCTGCCTTGTATGTATATGTATGTAGAGCCTGGAGAGGGGAGGGGGAGGAAAAGGGAGACAGATCAATTTATGGAGAATTCTGTGAATCAATTTAACCCATAAACTAAACTTATTGAAACTTAAAAAAAAAGAGACTAGAACACAGCCCTGCAACACCTTGATTTTAGCCCAATTTCACACTTGTGACTTCCAGATCTGTAAAATTATGAATTTGTATTGTTTAAGCCAAAAAAACTACATCCTAGAACTAAAAATTAGATTTCGGATTTTAAAAACTCAAGAGATTGAATGAAAATAGAAAATCTACTGTTGCCTAATTGTGGAATCTTGTAAAGTCAAATAAAAGTATTGTTCCATGACAGAGTAAAAATTCTAAGAAATGTAAATCATGAGCAAAAATATATGTCATGGAGATGATATCAAGAATAATAAATAAAAACAAAGAAATTTAAGAAAATGAGGGAACAAATGGAATAAAACTAATAAAGGAAAATAAAATTATGGAAACTTCTCTGACTTGAAGAATGACTTGATTTACCAAGTCAAAAGGGATCACCAAATGTGAAACAAAACTATAGAAAAAAAAGAGATGAAAATCTCTTACCTAGAGGTAAGTTCTGAATTTCTGAATTTCTGACTTCCAAGCATAAATACAGTATCTTAAATATTTCCAGATTGATTCCATCAGGTTACTTATATAGGAATGAAATCATACTTGTATTGAATTGGACCTCTTGTCTGCAAATTTGAAAGTCAGAAAAAATACACTGATAAGCAACAGAGAAAACTACTAATTTAGCTGCATCTCAAAAATTATGATATATAGTATTATGTCAATACATTGCATATTGTGTACAATAGAAGTCATCCTCTTACAATATATAAATGTATTGCATACTGATACTAAATTCCAAATATTTTCTATTTTCATTAATGTTTCTTTTTTGACAAACAGGTCATTTGAAATGAATTTCTTATACATCCAAATATCTTTGTTACTAATTTTTGGCATGGTTGCATTGTGGTCAGAAACCATAAGGCATTGCAATCTTTTGAAATTTGATATAAATGGAAATCAGATATATGCCCTGGTAAAAAGATGAAGATTTTCAGACTATAATAAAAGTTTCAGATCATCTCTATATGGGCGTCAACAAAAATAGACCGAGTCAAAATTCAAGTGCAGACAGTTTTTAATGTGGAGATGACATATGAAACACATGCGAATGAATGGGGGACTTGGGGGAAGGAGAAAAAGTAATTATATATTAATAAACAGATTAGTATTCTAAGTAACAAGGTCTCAATCCCACTAATATCCTCTGAGGAACTATGCAGTGAGAATCTCAGATTCACTCCCATGAGAATCAGGTAAATGGGGCCCTTTATCTACCACGTCCCATCCCTTATTATTTGAAAGTTTTCCAGAAGCCATTAAATTTCCAGTACTTGTAGACAGCTCTGGCATTACAGAAAACCCTCAGTTAAAAGTAGAATCGTACATATATATAGATACTTCAGATGTGAAGCTGCTAGCCTGATGGGAATTGTATACTGCATCTGTAGATAAACTCTTAAGTGAGATAAGGAGATATGAAATACTCCTTATCACTATCACCATGGCATCACTAGCTTCCTCAATTGAGGTGTATAGTGTTCACTTTGAGATGTACAGTGTTCACTTAACTAAAGCAAGATGAGACAAAAACTAATAAAACAAAACAATGGACAGAATTTATGAAGTAACAGCTTACTAAAATACAGCTAATGCATCTACAGTGATATTAGTCAAAATATATATGAATAATAAGGGGAAGAGTCAGATGCTTGAAAAATCAGCAAACATATGAAAAACCAGAAAAACACAATTAATAAGTGTGTCCAAATGAACATATATAGATTTTTACATCAAAGAATTAGGAAATAGACATTTTTCTCCAGGATACAACTCATCATCTATTCTGCTATAAAGCAAATCTCATCAAAATTCAAAAAACAGGTACATTACAAATCATGTCCTCTGACCACAACACAATTAAGTTAGAAATTGATAACATAACTTTTTTAATACTCGTATGTTTTAAATTTTTAAAAAAACTTGCAATATAACTTGTGGTTTAAAGAAGAATTTGTAATGAAAATGTAAAAATACCCAGAAGTGAATGACAATAAAAATACTCTATATAAAAATATAAGAATCAACAAAAGTGGGACTTTAAGATAATTTTTTAGTCTTAAATATTTTATATTTGAAAAGATAAAGACTGAGGACTAATACTCATTGCCCAAAGTAAGAAGCTAAATTCAGTTAGATGAAAAAGGTTAAAAAAGTAAGAGTTGAACTCAAGAAAATGGAAGACACAATTAAAAACACTTTTACACATCTAACCATTAGAAAAGCTTCTTGAAAGACTAATCACAAAGACATAACTAAACAGTTTTTTATGAATGAAAAGTATAAACACTCATAAAACAGAGTTTAATTGTTAAGAAATCCTTATTTAGTAAAAAGATATAAATGTTTTGAAAACACTTCTATAACATCTATTTTGAAAACTAAAATGAAACATTTCCTAATATAAATTATCAAAACTGACTCAGGAAGAAATAAAGAGCCTATACAGTACTATAACTAGTCAAACATTGAGGAAATAGTTAAAACATATTCAAACATACACCAAGGTTGTAGTGAGTCCTTCCAGTATTTCAAGGAACAGATCATTCCAAGCCATTATTAGAATAGTAAAAGAGGAAATATACTCAGTTTATTTTATGAGACCAGCTTAACCTTGATACTAAAACCAGATGAAAGCATTATGAGGAACATAAATTACAGACCTGCTGCACATGACATATGATTCTATCAAATGCAGTTGAGTGATTAAAAATAACATAAAACAACAAAACCAAGTCCAGTCCATTCAAGGTATACAAAGATGGTTCGATATTAGAAAAGCTACAAATGAAACTCTTCACCTTAATACATTATTAGAGAAGGATCAGATGATCAGAGGCAGGATAAGATTGATAAAAATCAATGTAAAATGTATGGTAAAAGAATTAATCAAAACCTGGTAAACTTTTCCCTAACCTGATAAATAATATCTAGGCAAAATATCTACAGCAAATGTAATCTTAAATGGGAAACAACTGAAACATTGTCTTTGAAATCAGAAATGATAAAACAATTTCCATTAGCTGTTGTTTCTTTTAAATATTATATTGGGCCTTCCAGCCAACACAATAAGAGAAGGAAATAAATGGAGGCATAAATACTGGAAAGGATCAAATAAAACCATCATATTTGCATTATTATTAAGAAAATCTAAAATAATCCACAGACAAATTATTAGATAACATAGTAGAGTTTATAAGAGTACATGGATATAAATGGTTTGAAAATTAATATAAAATTCAATTATATTCATTTCCATATTTCAGGGGCAAAGCCATAAAGTATAAAAGTATAATTTTAAAAAGTCTCAGTTAAAATACTATTAAAGCTATCAAGTATTCAATAATAAATCTAACAAAAGCTGTGTAAAATTATAAAATTTTAAGACTTTATTCAGTGATAATTTATAAAATTAAAACAGAACAATTTATTTCACTACAAAATGTACAGGATGTTCCCTAAATTGATCTATATATCAAATGCAAAACCAATCAAAATCCACATAGGGTTTTTCATATCCTTTGATAAGCTAAGGCAGTATGAATAGAAGGGAAAAGGAAAATCAGGGATAGGGCTCTTAACTGATTTGATACCATCATGCACTAAGACTTTTATTTTGAAGAGAGTGTGGTACTAATACAAGACTGTCTCAATCATGGTTCTCCAGAGAAACAGAAGCAGCAGGATATGTGTGTATCTATGTGTGTTTGGAAGGGGGGTGGGTATGTTTATGTAGTTGAGATTTATTTTAAAGAAATATTGGCTTGTATGATTGTGGGGGCTGGAAAGTATGAAATCTGTAAGACAGACCAGCACGTAAGAAATTCCAGTAAGAGTGATTTTGCAATCTTGTGCCCAAAATCTGTAGGAGAGGCCAGCACGTTGGAAATTCCAAAAGGAACTGATGTTTATTCATGAAGAGAATTTCTTCTGAAAACATACGTTCTTTGTTTCTAAGGCCTTTGCTTGACTGGATGAGGCCCACCTAGATTCTGGAGTAAAATCTACTTCACTTGAAGTCAATTCATTATAGAATTAATCAAATTTAGAAAATACCTCCCTAGCAACATGTAGGCCACTGTTTGACCAAACAAATGGACACCATAACCTAGCCAAGTTGACACGTAAAATTGACCATCACAAGAGGCAATAGACCAGTGGAGTGGACGAGAAAGCCATCAAGTGGACACACTCATCCATATAAATTTAAAATACAATGGATATAACACATCAGATCACTTGATATAAAGAGGCATCATTCAATAAATGAAGCTGAAAAAAATAGTTATCTATATGGAACAAAAAAGATGAAATGAGATCCTATCCCTTTCTATATACAAAATTAAATCCAGATGGATTAAGATATCAAATGTTAAAAATTAAACTTTAAAAATTTTAATAGGAAATACGTGAACACTTATAGAACTTGAATTAGGAAATATTTCTTAAACAAGACACAAAATCTGTCAGTTCTAAAAGACGTTTGCTACATTTGACCAATTTAAATTAAGGACATCTGTTCCTCAAAATCCACCTTTAAGAAAATGAATAGACAAATTACCAATCTGAAGTAGATATTTTCAATGAAACAATTAAAAATGGACCAATCTCAATAATATATACAGATTCTGACAAATCATTAAAAATTACAGTTGCATAGAAAAACGGGTAAAATTCATTAACACCTATGTCTTAAGAGGAGACAACCAACTTTATTAGAGATGATGTAAATGCAAACAAGAGGACCATGCTATATAATTTTATATCTTGCCTTCAAATTGCCAAAACTACCCTAATGTTGGAGAGGATATAGACCTAAAAGCTCTATTTTAGATTGATGATATTAATTGTAAATTCATACAAGCATTTTGGAAAATATTTCAGCACCTGTAAACCAGGCATGTGGCCTCCTTACTCTTCAAAATTTTCAAAGAGAATTTTTGCAGTTCATAATTTCTGTGATATTAATATTTCTAAGTAATACATATCTGTTAAAATTCAAGGGAGAATGGGAACAACATCAAGCTCTGTGGATGAAAGAGCTCCAAAGTTGAAGAAAAATCTATAACAATGGATCAGTTAATGATTAATTTAATTAATGTATCTCAATGACTTATGATGAAAACAGCTTTTTTTCCTTTCATCATTTTTTCCTGTTATTTATTTATTTTTAATCCATATGTTTTACTCATCTGTCCATAAGGTAGATAAAAGGAGCATCAGATACAAGGTTTTCACAATCACACAGTCACATTGTGAATGCTATATCATTATACAATCATCTTCAAGAAACATGGCTACTGGAACACAGCTCTACATTTTCACACACTTCCCTCCAGCCTCTCCATTATACCTTAACTAAAAAGGTGATATCTGTGTAATGTGTAAGAATAACCTCCAGGATAACCTCTCAACTCTGTTTGAAATCTCTCAGCCACTGACACTTTATTTTGTCTCATTTCTCTCTTCACCCTTTTGTTCGAGAAGGTTTTCTCAATCCTTGATGCTGAGTCCCAGCTCATTCTAGGATTTCTGTCCCATGTTGCCAGGAAGGTTTACACCCCTGGGAGTCATGTCCCATGTAGAGAGAGGGAGAGAGCTGAGTTTCCTTGTTGCGTTGGCTGAGAGAAAAGAACTTTTTTTTTTAATTACAAATCTTTTTTTTTCCCTACCTCTTTGTAATAAGTGACATTTTGTTTTCCTTTTTAAGATTTCTAACATAACACTGCTGCTTTGGCATTGAAAGGAAGACTCTTCTATTACTATTTATAAACAAGATTATAATAACAGCATATTTTGAAGTTTATGATATATGTAGAATAAAATGTATAATAGTACAATGTATAGGATGAAGGACAATGGAAGTATACTGTTGCAAGATTCTTAAACTATATTTTAATTTGTATTAGAAATTTGAAAATGCACTGTGATGATTGAATGATGCATATAGCTAGATTTATGCATTTATATATATTTATGTATATCAAGAGAACAACCACTAAAACGAGGCCAACACATTTAGCTAATAAGCTAATAGTGCAAGTAAAATGCAATCATAAAAAAATATTCAACTCAAAAGAAAACTGAAAAAGAGTAAAAGGGGAACAAAACACATTGGACAGAGGAAAAAACACATAGCAATATGGTAGACCATAGACTTATATCCAACCATATCAATGATTCCATTAAGTGTAATGGTCAAAAGTATAAAATAAATATATTGAGTCCATACTGATATAAAGAAATTATTGAAAAAAAGGAAATTAGAGGGAAAGACAAAACTTCCCTTAAAAAGTCCAAGTAATATCCATAAAAATTCTCCTCCTTTGGGAGGTAGAGCTTAATTCCAACCTCACCACCCTTGACGATTGCGAACAGTTAGTGACTTATCTTCAAAGAATAGCAAATGGAGAAGAGAAATGGTAATTTTACAATGGCAAAACTAACCAACTAATTTTCAAATGTATACGTAAATAAAATAATCTAGAATAAGTGAAACAATTTTGAAAAAGAACAAATTTATATGCTTCACACTGCCTAACTTCAAGAGTTATATAGCTACAATAATCAAGACAGCATGGTAATAGACATGTAGAGATAGAGAAGTTGACCAAAGGGAACACAGTAGATAGCTCAGAAATATGCTTATAAATATTTAGTCAATTGATATTTGACAAATTTGCCAAGGAAATTCAATGTGGAAAAGCATTGTCCATTAAAAAAAAATGGTGCTGGAATAACTAAATATCTTCTTTGAATAAAATGATCTTCAACCTTATATCACACAATATATAGAAATTAACTTGGAATGGATCATGAACCTAAATGTGAAAGTAAAACCTATAAAATTTATACAAGAACACAAAGGATAATTCTTTGTGAACATAGGGTAGGAGAGATTTTTTTGCTTAGGAAACCAAGAGTATAAGCTATAAGAAACTGCAAAATTGAACTTCGTCAAAATCAAAATTTTTGCTTTCAAAATACAATTAAATAGGGTGGGCGATGGTGGCCCAGTGGCAGAGATCTCGCCTGCCATGCCAGAGACCCAGGTTCGATTCCCTTTGCCTGCCTATTCCAAAAAAAAATACAGTTAAATAAATGGCAAGCCAGCAACTGGATAAAATTCTGAAAATACATAAGTAAGCAGATAAAAAGATGCTTAGCATCATTAGTCATCAGGGAAGTGCAAATTACAACTACCATGAGATATCACATCACATACACTAAAAAGTCTAAAATTAAGGAAATAAATCCTTATGACACTAAGTGTTGGTGAGGATTTGGGGCAACTGAGTATCTTAAACATTGCTATTGTCAAATAACAAACTACTTTTAGAAATTGCTTTTCATTTTCTTTTATGTTATGCATATAATTATCATATGATCTGCAATCTCACTAGTAAGTATTTTTCCTAAGAGAAATGAAAATATATGTCCACAAAAAAAATTCTACAGAAATAATTATAGAAACTTTATTCATAATAGTTGAGTCAATAAATAAATTGAATTATCCATACATAAATCCACAATAAAAAGGAGGTTAACAATGTGATTGAGTCTCAAAAACATTGTGCTGAGTAAAAATAGCCAGACATAAAGAGTACATGAAATGGAATTCTTTCCATATGAAATTCAAAAATAGGAAAATGCAGTTTATCTTATAGAAAACAAATAATTGGCTGCTTGGAATCAGGGGTGGAGAACATATTTAAGAAGTGTGTAGCTATTTTTACCATGAAACATATTCCAAAGTAGTGTTTTAATCCTCTTTCCAACACACAGTGTCATCTCTCACAAAAATAATAGCAATGTACAACACTGATGGTGCTAAGATGTTAGGCATTTTTTACACACACTGGGCCAGATTGCTCTGCTTTCAGGTTCCTTAAGCTGGGGACTGCATTTCCACAAATACCCTTCCTTGTATGTGTCCAAGATTGAGTTGGCCAAAAGAAAAGACAGAAGTGAAGTAACAGCCATCAGCCCAGGAAGAGTTTTATCTTAGTTTTCATGAGCTGCTATCACAAATACCATTACGGTTTAGCTTAAACAAGTGAATTTATTGGCTCAAGTTTTTTAAATCGAGGCATCAGCAAGGCAATGCTTTCTCCCCAAAGTTTGTAACATTCTGCTGCTGGCTGCTGAACAGTTCTGGGGAATCCTTGGTGTGTGTCCTTCCCTCAAGTCAAATGGCGATACCCAGGGCATTCTCTTCCAGGTTACACTGACTTCCGGCTTCTGGCCCCTCCCTGTGGATTTTGCAACCTGGGTCTGAATTTCTCCTGCTTTAAAGGACTCCATTATTACAGATTAAGGTTTGCCCATCATTCAGTTGGATCATACCGTCGACTAAAGTAGTAACTTGTAGAAATCCCATTTACAGTGGGTTTGGGTTCACACTCACAGGAATGCATATCAAGACCAATTACACATCTAAATTGGGGTATATAATTCAATCCACCACAGTCTTTGTAACCAGAGACAGTGATGCACAGATAGAGTTCGTGGAGGTTTCTGGCTTCTCTTTCTTTCTTCAATTTTTCCCCTAACTCTGCTTCCTACTAACCAGTAGGTCCCCAGGTCCACCACCAAACTCTGGACTGTAGATCCGGAGAAGCTCTAACTCCCAGAGATTTCTCTGCAAGCTTTCTCTCACAGTCCATCTAGAGAGGTGAACTTTGTGCTTCAAATTTCTCTGCAAGCTACCATTTGTCTCTGAGCCTCCAGTTACCAATTCTGAACATTCCTTCAATGACTGTAGTGTAAATCCTATAATGAATCCCTTATTCTGTAACGCTCAGTGCTCTGCTATTCTGACTGAACCCTGACCCTCTGGTTCTGTCTCTGTCACACTCTCTACTTCTCTCTCCCACCCAGCACTCACAATACTTGCAGAGATCTTCAGGGTTAGTTGCGCAATTTTCAAGAACACTTAGAAAACAACACACATACATCCTGTCTTTTGTTTTTCTGGGAACACAGGACTTTGACTTAAAAAAATATTTTGCAGTGGTCAATGTTGCAAATGAATTTAACTGAGAAATGATTCAGGTAATAATTTAGTATGTTAAGTTGTCTATAAGCCTATTTCCTCGATCACTCTGTGACTCTGGTCCTAAATTTCTCTCTTATATGCAATAAGGCTCCAGATTTTGTCTTTGTTTTTCCAAAATCAATTACTATTGAAAGTGCCACTGGAACCACAGATAGGAGTCTCATAGTCTTTTCCTTCTGCTTGTCTGAATTCATTTATTTATTCACTCAAGAACCACTTATTGAATGCATATTTTGTTCTATTTTACAAAAATACCCCCAAGGACTTCAGGATAGAGAGGCAGCCATATAACAGAGAAATAAGCAGATAAAGTAACACGGCCAATGTGTGGTGAATTCATTAAGATGGATATGACTGATTGTGGGATTTTTTTCAAGAAAGTCTTCATAGAGTCTTAAAAAAGTAGTCTTCCCTGGGTGTCTGTTCTTTTCCATCTCTTGGTCATCCTCAAAGCAGTGTGAGAAGTCTTCCTCTCCCACTACTCCACTGAATCTGCCCAAGGTGGTCAGACTAAAGAGCTCGTTGATACTGACTTCAGCCTTATTAAAAATAAAATAGTTTTATTTGTTTGAGATTTACTTTTTATATCTCATGTGCTAATTTTCCTTATTGTAGAAGTAAAAACTATTTTTGGTAGAAAATTCAGGAAATACAGCAGTTCACATGAAATAAAATTCCATAATACTCAACCATCCAAATAGTTCCTCCTTAGATATCCAGAATGTTACTTTTTAAGGATTCTGGATATTTATTCATTTTCATTGTGATATTAATCTTTATTTTCTTAGTAGTTTTAAAGAATTCTCTATAATCTGGTATCAGTAAAACTGGTGTAAGCTCTTCTCTAACATAGGTTGTACTTTCTTTCCAAATTTCTCACTTGCTGATTTGGTTGTGATGTTTCCATCTGGATCACTGCAGAAAGCAGATGGCACACTCAAAGGGGGTTAATTTAAAAGGGTTAAGGGAGCAAAAAGGGATAATGAAACACCCAGGGATTAGCCACAATAGAAAGCTGTTACAGCTCTAGGCCTGAATGTGCAATGTGAAGACAAAGTGTTACCGGAGTCCTGTGAGAATCTGAACCATGGAAAAGAGACTTCTGGTCTCCCGCTGGTGGCCCCCATTAGCCAAAAGACATTAGGTAAGGAAAACCCAGTGTTCTAACCCACAGAGGTCAGGCTACTGGACACTAAGCCAGGCCGAGAAGAGCGAAGAAAACGCACCAGAGGCAAATGGAAAAGAATCACCACAGATGTTTGATTTATAAGGTTTCCACTGTGTTCCATCTAGCCAAAACTAACACTTTATTTCAATTACATTCCAATTTCATCTTTAAAATGCAAACAATAAACATTGTTTAAAGTTGAGAAGGTCAGAGATGAGCGTGCTAAGAAAGCCAGCAAATTCTTCATCAATAGATAGCTTCTGAGGTAAGCTTTGAAGAATTGTTGGGATTTGACTGGTATGTAACAGAGAGCTAGATGTTTCAGAGAGGTTACGTGAGCAAATGAAACAGGAGCAGAAGGGTATTGAAGGGGAGAAAAGAAATATGAGGCTCCTTGTGCCAATTTGCAGCTATTATGTACCCCAGAAAACCATACTCTTTAATCCTTATTTAATATTGCTGGGTGGGATCTTTTTGATGGTTTCCTTGGAGATGTGACCCACCCCATTGTGGGTGGTAGCTTTTGATTAGATGGTTTCCATGGAGATGTAGCTTCATCCATTCAAGGTGGGGTTGCTTACTGGAACTTTTTAAGAGGGACCCATTTGATAAAAATTACAGAGGCGAGGGAGCCCACATGGCCTGAGAACTTTGGAGATGCAGGAGAACACCCCTGGGGAAGCCTGATGAAATGAGAAGCCAGGAAAGATCGTTAGCAGATGTCCGCATGTGCTTTTCCAGCTGACAGAGGTGTTCTGGACCCAACAGCCTTTCTTGAACGCAACGTATCTTTCCTTGGATGCCTTAGTTTGGACATTTTCTAGGCCTTAGAATTGTAAACTTGCAACTTAATAATTCCCATTTTGAAAAACCATTCCATTTCTGGTATATTGCTTTCTGACAGTTTAACAAACTAAAACACTCCTAATTGGTCTCACCATTCCTGTAATCACACTACTATTTCAGCACCCTTTGGGACCCATACTGTGTTTAGCTTTTACTTTACCTTAGAGACCTTAAAGTCATGTCTGTTTTACTAGCTATACTCATATTTGACTTTCATTTCAACATCGTTTTGTAGAGCTAAGTGTATTAGGAAGGACAGACATTGAATGCATTTTCCCCCAAAGCAGGGCTTAGATAACTGATGGCTCTGTTTTCATGGTGGTATCAAGTTATTTAATTGCAATAAGCAGCAACTCTAACTCCAACACTAACTTCACACTGGACAATTTCAGACATCACCACAGAAAACTTGAAATTTTTACTAGCTCCATATGCTTTAAGTGAACCTATTTGGGCTTAGGTAGATTGACTGCTATCATGAAGCAGGTGTACATCTGTAAGACTTAACGTTCTGTTGTTTGGCACATCTGCAGCAATGGTCCAACCGACTCAGACCTTATGGTGAATGTCTTGCAATACATTGCTTTTTTTACCTAGGCAATCCAACAGATGGCTTCTCTCCTCTTGTCTCAGATATTATGAGAAAGTAGATGAAAATCTGAGTAAAGCCACTCTTGAAATTCTGACAGATCATGAGCCCTTCCACAGCTGTGCACAAAAAATGAGGTATTGCTGACCATCCTTACCAGCTTCCCAACTTTAATTGCTGTCTGTGGCTTAACTTTATGCTGAAGAGAAGGGACTGTGGGCAAAGATGTTCCCGGGGCACAGTTGGTCATTTCAGTTACATTAATTCCAGTATTGCTTACTACTCTCAGCTAGGCCTCATAGCAGGAAGTTTCCTATTTTCTTCAAAAACAGAAGGTAAGAATACCTTTTTCTCTCTCTCTCTCTCGATATTAACCAGCCATTATGCTGGCCAAATCCTCACATATGTGGTGTTCTATGTGAAGGACTACAGGTTTGAAAATAGATGTACTTTTAGCAAGAGAATAATTGTGATTGAGCCACAGAATTCATTTTTTAGCTAGAGAGATTATATAAATGTCATTGGGCTTTATGTAAGCTCTACTAGAAAACTGTATGCTAACAACCAATAAGGGGATTTTAATGCTGGCGACCTTTCCTGACATAAGGTATGAGCTAACTCATTGTTCCTCATATTTCTCAGTCACTCCCTGCAGCAGACCCTTCAGAGCTACATTATAAAGCATCAGTTCCTCAACATTTATTAGAAAGCTTCAAATATTTATCCATAAATAAAGAAGATAAAAAAGATTTTGCTTTAGGTATTTTATATTCTGAGTTCACTGAATATTTATCAGAAATTATAATTTTATTTCTCTAATTATATGAAATTGACCTTTTATCACAAGTTTATTCTGAATACTTGGAAAGAAACATATCTTCCACTTATAAGTCCTTTGTGAAAATGAGGTTGATAATAGTAGATACATTACCCAGGAAATTTATCAGAACATTTAATTCTGGAATATAAATATCCACATACATAAATATCAAATAGACATTCAAAGTTTACAGCATTTATGATGACAAGAATCATGCTTTCTAAACTAAGATTGATGGTTTTGTGTAGTTAGTGTTTGACAACCTTAGCCTAAAGTGCAAATATTATCCAGTGGCTCCTGGATTAAACTGAATTAGTTTTTATTTTCAAAATAGAGAGTGGGTGACCATGACTGGTACCTGTGAAAATCCCATCTATGAGTCTATATTCACTTACTCTTTCTCTTCTAGAGTGTGGAGACCAGCCTGCTAAGCAAATGGCCTAACTGAATTTAAATATAGAACTGTCTTAAGATATATGGCACAGCATTTCAAGTACCAATGGCGGTAGCGATGTTTAAGTTACTCTCCTGGTAAATAATGGGCTATATGCTTTGAGCTTCAATTTCCTTTTTCCAGTGCTCATATATTAATAAGACATAAGTCAATGCAGTGGAAGTGGATAAACCAACTTTCTGGAATAATGGCTCAGCCACACCTTTCCAAGGTCAACACTTCAACTTTATCTTTAAATTATCTAGTCCTTTCAATGATTTGGCTGTCTCCAATTTCTCTATTCTAACATCCCAATACAGTCTTCCACATAGCATGTGCTGTAATCATCCTGCATTTCTGACTTTTTACTTTCCTGCCTCTGAGGCTTATCGTTCTCATCCTTCTTTCAAAGACAATATTCCAAACCTGCCTGGCTGAGTCTGCTCTTCGTTATTCACATTTAGATTGAAATACCACTTCTGCAATATGACCTGGCATGATCTACTTCACAATCAGAATCCATTTCTCCTTCAACTGAACCCCCAGATTATTTTTCTCTACTGAAATCATAGCGATCACTTGATTCTCTCTTTTTAATGTATCTTTTATATATATTCGCTTCTATATACATATATTTTATATATTCTGTTTTATATACAATTTGTATAAATACTAATTTATACAGCTATAGTTTCCTCTTTTAAAATGTTATTGGAGATGAAATCAAACAGCTTTATTTTATAATCACTATTACAACAGACACTGTACTTTAGGATTTCTAAGACGTTTTACATATATTTCAATTTCCAATTTTATAAGAAAATTGTATTAAGAGATATATTCTGAGGTAAAAACTTATAAGAATGAGGAAATGAGTAGGACTGTGTACTGAGGGTTATTACATTCACATAAGTAAGTATACCTAGTTTGAAAAGTGAAAAATTACACGACTAGGAAATTAAAAGAATTTTATATTTTAAGTCTAATATTTTGTGAATAGTGCCTAAGTCTATGGTACAAGTTCATGAATTGATTTCGCAAGTAGGATTTAACTTACTTGAAAGAGCACCATTATACTTAGTAATTGAACATCTTTGCTAGGAAAAGACATAGGCACATGATTCTAAGGGGACAGCCATAGGAATTGCTGCTCAAGAGGATTAGGCTGCAGACAATATTCTAAAATGGAAGCAAGGAAAAGCTATATTTGGTTCTGAGATTCCAAAATATTAGCACACAATGTAAAAAAAAAAGTGCATTATTTTATTATCTGACAACCAGTTGGCAAGGGCCGAGAATTCTGTAAGTGACATTATAAAAATCAATCCTTTTCACATTAGTGAATTTGACATACAACTCAAAAATTATACAGTAGATGCTACTATCATACCACTTAAAATTACTTAAGATTGATTGTGTCAGAAATCACAATGAGACATTGTGATAAGAGTTTCAACACACTTTCTAAATTATATATTTCTTAAAAAGTAGGATTACAGAAATTTTTAAAGTCATCTCCATTCTCACATCAAAAGTTTTTTTCTAAAGAATACAAGAAACTTTAACTCTGCTTAGAGATGTCAGAGAAGCTCTCCAAAGAAAAATGACAGATGAGCCAAGTGTTAAAGAAAGAGTAAGGGTTGTTTAGACAGCCTGAAGGAGAAGATATTGCAAACAATGAGGGATCTATAGGGATCAAGAGACAAATGAGTGTAGACGAAGCAGTGTACAAAATTGGGCATGACTGAAAGAGACCCTGAGCAAGATAATCCCTCCTACTTTTTTCCCAGAGTTTTATGCTCACTCTTTAAGCATGCACAATAACCAGATTGAATTGTGATGTTTTTACATGTCTTTCTCTCCCAGTACTCTGAGAATGCATTGAATGACTAGACTGTCTTTACTACAATGTCACACCAGTCTATCACCATGTTGAGACCATTGTGTACAGCCAATAAATATTTATTGATTGTCTTAAGAATTAGCACCAAAAGACCTGTAGACATAGAATAGAAAAGTATCTGCAATCCCCACACCCCTCAAGTACCCAAGTACCTATGTCAGGGAAACTATCAAAAAATCCATGAAAATGTAGATAAATAAAAGTACAGGAGCAAGAGAGCTTTTTTAATCTTAAAATCATATATATTTTATTTTAAACAGGGAGAATAATACATCAAGAATTAAAATTTCAACTTGTAATTTTTTCATATCTCTAAAATATATAATAAAAATAATAACAAGAATACCTAATAGTACTCGTTGAGTACTTATCATATATCCTTCACTGTTATAAGACGATAGAAGTATTAACTCCTTTTTTTCTCACACTTGTGATGTAAGTATTATTATTAGCCCCATTTTACAAATGTGGGGACTAAGGTGCAGACAGGGTAAATAACTTGTCAAAAGCCTTGCAACCATTCATTTGAGGAGTCAAATTTTGAAGGCAAGCATTCTGTTCCAGAATAATATTTGTAATCATCACTTTATACTATCTCATGTAGTGTTAAAAATTAAATCATCCCTCTGCTCATATTACTGTTCTTACCTCAACTGATTTACCTGATAACAGTGAGAGATTATAAGGCTGAAAATTGACAGTAGAACCCCCCAGTCAAAGACTGGGCTAATTTGACATTATCTGACCTGCTAAGTGCTCCAAAAAATCCTGCTAACATGGCAATGACTCAGAATGCTCCAAATGATCCATTGGATGTTTTACTTGAAGATAGATAGATAGATAGATAGATAGATAGATAGATAGATAGATAGATAGATAGATAGATGATAGATAGATAGATAGATAGATAGATAGATAGATAGATAGACACACATATAGAGATAAATATATTACTGCTTCTCAATATTTATGAATCTTGGCAACACTATAACCTACTGTGGTGGCTTGAAGCAAGCTACCCCAGAAAAACATGTTGTTCAATCTAATCTCTTCCTGTGGGTCTTAGCCCATTGTAAATAGTATCTTTCGATGAGGTTATTTCAGTTAAGGTGTGACCCACGTCAATGATGATAGGACTTAATTCTATTACTGGAGTTCTTTATAAATGGAATGGAGAGAGTGAGAGAGAGATAGATTGAGAGAGAGCCATGGAAACAAGATGCTGGATCAGCGAAACCCAGGAGAGAGGGGAGATACCAGCAGATGCCCCCACGTGCCTTGGCAGAGGAACCAAGGCTCACTGGCAGCTGTTCTTCAGGAAGAGATCATCGCCTTGATGATGTCTTGATTTAAACATTTCCCAGACTCTAACTGTAAGGGAATAAATTCCCATTATTTAAGCCAAATCCATCTCATAGTATTACTTTGAGCAGCCCAGGAAATTAAAACACCAACTGAATCAGGGTGGTTCTTAATCTTATATAGAAGTCCTTTATAAGCAGAGTAAAATTCCAGCACATGGGTAGAAAACCACAGGGAGCAGCCAGAATCTGGAAACCCACAGAACTGAGATGCCAGGAGAGGCCACCATGTGCACTGCCATGTGACAGAAAAGCTAAGAACCAAGGTTTGCTGGCAGCCAGCCCCAGAAAGTCACAGTCCTGGGAGAAAGCATCACCTTGATGACACCTTGATTCTGGACCTCTCTTAGCCTCGAATCCTTGAGCCATTGTTTAAGCCAACTGATTTCATGATATCTGCTTTAGAAGCCAGGAAACTAAAGCATACACTTAAAATGTTTTGGAGGGTATGAGACTTAACATTAACATTAAAACAGAGTTTTCCTGCCAAATAAATAAGTTGTGGTCACTCAGTTTAATTTAGGAAATGTGGTTGATGTAATGATAGAGCTAGAAATATCATTTATGTCCATACACGCACATGCATGCTATGCCTGACTATGAAAAAACACTATATATTTTTTGTTTGTTTTAAAGATTAGAAAATCAGATGGACTAATCTGCCCAGATTCACACCCCATGTTAAGGATTATATAACAGAGAAACTCTAGTTGTCAAGTTACCTTGGATCTAGTCTTCCCAGCTGAGGCTTCAGAAAATATGGGAGGGAGAAAAACCATTCTCACTATTCACCCAATTTCTGAAATCCTTATTCATATTAAAATGGTTGTTACTAAGCCATGAGGTTCTGGGGTGATTTGTTACCCAGCCAAATATCAATAAAATAAAAGATGCTGGTTGCTCACATTTTTTTTAATGACTATAAGGAAACATGATGTCTAACATCTTCAGAAAACAGAATTTGAAATTCCTCACATAGTTTCTGAGCATGATGGCCACCTTTCCAAAACTCACATTATTGTAAAAGAAACAATTACTAGAGGTTTTTTTTTTAATTTATTGAAGTGGGAAAGAAATAACTTTTCATCAGTTTAAATGTCTCTTTTGTTCACTGTAATTTAAATCAATTCCTGCAGTAATCAGAAAGCTTAAATCTTTGGATTTTAAAATAGCGTCTTCCTAAACAAATCTTTACATTTCATTTCCATTTTTTAAAAGCATAATTCTCTCTCTTACAATGCAAATTGCGGGACTTTCATTTGTGAAATAGAGAAATGTAGAAATATGCCACCATATTATTTTGCATGTCTTGACATAATTGAGTACTTTCCTTTATTTCCAACTATTTAAAAATACTTTTCATTGTGTAAAATTCGACTATTTAATTACATATATTTTTAAAATAACATTATCTGAAACACCGGAATTGATTTCAACATGGTGAAATATAATCAGGTTCACATTTTATTGGATCTATTTATTGTCAATGTCTTGTTGCTACATACACATAGATTATAATATCTTTTTTATTAATTTTTAAATTTTTAAAAAATATATTACAAGAAACACAAACATTCTTAACATATGATCATTCCGTTCTACATATATAATCAGTAATTCACAATATCATCACATAGTTGCATTTCATCATCATGATCATTTCTTAGAACATTTGCATCAATTCACAAAAAGAAATAAAAAGACGACAGAAAAATAAAACGAAAACAGAAAAAAGAAATTATACATACCATACCCCTTACTCCTCCCTTTCATTGATCACTAGCATTTCAAGCTAAATTTATTTTAACATTTGTTCCCCCTATTATTTATTTTTATTCCATGTGTTCTACTCGTCTGCTGACAAGGTAGATTATAATATCTTAATTTACATAGTTTAACTTTTCTGAGTCCATAAAGCTTATTTTATTCATTAAGGCTGTTTGAGATTATAGAACTTTTAAAATATTATTCCATAGATGTCTTACTTAGCCTATTTACAGCAAGTTTCCTTTCTTTTCAGAAATTGGATTCCAATAGACACGTTATGTGAGATTTATTTGTTTGAATTCTGGTGAAGTGTACTGGAAGGAGGCCAGAGAAAGTGCCTTGAGAGTGAGGATTCACCCGAAGCTCATGTACCCTTTTCACAGTTTCTCTGAATTTGAAATGTGCTCTTTGATCCTCTACCTGGTGATTTCCAAGCTGTTGAACAAACAATATTCTGGCATTCACGTAAAGGTGAAACTCTAATTTGGCACAAAAATGAATGATTGTGAATGTCAAACTCTGATGTAAAAAGCGTCTACATTTTGTATGGAAGGATTTGCAGGACTTTTTTTATATCTCCTTGCCAAACACAGTTGGCTAAGAAATAAAGTCATAGAATGTATAATACCATTCATTTTAGAATTTTCCATAAATAAATTTATAATCTTCAGGAAGATGGCTCACCCTGTAATCTCAGTTGGTTCTTAATTCCCATCTCTTTTTACAAATTTTGGATCTTTCAGAAATAAGTTAAATTTACTTAGACAAATTATTTTTTTGCTTTCATTTATTGAGCCCTTACTATATCTCAGGCACTGGTCCAGGCACTTTATACATATTAATTCATTTAACTTTTACTATCACTCTCTGAAATGGGATCTATTGTCTTCATTTTAATGACAAGAAAATGAATAAAGCATGCAGTGCTACTTAATCTGTCCAAGGTCATACTTACATGTAGATAATCTAACTAATAAATGAACTCACAGTGAACTTCATACCCATCCTTCATATTGACACATGATTTACCTAAAATGCAAAGCTGGCCATGTAACTTGTGTATTTAAAAATATCAACAGCTGCTCTTCACCGTGATGAGTTTAAAAACCTAAGCATGAAATTCAAGGCTCGTATTGATCTAGACCAATCGGCATCTCTAATCTCACTTCCTGTGTTAGTTAGATTCAGTTGTCAACTTGGCCAGGTGAGCATACCTAGTCTTGTTGCTGCGGACATAAGCCAATGGTGCGTGAACCTCATCTGTTGCCAATTACATCTGCAGTCAGCTAGAAGGCGTGTCTGCTGCAATGAGTGACGTTTGACTTAATTGGCTGGTGCTTAAAAGGGAGATTGCAATGTAGCACAGCCTAAGCAGCTCGGCATTCCTCATCTCAGCACTTGCAGCTCAGCCCAGGCCTTTGGAGATACAGAAAGAAGTCACCCCGGGGAAAGCTGTCAGAACCCAGGGGCCTGGTGAGAAGACCAGCAGAGACCATCCTGTGCCTTCCACGTAAGAAAGAACCTCAGTGGAAAGTTAGCTGCCTTTCCTCTGAAGAACCAACAAAATAAATCCCCTTTTATTAAAAGCCAATCCGTCTCTGGTGTGTTGCATTCCGGCAGCTAGCAAACTAGAACACTTCCCAACTCCCCCCCCCCCCAACTCTAATAATCCAGTTATTCCAGAATTTGTATTTTTCCAAATGTCCTGCTTAATTTCATGCTCCCATGACACTTTTCATGTTACTTCATTTCCCTGGAAAATTTTTCTTCTTAATCTTAACCACCCTGCAAATATCTCTTTATTGTTCAGAATTTGACTCAAATGTCATCTCTTCCAAAAATCATCGTTGAATTTCACAACTCCCAAATACTTAATCACTCCTTCCTCTACTCTTTTTGTACCTTGGGCTTTATTCAATTATCACATGTTCATTATCTTAAAATATTTTTATACATTTTGTCCCGATTAAACAAGAATTTCTTTTCCAAGAGTACAGTGCCATGTTTTTCATTTTCTGTGTTTGTGGCACCTAGAATAGTATCACACATATAACAAGTGAATAAATAATACAGGAGAATTTAAGTTTAAATCTTTAGTGAACTCTAAGAAAACCTATCAAACTCAGGCAATTAAATATAAATTTAAGACATGACATCAACAATCCAGATTATTGACTTGTCTTGTTGAAAAAGTGAGTATTTCTTACCAAATAGGATTCATATTTTTGGGAGGAGAGTAAATGCTATATCACAGGTTATTTGTTCTTTAAACATGATTTTCCATTGTGTTTTCCTATTTAGCATCCTATTTACTGGGGTAATATAATCTCAGGTTTCCCTTTCCCCAATTCTGAAGGATAAGAAGACTAAATAAATATTTCATCCTTGCAATAGGAAGGAGAAGTACATTAATAACTAATAACATTTGTCTGGTACTTACCACACAGTGGGAACTATACTCAAAGCCAAACTATTTTACAGCTACTTTTATTATCTCCATTTTACAGATGAATAATAGAAAGTGTGGAGAAGTTAAATAAGTTCTGGTTCACAGGCCAAATTGAAAGCAGTCCTGTCTAATTTGAACAGCTTAACTGTCTGAAAGAAGAGATCCAAGCCTGGCCCTGCAAACCTCTGTGATCACATAGAGCCCAGGAGCCAAAGAAGCGATTTCTCTCTGGCCACAAAGTACTATGCTATTTCTGCAAAAGTAGCTTCCTGCAGAATTCTGCCATTGGAGTCAACATTCTCACTGCTCACTTTTCTACATCTGGGAATCTCCACGCTCTGAGCACTGCACAGCCTCTTGCAGTTGTATTAGACGTTAATATACTTAATTTTTCCCTTAAGATGAACTAGATAAAGGAGACTACGTTGTTGGCACTCTCGATTGCCAACTTTCCTTTTCTAGTTACAAAGCAATGTATACTCATCACAGAACACAGAAGAAAAAAGCATCCGTAACTTTATAATCCAAAACTAAACACTGCTACAATTTTGGCAAGTAAGGGACAGAGAAAGACAGACAGAGAAAGAGAGAAAGTGATTTTTTAAAAACATAAAATAATGGCATTTCAGTTTTCTAAAGCTGCCAGAATGCAATATTCAGAAACGGGTTGGCTTTACCAATGGGATTTATTAGCTTACAAATTTACAGTTCTAAGGCCTTGAAAATGTCCTAATTAAGGCAGCCCTTCTTTGAAGACTGGTTACTCTCGCGCTTGGGCCCCTCTGTCAGACAGCATGGCACTTGGAGATGTTTGCTGGTCCCTCGCTCCTGGGTTTCATTGTTTCAGTTTCTGACTTCGCTATGGCTTTTTCTCTAAACTCTGGGTGTTTCTGAATTTCCTCTCTGTACTTCTCTATGTGTTTATCCTCTTGCAAAGGACTCCAGTAAAAGAATTAAGACCCGCTCTGGAGCAAAACTTAACTGAAATAACTTAATCAAAACTCCCCACCTACAATAGGTCTACAGCCACAGGAATGGATTAAAAGAACATGGTACATAATTATCACTGAAATTTAGAGAGTGAAAATGCATTGTGCAAGGCTGCATTTATAGCAGCCAGTATTTGTACTATGGTTTGTCTGATTCCAGAAGCTGCTTTCAGAACCATAGTCCTCCATATGAATGCAGTACAATTTATTTAAACAATTTATTTAAACAATAGCCTATCAGGGACTTTTAGGTTATTTCAAAATTTCTTTATTACAAATAACCTGGTAATGAGCATCCTTGTATCTCACACTTAGAGTACTCTTCTGGCTGTTTAAAGTTAAATTTCTAAAAATGAAATTATAAGATCAAATTGTATGCTTTTTATTATTGAAACTTTGAGGCATATTTTCAGTGTCTGAGCAGCAGTGTACGGAAGTCCCCACTTCCATTCACACACTGACAAAAATGATAATTTGTAAAATATGACCAGTTAGAGAGTTGAAAATGATATCAAATTATTATTCTACTTTGTATTTCTTGAAATAGCCATGAAATTGAATGTTTTGCACTTTTTTTCTGGATTATTTATGTTCTTACTTTTATGTATTCCAGTTCATGCTTTTCTTCATATTTCTGTTGGGATGATAGCATTTTATTGCTAGTTGATGTACAAAGGGCCATTGTACATTAAACATATTATCATTTTATTTTGCATATGTTAGTCTTTTACTTTTTCAGTTACCTCACTCACGATAATAATTAGCAATACAGACCCAAACTATCAAATTCCTTCCTAATAATATTACAGAGAGATGTTCAATCTCCACGAACTCACCCTTATCCATGCTTCTATTTATTACAGCTAAGTTTGATAATGTCATCATTCTTGGAGACAGAAACCAACTTCAGGGGAGTAGTAATCTTATGAAAACAACTACTGAAGGAGAATTTTATTTATTTTTCCATTAATTTAGTAAGTTATTATGTAACTGAGAAATCAGGACTTAAGGGATGATTTTGATTACTGAATCATTATACAGATATTCCTTTTTTGCTTTCCAAAATATTGTGGAGTAGACAGAGGGACATATCTGAAATCTCTAAATTGTAATCCAACTGCCTTGATCTCTGATAATGATTGTATAGCCTCTATTTTCTGCCCCTGTGATTGTAAAGCCTTCACTTGTACCTAGTCATCCAGTTTTTCAACTTTGGAGTCTTGTAATCACTAAAGATAGCCTCTAACATTTATTAACAAAGGGTCTTGGGTCAACCAAGAACTAACCATCCCAAGTCCAAAGTTATCTTGATAACCAAGACTGAACCTAACCCAAATAGGCCTGCCTGGTATGTGAAAAAGCTTAGACTTCAACCTACAAGTCACCTACACTTCCTTCTGCCATTTTCATACATACTTTCTGTGACTAAGCATACTCAATAATTAGATCACCTCTAAATTACCTAATCTGGGGCCACTGTGTTCATTATCCTAAACCCTGCCCATCTTTTCCTCTAATAAAGCTTTCAGAATTACTGCAGTTCTGGCGGACAGATTTTGGGCTACTAGGCGATCTTCTCTCCTACTATGCACCTAGAAACAAACTCTTTCTCTCTTTGAAACCCTGATGTCTCAGGAATTGGTTATTGAACACGTCAGACAAGCGAATCCTTGGCCTTTGTCTGGTAACAGTTGCATGCTTGATAGATACTGGACACTCTTTAGCCAATAGTTCTCAATTTGAGCGTGTGCTAGAAATCACCTAGATTGTTTGTCATAAAGAAAGGCACTCTAACTTTCATTCCCTAGTTTCTGACTTATTAGAAGTAGAATGAGGACTAGATATCTCAGTTTCTAATAGGAACCCTGGATAATTCTGATGAATGTGGTCCACTACCTAAATTCTGAGAGGCATAATAGTGTGGGTAATACATACATACAGTTAAAATAGGCAAATGGAATATAGTGGGATCAGTGCTATAATAATAACACATGAAGTTGTATGTTTGGAAACATACAGGAGAAATATCTAGTTTGGTCTTTGGTGAGGGTGCTTTTGGTGGAAGTGATATGCAAATTGAGACCTAAAGAATGAGTGTAATGAATCTATGAAGACAGCGTGTGATCCAGCCAGAATTGGGCATTGCTCAAAGTGTACAAGGGATAAAAGATAAATCTAGAGAACTAAAGAGAGCTTGGATGATGAAGAGCTTCATAAGCTGCATTAAGAATCTTGGAATTCATCCTGAAAGACATGGGAAGGCTTTGAAGTTTTCTATCAAATTTTGATTTTAAAAAGATCATTTTCTATGCTTTACTTCCAATAGGGGAGTAAAAGACCTCTTCAGAAAACTTCTAAAGGGGATATTGTGTTAATCTAAGCAAGAGAAAATGGGGGTCTGAATAGGATAGATTTAATGGAAGTATAGAAAAATAGACAGGCCTGAATTTAGGGGTTAAAAATGGCTTATTTTGATTTGTCTGAAATGAGTGAGGAAGAGAATTTAGTAAAGGAAAACGTCCAGGTACTTGCCTAAAGCAACTGAGTGGGTAGTAGTTCCATTTATTCTGTGCCAGATAATACTGAGAGAGGGAAAGATTTGTAAGGCTGGAGTAATACCAGGATTTGAGGGGCTTGAAGCTTTTGTAATTTTCAGACTGACCTTTACTCGGATAGCCATGCGGGTCCTATGCTTAGGAAGCTAATGATTGAACTTTTAAAATAAATCTACCTCTTGTTATGGGATTCACTTTTGGACATGTTGGCTGTGAGGGAGAATAAGCAATTCAAGAGGACAAAGCTGTCTTATCTACAGAAGCTGTTCCAAAAACCAAGCACAATACTAGTATGAAATGTTTCTATGCCTAGAAATAACTCCCCCATGTCTCTAGACCAAGGAGATAGGAACAGTACCCAAGAGGATAGGACACTGCCCCATGCAGGACACTGGCAAGCAGAGGCAGTTGACCTGCCTAAGAGGAGGGATGTCTTACCAGCAGCAAAGGGATCAGACTCCAGAATTGCTCTTATTCCCCAGTTGGAGAATATCCACTGTCACTCTTACTCTTGATCCCTCCATCTTTAGCCCTCAAAGGAGTTTATCAGAAAAACTTCAGAGAGCTGAGGTGGCATCTTGGAAGTATTTATCTCCTTTTAGAAAATGATAATCCTGAGATTATGATGGACCCTATGGCTTGCTGACTTTAGGTAGGTTCATTACCAAATAATGGCTTTCAAATTTATCTTTCTGATGCTTAGCTTCTGAATAATTTCCTGCAATTATCTAGAAGAGAAAATGCACATCATTGTGGAGACCTAAGGGGCTGAGTATTGCCCAAGTCTTTGTAAGACTTGCAGCTGCTTGCATGACCTGGGTCAGTTAATGTTTAAGCTAACCTCCCTTTGGAAGGAGGAATGTACAGAAGGTCAATTTATGTAAGAGACTGTGCTGGTTTGAAAGGAAGTATGCCCCCTAAGAAAGCCATGTTTTAATATAAATCCCATTTCATAAAGGTAGAATAATCCCTATTCAATACTGTATATTTGAAACTGTAATGAGATCATCTCCCTGGTTGATGTGATTTAGTTAAGAATAGTTGTTAAACTGGATTAGGGAATGACATGTCTCCACTCATTTGAGTGGGTCTTGATTAGTTTCTGAAGTCCTATAAAAGAGGAAACATTTTGGAAATTGAGAGATTCAGAGAGATTCAGAGAGAGCAACACTACGAAGCAGAGTCCACCAGCCAGCGACCTTTGGAGATGAAGAAGGAAGACGCCTCCCGGGGAGCTTCATGAAATAGGAAGCCAGGAGAGAAAGCTAGCAGATGACGCCATGTTCGCCATGTGCCTTTCCAGCTAGAGAGAAGCCCTGACTGTGTTCGCCATGTGCCTTCTCACTTGAGAGAGAAACCCGGAACTTCATCGGCCTTCTTGAACCAAGGTATCTTTCCCTGGGTGCCTTTGATTGGACATTACTATAGACTTGTTGTAATGGGGACATTTTCTCAGCCTTAGAACTGTAAACTAGCAACTCATTGAATCACCCCTTTTAAAAGCCATTCCGTTTCTGGTATATTGCATTCTAGCAGCTAGCAAACTAGAACAGAGACCAAACCCTTCTCTGTGTAGGATGCTAACCTAAGCCCTACCTCCTTCCTGAAGTCCTTGTGATATTAGCATGTTAACTGTTATCCACAAAGCAACCTATCATCCTTCCCAAGTGCACACAAACTATAATCAATCCTATGCTTGTATCACGAGACCCCTCTACTGCATCCATGTTCTCATACTCAGTGTAATGTCTCTGTTTTGGGCCCCTATAACTAGCCCTATTGATTCCTGCCCAAGTGCGGAGTGCTTTCACCTGAGCGCTGAATCAACTGCCTTCAGAGCAGTGATTCCCTGATTAACTGTTTTCTTTACTCCTGTAAATAAATTCCTATAAAGTTCGTGGCTCAATCCATACTTAGCGCTTTCTTTGGTCTCTCGTCTGGAAAGATGCCTATAGGCCAGGACAACTATTTACTGAGGGCCAAAGTTAATATTCCATCACCCATTTGAAGATAGAGAATTCACAGCTCATTTCCATTGAATTGCCCAAGGTCACATACTGCCATACTGCTAAGTTACAGAACAAGGAAGCAAAACAAAGCTGTTGCTGTTATTGTCATTGCTGTTTATCGTCAAAACCCATGCTCTTTCCAGTATATGAGATTGCCTCAGCAAAAGATTTTAAGAACAAGTCTAATAGGAACTATTGACACAGGAAAATAGTGGCGGAGGCTACCCATAGTGGAGGGCCCATTGTTTCTAACCAGGTGTTGCCCAAGGGAATCAGCAATGGGTCCTTCCCCAGATGAGTGAACAGAGGGCCAGCAGATCCGCCACCCATGTCCTGGGACTTCAGATGATTAGAAGAAAGTCACCAGTCTTCACCCTCCAATGTCTTTCAACACAATGAAGTGCCGATCTGAGAAGGAAAGGGATTGGACCTTTGACACACCATCTTACAAGGATTGCCAAATACTGACAAGATGCCCTTGTGTGTCACTCTGGGAGTGATGACTAACTGCACTAAAAAGTCATATTCCACCTTCCAGAAGGTGCAAAGTAGCAATTGCTCAGCAAGGAGCTACATTTCCCAGTCCCACCTGGATCCAAGTATGGCCACATGAGTAGTTTTTGCCTATGAAATGGGGCTAGAAAGGACAGGTTTCAGTTTAGAATTGATGAGGTATTTTCATTCTGCAGTTTCCTCTCACAGTGTGAATGCTGAGGGTTCTGGGGGCCCTAGCAGATGATAAATCCACAAGCTGGAAGAGGCCTGCATCCCTAAATCAGTATGAGGAGGAAAACCTACCATCTGAGTAGGAACATTCTCATTACACTATAAATTTCAACTAAATGTAAACTTTTAAAAGTTTAAACTACTGCTAGTTATGGCAGCTAAAGTTAACCTGAAACACAAAGACAACAAAATAATCAAAAGGTCACAAATGATAATAAGGAATAAACAGAGCTGGCAGAAGAAAATATACACATATATCTTCTCGGTATGTGCAAATGAACACTTAGCTGAATTACAGGAATGTATGAAAGCAATGTAATTCCAGACTGAATTTAGATGATTTGGGTAATTGGGGGAAAGACACCAGCTTGCACTTTAATTCCATCTCAGTACAAATTGGAAGTTAGTCTTCTACTGAACATTTTCCTGGCCTTTTAGGGTGCTTAGCATTTGCTGTTTGCTCTGTGGACATGTCTGCAGCTACCCTATGGCAGCCAACATGCTGAAGAACAACTCTGACCACATATTATATAGCAATCAATGTCCAGGAAATGTATTGGAAATATAACACAAAGGAAAGGAGATTCAGTTTAAGATCACGTAATTTAGGTAACCTATCTACAGGTTTAGTAGCCTAACGAGAAAGCCAGCATGTTGTATCTATCACTCTTATTTTGGATTGTTTCTGCAAGGAATTGGCAGTTGCAAACCACGACAAAGGTAAAGAGCATTTTCCAGACCCACCATGACTTGATAGCTGTTGCTTATTGATTTAGCTGGCACTAGAATGTGCTCTTTAAACACATTTGCCCCCATGTAATTGCTGAGCAGCCATTCTCTGCCCTGGAGGTATGTTAATGATTCCCATCTGGCAACTCCCTGGCCAAGAAGGAACCATAATCCCATTTCAGGGTCTGATACTGCCATCTGCTAAGGGTTCAACTGGGCCATTTGAGATATTTCACTAAACTAATAAGAATGTAAAGACATTATCTCAAATTCAGTGATTTGCTGTGAAGTCATAAATTAAATCAAATTAAGCACCAAACTCATGTTCTCACTATGAGATAATAAGAACTTTTCTACATCTTTACTGGCTGAGCAATTCTTCTGGAAAGAGAATGAAAGACATTTTATTGATGGGGCCCCCTGTTCATCAGTTATTGCACAAATCTAAGAACTTGGCTTGATTTTGGAAATTGTGGTATTTAATGTCAGCTATGTGGTTTTATTTTCCATTTTTTATCATTGTGCTGCTCTTCCAGCTGCTCATTTCATTCCTATCCAGTGAGTTTTAATTTCTATTGATTTATTTATTTTGGCATGAGCAGGCACTGGGAATTGAACCTGGGTCTCCAGCATGGCAGGTAAGAAACCAATGAGTTTTTAAAATGCAAATTCTAGTGTAAAAGGAAGGTATGGATGTTGGAGAAAATTTTACATTACAAAAAAGAGAAAATAAAATATTACCTTTAATATTACTTCTGATTGTTTTCTATTTTTCCAACTAGACTTTTAGCTATACACATTTTTACATGATTGGGAGGATATTTTGCACAATATGTGCCCTGTTCTTTTCACCAAATTTTTAAAACTTGTTTCTCACTTTGTTTTATTATTACAAACTTTTTTGTTATCTTCAAGTGTATCAAGGATGCAACCAATTCACCTGCAATTTCTTCTGCCTGAAATGCTCTTCCCCTGTTATGCCCGTTTTTTGCTCCTTCACTTAGTTTAGATTCATATTCAAATTTCACTTTCTCTGTGTCACATCCCTTGCTTCACTTTTCCTTAGCTTTTTTTTTTAACATGGGCAGGCACCAGGAAACGAACCCAGGTCTCCAGGTGAGAACCCTGCCACCGAGCCACCGTTGCCTGTCCAACCCTAGCTTTTAAAAAATCACTTTCCAATGTATTTTTACTTTACATATTTATTTTCTTTATTATGTCTCCTTCTTAGAATGTCAGCTGCATGAATGGAATATTTTTTGATAGTTTAGTGTACATGCAATAAATACTTGTTGAAAGAATGAATGAAGCTATGATGGATAACTAATATTTTTTTATGTTTATCTATCAGATTTTTAGCCCAAGCTATATTTTTTGAAAATATTAGGGCCCTTTTCAGAGGGTCCTTACCATCACCTTCTAAATATCCTGATTAACCTCTCACTTTCGTTCTTGACCATTCATGAAAGACCTTTAACTATGATGGACAGAAAAAATGGGATTCAAATATTTCCAACCTTTGACATGAACCAAAGCTTTTGAAATGTTTAAAAGTAAAGAATTTTTCATGTTTGTTCTTTCCTTGAGCATGACAATGTCCCCTTGATCAATGGCAGAGTTGTGTCCAGAAGGCATGAAGGAGGGAGATCAAATAGCTTAAATGTACTTCAAGTGAAATACACACAGAAACACACACAAAGACCAATGCCATGGAATATCACCCCACCATATGGGGATACAACCATTTTGCTAGAAAACACTATTTTACTGTAACTATCATAGTTATTTTGCATTAGACAGAACTTGCCAAAACAAATTTAAGAAAAACATCAGTATATTTTTCCTGACTTTAATAAAAAAGACACCTTTTTCATAATCAAGTAGTACAACTGTTTATTCAGATATATGCTGCTTACTGTATTATATAAGTATCCTACTAATACTATTCTCTGAAGAAAACATGCTATAGTTATTAATGTGATCATTGTCAGTAATGAATGTTATATATTGGATGCTTTTCCAGCATTTTTAATGAAATATTTTTTAATATTCCTTCTATGGCCACAACCGATATAGGAACTACTAGAACCTAGTTTTAATTCTAAGATTTTACATAAAATGTTGTGCCTACATTCAAAAAACATTTGACCTTTAGGTTGTGTGTGTGTGTGTGTGTGTGTGTATTAGAGTGTGCATGTTATCTTTGTTAGTTATCTGGCAACTAAGAAAATGAATTAAGTAACTTTACTTCTAAGTCTCTGCTCTGTCATGGATATTTGTCTTTTGTATCAAATGCAAATATTTGGTCGATTCAACAGCCAGGTTTTCTACTTTGCTGGTGGAGCCCTGTTTTTATTGTTTTGTTTTGTCAAATAACCTTCCTCATTGTATGTGCTATTTAAATTATGTGTCATTCTCTTTACCAGTTCCCATTGAGGGTTGATATTTAACCTAGTTCTAGGCAAGGAGATGTGAGTCGGTGCCTCTGTAAGATGTTCAAGGAAAGCTCTGTTGTTTCTAAAATGATATGGACAGGCAGAAACAGCCTCATTAGAATTGCTAAAATTAGAAGGTCAGAGACTACCAACTGTTGGTAAGAATATGAAGCAACTGGAGCTCAGCCTTTGTTGGAATGTAGGATGCTACAGCTGCTCTGAAAAACTTGAGAAAACTATACACCAAATTTTATAAAGCTAAACATAAACATACCTTAGGACATAGAATTTCCACTCCTTTTTAATTGCCAACACTTGTTAATGCGTTATTTTACTTTATTCATTCTTCTTCTTCTTATCTTTATTATAGCCATCGTACTTGGTGTGAGGTGTTATCTCATTGTGCTTGACTTGTATTTCTTTAATGACTGATGTTGAGCATCAGAAATGAAGTTCTGATACTTGCTGCAACATGTATGTATCTTGAAAACATTATGCTAACTGAAAGAAGCCAGATATATAAGGGCTTCTTATATATACTCTTATATATACTCAACTATTGTATGAGTCCTCGTAAATGAAATATATGGTATGAGCAAATTCATAGAGATAGAAAGTAGATTAGTGTTTCTGAAGGATAGTAAAGGGGGAAATGGATAGTTATTTCTTAACAAGTATCGAGTTTCTGTTTGGAGTAATGTGAAATTTTAAAAATATAGAATGGTGATGATTGTATAGCATTGTGAAAGTAATTAATGTCCCCAACTTGTATACTTAAAGTGATTAAAATGGCAAAGTGCATCTTATCTATATTACCCCACAATAAAAATTAATAAATGAAGGAGAAATAAAGATTTCTTCAGGCAAAAGCAATTTAAAAGTACTGAAGAAATTCATTACCAGCACACATGCCCTGCAAAGAATTTTTAAAAGATGTTCTTCAGGAAGAAAGAAAATTATGAGTCAGATACTCAGATCTACATTAAGAAAGGAAGAATGTTGGAGAAAGAATAAATGAAAGTCAAACAATCTCAGTTGTCTTATTCTTAATTGTTCTAATACATAACTGTTCAAAGTAGCAGCAGTAATGATGGTTATATTTTATAGGAGATGGGTGATAATCACATATGGATAAGTGGAATGAAGGGCAGAAAGGAGAAAATGGGAACTCTCTGCTACAAGCTACCTGCACTATGCATGAAGTGGTACAGTGTCATTTAAAACTGGATTTAGAGTAGTTATAAATGCATTGTGCAAACTCTATGGGAACCACTCGACATTTTTTAAAAAGAAGTATAAATGATAAGCTAAGTGAGGAGAGAAAATAGAATTATATAAAATGTTCAGTTAAAACCACAGAAAGCCAAATAAAAGTATGAGTAGAGGGAGAAAGAAAGAATAAATACGATGAATGGAGACCATTTACAAACATAGTAGATATGAATCCAACTCTATCAACAATCATTTTAATTGTGAATGGTCTAAATACATCAGTTAAATGGTAAAGGTTGTCTAGAGTGAATAAAAAATATTCAACTTTATGTTGTCACAAGGAACCTATCTTAAATATAAAAACATAGCTAGATTAAAAATAAGAGGGTGCAAAAAAACATATGCTTACTTTACTCAAAAGAAAGCTGGAGTTGCTACATTAATTTCAGTCAAAGCAGACTTCAGAATAAGGAAAATTATCAGCAAGAAAGGGGCATTACATAATGATAAAAGCATCAATTCTCCAAGAAGCCATAACAATCTTTAATGTATATGCACCTAAAAACAGAGCATCAAAATACATGAGGCACAACAGATAGAACTGCAAGGACAAATAGGCAATGTTGACACTTCTCTTTCATTAATTGATAGATCAGGCAAACAGATACTCAGGAGGCTATTGATGATCTGGACTGCACTATCAATCAATTTGAT
Source organism: Tamandua tetradactyla (assembly GCF_023851605.1). Lineage (NCBI taxonomy): Eukaryota > Metazoa > Chordata > Mammalia > Pilosa > Myrmecophagidae > Tamandua > Tamandua tetradactyla. The sequence goes on from NC_135344.1 coordinate 64,846,916, forward strand.
CTAAGTGGACATTTATAGAAAAACCAACTCAACAACAGTGGGATACACATTCTTCTCAAGCTCACGTGAAACACTCACCAAGATAAACTGCACTCTGATCCATAAAACACACCTTAACAAATTTAAAAGAATATATATCATGCAAAGTATGTTCCCAACCACGATGGAATTAAAGTAGAAATCACCAATGGAAAGATAGCTGGAAAATAACCAAATATTGGAGATTAAATATCAATTATCAGAATAGCAGATAAACAAACTGTGGCCTATTCATCCAGTGGAGTAATACTCAGCTATAAAAACTTGCTGCATTCAATAGACTATTGATACCTACAGCAAAAACATTAGGCTGATTAGGAAAAAAGACATTTATATGAAGTTCAAGACCAGGCCAAATTAATCTGTGGTTATAGAGGTCAGAAAGGTGATCTGACTGAGTAGAGATTGTGATTCAAAAGATCATAAAGGAAATTTGGGCAATGATAATATTCCTGCCTTGATTGAGGTTGTGATGATTTATATATATATATGTCAAAACTTATCGGAATGTACATTTAAGATATGTGGAGTTGCTGTATGTTGATGATACGTCAATAAAAAAGTGGCAAAAGTATATCTATATACATATATATCATGATCATATTTAATCTCACTTCTTATAACTATAGGCAGCATATGAATTCAAATATCATATATATATATATAAAACACTGTTAATTTTAAATAGCTTCATTTGAAGAAAATACATGTTCAAAATTAAAAATGTGAAAATGTGCACAGATGAAATTAAAATTCATTTAAAATCACACTACTGATAAACAATCTCCAATGGAGATTTGGAGAACGCCATTCCAGACATCTGTCCGTGCATATATTATTTAAAATATATATATATGAGCACACACACACGAATATGATTTACTTTGTATACACATGTACGTAATTTAAAATTTAAATGATCTATAATTCTTAGGTTATGCACATCAGAAAAAAAATATGTGTTTACTTTCCCTCTGAAAAGGAAACTTTATGCATTTATACACTCCTGTTGCCATTTTATTTCTTTCTCTCCTGCCTGGTCCCTTCCTAGTTTAAAATTACCCATTCTGGGATTGCATTCCAGTATACTGTCAGCAAATTATTTCTACTGTATATTATATGCGCTATTCATGAATTATAAGAAACACAGTGTATTTTGTCATTGAAATGTTCACAGATATTTTTATTTCATTGCATGTGTGAAATGTTCACTACCATTGCTTTTGTTACATGATTTTTGAATTGTCAATACTTTATTTTGACTAGTGTTTCAGATAAATGGATTATAGCTTCATATAGATTTTTCGGGAAAGTAAAACTTTCGGAGTCCTTACATATCTGGGAAGTTCTCTGCTGGATTTCGTGAGTGACCAAACAAATTGGGAAAAAATTTCTTTACAGAGCTCTATAGTTGCTCCTTTCATGCCTGTGGGCTACATGTTTTCACAGAAAAGTCAGAGGCCAGTCAGATAGTTTTTTGCTGTTTTTGTTTTGTTTTGTCTTTAAAAAGGACTCCTAATTCCTTTGTTCCAATATTTGCATGACTCATCTTTTCTATTATTATTTACTTCCCTCCCTTTCTTCTTGCCTTCCTTTCTTTTAAAGTTATTTTTGTTACAAAATAATGTATATTTAATGTAAAAAACGGAAAATACACACAAACACGGAAACTAATACTGTTTTCTTAAATTATAAAACTCAGTACAAAAATTTGTTTACATTTTTAGTACATAATTCTACTATTTATGTATCAGATTGCTTTCAGACAGTGGTTGCTTTTCAAAGTGATAATGACTTTGAGGAGTAAAAGGCAATTTACTGGAGAGAGAAGAATATTCCTTTTATCGATCTGTGTAGTTGTTACTTGAGTACAGACAGTTGTTGTTACATATGTTATGCAGTTGTTACATAAAGGTACAGATTCATCAACCTGTACACTTAAGATCTGTGCATTTTACTGTTTGTCAATTATTCCACAATTTACAAAGAAGAGATGATAGACCTGTTGTGGACAAAAGAAATAAAACAATACAGAAGTATATAATATAAACTCTTTGCTTTCTCCCACATTACATCATATAATCCCACTCACTGGACATATCCCTTCTAAACAGTTTGCTATATAAATATATCTAGGCTTTTAAATATTCATATGCAAATAGAGAAAAGTGAGAATCAGCAAAGAATAAAATAGAGAATCAGGGCAAGAATAGAGATTTTACAAAATTTGATCTCTTTGTCCCTCTTTATGTCTCACTCTACAAACACAAACACACACACACACACACACACATCGTTCTGCAACTAGAGTTTCCACTAAAAAATATGAAATGAATGTGCATATAGATGTTCATATTACACATGTACCATATTTTTTCAATGTTTCTTTATTGATTCCAATTATTGCCTATTACAGTTAATTTACAGTGAACCCTATTTTGCATATACATTTAAATAATTGACCATTTCTGAATGGAAAGCACTCAGAAATTCAAATTTCCAGGAAAAGGCACATGGATATTTTAAATGATAGTAGATACTCTCAATATATATTTTATTGAGGTTATACAAATGTGTACTTAAAGCAACAGATGCCCATTTTCTACAACTTTGACAAGTAGTTATTAATATTTTAAAAGTGTCTATTTGATAGCTTGAAACTCTTAGTGACATTATTTTTCATTTTATTATTAATAGGATTATTATCGAGGATGATAGATTTTCTTTATCTTCTCTTACATCTCTATTCTTAACTTTTGCACATTTTGCTGTTGGACTTTTTGTTTTATTTCATTTGGTTCACAGGAGCGCTTTCTATATTACGGATATTAACCTTTTAAGTGTTACATATTGTCCAAATATTTTCTCATTTAAACTTTTTAAAAATGCATTATGTCTTCTATACATTGGATCCTCTTTTCCATTAGACTTTTTTTTTTTTTTTTTTTTTTTGGCATAGGCAGGCTCCAGGAATCAAACCTGGGTCCTAGCATGGCAGGTGAAAATTCTGCCACTGAGCCACCGTTGCCCCACTTACCTCTACATGTTTATATATCATGTCACCCATCCTTCGCTATTATTTCTTAGGTCCATCCTCCAACACCCTTTCTACTCCTGCTCTAACTCACCAAGAACAGCATTTCCCATGCTGTGCTACTTTGGATTCCTGGTAGATTTGGCCATTGGAGGCACTGGAGAAAGACTGGAGGGCACAAGGAGGGAGGAAACAGGGTATTCCTCCTTCTATGTTTCATGTAAAGTCTCAGATAGCAGCTACATCCTCTCCATGCATTTAGCTTTTAAGGAAAAGCCCCTCTCTTCATTGGGCTTACCTTTAGAGAAACCAGCACCTGTTGGCTGGTTCCAGTAAGACTGTGTCTTTTCTGGGGTGGGAGCAGCTCCCAGATGTGCCAACCTTGGTCTGCCTCGCTGTCCACTGTTGACAGCTCAGTATTACTTCTGGAAACCAACGCCCTACATTAAATTCCCCTTTATTTTAAGTACTTAGAGTGGTTTCTCTTTTTCTGGCAGGGATCCTAAGTGGTTCAAACCCAAGTTTATAAAATATTCTCTCCAATTTCCTCCTGAAGCGTTTATATTTTCATTATAGCATAAAGACTTAAGAAATGCATGTGTGCATCTAACATTATTTTTTCCAAGTATATTCACTGGTTGTCCTAATAAATTTACTGAACAATCTATATTTCCCCCCACTTATTTGAAATGACAGCTATATTGTATTTTAAATTCTATATATTCTGTATTTTCTATGATTTACTTATTGTGTTCTGTTTTCTATTTATCTGTTTCTCACTTTTACTGAAACTGGGTGGTCCATTTTGCCCTTTTTTCTGAGTAGGTGCTTCTTCATTATTTTCCAGTTCAAAATAGTTTGGCTCTCCTAAGCCAATTTTAATTTGTATTTTTATTCAATATATTTTATCATTTATCTGTTAAGCACCTCCTCAGTAGCAGGAATTGTTCTTAACACTGCCGCTTGAGTGACAAAAAGATCTGATATAAGCTCTGTTATTAAGTTTGCTGCTAATGGATTCAATATTTCCTATAATGTTAAGTAATATTTTTGCATCTGTATTCTTTTTTTTTTTTTTTTTTTTTAAGGAAGGAAAGACAGAGAAGGAAGGAAGGGAGGAAGAAAGGGAAACATTTTTAAACATTTTCTTGTTTTATTATATTTTGTTTGTTTGTTTGTTTTTTACATGGGCTGGGGCCGGGAATCGAACCGGGGTCCTCCGGCACGGCAGGCAAGCACTCTTGCCCGCTGAGCCACCGCGGCCCGCCCGCATCTGTATTCTTGAGTGAAATTTAGAGATAATTTTTTACTCATCATATTCTTTGCCATCTGGATTATGTCTGTGTCCCAGAATGAATTACAAACCTGGGCAGCTTGAATTAACGTAATTGTCACATTGACACTTTGGATTATTTATTTTACTGCCAAGTATCTTTTTGTGTGCTTAAATTATCTGGATTTTAATTCTATTCTATTATATATTACTATTTCCTTCCTGCTTTCCTTTCTTGCCTGACTGCATTCACTCTTTTTTCAACCTTTTGGAAGTTTACTGTGGAATGAATATAAAATACATGGAAAATTGGCTGGGTGACCAATCCTTATTAGAATACAACTACAGGCATATAGGTAGAGCTAATAGGAAAATAAAAGTTATTTCAATATGCAAGGCATCATATTACATATAGGAAGAAATGATGAGGTGATGGACACTTGCACACTATTACAACCCAAAACCTGGTGCTCTCTTAAGGTTGATTTCTTTCATTTCAGAAAGCAGTACGACGTCTTTCAAGAGTCAATACTGAATTATGAACACTTGCAGACATTGATTTATCACCCACAAATTGAATATGTGATATAATACTCCACACTAGCACCTCACAGGCAGTCAAGAGCACTGCTTACTGCTACATTTTAAATCAATAAGAACATTATCGTATGTTGCAAGCCCTTAAAAAATGCAAACGATTTAACTCAGTAATTGCATTGCCAGGAATTTGTGCTAAGAATATTTATTACAACAGATGCCTGCTGAGTACACACTCATTTGTAAGTGAGACACTGCCTTAGAGAGAGGTGAGCAACGTCAGTTCATACCCTCATGCTGCTTACTGTCTGGTGATAAGAATACAAAGTAAAGGGATGATTACATTTCTCTCTACTGTGAGTAATAAGAAATACAGAAAGGGAACTATAGATTTCTATGACAATAACCAGCAGAAGCATCAGATACAAAAGAACAAGCTCTTCTTTTAAATCATAATAAAATTTATACACTGTGCCCCAAATCACTTCACTGAAGATAGTATGAAATGTAATATTTATAGTAGGTACTAGGTACCAATTTGAAAAGATGATGAAAAGTTAAAATACAAAATGATTTTTTACAAAATAATTAGAGCGATGTAAAATATGTTTTCATTTAAAGAAAAATTAAAATATGTATTCATTTAATATATGAAAAATGGCTGAGAATTAATAGACCTTTTCCAAAATTAAAAACCATCTTAATACTGTTTTACTGTTGTTTTTTTTTATTATTTTATCAAATTAAGAGGGATGGAAAACATCTTTCCTTCCTATTCCTGTGGGAAGTCTGAAGGCAGATGTGTTATCATTCTCATGTTTCCTTACAGTTCACTTATAGGTGTTTACAGACATAACAAAGTCTAGAGCAAAGGGTCCTGGACTGCCTCATAATAAGGTCCAGCATATTCACAGTAAGATATACCAGTGGACGTTTTTGAGATTGATATATTAACGTAAACAATTTCCCTCTTACTCCTGTGTAGAAGAGAAGGCAAAATTTAGTAACGTGATGGACTATAAATGACAATGACAAGAGAAAATCTGAGAGTGAGAAGAGTAAGAGGAAGACATCTATGGGTTTTAGGGATGTATAATAGAATTACTCCTTAGTGGGCTCTTTGACCAGAGGGAAGATTTGAAGTTAGGAGTGGAAGTCAGTAAAAGAGAGGAGGAGGTCAGATAGGAGAATCTGGATTAGAATATACAGGTAAGTGACTAATGTAGGATTATGTCCAGAAGGTCTAAACTCTTGTTTGCATTTTACTCACAGGGTATCAAGATATTGAATGAATTGGTTTGAATACCAGCAGCAAAAATCCAGTGGGGTTTAACAGGTGAATGGTGGCTGCCCAAGAAACTTATGGGGTCTTTGGGACTAGGATGTAGGGCCATAGAGTTGGGAGGATTGAGTCTTTAATTAATTCATTGCTTTACATTTATTCAAAATTAATTAAATTCCTTCCATATATCAGTTGCCATGCTTCAGTTCAATGATTCATTCATTCAATTAATAATTATTGAGTGCACATTTTTATAGTTGAGTCACAATAATGAAAAAGGACATAAACCTTGTTTTTCCAAGAGCCAATCAGTAACCAGTGGGTGCCCTATCAAAGGAATGGGATGTGTCTATGTCTTTGTATGTGTGTGCTCACAAAGACCCATATACTATGTGTAAGATACATGATAATATGCAATATATTTGCATATAGGGTTAATATACACATTTTTCCCTTCCTTGCATTGCTTGTGCTTTCTTCTAATATAGAGCAGAAAAGAATGGGTTAGAAAAGGATACATCATATTAAATATGGGACTTGAGCGACAATTTCGTTGGCTACAAAAGAGACCTACCTCCTTTGGTATAATTTTTGAAGACCAGAGAAGTTACTTCTGGACCGTTTACTTACCTAAACTGTCCTATCTAGATCTCCTTCATGAATTCAGTCTGTTTTCTTGGATGAGGAGATGGGCACAGAATTTGACCAATCTTTGTTTTTTTCCTTCTACCTCAACTAACATAAAATATTGCAACAGGGAGGTCTTAGAGCAGAAATTCTTAATCTGAGGTCTGTAGACTTTTGTGGGATCTTACTAAATTCTGAATAACTTATCATTGAACCTGAGCACTATTCAATCTTTTAATGCAACAGTTGTGGAAGCTCTTCAGAGATAACCAATTATTATATCAAGTTCAAATCAGGGTTTATGCTTCATTTTTTACAGCCAGAAATATAATTGCCATGTAATTAAAAGGTGTGATATTCATTATTTAAATATTTTATATTGATGATTCGATTATCACTGAAGGCTCAGCTCCAGATGCCATAAACAGTTCTTGGCAATAGAATGATCTGTATATTTCTCAGCACATTTCTGAGTACATAAGTTGTCTTGTGGCTTTGGTAATAAAATTTTTACAGCCTTTTTGGGACTTTGGGCTGGTCTTTTCTCTAGCAGAGATATGGTTTCCCTGAATTTCTTCTCATTTCTGAAGGATGTACCCTTTACCAGATTTCATCTGTTCAAAAAATCTACTCCTATGAACACTGTAAAACACTCTTTAAGAAAAGATATTTTAAAACAACTTCCATATTTCATTAATAGAAATAAACTAGTATAAACTCACAGTGCTTTCTAGAAGCTCAGTTCTTGAAATGGCCATCCACATTCAAAAGGAAAAGAAACTTTAGCCAGTAGAAATGTCTGCAGATTACGTGGAAGCATAGTTGTATCGTCTCATAGAATTACCTTCGGAAATCTTTCAAGCCACCTGCAACAAACAATTTAAGCATGATTGCCACTCAAACCAGCTACAAAGGAATTCTCTCCAAACTTTCTAATCAGGCTGCTCACCTCAATCTTGGACCTCGTGCCGATTCTGGAGTTGCCTCTGTTGTGAAGTGTGCTGTGGCCCAATAGGATTTCTTGAAATGCCTATTTAATCAATCTAGTGCAGCTGAATTGGAATTCAGCAAAAGGTAATCTGTTCTTTTTTGAGAATTTAATGCTAATTCATCTGTTCAATTTTTAGTCCCTGATGAGTAAAGGTAATTCTCACAAATAAAGTGTACGTGTGTGTGTGTGTGTGTGTGTGTGTGTGTGTGTTGTGGGACATTTCTAGAGGCACAGAAAGCCACTGTGAAGACTTGAGTGACAGGACACAGATGGCTTTTCTAATAATGAGGAAAATAAGAATTGGAGCCTAGTTAATTATAAGGAGGAGACTTTGCAGTATATTAACATAATTTATTTTGTTTGTTGTTATGGTTTTTGTTGGATTATTTTTCCAGTTTGCTGTTTTTGCCAACAAGGTGCTCAATATGATAAGAAAATGAATTTAGGGAATTATTTTATCCAGTGGTTCTCATCCTGCTTACTCTTGCAGCACTTTCAAAATTGGTATTTTTGTGGCACTCTTGCAGGTATCAACAGAGCAAATCACACTAAACAAACCAGCTTTAATGACTACACTATCATTATTAAAGCACAGCAATGTCTCTGCGTGTCTGACAAAGTCATTTGCTTCATTGCTCCTTAGCCCTGATTTGCTGTTTTACTAAAACTCGTCAATGCCTTTGCTTCCTTCAAGATGCAAAGTTTCTCACATGTTTTCTTGCAAATTCATGATCTATACCAAATCATATAACCTGCTCAGAGCAATATTCCAACTAGCTGGTTGCCATGGCAATGTATACTGTACACTAAGTGGCAGCAAAATAAATAGGATGCATTATAAAAATATGCATGCAAACCTCGCAGGGTTCTTAGTACACCAGTGATCTACGGCACATTGCACGAGGACCTCTGCTTTAGCCCAGGGACATGATATTAGCCAATACATTACTCAAGTCCTCCATCGTGTTATTTACTCAATACCAGTGTGTGCTGTGCAAAAGGCATGTATGAATTTCTATTCTTCTTCACTGTCACGCCATGTGCTTAGGTGCTTGGTAGTTCATAATTTAAATAGAAAATATTACATACAATAGTAGCATAGGACCTGACATGCAGTAAGTGTTCAGTAAGTGGGAGGTTGAAAATATCAGAGGGATAACAATTGTATTGCTTTGATTAACCCAATCCTTTGTTCAGTAGTTTCTCCATTAATTCCTACTGAATAGAATTCAATAGGCTATGTGCAGGATAAACCAAGCTCATGAGGCTGATATCTGTAAATGGACATAAGGGATAACGGAGATGGAGTTTGAAGTTTCTACATATACGAACACCATGTTTCTACATATTCCACTACTTGTATGGTTAGTTGACAACTAAATAGCATTCCACCCAAATTGTGCCACCCATCTTTTCTTTCATAAATTTCTTAAAGTAAACCCCTAAGACTTCAAACTAAAACAAATTACTTTCTCCGAATTTTATTTTCAAGACAATATCAGTATTCACTTGAAGAAGCTAAAAGGTGAAAACATAGTTTAACTTCACTCAAATATACTGCTTTATATCACCTCTGATTTATTTTTTTCTTATTTGTATGTTTACCATTCAATTTACATAGACCAAGATCTCTAACAACACAAATAGCATTAAATGCATTTTATGAAACACTTCTGTTTACTCAAAATAGTTGCTTCCTCAAACAAACAAAAAATTTTATCAGATTCATCTACATAACCTTCACTATTATTTAATGCCTGCACAATATTTCACTGTGACATTGAGATGGGTGGCAATATATCTTCATTATAGAAAATACAATAATAAACCCATTTGTATACATGCATTTTTTTTCTGAATCATTTACATATCTCAGATCCTCTTACTAATGAGTTATTTATTTAAATTAGTGGGATTGCTGGAGCAAAGCATATATTTCTCTTTGTATTTTCTCTCTTCCATCCCTGTCATACACAATCATTCTAAAGGCTTCTGTGTGTTTCCTTATGCGAAAGGTTTCTTTTTAATTTAGAGAAAATTGATCAAGTTTCTTATAATATCCAGTAAAAATCTTGACTGGAATTGCATACTGATTTTAACTGTTTGAGATGGTCTCATCATCACCGACCTGTATTTTTTTTCTTTATTTTTAGTCACTTCTAAATATACGTTTTAAAAATTTCCATTGGCAGTTCTTCTTAGGTCATGGGGTATTTAGGAATAAATTTTCTAGCTTCCAAACATTTGGGATTTTATAGTTCTCCTTGTATTATTTATATCAACTTCCCTGCACTTGGCAGGAGAGCGTATGCTTTGTTATTGATCCTTTTGTATTGATTAAGGTTTCTTTAGTGGCTTAATGCAGAGTCCATTTTTGTAAATCCTGCTACAATATTTGCTCTCTGTTACGCATAGAATTTTACATATTTCTAATATATTAAGCTTATATTAGTGCATTGTTGAGAAGTTTGGTGTTGCTAGTTCAGTTTTTTCTGAGTGTACTTTTAGCTTATGACAGAAGTACATCAAAATTACCAAATGCAATTAGTGATATATTTCTCTTTGCAATTATATCAATTTATACTTGATATGTTTTGGGGATTATTATTTTCTGTGTGTGTATATATATATATATATATACACACACACATTTATGATGTTTATTCTTCTTGTTCTTTTATTTTATCTCCCTTTACCTCCCTCCTCCCATTTATTTATATGCGTGTGTGTATATGTATATATATGTTATCATATTTGAACTTCATGGTATATTTTTTTTGCTTTAAATTTTACTTTGCTAGATGTCAAGAATGCTAACACAACTGTCTTTTCATTCACATTCACCTGAATAATTTTCTAAACTTTTACATTCTACCCTTATTATGCCAACGTTGATCTAAAGGTGTTCTGACTATTAGTATTACCGTATTTTGTGTCCTTTTAAAAATAAGCCTGGTCATCACTGTCTATGAATTGATAAATTTAATTCATTTATATTTCTTTTAATTAATGTTATTTAAAAACTTATCCATGACATCTTAGTTCTGTGAACTTTCATTTACTGTATTTTTTTTCTCCATTCTCAGTTCCTGTTGGATAGATCAAGTTTTCTGCTGTTATACCTATGTATATGAAATATATAAATTTTTCTTTTTATATATTTGATGATTTCTTAAACTTATCATTATCTTATCTTCTTCCTAAAAGACATGAATTTTAACTCTTTTAATGTCTAGACCCAAGATATTAAGTGTGCATTTACACCAAAAAAATTATGAACAAGGGAGTTTATAGCAATTTTTCATTTGTAATAGCAAATACTAGAAGCAATCCAAATGTAATACAAGTAGGATAAAAGGATGATATATTCAGACAATGGAATCCTATACAGTAATTGAAAATAAACTGCAACTTGCAATAAAATGGTCGAATTTTTCCATTGTGATTTTGAGCTAAATGTACCAAATACAAAAAAATATGGCTACTTATATGAAGTTCAAAAACAGCCCAACTAAACTACAGCCCATCCCATCACGAGGACTGGAATGCAGCAAGAAGGGTTCTGAATGTTAGTAATATACTCTCTTGATGTGGATGGTAGTTACATGGGAGTATATTTATTTAAATTGACCTGCACATTAAAAATTTGTATGTTTTACAGTACGTATGCAATACTTCCATTTAAAAGCTAAGATTAAAAGATTACTTCCAGAATGCCCTCTCACTGCTGCTTCAATGTACCCCCTTCTTTAGAAGCCTACAGCCACTGATCTTCCAGACACAAACAACTCAAAACACATTCCATGCTTTGAAAGGATTGCTCAGTTTATTGATTTATTTCTGGTATGCATATTTCCCTTTTTCTTCTAGTTTCTCCAAGACTGAATTTTGTGGCGGAAGTTTGTAGTGTATCATCATGGAATTAACCAGCACCGTCTTACTAAAGTGAATCTTACTAAAGTGTTTCATGGTACTTAATATCTATGGCCGAATTGTTTTCCAAAAGTGCCCATGTAAATTTACCATTCATACAATCTATTCAGCAGTACTAGGGTTCAATGTACTATCACTGGCATTTGATATCATGGTATATTTAAAAATGTAAGCCTTATAAATTATAGCTTGTTTTGCTTTAATCATAATCAATTTTTAATGTTTGTTTATTATTTACATTTACTTTAGAGTTATTTTGATGTTCATTTTCCTTACACATACATTTATTAGCATCATGATGCTAGTCTTATGATTGCGAACAAATATTTCACACTTTTTAGATATCCTGTTTCTTTTTTCTGATAGTCATAGAAAAAATGAAAACATTTAGAAATGTTATGAACTCAAATGCAAGATTAAGCAACCAGCCCCTCGTCTGTCAGGAAACATATGAGAGCAATGTGGTATTTTAATCATTGAAATGACAGAAGTTTCTATATCCTCAAGGTGCAAAATCTAAGTATAGTTTATTCAGGTTGGAACCCAGCTTCTGAGATAATGGTGTTTTGCTCAGAAAAGAAGATAAAACACTGGGAGTTTCCACTTTCTATGTAGTCTCACTTGGTGTGATGTTGGCACAGAAGCATCTGTAAAGTACAACACACATTGTCAGGAACAGAAAATTCTCCCTGACTATGTTTCAATCTGCTATTTACATATTCTACTGAGCACTTAGAGAGCAATTTTGTTTCAACAGAAGAAAGGCAATTTATATCACCTACATGTGCACTCCCTTTTAGTTCCTTGAGAAAAGATAGGGGTTGTTTTCCTATCCAAAGCAGTATAAAGGGAGCAATTTCCACAAGAAATTTACAGCTCCGAATGTTTAACTGTAATATGTGAAGTTAAAGGGCGGTTTTTTTTGTCCCCAAACACAAACAACATTGAGCGCGCAAGAGTAACTTCTTCAGATGCACCTTGAAATTAAGCTCATGAGTTGCTAATCTTATTGAGCAGATTCCTTAGAATCATGGGGAAGAATTGTGCAATAAGAATTGTGCTATAACATTGTTACTACATGGTTTTATGGTGGCTTTATGTCAAAAATAAATATGTAATTATGGTGGCTAAAAGCCTGATAGCTGACAACTGAATAGGCTCCGTGGCACAATCTTTACTGAGGAGTCGTGTCATGCTTTGGGAAACTCAGGATAAAAGATTTTTACCTCTGTTAAGAAGTCTCTCTTCTAATGGCGAATAGTAAGAGGAAAGAGAGGGAAAAAAGGCTAAAGAAATACAACATATTTTAGTAAATACTCACAAGTTATATTATGACCTTAATATTCTATTTTTAATAATTAAATCCTGATTCCCTAAGAGGTAAAAGAGAGGTGGTTATGAGTGTGTCTTACTATTGTAGTTTTTCCTTTGTTCATGTTTTAAAGTAGCCTCTGTGTACCACAAGCAGACCCAAAGTTGATTTTCATGTGAAAAATATTCCTCTTTTATGACCTCACTGCAAAAGTCTTTGTTAATCTTAACAGGCACAGAGACGGAAAATCGGGAGTTTTGCTAGGTTATTTATTATTACCATTTCTTATTTAATACAATCGTGCAAGTGTTAGTGTTTACTATTGTTCTGCATTTGGGTCTTCTAAGCAAAGATCAGCTACAATGCTTTCTTTCTATCCGCCTATCAGATCCATCTCTCTACTCCTCTCCGCCTGCAGCTACAATACAGAGAGAAGAACCAGCCAATTTCCAGTGATATGTTGTCCCTCTGTGTGTGTATTTTTCTAAATCAGCCTATATATAAATGATATTGTATGTGCAATTCAACCTCTCTTAATCTACTGTTTCTTACCACATCCTTCTCTGGCCACATCAACTTTAGTCTAAAATGAGGATCCACCAGAAGATATTTTTTTCTGATCACACTCCCACTATTTTCTGGGCATATACAATATTTTTTTAATTGCTTCTAAATCATTTGGTATTCTTTAGAAACCCCACTGTAACCTGAGAACTTGGTTGCTTAAAAATTAGGAAGCATCGAACATTGTGCTGCTACAAAAAAGAATGAAGTCGTAAGACACACAATGCTGTGAATGAACCTGTGGGACATTTGGTGAAGTAAAATGAGTAAGAAACAAAAGAGCAAATATGAATCTCATTTAGAAAATACTTACAAGGAAACTGGGACCAAGACTGTAAGCTCTTCTAGCAGTCACATTTAGTCCGGAGTGTTATTATTTCTGGATTTTGAGGGGCTGTTTTACATATGTTTAACCTGGTATTTACAGAGAAAAATGAAGCCTACCAGTTTGGGATTAAAGTAATCCAGAATACAGGGATAAGGAAGACATTGTCTGTATTTTAGAACTTCACCTACTCTTTGAGACTAAAAGAAGAAAATTTTATTTTGTTGAGAGCCTAAATTTTCTGTAGCACATAATCTAACTCAACTTGTCTGGATAGATCATTTAAACAATCCAAACATAGGGACCCCAGAATAAGAATGAGAAGCTTTACTCCTGTATAGTTTGGTGTAATGCCTAGATACATTCCAGAGCATAGTAAGCAGTAATCAAAAAGTATTGGCACAGTGCATTGAGGGAGAAAAAATATGGAACTATTGGACTTTACCACTGGGGAAACCCAAATCAATTAGGCCAAATATTAGGGACACCCAAATCTAAAGGCCATACCCTTGATCTTGAGGCTCGCTCTTGTGAAGCTAATGTATGTAGTGAAGAAATTTAGCCAACCTATAATTGTTCCTAAGAGTAATCTCTGGAATACCTCTTTAGTTCTTCAGATGTGGCCTCTCACACTCTAAGCCCAACTCTGCAAGTGAAACCATTGCCCTCCCCACTACATGAGACATGACATCCAGGGATGAAAGTCTCCCTGGTGGCATGGGAGATGACTCTCAAAGATGAGCCTGGCCCTGGCACCATGGGATCAACAATGCCAACCCGACAAAAAAAGGGAAAAGCAGTGCACCAAATAAGGTATCAGTGGCTGAGAGAGTTCAAAAAGAGTTGAGAGGCCACTCTGGAGGTGACTCTTAGGCAAGCTTCAGTTGTCAAACCAAAACCAAAACCAAAACCATTCCTGCCATTCCTAAAGAGTACCTAGGGCGTTATATAAGATTCTACAAAGATTCCATGCCCTACGGTAACTTTCCAGAAACCTACAAACTCCAGATGGGTTCTTGGACCAGAAAAGTCCTGAAATTCAGAAGGACCAGTCTCTCCTCTACCAGAACATCAATTTGTTCCATCCCGCATCCCGCATTATCAACAGCCCCTTTCAACATGAAAAAGTTAGAATGGGCATAGCCCAAATACCCCTAAAGTGGGAGAAAGATCAAAGGTGATGGTGGAGTTATACAGAGAAGGTAAGGTTTAAATGAGTATGATTGCTGAATCATTATAGTAATATTTCTTTTAGTCTCCAGAACCTTAGAGCAGCTAGAAGTAAAAATCTAAAATTGAGGAACTGTAATCTGTATCAAACTCTGAAATCTATTCTACAACTAATTGTTGTGATATACTTTGAAATTTATTGTTTTTTGTACGTATGTTACTTTTTGAACAAGAAAAAGAGAAGAAGGAGTATAACACAGAAAATAGGATTTATCAAATGAGTATGACTGTTGAATCATTACATTGATATTTCTTTTGGTCGCCAGTGTCTTGGAGCAGCTAGAAGAAAAAATGAAAATTATAGTTCTTGGAACTGTAAGCCATACCAAACTTTAAAATCTGTTGTATAACTACTTGTTAAAATGTTCTTTGAAATTTATTGGGATTTTTTTGGTACATATGTTATACTTCACAATAAAAAAAATAAAAAAAATAAAAAAATAGGAAGTGCCACATTTTTTTCCTCTTCTACTATGGTTCTCTGTGGCACCATCTCTAGTCAATAGCAGCAGAGGCTGATGCCCACAGTAATCTCCACCAATAAGGCCAGAGCTCAAGCTTGAGCACCTGTGTCTTCTCTAATGCTACTGGTAGTGATGTCTGTGAAATCACGTGTCCAATTAGAAGCTGCTAGCTGGTGCTAATGCCTCATGTAGAGAAGCACTTTATGTTCTTTCATCACATTCACAGTTTTTTTGTGATGCTGCTCCAACCTAGAACATGAGTGTCACAAATGTCTTACATGTGTTCAAGAGGTTTGCACAGAAGACAATCCAAATGATCAGCATGATGTTTTACTCAGACTCATCCACAAAAGGGTGCACTATCCTTGAAACTAGCATTGATACATAGACAATCCATCCTTTTCATGATGCCTCCAGCACTCAGAAACCTAGAACTGTTCCCCAGAATATGAATCTCAGATCTGCTGCTCATTCTCTGTTCCTTAGGTATGCTGGTTTGGAACTATTATGTAAACCAGAAAAGCCATGATCTTCTAATCTAATCTTGCAGGGGAAGACCTATTGTTGGGTGGGAACTTTTGATTTGGTTGTTTCCATAGAGATGTGACTCCACCTATTCAAAGTAGGTCTTGAGCATCTCACTGGAGTCCTTTAAGAGGGAAACATTTTGGACAGAGCTTAGAGATACAGACGTTTGGAGATGCAGAAGGAAAATCCCCCAGGAGATGCCTGAAGTTGAGAGAGCCCTTTGAAACCAGAAGCCAAGAGAGAAGGGCCAGCAGACCTTGCCATGGATTTTCCCATGTGACAGAGAAGCCCCGTACATGACTGGCCTTTCTTGAGCAAAGATATCCTTTTGTTGATGCCTTAATTCAGACATTTTCAATGGCCTTAGAACTGTAAATTTGTAATCTAATAAATCCTTTTTGTAAAGCCAATTTATATCAGGGATATTGCATTCCAGAAGCTTTAGGAAAGGAAAAATTTGGTGTCTATCATTCTTTAATGCCTCTGGGTTTCCCAGGAAACAGGAAACCATTACACTAATGCTCTGTTACCTACTGTTCCATGTACCTCCATCTCCTTGGCTTAGTAATTTCTTCGTTTTATCAGTCCTAAGGCTCAGCAAGCAGTTCCTTTCAATATCATTCCTTCTAGCCTAGAATGTCCCATTCCCCTGGCTTCATAAACCCCACTCTATGCCAATAGACATATTAAAATTTACATTAACTCAACAGATTTTTCTATTTCACTCTTGTTGGCAGATATAGAGATGCTCCTCTCAGATAAGACTTGCCCCTAGCAGCAACAAGCACAGTCTGCTGAGCTGGCTACCTCAGTGAACAAGCTTCTTGGAGTAGTGTTTGATCAATGTTTGAGCGAGATGTTGGTATAGAGGCCTGGACATTTTTTGCCCTTTACAGGACCCTTCCAAAGGGTCATCTTTGCTCCTGAGTTCCCATCGACAGGTCTTCATTATGTCTCAAGTCACCCCTTGCCCACTCTTGCAACCTCCACTTTTCCTTCACAAGTGTTATTTCTCAGTAAACCTTTCACCCTCCTAATCCATTGCAGGCATCCTTTCACCCTCCTAATCCATTGCAGGGTCTCTTTCCAAAGAGCCCATCCAGCACACTGTTTCTCACTGTATTTTTCTCCTTTCTTTTGGATTAAATCATTAAATTTGGGGCCTGATCTAACATTTTTAAAACTAATTTTTCAACAATTTTAGAGGATTTCTGTAGAAAAAAGTACAGAAAATAATATCAAATACACCTGTGTTCTCACCACCATGACTAAACATGTAAACATTTTTAAAGAAATAGAGTATCACAGATATTGAAAAAACAGGCTGTCTCCCTCCTCTTTTCCACAGAAGTATGGAGGTTGGTGTCTGTCATTGCCATGTAAGCTTTTTGTTTTTTACCAATGTATCATTCTATAGACAATGGAGCTGCTGATTTCATTTTAAAAATTTCATGCAAATTTTAAGTTATGGAATAGTATTATGCAAACTTGATTTTTCCCCTCAAAATTGATTTTGAGATTTATTCTTTCAATACAAGAGGTCTAGTTAAATCACTTTGATTGCTTTATATTATTCTTGTATATGAATAACTATAACCAATTTCCATTTTCTTAATGAGAAACAGTTGATTCCACCTTTTTGTTATTATAAACAGTGATAAAATACCTACAGCTGTCCGGCAGAGGAACTACAAATTCTATGGGTTGCTGAACTGAGATCTGTTGGTAATAATTTTTCTTTTGTTTCTGAGTGCAAGGGAGATTGAGCACATATTCATATGTTTGCAATTCAATTTAATTTGTCTGTGAATGGGCTGTTAATATTTAATGTCCATCTCTCTATTGATGGGTAGTAGCTTACATATTTCATATACTATTCCTGTTTGTCTTTCATTTGAGTTACAATTGTATTTGCCCACTTGTGAACGTGACTTTTCACTTTATTTAGAGACTTCCCTCATTCAGAAGTTTTAAATTTTGATGTAGCCCTATCTATGAATTGTGTGCTTGTATATTTGGTTCTCTGCTCTCTTAAATACTCCCTATCTCAATGCCAAAAAGATACATACCCACATTTTTGAAAGTTTTACATTTTTTCTTTTCACATTCCAATGTTTTTTTTTAATCCAAGTGAAATTAAGTTTTAAGGCATTAATTATTAATCTAATTGTAGTTTTCAAATATCTGTATATCAGTTTAAATTTTTTTATTGTCCAACCTTTCCCTGATTTTTAGTGCTACCTCTCTCATATTCCAAGAATTTCTTTTGATGATTTCTCTTTCTAGATTCTCATTTCTAGTGCATTGATCTATTTCTCAACTCCTGCATTCATATTAAAGAAAAGGTCTAAATATTGAAGAGCACATTTTGTTTCATTCTTCATAGTCTTTTAAATTTTCTTGGTCGTTCTTGGTCATTTAGTCATACATAAACGTTTTAAACTTGTCTTCTTAAATTCCATAAAACCTGTTGAGATTTTTACTTGAAATACACTGAATTTATCAATTAATTTTTGGCACATCATCATCTTTATAAGAGTGGCTCTTCCAATAAATGAGCATATTGAATCAATAGATTCCCATTTATATCCTGTAGTAGAGTTTTATATCCTTTCCATAGGATCATACACAAATTTAATTAGACTTATCCCTTGATACCTTTCTGGCTTTTTTCCTCTATCAAATGTTTTCTTTGGAAAATTACGTATTCTAAATGTTTGTTGTTATTGAACTTTTATACATTAGTCTCATATTTGACACTTTTAATGCTGTTTATTTTCTTGGATGTTTTATGAAGATAATCAGATTGTCTGTGAATGATAATGTTTCCTCCTTTCTAATACTTAATATTTTTATTTCTTTGCCTTGCTTTTTTGCAATAGAAAGAACTACTGGTATAAGATGAATATATATAATAACAGTAAGTGTCTTTTTTTGAGAATATAAAAGTAATGATTTCAAAAAGTTTGTTTTTAGAGAAGCTGTAAGTTTATAGAAGAGTCATATAAAAAATGCAACATCCCCATGTACCCTTCTATTGTTGACACTTTGCTTTACTTTGTGTGGTACTTTGTTACAACTGATGAAAGAAAATTAAAATATTACTGCTAACTATAGTCCATAGTTTAGTATTTTTCCTATATACCACCCTATTATTAAAACCTTGCAATATGTCATACATTTATTATAATTTATGAAAGAACATATTTATATTTCTACCATTAATCACAGTCCCTAATAGGGTTACTGTATTATACAGTCCCATGTTTTAACTTCTAATATTCCTTCCAGTAACATATGTGATCCAATACTTCCCTTTCAGCCTCATTCATCAACATACTACTGGGCTGTTAACTATAATCACAATAATGTGCTGCTATCACTACTATCCATTTCCAAACATTTACAATCAACATGAATAGAAATTCTAGATGAAGTAAGCATCAGCTCCCTTTTCTCTAGCCCCATTCTATGTGCTGGTATATTCTAGAGTCTAACTCCATAAGTATGTTATAACTAGCTCATATTAGTGAGATCATACAAATTTTGTACTTTTGTGTCTGGTTTTTTTCTATCCACATAATGTCCATGTTCTTTCTTATAGCTGAATAATATTCCATCATATGTATATAATTACATTTTGTTTATCTATTCATTGTTTGATGGATACTTGGGTTGCTTCCATTTTTTGGCAATTGTGAATAATGCTGATATGAGCATCATTATGCAAATGTCTATTCTTCCCCCTGCTCTCAGCTTTTCTGGGTATATACCTAACAATGGGATTGGTAGATGATATGGTAATTCTATACTTAGCTTCCTGAGGAATCATTAAACTGTCTGCCACAGTGGCTGCACCATTTTACATTTCCACCAGTAGTGAATGCTCCTATTTCTCCACATCCTCTCCAAAACTTGTGCTTTTCTGTTTTGTAAATAGTGGCCCTTCTAGTAGGAATGAAATCTCATTGTGTCTTTGATTTGCATTTTCTTAATAGCTAATGATGTTAGCCACCTTTTCTTGTGCTTCTTAGCCATTTATATTTCCTGTTTGGAAAAATGTCTTTTCAAGTCTTTTGGTCATTTTAAAATTGGGTTGTTTTTCTTTTTATTGTTGAGTTGTAGAGTTTTATCTACTCTGGATATTAAATCATTATCAGATATGTAATTCCCAAATATACTCTCCCATTCAGTAGGTTGCTTTTTCACTTTCTTGATAAAGTCCTTTTTAGCAAAAAAGTTCATAATTTTTTGGAGGTCCCGTTCATCTAGTTCTTTTTACATTGCTTGTGCTTTGAGTGAAAAGTATAAGAAACCATTACCTACCATATGGTTTTGAAGATGCTTCTCTACATTTTCTTCTAGGAGTTTTATGGTCTTGGTTATTATCTTTAATCTTTGATAGATTTTTGGGTTAATTTTTGTGTAAGGAGTCCTCTTTAAATCTTTTGAAAAGGGATATTAGTTCTCCCAACACCATTTATTGAAGGCACTATTCTGTCCCAGTTGGACTTGGAAGCCTTATCAAGTATCTATTGACCATATGTGTGACCATCTATTTGTGATCTATTAATTCAGTTCCATACCTATCTTTATAGAAGTACAATACTGTTTTGACCACTGTAAACTTGTAATATACCTTAATATCAGGAAATGTGTCTGCCAACTTCGTTTCCTTTTTGAAGATGTTTTTGGATATTTGGGGCCCCTTACCCTTCCAAATAAATTTGATAGTCAACTTTTTCATTTCTGAAAAATAGGCTATTGAATTTTGATTTGGATTGTGTTGCATCTGCAAGTCAATTTGGGTAGAATTGACATCTTAATGATATTTAGTCTTCCAATCCATGAACATGGTATATCCTTCCATTTATTTAGGTCTTTTTAAATCTCTCTTGGCAATGTTTTGGAGTTTTCTGTATGCATATCCTTTCCATCCTTGGATAAGTGTATTCCTAGATATTTGATTCTTTTGGTTGCCATCATAAATGGATTTTTTTCTTGATTATTTCCTCAGATTTCTCCTTACTAGTTCATAGAAACACTACTGACTTTGCATGTTGATCTTGTATCCTGTCACTCTGCTAAACTTGTTAATTAGCTCTATTAGCTTTGCTGTAGATTTTTCAGGGCTTTATAGGTATGGGATCATGCTGTCTGTATATAGAGAAAGTTTTACTTCTTCCTTTCAAATATTTATGGCTTCTATTAAATTTTCTTGCCTAATTACTGTAGCTAGAATTTTTGGAACATGAACAACAATGCTGGGAGTGGATGTTTTTTGTCTGTTCCAGATCTTAGAAAGAAAGTTTTTAGTCTTTCAACATTGAGTATGATATTAACTATGAGTGTTTGCATATGCCCTTTATCATGTTGAAGAAGTTTCCTTTTATTCCTATCATTTGATACGTTTTATCTTAGAAAGAATACTGGATTTTGTCAATGCCTTTTATGCTCAATCAAGTTGATCATGTGATTTTTGACACTGTTAAAAAATTGTTTTAGAGAAGCTGTGGGTTTACAGAACAATCACGCATAAAATTCAAGATTTCCATACACCTCCCCACCACCAACACTTGCACTGGCAAGGAAAATTTGTTACAATTTTTGATAGCATTTTTTTGTAATTCTACTATTTTTCTAAACAGTAGATACATTTTTTTATAATTGATAAAATATTATTAAAGTAGCTCTATTAACTATTATGCATAGTTTACATAGGTGCATTTCCCCCCATATTCTGAGCTTCTCATTATCATTTTTATTTTCACAATAATGAAATCTATTTTATTTTCATATTAATTCATTTGTCTATTTTACTCATGTACACAAACACTGGACAAAGGGAGTGTCAGTCACAATGCTTTACAATGATACCATTACATGATAAAAGCTATTTTTACTATCATTATCAAAGGTCAAGGCCACTGGATTACAGTTAAACAATTTCAGGTATTTCCTCTGGTGGAAACTAAAAGGAAGTATCTACATGATGTGTTAGTATCATAATCATTTGCTAAATGCTAACTTCTCAGTTACAACTTCTCCCTCTCATTTGATCAGTCTCTCAATCTTCAGGGATATCTGGGCAATGGCCATTCTAAACTATTTCATGCTGAAAAGGGGTGTCAGTATTATGGGGTAGAGGAATGAAACTGATTGATATTCTTGGAGAGACTGTTACTTCTGGGTTTCAGGGCTTATCTGGCATAGGAGTCATCTGTAGGCTTTAAGTTGCTGGGAAAAAACTTAATAGGTATAACTTTTATAGAGTCCTAGATAGAGCCCAGGGTATTTTTTTATGGTTTTCAGGAATACTGTTGGTTGGAACTTGGCATACTGTGGCAATTTGCACTATCTGGCTGTGAAATCTCTTAGCCATTGAAACTTCATTTTGTTTCATTTCTTTCCCACCTTTTGGTCAGAAAGCATGGTCAATGCCACAATGCAAGGGATAGCCTTATTCCTGGGAGTCATGTCTCACATTGCCAAGGAGACTTAAATCACCAGGAATTATATCCTAAGTAGGGGGGAAGGTAGAGAGTTTATTGTTAGAATTTGGCTTAGAGAGAGAGGTCGCATCTGACCAACAGCAGAGGTTCTCTGAAGGTGATTTTAAGGCATAATTACAAGTAGGCTTAGCTTTGCCATTACATAAATGAGTTTTAAAAGGTCAATACTGACAACAGTGGCTCAGTGGCAGAGTTCTCAGCTGCCACACCAGAAACCTGGGTTCGATTCCTGGAGCCTGCTCATGCAAAAGAAAAAAGGGGAAAAAAAAAGGAAAAAGAAAAATCAACCCTCAGGATTGAGAACTTGTATTATCAAATTTGGAGTCCCCAATGCTTGAGAGAACATCAGGAATTCCTTAGGTGTGAAAGTTTAATAGTTTCAAATATTTTCTTCAGTCTTTCAAGGAACTTTGCAAATACCTTTTTATTTTCTGCCCAAGATATTGAGTTGATTTTTGTATTAACTATTAGTTAGAGTTCTTCTTTCATTCTTTTGCATATGGATATTCACTTCTCCCAGGACCATTTATTGAAGAGGCTCTTCTGTCCCAATTGAGTGGACTCAGCAGCCTTGTTAAATATCAATTGGCCATAGATGTGTAAAGGTCTATTGCTGAACTTTCAATTCATTTCTAATGGCCAATATATCTATCTTTATGCCAGTACCATGCTGTTTTGACCACCGTAGCTTCGTAATATGGTTTAAAGTCAGGAAATGTGAGTTCTCCAACTCTGTCAATCTTTTTCAAGATGTCTTTGGCTGGGCAGGCCATGGTGGCTCAGCAGGCAAGAACGCTTGCCTGCCACGTTGGAGGACCCCTTTCCCTTTTCTTCTCTTCTGGGACACACCTGATGCATATATTTCTGCTGTCATTTAATTCCCTGAGACCCTCCTCATATTTTTCCACTCTTTCCTCTTTCTGTTATTCTATCTGTGAGATTTTGATTGCCCTATCTTTTAATTCTCTGATTCCTTCTTCTGCCCCTCCAAATCTGCTAGTATGTCTCTAGTTAATTTTTTAGCATTTTTAAAATTGTGAAATATAACAAATATACAAAAAAAAATAAATTTCCAAGCATATTTTAACAAGTAGTTATCACACATATTTTAAAGTTTGGTTGGCGTGGGTTACATTCCACAACTTTTTATTTTTTCTTCTAGATGATGCAAGACACTGGAGAACAAAGGAAATAACAACATAATGATTCAGAAATCCTATCTTCTCTGTAATACTTCTCCTTTTTTCTTCTTTGTGCAAAATAACATATACAAAAAAGCAAAGTACATTGCGGCAATAGTAGACCAGATTTCAGAATTTGATATGGGTTACAATTCCACAATTTTAGGTTTTTACTTCTAGCTGCTCTAGGGCACTGAAGACTAAAAAATATATCAATATAATGATTCAGTAATCATGGTCATATGTTAAACCCTATGTTTTCTGTATAATACCACCATCACCTTTGATCTTTCTCCCACTCTTTAGGAGTATTGGGGCTATACCCATTCTAATATTTTCATGTTGGAAGGGGCTGTTGATAATATGAGATAAGGGGATGGAACTAGTCGATGTTCTGGAGAGGCTGGCCCCTCTGCATTTCAGGACTTATCTGGTCCAGGGACCATCTGGAGGTTGTACGTTTCCAGAAAGTTACCCTAGTGCATGGAAACTTTGCAGGAGTGATATTGGTTGGAGTTTGGCAAGTTATGATAGGTAGCAATGTCTGACTGAGCTTGCATAAGAATGAGCTCCAGAGTAACTTCTTGACTCTCTTTGAACTCTCAGCCACTGATGCCTTATTTGTTACACTTCTTTCCCCTCTTTTGATCAGTATGGCATTGTTGTTCCCACAGTGCCAGGACCAGTCTCATCCACGGGAGTCATCCTCTTGCCACCAGGGAGACTTCACCCCTGGATATCACATCCCATGTAAGGAGGAGGGCAATGGTTTCTCTTGAGAGAGAGAGAGAGAGAGAGAGAGAGAGAGAGAGAGAGAGAGAGAGAGAGAGAGAGAGAGAGAACATCTTAGCAAGAAAAAAAGGCCCACACATAACTCTTAGGCATACCTATAGGTAGGCTAAGATTCTCTGATACCTACATAAGTGTCACAAGAGCAAGCATCAAGATCAGGGGCTTCACTTATTGATATGGGCACACTAATGTTTGACACAGTATCAGGGGATTCCCCAGTGGTAAAGTCTAATAGTTTCCTAATTTTTCTCTCATCCCTCAAGGGACATTGCCAATACTTTTGATTATGTGCTTAATATACTTTAGAATGTATAGAGACATTGCATTAAGCTATACAGGATTAAAGGCACTCATCTTTATTCTGGGTTCCCTGTGTTTGGATTGCTTATATGATCTATCTACATAATTATGTGCTAGAGAAAATTTGGGTTCTGAAAAAAATAAACATTTTTTCTTTTCTCTCAAAGAGTAGGTGAAGTTCTAAAATACAGACAATGTCTTCTTCACCCCTGCATTCTGAATTACCTTAATACGCCCTGATCAGCTTCATTCTTATCTCTTAATACCAGGTTGTACATATATAAACTATCTCTCAAAATCCAGAAATAACATTTACCACTCTGGTTTAAATGTGTCTACTATAAAAGCATACAACCGAGGCCCAGTTTGCCTATAAGTATTTTCTAAATGAGATCAAACAATATTTGCTCTTTTGTTTCTGGCTTATTTTGCCTCACCTAATTTCCCCAGGTTCATTCACATCATTGCATGCCTCACAACTTTGTTCCCTTTTGCAGCAGCGTAATGTTTGATCATATGTATACGCCATTTTCCACCAATGTACTTCTGAGTCAGTGCATCTTTCAGACACCTCCATTTACTGGGCCTCATGTATAATGTCCAAAGTCAACAAGGCATCAAAACTCTCAATTTTAAATAATTTCATTGTTCCCAAGAGAAAAATAAGCAATAAATACACCCTCACTGAACATAAAATCCAAACCTCCCCCTAACTCTTGTCCCTCCCCCCATTATGTACCCCTGGTATTGCTGCAGTAGTATTGATGTTTTCCTGTTGAGCATAGCCCATAGCATGCACAGCACTTTTCCCTCTATGCTCCCAAATTATACTCTCTTTGTACAAGATTCATACCTTTGCAGTAGTTCATGCAAGAACTTATTTATATTTGTAGTGTTAAACAGTGGGACACATGAGTCTATACAACCCCTTTCAATCATGTTCACCTTCAATATGGTAATATTACTTATATACTCACTAGCGAACCACCTTCACTTCTACCTACTCTGTTACAATTAAGTTCAAACTCATTAGCTAACTGTTCACCATCTCAAGCATCTATGTATCTCTAAGTCCTATATTCTGTATTATAAGCCTCTGATTTACCTTTACCATGGTCATAAAAGTGGAATCCTACAGTTTCTATCCTTTCATGCCTGGCTTATTTCACTCAGCTTTATGTCCTCAAGGCACATCTTGTCATGTGCTTCAGGACATCATTTCATCTTATTACTGCATAATATTCCATCATATGTGTGTACCACATTTTATTAATCCACTTGTCTTTTGATGGGCATTTGGACTGTTTCTATCTTTTAATGATTGTGAATAATGCTGCTATGAACATCGGTGTGCAATCTCTGTATGTGTCACTGCTTTCACTTCTGGCTATATACAGAGTAGTGGTATTGCTGGGGGCATGGGGCAACTCAACATTTAGTTTTCTGAGCAACTGCCAAAACTGTCTTCCATAGTGACTGTACCATTATACATTCCAACCAGCAGTGCATAAATGTCCCAATGTCTCCAAATCCTCTCCAACATTTGTAGTTCCCTGTTTGCTTAATAGTAGCCTTTCTTAAAGGTGTGAGGTAGTATCTCATTGTAGCATTGGTCTGCATTTCCCTTATGGCTAATGAGAATGAGCATGTCTTCATGTACTTTTTAGCCATCTATATTCACTCTTCAGAAAAATATCTATTCATATCTTTAGCCCATATTATAATTGGGTTGTCGCTCCTTTGTTGTTGAGCTGTATGATTTCTTCATGTATACAAGAAATCAAACTTTTATATGAGGTATAATTTCCAAATATTTTCTCCCTGTGAGTTGGCTGCCTCTATATCTGTTTGGCAAAGTCTTTTGAGCAATAAAATCATTTAATCTGTGGGAGTTCCCATTTATCTATTTTCTCTTTTGTTGCTTGTGTTTTGGGTGCAAAGTTTAGGAAGCTACTTCCTATTACTATGTCTTGAAGATGTTTCCCTACATTTTCTTCTAGAAACATTATGGTACTGGTTCTTATATTTTGGTGTTTGATTCTACTTGAGTTACTTCTTGTATAGGGTCTGAGGTAAGGGTCTTCTTTAATTCTTTCTGGCTATTGATTTCCAGTTCTCCCATGCCCATATATTGAAAAGACTGTTTTGTACCAGGTCAGTGGATTTGTTTTGTACTAGTTCAGTGGATTTGGGGGCCTTGTTGAAGATCAGTTAACCATAGATTTGGTGGTCTATTTCTGCATTCTTGATTCAATTCCATTGGTCAATACTTCTATCTTTGTGCCAGTACCATGCCGTTTTGAGCACTGTGGCTTTATACTAGGTTTTAAAATCAGGGAGTGTTATTCTCCCACTTCATTCTTTTTTGGATGCTTTTTGCCATTTGGGATCTCTTTCCCTTCCAGATGAATTTAGTAACTGGCTTTTCCAAGTCTTTGAAGTACATTGTTGGAATTTCGATTGGTGTTGCATTGAATCTGTAGATCATTTTGGGTAGAACTCTCACTTTAACTATATTTAACCTTCCTATCCATGAACATGGAATGTCTTTCATCTATTCAGAATTTCTTTGATTTCTTTCAGCAATGGTATGTAGTTCTCTGTTTCCAAGTCCTTTACATCCCTAGTTAAGTTCATTCCTAGATATTTGATTCTTTTAGTTGCTATTACGAATGGAATGTTTTCCTTAATTGACTCCTCAGTTAGGTCAGTGCCTTTGTATAGAACCATTACTAATTTTTGCACATTCATTTTATAACCTGCCGTCTTGCTGAATTTCTTTATTAGCTTAAATAACTTTTAGTTATTTCTAAATAACTAAAGTAGATTTCTCAGGATTTTCCAAGTATAGTATCATGTCATCTGTAAATATCTTTCATTACATCTCTTTCTTTCCTTTCCAATTTGGATGGCTTTTATATATTTTTCCTGTCTGATTGCTCAAACCAGAACTCTTAGTACAATATTGAATAATAGTGGTGACAGAGGGCATCCTTATCTCATTACGGATCTTAGGAGGAAAGCTTTCTGTCCCTCACCCTTGAGTAAGATGCTCATTATGAGTTTTTCATATATGCCATTTATAATATTGAGGAAGTTTCCTTTGATTCCTACCTTCTGAAGTGCTTTTATCAGAAAGGATGTTGAATTTTGTCAAATGCTTTTTCACCATCAATTGAAATGATCATGTGATTTTTCCCTTTTGCTTTGTTAATGTGCTGTGTTATATTAATTGATTTTCTTGTGTTGAACCATCCTTGCATTCCTGGTATAAACCCATTTGTTCATGGTGCATAATTCTTTTAATGTACTGTTGAAGTCAATTTGCTAATATTTTATTGAGAATTTTTTGTCTATACAAAATTAGAGAGATTGGTCTGTAGTTCCCTTTCTTATAGCATCTTTACCTAGCTTTGGTATTAAAGTGATATTAGCTTCATAAAGTGAATTATGTAATGTTCATTTTTCCCTGTACTTTTTTGAAAAGTTTGCAGAATTGTTGCTAGTTCTTTTTGGAATTTTGTTATAATTTCCCTGTGAAGTCATTTGGTCCTGGGCTTTCCTTTGTAGGAAGATTTTGATGACTAATTGAATCTCTTTACTTGCAATTGGTTTGTTGAAACCATCTATTTCTTGTGTAGTTTGTTTATGTGTTTCCAGGAATTTGTCCATTTCATCTAATTTGTCTAGTTTTTCAGCCTACAGTTGTCATAGTATCCTCTTATGATGTTTTTAAAATTTCTTTAGGGTCTGTGGTATTGAACCCCTCCCATTTTGATTTTGTTTATTTGCATACTCTCTCTTTTTTGTTCTTCATCACCCTTCCTAGTGGATCATCAATTTTATTGATTTTCTACCAACTTTTGATTTTATTGATTCTTTTTATTGTTCTTTTTTTCTCCCATTCATTTATCTCTGCTTTAGTCTTTGTTATTTCTCTTCTTCTCTTTGCTTTGGCATTAGTTTGCTGTTCTTTCTCAAGTCCCTCCAGGTGAGCAGTTAAGTCCTCAATTTTTGCTCTTTCTTATTTTTTACTATAGGCATTGAGGGCAGTAAACTTTCCTCTCAGCACAGCCTTTGCTGCATCCTGTAAGTTCTGATATGCTGCATTCTCATTTCATTTGTCTCCAGATAACTACTGATTTCTCCAGCATTTTTTCTTTGACCCACTCATTGTTTAAAATCATGTTATTTATTCTCCATATATTTGTGAAAGTTCTCATTATTTGGTGGTTATTGATTTCCAGTTTCAGTCCATCTTCATTTGCTCTTCAGGATAGATCATATGCTGGGGCACAAAACAGGTCTTTATAAACTTAAAAATATTGAAATTATTCAAAGCAGTTTCTCTGTCCACAATACTATTGTGATCAGAGAAAATTTATAAAGACCTGTTTGTGCCCCAGCATATGATCCATCCTGAAGAATCTTTCATGAGCACAGATAAGAATGTATATCCTGGTGTTTGGGAGTGTGATGACCTATATATGTCTGTTAGGTTTAGTTCATTTATCAAATTGTTTAAGTTCTCTATTTACTTGTTGATCCTCTGCTTGGTTGTTCTATCTATAGAGGAGAGTGGTGTATTGAAGTGTCCTCCTACTATTATTGAAATGTCTATCATTCCATTCACTTTTACCCTTGTCTTTCTCATGTAGTTTGGAACTCCCTGATTGGGACCCTATTTTGTCTGATATTAGGATAGCTACTCCTGCTTTCTTTTGGTTACAACATTCATGGAACATATTATTCCATCCTTTCACTTTCAATCTATTTATATCCTTGTATCGAAGATGAGTCTCTTGTAAGTAGCATATAGCTGGATTATATTTCTTAATCCATTCTGCCAATCTGTATCTTTTAATTGTAATTTAGTACATAAACATTCAAAGTTATCAATGTAAAGGCATTTCTTGAATCCACCATCTTATCGTTTGGATTTTATTTGTCAGATTTATATATTCTTTTCCCTCTTTCTCTCTTTATGCCTTAAGTTACACTTACTGGTACTCTTCGGTTCTGTGCCCTTCTCCAGCCCTCCCTCTCCTGTCTTCTTTTTTTCAGCTAGCAGAAGGCCTTTAGTATTTCTTGTAGAGCTTATCTCTTGTTGACATATTCTCTCAGCCTTTGTTTGTCTGTGAAAATTTTAATCTCCCCCTCCATTTTGAAGGACAATTTGGTTGGGTACAGAATTCTTGGCTGGATGTCTTTCTCTTGCAGGATCTTAAATATATCATACCACTGCCTTCTCATCTCCACAATGCCAGTTGAGCAGTCTAAACTCAGTCTTATATGGTTTCCCTTGTACATAGTAGATTGTTTTTCTCTTGCCACTTTCAGGATTTTTTGCTTCTCTTCAACATTTTACAGGTTGATTGGTATGCATCTTGGGGAAGGCCTATTAGGATTTTTTTCTATTTGGAGTTCACTGGGCTTCTTTGATTGGAATATTTATATCATTTATAAAGATTAACGTGTTAGTTTGCCAACTGCCAGAGTGCAGTATAACAGAAATGGAGTGGCTTTTATAAAGAGAATTTAATCAGTTGCATGTTTACACTTCTAAGGAAGTCAAAGTGTCCAAATAAGGCACCAAAAAGAGATTACTTAATTCAAAGAATTTCTGTGGGTTAGAAACACCTTTGTCAGTTGGGTAGTCATGTGCTGGCATCTGCCTCTCCAGGTTCTGGCTTGCATAATATCTCATGATGACATCTGCTGGGCTCCAAGTATCTCCAAACATCTGTGTCTCTCTTCACATGTAGCATCTATGTCATCTCTGTGGTGAAAATTTCTTCCAGTTCTGAGGCTTCTGTTATTTCTTTCATTTCTGAGGTTTCTCCAAAATGCTTCCTCTTTTAAAGGATTCCAATAAACTAATCAAGACTCACCCATAATGGGTTACACCATTCTAATCAAAGGTTACACCCACAACTGGGCATGCCACAGCACTGTGGAGATAATCTAGTCAAATATTCCAATCAAAGATTCCAAATGGGGATTAAAAGGAATGGTTGCCTCCATAAGATTGGATTAGGATTAAGCATGGCTTTCTGGGGTGCATAATACTTTCAAATTAGCTTCTGACTCTTCAAATCTGCTGTTGTGTGTCTTTAGTATATTTTTATTTGATCTACAACATCATTAATCTCTATGATATCTCTTATTTTTCTACTTATTCTTTCAAATTTCTCTTTATGTCTTCTAGCATCTTCTTTTTTTTCTCAATTAAAATGTAATTTTATTTTTTCCTTTGATAAATACTTGCTTCTCTTGCTGCTCTGACTAATTAACCATG
The DNA here is from genome assembly GCF_023851605.1 of Tamandua tetradactyla. Taxonomy (NCBI): domain Eukaryota; kingdom Metazoa; phylum Chordata; class Mammalia; order Pilosa; family Myrmecophagidae; genus Tamandua; species Tamandua tetradactyla. The sequence goes on from NC_135344.1 coordinate 64,878,138, forward strand.
TGCACAAAGGCATGGAAAATTCAATATTCTTTTCTTCTTATCATACGTCATGGTCAGATTCATGTGTCAACTAGTCCCGGTGGTGGTGCCTGGTCAGGCATGTACTGGCCTGTCTGTTGCTGTGAGGACATTTCATGGACTTAAATCATGATTGCATTGGTGCATTCACAGCTGATTGCATTTGTAATCAGCTAAGGAGAGTGGGGTTTTTTTGCAATGAGTGATGCTTAATCTAATCACCAGAAGGCTTTTAAGGAGGATTCAGAAGAGACAGTTACTCTTCCTGCTTCAGCCAGTGAGCCTCTCCTGTGGAGTTCATCCAGACTCTTCATTGGAGTTGCCAGCTTCACAGCCTGCTGACACATTTTGGACTCTTGCATTCCAGTTGTCCAGCCAGCCTCTCCTGAGAGCCAGTTCCTCCTGAGTTGAGGAACTTTATTGGAGTTGCCAGCCTGTGGCCTTCCCTACAGGCTTTGGACCCTTACATTCCCACAGTTGCCTAGCCAGCCTCTCCTGAGAGTTTGTTGTGGACCTTCATCAGAGTTACCGTCTTGTGGCCTGCCCTACAGACCTTGTACTCCACATTTCCATGGTTATGTGAGACATTTTTATGAATTTTATATCTATGGATATCTTCTGCTGATTCTGTTTCTCTAGAGAACTCTAGCTAATACATCATATAAAGAAATTTTAATATTTTCTGGGTATTTCTGGTTGTTTCTTATCCATCATAACATTCACTATGATTTTGGATTTGGTTTTATTTTCCACAAACCTATCTTCAGGGTAAATAGTTTGTAGCACAATAGTTCAACTAAGAAGGATCAGTGCTGAAGGACTTATGTTATCTAACTTAATTTTCCATGACCATTCCTTGACTTTCACCTTATAAGCTGTAGTCCATACAAAGTAATCAATTACTACTTGATAAGAGGCAAATGACCGTCTTTAACTACAGAGCAATAGCTAAAAAGTTCTTGACAGTTGTTCTTCATCCTATCAGCTATGATTGCACATGCATTTATGAAGCTGCCTTGAATTGACGGATGCAACTTGCATGAGAAGAAGCCAGTTCCAGTGGCTTTCTCCTTTTTTAATGCTTTTTATTGTATAATATAACATATATACAAGGCAAAGAAAGAAAAAAGCAATCGTTTTCAAGGTACTCTTCAACAAGTAGTTATAGTACAGTTCCCAGAATTTGTCATGGGCTACCATACCATCATCTAAGATTTTTCCTTCCAGCCACTCCAAAAGACTGGTGGGTAGAAGGAATTTTCTTTTTTATCATCACAATTGACTTTTTGTTTGAAAAATAACATATATATATATAAAAGCAAAAATTTCAAAGCATAGCACAATAATTAGTTGTAAAACAGATTTCAGAGTTTGGTATGGGTTACAATTCCACAATTTTAGGTTTTTACTTCTAAGATACTGGAAAGAAATATCAATATAATTCATCAATTATACTTATTTATTAAACCATACAGTCTCTGTATAACTCCCCCATCACCTTTGATCTTTCTCCCACTCTTTAGGGGTATTTGGGTTATGTCCTTTTTCATGTTGGAAAGGCTGTCAATAATATGGGGTAGGAAGATGGAACTAGCTGATGTTCTGGAGAGGCTGGCCCTTCTAGATTTCAGAACTTATCTGGTCCAGGAACCCATCTGGAGGTTGTAGGCTTCTGGAAAGTTATCCTAGTGCATGGAACTTTTGTAGAATCTTATATATTGTGCTAGGTGTTCTTTTGGATTGGCTGGAATGGTTTTGGTTGGGGTTTGGCAAGTTATGATAGATAGCAATGTCTAACTAAAGCTTGCATAAGAGTGGCCTCCAGAGTAACCTCTCAACTCTATTTGAATTCTCTCAGCCACTGATGCCTTATTTGTTACACTTCTTGTTCTAGTTTGCTAGCTGCTGGAATGCAACACACCAGAGATGGATTGGCTTTTAATAAAAGGGGATTTATTTTTGTTGGTTCTTCAGAGAAAAGGCAGCTAACTTTCCACTGAGGTTCTTTCTTACGTGGAAGGCACAAGATGGTCTCTGCTGGTCTTCTCTCCAGGCCCCTGAGTTCCAACAACTTTCCCCGGGTGACTTCTTTCCGCATCTCCAAAGGCCTGGGCTGAGCTGCTAGTGCTGAGATGAGGAATGCTGAGCTGCTTGGCTGTGCTACATTGCGTTCTCTCATTTAAGCACCAGACAATCAAGTCAAACGTCACTCATTGCAGCAGACACGCCTCCTAGCTGACTGCAGATGTAATTAGCAACAGATGAGGTTCACATACCATTGGCTTGTGTCCGCAGCAAGAGAACTAGGTATGCTCACCTGGCCAAGTTGACAACTGAATCTAACTAACACACTTCTCTTCCCCTTTTTGGCCATGATGGCATTGTTGATCCCACGGTGCCAGAGCCAGACTCATCCCTGGGAATCATCTCCCACGCCACCAGGGAGACATTCACCCCTGGATGTCATGTCCCATGTAGGGGGGAGGGCAATAATTTCACTTGCAGAGTTGGGCTTAGAGAGTGTAAGGCCTCATCTGACCAACAAAAGAGGTCATCCAGAAGTAACTCTTAGGCAAACCTACAGGTAGACTAAGTTTTATCGTTACATCTATAAGATTCAGAAGAGCAAGCCTCAAGATCAAGGGCTTGGCATATTGATTTGGGTGTCCCTAATGACACTACCCCAGTGGTAGTTTCATAGTTACGTATTTTTTCTCCCATCCCTCAAAGGACTTTGCCAATATATTTTGATTATCTGCTTCTAGGATATATCTAGGCATCTAGTGTCTTCTTCATCTTCTTTACGTCATTAGCTATTCCACTGATTTTATTTAGCAGAATTATATGAACATCTTTGATTAGTTGTTCCAAAGTCTTTGTCACCTGCAGTATTTTAATTTGGTCATTAGACTGTCTACATCTTCATATGGTTTGAGATCATCTGTTGTCTTCATGGCCTGTAAGTATCTTGATAGGGTTGCTTTTGAAGTTGACTTCCTTCAGTAGTCTAAAGTTCTGTATTTTCAGGATGGGTGTGGAACAGAATGCAGGGAGTGCGGAGGGAGACAATGATGCAGTAACTGATTTTGGCACAGGTATATGTGTAGGTTGGGGGTGCCATGTGGGCACCTGTGAGTGTGGGGTGTGGGTTGCAAGGTTTGTGGAGGTACAGTGCAGTGGCCATGGAGGCAAGGCGCAGCTCAGGCAGGCCTTGGAACACAGGAACAGGGTGCAGCTTGGGGAACACAGAGGTAGAGTGTGGTGGGAGTCAGATGGGGGGCTGCATGGATGGGCTGGGGCTGGTATGTGGGCAGGATGCAGGTGATTACATGGAATGTGTGGGTTGTGGGTGTCAGGATGTTGGGTTCAGGGCACAGAAGTTGGGACACAGGGAGGAAAGGGTGTGGGTGCATCCTTGCACCAGGAAGGGATCCAGAGAGCAGATCTGTGAGTGTGTAGAGGCAGTAGAGATTGCAGGATGTGTGTCAGGGGTAGGTAACATCAGATGGGTGGGGTCCTGGAGCCAGTGTGCATATGTGTGGGTGCAATGGGCATAGGTACATGTGTGTGCAGGGCCAGAGCGTGTTTTGCTTTCTCCCTTGCAAGCACAACTATGCATAAATATTTCATATGATATCCAGCATTTCTTTGGTAGTGGGTAGGTTTTCAGGCCATTTTGAACACATTGTAATTTCTACTCTTTTCCACTTTGCCATTTGTTATAAATGAGAATTATATCACCACTACTTTTTTCCTTCTTGTCAAATTTGTGACTCTTACTTACATTTTTTTTTTTATCCATCTTACATTCACAAGGGCTATAACCACTGATTACCTTCTTAGAGTTACAGGCCAAGGGATAATTGTGTCAGCATGACCTTTGGCTTCAGATGGGTATGGGTTCCCTAACCGTTCTATCACTTATGAATGTTTGACTGTGGACTAGGTATACTGATGCGAAACAATGCAGATCTGAACCATTACACAATATGTGTGCCATTTCTTAATTATCCTGCTTTGACCTTTTCTTTTTCATATCATAGGAGCTGAGTTTCCCCAGGCATTCTTCTTATTTCTTGAAGCTAACCAATGAAATCCCACACTTAGCCTTAAAAGTGGAAACCTTTCTAATTGTTGCCGTTATTCTTTTTTAAAAAAGAAGGCTCTAGAAGGCAAAAAAGAAAGTATCTCTGCCAGAAAAGCAGCTTGTATTTTCCATAAAAATTATTTTCAAAGGTCAAATCTAATAATGTGATCTTATAAAAGCCCCAGAACTCTGATATCATTACTATGTCTTATGAAATTAACCCTTAAACTCTAAGAGATGTGTAATTCCAAACAATTGCTTTACTTGATAGCATATTGTCCAGAAATAGCATTTATATTCTGTTTATCAAATGAATATATACTTGGGAATTTTTCTTTGAAAAGCCAGCATTTGATCATTGTCCTTTTTATCACATGCATGGAGAGAATAAATAAAATGGCATTGTATTTCTTATTTAAGCAGACTTTGCAAATCTTGTGCAAACCTTAATTTTATCATCTATAAATTGAGAAGAAAATTAACTGCCGCAGAGGGTAGATAAATGATATAATGATTAGTTGCTAGAATAAATATAAAGCACTTGGCACATTAGAGTCTGTGGTAGCTGCTTTTCCATCCCCACCCCAACATTTGTTTGCTGATATCCCTTCTCTGACTTCTAGGTCACTGTGCTTTCCTGGTCCTCCTTCTCTCTTCCTGACAATTTATCTGCCCTTTCTTGTGTGTGTGGAAACCGCTTTGTCCTCCTTCCCATAAATTAAAAGTGTCTCCTAAGTTTGGTACTGTCTTGGGCATAGTTCTATTTTTCTGACTCTCCCTGACAAAGACAATATATTCAAAAGATAGAGCAAGGTTGTTGGGAGGAATAAATGATATACAACATCCCAAATGCATTAGTTGTGACTATTTGTATCATCACACCTGCTAGTGCTTTGCTTTCGAGACCCTTAGGAACATATTTACATGATGCCTCCCAAAGAAAGGTTATTTAATCAGATAATCACTTAGTAATAAAACTTGACTGGTAAGATGGCCTTTCAGGAAAGTGGCTTTTTGGCATTTGATACACAAAACATATAAAACGAGATGAAAGGGAGACATCTGTATTTTTTTCAGCCGAGGCGTAACTTCAGGTATAAAATTCTATCAACCATAGATCTTTACCTTCATGATGAAAATTGCTTATAGACTGAATTTGAGTTAGTAGCTGTAAGATCTCTTGAAACTTTATGAACTTAGACATTATGAAAAAGGACAATGAATTTCATCCCTCTGGTGAATCTAAATGATTAATATGAAGCTAAACTATTTTTTTTCAGGCTTAAACATATTCACCTTGTGGAGAGGTTATGGATCTTTCTTTTTACCAAGGAATTATCTATAGGTGATTTATTACTGGCTCTGAAATTACAATCCATAAGCTAAAATATAATGTCATCAGTCACTACTAAAAATGACAAGTTAGAGATCAATAAATCAATAATGATATTATCAGAATAAGATATTAATCACCTAAGAACTCTAATTCAAATGTATACCTCTTCTTAGAGTAAAATAGCCTCAGAAGTATGTTCTATTCATATCTTGCTAGATGAAGAAAGGAAACTGCAATGCATGTAAAAGAGCAAAAAGTATAAAGTACACAGAATTTCTCCAGGCCTCCATACCTTTCTTGGTATGATCTTTTTACCTAATCATGGTTTTGAGTCCAGCAAAAATCTCTCCTTAATTGGGTAATTACAGCATTAATCATTTGTTCACATTTGGGGATTCACATTAAAAATACTAAAGGAATATGTTTTTCAACATGATCATGGTGAGAATGAAATCCTGGGTTTTGACTCCATAGGCTTCTGATGGAGTTCAGCATGTGTATTTTGAAAAAACTTTACATATGCTTGATTTTACACTAAAGATAAAGACATAGATATAGAATTATTCTTTCCAAAACATTTATTACTATTATTCCCCTCCTGAGGAAATCGTTTGCCTTGAAAGGGAGCAGACACCATTGGATTGGGCAGCCTTGGGTATGTTCTAGTGTTCTTCAACTTCAAGGTCAACACTCATCTGTATTAGCTTCACCATAAGAATAGGCAACTCTGGTTGTTACTTCACTCATGACTTTATAAGTCAACAGCACTTTCCTTTGAAACTCCTCCTGGAGTTATAGTTTAAAAATCCTAGCATTTTTTTAAAATTCAAAATTAGCTTTGAATCTCTAACTAGAAAACTCAGCAAATAAACATGTTTTGCTTAATTGAGTCATTGGCCTTTATGTCAGTAATATTAAAGAATGGAATTATTGTAGTGATCTAAGAAATGGCACATTTAGAAAGAGGAAAGAGAAACAAAATTTTAAATATATACATACAATTTGAAAATTAAAACTATTAGATATTATAGACTTTCATAAACATATAAAGATCTCCACCCTGATCTAGAAGGTGGAATGAGATGCTACAGGGCTCTATTCCCCACCAGATACTTTGAACAACTCGCAAGAACTAGCAGAATCATATTTCTCAAAGCTCTGAAAATCAGTTAAAGGGTTGCAGTAACAGGGAAAGTGCTGAATCAAGAAAAAGACAACTTAAAAATGCTCCTGGCATTTAATGAAATCTGCATCATATGACTAGCTGGATACACTCTTAAGGAACAGACATCTCAGAGTCTAAATTCCAGAGATAACATATTAAAATATAAAAATGGCCAGACTGAAACAAAAGATTACCAAGCATACAAAGGAGTAAGAAGTGATGGCCCAAGAAAAGGAGATTGAAACATTAGAAACTATCACTGAGGAGGACCAGATTTGGGACATACTGGACAAAGACTATTAAAAATTAGTCTTAAATGTGATCAAAGAGCTAAAGGAAAACATGGACAGAGAACCAGAGGAAGTCAGGGAAAATGATAGATGAACATAGAGAGAATATCAATAAAAAAACAGAAATCATGAAAAGGAATAAACTGAACTGAAGACCACAGTAACAGATTTCAGGGTTCAGCAGCAGGCTGGAATTGGCAGAAGAAAGAATCAGCAAACTTGAGGAAAACACAATTGAAATCAGTCAGTAATAGGAGCAGAAAAAAGAAATCATGAAGAAAAGGGAACAGAGGGAGAGAGACCTGAGGGACAATGTATAAGCATACCAATACACAATGCAGGATTGCAACAGAAAAGAAAAGAGAGAAAGAGCAAAGGGAATATTTGAGGAAATAATGGCTGAAACTGCCCCAATTTAACAAAAGCCTTGGGTATATAATCCAAGCTCAACCAACTCCGACTACAACAAACCTAAATAGACCCACTCTAAGACATAATCAAACTGCTAAATGCCAAAAATAAAGAGGTTTCTGAAAGCTGCAAGAGAGAAGCGATGTGTCATGTACAAAGGAACCACAGTAATATTAAGAGCAAATTACTCATCAGAAAGCAAGGAAGAAAAAAGGCGTTGGGATGACATTAAAAGGAAAAAAAAAATACCAACAAGAAGTCTGCCTAGTCAAACTGTCTTTCAAAAATGAGGAAGAGATTAAGGTATTCACAGATAAACAAGAGCTGAGGGAATTTGTCTCCACTAGATTGGCTCTATAAAAAAAATTAAATGGCCCCTAATTCTATGAAAAGATGCTTAATTTCACTCACAATAAGAGAAATGCAAAAAAATTGCACTGAAATATTCAAGAAAGATCCAAAATGTTGTAATACACTGGTAATAATGTGTGAAGACAAGCATTTTCTTCATATTTTCCAGGTGGGGGAATCTGTTTTTCCAATAGCAATAAAGAAGGCAATTTGGCAATATCTATAAAAATAACAAATTTAGGTTTTTTTTTTTTTGAGGCAGTAGTTTTGATTTTAAAAATTAATTCTATCGATAAACTCACATATATACAAAATTATGTATGTCTGTGGTTAGTCATTGTAGCATAGTTTATAATAGGAAAAGATTTTTAAAAGCACTTAAGTATCCATAAATGCAGACAGGTTAAATTAGAGAAGGAAGACAATGCCAGCTCCTGCTTAGGTCCTCATATCCCAATACAAAACAACAACAAAAAATGTAAACTATGTAAAACCCATGTCCTCAACATAACTTGAAGATAATGTTTAAATATAAATAACTCTTCAGTAAAAGGAGGAAAAAAATCTTCCAGTGTGTAATCTCTCCTCCTCCTGCCAAATCACAACCCACCATGATGCTTTATAGGGAGCAAAGTCTGACCAAGAAGAGCTGCAGGTAAAAGAGAAAAAGCCAGGAATGGGACCTAAGATTGATTTCAAATCACTATCATAAATACTGAATCCTTCCTAAGTCTGACAATATTGAAAAGGTATCCTATCCTGTTAAATCAGAGCACAGACTTTCAAAGTGCATATGATTTGAAAGAGCACTAAGCCTCTGGAAGAAATAAAAGGAAGGGGAAGTTACCCTTTGGTGATTGACTAGTGAAGGTGATACACAGCTGAAAGAGAAACTTAGGGTCCCCAAAACAAAAGAATACCAAAAATTTGAAGGACAAGCAACCCTTTCTTTACCAACCGACAAACACAAAATAAATCTTCTGAAGTGTTAGGATTTTGCCATGCTGACAGAATAGAAGGCCATTCAGCTGGAAATCATGCAAAGGGACCTAATTCTACAAAAAAGAAGAAGAAAAAAGTAGTGGATCCATAAACATCTATTACGTAAAACTAGAAAAGGAAATTCAGCACATATCTGAGGAACATTCCCCATGGAAAAAAAAAAAAAAAACAAGCACGAATCAGGAAAAAAGAAAGAAAGAGGTGGGAAGAGAGGTAAAACAGGTTAAATCATGCATATGGTATGCTGCAATAAGTTTTGACACAGTGGTTTTCCTATCAGCTACTATAATACCAGAAACCTTCCTATGGGCAAAATCAGGTTAGATTAAACATTCTGGTCAGTTTTAGAAAGGGAGTTGAGCTGAAGTGCAGAAGTGAGAGCAAAAGGAAAGGACATTCCCCTTAGTTTCTGCTTTGGAGTCATTAAGTGTTAGGACTAGTTTTATATCTATGAGTCTCAGGCTGGGTCACTCCTCTCTCTTTAATCACTACTGAGATATTAGCCCCTACAATAGAGTAAATCCCTTCCTGCATATATCTCTGGGCTTGTCATTTTCTATCATTCATCATCCCCAAGAGACAATATGATTTCAGAGACTTTTAGGTGCACATATTTGTACCATTTAGAATTGTACAATGAAAATTCGATATGTTGTTGGATTCAGCGACAGCCAAACAAATGAGTTATTCCCCAGTTCTTACATAAACGATATTCTATAGGCTCCTCTTAATTGGGTTAGAAAATAAACTCTTATCTGCACAACTTGGAGCAAGGTAATTGGATTGGATTAAATTGGGCATGAGAGAAATCAATAAAACTCAATTTAAATCAATCAGTTCCAATAAACAGACAACCAGGTTAAAGGGAAAAAAATAGGACAATTAAAACCAGTAGCAATTTTTCAACCTCTCCTTTGTTAATTCATTCAAAGTGTCAAAACGGAAGAAAGTATATGGAGGAAAACACAAAACAATTGGATTACGTAGTTATCTCGTGGTAATGTTGCTTAGCTCTGGCTCTATATTTCCTAAAAAGGAAAGTTACAGACTCTCTTTCTTTTTTTTTTTTTTTTTTAAAGGAAAGACAGAGAGAAGGAAGGAAGGATAGAAGGAAGGAAGGAAGGAAGAAAGGGAAACATTTTCTTGTATTCTGTTTCTCCGTTTTTGTTACATGGGCTGGGGCCGGGAATCGAACCGAGGTCCTCCGGCATAGTAGGCAAGCACTTTGCCCGCTGAGCCACCGCGGCCCGCCCCAGACTCTCTTTCACCAGCAGCTATAACAAATATTTGCAGGAACAGAATTAAATAAAGATATCCGAAAAGGTAACCTTGCAGACATTTATTATTTTTTTTACTAGAATCTTCAAATCAGCCCCCAAAATAATTAATGTCAATCCACCTTCTTATGCTGATTTTATTATTTAAAAATGGCACTTTCTGAATTTATTGTTAAAACATATGTAACACGGTCAGAGGCATTTTGGATATATATGAAACCTTTACCTGAAGTCCATAAACTGCATACCTGTTCCATTGTGGTACAATGATAACAAAAGCCTTGAAGTGGTTATGTTGTTAGAAAGAACTATCATGCTTGGAAGCCAACCCAAGATTCAAGTCAGAAAGTTGAGCAGTTGGTGTGGTCAGTGCTACAGGTCCCGAATATAAGCTGGAAAAAACAAGGCAGACAAAGCAGTTACCTATGTTGAAACCAATTTCCATTCAAGTCATATTATTAGATTTGGCTACCTGCAGAAAGCAATGTGGAAGCAATCAAGTCTTCTAAAATAAAAACAAAACTCTCAATCTGATTGTTTCTCTAAATTGACATTTGCCAGTTCTCATCTGTGCCTTGTCATTCCAAAGGCCCTTTTCTTGGGTGAAACTTGGTGGGAGAGCAGAGAAGAGTGACACTTGGCGGAAGGCCCTGTGCAAAAAAAAGGCGGAGAGGCTGACTTCCCTGAGAGTCTTGCCAGATCCTGGCTGTCAGGTAGGAGGAAGGTATTTTGCAAAGGCAATCAGAGCCTAACATGACTGTTACAAATGGCCCTCAAAGCAAACCCCTCCACTTCCTTATCCTGTTGCAGTTCCTGCTTGTCCTTTTCCTGATGGCCATTCCTCCATAGGACACAAGTGATTTATTTCTTAAGGGTATCTGGTTATGTAGAGAGCTGTGTGTGTGTGCGCGCACGCACACGTATTTTACTTTACAATAAGTCTAAAAGAAAGCTTGAACCAGTTTTTTTTTTTTTTTTTCAAACAGCAACAGAAACATTTGAGTCTGAGGAAAGCCCGGAGTCTCAGGAGAAGCTCCCCTCAGAGTCGTTACTGCAGCTGCTGTCTTATAATGTCCTTGGTCCCAATTGTAAGAGATTTAAACCCCTCAAGTTGCCTTGGGATTGAAGAAAATAAACATGAATCAAAGCCATGTCTTTCAACGAAAAGACAGAAAACCAAAATAAACTTCCTCAGCAGAGAAGAAAAACCAATCTGGAAATGGAGATCAGTAAGTGAAGAGCCAGATTCAAAAGTGAAAGTCAAGCCAAGGTCAAAAGTGAAAGGTCCGTTCTTCTGCCTTCTCAGTGAGAGACTTTCCTGATGGAGGAAAGACAGACTGAGTATACGGACATCGGGTAGACCATTGGCACTCCCCCATATGACTTCATTTATGATGACCATAGCAGGGAAATGCTAAGATCCCTGATTGTGGGCCAAAACAGAGGCTTAGAGAAATCAAGTGCCTTCCTCAAAGTCATATGCCTGTGAGATGGTGATTATTCCATTAAAACACAGGTTTTTTTCTGCTTTACACAGTAATAATAAGCTTTCATTTATTAAATGTTAACTTGGTGCAGTGTGTTAACAATTTAATAAACGTAAGGCTTATACTAATATCTAGGAAGATAAACAATTAGTACTACCACAACATTTATTCCTCAGTCTTATATGGAAATTATAATAAAGGTTAAACTGTGAATTACAGAACATGAGATTTAATTCCAACTATGCCTTTTTAGAGCCATAAAATGGCAAAATATGTAAACATTGCTTATAAAAATGTGCAGGAATAAGGAAACTCGTGTTCTTTTGAGAGGAATGTAAATTTCAATAGACTGTTTAGAGAGCAATCTAACAGGACAGAGAGAATTTAATTTGCATATACCTAAGGTGATCCTATAATTTATTATCAAAACTGAAACAACACATTTTTAGAGGAGAAAATAAATTTAATTTAAGAATACCGGTGGTGGAAAATAAGAGTAAATGTGACTGTCCCACACAATTGGGATATGTGGTCATCCACATATACCTACTACCCAGCAGTTGTGTTCCTGGACGAAATTTTTCCTCCAGTTCCTAAGGAGGAGTGTGATTGATTGTTCATCACAGCATTTGTTTGGAGTACCAGGAGCTGGATGCAATTTTAGATTCCATAATATATTATATTATATTATATTACATTATATTATATTATATTATATTATATTATATGGCAAGCTCTCAGAAATTCTGAATTAGATTTACATATAGCAACATGAGTAATCAGAAAAGCAAAATGATGAAAAAGAAAGATAATAGGATTTATAGTACAATATAATTTATGTAAATTTAAAACATAGAAACAAAATCACTAGGTTTATAATATCTATCTATATCTACTTACCTCTATTTATCTTTTTTCCTATCCCTTGCATTTATCCATGCACACACACACACAAACACACACACATACATAATGTTATATTATGAGAAGAAATGGAGTAAAAAGAATGAAAATATTGAATGAATATATTGTTAGCTGTATGCAAAGTATTAAATACTATTAGAGAGACAAAAAATGAACTAAAAGACTCTGCCTTGAGTGTTTTCTATTTATTCTTGAAGTATCTATAATCTCCATCTAATGCTGGCAACTATATGAAATCAATATATTGACAATACTTCTTTGATTTTCTATTGTAATTTTTAATATTCAGTGAGATATAGTCCCACGACTGTTTCTGCAAAATTTTAAGAAAACAATGTGCATCAAGCAGAACCACTCCTTGAAAACCTAGGTGTTTGTTAAACCAAGATGGCTAGGCTTAAACCAATAAATTCTAGACACCAAAAATTATAGAAATCAAGAATTCTAGAGACATATTTGAATTCTGCCTGGAAATCTCTTTAGCCAGATTCATGACCCCTCTCAATGTTCCATGTTAAAGGCAGTGGGTTGGCCAAACCTTTCTGCCACACTGGTTGCCTTTTGCCAGTCTCCAAAAATTATAGCTGCCCTTTATTCCATCTTTCACTAACAGTCATCAGGCTCTGCTTATTACCAGGTGCTGAAGCAAGGGCAAATTTGAGATTTGTGCTATGACTATATTCTCCCTCTAGGTATCAATTATCTGAGGCCACAGAGCAATATTGGAAACTAATATACTATTTCCTTTAAGGTATTGAAACTTTGAAGATGGAGTCCAATAATAACTTTGGAATTGCTACTATCTGGAAAACTAGGTTGGGGAATACTTCTGGCATATAGACATTTCACTGTTTCCTATTCAACTGATTTCTTATTCAGAAATATCGTAACTGGAGACATACATGAGTATGATGAACATTTTTGTCTCTTTATTTATTTTCCTTTCCTAAAATGTATCATAGAGTTTCTCTTAAAAAAGTTTCAAAAAAATAATAAAAAGTAAGATGTTATTCTCTTCAGGGAAGAATTTATAGAAACCTCTCAAGTGATATTTGATCAATAGAAAATAAGTGTGTAAGAGGATATTTTTCTAAAGTAACAGGTACATAAGGGTCTGGCAGACTAAAGAAACCTCAGTTTTGAGATGTCCCATCTATTAATTCTACTGCTCTTCATTTGGTAATGTATATCTCAGGTATCAATCAGAGCAGGAAGACACCAGGGGGTCATTAATGTAATTTTAGTCACTTATTTCCTTTGATAGGCTATGAAGAGCATAGAAATTTCATTTTGTCATGGAACTCCAAATTGTTCTATTTTTCAATCATTAACTTTTTTTATTTATTAATTAAAAAAATTAACAACAAACAAAAACTTTAACATATCATTCCGTTCTACATATATAATCAGTAATTCTTAATATCATCACATAGTTGCATATTCATCATCTCTTAGAACATTTGCATCAATTTAGAAAAAGAAATAAAAAAACAACAGAAAAAGAAATAAAATGATAACAGAAAAAAAAAGATTATACATACCATACCCCTTACCCCTCACTTTCATTTATCACTAGCATTTCAAACTAAATTTATTTTAACATCTGTTCCCCCTATTATTTATTTTTATCCCATATGTTCTACTCATCTGTCAATCATTAACTTTTTAGTATCAATCAGAATTTAACAAATGGCCTCTATAAATTAGACTTGGGCTACACAAAAATTACATAAGCATAAAGATAAAGTCAGAAGATGACCTCCACAGCAATGAACATTCACTGAGTTAATTTAAAAAGAATGCTAGAGTCAGGAAAGGAAATGAACATCCAGTTATAATCTGTGGGTTGGGGGTGTGTGTGTGTTTTAGACTGAGCTGCCATCTGAAGTAAAAAGGGACAGCAGATATTTTAAAGAGTCTGAGTTATACTCCAAATATAATGATTTTTGGAAAATTAGTGTGCTCTTTTTCAATGCAATAAAAGGAAACACCATATTAGTTTTGGAGACAACATGTCAAAGAATATGGAAACTACACCAACAAGGAACAATCAAAAAAGGTAGTCAAGAAAAAAATTCCATTTACACTAACAATTAAGACTTTAATAAAGGATATAAATGACGTATATGAAAAATTACAAATCATTACTGAGGGAAATTAAAGAAGACAAATAAATGGAAAGATAATCTGTGCTCATGTATTGGAACACAATAGTATTAAGATGTCAGTACTACCCAAAGTGATTTACAGATTCAGTGCAATCCTAATCAAAATTACAACAGCCATTTTGCAAAAATGGGCTATTTATTAAGTTGCAAGTTTACAGTTTAAGACTGTGAAAATGTCCAAATGAAGCCACCAACAAGTGGTTACCTTCACTCAAGAAAGGCCGATGCCATCCGGAACACATCTGTCATCTGGGAAGACACATGGCGACATCTGCTAGCTCCCTCTCCTCATTTCATAAGGCTTCCCTGGGAGCATTTTCCTTCTGCATCTCCAAAGGTTTCTGTTTGTGTGGGCTCTATCAGCACTGAAGCTTTTTCTGAAATGGTTCACTCTAAAGGACTCCAGTAAGCAACCCCACCTTGAATGAGTGGAGACGCATCTCTACGGAAACCACCAAATCAAAAGGGGAACAGTGAAGATGGATATGTGGACCCTGCTGAAGATGGATATGCTCAAGATACAATGGTCCTGTGCGAAGCCTGTCAGCAGAAGACACCAGAGCACAAGATCTTGCTGCAGACGATCCCATGCAACAAAAGCAACCAGCAGCTGTGACTGTTTTCCAGGAATTTCAAAATATTTCTGGGCAAGACATGGTTGATGCCATCAATGAATGTTATGATGGTCACTTTCAGGACTGCTGGTTGCAATTGTTCTCTGTGTTGGAGACAAGTCAGCCTATTTTGCTTATAGACTATATAGTGCAATTCATGACTTTGGTTTCTATAATAAAACTGTAATCAGGATTCTAATTGCCAGAAGTGAAATTGACCTGATGACCTTACAGAAATGATATAAAAAGAGAGATACAGAAAATCCTTATTTCATGACGTCAAAAATTTTGCTTCAGGGCATTATGAGAAAGCACTACTGGACATCTACTTTGGTGATACTGAAGATTATGAAAAGAGAGGGCTTCGAGGACCATGCACGCCCCTTTACAGACACAGCAGAAGTATCAGTTCTAAGATAAACTTTTAGCAGTATTAACATGACAAAACCATATATTATATCTTATCTTCTATTTGAAAAATTATTCCAAATCAAAGAAAAATCTTTTGATGAAAGTATATGATACTGAATGTGCAAATGTTGGCTAAGTCAGAATTCATTAAATTCTGTATAACAGAATGATATTTTAAATTCTAGCATTGAAAAGAGTTCATTTGAGTGTGATGCAATGATACCCTACCCCAAGAGAGGTTTGCCAAAGTATCTCTTGCATGCTTTAGGAAACCAAGGAAAATGCAGTGTGCAGACTTCCCCCTTAGGGCCATTTTCAGGACTTTTGTACAAATATAATAAAGCTAAAATGAACACCTAAAGTAGCCTCTAAAGAAAATAAAAACATAAAACAGAAAAAAGACCATCTTTAAAAAAGAAGAAGAAAGTTGAAGGATTCACACTTCCCAAAGTCAAAACCTATTATAAAGCTACAGTAATTGCAAGATTGTGGTACTGGCAAAAGGGCAGACACATAGACCAGTGGAATTAACTTAAGAATTCAGAAATAAGTCAATCTATATATGCTTAATTGTTTGGGGGGTGGGGGGTGGGTGGGATTCATGGTCCAGGAATCAAACCCATTTCCCATATGGAAGATGAGCATTCTACCACTGAACAACCCATGTATCCATTAATTGTTTTTTGACAAAGGTACCAAATCTACTCAATGGTGAAAGAATAGTCTTTTCAAGAAATGATGCTATGAAAACTGGACATACATATGCAAAAGACCTCTACATTATACCATACAAAAATTAAACTCAAAATGGACCAACAACTTAAACATAAGAGCCCAAACTCTAAAACTTCTAAAGGAATATGTAAGAAAATAACTTCAGAGCTTTATATTAGGCAATGGATTCTTAGACTAAACCAAAAGTACAAGCAACAAAAGAAAAAATACATTAAATGGACTTCATCAAAATTAAAAACTTTTGTGCATCAAAGGACATGATCAAGAAAGTGAAGATACAACTGAAAGAATGAGATAAAATATTTGAAACCATATATCTGAAAAGGGCTTGCTATCCAGAATATATTAAGAAATCCTACAACAAAGAGACAAACAATACAGTTAAAAATGGCCAAAGGACTTGAATAGATATTTCTCTAAAGATAAACAAATAGTCAAAGAGCACATAAAAAGGTGCTCAACATTATCAGCCATTAGGGGAATGCAACTCAAAACCACAATGAGATACCATTTCACACCCATGAGAATGGCTATTATTAAGAAAAACATAAAATGACAAGGGCTGGCCAGGATGTGGGGAAATAATAATATTTGTTGGGGGAGTGTAAAATGGTATAGCCACTGTGGAAAACTATTTGACCATTCTATATATGGTATAGAATTCTATATATGGTATAGAATTACCATATGGTCCAGCAGTCCATTTCTAGGTATAAAAGTAGAGGGTACACAACCCCAGATTAACCTTCAAAATTATGGCTTTCTTTCTGTGCATCCAAAGAGAAAGGATGTAAAATTTTATTGTGAAAAGAAGATATCAACATGTGCATTAGGATTATTGCCATGAAAAGTTAGTGCTGAATTCTGGCAAGTTTGGTCATGGGGAGGTAATTTGTTGTGAGCTTTGAGAGCTCCTCTGCCATGGAGGTGAAGCTGAAGCCTTCACTTAGCCAGCTGATCTACCTAACCTTTTACAGAGGCCATTATTATAACTCTAATATTAATCTCTTCTTTTCTTACAGATCATCAAGCTCATTCATTTGGGAGAAGTCAGTGTGGCCCATGAATGGACCTGAGTCAATAACAGAAGAGGTGCAATAGGGTAATAAAAATGTTTTCCATAAAATACCTTGGAGCAACTCTAAGGCTGAGCATTATTAGTCCTCATTGAAATGAATAAAGGCTTGGTCTCTGGACAAACTAGCTGGTGCATAATCTGTACATCAGTCAGGGTCAAGATAATATACTAATTTCCACGATATGGGTGGGACATATAAGAGGCAGAAGTACAGGAACCCAAAGATGACAGCAACAGAGCTGTTAGAATTATAGGCCTAAACAGGCAGAGAAAGGGTATAGTCATCAAAACTCAGAAAGAGAGAACATACAGCAGAGTTGGTCACCTTGAAAGAAATGCAATTTCACAAGGACAGAATGAGGAATACTTTCCCTGATCTAACTCTCCCTCTTTCCTCCAATTTTCTGTCAGGCTCCCCAATTCAAAGTCAGAGAACATAGGAGCTTATTGCTTTAATTCATACAACTTGCCTTCCTGGGGCAGAAAACTGAATGCAGTGGAGTGATGAAGTGCTCTGGAGGGGTTAAAAGAGAGGATATCTGGTATAAATCTTTTCTGGCATTCTATCATCCCTTACTTTCCATCAATGCTCCCTTTCTAGCCCTCCCTTTACCTCTGGCAGTCACATTAGCAGTCTGATCAATTTCCCATCCACATTGTAACTTACCCGCCTCTCTCTTTTTCCTTTAAGGCTCTGGTTTATACTAGTGTAAAAAAGATATTTCTCAGCTAAACATATAAGCAAAGCCTGGCTCTTAAACTGTTATTAGAGGTTAATAAGGTTAATGGATGCATTGGTTGTTATTTTTGAGTAAACCAACTCTTTAGATCCTCTCAAATCTGCCCCAAACACTTCAGCCTATATTCAGTCATTGATTCAATCACCGTTGAGTATCTATAAACATTGGTGTATATGCTGGAAATACAGTGGAGAATAAAACAAAGTTTGCACACTCAAATATCACATAGCCTTCCAGGGAAAACATGGGTACATTCTCAGCAGCCATCTCTCAGCCCATGCCTACCACCTGCCTCCTCTTCTCTTATGTGAGTCAATCCATAACTTGGGGGAGATGTTAGGTATAATGAAAAGGTCTGGCCATGCCTAAAACACTGAAAGAAGAAACAAGCAGCCCCAGATCCACCCTCCAGGCAGCACAAACTTGTCCCTCTTCTCCAATATTTAGTGGAGTATGCAGAGCTGCGATATACTGACACTGACTCAAGTCATTTGACCTTCCTGGGACACTAGTTAAGCTGGGATGTCTTCTCCTGTTCTTTTGAACTCTTTGTGCTGTGTAAGTAATAAAGCAGCCATTTGCTGAAAGTTTCTGTTTTGCCTGAGCCTGTGTTCCCGTTACACACCATATGGCAATTCACTCCCTCTAGACTATCTAGGAAAACAGGAAATTAAACAAAAACATTTTTCAATTCAATGCAAGAGGGATATGAAAGACATGGACAAAAGCCACTTGGATTCCCTTCAAGAAAAAAAGACTTGTTCAACAGTGAGGAATGCAGGAAGGTCACATCCTTCAGCTACATCACCTCTGAGATTTGTCTCATTGCTCAGTTGGAAGCCACCACACTTGTTCCAGGCTGTCGCCCGCTAGCGCGCAAACACAGGGTCTAGCTATTTCTGCCTGACATGGGACTTATCTAATCTTTGCTCCAGATCTCTCTTTGGTTTGACTGAGGTTTTGTTCCATCTTAATCATTGTCTGAGGCTCTCCATGCCTCACTGCCCTTGTGAAATTGCATTTCTTGCAAGGTAACCAACTCTGCTTCATTTTCTCTTTGATTTTCACAATTGGATGATTTGCGCTGCTGTCTAAAGGTTTTATCTGCCCAATACTGCTTCTTCTTCTTTGATCTTTCACAGGCTTTATCCCCTGATAAATCTCTTGCATTCCTAACTCCACTTCAGCATCTGCTTCTCAGATTTGAACAATACTGGGGTTATGAGTAAACAGAGTATGCCATGGGAGCAGGAAGCCCTATCCATGATAATCTGAACATATTTGGTCATTGCATTTTAGACCTGAAGAAGGCGCTATGATCTGTCTAGATTTCCCATATATCTATATTGCTTGAATTCGCCTACCCCTCTCACAGGTTATCAAGGATGTGCTTCTATGATATCTCCTCTCATTCTTAGACAATTTAAGTGACACAAAGCTCAACCTTGTATTGAACAGAAGTCTTTTTTTTTCCTGCCGTTTGAATACATTAGATCTGCTTCTTGCTCCTAGGACCACATTAAAGAAACTGTCCACATGACTAACCCACGGTTGTTTGAAGGCATTGATCATGTCAACGCACTGGGGCTTCAAAACTGATCATCCTTTGCTTTGTCAACATATCTTAGGTAATATTCTTAAGCACAGTACCTGAAATACATTCTATTTTAATGTATAATTAATCAACTAATATTTGAATTTTAGTTCTTCAATATGCTAGTCTCTCCCTTAGATATCCCAAATCTATCTTAAAACCTTTTCAACTGTGGATCTCAGATATAAATTTAAAATTCCTGATGTATTCTCAGCAGTCTATAGCAAAGGGGTTTTAAAATCTGCCTTTTCTCCATAATACATATTTGTCAGAATGATAAAGGAATAAGAGTTACCATTTATTGAGCAATTATAATGAACATGGAACCATGCTAAGTACATTACATATTATTTAACCCTCAATCTGATTGAGATGAAAGGTATATATTTATCTGCAGTGAAGAAACTGAAGACAGAGAAGGAAAGCATTTGTCCAAGGTCAAGTTAGTAACTGAGGACACCAAGATTTGAACCCAAGTTTGTCCAACCTCAAAGCTCATGCTTTTAACCACTACTCCACACTAATTGTCTTTGTAGATCCTTTAAAACCATCAAAAGCTGTGGGCTTGCTTTCAGTTATATTTGATATGTCTGTTCCACAAGTGTATCACATTTTCTTTATATAATCATTTTGTTTTGTTGTTTTAACTTACATAATAATGAGGAAAATGCATTGAATCCCCACATTGACACTTCACTGGGTCTGAGAACTTTAACAAGATATCTCTTAGCTTGTCTCACCATCTATAATATAGATCAATAACAGTAGCATTGAAACCCACCAATAGGTCTGTCCAAAGGCTAAAATATTCATCTGTTGTTTTCACTGATATATCTCAAGCACCTAGTAGAATGTTTGATACATAGTAAGTGTTCAATAAATAACGGTTGAATGAATTGTTATAATTAGGAGAAATATATGCACGTGCTTGACACAACTTGCAAATATTTTACTCTCAATAAATGGTAGATATTATTACTAACTTGAACTTTGAAATGCAAAGGACAAGACATGTAGTGTTATTTTAAAATTCAGCTTGTTGGGATATTATGGATTTAGATTCTGTCCTGCAACTTATTCATCACAGCTCCCAGTTGCAGGTTGTCACAATTTTTTATCAGCAGGCACCTTGTATTTTTGACTGAATTTTTTATAAAAATATTGAACTGGACAAGTCTTGAAAACAAAAATTTGTAGTAGCACAGAAACTTCCTTCCAGACTAGAAGTAAAAAGACTGAATTCAAGCTTCTATGTCAATGACTGATTATTTTTTTTTCCGTCTGCTGGAGATTTGTAACTGCCAAGAGTCTGATAAATCACCAGTATCTTAAAGCAAACAGCCAGACAACTTTTAGCAAGTGATTACCCTTTCCTCACTGTCTCCCTCCTGACCATTCTCACCAGTTCCCTGAGTGTCAGAGAGCATCTGGTGGAAGACTGAAGATGTGTCTCCTGGGATGCCTTTTGACCTCATTTGCCATTTGCAGTAAGGATTTATCAGCTCCAAATGTAAAGAAATAGGAATTGTTTGTGACGGCAAACGTCAGGCTTTCACTTTGAAAGAGAAGCAAACCAGAGAGTTAGCTCCAAAGGGAAATTTTATTCAGTGATATAAAGCACAAAGAAAAAGACCCATCCTTTTTCTTTTTATATTGCTCATTCCAAATCATTGATGAAATCTAGAAATTCTTTCTTTTCATTTTCCTATTTTAACTGATATTAGTGGTGTTTATACTAGTCTCAGAAATTTGTTAACTTTTTTTTTCTTTTGCACAGGCATGCACCGGGAATCGAAGCCGGGGCCCTGGCATAGCAGGCAAGAATTCTGCCACCGAGCCACCATCATACCACCCTGAAATCTATTAACTGTTTACTCTCTCTTCCTTTTATATTATCTCATCAGAATTTTTTGAAATTTTAGAAATGACACTAATCCTTATCTTAATAAAACCAATGCAGAGACAGTGGTTAAATAAGGTAAACTGATTACATACATTTATCTTCTCTTCCTCCTCAAACCTATTATAAAATAATGGAAAAAAATATGCTAACCAACCAGGAAAAAGATAATGAGAGATGAAGCAGAATCACAGGAAGATTTCAGTTAAATGTGGAAGATAAAAAATGGGTGCAGTTGTTATTTTTAAAAAGTGTCACAAAATGGGACACTGTAGTCCAAATATTTGCTGAAGATTTCTCATGGGAAGAAAGTTCTTACAATCCCTGAGAAGAAAAGAGGTAAGGAAAGGAGTTGAAAAAAAAATGGTGGAATTGGTTGAAAATTCATATACAAAGGGCTTAGGCACTCAGGTAGCCAGGCAATTACCAACTCCCACTCCCCATTCCCAGAAGAGAAGGAAAGTTATTATTTGTAGAAATTGAAACAGTCATAACCTGGATACTGAGAAATCAGGTTTACTGGAGTGGAGATATGACGGTTTGGACTGAAAAGCAGAGAAGTTAGGAGTGAGACTACACCAGCCAGGTATTCTATCCTACAATCAGAATGACTGCAAAAAAGGTAACTGATCTCCTGGAATGAGATTAGAAGATTCATCACTGAACATATACATTTCAAATACTTATTCATATTTTTTATTAAAAAATAGTTAGATATTGACAGCTAGGAGTCTCCCAGTGAAAGATCCAGATTTTCCCTAAGCATAGTAAATTCAACTCATGAGTCAGCATTTCCTTCACAAAAGAGCTTTCATTGAGCTTTTAGCAGCTCACTCAGAAATTAATGAAGAGGGGATTTCTTCTATACATTTAGGGTTTACTATGAATTAGCTTGTGTAAAATCAATTTTTCACCTGAGAATACTAGGAAACCCAGATTGACTACAACATTACAAATGAGGTAAGAGTGGTGAGTGGAGTTAATGTATTCAAAGACACTAGTATTTATTTTGGAAGTGATAAACTAAAAGTCAATATTTAAAATGAAATAAATTAGTAAATTTTATAAGTTTATAATCTAGATTATAAATTAACCATTAACAGAAGAGTAGAAGAAGGTATAACTGTCACCTAAGTAGGGAAGAGATTTGTAATAAAAATTGATTCATGGAGAGGTACAAGGGTAGCTCAGGGGTAGAATTCTCACCTGCCATGTGGGAGACCCAGACCTTGCGCTCTCCACCCCCCCCCAGTGAAATTGATTCACTAAAGAAAAGAAAGAAAAGAGGTTTAAAAAAAAAGAGCATATAATATGGCACACTGAACAAGAAAATAATAAGATAATAGAAATAAATACAAATATGGCCGTAATTGTAGTAACTGTAATGGACTAAATTCTCAAATTAGAAGCCAAAGATTATTAACCTAGATGAAAGTAAAACCACAACTATAGGATACATATAAAACTCTCCTTAAAAATAGCAGAGAGATGTAAAAGATAGAAAAAGTTATACCATATGAGTTCAAAACCAAAACAACGTAGTGTAGTTATACCAATATCAAACTGAGTAAACTTTAAGGCAAGAAGCATTAATAGAAATAAAGAATTTTTAAAATGATTGCATGAATCAGCTAAGAAGATAAATAATTTCTAAAACTGTATGTACCCAAAGTATAATTTCAAAATACATGAAATAAAAATTGATGATTTGTGCCTACTCAGGAATGCCCCCCTCCAAAAAAATTGACAGCACCAAGGGAGAAATGAACAAATCTACAGTGAAAGTGGGATACAGCTCTCAAAATAGCTGCTTGAAAAAGAAAAATAGAAATGAAAAAGCATATAGAAAATCTGGTAAACACAATCATAATACAAAAACAATTGGCCTATGACCCTTGTAGAATATTGCTCCCAACAAATAGAAAATACATTTACCAAAATTGATCAACATGCTTGATCATGAAGCAAGGTTCAACACATTTCAGAGGAAAAGAATTCTGAACACACTGGCACTAAGCTGGAAATGAATAATGAAAAGCAAATCCTGGGGGGAATTCAATTTCAATTCTGACATGTAAACAGCATAGAAAATGTCATTTTCATCATTACAACAAGTAAAGGCTGATCAAATTGGCAAAAAAAAGTGATTTTCTTTGATCTGCTAGAGGATTGAAATTGCAGCGATAACTGGCACTTTGAAATCTGGGGAGAGAAGCAAGTCCAGAGAGTCAAAGATAGTATCTCCTTCCCTGGAGTAGGAGTTGCTAAAGCCATAAAGTGATAAGAACACTTAATGGCAATGCATTTTATAAAACCCGTACTTTTCTAAGACAAAGTGTGACTCTTACTTTATGCAACTTAAACAATCCTTTAAGGTTTTGTAGGACCTCAAGATGGAATGTAGACTATGAGAAACAATACAACTGGATTCTGATGTATAAATCAACTGTACTGAATTGGGTGAGGGAAAAATGCTGACCTAAGTAACCCTGAAAATGAGTAGAGTCTGTAAGACTAAAGGCAAAAGAAACTGTACATAAGCACTGTGCAGTAGTTAATAAAGTTGTTTTCCATATATGGGTTTAAAAATTAATTAAATTGATGGTGGAAGTAGAAACAGATTTGTTTTTTTTTTTTTTGTATGCTGTATGGTGGGGTCACATTTCATTCTTTTTCCATGTGACTATCTCATTATTTCAGTACCATTTGTTGATTTTTTTTTTTTAAGAAACACATTTTTTTTTACTGTTGAAGTAGGAGGTTACAGATAAGCAAGGGGAGAAGGCTAGAACTATCCATGTGTAATGGATTGGAGTTGGAGTCATGTTTAGTTTGATATAGATGTACATGGGGCTACATGTAGAAATATTTTTATATATGTGTATGTACACAGGTTAGTGTGTATATTTTGCTCTATCTGATGAGAGGGCCTAAAGCTGCATCACTTCCCGTAGTAATGATCAATTAACTAAGATCTCAGTTTCTACCACTTCACCAATAAAAAAGGACAAGGGATTCTTGGAGAAAAGGAAGTAAGGACGTGCTAAAAGACAAAACCAAAACCAAAATCACTACATTGATAGGAATAGGTCAAAGAGGGCACAGGAGCCAATTAAAAGAGATCCCAGTGGTCCAAGCTTGAACAATTTCAGCCACAGCACAAACATTTTAAAAAGTAGTATTGGAGGGCCATGGTGGCTCAGCAGGCAAGAATGCTTGCCTGCCATGCCAGAGGACCTGGGTTCAATTCCCAGTGCCTGCCCATGTAAAAAAAAAGTAGTATTGGAGTATAACCCAAAGTAAAACATAAATATCTGAGTCCATACCTTACATAAATAAATAATTTAATAAAATAAATGGGGATGGGAGGTAGAGATGAATATTTTGTGTAGAAGAATTCCAGATAATATTCTGCCCTCAAGGACGGCAGGTGTAAGTCCCCATTTTTTTATGTATGGACTGCACATCGTGACTTCTTCCAAACAGTACAATATGTAAAGGGTGAGAAAAGAATAACTTTGCACTGGCAAAATCCAGCAAACACTACATCAGCCCAGTGATTAAGGCGAACATCAACAGTGATAATTTATGTGGATAGCAAACACTCTCGGTATGTCAGGAGTATAGCACTTTGCTTCTCTGGTCTCCCTACCTAAAGCCAATAACTCCAGTCTAATCATGAGAAAAATCATCAGATCAATCCCATTAAAGGGACATTTTACCAAATATCTGACAAGTACTTCTAAAATTGTCGATGGCATCAAAAACAAGGGAAGTCTGAGAGCTGTCATAGCCAAGAAGAGCCTAAGGAAAGAAGAAAACTAAAGTAATCTGGTAACCTGCATAGGATCCTAGAACAGGAGAAGTAAATCTGAATAAGGTATGGACTTTAGCTAAGAGTAATTTATCAATACTGGTTCATTAATTATCACACTGCATCATATTAAGGTGAGGTGCTAATAAGGAAAACTGGGTATGGGGCATGTGCTGGTTTCAAATGATGTATGGGCCCTAGAAAAGCCATGTTTTAATCCTAATCCCATTTTGTAAAGGCAGCCATTTCTTCTAATTCCTATTCAGTACTGAATGTTTGAAACTGTAATTAGATCATCTCCCTGGAGATGTGATTTAATCAAGGGTGGTTGTTAAACTGGATTAGCTAGAGGCGTATCTCCACCCATTTGGGTGGGTCTTGAGAAGTTTCTGGAGTCCTATAAAAAAGGGAACATTTTGGAGAATGAAGGAGATTCAGAGAAAGCAGAGCAGAATGACATAGCCACAAGAAGCAGAGTCCACCAGCCAGTGACCTTTGGAGATGAAGAAAGAAAATGCCTCCCAGGGAGCTTCATAAACCAGGAAGCCAAGAGAAGAAGCTGGCAAATGATGCCATGCTCGCCATGTGCCCTTCCAGATGAGAGAGGAACCCTGACTGTGTTCGCCATGTGCCCTTCCACTTGAGAGAGAAACCCTGAACTTCATCAGCCTTCTTGAACCAAGGTATCTTTCCCTTGATGCCTTAGATTGGACATTTCTATAAACTTGTTTAATTGGGACATTTTCTCAGCCTTAGAACTGTAAACTAGCAACTTATTAAATTTCCCTTTTAAAAGCCACTCTGTTTCTGGTATATTGCATTCTGGCAGCTAGGAAACTAGAACAGGACAGCACTATTTTCATAGTGTTTTTGTAAATTTAAGCCCTTTGCAAAATAAAACATATATTTCAGAAATTTATTAGAGATAGTGATTAGAGATCACCCTGTTGATGAAAGAAATGATTGATAATGGAGTACAAGATTTCCTAATATTCTCTGCATTTATTTTTCTTGACGCATTTGAAAATAAAAATTAAAAGAAATTTTCAATGTATTAATAAATATTCTATTAAATAAAATTCAAACCATTTTGAAATTAGCAATTATTTGAACTGATTGACTGTGAAAATAGATCAAGACTTGTAGCTTGAAGCTAAATTTAAATGTAAGGCATATTTACTTAGGCCTCTAAAACTTATATTAGGAAAGAACAAGTGTTTAAAATGAATGATCTAAATGTCCAGCTCCAGAAATTAGAAAAAACATCCAATGAACTATAAGAAATTAACAGAGAGGAAATTACAAATTTAAGAGAAGAAATCAATGAAATAAAAGAATACAATGAAATTAAACAAAATTGAAAGTTTGTTCTTTGACGATTGTATAATGATATAACATTTACACTGTGACTGTGTGATTGTGAAAACCTTGTATCTGATACTCCTTTTATCCAGGATACAGACAGATGAGCAAGAAAATAAGGACAATAAATACATAAATAATAGGGGAGATAAGGGGTAAAATAAATTGGGTAGATTGAAATACTAGTAGTCAATGGGAGGGAGGCGTAAAGGGTAAGGGATGTATGAGTTTTTTCTTTTTCTTTTTATTTCTGTTTCTGAAGTGATGCAAATGTTCTAAAAGTGATCATGGTGATGAATACACAATTATATAATAGCATTGTGAGCCACTGATTGTACACCATGTATGGACTGTATACGTGTGAAGATTTGTTAATAAAAATATACTTTAAAAAAGTTGTTCCTTGAAATAAGCAATAAGATGATGGACATCTAGAAAAATTAAAATATATACATAGAAATGTAGTGCACAAATTATCAAAATAAGAAATGAAAAAGTAAACAGCACTACATATCCTGAAGTCATTAAAATATGATAAATATTACAAACAACTTTATACAAATAAATTGGAAAATCTAGACAAAGTGGAGGAAAGTCTAGAGAACTGCAACTTAAACAACATAAGAAAACGTTTTCAATAGCACAATATTTTTTTAAGAAATTGATTTTGTAATTTAATTATCTTCTCTCAATGAAATCCCTAGGATTAAAGGTCATCACTGGTGTTTTCTTTTCACAATGTTTGAAGAAAATGTAAGATCTATCTTTCACAAACTCTTTTAGTAAACAGAAAGAGAAGAACTCTATCCAACTGATTTTATTAAGGTAATACATATATGTGAGGAGGAACTCAGATTCAGTGAATACACAAAACTTCTATAAAACACTGAAAAGACAAAAAAACAATGCAAGGCTCATGTTCACAGTCTTTGCAAACTGGCTCTGCACCCGCTGGTACTTTTCTTCAGTCTCCTTATGAAGAAGATCAGCTCAAAGCAAAAGTGCAATATCCTCTCCCTGCTTATGGAATATTAATCTTATCCTAGGGTTGTACTTTCTCCCTCACTCTCTGGCTTGTGGCCTTCAGAATTTCCCTGTTTACATGAATTTGAATTCCCCTTCTACACCCCCAGCTCCTTCCTTGGTGCTCTACTGTATGTCTTAAAGCAGGTAGTCAATTTTTTACTGAATCTTTGCTCTGGCAGGACAATGCGCTAAGAACTTTGCATGCATTTTTTTCATGCATGTTATCATTAAATTCTTAAAGTAACCTGAAAGGGTAGGAGTTATGCCAGTGAAATGGACCACATGCCATGGGTTAGGGAATAGGACTTGTGCAGGAAAGGTTAGAACATTTTATCCAGGGTCACCAGGCAAAGATAGTACCTCAGTCTTGCCATTACCTTATGTCATGACCAAGATGCTGGTAATAGGTTCTGTTTTGGTGAAGAAAACTGCTCTACCCCTCACCCTGTAAGCCCTTAAGTGTCCTCCTTACAATAAGAAAAATATGAGGAGGTTGCCTTACCATTAGGGAAATAAACAGAATGTTTGATGCCTGAAAGTCTGGACTAGGGGTGCCAACTTTCATGGAGTTTTCTGGGAAAGCCAGCTGCTCTCTGCCTTGGGGCTTGGAGACTACTATGGACCTTGGAGGGTATTGACTGTCATAAATCTAGGAAAGGGAAGCTGAGCCCCAGTTCCCTTCTTCCAACTGGGAAAGGGATATTCATGTCCCATTCCTATGTGCAGGTTCATTGGGATGCGATCTTTGGAACAGAAGTCAAATTGTGATGCAGTAGCATCAGGGCCTTCAGAAACTTCCATGGTGAGCTTTGAGAATAGTATGGTTCAAACTGAGATGTCCCAAATGTCTGAGACACTAGACCTGAGCTTTGGACTCTCAAAGTCACTGTATGCATATTGTTCTAGGGATAGGCATAGATTTGGGCAAAGCAGCTGTCTTGGCTGAGGGCAATTCCCATGGGGAAGCTGATCTGTGAACTGTCAGCAGCCAAAATTTACAGCTGGAGAACTGAGTCCCTGAATTCTAAATCTGGGGGATTCGGCCAATGTATCACAGCATTTTCTATAGCTTCTGTTTCTCTTCTTAATCAAAATATGCCACTAGAATTTATGATCCTAACAACCTTAGTTGTCAATTCTCCAGTCCCTTTCTGCAATGGGTATTTAAAATACTAAGCAACTAGGAAGGCTATTAAGAGAAAAAGAAAACAACATGTTAAAGGTCTATATTTAATAATAAACAATAAAATCATTTGGCAAAATTTTTGTAATGCAATGCTCCCAGTAAGTCAAAGCGTAAAAATTTTTGAGAATTATAAATGTTTGGAACTGAAAATTAATACTACAACTCAAGAGCAATATTCACCTAGTAATTTATTATTGCTTATGTTAGAGGGTGAATTATTATAATCTTCTGTATTAAAGTAATTTGTCATTAGAAAGTGATTAGTAAGGAAATTGCTATTAAGCAATCTCTTCAGTTACAACAACTAAATTATTACACTGTGGTAAATTTGTATGGGCCAGAATTTTAAGCAGAACTCTGCAGAAATTGCACGATTGAGCTACACGCAAAAATGACTGAATTCTTACTGTAAAAAAAAAAAACATGAAGCTGGTTTATTATTGCTCTCACTGCTACTAATTCATAGAATACCAAATTAAACTTATAAACTCTTACATTTAGTAGCATTAAGTAGGTGACTTAAATCATTTCTCTTTGCTTTAGTTTCTTCATCTATACCACTGAGATGATGATAATACCAATTTCCATTCTCACATGGTTATTGGGCAGTTAAAATGAGACCGTAAATGTAAAGACATTTAAAATTTAACAGCAGTAAAGAAACATAGTGATAGAAGCAATATTTTAGTTACTTCATAATGTTGACAGCAAGAAAACTATATAAGTATAATGCAAAGCTGGAAACTAATTTTTCAGTTAATAGAAGTGTTTGAGT
The DNA here is from genome assembly GCF_023851605.1 of Tamandua tetradactyla. Lineage (NCBI taxonomy): Eukaryota > Metazoa > Chordata > Mammalia > Pilosa > Myrmecophagidae > Tamandua > Tamandua tetradactyla. Next base: position 64,907,889 of record NC_135344.1, read on the forward strand.
TATATGTGAAGCTGGCTGGATTATTTACTCTCTGAACTGTAGTTTATTCACCTGTAAATGGGGATGCATATTTATCCCCAAGAACGATGATGAAGAGATAATATTAGTGAAAATCATTTCTTATTCTAAAAATAATAGACCAGAGTATCAAGATCATTTCCATCACTAATTCTATCACAACATCACGATCACCAATTCCATCCTTGTCATCATCAATATCAACATGATGTTCTATTATAGTTTCCTACAGCTGCTGTAACAAAAT